>NW_026712687.1:0-2787975 GCF_030625045.1 Achroia grisella
CTTGCTTTATTATTTTTATGAAATTATTTATATTTAATCACTAAGTAAAACGTATTTCGAAATCATAGCATATACCACAAATGTTTAAGTGTAGTGACCAGACTTTGATACATCTTTTTGCAAGTGCTGAACCAAGATATACCACAAATCTTTAAGTGTAGTGACCAGACTTTGATACATCTTTTTGCAAGTGCTGAACCAAGATATACCACAAATCTTTAAGTGTAGTGACCAGAGTTTGATACATCTTTTTGGAAGTGCTTAACCACGATATACCACAAATCATTCAGTGTAGTGACCAGAGTTTGATACTTCTTTTTGCAAGTGCTGAACCAAGATATACCACAAATCGTTTAGTACCTACAGTGACCAGTCTTTGATACATCTTTTTGCAAGTGCTAAACCACGATATACCACAAATCTTTCAGTGTAGTGACCAGACTTTGATACATCTTTTTGGAAGTGCCTAACCACGATATACCACAAATCGTTTAGTACCTACAGTAACCAGTCTTTGATACATCTTTTTGGAAGTGCCTAACCACGATATACCACAAATCGTTTAGTACCTACAGTAACCAGTCTTTGATACATCTTTTTGGAAGTGCCTAACCACGATATACCACAAATCGTTTAGTACCTACAGTAACCAGTCTTTGATACATCTTTTTGCGAGTGCTAAACCACGATATACCACAAATCTTTTAGTACCTACAGTTACCAGAGTTTGATACATCTTTTTGGAAGTGCTTAACCACGATATACCACAAATCATTCAGTGTAGTGACCAGAGTTTGATACTTCTTTTTGCAAGTGCTGAACCAAGATATACCACAAATCTTTAAGTGTAGTGACCAGACTTTGATACATCTTTTTGCAAGTGCTGAACCAAGATATACCACAAATTTTTAAGTGTAGTGACCAGACTCTGATACATGTTTTTGGAAGTACTGAACCACGATATACCACAAATCTTTCAGTGTAGTGACCAAAATTTGATCCATCTTTTTGCAAGTGCTGAACCAAGATATACCACAAATTTTTAAGTGTAGTGACCAGACTCTGATACATCTTTTTGGAAGTGCTTAACCACGATATACCACAAATCTTTTAGTACCTACAGTGACCAGACTTTGATACATCTTTTTGGTAGTGCTGAACCACGATATACCACAAATCGTTTAGTACTTACAGTGACCAGTCTTTGATACATCTTTTTGGAAGTGCTAAACCACGATATAACACAAATCTTTCAGTACTATGTACTAAAAGATTTGTGGTATATCGTGGTTTTACAGTGACCAGACTTTGATACATCTTTTTGGTAGTGCTGAACCACGATATACCACAAATCGTTTAGTACTTACAGTGACCAGTCTTTGATACATCTTTTTGGAAGTGCTAAACCACGATATAACACAAATCTTTCAGTACATAGTACTGAAAGATTTGTGTTATATCGTGGTTTTACAGCAACCAGACTTTGACACATCTTTTTGGAAGTGCTGAACCACAATATACCACAAATCTTTCAGTGAGTCACCAGACTTGAATACATCTTTTTAGAAGTCGGTTGGCATCTCTTATCTGTGGTCGGAGTGTACCATAAAATCATTGTATAAATAAAGCTACCATCTTCAATCAAGTTAATAAGGGTTGCGACGTAACGATGCTTAGACAAGCGTTATATGTATGTCTTTTATTGATCATAAAACACAAGCGGGTATGAAGTGCTCTCGATGTGAGCTCAGCATTTTTTTATGCTTAGAACGGTATTATACCAAGTATATTGGATCACTGAGACGAAGGAAATTAATCCGAGAGACGGCGATAGGTGCTGTGATACGTTTGATTTAAATTTACTCGGAGAAATCCACATTTCACATGGCCACCCATACAACAGTGTTACCAGCATATATTGGAAAAAGATTTCAACAGTTTATAGTAAAAAATTGTTGTAAAAAGGTAATATGTAGGTGGGTGGGGTTTTTTTAATAGATGATAATGGAATGATATTCGATTACTGAGATGAAGGAAATTAATCCGAGAGACAGCAATAAGTTCTGTGACATGTTTGATTTAAATTTACTCGCAGAAATGTGGCCATACAACAGTGTTACGAGCATATACCATGGAAAAAGGTTTTCAACAATTTGTAGTAAAATTTTGACGTAAAGAGGTAACATATAGGGGGAGGAGTTTTGATTGGAATTGGAAAGATCCATTATCATCCATAAAAAATCGTTCCATAGCTCTCGTCTGCGCTAACGGTTTACGCTGCCGAGCACTAGTGGAGGATGATAAGATGAGTACGATGTCAGGTTAGTTAGCCCATTGTGATAAATTCACCAGGCATATAATATGATGGTTTCCAGGGGAAACCGAGTGGAGCTCAACCTAATATTGCTAGCAGTGAGCCCAGATTACTACCAATCTCCTTCTCCCAGGTTTTGTTGCCATAATGGGAACTAGTGACCCCATGGCAAACAATGTCACGTCAGGTTGACCACGCAGTGCTACATGGAAATCATCGTGGTTAATTACTGGTCATGGCTGATTGCATATGAAGAATAAACTGGTGAATTGATCTGATGGCCCTACTGAACAGACTTCAACCTCATCCTCTACTAGTACACCGCCAGCGTATGCCGTTAGCGCAGGCGAGAGAACCATTTGAAGATCATCCACAAACAAAAAAAAACAGAGAGACACATATTCGGGTATAATATTTATATAAATGATGAATGAATACTTTTTAATATGGTGATATTGGACTTTATGGTGAAAAATGCAAAAGCATGTTGTATTTGTAAAATTGAATAAAGATTAATTCATTTCCACCTGTTCTGAATAGATTAATAAAATAAATTTCAGTGTACAGCTATATTAAACAGTTACCATCTGAAAAAAAAGGTAAAAACTTCCTTGTTTAAATGAAATGGCAACACGCGAAACCCCTGTAATGGTCTTGAAATTGCCGTATACTTGCAATATTTCGTTCTTACGTATTCACATAATGCCTCAATTCTCTCGCATTTCGAGAATTACTTAAGTAATTTTTACTATGACAATATTGTTAAGGATATCTCAGTAGTTAATTTTAAACTTTCGTGTTTAATATACATTATTTAAATTATTAACCGGGTCTTAACACGAATAATTTTATGGCAAATAAAGGTATTTACCTCTCTCTAACTAAGACCCGGTTAATAATTTAAATAAGGATATCTCAGTATTTAACATTTTTTCTTAACACTTTTCACTAATATTATAAACGCGAAAGTTTGAGTATGGATAGATGGCTGTTTGTTACTCCTTCACGCATAACTACTGAACGGATTTAGATGAATTTTACTGTAATATAGCCTATACATCATAATAACATATAAGTTACAAATTTCATGCGAGTGGAACTACGGACACAGCTAATGTGTAATATAATAACTGGACATTGCTTTAACATTTTTTCTTAATATTCCATCTTATTTGATATTATAAAAAGTAAGCTTAAAAATCTTAATTACATAAAAAAGGTTATAAAATTTTCCCGCCAAATTTATATAGCAGAATGGCGGATTTTATATTTTTTTTTGTTTCGCTTCGGGTTCTTGGCGTTTAGCCAACGTATACTCGAGATGGTGAGTATAATTTAATTAACAATTAGCGAATTCAACGCTCTTCCGTAACGAGAGCTATTAGTTAAATTATTTAGACGTACGAGTATACCTACTATATTTATATATCTTATTTATTCATTTTTATATTTAATATATTTAGAATATAAATATATATTTGCACTGTTTAATATTTAAGATATTGCCCTAATATATCTGGTAGGAGATAGTGCAGCTTTAGATACACGTTTTAGTATAAAACTTACTGCAGTTGTAGACAGGTCAAGATCTTTTAGAACATTGTAGAGTGATTTCGCTGGTATACCTCTCGCTCCTACTTCTACCGCATATATATATTAACCACACAGCTATTATTCGTTAATTAATGTAAATTTGTTTTAATGTACACGTCCCAGTGCTAACTAACTGCAGTTCTAGAGAAGCCAAGATCTTTTAGAAGATTGAAGAAAGATTTTGCTCTAACTTCGATTGCATATAAATTAAATACATAGACATTTTTCGTCAATTCATTTTATCAATTTTAAGTTAAGTTAAATTTACACCAACTAAAGGTATTAACTTCAGAACTAAATTATATCCCAAGAATGGTTGCCATATTTTTGAAATACAGAAATTTAAAAATTTCAACCGGTAAGACGGCTATAGGCTCTGTAATGCCTGGAATCCAGTGATTGGTTTAAATAAACAAAAACAAAAAACGCGATTAGAAAGTGTATTAAATGTACGTGCAGATACTGTGACTATAGTTAGTGTAAGTTCCAATAGTAGCAGCAAACGACGACGTATGAAGGTATATGTCTGAAATATAAAAAAGATTTTATTTACCGTCTACCTGCTGCTCTTCAGTTTACCCATGATCATGTCGATTGAAACACTGCCGTAATATCGGGAACTCAATAAATATAAAACGTGATAAATAATGATCGCGTCAAATTTAAAACATAATAAAAGTGTATTAAATGTACATGAAGATGTACTGTGACTATAGTTTGTGTAAGTTCCAATAGTAGCAATAAACGAAGACGTATGAAGGTAGACGCATATGTCTGAAATATTAAAAACATTTTATTTACCATCTACCTGCTGCTCTTCAGTTTACCCGTAATCAGGGCGGTTGTAACGCTACCGAAATATCTAGTGCTAAAAAAAATGAAACGGGGTAAGATCCCGTGATTTTTACTAATTATACGTATAAATAATGAATAATTTAAATTAAAATTTAATACAAAAAATTTCAATCATAATGTTTAAAACAGTATATAAGATAAATTCGTTTTAAATGTACGTCATAGGATATCAACGATTTACCAAATCGGACAAATGGTCGTTCAATTTTAGACATGCAGTCATATTGGTATTTCACTGCCCCATGTCAGGTGTCAGGAATGGTGAAGGCAGAAATGAAAGTACTTATTAATAATTTATGAAATTCTTTGAAACACTGCCCTGCAATTCGACTTGTCATAGATTATAAACCTTATTTGCAACAGAACGTTTCTAATTTGTTGTTTTAATCGTCCAATTCGGATAGGCGAGTGCATAGTCATTAGTATTCATAATTTTGAGTGTATAAACTAAGTTCTAACAGAAGTATGTTAGATTATAATAGTTTAGATAATAAATATACAGAGTTGTGTAGTAGATATATTTATAATAATGGAATGTTAACATGATCCTATACGCTGATTAATAATGGATTGTTTAATTACAAATAGAAGTAATGCTATTGATATCGACCGAGTTAGTTTCATAATTTTTATTAAAATAGTGAGGGTACAAAACTGATCTGTAAACGATATATTTAGAGATAATTATTCATTCTTGTCTTGGCCACGGTTCTGTTAAGACGTACCAATAAAGTATTACGAATATAAAATACGTTTTCATTTCTGGTAATAGCTCATTTAGCTATTAAATAGTTATTTTTTTTCTACAAGTTGAAAGGCAAAGGTATAAGACCATACAGCCTAATTTCTGCTGACGAAACTAATATTTACTGACGAAATTCTGCATTCGTTAATTTGTAGTCGCCAGAATGTCTCTAATTTACTGGGGACAGTGTATAGAGCAATTAACAATACATTTTATTGCAGTTGGTACCAATGTTATGAGAATTTTAACCAAAATTGAATCTGTGCAACAATCTGTAATGTTGTTGGTTGTTTTGTTTTAATTTAGACTTTAAAATAAATTTATGCTAACAATTAAATTAAATTTTCAAATTTTCATACAAAATTGATAATGTAATCGTGCAGTTTATATGAATGTAATTAAACTCTAGTAAAAAATTACCTTATTTTAATGGAAAGTGGATTTTCTTTAATCTTCATATTACGAAGATTATAATGTATTTCATCTATGAGGAATATTTAGTTACAATAGGTAATAGTTGCTAAAATTGATTTCGCTATATTTTTTCTTGTCTTATTTCTAAAAGAGGATCAAATTATACAATACCTGAAATTTCCATAACTGAAACCTAAATAGTGCTGAAGTTAAAATTAGGTATTGGACATTTAATCTAGCACCTATCATTTTTCAATATTAGATATATTGAAATATGATAAAAGTTATCTTTTTAATCTATATTTCTTATTAACTTTAAAGCCAGGTCTATGTATTGAACAATTGTTATGATATACGTATTGAATGTATAAAAAGTTGCTGTCTTTTTTCTTTTCCTCATTTTGTCTGTAGTATACAGACAAAAGAGAGAGAAGGAAAAATTACATTTATTAATAAAAATAGCATCTGCTATATATTTTTACTTTTATAGTTTTATTAATAAAAACAGAGCATGTGTTATGGGTACTAGACCATTGATATTAATACATAGATATATATTTTTTGTAAATACATACATAATATAGATAGAAAACACTTAGACCTATACAAACAATCATGCTCATGAATACAAATGTTTGCACCGTGTGAGTAATTGAACCCGCGACCCTCGAAAGTAAGGGAGTGTACTAAACCATTAAACCACTGAGTGTCAATAGGCTAATATTTTTATACAAACCTTGACCCTGTTTCAGGCGTCCATAGGATATGGTAAACGTTTACCATCAGATGGGCCGTATGCTTAATTGCCACCATCGTGATTTTAAGAAAGCTTCGCAACAAACTTTTTAAATATAATTTTATAAGTATGACCTAAATCCCCAAGTTTCCGATGTACGTAAATTCGTCACAAACTTATATATTTTTTAATTATTTTTTTATATATTACCTAAATCCCGCAGTTGCTGGTATACGTAAATTCGTCCTAACTTTTTTATTAGTGTTTTTTTATGTTAGACTAGCTGTACCCGCGGCAGCCCGCTTGATATTTTCAGCCTACACTTATGATAATTACTGTAAAGTTTCATTAAAATTCGTTCAGTAGTTTTTGCGTTAAATCGTAACAAACATCCATACTCACAACCTGCGTATTTATAATATTAATAAGATTTAAATTCGTCACAATTTTTTTTTATCACAAAATGTTTTTTTTGTGTAATATTTAAATGCCCCATCTACACATACATAGTCTATGCGCCGTGTGCACTTGACGCGTCATCCATCAGACATTATGAGCGCGCCGTGCCTGTCCCGTTTTTATGGTTCCCCGGGCACAACGCGATAACTCGACGTATCTTACAATCGATAGCTACCCAATGACTTGTGAGAATGTATCGAATGACTCGATTCAACACTCGTCAACTCGTGATTCTTCAATCTTATCTTATACTAGGCTAACCATGCAGCGTCGAGATAGGGGATTGTTAGTAATGTGGACATATGATTCTATTGCTAGCAATGTACCATATCGGGTTGACCTCCACGCGGTTGCTCCTGGAAACCATCGTGGTAAATTCTTGGTGAATTTCTCCTGATGGGCTAACTGACCTGACCTTATGCTCATCTTTACATCCTCCACTGGTGCCTTGCCAGTGTATACCGTTATCACTGGCGGGTGTACCATTCCATTATCATAAAAAAAACCAAGCAACTTCATCTGTATCTCACTTACTTGATATTTATCATTGACGACCTCGATGGTTTAGCGGTTTAGTATACCGGTTTCTGATGGCCGCGGGTTCAATTCCCGGAAAGATGCAAACATGTTTTCAGGAGTATGATTATTTGTATCGGTCTGGGTGTTTTCTATGTGTATTATGTAGGTATTTACAAAAATCTAAGTATTTATTTATTTAGTTAGGCCGACTGGTAGAGATCTCTTTCAAAAAATATTCCAGCTTTGACCACTTAGTCTATAATTAAGTTTACTACTGTATATAAAAGTGCAATAATTAATGCACTTAATGATAATAATAATCCTGGACAATTCACACAGCGTCTCCTGGGCCCAAGCTAGGCAGTACATGTATTATGGGCAATAGACAACTGATATAAATACCGAGATAATTTTTTTTAAATATAAAGCATCCAAACCAATTCTTATACACCAAAGACACATTCATAAATGCATTTTGCATCGTGAGAGGAATCGAACTAGCGACTATTGGAAACAAAGCTAAGTTCTAAAATATATTGAGAGTGAAACCAAAGTTGACTTAATCTTTATTATAAAAATTATCTGTCACGTTGTTCGTCCGCGATGGACTCCTAAACTATCATTTGCACATTGTGTGCAATTTGATCCAACTTGAAAGATAGGATAGCTTACATCTCAATTTATAGTCGTAATATTATTTTATTCAAGAACTTTAGCCACAGCGACTACCCACCCCGACTTCGCTCGGGTGTACATGTATTACAAATATAAAACTTTCTCTTGAATCACTCTCTCTATTAAACAAAACTGCACAAAATCCGTTGCGTAGTTTTAAAGATTTAAGCATACATAGAGACGGACATACAGCGACAGCGACTTTGTTTTATACTGTGTAGTGATTATGCAATGCGACATAATTAAAAAAATTCATCCTTCTCAGACGTATACACCCCAAAAAATCCCACGGAACCCAAACGCAATATCGTAGCGAATTTCTTATTTCCGTATTTTTGAAGGAAGGAGTAAAACTTTATTATTTAGGGTTTCGGCACCCCAGCTGCGGAAATTCAGATATAAATTTGTCTACACATAGACCATTTAACACAACTTCCAAGTAAAATTGAAGACACCAACTTTTTATATCAAGTTACAAAAATGAACAATGCTTAATTAACTTGGGCTACTGGATGAGAATGTTTATTAAAACTTTATGTACGTCCCTACATAACTATCTGTGAACATATATCTTTAGATAGATAGATAGTAGTTGTTTGTTTAACAGTAACATCGCACTAGCTAAATAATAATAATAATCTCAGGACAATTCACACAGCGCCATCTAGACCCAAGTTAAGCTAGCTAAAGCTTGTATTATGGGTACAAGATAACTGATGCATAAAACACCCAGACTGATATTATAAATGCGAAAGTAGCTTTGTCTATCTGTCTGACTTTTACTTTTTAATGCGAAAAAAGAGGTTGAAAAGGGAGAAGAAATTTTGTATGTAAGTATTGTCATTTCTAAATATAGAAGCTTGACAATTTTTTTTGGACTATTGATTGAATGTAAATATTGATTGAATAGAAAAAGGGTCGTAAGGGGTTGAAAGGGGAGATAAAGTGTTGTATGGAAGTATCGTATAATATTTTTAAAGCTGGAAGCTGTTTATTTAGCTCTTTATACTTAGTCTAAATAACTAAAAATGCTACCCAAGGTAGTGAAGTTGGGAATAGTAATACCGCGCGGACGAATTCGTGGGTACAGCTAGCTCGCTATAAGTCCGTAATATTTATCTACTTTTATAGCATGGTCTTTAGGTATATTTGTGTCCATTGTTTTTTATTCCAGTACGTATAAAATATGTCTGTCTTATCATATGACTCCTAAACTCCTGATCAGTACACTGACTCGGAAAATCAACAAGCACTGTTTGTTTATATGTCATCTCCTAAAGAAAATATACCTTGTAGGGTTTTTTAATGATTAGCAAACACACTAGCAGCCCCAAGTTACTTGAGGGTTCAGATATAACATTTTTGAAAACTAAACCTTAAGTAGCACATTTTAGTTTCAAAATACAGTACAGGTGCGTTACATATCCCAAATAGTTTAGATGGCAATTCTAAAAGTAATTTCCGAAATTTCTTTTAAAGTCAACCTCCAAATGTTATGATCCATAAAAATTTACGACAAGATATTACGACGCGAGCTGCGAAGATGGACTTTAATGCTTTTTGATAAGAGTGAAAAATGTTTATTCTTTGATATGTGTTTATGGCTTTTAATGTACGAGTACATGTGTATGTGGAGCAATTTTATATGTTTTTATTAAATGATTCTTACTATGTAATGTAAGCAGGTAACTTTTTTATCTGCTATCTTATGTCAGTTATAGAAAATCTAAATATATATTACTCAAAGGTAACTGACATAGTGATCTATCAACGCACAGCCCAAACCACTGGACAGATCGAACTGAAATTTGGCATGCAGATGTTATGACGTAGGCATCCGCTAAGAAAGTATTTTGATTAATTCTACCCCCAAGGGGATAAAGTAGGGGATGGAAGTTTGTATGAAACTTTGTCAATTTTAAACCGATCGGGCTGTGACTTTGCATTCATAAAGCTACTATGACGATATTTTGAATATTTTTTAACAATATATATTGAAGGATTCGGGATTAGATATTTCGATCATATTTCTAGTACCCACTGCTCAGTAAGCTCTGCTTGGCTTGGGACTAGATGGCGCTGTGTGAATTATTCAATAAAGTAAAATAAAATTATTATCACGAATTAAAAATGTTTACAGTGTATTGGCTGAGTGGTTTATTACCCATACATGAACAGAAAGGTCTTAATATCGAATCCGGCCGTCACCAAAAAAAATAATTATAGTTATATATTTCTAACTAAAGCTCAGGTGATAAAAACACCGATAACAAACAAATAAAATAATTTAATTTAATTTTTTATTAGTGTTAACATTACCAGAGAGAAACAACCAATTTTTATATTGAATTTCGACACATCATTTTTGTCAAATCTCACCTCACGGCTCTTTCTACCACGTGTGTATATCTAATTTGCTAATTCAGTAAGGTAAAAAAATTACAAATAATTTTTTTTCAGTTATAATTTGAAGCAGCGATATATCAGAACAGAAGCATAGAACCCTAACTTTCTTTCACACAGAACTCTTTTATTTATTATCACATGAAAATAAAGACAAGATAAAGCGATATGTAATTTGTGTAAACGTCTCAATAATATATTTGTAACGCAGCGGGATTCGAACCCGCGGTCCTGTCTCCCGCTGAGGGAGCTCTGCTATATTTATCACTGTTTCATGTGGGTGTTGAGTGTACTAACATAGAATTTATGTATTTAATATTGTAAACGTGAGAGCTTGTGAATATAGATTGATGTATGTTGCTCTTTCCAACATATGCTGTTAAATTTTTGTCATAAATTTTAGGATTTCTTTATTTTTTTCTTATAAGGATTTCCTTAGATAAATTATTTAATTAATTATTTATTAATCAATGGCCGTAATATTATATTAATTAATTTATTAGACATTAAACTTGCCTACAACGATTATTTTACTGATATTATAAACGCGGAAGTTTGTGAGTGTGGTTGGATGGATGTTTGTTTGTTACTCTTTCACGAAAATACTACTCAATGTATTTTAATGAAACTTTACGATAATATACATTACATGCGGGTAAAACCGCGGCCACAGCTAGTGTAATCGTATAGCATACTAGCTGTATTCGCGGTTTCACCCGCGTTTAATTTCAATAAAAATATAGCCTATATGTTATTCTGATGCATAAGCTATATTACTGAAAAGTTTCATCAAAATCCGTTCAGTAGTTTTTGCGTGAAAGAGTAACAGACATCCATACTTACAAATTTTCGTGATTATAATATTATTAAGATTATAATATTATATTTATACAACTTTAATTCACACAGAACAAAGTGTAATAGTGCATTTGACGGACTTAACACCATGCAGTTATTTATGTGGGCTTTACAACGTGTACTGTATTTTTTTTTAACATCAATAAAGTGCACTCCTATAGATAGCAATTATCAAACGGGAGCCAGTCGGCGAACTTAAAAGCCTTATTACGAACCGAGGGGAAAGTGAAAATTGTGTAGATTGAGCACTGACGATGAATCGTATGGTGCAAGTTATAAGATGCTAGCGATAATGAAGTTTCATGCATCATGCCAACACGCTTGTACATACATTGAAGTAGACAGAATAAGTGAAAATTGTGTAGATTGAGCACTGACGATGAATCGTATGGTGCAAGTTATAAGATGCTAGCGATAATGAAGTTTCATGCATCATGCCAACACGCTTGTACATACATTGAAGTAGACAGAATAAGTGAAAATTGTGTAGATTGAGCACTGACGATGAATCGTATGGTGCAAGTTATAAGATGCTAGCGATAATGAAGTTTCATGCATCATGCCAACATGCTTGTACATACATTGAAGTAGATAGAATGAGGGGAAAGTGAAAATTGTGTAGATTGAGCACTGACGATGAATCGTATGGTGCAAGTTATAAGATGCTAGCGATAATGAAGTTTCATGCATCATGCCAACACGCTTGTACAAATATAGAAGTAGACAGAATGAGGGGAGAGTGGAATGGAAACCCTAAGTATCGCCCGTGACTTGTGACACGGGTATAGGTTTAAAAGGCCCTTTTAGAATGCATTAACACTCACCTTCACTACTTGCAGCCTCCCCTCAGGTCCAAATAAGACCGGGATAAAATCAAAATACAATTCACTTTAGTATCCAAAACACAACCGGCACGCTCTGCGCTTGTCGAAAGAGGATTATTCAACTACCGACCTCCGTATTTATAAACCGAAGGCAGTATAGTAGGTCGGTCTATAAATACTAGATAGCGCTATTTACAATATTTGTAATAATCTTTAGATTTAATAATTCATTAATACTAAACAAAAACTACCTTCTTTTAATATCTTTTTAAAATATTGGATACTTTCTACAATATTGATGTGAACTCTAACAATAGTCTACGGTAACCGTTTAACATCAAACGGGTGCTTGTTTGCAACCTACGTAGTATATAAAAAAAGTATTCATTCCTCAAGATTACTTTTAGAACTATAAAAAATGTCTAACTACATATTTTGATCTATTTATTATTGCATTATTTTATTTGTTCTAGTTAATGTAGTCTATCGGTTATTATCGTCATGGAATTCAGTCAGTTCAGTCAATGAAATTGATAGCCTTCTTTTTCCAAGGGATTTTGAAGGCTGGAAGCCAAATTTCGAACATTATTATACTATAATTGTTATTTTTACGCTTTCTTTTTCAAACTTTTGCTGGTTTTTTACACTTTATTATATGGCAATATATTTGTGGTTGGTATACTTAATTGCTAATAAATAAATAGTGGATAAATACTTAAGTGACGCTATCTCTCGTTGATTGTACCATACAATCAGTTTAACAGTACCGCGCTTTGATCCAAGATCGTCGACAGCTTTGATCATTTAAAAAATAAAACGTATGCTAGTTAGAATTTAAGAGTAGACAGAGAGTATAAAAAATTCTTATTAAAAAAAATATATTTATTAAACAATACAATAAGATAACGACCCTTAAGACTGCTCGATAGTAGCAGTTTACAATACAGGTTTACTTGCACCGCTTGCCATCGACAGAGAATTCATCCACACGCTAGAACCTAAGTGATCTCGGGCAGTGCGGTTTCAGAGGATCTTCCTTCCGCGTACACTTAGACTGTGGAATGAATTACCTGCCGAGGTTTTCTCACGAGACTACAGCATGGGGTTTCATCAAGAAGGGATTATTAAGGTTTCTTAAGGGTCGGCAACGCGCACGAGATTCTCCTGGTGTCTCAGGCGTCCATAGGCTACGGTAAGCGTTTACCATCAGATGGGCCGTATGCTTTTTTACCACTAACGTAGTATAAAAAAACTTTCCATTGGTCGTCGATGTACATAAAGGACTGAATTCATGAATAGGAAATTTTACAGGAGTTTCACTAGTAGCTAATGTTATAAGTAGTTATTGTGGACTTTATAGTCTATTACTGGCCACTTAAAAGCCATTGTACCTTTAAAAAGAATGTATAAATTTGATTTGTTAGTATTTTTGACATAAGAAAAATATACGATTTTATTTTACTCTTTTTTGCATCGATTCATTTTACACAGTTTTAGAGTAGATGCAATAGCTTTCTGCACATAAAGAACCGACATACAAACACATATATACCCATACATATATAATACGAGCTGTTCTCGCGACTTCGTCCGCGTAGAATTTAACTTTATTTTTCTAAAATAAAAGTAGCCTAAGTTACTCCTTATTACAGCTACCTGCCAAAAAAAGTCCCGTCAAAATCGGTTCAGCCATTTTAGAGATTAGCCGGAACAAACAGACCGACAGACAGATAGACAAAAATTGTAAAAAATGTTATTTTGGTGTATGTACCATGCATGTAGTAAAAAACGGTTACCTGTTGTAATTGGAGTGTTTGTTTGTAATATTTTACACACAGACACTCAAATTACCACAAGTAATAGACAACATTTATGTTAAAAATTTAATTTATTTCAATAAACAGTAAGTTAAAGTTATTCCACGCAGACGAAGTTGGGGATAACAGTTAGTTTATTATATTCATATTGATATGAAGATAGAAATATGTAGTTGGTTACTATCTCCTGAAACATCAGAAAATTCAGTTTTCACAATAAAACCGTCTGAAATTTACAACCTGTCCTGATTTACAAATACATCTAACACATAAATAAGATAGTCACTCTCATAAAAATATAGTAATAATATCTTCGATTCTTGAACGTAAAAGAAAATTGCTTAGGTACATACTATTTTACAACCAGTGCTTCTCAAAGTGGCGGCAATTTCTAAAAACACAATTCTTAAAGTGCATTAAAAAAAAGACCACACTTCTTATATTTGAAGTTTGTTTGTTTGTAATAATTTCATGCTGTTACGACTTAATTTGTTGTCATGAAATTTAGTATAAAAGGAAAATCAGATGGGCCGTTCAGACACTTACTTGAGATGATCGCGGGTACTTTCGGCTAACTGTTATTATTTTTCATTGTGAGCCCTTTTGGGAAATATATTATGTTTTTAACTATTATTTGATTTTTAATAAAATAGTCGTTGTGTTCCCACTCCAGTCACAAATTGTTTTCAATGTTTTATATATAAATTACTTCAAAGTAACATAGGCTATATATTATTAATATATGTACAACTATATAACAAGGTTATAAGCACCTAGATTAACTCGGTATAAGCTACTAGTTAATAAATAAACGAACGTACCATCATCATCATTTCAGCCCGGAAGACGTCTACTGTTGAACAAAGGCCTCCCCCAAAGATCTCCACGACGATCGATCCTGCAACTGTTCGCATCCAAGCGATCTTGACCAGATCGTCGGTCCACCTTGCTGGAGGTCCGCGGTCGCCACTCATAAACTTTACTGCCCCAACTACCATCTGTCCTACGAGCTATGTGCCCTGCCCATTGCCGCTTCAAATTCGCAATTCTTTGTGCTATGTCGAACAAGCGATCGAATATCCCCATGTATCGTTTCGAAAAATTCAATAGGTCTTTTATGGGAATGTATAAAAATTTACAATAACATACTAAAGGTTATACTGGAAATACCCTTAAATAACTTCAAAACATCTGTTAAATCATATTGAGGAAAGCCTAACTCACTAAACGATTACTTGAATGACCAGCGTGCATGGAAATAGTTGTAAAAAAACATAAGTAATTCAATTGAGTTTCTTGCCAGTTCTGCTCATTTGGATCTATGTATTAGTAATACTAATTTATTTTCACGTATAATGTCAACTTATAATGAGTACATTAAAGGCGTAGATCCCTTTAGCTATTATTCTAAAAACACATATAAAACCAAACTCTACCATATTCTTAATCACAATGTTCATACACTTTAATTATACACATACACACACATTCTTTATTACACACACATACACACACAAGTGACTCCTAATTCAGATACTATTATAGTATTTGTAATTCTTAAATTAATTGTTCTATTAGTTCTATGTATTGTGAAATTTATAATGTTGGATTTGTACTTCTAAATTAATATTTATTCTGTTTGTATAGGTTCTGTTTTATTTTCTTTTGCTATGTCAATGAAAACCTGTTATTGGCTTTCTCTAGATATGTACTGTTGATTTAATGTATTAGATTGTAAGCTGTTGGTTTTCTAATAAATAAATAAATATAAATATATACTGAACTGTACGGCAGGGAAATAGTTATAATATAAAAAAATTTTATGCTCATAAGCGGCAAAAATGTCTTACATGATTTTTGAATTTCATTTTGAGGGTAAAAATTTAATAGAAAATTTAAAGATGTAAGAAAACTTTGAGAAACCAAGCATGAGGCAATAAAAGCGATAACACAAATAGCTCTACCATGGCCGCTATAAATAAATATCTGCCAGGTACTCGAATAAATCCGGGGAAGGTTCTAGTATCGGGTACAATGGGGTATAAATTCTAGAAGGTACGATACTCCCCTTATATTCGACCAGGAGTGGCGTAGTGGTATAAAGTACCTCAGTTTTTGATGGCCGATTCGATTCCCGCATAATATATTCACCAATGATGGTTTCCAGCAGGAACCGCGTGGATGTCAACCTGTCTTGGTACATTGCTAGCGATGAGCATTTTTCACTGTAATGTCATATATATTGTATAAAAAAATATAATAATAATAATAATTCTCAAGATAATTCACACAGCGCCATCTAGACGCAAGTTAAGCTAGCTAAAGCTTGACTTGGTTCTATGCTCGTCTTATCATCCTCCACTGGTGCCCCGCCAGCGTAAACCGTTAGCGCAGAGGGGTGCCCATTCCATTATCATCCATAAAAAATACATACATATTATACATAGCAAAGATCCAGACCGATACAAACAAGCATACTCATGTTTATGCCATGCGAGGAATTGAACCTGCGACCATCGGAACTAAAGCGGTGTGCTAAACCGCTAGACCACCAGTACCGAATCATATATGTGATATCATAGTTTTATTTATTTGTATAGAGTTTTCCGAAATGGTTAATATATTTCAATACTATTAATATTCAGATTCAATATTATTGATTATTTAATTAAATTAGTGCTAATCGGTAGTTTGTATTCACACAGTTAAACTTAAGTAAGAATAAATTATTTAAAAGAGCAACACACAAGTTTCTTGCTCGTTCTTCTTGTGATGAGACAGCTTTCCGAATGAGCTGTAGATTAAAAAAAATGTGATGACTATTCAAAAGTGCTTCTATGTAAGTATATTTGAATAAATGATTTTCTATTCTATTCTAATACTGTTAGGGATCCCTACAAAAAGAAATCCCAACTGTTTCATGCCACAAATGATAAATTAATAAGACTGTCTGTCATACATAATTAATGCACCCAAATGAGATTATAACGAAATCTTTGTGAGAATATTGATTGTTTGACTTCATATTTGATGGCCTCGGTAGTCTAGCGGTTGAACACACTGCTTTACTTCCGATGGTCGCGAGTTCGATTCTTCGCACGGTACAAACATTATATTCATGAGTATGATTGTTTGTATCTGTCTGGGTGTTTTCTACGTATATTATGTATGCGTATACAAAAAAAAATATCTATGTATTTATATAGGTTGTCTAGTACCCACAACACAAGCTCTGCTTAGCTTGGAACTAGATGGCGCTGTGTGAATTGTCCTGGGATATTATTTATCACTACATAGTATAAAATCTGTCCCTATGTGTGCTTAAATCTTTAAAACTACACAACAGATTTTGAAGCGGTTTTTTTAATGGATAGAGTGATTCTAGAGGAAGGTCTATATATATAATACATGTACACCCGTGCGAAGCCGGGGCGAGTAGCTAGTATTATAAAGATTTCATTTGATCAACAAAGTACAGTGGGACTCATTATTTTTGAAGTATATTGTAAAGGAACTTACAGAATAACACTGCTGGTATGCATATACCCTTATGATTTTCTATTTGTTATTCCTCACGATAATAATCACGTCGCACATCACTAGTTGTCAAAGCACATGATAAAGTATCGATACACTTGCGGACATAACACTTGTAGTTTTATTTTATAATGTTTTTTAGTAGAACTACTTATCCGGCTCGAAGGACTACATATGTTAGCGCCTTTTCGAGAGAAGTAGATCTTGACGGTGTAATGAATATCGTAGATTCCTGGATAGTTTTTTAATTAATAAAATTGGTACAAAATGATTGCGTATGATAATGCGTATGTGATTGTTGACAGATTTCGAATACGAACTGTAACCGTCGTCATTTTATCTCTGACCCGCTGAAATCCTGACGTTGCAGTGTTGCTGCATGAAAATAATATATTGGGCCAGATATTCACATAGCCGCGCCTGAACAATTATATTATATTATATTATATTATATTATATTATATTATATTATATTATATTATATTATATTATATTATATTATATTATATTATATTATATTATATTATATTATATTATGAAATTATTCTTATTTTATTGCTGCCAGTCAAATTTCATGAAAGAAATACATTTAAATGATACTTAATTAAAGGCGGCACAAGGATCAGTTCAGCGATCAGTCGAGTTTCTTGTCAGTTCTTATCAACTGAAGTAAATTGCCGAATTGGATGATAGCGATAGTGATAAAAATTATGATAAAAGAGCAACACGCAAGTTGCTCGTTCTTCTTGCGATGAGACAGCTTTGGATGTTGATGAGACAGACCGGATGAGAGGTAGATTAAAAAAAAAAGTTACGACTATTAAAAAGTGCCTAAATGTAAGTTTATATCAATTGAAATAAAAAAATAAAATAAAAAAAAGAACATTTCAGTAGTGAACGAATTTCTTTTATCTGTCCGAAAACTTAAGCAAACCAAGTCACATGTACAAGTTAGTACGATATAGCTTCAGCTTATTTTAAAAACAAGTAACGACCTCGATAACTTTGTACTTAAAACGTTAACTTCTAAATAACAATGGGCAGAAGTTTTCTTTGGTCACAGACATTAGTAAACAACGTGCGTTTGTATTCTATAAATGGAATCAAAAAATTCGTTTAAAGAGACTAAAGATGAATAAGTAATATTATAAATACGAAACTCTGTCTGTAATGGATCGGTGGACTGTATGGGTGTCTAAATGATGAAAACACGTAGTTTATGATATTACTAGCAACTCGCACCGACTTCGCACGGGTGTACATGTATTATATATATAAACCTTCCTCTTGAGTCACTCTATCTATAAAAAAACGCTTTAAAATCTGTTAGGTAGTTTTTAAGATTTAAGCATACTTAGGGACAGATAGACAGCGACAGCGACTTTGTTTTATGCTCTGTAATGTTGATATAATATATCTAAAAGACAATGAATGAATAAAATGAAATATATCAAATGATATGTCATATAAAAACAACTGGTCTAAAAATATACAAATTAAAAAAAAATAATACTATCAATCAGGAGTTCAGCGGTCCGGTCGGTCGCCAACACTGTTAAAGAAAGCAGACAAAGACGCGGGTAACAGCTAGTTTTTAGTATATCTATGATTACTACGAATTTTATTATTATTTTAATAGTTACTTTACTTGCAAAGTAAGATTATTCAAAATTGTATAATCTGTGTGCACATAGGTGTGTTTGTAACTCCTTCAAACAAAAACTACTGTTACTACAGCTTATACATCAGAATAACAAATAGGCTATATTTTTTATTGAAAATTAACGCGGGTGAAACAGTGGGCACAGCTAGTTAATATTATAAACGCGAAAGTATGGATTATGAGTATGGATGGATGTTTGTTCTTTCAAGCAAAAACTACTGAACGGATTTCAATGAAACTTTACAGTAATATAGCTATTTACAGTAGCTAGTATAATAACATATAGGGTATAAACGCGGATGAAATCGTGGGCATAGCTAGTGTAGTAATCATTTACATAGGCTGTAATTTTAGAAGATATTGTTAATATTTATAATTTTATAATAAAACCATCACTTTAATATTTATATTTAATTGTTTCTTTCGAACATGACATTACTGTTTCACACTTTATAAACCAGAGAGTTAACAATATAGAACCAATCATAGACAACAATTATAGTTGCCAATTACTACTAATATAAAAATGCTAAATGTATGTATTTATACTTAACAGATATTATGTGAATTGGGCGAAATAATGATAAATATTAAATAATCGGGATTCAGGCGAAGTAGTGACAGTTGGCTTGTAGTATATAACATTGCTATTGTTGCTATTCACTGTATAAATGACCATTGGTGTAATTACTAATTTCTTCAGACGCTGCCAAGTTATATTACTGTACACATATTTAGTGTTACATCTAATAAGGATATCATTAATTAATTTGACGCGTTACAGACAGCATCCAATGGAGAGTAATGGATACCTGTTATTATATTTTTTTATTGAGAAATAGTCTAGTTCATTGATAGGAGCGTGGATTGAAAGATAATAATTGTACACATCATTCATTCATTCATTCATAATTTAAGAGCCACTCTCTTGTTCGTGAAGCTCTTGCCACTTTCTACGATCTTCCATCATGCTCTTTTAATGTTGATATGACACGACTCCAATTTTATCTTTAATTTGCTTGATGTAGCTGTGCCTTGGTCTTTCCCTCCCTCTCTTTTCTTCTATTTGTCTTTTAATAATATTTTTCATAAATTCATAGTGCCGTGTTAAGTGTCCTAATATTTTACCTCGTCCATTTTCTATAGTATTCAATATCTGCCTTTTTTCTTTCATTCTGTGTCTTCATTTCTTACTTAATCTTTCAAGCAAATACTTTCCATCCTTCTCCAACACCACATTACACATACACCACATTATATAACTATTTATTACTAGTGATCATCTATAATGGTCATTAATTCAACCATAAATAATTTAAATTATTATATAAGTTTGAACATTATTTAGGTTCTATTGTCAAAGACTATACTTCTATAATCACAGGGACTGGCAGTCGCACAGCCAATAAACAAAATGGCATGCAGGTAGATGTGATGACGTAGGCATCCGCTAAGAAAGGATTTTGATTAATTCTACCCCCAAAGAGATAAAATAGGGGATGAAAGTTTATATGAAACTTTGTCAATTTTAAACCGATCGGGCTGAGACTTTGCATACATAAAGCTACTATGACGTAGGCATCCCCTAAGAAAGGATTTTGATAAATTCCACCCCCAAGAGGATATATTAACACGAGCGAAGCCGCGGGCAAAAGCTAGTAAACTATAAGTGTGCAAAATTTCATACTCCCCGACTGGGCAAGTTTCGTAAAAAGGGGTACAAAGTTTCAGCTTCACGTAATAATTAGATTTTGTATTCAGTTAAATTTTTTCAACAGAAGTAAGAATGTGTGCTAAATTACTAGACTAGACATTTATTTAGATTTTAGAAATAAATATACTTCTCCGTACGCGCAACTTTAGTAAAAAGGGGTACAAAATTTTTGATTCAATCCAGTGTATACCGTTATCACTGGCGGGTGCACCATTCCATTATCATAAAAAAAACAATGCAACTTGATCTGCATCTCACTTACTTGATATTTATTATTGACGACCTCGGTGATCTAGCGGTCTAGCACACCGCTTTACGACCGATGGTCGCGTGTTCGATTCCTCGCACGGCACAAACAATTTGTATTCATGAGTATGATTGTTTGTATCGGTCTGGGTGTTTCTATGTATAATATGTATGTATAGGTATGTATTTACAAAAAAATCTATGTATTTATATGTATCAGTTATCTAGTACCCATAACACAAGCTTTAACTAGCTTAACTTGGGTCTAGATGGCGCTGTGTGTCCTGAGATTATTATTATTATCATTATATAATGATAATTATTATAATAACTATAGTGTAGTTTGCAGTTTTTTGCACCTGCAGTGTACATATTCTTGTTAACCCGCCGCGCGTCGAGTAACCCTCAGTGGGTCAAGTGGACCCTTGCTTGTCAACCCTAAACCGTCGGTGTCGGGTCGAGGGCTGCGATTTTTTTAACCGGCTCGAAAATGTATTTGCGTAGGTAGAGAAAAACAGTTCGCAGACATGGAGTGCCTTTGTATTTGTTCCGTTTAGAGCTTTTAAAAATCTATTAGGGTTGTTCTGAAAGCTTCACGCATGAATAAACTTTTATTATGTTCATCTATCTATTTCTTTCATTAATTTAATGTATTTTATATGCATGAATTAAATAAAAATATTTGTATGCTGCACTCTTTCTCGATTTAAACTATAGGTGTGCAAAATATTATTTTCCTTCGTCGCGCAATTCTCGTAACAAAGTTTTACTTCCACAATTAATATTATAATTCCTTTTCTATGTCAAACCATAAACTAAATTAAAAATAAATATCTTTTTAAATTCTATAATAGATAAGGAACAAAGTAACACTGAATTGGCTAAAGGTTTACATATTTGTCGAGTGGATCCCTAAAAAATACAATTGAATTGGCAACCCCATTCTTTTGAAGTCGATTGAAAAGATTGCCCGTAGCAATGAAGCCTCCTTTTGCCCACAAACACGCATTATTTTGAGAGTATTCGTTTAAATGTCTGTATTTGTTGATCGGGAGTTGAAAAATATCTGTTTTAATAATAATAAGTTAAAACCTAGTAAAAGCTGTGAAATAAAACATAAAATAATAATAATAAAGGCCCGTGTGGGTGAATGTTACCTTCTTTTAAACTGATAAAAGAAGAGAAAAGAAAAGATGATAATAATATTAATTAACTAGCTTTTGCCCGCGCCTTCGCTCGCGTTAAATTATCCTCTTAGGGGTGGAATTTATCAAAATTCTTTATTAGGGGATGCCTATGCTATAATAGCTTTTTGCATGCAAATTCTGAGCACGATCGGTTTAAAATTGACAAAGTTTCATACAAACTTTTATCCCCTATTTTATCCCCTTGGGGGTAGAAAAAATCAAAATCCTTTCTCAGCGGGTGCCTACGTCATAACATCTACCTGCATGCCAAATTTCAGCCCGATCCAGTGGTTTGGGCTGTGCGTTGATAGATCACTATGTCAGTCAGTCACCTTTGAGTTATGTATATTTCTCTGCACCACTCATGGTTGACTGGTAGATAACGCCGCATGGTGTTTAGTCCGCCATATGTACACATTGTTTTTGTGCATTAAAGTTAAATAAATAAATATATTTAGATAATAATCATGTATTCAGCTATCATCATGTATCAAGCTCTGCTTACTGTGGGACTATTTATTTAAAAGAGCAACACACAAGTTTCTTTCTTATTCTTCTTGTGATAAATCTGCATTCCGAATAAGCGGTAGAATAAAAATACTTGATGGTAGCAGAGCGTGGTTTGGAAACCTCTGATTACATTTGATCTGGCCTGTTCCGTACCCGGAACACCCTATTAATTGTTTATTCCAAATAAATCTGTGCTTAGTTTGCCTTAAATTAAATTAATACTATTACATTACTCGTCTTGACCTTTGACCTTTACCTATAACTTGTGATCGTGTTTAACATCGTAAATTAAAAGTACTATTTGCGTATATAAACCTAGTATTTTGTTGAGTAGGTGTTTATTAATAATTAATACATTTTTAATAAAAGTTATAAATGTATCATTACATAGTACTTTCCCTAACACTTGACTATTCAAAAGCGCTTATATTAAGTTTATTTGAATAAAGATTATTTCTATTTCTACTATATATTGTGTGAATTGGCCAAGGGTATTATTAGTATAGATAATACGGTCGATAGGAATCCATGGAAGAAAATGGCATACTGTGCTGACCCCAAATCTAAACTAATATTATAAAGCTGAAGAGTTCGTTTGTTTGTTTGAACGCGTTAATCTCAAAAACTACTGATTCGAATTGAAAAATTTATGTCTTATGTTGGATAATCCATTTGTTGAGGAAGGCTTTAACTATATAACATTATGTTACGACCAATAGAAGCGAAGCATCAGTGAAAATGTTGCAAAAACGGAGAAAAATTATTTATGTTTGAGGGCTTTCTTTGCGTGCGAAGAACAAAGTCGCGGGTATAGCTAGTATTGGGATAAAGACAAGGCAATAATGAGAGCAATACACGTAAAAATCGCGGATGAACTCTAGTTCTTATTACATATTAATTTGAAAAGAATACGAGCTGAGTTTCTTGTTAGTTTATCTCCTCTCGAAATCACTCCGAACTAACAGTAGATTTGACATATCATAAGAGTCTGTAATAGACCTATATGAATAAAGATATTTTGAATTTTGAATTTAAAGTATAAAATAAAGTCGCTGCCGCGGTCTGTCCCTATGTATGCTTAAATCTTTAAAACTGTGCAACGGATTTTGAAACGGTTTTTTAAATAGGTTTATTCTAGAGGAATGTTTATATATATAGTATATGTACACCCGTGAGAAGCTGGGGCGAATAGCTAGTTGTATATAAATGAATTCACAGAGGAAATGTCGTGGTAATAACATTTAGATAATGCCACAAAGCCTTTGTTGGACTGCAACTGAATGCTTATACACTCGAAGCACACTCCAGTTTCCAAATTCATTAAATCCGTACTGGTACAGACTAATACACATATAGTATGAAAGTTAGTTGTCCACATATACAGACAATAATTACTTATATTATAAATGCGAAAGTAACTTTGTTCTTTTGTCTGTCGGGTGAAAAAACAAATAGACCGATTTAAATGAAATTTAGTACACAGATAGTCTAGACGCTGAGAAAGGACATAGGCTACTATTTGTTGCGACAAAAGGGTTTTAAGGGGTTCAAAATTCATGTGATAAATAGATCCTTTTCAGTCGGTAATTACTTAGTTTTGGTTAGGTTTCTTTTTAGATTTGTGATAATTAGGTTTAGATATAATGGGGTTGACATGTTTTGTAATAATCTGTCTGTTTACAGCTACCTCGATACCCTTTAGCATTAACCCTGTTCAATAATTAATAATAATAATAATAACCCTAGCCAATTAATACAGCGCCATCTAGTCCCAAGATAAGCAGAAAGCATGTTATGGGTACTAGACGACTGATATAAATACTTAGATATATAAATATATTTTGTAAATACATACATAATATAATATTTCTATGGAAAAAACATCCAGACCATCGGAAATAAAGCGATGTTCAAAACTGCTAGACCACCGAGGCCGTCAATTGATTCAGTCTAATCCAGTGTTTCCCAACCTTTTTAGTGCCATGCCCCACCTTAGCCTGCCAAAAATTATTGTAGGCCCTGCTATACATCATTTTTAACATTAAAAAATTGAATTGTTCGATTGAGAACCATAAATAATAGGTGTTAGGAAGAAATCAGTAGGAAATTGCTAATAGGTAAATTTTCAAAACTTATAATGAAAAATAGAAAATCATTATTACTTGTGTAATTGCAAACCCTTTCAATCAAATTGACCCATGTTGGAAAACACTGTCTAACCCGTCGATACCTAGCTGTGGTTGTGTCTGTGTCTCGCGTATAACTCATCCATAGAGCGCCTTGTCATACAGGGTACTAGATCTCGTGGACGATCACACATGCGATGGCCCGACCAAGTCAAAGCACCAGTAGGCGGTCCACTCAACAAATGTACCAAAATGGCAGCCAGTAGGGAGAAGTGGTGAGCTGTAAGTAAGGCGGATGTCATCAGACTTTCGCTCTACTACATAATGACCACGACCGATCTGACAACAGCGAATTGAATAAGAAGAATTATGTTGATACTGTACCCATTGAGTATTAACTCTCAGTTTAACTTTAAGTATATTCTGTATGCATGGAATTCACTTTTCAAATTGTGGGCAATTTTAAATAACAATCGAATTGCTCCCCTGTGGGACGTGGGCCCCACTTTGGGAAACACTGGCCTAACCCGTCAATACCTAGCTGTGGGCGTAATATTAACGAACTATCAAACTTTAGTCCACCGGTTATCTGAAATGAAGGGTTAATTTACATTTCATTATTATGTTGATACTGTACCAATGATTATTAACTCTTGCTTTAACTTCGAATACAATTTATAAATGTATGGAATTATAGGAAGACTAAAATTATTGGTGTTTTAGATATACATTCTCCAGTGCATTCTTCTGTTTTAAGACTGGAATATATGGTAATAAGAACAATGAATTGTTATATAAGAACAAGATATAAAAAATAGAACACACTGTTCTGTTAAACTGGTTTTAAAATGAATCATTTTATGGTAAAGTAAGGTCTATAGATGTTTCAACTAGGATGCACTAGTTAGCAGCTATCACAGGGCGCCATCTAATCCCAAGCTAAGCAGAACTTGTGTTACGAGTACTAGACATCTAATTGAAATACTTAACAATTTTTTTTAAATACGTACATAATATACATAGGAAACACCCAGACCGATAAACAGTCGTACTTATAAATACAAATGTTTACATTACAAGGAATCTAACCCGCAATCATAAGATATATAGTTGTGTTCGTTAACGCCACACCACTGGGATCATCAATATTTGGGGTTAGTGACCTACAAGTTGAAAAACCCTAACTTAGACCATTAATCTACATTAGGGATGAAATGTTGACATAATATTGTTGAATATGAAATCATGTTTGTGTCAATCAAATGATATATATATATATATATATATATGATATATATTCAGTTAAACAGTCTGACTTTTTTCGTTAGAATCTGTATAATATAAAGTAATATTCTAACAAAAAAATACAGAAATAAAATAATAACTTACACTGAACAACACTAGTCATATCTATATAATATCATTACATAGTATAAAACAAAGTCGCTGTCGCTGTCTGTCCCTGTGTATGCTATCTTTAATACTACGCAATGGATTTTGAAGCGGTTTTTTTAATAGATAGAGTGATTCAAGAGGAAGGTTTATATATATAATACATGGACACTTACGTGAAGCCGGTGTGAGTAGCTAGTAATATACAAATAAATAATGTCATGATTCTATACATATAATGAAATTGTTATTTCATTATTATGTATAGAAGATAATAATACAACCCTTTGGCAATTCAAACAGCGCCATCTAGTCCCCCCAGAGCTTATGTTATGGGTACTAGACAACTGATATAAATACATATACATTTTTTTGTAAATACATATTTGTAAATACATATAGGTGTTGCTATGTGTACATAATACACATAGCAACACCCAGCCGATGGAAACAATCATACTCATGAATACAATTATTTGTACCGTGCGAGGATCGAAACCGCGACCATCGATACTAAGGCGGTGTGCTAAACCGCTAACCTGCTAAACCTCCAAGGCCGTCAATTATTAATTACTTATACGATTAAAAAAATCAAATCACTTCTATTCATAATATTTGTTTATATTGTATTTTTTACATTGCACTGAATAAAATATTTTTCTTTCTTTCTTTCTTCTTTCTAATATTAGCATAGTACAAATAATTAACCGTGATTGACGATTAATAAAAAATCTAATCATTACTCTGCGTAATATTAATAAAGATATATCCCAGCTATCTCATCTATTGAAATTCCATGATTGACATGTTACGTACATCACAACGAATATTATCAAAAGAAATTCAATTCACAGCGAATCTCTTGAAATAAAGGCAGCCTAGATTTGATGTGATTGCTGCCTCTCCGCAAAATACTTTCCTCAACTTTTCAACCGTTCCGAATTGACCCAAAACCCTTAAACCCTCTGTGTCAATTCTGACAAACGTCATTCGTCTTGCTCGCGTGATATCCTGCCGAGTTGTTAAACGAAAGTGTTCTCTATAGCTATAGAGATAAGAGTGACGACGCGGGGAAGATAATAAATTGTTGTTTTGGAATACTTTCTCCAAGTAAGGACCTTCTACAATGGTGGAATTATTTAAGAAATTTATTGTATTTCATAAATAATTTAGTGGTTGCTTTTTTATAGGATTTGGTATGATAAGCCGGCTGATGATATAAAATGATACCAGGGCCCTTTTAGAATCTGCACCTTTCTTTTTTACATTAGGAAAATCTTAATAGAGTTCCATCAGACTGGCAGGGGACTGTTTAATTTTTACTGACTAAAAACTTCAATTATGTAAGCGTAGTACTGCATAGAAAATGCGATATGTATTCACATTTTAAATTTAAGTATCATAGAGTAACACTAGCTTACGGGCCATAGGACTGTCGGATTCTTACAGGGTAAAAACCTGACGGTAAATATAGAAAATACCAAATTTCCTACGTCAATTATGTAAGCGTAGTACTGCATAGAAAATGCGATATGTATTCACATTTTTAATTTAAGTATCATAGAGTAACACTAGCTTACGGGCCATAGGACTGTCGGATTCTTACAGGGTAAAAACCTGACGGCAAATGTACAAAATACCAAATTTTCTACGTCAATTATGTAAGCGTAGTACTGCATAGAAAATGCAATATGTATTCACATTTTTAATTTAAGTATCATAGAGTAACACTAGCTTACGGGCCATAGGACTGTCGGATTCTTACAGGGTAAAAATCAATTAGGTAAGCTTAGAACAACATATGAAAAATGATATTTATTTGACAATACATTTTTAATTTAAATATCATAGAGTCCCATCGGCTTAGTTAGGTGCCAGGGGACTGTCGGATTCTTACCGCTAAAAACCTGACGCCAAGTGTACAAAGTACCAAACTTCGTGATCATCAAAGAAAACGCGATGTATGTGTACATTTTTAATTTAAATATTCGATAAGATATCTTATAAACCTAATTGAACATTGATACAAAAATTCACATACCTTGTCTCTGCCTAGCCATTTCTCATTTCATTTGGTTACGCCTCTCATAGTCCTTTTTCGTCAGGCACATCTGTCCTGGGTCGTCGATTCGATTATTTCCGTTTTGTTTAGGGCGTTATTGATAACGGACTGCGAAGTTAGTAGGGGTCTTCCTAGTCAAAAATTCACGTACATTTGAAGAAATGTTTATGTCATCAACATCATAGTGCAGGTGCATCATAACATCAACATCGCTTATGTTATGATGCACCTACCAGCGCTTACGGTATACACTGACAGGGCACCAGAGAAGAATAGTCACTGTTGTGGGGACTGGTCTGTTCAGGTTGCGAACACTGATTAGATAGTTTTTCTTTTTTTATATAGCATACGCTGGTGGTCACTCTTCTCCCAAATTTGAATATAAATGAAATAGAATTATTGTAAATATGTACAACATTAAAAAAAAACAAGAGGAGTTTCTTGTCAGTTCTTCTCATCTCGAAATCATTCCGAACTGACGGTAGATTTGACATATCATAAGAGTCTGTAATAGACCTACATAAATAAAGATATTTTGAATTTGAATTTGAGTCATGAGATCAGATCAGTTACTCCACGAACTCACCGAAAAACAATTACAATGGCATTCAGACGAAGGAGACCTGATGTAAGATATTGCTAGGAATTAGATTACTAGTTCACATTACTATAAATTCCCTTCCTTCAACTGCTGTTTTTTTTAATGAGTAATTTTGGAATGTATGCTACACTGCAATAGTGCATTCCGAATGAGCGGTAACTTACAAGAATAAATATGACTATTCAAAAGTGCTAACATTTAAGTTTATTTTATTAAAAAATTCTCCTTTCTCTTCAATTCTATACCTATATATTTAATGCATTTGGCATTAAAGTTATACGGATGATATCAGATCAATTAGTCCATTATAGCGAATTAATCAGGGATTATCCACGTGGAGGTCGACTACTGACGATTTTTTATTTTAATGGAATGGTGCACCCGCCTGCGCTAACGGTTTACGCTAGCCACCAGTGAAGGATGATAGGATGAACATGAGATCAGGTCAGTTAGCCCATTGAGACAAATTCATCAGGAATTTATTAAGATTGTTTCTTTGCCCGCGTGGAGGCCAACCTAATAAGATACATTGCTAGCTATAGTCATTAATCTATATTACTAACAATAACATTTCCCCCAATGAGTGATATTGCATTACTCTCGTCTGTCCTAATGACATACTGAGATGTCAGTTACTATATTGTAGCGTATTAACCAAGGATTATCCACAATGATTTCAAGTGTAGCCCGTGTGGAGGTCGACCTGAGCTACTGTCTATTAGGCGAGCCGTATCCTTAAAACTAAGAAACCATTATGAACACACCGTTAGCCTGTCTCGGCGTGCATCAGGGAGAGATTGACTATCAACTGAGAATCAATACTGGGAGTTAGATCTAAGTATACACAATACATAACACTGACAACACAATTTGTTACATTATGCTCGAATTTCCTGAAGAAAATATAACGTATTGGTGTCATATGCAAGACTTATTCGCGACGTATAGTAAACTAAAGGGCTTGTTACACTATCGAGTGTTTAGGACTACATTTTTTCCATTTGAGAGCATAGTGGACTAGTGAGAGTCAATGAGGTTGGATCTGAAGCCGATAATTTAAATAGATAAAGCACTTCCTCCTGCGTACACTTACATTATGGAGTGAATTACCAGCTGAGGTTTCTAACTACAGCATTGTCTTTTTCGAGAAGGGTATTTACGGTTTCTTTAGGGTCGTCAAATAGACCTGATACCCCTGATGTTTCAGGTTTCCATAGGCTACAGTAACCGTTTACTATCAGATGGGCCGTATGCTTAATTGCCACCATCGTAGTATAAAAAGTATATATTTGTTTTCTAAAATTACTCTTATTTTTTTTAATATACAATGTTAATTATGATAATGTCTTAAGACAATCCACATAACATTATCTCGTCCTAAACTAAACAGGGCTTGTGGTATGGGTACTAGATTATCATCATCATCATCATCATCATCTGCTTCTTCCTTATCCCATTTATTTGTGGTCAGCGTATTATGTTTTTCTCTTTCATTCATCTCTGTTAGCAGTCATCTCTCTTTCTACTCTCTTTCTTATCATATCATCCATATAGATACTAGATAACTGATAGAAATGTTTAAATACCATTGTTCTTGTAAATACATACATAATATACATAAGAAAAAACACTTAGACCGATATACACAATCTTTTCTTTGCAGCGTGCGAGGAATCTAACCCGCGACCATCGAAATAAAGCGGCATGAAACCTCCGAAGCCTTCGAGGTATTATAATGTATTTTCTAAAATAACTATTCATTTCTCTGAAAATACAATATTAATGTTTCTTCATGATTACAATCTTTGCTCTCTCATTTTTTTCGAGTCTTCCATTTTATTTCTTGTTAGCTATAGAAGGGTTTATTTAATAGTAAATTCGCGGTATCAAGATCGGATGCTTTCCAGCAAAGAATCGCCTTTTGTTAACAACAACTGAAGAATACAATTTTAAATGGAGGCGGCTATTTAATAATAGTGATCGCCCAGTGGTCGTCTCCTATAATCGATACCCTGTCCAATTCAAATGAAATTACGACGGCCTGAGCCGAGGTTCAAACCCATAGCGGTGCCCTAGACTAAAGTCGTACCCGATAGGCGAGAGTTGGCCTTCAGCCGCTTCATAAGTCCTTCCATTAGTTTGGAGTGCTATCTGTACTCGCACCCTATCGTCCGGTGAAGTTGTAAAGGCTAGCTGCGGCCAACAGCATTAGAGTAGTCCGAAAAAAACCCGTCGTGGAAATTGGACCCTAATTAATTTTACATTCTGCGAGTTTATAGACAAATACTATTGAAAATAAACAATATTAATTTATTCACAATTTAATTATGACATTACCTAACAATAAACAAAGAGTATATATGAGTGCGTGTGTCGAATATATGGTAGAATGATTTCTTTTTTATTGATTTACTGTATTTTTTATATATATAATAATATGTAATCCAAAACATTATATAATCTGTAGATATGCTAAATTCCGAACTCCTTTGCCCGCCCATCTTTCTTGAAATGGGGTACAAAGTTTTTCTTTCCATATTAATATAGAAGATGGTAGAAAACAAGCATACGGCCCATCTGATTGTCAACTGCTATTGTTCTCTGTACATTATGCTATATCGGTACATGAAATACCATAATATAATAATAATAACCCTGGACTATTCACTCAGCGCCATCTAGTTTAATTACGCAGAACTTGTGTTATGGGAAGGTACTAGACAACTCATATATATATTTTTTGTAATTACATACCGAAAATACAAAGAAAACATCTTGACAAATACAAACCTTCATCCTCATGAATACAAATGTTTGTACCGCGCGAGGAATTGAACCCGGACACATCAGAGGGCGTCAATAAGTTGATAAAACCCTTCTAACTAGAAAATTACATAATTTGTCATTATTACGTATACCTTTAACATATTTAAAAGGTTTGAGCATGATTGATGAATTCGACATATAATAAATATATGAAAATAATCTTCGGATATTGGGTTATCCAATTTGTTTTATATCCACGTCGTTCCCTCCACTAAGGCGGATTTACCGCGGATCGTAATTCGAACAAGATACGATGTGGCCTATTCACCCTCAGCTCGGCTTACTAATGACATCTTCGACCGTACCATCACGAAATTAAGGTCGAATATTGCTAGAATCCCCCAACGTGCCACTGGTACGCCGGTCTCGCAATTCCGTCGGGTAGCCATTGCTAGCAAACTAGATTTTAGAGCGAGTCCGTATTAAGCACGCTTTATGATAAGTCCTAGACTTAGTATAGTTATGGACGTCCTATGTCCACAAAACTAAGGCAAATGAAAAGGCTAGAGGTCAAATGGAATTTTATATTGATGGAGGAAAAGGTCAAGTACATACGTAAATAATTTCTTTATAGAAGAGTGGAGAATTATCTTATGTCACTACCATATCTTAACCGAAACCGCTAACAAAACTGCAATAAATGAGACCCACAGTTACTACTAAGTCTTTATGAGTATTTCAAATAGAAATATAAATAATCTTTATTCAAATAAACTCATTACAAGCACTTTTGAATAGTCATATTCCGATTGTACCACTCATTCGGAATGCAGATTCATAACAAGACGAATGAGCAAGAAACTTGTGTGTTGCTCTTTTGAATAGATGTTTTTTTTATATAAATAATTAATATAACAAGTAAGAGGCATGCGATAACCAACATAGAAATCGTTACGCACTCATTATCAGTATCAATCAGATAACATTGTTAGTGCTATGGATTTTAAGATTTTCTATAAAAACGTTATTGTCGTTAACGAATTCTACAATTTTATAGTAAGCTTTTTTGCAAAGGAAGTGTTTTATATATATTCTTTATTGCACTTTTAAATACAGTTCTAACTTAAACATATACAAAGTGAGCAAAGGTGGGCTTATCTCCAAGAGAGATCTCTACCAGTCAACCCAACAATGTGGCATAGCTAGTAGTGAGTAGGTAACACCTGTGCAATTAACACTATTATGTAGAAATGTCCAAAAGTTAGGAAAAATAAAATATTTAAAATTCAACAAATTAAATAAAGTTCTAATTGTATTATAATTATAATAAGATATACAATAATAAATAAAATAATATGACATTTAAAACTTTTTTCAGACAGATTTATAACGAACTCTGGTATTTTGTTGTAAAACCTTACGCAATTGCCATAAAACGAATTACTAACTTTAGTTAAACGACATTTAGGTAAAATCAGTTTGTTATTGTTACGTAAGCTTTTATTAGTGTAATCACAAACTCTTTTGAAATTGTCTATAAAAATACTTTACCCACTTTCAAATCAAAAGCTATATTATTAGCGATTAAAATAAGCTATATTGAATTAAAAAAAAAAAGGATATGTCGGTATTATAGGGTAGAATATTACTATGCATTGCGAGTACCTATAATTACTAATATTGTTATATATTATTGAAAAGAATGGAGGGGAGACCCTACAAAAGGCGATGCCTTCTCGGCACCGACAGGAAGGTGGTGAGACGATGATGGTCGTCAGATGATGGGACTGTCAAAGGCCGTTTCAAGTTCCGGTGAAGCTGTAAAGGCCAGCTGCGGCCAACAGCATTAGAGTAGTCCGAAAAATAAAGGCACCGACACGCTCTCGCTTTGTGATTTAGACTGTTAGGTCGTTACTCTGCTAGTTTAGCTATCGGTTATAATCTTTCTAAGTTCATAGTGTTATTTTGTTTGATTTGAATTGGAGGTTAATTATTTCTGTTTGTAATTAGTTTTCGTGGTTAATTAATTTTGCAATAAAAAGGGTTGTAAGATGTCATCATTTTGATTCATATTAGTTAAATTTAGATGTATTATTAAACGGTTACAATTAAATTGTTTTGTTATAAATGTATGAGTTTATATACTGTTTTAAATTTGACGCGGTCATTATTTCTACGTATAATTAGTAAAAATCACGGGATCTTACCACGTTTTATATATAAACTGACAGTTTACCCGTGATCATGGTGGTTGAAACACTGCCCTGGTGGTTGAATGGGTTGGGTCCCGAAATATCGGGAACTCAGCAAATAAATATAAAACGTGGTAAGATCTCGTGATTTTTACTAATTATACGTATATATGAGTTTAATTTCTAGTAGCTGTAATTATTTAAAAAAAAATCACTTCTAGTCTTATTTCCAAGAATATATTTTTTAATGTATCTGATTTTAATATTGATACAATAAAGGATTTTAAATAAATTACCCTGGACAATTCAGACAACGTCATCTAGTCCCAAGATAAGCAAAGTTTATGTTATAGATATAGTATACTAGACAACTGATATAAATACTTAGATATTTTTTATTTGTAAATACATACATAATGGGGGAAAGGGAATTGTACTAACGTACCATGTCAGGTTGACTTCCACGCAGTTCCCCTTGGAAATCATCGTGATAAATTCCTAGTGAATTTCTCACGATGGGCTAACTGACCTGACCTCATGTTCATCTTATCATCCTCCACTAATGCCCCGCCAGCATAAACCGTTAGCGCAAGCGGAGGCATCATTCCATTATCATTAGCACAAGCACCCGCTTGTGCTAACGCTTGGACCATTACATTGTCATCCATAAAAAAATACATATATGATATAAATAGAAAATACCCAGATCAATACAGACAATCATATTCAAGAATACAAATGTTTGCACCGTGCGAGAAATCAAACCCGCGACCATCGGAAGCAAAGTGGTGTGCTAAACCGGTAGACCACCGAGGCCGTCAAAGTAAAGCAAAAGCAAAAATGTAGGGCAATAAAGTTTAGTCTAAATACTAAGCTTGTCTTTTATTTTGCCGTGTCGACTTTCCTCGCAAGTTACAAACATAGTGAAATCCGTAGAATTCTATTTTTAAAAATACCCTATTCGGGGTACCTTTTAAAATTAATCTAACGTAAACTACCCCGTTTAGGGTATTTTAAAAAAAATAATCCTACTCATTAATCCGGGGCAGGTCACTGGTACCCATAAATGTATGAAAAATATTCATAAAAGCAGCTTTAAATTCTTCTGTTTATAGTATTCAGTGGAAACTTTTGGGCATAAATCTTCTGTAAGTCTCACTAAATTTTCGGTTTCGTTTTATCTGTATCCATTCAGCTCAATCGGGATTGAGGTCGCAGTATTTTTCCGACGCTTTCTGCTTTATTAGACCATTGATTATTTTTTATATGTTACTGTATATAAACACTTACTTAAAATCAATTTTGCGTAATTGTAAACTATCGATAGATTGTGAAGTGTACCGTATAGAGAGAGAGGGACTTCTGAGCATTCTACTGTGTGGGTGCCGGGTCCATCTTGTGCAGAGAGGGAAACTTCGAGCAGTTCCCGGGACTTGTGACCAGGGTATAGGTTTAATAGGCTTTGCCGATGTACGTCAGAGAGGTATACTCTGAGCAGTTCCCGGGACTTGTGATCAGGGTATAGGTTTAATAGGCTTTGCCGATGTACATCAGAGAGGGAAACTTCGAGCAGTTCCCGGGACTTGTGACCACAGTATAGGTTTAATAGGCTTTGCCGATGTACGTCAGAGAGGTATACTCCGAGCAGTTCCCGGGACTTGTGACCAGGGTATAGGTTTAATAGGCTTTGCCGATGTACATCAGAGAGGGAAACTTCGAGCAGTTCCCGGGACTTGTGACCAGGGTATAGGTTTAATAGGCTTTGCCGATGTACATCAGAGAGGGAAACTTCGAGCAGTTCCCGGGACTTGTGACCAGGGTATAGGTTTAAGAGGCTTTGCCGATGTACGTCAGAGAGGGAAACTTCGAGCAGTTCCCGGGACTTGTGACCAGGGTATAGGTTTAATAGGCTTTGCCGATGTACATCAGAGAGGGAAACTTCGAGCAGTTCCCGGGACTTGTGACCAGGGTATAGGTTTAATAGGCTTTGCCGATGTACATCAGAGAGGGAAACTCCGAGCAGTTCCCGGGACTTGTGGCCAGGGTATAGATCTGATGTATGTCATTACTCACTTTCGCCGCTTGTGTTTCTCCCCCTGTCCAGACAAATCTAGTAGGAGCCTAAGAACAATTTGTTCATGTCTGTAGGCGACGATTACCACTTACCATAAGATGGTCCGTCAAATTTTTTCCATTCCAATTACATTAAGGAATCTCTCTAAGTCATGATACTCTCAAGAAAAGAAAGAAATCCTTAGCAGAAAATTTAAACAAATCCTCTGGTAATTTCAGCTGTAATTATTCAGATATTTAATTACATCTTACGTTTCTATTCAGTCTCTTAATATTTCAGCAGCATCATTAGAATTTAATATAATTTAATACGGGCCTGTGCTTTATCTTTGGTTATTAGAAGGGATTAAATATAGTATACATATTTAAATTTCAACGTTGTAGCGTTAGGAATAAGTCTCAAAATTATGTTTCTCATTGTAAAGTGCAGTGTGTTTCTGGTATTTATCATAAATACTTGTATTTCGTACTTTGTGTATATTTCTATTGGATTAAGAAGGCCTACTGTTATATTATTGCTTCATATATTCCCTTAGTGAATACCAAGAGAATGTACGAAGGGAATCTATGAATAGTAAGGGATTTTTACACGATAGGCTAACTGCCCTGACTTTATGCTCATCCTATCTTACTCCAACAAATGACACTACTATTATGCCAATAATAATTTTATGAAAGAAACATCTGACTCTATTTCTACTTCGCCCAACTCACCCGAACGCTTATAGTCAGTATAGTTGACTATGCACGTGGAGACATATTCATACTTGTCAACGACGCCCGAGATGTTCTTATTGATCCCAACGACCTAATAACGGCAGCTAACCTCCCTGCGAGTTCACCCGTTCTTACTACGACATCACATAAACACACCGTCCTCGCCGGCGAAGACTCATCATCACCATACAGCGCAATCAGCCGGCGTTTCTCACCATCGCCCCTTGTCGCGCTCTCCCAGTCCCAGTCCAATTCAAACGAGGATCGAAATTACGACGGCCTGAGCCGAGGTTCGAATCCCTAGCGGTGCCTTCAGACTAAAGTCGTACCCGACAGGCAGGATTTGGCCTTCAGATGCTCCATAACTCCTTTAGCGAGTTTGGAGTGCCATCTCCAAAGAGTGCACTCGGCCCCTATCGTTCGGTGAAGCTGTACACCAGCCGCTGTCAACAGCATTAGATAAGTGCGAAAATTTATTTCTCCTGCAACTTATATGTATGCATTATCTATTGATAAGAGAGGAATAGGATTCTCAGTAATGTACACTAATACACACAGTGCTAGGAATGTACCATGTAGGTTAACCTCCACATCGTGCCCTCTGGAAACCATCGTGATAAATCCTAGTATATTTGTCACGATGGGCTAACTGAACTGACCTCATGTTCATCATATCATCCTCCACTGGTGGAGCACCAGTGTATACCGTTAACGCAGGCGGGTGCACCATTCCATTAACATCCATAAAAATACTATCACTATGCCAATAATAATGTTAATCTACCACTTTAATTGTTTGGAAAAAGAAGCGTGGAATGTTTGTGATGTGAATGGATAGCCAAAGTGGATCCGAAAATAATTATCCAATAATGGTAGTCATCAACGTCAATTCAGTGTACACCCATCAGGACATCAGTGGAATTTCCACCAACAATTGGGCGAGTAGTCCTGGAGATATATTATTTAACATTCTCAATTTTCAATGCTATTCTAAATTTATGACCTCGGTAGTCTAGCGATTTAGCATGCCTTATTCGATTCCTCCTTTGATATTAATATATTGCATAATGTATTATTCCTCCCGTGTGAATTATAACATGCTCATTTTAAAAAAAAACACTTCAAGAAAATTTACAATCTTGACTTTAATGATAAATGATATAACTATAATACATATGTATTAATATGCCTAACAACAGCAGTGTATATCTTATTTATAGTTAAATAAATTACTCACTGTGAACAGTTGACAATACTATATATGTAGCACAGAAACAAAAATATAAAACTCATCCTTACAAATAAACTAACTCTGTCTCTCGAAAGTAACTCTGTCTGTCTGTCTCCCTTTCACGCCGAAACCACTGAACCGATTTAAATGAAATTTGGTACACAGATAGTCTAGATCCTGACAAAGGACATAGGCTACTTTTTAATGCGAAAAAAGAGTTGCAAGGGGTTGAAAGTGGAGATGAAAGGTTATATGGAAGTATCGTCATTTTACGCGGACGAAGTCGCGGGCGCAGCTAGTACTTATATAAAATTCTCGTGTCACAACACACGTGTATAAAATTCACAACGTTAGTTACCATACTCCTCCAAAACGCCTTGACTGATTTTTATGAAAATTTATATGGCTATTTATTAGGTCTGAAAATCGGCTACTATCTCATACCCCAAAGTAATAAGGGTTGTCCACATTTTTTTATATTTTAGACTTAAATTTTTATCTTTATTTTTTTATAATGTGGTATTAAAAATACATACAACTCTAAAGTTTCACCCTTCCACCATCAACCCTTGTTTTTAATGGCGACTTTAATTTATATGGCAAAACAACGTTTGCGGGGCCAGCTAATAAATTGTATATAAAAAACATGGTTCAAAATAATAGAAAATTATAAAAGATCTGTCGATAACATATATATTAAATTAATTGTCAGTCAAGCTCCAGGACTATTAGCTCGTTTCAATTTTACGTCTGATTTTTCGTCAATGCCTATCCCCGCACCCTTCATACCCTTTGTGTGACAGACAGACCGACTACGCAGTAATTGGATGTAGAAATACGTAGAGAAATTCAATTTCGGACTCCGTTCTGTCGATACCTTTTGAGGCTAGATTTTGTTGAGATTCTTTTGGTACAAGTTGAAGTTTTTTTTCTCTAGCTGTAATCGATTGCATTGCACTCGTCAACTTGTGAGGAAAGTACATATATGTATATTTATATGACGGCCTCGGTGGTCTAGTGATTTAACACACTGCCTTACTTCCGATGGTCGCGGGTTCGAATCCTCGCACGGCACAAATATTTGTATTCATGAGACCAAAGTAAAGCTTGTGCTATGGGTAATAGATAACTGATACAAATACATAGATATAGTTTATTTTTTTCATAAATACATACATATTATACCTATAATGTGTATGTATTTATATTATACCTATAATATGTATGTATTCATTAAAAAAATAATATAAACCGATACAGCCAATTATACTCATGAATACAATTTTTTGTGCTATGCGAGGAATCGAACCTGCGACCATCCGAAGTGAAACGGTGTGCTAAACCGATAGACCATCGGAGCCATCCTTAAAAACGTTATTTAAAGAGCAACGCGCAAGTTTCTTGCTCATTCTTCTTGTGATGAGACAACTTTACAAATGAGCGGTAGATTAAAAGAATGATAACTATGACTATTCAAAAGTGCTTAAATTTAAGTTTATTTGTTTAATTAAAAAAAAAGATTTTATATACATATAAATAAGTAAGGATCAAAATACATACCGGGTATCAATCTAAACCCGGTTTAGCAGAGCCATCCAAAGCCGCGTATTTAATACGACGTAGGGTTGTCAACAAACAAATCAAAGTAGCTAATAATTTTATTTGTCAATTATATTGACAACCTCGGTGGTCTAGCGGTCTAGCCGCTACACCGCTTTACGTCCGATGGTTGCGGGTTCGATTCCTCACACGGCACAAACATTTGTATTCATGAGTATGATTGTTATGTATATATAAAAATTCCTAATTGGCAATATGGCCTACGCTCAGCGTATGCCGTCACAGCTAGCTGTAGCATATGTGATATTCAATAAAAAAATATATGTTTTTACAATTATTATTATGTATTTTATCATAACTTTATTTTAAAATATACATACATTAATATCCAGAAATTCCTGGATCCATTATCAATAATAATCTTACTAATTTTGTGAGTATAGATGAATGTTTGCTACTCTTTTAAGCAAAAACTACTATACAGATTTTAATGAAACTTTACAGTAATATAGCTGATACATCAGAATAACATATAGGCTATAAATTTCATGCGGATGAAACCGCAGGCACAGCTAGTATTTAAATAAAAATGTCCTGCAAATGTAGCTTTTTTTTATGAATTCTTCAATTATGATGTTTTTGTTTTTGACAGCCCTAGTATTCCATAGCGATATCTGTCTGGCTTTTAGCCGTATCGCCCATTTATCTATTTACTTGATCCAATAACACCCGTTGTTTATAAATATTCACACTCTAGTTACGGCCGCCGGTATTGTACACTTTCAACCAACTTCCGAAAATGCAGGTTCTCGGGGTGAAAAGGGATTATTAGTAACTGATGATCCCATTGCTAGCATTGTACCATATCAGGTTGACCTCCACGCGGTTCCCTCTAGAAACCATCGTGACAAATTTCTGGTGAATTTGTCATGATGAGCTAATTGACCTGACCTCATTTTCATCTTATCATCCTCATCTGGTGCCCCGCCAGCGTAAACTATTAGGGCGGGTGCAGCATTCTATTATCAGCACTTAAAAAAATTCAGGTTCTTGAATACTATCTTTTTTCCATTGGAAACCAAAATCAAAGGATCCAAAACCGATTTGGTTTGATCACTTCGCGCTCCGCTCAATAATTTGGAAGGGATGAAATAAGAAATGACTATTGAGTAGGCGAAATCATGTCTAACAGTTAGTTTAGTATATTTTGACAGCCCTAATGGTAAACAGCGACATCTGTCTGGCTTTTAGTTATATTGCCCATTTCACTATTCACTTGTTCCTTATATAATTTTTTTCAAGATTCTGTACCAAAAAATACTTGAAATTTAATTGTCAAATCATTAAGTATTTAATCATATTTATTTGTATATTTATTATGATGGACTCGGTGGTTTAACATAGCAATGTGTGATGATGCAATTGTCCGATGGTCGTGGATTCAATTACTTACACAATACAAAAATTTGTACATATGAGCATGTTTGTCCGATAAAAATATACTCATAAGTACCAATTTTTGTATGTATTTTCTACATATATTATGTATGTATTTACAAAAAATATGTATATATACAAAACACAAGCTCTACTCAGCTTGGGACTAGATTTATTTTATTTATTTATTTAAGTTCAATGCACACAATATAATATATAGTACAGTACATTTGGCGGACTTAACACCATGCGGAATTTTCTACCAGTCAACCATGGGTGGTGCAGAGAATAATGGCGATGCAAATATAATAAATGATGAACAAAATGTAACATCTATACCTACATATAAATAAAATTAGAGTGTCTGTTTGTAATATTGAAATAACCGTTTACTACATGCATATGAATATAAATACGGTACATACACCAAAATATTTTTTTAAAATTGTTATCTGTCTGTCTATTTGTTCCGGCTAATCTCTGAAATGGCTGGTCCGATTTTGACGGGACTTTTTTTGGCAGGTAGCTAATGTAATAAGTAGTAACTTAGGCTACATTTATTTTAGAAACGTGGAATTATACTTTATTTTTCTAAAATAAAATAATTTATTTTAGAGAGCTAAAGTATAATTCCACGCGGACGTAGTCGCGGGTACAGCTGGTAATGAATATAAACAGAACGTTAAATGTAATATATATGTAAGATAGCACTGTGTGAATTGTCCTGAGATATTATTATTGTTATTCTGGAAGACAATCGGAAGTATCTTAATATCAATTTTCAAACACAATGTATATTGTTTATGAATAAAAAAATAAAAAGAAAGCGGTCTGCTAAACTGCTGGACCTGTTAAGGATAGTTTAAAAAAAACAATTATTCAATATTCTTTATTGCACAGATAATATAAAGATATTATAATTTAGAGACAATGTGAGCAAAGGTGGACTTATCCCTAGAAGAGATCTCTTCCAGTCAACATAAAACAGTGGGATATGTGGTACTGAGTGGGTAATAATTGGTGCAAACAAAAAAAAATGTCAAAGGATTATTTATATTTTAAAAGGAAAACCGCGTCTTAGGTGAAGATTAGTAAGACTGATCATTTCAGTCCTTGTCTCTTAGCCGAAAACTGTAAGTAATACGAAAGGAATGTATCAAAAGGGTATTGTTTTATTAATAATAATTTTTTGTGTGTATATAAATTATATTATATATATGTATATATATATATGTAAGTAGTATATGTAAATTATTATTATTTAGTATTAATATGCCTTTTTTATTTCTCTAGTCCATTCTTGCGCCATCTACCACTTTCTGTCTTCTCTCCTCTACCCAAAGGTTGTCTGGAAGAGATTGCTTAAGCGATAAGACCGCCTTTTGTACCTTATTACTTATTTGTTCTTTATTTAATTGTTTGTCTTTCTGGTGCAATAAAGTGTTAATAAATAAATAAATAAATAACACAATATACTGATGTGGAAAGCTAACACGGCTCTTGCGGAATCTTTAAGTACCGTGATTGTGAAACTGTAAGAGACCACCGAGGCCGTCAAGAAACAAAGTACGTAAGATACCTCATAACATTATTTTCACATGTCGGATTATAAATAACCTTATTTACCTAAGGACATGTTCACACTGCGCGGCAACACACCGTGTACACGTAGCCTAATATAATACGTGACGGAAATCAAAAACTTTCCATTTGCCATTCATTCGAAAAGGGATCTATGTAACTTCATTTATATACAAAGTCAATTTTGAGTTGACTGTATTGCATAGTGTTTTGATGAGCTGGGGAATCCTGGAAATACTTCTAGAAACATCTAAAGTTATAGATATGATAACGTATCGTTCCTGTATATGTAATACTAGTTTTGCCCGCGTTTTCACTCGCGTGAAATCATTAAGTATTTAATCATATTTATTAGTATATTTATTATGATGGACTCGGTGTTTTAACATAGCAATGTGTGATGATGCAATTGTCCGATGGTCGTGGATTCATATATGTTATTTTGATATAAGAGCTATATTACTGTAAAGTTTCATCAAAGTCCATTCAGTAGTTTTTGCGAGTAACAAACATCCATCCATACTCACAAACTTTCGCATTTATAATATAATAATAGTAATAATAATAATAATAAAATTTATATATTCCATTCCATTATAAGTATTCACAAAATTGTTTTAACAATGAACATCCTGTAAATATAACATATTGTTAATGAGATATAAGAGAATGGAACGGAATCTGTGCTAGGAAAATCTGTGTTACAGAATTTCGCTCCCGCACTCGGCTCATTACTAGCTGTGCACGCGGTTTCGATTTGTCGCAATGTGCAAACCTTTGGCTTCATGAGTATGATATTTGTATCAGTAGTCTAGTACCCATAATACAAGCTCCACTTAACATGGGACTAGATGACGCTGTGTGAATTGTTATTCGAGGAGAATTTTTCTCAGCTTTCTTTAGCCTAAATGTAGACCCATATTATATGTAATTTTCATCTTAAATTCTTTAGCCATTGTTGCGTGTAACCTTGACACGAAGACAGTTTTTGCCTCGTCATTCTTTTACAATTTTATTATACGCAAAGATTACATTTTTATATTGAATATCGTAATATCCTATATATTAAAGAACGAAGACATCGACTAATATACTCATAAAAACACAGTATAAAAACATCTTCTTCGCTTTAACTTTAAAGTCGTTTTTTAAATAAGTAATAATGTCATAAAAACACAGTCCAAAAAGATTTCTTCTCTTTACCTTTTAAGTCTGTTTTTAATTGAGTGATAATGGAATGATGCACCCTTCTGAGCTGACGGCAGATGGCATGCACTGGCTGGACACCACGAATGATGACAGGATGAGAGTGAAGTCCGATCACTTAGCCTATTCTGAGGAATTAACCACAAGGATTTCCGAAAAGGACTGCTTAGTTTTCTAATTCCTATTACTAATAATCCCCTCTCTTCCCTTTTAAAAGTCGGTTAATACGATGTACACCAGCCTGCATAGTATAACAAACACTTTAGAAGGTGATAACAACAAAATTCTGGGCATTTATATGGAGGCCCCTCGCTATATGTGGAATATGACGTTCTCTCTGCAATTACTATAAATTTTGATGGGAAACCAACGGAAATCCAATATTTCTATAGCACTAAATGTATGTTTTAGCGGTCTGAGAGCCTGGGGGTGAGAATCGGGAGATATATTTAAGGGAAACTTCGTTCTATATACCTGAAGTACTTACAATAAGTAATATTTGATCTACGAGATTGTATTTTTTGAGTCGTATTATGAAAGTGTATACATTACTTATCTTATAGATTTTATACTATTATTGCCAGGTTAGTTTGTTTCCCAATAATAATTTAGTTACATAAAAAATACATATTGAAATTGTATATATAATATTAAAATTAGTATTTTATTTATTTCACGCGTTACAGTCAAATCAGTTTTTCCTATTGAAGTTTATAATCTTTACTAATATAAATCTTGATTTATTTTTAGGCTGTCGATTACATATTAAAAAATTAAAAAAAAAAGTTTATAATATTTTACCCTTAAGTGGGTAAAATAAAATAAGGGATAAGTTTAGATGGTTATTGGTCATTTTGATGCTAGAACGATGAATCTATTTTTTTACTCTTTTTAGATTATGAAATATTCTTTCTTTATTGGATAAAGTCACTATTCCGAAATCGCGGGCATAGCTAGTCTCATATATAGAAAAGTACAATTTTACACCAAATGGCTTATTTCTCTTGTAGTTTCAGTTTACCAAAAACTTTTATTCCCTCGTGACTCGTATTGCAACCATTGCTTCACCTTGGCATCAAACGTCAACTATCCAGTCCACAGACTCAATATTGGCACAATGCATGCATATATCACTACGTTGTATGTCTCCTTGATTTATATCAGCGTTTTATTGAAAAGATCCAACGACCGGCTTCATGTGAAGAGTCATATTTTACTCTGTTTTATTGGGATCCACAATCAATAAAGAAAAGGTGGTGGCAATGGCCACTTGGCGAGGATTTATGGACACTGGACTGTTTATTAGCAGAAAGGGGGTTTAAATTACTCTTCTGACGTTATACACAAGTAGCAATATGTAGAGTCGTGTAGCGAGTTGTAGCGTCGCGTAGCAGGTTGTAGCATCGCGTAGCGACTTGTAGCGTAATGTAGCGATTTGTAGCGTTTGTAGCGCAGCGTCGTGTAGCGTTTATATATATATTTAAGTTAACTAATGACCCGTATTGTTAATACCTTATAGACTAACATACATATGTAATAATAATAAAATAAATAAATAACTCTGGACAATTCACACAGCGCCATCAAGCCCCACAGCTTGTGTCATGCATACATTTGTAGTCATGAGTATGATTGTTTGTATTGATCTCGGTGTTTTCAATATATATTATGTATAAAATTCAATATATATAATGTATAAAACCTAAGTATTTATAATGTAGTTATCTATACTGATTACATAATTATTAGAGTTTATAAAATAGTCATCCTAGCTATTATTTGAAAAAGAAAATATTTTATATCAGTTGCCTAGTACCCGTAACACAAGCTCTGCTTTATTTCATTATTTATTTCTATATTTATTTAAAATATGTAATACAGGTCAATGCCCTTATAACTATTTATTCAATGGAGCGTAAGATTTTTTCTATTCGTAATGACCTGAGTCAGATATTTGATTGCAAACGTGAGAAGTAGATATATTTTTTCTATGTAAAAGAAAGAGACAGTTAACGAATTGATTTCGCTAATGTGAATTTTATGGACAATTGACTACTGTAGTGATATAATTTCGCTTTTATCACAATTAGATTAGGTCTATTTCAGTAAAATTTTTCGCTAGATAGCCCAAGTTATGCGGTTAATCATACTAGTGGTCGCCTAATAGTCGAAATTAGACTATAATAAAAAATACAAAAAGATATTTGAACCAGCAATAACAATTAAACAACATAGTATATATGTATGTTAAATATATATTAGTGTGTCTTGTTTTTTAATTGAATTAAATTATTTTTTATGCATAATTTGAAAGCCATATCTCCTGCATCAACAGAAATTGGCCTTAAAAAGCGACTGTTAGTGACTGAAAGAGTATAGACATGTAGATTTTTGCTTCACGTATTAATATAGATGTCATTTTAGTTACTTTAACATAAAACAGTATAAAAGTGAGGTAGTTACTGTTGTTCCTCAGTAATTATACTGCCATATCTCCTCTATCAACCAAAAGCAAGGATCGTGTTTAATGTTTAATTTTACTAATATAGGTAGGGTTATTTTTTACTTTTTAATACCGAGTAATTTATTATAGCTTTATTTATCTACTAACTCTGAAAGTTTCAATAATGTACACGTTTTTGTACTACTTACTTACCTAACCCTAAAATAGTCATTACTTCTATTTTTTTTTTAACACTTCATAACTGCACATTTAAATTTTATCTCGAATGAAAACTACACCGTTTAAAAACAATGTACACTAAAAAAAACTACTGAGGCAAAATTTCCCATTTTATCCGCTTGCAGAAAATAAAGCGAGGGCGTGCGACGGCGTAATCCTGGGCCACCATAAAGCTGGGACAAAACGGGACGAGTGGACGTAACAATACGCTATTGTTGTGGAGTGCCATTGAAGGGTCAACGATAAAAATATGCAGTAGACCAACTGTAAGGCACGTATTACACGATAAGTTGATTTAATAATTAACAAGCTGTGCCCGGGGTTTTACCCACATGAAATATGTAGCCTGTGTTATTTTAATGTATAAGCTATATTACTGTAAAGTTTCATCAAAATCCGTTTAGTAGTATGTGCGTGAAAGAGTAACAAACATGTTTCCATCCATCTGTCCAGGTAACCTCTCGGTAGCCGTTTCTATATTTTCTTCAGGTGCTATTAAAAACGTCATCATCATCTGCTTCTTCCTTATCCCATTTATTTGTGGTCGGCGTAATATGTTTTTCACTTCCATTCATCTCTGTTCACAGTCAACGCGTTATTTACTTCCTTTCTTACCATATCATCTTTCACACAGTCCATCGGACGACAAATGATGTAGTATGGTTCGGGTCTCAGAACCATTCCATCTCCCATCCATCATCAAACATCAATCAACCATCGACACTTTCACATCACACATATCATACCTCATTCACAACCTCAAACATAATCATAATCACCAGCAATGTTGATGATGGTGGTATGGAAATATACCACCATCATCAACATTCTCATACCATCATCATCTCCATACCATCATCACCTCCATACCATTATCATAAAAACCACCAACATCTTCATTGTTTTGTTATTTTGTCTCTTGTTATTTATTCTGTATTAACTTCATTTTGTTTTGTTCTTCTATTTTTGTTTTATATTGTTCTGTTTGTTGTTCCTTCATCTTCTCTATTATACTAATAATATTATATTTATAAAAATGTATATATTTCAATAACGATACTCAAATTACACTTCTATTAAAACTATAACTTTGTAAATCCATATAAACTCTGCTGAACCGAGCGTAAACCACAAGCGCAGCCGCTAAAGCATTGAGTACAGCAAAGAAATTCATTAAAAAAAAATATCAGTAAGATCAGGAGTTACTTTAATACTAGCAGTAACACACGGACTTCGTGTCGAGGTGGCGGGAACTTTGTGTAGCATTCCATACTTCTAACCGGTAAGGAGATGAACTTCTTAGCATTCCATGGAATCACCGAGCGGGCCCGACACTTGCACGGTCCATCTTATGGTAGACAGGGAAACTCCGAGCAGTTCCGGGACTTAGGACACCGGTGTAGTTGTTAATTTGACGTACGTTAACACGTACCCCAATCTCCATTACATGTTTCCTCGCCTTCACCACTCGTGTTTCTCTTACTGCCCTAATCAGGTTCTAGAGATATAAACACCAATATCGTAGACAGTGGTGCTTGTATCCTGTCACGTTGAATTGATATATACCCAACGACATATGGGTAAAATTAGTGTTGTATTCACTACAAAATTAACAATTTATTGTATAAATAAAATTAATGGAATAAATAAAAGTAAAATAACCGTAAAGGTTATTATTCTTATAACCAAAAAACAGTAGGAATAGAAAATCCAATTAGGAATATTTATTTCCTTAAATTTACACTTAATATTTTTGTTACTAAGGTTACAAATGCAAAAAATAATCTTATATTTTCCACGGCGGGTCCAAAACTGACAATATTATATATGTATAGTGTGATGGACCCTTAAAGTAATTCTCTAAACATTACGATCGTTAACCCTGTAATTATCTAGAGATTAACCCTTTATATACCGGGTAATTATTTCCTTTCCCAATCGCGTATGGATTTTAATTACAAAACTTTTAATTGTATGAACTTAATGCTAGGGATAAAAGTACTATGGAAAATATTATCACTTTACAGAGGTATTTTCTGAGTTTCTTCTTAAAAATGTCTAATAAAGACATTCAGAAAAATATCTTGATTTTCACATAAGAATAGTTAATTAATTTTGGAAATTATCGTAAATCAACTTACTTGTGGCGTACCGAGTGTTTCCAAGTTTAACTTGAGTTACTGCTTTTGGAAAAAAAATTGTGAAATTTTTATTTTTTTGTATCGACTTTTCATTCGGAAAGCACTCTCATCACAATAAGAACGAGAAAGAAACTTGCGTGTTGCTCTTTTAAATAATTTAGTTGTAAGTTTACATTTATAAGTTGAAATGTGTGAATACAAACTACCAACTAGCACTAATTTATTATTAAAATAAATGAGAGAAAATCAGTCATAGTGATTAGAGCAGTTCCTGCAAGCAGTCGCTCATGAGTATGACGGAAGGAAAATATATTGAAAAAAAATATGAATTAAAAATAATATTCCAATTTGTTATGGGATATGATTGTACTTTCCTTTAATAAAAATATCTTCCAAAGCAAATTAAAAAAAATATCCATCCTTCCTAGATCAATCATTACGTATAAAATAAAGTCTCTGTCGCTGTCTGTCCGTCCCCATGTATGCTTAGATCTTTAAAACTACGCAACGGATTTTTTGCGGGTTTTTTAATAGATAGAGTGATTCAAGAGGAATATTTATATATATATATAAACATTCCTCTTGAATCACTCTATTACACCCGTGCGAAGCAGGGGTGGATAGCTAGTGTATAATAAAAGTACACCTTTTTTGTTACCATTCTATATTACTAGTAGAATTGTAACTAGTCATGAACCGATTTCTATTATTCTTTTTCGATAAGACTCTATCACTTTCTATACAAAATGACATATTTTTAACTAACGGCTTCGCTCGGGTGTACATAAATTATATATATATATACACCGTCCTCTAGAATCACTCTATATATTAAAAGAAACAGCTTCAAAATCCGTTGCGTAGTTTTAAAGATTTGAGCATACATAAGGACGGACAGACAGCGACAGCGACTTTATCTTATACTGTGTAATGATTCAATGAATAAAAGTAGTTATTTAAAAATTACATTAAGCTACCGCATTTCCTATACTGTGGCTGCTATGAACTTCAAATGAACGTCTCAGTTAAATACAATACTTGTTTCGCTCCTGAGGTTTTTTTCACCCATTCATCGTAGCTGGCATCTTTATTATTAGGGTTTTATGTTGAAAAAATATTTCAGACAGGTGATAGTCGTTATTTCAACGTAATAAAGTTCATAATAATGAGAAAAATGGCATACGGTATGTAGAATGAAAATTGATGGTGCCATTCCATAGCCGTTTCGTCCGGTTAACCTTTTTATGGAGTTCTAAATACCTCATTGGTGTAGTGATTTAGTCATGATCTGGCCGTAGAAGTACCATGTTCGATTTTTACTCAATTAAATAATCAAATAAAAATATTTTTTTTAATAGGACATTTTACGTAGGACTTATGGACGACATATTTTTTTAATAATATTTTCTCTCTACCATCCAGTTCAGTGTACAGATTCAATTGAGAAGAACTAGCAAGAAGGTCAACTAATTTTTTTTTAATAGCCAGTGTATTTACAATATCTAAAACAGCTATTAATATAGACTTGTATAGGTATCCTCTAACTTTAAATGAAAATATGCATGAAAAACTAATTCTATATACATTTGACAATTAAATAATCGTTTAGTGAGTAATAGGCGTTTATAAATATATGTTATTACATTTATGTAAAAAAAAAATATTTTAATTATCAGCCATAAAAAGTCTAAAATAGTCTTTATAGTTTAGACTAGTCTCTGCCGTCCATTTACGAGTATGACGAATGAAATTCCCATCGCCGTAGTTGGTTAGAAATAAAAATTAACACAATTTTCTTCGTATTGGATTTGAACTTGTGATACGGTGATGGTATGCCAGTTCGATTGAGCCGTTCCCAAGGTAAGCATTAACAAACGTACAGACAAAATTTTAAAATAAATTGTTTATGTAATGTATTGTGTATGTACATATGGTTCCTCTAATATTTATTGTACAAACATGGCTCGTATACGATTTCATTGTATGTATCATAGATCTAAAACAAACAAATAAATAAACTGGGACAGAAACGCTGAAAATATCACCATTGAAAAGTATTCAGAAAATTTCAACCAAGTATGAACATGTATAACTGGTGTGGTGCAATGCTTTGAACAATCAAAATCAAAACTTTACCATTCTCATTTTTATGCGGACATAAAATTAATGGAATAGCCCATTTTTTTTTATAACTATTTGAGTAACACTCTCCAGCTTTTTTTATCAGGTACAAAGATCTGTGACACTGCGAACAGCATAGATCTATTGTGCTCGCCCTTTTTCAGAGTTCGCTTCCTATACTCTAGAGTACCTACCCGTCAGGGACAAGAATTGAAGAATATTCTTAGGAGCGATACTTTTTATTTCATCAGGATATAGTGTATACTTTTCAAAGGAGATATTTTGTTTATTCATGAGTGGGCTACAACCACATAGGATGTATAGTGCGTTTCCTTTTTGGTTTTGCAAAAAATCTTTAGGTACTTGCATCTCCAGATTCGCATGGTTGAAAACATAGCTATTCTTCTATAGTTCACATTAGAATTATTATATAACCTAAAATTTTAAGGAACTCACGAACAAAAAGTGTAATAAAACTTATGATTAAATAAAATCGCGTAACAATCAGTTCATTTGTTTAGGAGCTACGATGCCACATGCAGATTTACAGAGACACAGTTACACTAAAAATTAGAGGTCTAAAAATTAGATGTATCATGTATGGTAACGGTGACCATATTCTATCAGATTATGACAGTCAAAAAGAATATTTAAAAAAAACTAAGTTGAGTCTAATAGACGGTAGGGTTAGTGATAAAAAATATGACGTGAACAATAAAATGAAAGGACCTATGCAAAAAAAATTTTTAAGACCTTGGTGGTCTAACGTTTTAACACATGGTGTTGCTTTCGATAGTCACGGGTTCGATTTCTTCCCTCCAAGAAGGATCTAAATTACAACCTACCGAAGATCTTGCATTGACCTTATACAAATTCGCACCCATCAGAGAATTAACCTTCATCCGCTCCATACGTCCTTCGACTTTGGAGTGCCATCTGCTTTCGCTCCCTATCGTCCGGTGAAGCTGTAAGGTCCAGCTACACCCAACAGCATTAGAGTAGTCCTAAAAAAAAAGTTGGAGTTTTTAGTGAGCAGTAGTCTCACACTACCCTCTTATCTTTGTCATATGGGATTTTGGTTCCCATATGGGAATTTTCCCAAATAAAAAAAAAGGAATTGGCTTCCAGTCGCTCTTTGTCTCTAGTCTCAACGGATTTGGAGTACCCTCTACACTCGCCTCCACTTTCAATCGATGAAGCAATTAACAGCAATAAAAAACAAATCTTGTCTTAATAATATTATTAACACAAAAGTTTGTGAGTATGGATGGATGTTTGTTACTCTTTCACGCAAAAACTACTGAACGGATTATGATGACTTTACAGTAACATAACTTATACATCATAATAACATATAGGCTACAAATTTGCGGGTGAAACTGCAGGCACAACTAGTTAAATTAAAAGTATTAAAAGTAATTACACTGCGTACATTTCCATTACATTTAGTGCATTGTTTTTCAGCTCTTTGTTCTCACAATCAAGCTGTATTTCAAGTTTAATTATTTCAATATCGACTGTTCCGACAACTGTTATTCAATTATAATAACTGTTATTCGATATTTATTATATTCAATGCGGATCTGGTAACGCATTTGATTGTGTATTCAATTTATCTGTTATTTTGCAATGAGTACTGTTATAGTATTCTCGTGAATTACGTTTGCAATATTCGTATGGTTTATATTCGAATATTTTATTATTAAACGTTACTTAATCAACCTAATAGGTATACTCTTACAGAATTAAAAATATTGATTCATTTCAAATGTGTAATATTTTTAGTTTTTTGTGTATATATACTTCATTTTTTACCTATAATTGTTCTGCGTACATTTCCATTACATTTAGTGCATTGTTTTTCAGCTCTTTGTTCTCACAATCAAGCTGTGTAGGTATTTCAAGTTTAATTATTTCAATATCGACTGTTCCGACAACTGTTATTCAATTATAATAACTGTTATTCGATATTTATTATATTCGATGCGGATCTAGTAACGCACTTGATTGTGTATTCAATTTATCTGTTATTTTGCAATGAGTACTGTTTTAGTATTCTCTTGAATTACGTTTGAAATATTGACAAGGTTTATTTTGGAATATTTTATTATTAAACGTTACTTAATCAACCTAATAGGTATACTCTTACAGAATTAAAAATATTGATTCATTTCAAATGTGTAATATTTTTAGTTTTTTGTGTATATATACTTCATTTTTTACCTATTATTGTTCTGCGTACATTTCCATTACATTTAGTGCATTGTTTTTCAGCTCTTTGTTCTGACAACCAAGCTGTGTAGGTATATCAAGTTTAATTATTTCAATATCGACTGTCCCGACAATTGTTATTCAATTATAATAACTGTTATTCGATATTTATTATATTCGATGCGGATCTGGTAACACATTTGATTGTGTATTCAATTTATCTGTTATTTTGCAATGAGTACTGTTTTAGTATTCTCGTGAATTACGTTTGAAATATTGACAAGGTTTATTTTGGAATATTTTTTTATTAGATATTACTTAACCAACTTATTAGGTATATTTTAATAGAATAATTTTGTGAATTTCTTTTTTTCTTATATAGTATTGTTATTTTATATTTATATAGTTACTATTTCATATTAGTATTTTAATTACTCTTTAAACTGTAATTTAATCCCGTACGTAGGAAATCAGTGCGGGAAATTATGTTTCCAGAATTATGCTGAGTTGTGGCCCACATTGACTCTGTTTCATACTGAGTGCAAATTATTGCTTAATTTTTTTATAATATTATGGTCATAAGGCAGTAAATTCTTTTCTATTCTACATTATATTATAATATTTATTACATATTTTCAATTTTAACCACCTTTTTCAAGTAGATAATCGTCACGGCATTTCTACGTTGTTGTGTCTATCACTGTTCTCTCTGTCCACCCTATGTACATAGATCTTCATATATATATATATATGTGTGAATAATATACATATAATAAAGTATGCAACCATAATCCCGAGGACGCTGATAAGTCTATATTGACTTCGTTGACAAATGAAGTGCAGTAAACTGCAAACTAGAAATTAGATGAGAAAAAACAGTGGAAATTAACTATTTCTTGAACGCGGACATAACAGGTTTAAACCAGTCGCAGCCGGACACTAACCGTGTTACTTAATTCAGGAGAAAACAAAAATGTACAGAAAACAAGAAGCCAGAGTTGAGCAAAATAAAAAATACAGTTTCTTTTGTTGGAGTCGGCGAAACATGCCGACGAGTGTGTTTGGTACAAGTCACAGACTTATTGAATATTTGATCAAAGTTATAACTGAAATGAGTGCGTCGAATCTCTTGAGTGTTCAAGTAAATAATTATATCTTTTTTGTCTTGTACATTGATAAAACAAAAAGACGTTCTATTCATCATGAATTTCTTATTTATAATAGTCATAAGAATATTTTTAGAAAAAAGTGTATGAACATATTATAATAATATATATGTAAAATAATCGTTGACGTTATACTTAATTAACTTGACCTGTATTTCTTTGGCTGTCATGACATAGTAAATATGTAATCATTTTTGACGAATGATAATAAAATCGTATCTGCGCTGTCGGGCCATCAAATCAATTATCTAGAAAAAAAAACAGTAGGATTTTTAAAAAGAACCGAGTCAAGGCCAATCTACTATGGTACAGTTCTAGCAATAATCCTAGTATTAACTACTAATACTAATCCAGGGTGGATATGTTAAAACATTTAACGTCGCTGCAGTAAAACTGAATAAAAGATCAATAAGCTAGATATTTATTCGATTCAGGAAAAACTCAATCAAAAATTAAATAGCAAGAGATTTAGTAGCTTTAGGCGTCAAATCAAATCAACAATAATTTATTCATGTAGGATAATTTAGTTGTATTTGTACGACATTTTTTTGTATTAATATTTTCCTCCACCATCCGTAGTTTAGTATATAAATTCAATTTAGAAGAACTGGCAAGAAAGACAATTAAATATCTTTTTTTTTCTAAAAACCATAAAATAGTTTATATCTGATACCACTTTAAAACTCTCTTGAAATTTGTTATTGAAGTTTTAAACATATTGTTTCCATATCATCCCAGTTTTGATTTATTTCCTTTTGCCTATCCGCTTCTGTCTTATACTACACACTAACCCGACAGCAGTAGCAGAAAACTTTGTCTGCCAAGTTGGCGGTGAGTCGTCGAAATAACGATTAGTTTCGTATTGCAATCATCCCGCCACAAACGCAATAAAGGTAACAAGTTAACGACACAGTATTATGTACTTGTCTCTCAAGATTACGGTTGTCTAGTCGACGAGTTATCGACTGCTTATATATAATATTTTTGATAATATACTCTTTTAAGGAGAAGGAGATTGTTAGTAATGAGGACTGATGACCCCATTGAGCAATGTACCATGTCGGGTTGAACTCTACCCGGTTTCCCCTATAAACCATCATCATCACCTGCTTCTTCCTTATCTCATTCATTTGGGGTCAGCGTAATATATTTCCCCTGGAAACCATCGTGATAAATTCCTGGTGAATTTGCCACAGAGGGCTAACTGACCTGATACCATGTTCATCTTATGATCCTCCACTGGTGCCTCGTCAGCTTAAACTGTTTGCGTAGACGGGTGCACCAGAGCATTATCATCCATTGTATATAATCTTTTATCATCTGTAATTTTTTTTTATACTGCGATGGTGGCAACAAACATACGGCCCATTTGATGGTAAATGGTTAGTAGTAGAGCAAGAGCCCACGACTGCCAGACATACATCATTTTAGTAAACGTGAAAGTTCTTGTATGTATGTCCCCAATACAGATCAGGTAAGAACGATCCCCGAACATGAAACCTGGATCGTGGTTCCTTTGGCAGGTACCAGGTAACAAAGGTGTAAAAAATTTCATATCAAATTCGTTATTTTAAGAAACTCCATATTTTCATATGTTGTTCGTAGCATTATTATAACTTGCGCTGCTCATTGCCAGACACTTAGTGTGGTTCCAACCCCCCGCCGGACCCCCCTAAACTATACTATTTTATAAATAAATTTACGTTATTTTAATAAAGCTGAACTTTATATATGTTATTGAGAGAACTATTAAACAGAGTTTCCTAAATTGCCAGACAGTTTTCTTGGTTCCTTATCCTACCAGACTCATTGAAACCGTATATTGGGTAACAACGGTGTATACAATTTCATATCAAATTCGTTATTTTAAGATGCTCCATTTTTTCACATATTGCGCGTAACAGTATTATAACTTGCTCTGCTCGTTGCCAGACCCTTAGTGTGGTTCCAACCCCCCGCCGGATCCCCCTAAATTATACTATTTTATAAATAAACTTACGTCATTTTAATAAAGCTGAACTTTATATATATTATAGAGAGAACTATTAAACTGAGTTTCCTAAATTGCCAGACAGTTTTCTTGGTTCCTTATCCTACCAGACTCATTGAAACCGTATATTGGGTAACAACGGTGTATACAATTTCATATCAAATTCGTTATTTTAAGATGCTCAACTTTTTCACATATTGCTTGTAACAGTATTATATATATATATATAAATTTCAGCTTTATTAAAATGACGTAAGTTTATTTCTAAAATAGTATAGTTTAGGGGGGTCCGGCGGGGGGTTGGAACCACACTAAGGGTCTGGCAACGAGCAGAGCAAGTTACAATACTGTTACGAGCAATATGTGAAAAAATGGAGCATCTTAAAATAACGAATTTGATATGAAATTGTCGTACTGCCCGTCGCTTTGCAGCGGCGGGCGGTGCTCAGGGCGGATTGAGGCCGCCGGGGAGTTGAGGCCCAGGGCAGCCTTGGTCTCCTGGATGCCCTTCTCAATTCGTTCCCCTATCCGGGCCTCTATCATGACCCCGGTCGCCCTCATGATGTCTGCCCTGAGGGTCTCGGTGTCGCTCGGGGCAGGGGCCAGGCCAAAAGCGCTCCCCACTGTCAGTCCCTTTGGAGTCGGGGAAGTAGTCTACGAAGTCCGTGGCCCCGACTTGACCACTTCGGCGAGCTGGCGAACCTGCTCCTGGAGCTGCCGGATTTGGCCTTGGAGCTCCTTATTTTGTTTGCGAAGCTCCTTGGCCTCCGCCTCCATCTTCTGCTGAACGGCAGCCAACGAGGAAAAGTCGCCAGCCACGGCGGAGTTCGGGTCTAAGGCCTCCGTCAACGCCATGACGGCCCCAATCTCCTCCGTCATCGCCTTCTGGTCGGTACCCTTCAGGTTGCCGCACCTCTTGACCCTGTTAATAACCAGCGACAACCGTTGTCTGGCATTCGACGAGAAGGCGGCCACCGAGATTGGATCACTTTTTGGGGCCTTCTTCCCCGAGGATACCTCCTGTGGACGGGCGAAAACGATGTCGTCATCTGCCCGTCGGGACTCCGTCGACGTCGTTGGCCTCTTCTCACCCTGGTCCGCACGGAAGCGGAGCAACGCTCCCGCCGGAGACGGCGGGCAGGGTATTTTTGATGGGCGGACACCTCCGCCCACCGCCCCGGAGGGAGGGGACCCATTGTCACGTGGCCGTTTAAAAACGGCCGCCTTCATTAGGCCGTCCTCGCTGGAGACCAGGCAGCACAACTCGTCTTCCGCCAGCATGGAACGCGTCGACGATGCCGATGAGGGACCTAACTAAGATAACTAACCTAACTAACCTAAATAAATAACTAAAAATACCATTAATAAACAAAGAAAGAAACAAAATAAAACAAAAGAAATACTAAATACAAAGAAAAGCAAATTGTGATGAACCTAGCTTCCACCTATCCATATCAACACAAGCTTTAGCTAGCTTAACTTGGGTCTAGATGGCGCTGTGTGAATTGTCCTGAGATTATTATTATTATTATTCTTTTACGCAAAAACTACTCAACGGATTTAGGTGAACTTTACAGTATACATCAGAATGACATATAGGCTATAATAAATTTCATTTCATTTTATTCCAACCCCGGGCACAGCCAGTCGGTAATAATAATGTTATTAGTAAGAAAATAGTATTTTTATATTGTATACATTCCAATGACCCGAAGTGTACAGATGCGAGGGTCCTGCGAGAAATGGAGCGAGATGTGTCCAGAGATAGAAGATATGAGGTGATTTACTATACTGGCTATCTACGCCTGACGCATGACGTCACAACCAACGGACCAACAAAAAACATATTAAGTTTTATCATTTCATTTGCAACGCAGTGTAAAAATGTCATGTATCGTATGATACGGTAGGGACAAAAATTATAATCTAAAATTTAACGTTCATAAGCGGCTAAAATGTCCTACATGATTAAATCAGTTTTTAATTCGAATTTGAAATATTTCATTTAATTAGTTTCTTTTTCGTCTCCAATTAGGGTTTTTTTTAAAGTTGTGATCTATTTCTGGAGAATTCAGAACACAGTCTGAAAATATGCATAGTCTATACTTGGCGCGTGACGTCACAACGGACCAAGAAAAAACATATTAATAATATTTATATAACATTTTATCATTTCATTTGCAACGCAGTGTAAAAATGTCATATATTGTGTGAAATATTTAGTTTTTTTTTGTAAACTACTTAATTATAGAATTTGATTATAATTTTTCGACACGGTTTATGTTTTTTTTGTAAGTCATATTCTATTTCTGGAGAATTAAGAAAACAGTCTCAGAATAAGGCAGTTAGCCTTATCGCAGTCTACCTTCATGTATGATGTTACAACGGACCAACAAAAAACATATTAATAAACATTTTATCATTTCATTTGCAACGCAGTGTAAAAATGTCATTTATCGTATGAAATGTTTATCATTTAATTAGTTTTTTTTTCGCCTCAAGTTTGGGTTTTTTTTGGAAGTTTGGGATTATTATTGAAGATACTTTATAATGTAGTACCGCTCGTCATCGACAGGGAATTCATCCACACGTTGGAACCTAAACTAACCTGGTCTCGGAGTTCTCGGACAGTGCGGTTTCATAGAGCTCCTATGAAACTGAAACTCCTATGAGACTGTTCTACCGCGTACACTTGACCGCGACGGTGACCGTTTGCCATCAGATGGGCCGTATGCTTGGTTGCCACCATCATAGTATTGAAAATAATTACTAATTAAGACAAGTATTTTGATTATTTTTTATTTTATTTTTTATATTATCTTCAAAATTGGTTAAAAACCAGTGACGTATAAGAACATCCTGTCGGCATATGCTGAACCTGGCTCTTTTGCCGTCTTTATTTATGTATCCTTTAAATATATTTCTTTTATGTAATTTGATTGCGTGCAATATATTATTCTTATTCTTAAATATCACGAAACTTGTGTTTATACATTTGAATATTATTCAAAACTAGCTGTGCGCACGGAAATTTATAGCATATATGTTATTTTGATGTATAAACTATATTATAATATAAAATTTCATCAAAAACAAAAAAGTAGTTTTTGCGTAAAAGAGTAAAAAAACAACCATCAATATTCACAATTCCGCGTGGAATTTAACTTTATTTTTCTAAAATAAAAGTAGCCTAAGTAACTCCTTATTACATCAGCTTCCTGCCAAAAAAAATCCCGTCAAAATCGGTCCAGCCATTTCAGAGATTAGCCGGAACAAACAGACAGACAGACAAAAATTTTAAAAAATGTTATTTTGGTGTATGTACGTTACTTATATTCATATTTATGTAGTAAAAAACGGTTATTTCAATATTACAAAAGAGACTCCAATTTTAATTTATACGTATGTATAGATGTATAAATCCAGACAAAGACGCGGGCAAAGCAATAGCAGCTACAAATTGCGAGAATTGTTTAAATCAAAAGCCAAATATTTTATCTTGCTGAGTCGTAGCTCCGGATTGCTTGCCATATCAAAGCGAGCTAGTTAAATAAAGTGTCCCTCATTTTGTAGCCGATCCGCCATTTTCTTTTACGGCGTCCATTTCGTGACGCGCGGATTTTGGCGCGAAACTGCCGCGGAGAAATTTTGTTTTTTTCGCTTATGGTAATATAAAGTTTACAGCCGTTGCGTGAAGATTGATGTGGAATCGGGAGATTGATGCCGATTAATTTGAATTATGATTCTTTTTTTATATCGAGTACTATGTAAGTAATTGTCATTTGTAAGGGGTCTAATAAAAAAAAATATTATCAAGTAGGTATTACCCGCGATTATGTCCGCGTGGATTTTTTTTTGCAATTAAAATAAATTAAACTTTAATAATAAAAATAGCCTACGTTACTCGTTATAACATTAGCTATCTGCGAGTAAAAGCCGGTCAAAATAAGAACAGCCATTTCAGAGATTAGCGGGAACAAACAGACAGACAATTTTTTTATATACCAGTGTATATCGAAATATCAGTAATATAGCCATATTTAAGCCATCGGACGTAAAGCGGTGTGCTAAACCACTAGACCACAGAGGTCGTATGTATTGTGTCGTAAATTTATGTGATGTGTATATATGATAGTCGCAGGTACGATTCGTCGCGCGGTATAAACACTGGTATTCATGAGTATAATTGTTTGTATCGGTCTAGGTGTTATCTATATAAATTATGTATGTCTTTACCAAAAAAAAAACTCTATTGTCCTTCTCACAGAAAGTAAATAACAATTACACAAATTAATATGTATACAAAATATAAAAAACAATATAATTACAATACAAAAACAAAATAGGGCAAAGGGATGTAGTCACAAAGTAAGCGGCAGATATATATTACTATAAATTAAAAAAAAATGGGCGGCCGTATTGCTAATTAACGAATTCTTCCAGGAAATCTTAGGATGGAGTGGATTAGACTAAGTCAAGTCAAGTCAAGGCATAACAATAATTAGTTATAAGCACACTAAAAGTCTTATCAAATAAACACTATACAAATTAAATGTTTTTAGAGGATGTTAAAGGAATGGTACACTGCCTGTGCTAACGGTTTACGCCGGCTGGGCACCAGTGGAGGATGATAGGATGAACATGAAGTCAGATCAGGTAGCCCAACGTGACAAATTCATCAGGAATATATCACGATGGTATCCGGGAGGAACCGCGTGGAGGTCAACCTATCATGGTCCATCGCTAGCAATGGGATCATCAGTCCAGTCCACATTACTAACAATCCCCTTCCCCAAAAAATTACATATTATATACAGGTACATATAACTACAAATAGATATCTTAGTATACATATCAGCAGTCTAATACCCATAACAGGGGTTGTTAATAATGTGGACTGTTGACCCCATTGCTAGCAATGTACCATGTCAGGTTGACCTCCACGCGGTTTCCCCTGGAAACCATCGTGATAAATTCTTGGTGAATTTGTCATGATGGGCTAACTGACCTGACTTCATGTTCATCTTATCATCCACCACTGGTGCTCCGCCAGCGTAAACCGTTAGCGCAGGCGGGTGCAACATTCCATTATAATCCTTAAAAAAAAATGCCCTTAACACAAGCCCTGCATGGGTTGAGATTAGACGGCGCTGTTTCAATGTATTATACGGTCCCAGCAATTTTGCGGCGCAGAATTGCTGGGAGGAGCAATGTTTCTATTAAATCGGTAAAACGAAGACTATTGCAATTCACGATTTCAAAAATACCATACAAGTTCGCGACAGAACAAACTGAAATCCAACTAAGACTTAACCATACGCCAAAACGAAACGTTATCGCGATGTACATTTTCTAGTGGCGACATCTATGTGTGCTCGCGGTTACTAAATGTTATTCAAAGATGATGAAATTAAATTGTATATTATATTCTGATACCATAAGGTTCAATATTGCTTGTTCATATAGTCGACAAGTTGAATAGACATGTTTCAATGAAATGCGTACACAACGACCGCAGTATCGAAAATAACTACGACTACTTATTTACGATCATGAATATATTACATTTTACATATGTAAAAAGAAACACAGAAGGAAATGAAACATTTCGTTTGTATATCTGATTGATATATATATTGCTTATAGTATGTAATATTATGTTATCTGTGCTTATAGTTTCTTCATGGAGCGACTTTACACGAAACAGAACTAGATGGCGCTACTTGTCTATGATAATTTAAAATTTGAAACAATCTAGTAAGTATGCTGATCTTATACAAGTTCTGATAATAGTAATGAATTTTTTTATTGTATTGTTGTCTAAATTTATATTATAAAGATGAAATATAAGATTTTTATGTTAGTAATATCCCTATAAATAAAAAAACATTGACCGAAATTAAATATTATTTCTATATGAAATATGGTTTATTTTCGACTGTCATAGGCTTTATATCACGCCAAGTTTTGGCCACACAATGGTGAATATATGATTAGATAGTTTATATAACAAATAAAATAATATTACTCTTTATATATATTACGTTAGGGTTCTTAATAGCCTAGATTTTTTATAAAATAGTGTTCCTGCCTGCTAACGGTAAGCCTACTATACGTATACGTTGGCGGGGCATCAGAGTAGGATGATAAAATTATGAGGTCAAGTCAGTTCGCCCATCGTGACAAATTCACCAGGACTTTAACATGATAGTTTTCAATGGAAACCGCTGAAGGTCAACCTGACATGCTGCATTGCTAGCAATGGTATTAATAACCATCTCCTTACCCCAAAATCCAGAAATATTAATAATTTATATTTTTTTTTAACATGTAAGTTTTTTTGTGTCATCCATATCTGAAATCACGACCTTTCGGGTGTAAATCGGGGTTGTGAATAAAATATAGATATGTATCACCTCACCACTGCGCGTAATATATATGATGAGGTGTCGCAACATAATTTATTTAGAAATAGATATAGAAATAATCTTTATTCAAATAAACTCATTACAAGCACTTTTGAATAGTCATATTTTGATTCTACCACTCATTCGGAATGCAGATTCATCACAAGAAGAATGAGCAAGAAACTTGTGTGTTGCTCTTTTTAATAGATCTTTTTTTATATAAATAATTACAGTATAACAAGTAAGAGGCATGCGATAATCGACATAGAAATCGCTACGCACTCATTATTAGTGTAATCAGATACTTAATATTGTCAGTGCTATGGATTTAAAGTTTTTCTATAAAAACATTATTATCGTTAACGAATTCTTCAATTTTATAGTAAGTTTTTTTGCAAAGGAACTGTTTTATTTGACATTTAAATCTTTTTTCTGGCAGATTAATAACCGATTTGACAATTAAATCTTTTTTCTGACAGATTAATAACCGACTCTGGTATTATATTGTAAAACCTTACGCAATTGTTTATTATATGTAGGCAGTGAGTATACCGGTGAAACGATCTTCCTCTTGAATCACTCTATCTATTTAAAAAAACCGCTTCAACATCCGTTGAGTAGTTTGAAAGATTAAAGCACACATAGGGACGAACAGACAGCGACAGCGACAGCGACTTCGTTTTATACTATGTAATGATGATTAGTAATTTATTTGGTAGTGTGCTATAGGGTTTATTAGTAACGCGTACATTCGACGCAGTCTCGGGACGTAGACTGATTTTAAATTCAGCTTAAATCTATGTTATCTGGAGAGGTAACCTACTGGGAATGTGCCGAGTATTGAGCGAAATATTACAAGTGTAGGAACAGATACTTTGTATACAATTTTTCTGTAAAATACGTGAAACAACAAAGCAAATATCGTATCGCGGCTGGAATACAGATAATTTTCGTTGTTTCCCAATTAATTACGGGCAATAAAAAATATTAAATTGTCTTATAAACTAAAATAGCCTCCCTGAAATAGACATCCGGGCGTGACATAAACATTCCGACAGAATCTTCCATTTATATGAGTCTTCCTGTGGCCCACTGTGTAGAGCTTACACAGTATGTAAGTATGTAAACAGTAGCCTAAATCATACAAAATAGAATAGAAGAAATATTAATTAAAATTGTTGAAGAATATTTATATTGGAGTTAGTTGTCCGTTGTGTTGTAGATTGGTAGTTTGTAAAACCTTACGCAATTATCGTAATTAACGTATGTAACGGTTAAAGAGTTTAACGGTATTTAAATATTTTAACGGACTTGGTGATCTGGCGGTTTAACACACCGCATTACTGATGGTCGCGGGTTCGATCCCACACTCGGCACAAACATTTGTATTCATGAGTATTGTTTGTATCATCGTATTTATGAAAAATAAAAATATTTGTATCAATTATCTAGTACCCATAACATAAACTTTACCTAGCTTAACTTGGGTCTAGATGGCGCTGTGTGAATTGTCCTGAGGTTATTATTATTATTATCTTGTGTTCCACTTCTCTCGAAAAACCGGAAGTTATAACACAAGCCCAACGGACAGATGTATTTATATACAAAAATTTGTTATACAAGAGCCATTGTTATTTCAGTGCAATATTCCGCTTTAGTTGCGCATATATGAACAAAATAGAGGAAGTAGAATCGCTGACATGCGACAAATAAAGTCATAAAACTGACAATACGGGACAAGTCTCGTATCGTCAGTGCGGCTCAGTGAAACTCGTAAACAAGCGCCCTCTGTCGTCTTTTGTTATCTACCATGGTATTGTTATTTTTTAATAAGGTAAATATTCTGGCCATAAACTTAAAACTCTATAATAATAACCCAGGATAATGCGCATAGCGCCATCTTGTCCCAAGCTCCGCAGAACTTGTGTTAGGGGCCGTTCAAGTATTACGTAAGCACTATAGGGGGGCGGGGGGTCTTTTCTTTGCTTATTTTGGATGACATGGGGGTGGGGGAGTCTGTATGATGATTACGTCATCGGTCGTAATTTAATTTTTTATACGAATGGCAACCCTCACATTGTCTTTGCTAAAAAAACAATACATTAATTGAGAAATGTTTACGTAAGCATGGGGGGAGGGGGTAAGAGCTTTGCTTACTTTTGCTGACAAGGGGGATGGGGGGTAAATAATTGTGATAAATCTGCTTACGTAATACTTGAACAGCCCCTTATGGGTACTAGACAAACAGTTCTTAAATATGTATACAAGGTTTTAACTGTGCGAGGAAGCGAACCTGCGATCATCGGAAGTAATGCGGTGTTTAAATCGCTAGACCTCTGAGGTCTATATACATATATATATATATTGGCCTTATAATGACTATAACCCAAAAGTATGTAATACACGCGACTTTGTCTTCGTGGATCGTGGATCTATATTTATTTATTAAAATAAATAATATTACAAAATAAAAGTAGCCTAAGATACTCCTTATATCTGCCAGTGGAAGTCGCATCATAATCGGTGCAACCGTTTCAGAGATTAGCAAGAATAAACGGACTCACCATTATTTTTCTTTATATATTTGATGTAAATATCGTATTTACTTTCATATGCATTTAGTCAAAAGCTGTTAGTTATTACAAACAGACACTTCAATTTTGTTTATTTCTGTATATATAACTCTTAAACAAGCGCAGCCACTGTGCGGCGCCACCCTTTGATACCGTCGACTGCGGAAGTGACATCAAAAGAATGAACCAACTATAACATTTTGATGGACACCTTTGTCCTGCTATATGAAGTTGAGAAACCGTAGCTAGTTACGGAAACAGCTACGGATTCTAGTTACGGAAGCAGCTCTTCCTTTTAAGCTACTTCAAAAATTTGATTTCATTGTCGTACCTTACAACTAACGCCACTAAAACAAACAAAATTGCATTAGCTAACGCTAGTGGTGATAATAAAAGTCGATGGTGGGAAACTGGGAATCGAACCCAGGGTGTCCGTGTGGTAAGTTGGTACACAGGTACACTCCTGACTAGGCCATTTTGGAGTTGTGTGCATACAATATGGTGGTTCTTTTTTAAGTCAGTAGGTAGGTGGGACGGTTATGGTCAAATCAGAACGTATTTCTTGTACTCAATAATAAACATGATTATATAAAACTTGTAGAACATACATTTTATGTAATAATTATAATTAGATTTAATCTTTACTATTTATATATTTACTTTACAGTTTATAAGCATAAATAATATTTATTATTTAAAAATATATTGTGGTGGTTATCTTACTCAAACCAGATGGCGTTGTAGTCGCTGAAATCTGCTTTAGCGGGGCAAGCTGGCGAACGGTTGCCATTGGCGGTAACAATACATATCTATTAAAACACACAGATTAATAAAAACTTAATTATATACTTTAAAATTAATATACGAGAATCGAACCCACGACCACCGAACAATAAGAAAGTATACTAAATCACTAGACCATGGAAGTTATAAATATAAAATCATTTTATCGAAACTTTCCGAAGATAACCGTAAGCTAAAATACACGTCAAAAACAGTGTAAATATGAAGACATTTAACCAGGAAGTTAACGCGCTCATGAAACTCCAAACACTCAATTTCAGTTAGTATGTATGTGTATGCAGTAGCTGCAAAACTTTAGTCATTATCTCAAACCGTGCAGACAGACGTACATGCATATATTAATGCTGATGTGATCATGAATACCGCTTAAAATTATACTCAAATAATTTACTAGACTAATATATGTATGTATATATATATATATATATATTATACATACTTCCCAATTGAATCTGTATACTGAACTGGTTGTTTTTTTTTTCGGACTACTCTAATGCTGTTGGCCGCAGCTGGCCTCTACAGCTTCACCGGACGATAGGGGCGAGTGCAAATGGCACTCCAAACTCGCGGAAGGACTTATGGAGCGGCTGAAAGCCAACTCCCGCCTGACGGATACGACTTTAGTCTGAGGACACCACTAGGCGTTCGAACATCGATTCAGGCCATCGTAATTCGCATCCCCGTTTGAATTGGACGCGATCGATCGGTAGGGAAAAATTTTAACAAAAAAATGTGTTCATAAGCGGCTAAAATGTCCTACATGAATAAATGATTTTTGATTTGATTTAACATGTCTTTTAGAGCTGTGTGTTCACGCAATAAAATTAAGATATTGATATTCTTCAGTATTTATGACGGCCTCGGTGATCTAGTGGTTTAGCACACCGACCGCTTTGTCTCCGATGGTCGTGGGTTTGATTTCTAGCACGATGTAAATGTTTGTATTCCTGACTATGACTGTTCGTATCGGTCTGGTTGTTTTGTATGTATATTGTGTATGTACTTACAAAAGAAAAGTATCTAAGTATTATATTTATATCAGTTGTTTAGTACCCATAACACAAGCTCTACTTAGCTTAGGACTAGATTGCGCTGTGTTAATTGTCCAGGGTTATTTCTTTAGTATTCGTTCTATCTCTATTCAGCAACCTTGCGATTCCGCTATCCCAAGCGAGATAGCAATACTTTCAATCAAAATTTTCCCATAAATATTTACGTTCCGCTGTATTATTAATGTAAATAAAATGTTATTATTTTCGTTATTCTGAAAATTCATTATAATTCCAATGTCTTGCATATTTTTTCAAACATTTATACTGTCTCTGTTTATTCATATGAATGATTTGAGTGTTTTGTTACGCGTAATTTTAAAGTAACTAGTTTAAAGAAAATCTAAAACAATTAATTTAAATCTAAAAATTTAATTGAATTAAATAGACACAAAGTTTTTGATGTCGGCCGATTCGCACTTATGATCTTTGGGTGTAAGTGGTTGTAACATAAACAAGGAAAATAAATAAAATTTAATTACAAATAAACAATCTGAATAGACGAATTGATCAGGGACGATTGTGAAAAGTAGAAGAAAATCAGAGAAAAATTTACTGTCCCCCCATCACACCATACCTTGCTACTACCACAACTCCACCGTAATTAACCGTTTTTTATTGAAACTGAATAGATATCTTCCTGCCTTTATTCCTAGGTCAAATGCCTTGAAATTGCGAAAATTGGGGACACTAATTGATATAGTTAATCAAGTCTTAACTCGAATAATTTTATGGTAAATAAAGGTATTTACCTTTCTACTCATGATTACAAATGTTTGTACAGTGCAAGTAATCGAACCCATGACAATCGGTAGTAAGACGGTATGCAAAACCACTAGACCACCGAGGCCGTCAAATCTGACCCTACAAATAAATGCTTTCAAAGCAAGCTGCTCGCATTAGAAGTCATTGAGACAGACAGATAATAAAATTCCAATTTATATTGGGTCCTTGAAACTCACAAATGAAAGTTCCGAATTAAGTATTTTAAGGACTTAATATTGGAATCGAACCCCACAACTCTACTCGGGTCCCAATCAAATTATCATAAAACCGAGATCTGGGATCAATGCGGACTTGCAATTAGTGGACGGGACGTTTTTATAGCGCTCCGCCGATGGGGTGGGGGCGAATCTACTGTAGGGTGGGTATAATAGCTGCTTTTACACGTACGCTCTTTTAAAAGTAAGTACAATAAATGCCGTTACTGATTTTGAATATTCTCATAAATAAGGAACAGCCATTCCCACAGTGATAGAAACGTAACATATCGACTGAGAATGTAACTGCACTTGTTTACAAAAGCAAGTACAATAAATGCCGATACAGATTTTGAATATTCTCATAAATAAGGAACATCCATTCACACAGTGATAGAAACGTAACATATCGACTGAGAATGTAACTGCACTCGTTTTCAAAAGCAAGTAGAATAAATGCCGATACTGATTTTGATTATTCTCATAAATAAGGAACAGCAGTTGAGGATTCTAGTAAACACTATGTAGATATCGTCACGTCACTATATAGATATCGTTCGGTGAAGCTGTAAAGGTCAGCTGCGACCAACATCATTAGAGTAGTCCGAAAAAAATGTACGCTTTTTCACGAAGCAAAGAATAATAATAAATAAATACATTGCACTGGACAATTGACACAGCGCCATCTAGACCTAAGTTAAACTAGTTAATGCTTGTGTTATGGGTACTAGATAACTGATACAAATACATATACATATATAGAAATATATATTTTACATAGAAAACACCCAGACCGATACAAACATTCATACATATGAATACAAATGTTTGTGCCGTGCGAGGAATCGAACCATCGACTATCGGAAGGAGACGGTGTGCTAAACCGCTAGACCACCGAGGCCGTCAAGAATGTGTATGTAAATGTAGATAAAGATAACGGGAAAGATCGCGCGCGCCACCAGTGAGCGCATTGCCGCGTACAACAATGCTCGTACTTAAGCGCCATTTTGCAATCATTGATTATGATTGCAAAATGGCGGACATCTGACTATGGAAGATAAACATAGAGATATTGATAAATATTCCGCCCGCGGATTTATTCACATGAATATTGAAGTAAACTTTCATAAAAATCCCTTCCTACTGAACTTTTTTCGTGAAGGAACAACAAACATCCATCCATCTATGCATCCATACTCACAAACTGTTTCGTTTATAATATTAGTATGATAGATAAAATAAAACTTGTGGAATTAAAATTCATTTTCTTTTTAAAGTCATGACATGGGTCCTACGCGCAAAAGCGCGCGAAAGGGTGAACACACACAATAGTAAAATGCTTACTTATACTATGTAATATTATGTTATGTATGTTATCTGTGCTTATACTCACAATAGCGCGCGCTGGTTTTCCCGCACTAAATCGCGCGCGATTCTGATCGCGTGCAAAAACGTGTCGTGTAAAAGCAGTTAATGGTTTTTAAAATAAATGCCACGATTTCCCCGGGTGGATTTCACTCGACGCCACTTATCTTTCGAGTAATAAATCAAAACAAGAAGTTTGCTTCATCGGAAGTTAAAACATTAGCTGTTAAGTGGGAGCTAGGCAAGTTGAATGCTTTTTATAAGCAATTTCTTCTTGAAGATCGACTGTTTATAATGTTATTACGAATATTTGAATTATAACAAACACAAGCATATACATTTTTTTTATATATATATTACAATTATATGAATACAATATTATTATCATCTCTAACCGTCATACCAATGTTAAGTTCAATTGCTTTCACTTCCACTATATAAAAAAAATTGTCTGTCTGGTTGGTCTTGTTATTCTCGGAAATGGCTGGACCTAGTTTCACGGGACTTAACTCGCAGATAACTAATATTAGGTATAGGAGAAATAATTTAGGTTACTATCAGTTTAGAAATGTTATATATTTTAATATATAAAAAAATAAATACAATATTACTAGTAGATTCAACCCTACCCCCATTGGCGGGAATCCACGATTATTATTTAATTTTTTTTTGACAGATGCGATCCAAACTAAAACAGCTGAGTCACATCAAGTTTTTGTAAAGTTCAGACGAAGTTTTTCAACGCTTCAGATATCATCCGGGCAAATGATTTATATTTCTGTGGGGTAAAAACTTAGAGAATCCGGCCGACGCGTAGGGTTGTAACGCGTAAAAAATAATAATCTCAGGACAATTCACACAGCGCCGTCTAGTCCCAAATTATGCTAGCTAAAGCTTGTGTTATGGATACTAGATAACTGATACATTTTCTTGTAAATACATATTATATATAGAAAACACCTAGATCAATACAAACAATCATACTCATGAATACAAATGTTTAGTCTGTGCGAGGAATGAAACCCGCGACTATTGCAAGCAAGGCGGTGTGCTAAACCTCTAGACCACCGAGGCCGTTGTAATAAATCCTGAAATCAAAATAAATTCTTCCATGTAGGTCTATTACAGACATCCATACAAACAATAATAATATATGTAACTCTTTATTGGCGCAGACAATATTTACAAACAATAAGATAAATATCTTATTGTTTGTAAATATTGTCTGTCCCGCCTTATATTTGGCACATATATGTGCCAAATATAAGGCGGGCTTATCGCTTAAAACAATGTCTTACAGACAACTATACAAAAATCGAAATCTTATGTAGATGTCTCGAGTTTAGGTACTTCTGTTTAATTGTCATATGTAAAGTAAAGTAGTTAGTAGTAGTTTGGACTCAATTTTCCGCAATCAACACAACGTGGGCCGTTGTGCGTGTAGAGTAGAGACTACTAAAGTAGCCATCCAAGCTCCTCCTGAAAGTGCAGAAGTCTCCTGGTGCAATTACGAGGAGCACCGTTCCGAGGATTTGTTTCCGTTGTGTGGCCACTACAAGCACTCCAGGATTACGTGAGCGGCCGTTTCTTTGGCTTCAACGTAGCCCCGTCGAAGGAGACTGCCTGTAGCACCTATTGTGTGCAGGTGTTTGTTAAGGAACAGTGGCCCATTATCGAAATTTTACATGTATGTACATAGACTATATCTCAAGTTTAAGTACTTGTGTCGATTGTTTAGTTGCCATATGAAATATTATCTTATCTGTGTTGCCATATGAAATATTACCTTATCTTATGTGTGGTCTGAAATATCCTAGTTTTTTTATGGATAATAATGGAATGGTACACCCGCCTGTGCTGGCCGTTTACGCTGGCGGGACCCCAGTGGAGGATGATAAGGTTATACTTATTATTAAGGGGGGAAAGGGGATTATCAGTAATGTGGCCTGATGATCTTATTGCTAGAAATGTACCATGTCAGGTTGACCTCGACGCCGTTCCATAGAAACCATTGTCATAAATTCTTAGTGAATTTATCATGATGGGTTAACTGACCTGACTTCATGCTCATCTTATCATCTTCCACTGGTGCTCCGCCAGCGTAAACCGTTAGAGCAGGCGGGTGCACCATTCCATTATCATCCATAAAAAAATTATATGTATACTAGCATTTGGCCGCGGCTTCGCTCGCGGTACTTTATCCCCTTAGGGGTGGAATTTATCAAAATCCTCTAAGGATGCCTACGTCATAGTAGCTTTGTGCATGCAAAATCTCAGCCCGATCGGTTTAAAATTCACAAAGTTTCATATAAATTTTCATCCCCTATTTTATCCCTTTGGGGGTAGAATTAATCAATATCCTTTCTTAGCGGATGCCTACGTCATAACATCTATCTGCATGCCAAATTTCAGCTCGATCCGTCCAGTGGTTTGGTCTGTGCGTTGATAGATCACTACGTCAGTCACCTTTGAGTTATATATATTTTGATTATTAAACTTTAATATATTGATTAAATTCTCATAAGACATTGTAATAACGTTATATGATATATGTTGTACATGTAGCTAAAAGTCGTATTGTTTAAAGCAGTAAGTGGCAGCCCTGGCATGCTCTCTCTCGGTCGCATCTTCCTTTTCCGCTATAGTTGATAAATTTTCGCCCCACGCATTGTGTATGACGGCGTTTGTCTATAAATTATATATATATGATCTTATATATAAAATTTTAGTGTCACAGTATTAGTTACTGTACTCCTTCGAAACGGATTAACTGTTTTTTATGAAAATTTATTTCCACATTCAATAGGTTTGAGAATCGACTATTATCCATTTTTAATACTTCTAAGTGATAAGGGTTATCCACCCTGACAATTTTTTTTATTGATTGGTCAAAATTTTATTTTTTTATAATATGGAATTAAAAATACATACAATCCTAAATTATCACCCTTCTATCGACAACCATATTTTGTAATACCGATTTTAATTTATATGACAAAACAACGTTTGTGAAGAATTGAGTTTTTTGTTATCACCTCACCACTGTAGCGTTATATATGATGTGATGAGGTGTCGCTACATAATATATTGCCTATTGTAGTATGTAGGTAGTGAGTATACAGGTGTCATAATTATACTATTTATTGTACATTAGTAAGTTTATTTAATAGTGTGCTACATGGCTCATTAGTAACGCGTACATTCAACGCAGAGTCGGAAAACAGCGTGGCATAGGCCACGCTGTTTTCAGTTGATTCAAAGAAATTTCGTTTAGAGATAAGACTGTTTTTTATATTATAACACATTATAGTATAATAAAAACAATTTAAATAACAGAATAATATGGTCTTCCCCTACTTTGTAAACATTATTTCAATTGAACATACCTAAATAATGTATTTAAAGTTCAATAAAAAACAAGATTTTATCATATAGTACATACATGAAGGACAATATTAAAAGTAGTATATATAAATTATTATTATTTAGTATTAATATGCCTTTTTTATTTCTCTAGTCCATTCTTGCGCCATGTACCACTTTCTGTCTTCTCTCTTCTACCCAAAGGTTGTCTGGAAGAGATTGCTTAAGCGATAAGACCGCCTTTTGTACCTTATTACTTATTACTTGTTTGTCTTTCTGGTGCAATAAAGTGTTAATAAATAAATAAATATGTATTGACGGCCTCGGTGGTGTAGCAGTTTAGCACACCGCTTTACTTCCGATGGTCGCGGGTTCGATTCCTCGCACGGTGCAAATATTTGTATTCATGAGTATGATTGTTTGTATCGGGCTGGGTGTTTTCTATGTATAATATGTATGTATTTATGAATTATATATACATTTATGACTAACATATAGAGTAAATAATTAATATATAAATGTATAACTTAGACTGTAGTTGTATAAACCTAGTAATAAAAATTTGCATGCCTACAGTAAAAAGGCATATTACAGCGCTGCCTGCTAATATTAATTGTTTATTTATTTATATATTTATTTATGTCATACTAAGTAAGCTTTACAGTCTCCCACTATGCTCACTTAGGAAGATAATATACAAATACACACAATTATAAACACTAATTACATACATATACAATAATTACAGAAGGAATCAAAAGAGAAAAAAAAATTAATAATACCTAATCTTAATTTAACATACTACTTAAATAATCTACTGCCATTCTACGAAACTCCAGCAAATTACAAGTAAATATGTCTAGATCTGGAAAGCGACTAAGTATACCGTTGAGTGGACTCAATGCCAGAGAAATAGGAGCCTGTTTAGCATTTATGTCTGTCTGTAATGCAAATAAATGACTTAGTCACTAGTTGTATATCCCTGCTTTGTTCTAGAAGTAATCAATTAAGTGATAATGATGACGTGTGCCACTCGACATTCCATGTCACACAGCACACAACAGTTCTGTTCCCTGTGTCACACGTGACAAGAATTAATGACCTTACAACACTTATGCTTTTATGTGACAGAGCGAAGTGTATATTATATAATGTTTATAGTAATTACCATTCAAATATTTAGAACTAGCTACTTGCCCCGGCCTTGCACGGGTGTACATATATGAAACATATGGTAAACATATCGGGTGTACATGTATAGGTATATAAACCTTCCTCTTGAATCACTCTATCTATTAAGTTTAGTAGTTTAGTTTTAAAGATTTAAACATACATAGGGATAGACAGCGACATCGACTTTGTTTTATACTATGTAACTAACTATCCGGAACGGACCGGAAGACGCAGCGTGGGAAGGCCTCCAGCAAAGTGGACCGACGATCTGGTCAAGATCGCTGGAAGGCATTGGATGCGAGCAGCGCAGGACCGATCGTCGTGGAGATCTTTGGGGGAGGCCTATGGTCCAGCAGTGGACGTCTTCCGGGCTGCGATGATGATGATGAACTAACTATCCGCCCCGCCTCGCCCGGATGTACATATATTATACATATAAACCTTCCTCTTAAATCATTCTATCTATTAAAAAAACCGCTTCGAAATAGTAGTAGTTGCACAAAAAAGTGACCCTAACTGACCCCGAGAACCCCGAGAACTCCTCCTCAGCATTAAATAATATGTCAAAGGATTTTTGAAGTTTAGTTACATAATAAATTTCTGGACGCATCCTGTTTCATAGGTACGAATAGTTTGCATGAAAATGAAATTATTGTTTTTAATATTTTCCATACAATTTCGTCGTACGGTGCAGCCGTTTTCGAGTTTTAGCGAGACTAAAAAACGTCATTCCATTAAAAAAAATATATAATATAAACAATTTTATGATAATTTATGAACGGAAGCGGCTAAAATGTCCTACACGAATAAATGATTTTTTAATTTGAATTTGAATTGTCAATTCTACCACAGAACCATTTATTTACCTGACCTGCAAACCGTACTTCAATTCCAATCTACGAAACGAAACAAAGGCGCGAACACTTATAATAAACAATAATTGCTTTCAATAACCAAAACCCCTTTGAGAGATCCTCATAAGCTTTTTGTGATAAAAGCTACAATACCTCTGAGTCCTCACAGACACCCTCGTGCACAGAATGGTATATGTGACAGGAATTAATGACTGCTTCGCCACACGCTCCCCACACGCGGAGCTACGGATCTTTAGACCTATCGAAACGACTTCGAATATACCTTAATGATACTAAGCGACAACTTTATTACCCCTCCGATGGATCCCCCGTCCAATTCAAACGGGGATCGAAATTAGGACGGCCTGAGCCGAGGTTCGAACCCCTAGTGGTGCCCTTAGACTAAAGTCGTATCCGTCAGGCAGGAGTTGGTCTTCAGCCGCTCCATAAGTCCTTCCGTGGGTTTGGAGTGCCATCTGCACTCGCCCCCTAACATCCGGTGAAGCTGTAAAGGCCAGCTGCGGCCAACAGCATTAGAGTAGTCAGAAAAAAAACCGTTTAACAGAAACGCAACTTTGACGGCCTCGGTGATCTAGTGGTTTAACACATCGCCTTACTTCCGATGGTTGTAGGTTCGAGTTCTCGCATAGTACAAACATTTGTATGAGTATGATTGTGTCGGTCTGTGTGTGTTACAAAAAATGTATTTATGTTTTTGTATCAGTTGTGTTTTATATCAATAACACAAGTTCTGTATAGCTTGAGACTAGATGGCGCTATGTGAATTTGTCATGACATATTTTATATTTTTTTTAATGGATGATAATGGTATGGTCCACCCGCCTGCGCTATGAGTGTACGCTGGCCACCGGTGGAAGTTGAGTATGAGGCCCATGGTGATAAATTCATCAGGAATTTATCATGATGACTTCCAGAGAGAACCGCGTGGAAGTCAAGCTGTCATGGTACATTGCTAGCCGAATGGGGTTATCAATCCATATTACAACATTTGTAAGTTACAAAACTGTCTGTTTGTTTTGTATATTATATATAGTATATTGTAATATACATACATACATGGTACATTGCTAGCCTAATGGGGTTATCAATCCATTTTACTACCTATTCGCTTCCTCCCCATATATTTCAATATACTATATATAATATACAAAACAAACAGACAGTTTTGTAACTTACAAAACTGTTTGTATTGTAAGTTTTGTTTAATTGTTTTGCAGGGAGTGAAATGATAATGATATGAGATAAGGCAGTGAAGTATAAGAGGCACAATAAGTTTTATTAGATAAGTTTACGGCGCCACATGATATCTTAAGGTTCGTAGTGGTGAACTGTCAATGTCAGCTTGTTTGGTATTTGCCAATTACACAAAAAATGTGGAGACGATCGAAAGACGGATCGTTACAATAATCGTGTGGTGTAAATGCACCAATACCGAGGCGACGATTACGCAAATGCCAGATGAGGCTACAAGAGTATATAATGTCACTCATGTGGTAACGTTACAATGTTGCAAATAATCTAGTATCAAACGTAATGAATGAATGAAATATTCTTTATTTTCTACTCACGGAAAAAACAAACAGTTTGTGTCTTACTAACTATGACTCTGGCTGTATTAATTGGGATAAATATTCGATTTGCAAAGTTTATACAAAACAATTATAAAAAAAACGAAACAACACAAATGTTTCGTTTTTTTCCAATCCAATAGTTGCAATTAAGAAAAACTAGAAAAAAACATCCATTCGAAAAATAGCATTATAAACAAAATTTAGTTTCATTATTTAAAAAAAATACTGGAAAGTAACTACTCTCTACTAAAGTAATACTCTTTAAAAAAACATAAAAGGCAAAAACTTTTATTTTATGTAATTTTTGTATCCTTATCATACATAGTATTTTTATTTATTTATGTATATTTTAGATGTATATTATATTTATATATCTACTATATAGTTTTTATTGTCACAGTTTTTCGCCACTACTGCCCTACAACGCTTTCTATTTGTACCTAAAGGTTAGCTGGTAGAGAATGCCATATGGCATTAAGCTCGCCTTTTGTACACGTGTTTTTGTACAACAGAGAATAATAAAAAAACTATGTACAATTGAAAAACTTAAAAAATTATTAAATAAGACTGTTATATTTTAAATTGAGTAATAAATATGTGTGTAGAAGTATTATGCACACCTCGGTAGCTTTTTTTTTCAGGTATAAGGTAGCCGCACATGTCTTTCATTTAGAAAAGTGTAATAATGAATGAATATAATAGAGATACTTGTAGACGTTTATTACAGCAGAGCGCAGTGATAGTAAGTAATAATAAAACAATTGTATAAAAAGGACTCTCATATTTTAAATATGGATAAACGAATATAAAAACTGACAGTGATTCTCGTTGTAGGGGTAACAAAAAGGCAGACAAAGTCGTGGTTTATAGCTAGTGTTACATGTATTATCGCAAAGTAGAGGACAGTTTTCGAACGGTTTGTAAGTTGGACTCGATTATATGATGGCTAGTTTTGTAACACGGGCGTTAGGGCACTTTGCCAAGTTTGCGAGGGGCCCAAAATTACCCATTGTCGTTGTAAGTTAGTTGTCTCCCATATTATACATACGTACATACATGTTAGAACAAGTATTATATTGAACCGAGTTCAAAAAGTAAAACCGACGACTCTATCTTTGCCACGGGGAAGGGATGCGATTATTAGCAGGGATGTTATGGATATGAAATTTCGGATACGGATAAGTTTCGGATATAGTAATGATTATTATACCGGATACGGATACGGATGCGGATATGAAATTATTTCGGATAATTTCTTTTACGGATATTATTTTTTTAAGGAATTTCAAATAGAAAATACAATTAACTATTTTACAATATATTATAATAATTATATAATACAAAATTGTTCCAAACCGTGTCTCAATTAGGCTCCGCCCCTATCCGATATTATCCGAAACTTTTATTTCGGATTCGGTTACAGTTACGGATATTTTTTTACATCGGATATCCGATAGTGTCGGTTACGGTTACGGATCTCCCTAACATCCGTGATTATTAGTATAATAATATCAACTCCATATGAAAATGTACATATTATAATGAAATAATAACTAATAGATGTTTGTGTAGAACATTAATTTAACGAGGGGAAAGTGGATTGTTAGTTATGTGGACTGATGATCTTATTGTACCATGTACCATGTCAGGTTGACCTCCACGCGATTCCCCTGGTGTCATGATAAATTCATGGTGAAACGATGGGTTAACTGACCTGACCTCGTGCTCATCTTATCATCCTCCACTGGTGTCCCGCCAGCGTGCACAGTGCATCATTGCTTTATCATCCATAAGAAAAAAACCCCTTGACTCTTTAGACCAAATGTACTCAGCAAAATGGCGAAATGTCAGCATGTCAAGTGCTGTATCACATCAAATCAAATCGAAATTTATTCATATATGACATTTTAGCCGCTTACTTTCATAAGCAGCTAAATAGATAAAACATAAAATGTATTTACGAAAAAAAAATACATAGATATTTTTTTTCATAAATACATACATAGTATGTTTGTATCAGTTATCTAGTATCCATAACACCAATTATAACTAGCTTAACTTAGGTCTAGATGGCGCTGTGTGAATTGTTCTGAGATTATTATTTATTATTATAAATAAAAGTTAAATTTCACGCGGACGAAGTCGCAAGAAACAGCTAGTAGGTAATAAATTCATTACCGTTTTATAGCTTTCAAAATAAAAACGACCAAACCCAAAACCACAATGTCACTCTAAACATTAATGCTTTCAATACTTCGGTCCATACGGGTATAAAACGTAGGACCTATAAATAAAATAGTACCCTTACCAAGGTCTCTTTGTCACGTGACTACTATACGACGCCCTTTGTAGGGCTATCAACTCTTATTTTTCTTATGAATTGAAGAATAGAAGTTTAAAGTTTGTATATTTCTGTTATAATTAATAATAATGACGGCCGCGTTGGTCTTGCAGTTTAGCACACCGTTTTATTTTCCGATGGTCGCGGATTCGATTCCTCGCACGGTACAAACATTTGTTTGATTGTTTGTGTCTGTCTGGGTGTTTTCTATGTATGCATGTATTTCCATAAAAAAATATCTAAGTATTCACGTCAGTTGTCTAGTACCCATAACACAAGCTCTGCTTACCGTGGGACTAGATTGTGCAGGTTATTTATTATTATTATTAATATCAGCTCCATCTAGTGCCAAAGGAAGCATTCATCATCATCGCAGCCAGAAAGACGTCCTCTGATGGACATAAGCCTCCCCCAAAGATCTTCATTTCTCCAAAGTAAGCTATATTCAGATCTACTCGAAGCATTGTTCGGATTAATACCAACTGCTGAATTTCACCATTGTACTGCATGCCAGAAACTAAAATACCATCCTAATCTGCCGGCGTACGTCAATTTACCTTCACCGCTCGTGTTTCTCTCTCTGCCCAGCCAAGTCTTGTAGCAGCCTGCTAGTGCTGCTTTAGATACACGTTCTAGTATAGAACTTACTGCAGTTCTAGACAGGCCAAGATCTTTTAGAAGATTGAAGAGAGATCTTTGAATCTTGGAATTTCTCGTCTTTTCGAAAATCGAATGATTTGCGAACGGACGAGAAATTCTAAGATTTGTAACGTCAAATCTGGTAGGAGATAGCGCTACTTTAGATACACATTCTAGTATAGAACTTACTGCAGTTCTAGATAGGCCAAGATCTTTTAGAAGATTGTAGAGATTTGAATCTTGGAATTTCTCGTCTTTTCAAAAATCGAATGATTTGCGAAAGGACGAGAAATTCTAATATTTGGAACGTTAAATCTAGTTGGACCTAGCGCTACTTTCTAGTATAGAACTTACTGCATTTCTATACAGGCTAAGATCTTTTAAAATTCTAGAGATCATTAAATTTTGGAATTTCTCGTCTTTTCGCAAATCATTAGATTTACGAAATTCAAAGATTTGTAACTCACCGCATAGTTAGTAGTAAATATATAACCAAAACGCTCACGTACGTTTATTGCCAAAGTCCTTGAGTTGACAACCCTATGTATAGCTAAGGTCAAATTCATACCAGATGCGATTCACCAGTCACGTACCATCTTGTATCCAATTTAGTTCTCATGAGTTAAGACTAAGTTAACACATTGTGTTCATGACTTTAGAACCTTCTATATCTTCAAATACAAAAATGATACATTCATTTTGTCCTGTTTGTCTAGGCGTTACTAAACCTCTGATGCAATTTTTTACATGCGAAGATTAGCCAAAATAAAGTTTAGACTATGTTGCCAAATTTTGTGTATGAATTTTACAGAATATCCTATAATAATAATAATTTTTAATCAAGGCAATAATGGTCCTGTTTATTACAACATTCGTATAACCTAATATTAGTAAAATAATAACATAAAGTGAAAATAATAAAATATAATAAATAAATATTAGTATGTGAGAGACTACAAATATTCAGTGCGGAGATATGATCACCGCTACTGAGAGCGTTGTAACCTTCCCTTGTTAGTGATGAAATTCCATCCGTTATTGGACCTACACCCATATTGCAACACGTGTTAAACAAGGCATCATCAGGAAATGAATAGAGTTCAGATATAGTTCGGAAGCCTAGTATTAACTATTTGCGATTAATCATAGTCTGGTTCACACAAGCTAGTAGAATCAAACAAAATAATATAAATCCATTAAGTAAATGAAGTGTTTAAACTTATTTCACTTGTCTAACATCTTTAACACAAGCTCTGCTCAGCTTAGGGCTAGATGATGCCGTTTAAAACTAAAACTAGACTAATAAGGATCAAACAAAATATAATTAAAATTCCATCATTAGTTTCTGAGTTTTCATCGATGGGCTGACTGATGATCTCTAATTCATCTTATTATCCTCTACTGGTTCCTTGCCTTGTGTAAACTGTTATCGTAGTCGGATGCACCTTTTCATTATTATACATTAAAAAAATACGTATGATAGGTACCACACACATCACAAACTCATTTCCTGTAGACGACGGGTGCCATTTTCCATCAGGTGGCCTGTCAGCTTGTCTACCATTACAGTTACTTAAAAAATATACATTAAGCACGCTTGAATAACAACGGGGGAAATTTGCAGACTGTCAACGCCAAGGTCTCGACTCAACAGAAAGGATTCCGCGGAATATTTCGCCTTGAATTTTATATTTGATCGAAAGTCCAATCTTCAAATTTTTCCCTCGATTGGTCGTTGAAATTGCGGCGACAGGCGAAATTATTTGTACAAAATTATATGGTGCTTCGTGAAATGGTTTTAAGGGGTCAGCGATTTTTGTAATAACACGCTATTATATGCGTAATTAATGGTTTAGAGAAATCTTCCAGGATTTTGTCTAAAATATAGCATATAGACAGACTAGCTGTGTCCGCGGTATAGCCTGTATTATTCTGGTGTATAAACTATATTATTGTAAAGTTTTATTAAAATCCATTCAATAGTTTTTGGTCGAAAGAGTAACAGTAACAAACATCCATTCATATTCACAAACTTTCGCGTTTATAATGTTAGTAATATACTCAATATTTTTGGTTGTAGCATGTATTTGCCAGATTCAAAGTCACGAAAGCTAGGCTTCGGTTAAAGGGATAGGCAATAAAATTACAAGTCCTTCATCATTGCAACGCATGAGAAAATCCCCGATATTATACGGCATCGTAACATTTTGTAGTGGTGTTCATATGTATCTACAGACGACGATTAGTTGATGGTATGTATGAGGATATCATCGACCAATCGTTCTCTTCCCTTTTATTAAAAAAAATGTACATGCATTTAGTTTGGAGAATTGGTCATTTTTTTTTATTTAAATATTTTTCGTTCGTTGCTCTGGTTCTTTATTATATCTTGTTATTATTGGTTTAAGGTCATCTTTATACTTACTCAAATTGAATTACAGAAATATTTACATATGCACTTCTTAACTATTTAGACACTTCTTCTAAATTAGTGTATGGATAAGTAAGTGATTCAAAATTATTTAAGCACTATTAGAAAAACTGTCTTTAGGGCAGGATTTGAACTCACATCTAATTGACCTGACTTAATCATCCACTGGTGTTTTAGTATCACATACTAACTGCTTGGGCACGAATACAAATTCATTGTCACTGTTCATGCCATTTTAAATCCCCTCCCATCGATCTCCCATCCAAGTCCTTTGATCTATTCCCCGTCCAATTCAGACGGGGATCGATATTACGACTGCCATGAGCCAAGGTTCGACCCTATCCGTCAGGCGGGAATTATTCTTCAGCCGCTCCATAAGTCCGTTCTTTGGTTTAAAGTCGCACCTGCACTCGCCCCTTATCATCCAGAGAAGCTGTAAAGGCTGTAAAGCATTAGAGTAGTCCGAAAAAATTCATTCATTCATTATTCGTACTCTCTTCGATTTCCCTATATCCTATCCTTTCCCACTTATAGCACTTGGAAATAAAGAAAGGACGGCAATTTGAATGACGCATATACGGTAACACGGCATTTCTATTGAAATTCAAAATCATGGTGACATCTTATCCGACCGCTACGCCAATAAATTTACTATTTTTTATATATTAACGCTCTGAAACTGTAATACAAGGTTCTACAGTGTATAATTCAGTGTTCATGCAGTTGTCCAGGACTCCAGCCCTACGTGAACACAGGTATGTGCTGTGCTTTCCTTGCTTCTTCCTGAAATCCTTGCTTCGATGGTCCTTCACTACTTATAACCAGCATCCACAGTCCACTTAACGTATAATCATTGGTGCCCATTTCTCCAATCACAGAAAAATATATATATAGTATTTTTTAATCTAATATTGTAGCATTTATATATAAATCTATATTAGACTTGTTTAAATTGTAACATTACATTACAGTAGGTATTGTTGTAATAACGGGCCAGTGCGTTATTAAAGATTTAATATTGAATCCTCTATTAAATGTACATAGCGTATATTATCTTGTTATAAATTTCCCTCCATCTGAGGGTCTTTGCTTCGATGCTACGCTTCGTTGGTCTTTTACGCACTCGCAGCGGAATTAATTTTATTAAAACACTACCCGATTAGCTAAAACCTACCCTACATTCAGGCAACTTAAGGTCCATTCTCTAATATCCATACATTTCATGAGAAACATAAAATTAAAGCATCGTAGATTCACAAATGTAAAGTCCAGATATTTTTATATCGTTTATTTGGTATACGAGTTTCCATAAACACATGTTGAATGAATATATGGTTTCTGTACATTCAATATCAAAGTAAACAATAATGTATATTAATAAATGTAAATATATATATATTATGATCTATTAAATTATGTATTTGGCACCGAGATGCGACACAGTAGTGTCGATATGGACGCTACAAAACTTACCAAGTGATTTACAATTGAATATATTTAGCATTACGCAATCAATATGTTTGCCTAGTATTTGACTCGCGAATTAAAAAAACAAAAACTAATAAAGTCAAATAAACGGGTTTTAACATAAATAATATTGTGGTAAATCAAGATAAACCTCTCTCAATGTAACAATGTCTATAAAATGTACGAAATACGTAAGTTTAAAAATAGGGCTGTTAATTTACAACAGAAAAATGTAATAGTTGAGTTTATTACTAACTCTTTTCAATTGAAGTATGTAGACGAATTGGACGGTAATTTGATTAATAAAATTGTTTGAAAACCAAATTATACTTGTATACAAAATTTCAGTACAACTAATTGAGTTGTAATAATTACCCGAACAAATATATTAAATGTTGCAACAGATAATAAAGACGATATTAATGAATTTTATAGTACTAGCTGCGACTTATTTTCTTATATAGTGGCCTATCTATCTTTATACCAAAATTCATTAAAATTGGTTCTGCGGTTTAGTCGTAAAGGCGTAACAGACGCACGACAGAATAGCTCGCAGATGGATGATTTTTTTCCTAGTTACTTGACATATTGTTATATTTTGGATTATTCACTCAATATCCTCATAATTTAGAGCCTACGTTTTATTTTAATTTAGAAGCTATATTATGGCAAAGCATAATTGAAATCTATTCAGTAATTTTTGCGTGAAAGAGTAACAAACATCCATACGTACAAACTTTCGCGTTTATAATATTAGTAAGGACGTTACAAAGAGTCACTTAAATTATCGTTTTCTATTTAATTTCTCAAAAAGAGTTGAAAGAACAATTATTTCTATTGTAAAGTTATGACCACATATAATCTTTCAACACTGATTACTTATTCATAGTATTTTTGAGGGGTTGTTGTAGACATTTGTTATTTTCATTTCAGGTGCTTTATTTACTGAATTGATGAAAATGTATTTGCTTTACTGTACACCTTGTACTATTAAATATTCATCTACCGAAGGTGACAAATTGAATTTTAGAATCGACTTTTCATATGTCACTGGTATCAAATATTGGAATTAATTAAAAAATAATACTCATTAATGACAAGTTAAATTTTGTAAATTTAAAGTAAGTTATGTTAGTCTATAATTTGATATAAATTTATGAATATTTTACAGGTTTAAACAGTTCAAAACTTCATCCAGAAATAGACTTCAGACCTGTTAGATTTGGTAGACATAAAATCAATACAAAAGTAAACTATTCAGATAATAATAAAATAATTTCGATTGGTTTAGAATTGGAATAGTTATTATAACCATAAAAAGACAGTAAAATTGAGAACTTTATAGTTTTTAATGAAGAAAAAACGATAATAATGGCAAACATATTGATTATGAAACACGAATGGTATTATATCGTTCAATTAAATTTAAAGGAGGTGCGGGGGCCGCGGAGCTTTCAATCACAGTGTAAGCAAAAACAAAAGAAATATCAACTATATATGAAAGGAAAGCAAATAGAATAAATACTGTTATAAAAGATTGAAGAAATTAAAAAGAAATTTATCTGAACTCCAAACTAGTACAGAAGAAGTTTATTCATTTAAATATTGTACAAAAAGGCGGATATATTATAATAATATTGTGTTATATATGATTAGAACATTTTCTATTATTTTTACTTACACTGTGCTAATGTAGTGAATATTTGGGCAAACAACCCTGTACACACACATTTAATATAATAAATAGATTCAAAAATGTATTATTTAATTTAATTACTGGTACAAATTCCAAATTGCAATGTAAACTACGTTCGAATTTCAATAATAAAGTAGAAGAATACGATAGATGTACTAAGAATTTAGAAGAAGAACTTAATTTAGAAGTTTCTACGAAAAATACTTAGAAAGAAAAAGAAAGTGGAACAATAATTGTTGTAAGGTATAGTGATCACACACGACGGCGTAATATACTCGTGAGCAAAGGCTCCAAATATTCAGACAAATTGAAGAAGTAAACATGAAGAATACTCAAAATAAATAACTATAAGAAGGAAGTGATAGTATAGCATTGTTAGTATAAAAAGATCTCGTTATTGGGATTTCTAATACAATTCTAATAATGTATTTTGATGACGTACCTAAGGGAAGTTTTGGAAATTCTAAGATATTTCTAAAAATGTTAATGTTTGAAATTAAAAAAATACATTACTATAGGATTTAGAAAATTATAAAAGGTATATTAAAAAGAGGAATGCTAGAGGTTTTTTATCTAATGTGATTTGATGAAATCCATAGGAATGATGGAGAATGAAAACGCCGGTAGTCAGAGGGATCTACGTAGCTCCTTATCTATCTACGAATTCCGCATTGGACGGATTATTACTTCCACATATCCAGGTACTTAAACAAAACTTTGTATCAATATACACTTTTTCGAAAAATCATTGTACAATTGACCATACGTTTAGATATACAAAAATACATCTCACTACCATCTAATTAAACTAACGATTTATGGTTAAATTCTCATGATAAACTCTCGGCCCGCGACGCTCCCGCGCCTCTTCTGTTATCACAATTCTTAACAACAACAACGACTCGTACTCGTGCGTTTCCATCAATCATGGTATAATATTTTTTATTATATTCTCGTTTTAGTTTGCAACTGTAAAATAATTTATATATATGAAATGTTTAATAATAGTAACAAAGGAAAGCGTTGGATTAATTTTGTCAATCATTTTATCTGCGACCTTTAAAAGGTTATTTATTTCTTAATTTTTAGTCATGTATGCATTTAAAGTAACAAATATAATTAACTGATTTATGGAAACGCACAACTTTACACTTCTAATATAAAACTACAGAAAATATAAGATGATGTTAAAGGACATGGTGATAAAGTAAATAAAAACGCAATCTAATAGAAAACTAACCACCGATAACATTTTAACATCAAACATGAGATAAAATTTACACTTATGCACTAAAAAGATTGTTGCAAAAATTGTGGTAGCAAATGTCATTCATACAAAACTTCGCCCGATCTAAACGGGCATCTAAAATTGACATCGAAATTTACATGATTCAGTTTAAGCTATGATACATAATGTTTATATTTATTTATTTATTAAGAATTTGACATCTATATATAAAATATATGCTTAGTTTGGATTTTAATCACGGTATTTATATTTAACAACGACATCATTTACTTAATCGTCTCCAATACATTTAGGGTTTTTATAGTTAATATTAAATTTAACTGTTTCTCAATCATTAAAATGTAAATACCGTGATGGGTTGGCTGTAACACTAGCATTAGACCCATCCAAACTTACATTTTTATCATATAATACTAAATTTCAATTGGTGTTCACATTACACAAATCTTCACATATCAATACGCTATAAACTTAAAATCATATTTTAATCCAATATAATAAAAATCTATTTTAAAATATCAACAATTTGGCACGATCGCTTCCTGTTTTCTTAAATATTCACTATAAAATAAATAACAAGGAAATTGGAATATTAGGGAAATAAATAGAAGGACAGGAAAATATGTTCGCTGCGATTTTTATATTGAAATTACAATAATATTAAACAAAATTGTAAATAAAAGAAGACTTATACATAAACAAACAAGGTATTATTTGAATGAAACATTGTTACATTATTTGGAAACAATTTCAATGTTCTAATATTAAGTTACACTTTTATAGTCGTATTCATTAATATTACTGTATTACATTTCTTATTAATAATATTATTATAAATATAAATGGCGGTTTACATACTATTAATACTGAATCAGCATTGGTAATATCGCAACGAACACCGCAATATTAAGAGATAAGTAGGTACACTAGTATAACAAATTACGGTAGAGTACTACGAAGTCTAAAGTATAGACAGCAGGCTGTCTTAATATATTAATAATATAACGTCTATCCGACAGATATTTATCAGACACTTGATTAGTAAGAAAATACATCAAATAATATAAAGAGGATGATATTTTATACTTTGCTTTTTATAGAATTCATTAATAAAACATTTGAAGGTGACACAGGGATCAACAATGGAGGAAAAGTTAAAAGAATATAAAAGATCCTCTTTATATTGAATGATAACGTGTCTCATTCAACAGATAATAGGAATTCGATATCAATCGTTGTTCTGAGAAATGCGAATTCGACTCACCTATAATATTCTCGATTAAAACCACTGTCAAAGACGTGAGTTCTCAACGAAGTAATAGCGCAGATAGAAGTAGGAGTAACTGAGGGTGAAGTGATACTGCATCATCGTGCAATGCACGGACTGTGTGCCTTGCTGGAGCAGGTGATGGGAGCGGTGCTCGACGAGGAAACACAGCAACAGCACCTGCTCCAGTGGTTGCAGCTACGCACCAAACCTCATCAGGTTCTGCGACGTGCAGGACTGCTCTCCAGCAGTGTTGGGCTAGATCTGGATTGAGGGATGCGCGAGTTGCGATACCTGCTCGGAGCCAAATTACACGAACTCCTCTACCGCAAGCACCACATTCGAGACGCCAGCCTCCTGCTGCTGGCTCTGCACTTAAGGCTGTTGCAGTCGCCCCACCTACATGACAAGATAAATCTTTGTAATATATATATATATTTTTTATTTATATTATTAAGTAACAATTTACATTGTGTTTGAAATTATACATCAACACTATAAAAAATATTGTTCCAGCAGAAACCTGTACTTAAAAAGTTTCCAATTGTGTATTGTCTTTAAACTGTTGGGCAAAGAGATTGAAATTAACATTCATACTACAAACTTGTCTTTTAGTTATGTGTGATTATCTACAAGATTGTTTTCAATTACATTTAATGAATTATTGCTATTTGTTAATTTTTCATTTAATATATTATTATTGTAATCTCATGCTTTATTACCGTTAAGTAGAGGAAAACATTATTGGTCTATAATATCTTGATGTACTGAATTTTTGATTCATTTTATTACTTTTAAACATCACTCATTAATCCTCAAATTACTAATGTAATATACATCTTTAAAATATCGCAAATTTAATCGCTATAGTCATCTACTTGGATTTGTCAACCAAAACTTTTTAACAATTGGTGTATTAAATAAATGGTAGTTCATTAAAGTTTGTATCTGGCCATAGTTTTTCAATATTCAAGCACCTATATACACGTTGAATTCATTCATGTTACACGTTTCTTATCAAGTTCATATTACAACTTACATGCACTTTCTTAATTTTGTTCTTTATTCTTTCTTATTTTCTTGCCTTCTCCAATCAAGTACAACAGATATATAAATAGTAAGTTGTCTATTCCTATTCAAACGTCGGATTTCTTAAGCAGATCTATATAATAATATTCTATGTAACTCACCCGTTACTCTTAAAGTAACTCTTTTCAGTTCACGCAATCGCTTGAGGTCAGGCGCACGGGTACCGACACATCGGTACTCGCCTCCCTCTTGATAAAGAGCATCTTTTATACCTGAGAAAATGGGAAAATATATAATATCCGTACAATTTCGCTAGAGACAGACTTTGAATTAGTCATAAGAGACATGGCAGTAAAATTAAAGATTAGGCATAATATCTTAGTCCTCGAAAATAGCAAGCCTGTGGTACCTCGGGTATCGAAAGCTGCATTAGCAGGCTCCTACCAGCTATGGCTGGGCAGGGAGATAAATACGAGAGCTGAAAGTGTTAACGTACTCGTACGTCGGCAAAGGTCGCTTAAATCTACACCCGGGTCAAAATTCCGGAACTGCCCGGAATTTCTCTCTGCCATGGATTCACCCAGACGGTGAAACCATGGAATGCTAAGTTAGTCTTTAATTTTTAGAGGCGCACGTAATGCCCCTAATGTAATGTTGTAACCAGCAGATGGGCCGTTTGCTAGTTTGCCACGGTCATGGTGTAAAATAAATAATATTGCCTTCGCTGGTCTATCGGTATAGGACCCCGCTTTTGAATTCGTGAGTACGATTTTTTGTAAAGGCCTGGGTGTTTTCTATGTATATTATGTATGTATATGCAAAATTTATATCAGTTGTCTAGTACCCATAACACAGCAATAGAAATAGAAATAATCTTTTTTAAAATAAACTTAACATAAGCACTTTTGAATAGTCAAGTTTTCTTATTCTACCGCTCATTCGGAATGCAGACTCATCACAAGAAGAATGAGCACGAAACTTGTGTGTTGCTCACAAACTCTGCTTACCGTGGGACTAGATGACGCTGTGTTAATTGACCAGCATTATATATTTATTTATTAACTAGCTGACCCGCGACTACGTCTGCATCATTATATTTCGCCCAATTTACATAATATCTTTTTAAATTATAGCCTATGTGTGACTGTAAAGTTTCATCAAAATCCGTTTAGTAGTTTTTGCATGAAAGAGTAACAAACATCCATCCATGCTTACAAACTTTCGTATTTATAATATTAGTAAGATATCTGCAAGTACCTTAACTATCATTGACACTTACCTAAGACACCGTGAGCGTGTTGAGAGCCAGCTGGTGCCCACGTTTCACTTGAATTCCCCACAACTCGTCTCCACCAGCACCCTACACTGCCTGAATAAACATGATCATTATTATTAGAAACAAAATGTACCCAGCATTTTCTATTGACGGCCTCAGCGTTCTAGCTATTTAGCACACCGCTATATTTCCGATGGTCACATGTTCGATTGCATGCACGGTAAAAAAAAATTGTATTCATGAGTATGATTGTTCTTATCGTCCGGATATTTTCTTAGTAGATATTAATATTATACAAAATAACAAAAAACAAAGTTACAAATTGATTAAATTAATATATTTATAATTGGTTTGTTTGTTAAATGTTTACCTTTAGGACAGTGCAGTTGAACATTTCCACCAAGAGGAACATCCACCTTCTGATGGTCAGGCTCCTCAGCCTCAGCATCAGGTTCGGTAGCTGTTTCTATATTTTCTTCAGCTGCTATTCAAAACGTATATACTGATTAAATAAATCTTGAAAAGTTGTCTGTGTCAAATACATAATTGATATTATTATTATTAATTAACTAGCTGATACCCCCGCAACTTCACCTATATCATACTTACTTGACATTTATTATTGTATTTTGCCCTATTTAAATAATGTCTTTAAACTAACCTATCGTGGATCAGGGTAAAGTGATTCCGTAAGTAGTTGGTGGTAAGTGGTTCCGTATCTATTGCTGAAAATTGTTTTATAATCCGTTGTGTAGTTTATAAGATCGAAGTGTAAATTAATAATATTTAGCACTCCTTCACTATATAAGGTAAAAGTGTGCGAAATTTCATACTCACCTATCCGCGTAATTTTCGTTAAAAGAGGAACAAAGTTTTTCCTTTACGTATTAATGTAATGATACTCACCTAAAACATTTAGATAATATCCTATAGATGAGTATTCAGCATCAAGCCAAGTGGCCCGACAGCGATACCATCCAGCATGGGTTGCACGTAATGTCGCCCATCGAAGTGTGGCTGAACCACGGGCTGTCTCGTCGCCAGCTTCTAACGGTGGTGGAGAACTATTCCAAAGAAGAATAAAATTACTTAGTTAATTAGATGTATATGTAAATATAAATACACACAGTTTATGTAATTGTAATTGGAATGACAAATGAACTGACAGACCACCTGGTGCTAATAATAACTTAGAACAATACACAGCACCGTCTAGTCCCAAGCTAAGTAGATCTTGTTTTATAGGTACTAGATAACTGAGATAAATGCTTAGATACATATTTTTGTAAATACATAAATAATGTTCGTAGAAAACACTCAGACCGATGCAAACAATCATACTCTTGAATACAAATGTTTGCACCCTTCGGAAACCACCAAGAAAGTAATGCGGTGAGCTAAACCGCAAGACCACCAAGTTAAATTCAGCACGTCATATTATGTAGAATGGTTATTTTTAAATTACAATGTTAAATTAGAATGTTATAAAAATATCTCGTTCCTATAATACAAGCTCTGCTTAATTTTGAAGTAGAAGGCACTGTGTGCACTGTACATGTTATTATTGTAGTGTTTGGTAATGTTAAAAAAATGTAACCAAGACTAAACAATAACGATTATTACCTTGTAGGATCAGCATCATCTCGCAACCACCAAGCTCTAGCAGGTGGATTGGCATCAACATCACATCGCAAAGCAGCAGCACCTCCAGCGGATAAGGATATACCAAATCCGGGCCATCGTGATATAACAAAAGATGGAGGATCTACGGGAAAAAATATTTATCATCTATCTATAAACCATAGAGTGATGACAATGTAACAACCCCAGATGTTGTAAGAATACACTAGATGACAAAAGCACAAATCGTGTAAGAAAAGCTTGAAATACCATTTAGAAAAAAAACTAGTGCATTTTCTTTTATTAAAAGAAATTTTAAGGATAATAAAGCTATAATGAATATTCTTTCTCAATCACCACATGAAGAATTTAATGCAAACACGTATCTGAAGCTTGCTACTAAGACCATATTTTTTTTGTAAAAGTGAACAAATTATCAACAACTTCTGATAAAAACGTTGGTATACCTCAGGGTACACATGTACAACCTTAACTTTTAAAGTTAATATTAATAAATAATAATTTTTCTGAACACTTACAAGTTACATGTATTTCTAATTTAGCGGTTATAGGATCTGATGCTGGCGTGGGATTTGCTGGTATTGAGGCAACAGATAATATTGGACTTCTCTGTCGGGCTTCGCATTGTAATGTTGCATTATGCAACTCCCTAGCTGCGGTTACTACGACGTGAGATGAAGACATACCCTCTGTTTGGAAAAAAATATTTTAATTATTTAACTGTACACAAAAATATTTTATTTAATAAAATACTAACACTGTCATTAACAATACCTACTAAAAATGAAACAACATGAACAAATAAACGGAAGAAACAAAACCTCAACATCTGCTTCAACATTGTCCATTAAGAGTGGTAAGATGCTCATTAAATAAATGACAGTACAATTAGAAATAAAAAAATTTACTAACATGCGACAATTATTGTAATTGTTTTATTATAAATAGAATACCAATAATCACATACAAATACACAGTACTGACCTATTGAATAATTTGTGTGATATATTCGTAGATACGGACGGTGATCCAACGTTGGCTCTAAAGCTAGCAGCCTCCATGAGAGATCAGGCGGCGGTACTCCGCCTAGCCAATATAAATAAAACAATCAGTAATTTGTAATAGATAAAACATAAAATGACCTACGCATGATGTGACCGATTTTAACAAATAGGGATGTGGATGGTTGGGATAGTCAAGCTGACATGTCGGTGTTGAGTCAAGTGCGTGATAGAGATATTTTGATAGCTATTTGATAATAAGTGAGCAGATATTGGATGAGAATTAAATTCAAAGTTGTCAGGTTGGATAGTATTCGACTCAAGGCTCAACCGCTTGGCAGAACGCTATATTGTCCCTACACAGTTTTATATTAGTACTAATATATTTTATCTACAAGTGGAAAGACAAAGATACAAAACCATACATACAGAATTTTTACATGAGTAATCATAGATTGTAGAAGTAAACAAATGCCAATTGTAACAAATTAAATTAATTAAATCTTATGTTAAGAAAAAGTACTGCTAGTGTTTTAACTGCACGTAAAATTTGTCATTATGAAGGACTAAGGTTTCATGCCTTCAGAGTCTATCATGCTTTAGCTAGTTTTACTGTTATAGCTGACCCTTCATATTACAACAAAACAATAAAAACAGATATATTAATAAATAATGCATTAATAATTTCTCTTCTCTCACCTTCAGCGACGCATCTCACTTCTAGAACAGTCTTGTCTCTGACAGGCACCCAAGTATTGCCAGCATCTAATCTTCTACCATCGACTGCCAGATAGACAGACCGGACGGGCTCTGTTTTAAAAATAATCTCTATTGTAGTTACTTAAACTTATATTTTCTAAAATAATAAATTTATTTGTTATGTCTAAAATTCAACAGCTTTTGCAATTTCTTTAACATGCATGAGAGAATGGATTATTAAATCAAATCAAATAAAAAATTTATTCATGTAGCACATTTTAGCCGCTTATGAACGAAAAGTTCATCATATAGATTCAAATGAGAAAAATTATGCTTGGATTGAGACTAAATGAAGCGTCATTTAGTCTCAATCCAAGTAACAGAGTTACTAGTATTATCATTGTATAATAGCAAGAATATCTCATACCGTAAATAAGTAATCGCGTAGGTTTCCCGGATATTGTTTTCCCTGCTTTGTCAACTCCTGCACATCTCCAAGCGCCAGAATCACCACGTGTCGCTCTCCCCACTACGAGAGTTTCTCCATCTTTCCACATAGCTTCACCACCTCCATTACCAGATGATGATGGCACGTTCATTTGCTAAGAATTTTAAGATATCTTAATATTTCAATTTCGGGGGAAGGGGATCATTACCATGTCAGCTTGATATTTACGCGATACCTCCTAGAAACTATTGTAATAATATAAATTCCTGGTGAATTTGCCACGATTGGGTAACTAACCTGAACTCATACGAACTCATACTCATCTTATTGTCTATAACAAAATTTGAATTACAATCATTTTTAACTGGGGTTCTAATCTCGGCTCAGGACGTCGTAATTTCGTCGAATCGGATGGAGGGGGGATATGATGTATACTGGGTTGCCGTACGGCAGTGGCAAGGGCAACCAATGAATGAAGTTTTTGCTGCTTTCCATCCAACGACGAGTTAGCGATTCCAGTTATGTACAACAAAATTATTTGTATCTGTTTGTATGCTCACCTCATTGTCCTTATACCATCGAAGGTTAGTAATGTTAATCAGATCGCACGGTATACGTGCCCGTGAGTGTGCTTCTACTAATATATCTCGTTCATTCTTCGGTACCTAAAATATTAAGTCCTTTATTAGATATAGAAATTATTTAATGATCCTTGTTTTATAATGTCATGATATATAGAAATATAGCAATCTATAAAAGAAAACAATTTTATTAAAAAACTGAAGGTCTGAAAAATAAAGAAAAAATGTGTGTAAAATTTGTATCCCAAAACATAACATTTGTTAGGAAAAAGCATATACGTATTATTGTTTCATATATTTTGATAGCAGATTACATATGCTACTTTATTTCCTGCCTGCCTGTGCTAATATGGTGTGGTGTGGTGTGGTATGGTGATCTACAGCTGGTACTGTTTACCATCAAATGGACCGTCAGCTTTTTTGTCATTCCGATCACATAAAACAAAGTTGAGACTAAATTTATACCTGACTTATGGACGGTTGGGCTCGAGGTTGATCGTGGACTGGCATCCGATGTGCATGCTCCTGTGCTGGTCTTATGACGAAGGTATCAACCCTGGATGATGCACGAGGACCTGGTGCTGCACCAGCATCACCAATGGCATCCCGGACCGCCCCTCGTATGTTGAGTATTGTATCACCAGTTTTTACACGGCGATTATTGCTTGGCTGTCATTAAAAAAACATGAAACATATACATATGAATAGAAAATCATTTATTCAAATAAACTTAATTTAAGCACTTTTGAATTGTCAACAATTTTTTTTAATCTACCGCTTATTCGGAAAGCTGTCTCATCACAAGAAGAATAAGCAAGAAACTTGTGTGTTGCTCTTTTAAACAATCCTTGTAAGTTCACATTTTACAAGTCGAAACGTGTGAATACAAACTATCAACCAGCACTAATTTATTTAGGCTCAAATATAAAAACACAATAAGATTAAATCAGTCTAGTCATACGAGCAGACCAGTCCCTTCAAGCAGCACTCGTTCACGAGTATGACGGATGAGCCAGTCATCACTGCGCTCGACCATATTTTAGGGAGCCCAATGACCCGGCCCACCACGCCGCCACATGTCTGGACATTTAGTGAGCATGACTACTCATTCCACTCGACCACGTCACAGCTACAAAAATTACTATATGGTAGTTACAGTATTCGCACTTTACATGAGGATGCATGCGGCAATCAATACAAAAGCCGCTACGCTGTCATATATCAAGAAAGCAGTATGAAAAATAAATTATAACGTTGTCCGCAAATAAACTTATACTTGCTATATATTGCTATCATCTATAAATTCATCTATCCTATAATAGGCTTTTTTACATAACATTTGTTTAATATAAAATTTGAATTGCCTCTCTGTCAGATTTAGCGTAGATTCTGGCAATTTATTATAAAATCTTACGCAATTACCATAAAATGAATTACTAACTTTGTGTAGACGGCATTTAGGTAAAATTAACAAATATTTTTCTTAAACTGGGCTTCTATATCTTCCAAGCACTGAAGTTAAATATGTTAGACATTAATATATTCCATGGAATATTGGCAATGCCAACTTCCGATGCAGCCTAGTTATAGTTAGTATCCCATTTATGTAAGTTGATTGTTCTTTCTGCTATCTAGAAATAGGTACGATGGGACTGTCATCATTACATTTAGTTCACGGAAATCCCAAAAAGAATAAACAAAACAAAATAATCATGATAGTATTTTTTTTCCAAAGTCGTCAGGGTATTTCATATTATTTAAAAAAAATATTCATTTTTGTGATAATATTTTTGTAACCTAATGTACTGAATTAATTATAATGATATCTCCAGACATCTACAACAACTTGACAATGTAAGCCCAGTTTAAGTTAATTCGTACATATCTGGAGGAAATGAAACGTCCTAGAGGAAAAAGAAGGAAGCAAGCGAGCCGTATTATCTAAGATTTCATGCCTTTTATCCTGTAATTTTACTGTCTCATCTCACCATTAAACCGAAACACAGCTTACAAAGCAAGCTGCTTGGGGCTGAAATAAATGAGATTTAGGTACTCACGCAGACGACTTTTTACAAAGGCCGAATCGGCAAATAATTTGTTTTGATAGTAAAGAGTTTTAATTACTTACCTTTGAAGATCTCTCCCACTCCTGTCCACTACTCCTCTTTGTTCTCTCCTCACTACCACTACCTATTGCAACATCTACCTCCCCCCCACTTTGTACCTTAGTTTCGTCATCAGTCTCAATATTACCCAAATCTTCAGGTGTAACAAGTAATCTATTCTCTTCTATACTGGTTTCTAAGTCGTTGTAGGAAAGTTCACTTTTGTCTGGACCTTCGTAAAGGTCCTCGGGTGTGTCTTGAAGTGGGGGATAGAGGGGGGCATCACGGACTAGTTCAGCGGCATCCACCTCGAGGTTGGGTGGTGCTGGAGCCGGTGATCGCTCGGAGCTACTCCATTCGATGCCACCACCGGGGGATAAGCCTGAAAAAAAAATTCAATTAGAGGAATGAAGTTCACCATTGTAGATTTTATACTTCTGTACCTTTGTCTCCCGTATTTATAGTTGTATTGTTAAAAAACGACCTGCCTCGACTTCGCACTGATGTATTTTAAATATTTGAATTTCTCGGCTTGCTCTAGATAATACACTTAAATATATATAAATCTTTGTGGTAGGCCTATGTCCATCATTGGACGTCTTCCGGGCTGCGATGATGATATGTACATTTCAAAAATGACATAAATAATAACATATTCATGGATACAAACGTTTGTGTCGTGCGAGGAATCGAACCCGCGAAGTAAGGAGGTGAGCTAAACCATTAGATCATAGAGGCCGTGGCTTAATGCCCTGATATCATTGATTCTTTGCACATTTTTATATACTTAATTTTATATCAATTTTAAATGTATTTTTTTTTATTTAATATTTTACGGCTCTGGATACAAGTCGTTTTTAGCCCAACATAAAATACAAAACCGTAAAAAAAATTTTAAATGTATTTTCTTTAGAATTGCCATATTTTTATTGTCACATTTCCCTTCATTATAAGTATTTACCATTTTCTCTGCAATGTTTGATTTATATCACGCATGCAGTCCGTCCATACTATCGCCCACACTATTGTTATAATAATATAAGAACTAACACATATATATATATATATATACATAAATAACAACTAGCTGTCCCGGCAAACGCTGTTTTGCCATATAAATTAATAACGCTATAAAAAATAGGGGTTGATGATAGAAGGGTGAAAATTTAGGATTGTATGTATTTTTGTATGTTGTATCATAAAAAAAAAGAAACTAAAAATTTTGTCTAAAAAATAAAAAAAAATTTAGGGATGGACTACCCCTCACATTTAGGGGAATGAAAAATAGATGTTGGCCGATTCTCAGACCTACTCAATACGCTAACAAAATTTCATGAGAATCGGTCAAGCCGTTTCGGAGGAGTATGGGAACGAAAACTGTGACACGAGAATTTTATATATAAGATTATAGACTTCCTAATTAGTACGGTTATAACGTAACAACTGAATAGTAAAAACAGATATATTTTACGTTTTCCTGAATAATAGGATTAGGCGCCGTTTTTTTATTTTAATTAATTCTGTTGAAGCGTATCTTTCCATATATTTGACATTTAAAAATGTTAATTTATAATATTTTCTTATCTAACAAAAATTAAATTAACAACAAGAAACTCCTCTTCGTGTTTTCCGTCGAGAATATTTTCATTACTACATCCTTCGATAATAAACCTTATGTAGTAAAACATAAAGTTCATCTAATAACAACAACGTTTCGACGAAAATATTTATGCCATTAAGATAAAAAAATCTTCAGTATTAAACCTTCTAGTTTAGAACATTAGGCTCATTTCATATTAGCAACGTATATCTATGTAAACGGAAATCTATTAACGAAAATACTTATATATATATAACTTCAGAACAGCTGTACCTATTGGGCTTATACTTTTTTTTATTATTTTTTTAAGGTTTGTATGAAATTTCTCGCGGAAGGGAGAAAAAATGCATTGAGACAATCGTTTTCTATGTTATAACTAAGATAGTTTAGGTTTATTGTATACTAGCTGTGCCCGCGGTTTCACTCGCGTTAAATTCAGTATATAGAAAATATAGCCTTATTTCAATATATGTGTTATTCTAATGCATAGGAAAGCTATATTACTGTAAAGTTTCATCAAAATCCGTTCAGTAGTTTTTGCTTGAAAGTGTAACAAACATTCACACTTACAAATTTTCGCGTTCATAAAATTATTAAGATTAACATTGGTTTCAATAGATGAACTCAAAAAGTAAATATACTTTCTCTTAATATACAGTTACATTTTAGTAAGTAATATAATAATATATCAGGATAAATCACACAACGCCATCTATTCCTAAGCTAAGCAGAGCTTGTGTTATTGTGAGTTTACTTTATTGATTTAATATATTTTTAAGTATAATTTTAAAAGAATATTAACATTTTACACACGGAATGTATAAACTATAAATGTACGAAATTTCATATTTCTCCGTCCGCGCAATTCTTATAAAAAGGGGTACCTACAAAATGTTATCTTCAAGTATATATAAAATATATATTAATCTTGTAAAAACAAAAATAACCAAATTACTCGGCTTTCATCATTATGTAGTCAGAATGCAAAGAAAACATTAGGTCTATTGTAATTCTACTTCAATAACTCACAAACCCGAAGTCGAGGCAAGTAACTAGTTTATATTCTACCATTAGATCAATGAATTTTCTACGAAATACTTTCAAAAGTAAAATTGTCCGTAATTGTAGGGCACTGAATCAACTTGAAGTTCTAACTTGGACTGCAAATTAAAGACGAGCCGTTCAAAAGGCGAACTTATTATAAAGTATATTGAATTATTTCTTAATAAACAGCAAATAAAGTGGGCAACTTTCTAAGCATCTTAACTAAACCCGTGCTTACAATATCAGCGTCCGAAATATCTTATTCCGAAGAAACTTCATGGTTCCTTTGGACTAGTATTTCGGTCGTCTTTCGTTTCGTTACGCGATAATCGGCAGTAACTTTCGTGGTAGACCTACAGGTACTGACCTGACGGTTCGTGCCGACGATGCTCTTGTGCCGTAATAATAATAATAATTTATAATATTAATCATTTATTTTTAATTAATATTTTCATTGTACCCTAACACCTAAACTAAGTTGAAACCCTTACAATTTACAATTTAGGTCCCTTTACAATTTACAATTATTGTAATTACAATTGACTGAAAACACAACAAAAAGAATCAAAATAGATATCACTTAAACTTAACAGGTCATTAGTTACTTGCAGTGTGTGTTGTGTGTGTATGTATTGTATGTGTCTGTGTGTGTATGTGTGTAAGAGAGAGAGAGAGTGAGATATTAATAGTACTAGTATTTCACAGCTTTCATACTCAAAAGGTTTCAGCCATTTCACGTTTCGTTTTCACGTAAAATTCGTGATTTTTTTGTAAATGATAATGGAATGATGCCTCCGCTTGCGCTAACGGTTTACGCTGGCGGGACACCAGTGGAGGATGATAAGATAAACATGAAGTCAGGTCAGTTAGCCCATCGTGGCAAATTCACAAGGAACTTATCACGATGGTTTCGCTGGGGTGTGTGGAGGTCAAACTGACATAGTACATTGTTGGCAATGAAATAGAAATAGAAATAATCTTTATTCAAATAATCTTAATATAAGCACTTTTGAATAGTCACAGTTTTTTTTATTCTACCGCTCATTCGGAAAGCAGACTCATCACAAGAATAATGAGCAAGAAACATGTGTGTAGCTCTTTTAAATAAATATTGTTTTAATTAGATTTACATTATCAATGATTAGGCATGCGACAATCAACATAGAAACCGCTACGCACTTAATCTCTGTTCAATCAGATAACATTGTCATCAATGAGGTCATCAGACCATTTTACTAACCCCATTTCATCCCCTTTCACCATCGTGATTAATTCTTGCTGAATTCTCCACAGTATATAATAACTGATTCTTCACAATCCTATATTCCTTCAGTGGTGCCCCACCAGCGTAACTGTATTAGCGATAGCAGGAAGATTTTATATATATATTTATGTTATTTTTTTTATAGAAAATTATATTTAAAATATTTTGCTTTATATTTATATATCTTTTTTGTACATTTCTCATTTATATTAGTGCACCGCCAACAATCTTTCTCTGCACCACTCATGGTTGCCTGGTAGATAACGCCTCAAGGTATGAAGTCCGCCATATATACTTTGTTTTTGTGCATTAAAGTTAAATAAATAAATAAGATTATTTTTAAGGCGTATAGCACCCACCTTAATAATTCATTAAGAAAAACCTTGTGCGTATACCTTAATATCTAAATGAGATATCCAATCGCTTTAAATTTCAAATTTAATGCGAGCTCCAATAAATTAGATTAAGAAGTTAATCTTTGGAGAAATTTACGTTTTGAGAATGCAAAGGCATATTAAAATTTTGTTACGAAAAACTCTTAGTGCTTTCTGTAATCTATATGTCATAAGTTACTTTCATGTTTATATATTTAATCTTTACTATTGGCCCGCCCCGACTTTGTTTACGAAACTTTATGTAGGAATAAGTATAATAATATCATAATTCACACGGCGCTATGAAGATCCAAGTTAATCGAACTGAAGCTTGTGTTATGAATGCTAGATAACTGATACAAATACATAGATTTTGTAATGATACATAGATTTTATAAATACATACGTATTATACATAGAAAACACCCAGATCGATACAAACAATCATACTCATGAATACAAATGTTTGTGCCGTGCGACGGAGTCGAACCCGCGACCAGAGTATAGGAAAGTAAGATGTATAATAATAATAATTATAATAAATAATCTCAGGACAATTCACACAGCGCCATTTAGACCTAACCTTAAGCTTGACTAGACAACTGATACAAATACATAGACATTTTTTTCGTAAATTCATACCTATCTTTTATTTATACATATATGTAAATAAAATTGGAGTGTCTGTTTGTAATATTGAAATAACCGTTTTTTACTGCATGCATATGAATATAAATACGGTACATATACCAAAATAACATTTTTTTACAATTTTTGTTTGTCTGTCTGTCTGTCTGTCTGTTTGTTTCGGCTAATCTCGGAAATGGCTAGACCGATTTTGACGAGACTTTTTTTGGCAGGTAGCTGACGTAATAAGGAGTAACTTAGGCAACTTTTATTTTAGAAAAATAAAGTTAAATTCCACGCCGACGAAGTCGCGACAAAAGCTAGTTATACATAAAAATGTAATGAAATATAAATTTTGTTTCACGAACAAACATATTTCAAGTATGTATAAATACGGCAGTGATACATTAGTCTACAAGAACCTATATTACCTAAAGAGTAACCGTATAAAAGTTTGTTATATTAAGATCAGAAATATAACAAAAACGTTACACTAAAATCGCATGCTCAGCTGGTTACAAATAAATACAAGTTTCATATTTTAGAGATTTGCTTTTCACCCTGTAATAACCCTTCAAAAATATACAAGAGAAGCTTTCTATGGGGTAACGAAGATGAGGGTGTGTAGGAGATTATTAATTACTGTTGTTTGTCAACTCACAGTTAGGGGCCTTTGAGAAGCAACGATTTGTTCTCAGATGGGAGTAGATTGGTGGTTTCAAGGTAATCATTATAGATTTATATAATTGTTGCAATCGAGGTTACTTTGATCTAACCACAGTAACAGAAAATATAAAGCCCTAATTGAGTTTCTTATTTATGTATTTATTAGAATTAGAGCAAAGTCTATTACTCACTAAACGATTACTTGAATGACGAGCGTGCATGGCAATAGTTGTTCATGCACTGAATTTTCATTTAATGTTAGACATAGACACCTATATAAAAATACATTGTAAATAAACTGGCTTTAAAAAAAAAAGTAATTCAATTTAGTTTCTTGCCAGTTCTTCTCAATTGGATCTATATACCGAACTGGACGGTAGGGAAAAAAAATATACTGTAAAAACTTGACGTTCGTAAGCGGCTAAAATGTCCTACGTGAATAAATGATTTTTGAATTTGAATTTGAATTTATTCTTTTGGATGACGAACTTAATGCCTAATGGCATTCTCTACCAGGCAACCGTCGCGTTGATCAGAGATAATAATAAGTCGGTAAATTTCTCTTTTTAACAGTTCTCTTCTTAACGTAAGCTCTTGACAGTTCTTTTCAATTGTATCTGTGTACTGAATTGGATGGTAGGGAAAAATATTAATACTAATAATAATAATCTCAGGACAATTCACACAGCGCCATCTAGACCCAAGTTAAGCTAGCTAAAGCTTGTGTTATGGGTACTAGATAACTGATACAAATACATAGATTTTTTTCGTAAATACATACATATTATACATAGAAAACACGCAGACCGATACAAACAATACAACACATAGTCATGAATACAAATGTTTGTGCCGTGCGAGGAATCGAACCCGCGAGTAGACCACCCAGGTCGTCAATACATTCATAAAAAAAATTTGATTGGATTTAATTTGAAAATAATGGACTACTTGAATCAATATATAATGATTCCTTACTGGATGCTGTAAATTAAATAAACACTTGGCAAATTTAGGCGTATGCTTAAGAAAGATTTACAAATTTTGCTAAGTTGAAGAGGAAACACCACACCATGGGGTCTAGTGACTCCATTCCCATTACTATAATAGCTAATCTCTTCCCCCCCCCCGCCGCCCCCGCCCCCACCCTAAATTATAAATATTAGGTTAGGAGAACCTACCTTTAAGATGCAATTACTTAAGTATTTATAGGCAATCTAAAACTGTACTATGTACAGTGTACACCACAATCACGTGCATTCACTTCTTTAATATTCGAGCCACGATATTTTCCCGTCGAGCGAGATAATTTAATATCTTTGAGTTGGCAACACTGCTACTTGTGTTAAACTCTGGTAAGGAATAAACATGGCACGCTTGCTACAAGAAAAACATTTAATGCCATTTAAGGAAGCGGGTACTCAACAGTTTTTCTGTTACGATATCAGTTTTAGAGATTCCGGTAATGGATTTTAGATATGATTAACAATCGTAGGTTAGTTCGAAAAGATATGGTATTAAAATAGATAAAATTTTTAGCACGGATCCATAGATTCACTATGCGAGTGCCGGGACCATCGCGTGGCAGGTGATAGAGATACCAAACTAGACCAGATGTGCAGGCCACGCGCCACTTGGTGAAACAGTATTAAGAAGTAGATGGACCAGGACAACCTTACTATACTGACAACCCAGAACAGAGTTATCTGGTACAGATGTACAGGGCGACCCGACCCCAGATAAACTAGGAATATGGGGTGGACAAAGAAGAGATACTTAATATATATAGATAACCACCCAGACCGATACAAACACTCGCTTATGAATACAATGTATGCACCATGTGAAGAATCGAACCCGCGACCCTCGAAAATAAACAGCTAGATCATTAGGTCATTATAAACGCGGAAGTTTGTGAATATAGATGGATGTCTGTTATTCTTTCACGCAAAAACTACATAATGGATTTTAATGAAATTACATTAATATTGCTTACTAGCTACTCGCCCCGGCTTCACCCGGGTATATATGTATTATTCATATAAACCTTCCTCTTGAATCACACTATCTATTTAAAAGAGCCGCTTCAAAATCCGTTGCGTAGTTTTAAAGATTTAAGCATACATAGGGACAGACAGATATCGACAGCGACTTTATTTTATACTATGTAATGATACTAATGATATCAGAATCGAATAGAATAGAATAGAATAGAAAATCATTTATTCAAATAAACTTAATTTAAGCACTTTTGAATAGTCATAACAATTTGTTTTTTTTCTACCACTCGTTCGGAAAGCTGTCTCATCACAAGAAGAACGAGCAAGAAACTTGTGTGTTGCTCTTTTAAATAATCCTTGTAAGTTTACATTTACAAGTCGAAACGTGTGAATACAAACTACCAACAAGCACTAATTTTTTGGGTCAAATATAATCATGCAATAAGATTATATCAGTCGTAGTGATAAGAGCAGACCAGTCCCTACAAATAGCACTCGTTCACGAGTATGACGGATGAGCCAGCCATCACTGCGCTCGACCATATTTTAGGGAGCCCATAGACCCGGCCCACCACGCCGCCACATGTCTGGACATTTTAGTGAGCATGACTACTCATTCCACACGACCACGTCACAGCTACAAAAATTACTATATGGTAGTTACAGTATTCGAATTACAGAATCAGAATAACATATAGGTTATAATTTTCACACGTGTGAAACCGGGGGCACAGCTAGTATTTAATATTAAATAATTAAATTAGATATAACATTACATTGTTTATAATGAGTCTATTGTGTGTGTTGTCTTTATTATCGTGCCATGATGTTTCCTTGTCGCCGATACTAATTAAATATTTCCAAGTTGGGAACATTGCGTCTTGTAAACAATGTTGGGATGGAGGAAAACAATAATTACGTAGGTAGATATTAGGTTGTACACCACTAAACTTCGGCTAATTATTGTATTGATAGATAGATAATAATAATATTTTTTCTTTATATCTTATATATAAAATTCTTGTGTCACAGTTTTCGTTCTCATACTCCTCCGAAACGACTTGACCGATACTCATGAAATTTTGTGAGCGTATTGAGTAGGTCTGAGAATCGGCGAACATCTATTTTTCATCCCCCTAAATGTTAGGGGTAGTCCACCCGTAATTTTTTTTATTTTTTTAAGGCAAAACTAAGTTTGCCGGGACAGCTAGTATATATATATTAGCTGTACCCGCTATACTGACGGATACGACTTTAGTCTGAGGGCACCACTAGGGGTTCGAACCTCGGGTCAGGCCGTCGTAATTTCGATCCCCGTTTGAATTAGACGGGGGATCGATCGGAGGGGGGACGGGGGATCGATCGGAGGGGATATGCGTATGTGTGGGAAAAACTTGGGAGTCTGTGTAATGTTTTTTACTGATTACTGCTAACGTATTTCTTATGTATAATTTAAGAAACATATTAGCATTATGTATTCCTTTTTTATAAACTAAGTACTTCTATAAGTGTGCTCAATTTTCGTACTCCGTCCGCGCAATTTTCTTAAAAAGAGGTACAAAGTTTTTGCTTCATGTATTAATATATAAATAGATTTAAAAAATACTGTTGTTTACTAGGGGTACTGTTATTAATATATATAACTAGCTGTGCCTGCGGTTTCACTCGCGTTATATTTCAATATAAAAATATTACCTACTTATTATTGCCTACGTATTATTTTAATGCATGAACTATATTACTGTAAAGTTTCATCAAAATCCGTTCAGTAGTTTTTGCTTAAAAGAGTAACAAACATCCATATTCACAAACTTTCGCGTTTATATTTATTATTAAGATTAAAAAGTTTACCTGTATAAACAATACGTCAAAATGTAACCTACAAGGAATAAAACATAATAATTTAACGGTAACATTAAATTCTACGCTTATGATTAAGTCATACCGTTTCCCCATTAAACGTGACATTTTATTATTGAAATGTTGGGAACACCGCACCGCGCCGGGACTATTTGCACGAAGTAAACACATGTGGGTAATTATTTTTATTGCTGCCGAGTTTAGGGGGACATACAGACTTAATAACTCCACTTCAACTGAATTGCGGTTGTAATTAACCGTGATTTTGTCTATGGGAGAGAGTTTAACTTTGCGAGTTAGTTTTTTCGGACTACTCTAATGTTGTTCGCCGCAGCTGGCCTTTACAGCTTCACCGGACGATAGAGGGTGAGTTCAGATGGAACTCCGAACCCGGTGAAAGACTTGTAAAGCGGCTGAAGTCCAAATCCTGTCTGACGGATACGACTTTAGTCCATATATATGATATGATGGTATACTCCAGTCAAGTCCACTACAGTAAGATTGACCTCACCGTGAAGCCTCCAGAAAATATCGTGATGATCTTCTGACGAATTAATATCGTTGTTTTGAATTATATTATCAATGGACAATTAACACAATGCCATCTAGTCCCACGGTAAGCAGAGCCTGTGTTATGGGTACTACAAAATTTATATACATACATAAATATTTTTTTGTAAATACATACATAATATACATAGAAAACACCGATACAAATCAATCATACTCATGAATACAAATGTTTCTACCGTGCGAGGAATCGAACCCGCGACTTCGGAAATAAAGCGGTGTGCTAAACCGCTGGACCACCGAGGCCTTCAATTTAAAATTCTATGACTAATTGACTTGATTTTATTCTTGACTTTATTCTTGCTTTGTCATTCTAGTGACTCGTTAGCATATTCACATTGCGCCACCATTTATGCATAATATTTTTTTATCACTGTCTCTTCTGGCGGGAGGTGGATTATAAACATTCTCTTTTATATTTTTGGAACTGTACCAGAAGAACCACCTGTACCAAAAAGACCAGGTGATGGCGTAAATATATCGAAAATGCAGGTTAAGGAAAACAAAGAAGAGGCATTGAAGCTAGCTGAAGTAAACACTTCAGCTAGCTTCAATCGAGAAGAGCTGTCAAGAAAATGAACTGGTAGGACATTCTTTAAATTATATTTTTAATGGATTTCGTTCTTTAAAATAAATAAATAGCAGGGTGTTCCGTATTCCGAATATTTCCTTAGTCTAAGCAGGTTGTATCACCAGATTACTTATTGGAGCAAAAGGCGCTTGATACTGGCCACCAATAAAAATATGTGGCCACTTAAATTTCAAACTTAGAAGAATAAAGCAATTTAAAATAAGAATTGGAAGAAAAAGGACGCTACATATTTTTAACTATAAGAAAATTATTGATTTAATTAATGTAATATAATTATTTTTATTAAAATATACACTCTGGAGTGCGTGGCCATTAAACTGTACTACATATCGGGACGTTCCTGAGCAAAGGTGAGTAAGTTTGGTGTTTTGCTTACTTTGAGATGTTCAGAATGTGGAAGAAGTTCTTCCCGGGCGAAATCGTATTTCTCCTTCCTTTTCCAATAATTATTTCTCCTATCTTCTATTCTTTTCAAAGAAATACAGTCCACTCTCTATTCTTATTTAATTTTTATACGGATTCGTAATCCAACAAGAGGTAAATAATGTAGTGAAGAATAAACGCCAGGCAAGGTCGGTAAGGTTATTTTATCATCCATTACAAAATTACCACTGAGTACCCTATCCTGAATAACAGTTAAGATATATTATCATATTATTTTACACAGGAGATAAACAATACAGGATGCTCTAGGGAACATCCTGTAGCTACAGTTCCTATTATAATCTGACCTATTTAATTATACAAAACCAACTAAACGGGCCGTAACCTACACTCGTTAGGCCGATGATATACAGTCAGTTAGTCGTCCGGTTGACCTAATGTGACTAATTAGTTTACATTAGGGATGAAGAGATTTTTACTAATAAGGGATTACTAATTAACTTCAAAGAATGTTCCTTGTTAGGTTAACTTCCACGCAGTCTTTCCTGTTAAATATCGTGGTTAATTAATGGTTATTTTCGTTACGATTTAATGATCAACATTTACGAAAAAATTATTTATCACCTCCAGACCTCTACAGCATTTAAGTCCATCGACACATTAGTCGCATTTGGGAAACCTAACAGACCAACTGTATACCAGGGGCCTTACTCTACTCTTTTCTTTATGAATAATTTAATATTTTAACTTTATTCCCGCTTTTACTACAGGGTAATGAACGCAAAAAGATATTTTACTGTTATTACGCCCAGAGTTCTTATCTTTACCTGAAGTTAACCTTCGCAAGTTGGAATTGTCTTCATCTGCTGCTTAAGTACTCTGTGCCTTTACATAAAGTATCTAATATTATTCATTTAGTTCTGCCCGCGACGTCTCGTCCTAATTAATAATAAATGATTATACCAAAAATAAGAAATTCAATAGATAAAATTGTTACAAATAGATTTAATAATTTCTTAGTCAAGTAATTGGAAAGAAACAAGATTAAACGTAATAGCAAGGTTGATACAATACGTCACTGAAAATTGCATTGAAATCGGTAAAGCCGTTCTGAAGTTAACGTTCACAAACAGATGTAAATTATAGAAACTATTTATGTACAAGATTTATTTACGAATTTAGTATTGGTACGGCTTTAGAGCGACCTGGTATGGTGGTTTAGTACCCGATTCAGACTACAAAGGTCGGGAGTTCGAATCATAAGGAAATGAAGAAGGCTGCTGTACCAATCCATTATCATCAATAAAACTGTCAAATGAAGCATACATAATCTCTGCAATCTTCATTTTAATGCGTTTTAAATTAGTATTGTTAGCAACAAAGTCACATAATCCCGTAAGTTACAACAACTTTATATATAAAAAGGACTAAGTTGAAAAACAAGCGGACATCGCGACTTTATTTCAATAGCAATAGAGTTCAGAATCGTGTCGTAACCGCTGACCATTATTACGCTAGTGGGTGGTAGAATTGCAAATAAGGCAAGATAGTATACTTACACCTAATCCTCTAGTAAGAGGTCTACGAAAACCGCATATAAAGCTGTAGTCTGACTGGGAGCGAGCGAAAGTAACAAAATTACTAATATTATTAATAATAATACTTTATATACATATAATATTTCTTATAGCATTTAAAATATGTTTTACATAATATTGATTAGAGACAAAAAATGTCAATCAGATTTTTAATCATTCAGCTAGACTTAGACTGACTATATGTATATACGAATTACGTTCAAAATTTGATTCAATTGAGATAAATACTACACTCAGGAAACAAATAGACACTCTTATTAATTAATTAATTACGATATTAAAATCGGTTCATAATTATTAAAGGTATAGGGACATATTGCCTTTATCTTTAAGTTTGTAATAATTAAAAAAATATACCAATAAAACTTTAGGTTACTAAAAGTCCATCCACGGTCAGTTTAAATACTTTCTTTCTTTAAAAACTTTTAATGTTAGACATAGACACCTATAAAAATACCTATACATTGTAGATAAACTGGATTTAAAAAAAAAAGTAATCCAATTGAGTTTCTTGCCAGTTCTTCTCAATTGGATCTATATACCGAACTGGACGGTAGGGAAAAAAAATATAATGTAAAAACTTGACGTTCATAAGCGGCTAAAATGTCCTACATGAATAAATGATTTTTGAAATTTGAATTTTTTTTTAATTTTATAATATAATCCTTGCTCCTCCGTATAACATGCCCATATCAAGCCAATATGTTATCTCGCAACTTATCTACAGTTAGCGTAACTTTTAAACTTCCTCGTAAAATAAATATATTAAGTCATAAATATTTAATGTACTAGAATGTGTGTGAAAGATTACCGGCCAAATTTTACGTCCATTTTTTTTAATCTGCAGTCCGAAAGTGAAGCGAATCATTAAAGTAAAAATTGATGATTTAAAAGTACTTAAAATGAACTCTGATATAACTTAACTTATTATATGTATCCAATATATAATAAATCTTAATAATATTATAAAAACGAAAGTTTGTAAGTATGGATGTTTGTTACTCTTTCACGAAAAACTACTAAACGGATTTTGGTAAAACTTATAGTTTCACCAGAATAATATATATGCTATATTTTATATTGAAATTTAACGAGTAAAACCGCGGGCACGTCTAGTTTATAATAACTTCTCATCACAGTTGGTTTGAAACGCTGTAATACGAACCGCAGCCTGGAAATCTGTGTTAGGAATCCTCTACAAATGCGATATTAAAATTCCCAACACGTTTCAGACGAAGGCACAACTTCCCCTCCTCCTTGACATTTCATGTTGAGAGCATCTCAAGTGATCTGGAGATGTAATCTTAAGAGATGCGATCTGTCATAGCATATAGAATTGTGGATTTCTGGAGAATATTATTTTATCAATTGAATATCAAAATATATATGTTTGTTCTATGTCTGAGTGCGTCTACGCTGTCTTTATTTATTTTCTTTCTTCAGCGTTTTTGTGTACTATTGCAGCTTTAGTAACGACTATTATAGTCGTTACTCTAATAACGGCTGTAGTAGTCGTTACTAGAGCTGAAAAAGTAGCGACAAGAGAGTGACAGAACTTGAGTACCTGTGTATACTAGTTACTAAACTAAGTGGTAATCGTTACTACAGTAGGTACGCTTTTGTTACTATTTAAAATTATAACACAGTGAATTTCGGGACAATATTATTTTATCAATTGAATATCAAAATATATATGTTTATTCTATGTCTGACTGTGTCTGAGATTTCTTTTCCTTAGCGTTTTTGTGTAAACTATAGTCATTACTAGAGATATAAAAGTAACGACAGGAGATTGGCAGAAATTAAGTATTTGTATGTACTGAATTAAGTAACACTTGATACTACAGTATATTTACATTACGACTTGGAACTATGACATCCGGCGCCATTTCAATTCAAACGGGAATCGAAATTACGATGGTCTGAGCCAAGGTTTGAACCCCTAGCGGTGCCCTCAGGCTAAAGTCGTATCCGTCAGGCGGAAGTTAGCCTTCAGCCACTCCATAAGTCCTTCTGCGGGTTTGGAGTACCATCTGCACTCGCCCCCTATCGTCCGGTGAAACTGTAAAGGCCAGCTGCGGCCGACAGCTTTTGTGTACTCCGAAAAAAACTATGTGATATTGTACATTATACATATAATAATAATAATAATAATATTTATTTCAAGAAAAGACACTTCACATGAGACACAACTTTACTAATATAAATCTTAACTTAACTTAACCTATGACTGTTAAACAAAGTGGTCAGTTGTGTTTATTTACAACGATCTCTGCACTAAGCATAGCTTGTATCGCAGGGGTTACATATATATTACATTTTTTAGGGCGTAACTGTATTCATAAATCAGATGGATCGACAGATTGTTTGCCAGTCTTGTTATTTGAAAAATTCGTAGTTAATTGTTGCGTTCTCTACATCGATTGTTGATTAAGCCTCTGACTACCCCATCTAGTATAATAGTCGTGAATATATAACCAAATAGGTGACAATACAATTCCACTTGTAAGTAACTCTGAAACCTTAATGAAGCAACTTTAAGTCGAATACAAACGAGAGGAAATTGTAATTTACGGCCGACTCATCCCCCCAGTACCCCCTTTATTTCTTAATGATACTAATTAAAACACTTTTCACTAATTAAATTAATTGAATCCCATTAAATACGGAATGGCGCTACAAATAAATGTATTGCCATAGAATACAAAATTGGTTTCAAATCGATTACTAATGCTAGTGGCGGTTGGGAATCCACGGGTTTAAAGGAGTAAATATAATTTACTCTTAATTTCGTCACAATTTCACGCAAGTAACTACTTTTAGTTTGTAATTTTTAGTGTTCAAGAATATTTTAATAAAATGACACTTTGACATATTTTTTTTTTCATCTATAATCATAATTCAATACAAACAATTACAAAAAACAATCATTGACATAATTTGCATACCTATATGGTAAATATTGGTGATCAATAATATAACATGTAACATCATATCTAACTGTACCAATATTTCGCAAATAAATTATTTCATTTAATTTCAATTTGTATATGTGATGGATTATAGTTTTTATTCTAACATCTAAGCAACATTAAATCATAATTCCATTTTAAAATACTTCAAAGGTGTGGAGTGGTTTGGTTTGCTACGTATCAATTACAGCAGTTTGTCAGATATATAATAATAATAGCCTAGGACAATTCACAGTGGCCGTATCTGTCAAGCAAGATTGGCCTGCAACCGCTCCGTAAGTCCTTCCACGGATTTGGAGTGCCATCTGCACTCACCCCCTATCGTCCGGTGAAGCTGTAAAGGCCAGCTGCGGCCAACAGCATTAGAATAGTCCAAAAAAAGCGTCATTTAGTACTAAACTAATCAGAACATGTTCTATAAATGCTAAACAAGTAATGGTACCATTTAAGTTTACAATATTTAAATAAAAAAATAACAAACGTGTAAAAAGGAAAATATTATTAAGTGTAATAAGATAAGTAATTTTTTTTTAAATTTTTAATTCGGATTACATCCATTTTGTGTTAGTAAAAAACTTATAAAACTATGTTAGTAACTTATAATATACATATACGTAGATATATTTAATTCAGATATCTGTGTCCACGTCCAGAAGCACTGGGTCCACAATGCAACGTTATCCAGTGCCTCTGGAGCGGACAATCAGGTATATTCGCAACAGTTTTTAGGATGCTGTTTGAGCTCCCCCGAATTCTAGACATCAGTGATGCAGCTCTTTTACGCATTATGGCTTCAAATCCATCTACCCGCGCTGCTGCAAACATCTCTGATGCGCTACAGAGGGAGCCCCAACAACATCCTAAACCCTTTGTAAATCCTAAACCCTTTAAAAATTAAAGTATTAATCCACTTTCTTGAACCTATATGTTAATCCACATTTGACAAGAAGTTTCATTAAAACATTAACACTTACGTTGGTATAGACTATTTTACGATTTTATTGAAAGAATGCCGCTGATTAACCTATTTGGGATTACAGTTTTGAATATATAGTATATACTAGCTGACCCGGCAAGCATTGTTTTGCTAAACTAATTAATAACGCTATAAAAAATATGGATTGATGATAGAAGGGTGAAAATTTAGGGTTGTATGTATTTTTAATGCCACATAATAAAAATATTTTTTTTTGTCGAAACAATGATTTTTTGGGGTGAGCCACCCTTAACACTTATGGGTAAAATAATTAGTTATAAACCTATTCTCAGACCTACTGAATGTACATATAAAATTTCAAAAAAGTCGGTCAAGACATTTCGGAGGAGTATGGTAACCAACATTATGACACGAGAATTTTATATATAAGATATACTTAACATATAGATATAAATAGACAATACAAATGGTAAGTATATAGCAGATTAAACTGTAACCCCTTACAAAGAGGGTGACATTATGCGATTCGTATTATGTTATTTATATACATACATATATATATACATCAAGTTATATTGCGTAATCCACAGAGGCTTTGCGGGTTTTTCTTGATCGCGACACTCACGCCCTGAGGCTGTTACGCATACGGATGTATAGATAGACGTATATAGATATTTATAGATATATATAGATACGTGATATGTGTTTTAATATTCGATTCGTGTGACTTCGGTATTGTCAAAAGACGCAATGTTTAAAATCGTGGGAGGGGTAATCGGAAGTTAAATATATGTGTATGTATACTTATTTATTTACTAGCTGTTCCTGCAACTTCGTCCGATTGGAATTTAACTTTATTTTCTAAAATAAAAGTAGCCTAAGTTAATCCCTATTACATCAGCTTCCTGCCAAAAGAAGTCCCATCAAAATCGGTCCAGCCATTTCAGAGATTAGCCGGAACAAACAGGCAGACAGACAAAAATTGTATAAAATGCTATTTTGGTGTATGTACCGTGTTTATATTCATATGCATGTAGTTAAAAACAGTTATTTCAATATTACAAACAGACACTCCAATTTAATTTATATGTACCTATAGATAAAATTACATACTCTCGGTGAGTATTACAGTATCATACTGATGTACTCACCCAGTAACAAATTAGGGAATACATACACTAATCGCAATAATAATTATCTATACATATAACAACTTACAAACACTGTGAGAATTTTATATATTATCTTACTAATATTATAAACTCGAAAGTTTGTGAGTATGAATGAATGGATGGATCTTTCACGCAATAACTACTGAACGGATTTTGAGGAAACTTTACACTAATATAGCTTATACATTAGAATAGCTATAATTTAAAAAGATATTATGTAAATTGGGTGAAATATAATGATAAATGTCAAATAAGTGTGATCCAGGCGAAGTTGCGAGGATCTACTAGTTACATATATATTAAGATAGACATATGTATATGATAATACTACTTCTTACCGCAGCGCTTGTTAATCTCTCCTCATTTACGAGTTAGGGTCTAATGCGTTCGGTAAAGTATTTGCGGCACTTCCTTGTTAAATATAGACTTGCTTAAACAAATATGTATCTTTCGGTATCAATATAAATGAAGAAATCATTCTATATTTAACAATTTATTTCAAATACGTACATAATTAAATTACAACATAATAATATATTTATTATTATTTCTAGCTTAGCTTATTGATTAGCTACAATAAGCTAAGCTACACTTTACCTCATAATTTATTTCCAGCTGTATTAATTTTCCAAATAAATTTTAATTAGCTGTCAAGTTTCAACATAACAATAAACTATTATAATATAAATAAATCTAAAAATATATGATACTAGCTGTCCCAGCAAACGTTGATTTGCCTTCAAATAAAAAAAAAATTAGGGGTGGACTACCCCTAACATTTAGGGGGATGAAAAATAGATTTTGGCCGATTCTCAGACCTACTCAATACGCTCACAAAATTTCATGAGAATCGGTCAAGCCGTTTCGGAGGAGTATCGGAATGAAAACTGTGACACGAGAATTTTATATATAAGATATAGTTTACTCCATGTGACCACCGTAGCCGTCGAGTAGTATATAATTTTAATAATTACACTATAGGAATTCATTATTATTTTTTCTGAATATATTAGAACATAATAATAGAACATAAGAACATAGAATGTAGATAACCTACATGTTTTTGAACAAATATGTTCAGGTAAATTAATTTGTTAGATTTTTTACCTATGTAATATTTTGTTATCTGTGCTTTAACTAACTACTACCTACTAAACTAACATTTTTTGACACTTATATATACTATCTTGGCCGGTAATCACCTATCATAGTCCTAACACATCTTAGGACAATTTTCGTCTGCCAGCTCCCAGTGACATAGCCTTAATTTCAAAGGCACCTTTTTTCTGTTAATAGTCATATTCAAAAATTGGATGACTGGTATTTTAACTACTGTTATTGTTTACAATAATTGCATTACCTATAGTAATTAATTATTTATTCGCAATATATATATATTTAATATTTCAACATAATAATATAGATACGCTACATATTTATAAACAAATATGTTCAAATTTATTAAGTTGTTAGTTTATTTTTAACTTACATGTTTCAACATAACATATATATAGTTTCAACATAAATGTATATTCTTTACCACGTGACTACCGTGGCCGGAGGGTGGTAATCGCCTATCATTTAGTCCTAACGCGTCTCAGGACAATTTTCGCCCGCCGTCTCCCACTGATACAGCCTTTGTTTCATCAGAGACAACTTTTTTATGTTATTAGCCATTTTTAGAAGTGAGAATGGTACGGTACGCTTTAACGAATACCTTTCTGTATAGAGAAAGGAAACTCAAATTACTTCGTGTGAATAATGCTACATCATTACTAATATTATAAACGCGGAGGTTTTTGTTACTTTTACACGCAAAATTAACTGAAAATTTAATAATATAGCTTATACATCAGAATAACATATAGGCTATCTATATAAAGATGTTGTGTAAAATGTCATAAATATATGTCAAATGAGGTATGAAAAAAAATCTGCGAATGAATAATATGAATTTGATAATTGATATAAAGATGAATACGTCCTTGCCCAAGAACATAAGATACGTAAACCTACTCTTGTATTGTTTTGTTTATTAATTAATTTGTATATCTGTATCATGTATAAGTTCGCTCTTACATACATGCAACACACTAACACAAACACACCCTCGCTATAGTGTTTGTAATTTACTGTACGAAACAAAACACAACGCTCTTATTAAATTAACATTTTATTCTATCCTATGTAACCTAGTATGATAATACTTGCATCAACGTAACATTAAATTATACTACCGACATAAAGTTAAAAGTCAGCAAGTAAGAATATAAAGACCACAGACCGAGGTCACACTCACTTAAAACCCTTGTACTTAACACAGAGCAGATTTCGCAAAAACACTCCCAAGTCACCACTGTCAAAACAAAATTCATGAGACAAAGCGGTACTCGTCAAAAATGAATGCAAATCCCGCTACGAAAGTGAAAGAAAATCTGTGTTTTGTTATTTTGCGAGTGGTCATTAGGACCCGACGCCCTTGGTTTGCATATTTAGCAAATTTTTAAAGCGACAAATGCGCTGAGATCGTGTAGTGTTTATGTAAGCAAGTTGAGAATAGTGTGCTGGAAAGTGTAATGTGTTTCGACCCGATTTCTGAGTTAAATCTACCGGAAAGTATTAATTCATATTATTGTAGATTGCTAACACGATTTTAATTAGATATTGGATAAGCATAGCATAACTTGTAGGTAAATATCACGGTACATATAACCCATGATACTTAGCGAAATAAAAATGAAAAACTATTTACAAATTATATACATACTTAGCGGAATATATACATAATTTGTTAACAGTTTTTCACAACTAAATGTTTCTCTAATTTTGGATTACCTGGAAATAAATTACTGCTACTGTATTTATAGTTTTATGACCTAGGGCGTTGTTTTGATTAACTCATGACCTAGGGCGTTGTTTTCATTGATTCATTTTAACCTTTCAAGCTAATAGACCCAGTACTGGATAAGAAGTTTCTAATATAATTTAGCGTGGCAAATATTTTTAGCGAAAGCTGTTTTTACATTTTTAATTGATATATGGAAAGTCTAAAATGTAATGATTTCTTACTATGATTATTACCCATATCTAAAAGTTTACTGGAATCGCTCATATTTGCACTCGAAATCTTTAGCGTATAAAAGTTGAGTTTAACTACGACTAAAACAAGATGTGCATATTTATTCATCTATTTAATGTTTATCTATTAGAGACGATTTTAGTTAGTTTTCATATTTGTAATAAATAAATTCAAACAATATATAACTGATTAAAAAAAAACAAAAACTTATTATTAGTAAATTAGTAGTAAAATATTTACTATATTTTCATACAATTTTACTAATAATTTCACAAGTCTTAGATAAAATAGTAACCCACATTGTCATTCTTCTGAATTTGAATAATTCAGTACTAGCATTTCAAGCAGTAAACACCGAGGTATAGGATCAGTTTAGCGATAAAATAGACATTATCAATATAAAAATACACTATCGTTTCAGCGCACCGTCAGGTCTGTATTTCCACAATACGCATCTCCAGGTAGCCTCTTTAATATTAATCCTGCGGCTACGTCCCCCATGAATATATTACGGATGTTAACAATCATGAACCGCGTAATTACAAAATTCTTTCAGCTTTTTGCCCGCTGTTTATTATGCGGCTTTAAAATAACGGTGGTGATTACCATTGATTACAGCGGTCGGCTCGAGGGAGCCCCTACAATATGATTTATTAGACGTCAAAGTAATTAGTGACAATCTCGATTATGGTAATATGTTTAAGCTTGTTTTCGTTGTTGTAGACTTAAGAGATATTTTCGCATATATAATTTTCTGTAGTTAAAATCTTTTATCAAAATACAAGTCTGGGAATTTTCGAATTTCGAATATTGTTATCGTTTTCTAAATACGGCTTTGGATGCATCAACTTGAATAAACTAAAGTTTGTACTAAATTAAAAAAATCACAAGATTTAATTATAGGGGAGGGTGAGGGAATTATGGACGCGGGGTAAATACGGACTAACATATCTGCTCAATTCTAACCTTCCACGTCCTGTTGCCACGATCACCCGTTACATTTCCCCATCTTTAACAATCACCAAACATTTCCGATATACGACTAAGCACACGTTTCAAACCAATTAAAATTTTATACATATTTATGTTAATTTTTATTTAATTTACCGATTAGTGAAAGCCAGTGGTCGAAATACGAAATTCCATAGTTTATTTAGTTTTTTTAACAACTCACACAGTCATCTAAGTCCAGCAGAGCTTGTGTTATGTGTATTACATTAATGATACAAATATATATATATAATTTCTTTTTGTAAATACATATCTTATATTGTTAGCACATGAAACCTCTTTTTATATAAAAGCCATATAATTGTAATTAAAAATAAAATAAAAACTTCTTTTCTTTCTGTCAACACGGTCTATCATTTATTATTAATTTTATTGATTTTAAATGCATTATAAATAGATCACAGTGAGAAACATTAACAAAATTGGTGCCGAAACCCATATAATAAAATGATTAATCCATCAGTGCAAGAATCAACAGTTGACCTCAAGAGACTTCGTTTCGAACGCGGCCGTTGTAAGGCAACCATTACCCGGTTGGAAACGTTTCTCTCATCAGGGGTTGCTGACACTGAATCATTACATCTCCGTAAGGGAATTTTAGAGGATTCTTATAAAAAATATACCGCCATTAATGCGGACATCATGTACCACGATCCTGATGATAATGAGGATGAAGTTCAAATGGAGGAACGGTATTTTAAATTAAATGCTGCATTAAATCATCACACCAAGTCTATTCCATCAACCATTTCATCATCAATATCAAAGTTGCCGCCCATAGAAATTAAAGTTTTTGATGGTAAGGAACTTTCCGAGTATATACCTTTCATCGAGATCTTCACTGCTGTCATCCACAAAGACCATAATCTCAGTGACATACAAAAGTTAATATACCTAAAGAAATATCTACGAGGCGAGCCACTCTCTACAATTGACAATTTACCTCTTTGCAACGATTCATACCAAGATGCGCTGCTACTTTTGAAGAATAGGTATAATAATCCGTTCTTATTAGTAAGTAATCATATAAATAGTTTGTTAGATATAAGTCCATTTCATAGAGGTACTGCATGTAATTACAGAAATATAATTGTTAAGGTTAAACAAAATTTAGCAGCTTTAAAAAATTTAAACGAGCCCACAGAATACTGGGACTCATTACTAGTTAATATTATTTGTAGAAAAATTGATCCGTTTACAGTCAAACTCTATCACTGCGAGAGAGACCATACTGTCAAACCCACAATGTCGGATCTACTGTTGTTTTTAGATAAAAGAGCTGTTGCTCTCGAATCGTGTGGGTTAGAACCACCTAAAAGTAAATGTGTAAATAATTATGTACAGTCAGCAGACAAAAAACATTTTAACATTACTTGTAAGTTATGTGCTCAGAGTCATAGGCTTTATAACTGTCCTCAGTTCATTTTATTGTCTGTTCATAAACGCGTTGATTTTGTAAATAATAATAATATTTGTAAAATATGTTTATTTTCACATGGTGGAAAGTGTAAATATCACTTTAAATGTGCAACCTGTAAGTCTGTTTCTCATAACACGCTATTACACATGAATTCGTCGCCACCAGCTATGCTCGTAGCATCTGATGGTGAGGCAGGTACAAGCGAAGTACAGTCTTCACAAGAACAGGTCATTATGCACACTACCAATAATAAGGTAAGCAATATTTTGTTGCCTACTGTACAAGTATCAGTATTTGATATAAAAAATAATAAGCATACTGTCCGAGCGCTGGTTGACTCCGGCAGTGAAACTTCTTTTTGTACCACACGACTAGCAAAAATACTGGGTTTACCTCAGTCTCAATCTAGTAAAAACATTATTACGCTTGGTCAGAAATCTAATAAATTGTATAAATGTGTAAATATTAATGTTCATTCTATGACCGAACCATTTAGTTTATTTGCATCTTGTTACATTATTGACACCATTACAACAAAACTCCCTCATAATTACATTGACATTAAAAATTTCAATGTACCCAAACATGTTACCTTGGCAGACATTAAATTTCATATGCCAGGTGAAGTGGACCTCTTGCTTTCTTCGGATATATTCTTTCGAGCATTAAAAGATGGTAAAATTGAAGGAAATCCATGTGATCCTATACTGCTTAACACACGATTTGGTTACATTGTTTCTGGTTCATATAGGTCATTCAATAATGTTGAATCATTAAATAATGCAGTTGTTTTACATACTTCAGAAGATTACTCTGATTTAGAATGCAATAGCCAACATTTATGGGAGGCGAAGAAAGAAAGTTTTAACGAATCCCTCCCCGAGCATAAATGTAGTGAGACTGTTTTCAAAGAGTCAGTTACTTTAATAAATAAGTGTTTTGATATAAAATTATCATTAATAACAAACATTGATAGTATTAATTCTGCAGACTCGTTTGTTTTAGCTTTGCAACGTTTGTATCACTTAGAAAAGATATTCAGTAGGAATATATTAATAGTAAATACATTATATTATAACCTGTATTGTGATTTAATAAATAAATATTTAAATTTAGGTTCCGAAAAGGTTGTGAACTATTGTACACAAATAAATAAACTAATATATTTTCTTCCCTATCATGGAGTTTTAAGTTTAAATATGATTACAAATAAATTACTTGCTGTATTTTATGGAAGTACAAAAAACGATTCTTCTCACAGCATTAATAATATCCAATGGTTCACCACCTCACTAGCTGTTGGGTAAGATAATCAGAAATGTATACATCAAAAATTGTAATTTTACCTACCGAGAATTAAATTGTTATTAATATTAAGCTAATTACTGTATTTTAATAATTATAATGTTCTTGTATTATTATTTTGCCCTCGGCAATATGTTAGCACATGAAACCTCTTTTTATATAAAAGCCATATAATTGTAATTAAAAATAAAATAAAAACTTCTTTTCTTTCTGTCAACACGGTCTATCATTTATTATTAATTTTATTGATTTTAAATGCATTATAAATAGATCACAGTGAGAAACATTAACAATATATAAAATTCTCGTGTCACAGTTTTCGTTCCCATACTCCTCCGAAACGGGTTGACTGATTCTCATGAAATTTTGTGAGCGTATTGAGTAGGTCTGAGAATCGGCCAACATCTATTTTTCATCCCCCTAAATGTTAGGGATAGTCCACCCCTACATTTTTTTTATTATTTTAAGGCAAAACAACGTTTGCCGGGACAACTAGTTATATATAGAAAACACCCAGACCGCTACAAATAATCACACTAATGATACAAATGTTTGCAATATATATTAACGTATAATGTATAGGGGTACTATACTAGACAACTGATCTAAATACATCGAGTTTTTTTGGAAATACATAGAAAACACCCAGACCTCATGAATACAAAAGTTTGTACCGTGCAAGGAATTGAACTCGCAACCATCGAAAGTAAGGCGGTATGTTGAACTGCGAGACCACCGAGGCGTTGTTTCAATTTCAACTTAATAGATTATTATATTCTACTGTCAAAAACTTACGTTTTGAAGCATCTGTATTATCTGATAATACTTACATACTCATTGCGAATCAATATTTGACAATCGGCAGCCATCTTGCCGTATCAAATCTCTATATTGAACGGCCATTGTTGAAACTGACTTGATCGATATGTGTGTTATTTTTATTGTGTTTTTAGGCTTTTGGCAGGTATTAACCTAATGCACTGCGATCTACATAGATTTATTACGCTCGCCCAATATGTGTATTGGAAAGGTATAATTGTAATAATAATAATAATAAACAGAGAAAACTCTCCCAATTATTATCTCGTCCACAGGTGTCATCCCAACATCCCTACACACTAGCCTCAAGATATTACAACTTCACCCACTTACTTTCATACTTCTCCAAAAAGCTGTAATATTAAACACTTGTAGAATAATCCGCAAATTTTTGTCTTCCACTTAAAAATTATCCATCATCATATAAATGATCATCAAACAATGATAGTATAAACTATCATTATTTGATGTTTTTTACCCGCAATGAGCAGTCTATTACCCCATCAAAGGGAGATATATAATATATATATAAAGAAATAATCATAACACCAGTCACACATTAAGTACACACACTCCCACACATACACACGCGCTTACACACACACACACACACACACACACACACTGCACTTACTTGATTTTGGGCCGTGAGAGTGAAATAATAATGAATTGAATAATGAATTATCATTTAATCCTTAAATATAACATAGCTTCGAAAGCAAGCTGCTTGGTGGCTGAAATAGGTGAGACTACCCACGCAAATGCCTTTATACAAGATCTACGGGTCATTGGGCTCCCTAAAATATGGTTGAGCGCAGTGATGGCTGGCTCACCCGTTATACTCGTGGACGGGTGCTGCTTGTAGCGACTGGTCTGCTCTGATAACTATGACTCATTTATTTTATTACTCAAGTAACTATTCATTTATTTACTATATATTGACTGCGATATTTGGCAATTATATATTATTTATACTAGCTGTAGGAATTCATCCGCGTGTCATAATGACCTTGACCAAATAAAGAAAAAATATTCAATAATCTAAATCAAAAAAGGCAAAAAAATTTATTTGTTCTAGCATCAAAAATCATTTTCTATACAAACCTTCATCTTCTATTTCATTTTGCACCCTAAACCTCTTTTTAAAGACTATGAATGTCATATTTATTTACATTGAATCAACAACCTAAAAAGAAGTTTAAACTTTACTAGCCTTAAAAATAACGATACTTCCATACAACACTTCGTCACCCTTTTCAACCCCTTACGAGGAAACGCCGCGTCACATCCTATGTGGTTGTAGCCCACTCATGCATAAACGAAATATCTCCTTTGGAAAGTTTACACTCTTTCCCGAGGAGATAAAAACGATCGCTCCTAAGAAAGAATATCCTTCAATTCTTGTCCCTGACGGGTCTAGGTAGCGAACTCTGAAAAGGGCGAGCACAATAGATCTATGTAGGTCGCAGTGCTACAGGTGCTACACATCTGACAATAGCCCAAACAACCCAATAAAAAAAAAAAAAAAAACCCCTTACGACCCATTGTTCACATTAATAAATAGCATATATTCTTTTTCGCGGTCTAGACTAATAGTGTACCAAATTTCATTTAAATTGGTACAATAGTTTTCCCATGAAAGCGAGACAGATAGACAGATTTACTTACTAATTTATAATATTAGTGAGCACTGTATTGTATCACACAAAATTCTTAAAAATGTTATTCTAAACAATATTTATTTAAAAGAGCATCACGCAAGTTTTTGTTCGTTTATCTTGTGATGAGTCTGCATTCCGAATGAGTATATTAAGTTCATTTGAATAAAGATTATTTCTATTCTATTCTATTCATGCCGCACAGGCTTTAGAGGGGGTGGGATCAGCTACCTGTCTATTTCATGTTGATACTAATAATCCTAACAAATTAAATTTATAATCTTCAAGTTCAATTTTAAGACATTCAATAAGTTTTGAGACAGATAGAGTCGCCTCGGAAACTTTACTCGTGGAAATCGTTTTTAGCGATAAGGCGGGCTTTCAATTGATTTTTAGCGTTCGTATCCAAGAATGTGAAAATAATATGAAAGAGACTATGTTTGTCTGTGTATTGGAATATTTGGTATATATAAATCACTACATTTATTAATTTAATATACTATATCATCATCTGCTTCTTCCATATCTCATTTATTTGGGGTCCTTATCCATTCCTTATCCAATTTAATATACTATATACTATACTAATATTAGTAATCGTATAAATTCGAAAACTCGGATGGAATGTTTTATCAAAAACTACTACTAACTACTTATATTATAAATATCTTATATATAAAACTTTCGCATATATCGTCTTTCGTTTAGTAATAGTAGAACCTTAATGAAGTCGCTCCCTACTACAGTCAACCTACTGAAAATTACAAAATGTATAGTAGAGCTTCAGTAACAGCATAAACAAAGGCGTAGTGCCAAATACTGCACATACTGGTATATACGTAAAGCGCTATAGGAATAGGGTTGCCACCTATATAGAAAACGGGTATGTTTTAAATTTAATTTTTGTTAATAACCATATTTTTTTATGATAATGGAACGATGCACCCGCCTGCGCTATCGGTTTACGCTGGCGGGGCACCAGTGGAGGATGAGTGATTGCACTTTATATTTTGTGGTCAAGAGTACCAGTGGTTGACTCTTCTTTAGTCGTACACTCTTGACAGAGTGGTCATGGTTTTCATGATGGTCTTAGTAGATTCGTTGTCCTTGTTAGTAAAAGAGCTCCTCGCAATTAGTCTTCATCTGGTACGAATTTTGGTTGTACGAGAACATTGTACAAAAGAATGCTGTATAGCCATTTTTATAAGTAGCACTTCGCGTTGGTTATCGACCCCGAGAACATTGGCCCTGAACCTTCGATAGCGCGCGCGCAATATATTTATTTTATATTTCCAAGATTTTATTTTGCAAAGACTATGATTTATAAATGTGCGAGCTGCCGGTGCTGCAGCGCGCTGTCTTCTCATTCTTTTTGCCTACATTTACAAGCACATACGTACCTGCCTGAAAGCGATTCGCGCATAAAAGTACGTTAAGTAAAGTTAACATTAAAATGGTCCCACGGAGCCGGATTAACGCTATCTTTTATACAAAAAAAGCAAATTAAGTATATGGTAACAGTCGGTGTAAAGTAAAATAATGTTGAATGTGGCAACCCTAATGCGTTGGAGTTATCGTACGCGAAGTGCGTCCGATCAATACTGGCCTGTATGTCGGTCGGTACGTTGGACCCGTCTGAGTTTTGTTTTCAAACATTTCCTGCTCTTTTCGCAGATACAACTTCTATTTCTTTTAGTACTCTACATATAGCATATTGACGTCCCCGATGGTTTAACGGTTTGCACACCGTTCTACTTCCTATGGTCGCGGGTTCGATTCGAACATATGTGTTCATGAATATGATTATATGTATTGGTCTGGGTATTTTCTAATTATATTAACCAAAAAAAATTATCTACGTATCTATATAGGTAATAGTATATAATATCTATTACTTGTCTAGTATTAACACAAGTTCTGCTTAGTTTGGTACTAGATGGCGTTGTATGAGTTGATCTGGATTATTATCATTATGGCAATAATAATTTAACGATATACGAATGCGTTTTTATTTCAAATTTTCGAAGTAAACTATTCCACGTACATCTTAAGACATAAAGCAAGCTTAAACCCTGTATAAAAGATATGTGGCTTTTATACAGGGTGACAAAGAGTCCCCGGTACGAATAAATTCACGTCAGTCGGTTACATCCTGTACCTGAGGGTTTTACGAGCCCGGATGTCCGTGACAACGAGTTTTATATTATCGGTATAAGTATTTTTATATTCACTTATTTTTATACCAAAATCTACAGATTTTACCAAACTGAAGAGGAAACACCACTACACATCCTATGTGGTTGTAGGCCACTCATGTATAAACGTAATATCTCCTTTGGAAAGTTTACACTCTATCCTGAGGACATAAACACCATCGCTCCTAAGAATATCCTTAAATTCTTGTTCCTCACGGGTTTAGTTAGCGACCTCTGAAAAAGGGCGAGCACAATAGATCTATCAAGGTTGCAGTGCTACATGTCCAAACACCAGAAAATATCCCAAACCCCCATTAAAAAAATTATACCATTTTGAACAGACGTAGACTTTGAGCAATGTGTGCGAATCCTATTCTCACCTATTTCAGCTGTATTTTGATTAAAGGTTGAGATACGGCAGTAAAATTACAGGGTAAGAAGAAATAACAACATAGTCATCTGTAATGGAAACCCATTTTGTTATAGTTTTATTTTATATGTGTATAGTTGAAAGGAAAACTATAGAAAAAGACTTTGAATACGGAGATATATATTAGATAGATAGATAATATAGATAATTGATTTATTGCCAACATAACACAAATAATACTATTTACAATAACATAAAATGAGAAATAAATAATAACATAGAAAGTTGGCAATAGGAGCTGCCTCAGCTGTTGCTGATATAAGCACAACCTTAATGAGGTGCACCTATACAGCGCTGGTTTTCAGGCAACCCCCATTACTCATTAAAAAAAAAGTTTTTTACTAGGAAACTATAGATTGAAGACATAAGACAGATTTGAAGTATATAAAAGAATGTACCATTAAATTTAAATACAAATGCAGAAAATAATACATTTTTGATTAGCCAAGTACAACACATTTGGTAATGTGATTTTTGTATAAAGCAACGATTGTCATTTACCATCAGGGCCATCAGTTTACCAACCTCCATTACTCGTATTAATTTCATTTGTTATGGGTATTTTCATCACCCTAAACTTTGTCAAAATATAAGCATGTTGTATGTTACAAACTGTTTTATATATATATATATATTTTATTATCTATGTTTTCTATAATAAATATTTGTTTGGCATATATATATATATATATATATATATATGACATTAGTCAGTACAGAATTCACGACTAAATAAGTGTTGTTACATTTTGCTCTCTCGTTCTTGATCTCCTTTCAAATTTATAAAGTCCCGTTCACTATGTTTTATTATAAAATATATTAAATTAACGCCGATAGTTAATACTACATAAGGCAGAACCTTTGAATTGGGATAACAATCGCAAAAATGTATTACAGCAAAAGTACAAGTCTTAAAAATCTCTCTTCATTATTACAGGTTATGGGCCCAGGTATACAAAGGCTTATTGAAGTCCATTATATCCCTTGGAATTTTAGCGTAAACTCCCGAAATGTATATTAAATTTTCCAAACTTATAACAGCTTATAAAGCCTTTCTATACAGTTATTAGGAGGGATTTGATGTTCATAAATAGAAGAACAACGGGCCATTTTAACATTGGGCCGGCGTAAGCCTAAAAATAGTATCTACCTTTTCCCATAGCTAATTTATAACTAGTTGTTTCCGCAACTTCGTCCGCGTGTAGACGCCATCTTGTTTTATGTAATTGCAATGACAAACAAATTGACAGCCTACCTGTTAATAAGTGGTAACCGTCACCTATATACATGAATAACACTATATACATCACGTTATCATGTGATAACGTGATCTATAGTGTCCGTCACCTATACATATATACACAAACAGCACTACAGATATCATATCACCTGGCACCCAATATTCTGTGTCTGTCTGTCTGTGTTCAAAATTTCATATTGTATTCACATGTTTCGTGTAAAGTTACAATGATTATTTAAAAGAGCAACACTCAAGTGTCTTGCTTATTCTTCTTGTGATGAGACAGCTTTATTAATGAGCAGTAGATTAAACGAAAGATAATTATTATTATTCAAAAGTGCTTAAATAATAAGTTTATTATTTGAATAAAGGATTTTCTATTCTTTTCTATATAATAATTCCTGCCGTTTTTACATATAACGTTAACACATAGAAAAACATAAAGACAGATTTATCTTAAGAAATAACCTGATGTATAACATGTAGTTTATTTACATAATATACTAGACACGCGCTCACTCGTCCGTTCCGTTCGAGGGCTGCTCGTATAATGACTTATTTGTCCGAGTCACTGTTCATACGCCGCCATCTTGTGCCCCACTACTTTAAAACTAGCGATACGTGTCCTGTAGAACATTATACCATACACCTAAACCTTTATCAGATATAACAGGTGCTAGGTTAAAAATGTATTGAGTAGATTTGAATATATCTTAATACATACAGACGTTGCGTAGGACTTTTAATTTGTATATAGATTTATTGACCTTCTTTTCTTTTAAGCACTTTTATTTTACAATTTAATTTGAGTAATATCAAGTGTTTTATTTATTTTAATAGCAAAATTATGAGTCCATTATAATATACTCAGTATATTTGTAAAAATGAAATATTACTTTCGCTTTCTACGTTTGATATTGACTTTTTCATCTACGTTTTAATCCCGATTCTGAAATCGAAAACGATCCAATATTTTATTATAATATATCGAGTCCCATTATAATGAAATGTCTAGACGTAAATATATATTTTATATAATATTTAAGTAACTACAATAGCTGTATTTCTAAAGTTATATACTCTTAGAAAACCTAAAGAATATATTATGGTAATCGACGTCCATATGCTTTCTTATTTTTTTTTACTCAGGGAAATAGAGATCGATATATACTACCTGACCCGGAAAACGTTGTTATGCCATATAAATTAATATCACTATTAAAAAATAGGGGTTGGTGATAGAAGGGTGAACATGTAGGGTTGTATGTATTTTTAATGCCACATAATAAAAACATTTTTTTCAATAATTTAAAAAAACATTTTTAGGGTGAGCTACCCTTAACACTTAGGGATATAATAATTAGTTATAAACCTATAGACCTACTGAATATACCTATAAAATTTCATCAAATTCGGTCAAGCCGTTTCGGAGGAGTATAAACACGAAACCCGTGACAAGACAATTTTATATATTAGATATATATATATATACATATTTTTTTCTGTGTCCATCCTGCAATCAGTCGTAGACTATTAAACGATTCGATAAAAGTTTCGTCGCGGGTAGAGTGTGATTCCCAGTACAACCATCATCTCTTTAGGTTCTGTCCTGTCATCGGGTGCCAGTAACCTGTACCTTTTAACCCTTTCAGACCTGAATTATTTTTTTACATCCCATGGATTTGGTAAATGCCATATGTTGGAGATTAAAACCTCCTTGTTAATACTTTTTAATGTTCCCGTCGCTGTTCTTCTTTTGTTTTTTCATTGCATTTGATCACAATATACGGAAGCAAATTAATTTCATTTATCCACAATTACCTAGTTTTATTACAATCGCCATAATAACCAACTGAGAAATCCATAATACCAACACCATGCGTCTAAAGTATAATGAGGAGAAAAAAATTGCCTAAAATTTCTAAAAACAAATTAGTAGTACTAAATTGAATAAGTGAACAAATGTTTGCAATCGGTTTGAATCGGAAATTATTAAAAATCGTTTTAAATTATATTTTATGTCTACGATTGTGCACGCCAGTTTTGAAAAGGCGACCTATGTTTTCGATGTATATCATCATCTGCTTCTTCCTTATCCCATTTATTTAGAATCAGGATAATATGTTTTTCTCTCCCATTCATCCCTGTTCACAGTCATCTCGTTATTCCCTTTCTTACCATATGATCTTTCACACAGTCCATCCATCTCTTTTTCGGCCTTACTCTGTCCTTATAACCATCCACATTCATATGTAACACCTTCCTTAAAACATTAACGATATTGTTAAGCTAGAAGCTATAAATTTATTTTTTAATTTTTTTATTGAGTTGTATGGAATTCGTAATTTTTAAAGCTAGAGACTAGACTAGACCAAATAGTAAGTATTTTTTTATTATTTAGTCACTATTTTATGCGGACGAAGTCGCGGGTACAGCTAGTATATATACTAGCTGTACCTTCTAGTATATGTGAAAGTTTTTATAAAACAAACTTACGCCTATATTATATTAAAAAGGATTTTTCTTATCTCTTTCACTTCATCTATTCCCTTTTAATAAAAAACTGTAGACGCCATTGCCTATTCCCAAAATGCATCTTAGAATCTCAATGATTGAAATTGCCTAATGGGTATCGAGGGTTGCCTGATTTATGTTCTGAAGTATTGCGAAGTTTCCAGAAGGGTTGTCGCCAAACTTTTCACTTTGGCTCATTACCTCTTCCTGCCGAGGTCCCAGTGAAATTGGTTCCGATATCCGTGAACGTATTACTGCCCGCAAAGCGCTGTTGTGACGACCTTAGGGTTGTCACTTCCAATCAAGTTAAAATGTCTTTAAGTTTATATGTATGTACAATATTCAAAACTATCTTTGAGTTAAAATTACACGTAAAATGACTAGATAAGTGTTCTCTATTCATAATAAGAACACTGTCACGATAAGAATAATAAAATGTTTCCAGCGCCGTAAAACATAAAAAAAGAAAAAAAAACGTAGTCAATTCGTTGTCATTTGTCGTTGGTTATTATTATTATTCGCATATCCTTACTATAATATTATAAATGCGAAGTAACTCTGTCTATCTGTCTGTCGTGCATTCACACCAAAACTGTTGAACCGATTTAAATGAAATTTAGTATACTGACAATCTAGACCTTGAGAAATGACATAGGCTTCTTTTTAATGCGAAAAAAGGGTTGTGAGAGGTTGATGGGGATGAAACTGTATGGAAGTATCGTCATTTTTAAATAAAGAGTTTCTTTTTATTTCATTATCATTCACTATTTATAATAATAGCCCATATTCAATAGCGCAATTCACAGCGCCATCTAGTCCTAAGCTAAGCTGAACTTGTGTTATTTGTGTGTATAGACTATTTTTATTAATTACACATTTTTTTAAATACATATGCAATATTATATTGAGTTAGAAAACTTCCAAATCACAAACATACTCATGCATACAAATGTTTATACTGTGCGAAGAATCGAGCCCGCAACCATCGGAATTAAAGCAGTCTGCTAAACCACTAAACTACCGAGGCCGTCATATTTAATCCTATCGCTGTCCTTTTCTGTCACGGCCGTCTCTCAAGTTTATCAAGACACTAAATCAACAGACAATTGCCAACCCTAGTTGGGTAGAGATATCGCTGTAATAAAATGAGTTTATTGCTTCCATCCCCCTTGTACGGGGAAGTAGTTGCATTCCATTATTTTAGGTTCTAGATGCACTCGCAAAGAAAATGCTTTCGTTCTTTGACATAAAGGTAGTGAGTTCAAGTCTAGCCAACATAAAAAAACTTTGCATGTCAATTTATTTTAATTTTCATTTCACAGGTTGACTATCCAGTGATGGTAACACCTTTAACAAAGACTGTCGTTTTCTATCCCGGCCGTCTCTCGAGTTTATCGTCTCCAGTGATGGTAACACATTTAACAAACACTGTTCTTTTCTGTCACGGCCGTCTCTCAAGTTTATCAAGACACTAAATCAACAGACAATTGCCAACCCTAGTTGGGTGGAGATATCGCAGTAATAAAATGAGTTTATTGCTTCCATCCCCCTTGTACGGGGAAATAGTTGCATTCCATTATTTTAGGTTCTAGATGCACTCGCAAAGAAAATGCCAATCTTAAATTCATATTTATTCATACTAAGAAATTCTTTCGTAATTAATTTAACATTCGGTCAAATTGTAATATTTTTTTTTAAAACAAGCAGTTAACCTATTCTCAATTTGACCACAGACTTATTATACATATAAATAAAATTGGAGTGTCTGTTTGTAGTATTGAAATAACCGTTTTCTACTACATGCATACGGTACATACCAATATAACATTTTTTACAATTTTTGTCTCTCTGTTTGTTCCGGGGAATATTTGAAATGGCTGAACCGATTTTGACGCGACTTTTATTGACAGGTAGCTGATGTAATAAAGAGTAACTTAGGCTACTTTAATTTCACGCAGACGAAGTCGCGGGCACAGCTAGTAAACAATACAATAAACAAAACGTACAAAACTAATAAACAAAAGAGTATATATGCGGATGTTTGTCAAATACATGGCAGTGTGTAATGTTTATTCATTTAATGTAATTTTTTAGCATAATTTAAATAAAATATTAGCATTCTGCACTCTTCCTCTATATAAACTGTAAGTTTGCGAAATTTTATACTCTTCCGTCCGAGCAATTATTTTTTTTCGGACTACTCTAATGCTGTTGGCCGCAGCTGGCCTTTACAGCTTCACCGGACGATAGGGGGCGAGTGCAGATGGCACTCCAAACCCGCGGAAGGACTTATGGAGCGGCTGAAGGTGAACTCCCGCCTGACTGATACGCCTTTAGTCTGAGGGCACCGCTAGGGGTTCGAACCTCGGCTCAGGCTGTAATATCGGTCCCCGTTTTAATTTGTATGGGTGATCGATCGCAAATCGTCCGCGCAATCGAAAAAAGCAAAATCTTTGTACAGTTTTTGCTTCACGTATTAATTTAATATAGGTACAACTCAGTTGTTTACCAAAAAGTAAACCGTAAGGCCATGAAATACAATCTGACAGACGCCAAAAAACTTTGTGTCAATTTATGTTTTGAGTGATCACGGTGATAAAAACCTTTAAGAAGCCAGAAAAATAGAAGCAGGCGGAAAGTTTTCCTTCTGCCATATTTGTAAATTCTATTAGGTACAAGAGCTGCGTTCACCACCAAGTCTACCGTTGATAAATCCTCTGATTGCTCCCTTTGGGATAACAGGCGTGATGGTGTATTATTTTCATGTTATTATTATATTTTCAATGGCAAATAAATTAAGAACCATTTCATCAAGTTATCTATCAAACCTTATGTAAATCTGTTTATTCGTTTAGGAGCGATGTCGCAAATAGACACAGATACACAGACACTTATAACTTATAACACTGCTCTTTTTGCATATTGATTAAAAATAAGTTTACTTGCATAAATGATAAAACAAATAAATACAGTTAAGTATATAAAAGGATAGATACAAAAGACACATTCTTGCAACTGCCACTTGAAGCTGACTGTACTTTAGATAGCTTTACTGCACTGTATTTCTAAGCCGGCTTTTGTTGGATTATCCGCTTTGTGCTATGCTTAGAATATTTAATCACTTTAAAATATATATACGACTGTACAAAAGAGTTTGAGCTTGGGTAATTTACTTAAAACAATGCTTAGTGCAGAGTATCTTTTGTATACAGTTTAAATAACGACGGCAGCTCCGAATAATATGTATATATACTAGCTGTCCCGGCAAACGTTGTTTTGCATTAAAATAAAAAAAAAATTATAGGTGGACTACCCCTAACATTTAGGGGGATGAAAAATAGATGTTGGCCGATTCTCAGACCTACTCAATACGCTCACAAAATTTCATGAGAATCGGTCAAGCCGTTTCAGAGGAGTATGGGAACGAAAACTGTGACACGAGAATTTTATATATAAGATATATTTAAATAGATAATAAAGGAACCAGTGGAGCATGATGAGATGAACATGAGGTCAGGTAGTTAGCCCATCTTAGCAAATGGAAATTTACCACCATGGTTTCTAGGCGGGAACTGCGTGAAGGTCAAGCTGACATGGTGCATTGCAATGGGGTTATCAGTCTACATTACTAACGATTTCCTTCTACATATTTATATTTTTGGAATAATGTAATGGTTTACCCCTCTGCGCTAACAGTTTATGCTGGTGGGGCACCAGTGGAGGATGATAAGATGAACACGAGGTAAGGTCAGTTAGCCCATCTTGGCAAATGACAATTTACCACAATGGTTTCCAGGATACCTCGGAAGGTCAAGCTGATGGTACATTGCTAGCGATGGGGGTTACTAGTTCCCATTACTAACAATTCCTTTCTCCAATACTCTATGTATTGCATTCACAAGAAACGTATCTAAGTATATCAATGTATAGTCTATCATAACACAAGCTCTTCTTAGCTTGAGACTCCTGAACGGATTTTGATGAAACTTTACAGTAATATAGCATATACATCAGAATAACATATAGGTTATAAATTTAATGCGAGCGAAACCGCGGAAACAGCTAGTAATTTATATATTACAAATATGACGGTAAAAGTAGTTCAGAAAAAGGTATCAAGATGACTATGAATAAACATTCTAAGTGTTAATATATTTGGAGAATATACACGATAACAAAAAAAAACATTATATAAAGAAACATGGGCAAAAGATTTCCATCAAAAGCTAAGTGAAAACCTAGAAAACACAACGCAAACATCACAATATCAACCCAATTATTGTTCGCCTTGTAGGAAACATTCGGCGGCAAAATAAAATTCAGAAATATACATACATTTCCTTTGTTTTATCCTACCTTTGTTTCTTTACCGTTTTAACTTAATAAGAAACAGATGCTCTTTATTTTGTTTGTACATTTTGGACGTAATATACACGTAAAGTTGACCTACAGGGGGGTGGGGTTGTTAGTAATGGGATTAAGAGCCCCATCCTGCACAATGGAAGATTTAAACCTAAATAATGACATCGAATGCGCAAGTGACGTCGCAACATTCTAGGGTAAGTGCATTGTTGCCATTCAAATTCAAATTCAAAAATCATTTATTAATGTAGGACATTAGCCGCTTATGAACGTCAAGTTTTTACATTATAATTTTTTTCCCTACCGTCCAGTTCGGTATATAGATCCAATTGAAAAGAGAGAAGAAGAGCCCCATGTGGCAATGTTGCCCTCCACGCGGATCCCTCGGGAAACTGTCATGGTAAATTTCTGGTAAATTTATGAAGATGGGTTTACCTGACCTCGTACTCATTTTATGATCCTCCACTGGCGCCCCGCCAGCGTGTACCGTCAGCGCTGGCGGGTGCACCTATCTATTATATAATAAAAATGAACACGCCACTTTTTTACTTTACAAATATAATGTAAATATTAAAATTCTAATATCTATAAAAATAATAAAATTGAAGTGGTTTCTTTTTTACTATAAAATCTTCTTCTATATATATATTTTTTTATATTATTATATAAGGATATATATATAAATGAATTACTGTTTGTTAGTTTCGCTAAAACTCGAGAACGGCTGAACCGATTTGGCAAATTTTATCTTAAAATATTCGGAAGCTTTAAACGGTGATAAAATATAAAGAAATTGCATGTAAAATAGTAAATATAACAATTTTATTTTCCCATACAAACTGCTGATACCTGTCAAACAAAGTGCGTTCAAAAATATATTGCGTAACTAAACTCCAAAACTCAAAAACCTTTGACATATTTAATTTAAGTTCACGGAAACTGCTAGTTACAATATAAAAGTAAAATTCCATGGGAATATGCGTACATAGTGTTGGTCTGATAAATATAGATAAGTATATAAATAACTACATAATTCTACTGAATAAGTATTGATGTGTTATCTTTAGTACTCAACACTGCTACTAATTTTCAGAAACCGTGATTGCCATGGAAATAGATTCAATTGGTGTTTACAGTCATAATATTGTGAAACAACTGGCAAATAATCGAACTAAGGCACCTATCACACTATCAGTAATAGACAATTGAACTGCAAGTTAGCTTTTGTAAACCGTTTCCTTTATGAAAATCGTGTATCAATTATTTTTTATTTTCACAATTTCAGAAACTATGTGCATATTTTTGGAAATTTTAAATTATTTTTTCTCAATTGTTATTCGAAAATTTCTTTCGTTATTTTTATAAAAAAACTCTGGCCACAGAAAAAAACGCAACCTGCCTTTAAAAAGTGTCCATTTGTGTATTTTTTTTTTAATATTTTGTGATTTTAGATTCCATATTTAAATTAAACTAAATAACGCTTAATTTAAATATGGAATTCAAACTATAAGTAGTCTTTTCAGGACTTTTTTGTGTTTATTATGAATCCTGGTCCTATTACACATTTACTTTACAATTGTAAAGTAATTTTTAAGTGTATCTTCATGTAGTGTAATAGTCAGACAGACAGTTAACATTGTATTGCGGAATTACGGGATAAGAGGCATGACACCTTAGTCGTCTGGAACAACGCATGAGTGATTTCACGGGTGTTACATGATAACGTGATTTATGTGGTGCTGTTCATATATATAAGCAGTTACCGCTTTCCACCAGCTTTACTATCAGTTTGTTTGACGTTTGATATTCCAATTATTTAAAAAGTAAGCTAACCTAGTAAACTTTGTATTGCCATATAAATTGAAGTACTAATATAGCTATAAAAAAAATAGGTGTTGGTGTATTCACCCTTGTACCAAGAAGGGTAAAAATTGAGGAGTGCATGTATTTTTAATGCCACATCAGAACAAAATATAAAATGTTAAAATTTTGCCAAAAATATAATTTGGACTGGGTAAAAACCGTTTTCTCAGACCTATCGAACACACGTATAAAATTTCGATAAAATCGATCATGCAGAGGAGGATAGCAACTAGTTACATTGTTAGTAATCTCGACTAATAACTACATTGCTTGCAATGTACTATATCTGGTCTACCTCCACATAGTACCCTGGAAACCATCGTGATAGATTCACGGTGAGTTCACCACGACAGGCTAACTGACCTAACCTCATGTTCATCTTATCATCCCCCACTGGTACCCCGCCAGCGTATACTATTATCGCAAACGGGTGCACCATTCCACTCCACTATATATAATAATATTGTGTATTAAAATATAATGTTCAACTTGTAATTTCTACAGCTTCTGTGTTAATATTAACGAGAGTCTGAAACCAACCTACCGTTTAAAAAGGTCGAGCAAGGGGGATAAACCAGGAGCATTTTTAACCTATGAATACATTACCGGTTTTCATAATAATCTTTTAAAAATAATGCCGCAGTTCAAAGGCTTCCATCCGTCTTTGCTGTTTTCATTTCAACCGGCTTTTTATTTTTATTGCAACATGGCCGAGGTGAGCTGTGATGGAATGGAGGAAAGATAGAAGATCTGAGAATACCGCTGTTTTTAAATTTATATTGCTCTCTCAATAGAATAACCAACTGTTTATATATACGTATATTGGTAGAAATAAGAGATGAAATTTTATACAAACGATAAAAGATCGCTTATGCCTATCTTCGTGATAATATATATTCTCATGCCAAATTTCATTAAGAAGAATCAATTAGAATATATTGTAACACGAGAATATGCATATGCAATCTTATTTGATATTTAACCGTGAATAGCTAAAAATAGAAAGACAAACAGGCACTTCAAAAATTTATAATATTACTATGGATTTTTATACAAAAATCTAATTGTTATAAAGGATGGAAACATTCTCTTTCTAACTCATCATTACTGATACCCCATCATTACCATTTATTTTTATTGCAACATGGCCGAGGTGAGCTGTGATGGAATAGAAGAAAGATGGAAGATCTGAGAATACCGCTGCTTTTAAATTTTTATTGCTATCTGTGTAGAATAACTAGCTGTTTAGTATACTATATACGAATATTGGTTGAAAATAAGAGATGAAATTTTGTACAGACGATAAAAGATCGCCTATTTTCTTGATAATATGTGTTCTCATGTCAAATTTTAAAAGAAGAAATTTGAATATATTGTAACACGAGAATAGGCATATCCAATCTTATTTGATATTTAGTCGTGAAAAGCTAACAAATAGAAAGACAATCAAACACTTTAAAATTATAATATCGGTATGGATTTCTATAGAAATATATTCAGGTTATAATAGACTATGAAAAAGGAAAGAATCTCTCCAAATACCTCATTATTCTCATATTTCACTATTATTCTAGAGTAACAGAAATATGAATACCATTAACTCTCTGTCACTCTGGCATCATGCATTTTTCATACATACAATTTCATACAAGTAAATTTCTCAAATCAATGCAGTAATTAAAAATTCCGATGATTATTTTCCTCATCACAAGAACAGCTCTCCGAGACAGCTACTTTGTCTGCTTCTTTCGGTAGATTTTAATTGCATTATAGACAGAAGCACTTATTTAAATTTGTAACGTTAATATAAATTAATAAAAAAAAATATAATAAGACAGAACTATAAGAACACACGATCGAAATAATCGGTGGTCTGTAAGAATTAGTAGGTAGATAAGAAAAATGTGATGACTATTCTTCAAAAGTGCTTCAATGTAAGTTTATTTGAATAAATGATTTTCTATTTCTATTTCTTTTATTTCTATTAAAATGTTTTGTGATAAATATCTGTTGTTTCTTTCACATCCAGTAACAACTACAGTGCTTTAACTGCATTATAGTACTTCATAGCGAATTCAGCAGTGTGAATAGTTCCTAAATTGTTAGTTATGTAGGCCGCAACATCAAAATCAACAAATACCAGCATCCAATCTGAAATCAATACCAAACTTGGTGGATTGTTTATATACCTATAAATGCTGCTAAATATACCACACCTTCTCAATTCCAATGGTTGAGGGTTCAGTTCTCGTGATGTTTTATGAGACCACGAGTTTCGCTTCTGAATGAAACATCATCAGGCAATGAATAGAGTTCGGATACAGGTTGGTACTGGTACTGGTGGTAGAACTCCTCGCAGTTTGGTCGACGAACAGTCTACACAAGCCTAGTGTTGACTGTTCGGCCATTCATTCAGAAGATCAGGATGGTATTTCAGTTAAGACATTCAAGGTTGTATATTGATTTTGCACTTTATCTTCAGGATTGTTATCAAAGATGATAAGGTCTTGATGTTGTGATGTCCATGGTGGTTCATGGGGTACCACTTACCATCAACTTGTTAGCCATTTCTAAGCTACAAAACAAAACTGAGTACTACCTACTACTATAGTGTTCGGATACAGATTGGTACTAACTAGTCCCTACTCGTAGAACTCCTCGCAGTTTGGTCGCCGAACAGTAAACACTAAGCTTATGTAGAAGATTATATAACTACAAAATTAACATAAAGCCTCAAATATCGTAACTAAAATATCGTCCTGACCATCTAAATGAATGGCGGTCCGATATTTCCGAACCGATACTATATTGAAATCTTCAAGAAAAAAGCGTATTTCTTCTTAAAAGATCGGAAACGCACTTGCAGTTACCCTGCTGTTGCGGACGCTCATGGGCAGCAGTAATCGCTAACCCAGCGGAGTCCTTACCCATTGCGAGGCTCCGGGCGGTCTTTGTGACCCTATGTCCTTCATGAAAAGCATGTGATGCGATTTAGATAATTCCAACGCTATTCTGTACCTATGGAGGAGGACTCGAGCCCAGTGATTTTGCATAAAGATAGTTCACGTAGTTTTTTAGTATTAAAAAAAATGTAAAACTATGCCTTATTTTACATTTTTTTTAAGTTTTTGTTTTTTTTAATTTGTATATTTTAGTGTTAGTAATTTTGATCATTAGCAATAAAATGCCTAAATAGGGAAGTTTTTTCAATTTGTCATTAGGCAAAATATCACTCACTGGTTGTCAAAAAATTGCTTTGGTTGTTACACGAGGCCCCGGACGATTGTACTATTCGCCACCCACTAAAACCACAATTGCTCTTACCATCAGGTGAAGCAATAGCTCATTTGTCCCCTATGCTATAAAATACTGCAATCAATATCTGACTTAGTAATTTGACTCTAGTGCTTAATATGTAATCTCGTCAAACCCAATATTACCGGTGACTATTTAATTAGAGAATCAGCAATAATACGCTAGCTCAAGGTTCAATTCGGATGATAATACCTCCACAATTAACTACAGGGCTCGTGAAATTCTGGGGGCGTGAAATCAGAATCGGTTGTACAATTTTGGCCTACGTATTGTGTACCTTATATGTTATACTATATACATATATATATATATATATATGTCGCGGTGTTAAGATCTTAACTTAAGATTAACTCTTTCATTTATAAGTATCTATTATAAATCAAAGAGTTGCTTCTACATAGTGTCCCTCGCTAAAGATATTCTATTGAAAAACAAACCAATATCTATTAACTTAGTTAATTTATTTAAATTGTTACTTGCTCGCCATTTATAACTGTTATCATACGCCACTATTATCTAACAATCTAACTAAATATCATTTAAATTAAACTAGCTACTCACCCCGGCTACGCACGTTGTACATGTGTTACATATATAAACCTTCCTCTTGAATCACTCTATCTATTTAAAAACACCGCTTCAGAATCCGTTGCGTAGTTTTAAAGATTTAAGCATACATAGGGACAGACAGCGACAGCGACTTTAGTTTATACTATATAACTAGCTAAACGCCCTGGCTTCTCATGGTTATACATGTATTATATATATAAACCTTCTTATTGAATTACTCTATTTATTAAAAAAACCGCTTTAAAATCCGTTGCATAGTTTTAAGGTATATAGGGACAGACATCGACAGCGACTTTGCTTTATACTATGTAATGTAAATATGTATTACAAAATCAACATTTTTAATAGCAGTTATAAGTCAACTGGTTAAATAAAAGACTATCTGGACCGTTCGATTTACCGTGTTAATTTACCGTAGTAATTACACCTCGGGTCCGGGTCGCCGTGAATCCCGCGGGATTGGTCCGTATCCCGATTGAGTTTGAGATTTATTTGTATGTCCCTATAAACCTTGAACTCCATCCAAAAGTATAGTATAGTAAATATATAATTAGTTGTATGTATGTAATATATAATAATAGTAACCCTGGACAATTCACACAGCGCCATCTTGTCCCAAGCTAAGCAGAACTAAAAATATTGTTACTAACATAAAATACTTCGATACTTTTTGTAAATACATATACTCGTAAAGTACCCTAAGGTACAAACAATCATATTCATGAATACAAATGTGTGCATCGCGCGAGGAATCGAACTCACAACCATCGAAAGTAAAGTGGTGTGCTAAACCACTAAACCATCGAGTTCGATATGATATATAAATGATTATATAATAAAAATAAGCACTTTAATTCTTAAAATTTATAGAAATAGATAACACTAATTCATTAGAGTCAAATATTAATTATTATAGGATGATAAATATCTGAACTAAATAAGTTTATATTTAATTAATTTTGGTTGTTATCGGTATTCCAGCGCAGGAAAGTTAGTCTTAGATACATGTAAAATTTTTAAGTATTCGCCAGATTCCAACTGACGATCTTTCGGCTAAAAGCGAGACAGTAAACCACTACACCACAACGTTCCTTTTGTATAAAATAAGGAGAGGCGAATCATGTTGCTTACTTGACGTCCAGATGCATATTACTATTGACATACCTGTAAAAAAACAAAAAATATAATTTTTACATGTTGCGTGAAAATCACATGAAATAAACACAAATAAATAAATAACCCTGCACATTTAACACAGCGCCATCTAGTCCCACGGTAAGCAGAGCTTGTGTTATGGGTACTAGACAACTGATGTAAATACTTATATACTTTTTTTTAAATACATACATAATATACTTAGAAATCATCCAGACCGATACAAACAATCATACTCATGAATACAAATATTTACACTGTGTGCGAGGAATCGAACCCATGACCATCGGAAGTAAAGCGGTGTGCTAAACCGCTCGACCACCAAGGCCGCTAAGTGGAACTTGTATTACTACAAACCTCGGTGGTTTGTGGTTTAGTAGTTGAATGTTTGATAAAGGTAATTCAGTTTACATTACCTTCCGGGTTTGAACTTCGCACAATACTATTTGTTAGAGTTTAAATATATTAATTAAACAATAAAATACTATTGCATACAACGCCAATGGATGGCGCTGTAACAAAATTAAAACGCGCTCTTCATTTTATATTTTAAAATTAATTATAATCCATTTAACCATTTTAGTTCGAAAGGTCACCAACAGACATTAGTCATTATTCCATATATATGATAACTAATATTGTTAAATATCTCACTTTTAATATTAACTCAATATTATAATTGGTATCAATTTGTTAATTTTAATAATGTAAATATAACTCTTTGATGTCGTTCCGTTGCCTTTAGTCTATATTAAAAAAGTAAAATAACTTTGGCGCCAAAATGCTGACAAAATAAAAAATAAATATTATTGCATAGAGATTATAGATTGAAGAGAATTTTGAGAGCAAATATGTACATATATATATTATATATTGCTATATTTATTATTTAAATGTATTGTAATATTGTCGAATTGCATATAATTTAAAGATACGTAACAAAGAGACTGTAATTTTATAGTAGCTATACAATTCATTATTTCATACAGAAGATACCCTATTAAATATCATATTATGGGTAATTTAGATGAATATATGTAAAAAATCTGCGTTGAACAATAGGAATCTTCGGGGCACAGCTTAATAACAAAGGGAAAATAGCTTTTTATCTCGAGCTAATTGTGCAGAAAGGTAAACCTTTTGATACGAAATGATACGGTTCGCATTTCTACTCAATTACAATATTACAGGATTGCTTGGCCGGGAAATTTTTTTTTTTGTTATGTGATTGGAGCCCGTTGTTTTGGGCCGTCGCCCACTAGATTGTAACCATTTCCTATGGTCATGAACAGCACTAGGGACATCACGTTATCATGTGACACTCGTGACCTTCTTTTTTTTTTAACAGGGTTTGAGCTATCGGCAGCTGCTAAGACCTGTAATACTGCGACCTGTATAGATCTATTGTGCTCGCCCTTATTAAAAGTTCACTATCTAGACCCGTAAGGGACAAGAATTGAAGGATATTCTTAGGAGCGATGGTTTTTATCTCCTCAGGGTATAGTGTATACTTTCCAAAGGAGATATTACGTTTATGCACATAGGATGTGTAGTGGCGCTTACTCTTCTGCTTGGCAAAATCTGCAGATTGATGTTAAGCTAAGGCCTAATTTCGCCATGTGCTTATTCAGTGCAGTGTCCAGTGAGGGCCCTAGTTCTGATGCAAATATTGTTTTCATTCTTGACCTTCTTGAAACACTATCACACACATCTAAATTATAGATAGAGTGTTTCATGAAGACTTCACTCTATCTATTGCTGAAAACTGCATTAAAATCTGTTGCATAATTTAAAAGAGAAACGAGCAGCCGGTAACTACTATATTTTATACTATCTTCAAACGTTGTTTTACCATATAAATTAAAACCGCTATTAAAAAATAGGGGTTGATGGTAGAAGGTTCGAAATTAGGGGTTGTATGTATTTTTAATGCCACATTATAAAAAAATATTATAAATAATTTTGACCAAAAAATTTAATAAAATATTAGGGGTGGACAACTCTATCAAATAGAGGTATGTAAAATAGATAGTAACCGAATCTCAGACCTACTGAAATACAAAATTATTATAAAAATCGGTGAAGCCGTTTCGAAGTATGGTAACTAACACAGTGACACTAGAGTTTTATATGTATACTAGCGACTCGCCCCGGGTTCACACGGGTATACATGTATTATATATATAAACCCCTTGACTCACGCTATCTATTAAAAAACTGCTTCAAATTTCGTTGCGTAATTTTAAAGATTTAGGCATACATAGGGGCAGACGTCGACAGCGACTTTATTTTATACTATGTAATAATAATGATGATGATGATGATGATGTTGATGATAAGATGTCAAATAAACATCATGTAATAGTTTTATGTAAATATAGAGCAGCTACAAGCTTTGATGATTTCCGTTCAATTATTAACATAGGGCCCGATAGAAAAAGCAATTTGCAAATTTTAATCAAATCGCATAACATATGCATGGAATATGACCGCGGTTGGGCTCCAGGGAAACCGTGATTATGTAACTAGTTTTTGCCTGTAATAGTAAGTCCTGGCCAGATATATTCATGACAGTAATCCCAGATGGGCTAGATAGAAGTGTTGTTAACTGTTTGTTTTAGTCATTAATAAGTTTAAAAATTAGGTCAAATATAATAATAATTATATCGCAAAACTATCGACGACCTCGGTGGTCCAGCGGTGGAGCACACCGCTTTACTTTCAATGGTCGCGGCTTCGATTCCCCGTACGATACAAACATTTTTATTCATGGGTATGGGTTGTTTGTATCGATCTAAGTGTTATCTCAACATTAAACGATTATATCAATATGTTGCCGTTTTGTGTAAAGTATCATGTATTTTGTGTAGGTGCATAACGGCGACACAAGTCCTCCTAGAGTCGTGATACATTTCCCTATATATTTGCCAGTGCGACAGTTGAAATTGCCAGCAATTTGAGCGGTGGGTACTTTATGGGAAATTTCTTCTGGGGTTGCCATATCGGGCATACATGCTGGGGAAATTAGCTGAGTTTAATTCTACTGTCAAAATTATTGGCTGGTAGACTGTTAAACGTTGACGTACTTGACGGTTTAACACATACCTTTACAAGATCACGGGTTCGATTCCTCGTACGATGCAAACTTTTGTATTGATGAGGGTGTTTGTTTGTATTAGTCTAGGTATTTCATATGTATAACACATATATTCACAATATTTATGTATAAAAACTGTATCGTGGAGGGAGGGGGGAATATTAATGATGGGAACTATAGGCTTTACTAGGCAACTACTGGGCATATGGTACAATTAGATTGCCCTCCAATGGGTCCACTGGAATTATTCTAAACTTGGCCTTAATTATTATAACCAAAATTATGTCAAAATTACCTAATAAAACACCATTTATGTACACAATCTCTATTCTAGATGGACAGGGAAATGTTTTTTTAAGGGATGATTATGGAATGGTGCACCCGCCTGCGCTAACGGTTTACGCTGGCGGGGCACCAGTGGAGGATAAGATGAACATCCTCATGTTCATGAACATGAGGTCAGGTCAGTTAGCCCATTGTGATAAATTCACCAAGAAATTATCACGATTTCCAGGGGGAACCGCGTGGAGGTCAACCTGACATGGTACATTGCTAGTAATAGGGTCATAAGTCCACATTACTAACAATCGGCAGGGAAATGTTAGGTATAAGAACTAGAGGCCCATTACAAACAACATATGGTACAGTAAGATTAACCTCCAATCGGTCCAACGCAAGCACCCAAAACTTGGCCTTAATCAAAAGCTAATAACGATAACCACAAATTGCGTGTCAAAATTAATTAAACACCATTCACGTAAACAAACTGTATTGTGGATAAATTAAGGGCAAGTTGTAAACTTAAAACAGGCTTATTATCAGAAGCCGTTACGACCTAACGTTGTGTGGGTTGATAACAGCCAAATAATTGCGGAACTCCAAACATTTGTTTGATGGTGTAATTAAGGAACATTGTAATTTACTCGTATATCATTACCCTTAACAGCGATTGTTATCAATTGTTTTATATGAGAACTTTGCAATACATAGCTCTTGTCTTAAAGACGGTCAGCCGTTCTTCGGTAGTGGAAATTTCGAATATTTTCATTTCGATTCCACGTTTTGTCATTTTTGCTATTAGTTTTTATTCACACAAAAGCTTACTGAACGAAGTTTGTGTGTATGGATGGATGAATGGATGTTTCTTACTCTTTAACGCAAAATTACGAATGGATTTTTAATGAAACTTTACAATATAGCTTACACATTAGAATACCACATAGGCTATATATTACACGGGTGAAACCAGGGACACAGCTAGTCCTAAATATTTAATGCTGAACAACATTTGTTTAAAAGAGCAACACACAAGTTTCTTGCTCGTTCTTTTTGTGATAGACTTGCTTTCGGAATTAGTGGTAGAGTCAAAAAAACATTATGTGACTAATCAAAAGTGCTTATATGTATTAAGTTTATTTGAATATAGTATTCAATATCATTGGATTGCTTCATGATGGTTTAGTGGTTTGCCTCACTAAATCCGACGGTTTCGCGTTCGATTCAACGTTATATACGTCTGGGTGTTTTCTATGTATATTATGTAAAATATATATAACTCAAAGGTGACTGACATAGTGATATATCAACAGCCCAAACTACTGGACAGATCGGGCTGAAATTTGGCATGTGAAATTATGATCTAGGCATGTAGGCATGAAAGTTTGTAGATTATGATCTGAGACTTTGCATGCATAAAGCCTGACGTAGAAGATCCTAAGAAAGGATTTTGATAAATTCCACCCCTAAAGGGATAAATTAACGCGAGCGAAGCCGCGAGCCAAACCTAGTTAAATATAAAAAAGCAGTTGCGTATGTATTAAAACTTACCGACCTATTTAATTACTTATTGAGGGCATTATACCTAAGAATATACTTAACAAGCTTTATTAAACCAATAGGTATATTGTGTAGTAACCAGTGTTTGAGTAATTAAATACCATTATACTCATTGATTAGACTACAATTACTATTTAATTGGGACACGACTTCGAAACCGCTGTAAATAATTTATATTAAGATTCTATATATACATAACTAGCTGTACCCGTGACTTCGTCCGCGTGGATATTAACTTTATTTTTCTAAAATAAAAGTAGGCTAAATTACTCCTTATTACATCAGATATCTGCTAAAAAAAGTCCCGTCCTGGTCCTGCCATTTCAGAGATAAGCCGGAATAAACAGACAGACAGACAAAAATTGGTAAAAATGACATTACATTATATGTACCGTATTTATATACATATGCATGTAATAAAAACGGTTATTTATTTAGTATTACAAACAGACACTCCAATTTTATTTATATGTACAGATGTATAGATAATGTAGGACCTTGGTAGTTTTGTATAAAGTAGAACATAATTATGTGGAAATGGTGAAATGGAAATAGATGGAATGGAATGGAACTCTCAAATAAGCACTTTTAAATATTCATTTATTTTTTTATTCTACCACCACTCATTTGGAATTGATTCTGCATCAACGAAAGAAGATCGAGCATGAAACTTGCGTGTTGCTTTTTTTAATAAAAGATTCACCGATAAGGCAAGATTTTGTGTGAATACAAATTGGCAAATAGCAGGATGGCCAAGTATATAATATAATAACTAACACAATAAATCACATGGTAGATCCATTTAGTTTGTCAAACTATAATAGACTGTATAGTCTACTCATAAAAGGTATATAAACACAACGCCATCTAGTCCCACGGTAAGCAGAGCTTGTGTCATGGGTACTAGACAACTGATATAAATACTTAGATATATTTATTTTGTCGATATATATAATATACATAGAAAAACAACCAGACCGATACAAACAATCGTAAACATGAATACAAATGTTTGTGCCGTGCGAGGAATCGAACCCGCGACCATCGGACGTAAAGCAGTGTGCTAGACCGCTAGACCACACAGATCGTCGGTATTAGTATACATACATATATATGCTCGTAAAATCGATAACCAGTTTTCAAACGCTCGCAAATGAAATTATTTTACTTTAGTCCAATATAACTGGTACAGCGCATCACTATCCAAATTGAATGAACATGGAGCAGCCGAGCGGATTACACGCTCAGCCGATTCATTCATTCATTCACTCGTTCAAGACGATGAACGAATGGTTTTGTGGTGGGGGATTATCTGTGCTTTACACGTATTGCGCTCAGTCCTGCATCTGGCAATTTCAACTCAATTCAACTGTTTCCTTTCAGTAAATATTCAATTTGCGACCGTTTAAACATTTTATTCATGTGCAAATGAATTCTGTATACTGTACAAGTGAATTGCTTTGGTAATGTATATAATTCGAAATCTTTCTACAAGTTTCCTACGTTCCAATTCGCTCGTGATTGATTCGTTTAGGATAAGAAACTGTTTCAGTTTTGTGTGTATATCTCAGTGCTCGTTTTGAATTTAAAGTACCTATTTTTTAGTTTTGAATATTTATTTATTTATATAGATTAACATTTACAGTTTTTATTATCTGTAGTCCCCAAACTAAGTCTAGATTAGATTAAGATCTATCCCAATATACAGGACTGTATCTTGGGATAGATGTGGGGACATTTTGTAGCTGGCAGCGCTGATATAAAAAATAAGCAGTATATATACACTACAGTTAAACTATTTTAAAAATAGATTAATTGTTTATGGTTATTCCATTAGAAGAAACACTACTGTCATCCATCAGGATCCAATCGTGATTATCCTTATAGCACAGTAGTTATCATCTCACCACTGTAGCGTTATATATAATAATATCGCTACGTAATATATTTATTTATGTAGTACATAGGTAGTGAGTATACAGATGTAATAATTGTATAATTTATTGTAGATTATTACCTATGTTTATTTGGTAGTGTGCTACATGGCTTATTAGTAAAGCTTATATTCGGCGCGGAGTCGTAACGTGGACTGACTTTGCACTGAACTTAAATCTATGTTATCCGGATAGAATAGACTCGAGACCTTTCATTAGTAGAAAGGTTGACAGAAGTGTAGGGATATCCTGCTAAGTTTTGTCGTTGATTCATTCTGGAACTTTCTTGATTTTAACCTGACAATTTGCCCAGTATTTTATTAAAGTTTCCACATGGTACGACATGGAGCTAAGTCTGTTGGTACATTGCTGGCATTGGAGTAGTTAGTCCACATTACTAACAAACCCCTTTCTCGCCTATAGTGAGTAGTAACAGCTAGTTACTTTTTTTTAATAGATGATAATGGTGTACCCGTCTGGGCTAATGGTTTATGCTGGCAGTAATGACAGCCCAGTTCGAATTAAAAGCTTGTAGTGAAAAGTACATATTAAGAAAAGAAGAAATTAATAGTCGCCGTGTATTTTGCCAGGACCCTATTCCCTACTGGGCACGTGCCCAGGGCCCTGCGATTGTTTGCGGCCCTCTAGTCTAGTCTAGTCCCTACTCCATTACCAAACGATAACCGATACTCTACTCTCGCCTGAAAATCAGTCTTAATAAATGCTTACCGACTATGATCAGTTTGTTGATTTTTGTTATTTTTTTATATAAATATATAGTAACCCCTCATCACGTAACGACATTTTAAAATTATTTTTGCCAGATTTGTTTCTAAGATAGGGCATCCCCATATACATCTCTAAAGAGTCATGTTCAAAATTAATTATCTATTCTAACAAAATAGTGCTATGGTATATTAGTATGGTCATAAGGGCCCCATTATCCTAATGTGCCTCTAGGTGAAAATAGGTGAAAGACAGCCCTAAGACTGGCTGCTGCCACGTAACACGATGTACAGAAGTACAGTTGTATTAGTAACTGTAACTCGTTTTGCTTTTAAACTGTCAGTAGTGAGTTTAATTGCGTTATAGAATTTGGGACAATGGAAAATGAAGTGTACAGTGGAGCAGGGGATAATCCGACGCGGCCGCAAAACCATTCGTTCAATCTTCTATGTCTGAATAAATGAAAACGTTTGTTCGAGCAAATAATTCGCTCGTACCCATCTTGCTTCCATTTGGAATGAGAATAGTGATGGGACATCGTATAATGTGATATTATTATTTATGGTATTTTTTTTACGATGAAAGATAAATTGTAGAAGTATGTAGTTTTCTAATTTATAAAATTCTCGTGTCACAGTATTGTGACAATGTAAATATTATATATAAATCGAAACTAAATATATATAGAATGATGGACAATCGGCTATGCTGTTCTCGTGATACAATATATCTTCATTTCAAATTTCATTAATATCCGTTCAGCCATTTAGTAGAGAAGATGTAACAGACAAACGTATAATATTAGTATGAATACGCAAATATACTTCGTCACAAAAAATCGTGTTATTAAACAAAGGAGCTATGATTTTATTGTGACGTTACATCGACCCCATCCCTACACGGCCGCGATTTCATTAACTGAAGGGTTGCATACGTGTTTGTTTGGGCTGCCAAAACTTCACATTAACACGGGAACAAGCAATTACTGTGTTGACCACATCAAAATACTCTTCACTGACAGTGTTGCCAACAAATAGTACACTTAATTTTGCCAGCAAATAGTAAACTTTATAACTAAAACTGTAAAGTCGATTTCCCAAAAAAAAAGTACGGGAACAAGCAATTACTGTGTTGACCAAATCAAAAAACTCTTCACTGACAGTATTGCCAACAAATTTTAAACTTTATAACCAAAACTTTAAAGTCGATTACCCAAAAAAAAATTATCAAGTTTTACGACGGTAGAAAAAAGTATACGGCCCATCTGATGGTTACCTTTGCCTATAGACGTCTGAAACAGCAGGGTTCGTCACTTGCGCGTTGCCAGACCATTAAGAAACTAGTACAAATCAAAATATTTGCAGTAATTATGTTTTTTGAGTTCTTGATATTTCTACGTTGTTACGTAAGTCATATCCGTCAAGCAGGAGTTGGTCTTAGCCGCACCTTAAATAATGAAAATACATTTTTTCATTCAATTTTTAAATACATACATAATATACATAGGAAACATCGGACGTGTACGATCAATACAAACAAACATACTCATGAGTACTGTGCGAGGAACCGAATATTCCCCCTCTCCAATCGATCTAACATCCAATTCAAACGGGAATTGAAATTACGAGGATCTGAGCCGAGGTTCGAACCCCTAACGGTTATCTGCGTTAACCACTATTGGTCTAGCTGTTTTCTATGTATATTATATGTGTATTAACACAAAAATATCTAAATATTTATATCAGTTGTCTAGTACTCATAACACACTACTTAGCTTGGAACTAGATGGAGCTGTGTGAATTGTATCGAACAATAAATCACTCATTACGACAGTAATAAACACATTTCCTTCAAACATTAAGCCGTCTAAAGCCGGGTCGCTTTCATACTCGTACAATGAGAGAAAGAACTACATCTCACTAAGCTTTTATCGCCATTTCGTGACATGCGATGAACTTCTTAGCTTTGAACTTAGAGGCCTGCCATACAAAAGTAAGGTATAACAATCTCAGGACAATTCACATAGCGCCATCTAGACCCAAGTTAAGCTAGCTAAAGCTTGTGTTATGGGTACTAGACAACTGATACAAATATATAGATATTTTTTTTCGTAAATACATATATATATTATACATAGAAAACACCCAGACCGATACAAACAATCATACTCATGAATACAAATGTTTGTGCCGTGCGAGGAATCGAACCCGCGACCATCGGACGTAAAGCGGTGTGCCAGACCGCTAGACCACCGAGGTCGTCATAATCTTAATCATTCATTTACATACTAGCTGTTCCCGCGACATTGTGTTCGTATAACTGTTTTATTTGTTTATAGGAATATAACAAACGATAAATTTTATGTAAATCTTACCACAATATATGTATTACTAGCTGTTGCCTGCGACTTCGTCTGCATTTCCGTCGTTTTTCGTAAAATAAATAGTCTATGTCCTTCTTCACGGTTCAGTGGTTTTGATGTGTTTTCCTAACATTTCCCTTCATTGCTCTGCTCCTATTGATCCTAGCGTGATGAAAGTATACTGAAGAATAATTGTACCAACGTTAAAATATATTTCAAGAACATATAGACAGACAGACAAAAATTTTACTGATTGCATTTTTGTCATCAGTATTGATCACTAATCACCCTGTGATAGTTAGTTTGGAAATAAATTTTTGTTATAAGTATAGATTAGTGGACGCTAGAGAAATAAATTTTACTATAATAGAATAGGAAGAATACAAAATTATTTATTCAAATACATAAACTTAAATTTAAGTTCTTTTGAATAGTCACACTTTTTTTTATCTACCGCTCCTTCAAAGCTGTCTCACAAGAAGAACGAGAAAGAAACTTGCGTGGTGCTCTTTTAATTATTAAATCATAAATTATTTGAGTAATATTTGTTTCATTTCTGCAATAAGAGAATTGACTCTCTGTAAGAAAATTATCTGAGTAGGTAATCGTTGTTTCATTTCTGAAATAAAAGACTGTTACAACTTTAAGTTTTTAAGTTGAAATATGTGAATATAAACTAGCCATATCATTGGAGTAAAAATTTTTGTATTGATTTTATTTGAAAACGGAAATAGAAATAATATTTAGTCAATACAAGCACTTTTGAATAGTTATATTTTTTTATTCTACCACTCATTCGGAACGCAGATTCATCACAAGAAGGATAGCAAGAAACTTGTGTGTTGCTCTTTTAAATCTATTTTTTTTTTTATAAATAATTACACAATAACAAGATACTTATATCAATTAGATACATACATAGATACTAAAATAATGTTTGTTGGATTTTTTCCCTTAAAATTATTATTTTGCGTTCTATTACGTTGATAAAGTCCCCAATAATAATAGTTTTTCTCATATACATATTTTTCATATACAAACAACGTCCGGTTATTTTTATTAGGTATATGTATAGATTTAATAATACAAGATGCCCTTTTCTTATCTTTTCTTTCTATATCCACCCAAAGGTTACCATTGGAAATGGTTTGCGATAAGACCGCATTTTGTATACTTAATGTTTTAATTATTATCTGTATTTCGTCCAATAAATAAATATCCAGAAAACATATTGTATTTATATTGTTCTTTTAAAAACCAATTTATTCACACTTAATATAAAATGAACTTTTAAAATAATATAAACTTAAAACATTGCAAAAAAATTATTAATAGCAACGGAGTAACTGTCCTTTGATCTCATCTATCCATCTCATCCCGTTAATTATTATTATTAGATGAAATATTCATAGGATTTTCACCCGAGTCAAGCCGGGCGGGTGACTAGTATACAATATAACTAGGATATACCCAATTCAAAGACAGACACAATTGGCACTACGTGCAATAAATCTATAGCTGTCGGCGCAATATTATCGAGGTGCTGCGACAGTGCGAAAGAGACGGAAGACACAGAAGCTTACGCAGGGTTGTCAACTGCCAACCTTGAAACATTTTTAACAGCCTTAATGGTTTAACAGCTTATACACCTTACTTCCTATCGTCGCGGGATCTATTCCTCGCACGGTACAAATATTTGTATTCATGAGTATAACTGTTTGAGTCTGGGTGTTTTTTTTTAACAGTTTCGGTAGTCTAGCGGTTTAGACACCGCCTTACTTCCGATGGCCGCGGGATCTATTTCTCGCACAGTACAAATATTTGTATTCATGAGTATGATTGTTTGTATTGGTCTCGGTGTTTTCCATGTATATTATGTATGAATTAACAATTGTCTAGTATGCCAAATTGTCCAGGGTTATTATTATTATTTCATATGATAGAACGAAATATATTCTTCAATCCTAAAAAAACAGGCAAAGTCGTGGGTAACAGCTAGTAATATACAATTGTGGCTGGAGTGCACACTCGCAGGTCAAGTCTCGTACTTTATAGAAGAATGTTAGTACACTTAATACCTCGTACCGATGACCAAAAATCTCGTACTAGTTCGAGAATTCTCGTACGATCGACAACCCTGAACTTAGGGTAGGGTGAGGTACGAAATTCTGTTGATTGTGCGGATTAGGGCCGATGAGAGTAATACTGGTAAATCCCATTCGGGGAGACAAGCGAAACGCAATCCAATCCCCCCGAGATAGAATTGAAGTTTACGCGACATTAAACCGGGAATAAAATCTCAAACGCTAGTATTTGTTGAAGTATTCAGAATTTCTGATAATAAAGTTGCAGGGTAACACACATAGGGATATGTTGGTGTATGGATATTTGCATTTGAAAGAGACGGGGCCCGGTTCGTTAACATTTAGATAGATTTACTTTAGTTATTGAAACCATTGAATCTGTACTTCGAAGGTTTTCATAATATCGAAGAAGATATTGATTTTTATAACAATATTTTTTATGGTGTACTAGCTGTGCCCGCGCATTCGTCCGCGTGTTATACCTTGATCAAATAAAGAAGAAATATTCAATACTCTTACCCCAAAAAAAAAGAATTATCGTTCTAACTTCAAATATGACAATTTTCTATATATACTTCCATCCCCCATTTTATTTTATCCCCTTATTTATATTCGATCAATTGCCTAAAGAGTTCTAAGGTTTCAGGTTCAAGGTTCTAGCTTTAAAATTGACAATGCTTCCATACAAACTTTCATCTGCCCTTTCAACCCCTTATAATCCTTTATTCACAATAAAAAGTAGCCTCCTTTCTCAGGGTATAAACTATCTGTGTACCAAATTTCATTTAAATCGGTTCTGTAGTTATGACGTGAAAGCGAGACAGACAGACAGAGTTATTTTCTCATTTATAATAGTAGTAGAGCAAGAGCCCACGACGGCCAGACATACGTCATTTTAGTAAACGTGAAAGTTCTTGTATGCGTGTCCCCAACACAGGTAAGAATGATCCCCAAACATGAAACCTGGATCGTGGTTCCTTTGGCAGGTACCAGGTAACAAAGGTGTAAATAAAATCATATCAAATTCGTTATTTTAAGAAACTCCATATTTTCATATATTGTTCGTAGCATTATTATAACTTGCGCTGCTCATTGCCAGACACTTAGTGTGGTTCCAACCCCCCGCCGGACGCCCCTAAACTATACTATTTTAGAAATAAACTTACGTCATTATAATAAAGCTGAACTTTATATATATTATTGAGAGAACTCTCAAACTGAGTTTCCTAAATTGCCAGACAGTTTTCTTGGTTCCTTATCCTACCAGACTCATTGAAACCGTATATTGGGTAACAACGGTGTATACAATTTCATATCAAATTCGTTATTTTAAGATGCTCCATTTATTCACATATTGCTCGTAACAGTATTATAACTTTCTCTGCTCGTTGCCAGACCCTTAGTGTGGTTCCTACCCCCCGCCGGACCCCCCTAAACTATACTATTTTATAAATAAACTTACGTCATTTTAATAAAGCTGAACTTTATATATATTATTGAGAGAACTATTAAACTGAGTTTCCTAAATTGCCAGACAGTTTTCTTGGTTCCTTATCCTACCACACTCATTGAAACCGTATATTGGGTAACAACGGTGTATACAATTTCATATCAAATTCGTTATTTTAAGATGCTCCATTTTTTCACATATTGCTCGTAACAGTATTATAACTTGCTCTGCTCGTTGCCAGACCCTTAGTGTGGTTCCAACCCCCCGCCGGACCCCCTAAACTATACTATTTTATAAATAAACTTACGTCATTTTAATAAAGCTGAACTTTATATATATTATTGAAAGAACTACTAAATTGAGTTTCCTAAATTGCCAGACAGTTTTCTTGGTTCCTTATTCTACCAACCGTATATTGGGTAACAACGGTGTATACAATTTCATATCAAATTCGTTATTTTAAGATGCTCCATTTTTTCACATATTGCTCGTTACAGTATTATAACTTGCTCTGCTCATTGCCAGACCCTTAGTGTGGTTCCAACCCCCCGCCGGACCCCCCTAAACTGTCTGGCAATTTAGGAAACTCAGTTTGAGAGAACTCTCAATAATATATATAAATTTCAGCTTTATTAAAATGACGTAAGTTTATTTATAAAATAGTATAGTTTAGGGGGGTCCGGCGGAGGGTTGGAACCACACTAAGGGTCTGGCAACGAGCAGAGCAAGTTATAATACTGTTACGAGCAATATGTGAAAAAATGGAGCATCTTAAAATAACGAATTTGATATGAAATTGTATACACCGTTGATACCCAATATACGGTTTCAATGAGTCTGGTAGGATAAGGTACTAAGAAAACTGTCTGGCAATTTAGGAAACTCAATTTAATAGTTCTTTCAATAATATATATAAAGTTAAGCTTTATTAAAATAACGTAAGTTTATTTATAAAATAGTATAGTTTAGGGGGGTCCGGCGGGGGGTTGGAACCACACTAAGGGTCTGGCAACGAGCAGAGCTAGTTATAATACTGTTACGAGCAATATGTGAAAAAATGGAGCATCTTAAAATAACTAAATTGATATGAAATAGAATACACCGTTGATACCCAATATACGGTTTCAATGAGATTGGTAAGATAAGGAACCAAGAAAACTGTCTGGCAATTTAGGAAACTCAGTTTAATAGTTCTCTCAATAATATATATAAAGTTCAGCTTTATTAAAATGACGTAAGTTTATTTATAAAATAGTATAGTTTAGGGGGGTCCGGCGGGGGGTTGGAACCACACTAAGGGTCTGGCAACGAGCAGAGCAAGTTATAATACTGTTACGAGCAATATGTGAAAAAATGGAGCATCTTAAAATAACGAATTTGATATGAAATTGTATACACCGTTGTTACCCAATATACGGTTTAAATTAGTCTGGTAGGATAAGGAACCAAGAAAACTGTCTGGCAATTTAGGAAACTCAGTTTGAGAGAACTCTCAATAATATATATAAATTTCAGCTTTATTAAAATGACGTAAGTTTATTTATAAAATAGTATAGTTTAGGGGGATCCGGCGGGGGGTTGGAACCACACTAAGGGTCTGGCAACGAGCAGAGCAAGTTATAATACTGTTACGAGCACTTTGTGAAAAAATGGAGCATCTTAAAATAACGAATTTGATATGAAATTGTATACACCGTTGTTACCCAATATACGGTTTCAATGAGTCTGGTAGGATAAGGAACCAAATAAACTTACGTCATTTTAATAAAGCTGAAATTTATATATATTATTGAGAGTTCTCTCAATAATATATATAAATTTCAGCTTTATTAAAATGACGTAAGTTTATTTCTAAAATAGTATAGTTTAGGGGGGTCCGGCGGGGGGTTGGAACCACACTAAGTGTCTGGCAATGAGCAGCGCAAGTTATAATAATGCTACAAACAATATATGAAAATATGGAGTTTCTTAAAATAACGAATTTGATATGATTTTTTTTACACCTTTGTTACCTGGTACCTGCCAAAGGAACCACGATCCAGGTTTCATGTTTGGGGATCGTTCTTACCTGTGTTGGGGACACACATACAAGAACTTTCACGTTTATTAAAATGACGTATGTCTGGCAGTCGTGGGCTCTTGGGCTATAGTATTTATTGAAGTATTCAGAATTTCTGATAATAAAGTTGCGGGGTACACACACATAGGGATGTGTTAGTGTATGGATATTTGCATTTGAAAGAGACTGGGCCCGGTTCGTTAACATTTAGATAGATTTACTTTAGTTATTGAAACCATTGAATCTGTACTTCGAAGGTTTTCATAATATCGAAGATATTGATTTTTGTAACAATATTTTTTTATGGTGTACTAGCTATGCCCGCGACTTCGTCCGCGTGTTATACCTTGATCAAATAAAGAAGAAATATTCAATACTCTTACCCCAAAAAAAAGAATTATCGTTCTAACTTCAAATATGACAATTTTCTATATATACTTCCATCCCCCATTTTATTTTATCCCCTTATTTATATTCGATCAATTGCCTAAAGAGTTCTAAGGTTTCAGGTTCAAGGTTCTAGCTTTAAAATTGACAATGCTTCCATACAAACTTTCATCTCCCCTTTCAACCCCTTATAATCCTTTATTCACAATAAAAAGTAGCCTCCTTTCTCAGGGTATAAACTATCTGTGTACCAAATTTCATTTAAATCGGTTCTGTAGTTATGACGTGAAAGCGAGACAGACAGACAGAGTTATTTTCTCATTTATAATAGTAGTATTTATTGAAGTATTCAGAATTTCTGATAATAAAGTTGCGGGGTACACACACATAGGGATGTGTTAGTGTATGGATATTTGCATTTGAAAGAGACTGGGCCCGGTTCGTTAACATTTAGATAGATTTACTTTAGTTATTGAAACCATTGAATCTGTGCTTCGAAGGTTTTCATAATATCGTGTAAGCGTACATTGGTAAAGTAGCAATTAGTTTCTCTTGTTAGTAACATAGATGGCGCTACCTTAGCGCCCCACGTACCGTACTTTGTAGATAATAGTTATTTTTGGAACTACAATTTGTAAGCGTACATTGGTAAAGTAGCAATAGTTTCTCTTGTTAGTAACATAGATGGCGCTACCTTAGCGCCCCACGTACCGTACTTTGTAGATAATAGTTATTTTTAAAACTACAATTGGATTATTGGGGCATAAAACGAGTAGCGGTTGTTGTGTGAAGACGTTGTCGGAAACATCACAGAAAGGATCATCACTAACCAAGGAAGCAGGTCAGTTTTACTTAATTTATTATGTTAAATAGGCTTAATTGCTTAGTTTACGTAACATTGTAGTGGTATCCATTATGTACTGAGATTGTATACGTGTATGGAGAATAAACTTTATACGGAAAGTATGATTTTGGGTTTCAATTATATCAACTCCTTTCAACTCAGAAGTGGGATAGGCAGGCAGACTACCTATGGCCGAGTTAACCTTAGCAGTATGATTGCCTGTCTATCCTTGCCCACCGTAGTGAAAGTTTTTGAGCGAAATTGTACGTGTTTAAAATTTCTTTTTTTTTCTGTATGCGTATACCACTACAATGTCTCATTGAAATTATTGGTGATATAAGTGTAATGAAGTATTTATGCAGTTACTTTAAAAAAAAATACATATAATTAATATGAACATAATCTTCCAATATAATTTAAAATCTACCCACTCGAGTTATAGACACAATTATTGATTAAATAATTGAGTTGCTACTGATTGAGATTAATTGTTATTTGGATGAAAATGGTGGTGTAAAATCGTGAGTATTATGATATGGTAATCACTAAGACCTCATATACACAATAAGTAGCATGATTAGAATCCAATTAGGTGGTGGTAATACTTAAACATCTCCAAACAGAGGTACTAATAAAAGTATGCTGTGCTACCTACAATTGTCGTTTGCCGCATTCTAGTATACTAGATAATTATCCGTATTTTACCGTACCATTATGTAAGAAGTAACATTGAGGTTAATATTTAATCGGTATTAAGATGATACAATTATAGGTATATTGTATTGTAGTATATTATAACGTATATTGTTCACATCTAGTAAAGAATCTATGCAATGATTTCATGATAGAGTGCAGAATTGCCTTCTAGGTATACAAATATACAAGTTGTAATTGATATGAAATCTGTTTAAGTTCGTTTTTAGATAGTAACTAATATGCTCCAATACTATGCCAACTACACGCGGGGAACTTATATTTAACATTGTCTAAGGTATTAACTCAAGTTGGGTTACCAGTAAAATAAACATATACTACTCTTGTTTACGTATTACATGTTTCAGTATCATGGACGCCAGTGACAACGAGAATACAACTGGGATGAACTTGGAAATACATCATCAGGACCGTCACCTGGTGCAGGATATACGGGCTAGAGAGCCTGAAGTAACACTAATGGGTGAGCGATATTCCGTAGACGTACATGGACAAACAAGTGGTGAGTCTCGCCGGGTAATGACTCGTGACACATCGGGTATTCATCGGGAAAGTGAGTCTCGTCGGGTAAAGACTCACTTATCATCGGGTATGCAACGGGAAAGTGAGTCTCGTCGGGTAAAGACTCACTTATCATCGGGTATGCAACGGGAAAGTGAGTCTCGTCGGGTAAAGACTCACTTATCATCGGGTATGCAACGGGAAAGTGAGTCTCGTCGGGTAAAGACTCACTTATCATCGGGTATGCAACGGGAAAATGAGTCTCGCCGGGTAACGACTCACTTTTCATCGGGAAATCATCGGGAAGGTGAGTCTGATCAGGTAGAGACTCGCCCTTCACCAAGTACTCGTCGGGAAGGCGAGTCCCGCAGGGGTAACACTGGTCAGATGACTGAATGCTACCGTGAAAGTATTCACCGGTTTGAGACTTCTCGTTCATCAAATCGGCGAAGCGTGAGTCATCGTCGGGTGTTACAAACTCCTGATCGTCTAGATCATCGACGGAATGGTGAGTCAGCAGTTAATAGCCGTAGTAATAATGAGCAACAATATAGGCGCTCATGTAGTCAGTCGCGAATAGCAGCAGCAGCTATTAATTATTCGCAGCGTAGTCGATCAAATAGTAGGCAAAGACGCCGTTACAGTTCTAGAAGTAGATCACCGGAAATAGGACTTCACAACGAGAGCCGAAACATGCCCAACCTACATCATAGGCCAATTAGCCACAAGACAAACAATGGGATGCATAGCCACACAAGTTACTGTGTACGCGAAAATTATGCAAGCAATAGTCTGAAACGGAATCGGCATCGCAGTGCAAGTGGTAGCCCCCGACTCATAAAATTCGGGAAAGTAATACCAATGAGATCTTAGATAAGTTTCTACATATCCTAGATAGCATGAAAGGTTCGAGCTCTAAACTATCCTTAAATAATGTGGTTCCAGAATTCGACCCAATGAAAAAGGATCAAACCATCTTGACTTGGCTCACGAAAGTCGAGGAATGTTCCTCGATCTATGGGTGGAATGAGCGAGAAACGATACATTTTGCATTGCCAAAGCTCGTTGGTGTCGCAAAGTCATGGTATCAGGGTTTGGACACAGTCATGCTATCATGGAACATGTGGAAAAAGAAACTTATAGAATCTTTCCCATGTCGAGAGGACTATGCGGAGTTACTAACGGAGATGCTGGCCAAGCGTGTTCGTTATGGCGAATCGCTTGAACAGTATTATTATGATAAAATGAATTTACTTAACAGAAGTTCCATTAAAGGTCGCAAAGCGGTAGACTGTTTATTACACGGAGTCGAAGATAGGGCAGTGAGAGTGGGTGCACAAGCGGCCCGATTCCAAGAGCCAGAAGATGTGTTAAGGTATTTTAAGACCGTTAAGGTTGCAAACGTGAAGGACAGTGACAAAACAAGACAAGATCGACGCATTACTTCTAATAAATACAGGACAGGACAGACTAAAAGAGTTTTCAAATGTTATAACTGTGATACAGACGGTCATAGGAGTTTTGAATGTCCGAAGCCAGCCAACAAATGCTCAAAATGCAATAAAGTTGGGCATTTGGATATTCATTGTAGAGCATTGTTTACTCAGAAAACTAGTAGGAATTACTCGCAGAATACGATAGATAACACAAACAAACATACACAAGACAGACATGGAACATATTTGAGAGATGAGAAGCAAATCGCCTCACTAACTACTTCTGATAAAGTTAATAGAAAATATATAATACAGGTAGAATTAAATGGGCTAAGCATGGAATGTTACGTAGATCTTGGTAGTCAATGTACTCTAATTAGGGAACAAATCTCGAATGAACTAAATCTCGTCGTAACGACTAATGACTTACCTGTAATGCAGGGAGTAGGTGGAGACTGTTTTGTGCCATTAGGCCGCTGTTATGGCGAAATTAAAGTACAGGGAATAAAGGAAAGTATTGAAATTTTCATTGTAAATAATAATATATTAAAGTACCCAATGCTGCTAGGACATTCTTTTACAGAAAAACCAAATATAGTTATTACAAAGACTCCTGAACAAATAATTTTTGAGAGGATCATGCCTAATAAAATACTTTTGAGAGTTCAAATGGCAACCAATGTACCACCTCATAGTACGAGAGTGATACCTGTGGTGACCACCCCGGAGTATGCAGGCAAAGTGCTGGTGAATGGCAGTATAAGAGGTCCGAGTGGAGAAGAACATTATCTTTTACCAGGTGAATATTCTTTGGAAGCAGGCATCGGTCGCCTACTCATTCACAATGTGAGTAACAAAAATCTTATAGTTGATCATAACTCAATTTTAACACGAGCAATTCCGGTATCGTATAAATACGATATATATTCTATGACGTTTGCTGAATTCAAGTCAGACGAAAAGGTTTTATGTGGTACGCAGATTACTATAAAGGAGAAACTAGCATTACAAAATCTTTTATCTAAATACAGTGATTGCTTTTCCACGGGACTAAAAGATCTTGGTTTTACGACGGCGGGCGAGATGACAATCGAACTTAATGATTCGGAACCAGTAGTATACAGACCATATAGACTGTCTTGGGGTGAGAGAGACCAAGTAAGGAATATGGTACAAGAGATGATGGATGCTGGTATCGTACGGGAAACGTCATCTCCTTATGCTAGCCCTATAGTGTTGGTACAAAAGAAGACTGGAGAGAAACGTTTATGCATCGATTATCGCGCTCTTAATCGAAGAACGAAGAAGGATCATTATCCACTCCCCCGTATTGAAGATCAACTAGACCAGCTTGCAGGCAGTAAGATGTTTATATCTCTGGATCTAGCATCAGGATACTACCAAATTCCCATCGCTGAAGCCTCTCAGGAGAAAACAGCCTTCGTGACCCCCGATGGTCAATACCAGTTTACAAGAATGCCTTTTGGCCTTGTAAACGCCCCGTCTGTCTTCCAGAGAACAATGAATAAAATACTAGCAGATGCAAAAATTAAATACGCACTAATTTATATGGACGACTTTCTTATTCCCGCAACTTCTTTTGAACAAGGTTTAGATAGGTTGGAAGAAGTTCTCGCATTAATAAAGCGGGGTGGCCTAACCCTCAAATTAAGTAAATGCAGGTTCTTTTTTGACAGGATCGATTTTCTTGGTTTCGAAGTTGGCGCGGATGGCATTAAACCTGGCAGTAAGAAGACTGAAGCTGTGGATAAATTCCCAGCTCCTAGGAGCGTGCATGAACTACGGCAGTTCGTGGGTCTGGCTAGTTTTTTTAGAAGATTTGTAAAGGGATTCGCGTTAATTGCGAGACCGCTCACCGATCTCCTCAAGAAGAATTCCGAATGGAAATGGGATGCCCCACAGGAGGAAGCATTTGGTAAATTAAAAGCCAATTTGGTACAAAGACCCGTTCTCACTCTGTATGACCCTAAACGTGAAACTCAAGTACATACTGACGCATGTAAGAACGGCGTTGGAGGCGTGTTGGTTCAAAAAAATGATGAAGGTCTATTCATACTACAGTCGTAAAACTACAACTGAAGAACAACGACTGCACTCGTTTGAATTGGAAACTCTGGCGGTAGTGGCATCTTTAGCCAGATTTCGAGTATATCTAGTTGGTATTCCTTTCAAAGTCTTGACGGATTGTAACGCCCTACGGACTACCATGACTAAAAGGGATCTTATTCCTCGAATTGCACGTTGGTGGATTCAGCTACAAGAGTTCGACTGTGAAATAGAATATCGTGCCGGATCCGCCATGCAACACGCGGATGCATTAAGCCGCAACCCAGTTGGAGAACCTGAAAATGATATACACATACTAGATGTGTTAAATACCAACATTGATGATTGGATCGCGACAGTCCAATCTAATGACGAAGAAATCTGTCGTATCAAGGACGTACTGGGAAATTCCGAATCAGCAGAAGTGGCCGATATATTAAAGAATTATAAGGTCAAAAATGATAAAGTGTTTCGGATTACAGGTAGTAGTGGCTCAGATTTGCGATGGGCGGTACCAAAAGGAGTTCGTTGGCAGATTTTAAAGATGAATCATGATGATTTAGGTCATTTCGGCTTTGACAAAACTCTTGCACGTATACAAGAGACATTCTGGTTTCCCAAAATGAGGCGCTTTGTTAAAAAGTATGTTCGAGCATGTTTGCAATGTGCTCACCATAAAGGGACTACGGGTAGACAGGAAGGCGAGTTACATCCTATACCAAAGATTGAGATTCCCTTTCACACCATCCATGTAGATCATCTTGGGCCTTTTGTGCGGAGCAGCAGAGGTAACTCCTATCTTCTTGTTATAGTAGATGGTTTTACGAAATACGTGAATATTAAACCAGTAAGGAACACTAAAACTAGTACTACTACAAAGGTTATACAGGAACATATGAGTTACTTCGGCACCCCGACGAGGCTTATCAGTGACCGAGGAACCTCATTTACGAGCTCAGCGTTTCAAACCTTTTGTAAGTCCAACGGGGTAAAGCACATCTTAAACGCTGTATCTACACCAAGAGCTAATGGACAAGTGGAGAGATTCAATCGCTCTATTTTAGAAGCCCTGTCCACAAAGTGCTCAGATAAAAATGATAAACACTGGGATGAATATATATTCAGTATTCAGCTGGGCTTAAATACGACAGTTCACAAAACAACTGGAAAAAGCCCATCCGAGTTGCTCTTCGGGTTTAAAATTAATAGTGGTTCAGAAAATATACTAAGTGATGTAATTATTGAAACCATCAATAAGAAATCGGCAGAGGACCTTGAAGACATACGATCTGACGCAAGTAAGAACATTGAGAACCAGCAGAGGAAGGAGAAGGAAAAGTTTGATTCTAAAAGGAAAGCTAGCACCGTGTATTCTGTAGGTGACTTGGTGAGCATCAGAAGAGATGTTCCTAGTGATGGCCAGTCCATGAAGTTGGCTATGAAATTCCAAGGGCCATATCGTATAAGGAAAATATTACCCAATGAAAGGTTTGTAGTCGAGGACACCCCTCTAACCAAGAGTAAAGGACACCGCCACTACAACAATGTTGTGGCTGTAGACAGAATAAAACCTTGGTTACATTTTGATAATAATTTTGGGTCCAGTTCCGAATCCGAACCTGAAGTTGTAAACTAAAATGTAATAATTATCATGTAGAAAGTTAAATTATTATATACAAGTATTTCATAATATCATCATTTAATTTTAAGTTGGCGAATATTATATACAATTATATTTTTACAATATATTATTTCTTAGTTTCCAGATATATACAACATTTATACATGCCTATACATCTGTAGTTAGAATATTATACTTTCTCTGTAAGAATAACGTTTTGATGTAATTGTTTTAATGTATTGTAACTAGAATGATAAATTACTACAACACTAAAGTGTTACAAACATATTAATAACATAATATAGATTATATTATCAACTTAGTAAACTAAGCTAGTTAATTAAGTTGTGTTCACAATTTGTTCACAACAATTCACAAAGTTGTGTAATCATTATATAGTCAGTATAGTATATTTAATATCAAATCAGGTTATGAATGAATTTTAGTTATTTTCTTTGTCGTTAATATGCTGAAGTATATCACGTTAACTTCAGAGTCCTAAACTGAAATAAATTTGAATATGTTTGTGAAAAATAAGGAAACAAATAATTAGTACTGTTATAATAGTTACATAATTAGGTTAATAATATTAAATTAATTTCAACATATTGAATTGTGTTCTTATAATTGTGAAGTCAATATTAATTGTTTTAGTTAGATTTGATGTATGTACAGTTACATCTGTGGGCCCGACGAAGGGACTCGTCTCAGCAGGATGGCCGAGTTGTAAGCGTACATTGGTAAAGTAGCAATTAGTTTCTCTTGTTAGTAACATAGATGGCGCTACCTTAGCGCCCCACGTACCGTACTTTGTAGATAATAGTTATTTTTGGAACTACAATTTGTAAGCGTACATTGGTAAAGTAGCAATAGTTTCTCTTGTTAGTAACATAGATGGCGCTACCTTAGCGCCCCACGTACCGTACTTTGTAGATAATAGTTATTTTTAAAACTACAATTGGATTATTGGGGCATAAAACGAGTAGCGGTTGTTGTGTGAAGACGTTGTCGGAAACATCACAGAAAGGATCATCACTAACCAAGGAAGCAGGTCAGTTTTACTTAATTTATTATGTTAAATAGGCTTAATTGCTTAGTTTACGTAACATTGTAGTGGTATCCATTATGTACTGAGATTGTATACGTGTATGGAGAATAAACTTTATACGGAAAGTATGATTTTGGGTTTCAATTATATCAACTCCTTTCAATCGAAGAAGATATTGATTTTTATAACAGTCTTTAATTTATTTATAGTATACTAGCTGGTCCCGCGACTTCGTCCGCATGTTATAGTGACCTTGACCAAATAAAGAATAAATATTGGATAATCTAACCTAAAAAAGCAAAAGAAAAAAGATTAATTGTTCTAGCTTTGAAAATAACAATGTTTCCATATAAATTTTCATCTCCCCTTTCGACCCCTTACAACCCTTTTATCATATTAAAAATAGGTTATGTCCTTTCTTAGGATCTAGACTATCTGTGTAACAAATTTCATTTAAATGGGTTCTGTAGTTTTGGCGTGAAAGCGAGACAGACAGACAGTATAATTGTATAGTAATTGTTTCACACTATAATTATAAGAAAATTGACATTTGTCTGTTGCATGTCAGAGATGATAATGTGAGAAAGTAATAAAGATTTAAAAACCACATACTATTTACTACAACATTATTTATATTATTAACCGGGTTAATTTATTAAGTTGCACTAGCCGTGTTCACGAGCTGATTCACCAGAAATTTATCATGATGGATTCTCTCCGAGCAGTTCCTGAGAGTTGGGACCGGAGTGTAGGTTTAAACAGCCTCTTAGCCGACATACGCCAACACTCACCTGCACTGCTTGTGTTTCTCTCCCTGCAAGCCAAATCTGTTAGGAGCCTGGTGGTGCAGTTTTGTATGTAATAGCGTAGCGCAGCGGTCTTCAACGTTTTACAAATGAAGGGTCAAAAATTTTTTCTGCATAGCGAGCCGCACCATATGTATTTTTAAAAGATATTTTTTACATTTTATATTAAAGGTACTTTTTATTACTTAATTTTTGTCGTTATTGAGAGTACGCCTATGCTTCACGGGCCGCAGAAAACACATTGGTGGGCCGCAAGAGGTCCGCGGTCCGCGGGTTGAAGGCCCTTGGTGTAGAGCTGTAGTTCTAGACAAGCCGAGATCGTTTAGAAGGTTGTAGAGATATTTCGCTTAAATACCTTTCGCTTATACCTCGATATAAATATAAACATTATTGGAAGATTCCAATAATGTTTATATTTATATCAATATATACAAAAAGAAATAGTAATTGTTGTTTAGTTACGGTTGTTTACTAGACAATGCAATTTTACATCTTTACAACGACTAGCTTGTTTCTCTAATAAACATAAATATAATTACAGACAAAGAGAAAGCCATCACAACTAAATTTAGTACATCAAAATATTCAAGGCTTTCTTGGCAAAGAATTAGAGATAGAATTATTTATAAGTAAATTTAATATTGACATTGTATGCCTCACAGAACATTGGTTAAAACAGTCCAATATGATATTTCAGTTACCAAATTATGAAATATTGAGTACATTTACTCGGCAAATTTCAATTAGAGGTGGTTCAATTATTTTATTAAAAAATAACATTAAAGGGAAAGAACGTAAAGATATTGTAGCACTTTCAAATGAATGCATTATAGAATTATCATGTGCAGAACTAGAGAAACACATAATTATATGTGTGTATAGGCCTCCTAACTCAGACTATGAAAAATTTGAGTCTACCATGGAAGATGTACTGAAGTTAGCATTCAAAAGTAACAAATTTATTTTGGTATGTGGGGATTTCAATATAGATCTTCTTGTTGATAGTCCTATAAGTAATAAAATTAGAAACCTTTTTAAAAGTTTTGATCTTGATCATATTTTCTTTGAACCTACAAGGATTACGTCCACTACAGCAACATGTATTGATAATATATATTGTAATTTTAGTATTTTAAATAAATCTATAATAAATACATTGCCGTCAGACCATTGCGGACAAATAGCAACATTCGCATGTAATGAAAAAAACGAGATTATATATAAGTTCTACAGACCAACAACAGCATTTAAATTACAGAAATTTAAAATCAAATTAAATGAAAGTTTACAGTTTTTAAAATTTGACAATATTGATCCAAATATATCATATAGTCGTTTTTTCGATATAATAAAAAATCATTTTGATAAAAATTTTACAGTAAAGAAATTTAAAGTCCATAATTCTAAGTATGCTGAATGGTCAACGTTAGGTATTTATATAAGTAGGAAAAATATGTATCAACTATATGATATTAGGTCCTATTTGCGTGATCCTATATTCGACGAATATGTTAAAAACTATTCAAAGATATTCAAAAAAGTATGTATGGCTGCAAAGGCACTTCATTTAAAAAATAAAATAAAGTCTTCTAAAAATAAAATAAAAGCTACCTGGAATATAATAAATACGGAAACAGGTAACACTAAGTCGCGACAGTTAGAATATGAGGTAAAAGCAGAAAATGGCGTCGTTATTGATAAAAATGAACTTGTTGCTCAAAATTTTGATAATTTCTTTTCCACAATACCTCTCAAAGCTACGGAAAGGTTAAACTCGTCACCTAGTCTAGCAGAAACATTATTAAAAAATACTGTAAGTCCATGCGTTTATGACTTTCATATCACCATATCAGCTGCTCCTGTATAATAAAAACATTCAACGCTCTCAATCTAAAGGGCACTGAGGATATCTGGGGTATGTCAGTTAGAGTAATAAAAACAGTAATAAACGAAGTTGCTTCACATTTAACTGAAATATTTAATATGAGCATTGATCAAGGTATCTTTCCAGATCTAATGAAAGTGAGTAAAATAATACCGCTATTTAAATCTGGTGACAAAGACAATATATCAAATTTTAGACCTATTTCAATTTTGCCAGTATTTAGTAAGATTTTTGAAAAGATATTACTTACACAAATGTTAGCTCATTTTAATACACATAATTTACTTCATAAACAGCAATTTGGATTTACGAGAGGACGGTCTACCACTGATGCAAGCATTAACTTAGTACAAAGTATTTTCGGTGCCTGGGAAGATTCACAGGATGCCATTGGTGTCTTCTGTGATCTCTCAAAAGCGTTTGATTGCGTCGACCATAGGACCTTATTGCTTAAACTAGAACATTACGGAATTAGAGAAAAGTCCTTAGAACTCATTGGATCATATCTGTGCGATAGAATTCAAGTAGTAGACATTAAAGGAAGCAAATCTAAGGGGTCATATATAAAAATGGGTGTACCCCAGGGCTCTGTCCTCGGCCCATTTCTTTTTCTTGTTTACATAAACGACTTACCATACCAGTTTCAAAATATACTTGACATTGTATTGTTTGCTGATGACACATCACTTATTTTCAAAGTGAAAAGAAATAATAAGGATTTTAGTAATATAAATAATGCTCTTGAAGATATTCTTAACTGGTTTACATCAAATAATCTAGCGCTTAATTCAATGAAAACAAAATGTGTTAAATTCTCTTTACCAAATGTAAAACAAGTAATGACAAATGTTAGTTTGAATGATCATGTTTTGGACTTTGTTGATGAGACTTCTTTTCTTGGTATTGTAATAGATAATAAATTGCAGTGGGGACCACATATATTCACACTGGCCAAAAGACTTAGCTCGGCTGCTTTTGCTATCAGAAAAATTAGACAGTTAACTGATACTGCAACAGCGAAGCTAGTGTATTTTAGTTACTTCCATAGTATAATATCGTATGGTATTATATTGTGGGGCAGGGCGGCTGATGTATAATCAATTTTTATATTAAAAAAAAGATCAGTTCGTTCAATATATAATTTAACTTGTCGCGAATCCCTTAGAGAACGCTTTAAAGAAACAGGTATCCTTACTGTTCCCTCTCAATATATATATGAAAATATAATGTACGTACGTAAAAACTTAAATTTATTTACAAAGCATAGTCACTTACACGGTTTTAATACAAGGAATAAAAATAAATTAAATATGCCTAGTTTTCGTCTCAAAAAAGTAAGTACATCTTTCATGGGACATTGTATACGTTTTTATAATAAATTGCCCGATAATGTTTTGAATTTAAATGAAGGGAAATTTAAGATACATGTAAAAAATACACTTTGCGCTAAAGCTTATTATAAAATAAACGACTACTTGAATGACTACAATGCGTGGACTTAATTACTTACTTATTTTAACTTTGAACTTAATTATTTTAACATTTGTTATGAGGTATATAACTTTCTCATTGACATAGATAATGTAATAAACACTAAAGAAACTTATCCTAAATTTAGTAATGACATATTGTAATTTAAATATTGTAATGGGTGAAAACTGTGATTGGTACAGTTTATGCTGTAAATAATATAAATGACGTAGTGGAGTAACTTGAAACAGTCATGCTCGCTATAAAGTTCAAACTTGTGGCGGCGTGGTGGGCCGGGTCGATGTGCTCCCTCTAATATGGTTGAGTGCAATGATGGCTGGCTCATCCGTCATACTCGTGTACGGGTGCTGCTTGTGGGGACTGGTCTGTTCAGGTTGCGAACACTGATTAGATTTTTTGATTTTTTTGATTTTTTTTTTATATAGCATATGCTGGTGGTCACTCTATTCTCCCAAATTTGAATTTAAATGAAATAGTATTATTATAAATATGTACAACATTAAAAAAAAAAAAAAACGAGCTGAGTTTCTTGTCAGTTCTTCTCATCTCGAAATCATTCCGAACTGACGGTAGATTTGACATATCATAAGAGTCTGTAATAGACCTACATGAATAAAGATATTTTGAATTTGAATTTGAAAATATATAAATATGAACATAAACATAAATATATATGAATATAGACATCACAAATACAACATGTATATTATGTAAATGACATTTGCATACGGCAGACATTTTACAAGCCACGTTGAGATACGTTTGGCATCTATTTTTACTGCCTTCAATATGTAAGCAAGAAGATTTGGGAGTACTAAAAATAATTTACATACGATTTATTAACTTGATTATTATATTACACTACCAGTGCTCGCGGTTTCACTCGCGTGAAATTTATAGCCTATATGTTATTCTGATGTATAAGCTATATCACTATAAAGTTTCATTAAAATCCATTTAATAGTGTTTGCGTAAAAGAGTTCCAAACTCACAAACTTTCGCGTTTATAATATTAGTAAAAAGAAGGATTGTTAGTGATGTGGACTGATGACCTCATTTCTAACAATATCGAGGTTGACCTCCACGGGGTTGGCGCTGGAAATCATCGTGATAAATTCTTGGTGAATTTGTCAAGATAGACTAACTGACCTGACATGAGGTCAGGTTCATCTTATCATCCTCCACTAGTGCCCCGCCAGCGTATACCGTAAACGCAGGCGGGAGCACCATTCCACAATCATCCACTAAAAAAATGTATTAGTAATATGAGATTAGTCAGTCAACCAATAGATTTTTTCTAAATACATAGAATATATATAAATCTGATGGAGCAGATGATCGTTCAAGATGAATTGACAGAATTTATTGCAGATTCATTGTATCGAAATAACGCGCAAAACTTTATTCATTTTATTATACTTAAAATCAAACTGATATAAAGTTCTTTTGAATGAAACATAAAGATGTACATCTACAACGAAACATTTCAGTCTAAATTAATTGATTTGATTACTAAGTTTAAATTTTATTTGTTTACTAGCACACCCGGCTAAAGTTCTTGAATAAAATAATATTGCGATGTAAGCTGTAAATGGAGATGTAAGCTATCCTATTTTTCAAGTTGGATCAAATTGCACACAATGTGCAAATCAAATTTGTAATCAGTACAGTAGTTCAGGAGTCCATCGCGGAAAAACAACGTAACACATAATTTTAATCATCACAACACAGTATAAAACAAAGTCGCTGTCACTGTCTGTCCGTCCCTATGTATGCTTAAATCTTTAAAACTACGCAACGGATCTTGAAGCGTTGTTTTTTAATAGATAAAGTGATTCAAGAGGAAGGTTTATATAGATAATACATGTACATGACATGTGGGGCGAGTAGCTAGTATAATATATAAAAATTAAATAAAACTATTTCATCGGAGGTAGGCTGTAAAAAGTCAGCTGCGTGGGTACCTCTTTCAGCCAGGTGAAAAGCAGTTTTTTTTATAAGCTATGTTTCGGTTTAGGGGAAAATAAATGCTTATAAAAAAATGCAACAAATCGCTGTATGTACATGGTACATAGATATAGGAAATTCTTTATTAAAAAAAGAAATTGAGGCACCAAAGTAGTAATCGTTCTTAATAATAAATAACCCTGGACAATTACAACAGCGCCAACTAGTTCCACGGTAAGAGCTTGTATTGTGGGTTACTAGACAACTGATATAAACACTTAATTTTTTTTAGTAAATACATACATAATATACCTAGGAAATACAGGCCGATACAAACAATCATACTCACGAATACAAATATTTGCACCGTGCGAGGAATCGAATCTGCGACCATCGGAAGTAAAGCGTGTGCTAAACCACTAGACTACCGAGGCCGTGAATCTTTACTTTGAACATATAAAATGTTTATAAAGCCAAGTTTCAAGGGTTTATGAATTATTTATAACAACATTAACGATGATACCATAAATTATTCAGAAAGGGAATCAATCAAGGAGTATAAAGAGCGAGACAGGAAGTGCTTCAATTTATTTCAGTTAATAATTAAATATTTACAAAATATTAAAATTATAATCTTAATCTCAATAATATAAACGCATAAGTTTGTGAGTTTGTTACTTTTCACGCAAAAACTACTGAAGAAATTTTGATGACACATTTATTACAGTAATATAGCTTATGCTTTGGAATAACGTATAGGCTATATTTCTTATTGAAACTTAACGTGAGTGAACCGCAGCCACAGCTAGTTATGTATAACTATATATGCGTATAAAATTTCGTCAAAATCGGTCAAGCCGTTTCGGAATAGTATAAAAACGAAACCACGAAAACTTGATGTTATCCCGAAGACTACGCATAACCATAGCAAACGGGACTTAAAAATACTAATTGCCATTCCTTTCGGACTAATTAGATGTTATGCTATGAACACAAAGTAAAGACTTTACAGTACTGCATTCGCCAAAACGAAACTGTAGCGAGTTTTAATTTCTGTACAGCGCCATCTAGTGGTGTCTTGGCGAAACTACGATATGGCTAATTTACGCGACAAGTATAATATTTATTTATCTTATAAAGCTGTTTGTTACCTAACTCAGAAACGGCTATACCGATTTGGATTAAATTTTGTGTTTATATTTATTAGGTCTGAGAATATCTCGTTGGCTATTTTTAAAACCCTCATCTATACATATAAATAAAATTGGAGTGTTTGTTTGTAATATTGAAATTACCGTTTTTTACTACATGCATATGATTATTATAAATATGGTACATACACCAAAATAACATTTTTTATAATTTTTATCTGTCTATCTGTCTGGTTGTTCCAGCTAATCTCTGAAATAGCTGGACCGATTTTGACGGGACTATTTTTGCCAGATAGCTAATGTAATAAGGAGTAACTTAGGCTACTTTTATTTTAGAAAAAATATTTTATTTTAGATAAATAAAGTTAAACTCCACGCGGACGTAGTCGCGGAAACAGCTAGTAGTTAATAAGGATAGCCGTTTGTATCACAACTTTGTGTGTACACTGTTTTATATGTATAACACAATATAAATAATAAAAATGAATTATTTGAATTATATTTAATATACGTAAACTGTCATCGTGACACTACAATTTGGAATCAACGACAATTATATAGAAAATAATTGTCTATTAAAAAGTTATGTCATAGACAATAGCTCTATCTAGATGTAACATATATTGAAAAATAAAGTTTGCTGGGTCATCCAACATGTATATATATTTTAATAGATGAATATCTTACGATTATTATAAACGCGAAAATTTGTGAATATAATAATAATAATAACTGTATATTGCGCATACATAAACATAGGACAGTAAGTACAAAACAATTAAAATAAATGTTTTATAAAAATCGGTATGAGTATGGGTGCATGAATATTTGTTACTCTTTCACGTAAAAACTCTGAACTAATTTTAATGTAACTTTACAGTAATATACCTTATAAATCAGTATAACAACATCGATGTATGGTATTATTATTTTAAAACGTTTTGATAATGTAATCAGTCCAACACATTATCATGCTTTGTTTACTCAGCGAATAATCCTATAATCTCTATGAGAGGAAACTTTAACATGGCAGAGTGGAGGATTGTTGTTAATCGAGCTCGCATTACGCATACTATGCCGTCTTATCCACCATCCCCTGCATTAAGTGGTGCTAATAAATCAGGAGTGTCGGGGGCGCGTGTTTCCTCCCCTTTTCTTTTTTCAGACAATAGTCTTCACCTACTTTTAATTGGGCTGCACGTGTATTTACTATATGAAGAGATATAGGTTGCGTACGTGTATATATCATTACATAGTATTAAACAAAGTCGCTGTCGCTGTCTGTCCCTATGTATGCTTAAATCTTTAAAATTATGAAACGGATATTGAAGCGGTTTTTTTAATCGATAGAGTTATTCAAAAGGAAGGTTTATATATATAATACATGTACACCCGTGTGAAGCCGGGCCGAGTAGCTAGTATGTAGATAAACAAATAAAATGATCCTGTACAATTAACACATCGCCATCTAGTCTCATGGCGAGCTTGTGTTGTATTAGGCTTATTAGATTAGAATTATTTTGAGGGTTTTTGGGCTATAGTCAGGTGCCTGCAGCATTGCGACCTGCATAGATCTATTGTGCTCACCCTTTTTCGAAACGCCAATGTGCGCCACGTATACCCGCCTGGCCGTATACAAGAATTGAAGGATATTCTTAGGCGATGATATATATCTCAGACCGATATAAAATAATCACTAAACAATTATTTTTCAAACACGTAATATACATAGGAAACAATCTGATAGAAACAAACATACTCATGAATACAAATGTTTGTACCGCGCGAGGAATCGAACCCACGAGCATACGGAGGTAAAGCGATGTGCTCTAAAGTCTAATACCACAGAGAGCGAATAAAGCAGGCCGCTCGGCGATGGAGATAAATGAGACTGAGGTACCCCACGCAGAGTTTGTATAAATCCTCTCTAACAATTACATAAATTGAAACTTACAGGCATTATAATACATTAAAAATTAACCGTAATATCTAATCCTGTTTGAAACTTTGGGAATGACTAAAAGACGCGAACATTTCGCTAAGAAAAAGGTAAAGTTACCAGAAAAGTTGAGTTAGATCTTTTTCAAGTTTATTAAGCGGAAAAAATTAAGGAGTTTTATATTCAGAGCAACGTCTTTATAGACACAAAATTTCTATAGGTTTTTAGGGTGTACGACAGTGGAACTGACTGTTTTTTGTAATTTCGTTTAAAGCACTAGAATAGAATAGAATAGAATAGAAAATCATTTATTCAAATAAACTTACATTGAAGCACTTTTGAATAGTCATTACATTTTTTTAATCTACCGCTCGTTCGGAAAGCTGTCTCATCACAAGAAGAACGAACAAGAAACTTGCGTGTTGCTTTTTTAAATAATTTTATTATTACTTCATATTTTTAAGTTTAAGTGTGAATATAAACCACCAATTAGCACTAATTCAATTAAATACTCAAATAGAATCTACTACTAGAAATCATTACATACCTAGTATAAAATAAAGTCGCTGTCGCTGTCTGTCCGTCCATATTTATGCTTAAATATTTAAAACTACGCAAGGGATTTTGATGCGGTTTTTTTAATAGATACAGTGATTCTAGAGGAAGGTCACCCTGGCAAAGTCGGGGCGAGTAGTTAGTCTTATATATAAGATTCTCGTGTCACAATGTTAATTATCATACTCTTTCGAAACGGCTTGACCGATTTTGATTAAATTTTGTATGCGTATTCAGTACGTCTGAGAATCGGCTACAATCTATCACCCATAGATGTTAAGGATTGTCCACCTCTAACATTTTTTTTTCTAATATAACTACTAACATACAATCATAAATTTTGCCCTTCTATCATCAACCCCTATTTTTAATAGCGATTCTAATTTATATGGCGTTTCCCCGCAAACGCCATATAAATTTTCTGCTAGTAAAAATCTAAAATAATAATAATCTCAGGACAATTCACACAGCGCCATCTAGACCCAAGTTAAGCTAGCTAAAACTTGTGTTATGGGTACTAGATAACTGATGCAAATACATAGATTTTCTAAATACATACATAGAAAACACCCAGGCCGACTCAATCAATCATACTCATGAATAAAGTTTGTGCCGTACGAGGAATCGAACCCGCGACCATCGAAAGAAAGGTAGTGTATTAAACCACTAGACCACCGAGGCCGTAAATGTTTATTAAGCAAAAAGCAACGCAACAAACATATCTACCTACTCAAAAATTAAAGCCACTGAACTCTAATTGCAGAATGACAATTAAGAGATTATGTTAAGGGCGTAATCAGAACACAAACCCAAATTGCTATTTGAACCCACGTGGCTTAAGATCTTTCCTAACGAGCTTCAGTATAGGGCGAATGTGTTCAACTACACATATAGAGATTCAGTACAATTGGGCTATGAAACGTCGAGAGATATACGATACTCTGATATATCCCTTGACATTAAATATACTCAACATAGTACATATATGAAGCCACAGATATGAATTAAAGTCCTCAGCCTCGGTGGTCTAGCAGTTACTCACACCGCTTTGCTTCAAATGGTCGGGGGTTCGATTACTCGCATTGTATTATTTGTATTCATGAGTGTGACTGTTTACCACACTCATAAATACAAATAACTGTACTTTTACTGCACTTTATGTTTATGATATTGGTCTGAGGAGATACAAACCATCGCTCTTTCAGTCCCTGACGGGTTTAGGTGGCGAGCTTTGAAAAAGGGTGAGCACAATAGATCTATGCAGGTCGCAGTGCTACAGATCTTTGCACCTGAAAATAGTCAAAAACCCTCAATAAAAAACATGATTACGCTGTTTTCTATTTCTATGCACATTGTTTATGTATTTACAAACATAATATTTCTATGTATTTATATCAGTTGTATATTACCCATAAAATAAGGTATTTTTAGCATAGGACTACATGGCGCTGTGTGACTTGACCTGGTTTGTAATATTATTATTAAAAGATGTGTTTGAAGGCGAAGGTAAGGCAGTGAAATTATAGGATACGGTGACATATTAGTCCTCCAGAATATGAATACATAAATGGTATCACGAGGGTCAGATGATAACGTCATGTCCTTGTAGCACGGTGTATTTATATAGTGAGTATACTGGTGAAATAATTGTATTATTTATTGTAAATTAGTAAGTTTATTTGATAGTGATAGTAAGCTACATGGCTTATTAGTAACGCGTACATTCGACGCGAAGTCGTAACGTGGACTGACCTACACTGATCTTAAAACTATGTTATCTAAAGAGGTACTAATGGAAGGGACTCAAGTGTTGACAGAAATATTATATACTAGCTACTCGCCGCGGCTTCGTCCGAGTGTAGGTGCATGTATTATACATATTTATAAACCTTCCTCTTGAATCACTTTATCTATAAAAAAAAGCCGCTTAAAAATCCGTTGCGTAGTATTAATGATTTAAGAATACATAGGGACGGACAGACAGCGATAGCGACTTTGTTTTATACTATGTATACTGATGATGTAGGCATATCCTAGTTTTGATATAAATAAATAATTATTTACTGTCATCCAAAAAATAAATTAAGCATCCAATCTCAGTGGTCCAAATGCTCCAGCATCCCTACTATATTAAGCAGATTACACCCTATCTAATTTCAAAGGAGAACAGTAGCCGGGCTGTATCGGCCCGTTTAATCTCCCGCTACGGACCATGTTAATACTGAGAGAAGATTTCATGGCATTCATCTTAAATCGTGCACAGACATTGTATAGATAGACATACGTATATCATAGTAATATTATTTGTATATATAAACTAGAGGTTCCCGTGACTTCGTTCGCGTTTTATTGTGACCTTGGCCATTTCCAGAAAAAAAATATTCAATAACCCAAAAATGTCAAAAAAATCAGTATAATTTAAAAATATATTATGAAATTGCGCGGGTTAGTTAGTATATAAATAAAATTGAAGTGTCTGTCTGTAATTAATAAAAAATATTTCACTTTGCACAAAGTCGTATGCGTGGGTACCTCTGTCTCATTCATTTCAGGCAGCTGTTTTATAAACTGTTTCAGTTGGATCGTTATTTATACAATTATACATATAATATTTAAGTATCTCTTTGTAATTTCAAATTAACAGTTTTTCATTAAAAGCATTTGAAAGTATATTGGCATTTGGCATTTACATTTAAAAAATCTACATCTTTTTCTGTATGTCTGTCTTTTTGATCTTGCTAATCTGTGGACCGATTTTGACGGCACTTTCGCCTGAAGTAACCTTATGTTATAAGGAGTAACTTAGGCTACTTTTGTTTTAAAATATTTTTATTTTAATAAAAGAACAGAAGAATATACAGAATTCTTGTAGGTATTCTTGCAGCCATTTCAGAGATTAGTAAGAACTAACATTCAGGCAAACATAAATTTAAAAGCTAAATTTTTTAATATATATATCTAAACACATCACCCTCCTTTTTTCGCCAGTTGAGAGAAAGGAATGGGCAATTCAAACATTGTTTTAGGACAAATAATTGACAAATGGCGTAAAGGTTAAAAGTTATTAAAACATATGATATATCGTGGAATCTAAATTTGATATACCGCTTAAAGCAGTGTTTCCCAACGTGGGGGCAATTTGATTGTTAAGGGGGGCAACTGAAAAAATTTTTCATTATAAGTTTTCAAAATTTACTTCATGTTTGTTTCATTAACATTTTTCTATTGATTTCTTCCTAACGCCTATTATTTACATTACTAAGTGAACAATTCAATTTTTTAATGTTAAAATGGGGAGGGGGGTAAGAATTTAGGACAGGCAAGGTAGGGCATGGCACTAAAAAGGTTGGGAAACACTGACTTAAAGAGTATCCGAAATTTGAGATCAGGTTTCAAATCGTGTTTCTCCGCACATCATTATATTTTATAATAGGATTTTTTTACTACTCTAACTTCATTATCTACTTAGATCGCAGCTGGCCTTTACAGTTATACGGTTAAAGCTTTACGGGGCGAGTGCAGATGGCAGTTCAAACCCGCGGTACATTTTTTTTGTAAATAATAAATAAATACATATCATACATAGAAAATACCCAGACCGATACAAACAATCATACTCACGAATACAAATGTTTGTACCGTGCGAGGAATCGAACCCACGACCATCGGATAGTAAAGCGGTGTGCTAAACCACTAGACCACCGAGGCTGTCAAATAGTTGAATATTCGTAGCCGCAGAAACTGGCGTATCTTGTATCCACTATCATTAATAACCCATCCTCTTCCCCATATCATAAACATAGGTTCCAGTTATTCTTTTCAATTATTCTTTTATTCATAAAATGTATAAACATATCAATTAAAAGCGACAAGATTTTACTCCGATAATACTAAACAGAAATGATTTTTAAGTTTTTCAAATTGCCGAAACTTTCCTTTGTCCACGTTACAAAGTTACTTTACGTTGACAAAAGTTGTCTTGATTGTGTCATCTGGATAACGTTTTTGATGAATAACCTTAGCTTAGGGACAATATCTTCAATTTGCGAACAAAATTTCTTTTGTTAATCTTCAAACTGAGAAATAGCCGATCCAAACGCGGCGGGAGAAGCGATTGCGTTTACAAATTATGCAAATTTGAGTCGTAAACGTTTTATTGGAGAGTGCAAAATCTCTTAATCATATCTTATATGAAATTAATAATAATATTAGTAATTTGGATTAAAAATTAAGGTCGAAGATAAATTGTACAAAGTTGTGTACCTCCTTCTCACTTAATTATAAATGCTATTATAATAATATTGTATTCTACAAGAAAATATTAAATCTATTATTGTTACTATTATTATAAAGCTGAAGAGTTTGTTTTGTTTGAACGCGTTTGTATAAATTTGTAATAAGTATTGGCCGTAATAGTTTACAGTAAGAAATACTAGATGGCGCTGTGTCAATTCTAAAACGCGCTATAGTTTCGTTTTGATCATTACATGTATTCATTGTAATGCAAAAATAAATTGACCCTTCCGATTGATCTCTCTTCCAATTCAAACGGGGATTGAAATTACGACCCCTGATCCGAGGTTCGATCCCTAGGGGTGCCCTCAGACTAAAAAGTCGTATCCATCAGGCAGGAGTTGGCCTTCAGCCGCTCCATAAGTCCTTCCGCGGGTTTGGAGTGCCATCTGCACTCGCCCCCTAACGTCCGGTGAAGCTTTTACAGCTTCACCGGATGTTAGGCGGCGAGCTGCGGCCAGCTGCGACCAACAGTATTAGAGTAGTCCGAAAAAAAAATTAAATTGTTAATTAACCTTAGTACGTCTTTTAATTGTATAATACTTCTAGAATCTTAAACAGCGTTAATCTCAGCAAATTATCATGTATAATGTCATAAATTTCAAATTCAAATTCAAAATATCTTTATTCATGTAGGTCTATTACAGACTCTTATGATATGTCAAATCTACCGTCAGTTCGGAATGATATCGAGATGAGAAGAACTGACAAGAAACTCAACTCGTATTTTTTTCAAATAATAGTGGAACATGTTTATAATAAATATAGTTTTTAAAATTCAAATTTGGGAGAATAGAGTGACCACCAGCATATGCTATCGCAAAGAACAAAAAATTTAATCAGTGTTCACAACCTGAACAGACCAGTCCCCACAAGCAGCACCCGTTCACGAGTATGACGTATGAGCCAGCCATCATTGTACTCAACCATATTTGAGGGAGCACATCGACCCGGCCCACCACGCCGCCACAAGTTTGAACTTTATAGCGAGCATGACTGTTTCAGGTTACTCCACTACGTCAATTATATTATTTACAGCATAGGCTGTACCAATCACAGTTTTCACCCATTACAATATTAAATTTACATTATTTAATTTACAATATGTCATTACAAAATTTATAATAAGTTTCTTTAATGTTATTACATTATCCATGTCAATGGGAAAAATTATATAAATGTAAGTAGCAAAAATACAATAGAAATTAAATTTGTTAATTAATGTTTTATACAATACAAACTAATTGTGATTTTACAAATTGATATTATATTGTATTTTAAATATCAAAACCCTGATACAATAGGTAGCCTTAGAGTTGTCCAAGTTACCATTTAAGCCTTTAAAGATGAATGTGAAGCTTAAAGTAAATTCACGGTCATCAAAGATATTAATTTTCGAATTAATTTCTCTAACAACATTATAAAGAACAGATTACACTATCGTTTTAATATTATAAACGCGAAAGTTTAGATAGATAGATAATAGTTTTTATTTGTATCTTAGTACACACATACAGGCTTAATTATAACATCAAATGACAAGTACCTACAATATAACAATTCAATAAAGGGTAAACCTGCATGTGTGTGCTACAGCAATACAAAATTGGTACATAGCTCAGTGTGGAGAATCACTCAAAGAGCAAAACACTGATTTTCAGCTATGTCCTCGAGGTTGAATAATGTACCTTGTATATTTTTTTAATAAACTAAAATGAACTGAACGAAATAATGTGAAATAAATAAGTAATAAAAGAACTTGGAAAGTACGAATTACAGTTAGAGTACCAGAACTTTATAAATACCGAGATACCACAATTTAATTTGATATATATGAATACTATGAACAGGAATATAATAAATGTGTAAAAGAAATAATAATTATAGCCATGAAGGAGTGAAAAATGTCTTAATGGAAAGGAAAACAATTAGAATATTACTGCGCTCTGTCACCAGAACAACTTAGTTTTTGTTGCTGTAATAGGTGTGTTTTTATATGTTTTTTAAATGTATATTGAGATGTATTGTAGTTATATATTGAGTTTGTGAGTATAATAATCTCTCCGAATAATAATAATTACTTTGGACAATTCACGCAGCGTCATCTAGTCCCAGGGTAAATAGAGCTTGTATTATGGGTACTACACTACTGAGTACACTACTACACTACATCATACTCATGAAGCCAAAGATTTGCACCTTGCGACAAATCGAAACTGCGTGCACAGCTAGTAATATTATAAATACAATAGATGTATGGATAGATGTTTGTTAATCTTTCACGCAAAAATTACTGAACGGATTATGATGAAACTTTACAGTAATGTAGCGTATACATCATGACACATAGGCTATAATTACAAAAGATATTCATGTAAATTTGCGGATGGTGAATTTGACAAAATCATTATCATTACATGGTATAAAACAATGTCGCTGTTGCTGTCTGTCCGTCTCTATGTATGCTTAAATCTTTAAAACTACACAACGGATTTTGATGCGGTTTTTTTTAATAGATAGAGAGATTCAAGAGGAACGTTTATATATAAAACATGTACACCCGTGCGAAGCCTGGGCGAGTAGCTAGTATAATAATAAATGTCAAGTAAATGTATACGAAGTTTCTCTAGATAGCTAGTTTTAGATGAAACTAAAAAATGTAGATAATATTCAGCTGATTTAAATCAATTCGGTATACCAATCATCATCATCATCATCATCGCAGCCCGGAAGACGTCCACTGCTGGACATAGGCCTCCCCCAAAGATCTCCACGACGATCGGTCCTGCGCTGCTCGCATCCAATGCATTCCAGCGATCTTGACCAGATCGTCGGTCCACCTTGTTCGGTATACCAATATAAAGTTACATTTATGCGTATAATTAGTAAAAATCACGTGATCTTACCACGTTTTTTTTTATTGAGTTCTGGCATTTCGGCAGTGTTTCAACCGCCATGATCACGGGTTAACTGATGATTTTTACTAAATATACGTACAAATAATGACCACGTCATATTTAAAACAGTATATAGTTATATTATCTGAGTGTAACATGGGCACAAAGGTAAAGCCACGGTATAATACTAGTAAACGATAAAATTTAGCATTAGAAAACACAGTAATTGTGGTCATAAAATAAATGTAGTGTGACAATAAATTGTTAGTGGCAAATGTGTACACATTTCGAGACAAATGCGTGCCGCGGTCCTCGTATGTAATTTTGGGGACAATTTATGTAGGCATGGACAAGCTTAGAGTAAGCCATAACTTATTAGGACCTCCGCATACGGACGATTTGTTTGTAAAAATCTACTATATGACGGGAGACTATGAGAGGTATGAATATACTACTATTATTCTTTATGAATGCAACAAAAAATTTTTATATTTTATATAAAACTAGCTCTTGCCCGCGACTTCCCTCGCGTTAATTTATCCCCTTAGGGGTGGAATTTATCATAATCCTTTCTGAGAGGACGCCTACGTCATAGTAGCTTTATGCATGCAAAGTCTCAGTCCGATCGGTTTAAAATTGACAAACTTTCATCCCCTATTTTATCATTTTGGGGGTAGAATTAATCAAAATCCTTTGTTAGCGGATGCCTACGTCATAACATCTACCTACATGCCAAATTTCAGTCCGATCCGTATAGTGGTTTGGGCTGTACGTTGATAGATCACTACGTCAGTCACCTTTGAGTTATATATATTTAGATATCAATTTTTTTTATATAATTCAATTTTGTTATTTATTTATGTTCCGTTTGATATGTCATTTAAAAATGAGCCCTATTCATATAGCGCGAGATTCTCACCTTGCCGTATCACAGTTATCTAACTAGCACGGGAGGTAATGATTTTTAACCCTCAGAAATATTTGTTTTCTTTTATATAGTTTATACAATGTTTTTTTGTTTGTGGAAATAAATATTATTATTATCATATATACATTATATTATTATATCTTACTTTAGTTTGTGAATATAGATATTCACAAACTAAAGGACGGATGGATGTTTGTTACTCTGTCACGCAAAAACTACTGAATGGATTTTAATAAAACTTTACCATAATGTAGCTCATAGGCTATAAATTTCACACGGGTGAACCGCGAGCACAGCTAGTAATATATAATCATACCATTAAGTAACCATTGCAATATAGTAAAAATATTACATAAATTAACAAAACAAATATTGCATTTTTTTATATCGTCAGTGAAACTAATTTACTCATTCCAAGTAACATTCTGGCTACTTGAACAAGAAGCTAGAGTGTTACTTGGAAGGAGTAAATAGAAGATAGAATAGAGATGCGACAAAAAAATCGCAGGCGACTAATCGCAAGTGTGTAAACCAGTGAACTTCACCACATTATTACGTTACATTACAAACGTTTAGGGCATGTGTGGCTGTCAAAATTTGACGTTTCATTTCCCTTGGCCTTTTAAGATGGAGTGGGTCGTGGGTTCAAAACACGATGTAAGTATATCTTGGAAGGTTTTGACTGAAGGGCTTTGATGTGCCTCGATTTATAAGCTGCCAGTTAAATTAGACTTTGGTTTATTTCACTAGCTTATGTGCACGACATTGCTCACGAGATATGATGAATAAAAGTAGACTGGTCTTACCAACATCGTCTTTATAGATTTTTTTTTGCGAATCTTTGTCCGTCTATGGGCACATCTGATTCTATTTTCCGCTTACCTGTTTATCTTTAATAGAGGCGAGATATGATAGTGAAATTAAAACAATATACCCAGCGCTACCTAGTACCAAATTAGACAGAGTTTGTATTATGGGTGCTAGATAACTGATATAATTACTTCAAATATATTTTTTAATACATACATAATATACATAGAAATCACAAGAACTATACAAACAATCATACTCATGAATACTAATATTTGCACCATGCGTGGAATCGAACCCGCAAGACCACCTAGGCCGTATGTAACAGATTTTTTTTAATGTAAGTAATAATAGGCCGATCTATTATTACTTACATTAAAAAAAATCTATTTAGACAAGTTTATTTGTGAGTAATTAATAACATTTGTAATTAATTAAATTATATTTAGTAATATCACAGATAATATAATGTAATATTAACACTAAATGAGAAACAAACTTGTCTAAATCGATACTTTAAATTTAATATGATCTCCGTTACAAACACTATACATGTGTGCGAATTGAGATGAGAAGAAGTAAGATAAGGTACAGATTAGTAATGAATTTATACAAAACCTACGAGTCATTAGGAAATCTTAAAATCCCGTGTCTAACTAGATGAGTCAATCCATTAAATGGTACATTTAACGAAATAAAACTTTAGTTAAGGAGAGTAATGGACTCAATATAGGTCCTTGCGGTACGCCTGAATTTTGTCGAGACTTTGACTAGAATTAACATAAAAAGTAAGCCATACAGAAATGATAAAATAAAGTCCAATCAAAATATAACAGAAGCTACAGAGAAAGTAGTACAAGATGAAAACACTACAATAATTATTAAATTGTTACGTGATGAAGGTAAGAAAGAATGACTCTATAATACTTGCATAATACTCTAGACCCATTTACTCTCAACGAAATTTAAGAAAGGTATTGTATCTCAAAGCTAATAAGCAAGTAGTGTTTTAGCACTACTTGCTTGTTATAGTAACTTGATCGTTATTTCCTTCTTTTGTTTTCTTATCTTGTGCTATATTCTCTTTAGTTTTGTTACCGATGAACTCTTTTCTGAACATGAAAGTTATGACATTTAATCTTACTCCAAATTTCCTCGACAGCCTGCCATTGTCTTTCTATTTCAGACGTAACTCAATTGGGCCACAAATAGAGTTATTCGATTTGAACAACAGCAACTCGAGTCAAGTCGCAGCACTACTTCAATTAGCTTTGTATAATTAGCTTCCATTCTCAAAACAAACGCTTATTAAGGATTCCAAACGACACTCGATGTCGCTATAACACTGTTCATTATTGCGAAGGCACGCTCGGCCGTAGAACCAAATGTCTGCAGATAGAATCTCATTACTTTAGCGGGAAGACTGCGAGTGGGCCATTTTTAAAACGTCTCTATAGCGGTGAAGGTTTTGACAGTGTACGCAGATATTGGAGTGGCGTCAGGTCGCGTGAAATTGCCGTTCATGATTTTATCGTGCCTCATATTACATTAAATGTAAATTGAACGTTATATCACTTTCTTTTAATACGTAATGTGCACATTATGTTGTTTTACGATGACGGAAATAGATTTTTTATATAATAGTATAGTTCCCACGGTTTTAACTGCGTGAAATTTATAACCTATGTCCTATTCTGATTTATAATCTATATTATTGTAAACTGTCATTAAATAAATCCATTCAGTAGTGTGCTTGACACCTCTTTAGATATTATTTCTGTTTTTTACCTATTATTTTGATATAGAAAAATATATACATCATTATCATTCTTATTCTGCTAACTATTATACTTTTGTACATAATATTATATTATTGCTTCCTAAAACTCGTGTTTGCATAATTATATCAACCAGCTCCATATACATACAGTCCTTCATTCACAAGTAGTTTTTGTGTGAAAAAGTAACAATCGTCCTCTATACCTCCATACCCACAAACTTAGTGTTTCCAATGTATTACGTGTTTATAATATATATAAGATAATACAACTAGTTAACGCGCGCGACTTCATCTGCGCTATATTTTCCCCGTTATTGAAACATTCTTCATTGAACACCGCTTCTATTGGTCGTAGCGTATAGCCTGTAACCTTCCTCGATGAATTTCTATTACATACAAAAAAAATCTGGAATAAAGAATCTCAACATAAAGTTACAACTAAATTATTTAAGCAAGTTTCTTGCTCGGTTTTTTTTTTTTGACGATACACTTTTCCGATTCAGCGAAGGTTTAAACATATATTCAAATGTGTTTAAATTTATATTTATTTGAATAAATAAATGGCGGCCTCGGTGGTCTAGTGGTTTAGCATACCGCTTTACTTCTGATGGTCGCGGGTTCGATTCCTCGCACGGCGCAAACATTTGTATTCATGAGTATGAAGTATGATTGTTTATATCGGTCTGGGTGTTTTATATGTATATTACGTATGTATGTACAAAAAAATACCTAATTATTTATATCAGTTCGAATTATGAACTCCCATATTACGCGGCCTAGGTCATTTCTGAAACCTCGGAATGTATTCCTGTTATCTTTTGTGTGAAGTCCGTCATTTTGTTATATTTTTTTACTGATATTGTGAAACCTATTATTAGCTATACTATTGGTTTGTACTTTCTGTTTTTATGTATTGTGTATGCTGTTGGTTTCAAAAAAAAAAATAAATAAATAAAAAGTTGTCTAGTACCCATAACACGAGCTCTGCTTAGCTTGGGTCTAGATGGCGCTGTGTAAATTGACAAGTTTAATATTTATTTACTTTCTATTTTATTCTATTCAACTTATAACAGTTACGCCGTGTAGGCAGATGTTGAAGTTAGGTAAGTACAAAGAAAGAGTAAAAACATAATGTTCGTAGATGCTCGGCCTTAATCCAGATTAGTTGGAGCTTGTGGCTATACTGGTCTAACAGTGTCCCATACGTGACACACTCCACCGCCGACTTTCTACAGAAACTTTCCCCATTTCTTTTATATCCTATTAAAGTTTCCCATTTCGGCTTAATGCTATACTTTAGTATTTCGTATTAAATTACTTTTATCCGTGACTTTATTCACGTGGGATTCAGTATTAAATTATCCCACGGGAACTGAATAGTAATTGGACGTAGCCATATTCAATCAGATTAGGTCAAAATCTCTTTATTCATCGGTCTATCACAGACACATGTAGGGTTATGTCTGTTATAAACCTATGTAGAATAGTTTTTTTTTTTTTGTTTTTTTGTTAGTAAATTCTATACACATTGGTGTTTACAAAAAATAACTTTTATTCTTTCTGAAGTCTCAAAATATAGCAACAGTTTTTTTTTATTTGGGTCAACAAACTGTGTTGTACTACTATTACTACATTTACATGCCAGAACTACTGAACTGATTTAAATGAAATTTGACACACAGACAATCTAGACCCTGAGAAATGTTTAATACCAAACAAAAGTTTATAAGGGGTTGAAAGGGCAGTTGAAATGTTGTATGAAAGTATCGTCATTTTTATAGCTAGAAACTTAAAACTTATAAGCTATTGATTAAATATAAATAAATACAACATTCAAAGATTGAAACAATTTTAACCTTAAGGCTTTGAATGAGGGGTTTCTTTAGGGTCGGCTTCGCTCACGCGGCAGCCCTGATGTTTCAAGCGTCCATAGGGTACTATAACAGTTTACCATCAGATGGGCCGTATACTTGTTTCCTATCTTAATATAAAAGAAATTACTACTGAATCATCATCTGCATATCTCATTTATTTGCGGTGTAATATGTTTTTCTTTTCCATTCATCCCTGTTCGCAATCATCTCGTTATTTACTCCCTTTCTTACCATATCATCTTTCATACATTCCATCCATCTCTTTTTCGGACTTCCTCTGCCCTTAAAAAAAAAGGATACATATGAATGTAATAATAATAATAATAATAATAATAATAATAATAATATTTCAGGACAATTCACACAGCGCCATCTAGTCCCAAGCTAAGCAGAGCTTGTGTTATGGGTACTAGACAACCGATATAAATACATGGATACAATTTTTTTTGTAAATAAATACATAATATACATAGAAAACACCCAGACCGATACAAACAGATATACTCATGAATACAAATGTTTGTACCGCGCGAGGAATCGAACCCACGACCATCGGATAGTAAAGCGGTGTGCTAAACCACTAGACCACCGAGGCTGTCGTGGATGACATTCATATGTATCCCTTTTTTTTTAATCTAGATTAATTTTGGGGTTTTTGTATGTATCCTTAAAAAGAATACTACGGAATCCACACTTAAAATTTATCATTTTTCAACTGTTTGATTTCAACAGGAAAATACAGAAAGGCATTTCATTTTATGATGACATGATAAGCTTCTCGTATAGGTATGAAGGAGGCCCATAAAATGCTGAGTGAGTGTATATGTTAACGCCTGAATTGTTCCGTTCACAAGTATTTAAGCACAGATGCTGTTATGAGAACGTCGTGACCTACTTTTTTTAAATTTATTTGAATGGTAAATAAGCTGACACCTGATGGGTCTTCAATGAGAATGGGTATAAAAATTTACAATAAGATACCGAAGGATGTACTAGAATTACCTTTGAATTAAAAAACATTTGTTAAATCATATTTATTGACCAAAACATAAACGATTACTTGGCAATAGTAATTATAACTACACAATGTAAATTAACTATATAAAAAAAGAAATTCAATTTTGTTTCTTGCCAGTTCTCCAATGAATCTGTATACTGAACTGGACGCTAGGGAAAAAACATTAATACAAAAAAAATCGTTCAGAAGAGGCTAAAATGAATAAATTATTTGATTTGATTGTAACTATCACTAATGTAATACGAAATATAACAACAACATTACATTAGAGACAGTCCATGATACCACTCATGCTTTACCATTCCTGTGGACTTTACGTCTTATCTTTATCCTTTACAACAAACTACCATGGTCCTAAATCTGTCTGAAACAATATTCAAATGTCGTATAAAAAGCTTTCTTTTTAAAAAACCTTAATAAAAAATTTAAAAGTTCGTAAATGATAATAATATTTTGTAGAAAAAACTTAAAATTCATAGTGCTGGCAATATTATGTGATTGCACAAAGAATAGGCGCGTAGCGAATCGATGTTCATTGTCGCATACCTCGTCCTTGTTAATGTGTATTTATTTAAAACAATATTTATTCAAAGGAGCAACAAGCAAACTTTTTTCTCATTCTTCTTGTGATCAGCTTGCGTTCCGGATGAAAGAAAGAATAAATAAAAATATGACTATTCAAAAGAGCTTATACTAAGTTTATTTCAATAAAAGTTATTTCTATTCTATTTCTTTTTAAATTATTCTTGAGGAAACTGCAATAGCATCTGTATTTTTTAATCATGAAATAGCTAGAGAATAAGGGCTAAGTTTATTGTCAGTTCTTCTTGGCTCGAAAGTCTAAACTTATCATAAATGTCTGAAATAGTTTTACGTGATTAAAACTTCTTTCATTGATTGATTTTCAGTAATGTCACTGCAGTACCTCACTCTTTAACCATTTACACAGGAATTAAAAAAAAAACATTTATTTAGAAAACAAGCTGCTCGGCTGCTTTGTTTTTTTATTTCCTTCATTGGAAGGTAAGCCCTTTTATCTTTTTAATTCTTTATAATTAAAAAATCTTTTTAAATATCAATTTCCGCTTTTCTGTTCAATTAATTGTATTTATTAATTTACTTACGTTGTTAAAATCAGTTTCATATTCAATGCTCAATAAAGTTATATTTCCTAAAGAACGAACACAGCACACATATTTTTGAAAGTCGGTTACAAAAATAATAAATATATAAATAATCACTGGACAATTAACACAGCGCTATATAGTCTCAAGCTAAACAGAGCTTGTGTTATAGGTACTAGACAACTGATATAAATACCAAGATATATTTTTGTAAATTCATACATATTATACATAGAAAATACCGACGACCAATACAAACAATCATACTTATGAATACAAATGTTTGCACCGTGCGAGGAATTGAACCCTCGGAAGTAAAGCGGCTAAACCGCTAGACCACCAAGGCCGTCGATCGTCGAAAAAGAAAATGCAAAATGTTATCACAGACAATCAGAGTTATTATTAAGTGTACATGCTGATAACAAAAGAAATGCAATAACACTCCCCTGGTACATCCGGCCCCAGGGGAAGGACTAACTGCGGAAGCATCAAGATTGGATCGGACGTTTCGGTGACAGATTATCGCGGGGGTTGGGGTGGTTTGGGGGTGAAATAGGGGTCGCCACGTGTCATAGATTCTTACTTGCAATATTTCACATTACAGCAACGAGTTTCCGTGAGATGATTTCGTCGATTAGTGGTCTTAAATGAGATGTGTTTTTAATAGAATTAATGTCTTATGACATATGGTCGAGCGGTTTAGCACACCGCTTAAATTCTGATGGTTGTCGGTTCATTTCTTCGCGCGGTACAAATATTTTGTAGTCAACAGTCAACATTGTAGTCTAGGTGTTTTCTATGTATATTATTGTAATAGAGTCTAACGGTCTAGCGGTTTTATCACTCTGTATTAAATCCGATGGTTGCGGGTTCGATTTCTCGCACGGTACAAATGTTTTTCGGTAATTCATAAGAAAGATTGTTTATATCTGTCTGAATGTTTTCTATGTATTTGTAAAAAAAGCATGCATGTATTTATATAAGTTGGTCAGTGAGGTACTGAACAACTTATATAAATATATAATAACAAAGTTCTGCTTAGCTTGGGACTAGATGGCGCTGTGTAGACTTTCCTGAGATAATCACACTTATGAACACAAAAGTTTGTATTATGCCAGGAATCGAACTCGCGACCACCGATGCCGTTATATACCTACAGTACGTGTGTATATTTATTTACTCATATAATACATTTATATGTTATACACATAATATTTTATTTTTATATCGTATACCTTTTCTCTGTAAATATTTACTATCTTCCAGATTATCTGTAAGAAATTGTTTTGAGCGAAAAGATCGTTTCATTACATATTGTTCCAACACACTGTTCTTCTCTATGGATTTGTTATCTGTGCTCAATAAACAATAAAATTGAACATCCTAGCTATGACTTATTCCAATCATTACAGTTGCTCGCTGTAAGGGAACTATGTATATTGTTCGCATTCAGAAACTATCAATTACCATTTTTAATTATTGATGACTTCTACACAAAGGCGCTTATAAATAAATGGCAGACAAATTATTATTATATTTATATACTAGCTACTCGCCCCGGCTTCGCACGGGTGTACTATATATATAAACCTTCCTCTTGAATCACTCTATCTATTAAAAAACCCGCATCAAACTCCGTTGCGTAATTTTAAAGATTTAAGCATACATAGGGACGGACAGATAGCGTCAGCGACTTTGTTTTATACTATGTAATTATATAATGAGTTATGTATTTCACAAATAGCTTTTTTATGTGAAACTAGCTGTACGACTTCGTCTGCGTGGAATTTAACTTTATTTTTCTAAAATATAAGTATCCTAAGTTACTCCTTATTACATCAGCTACCTGCCAATAAAAGTCCCGTCAAAATCGGTCCAGCCATTTCAGCGATTGACAGACAAAAATTGTAAAAAATGTTATTTTGGTGTATGTACCGTATTTATATTCATATGCATGTAGTAAAAAACGGTTATTTCAATATTACAAACAGACACTCCAATTTTATTTATATGTATAGATAATATACTCACTTGTCTTGCTCTGAAAAGAGATTAAATTGATTACAAAGAATTGTTCTTAACAAGTATAACAGCGCAGTAATGTGCTAATAGTCCGTATCATCTTAACTGTAATAATAGTATCAATTTTAAACAACTCATATGAAAAGAGAAAGAAAATATTACGATATTACTTCACACCATTATTGAGTTGCAATACATAAACAATTATACACATATTATTATTTAGCAAAACTGTTACAAACATCTAGAAACTTCCCCCTAACAAATGATACGTTATTATATATCTAAATATATATAACTCAAAAGTGACTGACTGACATAATGATCAATCAACGCACAGCCCAAACCACTGGACAGATCGGGCTGAAATTTGGGATGCAGGTAGATGTTATGACGTAGGCATCCGCTATGAAAGGAATTTGATTAATTCTACCTCCAAGTGGATAAAATAGGGGATGAAAGTTTGTATGAAACTGTCAATTTTATACCGATCGGGCTGAGACTGCATGCATAAAGCTACTATGACGTAGGCATCCTCTAAGAAAGGTTTTTGATAAATTCCACCTCTAAGGGCATAAATTAACGCGAGCGAAGCCGCGGGCAAAAGCTAGTGTTTATATATAACTCAACTGTGTAAAACAACCTAAGATTGCTATAATTTTTTTATTATAGTTAGGTGATATAACACGTTTGAAATATCGCAATTGTCTCCGTAAACAGTTTAAAGTTTCGTCCATCATGTAGTCCTTTCAGCACGTCCTTGCCCCTATTTTGCCACAAATACTTGTAGTTCTGAATTGTACTACAACTTTGGCCGAACTATGTTTGTGTTGATAAGCCGTGACCGAAACTGCTGACCAATTCCCAACTGGTGTTTAACGTGAATAGCACGTAATATACAGATGGTGACACTGTCGCTATATGTTGAGAAATTATAGAATAGCAACATACGTGAACATCGTCCCAGAACACAATAAGACACCGAAAGATATACTGGAATTTATTTAATTATTTAAACCGTCATCAGTGTACAGTTTGATGCAGTCCTGACTCCCAAACTAGCGTGAGGTGTACATCAGGAGTCAGTTCCTTCCCAAAACAAGGATAACAGTTTAAATTAACTTACATGCAGACATAAATCTAATTAATATTTTATACAATTTAGCCAGTGTGTGTGTGTGTGTTTTTATGCGTATGTACGTGTATGTGTGTGTTTATGTGAGTGTATGTGTAGTATGTGTGTGTAGTTCATGGATACCTACATAAGTAAGCAATATAAATAAATTGGTTATTAAAAAATCAGTTGAGTTTCTTACCAGTTCTTCTCAATTGAATTTGTGTGTCTGTGCGAGTGTATGTTTATTGTAATGTGTATTTTCACTTAATATTAGGCATAGATACCTACATAAGTACGCAATATAAATAAATTGGCTATTTAAAAAAATCAGTTCAGTTTCTTACCAGTTCTTGTCAATTAAATTTGTAAACTGAACTGGACGGTAGGGGCACAATTTTAATACAAAAAATAAACGTCATTGTTTTGTAATAATATTTTTTATAATCAGCTAAAATGAATAAATTATTTGATTTGATTGTAATTGTGTAATATAATACGAAATATAACAAAGACATTACATTAGAGACCGTCCGTGATACCACTCATGCTTTACCATTTCTCAGGACTTTACGTCTTATCTTTTTCCTTTACAACAAACTACCATGGTCCTAAATCTGTTTAAAACAAGATTACGGTAGTAGTAGAGTAAGGACGATAGGGGCAAAATTTTAATACAAATTTGACGTTCATAAGCGGCTAAAATGTCCTACATGCATAAATCAGTTTTGGTTTAATTTGAACGATGCTGTTCACGTCACGAAGGTTACCGTCTACCACCTAGACAGTAAGTTTTTTTGCCATTGGCCACGATTTATAGAGTTCATTAACTCTATGTATAATATATTAGTGAAATATATTTTGGATTTATCTTTACTGTATTTATATTGTACTCGCATATCTTTTCTTGACTATAAAATTCTGGTGTCACAATGTTAGTTATGTACCATACTCCTCTGAAACGGCTTGACCGATTTTTATGAAATTTTATATGCATATTCTATCGAATGGAATATGTATATTCTATTGCATATATGTATATATATATTATATGCATATTCTATTGAATTGGTCTCTGATTCTCAATCTAATACTATCTAATACTATCTATTTTTCACACCCCTAAATGATATGGATTGTCCACCGCTAACGTTTATTTTTATTTTGTGGACATTTTATTTATTTTTTTATAATGTGGTATTAAAAAAAGTATTTTTAACCCTAAATTTTCACTCTTCTATCACCAACCCTTATTTTTTAATAGCGATTTTAATTTTTATGGCAAAAAAACGTATACAGTGTCAACTAATATTTTTATTAAGTAATACTTATTCAATAATTTTATTACTCTTTAAATGTACTATATATTGGAAGATGATATGGTGTTAGGTGTTCAGACAAGGAATTGTTGATATTTTAAATATTTTAGACACATATATCTTATTTAAAACTCGAAACTCGTAATTTTCACGTCCGCGTGATTCTTAGTAATTTTCCACATTTTTAACTATAGATTGTGTATTACTTAAAGAACATACAATCAAATAAAAACTTATTTCAACCACTTTCTGTAAATCACATTATTATTTTACTAACAAACATGTATTTTTATTAAAATGAAAACTAAAATAATATAGCTGTAAGATATAATTGCTTTTGCTTGTAAAAATAATTCATTAATTTAAAAGTTTGTTTCACTTATAGAAAGTTACAAGAACAGCGAGTGAGCTATATTTAGTTTTAAAACAATCAGCGATCCTTACAATAACTTCATCCGAACAATGCTGGAGGGAGTGCATTAATGAAGAATGGGTTCTGTATACAATGTAAATAAATAAGGACATAATAAATATATTTAATAGATCTGTTTTCCTGTCCTCTGAATAAATTTACGAAGATCGATTTATTAATTGCAAGCATTAAATAATTAAAAAATAATAATGTTTGCTACACTATTGTATTAGGTTTAAGACCTGTAGAAATAGCTCTAAGAGTAAAATAAGATAAAATAGAATTTTTATTTTTTTATTTTCGTAAATATTCATATATTCATATCTTAATGTTTATTCTAGAATAAAATTGCGCCGCCTTAATATCTCTGATCAGCGCGACTGTTGACTGGTAGAATGCCATCAGGCATTAAGTCCGCCATATATACAATTTTGTGTGCAAAAGAATCTATATTGTAAATAAACAAAATACTGTATAACCTGACACAACTATTGTTTCTTTTCATTTCTATATGCGAATATAATAATGTTCGTCGATCTTTCACGTGAAGACTACAGAATTGATTTAATTAAAATAAAAAAAAAAATAGATCCTGAGAAAAGACATAGGCTACTTGTTAATGTGAAAAAAGTTATAAGGGGTTGAAAGGCGATCTCCCCTTTCAACCCCTTACAACTTTTGTAGAGAGATGAAAGGTTGTACGGAAGTATCGTCATTTTTAAAGCTAGAATCTTGTAACTTACATATATTTTAGTCTGTGGATTAAATATAAATAAATATGACATTCAAAGTTTGTAATAATACCCTTAAGGACGTAAAATAAAATAGGGAATGAAAGTTTGTTCGGAAATTCGTCATTCTTGAAGCTAACAAACAACTAATTATTTGTTTTTCTTTTATTTTTATAAATAGCCTAAATCTATTCAAACATTATTCATTATTATTATTATTAATATAAAAACAACAAGCAAGTTTCTTGATTGTTCTTCTTGTGATGAATCTGCGTTCCGAATGTGTGGTAGAATAAAAAGAATATTATTCAAAAGTATGAAAATTAATTTTTATTAATAAAAAAAAAATCTTAAAAAAAAATAATGAGATTTTAAATTGTCTGTTCTAAAAAAGTAAATTTGGAATAACAGAATAGAATAGAAAGATTATTATACTATTATTATTATATTATTACAATTATTTTACATGCCAGTTGCTAATGTTCAAAATTATAACAACAACGAATCTCAAATATATGTTAATATATTAGAAAAATATATGTATATTTTACATAATACAAAAATGTAGGTTATTGGAGAAAACGTTAGCAAAACAAAACATCGTTAAGAAATCGATACGTTTTCTTATCCGTGTCGTTACACGTGCCTCCCCATAGATACCGTGTTATCTGATCACCCACATTGTTCCACAGAACCTACATATGCTTGTACGGGGTATTGTTTACCAGTGGTAGTCTTCTGCATAAATTTCGTGTTCCTGGAGAACCATAGACCATAGACCATAGACTTGTGACAAGTCTATGGTGAATAGTATCTTCTGGGTAAGCGAGCTACATCCTAGATCTCGACATCTTTTCCCATCAGATGAGGACCAAGCGACGCCATTAATAATAAAAAAAAATAAAAAAATATATATACTATAAATATGCAATAAAATATATAACAAAAGGCGGCCTTATCGCTTAAACAATCTCTCACAGACAACCTGGGAGATCGAAGCTTTGAGTAAGGGAAAGGTTGGAAGCGCACTATAGATAACAGTAGAGATCGAATGTCTGTACATAGAAAAAGAACGCCAAAAACAGAGTCAGGGGGATGTTAAATGTAAAATAGAACATATGCGGATTTTTTTTTAATTTATTATTTCTCTGTCTGTTTGTAGACACTAGTAGATAATATATTAAAACAAAGTACATACACGCTATACATATTATATGCGACTGTTACAGCTTATCTACTATCAGGCGGGCCGCTTGTTTGTCATTCAACCAAACCCGAACCCCTTAATAAAAATAATAATTCCGAACGATTTCTGTTTACATTTACGTGTTCCATTTTCAAAATACATCCACCAACTCAAAACTGAAAAGTCACTAGACGCGTATTAAAAGTTGGCGCGAAGTTCGTAACGAACTCGAGCGCTGGCAGATCATTAATGTTGCTCTGTGCCAACTTATTAGTAATCTGTGCTGCGGCTTGCTGATTAATTTTGGGAAATTTTCAAGTTTATAGACAAGTTGTAAGGTCTAGAAAGTTGATAATTTTCCGAAATAGAATTTAGGACATTATATAAGAGAGCGAGAGGAGAGATGCAATGCGTCATACGATAGAGTGGGCCGACAAAGCGTTTTTTCCGGACTATTCTAATGCTGTTGGCCGCAGCTGGCCTTTACAGCTTCACCGGACGATAGGCGACGAGTGCACCAGTGCAGATAGTACTCGAAACCAGCGGAAGGATATAAGGAGTGGCTGAAGCCTCCTACCTGACGGATATGACCTTAGTCTGAAGGCACCGCTAAGGATTACGGAGAACAAGGAGTGATATTGTATAAGAAGGTATTAAGTATTACAGGTAACGTGCAATAAGTAGTATAACAGGTAAAGAAAAAGGAAATAAAACTTAGGAATACATATACATGATCCTAATAATAAGACATAGGTTAAAAGGATATCCTCACAAAGGGAGCGACAAATATTACTTTAAGTAAAAAAATGAAGGTATCAAGTTTCGTACTCAAATTTACAAATCGAACATATAATTTGCAAATATTACTTTTAAATTTAATGAAATTGCAAAATATGTGGTGTCACATTAAGGAGGGGAATGTTACAAATGTGACTGACTGTGACAATGATTATGTCACATAGTTTGTAGATGTACCCTAACAGTATTTATAGAACATCATTGTCTTATGGATCCCGTCTTAACTTAGATGAAATTGATGTTACTCTAATAACGATAATGAAATTAACGATGTTACATACATCGTTAATTTCACTATCATTAATAACGTTTCAATAGAAACTATGTGTTACGTCACAGCTGACGCTATGTTATATACTGTATATCTTAACCTCGGTATTCCAGCGGTTTAGCACACCTGCTTACGATGAACGTGGGTTCGATTCTTGCATAGTAAAAATTTTTTGTTTGACTGTTTGCTCTGGATGTTTTCTATCTTTTTAAGTATTCAGATTCCGTCTAAATTGTGATATATGAAAAAAAAATCAAGTCCAAATTGAATAATCTTACTAATATTGTAAACGCGAAAGTTTTTGAGTGTGGATGGATGTTTGTTAATCTTTCATACAAAAACTACTGAATGAAGTTTAATTAATTAATTTATTTATTTATAAAATTACATGCTCTCAGTGAGTATTACAGTACAATACCAATGCACTCACCAAGGAATAAAACGTATGCAATACATATATTAATATTAAAACTAGTGATAACAATAAGGTCATAAAAAAAGAAAAAAAAAAATAAAAATAATGAATTATAAAAAATAAAAAAATTAACTATACAAATTACAATAATATCAATAATCTAGAAATATACTAATACTGAGATTCCACAAAATTAGTTACAGCTCTGTGAAACTCTGTGGCAGTACAATTAAATATGTCAAGTGGACAAAATATATATAACTCATTAAGCAGACGGAGTGCTCTTGAGAGTGGTGCATGATCAGCATTTAATGAAACTATACAATATAGCTTATACATCAAAATAACACATAGGCTATTAATTTCACGCAGGTGAAAACGCAGGTACTAGTAAACAATAATTCTTACGATTATCATTACAAAAATAGGTTACATTCACAAAATTGAGCAAAATAAACATCGAAACTATTTAGTTACCAGTACCCCTCCGATCGATCCTTGTCCAATTCAAACGGGGATCGAAATTACGACGGTCTGAGCTGAGGTTCGAACCCCTAGCGGTGCCCTCAGATTAAAGTTGTATCCGTCAGGCGGGAGTTGGCCTTCAGCCGCTCCATAAGTCCTTCCGCGGATTTGGAGTGCCATCTGCACTCGCCCCCTATTGTCCGGTGACTTGTAAAGGCCGGATGCGGCCTTAGAGTAGTCCGAAAACCAATAAGTCGAGTACCAATCAATATTTTGGTATTATTGCAATTTTTTTTAGTGTTTCCACAACCAGACAGTCAGACTGTACGATATAACGAGATACCCTTATGTGTATCAATATCAGCTTTAAACTTGAAACTTGCCTTAACTTTATAACGAGTTCCGTAACTTTCATAGAAAGCTGAATCAGTTCTAATGTTTCCTTGAATAATCCTTGAGTAATAAACTAATTACGAGCCCCGGTTTTGTACAGGTTTTTTAATAAATGAGATCAAATTAAATTTAATCTTATTGTGTATTTAATATTTGACCCTAATAAGTGCTAGTTGGTAGTAAAAATGTAAAGTTAACAACGATTATTTAAAAGAGCAATACGCAAGTCACTCTCATTCCTCTTGTGATGAAACATTTCCGAATGAACGGTAGATTAAAAGAAGTGGCTATTCAAAAGTGCTTAAATTAAGTTTATTTGAATAAAGGATTTTCTATTCTATTCTATTTTAATCTTCCCATAATGTAAGTAGTAAAGTTTTCTCTATTTAAGAAATTGAAACAAATATAGATTTTAAATAAATATACAAAATAAACGGCCCACGACGGGTGGGAGCCCACCCCCGGTGTTTCAGGTGTCTATAGACTACGGAAACCGTTTACCATCAGATGGGCCGCATGGTTGTTTGCCATTTAATACATAAGTGTATGTGTGTTTGATATATTTTAGCGGCTAAAGGGCAGAGGGAGACTATGCACAAATTCGTCTACGTGGGTACCTTAGTCTCACCTATTTCAGTCCGTTTTCCTTACTATTGCTTTGAAAGATGTGTTTCAATTGAATGGTGAGGATTTCATATTTTAGGGTATAGAGTCATTGTATCACGGGTGTCTCATGATAACGTGATGTCCATACTGCTGTTCATGTATATAGTCGACGGTTACCTCTTACCTTTATTGCTTATTTCATATTTTAGTTAAATCACAGAAGACCGAAGAGCTGGCAGCTACCTTGGACAAAGAATTAGTCTAGCTATTCAAAGAACGCTGCCAGTATCTTCGGAACGTTGCCTAAAGGGACCCCTTTTAATAATTTATTTTAGTCATCATATTTTAGATACATCAAAAACGTTGCAGTTTTAATTTTGCTACAAAATTTATTATAAAGTACTACATCATTCGTTTGAAATAAAACATCTGCTATCTCTGTGTATATATTTATACTAGCTGTACCCACGGTTTCACCTGCGTTAAATTTCAATGGAAAATATAGCACATGTGTTTGATTGAAAGAGTAACAAACATCCATACATAAAAAAGTTTCGCATTCATAATATTAATAAAATATCTTTGCCCTTTTTTTAAATATATTTTTGGGATTAGTAGTTTTGGTTGCTTAATAATGGTAACACTCAACACTAAGCTTATTTTCTTTACTTTTATCTTTTTGCTTATTTTATTGAAAACACTTAAGTGGTATCCCCGGTGTTATGATAACGTAATATCCGTAGTGCTGTTGATGTATATAGGCAATATTTACCACCTACCATCAGCAATTCCAATAAAATAATAATTTTATTGCAATTCTGTTATTTCAATAGTTAATTTCTGGTATTAAGTCTGAACTACACTATACACTATTCTTTACGAACAATCTATTTGTAAATATGTTCAAGTTAACTCCCGTCAATTGACCATCAAGCACCAACCTTCTACGATGTAGAAATCATTGCGTAACTTCTCCACAGCTCGTATTTTGTTATACTGTTACCAAACAACTTAGGGTTGTCATCGTTAAAAAATGTCGTACGAAAAAGTAAAAAATATCGTATATTATTAATATAAGATATTTTTTTAATTCTAATGATTTTTTCCGCAACTAGCCTTTACAGCTTCACCGAACGATTAGAGGCGAAAGTAGATAGCATTCCAAACCTACGGTAGGACTTATGGAGTGGCTGAAAGCAAACTCCTGCCTAACGGATACGACTTTATTCTAAAGGCACTGGTAGGTGTACGAACCTCGACTCAGGACGACAAATCTTCATATTATTGTTATATCTTTCGTCATGACTGCTTGTCTTCAACGCTTTCTAACTTTACCTAAAGGGTAGCTGGTAGAGAACGCCGTATGGCATTAAGCTCGCTTTTTATACAGTTTTATTGATACAATACAGAATAAAATAAAACCTCGTACATAATCATATTTTGGCCGAATTTTGTAGATAAAAATCTTGTACGAACTTGTCATCATCATCATCAACATTCTCAGCCCGGAAGACGTCCAATGCTGTACAAAGGCCTCCTCGATACACTACAGGTACAAAACTTGTACCAGGTGGAACTGTCTCGTACCAAAGATCTAAAATATCGTACGTATAACAATTCTCATACAGTTGGCAACCCTTGGTTGGCGGCAACATAACTTTGTTTTTCGTTCCTTGTTTATATCAGATCAGTTCAAAAGTTTTTATAAATAATTTATGATCGTTCCGAAACTTTTAAAGTTTATGGGACATTTTATGGAAAATAGAGCATCGTAACCTAGTGGTAGTAACCACGCTTATAACCGCAACTTATATTCAAAGGTAGTGAGTACAATTCTGGTTGACACAAAACTTTGTGCATCAATTTATACTTCTGGTGACGACAATATTAAAATCAGTTGGTGAGACATGCATAATAGTAGAATATGTCCCGTGAATAAATAGTTTTAACTTTTATCAAATTAGTATCACTTCAGTAATTCAGTTGCAAAAAGGTAACAAATAGACAGACACGTTTGCATGCGCATTTACATAATATTATTAGTGTGGATATGTGATACTAAGTGGAAAAGAATAGAATAGAAAAAAATAATTTATTCAAAAAACTTAAATTGAAGCACTTTTGAATAATCATCACATTTTTTTCAAATTACCGCTGATTCGGACAGCAGTTTCATCACCAAAATGAAAACGAAGATCTTTGCAGTTTTTCTCTTTTTATATCTTAATTCCTATCCATCTCCGTTCAATTGAAATGAAGATCGAAATCACGACGTCCTGAGCCGAGGTTCGAATCCGTAGCGGTGACTTCAGACTAAAGTAGTGTCCGTCCGCGGGAGTTGACTTTCAGCCGCTCCACAAGTCCTTCCTTTGGTTTTGAGTGCCATCTGCACTCGCTCCCTATTGTCCGGTGCAGCTATAAAGGCCAGCTGCGGCTAACAGTAGTAGAATATTCCCAAAAAAATATTTTTATGTCTGTTAGTTAGTATAGATGTTTCATAAACTGAATTTAACTTATTGACAAAAAATACACAATATTAGACGAAATTTTGTGTCAATATATAGACTATAGAGATATTTTTTTATTTTTTAGCGGCTATTATTTATGTTTATTGTGTGTTCTTTGTATTGTAGCAGCAGCAGGAAAGGAGGAGGTGAATGATGAGTCCAGTGATGGCTATTTACATTATGTATATTGATGAAATATTTACAATTGAAATATATAAGAAAGCGATTCGGTCTCGAATTACAGGCTTGTTAATTTTTTTACTCCATCGTAACTAGGCAACGGTGTTGCCGCACGATGATAGTAAATCGCCACACCACCTATAGTCGCGGATTCAATTCCTTGCACCGACATTTGTATTCATAAGTATGATTGTTTGTATCGGTCTCAGTGTTCTCTATGTATTAACTAAAGAAATATATCAGTTGTCTAGTACCCATAACACAAGCTCTACTTAATTTGGGACTAAATGACGCTGTGAATCGTCTAAGGATACTATTATTTTTAATTCTACTATATTACATAACACTCACCAATAAGAAATAAGAAGTACAAATGCGTCCATATGCTGCGCGGGCGCAGGCCTGGAGCGCGTTCAGGCATCCTGGCCGGAGGAGGAGAGATAGGGGGTGAAAGTGAGAGGGTGTGTGCGAGCGAGACAGAAAGAGGCGCGGGGTGGGGGCGGGGCGCGGAGTGCGCTCATCTCGATGGGCGCTGCATCTGTAACAAATAGGAAAACATTTTTATTATATATAAAAAATATATATTACATAGAAACTATATATACAACGTATATAGTAAAAAAAGAATTTCATATATATAAAATATCAGTACAAATAAATAAAATTGAACTTTTTGTTTGTAATTTCAAATTAACAGCTTTTCACTAAATACACATCAAAGTATAGGTATACGAAAAAATATATATATATAGGTATATAAAAAATTATAAGAATTTTTACAATACATTAAGACGGTCTTGGTGGTATAATGGTTTAGCACACCGCTTTACTATCGATGGTAAAAGGTTCGATTCCTCGCACGACACCATTGTATTGTTCTGCGTGTTTTCTATGTATACATAATATACATAGATTTACAAAAAAAGTGTATCTGAATATTCTAATCAGTTGTTTAGCACCCATAGCACATTTAGGACTAGATCGTGCGTGTTCTCCAGGGACATTATTATTATTATTACAGTTGATCGATTACCTAAATAAAACATTTTTGCAGTAAAATGAAAAAAAAATATACAATATTATTTCAGACCAAATCAAATATTGTGTTAAAAAAAGTGACTTCTGTAGACGGCAACATAAATTTCAAGTATGTAATTTAGAAAGGTTTACGTTCAATTCAGTTTCCACTCAATACGCTCGGCGGTAAGAAGTGAAGCAAATAAAAAAACCCCGAGCAACCCTTCCCGGGGCGGGGTGCGAGGGACGGGTCGGGCTGATCATGTTTCGGATCGTTCGGAAGGAAGTATTTAAACAGTTTCCTACGCTCTCGCCGCGTATAGTTGTGAGACGTATTGATTTACGCGAGAGCTAGTAACTTATAAAATCCGCCCAATAAGGATGGGACGCGGAATATAGGTACTTAGCTGCATTATTGTCCCGCTTTATTTTATTTTATTTATAATTCTGCATGTGAATTATCAAATATATGTATTTTAAAATCACTTTCAGCCTTATTGGATCTAAAGGTAGTATTTACTAGTAATAAAATAATTTCCTTCGTATATTCATTATAAACGCCGCACAAAGTTGGGACGCGGCGGTACTTATCGTCATTATAACGCATGTGATTTTTCTAATATATGTATTTTAAAATCAATTACAGCAGTATTGGCTCAGATGGAAGTATTTATAAATAGTAAAAATAATTGTTGTCTAGAGAGATTTACGCGAAAGCTAGTAATAAAATAAGAACTGCCGCACAAAGTTGGAAATCATTATAACGCATGTGATTTTTCCAATATATGGATGGGATGCGTAATAAAATAATTTCCTTCTGAATATAGTCATTATAACCATGTACTTTACTTATCGTCATTATGCATTATTGTTCAGGATTATTTTATTTTATTTATTATTGCGTCTGTGATTTTTTGTAAAATCAATTACAGCTGTATTGGCTCGGATGGAAGTATTTACAATTAATAAAAACAGTTTTTATCTAGATGTAAAGATTTACGAAAGAACTAACACTTATAAAATCCGTCCAATAAGGATGGGACGCGGAATATACTTAGCTACATTATTGCGACTTTAATTTATATATTTTGCAATCAATTTTATTCAATTCAAAATAAAAGAAGTTTCTATTGCACTTTATTCACTTTGTAATTTGAACTTCCAATAAAGTAGAGAAGAACAGGCATGAAACTCCTTGTTTATAACTTTACAATGCATAAATTGCTGTTTTGTATATTTTTCGGGGTACGTTGCTAAATGTACGTATAAATAATTGTTTTCTTAATTTTTAGCTTTATTTTATTTAGGGTTAGCATCACTTGACAAGGGGTATTTAGGGACGACAACGCACACGTACCACCCCTGGTGTCTAAGGCTTCCACAGGCCAATTTGTTAAAAAATAAACAGCTTTCTTCGCCCTCGCCGTGTATGGTTAGAATGTATTGATTTACACGAGATTTCGCAACTTATAAAATCCGCACAACAAAATTGGGACGCGAAAATCCTTATGTGACACACTTACACGCATTATATCCAGAGGGCACAGTGGCGTAGTGATTGCGACCCCGAATTACAATGAAGGGCGTGATTTCGAATCTATCTGACGCTAAAATTTTGTGCCAATTTTTATATTTTGCTAACTCTCCAGTGATAGAAACACCGTCAACATATCGAGAGTATATGGCCTAGTGGTTTGCGACCTAAAATGAGCCATTAGCCAAAAGTCGTGATTTTAAATCTAGCTGAAGCTAAAATCTTGAGTTAATATTTTATGTTGAACGCCATTTCCGCAGTAACTTCCTCCTCTTTTTGTTGTGATAATAATTGATTTTCACTGATACTCTACGGTAACGGAAATACCGTTAACAAATCGAAATTGATGCGTAAAAGACGGGTAAATAGGTGAAATATAATTATCAAATGTGTCGATAATTGACAATGACTCTGGCTAACCCATTTGGAATAACAGCCGTGGAGATAAATCAATATATCTATTTGTAAACAGATTGTCTATAACCACAGACTATACAATACATTGTATATGTATATGATTAAATTTTAGCTTTAAACTTGAACTTTGCTTAACTTTATAACGAGTTCCGTGCTTCATATTTGAGAGATGGATCAATAATGTTTCTTTGAATAATTACTTAATGAAACTATGCACAAACTACAAATTTATATACTGTATAAATATATGTAATAATAAACCTGCAAAATGCACACAGCGTCATCTAGTCCCATGATAAGCAGAGCTTGTTTAGCTTAGGACTAAATGGCGTTGTGTGAATTTACCTGAAATATATAATATACTTACAATTATTTCTAGAATCGAACCTATGACCCGATCACAGCATTTCGTTGAGTTATGTCGAAAATATCGCATTGTGTAAAATCAAGAGAACCGTTCCGGTTGTTAGCTGTACAAAAACACCCAACCGTAGCACTGAAGCTCAGAAAAACAAGCGTACTCACATAAAATTCAAAACTACTCTAGTATGTACTGTCTACATGAATATTTTTCGCGTTATGTTCACGGTAGAAACTGTAAAAGTAAAACCGCGGTGTTGCCAGGGCAGTAAACAAAAAACTACCACTTTGTACAGTGTGTAGAATAGAACAACTGTTTTGCAACGGTAAAAGTTTCATAAATCCATAACAAACAAACAACAAAGAAGGTTTATTTGAAGAAAACTTTTTAATTTTTATTTTTAATGCAATATAGAGTAATTTTAAAAATAAAAAGTATTCTTTACACATCAGTGCATGTCTAAAGAATATGATTATGTGCATGTGTAAAAATCCTTTTTCTTTTATTTTTAACTATATTATTTATTAATGCTGAAGAAAAGCAATTTTTAGTTTGTAATACGCCCCTGTATCTGCCGGTACCTATCTCACCTATTTTTGCAACCAAGAGAATTTGTTTTATGGTCGTTTTGTTCGTTTCCTGAATATATAGTTAAGAAATAAATCTAAAAAGTTGGTCAATAAAAATAACGATAAGTTAAAAATAAATTAATAAAAAAGTTAAGTTTCTTACTTCTTTATTTACTTATATTTCCACTCTTACAACTTTTCACGGGTCTTAGTAGATTCTGGCAAACGTTACTTATGCTTTTTTATTATTTATGTTTAATTATAATTTCACACATGCTAATATAGCAGAATCAAACAAAATAATACAAATTTATTAAGTAACGTTTGCCAGGTCAGCTACTATTTATATTTTACTAGCTATACCCGCGGTATACGAGTGAAATATATAGCCTATATGTTATTCTGATGTATAAGCTATATTATTGTAAAGTTTCATCAAATCCGTTCAGTAGTTTTTGCATGAAAGAGTAACATACATCAATACTCACAAACTTTCGCGTTTATAATATCAATAAGATATGTAAGAAGGCCGAAAGTCAATTAAAATTGAAATTCAGTTAATATACCTTCATAGAGAACTCTCTCGACCAAAATTAAATGACTGGGCTTAATGGCGCAAAATATACACTTTATTTTTCAGGAAGGCTTTGTTTACATGGGCTGCGGTTGAAGGACAACAACTGAAGGGAAACAATAGAAGTGAATTTGTGTGCTCTTAAGCCCGGTGATTTTGTTTCAGGAAACATTTTTTTAATTGCCTCCAGTTATAAATAGACAGGCTCAATCAACTATTCATTCAGCCATTACTATGTCTTGGTCAAGTATGAGACGGTTAATTTTAATCATTTTAAAAGGAGAACGCACATCATTTTTTTTTATTAACATTAAATTTAGCTTCTGCTATAAAAAACGGCAGTTCTTGAATCATTGTATTTATTTGTATTGCTGTAGCTCACACTTGTAGGTTTACCCATAGGTTTTGTTGGATTGTTTAAATAACCTGTATTGTATATTATTTTTAACTAAGCCTCCAAAATAAAAATTCTTGTCTAGTTATCTATGAATTATTATTTTATCAATACATTATTGGACAGCCGTCTATATTTACTACTAGCTATTCCCGCAACTTCGTCCGCGAGGAATTTAACTTTATTTTTCTATTTCTAAAATAAAAGTAGCCTCAGTTACTCCTTATTACATCAGCTACCTCCTAAAAAAAGTCCCCTCATAATCTGTCGAGCCATTTCGTGAATTAGCCAGAATAAACAAACAGACAGACAGACAAAAATTGTAAAAAATGTTATTTTGGTGTATGTACCATATTTATATTCATATGCATTTAATAAAAAACGGTTATTTCAATTAATATTATATCTATAGATAACAATTCTATATAAAAATCCTACGAATATTTATTTATACATACATTGTTATGTAAAAGAGATTTCTTTCCTTAAATTAGACAACAATTTATTTAAACTTTAAGTATGAACGTTACTAAGGTTTTATTGTTAGACAAACACACTAATTGGAAGGAAGTATTTGACAGTCAGTAAAAGACTTTTATACCTACAAGTGAACCACCATAGTGAGTAAACCACCCTTATGGTTCATCCCAATGTATGTTTAATATCTGAACAAAATTTTAATTTAATTTTTTTTTATTCGGCTTTAAAGAATACGTATGCGGTGGTAACAGTAAACACGTACAGTAGGGTGGAACTTGTGTATTAACTGTTACATCTTGAATTACTCTACTTTACACTAGTTAAAGACTATTTATATACACTACGTGACGTTAGATAAAGTGACTTATCTAACGTACACTGGCACAATCTATTATACTATGTGCTGATTTGCATCACTATATCACACATACAACCCTACATTTTTGCCCTTCCACCATGAACCTCTATTTTTTAATAGCGATATTTTTTTATATAGGAAGAATACGTTACGATACTTCGCCAATCTGAAGAGGAAACGCCACTACGCATCCTATGTGGTTGTAGCGCACTCATGCATAAACGAAATATCTCCTTTGGAAAGTATACACTATCTCCTGAGGATATAAAAACCATCACTCCTAAGAATATCCTTCAATTTTAGTTCCTAACGGGTCTGGTAGCAAACTTTGAGAAAGGGCGAGCGCAATAGATCTAGGTCATAATGCTACAGGCCTGACAATAACCTAAAAATATCAATAAAAAAAAGATCTTCAGCTGGTTCAGACCAGCTGAAGATCTTTTTTTTTTTATTGATCCAACTGATTAGATTTGGTATAGGTATTCTATGTATATATTATTACTAGCCAATGGTGCTAGAGGATAAACCGTTCTATGTAACCTTCAATACTTGTCATTAACGGGTCTAGGTAATGAAAAAACCGCGAGCGCAATAGATCTGTGAAGGTCGCAGTACTACAAGTCTAAGCACCTGAAAACAGCCTAAAACTCTCAATAAAAAAAAATCTACGTCAGTTAGATTTGGTATAGGTATAATATGTATAGCTCATTGCTAGCCAATGCAATAAGGTCTAACCACGTTGTTCTGTGGACGTGGGCAGGGTAACAATAAATAAATCACCATCCAAGTGTTTCTGTATGCAGTTGAGTGTAGGGTTGATACCATAGACAACGGGGAATTAATATACCGTGTATAGACATTTTTTTTTTCCCATATTCTTCCATCTCCTTTTCAGTGATGGAACAGGCAAAGATAGACCGTACAACCTAGTCTACTTTTAAACTTCTTCATATTTGAACAAGTGATGAGGCCAAAGGCCAATTCTTATGTATGTTTATTTTTTATGTTTTCATTCGTGTTCAAAATTTAAGTCTTATCCGTAGTCCATATCCTTGTATCACAATAAAAAACCGACAAAAATTTTATTTTTTTGTTTTAAATTTGACGCGGTCATTATTTATATGTATAATTAGTCAATCACGGAGTTCCCGTAGTAATTTTTTTACCAAGTTTGTTTACTCGTGATCATGGCGGTTGAAACACTGCCAGTAAGATTTTGATCAAATTTATATGGGACCATAAGTGAAATACCAGCTAGCAAATAAAGAAAACAAAACTGTTAAGCAGTCGAGTGTAGGCTTGGTGCCATACAACAGGGAATTAATATAATACCGTGTCTGTACATGGTATAACAAAAAAAGCAACTACAATTGTATTATTAATTATAATAAAATAAATATAAAAAGATTTTGAACAAATTTATATGAGAGCACAACTGAAGTAGCGGCTAACAAATAAAGAAAACAAAATCCTTATGCAGTTGAGTATAAGGTTGATACCATAGAGAATGAGGAATTAATAAACCATGTACAGAGAACAAAACAATCGACTATTATGCATTATCAAAAATAACTCAAAATTACTAGTCAGATTTTGATCAAATTTACCAGTTAATAAATAAAGCATAATATTGTTCAAGTATTTCATGTAAATATTTTTTTGCTGATTATAATAAATAATCAAAATCCCTAATTTTAAATATGATTACTAACTGTGCCCGCGGTTTTGCTCGCTTGATATTTTTAGGCTATGTGTTATCCAATGTACAAACTATAATACTGTAAAGTTTCACCAAAATCAGTTCTGTACTTGCGTGAAAGAGTGACAAACATCCATACTTACAACCTTTCGTGTTTATAATATTAATAAGATTATTCTTTCTATCATTATCCATGGATGCACCCCCAGCGTATACCGTTAGCGCAGACGGGTGCACCAATCTATTACCATCCATTAAAGTATGAAAAACATAGAATACATATATATCTAGTTCCAGTTAATTTTGTATTCTTTGAACCCATTCCCTTAATAGCAGCCCTAAACGAGGCTTGCGTGCGTCTGGTCACCCCCCTCAAGAGATTTGCGGCTAATCCCGACCACTTCATTACATTTCCAGCATATTTTCACAAAAGCCTATCTTGAATGCAATTCGACTGATCTTTTTTCCTTTTCTTCTAAAAATAAATCTTTCTATGTATAATATGTATGTATTTACAAAAAAATATATATCTATGTATACGTATCAGTTATCTAGTACCCATAACACAAGCTTTAGCAACCTTAACTTGGGTCTAGATGGCGCTGTGTGAATTGTCCTGAGATTATTATATATAATCACTTAAATATTACGAGAATGTATTCAATTTGAATCGCAAAAGAACTTTAGTAATAAAACTAATTAAATGTTCAGAAACCTCGGTAGTCTAGCGGCTTAGCTCACCGCATTACTTCTGATGGTCGCGGGTTTGATTCCTCGCACGGTACAAACATTTGTATTCATGAGTATGATTGTATTGTTCTGGGAGTTACACAATCAGTCTGTCCATAATATAGACGCAGTCACGGGTAAAAACTAGTTATAAAATCCGAACGGAATTTCATATTTAACTGGTACGTGACTTGTAGAGTGTTAAACGTTGACTGGCCATTGGCAAGGGTGCCGAACCCTAGGGACTCGAGTGGGGTATGGCTCCTATATTAGCTGTTAGCGAACTAAGGGTTCGACGACCTCGGTTGATCATCGCCTTGGTTCCGATAGTTGCGAGTTCGATTCCACGCACAGTACAAATATTTCTATTCATGATTGTATTGATCTAGGTGTTTTCAGTGTATATTTTATTTAATGAATGATAATGGAAAGGTGTCTGTACACCATTTCGATATCAGTATGGCTAAACGTGGCGGACCACCAGTGGAAGATCATAAGATGAGCATGAGGACAGGTCAATTAGGCCATGGTGGCAAATTCTCCAGGAATTTATCATCATGGTTTCCAGGGAGAACCGCGTGGAGATCAATCTGATTGTACAATGCTGTGGGGTAAATAGTCCAAATTATAAATGTATTTACCTTAATATATATATATATATATATTAAGATAAATACATTTATAATTTTACATGTAAATACATATGTATTTACATGTAAAAAGTATTTATATCAGTTGTACACGTAACACAAGTTCTACTTAGCTTGGAACTAGATGGCGCTGTATGAATTATCCTGCGATATTATTATTATTGGAAAACAAAATTATAACGTATTTCAGTACGGTTACAACCGACGATTAACTAAACGTCTACTAAATTTTAATAGGTACAAGGGGCACTGTCCCTTAAATAAATATTTGTACTAATTACAGACAGTTCTTTTTGTCGCGACTGCTTTGAAACCGAAGAAATGGCCGCTCACGTCAGAAACCTGGAGTGTGTATCCGTGGCCACAGAATAAACACAAATCCTCAGAACGGTGAGTTCGCTCCGTGAAGAAACCTGGAGCCTTCCGCGCTTTTAAGAGGAGCTTAGATGGCTACTTTAGTAGTAGTAGTCCTGGCTCTACATAATAGCCCAAATGAGAGGGTAATGATGTGGTAATGTCTCGTCCGTCGCACTCAATTATAAGACACAATTATACCGGTGTAGGAACAGTGTGGTCGTTCTATGAAACCTGTAAGGACACCAGGAAACTTCTGTGCTTCTGGGACGAGTTTGGATGGTTACTGTGGTGGTGTAGTTCCGACTCTGCATAACATCCCAAATGAGAGGGTAAATACGGAAAACAGACTTCTACAATACGCTAACAGACAGATCTCACCCAGATATGAAAGTAATTGACAAGTGTTGGTCTGTGTCTTCCGTCGCATTCAATTATAAGAGCCCTCAACACAATCATACCGGGGTAGAAACGGTGTGGTCGCTCCATTATGTCTGTGAAGCCACCAGAAAGTTCCTGTGCTTCTGGGAGGAGCTTGGATGGCTACTTTAGTAGTCCCGGCTCTACATAACGGCCCAAATGAGAGGACCAGAAGGCTTGTGTGCTTCTGGAAGAAGATTGGCAGGGTTCTTTAAAAGTCCTGCCAGAATAGTCCAAATGATAGGGTAAATGCGGAAAACAGTCCTACAATACGCTAACAGACAGACCATACCCAAATATGAAAGTAATTGACAAGTGTTGGTCTGTGTCGTCCGTCACACTCAATAATAGGAGCCCTCAACACAATTATACTGAGATATTCAAGGAGCGACCAGACCGTTCCTAGTCGCTCTGTGAAGCCTGTCAAGACACCAGAAAACTTCTGTGATTCTGGGAAGAGCTTGGATGGCTACTTTAGTAATCTCGGCTTTGCATCTCCCAAATGAAAAGGTAAATTGTTATTTTCTTAATAGTTGTCATGTTATTTTCTTAATAATGCACCACCCACTAAACTCTGTTTACCTCATGGTCGACTGGGAGAAAATGCCTTATGATGTTAAGTCCGCCATTTGCACCTTTATTTTTTTTGTATTTGTGCATTAAGGTTTTAATAAATAAAATAAATGCGGAAAACAGAGTCCTAGAATACGCTAACAGACAGACCATACCCAAATATGAAAGTAATTGACAAGTGTTGGTCTGTGTCGTCCGTCACACTCAATTATAAGACCCCTCAACACAATTATACCGAGGTAGGGGCCCCATTGTTCGTTAAATGCTAATCCAATGAGAATACTATCTGTGGAAATGAAGAAATCTTTGTTAAGAATGAAAAATGGTGTTGTCTCTTCAAATGACAATAAAATATGGAACGCTGAATTGAAAGTGATGGCTTCTGGGACGTACTTCGTTTTAAATATTCCGAGTCGATCTATTTGTGACAAATTATTAATACTAGCAACCCCGCCCCGGCTTCGCACGGGCCGAATATTAGTTTAAATTTTTAAACTGTTCTTCTTTTATTATCTCCTAAAGCGTTCGTCGAAATAAAATGATATAAAGGACAAATTTGTTCAATATTAAATAATTATAATAAATAACGTATTTATATGGATAAGGATTAATATCATGTTTATGGAAACAGCTTCGCAAATAAAGCATTATTTTAGAAGAAATTTGATAACTATAAAAAAGGTTATATATAGTTGAGAGGTTGAGTGAGTTGTCGCGGACTTTTTATAGAACTTAAGAATTAATAAGAAGGAATTAAGAAGAACTTAAAAAATAGAAGTTGATGGTAGAAGGGTAAAAATGTAGGGTTGTATGTGTGATATAGTGATGCAAATCAGAACATAGTATAATAGATTGTCCCAGTGTACGTTAGATAAGTCACTCTATCTAACGTCACGTAAGTCACGCAGTGGTTAATATATATAGGTCTTATTAATTAGTCTAAGGTAGAGTAATTCAAGATGTAACAGGTTCCACCCTACTGTGTATGTGCTGGCTTGCGTTCCTTGTTCCCAAATATCGTAATTTCAAACTAGCAGTGCCATCTATGCGCCGATACAAGAAACTTTTGATCCCTCATCGACTCACAGCAGCTCTACACGTCAAAGGCGCTTTCAATGTGCAACAAAACTTCTTTGCGTCGAGATGCGGTAATGGCTGCAGTGTTTCAATTCAACTGATAATGTACAACAATTTAAATTGCTCATAACAGTTTGTGTTGGGCTAGCTCTTAGGCAGTAATGTAGTGAAGCTTTGGAAGACAAGCTTCTGCATCAGTTCCAGTGAAATCAAGCCTTCAAGAGACCGCCCCAGCCATCAACTGTGAGTCTTTCCTTATTGTTACCTTATGCAAGCTAGCCATTGTACGCATCCCTACTTAACCTCATCTTTCAAAACTGAGCTATCTTCTTTTTACCCTCCCCTGGTCAGGTTCCAGGTTATAAACGGAGGCAATCCTTTCCAGGCCCGACCAATGTACGTGTTTACTCTCAACATTGCTCCTGCCATTGAAGATGTATGCTGTAAGACCGAATCAAAAAAAAATTAAATTAATTTTTGTTCAGAAATTAAACATACATTAGGAGAACAATCCCTACATATTTTTGGCGTAACTTTAACAGATTACGCAACGCACGCAGCGAAAGCACTGAATATGAATATATTTTGCTTCATTTTTTATTGTTGCTCCGCTCCTATTGATGTTATATAGCCTATAGCACAGGGACAATATAATTTTCTAACAGTGAAAGAATTTTTAAAATCGATATGCAGAACCGGATATAACACTGAACAAAATTGTTACTTCTTTACAATAACTATATATTAGTATAGACACAGCTATTTAGGACAATTCATACAGCGCCATCTAGTCTCAAACTAAGTAGAGCTAATAGTAACAACCTATAAAAAAAATATTTTTTGTTAATGCATACATAATATATAGTTGAGTGTAGGGTTGATACCATAGACAACAGGGAATTAATATACCGTGTATAGACAATAAAAAACCGAATAAAATTGTTTTTTTTTTTTTATTTGACGCGGCCATTGTTTATATGTATAATTAGTATATCACGAGTTCTTACGACGTTTTATTTTTAATGAGTTCCCGTAGTAAATTTGTAAACTGTTTACCTAATATATGTAAATGGTACCCTAACGAATCAACAATCATACTTATAAGTATAAATGTTAGAATCTCGTGAGGCATTATTATATATCCTATATATATATACATATATACATATATCTCCCAAATTTTATTTTAAAAATGAATCTGTATTATAAACATGTACAACATTTATTTGAAAAGAATACGAACTGAGTTTCTTGTCAGTTCTTCTCATCTCGAAATCTGACAGATTTGACATATCATATCTAAGTCTGTAACAGACCTACGTGAATAAAGATATTTTGATTTTGAATTTGAATTTGAATCGAACCCAGGACCAGCGGAAAGGCGGTGTGATAAATGGATAGACTACGGAGGCCGACGAATATATGTTAATATATACAAATTCATACAGTATTAAAACCTGGGCAAAACCGGGCCAGATATTAGTCTGAAATAAAATGAAATTATTCTGCCTACAAGCCCAGTTTTAAACTTGATTTTTATTTTTCAGTTTTATTTCATGCGTACAGCGCACCAATAAATCACTGCACCGAACACGGGACTGTGTTGCCATATATCAAACGGGGAGCCAACACGCCTTCAGACAAATAAGTCGCGCTGCTCGGATACGTAATAACAAATGTTCAGTGTTGCCAGCTCAGTTTCAGATTTTCGGGCTAAATCATATTAAAAAGAGATATATTAGAATTGAAATTTAACTGAAATTTAATAATATTCTAAATTATCCAATGCCATAAATTGGAATCATTGCATCCGTCTGTCTTTTTTCTAGATGTATAGAATAGAATAGAATAGAATAGAAATCATTTATTCAAATAAACTTAATTTAAGCACTTTTGAATAGTCATAACAATTTGTTTTTTATCTACCACTGTGTATGAATTTTAAAACTGTTTTCACTATCAATTTGACGGTCACGGTGGTCGCACCGTGCTAAGTTTATTAACTGTTTACATTGTGCGAGGAATCGAACCCGTTACCATCGGAAGCGATGAGTATGCTAAACCGCTAGACCACGGAGGCCATCAATTATTTACCAACGTAGACTGGCAGGTTTCACTTGACCGTTTATGGCAATACCTGTTTAATAATTAATATTGGAGCAGCAAAGCAGAATGCTATTACTAGTCCACAGTATAACAATGCACGAAACCCTCGTAAAATGACATAATGACTCTGAAGAACATAGAAATTTCATCCCAAATTGTGTTCAGTGAGTTTAACAAGAAAAATTCGCACGAAAACAAGTTTGTGCAACTTTTAAAGCTAAGAGTTACTGCGTTCATTTCGTAAAAAAATCGGCTATTACAAATTTATCGTTTTACTTCCTTATTTTTTTATTGTTGCCTCGCCTCCCGTTTGGCAACTTTGGCACGTTTTGAATTCCACTCGATAATACATAGCCAAGCACTTCACTTGACTTTGTTAGCTATCTGATTAAGAATGAAGTAGTTTAATACTCGATAAATATTTGTATGCTTAAGCAGATTTTGTAAGGACTATGTCTTCATTAACATCTTGTATTGTACCCAAAGTAGCTTACAAATAAATCATTTTTTATTACGTTACTCGTAATATAAGAAAGATTAATTCTAAACTGTAGTAGCTAGCTGAACTGGACGGTAGGTACAGTAATAAAAAGTATGACATACACAAGAAAAGAATATAATAGAAAATTCTTTATTCAAGCACTTTCGAATAGTCATCACTCATTTTTTTAATCTACCCCTTATTCGGAAAGCTGTCTCAACATAAGAAGAATGAGCAAGAAACTTGCGTGTCGCTCTTTTAAATAATTAGTCGTAACTTTACATTTTTAAGTTTAAATGTGTGAATACAAACTACCAACTAACACTAATTCATTAGAGTCAAAATATGAAAAACACATTCAACTGGTTGAGTAACTAAATAAGAGTAAATCTGAGTCTGAAAGGTCCCTATGTTAATAAATAATGTTGAGTTTGAATTTAAAAGGCAAGCTACACTAAAACTTGATATCCTGTCATTCTTAAAATCTCTCAATCTTGCTACCTATATAGTAGTGCGGTCAGTTTTCCTTATTTTTCTCAGCCACTTCCCTCGCAAGGATATCGTCGTCAGAGCTATATCTCTCTATCAAGTCTTTACGAATTACTTGAAGTCCATAAAGGCATATTTTTTTTGTATATTCATAATTAGTATTTATAATACACATAATTCACTAAAGATAGACTGTAAAACGTCGTTTGCGTGAGTTACCTCAGTCTCACCTATTTCAACCGCCATGGACACTACGCCATGGACGCCACTAGCTACCCATGTAGTGTTTTGGATGCAGGGTGCAGATTAAGCAGTGAAATTAAATTCAAATTCAAAAATCATTTATTCATGTACGACTTTTTAGCCGCTTATGAACGTCAATTATTTTTTTTAATAATTTTTCCCTACCGTCCAGTTCAGTATACACATTCAATTAAGAAGTACTGATAGGAAACTCAACTGAATTTCTTTTTTTAAAAAAGCCTGTTTATTTACAATGTTTATTTATATAAATGTTCACATCTAACATTAAATGAAAATCCGATGCATGAACAACATGTACGCTCGTTATTCAAGGGCAAAATAACGGCAAGATGATATCTAGAATGGCAACCCATGAGCGGTATCACGGATGATAACGTGATGTCCGTAGTACTGTTTGTGTGTATTTGCAGGTTATTTATGTACTAAAAAGGTTTTGAACACTGTTCATGTATATATCCGATTTTAAATTTAGTTACCGTAATTGTTATCATATGGTCCGTAGGTTTTGCTATATAATTTAAAAATAAATATACTAAATTTAGAACTGCGTAGTTCCTGTCTTTGAATAATAATTTCATAACCAAATTAACTTTTACCGCTTAATGCAGATTCTATATGTGAATGATGGCTTAATGTGTAGGCAGAGAGAATCAAAGCCAAAGGCATTTTATACACGATGGTTGAAGGTACCCTCCGATCGATCCCCGTCCAATTCAAACGAAGATCGAAATTACGACGGCCCGAGCTAAGGTTCGAACCCCTAGCGGTCACCTCAGACTATAGTCGTATGTGTCAGGCGGGAGTTGGCCTTCAGCCGCTATATAAGTCCTTCCGCGTATTTGGAGTGCCATCTGCACTCGCCCCCTATCGTCTGATAAAACTGTAAAGGCCAGCTACGAGCATCAGCCAACAGCATTAGAGTAAAAAAAACAGTTGTAACAAATAACATAAAGTTATGTATTCATAAAAACAAGTATTAGAAAAGTAAACGAGTAAAGGAAAATATTATTTTACATTGGCAAAACATTGTTTATATAAAACGTATATAACCTACGTAAATAACGAAGTAAGTATATTGAGATATCTGTACTAAATTTATAAAGAGGAAAAATATCATGCCCTAGTTGGTTTAGTGGTTTAGCACACCTCTTTATTTCCGATAGTCGCACGTTCGATTCCTCGCGCAATAGAAACATATCTTCAATCATAAATGTTTATATTGTACGAGGAATTTACAAAAAGAATTTATGTAGGTATTTACAAAAATATATTTACGTCTTTGTGTCAGTTGTCTAGTACTCATATCAGAACTAGCCACCCACCCGGCTTCGCACGGGTGTACACGTATTATACATATAAACCTTCCTCTTGAATCACTCTATCTATTATAAAAACCGCTTCAAAATCCGTTGCGTAGTTTTAAAGATTTAAGCATACATAGGGACGGACAGACAGCGACCGCGACTATGTTTTATACTATGTAATGAATTGTCATTCTGATGTATGAGCTATATCACTGTAAAGTTTCAACAAAATTCGTTCAGTAGTTTTTACGTGAACCAGTAATAAACATCCATTGTCAGTTTATAATATTAAAAAGATACCATGTTTATACTAGTAGTATTAGATGCATTTTAACCAAGTTCAAAATTTCAACTGGTATGAAATAAACAAACAAATACTCAACTGGTCCATCTCAGATCTAATAAAGAGATTTCAAACAGGAAACAAAGTTATCAAGCTAATTGTCAAAGTCGTCCCCCTGGCTTTTATGCCCCTATAACAATTGATCGGTTCCGTTATAGCTTTACGACTTCTGAGAGCTGTTTGTCGGCGTATGACCCTACCGATAGTAGCTTGGGGTAGACAGTAATTGTAAAATGGTAATACAAGTAAAATGGTATAAGAATTTGTATCTTAATACTATTGATAGTATAAACGCGAAAGTTTGTGAGTATGGATGTTTGTTACTCTTTCACGCAAAAACTACTGAACGGATTTTGATGAAACTTTACAGTAATATAGTTTATACATCAGAATAACATACAGGCTATAAAATTCACGAGATTTCACCGCGGGCACAGCTAATTATGTTATAAACGCGAAAGTTTGTAAGTATGAATATTTGTTACAATTTCACGCAAAAACTACTGAACGGATTTTGATGAAACTTTACAGTAATATAGCTTATACATCAGAATAGTACAGAATAATATATAGGCTATAAATTTCACGCGAGTGATACTGCCGCGGGCACAGCTAGTTATATTATAAACGCGAAAATTTATAAGTATGGATGTTTATAACGTTTCCACGCAAAAACTACTGAACGGATTTTGATGAAACTTTACAGTAATATAGCTTATACATCAGAATAACATATAGGCTATTTTTTACTGAAATTTATATATTAATATTTAACGCGGGAGACGCCACGGGCACAGCTAGTATTCTATAAAAAATATCAAATTATTTATTCCTTGATGATACTTTCACCACTATCATTCTCGACAGCGTTAATCGTTAGGTTGGATCCCTTCATCACTAAAAGTAACCTAACACTGAGGGTGACGCAGCTGAAGTAGAGTCACAACGCGAGTTTCATGATGTTTGTGCACCTGGTTCCACCAACATGCTTTTTTGCCACCATAGTAGTGTAAGAACAAAATAAAAAAAACACCTTCATGAAGAGGACCATAGGCCGAAATGGATTGGTATGGTAATTAAAAGAAATAATTAAAGATTTTTAGTGTTAACCAGATTTGAAGTCACGTCCTATAGCAGTGTGATCTACTGCACTATGACGCACTCAACGTAAACAAAATAGCATAATCCAATAAACTAGTAAGTCTTCAGTTATAAAGTTTCTGATTCAATCAAATATATGTGATTCTATGAAGACCTTTATCTTCATATACGAGTTATATTTCACAAATAATTCCCAAGTTTTCCTCACCAAGGTAAATACATCAAGAACTACTATGTCCCTAACACAAGTATTGAAACTTGTTTGTTTGTCCATTAGTAAATAATATTGACGGCCTCGGCTGGTTAGCGGTTTAAAACATCACTTTACTTCCGATGGTTGCGGGTTCGATTCCTCGCACGGTGCTAACATTTGTATTAATGATTATGCAAAATAGTCTACGTGTTTATCTCTTCTCACTCTATTCAGCCGCCAAACAGCTTGCTTTATAAGATGTATCTGCTTAAGGATGAAATTAGGCATTTCCAATGACATAAAATAGAAGAAAGTGGATCGTTAGTAATGTGGACTAATAACTCCATTGCTAGCAATGTACCAATCAGGTTGACCTCCACGCGGTTCCCTTGGAAACTATATGTTAAATTCCTGGTGAATTTGCCACGATGGGCCGACCTAACCTCATCTTGTCATCCTCCACTGATGCCCCGCCAGCGTATACCGTTAGCGCAGGCGAGAACACCATTCCATTATCATCCCTTAAGAAGAAATGCCAGATAATAAAGGTAAATTCACAAAACTCGATAACCCAGCGGAATGTAAAAAAAAACAATAAGTAATTTCTAAGTTTTCCCCGACAAGGCAAACACATCAGGAACTCCAATGTCCCCATAATATATTATTATTCTAACACAAGTATTGAAAACTGTTTGTTCGACCCTTCGTAGTTATATGCCTACATATAATCAGCCAGTGGAAATCAAATCGTGGCCCGCAATTGTCCGTAAATAGGTTTTTTCTACATTAATTACTACTAGTAGTCGTTCGGAGTTCGATAGTCTTAAGTCGTTTCAATTAGATTTAAAGTGACAATAATAACTGATTGCGCAATTCTCGCATGCCTCCTCCTAGTTAATATGTATTTACTTAAAACAACTTTTATTATAAGAGCAACATGAAGTTTCGTGCTCATTCTTCTTGTGATGGGTCTGTGTTCCGAATTATTGGGGTAATCCCTTTCTACGCAGTAAGCCAGTGCTTCGGGGAGCTGGTCCAATTCCCAGATGCTTCATGTTTCTCCAAACACTCCCATAACTCTGTATGTGTTCGTGGTAAAATAATAAAAATATATGCATTTTTTGTATTTATAAAAAGAGAAGTGGCAAAATGTAATCTTGCCTAAAAATAGGTTTATCGATGGCATAACATTTATGTATTTTTTCAATATTCTGCTGTAGAATTACACTGAAGCACCGTTAAGGCAGAATATTGTAAAAATACATACATGTTTTTTCACAAAACATAATTTCAGCTAAAAATAGATTAATTAGGGTACTTTTTGGAAATTAATAAAATCTACAGTAAAGAATAAGTTTTCCTTTGTTTATTTAATTAAAATTTTAAAATTTAAACTGATTTTGATATGCTATAACTATTCTATATTGATGAGTAAAATAACTAGGATAATAAAACGGGAAGATTGGATTGCATATCAAGATGCTTGAGATGCACTCTTCAGAGAATCTTCACTGGCTTTAGTATTCCCGACTTTACACAAGCAAAGTATCTAATATGAGGCTAAATACGGAAGAGGGAATCTCTACAACCGCCATCAAAAAAGAAAGAGGTACTTAATTTTACTGTGTTTTTGTGTATAGTAACTGAGAACTTTTTTCTACGTGAGCCCATTTTGACAATTATTTTTCGGAGCGGATGCTTCTTGTGTTGTGATTGAGATAAACCAGTAATTTCTAAAATATCTTCTATATATAATAATAATGCTTCAATAAAACATATAAAATTGATTTGATTAAGTTACACACTAATAAAAAAATCGATTAAATTGTAAGTATGAAACATCCGCTATATCAGTTTTAAAACAAAACAAAACGTATCACATTCCTTTAGGAGCAACGATGTCACAGACAGACACATCCTTATAGCACTCCTCATTTTGCGTCGTGTGTGAAAAATAAGCGGCCCCCGAGCTCCAAATGTTGAGTAACCCTGCGATATTCAAATAACCAGTGGATATTGGATGTGACCAAAGAAATCCCGGATTTATTAACGTTTACGCATCCGACGGGCCGTACGTGAGATGAATAAAAAAATACCACTCCACGCTCCTTCAAAATGAACCCTGACGGTTCAATGTTCATTAAATGGTTAGGGGTTGGACAAAGAAAACGAATAAAGAAGTTTTTTTGGTAAATGATGATGAAATAGTAGCCTAACTTTAACGTTTTTTTTTTGCTCGCCGTATCCTCACACCCTTAAACCTAAGTGGTCACGGACAGTGCAGTTTTAGAGTAGTTTTCTTCCACTCACACTCATATTGTCAAATGAACCTACCTACTACCTACCTACCAGAGGGAAGGGGATTGTTAGTAATGTGGATTGATAACCCCATTGCTAGCAATGTACCTTGTCAGGTTGACCTCCACGCGGTTTCCCCTGGAAACCATCGTGTTAAATTCCTGGTGAATTTGTCACGATGGGCTAACTGACCTGACCTCATGCTCATCTTATCATCCTCCACTGGTGCCCCGCCAGCGTAAACCGTTAGCGCAGGCGGGTGCAACATTCCATTATCATCCACAAAAAAAAAATCTACCTACCACATTGTTAGCAATACCATATCAGGTTGACTTTACTCGGTGCCCCCTGGAAACCATCATGATAAATTTATGGTGAATTTACCATGAAGTGCTAACTGACCTGACCTCATGTTAGGATGATAAGATATCATCTTCCAGTGATGCCTCGTAACCTAAACCATTGGCGAAGGCGGGTGTACCATTCTATTATCATCCATAAGAAAAAACCAACAGACCATGCTTATTCTCTGTAGAGACTACAGCATAGGGTTCTTAGAGGAAGTATGAAAGTGGCACCGGTGTTAGGGAGGTTGAAGAGTAATCGTCTATCATGGTATGGACATGTAATGCGTAGGAACGAGGATAATATTTTAAGAAAGGTGTTACATATGAATGTGGATGATTATAAGGGCAGAGGAAGGCTGAAAAAGAGATGGATGGACTGTGTGAAAGATGATATGGTAAGAAAGGAAGTAAATAACGCGATGACTGCGAACAGGGATGAATGGAAGCGAAAAACATATTACGCCGACCACAAATAAATGGGATAAGGAAGAAGCAGATGATGACTACAGCATAGGGTTCTTCAAGGGTATATTAAGGTTTCTTAAGAATTGGCATCGCGCGTGATACCCTTGGTGTTTCAGGCGTCCATAAGCTACGGTAACCGTTTACCATCAGGTGGGTAGTAGGCTTGATTGCAACCACTGAGTAAAAAATGCACTGAAACAAAATATATATAAATAAAATACACAAAGTTCTTGTCGCTAAACTGCACATACATCTTTCGATGATCTTTTTGATGAAGTATAGACCTTCCGACAGGTTAAAGACTTAACTATAAATTAAAGTATGTAAGTATATATTTGTAGCATAAACATAACATAATAAATAATAATAATACAAGCCAGTTTGATATAGTACCAAACTTATATAACCCTAGCATATAAATATTAAAATACATTTTTTTAGCAAATCCATATACAACTGATGTGCCCACGGTTTCACCCGCATTAAATTATAGCCAAAATTCGTAGAGTAGTTATTGCGTGAAAGAGTAACGAACATCCATCCCTCCATCTATCCATCCATATCACATAATTTCGAATTTATAATATTTATAAGATATACATAGAAAACACCTAAACCAATACAAACAATCATACTCATAAATATAATTGTTTGTATCGTGCGAGAATTCGAAACCACGACCATCGAAAAGTTAGGCGGTGTGCTAAACTGCTAGACCACCGAGGCCAAATAAATTTATAACTAGCTTAAGTATTCTATGAATCGATGATTTGAAGCAAACGTAATTAATTATTTCGTCTCTACAATAAATTATTAGTACAGTTAATTATAAATGCGTCTGCCACTTTTAATAAAAAAATAATACATCATCAAACAATATCTTGTAATATTATTACAACACAAAAAAAATATCCTATAAAAATAACAAGTTTTACCTAAACGTGTCTTCAGAACGGTAGAAATAACAAAGCCGCATAATAAAATAGTCTTTATGTCTTCAGACATAATATCGAATATCCTATTCATTGTAACAATACAAAGGTACAAACGAATAACGAAGTTATTACTAATGTAATGAAAGGTCAAGTACAGTTGGTAACAAATGTATTACGGATTCATTTCAATCTGTGCTTTATTACCAGACGATAAGGCTGAATATTTATCGAAGTTCAATAAAATAGCAAATAAGATGGCCGACTTGATGGTAAGTGGTCACCGTCCCCTGTATATAAGGACAATACTACGGCCGATGAAGTCCCTTGCCCCCTCCGATCGATCCCCCGCCCAATTCAAACGGAGATCGAAATTACGACGGCCTGAGCCAAGGGTCGAATCCCTAGCGGTGCCCTCAGACTAAAGTCGTATCCGTCAGGCGGGAGTTGGCCTTCAGCCGCTCCATAAGTTCTTCCGTAGGTTTGGAGTGCCACTCACCCCCTTTCGTCCGGTGAAGCTGTAAAGGCCAGCTGCGATCAACAGCATTAGAGTCCTCCGAAAAAAACAACATCACACCATCATGTGACACCCGTGGTACTTCTAATATGTTGCCATTCCAGTGAACTAAGAATTCTGTAATTCCACTGTTTTAACACGAACCTTCTGAGAGTCAATTCTCTTATTTCAGAAATGAAACAACGAATTCTTAGATAATTTATGATTTAATAATTAAAATATAACAAACGTCACTTCCCTTCTACAGCTCGTGGTCAAGTCACGCAAAGATCAACCACTCCCAATGATGGACCTTATTCATGACAGATATACTGACAGCGTGATTGACTGGAGACTGACAGTGTCTATTGTCGTAGTTTGACACTATTGTACGTATTACATGCCACATGGCGATAATCTTACACTTTCAACTGAAACAGCTTCAAAATAAATTACTTCGCCAAAAATTCAGATGTTATTCCATACACTTTTTTTTATAACACAGGGGACAAACGAGCATGCGGCTCACCTGATGGTAAGTGATTACCGCCGCCCATGAGCACCCGCAACACCAGGGGAATTGCAAGTACGTTGTCGGCCTTTTAAAAAGGAATAAGCTCTTTTCTTGAAGGTTTCAATATCGTATCGGTTCGAAAATACCATTGCTGGAAGGTGATTCCATAATGTGGTTGTGCGAGGCAAAAAGTTTCTAGAAAACCGCACTGTGGAAGACCGCCCTTCATCCAGATAATCAGGATGGTATTTCAGTTTCTGGCGGGTGGTACGGTGGTGAAACTCAGCAGCTGGTATTAATCCGCACAATTCCTCAGAAACGCTATAGTTTCACTGCCTAACCGTAGCCTACAACCAAAATAAGCTTTATAAAATTAGCTGTATTTAGATAAAAATATGTCAGACCGAGGTAATAATAGGTATTCCCACGCAGGTGACTGTATTCGATCCCCCGTCTAATTCAAACGAGAAACGAAATTACGACGGCCTGAGCCGAGGTTCGTACTCAGACTAAAGTCGTATCCGTCATGCAGATTGGCCATCCGTGGGTCATCAATTTTTTATTTTATTAAAATTGCTAACATTACAATATTACATTAACAAACGTAACTCGAATTCAAATTCGAAAAAATCATTTATATATGTAGGACATTTTAGCCATTTATGAACGTCAAATTTTTTACTTTATAATTTTAATTTTTTCCCTACCGTCCAGTTTAGTATATAGATCAAATTAAGAAAAACTGGCAAGAAACTCAATAGAATTACTTTTTTTTAACGTAACCTATTAATAGTTTTTATATATAACTTCGATGCAACTTTTTAGGGCCCGTTCAAGTATTACGTAAGCACTGTAGAGGGGCGGGGGGGTATTTGCTTTGCTTATTTTGGATGACATGGGGGGTGGGGGAGTCTACATGATGATTACGTCATCGGTAGTTATTTACTTTTTCACACGAATGGCAACCCTCACATTGTCTTTGCCATAAAAACAATACATTAATTGAAAAATGTTTACGTAATCATGGGGGGAGGGGGTAAGAGCTTTGCTTACTTTTGCTGACAAGGGGGATGAGGGGGGATAAATAATTGTAATAAATCTGCTTACGTAATACTTTAACGGTTCCTTATACATATGTATGTATATTTCTCCATGCACAGACATCAGTTCATCATTTTAATATATACTGCCTACCAGCCCCGACTGCGCACGGGAGTACATGTATTATACATATAAACCTACTTGAATCACTCTGTCATTGCTAAAAACTACATTAAAATTCTTTGCGTAGTTTAAAATATCTAAAGCGAGCATACAGCGGAAGCAACATTATACTATATAAAGATATACATACATTTCTGAGAATACGTACACAGAAACAGCTAGAAGGGTTTCAAAGAAAATTTCTATTTATAAAACCTAATTACTACTGAGTAATTTACTTTGTTACCTGATGCTTATTGTAAGCTTAATATGTATATTGATTTTCATAATTATGCCGTTTGTTATTTTCTATTCACACTGTCATACTCGTGAACGGGTGCTGCTTGTAGGGACTGGTCTGCTCTAATAACTATGACTGATTTCCTCTTATTAATTCTTTAACCAGTTGTTGTATATTCAATATTTTTTCTATTTGATTATTTAATTGAATTAGTGCTAGTACTGAATTAGTAGTTTGTATTCACACACTTAAACTTAAATTGTAAAGTAAGAATAAAATTATTTAAAAGAGCAACACACAAGTTTCTTAAGTTTCTTGCTCATTCTTCTTGTGATGAGACAGCTTTCCGAATGAGCGGTAGATTAAAAAAAATGTTATAACTGTTCTAAGTGCTTCAATGTATATTTGAATAAATGATTTTCTATTTTATATTCTACTGATTCTTAAACATTCCATTTGATTTTTATAGAATAGAATATATTTGTTCAAAAATCGCTTTGTGTGTTCTACCGAATATAGAACAGAACGGACTGTGTTCTGAAGAATTGTTTGACATGATGCCCACTGCTACCTTTTACCATCGCACCGCTCGCCATCGATAGGGGATTCTTCCCCATACGCTGGAACCTAAGTGGTCTCGGACAGTGTTGTTTCAGAGAAGCTTCCTTCCGCGTACACTTATGTAGATTGTGGAATGAACTACCTGCCGAGGTTTTCTCACGAGACTACAGCATGGGGTTTTTCAAGAAGAGTATATTATCGTTTCTAAAGGTTCGGCAAGGCGCACGTGATACCCCTGGTGTATCAGGCGTCCATAGGCTACGTTACCGTTTACCATCAGATGGGCCGTATGCTTGTTTGCCACCTATGTGGTATAAAAAAATACAAAAAAAAATATTTTTTTATAGCAAACTATTAATTTTTGGTATAAACAATTTTTAGTGTACCAAAGTAAGGAAACCTCTCGTGCAAGTAGAAACTGATACTGCGAGATAATGATTATCCCGTTTGGTTGCTAGATACAAATACATTTTAGTACTAGCAAACCGCCCCGGCTTCGCACAAGTCCAATACTTAAGTTCTTTTAATAAATCTAAAATACCGAAAGTGTTTGTAGAAATCAAATGATGTAAAGGACAAATTTGTTCAACATTAAGTGCTTATAATAAATAATGTATTTATTTCGATAAGGATTGACATCATGTTTATAAAAACACCTTAGCAAATTATGCAATATTTTAGAAGAAATTTGATTATCATAAAAAAGTGAGGTAACCTCAAAAGATAGATGCATATGTTGTTTTTAGAACTTTTAAAGGAGAACAATCCCGTCATATTTTTTTTTGCATAACCGTTTTCTAAGCACCTAAAATGAATATATTTTGCCACAAATTTCATATCTGCTCCGCTCCTATTAGTTGTACCGTGATATTATATAGCCTACTGCACTCGGGGATAATGAACCTTTCTAACAGTGAAAGAATTTCTAAAATTGTACAACCCCGTACAAACTTCTCTTTATAATCTTAGTATAGACAAGCTCTGTTGCATTTACTTACAGAAATAAATTCGGTAGTATCTAAAAATAACTATATAAAAGAGTTTACTATTAAATTGATATGAAAAAAGATTCCAGTATCGTATTTAGAGCTACGGAATATGAACAAACCTGAATTGGCGCTGTAAATTATAGAAATTTGAAATGGTTTTTAATTAGAACAAAGAACTCCTTTGTAAATGTTCGAATTTCTTTAATTGAAATTTAATTATGTAGTAGAAATTAGGATAATTAAATTCTCAAAATCAAAGCAAGTGTGCGCTCTAATTTGATAATGGCCACTTTAAATTTAAGAATGTGCCCCGACACGCCCGTGAATTGATTTCTAGGTAGATTAATACAAAAAATATATAGTTTTTGATTGTGGAGTTGTTAGAATGTAAAAAAAACATTGAAAGGCGTTTGTGGCCCGGGTCCCCATCAACATGCTTCATGAAGGAGGACTACTGGCTGAAGGGTGTGGTCAGCGCTACCTTGGCAGATTGCCGTCATCAGTGCCGTGACCACACCTACTCTAATATATTGATTATGTAATATTAATTTACATATAAATTAGTTACCTGAAATAAATAAATAAATAAAAAAAATCAACCTAATATTAGACACACGCTAATAACTCGTCCGTTCGGTTCGCAGGCTGCTCGTATAATGTCTTTTTTGACCGAGTCACTGTTCATACGCCGCCATCTTGCCGCACTACTCACGAAAAACAGGAAGTCATAACACTAAGGAAAACTGGCTGCAATACCTATATCAGTTAATACGGTACTAATCATTCTATAGGTAATTATATTTGTTCACTTGTAATTTTCAAAACAGTGTTTATATGAAGGAATGTTTGAAGTAACATACCAAAAAATTTGGTCAAAAAAATCTATATGTAAAAAATATATAGACAGATTAACTTTTACTTTTCCTGAAGTTAAGTATAGGTCAACATATAGGTTAAAGAGAGTTGAGACAAATAGTGTATGTATTAGACAACTGATATAAATCTATACTATATAATAATATTATAAAGTTGAAGAGTTTCTTTGTTTATTTGAACGCGTTAATCTCAGAAACTGCTTCTAATAGAAAAAATATTTTTGTGTTGGATAGTCCATTTGTTACGGAAGGCTTTAATAGGAGCAGAGCTGCAATAAAAAATATTGCAGAATGTGGGGGAAAAATACGCAACGTAGTTGCGCGGGTCAGCTAGTACTTAGATTTTTTTGTAAATACATACATTATATACATAGAACAACAGCCTGACCGATACAAACGATCATACTCATGAATACAAATGTTTGTACCCTGCGAGGAATCGACTGTAAGACTATAGGACGTAAAGCGGTGTACTAAACCGCTAAGCTGTCGAAGAAGCATTGTTTTTGACTTTAGAAGCTAAAATATATTTTTTATTCTTACACTTACTTAGGGACTTTTATCATAATATGATAATAGTAGTCCCATCGTGTCTTATTACTAAAACTAACTATCTTATAACTAATATCCTTTAAAATATTCAAACTTATAATTTACATTAATTACGGTCGAATTTCAACCACTCGAATTACTAGTAAAAAGGAAATTAACAGAAATACATAGAATTGGCTAGCGTCATTTGAAACAAAATAAACCCAGTTTTCACGGATAGGTAGATATGTAATGTAAATAAGACCCACAAGAGAAAGCATCAACAAACCCCCACACCGTAGACCGACCACAACATAACAATGGCCATAAACGAACTGTGCCTATACACATTTTCAACCGATTACAAATATGAGACTAGCTGTGCCCGCGACTTCGTCCGCTTGGAATAGTGACATTGGATAGCATTGTTAATTATTTTACAAATTAGACATTCGTATAAATGCTTTAATAAGATTTTTGCTAGTATTTGACTGATAAAAATTTCATCTACTTTTGACAAATTAAATTTACAAAACACATACTTAAATAAACAAATAATATTTAATAATCTCACTTAAAAAAAAGTCAAAGAAATAAGTTTCATCGTTCTAAATTCAAAAATGCCGAATTTCCATACAAACTTTTATAAAACATAAATAATATAAATAAATATGACATTCAAAGTTTGTAAAAATTTCATCCTTAAGGGCGTAAAATTAAATAGGGGTATTTTATTTTAAGCCCTTAAGGGTAAAATTTTTACAAACTTTGAATGTCAGGTATTTATTTATACTGAATCAACAGTAAAAAAAATGTTTTAATATTCTAGCTTTGAATATGACGATACTTCCATATCTAGGTTCATGGTTCATTTCATCCCCTTTCGACCCATAACAACCCTTTTATCGCATTAAAAAGGTTCAGTAATTTTGGCATAAAAGCGCCACAGACAGACAGAATTTTTACAAAGAAAGTGTTTCATATGACAATTGTGTCCTTTTCAGTCAGTTCTAGGACAAACTCTGGCAAATTGTTGCAAAACCTTACGGAATTTCCGATTGTAATAGGCGGAAATCTCAATGGATTAAAAAACAGCAAAAAAATCTATATATCTTTATTCATGTCTATTACAAACTCTTATGATAAGTCAAATCTACAGTTAGTTCGAAGTGATTTCGAGCTACGAAGAATTGACAAGAGAGTCAGCTCTCATTCTTTTCAAATGAGTTTGTGCATCTTCTATCTCTGGCTGTCTCATTCTGAGATTATTAGAAGTGAATAGTCATTATATAAACTTTAATTACATACTAGTAATTGTTATATTATTGAACTGTATAAAATATATATAAAATCAAAAGTACAGTAAATCTTATTAAGGTCCGTTCAGTCGTAAAAAGTTACAATATACAAACAGACACCCTTTCTTATTTACAGTGTTAGTATACTAATATATAGTACAGTAGCCTATACGCACAATTCTCGCATTTATTTATATTATTATACATAGAAAACACCCAGACCGATACGTCATAATCACGAATACAAAAGTTTATACCGTACGAGGAATCGAACCCGCGAACATCGAAAATAAAACGGTGTGCTAAATCATCCTTTAATATGCCACCATTGCCATAAAAAAAACATTAAACGCTGCGAGAAGCGAAAGATATATTTAGATTACGCTGCATTTCTGTAATCCTTGGAACTGTCTCCCTTGCACAGTTATATTTACAGATTTTAATGCTATAATATCCTCTAAATGTCGTCATGAACTGTTAATATGTATAATTCTGTATTATTGCAATAAATAATTTTTTTTTCATGTATTGTATACTTGCGCCGAAAATAATTGTTACAGCATATGCTGAAAATCTATCAAATAGCCCGCCTATTTGATACTGCACATTAGTGCTCTAAATTGCTATTTTTTTATAAAATAGACGTATCAATATTAAATAAATATATTGTCTTTAATTCCACAATTACTGATACATATTTACATTTAAGAATTCGCAGATCCTTTTTACAGTATCTGCACGAAAAAATAGAGTAAGAGATTCTCTACAAAGTAGAGATCTATTTTAATTAATATAATAAAATCGATAATCTTTTATACATGTATTATTAATAAATTTGTGTTATAAATAATAATAATGGAAAGGTATAATTAAAAATCACTCACCGGTGACGAATCACGGAACGCTGGTGACACAAAAGAAAACACGACACAACCGTCACCACTGAACGTCAAAAGGATACTGAGGGTAGTGCCCCGCCCCCGCGCCCCTTCGCCGCACTCTTGTCCCACCCTCGCGCATCCTCCCCACAACCCTCCCGCACAAAGGGGATGAACTAGGTTCGTAATCAGAACCATTTGGTCTATGATTGCCGTGTCGAAGTTTTCCAAATTAGATTTGAAAAAGAGGGTGGGAACTGTATTTTAGGGTTACGAATGCAACAATTAATGTCTTGTTAGGTTGTATTATTCTGATGAAGGATGCATCGAGAATGTGGAAGGAATCGGGTTGATTAATAAACTTACTGATTCCTCCATATTCCAGTAAAATTATTACTACATAATAGGAAGGAGAAGTCAGGTAGCGCTCTCTGGAGACCACCATGGTATATTCCCAATGAATTTGCCACGATAGGCTAACTGACCTGACCTCATGGTGAGACATAATGCGTAATGTGCTGACGTGATATCAGTAGTTTTTTTTTACTACTCTAACGCTTTTGGCCGCAGCTGGCCTTTACAGATTCACCGGATAGTAGAGGGCTAGTAGAGATGGCATTCTGGAGACGAGGAAAGACTTATGGAGCGGCTGAAAGCCAACTTCTCGTGTACCATGACACAAACCATGACACAAACTCTGCTTACTTTAAGACTTACTTCTAATTTAGAAATTAAAAAAATTGACTGTACAATGATATTGTCAAGGGTTTAATTATTATTAATACAGAAATTAAACAGACATAATTATCAATACAAATGTTTTTTTTTTGTTTTATTTATTCTTATAGGAAAGGCAAGGAATCTAAGCCCATACAGCCGTTATAAATGTTTGTTTTCAATCAAACCGAAAATCGATATATGACAGTTAACTGTATTGCTACACTATAAAACTAGGCAATAATTCATTTTTTGTGAATAAATAATACACAAGTCTCTACAGGTCGTCATAAACATTAATACAAATGTTTGTTTTGCAATTATGCCGACAATCAATAAATATCAGTCAAAACAGTGTTGCTATACTAAAAAATTAGCAGATAATTATTTTTTAATTAATTAGTATAAATAATACATTGATTCCCATAGATATCCGCCATAGATATAACAAGTTTTGCGTCTGTGGTCGCCCAAGAATTTCTCAATTGTTATCTACGTTGGCGGACAACCGAATATATTGGTGGGCGCAATTGGGCGAAAACCGGCGATACTAATTCACTGGAACAGTTTTATTTATACTATTGTTAAAAAAAACATACCACCACGTCTGTTTTCCCAGAAAATAAATCTCAGGTATTATAAATAAAAACTCATTAGTATAAACTAATGAGTTTTTTTTTCGGACTACTCTAATGCTGTTGACCGTAGTTGACCTTTACAGCTTCACCGGACGATAGGGGACGAATGCAGGTGGCACTATAAAGCCGCGGATGGACTCATGGAGCGGCTGAAGGCCAACTCCCGCCTGACGGGTACGACTCGACTTTAGTCTGAGGGCACCGCTAGGGGTCCGAACCCCGGCTCAGTCCAATCAGTTCCAATCCCTGTTTGAATTGGACGACGGATCGATTGGAGGGAAGCTATGTTAATGAGTATGACTATATCAGTCTGGGTGTTTTTTTAAGTAGATATATAAAAAAAATATTTAGGTATTTATATCAGTTCTTTAGTATCCATAATACAATCCTGGATTATTATAATAGAATAGAAAATTCTGTTTTAAATAAACATACATTGTAGCACTTTTGAATAGTCATTATTTTTTTTAATCTACCGCTCATTCGAAAAAGTTTCTCATTACAAGAACAACAAGCATGAAACTTGCGTGTTGCTCTTTTCATTATTATTATATTAAAGCTTTTTAGGCTCAATACATAAACCACCACTCTTGTAGAGTAGGTAGGTAAAGTCCACCTAACTACCTTACTTACCTTACTCACTAGAAACGTGAACTATGTATTTACCACCATGGAGAGACAGGAAAGGCCAGCTACCCCTCCAACCCCCTAATTTTAGTATTTTGAAATGCCCTTTCTGGGTCAGGAAACAAGTTTCAAAGTTAAATGTACTCACAAGTACACTAACAAACAGTTTCCGGGGAAGGGAATTGTTAGTAATGTGGACTAATGATCCCATTACTAGCAATGTACCATGTCAGATCGACCTCCACGCGGTTTACCCTGGAAACCATCGTGATACATTCCCGGCGAATTTGTCACGTTGGGCTAACTGATCTGACTTCATGTTCATCCTATCATCCTCCACTGGTGCCCCCGTAAACCGTTAGAGCAGGTGGGTGCACCAGTCCATTATCATCCAAAAAAAAAAAAAAGTTTCCTACAGTTTCCATACACTCTACATCTGTGTTAAAACATGCATGGTCAGTATTACCGATCGTCATCGATATTTCTACCCTATTCCATTGGCATAAAGTAGGAAATAGGTTAAGCAAGTGATACGGAAGGGTTTGCTGTATTAAATACGAAACAGAACAATACGCTACACGTGGCAATAAGGCATTAATTATGTTAGTCCGATATTCAGCAATATCGACAGCCAGTTGTAATTTATTTACGATGATATCTACTGTGGTTACTTCGTTACTGGCACACTACAACGATGTGGTGAGGGGGGAAGGGTATTGCTAGTAATGTGGATTGATAACCCCATTGCTAGCAATGTACCTTGTCAGGTCGACCTCCACGCGGTTCCCCCTGGAAACCATCGTGTTAAATTCCTGGTGAATTTATCACGATGGGCTAACTGACCTGACCTCATGCTCATCTTATCATCCTCCACTGGTGCCCCGCCAGCGTAAACCGTTAGCGCAGGCGGGAGCACCATTCCATTATCATCCAAAAAAAAAACGATGTGGTGAGGGGAATGTTAGTAATGAGGACTGATGACCCCATTGCTAGCAATGTACCATATCAGGTTGACCTCCCCTGGTTGGTTGATTTCCCCTGGAAACCATCGTGATAATTCCTGGTGACTTAACCACGATAACAACAACTGACCTGACCTCATGTTGATGCTATCATCCTCCACTAGTAACCCGCTAGTGCAGGCGAGAACACCATTGCATGATCGTCCATAAAAAAAAGTAGATTGCCATTTTCTATAATGTGAACTGTCAACTTATATGTCATTCCAAATCTATAGTGCTGTAGTCAGGTTTGAACCAAACGTTGCCAGGTTCGTCAGCGAGTCTTCCAGCTTGTTTATGGCGTGCTGATCATGAGATTCAGCCAAAGATGCTAGCGAGGATGAGACCGATGACCGTTGCATGATCTATAAACGTATTATAATATAAAATGTATTTAAGGCATTATGTCAGTCCGATATTCAGCAATATCGACAGCCAGTTGTAATTTATTTCCGATGATATCTACTGTGGTTACTTCGTTACTGGCACACTACAACGATGTGGTGAGGGTAATGTTAGTAATGAGGACTGATGACCCCATTGCTAGCAATGTACCATGTCAGGTTGACGTCCCCTGGTTGGTTGATTTCCCCTGGAAACCATCGTGATAAATTCCTGGCGAATTTACCACGCCAACTGACCTGACCTCATGTTGATGCTATCATTCTCCACTGGTACCCCGCCAGCGTAAACCATTAGCGCAGGCAGGTGCATTTTATTATCCTACGTAAGAAAAAAAAAACTATAATGTTTTTTTTTAGTAAATTGTTGTAGTATTTTTTTTTCTTCTATCAATCGGTAATAATTGTATATGTATATATATCTAGGTGAGCCCTCGGTTTCACCCGCGTGATCATTTGTAGCCTATGATATTATGATGTATAATCTATATTTCTGTAAAGTTTCATTTGTAAATTGGGCGAAATATTTATTTATTAAAACTTTAATAAACCAATGTAGATGCATATGACTTAACACCTTGAGTTAACTTAATATCAAGTGAGTATTAATACTTAACTATTAATAATAACCAGAACAAGGTTCTTTATTATAAAGAGCATAGAATACTTTATTGTGTGTTTGTTTTCAATTAGTATCGGCTTTGTTGATGGTCAGCTCGTGGCACACGATGTAACTACCATTGTAATTGTCATTATTATTACATTACATTGTAACACTATACATAATTAATATGCAATACCTACCCTGATTTATAGATTTTGCTTTTACCCGCGGCTTCGCTCTCATTGAATGCATTATATGACATTTTTTTAATAAAAAGTATCGTATGTTCATTCTAATACCTCCAAGAACATGTTTACAAAATTTCATGTAGATCGGTTCAGTAATTTTTGCGTGAAAGCGTAACAAACACCCCTACTTTAAAATTTATAATATTAGTATGTAATATTACGTTATCTGTGATATTAGTAAGGATTCTACTCGTATATAATAATTGTCACTTAACTCCTTCAAAACGGCTGGACCGATTACGATGAAATTTTGGGTGTATTTTCAATCGGTTCCAGGATAGCTTGAAACATAATTGGATGAATAATACATATCTAATAATAATATAAATAAATTTATTTTATCTCTGTATTCACGGAACTGAGGACGGCAAATCGGAGAATCTGCCACGGTAGCGCCGATACACCACCCCCTTCTGCCAGTGGTCCTCCTTCATGAAGGTGGGCAGCATGTTGGTATGGGGGGGGGGGGGGGGGGGGGGGCAGATAGTATATTCAGAGGTATTATTATAATTATTAATATTAAATCTCTAGAATAAATATTTCAGATTGACATCGATGTTTCTTTATTGGAAAGTTAGAAATATAAATTGACACAAAATTTCTTCCTTCAATTTCAACATATGACCGATTTCAGGAATTCAAAGTCTCGTACAGACTTGTACGATAATGACCATATCCTCATAATGAAGCGCTCTAACCTCGTACATATTTTGACCAATTTCCGTATTGATATACAGAAATCTCGTACACACTTGTACAAGGATAACCATGTCAATGTAATAAAGACCAGAACTCTCGTACCTCTATCTCCTGTAGCGTTATACTCCATCTCTGCGCAAATAAATCAGCATATTACATTTTCTTCACGTCCCATCACTACTATGAGATGAATACGTTTTGTTCTATTATAGGCGAAATGTATAAAACAGTAACATAGTCGATTCTACAGTAAAACGCTAACCTACATAGTCTATGGTTGAAATACAGTTATAAAAAAAAATATATAAAATGGCTTCTTATTCTCAAAATGGTGCTGGCCTTTTAACGGGAGGCGTTATTTTCCTACCTCTGCTATTATTATTCGTGAGTACATTTTTGTTCCTCAGTGGAAAGGTTGTTTAGTCAAACTTACCTATTGTTAATTGTTAATTATTAAATACATTTATATATATGCAGGACTAAGTAAGTGGAATATTGTGTGTCTCTACGAGTTTTTAGATTTTAGTTCAGGCCCCTAAAATATGGTCGAGCGCAGTGATGGCTGGCTCATCCGTCCTACTCGTGAACGAGTGCTGCTTGTAGAGACTGGTCTGCTCTTATCACTACGACTGATTTAATCTTATTGCATATTTATATTTGACCCAAATAAATTTGTGCTGGTTAGTAGTTTGCATTCACACGTTTCGACTTGTAAAATGTAAACTTACAAGGATAATTTAAAAAAGCAACAGCAAGAGCAAGAAACGAGCAAGAAACTTGTATTCTTGCTCGTTCTTCTTGTGATGAGACAGCTTTCCAAACGAGCGGTAGAAAAATAAGATTGTTATGACTATTCAAAAGTGCTTAAATTAAGTTAATTTGAATAAATGATTTTCTATTCAATTCCCAGATCCTAGTTACAAGTATTCAGTTACTAGTTGCTAGCCTGCAGCTATCTGCTTCAATATCCAGATTCTAAGTATTCCAGATCCCAGATTTTAATTCTGGCCACTCAATTCCCAGATCCTAGATACAAGATTACAGTTCCTAGTTTTGCAGCTTTTGGCTTCCGTATCCAAGATTCCTGGAAATCCAGGTCCTTTTTCAGATTTCTTTACGGTCAGATTTTATAATCAGATTATATTATCAGATTTATAAGGTCTGAAATCCTGAAATCCTAGTTACAAATTTTCACTTCCAAATTACAAAAATGCAGCTCTAGTCTTCCATTTCCCAGGTTCCAGCTGTTAGTTAACAATCTCAACTCCAAATACCATTTCTTTACAACTATTTCTGACGTCTGAATCACGTACCACAATTTCGTTAACTATCCCTATATACCAGTTGGGTTTCTTACCCGTTCTTCTCAACAGAAGTAGAATTGTAACTACTTCTGTTGAGAAGGTAGGCAGTTATAGAGATAAGATCCACACTGAGCTATGTACCAGTTTTCTATGTAACATTTTTGTAGTAGCACACACGTGCAGGTTTACACTTACTGGATTGTTATACTTGTTATGTAATGTCATAATAAGCTATATGAGTGTACAGAATGGAAATGGGCAGGTCACGTAGCTAGGTACAAAGACAAAAGGTGGACTCACCAACTAACAAAGTGGTTGGGACCGACAGGGAAAAGGCGAGTAGGTCGACAGAGAAAAAGATGGTCTGATGACATTAAAGAAGTGGCCGAGGAACACTGGATGAGCGTGGCTCTGAAGAGAGGAAAATGGAACAAGTTGGAGGAGACTTTTACCCACATGGGACCATATATAAAGAAAATAAATTAGTCCTAACTTAAAATATTAATTAAAATTGTAATATATAGACAATAAAGCTTAAATAAATGAGTGTACAAAGATACAAATAAAAATTATTATCTATCTAAAAAAAGGACAATCAGAATCGACCAAAAGAGTCTTATTCTTACATGGTTTTTATTTGAATTTAATTCATTAATTGGTACACAACAACGTTTACAGGTCAGTGTTATCACCATTCCATTAGCATCAAAAACGAATTCTAGCTCCCTGCCCCTTTCTTTTTCTATCTAGATATATTGCCTAGAGTTTTAATAATATTCCATTTTAGGTAATTTTGTTTTCAGTGTACGAACATCATCGAAGGTCGTGCTTTCCTCGGCTTGCTTAATATTTTGGGTACTGCGTAAGTAGTATTTTGATTGTCCTTTTATTGGGTTAAATTCATACTACATTTATGTAGTACTAGCTAAGAAAGTTATTTTACTAACAATGTCATTCCCGCCTTTGTAAGCACGGTAGACATCATCGTGAATAAATTACAACTGACTGTCGATATTGCTGAATATCGGATTAACATAATTAATGCCTTAACGACTCCTTATTTTTTTTTTAATAATAATAGCTCAGGACAATTCACACAGCGCCATCTAGTCCTAAGCTAAGCAGAGATTGTGTTATGGGAACTAGACAACTGATATAAATACATGAACGCATTTTTTTTTAAATAAATACATATACATAGAAACACGCAGACCGTTACTAACAATCATACTCATGAATACAAATGTTTGTATCGTGCGAGGAATCGAACCCGCGACCGGATTACGCGGATAGTAAAGCGGTGTGATAAACCACTAGACCACCGAGGCTGTCAAATTATGTTTATAGATCATGCAATGGCTCATCCTCGCTAGCATCTTTGGCTGAATCTCATGGTCAGCACGCCATTGATAAGCTGGAAGACTCGCTGACGAACCTGGCAACATTTGGTTCAAACCTGACTACAGCTAGTAAGTACCACCGTAGATCTGGAAAGAAAAATAAGTTGACAGTTTACATAACTGAAATTGGCAACCGTCAGCATTTTTTTTTTTGTACAATCATGCAAATGCAATGGTGCTCCCGCCTGTGCTAGCACTTTACGCTGACGGGACACCAGTGGAGAATGATAACATGAACATAAGTTAATGTGTTACCATTCCTAAGAATATGAGGCCTCGTACCTATAACTCTTTCGTCAAATGTCTAACCGAAACAGATTATGAAGACGGCAGGAAGCTTGCCGGCAAAAATAGGTAGCAAAAGTACCCACACAGGCGACTTTGTAGATACAGTACATAGTATACCTCGGTAAAAGACAGACACCGAAATATATAACTAGAAAAATAGACATTAGGTACACTTTACTAATACATAACATTATGTTTCAGTTTTTGGATAGCAATAAAGCAGCTTCATAGAACATGCATAGAAAGAAGGCAGACTACCTTTTTATTTTTCTAATATAAGAAATAATGAATTGTAGAAAATATTAAATAATAAATAAATGTAATAAATTATTAACATCTATTTTTAATATACTTATTGTGAAACCTATTTTTTTATTAATTGCAGCAGTACAATCAGTTGCTATTAATGAAAAAAGATCTTGGTTGGTCTCGATCTTCCTTTTTATTAATGGCAACTTGTAAAACCTGTTGGGGTGATTGTTTTCCTAAATGTCAAAGTCAAATCGCAGACTACCTGGGTTACCATCTTAAAAATTTTCTCCCTAAAAAAGGGTGAATAGAGTAATAATGGGAATGGGATTTCAAATATGATAGGATTTCAATGAACTTCTTCATAGGTAATATAGAAATTTTGTGACATAAAACTACTTTAAAAATGAAAGCACTTATTATGTTTATAGTTACTATTCATTACAAAGTGTAGTAATTTACGTAAACTTTAAGTAGAACCTAGGACTATTAAATATTTTAATAACCAAATTATGATTTTTAGAACGTATAAATTTTCGCGTATATTATCTATTTATAGCTATTGACACAAAAAGTACCTACTATAAAAATTTGCATTATGTGCAAAACTATTTTATAAAAAGTATCACGTGTTCTTTGTATATTAAATGATACTTTAGAACTAGGAAAATATAAATTTAAATTTAAAAGAAACGGCATATTCAAGGAATTTTCAGGATATAAGGGTACATTTAATTGTAGGAACGGTAGAATAGAATTTACGAACTTAAAAATAAATAGTTTACTTGCAGATATGGATATTTCTGCATTGAATATTTAGATTTAAACAAAAATAAACTGGCATTAAAAATGCTGGTAATAACATATAATTCTTCAAAACTTGCGTTATAGGAGAATTTTAGGCGCAATTTAGGAGAAGCAACAATGATCCGACAACACTGCACTGCTCAACTGTCAGTTACCGTAAGTGACATATAATGTTCACAGAACTGAACAAAATAAAAATTTGAACTCCAATCTCGAGTCGTTCGCATCGTCTTGTTCCAAAGTTCAATTCGTATTATTATTGCACTTATGTTCATGCTTTTAAACTTTTTCTAATTATCTTCACATCCAATAATGGCATCGTTAGTTAAATCTATTATTTTTAATCAACGAAACAAAATTTCAAGTAAGTTTTACATTTATATATCCTGAGTTATTATTATGATATAGAATATTATTGGACAAACATTATATGAACAAAATATTTACCATAATAATATTCTTCAAGAATAATATTATAATGGTAAATATATCCAATGTTTGTTTAAAGAACCTTTAAAAAAAATATTAAGTACTGGGTTATTTAAAATTTGCATGACACTATCTTTTCGCTATTAATTACAGTATATACAGAACCATATGTCGTATAATATCGTATTCTTATGTGAAAATGTCTTTTAATTCACAAATACATATAAACTAAAAAGTTAAAAACTATTTCCCCAAATATCATAAGGAATAGTTATGAAGTTGCAGGTTCAAATAATAAAATACTAGATAAAAATAATATTTTAGAACATTTCACACAGCGATACCTAGATCCAAGCTAAGCAGGGCTTGTGTTATGGGTACTAAACAACTGATACCAATACTTAAATACATACATAATATACATAGAAAACACCCAGACTAATACAGATGATCACATTCATGAATTCAAATGTTTGTATTATGTAAGGAATTGAACCTGTGACCATCAGAAGTGAGGAGGTATATTAAACTGCTAAACTCCAAAGATATTCAAGTTATAAATGTGTACTGTAGGGGAAAAAAGTTTATTAGTAATGTGAAGTTAGCAATGTACCAAACCAGGTTGACTTCCATGCGGTTACCTCTGGAAACCCTCATGAATTTGTCACTATGAGCTAACTGACCTGACCTCATGCTCATCTTATCATCCTCCACTGGTGCACCATTCCATTATCATCCATTTAAAATGTACTATTCGTTTTGGGATGGATGACTGTTATTACTCTCCATAAATTTGTCAGTTTATTTTCATTTCTATTAAAAAAATTCAATCCTTCTGAATTTCTGTTTTCAGGCACTTTGTTAAGAGCATACTCAGCTAAGAGCGATGTCACTCAGTATGAAACACTGGCGGTGTCTGTGCCAAAAAAAAATGTCTTCCATGTGGAATTGAATCGACCAGACAAACTCAACACTTTCAATGAGGCACTCTGGAAGTAAGTACGTACGAGTAAGGGGCCATTAAAGTATTACGTAAGCACTGTAGGGGTCGGGGGGGTCTTTGCTTTGCTTATTTTAGGTGACATGGGTGTGGGGGAGTCTAGATGATGATTATGTTGTCGATAGGTATTTACCATTTTACAAAAATACCAACCCTCACATTGTCTTTGCTTTAAAAAACTATACATTAATTGAAAAATATTTACAAGGCAGGGTGGAGGCGATAAGAGTTTTACTTGTGCTGACAAGGGGGTTGGGGGGGGGGGTAAATAATTGTAATAAATCTGCTTACGGAATACTTGAACGAGCCCTAATAAACTTCGTCTAATTAATAGTAATTTAAAAAAAACACTTCATACATTTGCAATGTACTGATTGCATATTTCGTATTCAATTAATAAACCCGCATTAGTTTACACACAATTTTATGATAGCCTCGATGGTTTAGCCATTTAGCACACCGCTTTACTTCTATTGATCGCGGGTTCGATTCCTCGGACGCTATAAACCTTTGTATTCATTGTTTGTATCAGTCTGGGTGTTTTCTTTGTATAATTATGTAAGTATTTAAGTAAATTTAAAAAATAATATGTATAATTTCAGGGATTTGGGTACATGCTTCAAGTCTTTGCATGAGAATCCTGAATGCAGAGTGGTCGTGCTGTCCGGTCGAGGGAAGCATTTTACAGCTGGTTGGTATATTTTCACTCCTTTGGTCAATAAGATTAAGTTAACCAGTGGCAACACTACACATCCTATGTGGGTGCCCAGTCATGCATAAACGAAACATCTACTTTGGAAAATATACACTCTATCCTGAGGAGATAAGAACCATCACTCCTAAGAATATCCTTCAATTCTTGTCCCTGACGGGCCTAGGTAGCGAACTTTGAAAAAAAGGGCGAACACAGTAGATCTATATAGGTCGCAGTGCTACAGGTCTTAACACTTAACAACATCCAAAAACCCTCAATAAAAAAATAGGTTTTCACAACTATCCTGTAGTTTTTTATTAAATAATTAGCTGTACCCGCGACTTCGTCTGCGTGGAATTTAATTTTTTTTTCGAAAATAAAAGTTACCTAAATTACTCCTTATTACATCAGCCACCTGCCAAAAAATGTCCCGTCAAAATAGGTCCAGCCATTTCAGAGATTAGTCGGAAAAAACAGACAGACAGACAGACAAAAATTTTAATAAATATTATTTTGGTGTATGTGCCGTATTTATAATCATTTGCATGTAGTAAAAAACGGTTATTTCAATATTATAAACAGACACTCCAATATTTATATACATTTAATTTTATACAATTTATATACATATAGATGTATAAATTGGACTGGTTATCAACCTAACGACTTACCTGATGGTAGGCTGTGAGTGCTACCTACATCATGTCATGTCATACGTACGTACATCAATTCTTATCCCTGATGTATACACTGTCACCAGTGGCGTAGTTAGGTAACCAAGGGCCCTGGGGCAAATAAAAAAATGGTGCCCCACTGCTCAGCAGTGGAGCAGCAGAAAGAATTTCGGCGAATTCCGAAGGTATAACTTTCGAATTTCTCTCAACTGAGTTGCCATGATTAGAGCCGAGATGCAACCTGTAATATTTATTTTGAAAATGGGAGAATATTTCAAAAGTTCAGTTCGATCGACATTTTATGGTAAGGTAAGGTCCGAGGGTCTCCTGAGCTTGAGGGCCCCGAGGCACTGCCGCGCCTAGACCCTAGGTAGCTACGCCACTGACTGTCACTTGCCGTTATTGTAGCATCAAGTATAAACGCGTCATATAATAAAATTTAATCGATTGTTTGTTAAATTCCAGGTATTGATCTCAAAAGTCTCCTGAGCAGTTTCACCAAAGCCAACGAGATTGAGGACGCGGCGCGTAAAGCGAGGGTGTTCTATCAGCTGATCAAGAGATTCCAGGTATGTCAACTTTATTTATTTAAGATTTTAATATTTAAAATTCACTATATTTAAAAAATATATTATATACATATATGGTCAAGTTTCCGCACTTAATATTTGGCCTCACATGTGCTAATGATAGCGGAATTAAATAAAATGATATAAGTACATCATTAAATAGTATAAAACAAAGTCACTGTCGCTGTCTGTCCGTCCCTGTGTATGCTTAAATCTTTATAACTACGCAACGGATTTTGAAGTGGTTTTTTAGTAGATAGTGATTCAAGAGGAAGGTTTATATGTATAATACATGTACACCCGTGCGAAGCCGCGGTGGGTAGCTAGTTTTATTATAAATAAATATATCACCCTGGACCATTAACACAACGTCATCTAGTCCCACGGTAAGCAGAGCTTGTATTATGGGTACTGGACTACTGATAAAAATATTGAAATAGTATTACGTAAGCAGATTTATCACAATTATTTACCCCCCTCCCCCGTTGTGAGCAAATGTAAGCAAAGCTCTTACCCCGTCCCCCATGCTTACGTAAACATGTTTTTTTAGCAAAGACAATGTGAGGGTTGCCATTTGTGTAAAAAAGAAAATAACGATGACGTAATCATCATCTAGACTCCCCCACCCCCATGTCATCCAAAATAAGCAAAGCTTCCCCCGTACTCCCCTATAGTGCTTACGATATAATTCTTGAACTATTTCCCACTGATAAAAATATTGAAATATTTTTTGTAAATACGTATAAAATATACATAGAAAACTAGACCGATACAAACAATCATACTTATGAATACAAATGTTTGTAACGTGCGAGGAATCGAACCCGCGACCACCAGACTCCAGACCACCGAAGCCGTCAATATAATAGTTATAAATTCATGTTTAATACTAAAGTTGAGATGTGACACAAAAATGTAAAACCTCTCCGAGAAGGGTTGATAAGGGTTCTAGATTTCGTGTTTTTACACAAACTTTGTCACTGCTTCAACCCTTTGTGGTACTAATTTATAGATGGTCTTAACACACAAACGGATATACAGACAGTTTCTTCTATTACTATTTCACGACTTTATTACATGTAAAGATATAATTTTATGTTTTTTTTTTTTTTTTTTTAATTTATTTAGGTCAACAAACAGTTACATTATATATATGACTTATGGATTTACTACTAAATTTTAACAAATGTAGACCAGTACTAAATGTGGTTTTGTTATCTCCTGTTACTGTTTCACGAATTTATTATTTATTATATACAAAAAAAAAGATAAATGATTTTATGTACTAGATTACATAAATAATTATTATGTTAGTTACGAAACCAGATAAATGTAGTACACCAGTTCATTGTTATCGGTGCTGGCGTCAATCTGATTACTGCAGCTGATGTCAGGTAAGGGGATGAAGATATGATAATCATTATTATATCTCAATATACATGTTGCTCGATTATTCGTGCGCAACTTCGATAATAAATTTGCTTGTTTCATTTATCAAATTTTGCAATATTTTTCATTGCTGCTCCTACTTTTCAAGTCTAATAAGTTATATTTTTGGTAATTTGTAATGTTATATAGCTTAAAGCCTTCCTCAACAAATAAGACTAACCAACTCAAAAAGAACTTTTCAATTCGAACCAGTAGTTCCTGAGATTAGCGCATTCAAACAAACAAACAAATCAACTCTTCAGCTTTATAATATTAGTATAGATTTCAGACAATATTCCAATAGCCAGAACTATATGATCACCGAGGTAGACTGAGGTAGGTACCTCAGTCTCACCTTTTTCAACTTTTATATATATGGAATTAAAATATTTTATAATGAAAATGTATTAAATATTACATATATTAAAATAACTAAAATTTGTAATATAAAAGTAACCTAAGTTATTCCTTATAACAATAGCTATCTCACAGTCCCGTCAAATATGTCCCGTTTCAGAGATTTATTTTTTATACCACTATGGCGGCAAACAGGCATACGGCCCATCTGATGGTAAATGGTTACCGTAGTCTATGGACGCCTGAAATACCAAGGGTGTCACGTGCGAGTTGCCGACAAAATTAGCAAGAAAAAACAAACAAACAAAACTTTTTTTAATGCAATCTCGTATGCCTTTAGCGAAAAACTGTTAATGTGAAATTACAGACCGACACTTCATTTTTTATTTATTCGTATATTTCAGGTACTGCACTGAAGATGCCTGGTTTCAGGTGAAAGAGGTGCAGATTGGTCTAGCTGGTGATGTGGGTGTGTTGCAACGATTACCTAAAGTAAGCATTCAAATCTATCATTTCCAAATGTTACAACAAGTACATATAAATTCCCTCGCAGCAAGAAATACTCTTTATTGTGATAAAGACAATTCAGAAGCGATCTTCAAATTCACAGTATCGAGAAGCGATCAGAAACTTCATAGTAATATAGCTTACATATCAGAATAACATATAGGCTATAATTTAAAAAGATATTACGTAAATTGGGCGAAATATAACGATAAATATCAAGTAAGTGTCATGCAGACGAAGTTGCACGGGTCAGCTAGTATCATTACATACTATAAAAAAGTCTGTCGCTGTCTCTCCGTCCCTATGTATGCTTAAATCTTTAAAACTACGCAACGAATTTTGAAGCAGTTTTTAATAGATAGTGTGATTCAAGAGGAAGGTTTATATATATAATACATGTGCACCCGTGCGAAGCCGGAGCTAGTACTCGTATAACATTCTCATGTCACAATGTTAGTTACCGTACTCCTCCGAAATAGCTTAACAGATTTTGATGAAATTTTATATGCATATTCATTACGTCTGAGTATCGGCTACTATTTATTTTTCATACCCCTAAGTGATAAGAGTTGTACACTCTTAACATTTTTTTTGACAATTCTTTTTATTTTTTTATTTATAATGTGTCATCAAAAAATACATACAACCCTAAATTTTCTCCCTTACAAATCCCTATTTTTAATAGCGATATTAGTAGAAATTTATACGACAAAACGTGAAATATATAGTAATTTATAAAATTAAAATTAAGCCATATTTAGCAAGCTTCTTTGAAGTACATCTAAATGACGTCATTACCAGGTGATTGGCTGCGCTTCTGTGGTCACAAAATATTTTTAAGTGATAAAGTGTAATTACGAATCTATTTTTATAATGTGTTATTGTAATGTTGAATTTTTCAATAAATTGTTGGTACTTTAACATGTTAAAACAATTGACTATAAACAGTACCTGTAAACTACTTGACAGCAAGGAATTATACTTTTTAACCATAACGGCGTCATTACCAGGTGATTGGCAGCGCGTCTGTGGCCACATACTATTGTAATTTTAAGCGGTAAAGTGCAATTATGAATCTATTTTCGTAATGTTGAATTTTTGAATAAATTGTTGGAAATAATGTACTTTAACGTGTTAAAACAATTGACTATAAACACCCTGTAAACTACTTGACAGCAACAAATTATACTTTTTAACCATAATGATGTTATTACCAGGTGATTGGCAGCGCGTCTGTAGCCAGGGAACTGTGCTATACAGCTAGGAAGGTGTCAGCTCAAGAGGCGTTACAGATTGGTCTGGTCAGCAAAGTGTTCCCCGATAAGGAGACGTGAGTTAAAGCTAGTATTCTTATTGACTTGGTATATGAAAATATTACAATAGAATAAAAGAGAAAATTATACATTCAAATAAATTTAAAATTAATCACATTTGAATAGTCATAGTTTTAATATATAAACTACATCTATATATGTATGCATATACACATACATACGTCTAATATATAAAATTCTCGTGACACAAGTTTCGTGTTTATACTCCTCCTAAACGGCTTGACGATTTTAATGAAATTTTATACGTATGTTCAGTAGGTTCGAGCATAGGTGTATAACTAATTTTATACCCCTAAGTGTTAAAGGTGGTACCCCAAAAACTTTTGTTTCATTTTTCGATAAAACTATCGGAAACCCGCGATCATCGGAATTAAAACGGTGTGCTAAACCGTTGGATCATCGAGTCGAATATCTATCTTCTATCTATATAAATATATATATATAACTGACTGACGGTGACTGACGTAGTAAGCTATCAACGTACAGCCCAAACCACTGGACGGATCGGACTGAAACTTGGCATGCACGTAGATGTTATGACGTAGGCATCCGAAGAAAGGATTTTGATTAATTCTACCCCCCAAGGGATAAAATAAGGGATGAAAGTTTATATGAAACTTTGTTGATTTTAAACCGATCGGGCTGAGACTTTGCATGCATAAAGCTACTATGACGTAGGCGTCTCCTATTTTTTTTAAATTTGGGCAAAAGCTAGTATGTATAAATGTTTAGTTGTTTATAAGATGTGAATGCAATGGTTGTTAATATATATTTTCTTTCTTTCTTTTCTTCTTTCAAATATTTGATATTCTTATAATTACTTTTTCAGCGCTATAAGCGAAGTGCTGAATGTAGCTGAGACTATAGCCAGCTTAAGTCCAGTGGCTGTTCAAGCGACGAAGCAGAATCTCGTCTACTCTCAAGACAGGATTATCGCTGATGGGTTGGACCATATAGTAAGTAATTTTTATATAATTTATATGGAAAACAAGCATACGGCTCATCTGATGATAAACGGTTACCATAACTAACTACTTTATATGAGTCACAATCACATTTATTCAACAATGTGATTGTGAGGCACATAAAGTAGTTAGTCATAGACTATGGTAACCTTCCAACCGATATCATATTGAAACCTTAAAGAAAAGAGCTTATTCCTGCCTTAAAAGGCCAGCCACTTTTATATTATGTAGTATTTTATACTATGCAAATAAGCATACGGCCCATCTGATGGTAATTGGTTACCCTAACCTATGGATGCCTATAACACCAGGGGTGTCACATGCGCGTTGCCGAACCTTAAAAAATCTTAATATACCATTGAAAAACCCCATGCTGTAGTCTCACGATAAAAACTCGGCAGGTAGTTAGTTCATTAAACAACCTAAATGTACGCGGGAGGAAGCTCCTCTGAAACCGATGGTCCAGTATGTGGGGATGAATTCACGTCGATGGACATGTCTGTCAACCCTAATAATAATAATAATCTCAGGACAATTCACACAGCGCTATGTAGTTAAGCTAGCTAAAGCTTGTGTAATGGGTACTAGATAACTGATACAAATACATAGATTGTTTTCGTAAATACATACATATTATACTATGAAAGCACTCAGACCGATACAGACAATCATACTTATGAATATGTTAATGCCATGTTAATCTAACCCGCGACCATCCGATGTAAGGCGGTGTGCTAAACCACTAGACCACCGAGGCCGTTCATATTAAATTACAGTCGTGACGAGTATTTTTATTAATATATTTTTTTTTGTTGCAGTGTTTAATAAATTCTATAAACCATCAGAGTGAAGATATAACCAAAGGTGCTATCGCGCAAGTTACCAAAAGTGGACCAGCAGAGTATGAGAATTTGTAAAGAAAGCAAAAAAAAAAACAAGATCACTTCATTAGTATAGATTATGGTTTCTCAACCTCATTTTAATCGCCGCCCACTTTGAGAATATTTGTTTTTCTAGCCTACAACTTTTAGATAGATATATAGAATATATTTGTAACATACTGCAAAAGGCATAAACAATATATTAAAGAATACATGTGTAGTTACAATAAGCCGGCCTTACTGCTGACAGCAACAATTTTTTCTTATCATCTGCCTTGAATTTGAGGCAGTTATAACCACAATTATATTTAAACGTGATTTTGTATTTAAAACCAAAAAGCAGCTATCAAATCAAGTCAAAAATCATTTATTGATGTAGGACATTTTAGGCATTAGGTTTGAACGTAAATTTTTTTGTGTTAATAGTTTTTTTAGATAAAGAATATATCAATATACTCATCTCTTTTTATCTCATTGGGTTAGACAAAGAAAGTCATATATGTTCATATAATTATTATTGATTTTTTCTGCTACCAAGCAACTAGCTTTGTGAGACTTTAACTCAAAACAGTATCTGTTTCTGAAATCTCACATAGCTAAGAGTCATAATAGCCCCTTAGTCCTTTGGAATGGCAATGCACGAGACTTATCATGGTCGTCACGTGATGACGTGATGTCGTGATGCACCGATACACAAAGTATGTATATAGGCGATGCTGCCATTAAACATGCCATTCACATTCACATAAATAAATCGAATAAATTCTCGAAACGAGTGAATAATATTTAAAAAATCGACTTTTGTTTCACTTAGTACTATGTATTATCTCTATAAGTTAAAAGAAAAATATATGGATTCAGTTACTATTTCAAACCCAGAAGTACAGAGAAAAGTAATTAAAAAAGTAACATGTACAGTTTTACATATCCGATTGATCCCCAGTTCAATTCAAACGGGGATCGAAATTACGACGGCCTGAGCCGAGGTTCGAACCCCTATAGTCGTATTTTTAATTAGACGAAGCTAGCTGACAGTAGCTAATGTCACATTGTAAAATAATGTTGCCATATTTAAAGTAATAGTGATGCGTTCAGTTCTCAGTTAGATGAATGAACAATGAGTGTGAATAGTTAATCATTACAAACTACAAAAGAAAATTGTATAAAAGTGCTCTGATATAAGTTACTAGTAACTACAATCAGTTTTTTGACGGCTTATTACAAAGCGCGCGGCTACTAGTGCCAACACAAATCAACGTCGCGAGCGTCTGTCGCCATTTTGTTCGTAATTCGGCTTCTAACCTCTGGTCTGAGAGCACCAATGTTTTTTTTTGCGCTCACGCTGTTTTATTAAGTTTTTCCTCATGTTGTGTTTGTGGTAATTGTTGGGTATATTGTATATTTACTATATTGTTTCATACAAACAATATGGATCCTCAACCAAGCACGTCAAGCCAAAGCTTGTCTCCAAGAAAGACGTTACCGAAAAACTTATGATACAAAACGTCTACAAATACGTATTTGAGAAAGCTGCTTCACTATTACCTATTGAGGCTCCCAAAAAAACAAATGTATTTCGAAAACAGCTGACATTTTGGGAATTGGTGTGACCTCAGTCTACAATGTATTAAAATAATACAAAGTGAACAATTTAAGTCTCCGGAGAAACGTGGAGCGAAACACTGTTTCAAAGATAAATTATTATCAATTTTTAGACAGATTTATAATTAATGTCACTGAAAGCGACAATGATTTTTTTATCTGATGATGAATAAAAACAAATTTTGTAATAAGCGCAGTTTTTTATTTTTATTACCTAACTATATTATGTTATATATTGTTATATTTTGTACATCTATAGTTTCAATTACATTATGAATTGTAATTAGGACAGTCTTAAAAGTTTCCACGCAATTTTTTCTTTACGTTTAAAATACTCGGTATTCAGTATAGGTAGATACAATAGGAACATAATCGTCGTAAACTCGTTGGTATGTATAAAGCACGGCTAAAATTCAAACCCCGTACCCGATATCGGCAGTTCGGCACACTAACTATTCACTAGACAATCGAGGCAATTCCATTAATTCAGGAGTTTTTTCAATGATTCACTTTGTCACAACACTATTTTTATTTCATCAAATACTGACAACACAGTAAACGTCAGTTGACTTCGTCTAATTAAAAATATGACTATAAGGGGCCCTCAGACTAAAGCCGTATCTATCAGGCAGGAGTTAGTCTTAAGCCGCTCATGAGTCCTTCCTTTGGTTTCGAGTGCCATCTGCAGTCGCCTCCTATCGTCTGGTGAAGCAAAGGCCAGCTGCGGCCAACAGCAATGGAGTAGTAAACAGCAAAAAAAAAAACAGACTATTCATAAATCACGTTACAAGTTGAAGGACGTGTGGGGGTCGACAAAGGGTGATATGTGACCAAACTTACTGAAAATGATGTTGCCACTAAATAGAATTTCAACATTATTTATTTTATTAACCGGGTATTAAAACAAATAATTTTATGGCAAATAAAGCTATTTAACTCTCTCGACGCGACGTTTCGACTAGGTTACGCTAGCCGTGGTCACGAGCAAACTGTTAAGATCCAGTTAATAATATAAATAATGTATATTAAACACAAAAGTTTAAAAGTAACGTTTTTTATATTACTTCCATTTGTCAAATAAGTTTATAGGACTGTGCGTATTCATTTTGAGATATTTCCTATATTTAAGTCTTAAAGTGCAATTACGAATATATTTTTATAGTGTCTTATTGTAATGTTGAATTTTTGAATAAATTGTTGGAAATAATGTACTTTAATGATTACCTTCTCATATCTGTCATACATCCTATAATCCAATAGAACTCCTATCCCATTTTGACGTGGATTGCAATTACCATGACCATAGTTTTTTTTAATAAAATGGTGAACTCGCCTGCGCTAATATATATGCTAGCGAGGATAGTAGTGGAGGGTGATGAATATGAGGTCAGGTCAGTTATCCATCATGGCAAATTCACCAGGATTTTAACATGATGGTTTCCGGTAGGATCTCGTGTAGGTCAATCTGACATGGTACACTGCTTGCAATGGGATTATCTAAATATATATAACTCAAAGGTGACTGACATAGTGATCTCTCAACGCACAACCCAAACCACTGGACGGATCGGGCTGAAATTTGGCATGCAGGTAGATGTTATGACGTAGGCATCCGCTAAGAAAGGATTTTGATTAATTCAACCCCCAAGGGCATGAAACTTTGTCAATTTTAAACCGATCGGGCTGAGACTGTATGCATAAAGCTACTATGACGTAGGCATCCCCTAAGAAAGGATTTAGATAAATTCCACCCCTAAGGGGATAAATTAACGCGAGCGAAACCGCGGGCGAAAGCTAGTTAAGATATATACCTAGAAATCATCCTTCACCATTGCGCCACCAGCGTAAACCGCTAGTGCAGGCGAATGCACCATTTTCAAAACGAAGACAAATTTCGATGGCTGAATGAATGGATTTATTGGTAGGAATTATACTTGACAATAAAGAAAGTAAATAAGAAAATAGAACAACTAATTTATATTCTTTATTGCACAGATAATAAAAAGATATTATAATTTAGAGACAATGTGAGCAAAGGTGGACTTATACCTAGAAGAGATCTCTTCCAGTCAACCTAAAACAGTGGGATATGTGGTACTGAGTGGGTAATAATTGGTGCAAACAAAAAAAAAATGTCAAAGGATAGATACTTTTACATTTAGTGCCGTATTGGGGAGGATTTTTTTATGTTTATATTGAATATATTTTTGTGATTCTGTATTTTGATGTAGTAGTACGGTTCATGTACCTATATAGACGACGTTTATTACCACTAAATGGACTGAAAGCTTGTTTACCATCCCAGTTATATAAAAAAACTCCAGCGGCACTTTGTCTATATGTTACATAGTTTAAAAAAATATGTACAGAGACGTAAATGTAATGATTTTTTTACAATTATTTTAATGAGTAGATATATCATGTAAATCTCAGACGAATTTTGATGGGGTTTTCATGAATGTATTTGCTAAGGATCGTAAAAAGTTTTTGGAAACATATTATAACATTTTTTTTGGAGTCAAGCAGTGGTACTTTTTACGAATGTAAGTATGGAAGTAAGTAGAGCACCAGAGACTCATTATTATTATGATATTAGTGCTATCTACATATTAATAATAATAACCCAGGACAATTCACACAGCGCCATGTAGTCCCAAGCTTTATATATATAATATATTCGGTTATATTGTACAGCGTGAGGGCGTCATACCCGTTATGATGTGACCCGAAACGTAGACACTGACGATACGACTGGTCCACCAACTCAAAGTCGCTCCACGAGCTATGGAAAGAGCTATGTTTGAAGTTTCTCTAAGGTATTATATCCGAAACGAAGAAATTCGCCAGAGAACTAAAGTCACCGACTAGCTCTTCGATTTGCAACTTGAAGTCGCAGTGGGCTGGTCATATCTGTCGCAGAACGTAGCGAACGTAACATGCGTAGCGAACGTGTATGACGCCCCGAAGTTAGGTGGAGGGACGACATACGTAGGGTTGCGTGTAATAACTGGCAGAGAAGAACCGAAGATTGTGCCCAGAGGCGTGCCTTGGGAGAAGTCTATGTCCAGCAGTGGGCTGGTGATATATTGTACATTAACCGAAATGTCTTTTTACGTAATTTGTATGAAGTTCCCTGAATGGGTGCTTTTGTCTCGCAGTTCACACATTATTATTATTAACAAACTCTAATTACGATGGTCGCGGGTTCGATTCCTCGCACGGACGAACATTTGTATTCATTAGTATGATCGTTTGTATTGGTCTGGGTGTTTTCCATGTATATGGTAGGTCCTGTTTTCAAACAACCTTAGTGATATTCTCGAACTATATATTATATGTAGGTACTTATAAAATTGTCGTGTTACAGTGTTAGTTACTATTATACTTATCCGAAACGGCTATGGCAATTTTTCTATGAATCCAAAACACTACTAAAAATTACCTTCCAGCAATGGCATTTCCGAACCAATACGATATTGAAACCTTCAAGAAAAGAGCTTATTTTTTTAAAAGACAGACAAAGCATATCCTATTACCCTGGTCATGAGCACCCCATGGGCGGCGGTAAACATTAACCATCGGGTGAGCCGCATGCTTATTTGTCCCCTGTGCTATAAAAAAAAGTTGTACGCCGAGAAGTTAAATGCATCAAAAAATACAACAAAAGTGGGGCACTTTATAAAGTATATATTTGTAGTAAAAATTATTTATATCCAGACAGAAATGGTTAAAATAAATTTATATATATTTACGTCAGTTCACCTTTTGTACAGGAGTTATTGTTCAATATATAAACAATAGAACTCAAATTTAATTTATTGATAAAATTACGACATGAAAAGATAATACGTAAATACACAAATATATAATATATATACATATATATGTGTGTATATAAAGTTTTATTTTATGAATGCAGTTCGAATAAAAATTAATATATCGCAAAGAAAATAATATAACACAAATAAAAACAATAAATTCCCACTATGTAATAAAAAACGTATTATATTTATATTACATTATTATATTACATTTTACTCATTTTAGTAAACCGAATACAAAGATTTGTATTCGGTTTACTAAAATGAGTAAAATGTTGAAAATCTTATTGTAAAGACAAATTCTTATGTAGATACATAAGAATTTGTCTTTACAATAAGATTTTCAGTTCCTAATTAGAAATTTTCTACTATAAAACTGACAGATACGGCTAGCCTGATGCTAAGCACATTGAAATAATTAGCCTACGGAAACAACGCGTGCTCTGATGCACTGCCTTTGTCTCGTATGGCACCCAATAATGATGTCAATCATAATAAAATTAGTATTAGAGCGCAAATAAATATTTCTCTTATATATGACTATTTGAACAATATAATAAAGTAATTAAATAAAAAGAATCATCAAAATCGGTTAGGAGATAACCATGTAATATGTGTAAAGTTTTACAATTGCCAACTATCTCCCTTTTCAAACTTTTTAGAAAAACAAACTTAATAGAAAATATTTTAGATTAATATTATAATAAAAAATAATAAAACAAAGGCCATTCAATTAAATATGTATAAATATATATATATATATTACTTTTAAGGCAATATGGCTGACGTCATGGGCTAGCGAACTACGTCACTGCACCGACTATTAACAAAGAAAATCAGGTAACCTAGTTTCAGGAGGCTTGCATTTACGTTTGCTGCGAATGACCTGCCCAAATATAGAGCAGCTATTTATAGAACTGGGGGTCCGTATGCAGGCGCAGCCCATGAATGGTGCAACTACCTGCAACTAGGGCACGCTGCAATGATTTGACCTATATATTTTTCAATGAGTCGGTGCATGAACGGGGATGGAGCTCCATTGCGAAGCTCACTCCATTCAGTAGCAGTCGAACCCTCGAACCGCTTCGAGGTCGTCGTGACCTACTTTACCGCTATTCCGAATAAAGGAAACAGTATATCGCGAATTATGCACTCAATATTACGTATTATGTGAATTTTAAATTGTGAATTTAATTAATATTAATATTTTACTTATTAAAACTTTTAAATTTTGTGCTCTGTGCTACGAGTATAAAAAAATTAGTGCCGGCTTTCTATATTTTTTAAAATTCCCGCGAATATTTCATTTTTATAATAAAATAATTTCATTGGTCTTTCTTAAATACTCGAGCTCTGATTGGTCAAATCTTATTCCAGGGTGAAATACCCAATCGCATTTTGAGTTCATACAATTCCGTGCGACATTTGCGCCACCTGTCGCGCAGTCACGGTGTGTTCATTGAATAACCGGGCTGTTTTATTGACGCACGCGCACTGAGGCCCAACAAAGGGCCGAAATAAGAACGACTCGCAAGTGAATCTGATGTATTTATGTCATAAAAATGGTGAAATCTGTGAAGTGGCGAGTAGAAATTAGGATATTCGACGTGTCGAATCATGACCGAGGCATCTGAAAAGTAAGTGGTGTGCCAGTATCTCAGTTTTTGTGATTCGTGCTTCGCCCTTCTCGGGATAGGTAGGGCCTTACCCCGGCCATTTTTCATGTCTTACGGAATGTATAATGTCATTTAAGGTGTTCTTTGTGGCTTATATTACTGTATCTGAGCATAGCAGAGGATATCTGAGGTATATACAATTGGATAAAGCTGATTAAAAACATGAAGACTATGACCGCCGCCCTTAGGTCATAGTGTCCCTGAGTATATAGCTATAATCAATGAGTGTCCGTTCATTCACACTATTGTAGGTAACTACATGAAATTGTAAATGTATGGATCATATTAAATAGTACTTACCTATTAACTTTATAGATTGCTTTCGTTATAAATTAGTACTAATGATACAGAGTATAGTTGAAGAAATGGAAATTCGAAATTTAAAACTAAGTCGAACTAATCTGTCACCTACGATTACAATAACTGTTAAATAAACCTCTTTTCTTAAATTAGGTAATTGCAATTGATCTTTTTGTTGTAAGGACGATTAAAAAAAAATTCATTAAAATTTAGAAAAACATGTATTTAAAAACAAATAGAATAATTTAATAATGTTTGAAATATGAATATATTTAAAAGCTATAATTCATTAAATATAACTAAATAAGCCTATTATTAATTAATTAATACATTAAATTAATTATACAAACTAAGTGATAAATGAACATTACCTATTTATAGAGAAAAATAAAAAATTACATCACTACTTACAAAATGTTCTATAAATGAGTTAGGAAAAATTAATTATGTAATATATATTTTTTAATTAGCTTAGTCATTCGTAATGATTTATCTCAACTTATAGCAATAGATTTCCTAATGTGGTGATAAAAGAATGAAATAATGATGCTTTCCAATTAATATTTTATTATAAGTATATTTTGATATGTATAGGAATGTCTTAATCCTGTGATATTACAATTTTTATCTAATTGTTTATATTGGAATATTAAATTTGTAATATCCTAATAAATGTAATTGTGTATGAGTGTTTGTAATCAAACTCCTACATAGCTGGATCAATTTGGATAAAATTTTGTGTTTATGTTTCAATGGGATGGCATTATTTGGAAACAATTGGATCCAGTAGGCAGCACTGATCTGACAATTTTTCAGGATTTCTCTTATGCTGTTGGTGCAACTGACTGGATTATAGGCCAGTCGTGATGTTCATTCATTTTCTTCCAGGCATAATAATATCTGCATTTTCCACTAGTAGTAGGTGTATAATAATAATTATTAATAGGTACAAATTTAATGACATGCATGAGTTTCTACTAATGTTATACAATAACTAGATAAAATATATAGCCTATGCCCTATTCTGATGCATAAGTTTCATCAAAATCCTTTCAGTATTTTTCACATGAAAGAGTTACAAACATCCATCCATAGTTACAAACTTTCGCATTTATAATATTAATAAGATATTAATACCTGTATTACTAATTATGTTAATTTAGAATCAGGAAAACAAAGATCAGATAATGTTTTATTAGTCATTTTATATGACGTAAATATAGGTACATACAATTGTCAGAAAAAGTTCACTGTTCTTGTGAACAAGTTCCCATAAATATAATGAAGTCATTGTTAGACTAATTTTATGTAAAAACAAGTTTACATGGGTTTCTAGTGACCACAAGTGTACATGTTCAATTCCTATTAATGTATAATAATAATCTCAGGATAATTAACACAGCGCCATCTAGACCCAAGTTAAGCTAGCTAAAGCTTGTGTTATGAATACTAGATAACTGATACATATACATAGATATTTTTTTTTTGTAAATACATACTAATTATACATAGAAAACAACCAGACCGATACAAACAATCATACTCATGAAATGCGAGTAGAATATATGTATAGAGAAGTATGTATAAATATGTGTATCTTATATATAAAATTTTCATGTCATAATGTTTGTTACTATACTCCTCTGAAATGGCTAGATTTTTATGAAATTTTATATGCAGTTTCAGTAGCTCTGAGAATCGACTACTATCTATTTATAAAGCTTGTCCACCCCTAAAATTTTTTTATAATGTGACATTAAAAATATATCCAAATCTACATTTTCGCCCTTCAACCATCAACCTCATGTTTTAATAGTGATTTTAATTTATATAGCAAAACAATTTTTGGGAGGTCAGCTAGTATAGATATGGGGAGAAAGAGTAAGAGAGTCCATATTTTCATACTCATAGGACAGAGAAGTTAAGTAGGAAATTAAGCACCTAAAAAGAAGCTATATTAGGTAATATTTCAATTTAATACTCCTGACTTCCATGGTCCTACTGATGAGTGGACAGTCTGTTATCAGTCACTCATTCAAGATCTGAAGAAGAACAAGATCACTTGAAGAACTTAATTCAGATAGAAGAATAATAAAAAAAAGTAATAACATCTCTGTTCTGTGGTTTTGCTTGTCTCCCATCATGTTTTTTTTTTATACTATGATGGTGGCAAACAAACATCTGATGATAAATGGTTACCATAGCCTATGAACGCCTAAAACACCAGGGGTGTCACGTCACTTGTGTGTTGCCAACCCATCTTTTTTTTCTCCAAATCACAAACTCTTTCAGTATCGCGACATTTTTATACTATGCCTTTGTTGAGGGATCCGATAGTTTAACTTTAAAATGTAAGTATATTTATATACTGTGACTTTATATATGGTTTTGGATGAACAGTGCCTACTTGGTGCGCGTGCGGGCGCAAGTGATGTGCCGCGACGAGGGCACGGGCGGCTGGGTGGCGCTGGGGGGCGGCGGCCTCGCAGACGTCATGGTCGGCAAGCGCGCCCGCCACCACCACCGCACCTCCGGTCAGTACCACCCCTGATAGATAGATAGATGGGTGCGAGTGATGTGCCGAGACGAGGGAACTCGCAAGCGTCATGGTAGGTGATCACGCCCGCCACCACCGGTCAGTATCACCCACCACACCACACTCATAGATAGATAAATAGATGGGGACGAGTCATGTGCCGAGACGAAGGAACTCGCAGCCGTCATGGTCGGCAAGCGCGCCCGCCACCACCACCGCACTTTCGACCAGTACCACCCATCACACCACACTCATAGATAGATAAATAGATGGGGGCAAGTGATATGCCGAGACGAGGAAACTCACAGATGTCATGTTCGGCACGCGCTCCCTAAACCACCACCCCACCTCCGGTTAGTACCACTCACCACACCACACTCATAGATAAATGGGTGCGAGTGATGTGCCGCGACGAGAGCACTCACAGATGTCATGGTCGGCAAGCGCGCCCGCCACCACCACCGTACCTCCGGTTAGTACCACTCACCACACCACACTCATAGATAGACATAGAGTAAGATCCAGAGTCCCCAGACTTTACATAATTACTGAATAACGAAATAGATAATAATAGTAATTTAAGTGATATTTATTAATAAATAATATTGACAGCGCCATGCACTAGTGCATCCGCGGGGCACCAGTGAAGGATGACAAGATGAGCATGAGGTCAGGTCAGTTAGCCCATCATAGTAAATCACCAAGCCTTTATGACTTCCAGGGGGAATATTAGACTCCAAGTAGACTTGCTGATGAGCAATACACTGGTACAATTGGCGATGAATACGTACCATGTCAGGTTGACCTCCACGCATCGTCTTATCATCCTTTACTAGTGCCCTGCCAGCCTATACCTTTAGGGTACGCTGAGCACCATTCCATTAAAATCTACTAAAAAAAAGGTGATGAGTGTACCCCACCATCGTAAGCCATTAGCGCAGGCAAATGCACCATTTCATAATCATCAATTATAAACAAAATAGGTGATAAGTATATTGTTCACCAGGTGGTGGTGATAGCAACGGCGACACAACATCTTCGTCTACAAACGCACCGACGCACGAATACTTCATACATGGCAAGCGGATCAGCGACAATATGGTGAGTTTGTATACTTTAATTTAAAGTATAGCTGTTGTTTTACTCTCCGACGATGGTAACACCGTTAAAACGAATTGAATAAGAGAGGACGGTTGTTTGCTCGTCCCCTGTTACATTGGATTCAAATATACTAACCTATCTTTTAAGCCAAGAAATCCCACATTTCTTCGCTAAAAGATATATAAGTTTTAGATACTTAGTATTTTAGTATCATATCATAAGTCTGTAACAGATCTACACGAGTAAAGATATTTTAATTTTATTTGATTGATATTGTATTCGCCATGATTTTACCATATGTTCGCCATTTTAGGAAACTCTGACTGCACGTCTGATATTAACAGTCAGACAAAATTGAACAGTAATAATTGAATTAAATATAGAATAACTAAAAATATGTTTTCAAATATTTAATTTCAAGTATGACAAGAACAAGGGAGATAGCAGATGTTTTATTCAAATATATGATGTAACACTTTATATTAAGCTGCGTCTATGTAGAATAGCGTATTAATTATTTAGGCTAATTATAAAAATCCAAAGAAAAAGTTTTCTTGAAAAAGAAAAAAATAGCTTTCTTAATTTATCTTTTAATGACAAAGTTTGTATGGAAATTAATTACCATCTTCTAGCTTTAAAAGTGATGTTACTTCCACACAACCTTTCATCTCTTTTCATCATTCTTTCAGTACTTTTTTCGCATTATATATGTAAATAATAATCATGTACGATATATCTACATAAGTAATCAATATAAATAAATTGGCTATTAAAAAAAAACTGTTGAGTTTCTTGTCAGTTCTTCTCAATCAGTATACTGAACTGGACGATAGGAAGAAAATATTATTACAAAAAATTTGACGTTCATAAGCGGCTAAAATGTCCTACATGAATGAATGATTTGTATGTTCCAGGTGGTTCTAGAATGTACCATAAAGAAGGACTTTCAGTACAACAAGGTGATGCCAACGTTCCACCACTGGGTGACTGACGAGAAGAGGTTCGGGCTTACATTCCAGACGGCAGCTGATGCTCGGGCGTTCGACAAGGGCGTCAGGACGGCGATTGAGGAGTTACTGGACGGTAAGTAGATGAGTAAAGGTGGATTTACACGAAAGGATATAACCATTGTGGCGTTGTAGGTGGATTTATATTAAAGGAAATAATCGTTGTGTTACGGTTTATCATACTCAATACTAGATCTTTCTAGAATACTAAACTAGCCATCACAGAAAATGTATGTCTATAAACCACAAAAATATTAAGTGTCGTTTTTAATTTCAAATTTACAGATTTACGTTAAATTAATATGAAAGTATATACAGTACTTACAACAAGCAATGAGAACAAATAGACACTAGAACTTTATTTTTATTAATTACAAAAAAAAAACTGTCTATTTGTGCTCGTTAATCTCTGAAACGATTTTCACGTGACTTTCACATATAGCTAATGTTATAAAGAGTAACTAGTAGGCTTATTTATTTTTAAAAATATTATGTATTTTAATTAATAAAATAGTTAAATTCCACGCGGACGAATCCGCGGATAACGGCTAGTATAGTATATCATAAGAGCCTGTAATAGACACACAAAGATATTTTGATTTGATTCACACTTGTACAAAGTATTTATAACAAGAGCTAACAGATATGGAATATTCAGTTCAATAATATTATTAACAGTATACCTCTTTTTTGGTTTCAAAGTCAAAAAGTCGAAATTAAATGCAGTATTGCTTCTTATTTTAAGATAAATGAAAAATTCTATATTTTTTGAGACTTATTAATAAACGTTCTAGGGTAGGGTAGGGTAAGATAGGGGTAGGTAGGGTAGTAGAGATAGACTTTGTAAGTCTTCTATAGCAATATAAATCCTACAATAATAAAACCTTTTTATTTCTGTATTCATCAACACGTTCTTACTAATAAAAGTAAAATGTTTTAGTATATAATTTTTTCTCTTATATTTGATAATGCTTTTATTATTATTATTTTTGGTTATGAACCCCTCTTTTTCTATGACTATTTTTATCCATGAATGCCTTATTCTCACCTATTTCGGCCGCAAAGCAGGCTTCTATATGTTTGTAAAATAATAATATTTTAAGGCAATACGCACAGCGCCATCTAGTCCCAAGCTAAGCAGAGCTTGTGTTATGGGTACTAGAAAACTAATATGAATACATAGATACTTTTTTGTAACTAACATACATATGCATAGAAAACATCCAGACTGACAATCATACTCATGAATACAAATGTTTGTACCGCGCTAGGAATCAAACCAGCGACCATTGGAAGTATAGTAGCGTGTTAAACCGCCAGCCCAACAAAGCTGTCAAATCGATACCAATATAAATGCGAATCTTTGTTTTTTTTTTAATAATTTTCCAATATATACTGACTAAAAACGTCTTATTTATTTACGTCATACTAAGCGAGCTTTACAGTTTCTCATTATGCCCACTTAGGATTGTATACATATACACACACTTATAAACACTAGTTACTAATACATACACAGTAATTACACAAGGAAAAAATAATAATCTTATTTTTACATACTTGCATAAGTAATTTACTGCCATACTACGAAACTCCAGCAAATGACTAGTAAATATGTCTAGATCTGGAAAGCATTCTTAATGAATAACTTGAAGGTAGGTCGAGAAAGGACATAGGCTCTCTTTTATCTCAAATAATAGACGACGTCGTGTGTAAGAGCCAGTGTTCTATATGAATGAATGCATTTAAGTTTAACTTTAAAGAAGTAGTTAAATCTTTATTCAAATAAATTTAATACAAGCACTTTTGAATAGTCATATTTTTTTATTCCACCGCTCATTCGGAACGCAGACTCATCACAAGAAGAATGAGCATGAAACTTGTGTGTTGCTCTTTTGAATACTTATTTTTCTTCAAATGTATTTATATCAGTTTATTTGATAATTATTACTTTGACGGCCTTTACCACACCCCCTTACTTCCGACGGTCGCGGGTTCGATTCCTTGCACAGCACATATATTTGTATTCATGAGTATGGTTGTTTGTATCAGTCTGGGTCTTTTCTATGCATATTTTCTATGTATATGTATCAGTTATCTAGTACTAATATCCATAACACAAGTTTTAGTTAGCTTAACTTGGGTCTAGATGGCGCTGTGTGAATTGTCCTGAGATTATTATTATTATAATTATTATATATTTTCTATTCTATTACATTAATATATTAATAATAATAATATATTATATTAATAATGTCTGAACTAATTTATCTAATGTGCTTTCTTTTTGCCTCCCCTCTTCCGTATACTGGATTCTTACACGGTAAGTGGAAATCAATCTTATTAATTTTATAGACGCGAAAGTTTGTAAGTGTGGATGGATGTTTGTTACACCTTCAAGCAAAAACTACAGAATGGATTTTGATGAAACTTTACAGTAATGTAGATTATATATCAACAACACAGACTAAATTTTATGCGGATGAAACCGCGGGCACAGCATATATAATAAATACTACATATACAGATCTGTATCATCAATAAACGTCACAAAAACAAGCAACAAAAAAAATAATTCTTGACTTAAACATTTTTACTATTTTAAACTAATTAAAATAGTATAAGGACATAATACTGGCCAATGTTTAAATAATAATAGAATAATGTAACCTGTGTGATAGTCTATGGTATTAATTTTTTTTTATTTATTTACAGGTCTGGGTGGGGCGTGGCCATCACTTCATGCATATAAAAAACACAACCCAGCACCCAAAGAAGACGACGAGGAACAAAATATCTTTGAGGTAAATAGAATATAATAGCACATTAAGAACATTTTTGTAACCTATTACAATACACCCCTATTTATTTATATTGAAGCATACAAAGTTGATTATATATTGGACCCCGTGCTTGAATCTGTATCGCGAGAGATTACAAAAGCCTTCTATGTAATAATATTAATAAATAACAGAGTGTGGCCTAGTGGGCTAGTGCTATATATATCAAATTGTAGTTCAAATTTCTAAGTCCAGTAACAGAAAACCGATTACAAACCAAACAAATCCAAGGTACGGTGGTAAGATCGCCTTCTACTACTTTGTGTTCAAATATATTGAACGAAACTGGGCATGACGAAGTTAGTCTCTAACACCATGGATTCGGCCGCCGCTTGGTGGATCCATAGAATAGTAAGAACTTCGTTTCTCTGGCACACCATGGACCTGTCACTTGCACGAAGGATATATGGAATTATAGCCGTGGGTAGCCATAGGCTCAGCAGGAACCTAAAATATTGTGTAATTAGCAAACCATACCCGCCTCTTACACCGATTCATTATCCTCATACACACAGTATCTGTATATTATTTTTTGTGTCTCGACTGTGGAGTATATTTTCTTACGGAAGTATCGTAGTCAGTACTTAAAAATGTATATTTTTAGATTTGGATAGGTACCTTACAGGTCAGAGACACCGTGGCTACACCCATGCATAGAATACTAACGAATAGTTTTGTCCGTAGTGTTTGAACCTGCCGTCGGACTCGCGCTCCAGCTCCGAGAACTCAACCGCAAGCCGCGGCCGGAGGCGCCCCCCCGACGACCTCACGCAGACCCCCATACTGTCCGCCATCACGCTGCCACGACACCCGCTCACAGGTACCCACACTACGACCACACCAGCACTCACCACCACCTCACGCAGACCCCTGTCCATACTGTCCGCCATCACACCATTTAAAAGCTAAGCAAATATTTGTACCGCTTTTTACGAAAATTACGCAGACGGAGGAGTATGGAATTTCGCGCACTTATAGTTTATACTAGCTGTACCCGCGACTTCGTCCGCGTGTAATATAACTTTATTTTCCTAAAATCAAAGTAGCCAAGTTACTTCTTATTACATCAGCTACCTGCCAATAAAAGTCCCGTCAAAATTAGTCCAGCCATTCCAGAGATTAGCCGAAACAAACAGACAGACAGACAAAAATTGTAATAATGTTATTTTGGTGTATGTACCATATTTATATTCATATGCATGTACTAAAAAACTATTATTTCTGGATTATTTAAAAGAGCAACACACAAGTTTCTTGATCGTTCTTCTTATGATGAGACAGCTTTCCGAACGAGTGGTTGATAAAAAACAAATTGTTATGATTCTTCAAAAGTGCTTAAATTAAGTTTATTTGAATAAATGATTTTCTATTCTATTCTATAAATATATATTATTTGTATGAATTACAGAGTCGCTGAAACAATACGAGGTGCAGTACGAGGACAAACCACCAGAGGACTCCGACCCGGACCGGTGTCCGTACGTCCGTCTCACGCCGGTGTGTACATGCCCTTATAACTGATAATATTTTATAATACAGAGAAAATTAGGACATATACGCTTTATAAAGTGACAGTACTTTTATTTAGTAACTAGCTAAAAATATTTAAAATGAAACTGTAGAAAACATGTGGGAGAATATAAGAAGATGTTAGTGATAACTTGTTTCCTAGTTTTAAGGTAATGGACCATTGTGCGCGTTATCAAGGTGTAAAAGTATAGAATAATTTGCTTGTAGATTTAAAGGATATCAGAAGCATTTCAGTATTCAAAACTAAATTAACACACTCAATATATATTTTACACAACAAAATATATTTTACTTTAAACTAATATTTTATATGAATTGTATTTATGTGTAATGAATAAATAAAAAAATAATAAAATTATAATACATACATACATAAATACAGTACTAATGTTTCCTTTTTCTTTTTAATTCCAGTTTCATGATTACACATACCCACAAGTGGGAAGCGGTGTCCCTGGCTCCGAAAAGTCCTCGCCTAACACCAAACCGCCGCTCCTCAAACGCGACTCTGGTAAGCACGTTTTTTTGAATGAACATGGTAAAGGAGCCATGGTGGAGCACCCAGGCTGGTCAGTTAGTCCATTCTGGCGAATTCACCTACACACTGGTGAAACAGAAGTGGAAGAATCTAGTGCCCCAAAACAATTTAGACAAAAAAAAATTTTAGACTAAGTCAGGCCAGTGGTGAATTCATCACGATTATTTCTAAGAACGACCATTACCAGTTCGATCTTACACGACTTATTACTAGCAATAGGGCCAGTATCGCTATTCCTAAGTCATCATCTGCTTCTTCCATATCCCATTTATTTGTGGTCGTCGTAATATGTTTTTCTCTTACATTCATCCCTGTTCGCAGTCATCTCGTTATTTACTCCCTTTCTTACCATATCTTTCACACAGTCCATCCATCTCTTTGTCGGCCTTCCTCTGCCCTTATAATCAGCCCACTCATATGTAATACCTTCTTTAAAATATTGTCTTCATTCCTATTCATTACATGCCCATACCACTATTACGAAGATTCAATATTTTTAAATAACAATTTTTTTCTATACAACCTTTCATCTCCCCTTACAACCATTTTTCACATTAAAAATGTCCTATCCCTGGGTGGAGATAACTGTGTACCATATTTCATTTAAATCTGTTCAGTTTTGGTGTGTAAACACGACAGACAGACAGAGTTACTTTCGCATTTATAATATTAGTAAAGAAGTAAGGATTAGACTTGTATATGGAGTATAACAACACAACAATAATTTATTTATTAACCAAAATTGTTTCACATGTACACATTAACATTGATTTCTACACTAAATAGGGTTTGTCCTGTAGGTACTAGGATACGAATTTTCATGCACAAAATAAAAGTAATAATGTAACATCTCTGAACAGGGTCTATAAAGAAACTGCACGGGTATAGTGGACCCCCACCGCTGCCTGGAAAGAAACCTACGGAATCATTTCAAGCAAGGCTCAAGTGCAGGTATGGTAGTGATAACTATTTCTCACCCAGTCGTATAGAAATTTGAATAATTATTTATATTATTAACAGGGTCTTAACACGAATAATTTTATGGTAAATAAAGGTAGTTACATCTCTATGTTTCCACAATTGCCTGTGTGTCGCGATTAACAGATCTTTAGGACAATTAAACACGAAAGTTTAAATACATAATTAATTTAACGTTCAGTAAGACATAGACAAATAATATTAAAGACAACATAATGTACTCTCAATTTGACCACAGACATTAACTATAAACAAAAGATATATGTATATGGGTGTGAAACGTATGGTAGTGTGTATTTTTTTTATTGATTTAATCTATTTTTAATTCATAATATTAAAAAAATATTAGCATTCTGCGCTCTTTCTCTATATAAATTATAAGTGTGCGAAATTTCATACTACTCCGTCCGAGTAATTTTCGTAAAAAGGGGGTAGAAAAATTTTGCTTCGCGTATTAATATACAGATATATAAATAAAATTACAGTGTATAGACGCTGTAATTTTATTACTAATATTATTAGTAAAAAACGGTTATTTCAATATTACAAATAGATGTAATATTGAAATAACCGTTTTTTACTACATAAATACGGTACATACACCAAAAAACACTTTTTATGTCTGTCTTTTTGTTCCGGCTATATATCTCTAAAATGGCTGAACCTATTTTGACGAGACTTTTATTATCAGGTAGCTGACGTAATAAGGACTAACTTATTTTTCTAAAATAAAAGTAGCCTAACTACTTTTATTTTAGAAAAATAAAGTTAAATTCCACGCGGACAAAGTCGCGGGTACAGCTAGTATAAACGCTGTGTTTTGTCACCAGACACTGCCATGAGTGGTACCTGGAGAGTGCGAACCGAGCAGGCGCTTGCGAGTACGCGCCCGACTGTTGCCGTGCGTGCATCGACGCTGTTACCTGCATCAAATGCGCACAGGTATCATACCTGATTTATATTTATTTATTTACCTTCATCATCATCATTTCAGTCAGGAATACATCCACTGTTGAACAAAGGCCTACGTTGTCGGTCCTATGTACGTCGGTACGTGTTGTAGATCCTACGTTGATCGCAATCAACGCTTAACAACGACCTTGACTGTTTTAGTATTAAAAAAAAATAGTATTTCTGTCAGATGCTAATCTGCACCCTACAACCGAAACTTAGTTTACAAAGCAATGCTGAGTGGCTGAAATAATGACTACGCAACTGTGTAATTAATGTTGTCAATAAATAGATTTATTATTACTTTATTTATTTATTTATTATGAAAGCCATACAGAGAAACATATTTACATTGTTTTCGCATAGTCAATATTATATTACTGACTAAATCTACTGATTTAAATTGTAACATATCCTTACAAGTTCACATATAAGTACACCACTATATGGAAGAGGACACTGACTTGTGAAACAAAGGTATTTTCTATACCTACCACAGAAGTCAGGGACTTCATAAATTATTATATTATTTATTATTATTATAGCCCAGTTAACATTGGTGTTAATGTAATTTTGCAGGGTATGTTGTACCACTGCATGTCGGATGCTGAGGGTGATTTCGCGATGCACCCTTGCGCGTGTGGCCCGCCAGACGAAGCCTGCGCTAAACGGTATATATTTGTCTCGAAATTTTAGTTTAGTTTCCCCGAAACACAAAAAAATATATGTCTTTGTAGACCATCATGATCATTGTGAACCTTAACGACCTCGGCAGTTTACCATACCGCCTTACTTATGGCGGTATGCTAAACCGCCGCGGTGTGATGGTCACGGGTTCGATTCTTGGCACGGTACAAACATTTGTATTCGTGACTATGATTGTTTGTATCATCTGGGTGTTTTCTATGTATATATTTACAAAATATATACGAATATATAAGTATTAATATCAGTTGTCTAGTACCCATAACACAAGCTGTGCTTATTATTTAGAATCGTATCCGGTCACTATCCATTAAGTAAGTATGGATATTTAATGAAAAAAGAAAATTCACACGATTGTGTTGTATTTCAAAAAGTAGATGTCCATCACCTGTTGATGGAATGTGATAGGAATCGAGCAGAGAGGAAACTATTTATTAAAACTTTTAATATCAACAAAGTTCATTTGGGCACTATTCAGAGCATACTACTGATATTGCGCTGTGATTGTGTGCGGTGATAAAAGCAATTTAATAAATAGATCCTTCTCAGTTCGTAATTATTTATTTACGTTTATTGTTTTTAAGAATTGTTACAATCAGTTTAATATAATAGGGTTGACATGTTTAAAAACAAAAGTCCCAAAAATAAATTTAGAAAAGAAAAAAAAGCTCAGCTTGCCGTGGAACTAGACAGCGCTGTATTAATTTTTCAGGGTTATTATTAATCTGTATTAAAAATAATAACATTGATTGTAGATGGGTGGGCATCACGCTGCTGAGTCTGCTGGTACCGTGCCTGTGTTGCTACATGCCGTTGCGTTGCGGGCACAGAGCGGCGCGCGCCGCCAGCCTCGCTGGTGGTCACCACTCACCGCACCAGGCTCACCAGCCCCACCGTCCGCACTAACTAAACAACACACTGAGGTCAATTCTGAAATAATTTCTAAACGAATCTCTAAAAATCATATTTTTAGACATTCAATCTGAAGCGCTATTCCTTGTAGGAGTTAGAGAACTGGAGAATATAATGTCAAAAACAACGTATAAATTATATACGATTTTTTTAGAGATTGAAATTGAAGCGCTTTTTCTTGTAGGAGGAATTAGAAGGTATACAATGGAGAATATAATGTCAAAAAACAACGTATAAATTAAATACGATTTTTTTAGAGATGGAATATAAAGCGCTATACATTGTGGGCGAAATTAGAGAACTGAAAATGGAGAATATAATGTAAAAAAACAACGTATAAATTATATACGAATTAATGAATTTGAGTGATGAACTACATAGTGGTTTCAGCATTATTAAGACCTGTACAATGAAAGGAGATCTTGCGGATATTATTCGCATACTTTTATGAACTTGTAAGATTCTATGACATACAAAAAGAATGAACAAAAATTGATGAAGTTTACGAAGAACTGGAAGTTGTAAAGTAAATGTGAACATTATTGTTAATAATATATAATAACCGTTCCTTTAATATACAACGGTTATTATAAATTAATAAATAGTTGAGTATGGAGAATTGATCTTTGTGGTCGAACAGTTTTCGTCAAAGTAAAATAAACTTAGTTCAAGAAGAAATAAGGTCGAGAGAAAAGATTCTTCATCCGCACTAACACTCCCATAAAAGGAGAGTAAGCTCAGATATGACGCTTGATAGGGATCAGTGGAAGAAAATGCCATACTACGGCGACCATAAACAATGGGATGGTATGAAAATAACTAAATCGTTATTAAAAAAACCAATGTGAACTAACTTTAGTTCATGCAAGTCTTAATATATATTTTCATTGAACCATAAATGAATATACATTTTTACTATCGATAAAAATATTGGGGTTAGTGGAGAATAGCGCTTCAAGTATATTATTTTAGAGAATAATTTCAGCATTGGTCATATAATACTCTAAACTGTCACCTCTATTTCTCTTTCTCTAAAAAATATATCAATTTTAGAGATGGAGTTTTAGAGTGACTTTTTAGAATGAACCTATTACCTCCTAAATATTAAAAAGCAATACGTACAAATGATATACCATCGATTGGTTCAAGTGTACTTTTAACAAAGTCAAATAAAACAGTGAGAGTTGTACAATACCTTTTCTACAAGTTACTTTAAAATATATAGTTGCAAAAGTATTTTAAGATACAAAAAAAACGTAAAAATAATCTGGTTAAGCGAAATGGTTTTCTTCTAAACATCAAATCGTCGATATCTATAGTAATATACTATATAAATATAGTTACAATGTAAGAATTATATGATCATTAATGTTTTTAAATAGTGTGAATAATAAACAAGAATATGTATCCGAATGAAAAGTATAAAATTCCTCAAAAGGTTGTTGAAAATGAACATTAACGGGCTTGGAAATTGTAACGGATGTAGTGTTGAAATTATGGCATTCAGAACGAAGAGTTGTGGATTGGAAGTAGTCATTTAATGCTATGGACAATGTGCACGAGATGGTTAAGTGTTGCAGAGACAATTAGTATAGCAACACTTATTATGGTGACGTCGTATGCTGTGAAATTTGCAAATGGCAGCACTGAGTGAAGTGATAACGCATTACCAGTGTTCAAGATTTGAAGTGACGTTTATTATCTGTTGCCATAATGTTGCCACTTTAAGAACTATTTTTAAATATTCAGTGTTTTTAGCGAATACTAGTCTATGAGGGGCTTGCTAATTCGCCATGGTTCAGATTTATATGCAGCAGGGATGCCAACCGTATGGGAATTCTCGTGCAGTTACGAGATTTTTGGCCAACAGGTACGAGCGACATTTTCGTCCCCGTACAAAGTGCGTACTTAATTTTGACCAATAGGAATCGGTCAAAATACGATGTTGTACGCGTTTAAAGAGCCAAATTTAGCCAATTGAGATTTTTGACTCTGTTGTACGAAGCTAAGTGTTTTTTTAGGTTGGCATCCCTGATCTGTAGTCTATGAAATGTGTGTTGTGCCATAAGAAAGTACCTACGATGTTTGAATATAATATTTCCCTTGTTTTCTCATGCAAATATTTCAGTCTTCCATTTGGGATTTAGCGTTTCTTCTGACATTGATTGTTTGTAATTAGATCTGTTTATATAATCTCAATAGTTGCAGTTGTGAAAATTCTATTATATGTTTGGCGTAGACAAATAATAAATATATATATTATTATATACAAATGTTTACATATCTCATTGTTAATATCTTTAAATATGTATGCGCTTTTCGTATTTTTATTAGCCTTTATATCCATGACAAGGATGTAATTGGAATGGCAATTACGCTTACGGCTAGCCTTATGGAAAGCCGTTAGCGATATACAAGAACAGTGACACGGATATCACGTTATCACGTGATGGCTGTGGTACTCGTCATTCTTGAGAACTCAGTTGTAAAAATAACAGCTGTTGCTCTTCAAACCGGATAACAGCTTGCAAAGCAATCTGTTTGACGGCGGCAAGTCTATACTAAACCGGTTTCTCTACCTCGGTTTAAGCTATGTATGCGTTTTTATACAGGTATTCTACATTTTTTTTATTCCGTACTTTAATGTACTCAATTTTTTTTTACTAGCATTATTTGCAAATACGGGTAGTAATGTTACCTAGTTGTCAGCATTTTCTTTTTTTTAATAAAAAGCTGTATTTTTTTTACACATTTTTTTGTGAAAGTTGTATTTTTTTTTTAGAAACGTTTTTAATTTAATTTGCAGACAATTTTCTTCTATTAAGAAATTAAATGTAAAACTTATTGTAATTGTAATGTCACTTTAAACAACATATTTATTATTAGTGTTTAAATATAGTAAACATTAATATGTTGGAAGTTTTTAAACATTATATGAATGTTCATGTGGTAAATTTTACATAAATTCGTGAATAGATTCTAAGTATATAAAATATAATAATTGTATATCACGCATTTCGTCACATTTTCTTTACTATATATTCAATTTGTCTAGTCTTTTCAAATGATCAGTATTTTTTTAGATTCATTCACATTCTTTTACTCATTCTGTTTAATAAATAAATAAAAAACTAAAATTGACCAAAATGTTTTTGTATATTTATAAATAAGAATATCACGGCAGGAATTTACGGCACAATCTGCGTTTGGGGTCTTGCACTCGTCCACAAATGAACTTCGCGAATTTAAAGTTGAAATATTAGATGTATAAAATATAAAATCCTATTATGTATTTTCTCATGAAAATGGGCTCACTTGGGGGAATATAATACTGATTTTATATTTTGTTCTGCTAAAGTGATCTTCACATACGTCGTATCACTTTGGTAAGAAGCAGGAACGTATATAAATAAAAAAAATATAGCTACAGTTAATTAATTAACTATATGGTACGACCAGCGTGGGACTCCACACCCGGTTACCTGAATTCCTACCGTAATGAAGTTTGTTACTCCGCATAAAACTTTAAATATTGTATTAAATAAGGTAATTGTATTAAATGTTTAATTATATATTTAAGAACTGTATTTTACTGTTTTTTAAATATTAACATCTTGGTATGCGGTCGGTTAAAATTATATCCATTTATTATGTTCCATGATGAAATATAAAGAGACTTAAAATTTACTGTAGTGGATCTAATTGTATAATGATATAAAAATGTCAGTGTTTAGTGTCTCTCTACTTGAATATATATTAAATAAGCATATTGGACGATTCACAAATTTACCAAAGTTGAAAACGTTGAAGTGGAAGTTGAATGAGATATCCAAAAACTGAAATGGTTGTTTAACAATGATAAATGTATTGAAATATTAAATAAATAATCGTAAATTATATGTTTTATTTTATTTGTGTCTGTGGTATTTTAGTTATACGATGTCACTCTTCTGCTTTAATTAGTGACATCAGTTATGAACTGATACATTATAATAATAATCTCTCAGGTCAATTCACAAAGCGCCATCTAGAGCCAAGTTAAGCTAGCTAAAGCTTGTGTTATGGGTACTAGATAAATGATATATAGATACATAGATTTTTTTTAGATCGTAAATACATACATATTATAGATAGAAAACACCCAGACCGACACAAACACTCATATTCTAAAATACAAATATTTGTGCAGTACGAAGAATCGAACCTGCGACCATCGGAAGTAAGGCGGTGTGCTACAGCGCTAGACCACCGAGGCCGTACTATATACTTACTTTTACAGAAGCAAAATTTTCTTGCCGTTACATCATACGCTAGGAGTCGAGTAATGTTAACTAGCATTCCATTAGGAATGCTATTAATCCAATAAAACTGCGAACAAGTTTTTACAAATTGGAATCTTAAAATAAAATCAAAATTCAAATCTTAGATATAAATTACATTTATTTACTTTACAGATGTTAAATAAAAATTACTTATTTAATAAATATTTACATAAACTTACAGTCTATTGGAAGGAACATCATTGCAAGGCAAGAAGTCTAATTATCTCTGCTACAGGTATGTTATAACGATTTACTGTAGGTACTACTCCTGCTATTATAGTAGATATAGAAAATTCTTTCAGCACCAGAAAGCCACGTTCTTTGTGAGTGTCATAGGCTAAATAACATCACTCTACGACCAATAGCAGCGGAGCTGTAAGGATAAAGGAAAAATGTGACGCAGGCGAATTTGCGCGGGTCAACTAGTAAAACAAAGTTCATAAGATTTAACTGTCGCCAATACAGATATTTTTATATATATTTTTTTAAAAACTTGTTACTAAACATGTGAACTCCATTATATCTAACCTAGTTATTACAAATAGGTACGTACAAACCAGAGAATCTCACTAATATTGTGAGTATGGATGGATGGATGCTTGTTTTACACTTTCATCCAAAAGTTTCAGAAGAATAACAGTTAGGTTATAATTAAAAAAAAAATTAGGCGAAATATAATCGTCAATCAATCAATCGAATAAATGTCAAGTACCTAAGTATAGGTATAGAAACCTATAGTAGCTTACGTTAATGTAAATGAAATTGTAACGCTGTTGGTTTCTAATAAATAAATAAAAATAAAAAAAAAAGTATGATGCCGACGAAGTTGCGCAGATGAGTTTTTGTTACATAGTTTGCAGCTCAACTCAGTGTGAATATAAAGTAAAATTAACGTCGAATTAGTCAAAAATGATTGCATACTTACAGTTAACTATTACCAGACTAACAACTAATGGAAAGGCCTTATTGTAATTAAATAACACTAAACTATGAACTAAAAACTTAATCTACTAATATTTGAAATAAAAATAACAATCGCCATTATTTTAATTACTGAATCCAATTTTTCCCGCGCTTTTCCGTTTGACAGTTCACTGAAGTGTTCGAAAACCTGTGCCTGCGAAATATTATGAGGTTCCGTCTCTACGTCTTCTAAAACCGGTGTGAAATCCGTATAATCGGATATTACCGGTTTTCTACCGTCTGAAATAGTTAAACATGTTAATTGATATTGTAATACAAAATGTTAGGTATATTATTTATAATAATAACTCAGGACAGGTATTATGAACTAATAACGAAATTGCTAGTAATGTACCATGTCAGATTGACCTCCAAATGGTTCTCCCTGGAAATCATTGTGATATTCATGCCAGGGTACATTAAGAGGTAGTTATAGAGCTCGGATATAGTTTGAAAGCCTAGTGTTGACAGCTGGGCGACTAAAATACGACTCGCTACCACTTTTTGCGGAGAAAGGGGATTGTTAGTAATGTGGACTGATTATTGTTAGCAATGTACCATGTCAGGTTGACCTCCACGTGGTTCCTTCTAGAAACTGTCGTGATAAATTCTTGGTGAAATTGCCACGATGCTAACTGACCTGACCTCATGTACATCTTAACATCCTGCACAGGTGTCCCGCCAGCATAAACCGTTAGGCACCATTTCGTTATCATCCATAAGAATTCAGGGCAATCCACACAGCGCCATGTATTACAAGCAAAGCAGAGCTTGTGTTCGGGAAACTTAAATACATTCTATTTACGGTTTTTAATTATGCACATAGAAAATACCCAGAACAATACAAGCAGTTTTTACCATGCGAGGGATTGAACCTGCGACAATTGAAAGTTAGAATGTGTGCTAAACCACTAGACCACCGAGGTCGTTATTGGCCATTGATTAATAACCCATCATTTTTTTAAAATAAAATTTCGGCTTTAGATATCACGGTTTTTTTAATGATAATAATTCACCCGTTTGTTTTAATGGTATAAATTGGTAGGGCACCAAACAATGATAGGATGACAACGAAGTCAGATCAGTAAGCCCATCATGATGAATTTATTTAAATTAACAAACATGGTTTCCAGAGAGGACCCCGTGGAGGTCGGTACATGATGGTAATTGCTGGATGGACCTGTAGTCCCTATTACTAATAATCCCCTCTCCCCCAGCTTTCAGGATTTCGGTTTGCGAAATACGCACTACTTAATTGAAACAAAAATCTATCACCGTTAAATCGATAAAAAAAAGTTTATAATATAAAATTTAACGTCAACTTACATCCAGCTTCCGTTGCAAAATGCAATATGGCGGATGGTTTACTCCAGCCGAATCTGTAAATAAAAAAATATTACTACTACAACCACAGGCTGTCAGTTCGAATCTGGCCAACAACTAGGAAACTTTATGAGTTAATTTACGAGTATATTTCTAAAGCACTGATAATAGAAACACCGTTACCAAACTAAATATATACCTAACTAGCTGTACACGCGACTTCGTCCGCGTGGAATTTAACAAATAAGTTACTTAGAGAATTTTTCTAAAATAAAAGTAGTCTAAGTTACCCCTTATTACCTCAGCTACCTGCCAAAAAAAGTCCCGTCAAAATCGGTCCAGCCATTTCAGAGATTAGCCGGAACAAACAGAAAAAATTATAATAAATATTATTTTGGTGTATGTACCGTATTTATATTCATATGCAAGTAGTAAAAAACGGTTATTTCAATATTACAAACAGACACTCCAATTTTATTTACATGTGTAGATTAAGGTATCGAACAGAGATACATCTTTGTGGTTTTTTATGTATTGGAATATTGAACAAACTGACTGCCCACTTGATGGTAAGTGGTAATATACATATACACTAGATTTGTTACCAGTGTATTGTTTACACAACAGGTCACAACTTGGGCGGAGCAGATTCTTAAAAACTCGACCCTCGTACAAAGTTTTTGCTTTACTATGTAATATATACATTGAATCTGTAGATATTTCTGTAATCATGTTCATTAGAAAAGAATAAGAGAGATTGAGTTTCTTGTCAATTCTTAGCTTGAAAGCACTCCGTACTGACGCTATATTTGACATATCATAAGAGTCTGTAATAGACCTATATGAATAAAGATATTTGGATTTTTTATTTTACTTTATTATTATTATTATTTAGTATTGTTTTTTTTATTTGTTTTTCTGTTGTTCATTTTTTTATATAAAGATTTCATGTTTAATTTAATGCAATGTTTTTATTTACGTTTATTTTATATTACAAATATATACGCTGCTGTCAGCATCGTTATTGTAGTGTTGTGATGTAATAAATGTTATTCTATTCTATTCTATATATTACCTATTCCGTGAGGTCACAATTGCTTCGTAAACTGTTGACGGTGTTAGCCCTCTAACGGTATAGATGGCGCTATGTATTGGTCCGTCACTGGAGTCGCCCGGTATCACGATCTTGCTCCAAATGTTAGCGGGGGGCTCCGTTGTGAAGCTACTGGGGTCGACTGTACTAAGACGGCCGTAGTACGGACGAAGCCACAGGTTGTATTCTGTATGTGGAAATATATAAAAATATCTCAGGATAATTCACAAAAAGGAGACACCGTCTAGTCTCAAGCTAAGCAAAGCTTGTAATAGAAGTTTTTTTCTTAAGTTTAATTTTTATTAATATTGTTCTACATTTTGATCTCCTTTCAATTCACAGGTTGCACTATTGGTACGCTCGCTAGTATTAGGAGTGAAATGCAAGTAATTAATTTTGTTACACTTTTGCTGATCTGACAAGGGCCGCCGGCATGTTTTAGGTACACTACAACTGACAGAAATATTTGAATACATAATATACATAGAAAACACATAAATACAAACAATCATACTTATGAATTCTAATATTTGTATCGTGAGAGGAATCGAACCCCATATAATATAATAATAATAATATCCTTGTATCTATAATTCATACAGAGCCATCTAGTCTCAAGCTAAGCAGAGCTTGTCTTATGGGTACAAGACTACGGATATAAATACATAGTTATTTTTTTTGTACATACATACATACATAGAAAACACACAGAATGATACAACCAATAATAATCATGGATACAAATGTTTGCACTGTGCGAGGAATCGAACCTGCGCTCACCGGAAGTAAGACGGTGTTTAAACCGCTATTCTACCGAGGCCGTCAATGTCAGTTTTAAGAAAAAAAAATGTATATAATAGTTTCGATTGGGAATAATAATAACCAAATAAATACATTTGCATATTTATATAAACTTTATTTGAAAAAAAAATTATTTTTGCGATGTCCACTGTAGATAACGGCTCTGACTGCCATATCTAGAATTATATTCGCAATAGTACATTTATATGTATTTACCTATAATCGTAGAGTAGGAATCCACCTCCCATATTAACGTGAAACTCGTAGCGGTCGCTTTGTTCAAAGTCTGCTCTACTTTAAATGAAGCCACGTTTGGTACCCCTGAACATTAATAAAAAATGAATGGAGGTTTTTATGGATGATAATGGAATGGTACACCAGTCTGCGCTAACGGCTTACGCTGGCAGGGCACCAGTGGAGGGTGATAAATAAATAATTTATCAAATTGGTTTCTAGGGGATACCGTGTGGAGGTCAACCTGACATGGTACACTGCCAGCAATGACATCATCAGTCTGCATTACTAACAATCCCCTTTTCCCGCAAAAAATGGTAGTAGTTTGGTCGCCATGTTGTCAACACTAGGCTAGCAAACTATATCCGAGCTCTACTGCCTGATTTTTGAGCACAATAGATCTATGTAGTTCGCAGTGGTACAGGTGGTACAAACACCTGACAATAGCCCAAACAAACCAATAAAAAAAAATACTGCTCGATTCATTGTTAATTATTTTACTCTATTCCATATACCTCTATATGCCCCCCGATCAAACAAACGGGGTTTGAAATTACCACGGCATGAACCGGGGTTCAAACCCGTACCGGTGCCCTCAGACTAAAGTCGTATCCGTCACCCGAGTTGGTCTTCAACCGCTCTATAAGTCCTTCCTTTGGTTTGAAGTGCCAACTGCACTCGCCCCCTATCGTCCGATGAAGTTGTAAGGCCAGCTGCGGCCAACAGCATTAGAGTAGTCCAAGAGAAACCTCTTAATGTAATTACCTTTTGATACAATATACTATTTATATATACAACAACCCTAGTATAAATACTAACTATAATATATAAAATAAATAACAATATTATTATATTGTTATTTATTTTATAATTATTATCACTGGTAGAAAGTTCAAGTATTAATTAATTAAATTACTGGTTCGTGGCAACCAGTAATTAAATTAATTAATACTTATTAATAGGAGTATATTTTTAAAGATATTTTATTATATGTATAGTTAGATATATATAGCCGTAATAATAAGTAATACATGTATGTAAATAAAAAAATATGATTGAATTCGTTCATACATACCAGTCAATTTGAACGACACGTCGGCCATGCCCAGTTTGTTCTCTGCTCTGAACGTGTAATTGCCAAGGTCTGACTTCCTCACTGTGCGGAAGATCAGCTGGTGGGTGTTGTCTTGGACCATTATCACTACCCTGTGACGTAGTAAATACTCTATTAACACGTTAAAGACCGGATACCCACCAGTGGGTCACTCCGCAACGAAAGTAAACCACGTTGGGACCGGATGATCACCGTGGGCATAATTGAAATAAATCTAAGGGTTACATAATGTCTACCTCAAATTATTGTACACTAACAACATAACCCAGACTGATACAAACAATCATATTCATGAATACAAATGTTTGTGCCGTGTAAAGAATCGAACCCGTGACCATTGGAAGTAAGGCAGTGTGCTAAACTGCTAGACGACCAAGGCCATCAAATTTATATGTAACATACATATCTATATTGTATTTATATTATAGGGCTTAAGAATTTTAGAAAGGCTACGATGGGGTATAGGCACAAAGGTTGGGAAACACTGCTCTAGACACCCTATGCAGTCATAGCAGCTTACCTGTCATCAGTCTTCACTGGTCTCCCGTCTCTGTACCACGAGGTGCGTGCAGGTGGCACAGAGAACTCAAGTTTCGCAGCTAACGCCGCCCGCAGCCCTATTGCGGTGTGGACGAAGCTGCGTTCCGCAGATACCACGGGAGCATCTGTTAAGTATCAATACAAAATTATAGATCCACGAAGCCCCTAATAGGCATACCCGTGATAAATGTTAGGTATTGCCATTCCGAAGGACTTTCACAGCCTTAGGTCCTTCACGCGACTTTAGTTGGAAAATTTAGGTAAAAATTCCTAGTTAACCTTTTACGATATACTGAGGATGATAATGATTGGTAACACAACTTACCATGTATAACAACTCTTATAGCAGCCACCACGGGATCCCCAACACCATTGATGGCTACACACTCGTATACGCCAGCTAATAGGCGGTGTTCTGCCCTGAACTTGATACGGGGACGGTGGTCTAACAATGCCATCGCTTCACCCTGCAAATTAGAAATTTAGTTATTCGGGTCGTAATACGAAGATAAAGAAAGATAAAGAAACCTCTCTTGACGTTTCGAATAGGTTGCACAAGCTTGAGTTGAGCGAAATAGGTCGCCCTAACAACGAGATGGGGTTTGATCTTCTACATGTTGGGCCATACCGCCGAAGTCGAGGCAGAAAGCTAACGCGTCCTTGCAACTTTGGCGATGGTGGTTGTAGGTACACCATGTGGTTTTAGTGAATAAGAATTTCACACACATTTCGTCTGTCATCTCTCAGTGCAGAGGGACGGTCTTTTAAAGATTTTTCTACACGATAGAAAAAAGATATGGTCACAAGGTCAGGAAGTAATCTTGTGGTAGGAGGCAGCGAGGGAGCGGGAGTCTGATCTTTCCGCTCTACTAATCCGGCGCAGAAGAAGGCGGGGGAGTACCCTACTCCTCCCCACCTCTATAACCCACTGGGGCCGATGTGCTCATCTTGATGGAGGCTGTGCCACAACGAAAAGGCCCCGGAGGCGTATACCCACGCGTTTCCATGTTTAAGTAGGACAAAATAGGTCGTCCTAACAACGAGATGAGGCCAGGCCTACACCATCTAGAGAGCGGGCCAGCGCTGCCGAAATCCTGGTATAATCAATCAGTGACGCTCTGAGATACACCATGTAGTTTTTTGTGGATAAGGATTCCACATATCTTCTCGCCACCAGACCGGTGATCTATTATTTATTTTCTGGAAAAATCTTTAAAAGACTTTTCCAAAAAATAAAAAAAAGAATGCGGTCACGAGCTGACAGAAGTATAACGATTACCCCTCATGTGTTCCATCACGTGTTCCTGAGGACTAAAGTCTTATGCGTTCATAACAAGTAAAGTTACTATCCTATCTCATTATTCTAACCCAATCAAAGCTGCATGTCAGATGGAATGGGTGAGACAGAGGTAAACTCTCAGAGAGGTAGGTCCACCTGAATAGTCAATGGCACAGTTTTTAAATCAGGAAAAGCATAATTGGTGCTACTCACATTTTTCCTCCAGCTCACTATCGGATGTGGTGTACCTGTGGCTTCACATCCTATATCCACATACTCCCCCTTGCGCACTTCTAGAAATCCATCTTCTGGAACAGTTCTGATGGTTGGTGAATCTGTAGGAATAGTAATAATAATAACTAGGAATAGAATAGAATAGAAAATCATTTATTCAAATAAACTTACATTGAAGCACTTTTGAATAGTCATTACATTTTTTAATTTACCGCTCGTTCGGAAAGCTGTCTCATCACAAGAAGAACGAGCAAGAAACTTGCGTGTTGCTCTTTTAAATAATTTTATTATTACTTTACATTTTTAAGTTTAAGTGTGTGAATACAAACCACCAATTAGCACTAATTCTATTAAATACTCAAATAGAAAAAATATTAAATATATAACCAACTGGTTAAACAATTAATAAGAGGAAATCAGTCATAGTGATTTTAGCAGCACCCGTTCACGAGTATGAAGCCATCACTGCGCTCGACCATATTTTGCCCAATGACCCGGCCCACCACGCCGCCACAAGTCTGGATATTTTAGTCATGACTCTCAAAACACTAGACACTATTTCAATTGCTATCTGATAGTTATAGTATTCACATTTTACATAAGAATGGCAATCAATACAAAAACCGCTACGCTTTCATATTTCTAAAATCAATCAATTAAATCAAGAAAGCAATCAGAAAATTAAATTATAACGTTGTATGCTAATAAACTAGTTATTTACTTGATATGTTGTCGTCTATGAATTCGTCTATCCTGTAATAGGCTTTCTTACACAAAAATTGTTTAATATAAGATTTGAATTCTCTCTGTCTGGAACAGTTCTGATGAATTACTGACTTTGTGCAGGCGGCATTTGTAAAATCTGTAAGTTTCTATTTGTACAGTCTTTAAGTTTTCTAAAACTCTCTAATAATGAACTAGATATTTGAATCTTTAAAACTTTAAAACGCCAGAGCCAAATAATAATACACACAACGCCATCTAGTACTAAACTAAGCAGAGTTCCTCTTATGGGTACAACTGATAGAAATACTTCAATACATTTTCTTAAATACATATAATATACATAGAAAGTACCCAGACAAATACAAACAGTTGTGCTCATGAATACAAATGTGTCGTGCGAGGAATCGAACCCGCGACCGTCGGAAGTAAAGGTATATTAAATAAGACGTGACGTGGCGTAAAAGCGTAACAAACAAATTAACAGACTTTTCACAATTACTTGTAACTAAATAATTATGTTTAATGAATTAATGTTAAGACAAATAGACAAACAATAAATATCTAAAACTTACATTGAACTTCTATGGCGTGCGTTTGTCGAATTGGTCCCCATGGTTCTGGGCGGATAACCTGCAGAACAAACTTGAAAACATGAAGAAGGTAAGTATGTAATTATATAGTATCTCTATATATATTGTTCCTTAATACGTCTACTGCGTTAGGGGATCGAAAACATCTTTTACAAGACTACTACCGCGATAAAATCGGGTTCTCTCCTACGCTACTCTGTGCTACTACGGGTCACTATCATATTTTTATTTATATCTACAGTAGATACCATATTTTCTTTTCATATTCCCTCTTAATCCAATTGTCATATTTGCATGCGCAGCAATCTAAAGATAGAGTAATCTATGATCACAAGACGTACAAATTTCCTAACTTACTTTTTGAACGAGAAATGTATTCTTAAAAAACCAGGAAATTGTTTAGTTCTTATATACACTGCTATTATGTATAGATATAATTTCTAATAGGCCTCAACACACTGGCAATGGTCACAGAAAACTTGTTTCATGGACCACCCTATATTACTGGACTAGTAAGTACTTAATTATACCTAATATAATATCTTATATATAAAATTCTCGTGTCACAGTTTTCGTTCCCATACTCCTCCGAAACGGCTGGACCGATTCTCATGAAATTTTGTGAGCGTATTGAGTAGGTCTGAGAATCGGCCAACATCTATTTTTCATCCCCCTAAATGTTAGGGGTAGTCTACCCCTAAATTTTTTTTTTAATTTAAGGCAAAACAACGTTTGCCTGGACAGCTAGTAATATAATATAATAATAATCTTAGATACATGTGCAATAGTCGGTTCCTAAGTGTCACAACGGAATAAATATAAAAATTATAATGTAAAATAAGAAAACGAGAGACTTGGTATGGAACGTCCTCAGTAGTGCCTGTTTTGCTGAAAAAAAGAATAATATTCCTGGACGCTTCACACAGCGCCATCTAGTCCCAAGCTAAGTAAAACTTGTATTATGTGTACTAGACAATTAATACAAATACATAGATATATTTTTTTCTAAATACATACATAAGAGACATACAAAACACCCAGACCAATACAAACAATCATACTCATGAATACAAATGTTCGTACTGTTAAAGGAATCGAACTTGCGACTATCGGAAAGCAATGTCTGCTAAACCGCTACACCACTGAGGCCGTCATAGCTAACAGCACATAACTGTATTATTCTCCCTAATGACTGTTTAAGTCAAGCGGGGTGGTAATTACATCCCAATGGTCCTAATCGCCACTAAATTAACTCATCCGCTTGTTACAAATTATAATTTATACACAGACAAGATACCGACAACGTTGTCTTTTATATATATATATACTAGCAGACCCGGCCACGCGTTGCTGTGGCTAAGGTTCTTGAATATGTAGAATAATATAGCGACTATAAATTGAGATGTAAGCTATCCTATCTTTCAAGTTGTATCAAATTGCACACAATGTGCATTTCAAATTTGCAATCGGTTCAGTAGTTTAGAAGTCCATCGCGGACAAACAACGTGACACGTAATTTTTATACATAAACATTAATAAAAATGAATTTATGTTTTTGAATTCATATAGAAGGTCATTTGAAAAGAATAAGAGCTGAGTTTCTTGTCAGTTCTTAACTCGAAAGCACTCCGGGCTGACGATAGATTTCATATCTTAGGTCTCTGTAATAAACGCGAAATTTTGTGAGTATGGACAGATGTTTGTTACTCTTTCACTCAAAAACTACTGAACGGATTTTGATGAAACATTACAGTAATATAGCCTATACATCAGAATAACATATTCCCTATATATTTCATACGGGTGAAATCGCGAGCACATCTAGTAAATAACAAATAAATATACTTTCGTATGCATTTAGTGAAAAGCTGTTAATTTCAAATTACAAACAGACAGTTCAATTTTATTTATTTCTATAGATATACATAGATAATATTCTACGCTACTCGTGTGTACCATAAACAATAACACGTTCCAAGTATCTAATTATCCAATAACCATAAATAGAACTAGTTTTGTATACAACGCCCCATGTAATTGCAGACAGATCGCTGGTCGCCACAGACAAAAGAATATAGACAAAAACACAAAAACAGTCCGCCTCAAAAGAGTTTTGTTAGATTGATTAATTGCATAATTGGCCGAGCTCGAGACATTAAACTGGGTGTTCGAATAGTGTTGCGACATACATATATCGATAAAATTGACACTTTAATAATATTTTTTATTACTTGAAATGTCGTTAAATCGATAAATTTCTTTCCCGTACGAGTGAGATAGTTTTTCTGAAGAGAAAATTATTATTTTTGTTTTGAAATAAACATGTTACTAATATTATAAATGTGAAAGCTTTTTTTTTATAACACAGGGGACAAACGAGCATGCGGCTCACCTGATGGTAAGTGATTACCGCCGCCCATGAGCACCAGGGGAATTGCAAGTACGTTGCCGGCCTCTTTTCTTGAAGGTTTCAATATCGTATCGGTTCGGAAATACCATTGCTGGAAGGTGATTCCACAATGTGGTTGTGTGGCTTATGATTATAGATGGATATCTGTTACTCTTTCACGCAAAAACTACTGAACGGATTTTAATATAGCTTATATGGTACACCAGAATAACATATATGCTATAAATTTTATACAGGTGAAATCGCGGGCACACGTTTGGTGTATTTTGCAGGATAATAATACGATGTTCTCGGTTGAGACGATTGCAGATGAAAGTGAACTGACAAAATGTATAATATTTATATTATATAGTAAGTAACAATAGTAAAATAAAAGGTAAGGTAAGGTGGTTTACGTAGTGCTTAGAAGGCAATTTTTAGTTTAGTCTTACTGGCCTTAATTATCCTATAGTTAGTGAAGTACTATGTCAGGTTGACCTCTACGCGATTCCCCCTGGAAACCATGTTGATAAATGTATGGCTCTATTACTAGCAGTCAGGTTCCATTCCGCGAGAACGCCACTGGGAACCATTGTGGTTATTTCCAGAATTTTCTTGACAGGCTTTTCTACGATGGACCAACTAATATCTAATGCTTATGATATCATCATCAAATGATGCCTCACCAGAACAAACATCTGCCCACTCCATTATCGTACCAACAAATTACGATACATTAAATAGAGAACATCGATAAACGATTTTTTACAGTGTTGCAATCACTACCTACAAATTAAACGCAAGTTAACATCGAAGGGCGTAATGTGTTTTCAAACAGTTAACTAATTACTACTCACTAACATCTTGCCCTGTTATAGATACTGATGTTTCGCAATGATCAAGTTAGAGGCGTCAGTTGTCTGTTGCTTGATCATTCCCGTTTATTTAATAATAGCTGTTCCCGCGACTTTGTCCGCGTGGAATTTAACAAAAAGTTAATTAGAGAATTTTTCTAAAATAAAAGTAGCCCAAGTTACTCCTTATTACATCAGCTACCTGCCAAAAAAAGTCATATCAAAATCGGTCCAGCCATTTCAGAGATTAACCGAAACAAACAGACAGACATACAAAAATTGGAAAAAATGATATTCTGTTGTATGTACCGTATTTATATTCATATACATGTATTAAAAAAGGGTTATTTCAATATTACAAACAGACATTCCAATTTTATTTATATGTATAGACTAGCTGTGCTCGAGTCTTCGTGCGCGTGGAATATTAGTAAGGATTCATATACTAGCTATTGAGTGTTAACTGTACTCTCTAAAAGGGCACTAGAAAAAATACTTGATGGAGTCATTCTTAAACATATGATCTCCAATGATTGACTCAGAAGACATAGTAAATTGGCTGATGTTGACTAAGCATGATGACTAACAATTTTGGTGTGTACAGGAACTTCATAATCTTATTCTTCCAGCACCGTTCAACCATCGTCCAATAAGATATAGAGAGCGACTCCAGCTCCCTGCTGCTCGCACCTAGCGATTTGCATAATCTTTCTTAAGCGAGCAGCTAAGGAGTGGAAATCTCTTCCAGCGTCAGTGTTTTCTTCTTACTTATTGGGTCTTTCGACAGCTTGGCAGCGGTCTGTATAATGGTGTAGTAGTAGATGTCCGCTTTAGTTCCGATGGTCGCGGGTTCGATTGCACGGTGTAATTACTTGTATTCATGAGTATGATTGTTTGTATCGGTCTGAGGGTTTCTATGTATATTCTGTATATATTTACAAATATCTAAGTATTTATATCAGTTGTCTAGTACCCATAACACAAGCTATACTTGCCGTGGGAGTAGATGGCGCTGTGTTAATTATCCAGGGTTATTTATTATTATTTAAGTCAAAGACATAATGTACACGTACCTCGCAAGTATAGTCTGCTGTATCCTGAGATATTAGATTGTCGATCTGCAGACTGAAGTTTGCGTGCATCCTCACTCTTGGCGGGAGAAGCAGATGAGCGTCCTGGCTGTCTCCTATCAGGGTCTCGTCTTTATACCAACGCACACGGTATTTGTATTCTGGAAAAGAGAAAAAAGAATTTTAGTGATGAAACATGATCAGTGTTTGGGGGTCTGGTCTGTTCTTGTTACGAACACTGATTAGACTATTTGCTTTTGCAATAGCATATGCTGGTGGTCACTCTATTCTCCCAAATTTGAATATAAATGAATCTGTTTATTGTAAACATGTACAACATTTATTTGAAAAGAACACGAGATGAGTTTCTTGTCAGTTCTTCTCATCTCGAAATCATTCCGAACTCCGAACTGATGATAAATTTGACATATCATAAGAGTCTGTAAGACCTACATGAGTAAAGATATTTTGAATTATGAATTTTTGAATTGTCAAGATACTCTTGGTCGACTTTAGCGACTCCACCGGTGGTCTAGCGGTCTAGCACACCGCTTTACTATGCATAATATGTATGTTTTTACGAAAAAAAATACTATGTATTTGTATCAGTAATCTAGTACCCATAACACAAGTTTAACTTGTGTCTAGATGGCGTTGTGTGAATTGTTTGATATTATTATTATTATTATTACTCTTTTAAACAAATATTTTTGCAAAAAGTACTTCATTTTGTCACCAAATAACATGGTTATATATGTAACAACTGTAACTACATTGTTAAGTGTGAACCAAGACCCGTGCACATGAATAGACCCCTACAATTGTGGTACAAAGATATAAATCTGGCCGCCATCCTGTCTCTAACAAGCATTCAATAAACTGATGACTGTATGGATATTGTATATTCATACATGATACCCAAGTGAGCTATATTTGTAAGTGGATGTGGTATTTATATAAAAACAGGACATATATATCAACAACTAGCTGTACCCGCGACTTCGCCCGTGTGGAATTTACCTTTATTTTTCTAAAATAAAAGTAGTCTAAAGAACTAAAAATTATTTTGTTCGTCTTAATTTATTCGTTCCATTAGGTACTGATAGGTTCAAACTAATACATTTACATTCTGCATCATCCCTTATTTAATCCCTATGGGGGTTGAATTTATCACAATCCTATTTAAGCGAACGTCTTCATCATAGTAGCTGCAATCTTTAATTTCAGTTCAATCAGTCGAAAATCTAAGAATATCTATACAAACTTTCATCCCCTATTTTATCCCCTTGGGGGTGCGGATTAATCAAAAGTATTTCTTAGCGGATGCCTTCATAATATCTACCTGCATGCCAAATTTCAGCTTCATTTTATTTCTTAAATTATATATTACCACTAACACCGTATTAAACGTTACAAATGGCAGGTAAGAATTTTAAGCTGTAATTAGCAAGAGTCAATGTAAATTGCAATTGTAAAAAAAATTGTTTCCAATGGTACTTCCTATAATATACATAGAACAAAATTATGTATCGTAAGTTTAAATCGATAAAGTGGATTCAATTGCGCATCCATTGTACTATATTCGTGCATCTGTTGAAATATTTCGATATAATCGTCTGGTTTGGGACTATGGGTCTGACGCTATTGTGTGTGTGTGCGGCTGAACGTGTCAAACACAAAAGTTTTTGATTATGTTATGTTTAATTATTACTCATACCATTGTGAATGCAACGAAATATTTTATTCGCTTTTTAATCGTTTACCGCTTAGTTAAAAAACCCGCTATTTAGTTTTTTTTTATGAGTAATGGGGGCTGCCTGAAAACCAACTCTGTATAGATGCACCTCACTGAGGTTGTACTTATATCAGCAACAGCTCCTATTGCCAACTTTCTATGTTATTTTTTTTTCTTATTTTGTGTCTTATTGTAATTTGTGTTATGTTGGCAATAAATCAATTATCTATCTATCAACCTTTTACCATCGCACCGCTCGCCATCGACAGGGAATTCATCCCCACACGCTAGAACGTAAGTGGTCTCGGACAGTGCAGTTTCAGAGGAGCTTCCTCCCACGTACACGAAGATTGTGGAACTACCTGGCGAGGTCTTCTTAAGGGTCGGCAACGCGCACATAACACCTTTGGTGTTTCTGGCGTCTATAGGCTACAGTAACCATTAACCATCAGATCGGCCGTATGCTTGTTTGCCACCATAGTAGTTTAAATAAAATCGGCTTTAGAAATTGAGTATTTTTTTATTATTTTAATTTTGCACCAGTTATTGCTCACTCAGTACCACCTATGCCACTGTTTTGGGTTGACTGGAAGAGATCTCTTCTAGTGATAACTCCACCTTTGTTTACATTGTCTCTAAATTATAATCTGTGCAATAAAATACGTATACGATATATGTATATTAATAGATTTAGGTCCTAATTAAAATGTTTATACTATCCGGGGATCGAACCCGTAACCACAATATAATGATTATTTACAGCTGTACATATGGGGTACAAAAAGCAATCATTCATAGGCTCACAAACCGAGCAGCAATTTATCAAACACACACTTTACTTTAAAGCTGACTACTCACGTACCGACAATAATTGATTTACATCTTAATAATATTAATTCACAAAGCAATCTAGTCCATAATTACCAACTTATACCATAGATGTCAGAAAACTAATAGACTTATTTTTTATATAAGATTCATAATGTATTTACAAATAGTGATCCCAGTGCATTAATTAATAATATTAAAAAAATATTTCATACTACTCTGTTCGCCCAATTTTCGCAAAAAGGGGTACAAAGTTTGTACTGATATATATGTGTATTAATATAATGATAAAAGTATTTAATATGTAAATAAAACAATTGCAGTTGATTCCAATCCTTTATATTGGCCACTCGCAATGTTCTGACTAATAGTGTTAACCAATCAAGTAAAATCATAATATCTTTATCCCCTTATGATATGATTAATCATAATATCTTTATCCCAAATATACCGGCAGTTCGGAATGATATCGATATAAGAAGAACTGACAAGAAACTGAGCTCGTATTCTTTTCAAATATGGTTGTACATGTTTACAATAATACAGATTCATTTTTAAATTCAAATTTGGGAGAATAGACTGATCACCAGCATATGCTATAGCAATTATGTTAAAAGGAAATAGCCTAATCAGTGTGCGTAACTCAAACAGACAAAGACACCCGTTCACTAGTATGACGGATGAGCCAGCCATCATTGCACTCAACCATATAACAAGTTTATTAAATTTATACCTAGTCAATTATAGTTATATGTTAATTATAAACTAAAAAAAAATTTCATCTGTAACATTAAGTAATTTAAAGTGTATAAAACCTTATGTAATTTGCAGTAGTACCGTGAGTGGACCATTTCAAAGTTGCAAGATTAAGTTGTAACTTAAAAACAAGCGTGGGAGCTAAGTTAAATATGATTAAGTTAATTATATAATGTCTATGTTATACACTTGAACAGCAATTGAGAATTCATGTATTAATAGTAGGTATGTAACTCGTGGTCGCCCTATAGTCGAAAAGCTATAGTTGGTTTAAATTTTAAGTTTAAAAGTTATTAAGGTTGTATTATCAGAATGTGTAAATTATGTGTTTCCTCTTCGATCGATCGCCAGTCCAATTCAAACGGGGATCGAAATTACGACGGTATGAGCCGAGGTTCGAACCCCTAAGGTGCTCTCAGACTAAAGTCGTATCCATCAGGCAGGAGTTGGTGTTAAATCGCTCCATGAGTCCTTCCTTTGGTTTGGAGTGCCATCTGCACTCGCCCCCTATCGTCTGGTGAAGCAAAGGCCAGTTGCGACCAACAGCATTAGAGTAGTCCGAAATAAAATGAACATAATCATTTTATTTCGGACTACTTTAATGCTGTATTTGTATAAAACAGTATGTTTTTTTTATTGAGGATTATGGGCTATAGTCACGTGTTAAGATCTGTAGCATTGCGAACTACATAGATCTATAATTGTGCTCATCCTTTTCAAAGTTCGCTGTCTAGACCCGTAAGGGACAAAATTTGAAGGATATTCTTAGGAGCGATGGTTTTTATCTCCTCAGGATAGAGTGTATACTTTCTAAAGGAAATATTTCGTTTTTGCATGAGTGACCTACAACCACATACGATGAGTAGTAGCGTTTCTTCTTCAGCTTGCAGCGATTTATTTTATTTATCTCCTCAGTATAGAGTTTTTTTAGGACTATTCTGCTGTTGGCCGCAAATGGTCTCCACAACTTCAACAGACGTTAGGGGGCGAGTGCAGATGGGACTCCAAAATGGAAGGACTTATGGAGCGGCTGAAGGCTAACTCTAGTCTGACGGATTTGACTTTACGCTGAGAGCACCGCTAGAGGTTCGAACCTCGGCTCAGGCCGACGTAATTTCGATCATCCATCGTCCATCAACAGATGGACGATGGATGATCTATACTGGAGTATATACTTTTAATACTATAATGGATACTATAATGGAGTGTATACTTTCCAACGGTGATCCTTCATCCTTCTATCAGCGCCCCTTAGATATTCAGATTTCTCTCCCATTCCCAAAACTGTTCAATCTGTATTAATCTCCCTTATAGACTATAATGCCACACTTAATATTAATTCAAAGTCACGAATTATAGGCAATATAAAACTCCCAAACAAAAACGTAAAATGAACCTTAACTAATACAAATACGACTCAAAATCGATTACCAAAAACGAACCAGGTGCATGGATGCGTCGATTATTATGCAAATGCGATGTAGTGAAATAAAAGGTTTATTTTGTAAGTAGTTTGTTTGTCCGTCCGTCTGGACGATTGATGGGCAATGTCAGATTAAGATCGAATATTTTAATGAGCCCTTAGCCTAATGACCACTGAACCTTACTGTACCTGCAGACTACAAAGTGATCTACGTGGGTGCTTCTATTACTATTTCTGCTGTTAAGAAGCTTGCTTCGTAAATTATTTCGGTTTGAAGAGTACATCACTTATAGGAAAACAGTAACAAAGGCAAAAAAGCAATCCGCCCACATTATGGAACCGAGCAAAGGTTTTCCTTTATATAATACTAGTTACCCGGCCCGGCTTCGCACGGATGCATTACAAATCATTGAATTTCTTTGCTTATTCTATACTATAAAACCCATGTATTATACATATAAATTTCACTTGAATCACTCTATCTATTGCTGTCTGCGTTAAAATCCGTTACGTACTTTATAAGATATAAGCGCACAAACAGCGGCGATGCTTTGTTTAATAGAATATAATAGAAAATCCTATTCTATCCTAATTATTCATATAAACTTCATTTAAGCACTTTTGGATAGTAATAGTTATTTTTTTTAATCTACCGAAAAAATTACCATATTAAAAAATTACTTGTGATGAGACAGCTTTTCGAATTCGAAAAGCTGTCTCATCACAAGAAGAACGAGCAAGAAACGTGCGTGTTGCCCTTTTAAATAATCCTTGTAAGTTTACATTTTTAACTGGAAATGTGTGAATACAAACATCCAACCAGCACTAATTTATTCGGGTTAAAATATTAAATACACAATAAGCTTAAATCAGTCGTAGTGATTAGAGCAAACAAGGTCCTATAAGCAGCATTCGTTCACGAGTATGATGAATGAGCCAGCCATCACTATGCTCGATCATATTTTTGGGAGCCCCTGACTTGTTCCATATATAATATAATATGTAAAGATATAGTAATTACGTTAAAAATAATGTTAATTACTCTGCGACAAAAGCAGTTTCCCGCTCTTTTTGAAAATATAACTTTACCTGTGTCATGTAAATAACAAGGCAGCAAAACTGTATCATTTTCGTAAGTCTTCACTGTAACTGGTATACTGGTAAACTCTTCATCACAATTAATGTTTTTCACCAATATTATTATCAATATATATATTATGCACTTAACCATTTTTATTAATTCAGATTAAAAGAAAGTAAGGCTAAGGAAATTTTACAAAAGTTTTTGAAATGTTGATAATGGAATGGATGTTCAGCCTCTAACAGTACTAAGAATAATAATATATAATACTTGAAGAAGAGGAACATGAGACTGAAATCAATTATCAAATGGTTAACAATCAATTCAAGATAATGTGGACTGATAACCCCATAGCTATTAATGTACCATGACAGTTTCACCTCCACGCGGTTCACCATGGAAGTCATCATGATAAATTGTTGGTGAAATTACCACGATGGGCTAACTGACCTAACCTCATGTTCATCTTATACCTCCTCATGTTCATCCTCCACTGGTGCCCCGCCAGCGTAAACCATTAGCGTAGACGGGTGCACAGTTCCATTAACATCCGTTAAAAATACAAGTATTTTTAAAGTAGATAACTTTAATTAAATAAAATAAGAATTATTCTTTGATTAGATCGTAGAAGTATATTAAATACATTAAACTTGGTTTAAAGTAAGTAACTTGATTTAAGTAAAGATAATTGTATGAACAAAGATGCAATTTCTAGATAGGTAAATACTTTCGTATCGTTTCTCCACGGTGCCTGATTTTAGAGGGAGCGGAAATAAGCTACTCCTTGTTCTTTTATTTTTAAGACAGTTCATTGAGAACATTTTTGACGCAATCTCACTACAACAGGAAGCTCCTAATGACTTAATTGTTAACTTTTATTTTTAAAAAATAATTAAAAATTATTAACGTAATTAAAAGTATGCAAAAATGTCCTAATATAATATTGAGTATGGGCTCAATTTTGGAATATATTTAAATTTGTAAATTTTACCCTATTAGTTAAACATTAATAATGGTTAGTTAAAAACTTTTATTTTCACGCCTTTGACTAATTAAATAAATTAAAAACATTTGTCTCAACACTAGTCCACAGAATATCAATGTCACCAATTCTCGTTTTAAAAATAAAACAATCAACAATCACTGGATGACGCGCGCGTTGGCGGGAAACGAAACACGAACTGTCATTGCTTGCGCATGCGTCGGCAGCGCATTGAACATCATCGGGCCTAATCCTTGAGGTACACTGAGTACATAGAATACACGTAAATGTACATACATACATTTTAATTCTCAACATTTAACAACATCAATACATAACACATAATCTTAATGTGTAATCTGTATGTTTGCTGTGACATCATAGCTCACATAGAAAGGAGGGAATTGTTATTAGGAGGATACAATTTCTGACAATGTGCCATGTCTGATCGATTTCCATGGAATCTCAAAAGATTGTTTTCATTGAGATTGCTTGACATCCAACTGAGCACGTGGATTTGTCCTATAAAACTCTACTGGTAATAATAATCTTTATTTTGGTATACGCTGGTAGGCAGTATACCAAAATTAAAGGTTATCTCAAGACTTCTTCTACAGACTTACAGTTTTATTGCATTCTTAATTGATAATTGATTAATTTCATATTTTTAATACCTTTTAATAACCTATAATCAAACTTTTAATGCAATATAGGTACATATTTACTACCTATATATTCAACAATCTGATTATTAATACTGCCTACTAGTGGGATATTAAAATGAAGATTTTAATCTTGTCCATTAAGAAGCTCTTCCTTATTAGAACAATTTCATATTATCATAAAGGTTCTTTATGAAATTCTGTAATTTTTCTATCTTTATATAATGAGGTCGCTTCTGCTGTCTGATTTTAATGCTCCTTTTTAGGAATACATAGAATTTCAAGTTTAAGAGAAACGTTTATATGTACGAATAACAAATGTACATCCGTGCGAAGCCGGGGTATAAAAAGATATAAAAAGTTGTTTTATATTAGTGTTCAAACGTTGGACTTTCAATTATTATTGTATTTGTATATTATCTTCCTGAGTGGGCATATTGGGAGACTGTTAAGCTCACTTAGTACGATGTAAATAAATAAATAAATAAATAAATAAATAAATAAATAAATAAATAAATAAATAAATAAATAAATAAATAAATAAATAAATAAATAAATAATTAGTTCCCTCCCGGTGCGTCGCCAGCCTCTCTGTTGTATCTTTAATTAATAGTATCACCTTTAATTTAACCCAAGAAAAGCTGCTCCTATCTGTACGCATTCTTATGGGACATATTCATGTTAGGTGCTCCCAAATTTAATAGCTCTAAATTATAGTAAACGCAATTTGAAGTCATAACATTTTTATAGCTATGACTGACATTCCATCATCAAGAGAGAGAACAACGTTGTTGCTATTTATTCTGATCTTAAACATATTCAAGTCCGCTTACTGTTTTATGATTATATATGAATTATATAATCATTATATTAATACTTGAAGAAAATTACGTGGACGGAATAGTTTTCGCACACTTATAGCACCTTATAGTTTACTAGCTGACCCGTGCAGCTTCGTATGCTCTTACACTAACTTGACTTATTTCGCACAATTCACATAATAACTTTTTAAATTATAGCTCATGTATTATTACGATATATAAGCTATATTAATGTAAAGTTTCATCAAAATCTGTTCAGTAGTTTTTGCACGAAAGAGTAATGAACATCCATTCATGCTCACAAGCTTTTGCGTTTATAATAGATAAATATTAATAAGATATAGAGGAGTGCAGAATCCTAATATTAAAATTAGTCTAATAGTAGCTAATCTATACTCGAACCAACGATTTAACGATTCATTTTTATGTCTATATAATAATAATTATAACATTTGACAATCCACACAGCTCCATCTAGTCGCAAGTTAATCAACTTGTATTATGAGTACTATATGACTGACGCAAATATATAAATATTTTCATTCGTAGAAAACACATAACAACATATCAATGTTAGCACCGTACGAGGAATCGAACCCTCGATCATCAGATCAAACGCTAGACGAACGGTCATTTTAAAACGTAACAATCAAAATATCTATACAAATCATGCCGCCATTGCCAAGTTTCAAGTAATCAAAATTAATTAAATAAACATCTAATTCGCTGACAAATAATGCTTCAAATTATACAATAGTCCAACTTTCTCTGAACTCAACCGCATTCAATGGAATAAAAAAAAGGTAATTAATGGATTCACATGTCAATCGATGTATTAGAATCGACACAATCGATATTGATTAAAATAAAAAAAAAACTATTTCTCGGATTTAAAATATACTTACGTCAATAAAAGTTCTCTATGGTATGTTAATAAAATTGATTATGGCCAGCCCGTGAACTCACAACAGGAGTTTATAAAAGTACTAGCTTTTGCCCGCGGCTTCGCTCGCGTTAAGAAGTATTATTATTAATTAGGTATAGTTTTTGCGGCTTTACTTTTGTTTCCTTTCTTAGGGGATGCCTACGTCATAGTAGCTTTATGCATGCAAAGTCTCAGCCCGATCAGTTTAAAATTGACAAAGTTTCATACAAACTTTCATCCCCCATTTTATCCCCTTGGGGGTAGAATTAATCAAAATCCTTTCTTAGCGGATGCCTACGTCATAACATCTACCTGCATGCCAAATTTCAGGCCGATCCGTCCAGTGTTTTTGGCTGTGCGTTGATAGATCACTATGTCAGTCTCCTTTGAGTTATTCAGATTATCTCTATAACAGGGAGACTGCATAAAGTTACCTGCGTGGGAAGTACCTACCTTTATTTTTTTGTATATTCTGTAGAATACTAAGCGATGGAACTCTCAACTCAAGCTAAGTGGTTAAATACCGCTTTTTAATTATCCTGGACAATTAACACAAACTAGTTCCAAGCTCGGGGAAAGGTGATTGTTAGTCAATCCACATAGATTGATCATCTTATTGCTACTATGTAATATTATGTTATCTGTGTTGCTACCAATGTACTACGTCAGGTCGACCTCCACGCGGTTCCCCCTCGAAACATAGTGATAAATTCATGGTGAATTTAAGATGATTGGCTCACCTGACCTCATGTTCAACTTATCATCCTCCATTGGTGCCCCGCCAGCGTAAATCGTTAGCGCAAGCGGGTGCATCAATACATTATCATTCAGTAAGAAAAGTTCCAAGCTAAACTGAGCTTGTGTTATGCGAACCAGACAAGTGATATAAATATTTAGATAACGTACATTTTCTTAAATACATAAATAATGTACATGAAGAACAATACAAACAATTATACTAATGAATACAAATGTTTGTAACGTACGGGGAATCGAACCTGCTACCATCCGAAGTAAAGAAGTTTGCTAAACAGCTAGATCACCGAGACCGTACCCGTCAGCAATATTATTATTATTATTATTGCTCACATTGTCTTTAATTAGTATTTTTACTATATCTAAAAATGCACTATTAATCTCCTTCTCGAGTAATGGAGACTAGGTGACACCAGTACTTATTACTGTGGCTTTTTTTGAAGGATGATAATGGAATGATGCACCTGCCTGCGCTAACGGTTTAGGCTGGCGGGGCACCAGTGGAAGGTGATAGGATGAACATGAAGTCAAATCAGTTAGCCCATCGTGACAAATTCACCGGAAATGTATAACGATGGTTTCCAGAGGGAAACGCGTGGAGGTCGATCTGACATGGTACATTACTAGCAATGGGATCATCAGTCCACATTACTAACAATCCCCACATTACAGTTGATTAAACTGGACTGGATTTAAGTAACTCCACGCAATCATTCCTGCTAATCATCGTGACTACTTCATGTCCCCACAATGAGTTTGGACTGGCCTCATCCTGATCTTATCATCCCCACCAATATATACCTACCGTTATCGATCCATTGATTAAAGGACTTGCCACTTTCACCAGAACATAATTATGAAAACAAACCGACAATCGTAACAAATTCCAATTCGAATGGCCGGTTAACGAATCAATATAATTTATTAGATGGTAAACATAATTAAAACGGTCATATCGTGGCTCCCTCTTAACAAGCTGCTGTTATTTACGATGCCATTTTGACCCTCGAGGTATGTTATTTAAGGTTAAAAATGATTCAGATGCGCCGACAGTGGTGTACGTTGCTTCAAAAATATCATATCTAGCATTAATATAAAAGGGGAAGGGTATTGTTAGTCTGTGGATTAATAGCCCCATTGCTAGCAATACAGCATATTAAGTTGATCTAGATTATTTAAATTATTAACCGGATCTTAACACGAATAATTTTATGGCAAATAAAGGTATTTACCTCTTTCGACTAGGTTGCACTAGCCGTGGTCACGAGCTGACTGGAGTAACAGCGATGTCAATGTAGATAGGTGACAGCAGTTTTTTCTTCATCTACTGTTTGTTCACTAGATTGTTTAACGAAAGTTCGCGACATACAGCATTCACGGTATCCGTGCACTTATTGACTATTAATGCTACTGAACTTTGCTTGAATTTATTTATGACTGGATTCCACGCAGATGATAATTTTAAGCCATCCTCTCTGTTGAAATTGGGATGTTTTTTAATTTCAATCGCCTCCCGGACCATTCGTGGGTAATAGTGGCGATCAGTAGAGAGGACCTTAGGCGCATGTAGTTCAATCCAGTGATTTGTTCCAGCGTTCAGTAGATGATCGGCAATCGCTGATTTGTGTGGTTGTCGATTTTTAACCGCTGCGATGTGCTCTTTGACTCTCTCGGCTATTGATCGTTTTGTTTGGCCAATATAAGAGCTACCACAACTACAGTCAATTTTGTAGACACCTGGTGCTTCGTAAGGTAGCTTATCCTTTGGTGAACGTAAATTGTTCGTTACTTTTGAGGGCGGATAATATACAGTCTTAATGGAGTATTTATTTAGTGCTGTGCCAATTTTGTCCGTTATTCCTCTTAAGTCATGTAAGCTGGCTGTCTGTTCACTTCCGGTTTTTTAGCTTTTGTTACGCTCTTATTTTGCCTTCTACTCATTATGTAACCGTTTCTCTTGAGTAAATACCTTTATTTGCCATAAAATTATTCGTGTTAAGGGTTAATAATTTAAATAATGTATATTAAACACGAAAGTATAAAAGTTGATCTAGAGTTGCCAACCGTCCTGTTTTCCCAGGACATGTCCTAGTTTTTGAAGTGTCTTGGGAAGTCCTGAATAGTTTTTTGGCGGCGTCCTGGGTTTAAAATATGCGCGCCTCTTAATTATTGATTTTCAACATAGATAGATTTTTTATGTATTAAAAAATCTACGACAAAGCTTATGCATGACAGTATATTATGTATGGGACCTAAAATATATAATAAGTTACCTAAATACTTGAAGAACCTTCTCAATAATGTATTTCAATTAAAATTAAAGAGGTTGTTGATTGACAAATGTTATTATAGTATATCGAATTTTTTAGATCATAAATTTAAAACACACGAAATGTTTTATTAGTTTTATATTATATAATAATAAACTGTTATTATGTACATATACTTAAGTTTTTGTATTATTATGACATCATTATTTTTTATTATTGTTTAACATTTAAATTTAATATTATATTATAGCATTTAAATATATTGTATGCCATCTAGGTTAAACATGTCGGACAAATTCCTTCTATATGTATATCCTTATGTAATCACGCATGTTTTACAAATAAAGAATCTTGAATCTCTTGAAAAACAGTATAATTTTATCAAATACTTTGTATTAAAAACCTGAAAATATATATACTTCAATTTTACTACATATTAATACAACTATTGCAACACTATTACTGCGTTCTGTTTTTAACTGGATAGTCCTGGTTTTATGAACTTTCAATCCTGGGTTTTTAAATTTGGGCTTGGCAACTCTAGGTTGACGTGGTTGTCCCTGTATAAATGAATTTGCTACGATGTGGTAACTGACCTGACCTCATATCATCCTCCACTGGTGCCCCGCCAGAGTAAACAGTTAGCAGGCGGGTGCAACATTCCTTTATCGTCCATAAGAAAAAAAACCCTTTATAAAGGGGAGAGAAATTTTATACGCATATTCAGTAGGTCTGAGAATCGGCTACTATCTATTTTTCATACTCCTAAGTGATAAGGGCTGTCATTATTCAACATTTTATTTTTTTATAACAATAAAATATATGTACATACAACTCAAAATTTTCGTTCTCTCCAACCCCTATTTTTTAATAGCGATTTTATTTTCCAAAGTAAACCAACGTTTGAATGCCTGCTAGTAATAACAAAATCATGTGTGATATTAGATTATATTATCTGTGATATTAGTAACTGGAATCCATCGTGACCCAATTGCTAGAAATGTCAGGTCTTGTCAGGTTGACCTCCACGCGGTTCCCCTGGAAACCATTGTGATTTCCTGGTGAATTTGACTTCATGTTCATGTTATCATCCTACACTAGTGCCCTGCCAGCGTAACCCGTTAGCGCAGGTGGGTTCACTATATCATAATCATAAATTTAAAAAAAAGTAATCAAATAAGTTAACCTAAGCACAGTTACCATGTTAATAAGACATTTGATGTAACATAAAACAATAAAACAAGTTTGTCGACAGATGTGAACACAACAACGGAAGTCGTCATGTTTTAAGTACTTTCATGTGTGTATGTAACGCTCATATGTCTGCATTCAGCTGAAAATACATATGTATCATCACGACTGTTATCCCAGACGGGGTAAACAGAGCAATTATTAACTCGTAGGATCAATGGTGTCTGAGATACAGGCTTGGCCTAGTTTAGGCACTGGACTTGGTATTAAATAATAATAATCTCAGGACAATTCACACAGCGCCATCTAGACTCAAGTTAACCTATAATATGTATTTATTTACGAATATATATATATATATATTCGTAACACATACATATTTTTGTATATTCGTAATACATATTATACATAGAAAATACCCAGACTGATACAAACAATCATAGTCATGAATACAAATGTTCGTGTCCTGTGAGGAATCGAACCCGCGACCATCGGAAGTAAGGCGGTGTGCTAAACCGCTAGACAACCGAGGCCGTCGAAAATCGTTATTAAGAGCTACTTGCATTGTATATGGAATTAGATATAGAAACTAGGTTTAGTCCACTTTGTGACTGTTTTTTGCACAATAAACTAATTATTATTATTAATCTCACTTCTTTGAATGTTTGAGAGGTGGTAATGAAGTGGTGCTCCCGCCAGCTCTAATAGTTTAATAGATAGATATATTCTTCATTCACCTATTACAAACATATAATATAAAATGTACGGGCATAATAAATCTAAATGTATATAACTCAAAGATGACTGACATAGTGATCTATCAACACACACACAGCCCAAACCACTGGAATTGATTAATTCTACCCCCAAGGGGATGAAAGTTTGTATGAAACTTTGTCAATTTTAAACCGATCGACTGAGACTTTGCATGTGTGGGGTCGGTAGTAATTATAATGTAAATAAAATAGTAGATGAAAATTATATATACTAGAAAATATTATTTCAATTATAGTTGTATGTAGGCATCCGTCTAAGAAGTTGTCATGGATTGTTGATACAAATAATTCTACCGTGTCCAGTAGTCCGGGAAGTGAATGAAATAGGGTTGTGATGAAAGTTGTTGCGTGCCATGATAACTGGTTTGTCAATTTTGAACGTCGATCTTGTACGTCTTAGCTTCTCTTGAGACTTTGTATATGTTCAGCTTTCTTAAATGTAATATATTCTGCATGGAGAGATGTAAAATGTTGGCTTACTGTGACTCGATGCAGGAGTTGGTGTAAGCTTGGCCATATGTCTGCGCAAAGCGACGAAATCCGTTTGATAAATTCCAATCGGAGTGTCTCGCCGTAAAGGGATAAATTGACTTCCTTCCGAACAAAACCCGCTGTGGATTATTATGGCACATAAAACGCTAGTATAGATAAATGAAAAGAAATGTGCTGGAAGGTTTGACTGAAACTGTTGCCCCCTGTCCGTGGTTATGCCGCAAAGATGAAGGCGTTTGCACATGATTCCGGTGATGTCCACCAGTGGGTAAGCTTCAGGCCAACGAGTAAACCTGTCGATGGCGGTGAGGCGGTACCTGTAACCAGAAGGGCAAAGGGCCAATTATGTCGAGGTGAACATGAAAAGCGTTCGGATGGTATGGGAAATGTAGTGAAAGGTGAGAATGAATGACGTGTGACTGTTAGCAAACTGATACCAGGCCATACATATTTCTGTGCAATTACTGACTACATCATGTTCTATGCTTGTCGACGGAATGATGTACTGGTCGAAATCAGTGGTCACAGTACATGACCTATCCGCGCGATTTTGATAAATTCCACCCCTGGAAATCTAGTATAGAAATAAAAGTGTTGGCTTTATATAAGATTACCAACCAACTCAGCATAGTGAATTTGTCATCGCTAGCAATGTACTAAATCAGGTTGACCTCCACGCGGATACCCCTGGAAATCATAGTGATAAATTCTTCCTGTCATCGTTCACTGTTGCCCGCCAGCGTAAACCCTTAGCGCAGACGACTGCACCATTCAATAATCATCCATTAAAAAAACTAAACTGAAAATAAACAGAATATTGGGATAAATATTTCAAACTGATAAAATAGTAAATAATAAAACAGTAACGCTACAGTGGTGAGGCGATCACGCTGCATTATAATATATAATGAGAATATACACTATCAGGTCGACCTCCACACGGTTCCCCTTGGAAACCATCGTGATTAATTCCCATTAAATTAGCCATGACTGACCTTATTTCATGTTAATACAGTCATACCTCACTGGTGTTGCGCCCCCGCGATCGATCCCCGTCCAATATAAACGGGGATAGAAATTACGACGGTCTGAGCCGAGGTTCGAACCCCTAGCTGTGCCCTCAGACTGAAGTTGTATCCGTCAGGCGGGAGTTGGCCTTTAGTCGCTTCATAAGTCCTTCCGTGGCTTTGGAGTGCCATCTACACTCGCCTTCAATTATTCGGTGAAGCTGTAAAGACCAGCTGCGGTCAACATCATTAGAGTAAAAAAACTACATATAGCGCAGGCGTCAATTACCATTCATTAAAAAAACAATCCACATGCTAAGTATAGTTCTACCATCACTCTCACCACATTCATCAAACATCAAAATGTGACAAGAATAACATAAGGGCGTCATCGGAAAGGGGCGTTTACACCATCAATTTATATCAATAAAAGTACAGTCCTATTTCTTGACCTTTGAACTCTTTTGTAAGGAATACAGCGGCGTGACAATGTTGGAGTGTTTGCTCTCCTGTCTATATACAGGTTGATGATAACAATACGAAAATTATTACATTTTAAAAATACGATCGTAACAATCTTATGATATTTGTATATATACCTACTTACCGTTAAATTGAGAGAAAGAGAGAGAACCTATATATCCGCCATCGTATAACGGTAACACAGACAGGTGTGCTATTCATTTATTCATATTCTTCCATTAAAATAAACGCTATTCCTGACTCATATAGACCTATATAAATTCAACTTTATATTCACTATAATATGACCAGTCAGTCTGCGTATACAATAAATTTTTATTAAACCTAATTGTAATCAGCGTCACCCACATTTTTTAAGACAGACGTATGGACGCATGAATAATCAGCGTATTAAAATAGATTCATGTAGATTTTGTTTCCTGTAATATTGTTTCCCTTCCTAGTTTAATATATAACCTTTCGAATCGAAATAGCTTTCAAATTGTGTTTACGGTTCATACTTTCCACTAAAACTTTACCTAAAATGTGAATTAAATGATATATAATTTCAAATTAGCAAATAAACGTTCAATAATGCTATAAAAAACTATTTTCCTTTTTATTCGCCTATAAAATTTCTTTCATTTTGTAATTAATGATGATTGAAGATAATTCTATAAAAAGTTCTATAAGTTTGTAAACTTTGTAAGATCGCTAACAAATCTGTATAAGAAATTGAACAACCTGTATAATATAATGAATCCGGACAGAAGTATAAAATCTATTGAATGCGTTGCCGGTCGCTATTGTAGGACACTCAGACGCACAGTTAAGTGACCAATTCATCACTACCGCTTGATGGCAGTATTCCTTTCCTTGAATCTTTGCATTGTTGTCACATTGATGGCTGTATAATGTACAGTGTATCTATATACACAAGTTAATAAAATATTTGCATGTTAATAATTTAAATTAATAATTATAGAGGATTCTATATTTGAAAAAAGCAAGGATGCATGTAGGTAATGGACGGTATCAAAATATTTTAAATTAATTTACAAAGAAGTATATTTTTATTATATTTATTTACAAAAATCAACACAAAATTATTAATAAGGTAAGTAAGTATACAATAATAACTAATTAGTTAAAAAAAAACACAGAGCACGTAATCACTTCGGTTTGAAGAACCTATTCTTCTTAATGGTAACATTATTGTCGTGTTTAATTTTTCCATCTGGTAACTCGTTACAAAATGTCCGACGCTGATCGCCAAAGCGACGATGTTGCGCCGCCAAGTTGTAAAAAAATAAAAATTAACCATCAGACTGATAATGGTGTTAATGATAATAAGATAAATCTGAAAGACTTTATCCCAGAGAAGATATTAAGAAATAATTCGAACACTAAATTAGTTTGTGTGCAAGGTAAATTCGTTGATAAAAGTGGCGTTGCTCTGGCTATATTGGAGAAAACTGTGTTTAGGGAGGAAGAATTGAACGATACTGGCTATTTTTCACCGGAAACCGTCTTGGAAACATATTTCCAGAACGATATATATGGGAATTACGTTTGTTTCCCGAAGTCTTCATTGAACGGTAAGCAATCAAGGAAAGCATGTACTTTTGACAGGCCCTTTCGAAATTTTCAAGGTAAGACTGAACGGGTAACACTTGAGGTTTGCACAAATTAGTCATCAAATCGTGAACTAATTATATTTACGTACAAATACTGACAATGAAATAAAACGCATCAATAGCGTGAGTGCCGTATTTTATTTATTTAATTAACAAGTTAGATAACGTGGGGTCAATTTACGTAAATTTGTTCAGTTGTATTCCATACATACTTCACGTCACCAGACATATGGTTTCTTTTTTTTTTGTTTCCTTATAAATGTAGACAAAGGAATCTCAATTGATAATTAATTGAACATTATTTAAAGTATATTAAATAATTTTATATAACTTTGGAATTCTTGTTTGTGTTATTTTTTATTTGTGTTGTCACATAAAATTATTATTTTGTTGATGATATGAAAAGTATTAAGACACATGATTACTATTCATCACATTTTATGTTAATGGTATTTACATTACCCACATCATTTTTATATTATTTCTAATGGATTCTTTCTAATATTGCTCAATTTTTATGATTCACCAGTCTATATTTGTGCTGTGTCTGACCTTTACTAAAATGCTGACAATGTGAGTGGTAGTATTTATTTTTATATTCTTATGCATCTAGTTGGCTGTAGTTTGTGAGCATTCTGAAGATTTTTGAAACTTTGAATAATTTATAAGATTGCTCCCAAAGACAATCCATATGAACTAATTCAAAGATATTTGATAAAACACAGTCTGTCTTGTTTAAAAAAAAAACAAGAACACAAAACATAGATTTAAAAGTTATACAGCTTACTAATCATTCTCTGAATTGAGTCGGAAGTGAAGAGAATAGTGTGAGAGCTTTGAACTAAATTTAGTCATAATATAATGCACCACCCACATGAATCTCTATTTGCCCTATGGTTGACTGGGAGAAAATGCCTCTAGGTGTTATGTCCGCCATGTGCATCTTTATTTGTGTATCTGTGCATTAAAGTTTTAATAAATAAATAAATAATATTATATATTTGCTATTGCTTAGTAGTATGATTTTCATTGTCTTTAAAAATGGAACATGATTTATTCATCTTTTAATCAGTACTTCAAGTCACTGAAGACAATGGCTGTATGGGCTGAGTCCTTTTGCTTTTCCATGAGATGGGAAAAACTGAACCAAAAAAAAGTACTTCCAATTTTTTTTCCTCCATACTTTATACACAGATTATTTAGACAAAATTTTAAAATAAATGTAAAATATATTAATGTTTTTTATAGGTGTGAAAACCACAATAATATATCCAGCTACTGAGAAGCACATAGTGAAGTACAGCCAACAAGAAGTCCACATTGTATTGGAGACACCAGAGTTGTATGAGAAGTTAACATTACCCTTTATTAAAAAGGAGCAGTTCAATTTACAGGTATTTTTATTTATTATCACTTGGGTATTGAGGTCACATAATTCATATATGGGCCATATGAATTATGTGACCTCAATTTAAGTAGTTTTTATGTGTTATGTATTGATTATGATAGTAGAATGACAAGTAAATATTCACAGTAGAAATGGTAGATTATTTATTGATTTTAATAAATTTAAGTTCAGGAGGTTTTATTTGAATCATTATAGATTTTGTAATGGAAAGAAACAAATATAAAATATACAACTGAAATTAAATAGTTAATTCCATATCAGTATTTGATTTTCAAACTTTGCAGTTAATACATATTAAAGAACATGTTTGAATCAGTAACTAAATTCTTTATTACAAGAAATAAAGAATATGCTTTAGATGAGTGCCACTTTTGTATTCTGAATATTTACTATAACTTTTTAAATATAAAAAATATGTACTTGTTCTGAACTAATCACAAAGGATTTTCGGGAATAATGAAATTAAAGATGCAGAGTTATTTGTACGACTGGTATATTAAAACTTAATATTGCATAGAAAAAAAAACAGTAGGTCTTTGATGTTACATCAGTACTAATATCTTTATCTTAATCTTAATAATATTATAAACATGAAAGTTTGTAAGTATGAATGTTTGTTACTCTTTCACGCAAAAACTACTGAACGGATTTTGATGAAACTTTACAGTAATATAGCTTATGAATAACCCCCAATATTTTTTAACATGGGTGAAACCACGGGCACATCTAGTCATTTATATTTTTACAACTTTATTTGGAAATCAAAGTATTGGAATAAAGGTATATTGTAAGATAATAATGGATGTTTAATGTAAATATTTTCATTTACCAGATTAGCTTAATTATAATTAATTAGATTGCCCACAACTTCGTTTACGTAAATTATCGATACTTCCATATAAACTGTCATCTCACCCTTTAACCCTTTTTTCGGATTAAAAGTAGCTTATGTACTTTCTTAAGTTCTAGAGTATCTGTGTACTAAATTTAAATTAAATCGGTTCAGTAGTTAAAGCGAGACAGACAGACAGACAGAGTTACTTTCGCATTTATGATATTATTAAGGATAACTACATAATAATGTAATTGAACAGTGAAGTGATAATCATATGACCTTTGACTTATGCCAATCATACATTAATTACTTATTTTCCATTTATAACATAGATAAAGGTCTCTTAAAGCATGTCTCTTATGGATAGTTATAAAGATAATATAATTTTGTGTTTTATGGTCTATATATAAAAAAAAAACATAGATATATAAAGTATAAATTTCCATCAAAAGGGCGCCATTTTTATAAATCTATTGTTGACTTCCTTATCTTTTTCGAAAGGAGTGGGGTTACAATATGGCATCTTATGAACAGTGACTGGTAATTTTATTAAAAGAGTTCCATTTTTGAATTTGTTGTTATCACTTCCTGGTTTTTCGAGAGTAGTGGGGCACAATATGGCGGCCTATGAACAGTGAGTCAGACAAAAAGGCATATGAGCTGTCTGTAATAGACCTACATGAATAAAGTTATTTAGATTGATTGATTCAATTTGTCTGATGGCAACTGAAAGGAAAATAAATTTGGTGTTCCTTTAATTTTAAACATGTCGTTTTTTTGTTACAGTGGTTGTATAATATTTTGGAAGGAGTGAGTGAGCAGGATAGAATTGTACATGATAATAAGTGTGAAAAGGAGGGATTTGTTCTGCTACCAGATTTGAAATGGGATGGTCTTACTAAGGAGACATTGTACTTGCTGGCAATTGTTAGACAGAGAGGCATAAAGTCACTGCGAGACCTGAATGAAAGTCATTTGCCTCTTCTTAGAAGAATACTGAATGAGGGAAAGGTAATATAATCTATATCTATACAAATTAATCAAATTTAAGTGTCAGTTTGTAATTTCAAATTAATAGCTTTACACTAAATTCATATAATTCCTAAAATACTTCCATAAAAAATAATATTAAAATTTAGTTTGTCTTTCTGTTTGTTCTTGCTAATCTCTGAAACTTTGGCTGGACTGGACTGGAGATAGCTAATGTTATGAGGAGTAAACTTAGACTAACTTTTATTTTAGATATTTTATTGATTTTAATAAAAAAAGTTTCATTCCATGTGTCTCCTGAAGATAGTTAATATTACAGTTTGAACCAATTTTGAATAAATGGCTGAACCATTTATTTATTAAAATGTAACAAATAGATAGACAGGACACTTTCGAAATTATAATTTTAGTATTTAATTATTCCTTTGTCAAAATCAAAAATAGAGAATTATTTGCTTAATGTGGCAATTTCACAAAATATATCCTTAAATAATTACTGCAAAATCAAATCCCATCCACTGTCTGTTCACTTAGATCTTTTGAACTATGCAACGGATTTTAATACAGTTTAACAATAGATAGTGATTCAAGTCACTTTGTATGTATAATACATGTGTACTCGTACGAAACTGGGACAGGTAACTAGTGGGTAATAAATAACACTTGAAATTTAATTTTCCAGAAAAAAATACTAGAGAAGTACAACGTGTGTGATAGTCAATTGCGTATCTACTTACACTACCAGCCATCGTTCTATCATCTCCACGTACATTTCACGTATCTCCGGCACGAGGCACCCGGCATCTATGCAGAAAAGTCGCACCTACTCAGCACAGTCATCAACAACATCGAAATGATGGGCAACTACTATCAAAAAGCAAGTCTACCATTCACAATCCGTGAGATGGACAATATATTCAATGTATACGAGACAAATGGTTATGTGCAAAGAATTAAGCCAAATATTGAGAATATTGAACTAATTGATAAGTAAAGCACCTTGGGATTAGATAAGTAAGGTCCAAAATTCCACTGGATTTTATTATTAGTTTCTATTTGTAAGTGAAAATGTTGATCAAGAGTATTTTTATGGAGTTGCGCTCCCGATTGCGCAGTTGCAACGTTTATATAACTACAGGCGTTGATTTCACAAAGAACTGTAACTTGAAAATTAGCATACAGTCAAATTGTATTGTACTCAATTACTATGACGATAATGATAAAATTAAACGCAGCGATAGTCTGTCCTCAATTGAAAGCCTCTCTGATTGTTACTCTGAAGAGGAATATGATGTTACCTCCACAATACCGATAGAAGAATTCTGTCAAATCATACCAAACTCAATGTCCTGTTTGAAAATCGATAAGAACACCATCTCATTCAGAATCTTGACTGAACCAAGGAACGGCGGGAACTTCTACAATGAACTGTTGACATCAAACACATCTGAAAATGCATCAAAAAGTAATGATATAAAAATTAATCTTAAAATTCATAATGAATTAAAAATTACCTGTGCTAACTGTTCAAATACAATTTCTGAAAGTTTGGTGAAGTTCGACAGAATTCTAGAGTTGCCTTCAACTAATATGGACATGTCAGAATGGTTCTGTCATGGGCACGGCCATAATTCTCACATCGAACCTGTCCTGAAGTCAAATAAACATGATTTCCTATACAGACTAACATCGTTCGTAGTAAACAATACGGTGCTGTCCGAAAAAAGTAAAAAATTCAATTCCAAAAGGGAAATATACCATTGTAACAGATGCTTAGCTTGGTTGGGGATCAAAAACAAGGACTCTGTGAAATTATTCAATTCTGAAGTCACAATAAACCAGGATAATATGGAGAAGCGTGTCTTTATTCACAAGACATCGACAGATGACCTAAAAATTGATGATTTTATATTTACAATTGAGAAATTGACACAAGAATTTAATCTTGGTCTCCAGTACACTATGATGTGTAAGATCATACTGGAATGCACAATATCAACAACTAACAAGCAATATCTGCTCATTTGGGTCATGGATAAGGAGTTACAAGTGTTGAGGAGTTGCGGGGAACATATAGATAGTGATAAAATTAAATTACAATCGTGTTTACTTACAAAAATTTTGTATAAAATAGAATTGTCTTTGAATGATGAAGTAGAGGCATGGTTGTCGGACCCTGGGGTTGTATCAACAGATATATCAAAGAACATGTTCTGTCGTGGTATAGAACATCTGCAGAACATGTCTTTGAAAGTCCCAGAGTTGTTCCGCAACGCAAATGGTTATTGTGTAAGTTATCTAAAGGTTTGAATTGAATATATTTTGCAGATCCAATGTTAGATTGTTTTATTTTCTCTTAAAAATACATAAACCACATCTATACTAATATTATAAACCTGAAGAGTTTGTTTGTTTGAATTCACTAATCTCAGGAACTACTGGATCGAATTCGTCGATAATCGATACTCCATATGTCGAGGAAGGCTTTAAGCTATGTAACATTACTCTACGAGCAATAGAAACGAAGCATCAGTGAAAAATGTTGCAATAATGGGAAAATTATTCATCATTTGAGGGCTTCCGTTGCATGCGCTGCGCGAACTAAGTCGCGAACATAGCTAGTAATTAATATAGGTATACATTTATTTTTATCTTCTCTGTTCTAATATTAAGCATGTTTGTGACAAGTATAGACTTTAGAAACATTTTTTTTATCTGAGTTTTCACTTTATGCCTACATTAATGGTATGTACTCCTAGAATATAACTAAGGTTGTCTTCTGAAAATGGGACCACCATTCAATATATAGTCAGCAGACAGCATGTCATATGCTATATGTATAATGCATTCATGTGTACATGCTACAGTCAGTGCTTACTCTCAGGTGAGCTAACAGATTGCACTTTCAATTATATAATAAAATATATCTTAGGAATATTATAAATGCAGACGTTTGTGAGTGTGGATGGATGTTTGTTACTCTTTCACATAAAAATTACTTAATGGATTTTAATGAAATTTTACAATAATATAGCTTATACATCACAATAACACATATTTCATGTGGATGAAACCACAGGCTCGACTAGTATAGTATACAATAATATACTTTATACCTACAATTATTTGAAATGTTGTGCTTTAAATGACTGCCATAAATTGTCAGGCCTTTGCCAGGCCATTCCTTAAAAAATTACATTATTTTATAACTCCTAAGTCAAACAACTCATAAATTCAATAACCTTATGTAGAGGGCTTTTTAAGTTTTTATATAATTTTACTTGATACAATAAAAATAAGCTCTTTATAAAACTTGTTTTATTTATATTTAAATATGAGATTGGAATGAAACATATAACATTATAGTTAAATTAACATTTTGTTTATGTATTAACATTTATACAGATATATTGATTATTTATTTACTTAATAAAATCATGATTAAAAACATTTATAAAAATCTTATTCGTAATTATTTGGTATGCCATAATAATATCTATTTTCCTTTATTCTGTATTCTGCAATGTTCTTCCCAGATGTGATACTCCATGTGTCAGTATGGAATAGTTGAAGTATGAGTAAAGACCGAAGATAATCACGAAAATAGACTCTGTTATTATATAATTAAGGAATATATTATAATATATGATTAAGAAATAATGTGTAATTTAATACTATTCTTTAAGATGTTTTATTGCATAGCACAGTAAGTTGGAGAGCATGGAGATCTATAAGTACATGTTTCAACCTAGAATCCAGACTCTCACAAGGAATAACTTGTAAGTTTTTTTTTATTTTTGTTCTCTCTATCTGCGATCAGCCCTTCCGGCTATAATCAGATTTTTTGAAGTTATTGGCTTTTTGAGATGAGGCACCTCCAGTAAGGTGCTATCTCATTTACTTTCTTTAGATGTTGGCAAGGCGAGCTCTTTTTAATCTAGATGGACAGTTATTTATATCCAGTAGTTTAGAAGCTAACTTGTAAGTTGAATTTTTTTTTCTATATTGTAAGTTTCCTTATGAGTAGTAAAATGAAAATTATTATTATTATTCCTGTAGGTAATATTTTATTGTAAATAAAATATTACCTACAGGATGAGACACAGAATGAGAGATCATCTAGAACCAAGCTAAGTATAACTTGTGTTATAAATATTAGACAATGGATACAAATACTTAGATACATTTTTATGTAAATACATTGTAATTAAGGTCAACAAAGTGCATGTAATACCTGGTGTTTCAGGCGTCCATAGGTTATGGTAACCATTTACCATCAGATGGGCTGTATGCTTGTGTGCCACCATCATAGTATAAAAAAAACAGACTGATACTAACAACCATGCTCATAAATACAAATGGTTGTACAGTGCGAGGAATCGAACATGGCTATCGTAAGTAAAGCGGTTTGCTGAACTACCGAGGCTGTCGACAATGTTTCCCAGATAGGTAAGTGGTATTTAACCAATTTCACTAGGTATTCAAACATACAGTCCTATATTTAGCGGCCGATAAAATTAGCCGTAAGTGATTTGAAATGCAATCTTGCCTAATTAGGGTCAGTGGCAACAGAAATTAGTAGTTTTATTATCGTATAATCATACGCATACCTAAATGAATCAGAGATGTAAATTGATCTACTTAAATCTAAATAGGTTATAATTTAGGCGTTGCTTTTTTTTTGTAAAGGATACGGATTACAATCTTCTCCCAAGTCTCCACCATGTACAGTTCTGTTACCAATAAATATCTTAAATACCAATATGTGAAGAATTTTTTGATATTCTGTATTAGGTTCGTCATTTTTATTCTCTAACTTGTTATCAAACTGTTACTTGGCAAAACTTCTATTAATATTTATGATATGGAAAAATACAATACACTGCAACGAATTGAATAAAAATTTGAAAATTCGTTAAATACTTATAACTTTCTATGTTTCTATTAATGTTCCAAGAATCACAACAAAACTAAGACTATCTGTCAATGTCAACTCTATGAATATAATAGGCATAGATATGATTACATATTTTTTTAGTTCAGTTCATCGTTTAAAGGTAAGGCAAAGGGTACACAGCCACATCTGCATGATATGGATCATGCAGATGTGGCTGTATAGTACGTTATCGATGGCGATATGAAAGGTAAAATGTTCTTGTCAGTTCTTCTCATCTCGAAATTCCGAACTGACGATGGATTTGACATATCCTAAGAGTCTGTAAGACATACTACATGAATAAAGATATTTTGACTTTGAGTTGTTATTTAATCTGTTGTTAATGTCAAAATGACGTAAATGGCAGTATAGATAATGAAACGGAACTTTCTCTAAAAAGGGAAAACCCGACCAAAAAAAAAATGAAACGGAAATTTAGAACCATAGACATTTTTTTTTTCCATATTCGTCCATCTCCTTTTCAGTGATGGAACAGGCAAAGATCCTTAGACCGTACAGCCTAGTCTACTTTTAAACTTCTTCATATTTGAACAAGTGATGAGGCCAAAGGCCAATTCTTATGTATATTTATTTATTATGTTTTCATTCGTGTTCAAAATTTAAGTCTTATCCGGAGTCCATATCCTTGTATCAATTATTTAAAGTTTCATCGATATCGAGGTAACGTATAAATATATAGGTATATATGTTTCAAAATTAGTTAGCATGTCTTGGATGTCGCGCGGGATTTTTTCCGGTTTCTTGTAAATGTTCAGTAAATTATCAATAAAGACCAAGCGTTGAATATTATAAGCGGAACATTCGAAAAATATGTGATTTAGGGTCTGACTGCTGTTATTGCACTCTTGACATGCATTTGAATCAATTATTTTCATTCGGCACAAATGACTATTGAATCTAGCGTGACCAAAACGAAGTCGTATAAGGAGTGTGTAAAATTTCCGGTTTTTATAAACTCTAGATTTAGTGAACCAGGGTGAGGAATGAATATTTTTGTTAATGGAGTAAAACCAATTACCCTTGGTCTTTAGCGAAAGTTGCCACTGTTCAATCCATTTTTGACGAAAACTCTTGTAAACTATAGAAAGAATGTCGGAATAAGGTATGGCAACATCCTTGACAACGCCAATGTCATTGTTGGTGATAGTTCTTGCCAGGAAATCTGCGTTTTCATTACCGAAAACACCAATATGTGATGGTGTCCATAATAAAATAATATCATAACACTCCAATGAGAGCTCATATAATATTTGCTTAATGCTATCTATGATATAATTGGTTTTATAATGTAGTTTGTTACTTTGAAGAGCAGTTAAAACACTCATACTGTCTGTGACAATTAACCATTTTTTGCAATTGCCCCTATCATCTTTTATATAACAAAGTGCATTTAAAATAGCCAAAGATTCTGCTGAAAAAATACTAAATTCTTTATGTATTCTAGTTCCATGACCGGTTCTGATACTTGGTAAGTATAGAGCAAAGGATGTTCTCGATTCGTTTTTAGAACCGTCTGTAAATATGGATTGATGAGTTGAAAATGTAGACAACTTGTTATAAACTTCTTGTTTGGTCCTTAACTCAGAGTCAATTACAATATTAATATTTGGAAATTTACTTTCAAATGGTCCATGGTAACAATTCCAAAATCTATTGCTTTTGTGAATTTTGTATTGCTGATCAATATTGATTGAGTCAGAGAAATCATGAAGTATATAGGGAACTGTTTTAGAATTAGAAAGGGGAAATAAAGAAGTAATATGTTTGAGCTTTTGTAAGAGTGGGTCTTCAGAAAAGGATAATAATTTTAGGATGAATCTTTGTTTTAAGTACCAGAATCTCAGGTTTAATGGTGGTATACAGCACTCTACTTGTAAGGAATTTATAGGGGTTGTTTTCATTGCACCAGTTATGTATCTTAAATTATTATTCTGAAGTACTTCAAGTTTATGAAGCTTGTTTTGGTCAGAACCAAAACATAGATAGCCATATTCAAAGTGGCTGCGAATCAAGGATTTGTACAGCATTAAAAGGATCTTAGGATCACATTTATATAGAGCTTTGATAATATTAAATGCTTTGGAAGCTTTACCTAGTAAATAATCAACATATTTGTTCCAAGACAAATTGCTACAAAAAATAACACCTAAAAATTTAACTTCAGCAGTAATAGGTAGTTGTGAATTATTATATAATATTTTAATGTTTTTGTATGATTTATTAGTTTTAGAAAATATTACTACTTTAGATTTGTCAGGGCTTACATCTAAATTGAGGTATTTAAAGTAATCTGTTAATCTTAACAATGCATTACTTATTATTTCTGTAACTTTATTAATGTCTGGGCCTGAAAAGTATATAACAAGGTCATCTGCAAATTGAAGATTCCTGACATGTGGTCCTAAAATTAAATTAAGTTTGTGTATGTAGAGGATAAAGAGTAATGGACTAAGTATTCCACCTTGACACACACCTTTATAAGAAAGACGAGGTCCTATTAACTGCTTGTTAACTTTAACAAAAACTTCTCTACCATTTAAAAAGTTATAGACCCAGTTTATAATTTTTCCAGGTATACCAATAGAAACAAGTTCCAGAGTGAGAATGTGATGATTGACATTATTGAATGCACCGATAATATCAAAGAATACCCCAATCAAAACTTCATTGCATTTAAGTGCTTTAAATATATCAATATGAAGATGAGTAACACTCTCAGAGGCAGATTTACCTCTACGAAAACCAAACTGATTTGCTGGTAATAAACAATTACTCTCTATGTAGAATTCTAGTCTTTGTTTTAATAATTGCTCAAATATTTTTCCCATGCAGGAGGTCAGAGTTATAGGTCTATAGGAATCTATTTCATTTGCATTTTTGTTTGGTTTTAAAATTGGAATAATACAATCTTTTTTCCAATCGGAAGGAATAAGTGAATCTTTCCACAGTGCATTATAAATACATAAAACAATATTTTTAGAGTTATAAGAGAGGTTTTTTAATAATTTATATGCTATGCCATCGAGACCAAATGCTGTATCTCTTCGGGTAGATATGGCTGCATTAAATTCATAAAAAGTGAAGGGTTTATTTAAATAATTTAATTTGTTACTATTTTCATTAATGTGTGATTTAAATTGGGTCTCGACAGTGTCAGGAGTATATTTTTTAAGAAAATTAGAAATCCAGTTATTATTATTTGAAATCTGACTATATACATAAGTTTTATTGAATTTTTTAACAGTATTCCAAATTTTGGAAATGGGTGTGGTGCGATTAAAATTTTCACAAAACTTATTCCAGCTAATTGATTGTTCTTTTTTAAGTATTAATTTTTTTTTGGCTTGTAACCTTTTAAAAGCAATATAATTTGCCTCTGATGGGTCGTTTTTAAAATTAACATATGCCTGTTTAGAGTTATCTACTGCAAGAGTACATTTTTGATTCCACCAAGGTAATGGAATCCTTTTATTTTTAAAAGGAATATCATTTGTAGAGCTTATGGGTTTTGATTTTGATATACAACATTTGTCTATAGCTAAATTTAAAATATCAATTAATTTAGTATAACACTGCAGGGGTGAATTACTATAAGTGTAAAGTGTAAAATCTTGTAACAAACTATCTGTGGTCTTCTTATACACAGTCCAATCTATAAGATTGTAATTATGAAATTTGGGATAATCTAAGGATTCTGGTAATCTAGAGCAATTGTTATTAATTACTATTTTTGTTATTACAGGTAAATGGTAGCTACCTAAGGGATCATTATGTACTATCCAATGTGAAGCAAGAGATATGCAAGGGGATGCAATAGTAAGGTCAAGCGCATTACTCTGCCATCTGTGTGATCCTACTGTAGTCGGTGTACCATCATTTAAGAGGACCAAGTTGTTACCATCAATACATTCAAGAATGTCACGACCGCGAGCATTAATAGACGAGCAACCCCATGCTGTGTGATGAGCATTAAAATCACCAGCAACCAACATGGGCTCTGGAATACTATTAAGAAGATTACTGAATTTATTTTTGTTAAAATGTGGACTACAATTATTTGGGCTATAAAAACTAACAACTGACATTTCTGTGTTTTTATATTTTAATCGTACCGCAATATTCTGTAAGGAATCATCACTATATGTATCAATTTTACTGAATTCTATACTTTTATGAACTAAAATTGCAACGCCGTTGTGGTCATTGCCTGAGTCTAATCTAACAATGTTAAAGCCTTTAATATTTAATTTATAGTAGGCTTTTAGCCAGGTTTCTGATATCAGAGCAATATGAATATTGTTCTCCAATAGAAAATGTGTAAAGATTTGTTGATTACTTACTAAACTTTGTGCATTCCACTGGACTATTACTATATGGTCCATAAAGAAATAAAAAATTAAAGAAAGAAAGATTAATCTGGGTTTTTTTATTCTGTAATGTCTCTAGGAGAACTTGTTTTATATTTTCTGTACATATTGTTTTGTCATTGGTTCTATTCAATGTTATAATTTTAACAATTGATTCTAATAGGGTATTTAAAATTTGGTCAGAATTAAGTAGGGATATAAATTGTGCCGAAGGTGAAGTTTTGGTACTGCCTAATTGAGGAAATGATTTCTCTCTAACAATATCAGCATAACTTTGTACTTTATTTTTATTCTCCTCTATTTTCTTTTTCTTAATAGGACACTGTGATGAAATGGCTATATGATTACCATTGCAGTGACAACATTTGGCTTCGTTAATATTTGCCGAACAGTTTCTGAAATTATGATTATTTCCGCATACTGAGCATCTTTCAGCGTTCTTACAAAACTTAGCGATGTGACCATACCTTAAACATTTAAGACACTGCTTTACAGGAGGTATGTAAGGCCTCACCACAAAGCGCCAGCTATTCAGGTCGACGGTGTCAGGAAGTACAGGACAGGAAAATGTGATGGAGACGGTTTTAGTTGGCTGCATTGTAAAGGTGTTATCATCACCTTTAATACGCCTCATGAATCTGCGTACACAAACAATATTTTTTGAGCTGGTTATATTAGAGTATATTTGTTCGTTCGATAGATGCGTAGGAACATGCTGAACTACTCCAGTTACTTCCGTGGCTGAAGCTGGTATACTTGCCTTTAATTTAAATCCGTCTAGAAATTTTTTATTAACTAAGGCTGCATTAGCTAAACCGGGGCGTTCAAAAATGACGCCGATCTTAAATTTATTCATCCTTAATAATTGCTTAACTCCTTTATTATATTTTTTCAAATTAGTAGCTAAGGACATCATATCCCTATCACCGATTGGCTTATTACTATCTGTACTCTCCATAAATACAATGTATTCAAAGTTTCCACCATCCTCAGGATAGTACCGAACATAATCTGGTATTTGAAATGCCTTATACTTATCCACATCCTCAGGTGCCGATTCCGAGTCAGACCCTAGAAAATTAATATCATCGGATGTATCATCCGATATTTCCTCTTTCTTTTTTCGCTTCTTCCCGCTCCTCTTCGTCATCTTTACTAGTTTTGACTAAAAAAACTCAATAAAATATTATTTTCCAAAACTAGCGCGAAAAAATACGTGTAGTCGCTTTGAAAGTTCCCGCGCTTTTCTTAGAACCATAGACATACATAATTGAAAAATCCTATAACTTTTGTACACAGGGCCTTTTTCGAACATAAGTACACTGGTTTTTTGTTCTTTGTAATTAGCAAATTTAAATAATGTTGACTGGAAATATTTTTAGTACTTCAATACTCTAGTAGTAGGCACTGTGAGATCTCTTCCTTGTTTCGCCTCGACCGGGTATCAAAAATAATGTTTGATGATTATTTTTAGCCAGGCTTCCGTTAATAGAAACAAAATGATTAAAAAAATTAGCAATGTATATGCGCAACTATTTGTGGGCATATTTTTTAGCTTTTGTTTTTAGGAATTCCATATCAATTCATACAAAACAATTTTCATGTCAAGCTCTGCAGGCTTTTTTTCATGATATTACAACCAATTGAGGTAGTTTTGGTTCAATTCTCATAGGACAATTACCAACTGTCATAACAGTTCAGTGGAATTAATCAGTTAACAATAAAAGAAAATATTTTATAGTATAATTAATTTTATTTCTATCCCTTGGTTAATAATGTGACCTTAGTTTCTAATATAATTGGTATTCAGCCATAAAAACTATGTATACAATACAGTGTTGCAAGCATAAATGATAATTTTTACACTGGTATTATGAATTCGTAATAAAAATATTACGACTTTTGTACTTATATGTAACTTAATATACTAATTTTACATAGAACAATGTATATATACGTTCGGAAATAAAGTTAATTAAGAGCAGCCATATTTAAATATCTAATCACAACACAGTGTGTGTTTTATAAAATGGTAAATATATATATATAATAAAGCTTTGAAAATACGACGGTATAAATATTTTAAACTAATGAGTTAAACACAATTTAGATAATGATATTTTTAAATTAATTAAACCTGACACAATCGAAAAGTATAAAGTAAAACAAAATTTATACTCATACATAATTATGGTAACATTTGTATAATAGTGAATACAATCTAAAACCAGTACAATTCATCTAATTTCAGAATCAATACTACATATAAAATTTTATTGTAAATATAGTTGTATAATTAATTTGTATAAAATGTATAAATTATACTTTATTGTACATGTACATATCATGCACATGCAATCAACGATTCCGGATCTATCAGTCTTGTACAAGGCACTGATATGTCCAAATGTATAATTCATATAAAAAATACTTGCCATATAAATTGTACAAATTGTAAAAATTGGCACTTTCTTAATACATTGTAGTGAGGGTAAAGGGATTATTAGTAATGGGGATTAGCGCCCATTGCTATCAGAGTACCACGACAGGTAGACCTCCACAATGTCCTTGAAACCATCGTGGTTAAATCTTGATGACTTAGCCACAATGGGCTAATTGATCTGACTTCATGCTCTTCTTCATTCTCCACTCGAAACCTTGTGGTTCAACGCCAGCATATACCGTCAGCTCAGGCTTAAGGTCCTTATAAAGTTACAGTGGTTACTAATTCTTAATTTAATATACTACAGTACAAATTGCGAGTACTTTTAAAATAGTTTAAATACATGCAAAAGAACTTGCACCAAACTAAATAATATTTTGAATACAGTAATTATTTTAAGTAAATATATTTGAGATTTTAAAGTAAAGATAAAATTCTTCAGTGTTAGAATTAATTAAAAGATGGCAACACAGGCATCACAATATGATTTCGAGGTCATATGAACTCGAAAGTTTGCATTCAAAGCCGTTAAAAACTAATTCATATTGGTAAAAAACTTGTAGATAGGTCTTTGCAATTTTTCATTCGTCCAATTAAGATTTCCTTCCAATACAAACATGTAATAATAATAGACATTGCTTTAAACTTGTTTCATGGTTGTTTACAATTGTATACATTACATAAATTTACGGATATTTACGATTCGATCATGACGCTTGTAACAGCATCAAAATATCGGGAGTACATAAATCGATTTTCAACACACTTGCTTATAAAATGATTGGAAAAACCGGTGAAATTACATCCCCTTTACGGTACATATCATACGATATACGTGCGTTTTAACATCCTCGGCTCTGTTGCGCCCTCGACTACGGCTCGGGTTAAAATTCCGTCTCGCGTGTTATAACCATCATAACGCACTTATATCGTAATCACGGTAAAAATATACGTTTATAATGTTATTTAACAATAGTCATACATGCGTGTAATAAATGAAACTAAAACATGTATATTGACTTTAACTTTGTTTTTTCTCACAATTTCCTTTGTTTAGTGTTGCCAAGAACAAAAAACAAAAAGATATTGAATAAATATTCTGTTATGGCAATAAGTGGCATATTAACCAAATAACAATAATGAAAAATAAGTATTAATGTGCAATTAATCTCATTTCGTACTTTATTTCTTTTACGTTTTTTTACATATTAATATTTGATTAAAACGCCACTTTAACAACAGAATCTAAGCAGTATCTTCTCTAGTTAGTTATTCTCCATAATAACTCAATGTAGTTTGAATTTAATCTTGGTTTTTCGTCTCTTTCACTCTAAGTACTCGGTGTAACCTTGTGCTCCAGTGAAGACCACGTCGATCCAGATCCTGGCTGCTTCCCCTGATGGAGCCATCAGGTAGTACCGTCGCTGGCGGGTCTTCACTATGAACGTGGTTTGAGGATTGGGAGATCGCGATGTATTCCCATGATCTAGATATACCTCTTCAATCACCTATGGGAATATAAATTTAATATCTAATACTATAATATTCGAGAATAGAATTAGACGAGAATATTTAAATAATATTCTCGTCTCGCGGTGTTTTTTACCAAACTCCTCCGAAACGACATTTTGAATCAATATACTGAACAGGACAGGAGAGAGAAAAATTATAATAAAAAAGAAATATGTCGTTCATGAGCGGCTAAAATATTGATTAAGTGATTGAATGTTTGATTTGAAAAAAAAATGCAATACAAACATGATTGAAGAAAAACTGTACAATAATATATAATTACATTACATATCGCATATCTAGTACAACACTGGTTTAATTGAGAAATTAAAATTTTTTGAAATTAGACTTTAAACCACAGTTATAAAGTGGACTTTCCAAAATATTTAATTTTTGAGTTAGGCCAGTATTATAATATGTGTGCGATATGATGTGATGTGTTATGCAAATATATATAGCGTACACCACTTTGTACAAAGTCCACTTCTATAAAAGTTATCGGTCATACTCACTTGGAAGTACGCGCCGCCCCTCGGTTTCTTCTCACTTTTGTCCCAGTAGTAAATGAAAGTTTTCGTTTCTCTGTCGAAAACGAACCACCTGTCGAGAAATGTTAGTCTGTATAACCGGTACATAACAACAATTTTCTACCGCATGCATCATGAAGAGTGTTCTAAGGCAGAGCTGTCCAAACCATCGCCCGCAGGCCACAAGCGACCCGTGTCTTGAATTGATGCGGCCGGCCATATATTTTTTTGGATTGAATAATTTTTATGATTTAGTAATTTTTATTGGCCCTAGATCCTATCTGGTTTTTCTAGCTCTAATTTAAGGAAAGTTCTGAGCAGCAAGCTCGTTTGTCCTGTGTGCTATGATTGATCAGTCAGTCAAACTATCTTTATACTCTTATTATATGTCAAATCTACCGTCAGTTCGAAGTGCTTTCGAGCTGAAAAGAACTAACAAGAAATTCAGCTCTTATTCTTTTCAAATAAGGTATATGTTTACAATAATACAGATTCATTTTTAAATTCAAATTTGGGAGAATAGAATGTTGTCAAAAGCAAATAGTCTAATCAGTGTCTAACTCGAATAGACCAGTCCCCCCAAACAGCACCTGTTCACGAGTATGACGGATATATAAAAGTATATAAAAAAATGTTACCGTTTGGACCAAGTGTGGAATGTGGCGCCCAGTTTATGCAGGTAACCGCGACAGGAGGTCGAGTTAATCGTCACGTAGGGGCACACCTCCAGTTGGTGACCTGCAATGTAACATATATTACATATACATAGTCTGGCCACATATACTGTTACAATTAAAAATAAATAAAATATTACATTTGAATTTGGAATCTGTCATTATTTTATGAATATTCAGTGTGTATGGCTGTATGGGCGTAGTTCCCTTTGCCTTTTCGTTAAAGGATAAACAGAACAAAAAAACTGTTCACTGTGTTTTCTCATTTTTGTGCCAATCGTTTGTCAGATATTTTTTATTATATCTTCTTTTTTGCACAGATAATACAATTTTGAGACAATGTGAACAAAGCTGGACAGTCATCTCAATAATATTATAAACGCAAAAGTTTGTAAGCATGGATGGATGTTTGTTACTCTTTCACGCAAAAACTACTCAACGGATTTTGATGAAACTTTACAGTAATACATAGGCACGGGCACAGCCAGTTAACATATGTATCATATATACTGTTATAACTGACCATTGATATAGTGGTAGAGGAATTTTTAAAGAAATTTCTCGCTTAATTACAAAATAAAGATTCGTTCGCGAACTAAAAATAAAAAAGATTTGTGAATGAATTCCCACACCGTCAGTACGACGTACGGCAGAACTCTGGTTGATACTTTAACTAATACACCGTTTCTCACTGTAAACAAATTAGAAAAAAACGGCTATTCTTAGAGCGTAATCTGTTTTCGTAAATTCTTAGCTGCTATTTACGCTGGATGCTGCGGCTAGACAGAAAGAATAAAAGCACAGATCACGTGAAAAATATCAAACTATGCAATCACAACCAGTAACGAAAGAATGAAGTTCCCTTGCTTCTCTGTGCTATAAACAACATTGAAACAATAATCTATACGGCTGAAACTTCACGGGCGATGTTCTTGGGTTCGATTCCTCGCACGGCACCAACACTTGTATTCAAGAGTATGATTGTTTGTATCGGTCTAGGTGTTTGCTATATAGTATGTATGTATTTACAACAAAATGTAATAATGTATTTGTATCAGTTGTCTAGTACCCGTAACAAAAGCTCTGCTTAGGTTGGGACTATATGGTCTTGTGTGAATTGTCCTGGGGTATATTCACTATTATTACTATATTTTAAATTTTATAGACTGATTTGATGGCCTTTATGGTCTAGCGGTTTAACGCCTTACTTAAATGGTCGCGGGTTCGATTGCTGCCACGGTACAAACTTTTGTATTCATGAATACAATCATACAATCATGTTTGATCTGAGTGTTTTCTATGTATAATATATATGTAATTAGGAAAAAAAATCTATGTATTTGCATCAGTTATTTAGTACCCATAACACAAGCTTTAGCTAGCTAACTTGGGTCTTGATGGCGCTGTATGAATTGTCCAGAGAATATTATAATCATAAGCATATAAAATGTCCTACATGAATAAATAATTTTTGAATATTATTATTATATATGGTTCTCAGCAAAATAGAGTTTAGCATTAGATCATATTGTAATGTAGGATATGCTCCTTATAAAGTTGTAAGGTTATAAGATCGTTTCGCATTTAGATGATCGCCCATCTTTCTGCAAATAAACCCAGTGTAAAACACTCGTGTTGATAATTATTATGTACATAAAGACTTATCATATATCAGAAGAAGAAAATGTGTTTACCAGCTGATTCGACGTGTCTGCGCAGATCGAAGTCATCTCTGTCGACGGGCAGGTACCTGGTGAGGGGCCGCTGCAGGTCGCTGTACGGGGCGATACCACGTCGACTCCTGCGCGGAGCATTGCTGAGTGACACTGGAATAAAGAAGTAAAAATCCATATATAATATATATTAGATTTCAGGGCTGTAAGTGAATTGCTGAGACTTCACTTACAGCCTTGAAATCTAATATATAAAATTCTCGTGTCACTGTATACCATGGGGAAGAAATATATCAATATAATAGATCATGCAATTAAGACAAATCTTTTGACGGTATCTTCTTACTATACAATATTATGAACTTGGACGTTTGTGACTGTAGATGGTTGTTTGTTATTCTTTCACGCAAAAACTACTGAACGGATTTTAATAAAATTTTACTATAATATCAGAATAACACATAGGCTATAAAATCACGCAGGTAAAACCGCGTACAGTTAGTAAACTTATAAACGAATTAACGAAAAATAGCTGTGTAGTTAATATATATGCGGTAGAAGTAGGAGCGAGAGGTATACCAGCGAAATCTCTCTACAACCTTCTAAAAGATCTTGGCCTTTCTAGAACTTCAGAGTGTTTTATATCAGAACGTGTATCTAAACAAGTTTGTCTGTCCTTCACGACTTGACCAATTCTGATGAAATTTTATATGTATATTCGGAAGGTCTGAGGTCTGATGTATAGTGCACCCGCCTGGGCTACCGGTATACGCTGGCGGGGCACCAATGGAAGATAATAAGATGAGCATGAGATCAGGTCAGTTAGCGTTAGTGACAAATTCGTCACGAATGTGTTAAGATGATTTCTCAGGGGGCCCACCTGACATGGTAAATTCGGAAGGTCTGAGGTCTGGTGAGTAACCTGTGTTTGGAATGGTGCACCCGCCTGGGCTAACGGTATACGCTGACGGTGCACCAGGAGAATGATTTGAGGTCAGTCAAGTCATGACTTACGTATATTGTCCCGACTGAAGTCCGACGCATGACTGAGTGGTCTGCTGTCGTCGCTGCGTTTGTCCTCTTCCCTTGAATTTGTACGAGAGTTGCCGACTTGTAGCTGAAACAAACATAAACATACACATTTATTTATATATAGAAACTAATCATATAAAACAACGTTATACATAAGCGAGCAATTTTACATAAAATGTAACAAAATTTCTCCGTAACGACAACGCCGACTATTATTAAATTTTGTGTGTATATTCAGTAAGTCAGAGAATGGGATTTCATGTATTTTTTTTTAAATCTGTCTGTACACCGCTAAGTAATTTTTTTTTTGACAATTTTTTTATGGTTCGTCATAAAAAATTTATATTGCTCTATATTTTCACCCTTCTATGGTCAACTCTTATTTTTTAATAGTGATACCGCTATAAATTAGTACTTCAATTTATATACCAAAACAACATTTTCTGGGTTAACTAGTAATGTACGAGTACATATATTGTATATAATATAAATGGTACGGGGGAAGGGAATTGTTAGTAATAATAATAATAATATATCTCCGGACAATTCACACAACACCATCCAGTCCCAAGCTAAGTGGAGCTTGTGTTATGGGTACTAGACATTTAATATAAATATATGTATACATTTTTTTTTTAAATAAATACATATTATACATAGAAAACACCCAGACCGATACAAACAATCATACTCCTGAATACAAATGTTTGTACCGTGCGAGGAATCGAACCCACGACCATCGGATAGTAAAGCGGTGTGCTAAACCACTAGACCACCGAGGCTGTCAAATGTGGACTAATAACCCCATTGCTAGCAATTTGCCGTCTTGACACATTCCTGACGAATTTGTCACGATGGGCAAACTGACCTGACCCCATCTTATTATCTTCCACTAGTGCCCCGCCAGCGTATACCGTCAGCGCAGGCGGGTGCACCTTTTCATTATCATCCATAAACAAAGCTGCTTAGCTTGGGACTAGATGGCGTTGTGTGAATTGTCCAACGATATTATAATATTACCCACAAATCCAATAGTAATAATTTAAATAATATGAAACTTGTAACATTACAATAGAACGCAATAAATATTAAATTTAAAATTTCTTGGCACGTCGCGCACAGTTCCCGCACAGTTTAATATGTATAAAATGAACAGATTACGCGGTGAGAGTGGCGAAGATGAACGTATATGTAAATAAACGTTTTATATGACCAGTTTATGATCTCAGTTGTTGTGTTGTGCCAAGTTTCAAGCGGATTTAAAGTGGTCTTAATATTTATATATTAGTGTAGAATTCCGCAAGAATTTTTGCATCCAACGCATGAGTAGTATCTATCTGATAAACTCAACTATTAGTGGTATCTACCATTGCAATGCAACTTGATTAATCCCCCGTCCTGTTCAAACGGGGATCGAAATTACAACGACCTGAGCCGAGGTTTGAACCCCTAGCAGTGCCTTCAGAATAAAGTCGTATGCGTCAGGCTGTTGGCCTTCAGCCGCTCCATAAGTCCTTCCGCGGTTTGGACTGCCATCTGCACTCGCCCACTATAGTCCGTTGAAGCTGTAAAGACCAGCTGCGGCTAACAGCATTCGAGTAGTCCGAAAAAGGAAGAGGCATGCCCTCCCGATCGATCCCCCGTCCAATTCAAACTGAGATAGAAATAACGACAGCCTAAACCGAGGTTCGAACCTGTAGATAGAGTAATTCATGAAAAAGGTTTATGTATACATGTACACTGTGGCGAAGTGAGAAGTAAAATTCAAGATTTTTTCGAACTACTCTACTCTAATGCTGTTGGCCGCAGCTGGACTTTACAGCTTCACTGGACGATAGAGAGCGAGTGCAGATGGTACTCCAAACCCGCGGAACGACTTATGGAACGGCTGAAGGTTAACTACCGTCTGACAGATACGACTATAGTCTGATGGCACCGCTAGGGGTCCGAACCTCAGTTCAGGCCGTCGTAAAATAGAAACATTGGCATGAAGAAGAAGAAGAAGTTAAAATTTTATAATTGTTCGGAACCCACGAATGGTTTATACGTCATGTATATGTATATATGTTGTTCACACCCACAATCCCATTCCGACATTAATTTTCTTGTTATTTCTGAGCGCCGTGAAATTTTGGCAAGGTCGCGGTTTATTTTTTATTATATTATAGCGCCAACACTAATAGGTTTCTGTGAATGAAAAATTGTTTTTGTATGTCTCATTCGCTAATAAAACTCCTTCTATTACAGAAATAGAAAGAGACGCCTAATGAATTAATTAATTTGATTTTTACATGTAAAATAAGATGCTCTATCACCTTAATAACCAATATTATAATAATAATAATTACACATTTTAAAATGTCTAAGCTAACAGCCGAAAATTGGAATTTTTTTTTGTAAACAACAATTATATTCTAAAATCTCGAAAACGGGTACATTTAGGATAGGGTGTCTCATAGTGTAATATATATCTGTCAGAAATGATGTAAACTATATACTCTTAACGGGAATAGGTCGATTTAACCAGTAAGCCTGTATTTATATGTGCCTGTGTATATATACATTTTCCTTTGATGGGGTGATAAACTTGTCAATGCGGGTGAAAACCACCAAACAACGACAATTATAAAACATATGATTATTATTATTTATATACTTACTAAAACTTTTTTCGACGTACACTCAACACCCCATTGTGAACTCTTCAGGAGTGTCAACCACACAGACATACTTTCAGACAATTTTATGTTTTATTTATCGCACTAGTTCAGTCGCCTGACTTGCATTATTATCACTGTCCAATGTTGATATACAAGAAGAGATATAAAACTCAGGAACTGGCTATAAATAGTCACATTTTCAGGAACTGGCTATAGAAGCGTCTTTTTTTAAATAATAGTTGAATGTTTTCAAAATATTGTAAACTTAGCTAATATTTTTGTTAATTAACCCTTTTTATAATATAAGATAATTAACCTAATTTTTTTTAACAATTTACCACAAGTTTATAAATAACTAGCAACCTATCCCGACGTCGCTTCACTTCAGGTCCAATGTTTGTTAACGCATTTATTTGTATATTAAGGATTTTTTTAAAGGAGAACAATTCCGTCATACATATTTTTTTCATAACTAGGCACGTAGCGTACGCAGCGAAAGCACTTAAAATAAATATTTTTCATTGCTACTCCGCTCCTATAATCCTATAGTCGTAGCGTGATGTTATATAGCCTATAGAATATTATATATTAGAAAGTTTGTGAGTATGGATATGGATGTTTGTTACTTTTTCACTCAAAAACTATTTAATTAATTATACATTAGAACAACACATAGGCTATAATTTAAAAAGATATGTAGATGGCGCGTATATAATGATAAATGTTAAGTAAGTGTGATGCAGACGAAGTTGTGAGGCTGATCCAGGCTCTTTAGGTCTAGTATACAATATATCTATACATATAAATAAAATTGGAGTGTCTGTTTGTAATATTGAAATAACCGTTTTTTACTACATGTATATGAATATAAATATGGCACGTACTCCAAAATAACTTTTTTTTACAAATTTTGTCTGTCGGTCTGTTTGTTCCGGCTATTCTCTGGTATGGCTGGACCGATTTTAACGGGACTTTTTTTGGCAGGGAGCTGATGTGATAAGGAATAACTTAGGCTACTTTTATTTTAGAAAAATAAAGTTAAATAGCACGCGGACGAAGTCGCGGGAACAGCTAGTATTACATATATTTGGAAGAAAATTTATATTCACAAAGAATAGAATCTATGTTATCGTATTTATATTTTGAGTAACAAATTGAAAACTAAATGACAATAATAAATCATCAAATTAAATAGAGTTTGCTTTACAAAACTCCTGCCGGCTACCGAATCGTTTATGACGCAGTTTTGGTTTGAGCGTTATTGAAATAGATTTCTGAATAACTGTATTATGGCTAGACGCCTCGTCTACCGGGTGCTCTGTACCCTGATGGAAGATAAATAAATGTAAGATGCTATTGAACACACACCGTGAGTATTAAGATCAAAACAAGTCGCAAAACAGATGTATTTTTTATATAACTGAAGTGGCAAACAACTTCAATGACCACCTGATGGTAAGTGGTATCCATATGGAATAGCGAGCACAATAGATCTATGTAGATCACAGTGCTATAGGTCCAAGCACCTGACAATTGCCCAACATCCCAATAAAAAAAAAATTGCCTAGAATATCGATTGTGAGTTAGGAAACTTACACGCGGTTCCTCCTGAAACCATCCTGGTAAATTCCTGGTGAATTTACCAGGAAGGGCTAACTGACCTGACCTCATACTCATCCTATCATCCTCCACTCCGTGTAGGCGGGTGCACCATTTCATTATCATATATATAAAAAAAAAATATGGACAACTAGTTGTGTCCGCGATTTTATCCGCGAGAAATTTATATATAGCCTAGGTGTTATTCTGATGTATAAGCTATATCACTGTAAAGTTTCAACAGAATCTGTTCAGTAGTTTCTGCGTGAAAGAGTAACAAACATCCATCCATACCTTCCCTATATCTATACATATAAATAAAATTGGAGCGTCTGTTTGTAATATTGAAATAACCGTTTTTTACTGCATGCATATGAATATAAATAAGGAACATACTCCAAAAAACCACTTTTCAAAATTTTTGTCTGTCTGTCTGTCGTTCTGTTTGTTCCGGCTAATCTCTGAAACGGCTGAACCGATTTTAACGGGACTTTTTTTGGCAGGTAGCTGATGTAATAGGGAGTAACTTAGGCTACTTTTATTTTAGAAAAATAAAGTTAAATTCCACGCGGACGAAGTCACGGGTACAGCTAGTTAATAATAAGATTAAAAAGCTTGTGTCATTAAGTGTGATCCGCAGCAATACAAAAAGACCACCAAATAATGGAATGAAGGTAGGCTATGATGACGTATTTCAAATGGCAAGATGGTAAGTGGTAACGTCGCCTCTACACATAAACAGCTGCTGTCGTCACAAAACACATTGTGACGCTTGTGGCGCCTCGTGGCCAAATTTGTTGTTATTGTTAAAAGTCTTTCGTTTACGCAATTTATAGGGTTTTGATAGCGACAAGTAGAGCTGTTGCAAATACGTATTGCGTACAAAGTAACTAGTATGGTACCTGTACTGAAGTAACGTATCGTTACTTAGTAATTATTATTGTTACTTTTGTAGTTACTGTAATTACTTGAATGTAGTTGATTAGAGACTGCGGTATGGTGATTGGAGATACTTTAATTTTCTGCATTTAATTTGTTACTACTACTATATGTATTTTCTTGTTATAGTCAAAATTTGGACGAAAGTATGTGGGAAAAAATTACATAGCAATTTATAGTAGTAACTTTTTTGTTTATTTATTATCTTAATTATAATCATTATTATCATCATAAGATAATAATGATTATAATTAAGTAGCTATTGGAGTAAAATAAACAAAAAAGTTACTACTATAAATTGCTATGTAATTTTTTCCCACATACTTTCGTCCAAATTTTGACTATAACAAGAAAAAACATATAGTAGCGGCTAAAAAATTAAGAATGTACCGTATGATTATAAAATAATAACCATTAAAAGTTACTAATAACGTAACAATACTGTAGTAACTAGTACGGGTACTACATTACCGGTAGCGGTACCGTTACAACTCTAGTTACAAGGTTCAATATGTTATATGAGATGACACCGGTGTCAGGGCATACTATACAATATTAGTAGATGGAGGGAAATAGCCATGGAATGTTAGAAGCTTTCATTTCTATTCCCGATTCATCTCCGTTTGATTGACAGTCGAACAAACATCGCTGTATTGCAGACTTTATATTGGTATTTGGAGTTGCTTTTTTCGCAAATACGTTCTTCTCACGGAATACGTCGCGTTCTCATAATAAAGCGCAATTATATAAAAAATATAAGTTTATTGTAATTCAAAATACAATGAAATATATAGAGTTTGCACGTCTGTGTGTTGACAGAATATATTGGTCAAGCAATCTTTACATAGTATAAAACAAAGTCGGTGTCGCTAGGGACGGACAGACCCCTATGGATGCTTAAATCTTTAAAACTACGCAACGGATTTTGAATCGGTTTTTTTAACAGATAGAGTAATTCAAGAGGAAGGTTTATAAGCGGCGAGTAGTTAGTAAAATATAAAGCACATTTAAACAGTTATTTATTTCCACTGATCATTTCAAACGCAGATTTGTCAGTTTTTTCTAATCAAATGTTGTTCAACTTTATATTTTTAAGATTTTGAGTGAATACAAACTAGGCATGTCACGCGGAGAGAAGGGGATGAGTGGGGAAAATAGAAAAGTGAATAGAGAGAGATGAGACGTCAAAGAGGAGAGCCCCCTCTCCTCTTTGTGAATGGGAAAAAGATAGAGAATGAGTCTAATTATTAATAATATAATCTAAACTAATAATTATTTAGTGTGTAACAAGTGTAATTAGCAATATCAGCCTCCTCCGTAAAAGAAATAGCGCTAAGGCACAAGATATTTCTACAGCCGTTAAAAAAATTGCTGGCTTCCTTTCCATAATTCATTCATTTAGTTTTCTGTTGACACATGACGTTGTTAACTCTATAATTTATGATGTAACGGGAACATATTTAATTTTAATGTGTTTTTTTAGATTTGTAGAATTCTTTAATGTTTTATCTCAAATGGATTCAGTGACAAAATGGAGAATGTAGGATTAAAAAAGTTATGTTGAAAATAATAAAACTGATTCTTTGTAGTTACATAAATATAAAATGATATTGTTTTAACTTGAAATATATCTTCATAACGTAATATTTATTGAAACTTATCAATGACAAACTTTAAAAGTAGTTCTATTATAAAATGTAAAATCTACTAATAACTAACTAATATTGTAAGGTGTTTTGAGGAAAAAACTCCGGAACCATAGTACCGATTTGAGAAATTCTTATTATACAGTGACATAAGACATTGTGTAAATATATACAAAACCCGCGAAGTTAGGACGAAGACAGGGCGGGTCACTGCTAATGGATGATTTGCTTATAATTTTCGTTGTTTTTTGAGGCAACAGAATTCTTAGTTGCCTACTACTTTTTCTTTTAATGTAATCCTAATATTTATTTCAACTATTATCTTTTAATGTATAAAATTAATTTTATATAATTACAAACACTCAATTGTCAATTTCACTATAAAAGTTATATAACCGTATAAAAAACATTCAATCTATAAAAAATAAATCACAAAACTCTATGAACGTGTGCACTATCAACGTAACGCGCGAAAATCGAAAATCGAACGTGTCGGAAGTGATATATCGACAACTCCCGCCAAAACGTATTTCTATATCGAATTTTTCTGCGCCCTTGACTGTCGAGCGCTAGGCTTACGAAGCAACTAACAGTTTTTAAGGCTAATTTCAAAGAGTTTCTTTCTGTAACTAAGAACGAAACGTGGGTGCTCCAACTTTAGAACATTAATCTGTTTTGTGGCTTTTTTATTGTGACAGGATTTACCTGTAGGTGACAGGCGATCATTAGATAGATGGTCAAGATCGTCATGGACATGTGAAAATAGAGTTCCGTAGAGTATTATCGTTTTACGTGATTGATACTCTACACACTACAGACTGATCATCTAGTAGAGTGTAACGTGTTGACGGTAGGGAAAAAAATTATAATGTAAAACTTAACGTTCATAAGCGGCTAAAATGTCCTACATGAATAAATGATTTTTGAATTTGATTTTGAATTTGATATAATGTTGAATAATTTTTAATAAACTGAAATTAACACTTATGCATTTAAGTTGCTGTAATATATAGAGATTCCTAGTAATATATAGATAAAAACTTACAAGTTTACTTCTACTTAATGTGTACTAATATTATAAAGCTGAAAAGTTTGTTTGTTTGAACGCGTTAATCTCAGTCATTACTGGTTCAAATTGAAAAAATATTTTTGTTTTGAATATTCCATTTGCTGAGGAAGGCTTTAAGCTATATAACATTACACTACGACCAATAGAAGCGAAGCATCAGTGAAAAATGTTGCTAAAACGGGGAAAATAATTCATATTTAAGGGCTTCGAAGATAATCGCGATAGTGTTTTTATGGATAACCACGTGAACGAAGTCGCGGGCATAGCTAAGTAAATAATAAATAGTAAAATGGACTTTCTAAAAATAACACCTAATTCTATGATTATTATTACATAGTATAAAATAAAGTCGCTGTCGCTGTCTGTCCGTCCCTATATACGTTTAAATCTTTAAAACTACGCAACGGATTTTGTAGCGGTTTTTTTAATAGATACGAGTGATTCAAGAGGAAGGTTTATATATATAATTCGCTAATTTTAGGGTTCGAATGAATGTACATGTATTATATAATACATGTACACCCGTGCGAAGCCGGGGCGATTAGCAAGTAAAATATAAACATCACATCTTTATAATATTTGTATAGATGTTTTATAGAGTTTTATTAAGTGTAAATCTTCACATAATAAAACTCTTAAATGACATCATAGATATGTTCTCGGTATTCATTACAAGACACGTATGAAGTTGACATTTTATACCTACGTCAAAGCATTTCCTCGAGTAAACCAGGATTGAAAGTTTTGACAAATTTAATTAGAGAATCAAAGATTTTTTAACTCTAAAAGAAAGCAATATATCGATTAACGCAGGTAAAAAATATTCACAAATCTCATTAGAGAATCCAAGATTTTTTTAAACAAAACTGCCGAAAAAACTGCAAAGGTCGTCTACGAAGTCTCAGCCTCACCTATTTCAGCCGCCAAGCAGCTCACTTTGTAACCTGTGTTTTGATTGAAAAATAGTGAAATCACAGGATACTGACATGACATCACACTCCTCTGGAATGACAACGCATGAGTGATATCACGGGTGTCACATGATAACGTCCGTACTTCGTGTACATAGGCGAAGGTTTTCCATTACAATTACAAAAACAACAAATGATATTAAAAAAACACTGATCTACATACAACAAATGTTTTAAAATACAGGAAGGTTTTCATTTATTTTTTCCATTCCAAGTACAAAAAAAACAAATGATATTAAAAAACACTGATCTACATACAACAAATGTTTTAAAATACAGGAAACCTTCCTGTATTTTAAAAATTAAAAAAATTATTACAAAAAATGTTTGAAAATACAGTTTTGTGTGAGTTTATTTCAGTAATTCAAACAAAACATATTGAGTTGCACCGCCCTACAATGCGTGACTCGTGGTTAAAATAATAAATCCGTTTATTTTTATAATTAACGAACAAGCAAAGGAAATACCGAATGCGTTCAAGATGTCGCGGCTAACTGTGACGGAACAAAAATAAAATGGAACCAGCGTTTCAAGTCTATGAAGGAAGTTAAAATATTAAGAGAAAAGATTTATATCTCTGTCAATGTACAGATTTTTTTGGGTTTCTTAATTTAATCCATTCTTGTACTATAAATGTATCTTTATGTTTGTTCATTTTCATGACTACAAATGGTTAAACGGATCGTCATACCTCATCCGTCATACTCGGGAACGAGTGCTGCTTGTAGGGATTTGTCACTACAAGAGATTTAATGTTATTAAGATTAAATCTCTCGTAGTAAGTAATTAATAATTATTACATAATATTAAATAATATATATTATATACCATTTAATAGAGTAACACGCAAATTTCTTGCTTTTTCTTGTGCTACCTATCCGAATGACCGGTAGATTAAAAAATAAGTATTATTATTCAGAAATTTAAGTTTATTTGAATAAAGAATTTTCTATTTTCTATTCTATTAATCACTACCAATTGGGGACTTTCTTTCTTAAAACTTAAAATACCAAAACTATCAGTTAAATATGAATATTTCTAAATTACGTTAAATTATACATCAATTTCTTATGGAATTTTAACGTTGTGGCTATCGTTTTGTACATAAACGTTGCGGGTTTGATATCTGCGTGCGACACATCCTTATTTACTTTTTAATTAATTAACAGGAAGGAGCCAACCATTATGGCGGCCGAATTATCGTCTTGTGGAGTCCTAAAGGTTAAGACACACGATAGTTATCGACTAGTAGGATTTCGGTATGGAAAACAATTCGGTTCTTTAAGCAACTTCACTAAGAAACCGAGGGTATGAATAGAACTGACAATTTTTTAGGGTGTTTTGATATTGAGAATATGTAAAAAGAGAGAAGAAGGGAAGAGAGGAAGGGCTATATCAAGTAGATTAAGGAAAAAGTTGGAGTCGTGTCGTATCAACTAAAGAGATTGATGGAAGATCCTGGAAAATGTCAAGAGCTCCCGACAAGAACGCGGCTCATAAATTATGAATGAATGAATGAACCAATTTTGTAATTTCAATGAAAAATTGACAATATTACAAACAGTAACTTAGAAGTTTAAAAAGAAATAAATTCTTTTCTTCCTCTAAATATTTATTTATCAACGTGCTTCGTGTGCACATGGCTTAATGAGATATTACAGGAATATCCATAACAAAGTGTAAGGAAACCACTAAACTGCTTCATGTCCACACATCCGGTAAGAGACGCGGTCGCTTTTGTAGTTTATCATTTATTTGTAGTGTGGTAATAAGTATATTTTTAAACAATTTAAAAACAAAACACCGTTTGTTGTTTTCACAAATGTATTACTATTAGATATATAGAAAAAGTATGTTTTTTTCAAGGCATGCAAGGGATTTGAGACCATACAGCCCGTTAATCTGCTACTTTATTTAGATTAATTAAAACTAGCTTTTCACGGACTACATGGTTGTCCTTCACCACGATTAACCAGCATAAAAAGTAACATCCATTGAAAATGCTATATACATATGTTGTCAAATTTTATTATGATTCCTTTGCGGTGTTTGATATATATATTATATTTTATATATTTTATTATATTATATTTTATTTATATAAGTTGTCTAGTACCCATAACGCAATCTTTGCTTAGCTTGGGATAAAATGGCGCTATGTGAATTGTTTTGATATATTATTATTATTATTTACATAGTCAATCAAATCGATACATCAACCATCGTTATTATTTTCTTTCTTTAATTGCGTTAAGCCCCTCTCTAGTTACGACTCTAATGTAATAAAAAAAAACATATCTAAATTTATTCTAGTAGGGTTAACTGGGTTATGCCCTAGATATATAGTCTAGATGGCTTTTATTGTGTTATGAGACACATGTGTGTGTATGGCCCAGTTCTAGGCAATTGGTATGATTGATTATTTATGGATAGATGGCACGACAATGTATATATGTAGGAAATTGAAAAAACGCCCAGGCGTCCATAGGCTACGGTAACCGCTTACCATCAGATGGGCCGTATGCTCGTTAGCCACCTAAGTGGTATAAAAAAAAAATTTTTGAACGATACGCAATTTTGGAACGATAATTCTGTATGATCTGTAGGGACATCTCGCTTCAGAGTAAAGAGAGTATTTTCTTGCATTCAATTTCAATATAATCTTCTTTTTATTAATCCCATTAATTTGTTGTCGTAATATGTTTTCTCTTCCATTCATCCCTACCCGTCATCTCGTTATTTACTCCCTTTCTTACCATATCATCTTTCACACAGTCCATTCATCTCTTTTTCGGCCTTCCTCTGCCTCTAGTAACCATCCAAGTTCAAACGTAATATAATTATTTAAATATAATGCGCGATAATATACTCATAAAGTTTTGCGCATTCTGTGAAAAACTGTAAAAAAATCAGGTAGAAAAAATTCATTTAACGACCTAACGCAGAAGTCTTATAACAGTCCAAAATAGCATTATCTACATCAGAATACCACTGATAAACCACAACAGAGTTTTGTTTACTCGCATCCAAATGTCTGCAGCTAGGGTTGCCATTTAATAATATAATAATAAACCAGGATCATTTACACAGTACCACCTAGTCCCAAGCTAAGCAGAGCTTGTGTTATGGGTGCTTTATCAAAATCCGTTCAGTAGTTTTTGCGCGAAAGAGTAACAAACAGCCACCCATCATTTATAATATACTAATAGAGATATAAGATTATTATAAAAATACATATAACAAGTGAAATTAATCCAAAAGACTGCGGCATTTAGTTTAGACAACCGGTATATGGTATTAAAACGCTTTCAAGTCAGTTTTTGATAATAAAACTGGTAAATCAGTGAAAAATTCGCATATGGCAACCCTTTTGAGCTGAATATCCGTCCTGTCTCTAAGATAGGCGTCGAGCCGGCGCTCAATTTAAATTTTGACGTGTTCACTTAACTATTTCTTTGTTCTACGTTGATTGTGTTCAGTGTCATCAAAATTTCAGCCGTTCATTCCACCATCATCATACATATAATAAAACTGTACATGAGCCGTGGATGTACAGTAAATCATGAACATTGCCAGGCCTTTATCACATTATTTGTGGTCGGCTCACTACGTCATTCTCTTCCACTGATCTCTATCGGCCGTCATATCTGAGCATACTCTCCTTTCATTCATATCATCTTTCACACAACCCATCCATCTTTTTTTAGGGCGTCCACTCCCTTTCCATCCATTCACGTTCATATTATACACTTTCCTTAAGACATGATCCTCGTTCCTCCGCATGAAAGGCCCATACCAGCTCAATCTATTACCTCACAACTTGTCTATAACTGCCGGAACTTTAAAACTTCCTCGTATTTACACATTCCTTATTCTGTCATTCCTAATTACCCCACACATCCATTTCAACATTCGCATTTCTGCTACATGCACACGCCTTTTGTCCGTCCCCTTTACAGCCCAACATTCAGATGTACATTAAATATTAAAAAAAATATATAGACAAAGAATATTAGTCATATATATTTTTGAGAAATAAAAAATATATTATTGAGAAAAAATGAACTTTGCGTGCCTATTGAGAAAAGTTATATTACAAGCACAGATTGCTAATACTGATCACTGTGGCTAAATTGTTTACATATCTAATTGTAATGCAAATAAATTACTTACATAATAAATTAATTATACATAAATACTTAATTGTACTCACCTCTTCTATAGACGATGACATCAAACCAGAACTGTAACAAAAATAATACATTTTAGTACACGAATAGATAAACAAGTGAATGTGGTACATTTGTAAGACTCTACATAATTATTTAAGACAATTTCCATGAATGCAAGTCTTGTAGCGATCAATAATTATTATTACAATAAAATACAGGCCATTTTGCTTCATAATATCACATTTTGGGTTAGGACTGTAATAATAAACGATCTCCATACGGTTCATCCTGGAAATCATCGTGGTTATTTCCTGGTGAATTCGACACGGGCTAACCTAACTTTGTGATCCTATCATCCTTCACGAGTACCAGCGTATACCATTAGCGCAAACAGGTGCACCATTCCCCTTAAGATCGATCCCCTGTCCAATTAAAACGGGGATCGAAATTACGACGGCCTGAGCCGAAGTTCGAACTCCTAGCGGTCCCTAACCTCCTTCACTATACAAACTATAAGTGTGCGAAATTTCATTCTCCGTCCGTGCAATCTCGCAAAAAGAGGTTTTTGCTTCCGTATTATTTGAGTCACATTCAGCGTTACTAGTATGTTTTAGCTTTTAAGATGTATAGTATATAAGATAGATAGGCGTTAGGCGATGATAAATTAGTTAGATAATAAGTATAAATCTATTTATATTATATTTGTTATAGTATAATTAGATTTATATATATATAAAATGTACCAATTACGTAAAGGTTAGTTAAGTAGAGAATGCCATACGACATTAAGCCCAACTTTTATACATGTTATATTGTACTAAGATTAAATATTAATAAATAAATGACTTCTTATATAGATAGCATATAAGAATACAGTAATGCTGAATAAATGTCTTTATTATTGTTTATATATATATATATATATATATATATATATATATATATATATATATATATATATATATATATCTATCCCTTTGATGGGGTGTTAAACTTGTCATTATTATTATTAATACAATGATTATTATTTAGTTAAAATATATTTTATTATATTATTCTCAAAAACAAACTATTTTTAGAGTATTTCAGATCTTACAAATAAACAATCCAATCTTTCTTTACGTTAGTTTACACTTGTCATGTTGCATACAACACTCATACAATTAGGGCGAATCAATCGACACCATAGCCATTATAAAACGATATCAGTTTCAATCATGCATTACGTCAACGGTCTGGGAGTTTTGATTACGTAACAACCCTAAAAATAATTTCATTAAATATATAAAATTTTTTTTTTTTTATGAAATTGTTATGCCATTTCAAACAAACTGACGGTACATTTGATGGTAAGTGGTAGCCATCGCCTAAAGGGACTAAGATATAATGTATCCTCTGTATATTATCCTGTAAAATACAAAATCGAAATATTTTTATTCGTGTAGGTCTATTACAGACTCTTAGCATATGTCAAAGTGTCAGTTCGAGCTAAGAAGAATTGATAAGAATCTCAGCTCTTATTCTTTTCAAATAACATGTTTACCTTATAAGATTCACAAAGAAGCATAGTTAAATAATTTTTAGAAACATCATACAAATTGTGATCTATTTAGTGTGATAAGTTCCAAGAGTCTAGAAATACTTAAATACGTTTCTGTTTTTTATAAATATACATAGAAAATACAGACAAAACACTATACAAACAATATTAATAATTAACACAATAGTTGCGTCGTGCGTTGAGGAATCGAAGCCACGACTATCGGAAGAAAAACGATGTGCTAAACCGCTAGAACACTGAGGCTGTCAAAGACAGATATTATAGGTACCATAAAGGTGACAGTAAACCCTGATAAAATTGGTACTGTATCGTAAAGGTTAAAGTTTCCGAGATAGGTTGTTTGATTATTCTCACATAAAAACTACTGGACAGATTACAATGAAATTTGGTAGACAGATAGATCAAATCCTAGATTATCATATTGGATACTTTTAATCTGAATTCACGCTACAATTACAAATTCATAGTAATAATACAATTGGCACTTACCAACAAAAGTATTTGCTCATCTTGTCATTTGTCCGAACAAATTTATAGACACTTAAAACATTATAGTCCAACAGTTAATATATCATATGTGGTATGAGTTAACACTAAACGTCATAATAAATATTGTGTGAATATGAGAATGGTTATGACATTGGTGAATATAAATTCATCTATACAGAACTTTATGTAAAGTAATTTTTATTACTCTACTATATAAAGTTCTCATCACTTCTTATTACTCTATATAAACCCTTTACAACCTTATTAAAATAAATAACCCTGGCCAATATACACAGCGCCATCTAGTCCCACGGTAAACCAAGCTTGTGTTACTAGATAACTGATATAAATACTTAGTTTTTTTTTATAAATACATAGAAAACAGCCAGACCGATACAAACAATCATACTCATGAATACAAATATTTCTGCCGCGTGATGAATTGAACCCGCGACCATCGGAAGTAAGGTGGTGTGCTAAACCGCTAAACCACCGAGGCCGTCACACATTTTAGTTGGAGAGGGATTTATTTAATTTTACGGCGCTGAATTTGAAGCGTCCTTTCTATTTCTTTGAATTTCTCTACTTGTTCTATACTATAACACGCATGTATTATACATATAAACCTTCATATTGAATCACACTGTCTATTGCTGAAAACTTCATAAAATCCGTTTCGTAATTTAGAGGATATAAGCGAACAGATAGCGGCGGCGACTTTGTTTTATATTATGTACTAGATATACCCGCGACTTCGTCCGTGTGAAATTTAACATTATTTTTCTAAAATAAAAGATTTTTAAATTATAGTATCCTAAGTTACTCTTTATTACAGCCGGAACAAACAGACAAAAATTGTAAAAAATGTTTATTTCAATATTACAAACAGACACTCCACTTTTATTTATATGTATAGATAAAGATACTATGTAATGATACTTGTAAAATGTAATGAATATTTGTTTACCCTTCTCCGTCAAATGTACATTATGAATGAGTCACACTCATAATCACACACACATAAAAATCACACAATCATAAAAAAATGACGAATCAAAAGTGTTACATTTGTATCTTATTTGTAGTAAGATTACTGCCATTATAAAAAAACCTAACATAACTGCAAATACAAACTCTCCGTACCAATGTTTACAATATTAACAACTTTAAGAAAATTATTATACATGTACGATTAAATTAACAATATTAAAAACATTTAATATCAATAAAAAGCGGGTGAAATTAATTTGACAACAAGAAATTAAGTTAATAATATATAATATTGAGACGCCTGAACAAATCTCTACAAATTGTAACTAAGAACAAAACAAATTCAAAATATCTTTATTCGTGTAGGTCTATTACAGACTCTTATGATATGTCAAATATGACGTCAAGATGAGAAGACCTTACAAGAAACTCAGCTCCTATTCCTTTCAAATATTGTTTACAATAATACAGATTCATTCATAAATTCAAATTTGGGAGACTACATTGACCATCAGCATATGCTATTGAAATTTTGTGAAAAGTAAATAGTGTAATCAGTGTTCGTAACCCGTACAGAACTGCGGTCGCAATAGTTTTTAAATATAGAAAACCGCATTCAAATCCATCAATCCATTTAAGAGTTATAATAACACATACAGACACACAACACGTCACATATACAACACCACTCTTTTCGTCAGGGGTCGTAAACAAGTTTAATATTTATAATCACTAATTTGTAATTCTATTACTGTTAGTCTATGGCCACTAGTGTATTACACATATAAATGTCAGACACTGCAGTTGTGTTGTGTCATTAGTGTATAATGAGTGAGACACTCGCCTGCAAACTCAATTGTGGACAGAGGAAGTTTGTACTATGAACTGACACGGTTAATATACAGGATGATTAACATCGTTGTTATTACATATTTGCGTTTTCTAATAGAGTTTATTAGAAAACGCAATAACAACGATGTTAATCATCCTGTATATTAACGTTGTAGATTTCATTAATTTAATGAAAATATTGATAGATAGATTAGATAGATAGATAAAACATTTATTGTCAACAATAAACAAATTACAGAGAATACACCAAACGATCATTTTGACAGAAAATTGTATCAAATTCATTATTACCAGTTGAGAGATAACCAACATATGATTATGGAAGATAATCTTGAAAGATCTTTAATAATAGCAAAAAAACAAATACTATATTGACAATTACAAATATTTCGACAATATTTTATTTTTATTTAGCATTGTAAAATACATACAACAATAATTTTCGCCCTTCTAGCATCAATCCAAATTTTTTAATAACGATTTCAATTTATATGACAAAACAACGTTTACGGGGTCAGCTACTATAATATAATAATGTTATAATAAATAATATTATCATAATATTAATTTAATGATGATACTTGTATTATTTTACTGATAAAGGCTATAACAGAATAGCAGAGAGGGTGGACTCACTGCCCCCACTGAGTTATATACCGTTTTGTCTCATTCATTAGTTTTAGATTATATTATTGTATGGGCAACAGTTGTATTGTGTGAAAAGTTTTTGTTTGAGACAAATAAAGATTATTATTATTATAATTATATTGGAGCATGCTGTAACCGGTACATTGTTTATGGCCGGCCTAAATCGTCGCGTCATATTGCATACAAATCGCAGCTGTTGGCCCGGTTTATGTTTATATATGGCTATCAACTACATATCTACATTAAAATATCAGGATGTCCGTATTTGTTTCTAAGAGTTAGGGAGAACATGTATATACAGTGCAACTTCCATGTAACAAATCGGAAGAGAATATGTAAATATTAGTTATATCAAGAAATTTGTTAAAGTGACGTTATGGAAATATTAGTTACTAACTACTCGCCCTGGCTTCGCACGGGTGTACATGTATTATACATATAAACGTTTCTCTTGAATAACTCTATCTATTAAAAAAACCACTTCAAAATCCGTTGCGTAGTTTTAAAGATTTAAACATACAAAGGGACGGACAGATAGCGACAGCGACTTTGTTTTATACTATGTAATGATGATATCAAGAAATTTGTTAAACTGTCGTTTGTTTATTGAGGTTGGGGTTGACCTAAGATTTGTAAACGTATAACTAGCCGCGACTTCGTCCGCGTGGAATCTACTTTATTTTTCTAAAATAAAAATAGCCTAAGTTACTCCTTATTACATCAGCTACCTGGCAATAAAAGTCCCGTCAAAATCGGTTCTGCCATTTCAGAGATTAGCCGGACAGACAAAAATTGCAAAAAAAAATATTTTGGTGTATGTACCGTATTTATATTCATATGCATGTAGTAAAAAACGGTTATTTCAATATTACAAACAGACACTCCAATTTTATTTATATGTATCGATTCTATACTTTTTTTCAGTGAGCAATAAAGTTTTATTATTACTAGTGGTCGCCCAGTAGTCGAAATTCGACCATAAACAATTTAAATTATAAGTTTAAACATTATTAAGCTTTTATTATCAAAGACTATAGACAAATAATATTAAAGACAACAAACAAACATATTAAACTATTCTCAAATTTACCACAGAATTTAACAATAAGCAAAAGAGTATATATGCATGTGTTTATTTAATCTTATTAATAATATTATAAACGCGAAAGTTTGTGAGTATGGATGGATGTTTGTTACTCTTTCACGCAAAAACTACTGAACGGATTTTAATGAAACTTTGTAATAATATAGCTTACACATCAGAATAACATTATAACTATAAATTTCACGCCGGTGAAACTGAAACTGAAATCAGTATGGTATATGTAATGTTTTTTTAATAATTTAATGTATTTATTAGAACATTTTTCCATACAATAGAAAAAGCATACCACATTATAACATCTAATAAAATTTCCGTGAAAACATATAACAAATGTGTAGTGGAGGATGTTTTTCGTATATTTATGAGATTATTGAATGTGATAATAGTACGAGATTAGATAAACTAGTATTGATTTCAGCGGGCTTCCTTATACGATATATTTGATGTGAAATACCACGGTTTTAGTTTTATCTACATATAATAAAATAATAAACGAACCGTGTCTGTACATTTATTATTGAAAAAAATTACACTTCGCGCTTGTTATAGAGAAACAAGGTTTTTCAACGTTGCAGTATGTGCAGTATGTATGTTATATATATATTTTTTATCTTTAAGTATATTGTATTAGTATCTGTATTTTGGACCTTATATTTTGATGTTTAGTTTTCATTATTTATGACATTTTTATTAAATTATTATTTGCAAATGTTGACCCACTCAACACTTCCTATGCCACGCTCTATTGGGTTGACTGTCCTGTAGTCCTCCTTTGTTAACATTAGTTGTAATTAATATACTTACAAATGTATTTAAGTGCAATAAAGAGTATTATATGTTTGTGCGTTTGTGCACGCTAATCTCAGGTTTTAACCGAATTATGTGGTAGCATTCCATTCCACTAGGTTTTCTATGATAAAGTTGAGTTAATTAATATTATTATTGAAATATATATTAACATATTATTTAAATTGCGTATGACGTCGCGATACGGCTACTTTATATATATAATAATAATAATAATAGTTGTGCCTGCGTCTTATGTGATATTGACCAAATATATTCAATAATCTAACCCACCTAACCAAAAAAAAAATCGTTCTAGCTTCAAAAATTATGGTTTTGTATCCAAAATTTCATCCCCTTGTTTATTTTACAGACAGACAAACTGGAGTTACTTTTCCATTTATACTATTAGTAAGGAAGTAACGATTATAAAGTGGATATTAGACAGTTTGTATGTTTGTTAAGGACATACTGAAATAATGAGTTTAAAAAAAAATGGAACGGCAACGATGAGCGGTATCACGGTATCACGGTAGCCGTCATCTATATACACAATGCTTCGTGTATATAGACGACGCTTACCACTTACCATCAGGTAAGCGTCAGTTTTTTTAACACTATACCATTATTACATATAAAAAATTATATATACAGATGTATATATATCTACCGTTCATTTAGTAGATAATAGGTCAATTTATATGATGCCACAGTGACACGCCGAATTATTTATATTAACTGCAATTGATACCGGGTTCAATGATCGCGATATGGAAACGAGATGTTCCAAGATGACATTTGATATGAATATACCGAGATAGACACTGTAAAAACAATTGACGATTGTTAGACATTGACTTTAATTTTTGTAATTTGTTGAGTTAAAGTTGGGCTCAAAAGAATTAGTATCCAAAGCCGTAAAATATAATAAATAAAAATAAGTTTTGAAAATAAATTGTTTTAAATATACCGAGTCGGTTTATTTCTAAACTAGCTGTACCCGTGCCTTCGTCCGCGTGGAATTTAACTTTCTTTTTCTAAAATAAAAGTAGCCTAAGTTACTCCTTATTACATCCGCTACCTGCCAATAAAAATCCCGTCAAAATCGGCCCAGTCATTTCAGAAATTAGCCGGAACAGAAACACAAACAAAAAATGTTATTTTGGTGTATGTACCGTATTTATATCCATACGTATGTAGTAAAAACGGTTATTTCAATATAACAAACAGACAGTACAATTTTATTTATATGTATGATGTATGGACAAATGATTTTTGTATATATTGTTCATATATATAAGTGACAGTTACCATTTACCCTAATTATTTTATTATTACAATTATATAAAAAAAGAGATAAAGACTAAACGGTCAACGGACATATAATGCGAAATAACAAATATTAGTCTTTTGCTATTAATAATTCGAGGAAAAATCTAGTACCGACGAAGACCTGGCAGGCGTCGCATGTTTTGGATAAAGAACTTAAGACACTAGTTCGTGATTAGCACTAGACCCCTGTTCAGAATAGCGGATGGATAAGTTCAAGTATCTCTGCACATCCTGAAGGTTGATTAATAGAAAATGCCTATAGCATTAAGTCCGATTTTTGTACCATAATTTATTAGTCAATAAAACTGAAATAAAAAACGCCTTGTTGGTCGCCAAACTCCATATTCGTTCTTCTTTATGTCTATATGTATCAAGTCAAATATAAAAATTATTTATTCACGCTTATGAACGTAATTTTTTTTGTATTATTATTATTTTCCTTACTGTCCAGTTCAGTATACAGATTCAATTTTTTTTTCGGACTACTCTAATGCTTTTGGCCGCAGCTGGCCTTTACAGCTTCACCGGACGTTAGGGGGCGAGTTCAGATGGTCCCTAAACCCGCGGAAGGACTTATGGAGCGGTTGAAGGCCAACTCCTGCCTGACGGATACGACTTTAGTCTGATGGCACCACTAGGGGTTCGAACCTCGGCTCAGGCCGTCGTAATTTCGATCCCAGTTTGAATTGGACGGGGGATCGATCGGAGGGTACAGATTCAATTGAGAAGAACTGGCAGGAAAGTCAATTGGATTTCTTTTTTTTTTCTAAAAAGGCAGTTTTTTTGCAATGTTTACTTATATATATATATATATATATATATGTGTCTATGTCTAACATTAAATGAAAATCACGTGCATGAACAATTATTGCCATGCACGCTCGTCATTTAAGTAATCGTTTAGTGAGTAAGGGTTTGCTCAGTAAATATAATTTAGATATTTTAAATTTATTTAAGGGTAATACTATTATATCCTTTGGTATATTATAGTAAAATTTATACACATTCCCATAAAAGACCCATTGCCTTTTTATAAATGATACTTAGGAACAGTACGGTTGTCTTCAAATCTTGTATTATTGTTATGAATATTGCTGTTTTTTGGAAATAATTTTTGGGTACATATAGAATATTTGAGTTGTTATATAAAGAAGCAGAAGAAAGATGAAACTATCTCTCTTTTCTCGGTGTAACAAGAAAGTGTTATTACGTCACAAGTATCGATACACTATTAAAACACAACCACAACCAAAACGATCGAAACTCGTACGTCCCGTACGGTGGACGCGGTGTAACTGGGCTTATCTTATCAGCACTCGATTACGGACTGTACTTGTATAGGTGTACATTTCTATACATTTTGGTAGTATCGCGTACAGAATTGAGGTTGGAATTTCGACCTTGCAGTTTATTCATATTATATATATTATTTTTGGCAATACACAATTAAACAGTAATTAACATTAATACATATGTATTTTTTTAGTGATAAGTATAGTATAAGTACAGGAGCCAACAACAGAAACAGTGCTGCAGATTTCGCTGTAGCTTTATGCTGAATCGGCAGCCTATTCACTTTTACGGCACATAAAGGCACCTTGATTTATTTTATTAAGTCATGATTTTTTTTGTATCTCATGTAACATATATGTCTGTAATTGGTAAAAGAAGAATTTATCTATCTATCAACGGGTCAAACTCATTGACGGAATGATGCGGGTTCGAATCCTGTAATATTTTGCAATTGCAATATCTGAGCCGTTCGCAGTAGTAAGGCGGTATTTTTTTTTAACTGAATTGGCGAACTATCTATCGGTTATTTGATAGTAATAATAATAAACCAGGAAAATTTACACAGTGCTATCTAGTCTATCTGATATTAGGTTTGTTACTGGTGTGTTGTTTACACACCATGTCGCATGTTGAGTGGAGCGCGTTTATTTTTAAAAACTCGACCTTCAGCGATCGCTATTTTTTTGAGTGGTACACGATGTCCTATTGTTGATCTTAGATAAAATTTTGGTCTGGATCGATCAAGCCATTTCGGAGGAGTATCGTTAGAAAGAGTGCAAATCTGATCTCTAAGATCGCTCCGCTCAATAAATGATAATAAAGTATTATTATTAATAGTAGTTTTATTAATGAGTATGACTGTTTGTCTATCTGGGTGTTGTTTCCATGCATAATAAGAATACATTTTTAAAGATATATATAATTAAGCATTTCTATAAGTTGTTTTGAACCTGTAATACACTTAATTAAGGACTGGATGACATTGTGAGAATTGTCCTAGGTTATTAAAAAAAAATCTATCTCCCGACATCTAAGATCATCTAAGACCATTAAACAACTAGGCCAAAACGGTCTTATCGATCCAAGAGAGCTCTGCTTAATTAAGGACTAGATGATACTGAACGAATTGTACTGGATTATTTTAAAAAAACCTAATTCCCGATCTCTCAGTCTTAGTAGAAGGATTAAAGAACTAGGTTAAGAAAAAAGGAACCTACCTGTCTTCAAAGAAGCTGGGATAGTTCATCAAGTACGACTGCTCCATCAAACTGGTATCTTCAATGACAGGCCTGTCAAACGACTTGTCACTAGTCATCGACCTGTCAGCTTGGCTGTCAAGCGGCGGCAGACTTTGACAGTGATCGCTGTCGAAGGACTTGGATTGTTCAGATCTGTTTTTCTGGTCCCAGAGTTTCTTCGTCTCGTCTTGCACTCTTCGTTTTAGTTCTGATATCTTCTCTCTTTCATTCTCTATTAGTTGACAACCTGAAACGACACAGGTACAGAATAATAATTAAATAATGATATAGAAAGCTTCTTTACATAACAAAGTCTGACATTGTACATAACAAGGGGCCTGACGAGTCACAATTGTTCTGTGTATACAATCATGAAATCTAGAACACCTCCAATCCTAGGACGGATCTTATATTTTATTAGGTGTGCCCGCGACTTCGTCACGCAACGCACCTACAAATATGAATAATTTTCCCCATTTTAACAACATTTATTACTTATGCTCCGCTTCTATTAGTCGTAGCGTAATGTTATATAGCTTAAAAACTTCCTCGACAAATGGACTATCCAACACAAAAAGAATTTTTCAATCCTAACCAGTAGTTGCTGAGATTAGCGCGTTCAAACAAACAAACAAACTCTTCAGCTTTCTAATATTAGTATAGATGACGTATTATTTTAATTTTAATATCAATATACAACTGTTGTTTATGTATAAGAACAGCACCAAAGGCATCATACTGTAGTAGACTTTATAAAAAGTTGTCTATCTCGGGTGTACCACCGCGTGGGTACCTCAGTCTCACCTATTTCAGCTGCAAAGCAGATTGCTTTATAAACTGTATTTCGGTTGAAGGGTGAGAGATAATATAGTGAAATGAAAGCACAGGAGTCATGATATCTTAGTACTCTGAAATGGAAACGCGTTTGTGGTATCACGAATGTCACGTGATAACATGATGTCAGAACTGTTCATTTACGTGTCGGTTACTACTTGCTATCAGGTGGACTATCAGCTTGTTTGCTATTCCAATTACATAAAAATATGGATTATGGAATTATCAAACACTAACCTTGCTCTTCCAATATTTCTAGCCTCTTTCTCTCAATCTCCATTAAACTATCGAGCGTTTTCTTCCCCAGCGAATTCATATCCGTGTCACTTGAAAGTAATGGCGCATCTATGGTCACTTTTGAAATCCTATCTATATCATCTTGAGAGGGAATCTTTCCTGAATCAGAGATTTTTTGAAATTCCGTCAATATTTTATTGTTCGGTTCGTCTCCACAACTTTTTCTGTGCAAAACTTTAGCCGGACTGTCCAGTGGATTACCTGAGGAATTTTTACGAATTAAACTATCAAAGGTGACTTTGTTTTTCTGATTATTTGCATCATCCTCTAATTGTTCTTCCTTGATACAATCTCCTTCTTTACCCAATTTATCGGGAGATAATGATTTCGCTTTAACGTATTTATTATCACTAATAACGGGTTTAGCATTCTTAACATATCGTGTACAATTAGAAGTCTTACCGTCTTTTTCCGAATCCTCTGTTTTGCTAACGCTATTCTCTCGAGATTTTCTTCCAAACGAATCTTTCTTAATAATTTTACCTAACGCAGCAAAGGTTGGTATCTTAGATGACGAATTGCTTTTGACAGGACCGTTGTCTTTCTTCTCTTTCTTTTCTTTCTTAGAATTTCTCAAACTATTAAATTTATCCAAATCATTCTCTATATTCTCATTATTATAGAAAATATTTTCATTTAAACTTTGAGACATGATATCAACTTTTTCAGGTGATTTCTGCTTTTTACTTTTACGTTTAAGCGAATCGAAATTCCTCTCCCAAAATCCTTTCTTCTCTTTAGAAGAAGTAGAAGATTTAGACGGACTTTCGCTGATTCTTTCCTCTACATCGACAACGTCACCAATAACTCTCCTCTCGATATCCACAATCATAGATTGGGACATTCGATCTATAGAGTTGAACTTGTCTTTTAATTGTTTCGTGTGTTCCTCGGATATTTTCGTAAGATCGAGATCGTCACTATCTGAGCTTTGTGGTGAATACCCAAATTCGCCAGACTTTGCCCTCGTTATGTCAGTGAAAAATGCACTATCTGGAGACTGCGTTCGTTCTATATAATTAAGTTTAGCTAGTATAGGTTTCAATTCTTTTTCCAAACCTTGCACTTTGCTGGTTAAATCCTCAACTTTGTTAAGTAGGCGGACGTATTCGGCTCGTAAGACTTTAGTTTCATCTAAGGCGGATGTAAGATTGCTATTAGCTTCGGATTTTAGTGTAAGTATACGAGCTTTCTGAGCGTCAATCTTTTTCGATAGTAGTATTATGTCATTTTGGAGGTCTTCTCTGTTTGCCAATCTGGGAAGGTAAAATTTCCAGACTTAATAAAAACTATTATTATTCATAACTAATATAAAATAAACATTTATTCTTGCATACTAATGTTATAAACACGTTTACTTGTTTGTAATCAGAAAATTGAGAACTTACAATTCAGACTCTTCTTCTAAATGCTGAAATTCTAAGTCTTCGAACATTTTACTTTCGTTGTCAAGGATGTCTTGAGCATTTTGTAGTTCTTCTAAAGTTGCTGTGTTATCTTTGAGGTCTTTTTCTAATCTGAAAAGTCAAGTTAATGGAATTAGTACATACATTGTAAAAATATAAATAAGTATCTGTCTACAGTACTCAACTGCATTCCGTTTTGTCTATGTACTCCTTAAGGGATCTGGAATACTTCTTCCCGAGAGAATAGTTTTAATTATTCTTTCTTGTATTAACACACAACGCGAAATAAAAATATTTTTATAAGGTTAGTATCCATTTGTGTGTCTGTGGCATCATAGCTCCCAAATAAAAATAGATTTTATTGGGTTACGTTGAACTTTTTTTATGATATTTATAGCTGATGTGATCTAGTTGATTTTTTGCTAACATTTGTCAAGATCTTTTTAGGTTTTTGATACCTAGTTGACGAGAGATTTCATTAGCTATCAGGCTTCTTTTAATTTAATTAAATGTACTTGTTTATTACTTACCTCTCCACTTTCGTAGTAGCAATATCTACTCTATCTCTCATTTCATTTTGCCGACATTCCTGCTTCTCTTTCAGTTGTTTGATCTCTTCTTCTATCTTTTTGGCATTTTCCAGCAGTTCCATTTTTTTCTTTTGTTCTATGTTCAGTATTGCTATTTCTGAGTCGTACTCGCCTTTGATAAGAGCTTTCTCCATTTCCAACTAGAATTATGAAAATAGTTTCATTATTGTTTTATACAAAAGTACTTTTTGAAAGTTCTATATCATGAATAAAAAGAAAAAAAAAATGTAACATAAAGTGTATAATTGTAAGCTAGCAATACTCACTTCTCTTAAGATTTCATCCTCTTGTGATCTGATTTCCGACATCTTACATTTGATCTCGTGTATTTCCGCAACGTATTTTTTCCGGTCTTCTCTTAAACTTTCATATTTCATTTTCAATTCTTCAACATTGTCATCTAATACTGTACTTTCAAGCGAATCTGCTTCTATGTCGATTTTCCTGATATCTTCAGTTATATGTTTCATTAGCTTTTCTTCTTTGTTTTGTTTTAAGTCATTTTCAAACTCTTCTAATTCTGGTATATCTGCCATTAGTTCTTTTTTGACATCATCGAAACTTTGATTTTTTCTGAGATTGCTTTCTTCGATGATTGCAGTTGTTTCTTCTTTTGGTGTGCTGGGCTTAGAATCTTTAGGTTCTTGGACAGATGAAGTTTCGTCTTCTTTATCGATAACTTTAGAATACCTAAATTCTATATCATTTGTTAAATCTGAATCATCGATCATTGGTATTTCTTCTTCAAGACTAAGTTGTTTTTCGATTCCTCCAAATTTAACTTCGCTTTTTGATTCAAATGGACTATTTTCTTTTGAAATTGTCTGTTTTGGAGATGTCTCTATTAATATGTCTTTTGAATAAGTTGCTTTTGGAGATACTTCTCTTGTATCGAAGTCCGGTATATTGCTATTTTCTTTAGGCGGTGGAGTAGGAAAAATGAAATACTGTGGAGATGGCAAATTCTTATGAGCGAAAGTTGTCTTTATTCGAGTCCTTGGACTTTGCGTATTTGGAGATTTCGGTTTTAAATTACCATATACATTATTCCTATTGTAATACATATTTTCGTAAGGGCTGCCTACAGGCGAAGAGACTGCTACTCGATTCTCACCTTGGTTGTTCATTTTTCTTATCATTACAGGACTAGATAACTCGTGTGTGTCATCGAATACTGGTATACCAATTTCATCCATACGACCAACGTTTTTAGTATGATTTTTAATTGTAACTTCTGGTGTATTTTGTTCTGTCTGGGAAACGTCGATATTTTCGTAGCTAGACAAGTTCCTTTGCGTTGGAAGTGATTTGTTTTGAGTGTTGTTGCGGTTGTGACTAGTATCAAATCTGAAATTAATGGATATTATTAGAATTAATAAAAGTTGATTTTAAGATTTTATCAAATAAAAGAATATTTAAAAGGAAACAATATGTGTTAGCTAGTTAGCTAGTTGTGCCGGTGGTTTCATCGCGAGAAATTTATAGCTTGTTATTCTGATGTTTAATCTTAAATTTGACGACCTCGGTGGTCTAGCGGTCTAGCACACCGCTTTACGTCCGATGGTCGCGGGTTCGATTCCTCGCACGGCACAAACATTTGTATTCATGAGTATGATTGTTTGTATCGGTCTGGGTGTTTTCTATGTATATTATGTATGTATTTACGAAAAAAAAATATCTATGTACTTGTATCAGTTATCTAGTATCCTTTAGATAGCTTAATCTGGACTGTGTGAATTGTTATTAGATTATTATTATTATTATTATTATAAATTTCATTCAGTAATTTTTGCGTCCTTCCATCCATCCATAATCACAAACTTCTGTCTTTATAATATTAGTAAGATTTAGTATATAATTTGTGTACCATATTAAATATGGCCATAACTTAAAAATTTATAGGGTAGGTGATATTAATAAAATCTTGAATCTCTGCTAAATTCGCAGCATCAAAGTACTGTGTATAGTAGCTTGACGTTAGCTACCTCAAGATAAGATAGTTGTTATCTACAGATGTAAGTTAATTATTTGTATGTATATTACTATTGTTTCCCTTCCCGGTTCTCATTGTCAAGTACTCGTATTTTATACTAAAACGCTTAAGAATTAAAGTTGAAAATAGCTTGTGAGAAATTGTGATTTACATAATTATGTTAATTAGAATAAATATTAACGAATAGATTCGTCGTTAGGAAGACTGTTTTAGAAAGTACTTCCGACATCAAGTTATCGTATGAAACTCTTGATACCACTCATGCGTTGCTAATCCAGAGAACCAAAATGTCATGCCTCTTATCCCCTATAACCGAAGCACAGTTTACACATTTTTAGGTCTTCCTACTAGTTTACAGGGGTAAGTAAGTAGCTTTAGGGATATTAGTCCATATTGCTACCCCATTGCTCGCAATGTGCCATGTCAGGTTGATCTCCACGCGATTCCCTCTAGAAACCATCGTGATAAATTATTGGTGAATTTGTTACGATGGGCTAACTGACCTGACCTCATGCTCATCTTATCATCCTCTACTGGTGCCCCGCCAGCGTAAACCGTTAGCGCAGACGGGTGCGCCATTCCATTATCATATACAAAAAAAAAGTCCATATCCATATATACATATAACAATCCCCTAAATTCCAAAGTCGTTACATTAAACATGTGAACGTGGGTTAGTTTGTCTGTCACATAGATATTCTTCTTCTTTTTCTTCTCATTCGATACGCTCTTGGCAGCACGGTCGTGATCATTATATAGTGGAGTGAGAAGCAGATGTCATTCGGCTTACGACATCTCGCCATTTCTCCCGAAGATAGAATGGCAGCTAGTAGCTGCCATTCTGGTACACTTGTGGAGTGGACCGTATACTGGTATATATAGATATACTTACTTATAATATCCCTCACTGGTTTGAACAAAATTAGGGTTGTTGAGAGCGACGCTACGTGGCAGAGATCCGTTGGTTATGATTTTATTGTGCGACCTTTTTTCTGTGGGTGTTATTGGGGTACCTGAAATATTTGAATTAATACAAACATATTATTTTAATTATTTACAAAGAGTTTTTATATTTGTTCTTTTTTATGTGTAACATACAAAGTATAACAAATGAAAATATATCTTCGCTTATTAATTAAAATTCACAATAAGTATATTGCTAAAAGAGATAATAGTTTTTTTTATCAAAAAGTGTACTGCAAATTTAGTAACATACCTACAATTTTTTTAAATTTATTTTCTATAAGTTATACATAAATATCGTCACGGCTGTCTTTCATTGGCGTAGACAGAGACTAAAGAAGTAGAACTAAACTAAACTACTACTACTAACTAAAGAAGAAGTAGCGGCTATCGTCCGCTACGATTCCTACATACCAATTTTGCATACTTTACATTCCTCAATATATTCCTACGAGGTAGTAACTATCGCCTATATACATAACACTTTATCACGTTATCATGCGATACAACTCATGCATTGCCTCCAGACAACTGAGATGCCATGCCTCTTATCCTGTAATATCACTCCCTAATCAACACCCTACAATCGAAACACATCTTACAAAGCAGCTTGCTTTGCATGGCGGCCCAAGTGGGTGAGACTGAGGTCTTGCTACAGCTTATTGGAATTGTGTGAGTTGTGCACGAGTTAAAAAAACTCACCTGTGGCGATTTGTCGTTCGTATTCAGCGCACATGTTTAGGATCTCTTCCAGCCGCGCTGTTTCAGCTACCTTCTGCTCTTCTTCTTTTATTCTATCCTGGTATGCCTGATGACACATTAACATATGATGACACAAAATATAGAATAGACGTTAATAAAATTAATAGTATTATATTAACTATATTATGTGTGTATTCTTTATTGTACACACACATACATAATAAAAAATTATACAGAATAAAACAAAGTAAAAAGAGATCTAGAAAATGTTATAAGTATTTTTCTATTAAAATATTGTTCTAATTATATTAACTATATTATGTGTGTACTTATAAAACAAAGTATCTAAGTTTTTCTATAAGTTTTCTAGTACCCATAACATAAGCTCTGCTTAGCTTGGGACTAGATGACCCTTTGTGAATTGTCCTATGCTAATATTGTTATTATTATGTATGTAGAAAACACAGAGACCGATACAAACAATCATACTCATGAATACAAATATTTGTATCATGCGAAGAATCGAATTTATTAGAATTAGACCATAAATGCCGGCAATAATAATACATAATGGCATTCATCTTTTCCGAATGTCCTATTTTTCGTAACTTTATAAAAAAAAACTACAGACAACACACTTTCATTACATTGTATTTTCAACCAACTTCAAAGAAGGAGTCTCAATTCAATTGTAATTATTACGTGTTTTTAACTCTAATTACAAACCTTCCCGAAAACAAGAAGTTCTTCTAAGTAGAAACTACTAAAAATGAACTAAAATAGTATCCTGATTATCTGTATGAATGGCGCTCCTCTACCGTGCCTTCCTAAACTTTTTAAACCTACTTTTTTGTCAATTGAAAGCTAGTGCTTCCCGTATTATCACATTAAGAAAAAGCCTATCGTACTTACCTGTAAACAAAAACACAGTAACGCACACCATTTTAATCTTGTTTCATTAATTCATTGTGTAATTTAATGTAAACAATATATAATTAATCACTGATAACTTAAAAATATGCTTGTATTTTCTTTTAATGTTGGTGCAATAATGTATTATGAATATATAACAAATTATTAAGGAATAGTCACATATTTTAGAACATAAAAACTGTATAGGTTACGCTAGATGTTTAATTAAACACTAAAATATAAATGTCGATATACGATAACGTACCCAGTTGGTTATCTTTTACGTTCCTTGGTAATCTTTAGCCTATTGGAAACATAAAGACTTATCGACATTATCTATAGTTATTTTGCAATCTGTGTTATTTTATTTGTCACCTATTTTTTATAATCTACTAGGTGCTACCCGCGACTTCGTCTACACAAACTTTCAACCCTTACTTCAACCCCTAACAGTTATTTTTTGAAATAAAAGAACGCTATGTTCTATCCTTGTGATACGATTTATCTTTACATTAAATTGTATTCAAATCGGTTCAATCGTTGAGATATAAAAATGTAAAAAATGGAGAGAGCTTTTATATTATAAATTTTTATATTATATAGAACTATAATATTAATATTTCTAGATACAATGCCACATGTATTCATATTCACGCGTTATAGGCAATGAAAAACATATATACAACTTACAGACCCGGACATGCGTTGCTGTGGCTAAAGTTCTTGAATAAAATAATATTGCGACTATAAATTGAGATGTAAGCTATATCTTTCAAGTTGGATCAAATTGCACACAATGTGCAAATCAATCCATCGCGGACACAACGTGACATATAATTTTTATATATAAAATGTAATAAGCATATGGATTAATTGTAGATAGTTTAGTCTAGTGGTATATCGTAGTGCTATAAATTTCTGATAGTGTGCGGCAAGCCTTATTGTTCTGATACAGTTGGGGGAATTTGGGAGGTACCTACCTATATACGCTTTCTATAAAGGTGACTACAGACGATAAAAAAGTCTAGTCTCAGATATAACATAGCGATAATATCCCTGGATACTTTATAACGCTATCCCTGCAGACACGTATATAACAATTGACATAAATACTTAAATATTTTTTATAAGTAGACAATACCCATTCATCCCTGGACACTATATAACGCCATCTAGTCCCAGGTTAAGCAGAGCTTGAGTTATGCGTATGTGTAGTAGACAATTGACATAAATACTTAAATATTTTTTATAAGTAGACAATACCCATTCATCCCTGGACACTATATAACGCCATCTAGTCCCAGGTTAAGCAGAGCTTGAGTTATGCGTATGTGTAGTAGACAATTGACATAAATACTTAATTATTTTCTTTATAAGTAGATAATACCCACATAGAAAACACCCAGACTGATAGACCGATACAACAATCATACTCATTAATACAAATGTTTGTACCGGGTGAGGAATCGAAGCCGCGACCATTGGAAGTGGAGCGGTATGCTAAACTATATATGAAATATCATCTTCTATTTCTTCCTTATCAGATTGAAAATCAAATTACACCAACCCCAATTGGTAGGATCATCTGGTCTTTGTAATATGTTTTTCTATTCCATTCATCTCTGTTTGCAATAATCTCGTTACTTACTCCGTTTCTTGTCATAGCATCTTTCACATAGTCCATCCATCCCATTTTTGGCTTTCCTCTGCCCTTATAACCTATATATAACACTTTCTTTAAAATATTCTCTTCATTCACACTGGCGCTACTTTCATACTTCCTCTGATGTATTAATTCTTTATCTTGTCATATTACATATATTTAATAAGTCATATCAGTAATTTCTAATATATCTCTATGTATACGTGACGCCTCTGGTGTTTAATGCGATCAAAGTTTATTGTAACCATTCATCATTAGGTGGGCCGTATGCTTCTTCACCATCACTGTGGTATGGAAAAATGCCGTCGTTTATTGGAAAAGAAACTTCAGCGACCACTGGAGTTTCGATAATATTAAATTTTCTAAGAACTAAATTTTAAGGAAAAACCTCACATATATTAAATGAGTTTGTGATTTATAAACTACCTTCTTTTCGAATTTTATGTATGAGTCGATATAATTATTTCTACATGTAAAAAATGGCAATGGTAAAAAAATCATCATCAATCATCACCTATCTGATGACGAAAAGTCTCCGAATACGACTATACGAGATAAGTTACCCGGAAGTTTATCCTGTAGAAAATAATAAATGGCGGAACAGGCATATCAAGGCGATTTGACTGATATAAAAAAATACTGTATATTTGAAACAAGTCGTATTTAGCAGTTGGACAATGTTTTTTGACAAAAAAGCAATACATAGTATACTTTGCCGTATGTCTGTATTACGTAGTACGATACTCGATAACAAAAACGACCTCGGTGGTCTAGCGGTTTGGCACACCGCTTTACGACCGATGGTCGCGGGTTCGATTCCTCGCACGGTACAAACATTTGTATTCATGAGTATGATTGTTTGTATCGGTCTGGGGGTTTTCTATGTATAATATGTATGTATTTACAAAAAAAAAAATCTATGTATTTGTATCAGTTATCTAGTACCCATAACACAAAATCAGAAATAAAAATAATCTTTATTAAAATAAACTTTAGATAAGCACTTTTGAAAGTAAATATAAGTATTGATTTTAATTGTATGTAGGTATTCCAAATTATTTAGCGTATATGTCTCAAGAAAAAATCCAGGGCCGGCAAATACTACGCAAATGTTATGACTAATGAACCTAAGTGATTCAGGATTAGCACCAGATTCCATCCCTGTTCAGAACACCAGTGGGCAAGAACAAGATCACCATGATTTCCCCAAACTTCAGTATGAGAGAGCACCTACAGAAGATATGCCCAAAACTTCTCCGAACGGCAGTTATAGTTTTGGCGAAATGAAGTTTAAGTTTTAAATAATTGAAAGAGACAAAAAAACAATTAGAAATAGGTAAATAAACATAAATACTTACCGAACCGCAAAATATTTTATCAATTTTCATTAAAATGTGATTATATATTTCATTCCTCTTAAATAATTGATTGAACTGATTACATTTTATATTGTTACCGACAACAAAAACATTGCTATTCTCAATTGACGAAGTATTCTTAATGAAATTACTTTCTTTAGCAATCTTGATAGTGTCCGCCATATTGGAAATTTGATCATTCAATTCTTTATACGACTGTTTCATTTGTTTCTTCAAATTCGTTATTTTATTTTCTATATTGTCCGCGTGTATTTTAGTTTCTTTTATATAATGATTTGTTAATAGTGCATTAATTACTTTATACGTTTTCATATCATTTTGTAACTTATGTACTTCATCGAGTTTTTCATTCACAGCGTTCGATATATCGATTATTTTATTGTAATTGTCGTCTCGATTGTTTTTTGAATCGATTGTCGATTTCAGTTCTTTCAATGCTAATGTGTTTTTCTTTATATTTACAGTGAATAATTTGAGCAACTTTCTGTACGATGTGTTCTTTTGTTTTCTATATACTTTCTTGACTGTCATTGTCATTTTTTTTAAGTATATAAGCAATGAAAATATCACTATATACGATAATAATATTATGTCTAACACGCCTGATGAAATCATTTATTAAATTTTTTTTATTGTATGTTTCAAACTTATATATTTTTTAAACAAACACAATTTATGGATTTATTTCACTTCTTTTTTTAAAATCAGATTCCGATTCACGTGTGCCTTCAGCGTATCCAATATTGAACTACCAAACGGTAATGCCAAATTGAAAGTTGTAAGCTGATCGTTTCGACATTGCATGTCCATATCACATAAACACTTTTGAACAATGACCTTCCTAATTTTTTTCTATCAAACAACAAAAGCATCAGTGATTTTTTTTTAAACAAAGGCTGCTGTAAAGGCCTAATTCGTACTGAGGTATAATTTGACTGTATGCAGCATTGTGTTATCAATTACGTATTTCATTATCAAATGATAGCATTTCATTAAATTAGTAATCAAATAAGACAGTTGTAATCTAAAGGCCGTATGTTGTAAGGCTGCGGTGTTACAATAAAAAGCAAGCGGTAGCGGATTTTAGAACATAAAATGAATCAATTTTCTATCACTTTTTAAACAGTTTGAAGTGGTTATTTGTACTACTGATCACTTATATATGGACTAAGAGTTCTTATTTTAGTTTTTTACTTAGATTTTCTGGTTTAAAGAGGAGAGAGTATTTTTAGAAATGTGGATTAGTGACCCCACTGTTAGTAATGTACTATGGCAGGTGGACTTCCCAGTCCCTGTTGGAAAGCTGCTGTTTAAATTCTCCAGAATACGATGGAGAAACTGACCTGATTTCATGCTCATTATACATGTAACATCATTATCCTTACATGCCGAATATGTAAATTACCGCTGCAGTGAATACACCGCAGTCTACCTAACGAACTTCAGGATTTCAAATACCATGTTGAGAAATACTAAAATAATTTATAAAATTTCCATACTTTTAAAAATTTTAGATAAATATAAATATATCACAAACGCAAATCGCCTAAACTGAAACCGCAGCCACACTTCAAATATGACTGTAAAATATATATTTTTTTACATAAATATAGATGCTATAGATATATATATATATATATATATATTATGATAGATAATAATACAGCATTTGCATGTTCAAAAATAAAACATTGTAGATTTTTCATTCAGATGTCAAGACGTCGGCTATTATTAAGGATGTGCGTAATACAACCAGACAGACCGACATGTGCGATGGTGATTCAAGTTCTAAAATTCTGTATATTTATTGCGATTAAGGGCTGGTTCCATTTCCGTATTATGAAAAGTATATTTAATATTTTCTCTATTTGAGTAATTCATTGAATTAGTGCAAGTTGGTAGTTTGTACTCACACACTTCAACTTAAAAAAGTAAAGTGACAACAAAATTATTTAAAAGAGAAACACGCAAGTTTCCGCCCGTTCTTTTTGTGGTGAGACAGCATTCCAAATGAGTGATAGATTGAAAAAAAAATATGATGACTATGACATGAAAAGTGCTTCAATGTGAGTTTAATTGAATAAATGATTTTCTATTCTATTCTATTTGTATTTCTGCATTGTTTTGAAATAGAAGTAGAAATAATCTTAATACAAATAAACTCAATATATCGCACGCAAACTCATCACAAGAAGAACGAATGAAAAACTGCGTGTCGCTCTTTTGAATAAATGTTATTTTAAATAAATAAAACAGAGTAAAGTAGGAAGCATTCGATAATCAACATAGAAACCGCTACGCACTAATTCCTTGTGCAATCAGATAACATTGTCAACACTATGAATATTAAGTTTTTTCTACAAAAACATGATTATCATTTACAAACTCTTCAATTTTATAAGCCTATTTACATAAAAAATTCAAGATACGGAGGCAGGCTTGCTCTTTGTCACTACCAATACCAGAGTATCCAAATATACCCAGCGAAATGTGGACATGCCAAATGTTGAGTTTATCAGGACGTCGACATTTGACTTCCTCTGACTAACCCATCTGGGATAAGAGGCGTGATGGTATTTATAACTGTCTTTTATAGACATGAACATGACATAGACACCTTAAATCCCAAAGTATCTTTGCTTTATCATTTACTTAGTCACAGAATTACGTACATATGATTCACCCTATAAAGTAACTTAAACAAAAATAAACTCTCGTAGATAAGTAATACAGTACATTCTCGCTTGTGCAACATTATACCCTAGTTGCAAGATTGTAAGATAGATTGACTGATAGAAGAACCAAATCTATGTAACTAGAATGTATATAGGAGACAATATATGCAATGGTAAAAGGCCCTCCTTCAACCACTACATATGTTGGAAACTTTGTGCGAAAGGATTCACTCTGTGGCATCTGCCTATCCCTTAAGAGGCCTGAAGTGAATATACATAGAAACAATATAACATCCTTGCGGAAATACCTACTATCTAAGTTAACAGACCGCTTTATTAAACATTTTCGTGTTTCTTTAGATTATTTCTTTTTGTCTAGCTCCTAAGGATTGCAGCGTAATGTTGATTAACTTAGAATCTTCCTCAGAAATTAGGCTATGCTACGCTTTAGAGCTTTACACACATCCCTACTTCTGATTGTCGCGGGTTTGATTCCTCGCACCATATTAACATTTGTATTTATGATTGTTCGTAGTAATATGGATATTTTTTAAAGAATATAGTACATATTATTTTTAAAGTACATACCCTCATCCTTTTACTTTCAGCTTCCAAACTTCTGTCGTACTGGCAATTGGCGTAAACTGGTGAATACTGTGGGTTTCTATCATACGCTGGTGAAGGAACGTTTATAGGTTTCGAAGCACCAACATTTCTATCACACAACCTCCCATACATATCATTTCTAGATTGTTCCATATCATTTTCTATTCGAGCAACTACAACATTATTCTTAAAAGATTCAACATTATTTTTAGCTTCAACTACACTCTTACAAGTTTCTATATTATTCTTATATGTTTCAATATTATTCTTCTCATTTTGTTCTTGTTTCACATTTATTCTTCCATAAACATTATCACTTTTAATTTGTTGATCGTTGTTAACTTTCTTGGGTAATCTATTGTAATCACTGCGTGTATTATCATCAAAATTTCTAACTATATCGTCAATTTTATTTTTATTCCTTATTGCTACGTTTGCATAAGAACAGTTCTTAGGATCCAAATTGTTATCATTCACTTGTATGACTTTTTGTTCTTGCATGCTTCTGTTTATGTAGTTGGGTACATTTTTACCACCTAACACATCCTTTGCCGGTGTGTTGACTGTTAAAGAATTCGAACTAAATACTTTAGGAGATATTTCATTTTCATTGGAAGTGTAAAATTGACTTCGGCCCACTTTCTGCTGTTTCGCGTAATATTCAAACTTGGACACCTTGGCCATAATACTGGACACTTTCGGTCTGGACTCTTGGTCCGAATTAGAATCGGATTGGTCTAGATCTCTGTAAGGTTTCCTAGGCGCTACCGGTGGTTTTTTTCTAGACATTTCTTTGAGAGTTAGGTCTAATTCATGGTCCAGTTGTGTGAGGCTGTTATCTTTATATAATTGTTGTATGTTGGTGGTTTGGTAACATTGGTTGGTAGATTCTGAGTGATGAGTGACATAACCTAAAACAACAGAAAAACATTTCGTTAAAGCGCTATGTTTGTAAACAATATACATACAAGTAGGAACATTAAGAGAATCAGAATAAAGCATAAAATACGCCTGCGCTTTCAATTTCTTTCCAGCTAAATGTTAAAAACTTTTTATGAAAATTGTTTATTATCTATACTGTAGCGCTATGGTTATCACTGTAGCGTTATATACGATGTGATGAGGCGTCGCTACTTAATATTTGTTTCCTGTTGTATCGGTTGATAATGTTTACATCTTCTTCAGCATCATTTTTATATTAGTCAACTGCTAGATGTATCCATCTCGCATAATTTTCTATCTTCTTTGGTTCACAACGCATCTGGTTTAGTGTTTACTTACCTCTTTAACATCTGTGTTACTGTACTCGTTGCTACTTTGTTCTCCCTGCCTACCCCGTAAGAAGACGGTCTTGGCATGAATATATACAGATAGTTACCCGTGATGCAGTGCTCGTTGGGTTGAAACTGTATTGGCGCCATGGATACGTGAGCGGAGGGTAGCACAGACTTCATCAGCATGGCTTCCTCAGGGTGGTTGAAGCGGAGGTAGTTGGACCGGCCGATGGTGAGCATGCTACCTGCAAAATTTTAGAGTAATAACTTTAACAACTTTTCTTTAACTCCATGCATCCTTCAAATCCAACGCTTAGCGAACTCAAGGGTAGCGTCAAATAGGGACCATGACGGATATTGATAACGGATCATTCGTTTTTTTAGTCTATGGTAGGGAAGGGAAGTAATCGATAAAAATATTATAAATTCGAGAGTTTGTCTGTCTGTATATCACCTTTTCACAGTTATACGGTAGAATCTTAACTATTCTCATTATCATTTCACAATGCATGAATACTAACCCTGCGAAAGCCGCGTCGGCTTGTCAACTGGTAACCCGTCGAGTAGCGTGCTACCACTGATGGGGTACAAAGTGACCACCCCGTGTGAATTCTCCACGCGGCAGTGCACGCTCGCCACCCCTGTCCCCACCACGTAGATGTCACATGTTGGGTCCGAGCCTATTGTCACGCGACCTGGAATGTGACAAATATTTTTTTATGTAGATTAAGCACGTGAGGCTTGAAAGGGGGGCAGTGTGGTTAGATATCACGTGTATTTATTTTTATGATAATCAAAAACAACCTGCAAGTCTTTAATTTCAGAATATGATTATCGTTATTAACCTGTATTTAAAGATAATTTTCTAAAAATTTTAAGATTCTTTGTAGTCACTAAAATAAAAATAAACATAAAGTAAAATTGGTTTACATTTTCTTACATTTTTCTCTCAGATAAGCGTTATTTTTAAAAATACTAAAACGTTCTCTTTTTTAATTTTAACTATTAATTGCCATTAGTGTGACGAAATACCATGCTCTTGTGCTTTTCATAGTGCAGCAGGTTGCTAGGTAGGTTTTATTTGTAGCATAACTTTACTTTTGTTTTATCATGCTAAAATAAACATTATATATATATATATATATTTAACAACAACTTTAAATTATGTAATTAAAGTAATATTACGTAGAAATAAGTATGTATTAGCAAAATTAATTAAATATTACTTAAATTATCAAAATTGTTTAGTCGCAGTATACTAATGTTCACTGACAAATGTTTACGAATGTCTTATCGTAGCGGTGTCGTAAAAAATAGCATAGGTCCTACCTCGACGAGCGCTAGCGCAGCACTGAGAATTTACTTTTGGCGCAACGGAATTTATACAACTTTCAATTATTATTATTGTTTATTTTTTTCTTAGAAACTTATATTTTTTTTATATTTCTAATTTACAAGTATATTGACTTTATTATTATGTTTTTTTTTATGCAAAAATTTCGTTGTATTTATGAGAAAATTAGAAATGATTATGGCAAAGTTTTGTTGAAATTTGGGGTTTAATTATGATCAATTTTTTAGATATTTAAGTTGAAAATGAAAAAAAGGACGATGCTGTCTCAATTTATAAAGTAATTATCAAGTTTTAGTACAGATATCATATCAATTTATGTTTGTTTATTAATGAACGACGACCCCAAACTTCTGTCTCTTAGCGTTTTTGAATAAACTATTTTAGAAATTAGGAAGACTAACAAAAGAAAATTAACATTTCAAAGATGTAGTTTTTAAGATTAGATATCTATCTATATAATTCAGGAATCAAAATGTATATCCGACTCTTAATTTCTTAGAACCAGAACCCCAAAGACCCTGCTTTTAGGCCAAAAAATGTGAAAGGCCTCTTAATATTATAAATGCTAAATTCAGTTTGTTTGTTGCGCTTCCACGGCTTAACGGCTCAGCTATGCCTCGTGGGAGGAGGGGATTATTGGTAATAGGGAATAGTGGTTCTATTGTTAGCGATATACCATCTTACCATAACATAATTACAAACAAAAAACATTAGGGGGTAAATTTAACCCCTAATGTTTTTTTTTTGTAATTATGTTTAATTGGGGACTATTGACCGCTAGTAATGTATCATGTCAATGTGTTCAGCAATGCAGCTAAATATGATAATGACGTCGGCAAAAACTTTATACTCTATCCTGAGGATATAAAAACCATCGCTCCTAAGAATATCCTACAATTCTTGTCCCTGATGGATCCCGTCCTACCTAAATAATGAACTCTGAAAAAGGGCGAGCAGCATAATATATAGGTCGCAGCGCTACAGGTCCAATCACCTGACAAGCCTTTACAGCTTCATGGAACAATATGCGAGCAGATGGCACCCCAAACCCGCGGGAAGACTTATGGAGCGGCTGAAGGCCACCTCCCACCTGACGGAAGAAAAGTCGTATGACTTTAGTCTGAGGTCGTCGTAATTTCGAAGGTTTCAATTGAAACTACAGTTATATAAGGACTAGCTGTTCCCGCGACTTCGTCCGCGTGGAATTTAACTTTATTTTTCTAAAAAAAAAGTAGCCTAAGTTACTCCTTATTACATGAGCTATCTCCCAAAAACTCCCGTCAAAATCGGTCCAGCCATTTCAGAGATTAGCCGGAACAATCAGACCGACAAAAATTATAAAAAATGTTATTTTGGTATATGTACCATACATATATTCATATGCATGTAGTAAAAAACGGTTATTTCAATATTACAAACAGACACTCCAATTATATTTATATGTATAGATGATAGAGTTCTTTAATTAAAATTCTGCAGACCGGCTACGATTTCAATTTTTGTACAGCGCCATCTAGTTTGCACGAAATAAACTAAAATTACCTATACTAAAATTACCCATCTTACTCAAATGTGGAAAAAAAACGACGTCTTAATGAAGAATAATGTTACTTGTTTCGAGCAAAGATTTCCTGTATCGATCTTTAATTAATTCTCAAGGTAGAGATCATCTTGTCAGCCTCTTTGATTTTGTTGCGCGGTTCAATTAAAAATTGTTTTGATCTTGTGGTAGATCGACTTCTATATGTTATTAATTTACAATATACAGATTTAGTCTATGACTATTATATATGAGTATCGAATAAATATGTATATCAATGAGTATAAAAGTTTAAAGGTCTGTTAACTATTTCAAGTGGGGTAAAATGCCAGACAACGATCTGTAGTGGTAACTCGATTGTTATAGCGGTGTATTTATTTGTTAGAAGACACAAGAAACATTTCATTTCAGAATAAAATAAATCTATATTCAAATTAAATCAAATCAAAATAAAAAATCATTTATTCATGCAAGACATGTTAGCCGCTTATGATCGTCAATATTATGTATTATCATATTTTCTCTACCGTCTAGTTCAGTATACAGATTCAATTAAGAAGAACTGGCAAGAAACTCAACAGATTTTTTTAACGGCCAGTTTTTTACATTGTGTTCTTTGGTAGGTGTCTATGGCTAACATTAAGTGAAAATACAGTGCATAAACAACTATTGCCATGCAAGTTTGTCATTCAAGTAATCGTTTAGTGTGTAATAGGCTTTGCTCAATAAATATGATTTAACAAATATCGTCTACGGCCTCGGTGGTCTACCGGTTTATAGCACCACTTTACTTCCGATGGTCGCGGGTTCGATTCCTCGCAGCGTACAAACATTTGTATTCGTATTATTGTTTGTATCGGTCCTGGGCGTTCTCTATATATTCTCTATATATGTATGTAATATAATAGTGAAAAACGAACACAATTCGGTTAAACCTATCATGATTTTATAGAATTTTTTTGGTATAAAATATATTTTCTAACGAGCGAATACGGATTGTAAATCTAGTTGTAAAGTTTTGGTTTGAAAATGTTTTTTTTTAATATGAAGTATCATATAATTCTTTATCATATAGATCGTTATTATTTATATTAGAAATAAATACAAAACTTTTGATTATTCTGAAGTAAATAATGACATAATATAATTGTTTGTGATTTGTGAGGGAAGTGAAGACGTGAAATTCTAACATTTCCTATATATATATATATTTATGTACATTTATAGAGATATAATATACATACACAGAGATGTATGTCGTATTTTGTTAAGCAAAGGTTATTTCAAGGCAATCATGTTTCGGTATCGAACCGGCTTCTTGGGCGCAATCTCAATACAATCACCCAGCCTTAGGGCTGCCACAAAAGCACTGAGTCTAACACCACATTTTTTTTAAATAATTAGAATAGCAAATAAGCGTCAATAATATGACGGCGTATTTTGTAAAGCATTATCCTATCCGTATTTAAACATATGATCATTGAACATATCGTATGACATTGGTTATAATTCTCATGCTTGGGAGAGAAGAGGTTTTAAGTAAGTAATTGTAATATTGGTCCTATTGCTAGCAACATAGATTGTGGAATGAACTACCTGCGCATGACACCCTGGTGTTAATAATAATAACCGTAATTCTGTGGCGGGGACAGGGGGTCGTTAGTAATGACTGATGAACTTATTGCTAGCAATGTACCATGTCAGGTTGATCTCCACGCAGTTCCCCCTCGAAACCATCGGGATAATTTTCTAGTGTATTTGTCACGTGGGACTAACTGACCTGACCTCATGCTCATCCTATAATCTTCCACTGGTATACCGTCAGCGACTACTGTTAGCTCAGACGAATATTATTCCATTGTTATCCTATAAAAAAACCGCAGCTGGCCTTTCCACCTTCACCAGAGGGCACTTCTGAGGGCACCACTAGGCGTTCGAACCTCGGCTCAGGCCATCGTAATTTCGTTCCCCATTTTAATTGGACGAGGGGAAAAAATACTGTTCATGTATATAGGCAACGGTTACACTTACCATCAGGTGGTTAAAAAATTTGTTTGCCATTCTAATAATATAAAAAAAAAACTTCACGAGTGGTGACAACCCTACATCTGCCTGAAGTCGTGGGCCTGTGAGAGTGGAGAGAGGACGGGTGTGACGTCACTAAGCACGACCATTGACATGTTATCAGTACACTATTACCGTTTGCATTACATTGCATTGCAATAATAATAAAAATAATAATCTCAGGACAATTCACACAGCGCAATTCATATACCGCTATAAATTACCTCCCAGCTGATTTAGTGACAGTGTCTAGTGAATTAGCACACCGCCTTACTACGGTCGCGGGTTAGATTCCTCACACGGCACAAACATTTACATATATTCATGAGTACGATTGTTCATATCGGTCTGGGTGTTTTCTATGTATAATATGTATGTATTTACGAAAAAAATATGTATTTGTATCAGTTATCTAGTACCCATAACACTAGCTTAACTTGGGTCTAGATGACGCTGTGTGTATTGTCTTGAGATTATAGATTATAGACATCTACTTACATATATAGTAAAATAAAATAAAATAATTTAAAGTTTTCTTTAAATTCGCCGTTAGACGGTATTTCACTTTACTTTCTGCAGTGTTAAAAATATACAATTATTCAGTTGTCTCATTATAAATCCCAAATTCCTACACCTACCTTGCTTGATGGGATGTAAGGTGACAGCGGTGCTCAGCCGGCCGGTGCCGAGGCTCACCAGGTGCGGTGTATTGGTAGCCACCCTGCAATTAATACAACATACCATAAATATAGATAACACAGAAGTTACTCCATCCTTTACTATAACTAGTAATACCAAACAAGCCGACGATCCACCGGATGGAAATCTATTAATGTAACATGAACAGCAAAAAAATTGTTGCCATATCTAATGGTAATTGGATATGGCAACATATACAAATTCAAATTCAAAATATATTTATTCTTCTAGGTCTATTATAGACTCTGATGATATGTCCAATCTACCGTCAGTTCGGAATTATATCGAGATGAGAAGAGAACTGACAAGAAACTCAGCTCGTATTCTTTTCAAATATACGTTGTACATGTTTACAATAATACAATCATTATAAATCCAATTCACCACCAGCATATGCTATTGCAAAAGCAAAAAGTCTAATCAGTATTCGTAACCTGAACAGATCAGTCCCCACAAGCAGCACCCGTTCACGAGTATGACGGATGAGCCAGCCATCATTGCACTCAACCATATTAGAGGGATATGCATATACATGAACACTATGGACATTTATTATTATGTGACACCCGCGTTACCACTCATGCGTTGTAATTCCAGAGGGTGGTGGGATTTAGTGGTAAAGGTATACCAAATCGAAACTCAACGAGTTTGAACTCTATATTGTAGGGTACAGGGTCGACTATTTCTTGTAGTTTAAAATATAGAATACAGTGCCAGTAATTCCAATGAAATATTTATTTAATTAATTTATTAATTAATTAGAATGAAAATGTATGCAGGTTGAATATATAGTATTGTATATACCTACTACCTACTCGCCCCGGCTTCGCCCGGGTGTACATGTATTATATATATAAACCTTCCTCTTGAATCACTCTATCTATTAAAAATCCGATTCATAATCCGTTGCGTAGTTTTAAAGATTTAAGCATACATAGACGGACAGATAGCGACAGGGACTTTATTTTATACTATGTAATGATGATAAGCACTGTGTTTTGCAATTAAATGATTTGATACAATATTATTTGCTTCATCCCAGCCAAGACTATTACACACTGAACCAAGTATAGTCGGGTGAATTCCACTCAGCACGGTGAACTATTTGTGGTGGCGCCGGCGCATGCTTATTGTCCTTTTTGCGAGTTCGCCCTTTGCAGCATTACTATTAGCTCAGTGTAAATCAGGAATAGTATTAAAATTCATTTTACTTTTGTGTGGAACTACACATAAAAGTCATAGTTTTTAACTAGCTTTTATCCGCGGCTTCGCTCGCGTTAATTTATCCCCTTAGGGGTGGAATTTATTAAAATCCTTTCTTAGGGGATGCCTACGTCATAGTAGCTTTATGTATGCATAGTCTCAGCCCGATCGGTTTAAAATTGACAAAGTTTCATACAAACTTTCATGCCCTTGGGGTTGAATTTATCAAAATCCTTTCTTAGCGGATGCCTACGTCATAACATCTACCAGCATGCCAAATTTCAGCCCGATCCGTCTAGTGGTTTGGGCTGTGCATTGATAGATCATTATGTCAGTCACCTTTGTTTGAGTTATATATATTTAGTTGGATGATAATGGAATAGTGCTACTGCCTGCGCTAACGGTATACGCTGGCGAGGCACCAGTGGAGGATGATAAGATGAACATGGGGTCAGGTCAGTTAGCCGATCATGGCAAATAACTAGGGATTTATCACGTGGTTTGTTTTACATGTTTCCATCACCGGAGAGTTAGTCAGAAAGATAAATTGACGCGACACTTTTTTTAGTTGTGTCAGCCTGAACTTAACACCTTTCGGTGCAGTAAACAATACGCTACTCTCTCCCTTACTAATAGGCCGCTAATACTAAAGTTACCATGTGTGGTGTTGCCGTTAATATAAATAAAACAACACACAATTAGAGTGAGATAAAAATAACTATAAAGATTTACGAGTTGCAGTCGCTCTCCTAACCGATTAGGCGCAGACAGAGTTATGCATTAGAATAACATCATCATCGCAGCCCGGAAGACGTCCACTGCTGGACATAGGCCTCCCCCAAAGATCTCCACGACGATCGGTCCTGCGCTGCTCGCATCCAATGCCTTCCCGCGATCTTGACCAGATCGTCGGTCCACCTGGCTGGAGGCCTTCCCACGCTGCGTCTTCCGGTCCGTGGTCGCCACTCGAGGACTTTACTGCCCCAACGGCCATCTGTCCTACGAGCTATGTGCCCTGCCCATTGCCACTTCAAAGTCGCAATTCTTCGGGCTATGTCGGTCACTCTGGTTCTTCTGCGGATCTCCTCATTTCTGATTCGATCACGCAACATATAGGTTATATTTTTATTGAAATTTATATATTGAAGTTTGACACGGGAAAAATCGCAGGCACAGCTGGTAATATATATATATATATATATACATATATTCCTAGTTTCCTTTATCGCCCACAGTAGGTCAATGTTGTCATCCGTTAGAAGTGCACGGTAATTGTGAGCAGTTTTCTCATTTATGTATGTCTGCTTTCTGTCATAGAAACAACAAAGCCTAGAAACTAGACGGTGGAGACTTTCTATTTAAAAATCTTAATGTCCATCTGTAGAGCTAACCTAATATTGAGCAAGTTTTATTAATAACTGGTTGTTTACTGCAACTGCCTCTGTTTTTACGTAAGTGAAGCTCTTGCCACTTACTACTATCCTCCTCCATAATGGTGCTGGAGGCATGGACCACAGCATTTTTTATACCACGTAGCTGTCAAACAACCATACGGCCCATTTGACAGTAAACAGTTACCGTAGCCTATGGACGCCTGAAACGCCAGATGTGTCACGTGCGCCTTAAGAAACCTTAATATACCCTTTTTGAAAAACCTCATGCTGTAATCTCTCGACAAAACCTCAGCAGATATTTCATTCCACAATGTAAGTGTACGCAGGAGGATACCTCTGAAACCGCACTGTCCGAGACCACTTCGGTTGCAGCGTGTGGGGATGAATGCCCTGTCGATGGCGAGCGGTGCGATGATAAAAGGTAAAAGAAGGATAAAACAGCTGCAAAAGAAGGATAAATAGCACCAAAGATTATAAGTATTGATGCTATGAGGGTTGGTTTCGACACGGCAGTCCTGGACAGATGTGTAGAGTGTGCCAAAGCCTCAGAACATGACAACAGTAAATGACAGTTATTAATTTTATGAGACATAATAAATTAATAACTACCGGATATATAAAAGAGAAAGAATGAAATATATACAATATAAAAGATTAATTAAAAATATATCTATTATGTGCACATATTATAGATTTTTCTATTCTTAGTAAAGTAGTAAAGTTACAAAATGTGTATTTGCTCTATATTTTGTAGAAAAAAAGTAAATCTTTTAGTAGTAATTTCTTAGAGACAACAATTTTAGAGATTTCCATTGAGACTTTCCAAGTTCTAATTCTAAATTCTTGTTCGACATCACAGAGATATCTTAATCTGTCATTACACACTCTGGCTCAAAGTAAACTATTTCAGTCTATGTTAAAATTTATAATCAATAATAAACTCTATAAACAAAAACGGAAAGTCGAAAATCAATCGATGAAAATAGTTCCAGATATGTTGACATTAAAAATAAGTATAGCAATTAAAACGTATCTTATAAATAATAGGTTAAGACTGAATATAGTTTGTTATATAGTATACTTAAGTTTGTGTGACAGGAATAGAGATGCACGTTTTGTTTTGTGTTGAGTTTTAAATGTTAATAGATTTAAAATTGGAATTATTTTGGAAAAGTATATATTTTTAAATGTGTAAGTGTTGCGTTCACCACAACATCCACAGTTGACAATGCTTCAGACTACCCCATCTAGGATTACAGTCGTGACGTAAATCTATTTATAACTAACCGGCGCAATTACGAATTAAAAATATGTTTAAAAAAAAATCTACATTGTTTTTAATTACGTAATTTGAGCAAATTGCTCAGCTTCTATTGATTTAATATAACATTTTCCTCGATAAATGGGGTAAGTAAAGTTTTTTTGATTATTATTATTAACCGCCATTTAGTTAGTCTACTTTTTAGTACCAAAAGATGATTAAGTAAAATTTTTTGGATTGTAAATATCCTTCCGTTACTGACTGCACCTACTGCAATTTAGTCTAGTCTAACTTACAGTCCCATCAGATTAGCTGAGGCAATTTTTTTGGATTATAATTTTCTCTTCCTTTACTAACTATACCAATAACTATTTAGTCTAGTCTAACTTATAGTCCCGACAAATGGGCTAAGTCAAGATTTTTGGATTATAATTTTCCCTCCCTAACTGCACCAACCGCCATTTAGTAGTCTAGCTTTCAGTCCCATCAGATGGGCTAAGTAAATTTTTTTGGATTATAATTTTCCCATCAGATTAGCTGAGTAAATTTTTTTGGATTATAATTTTTCCTTCCTTTACTAACTATACTAATCACTATTTAGTCTAGTCTAACTTATAGTCCCGACAAACGGGCTAAGTCAAGATTTTTGGATTATAATTTTCCCTTCCTTTACTAACTATACCAATCACTATTTAGTCTAGTCTAACTTATAGTCCCGACAAACGGGCTAAGTCAAGATTTTTGGATTATAATTTTCCCTTCCTTTACTAACTATACCAATCACTATTTAGTCTAGTCTAACTTTCAGTCCCATCAGATGTGCTAAGTCAAGTTTTTTGGTTCATATTTTTCCCTCTGTAACTGCATTAACCACCATTTAGTCTAGTCTAGCTTTTAGTCACATCAGACATATTCCCGTATCTATTAAACTACTGGTTTCTTTTTATATCTATAAGAGACTCCAACAAGTTATCTTCATCATTTAAGCGTTTTTTATCTTAATTAGTAATTAGCCGACTCATCTCACGAAACTGAATCACCGTTGCATAACTATTTGATGGTCTGTTAACCACTCCAAGTGGGGTAAAAGGTCAGACAACGATCTTTAGTGGTAATTCGATTGTTATAGTGTGGTAATTATTTGTAAAGATAGTTATAGCGTGGTAATTATTTGTTAGAAGACCACTTATGTATTAATTAGGAACATTTCACTTCAGAATAGAATAAATCTTTATTGAAATCAAATCAAATCAAATCAAATCAAATCAAAAATCATTTATTCAAGTAAGACATTTTAGCCGCTTATGAAAGTCAAATTTGTTGTAGTAATAATTTTCATCGTCCAGTTCAGTATGCAGATTCAATTGAGAAGAACTGGCAATAAACTCAACTGGATTTCTTTTTTCAAATTTACTGAATTCAAATGAACTTTCCGTTATTGAGTCTATACACAGATACATTGGTAATGTAGACTGATAATCTTATTACTAGCAATGTACCATGTCAGGTTGACCTCACCGCGGTTCCTCCTGGAAACCATTGTGATTAATTCTTGGTGAATTTACTACGATGGGCTAACTGACCTGACCTCATGCTCATCTTATCATCCTCCACCGATGCCCTGTCAGCGTAAACCGTTAGCACAGGCGGGTGCACCACTATCATCCATAAAAAAGTATGTATTTGCGTGTGGCCTGCATACAAGTTACTAATATACCACAAGCGTTCAAGCTTAAACGATAAAACCTCCAGTTACTTTGTAATACAGACGGGTCGGTTTACAGCTATAAAGTGTCGGGTTGCTTTGAAGTCTCAAGATCACTAATATCCTGTCGTAAACATCACGTTCTGATAAATCTATTCAAGAACGCTACCTGTGACTCATTGGATGTCTCGTCACGAAAAGAACAAATCTGACTTATCATATTCCTTATCATTACATAGTACAAAACAAAGTCGCTGTCGCTGTCTGTCTGTATATATGCTTAAATCTTTAAATCTACGCAACGGATATTAAAGCGGTTTTTTTTAATAGATAGAGTGATTCAAGAGGAAGGTTTATATGTATAATACATGTACACCCGGGCGAAGCCGGAGCGAGTAGCTAGTTAATATTATAAATGTGAAAGTAGGGGTGTTTGTTACGCTTTCACGCAAAAACTACTGAACTGATCATCATGAAATTTTGTACACAGGTTCTTGGGGGTATTAGAATGAATATAGGATACTTTTTATTTAAAAATAACACAAATATTTTTTTATACAAAACAAAATATCTACATTTTGCTACTTCAGCACCATCTAGCAGCCAGTAATGAAGTTATGAGCGAAGCCGCTGCTTCGCTCGCATAACGTAACAGCTAGCCATACTATAAACGCGAGTTTGTGAATATGGAGGGATGTTTGTCACTCTTTCACGCAAAAACTACTGAACGGATTTTGATGAAACTTTACAGTAATATAGCTTATACAGAAGAATAACATATAGGCAATAAATTTCAGACGGGTGAAACCGCGGCCACAGCTAGTAGTTACTAATTAATATTTTAACAGAAATTAATTTTGAATATTGTTTATTTATCTGTGTATTATTTTAAGATATATATATATAGAGAGTAAACCAGGAATGTTATGTCTATAAGAAGTAAAAAGATATTACGTAAAGTACAACATAATTTCGCGATCGCAGCTCTAGTTATGTACGAAAATCTGATGTCATTCACATTGCGTTCATTGCACACTGTCGTGATTATGCAAAAAAAAGTACCTCATAATATTAGTGGTTTAATATAAATTGGTCGTTTACGTATTATGTAATTATTAATATTATAATAATTATTATTAATATAATATAATATTATCTCAAAACAATTCAAAAATAGAATGCCAAGCTAAACAAAAAATGTGTTATGCTTGGCTTGGCTTTAGATTTATTTATTTTATTTTATTTATTTATTTATTTATTTACTTAATACAGAAAACATGTGTACTAATTTACTAAAGAAACGATGATATTCACAGAAGTATAAAACTGTGTTGCGAATATCGACGCCCTCCACCTAGTATATATAATTCCAAAAACTAAAATAAATAATATAAAATTACATGCAATGTCGTAATATAAATTGGTCGTTTACGTATTAAGTAATTATTAATATTATAATAATTATTATTAATATAATATAATATTATCTCAAAACAATTCAAAAATAGAATGCCAAGCTAAACAAAAAATGTGTTATGCTTGGCTTGGCTTTAGATTTATTTATTTTATTTTATTTATTTATTTACTTAATACAGAAAACATGTGTACTAATTTACTAAAGAAACGATGATATTCACAGAAGTATAAAACTGTGTTGCGAATATCGACGCCCTCCACCTAGTATATATAATTCCAAAAACTAAAATAAATAATATAAAAATACATGCAATGTCGTTACCCATCACGTATTGTCTAAAAAATTTACAAAAAATTACAATAGATGGCTCTCCGTGGTCTAACTCATAACACAAGCTCTGCTTAGCTTAGCTTGGAATTAGATAACGTTGTGTGAAATATTCTCAATTATTATCATTGTTATTTGGCATTTTATAAAAATATTTAAAAACTATAAAACTAGTAGTTACCCGCTACTTCGTCTTATTTCTTGAGACAAAGGATATCCTATGTGCGTCCTCGTGGCACTATGTATGTTCATGTCTCTTTAAAATCTTATAGCTGTTTATTCATAAAAAGGTAAATACATAAAGAAATATCAGTCACATTGAGGAATCTCCTCTTTTTCTAATAAACACATACAAAAATATAGCAGCCGCATTGAGAACCTCCTTTTTTGGAGTCGGTTAAAAAAATATCTCTAATGGTAAACGAGTAACGCACTAAGTTGCAATATGAACAAACCACATACTGTCGCCGTTCAAAGCCAGGGTTGCCAGCATTAAAATATTTAAATTCGTACAAAAAAGTCAATAATCTCACTCAATAACCTCGTACATCATCATATTTTCACTGATTTTCGTAGCTCAAAATCTCGTACGAATTATTAAGTCTAGTGGAGTCTAGAGGACCCAAAATTTCGTTTACCAGAGTACTATAAAAACCGACTAAGTGTGTACATCAGTCTCACCTTTATCAGCCGCCAAGCAGTTTGCTTTATAAACTGTTGATGGAATAAAATAGAAAATTCTTTATTCAAATGAACTTATATTTAAGCAGTTAAATAGTCATTACTTATTTTTTAATCTCTCGCTCATTTGGAAAGCTAGTTAGCTAGCTTGAATAGCTAGTAACAAGTTGTAACTTCACATTTTTAAGATGAATTGTGTGAATATAAAAACTACCAACTAGCACTAATTTATTAGAGTCCCAATTATAAATACAATAATAATAATCTCAGGGCAATTCACACGGCACCATCTAGACCCAAGTTAAGCTAGATAAAGCTTGTGTTATGGGTACTGAGATAACTGATACAAATACATAGATTTTTTTGTAACTTAGAAAACACCCAGACGGATACTAATAATAATACTCATGAATACAAATATTTGTGCCGTGCAAGGAATCGAACCCGTAACCATCGGAAGTAAGGCGGTCTGCTAAACCGTTATACCACTGAGGCCGTCCAAATATACAGCAACTGGTTTAGTAATTACTCGTATATAAAAGGAAATTAACTGTGTTTCAGTTGTAGGTTGTAGATTGTGTACATTCTTTCAATTATAAAAATCTTCCTGTACGAAGGTCCTCGTACGGTTGGCACCCCTGTTTTATGCCTTACTGGTGTCCGATGACTCAATCATTAAACATGCTGTTATCTTATCCATCAAATGTAACGCTTGTAAACATATTTCGTTTCTTAATAACGTAAACATACGGTCGTGTATTTTATGCATGCCACTCATTACTTACTTTTGTGTTTTAATGTGATAAAAAAACAAGTTAGTCATTCTCCTGGTCTTCTTCACCGTTAGAGGGTATATGTAGGCACTTCGGGACTAACAACTCCGAGGGGCAGGGGAGGGGTTTGTTTCTTGTATGTATGATAATGGAATGGTGCACCCGTCTGTGCTAACGGTTAACGCTAGCGGGGCACCAGTGGAAGATAAGATGACAATGAGGCCAGGTCAGTTAGCCTATTGTGTATTCACCAGGAATTTATCATGATGCTTATCAGGAAGACCCGTGTTAAAATCTGACAAGTGGTCTGATGATTCCATTGTCAGGTTGATTTTTACTAACAATCGGTTAGTGTCACTTACTTGGCAGGAAGGTAATATTTATTATCTAAAAATGTGTTACTATTTACAAGTTCAATATATGACATAATTGATTAAATAAATGATATAACACACAGATAAGATAATAGAACGCATAGTGATTACAACATATCGAATGGTACAAATTAGGATCTCGTAGTACCACATATACCTAAATAACTTTGAATATATTAATCCTATGATCCTATCAAATTAAATCGAAATATCTTTATTCATGTAGGTCTATTACAGACTCTAATGATATGTCTAATCTACCGTCAGTACGGAATGCTTTCGAGCCAAGAAGTATTGACTAAAAATCCGACTATTATTCTTTTCAAAAAAGTTTGTACATGTACAAAAATACAGATTCATTTTTAAATTCAAATAAGAGAGAATATAGTGACAACCAGTATATGCTATTGCAATTCTGCCAAAAGAAAATAGTGTATTGGAATTCATATGTACCTACCTATGCAACTTAAAAAAAAAAAATCTTATCCATATTTAAAACATGTATTACAAAGAGGTTTCAAATTACTTTTAATGTTCTTTTAGCCTATTTATTGAAGAAGTTTATATTTTTACATATTTTACAAAATATGTCGCCTTCCAAGCATACCCTAGGCTGCAAATTCACTTTGTTTCAAAACAAAGTCTTTCCGCACGATTTGCTATACTTTCACAGCGGATCGTCCAGAAAATTATGAAATTCGAAATCTCCTATAGAAATTTAATATCAGATAAATGTATCTATTGCGACAGCAATTGCAGTCAGGTACAATATCTTTATTGTGACCGCAAGGTAATAATAATTGAAGAATTTACACTAGTAAACCGGCAGTTTACTCTGGAAACCAATTTCGATCCAATGAAATTGGATTGCATCGTTTCACACCTTTTATAAAAGAACTAATTACAATTGTCAATGATTTGTTTGTTTTACTCAATATATATCTATATACCTCAAGACAATAAACAGAGCCTATAATTGCATTTATTTTTGTCCTTTCTAGTGTACACCATAAAGACGAAAATTACTCTGTGTTTGACATACCATCATTTTCCAGTGACTCTGAACAAGTTGTTGACAAAAAAGAATCAGATGGACCACCAACTTGTTCGTGATTACAGTTACATAAAAAAGTTGTATCTTTACTGTGGTAGTTTTATTTTATATGTGTATAGGTAAAACGAAAAGTATAAGGAGATATATATTAGAAAAGACAACAGAATGAAGTATTAAAAGAACATAGGTACTGTAAAGATATTATAAACTTAAATACAAAGTCAAAATTAAAAAAATCATGTCTGATTAGCCAAATACAACATTTACATAGTATAAAATAAAATCGCCTTCGCTGTCTGTCCGGACGGACGGATTTTGTGCAACGGATTTTATTACAATTTTTAGAGTTGACAGAGTATCGACAGTGATTCAAGAGGATGGTTTATATTTATAACACATATACACCTCGCGCGAAGTATACTGGTAGCTAGTTTTATTATATCTTAGATAAAATAACTGAAACTGTAGTTAATTAATTGTTGCATTCACTTCTATCTACCCTATTGAGATATAATATATACACAAGTTGATAAACAGATGGTTAACGAGATTAGTGTATAAAGATAAACATTTCAACGGAAATAGTAATGGAAATAAACATACAATAAACAAAGCGATGTCTCTGTATTTAATTATAGACTTCCAGGAGTATTAACCAACGCCCCCCCCTCCCCTCTTCCCTCTTTCGCCACGTATCGCCCGCTGCACTATGGTCAAAGGCATCGCAGTAAACATATACATATATACAAAATTATATATTATTTCCATATTGGAAGGTATATTACTTTTGTATTAGATTGTACAATTAAATACGCATTACAAAATGCGTATTTTATTTAGTACCTAGTTTATGTAGTTTTTTTGTATGTAATGGGTAATATTTGATAAAAAAAACAATACCAATAGGTGTTTTATTTTATAGTTATGCCCTTAATTTCCATAGACTGAAGGTCCATGCCCTTTTATTCTTTATATTTCTTGTCCCTTTGTTTTCATACTCCGTTTTTTTTGTTGCACGAAAATATGTTAAAATTGTTTTGTATTTACTGAAAGAGATCTCTTCTAGGAATAAGTCGACCTATGCTCACATGGTTTTAAAATCATATTATTACTGTATTATCTGTCTAATACAGAATATCTATAGATATAAAATATAAGTAATCGACGTCATAAAAAATTTTAAATGTATAAACAAACGGTATCAATAAAGCTGGCAAAAAAAACTGTATTCATATTAGTCACATCGTTTAAAAATTACGATGACACAGACCAACAGACATGTCAAACTTATAACACCCCTCTTTTTGGAACGTGGGTTCAAAATAAACATACAAAAACAAAGTGTGTCTGTATTTAATTATACAGTTTTAGGAGTATACCCAATATCCCTACGCTGCACTACGGTCAAAAGAATTGCAGAAAACATCTTTAACAAGCAATACAAGTAAAAAAACTAAGTAGATTGCGACCAAAAAAGAAACTGATATATAAAGTAAAGGCTGGAAAAAAGATCTTACAATGCCTGATCATATCTTCATAAATTCTACCTAAGAACTATCTCAAGAATGTCAGCTTTCAAATAAAAAAAACTCTATACTATACTCTGTCTCATCGTTTAGTAATTACGCAGACACGTCAAAATTATCGAATAATATATAACACGTTTTTGGATAGTTGGTTCCAAATAAAAATAAAAAAAAAGTAAACTAAACTGTCCCTATATTTAATTATAGAATTCCTGAACTATAACGAACATCTCCACCAGCAATCATCCGCTGTACTGTCAAAGGAACCACAGTAAACAGCTTTATGAAGAGATTTACCACATATAGTATGTATGTATGTATGTATGTACAGTATAGTAAACGAGTCTTTTTGATGGGATTTTAATGGCTCTACTTTATTCTGTCGTTACTTAGCCGTCATGGTTTAGCGGTTATTATTCGATTTACCCTCTAAAAGGATTTTTCCAAACTGTTCTAATGCTATTGGCCTAACTGACCTTTACAGCTTCATCGGACGATAGGAAGCGAGTGCAGAAGGCACTCCAAATCCGCGGAAGGATTTATGAAGCGGATGAAAGCCAACTCCTGTCTGACGGATACGACTTTAGTCTGGTTTAATCTGGTTCAAACTTCACCTTAGACCGTCGTAATTTTGATTTCCGTTTGAATTAGATGGCGGTTCGATCGGAGGAATTCGAACCTTGGCTCAGACCGTCGTAATTACGATCCCCATTTGAATTCAACAGGGTATCGATCGAAGGAGACCTAAAAGGAGTCTGTGTTATGTAATTTATGGACAACCCTACTAGTCAGCGATAATTCATGGGAATTGCAAGACATCAAGTCTTAATTTGCAGTTTCTTTCAAAATAGGCTGGTAAATTCACGTGCGTATCTTCAATTTTTTGCCACGTACAAATACATTGTGGAATCACCTTCCAATAATGGTATTTCTGACCCATACGACATTGAAACTTCAAGAAATGAGTTTATTCCTTCTTAAAAGGCCGGCAACGCATTTGCGATTCCCCTGGTTTGCACCCCTGTTGGTGGCGGTAATCACTTACCATCAGGTGAACTGCAACCTCGTTTGTCCCTTCTTTGCATAGTATAACATGAAATTGCTTCCGCTGTCTGTCTATCTCTTAAAGTGTGCAACGGATTTTAATTCAACTTATAGCAATAGAAAGAGTGATTCAAGAGGAAGATCTATATGTATAATACATGTACACCCGTGCGAAACCGGGTCGGGTAGGTGCATAGCTATAAAAAAAAGTTAATAGGTATATATTTCTCGACATAAATTTCAGTTATCGAGGACATCAACTTCCCCGCAACGGATATTAAGAGTTATTTGAAAAATTCAAAGAACCAACGCGTCTGTCCCACTTTATTCTTTGATCAGAACCAGGAATAAACATTAGCCGGTTCGTTGACCTTTCATAGTTGCATCAATTTAGCTTAATTGTTGCAGCATTCGGTCAAACTGTTTATTTTTTTAGCCATTAAACTCGCTGTAGAGTCGCCTGTGTTACATTTCCGTTTCGTACTTTACTGCATTTTTAGGTCTTTTGGCCTATTTTTTTTTATTAGTCTGTCTTCTTAATCAGTTCTTTATCTGCTATAAACACATATATTCTAATAGTTATTATTATTACATACAAAACAATAAATCAGGGTCTCTGTCGTATACGTATATATAGCTAATCTACCATAATCAACACACTATTCCATAACATTTTCTACGTTTGCTGAAAGAAATCTCTTTTTACAGATAGGTTACGTTACATTTAACGTATCAATATTTATTTTTCCTATCAATATATAGTGTGTGCAATCCTAAATAAAACAATGTCGCCACCGGTGTCTGTTCACTTATATCTTTAAAATTACGCAACGAATTTTTATTCTATCCGATGGTCGCGTGTTCGATTCCTCGCACGGCACAAACATTTGTATTCATGAGTATGATTGTTTGTGTCGGTCTGGGTGTTTTCTATGTATTATATGTATGTATTTACGAAAAAAATCTATGTATTTGTATCAGTTATCTAGTACCCATAACACAAACTTTAGCTAGCTTAACTTGGGTATAGATGGCGCTGTGTGAATTGTTCTAAGATTATTATAATTAATATATCCTGTAATTGCACCACCATGTGTCAATGTATCAACTAAAACAATTATAAACAGAAGTACCTGCATTTTTTTAATATTATACTTTTTGATTTTCCAGAACTATAAGTACTTACATACCAGACCTAATCTTTCCTATAGTTCTATCTATACATATATATATGATTTTCCCTAACAATGGAAAGATATATAACATAGACAGTTCTACAGCATTAGACTCATTTGAATATAAAATATCTGTCTTAGGTCATACAACAAAAAATACCGTTGTTATGGTGTCATTCGTTTAAATGTACTCGTATGTAGCACAAACAGGTCTAGAATATAATCAACCATTAGAACGAGTGAGTTATTTAAAAACCACAAAACCGTAAGATATTGTTCATGGGCGGCTTGGAGTCGGTATGGACAATAATAATTTAAATTCGCTCAACAATGACGTAAATATAGCGAGAGACTTTTTAAATAGGCAATATAAAGAGAAAAATCTCTAGACACTATAGACTGGGGTTTTTCAAGGTTTTTTAAGGGTTGATAACGCACACGTGGTGCTTCAGGCGCCCATTTACCATTTGGCCGTATGCTTGTTTACCATAATTGTAGTATAAAAAAATTATACTTATACCATTTTTTATTGATGATTATAGGACCTATCCATATACCTGCAATCTATATCTTTTTCAGTTTACAGACGTTTAGAAAATTAAACATATTTAATAAAATTCACACATTTTTTCATAAAAATTAAAATACTGTATTCATGTGATGCTTTATACAACAAAGTTAGAAATATTTGAGCTTAGAGTTTACGAGCAATGTTGGTATTTATGTCTTAATTTAATTGGTCAAGATGGCGGACCTCCATACACTTACTCGTGGCCCACAAGAATCTGCAGACCACTAGTTAAGAAACACTGCTCTATCGAGTATTAACTTATATAACATATTCGTAGTGAAAAGTTTTTAGTAATGTGGACTAATAATGCCATTGCTAGAAATGTACCAAATCAGATTGACCTGCACGCGGTTCCCTCTGGAAACCATTGTAATAAATTCCTGGTGAATTTGTCACATTGGGCTAACTGACCTGACCTCATACTTATCATCCTCCACTGGTGCCCCGCCAGCGTATACCGTTAGCGCAGGCGGGTACACCGCACCATTCCTCTACCATACACTAAAAAAATACTTACCTAAAGATACGAGTACGTTATCTAACTATGTATATAAGAATACGTTACATATGTACATTTACACTATTGGCATATGTGCCACGCGTTGCCGACTTATTGACTTCACTGGCTTCTCATTTCTGACCTTCTGTCCATTTATATTTATATATTGGATTATACACTCATGTAAGTGATCGTGATTTTGAACCGACTTCAAAAAGAAAGGTTCCATTTATTATTTGTAAATAAACATTAAATATTTCTTCAGTATTTGTCAATAAAAAAAAAATTAATGGTAATCATGCTGATAAGCTACCGATGATGGTAAGTGACCTTGGTATATGCATGAATAGTACCACAATCATCACGTCATCACATGCCGCCTGTGATACCCCTCATGTGTTGCCATTCTTGAAGTCTAAGGTACCACACCTCTGTATTGTTTTAAATATTCTTTAGAACAAAAGGGTTCCATATTAAGGTTTTAAACAATACCTGTCTTATTTAAGACCTTAATAGGAGTAACCCAGGGATCGACAGGGAACTCATCCCCACACGCCGGAACCTAAGTGATCTCGGACAGTGCGATATGAGAGCAGCTTCCTTTACCGCACACTTAGAGTGTGGAACGAACTACCTGCCGAAGTTTCCTCCAGAGACTACAGCATAGGGTTTTTCAAGAAGAATATATTAAGAGACGATAATTCGCATGCGATACCGCTGATGTTTCGGACGCCCATAGGCTACGGTAACCGTTTATCATCACGAGGGCCGTAGACTTGTTTGCCACGTAGTCTAAAAAATATTTTAGACACAATCTTAACTACATTTTAAATAGTAACTCGTTGCATTGAGACCACGATTAAGTTAATTGTCAAACCCACAACCTTGGTTATTATCATTAGTCTTAGATTTTCCTTATTGTCTTCACAAATGACGTGTAATAATTATAAAACACCATTAGTAGGTACAGTTATTTTACAATAATTTTTGTTATTCATATCCGGAGAGTGTCGGGTTATAGGCAACGTACAAGGAAGAATAGAAGTAGGGGGGAGAAAGGGGGATGTTATAGACTTGAGCCGAAAGGAATGTAAGTCAAATCAAATCTATTAAAGATTTTGATGATATATCAAATCTACCGTCAGTTTGGAGTGCTTTCGAGCTAAGGACTGACAAGAAACTCCGCTCTTATTATTTTCAAATGAGCTTCATGTTTACAGACGATTCAAAACTTCCTTGTTTCGAAAACAATATGTCAACAGGCAAAGATCATTAGTACATCCCCTACATTTATTAATGAGTACATGTTTAGGAATAAATAACAATAAATTTATATTAATTATTTTATATGCAAAATGAATTAAATTGTCATTATTAATATTTTAATGAAGATTATCTAACTATCAGGAATATTAATATTAAAGAGAATATATATTCTATTGTTATAGACTAACATACATACATACATATGTTATATGTTAGTGTATAAGGTAACCATGGACCATGTAGCCTGAATTAAATAATATAAATAATTTCATATCAATCTTCACAACTTAGATTAAGTAACATATATATAATATTAAACGCGAAAGTTTGTGAGTGTGGATGTTTGTTACTCTTTCACGCTAAAACTACTGAACGGATTTTGATGAAACTTTACAATAATATAGCTTATACATCAGAATAACATATGGGCTATAATTTAAAAAGATATTATGTAAATTGGGCGAAATATAAGGATGAATATCAAGTGTGTTGGCATTTACATTTTCACCGAATGATAGGTAGCGATTACACATGGCACTCCAAACCCGCGCAAGGACTTATGGAACGGGTCAAACCGCAGTCATAGCTAGTATAAAATAAAATAGGTAATCTGGGTTAAACAAACGATTTGAAGTAACAATTTCAGATATTCCAAACTGACCAATTTATACACATTTATTGTTTGTAACGACCAATTATTCGGTTCGCTGGCCACCCTCAGAGTCACGGTGAAGGCTTGAAGGCTAAGATAGAGAATTTTAAACTTTATCTAATAGGCAACAAGGCATTTCTTATGATTTCAGACACAAACAATTCAGAGATGAATTGAGAACCCAGTAATTTATATAATATTGTTTTCTTTATATTTCTGTACTTACAGAAATACTAAAATCAATGGTTAGTTTTGTTTTCTTAGTTGTTAAATATAAAATACTATTTTTATCCGGTCAACACTAAATAATTGAGTGGAGACGTGGAATAATGTGGCAACACCGATCGGAATATCGACGCACTAACATTAGAACATTTACAAAGGAATTAAATATTTTAAATAAATTTCACGGAGCCATTAATAGCAAGTTTATAAGGGCCCCGCCTTTTATGAGAACAAATGTAAATTAAATAAATGCAACCACCTATAGTGGTTTAAAAAAAAAGTGTTTCAAAACGCTAATTTAGCGCTCTTGTATATAAAGTCAAAACCTTCAAAATTGAAATCTATGAAAACGTTTGCAAATGTGTCTCTTAAAACATTATAACTGGGGGATTGCTAGTAATGTACCATAGCAGTAGCATAAAAATATCAGGTCGACCTCCACGCGGTTCTCCCTGGAAACTATCGTCGTTAATTGAAATAAAATAAATAAATAACCCTGGATAATCTAACGCCATCTAGTCCCATGGTAAGCAGAGCTTGTGTTATGAGTACTAGACAACTGATATAAATACTACAATATTTTTTTTTTGTAAATACATACATACTCGTAATATACATAGAAAACACCCAGACCTATGCAAACAATCATACTCATGAATACAAATGTTTGTACCGTGCGAGGAATCGAACTCGCGACCATCGGAAGTAAAGTGGGTTGCTAAACCGCTAGACCACCGAGGCCGTCGAATTGAATTGACCTGATTTCATTCTCATACTGTCATGTTCCACTGAGGTACCACTGGCGTATACAGTTAGCACAAATGGGAGTACCGTATCAAATTAATCCTTAAAATATACTACTGCAGATTCATGCATATTTCATTCTGACTAACCTCAAAGCGCTTCCTTGTTCCCTTACGTCGACTCCATTGATGGCATCTTCGTTCCTTGACTGCAGACCTGACATTTTCACCCAATCACGAGTGAGGTGACGTCACGTCCCGCCAATCAAAAGCGAGCGCGCGTCATCGGGACATCGCAACGACCAATCGCAGCGTCGTAACTTTCGTTCGGATCATCGTACTGTAACAAAATAAATATTTACTTGATTGTGACTTTTCTAATTAATATGGTAGAAACTAGGTCTATTATGCATTAATGGATGATAATGGGCACCCGCCTGAGCTAACGGTATACGCTGGCGTGGTACCAGTAGAGGATGACAAAATGAGCATGAGGTCAGGTCAGGTTCCTGGTAATTTTTTTAAACAAATTTACCAGGAACTTATTATGATAAATTCCAGGGGAAACTGCGTGAACATTAACCTGACCACAAAAAAACTGATTGCTAGCAATGTACCATACACTGTTAGCAATCAGTTTTTTTGTGGATAATAATGAAATGGTATACCTGCCTCCGCTAACGGTTTACGATGGCGGGGCACCAGTAGAGGATGGTATGATAAGCAAGAGGTCAGGGCAATTGGCCCATCCTGACAAATTCACCAGGAACTTATCACAATGGTTTCCAGAAGAAAACTGCGTGAAGGTCAACCTGACATGGTTTGCTAGCAATCGGTTCATTAGTACACATTACTAACAATCCCATTTCCCCTCGTTTCCCAGTATATCGTTTAGACCCACATGCCTTAACAAGATTAAGTTTTCCGATTGTATTGTCTGATAATAATAAAAGAGGTGAGGAGGATGGTTAGTAAAATGGACCATTGTGGCAAATTCATCAAGAATATATAACGATAGTTTCCAGAGAGAACCGTGTGGAAGGAATTCTAGAAGCAAGTGTATATGGTAGAAAATTGCTTGGCAGTTTTTAATGATTGATCTCGCAGTATTCACTGGTGTTACTCCTGACAGGAGGACGGATCTTCATTCCCGAAGAAAAAAAAAGGTATCTACATATATGTGTCCCAGTAGTTATTGAGTGAAAGAGAAAGAAACATATGTGTACAATATAATATGAGTATGATTTTGATCTTGATTATGTTGAAAATATTTGAAAAATCGGACAAGAAAGAATAAAAACAATACTGCCAGATTCCAGCCCAGTTTCTTACATCATTGTACATGTAATATTGCATAGTCATAAATGGAATATAGTTTAGTTTACTTCATTAGTACACCCGTGTGAAGCCAGGGCGGCCAACTAGTGTTATATAATCTCTGGCCGAAGTAACCATGCTAAATGAAAAGATTACAAAATGTACAAATGGACGTATTAAATATTTTTATAGTTATAGCTCTGTGCACGTGTACCGTGTTGCCAGATGATCATCATGCTAAATTTACCCAAAATCTTGTATAATTCCGGTCTCCGGTCCGGTCGATTGTTTGTTGAGAAAGACAGCTTTCTTAATTAAATGAAATAATTTATTGTAGTATAAAATAGTTTTTTAACATTGATGCCAATTGGTTTTTACAGTTTTAAAGGACGAAATTGGGGGGAGTGCAGAGGACTCTCTAAACTGTGGAAGGAGTGGCAAAAGGCCACTGTTGCCAAGCGTGTATGATTTTAAAGAGTCATTATTTATTTTTTAGTTTCTCGAATTTTCTTGGTTTTCTTATATTTATTACTCCAGCATCACTCTGTTTATTGTGTTCTTATACTTCTAGAGCTTCATTAAAGAGCCCAGAACGCTTCCTTCCAACTACAATTTCCTTTTCCTCAAACGTTTGTTACTCTAAAGTTCTCGCATCCCTATAAAATCTCTCAAGCATTTCTTATCCAAAAATTGAATACTACCATAATACTCTCACTTTGAGGAAGTAACCCCAATCTGGCGTCACTGCCCGTATATTCATTCCCACCACCAACACAGTACTCCCCAAATTTAGGGAGAAAACTACCAATCTAGTATCACGAATATATTCATATCCATGGATCACGCAACGTAATCGGTAGATTTCATGGTTTGACGCATCGGTAATATTGTTATGCGGTGCGCGGACGCAGCTTAACGAATAAGGCGAAACGAAAGGAAGCAGCTACTACTAATATGAGACAGTAGCAGTTACATAACTGTTATTTTTTTATATTAACGTTAGTTCCAACTAGATTTTTTTATGTAACTGGAATAGCATAAATTGACGACACTATTCATTGTAAATGGTAACCGTCGCTTATATACATGAACAGCACTACGGACGTCACGTCTTCTTGTGAGACACCTAATATACCTTCATGCGCTGTTACTCCGAAGAACTGTCCAGATGATGATGAATAATTGTTATTATATCTTCAGAGTTGCATCTCCGAACATGTCATTTAACTACATCATCTTACTCTTGAACCAGAAAAATATCTTACAAAGCAAGTTGCTTATCAACTGAAATGGCCGTCGTAATAAAAATCATGCAACGCCCGTGGTATACCTTCACCATTTCGGAGTATTATGAATGCGTATTCTGTAATTTATATTATCTTATTTATTGTTCATCATAACTATTATTTGGGATAGATGTAATATGTCATCTTCTTCCGGTCCTTATCAGCCGTCATAACTAAAGTTACTCAACTTTTATGCATATCTTCTTTTCTTCGGTCATCTTCTCCTTTTATGGGTATAAAGGGAGAAGATGACCGAAGACTTACTTTCATATTAAAAACCTTCTTTAAATCATGGTCCTCACTCGTCCGCATAATAATTTGTTACTTCATAATTTCTCTCTCTCTAGTGTAACTTTGAAACTTTCTCGTATATACTCATTTCTAACTTTGTCATTTTAGGTCACCCCACATGTTCATCTTAGCATTCGCATTTCTATTACTTGTATACATCTCATGAATTATTAATACCTAAAGCTACACTAGTAAGCTCCTACCAGATCTGTCTGGGCAGGGAGATAAATACGAGCGGTGAAGATGAGAGTTGACGTACGTTATCAAGGGGCCCCTTAAACCTACACTCGAGTCTCAAGTCCCGTGAACTGATCGGAGTTTCCCTCTCTCACATGATGGACCCAGCACCAGCATGGTAAATTCAGGGAATGCTAAGTTTGTCTCTTTATAATGATGATTGATGAGTGATGATTTTTTTTAAATTAGAGGAAGCATATCAGCGGGCAATATGCTAGTTTTAAATATTGGCACGAGTTCTAATTCTAAAATTGTAATGTATGAATGAATGTTACTATTATTATGCCCAAGGTCAAGTTTAATGGATTCCATTTAAAAAATCTACGCATTTAATATTTTTGCCACACATTCGCATGTTGTGATTGTAATTTGTGGCCAATGTGTGAGAAATAATAATAATCACCTTGGACAATTCACACATATAACATAGCGCCAGGTAATCCTAGACTAAGCAGAACTTGTGTTATGGATTTTAGACAATGAATAGAAATACTGAAATTAATTTAGACTTGCCGGCCTCGGTGGTCCAGCAGTTTAGCATACCAATGGTCGCGAATTTGATTCCTCGCATTTGTATTCATGAGTACGGTTGTTTGTATCGGTCTGGGTGTTTTCTATGTGTAATATGTATGTATTTACGAATAAAAAAAATCTATCTATTTGTATCAGTTATTTAGTGCCCATAACACAAGCTTTAGCTTGCTTAACTTAGGTCTAGATGACGCTGTATAAATTGCTCTGAGATTATTTAATTATTTTGCTTATCAATACATATAGAAAACACCTAACAATACAAACAATCACACTCATGAATACAAATGTTTGTGCCGTGATAGATCCTGCATCCAATGTAAGTAATACGTATCAATTACTAATTTTGCTGGTGCATCCTTTAGTTGCTTGTTGGCGGAAATAAAAACCCAGGTATTCACGCGAACTACTTTGTACAAAGTCCACCTCTGGTAATAATAATAATATACATTTATTTAGCAAATATTGTTAACATTAGCATACATTAAATATATATACATGTATACATGCTGCCAACTTACAGCATGTATACATGTATATATACATCGCAGCCACTCCAACATAGTAAAGCAATTAAAAACCAATACTACTAAGGAATATTTGCTAAAAAGGACTCGGCTCATCATATTGCTGCAGCCGAAGCTGTGCTGATTTTCAGCGAAGGCCTAGTTATGGAACTTCGTGGAATACATTTCATTGGATGCGTTGAAAATTTATGTAGACCATTAAATTCAGTACCACTCTATACTACTTCCGTCAAACAAAATATGTCTCATGTTACAGAACGTAAATTCTAAAGATAAATATTATAATAATATAACTAACTTTACTCTATTCGAATACTGCATTTATTTTTTACTGACTGTGCCCGCGGTTTCACCCGTAATAATAGCTAATGTGTTACGTATAAGCTATATTACTGTAAAATTTCCTCAAAATACATTCAGTCGTTTTTGCGTGAAAGAGTAAAAAAAATGCATCCATACTCACAAACTTTCGTTTTTAAAATTAGTAGGATTTCTTAAGATAACTACTTGTATTTGTGTGGTTGTTTTTATGTGTAAATATGTAAAATATCTTACTTAAACAAAAACAATTATATATACCACAAATTACAAAATTTAAATGATAATAATGGATTGTAATAATAATATTTTTTATTTAGACTCAGTTATAATCATCACCTCAGCCCGGAAGACGTCCACTGCTGAACAAAGGCCTCCCGCAAACATCTCCACAACGATCGGTCCTACGCTGCTCGCATCCATCAGCTTCTAGGGATCTTGACCAAATCGTCGGTCCACCTTGATTTTCTTAAGGCCTTGCCACGCTGCGTCTTCCGGCCCACGGTCGCCACTCGAGGAGTTTATTGCCCCAACGGCCATCTGTCCTACGAGCTATGTGCCCTGCCCATTGCCACTTCAGCTTCGCAATTCTTCGGGCTACGTCACTCTGATTCTTCTGCGGATCTCCTCATTTCTAATTCGATCACGCAGAGAAATTCCGAGCATAGTCCTCTCCATTGCCCTCTGAGTGACTCTAAGCTTATTCATGAGGCCCATAGTTAGCGACTTAATAATGTAATATAAATATTATTGTAATTTTTTACACGCCGGAAATGACAGGGCATGTTCGGAATAATTATAATATTAAGACACATGTACACGTGTTCCAGTAAATGAATTGAATCAAATCAAATGATTTTTTTTTGTGTCATAAATGCTACAATCTTTTGGTATGGCGTTAAATTGCTCATGAATAATTACTATTGATTTGTATGCAATAGTAATTATTCATTGTCAGCTGCCAGGTTTCGGTTATCAACCAATATACAACACAAATTGTTGGAAGGTCGCTTAGCGTCCTTTCTCTCTGTGCGGAAACGAAAGGTTAATAACTTCATAATTACACATCTATTCTAATCAAAACTGAACTCACCTGGTCTTTGTTTAGAGATCTTTTTGAGAGCACAACTAATCTTGAGCAATACGTCAGATGGATCCGGGAGATTATAATGGAATGACGTAATTAAAATGAAATGTAGGTTTCGAATAAGTATAGTAAAAGTAGGTAGGTATACGCTGTTTGATAATTATAGAAGCACAATAAGATATTGTATAATTTTAATAATAATGGTAATAATCCAGGACAATTCACACATCGCCATCTAGTCCCAAACCAAACAAAACTTACGTTTTGGGTACTAGACAACTGATAGATATACTTAGATACACGTTTTGTAAATACATACATATAATAATACACCAAGGAAACTCCCAGACAAACAGTCATACTCATAAATACAAATGCTTGTATTGTGTGAGGAAGCGAACCTGCGACCACCGAAAGTATGGCGGTATGCTAAATCGTTAGACTACCGAGGCTGTCACATAAATAAATTATTTTTAATTTTATTTTCATTCAATTTGATTAACTTTAATGTAACACGGTAACTTTAATGTTTGTAATCAAAAAGAATCATCAAATATGTTAACACTAGATGTCAACGTTTCGTGGATAAGGAGAAAAGGGATTGTTAGTAATGTGGACTGATGACCCCACTGCCTATAAATTCCTGGTGAATTTGTCACGATGGGCTAATTGACCTGATCTCATATTCATCTCATCCTCCACTGGTGCCCCGCCAGGGTAAACCGTTAGCGCAGACGGCAGCACCATACCATTATCATCCATAAAAAAATCTAGGCCGTATGTTTACGTTTCAAAAAGAATCATCAAATATGTTTACACTAGATGTCAACGTTTCGTGGGTGTCAATACCACAGCGCTGACCTCCAAGGCCAGCCATTATGACGCCCTGTGCCTATTAATATGTTATAATGTGAATTTCGATTATGTCAGGGCTTATAATACAATTTATGTGGTAATAAGACTGAACAAGATTACCAATGACGAGCTGAAACGTTTTTAATGGGGTTTAGTTAATAGGCTTGACTTGTGGGCATACCTATAAATATTTATAACTAAATAACAGATAAATTTAATTCCTCATCTTTACATAGTATAAAATTAAGTCGCTTTCGCTATCTGTTCGCTTAGTTCTTTTAAACTATGCAACGCATTTTATTGCAGTTTTTAGAAGTAGAATGCTTCAAGGTTTATAAGTATAATACATGTACACACGTGCAAAGCCAGGACGGGTAACTAGTAGTATTATAAATGTGAAAGTTTATAATATTTTCTAATAGATTATGATAAAATAGTGCACCCGCCTACGATAACGGTTTACGCATCCTATCATCTTCACCGGTGAAGGATGATATTAAGTTATGTCAGTTATCCCATCGCGACAATTTCATCAAGCATTTATCACAATGGTTTCCAGGGGAACCGCGTGGAGTTCAACCTGACATGGTGCATTTTTAGCAATGGGGTCATTTATCCATATTACGAACAATCTCCTTTCTTCCCAAGTAAAATATTGGATGGATGTATCTTAACAATACATTAACGTAAAAAAACATTAAAAAGTTTTGGATACATTCTAATGAAACTAGAGTCGCTGATGTTACTAAGATGGGCTAGCTGACCTATTTTCATCCTCAAATGACATTATTTAATTACCATTAATAAAAAACACGGACGAATGATAAAATTGACATAAATCTAATACATTTTATGGCACATAAATTTTCATTAAACAGCACATTACTCAGAAGCGAGTTGCGACCCCATTGTTTTGAGAACGCGTCAATTTATCCTGATGCCCATTTTGTGGGTCACTGGACCATGATGAATGAAGATAATTCGACCCTAAATGAATGTGCAAAGACTAAATATATTAGAGCCAATATACTGAAGTTAGTTATTTTTTAAGAAAATGGAATTGCAATCAACTTTTCGCTTTCGCAATCAACCCAATTAAAACTGGTAACCATCACCTAAATGCAATAACATTGGTTTTACTGATATATACACTGCTAAATTATGTACAATAAAAACTCGGAATAATGATTAAATTAGCACAAATGAGATACATTTTAAAGTACATAAATCATTAACTAAAAGACACAAGACATCCCAATGTTTTGAGAACACATCACATAAAAAAATTGTATTTGTGTATTAGTATCAGTTGTCTAGTACCCATAACACAAACTCTTTTTTTATAGGGGACAAACGAGCTTGCGGCTCACTTGGTGGTAAGTGATTATCACCGCCCATGAGCACCTGCAACACCAGGGAAATTGCAAATGAGTTGCCGCCCTTTTAAGAAAGAATAAACTCTTTTGATTTCAATATCATATCGGTTCGGAAATACCATACCTACCTAGAAGACGTAAAAAAATAAAAGTGAAAATCTCATACATTATCAAAATTAGTTGAAAAGATATAACTGGTATCTAAATAACAGATGAGGCATGGATCATTAAATAGCTTTTCATGTGAAATACGTTGCAGCTTGCATCACAACTTCACAAGCTGAGAGTAACGAAGCAAAACTCCCAAATGAGGCCCACAAGTGATAAACGATGTGAAATTAATTATCACTATGTGTTTATAAAGGGCCACACAGACAGCGGAAAAGAAAAACCATATACCCACTTCTGAATAGTACTATTTTCTTTCTAATGCCACAGATAAGATAATTTGAGGATTTTTCATTCATATTCTAATTTCATTTCATAAAAACAATCATTTACCTACACTATATATATAAAAATGAATTACTGGTCGTTGCTAAAACTCGAGAACGGCTGAACTGATTTCGCTAAATTTTGTCTTGGAATATTCGTGGAAGCCCAGGGAAGGTTTAAACGGTCATAAAATATGAAGAAATTGCATGGAGTATTGGAAAAACAACAATTTTATTTTCTCATACAAACTGTCAAACGTTCAGAAATTTAATTGCGTAACAAAACTTTTGGGTTAGCTAGTTATGTATAAATATATAAATATGTATAAACAAACATACAAGAGAGAAAGAGGCAACAATGGACGGCTTTATCGCTGAAAAGCAATTTCTTCCAGGCAGCCTTAGGATGGAGAGGAGCGATCAGTCTTGAGTCTGGTCGAGGTTTAACAATAAGAAACAATATAGTAGGTTAAAATTATAAACGCCAAAGTTTGTGAGTATGGATGGATGTTTGTTACCCTTTCACGCAAAATCAAAATTAAAAAGCATTTTTAGATAAACTTTAAAAACAAAAATTGTAATTGTATGTAATTATCTGTAAAAACGTGTATTTATATGGATAGAAGTTTATGGGAAGAATAGTATTTAAAAAAAAACTGAGCAATATCTTGCCAACAAACTGTTCTACAGTTTGGCGAGTCAATGTATAAAAACAATTGTACAATTATCTTTATTAAATAAATTAAAAAAAAAAACTACTGAACGTATTTTGATGAAACTTTACAGTAATATAGCTTATATATCGGATTAACATATAGGCTATAAATTTCACGCGGGTGAAACCGTGGGCACAGCTAGTAAACAATATATAGCTGTAACAATAATAAGTACAGTTACCTATATATACAGTTACCCCATCCCATACAATAAATTGATTCCTTTCTATCTAGGGCTATAATATTTCGCCAGCGTAGATGCGCAGTAGCGCTAAATGTCGCTAGATCTGAAGCAATTCGGATTATTAGTGGGTGCTTAGTAATTAAGCATGAAAATAGATGGCAGGCAATTTGATCTACAATACAGCTATGTTTTGCAGAGATAGATACATAGACATGTAACTGCTAACACCTGAAAAATAAGTGGTACGTTTCTTTAGTTTGCTTTTCTTCTTAAAATTTTCCAACACCATATACACCTTAGTCCTGAGTGGAGACGAGAGAGAAACGGAGATTTTCAATAATGCACCATGTCAGGTGGGCCTGGTTGACCATGTTCCCCTTACAGTCTTTTTAAATGGATGATAATGTAATGGTGCACTCGCCTGCTCTAATGGTTTACGCTGGCGGCGCACCAGTGGAGGATGATAATATGATTATGTGTTCAGGTTAGTTAGCCCATCGTGGCCAGAGTCATCTACCCAGAGGACTAACATGTCCAATTCACAAAAAAAAAGTTTAACAGAAGTAATATCTATTTTTAGTCGGTTAACAAAGTAATAGTAAATGATGTTGATATTGTGCGTAAAACAAAATGGCCGAGTAGCATGTTACTTTCAAAAAGCGATAATACCGTTTTGACGTATTTGCAATTTAAATACACGACTTTAAATGTAAACATTTTCTATTGTCCCCGTGTCAGTTTGTCTGTCGAATAGGTAAAATCGCATTTTGTGTGGTGTAAAATATAAGCGTTTGCGTACTTTATTTCTATATTTAACTAAGCATGGGGGGAGTGGGGATTGCCAGTAATAGGGACCAATGAAACGACTGAAAACCATAATGACTGACTGACTGAAAATAATAATGAATGGTAAATGCGCGACAATGAGTTAACTAACTTCATGCTCGGTCTATCTCTACGCCAAGTTATAATGCAATTGGATAAAACATTTCATATGAATAATAAGCAAAAAAATATAAAGCATTATTTATTAATGCTTATATTATGTTGTAGTGATAAAAACCGTTTGTTTGTATTGTTATACAATCCCTTTACCGTAACTACTACTTTGATATACTTAATTTCATAAAAACAAAACTTATTACGAATAACTAAAAGTACTTGTATGGCTATTCGTCAGCGTTATATTATTAGAATTGCTATTATAAATAACACTATAATATAAATAACTATTATCTTATATAATGTATAGCTTATATTATATAATGTATAACAAAATTGTCATTATATCATTAAAAAAAAAAGTCGCTCGTCGCTTGTGACTCAAAACCGACTTAAACGTGACATGAATGTCAATTTTTGCTTTGTATTGCGGCATTGAAAATACCATAGAGGTTTACATGCGGTAGACAGTTGCCTAAAATGGTATTTCTCTTATAATGGTAGTTGTATATCCTTTTGTATTGCTGTTTTCCTTGTCTATGACAACTGACACTATGTGTCTTGTTTTTTCAGACTACTCTAATGCTATTTATTTATTTATTCATTTATTTCAGGCAACTAGGCCCATATTATAAATACCTTATAGACTAACATACATATAATATAATATTTAAAAACCAATACAACTAGATTGTCTGTGTGATCACGGCACTGAAGACGGCAATCTGCCACGGTAGAGCCGATACACCACACCTTTCGGCCAGTAGTCCTCTTTCATGAAGGTGGGCAGCAAGTCGGTGGGGACCAGGGCCACAAACGCTTTGAAACTCGCGTTGTGACTCGACTTCAGCTGCGTCACCCTCAATGTCAGGTTACTCTTGGTACGAATATAATCGACAATGTCCTGCTCCTTAGTGGTATTGGTCAGCTGGCCTGTACAGCTTCACTGGACGGTAAGAAGCGAGTGCAGATGGAACTCCAAACCCGCGGAAGGAGTTATGGAGCGACTGAAGGCCAACTCCTGTCTGACGGATACGACTTTAGTCTGAGGATACCGCAAGGGGTTCGAACCTCGGCTCAGGCTGTCGTAATTTCGATCCTCATTTGAATTGGACGAGGGATCGATTGGATGGCTACATAATTAAATAAAATGGATCTTCTAAATCTGCAATCTATTGGTAGACGTCTTCGCCATTTTTCAGAGTTCGCTACTTAGGTATCAGATGTTTTTCTTACGTCACTGTATATAGGTTAGACTACTAAAGGAAGGAAATTGTTACGATAGTCTATGGTCACCAGAATCACTAGAAGTGTCACGTACGCGTTGCCGATCCTTAAGAAATGTTAATATAGGATATATTAAGATTTCTTAAGGATTGGTAACGTCTTGAAAAATGCCATGCTGTAGGCTCGCGAACCTCGGCAGGTTATTAATTATGACGGACAAAACCGCGGGGAACAGTAATATATGGACACGGTAGGTACATATTGTAATAGATCTATTACTGCCAATTGCGCTATCAATCGTGCAATACGTAGCACAGTAAATAGGCGAAGTTAAGAGTCTACAACAAGTACCATTTGTTAAATAACACTTTACAAGTTTATTCGACGCGGCCTCGGTAGGCTAGCGGTTTAGGACACCGCTTTAATTCGCGGGTTCGATTCCTCGCACGGTGCAAACATTTGTATTCACGAGTATGATTGTTTGTATTTGTATTGTTTGTATAAATTTACATATTTGTATTTACAAAATACAAATATGTAAATTTATCAATTATCTAGTAGCCATAACACAAAATATGCTTAGCTTGGGACTATATGTCGTATCTAATTTAGTATTTGTTTTTGTATCAGTTGTCTAGTACCCATAATACAATCACTGCTTAGCTTCGAACTAAATGACGCTGTGTGAATTGTACCGTTACTATTTATGATACGTATATAATAATGTAAATCTATTAAGTAATGAAATAGTCTTCCGCAAAATAACCTAATTCCAATAAAATATATACTTCTATTTCATCTATTATACCAATCTTTACTTTTTATTCTTTTCTTAAAATATTTCTTTTAGTCTAAACTTTCTACATAGTAGTTCTTCTTATGTAATTAGTTATAAGTATGTAATTATTATCTTACTGTACACTCGAGAATCGACGGTGTACACACGAGCTTACTAGGTTCAAGTGGCATATTTAACGTTATAATTAATTAATAATAATAATATTATTACACAATTCACACAGCGCCATGTAATCCCAAGCCAAGCAGAGCTTGTGTTATGTGTTAGACAACTGATACAAACATTTAGATATTTTGTTTTTGTAAATGCATACTTAATATACATAGAAAACACCCAGACCGATTCAAACAATCATAGTCATGAATACAAATGTTTGCACTGTGCGAGGATTGAAACCGCAACCTTCAGAAGTAAAGCGTGTTGACCCGCTAGACCATCGAGGACGTCAATTGTTTAACATATAATTTAGTAAATAGATAAAAAAAAACGCGATTTCTTTCAAAGTATGTTATGTCGTGATCATTTCGTGATAAAGAACGAAATACACCAGACAACACGATGACCAAATCTACTATAACCTTAATAAGGAAATGGCCCATACCTACGTACGGTATTTCTCAAGAGCAATTCTTATGGATGTTGTCTCTGTTATGTGTTGCTGAATCAATTAGCTATGAAACGTAGGTGGGTCGGCCTTAGACTTTGTGGGTCAATGTAAAACAAAACACATACAGGGTATAAAGTCTATAAAATTTAGGTGCAATACTCATTAAGAGAATAAATGCTGAGGTTCTTTTAATTCTTCTCACCTCGAAAGCATGAACTGACGGTAGATTTGACATATCATAAGAGTCTGTAATAGACATACATGAATAAAGATATTTTGATTTGATAAAAACTGAAACATTTTCACTAAGAAACAAAGTTGAAAATCTAATAAAAACTAGATTAAATTGATCTAAGGTTTCTTAAGGGTGCAACGCGCACGTGACACCCCTAGTGTCCCAGGCGTCCATTAGCTACGGTAACCGTTTACCATCAGATAGGCGTACGCTTGTTTGTCACCTACGTAGTATAAAAAATAATATTTTAATTCTTTAAAACAAGTATACGCAGATTAATTGTATAATGAAATCACTTGCCCGTAACGCACTGAACATTTTGAATGGGCAATTTGTTTTGTTACGGCATTGTCTAATGTATGCATGCATGTATGTATGTATGTATGCTCAGCCAGCAATGATTCCGTTGTGCGAATTACCGCCTGAATTTAATAGGCACTAATTTCCACGCCTTAAATATTGTCAGTGTTTACTGAACAAAATAAAAAATGGTAAATACCTAGTTATTTTTTGCAATAATAATAATATTTTTTATTTGCTCAAAAACACAGTACTAAAGATGATAATTTAAAGTATAAGATCATGTGTTTTGCTATATAATTAGTTTCAACGTCTGTTACAACAAACCCTGAGCAGCAAACGTGCATGGTAATATACGAGGTTTTCAATCTAATGATAGCACAGTTTCTTCTTCTTAACTAAATCTCTCCCCATAACTGATTGGTACAAAAAATTTAATAATAGAAATTGGCGTACAGTCAGGCTGCACAGAGCTTGCATTTCTGACAAGTCAGGATCGAATGGGCGATGTAATTTTGAACTGATGTATAATTTACGGCAAAATTTTAAATATCTTTTATTTGCCTGAGTGATAACATTATAAATTTAATAATTATTCCAACTTACTATAAGCGTATTAATTTAGGGTTAAAATTATTAATTATAAACAACTTAACAAATATAAAAGTTCTAAAAGTCAGATCACATCAAACTTGATTAATCACAAAAAAAATATTTGGTCACATCACTACAAAAAAAAACAGTTGACATAACCTTGGAAATTACTAAAATTTTGCCGTAAATTTGAATTGACGTACAATTCAAAGTTAAAACGCCCATTCGATCCCGACCTGTCAGAAATGCAAATTCCGTGCGGCCGGACTGTACGTACTAAAATCTCCTACACGAACAAAAGGTTTTCGAATGCTGAATTTCGACATGATCATACGATTTCGCGATCCGTATATGTCGATGCACTCTACTCGAATAACGCATTGCGTTTGGAAGAAAAAAAAATTTTGATTACACATTCGCAGGATTCGAGGAACCGGCCAAGAATAGTATTTTGGTCACGAAATGCGATTCTGTTTAAAAAATATAAGATTGGTATCAAACGAGTCGCCGCGAGCCGTACGCCTCGCCTTATCAACGAAGCAGGTTTCCTGCATACATTATAATGCAAAACTTGATAAACACTTTTTGGGAACATTACTTAATTGTATTAAGAAATGTTCCCAAAAACTATTCTGCGAACGGACTATAAGTTAAGAAAATTAAAACCATTTATGATAATCAATACTAAAAACAAGTTAATTCGATAAAATTTAGAAATCAACCGATAAATTTTGCAATAATTACCTGCTTCACCTCTCGATCGATCCCCGTCCAATTAAAACGGGAATCGAAATTGTGACGGCCCGAGCCGAGGTTCAAATCCCTAGCGATGCCTTCAGACTAAAGTCGTATCCGTCAGGCGGGAACCTTCAGCCGCTCCATAACCTCTTTTGGTTTGGAGTGCCATCTGCACTCGCCCCCTATCATCCAGTGAAGCTGTAAAGATCAGCTGGGTCTGCTTGTGTACCTCTATCCTTCTTGTCCCTCACGGATCTAGGTAGCGAACTTTGAAAAAGGGAGAGCACAATAGATCTATACAGATCGCAGTGTTACAGGTCTTAGCACCAGACAATAGCCCAAAACCTCAATTAAAAAAACAGTACCTCTGTCTCTACTTACTTTAGCCACCAAACAGATTACTTGTTAATATTTAACTGCCCTACCCACCTGTAATGGATGAAATACAAACATATCGTTACGTCGCAGGTTTCCTACATACATTATAGTGCAAAATTTGATAAATATTTTTAGTAACATTACTTTCGACGGTCTCGGAGGTCCAGCTGTTTAGCACACCGTTTTACTGCCGATGGCCTCGGGTACAATTCCTCGAACGGTATAAACATTTCTATTCACGTGTATGACTGTTTGTATCAATATCGACTTCTTGTATCTATGTATATTCAAATTTAAAATTCTTTATTTAAGTAATACAATTTTTACAATGTATATTAGGTATTTATTTACACAAAAAAATATCTAAGTATTTATATCAGTTGTCTAGTACCTACTCATAACACAAGCTCTGCTTAGCCTGATCTTAGATGGCGCTGTGTAAATCGTCCGGGAATATTATTATTTTAGTATATTTTTGACAATCTACATCAACTTAAGAAAGTTAAAATAAAAATCCGTTTAAGGTTATAGACCTTAAGAAATAAACCCACGTTACAGAATTAAAATTTGCACTTATAAATTCTGTAAGTTTATGACTATCAAAACCACTTATTTTATCCTCATATAAAACAACATTAATTATAGTTACGTAAGTACAAAATAATATATTTTTTATGTAATTATAATGATAAACAAGCTGACGGCTCGCCTCATGGTAAGCGGTAACCATCGCTTATATACATAAACAACTCGGACATTATCATGTGGCATTCGTGATACCACTTATCCTGTAATTTAACGGCCTAATCTGGATATTATGGATATAGAAGAACAGGATGTACCTGATACTGGCATCGTTATGCTATTACTACTATTACTAGGATATCCTAAATCTGTATTATCTGAAATGGCTGGACCGATTTTTTTATAGATAGAGTGATTCAAGAGGAAGGTTTATATGTATAATACATGTACACCCGTGCGGAGCCGGGGTGGGCAGCATATATAAAGATATAGATATACACTGAAGTGACTAATTAGATTTCGTATTCAGGTTTTTCGTACAATGACTCAGACATTTATTTGTCCCATTTTCTTTTTTTGGTACATCGATAATATATTAATTTACTCCATACATACATCCATACATACATTTCGAAAGGAAAACGGGTCAGGAACTATAAATCTAGTTTAGATATTATACAACAACAGGTCTGTATGTAATTCTGATCTACTAAAATAAACCTAGTATACATTTTATGGCAAAATTATTAGTCACGCAAACACAGGTTTTTGACCGATTTATAAAAATAGGTTCCCAATTGGACTGTTCTTGTCTATATATATATATATATATATGTTACGCAATATTTCCGCCAAACCGCACCGATTTTGATGATGTCTTTTTCGATCGACACGGTCAGAACTTGTTGATAACCTGGTTACATTACAGTAGATTTGACTTATTACAAAGATTTTTTTTGATTTGACAATCAAATAGATTTTGACACCAATATTATTTAATACTAATGGTCCACCCTGGATTCGTTCGTATGTAAATTTTGTTAAGATATTAGCATATTTATTCACTTATAATTTAGTTTTTATTTTATACCAATTAGTTTACAAGCAAAATGGTGTAATAATTGTTATTTCTGAATAGCTGTCACTCGCAACTTCGTCTGTGTGGAGTTAAAGTAATATAATTTCTAAATTAAATTAAGTAACCAAAGTTACTCCTTATAACATTAGCTATTAGCCAATGAAAGTCTCGTCAAAAACGATCGAGTCGTTTCAGAGATTACCAAAAACAAACAGACAGACAAACAAAAAATTTATTAAATTTATTAATTTATTTTTTACGTAAATACCACATACCATATACTTCCATATGCGTTTAGTGCAAAACCGTTTGGTAATTCAAAATTACAAACATATTCTTCAAATTTATTTAAGTACACAGTCGCGGGTTCAACTACTAAAAAACTAACATACAGCTAATATTGAACAAATGTCCGCATGGAACCATTAACATTTCGAATAACCACCCACAATTAAGTCCATTTAGTATAATAACCAACCCACGTAACTTCTAATCTTACTCGGTATATTATTAATATTATAAACTCGACAGTTTGTGGGTATAGATGGATGTTTGTTACTCTTTCACACAAAAACTACTGAACGGATTTTCCCCACGAAAAAAAGAAGGTTGTCAGCTATAACAATTATATAAAAAAAAACACTGCCATATCTCATTCCTCCCTCAACATATCCAGAAGAAGACTTCTACTTCTTCTTCTGGAATTAGGTGAAATACATTCTATGTGGTTCTAGCCCACTCATGCATAAACGACATCTTTGGAAAGTTTACATTCTATCCTGAGGAAAAAACCATCGCTCCTAAGAATATCCTTCAATTCTTGTCCCTGACGGGTAGCGAACTCTGAAAAAGGGCAAGCACAATAGATCGATGTAGGTCGCAGTGCTGCAGAAGGGGATTGTTGTATTGATTAATGTGGATTGATAACCCCATTACTAGCAATGTACCATGTCAGGTCGACCTCCACGCAGTTCCCCCTGGAAACCATCGTGTTAAACTCCTGGTGAATTTGTCACGATGGGCTAACTGACCTGACCTCATGCTCAGCTTATCATCCTCCACTGGTGCCCCGCCAGCGTAAACCGTTAGCGCAGGCGGGTGTACCATTTCATTATCATTCACAAAAAAAAAAAAAATAGCCCAAACCCTATAATAAAAACATGTAGTTGTAATAAGTACTTCTATTACACCTATTTTTTTATTGAGAGGTTCCACGAAGACAAATTGTTCATACTCTCTGACTCCGGCAGTTACCACTCTCTGTCTACCCTGTAATGTTACCTACCCTAATTTCTAGCGTGAAGATAAAGTTATTCTGGTGATAAGATCTCGTAGCTTGGTTTCAGAGCGTTGCAGACGTCATTCACGCTCTGTATTACTAGTTGTTTTTAACCTACTTCCAAGAGGAGGGAGGAGGTAGTATGGCTAGATGGCGCTGGGTGAATTGGCCAGGGTTATTATTATTATTATTACTTTGTTTTACTTACAATGATAAGGGAGTGATATACCCGCCTGCGCTAACGGTATACACTGATGGGGGGGCCAGAGAATGATAAAATGATTATGAATTCAGTTCAGATAGGCTATCGCGGCAAAATCAACAAGGTTGCCAGGATGGACCGCGTGGAGGTCAACCTGATATGATACATGATGATAGAATTAAAAAAATACGCACTCTTACTTGCGTGATTGAGTAAGTCATATAACGATGGTTTCGCCCGGCACTGCGTAGAACGAGGTAATGATATGAAGATGTCGAAATAGATAGTCGATGTGAGCGAAAGTTTACGCCTGGAGCACACGAGTAATAAACGTAAGGGGGCATTACATTATCCAAACACTATACTATTTCATCACTTAACATATTGATTTAGCTATACTATGATTAAAACTTTATCACATTTGTTAATTAACAAAAGAAATCATTGATATATTTTTTGACATCTTGTTAACCGCGGTTGGTTCGTGGTTTACTTCTCTACTTCGCTTTCGATAGTCTAGGGTTCATTGTCCGCTCATAGAAACATGAGTGTGTGCATTGGTATTGGTTTTTTGTAAGTACATGTATTTATGTAAATAAAATTGTACATACAAATAAAATGTGATTATTTTTAGGTTATTCGTCTTATTAGTCAAATTGCAAGTGAGTTGCCGGCCTTTTAAGGAATAAAATCTTTTCTATATGTATATAATAATAATATCACAAGACAACTCACGCAGAACCATCTAGTTCCAAGCAAAGTAGAGCTTGTATTATTTACTAGATAACTGATATAAATACATACATAATATACATAGAAATATATTATACTTAAAAATGCAAATGTTTGAGCGAGGAATCGAACCCGCTACCATTGGCGGTGTGCTAAACCGCTAGACTACCGAGGCCGTATACTAAAGTACAAGAAAGAGAGAGCACGAATTAACTCGACACAATTTAGTGATCTGGCCTGTCGTGGCTTAAGTGAACAATGGACACCACCATGCTGACTCATATGATTCAATGGTGATTGATGTGTGGTCCAAAGAAATTTATATTAAACTTGATGTGCCCGCGGTTTCATCCACGTGAAATTTATAGCCCATATGTTACTCTGATGTATAAGCTATATTACTGTAAAAGTTTCATCAAATTCCGTTTAATAGTTTTTGCGTGAAAGAGTAACAAACACCCATACTTCAAAATTATTAACATATTCACCGGAGAGTCACTCAGAAATAAATAAATATGTTTTTTTTTGTCTCGCTCAGATATGAACTCTCGACTTCTTGGGTTACACTTAAGCGGTTCAAAATAGTAAATTATTACGACACTCTTTATCATATTAATATCATCCTTTATTAACTAAGTCCCGAGAAGAAAAGAATGTCATTCTCTAAAAAGACATATTTATTTTTGTTTATTACGTGCTCCACCTACCCTTTTCTTATTTTTACTTTCTCTCTATTCACTATCCACCCAAAGGTAGTTTGGAAGGGATTGCTCAACGATAAGAGCCTGTTGTATCAGTTAATGTATATTTACTATTTTTTCTGTAATTGGTGTAATAAAGTGTATAAATAAAATAAATAAACCCATCTCTAAAACTCAAACGTTTCCTATTTACAATCAAGGTCAATAATGTAGGAGATTTTATCCAATAAACAATGATATTTCCATCACACGTAAGAAGTAAACAAGCGTATTCGATAATATATCTTAATGATAAATAAGATAACACATCTTTTTCAATGTCATTCCAATTCACATGACATCTGTTTCAATCTCAGAAACTGTAATGGAATGTAATTTAGACTCTATTCTCCGTATTTAGCATCTCAAATGAGTTGTGCGTAGAAAGCCGAGACTACTAAAGAAGCCAAGCTTCTCCCAGAAGCGCAGAAGCCTTTTTTTACTACGTAGATGACAAACAATCATACGAGTAAAAGGTTACTGTAGCCTATGGACGCCTGAAATACCAGCGGTGTCACGTGCACGTTGCCGACCCTTAAGAAACCTTAATATACCCTTCTTGAAAAACCCGATGCTGTAGTCTTTAGAGAAAACCTCGGCAGGTAGTTCATTCCACAATCTAAGTAATCTCAGTGCTTCCTGGAATCTCAGAACATATCCAGTTTCTCTGATGAAACGGACAATATCGAAATTTGTATATAAAGATAAAACGTACGGTTACATCTTTATATACTAATTTACTAATACGGTTTATAATTATAAAGTTTTTTAATAGTCGGTACTTATTTAGGTACCAATTAATTAAATGGAAAAAAATGGACCTTTATAATTTTAGATGTCTCTATAAAGAGTCTACAACACTATCTCTTCTGTTCGCTGTTTCAATGTATTCTATATGAAAAAAATTATGTAAAGTTCATTATTACAATAATTAATACAAATAGTTTCCAATCATTTCAATTTTAACTTACTTTACTTAAAACAGTTGTCACGTAGACAAAAACAGCAAAAAGATAATGTCGTTTACATGGGCAAATCAAATATTTTGTACTGCTATTATGCAAAAACATAATGAATTTATATTTACCATAGTTAATTTTGTAATTATTACTTAACATCTGTAAAAAAATATACATAATTAAGAGATACCTAACTCGCTTCTCGCTGTAATGTTACGAATTGGACCACACTACCATCTCTACGCATTAGAAAGTAACTGACAATAGGGGTAATTTAGTCAATTTACACATAATAACATATTCATAATATATATTCTTTAATATTTAATAATATCGTATGACAGTGTGGATCAGTTATTTAACTCTATACCTAACACTAGCTGGCGTTGTTTCGTTACACGTTTTACTATAGAAATAAAGTACTAATATCCCTATTTAAAAAAGGAGTTGATGGTAGAAGAGTAAAAATTAAGTGTTGCGTGTATTTATAATGTCGATTCATAAAAGAAATAATTAAAAGATATAAAACTTTATAAGAATTGATCAAGCCGTTTCGGAGGGGTTTTGTTAGAAATACTGAGACACGAGAATTTTATGTATTAGGAGAAAATAAGCAATCCAGCTTGTATTGAGGCAGACATTACTATCGCGACCGTTACCCCACTTGAGGTAGACAGAGGCATTGTCCACGGTTTTTTTATGGTTGATAATGGAATGGTGCACCCGCCTGCGCTAACGGTTTACGCTGGCGAGACATCAGTGGAGGATGATAAGATGGCAGATGGATGGAAGCAGGAGATCAGGTCAGTTAGCCCATCGTGACAAATTCATCAAGAATTTATCACGATGGTTTTCAGGAGGAACCGCGTGTAGGTCAACCTGACATGGTACTTGCAGGACTTCACATAGGTACCCACATTGGTATATTTGAATCTGATGTGAAGCCGTCTCTAGGATAGGATAATTTTTGGTTTGATATTTTTTAATTCACCGGAAAGTCAGTCAAAAATATAAATTGACACATAAAGTTTTTCATATCTGTCGGCCAGATTTGAACTCACGACCACGTCGTCGCATTCGGAGTATTTTACCACTACAAAATTCCGCTATTTTTTTTAATAAAATACTACGATTTTCTAGATTTATATCGGTAGAAAAAGAGAGAAACTTGTTAAATATATTTTCAGTTTATCAAACATAAAAGTATTAATTGAACCAGAAACTCCGTTTGTGTATACAGTTGAAAGATTACAAAGTCAAAACATATATGTATGTATTATAAATATAAACACTAATGCAAATCGAAATTTAGTAGAACTCAATTCTACGGTAACGTAAAGCTAAATATATACTCCCGAAGTAGATGCCAGTTGCGATATCTATTTAAATACATATGTAGGTACCAACTTAACATGTCCGACAAGCCCCCAATCTTATCATTTCTGATATGGGATGCTGGATTACATGACACAGAGTAAATATAGATAAGACGCAATCTGTTTGCTTTACCTACATTTATAATTTCGAAAGGTTTACATTTTTCATGCAACGCTATGGAATTTACTATAATAATAATATCCCTGGACAATTCACATGGCGGCATCTATTCCCAGGCTAAGTAGAGCTTGTTATGATTAAATACATAAATACAGACCATTGATATAAGTTTGTTGCATTTTGTTTACGTTTATCATTTTGCACCGCCAACAATTATTCTCTGCACCACCAATGGTTGCCTGGTAGAAAATGCCGCATGGTGTTAAGTCCGCCAAATGTACTGTACTATATATTATATTGTGTGCATTAAAGTTAAATAAATAAATAAATAAAATAAAAATAAATACATAGATACATAATCTTAGTAAATACATACATAATATACATATAAAACATTTTTTTTTATATCGCAGGAGACAAACGAGCATGCGGCTCACCTGATGATAAGTGATTACCGCCGCCCGCAACACCAGGGGAATTGCAAGTGCGTTACCGGCTTTTTAAGAAGGTATAAGCTCTTTTCTTGAAGGTTTCAATCAACACTCAGACCAATACAAATAATCATACTCAGGTATATAAATATTTGTACCATGCGAGGAATCAAACCCGCGACTACCGAAAGTAAAATAGTGTGCTAAACCGCTAGACCACCGAGGCCGACATATACTTAAATATGTTTATACTATAACATCAGAATAGTTAGTCATCGTTGTCGGCCTTTTGCAAAAAAGAATAAGCTTCGAGTCTAAATAAGACTAATCAGATGGTGTCTCGTTTCATTATAAAAGGTTTCAATCACGTCGACACTCAAGGATACCAGATGTGAATACATAATAATCATGCGCGACTCGTGTATATAAATATTTGTCAGCGGTTTCGGCGTCGTGACGTCACCAGATGTGGTGTCACCGCCGGCCGCCGCGCCCCCGTGCTCCCCGCCCGCAGCTCGCGAGCACCGATATCAGCGTCGAGAACCGACTGCTTCAGTACGTGACTGGCAACCGCGACGATGATGGCTTCGTCGTGGTACGAAAGTAAAATAGTGTGCTAAACCGCTACACCGACCACGACAATGTACCTGTCCCGTCTACATTAGACAGGACATTGTCCGAGGTAACCTGACATTGAGGGTAACGCACATCGATACTTAAATATGTTTATACTATAACATCAGAATAGTTAGTCATCGCATGATCACACAGACAATATGATTGTATTAGTTTTTAAATATTATATTATATGTATGTTATATAAGGTATTTATAATATGGGCCTAGTTGCCTGAAATAAATGACTAAATAAAAAAAATTACTAAAAACATAAAAAGCACTCAAGCATCCAGCTAGACACATGCGAATAATTATTGTTTCAGTGCTGCAAACCCGTTCACTATCCAGATGACATCATGTCAATGTCCTTTGTGAATAATTTTAGACATTTGCACTACGATCCTACAAGAGCGTACGGTCTAGACTCAGTCGGCAGCACTAAAATCTCACTAATATTACAAGTTTTTTAAGTATGAATGGATATTTGTTACTCTTTCACTCAATAACCACTGAACATATTTTGACGAAACTTTACATTAATATAGCTTATACATCTGAATAACATATAGACTATAATCTAAAAAGATATTATGTAAATTGGGCGAATTATAATGATAAATTTGAAGTAATTGTGATGCAAACGAAGTTTCACGGGACAATCGCGGGCGGGTCATATATTATTTCTACCAGAAGAATTTGCAATTACATATTTATATATACATCTACTTGTTTCTGTAACTTAAATGCTACTTAATCATTATTTATTATAATTTTTATATTAATACGTGAAGCGAAAACTTTGAACCCCTTGTCACCGCTAAAGGTTTAAACTTGACTATAGATGCGAAGCAAAGAAAAAAGAAGAAGGTTATTAACGATTTTAACCGAGCGGTTAATAATTTTTTTTTCGCTATTAACGGTTAATTAACCGGATTTTATACTTGGTACTTTTAGTAGCTAGAACCCAGAAAGGATAGACCGCAAACAAAAGACATTTTAACTTTACAAAGGAAGTCTCAACCAGAAACTTCAAAAACAATGTCATCTCTAGGTATTACATCTGATTTGACTATGTATGAAAAACATTATAAAATTTGAAAAAAAAATACACAATGAAAAAGACATATTTTTACTCTTTTTCTGTGTCACAGTAGGATAACTAACCTTAACACCGCATTTTATCGGTAGCTAACCATAAATTTTATAAATAACGGTAGCCAACGGGTTTTTTCAACTATGATCTTGACTCAAGCAATTCGTACATGATTCGTACTTGACTTAATTGCAATTCGTACATGTATAGGGTGATATAGGACCACACGGTTAGTTGTTACTATCATTGTGTTGTAAAAAAAATACTACATTTGTGTAGAATAACGAATGGTTGCTTAGCAACTATCGACTTGTCCCAGAGCCGCTGACGACCTTTGTTATCGATAAATTAAATGGAACTAATTATAAATATTACTTGCAAAGACAATAGACCGCCGTAATAGTCTCAGTAACGACTCGGTCTGAAGAACTCTGTCCCAGGTTGAACTTTGCGGAACATTCGAGTGGCAGTACATAATTAATACAGTATAGTACATAATTGGTAAACAACTATGTTTAACATGTTTGGTTAGCAGGATAAGGGGAATGTTAATGATAGGGGATTTTTTAATGAATGATACTGGAATGGTACACCCGCCTGCGCTCTTGGTTTACGCTGGCGGGGCACCAGTTGAGTGTGATAAAATGAGCATGATGACAGGTCAGTTAGCCCATCAAATGCACCAGGAATTTATCATGATGGTTCCCCTTGGGAACTATCGTGATAAATGAAATGTAATTATATTTATTCAGTAGATGTTAAAAAAACTAAAACACACATTAAACAAACAAAAAAAACTCAATCATTGCAACAATAACAAAAAATAAAAAAAAAATACATTTACCATATAAGTACATTTGTTATAAAACTACAAATTACGTGTGTGCGCGTGTGCGTGCACGCGTATGTTTGTCGAAGCATCTACCGAATAGCTATATATAATAAAATCTTGACGAATTTGTCACTATTACTTTCATAAAAAAAAACTGTATAATATATAGAATAGTTAATGATATAATAAATAGAAGTATTGTATAATTCTTTTACATGTCAGTGTTTGAACGTGTACTTGAGACTAGATTTTCTGATTTACTTTAACTTTCCAACTCCTACGCACGTTTGCAGGACCTTCTAAACCATAGTACATACGATAATAGACTGTATTGACTTAAATATAAACATCATTTGTCGATAAGTCTTGCATTTTACTTGTCATGACGACAAGCAGATGCATCTGGTCCATATTATGGAGATTATTGATTGGTTGGTTGCTGAGTGATATTGTACTGAGTAACAAAGTAATAATATCCAAAATAATGATGTTAGAATTTTTGTCTACTTATCTGTGCGTTTATGTATGTATGTGCGTAATGTTATGTTTATGTATGTGCGTAAAATGTTGGGGCACTTGATACGACACGACGAACTAATTAACAACATTATAGATGGAAAAATAGAGAGGAAGGGGAAGACCAAGACACAGCTATATCAAGCAAGTTAAAGAAAAAGTGAAGAGTGGAGTGTCGTGTCGTATCAATAGCTAAAGGGACTGATAGAAGATTGTGGAAGGTGGCTGGAGCTGTGGACAAGAGCACAGCTCTTAAATTATGAATGAATGAATGAATATCTGTGCGTTTATGAGCGGTAATCTCAGAAAATGCTTAACCGATTTGAGTGCGATTTTCACAAATGTATTATGGTTTCATTCCCTTGAAATATTATGTCTCTTGTAATCCAGTCGGTTTTAATAATACACATACAAACTTCGTATATAAATACATAGATAATTATAACGGAATACGGGTGTATTGACCGATACAATCATATTCATGAATACGAATGTTTGTATCGTCCGAGAATCGACCCCGCGACCATCGGAAGTAAAGCGGTGTGCTTAAACAGCTAGACCGTCGTACCTGTTATTTGTCATAGGGTCATTACATAACAAATATAAATCTTAGATAAAATATTTTCAGTTTATTTCATTAAATTACATAATAATTATAAATGATAAAATATTTTTGGTTGATTTCATTAAAGTACATAAGTATGGTAAAAGCAAAGTAAACACGATCGAATATAGAACTTATTTCATTGTGACGTTAGTTAGAATATCAAACGCCACCGCGCCACATAAATGAGTATATTTTCTCTAGAAATTTATATTTGGCGGTCGCATCCTGCCGCATGTTCTAGTTTCTCACATGTGGTATTTGTTCCCCATAAAAATCACTCGCAGTCGCTTCCATCGAATATCGTATGAATGTCTTTGATGCGTGAATCATGCTTTATTTGGGTTATTACGACCACTAGGGTTGCCATGGCGACGAGAATGAATACCATGGAGTGAGTAGCAGTCTCACAGTACCCGTCCGTCCAAATGTAGCGTATCTGTATTTTGAGGTTTTTTATAACTACTACTGTTATTTTCAATTCCAGCAACTTTATAATCAAAGTAAAAATATCGATTTTCTGATTACAAATTCAGCCCGTGTAAATAATGGCATAAATGCGAAAATTATGATTATCACTAATTATTTATTTATTTCTACTAACTCTATTGGTTAGCATTGCGATATTATTGGCAACCCTATCTGCAACTTAGAGAAAACAATGAAATATATCATTCTATATTCACATTTTAATCTTTTAATCTGTGTCATTCACAGAAATGGAAGTGAAAACCAGCTATGAATGGTAACGTAACTTGGACATTGTTTTTAATTTGACTAAAACCACCACTGAACTCCTATGACCTAGTAACCATTGTGGTGAAATCAAGTGGACCTGCCTTCATCCTGATCAAGGTTCTTTCTTCGTTCTTCACTTAATCCTAGGTCCTACAGCAATTACCATGCTCTCTTTCACACGGCTCATCCATTTTTTTTACCATTAATATTTTTTCCATCTTTAATTAAAAAAAAAAACAAATTGCTTGCTCATATAGTTTTAAAACTAAAACTAGCTATACAATTATGACAATTTACAGTAAATAACAAAAGAGTAAACACCATTATTCATCATTGCAAAAACAATCATCAAAAATCCATTTAGTTTTTTAGTGAAGATATAAAAAATAACATTCTATTAAGAGCCTTATGGTTTGTGCAGTTAGTTAAAACTTAAAACCATTTAGAATATGACTGGATACATTGTCGTGAATTTAATTAATTGCTCATGCACAAATTATGTATATATATATATATATATATATAATAATATAACTATAGAAATCTTGTGTTGCAGTGTCTGTTACCTAACTACTCTGTAACAGCTTTAGAGTCAGCCTTCTCGAGGTAAACCAGTTAGCACATGATTTTAATTTAGCAGTCATTCAGATTAGACTAACAAGCCATAAAAAATCTAGAGAATTATCCATTACTTAAGAATTTAATAAAACAAAATATAAATTTGGTGGTCTATGAATCCCTTATATACTATTTTATAGTCCAATCTTTATATTTAAATATTTCTGGATAGGGCCAATCCAGAAATTTACATGGCAAAACAATGTTTGTCCAGATACCTAGTAATTAAAAAAACTACACTTTTCTCTTATTTGGCAGTTAGTTAAAACTATGACCATGAAGTGGCCCTAGATAGGGCCATGAAGTGATATTCTAAATAGTCATTTTGTAATTGTATTTCTAAATAGTAATTTAGTCATTTAACTATTTCTATGTAGAAATAGTTAAATGACAAAATAATGTTTGCTCAGTCACCTAGTTATTAAAAAAAACTATACTTTCGTCTGCTTTTGGCAGTTAGTGAAAACTATATGGTCGAGCGCAGTGATGGCTGGCTCATCCGTCATACTCGTGAAACGAGTGCTGCTTGTAGGGACTGGTCTGCTCTTATCACTACGATTGATTTAATCTTATTGCATATTTATATTTGACCCAAAAATTAGTGCTTGTTGGTAGTTTGTATTCACACGTTTCGACTTGTAAATGTAAACTTACAAGGATTATTTAAAAGAGCAACACACAAGTTTCTTGCTCATTCTTCTTGTGATGAGACAGCTTTCCGAACGGTGGTAAAAAACAAATTGTTATGACTATTCAAAAGTGCTTAAATTAAGTTTATTTGAATAAATGATTTTCTATTCTATTCTATTCTATTTAGAATATCACTGATGGTCCTATCCAGAAATAATTTATATAGCAAAACAATGCTTGCCAGTCAACTAGTAATTATAAAAACACATTTTCTGCTTTTGGCAGTTAGTTACAACTATTTAGAATATCATTCGACACATTGTCTTGAAATTTGCAATTCAAATTATTTGCCACAATACATGTTACGGACCACTACGTGAAGAACAAAACTAACTAAATGAAAGTGATGTTTGCATGTTAAATTACTAACCAACTCCTGACTCATCATTAGGCATAAACAATTTCCTATTTGAAAACATTAGAAACTAGATAACCAGCGCTACTTCGTCTATGTCATATTATCTTTGTTATCAATCAAATCAATATCATAAATTCCTGTAGGACATTTTAGCCACTTATGAATGTCAAGTTTTATGTATTAATAATTTTCTCTACCATTTTTCATTGATACTCAGGTTGTAGCATCACATCATATAATATATAGCCTATATTATATGATGTGATGATGTATACTTAACAAATGGGCTAACCAACATTACAACAAATTTCAAAATCAGATGTAAGTTGGAGTCCATTTTTCACAATCAGCCGGCCATGTATATCTTATATACCTCTTTATAAGAATAGTAACTAGCTACTCACCCCGGCTTCGTACGGATGTATTATATATATAAACCTTTCTCTTAAATCACTCTACCTATTAAATAAAACTGCTTCAAAATCTGTTGCACAGTTTTATACATTTTAGCATATGTAGAGACGGACAGACAGCAACAGCGACTTTGTTTTATACTATGTAATGAAGAAGTAAAGATTCAAATTCAAATAAATAGTCGGACAATAGGTATGTGGTGTGGTATTGAAATAGGCCAAGTATGGATATGCTTAATCACATTAGCACATTAGATCTTATTATCATATGTGTGAAGAAACCAAATTATTTGTGTACAAATTATTAAGTTTTCATAAGAATATTAGGAAAAATTTATATTCAAATCTGACTTAATAATAAGGTTAACTCAGATTTGAATATAATTTTTTTCTGAAATTCTCAGCCGGAAACTCAACTAATATAAGTATTAAAATCTTGTGTCATAAAATTTGTAATGAAACTCTTCAGAAACAGCTTGACTGGTTTTTATGTAATTTTTGGTGTATATTTGATATGTCTGAGAATAGGTCAGACTATTTTTTATAGTCCAAAGTGATAACTGTGGCCCTATCTGGAAAGATTATACATGTCAAAACAATGATTGGATAATCTGATCTAATTAGCTGGTAATTAAAAACAAATACTATTACTTAATTTAATATAAGACTGAAGGGTTTGATATTAGGGAATAAAATAGGGATCAGTGGTCCTTCATTTAGTGCTTGTAATGTCATGATGATCTCAAGCAGTCTCTCCTGGAAACCATATGGTTAATTTCTGGTAAATTGGATACAACAGACTAACTAAGCTGACTTCATATGACTACCAGTAAAAGGTGGTAAGATAAACATCCTACCAACTTTGACTGGTGTTCCTCTAGCATAAACTATTACCGCAGATGCAATTCCATTATCATAGACAAAAAATAAACAATTTCTTATGTAGGCCCAAATTACACAGTGAATCAAATGTTATAAAAACTAGTTGGGAGTTGGATGGGAGTTTATTTTTACAATCATGTGTCAAGAATGTTCTATAAGGATGTACACTTGACTAAAAGAAAATTGTCAATAAATTGTATAATAGTTATTTAAAAGAGGAAATTCACTAATTCCTAGTTGGTACTTCTAAGTTACCACATTACATGTTTATTTTGTCTATAACTAAGACAAATATTCTTAATATTAATAAGATAGAGGCTTGCAAAAGTTGCATCTGCAACGAATTTCGAACGTAACGAGGTCAGTCTCGCCTGGACAAATATATTTCACAACGACAGACCATTCATGGCTAATCCAGCCATCTCGTAATTGGTTAACTAACTTAATAAAAAACTTTTTAAATGCATTACAAAACATGTTCCGAAAACTCACCTGTATTTTACTAGTATTATACGATGTAACTCTGGGAGATATGCCCTCAAACAAACGGCAATACGAAAATAAACACGCAAAAAGACGACACAAACTGTTAGTGACTTATTCGTTGAAATATCTTTAATGTTTGCAAATTTATTAATACTTGTCACAAGTAAACACAACACCAAATATAATTCAAATCACTTTTTAAATCGGTTTATGGTTTAATAAAGAAAAAGCACTTAATAATACGAAATGTAGACGTAAATAAACAAAACAAAACAAATCAACCAAAGCGGAACAAACAGCACAAGAAAGCGTAAGTACTGAACTGAACGAACCGAGTGTAGGTAGGTATAATACAGTATAGTGAACTGAAGCTGACTGACGGTCAACGTGACTGACGGCAAGCAGAATAGTGTTGCCAGACCTTTATTTTATTTTGCTCCAATGTTGTTTAATTACTTACCCGACAGGTTATTGTAATTATGTTCACTACTGATGTTTCGGAATGGCTGTTGCAGAAAGTTTAGTTATAAGATCAAGACGTTTTGATGACTATTATGAAAATTACAATGTCCAAACATTTTAATATTCATAATAGTGGAAATTACTCTAAAGAGTAATATTTCTTCTTAATACAAGGTAAAATACACTACATTTCCAATACTACAACCGTCGCTGGAATGACAGCACAGACTCTACAGAACACATATCTGTCTACGAAGGGGATATGACAAGATACCTTGAATATGAGTGTTTTGAAATAAGAACCGCCTAAGTATATATTTGCTTTGAGACGAGACCAAAATTTAAGATACTAGAAATCGCACACTACATATAATTCTCCCACCTCAGACTAGACTTCACTCTGTGTACTTGTTTCTTACGTTTTTGTAGCATTTTGGATTCGCGTTTTTTGTCTTTTGTACAAAATTGTACACATTTATTTTTATAACCATGGGTCCGAAGATGGTGATAAAAGTCACCCCGAAAAAATTGCAACTGGTCGTGCATCGGAGTTGTTCAACGTAACTTTCCTAACTCATTTCCGGAATATCCTGAAAAGGAGGCAGAAAACAATTTCCTTGTACAGTTTTTTTAAACTATATGCAGGTGAAAATGAGCAAAGCGTAATGAAAAAAGCGATGACTAGTGATGAAAATTAATTCTGTTTTTATAGAATGGAAATAAATTATTGTTATTCGAAAATTGAGTCGTGTTTAGGAGCTATAGTATGAGGATGAATTTAATTAATTATTTTATGAAATTGGATTAGCAAATATGCTGACGATCCATCTGATGGTAAGCGGAATCCGTCTTATGGATGATAATGAAAAGATGCACCTGGCGGGGCACAAAATTACCATGAAGTTAGGTCAGTTAGCCCATCGTGATGAATTTCCCATGAATTTATCACGGTGGTTTCCAGGAGGAACCACGTGAAGGTCAACCTGACATTGTACATTGTCAGCAATGGGGTTATGAGTCCACATTACCAACAATCCCCATCCGCTCAGTGGAAACCGTCGACTATATATATATGTATATAAATAGCGCTATGGTCATTACGTTATACCACTCATGCGATGTCATTCCAGAGAACGAAGATGTCATCCCTCTTATAAATGAAAACAAGATGACGACAAGACAAATTATCGCGAAATTAATTTTAATATACCCACTGCCACCCTTGTCAAATTACCATCAGTTTCCCATAAATAATTTAATAATAATTGCACAATTTGAATTATATTTACATATTTATATACATCTCTATAATATAAATGGAGGAGTCCCAATATTGAGATCATTGTAGGGACGTTTGCGAACATTTTATAATGTTCTCTAATTTTTTAAGCTTATTTCTACCCATTACTATAACATTGTTGTAAGTAAAATTATTATTTACTTTGTAACCTATTATTAAAGATATTTCGCCTTAAAAATCTAAGTTATAGGCTAAATATTTTTCTATCACAAACAGAGGAGGTTTTATTCTACTTATCAATGGGCCGGTACACAAACATTCGACTAATACCAAGCAGATGGAGAATTTCATAAATTGTATTTTAATATGATAAAATATGGATTGCGAAAATGGACCATGAACATTGTTAAAAAAATTACAGATTCAAATTCTAATATTAAAACTATTTCAGTATAAAAATCGTGAAATTATTATCGAACTTGTTCAAAATGGCTTGATCGATCAATTTTACGTTTTAGTGTTTTGTATTCGGTGATTGTTATTTTTGATTATACTTCAGTGGACCATCACTTTACTCATTCTAATATTAAAACTATTCCAGAACAATCAGCCATGGATCACCTAACGTTTTACATCGTGTAAAACTACCTACATATTGCAGCTGCCCACCTCACCCCAAGTTACGAGATAAACAAGGACCCACCAAATGGACAGACCGTCGCACAATCATTCAACAACTCGACGACCCACCATATGGAGAAGGCGGGATCCCCAATGGGTTTTCAAATAACGATCATGCAAAGGATATTTTATATAAAAGGAAAGGCGATTACACAAATATGGTTGGCGAAACATCCAGCGATTACGAGGATCCATTTGATGAAGAATCTTCTCCTATAGGTCCAAGGAGACATGACGAGGGATTTAAGGTTATAACAGGAGGCAAAACATTTGAACATGATAAAGCAACAAAAGAAAAGAAATCAAATACTCCTAAAAATGACGATGGAAATTACTTACAGGTAAAAAAGTAATAATAGTAATAAATTTATAAGTAAATATCTGACCCCGCGAACTTATTGGGATTTTATTTATGCAGAGGGCAAATAAGGAAACACCATTTTATTCGCAGTCGTCTTTTTTTATTAATATGTTTTCTCTTTTTATATACAAATAATATATGTCAATATAACAAAGGAGTTTTATGTCCAACAGAACTCTGTTCCGCCTCAGAATTTTAATAATATGTCAAAGGTTTTTTGAAGTTCAGCTACGCAATAAATTTCTGAACGCACTCTGTCTGACAAGTACGAACAGTTCGTATGGGAAAATAAAATTGTTATTTGTACTATTTTCCATGCAATTTCATCATATTTTCTCACCGATCAAACCTTTCCTGGACTTCCACGAATATTTCAAGACTAAAATTAGCCAAACACATAAATGTTTATATTAACTTTCTTTAAAGAAAAATTATTTCTGTTGTATTTCAGAACTTATTTAATAGACTGACTGAGTCGGCGTGGGACTAATCATCAAGGAACAATTTGAAGAATGGAATACGATTATGAGCTGTTCTAGGGCACTACTTGAAGAAACCGTTACATACTGTGATTATTTGATATTTTTAAAGAGTTATTATAAATAAGCGTCTTGCTTTAAAAATGAAGATATTTGCATACAACCTTTCATCTCCCTTTTTTACCCCTTACAACAATTTTTCGTTTTTGTTTATAGAAACTATTTACGCAATATAGTGTATTGGTAATTTTGCAATTAAATTTAAATAGGCGTTCATGAGTACTTTTAACTATTTATATCATAATCAAAGTTATAATAATGGTATTACAAACAGTATAATAACTGATAGTATAAAATTAATACAACTAAACACATAAAGAACCGACATACAAATATAATACATAAAATATTATCCACCACAACCTTAATAAAGAAAAAGCCCCTCCGATCGATCCCCCGTCCAATTCAAACGGGGATCGAAATTACGACGGCCTGAGCCGAGGTTCGAACCCCCTAGTGGTGCTCTCAGACTAAAGTCGTATCCGTCAGGCGGGAGTTGGCCTTCAGCCGCTCCATAAGTCCTTCCGCGGGTTTGGAGTGCCATCTGCACTCGCCCCTAACGTCCGGTGAAGCTGTAAAGGCCAGCTACGGCCAACAGCATTAGAGTAGACCGAAAAAAAAAATAAAAAGACTAACTGTAAGACTAACGGACTGATGTTTGTAGCGCGTTGTTTTTACCTCACCACTGTAGATGTGATGTTATCTGGAGTATCTGCCAACACTCTACACCCTTCCATTAGTACCTCACTAATGGAAGGGTGTAGAGTGTTTTTTAACTTTTGATACAAGTACATACTCTATCTGCCTCTAACCAATTTGGTTTGGGTAATCAATTTGGTCACAACTCATTAATTCATTAATTGCATTTAAGTCAACTAATTTCTTGTGTTTGAATAGATGTTTAAATATTATTTATGATAAGCTATGTATTATTTAATGTTACAAGTGCAATAAAGCATATATATAAAAATGTATAATTAATATAATTTTCTTTCTTTTGAAACTAACAATTTTGGTAACGACTTAAGTAGGTAACCATTTGACGTCTTTGAGTGTTGCGGTAACAAAAACAATCTTTTATAATCATAATAATGGTAAAGTTTATGTACGACAATAAAAAATAAAAATGAAAGACAAAATAGTTTTAAAAATGTCATTTATTGACTTTCAATTAAGTTTAATATTGATAGGTATACAATTTTTTTTATTTTTATATGCTTCTAATATTTATATAATTATACTATACAATTTCGTGGGTGTGTCCTCGTGTTTTCATTCAGATTATGCGCCATTTCAATGTTTTCTAGCAATTCTGAAATAAATAGTTGCGTTAAAATTTGTAATAATCAATACATATACCTAGATATATCATTAGCGGACTCCGCAAATGTTGGTTTGCCATATAAATTAAAATCGCTATTAAGAAATAGGGATCCATGGAAGAAGGTTGATAATTTAAGACAGTATGTATTTTTTAATGGCAAATTATAAAAAAGGTTTGTCCAATAAATAAAAAAAATGTTAGGGATGAACAACTCTGATAACTTAAGGTATGTAAAATATATAATAGCCGATTCTCAGACCTACTAAATATGCATATAAAATTTTATAAAAATCGGTCAAGCTATTTCGAGGGAGTATGATAACTAATATTGTGACACGAGAATTTTATATATAAGAAGATAAAGCATAAAACAGGGTTCATATTGATCTAAATGTACCAATTATAAACATTTGTGACTGTAAACAAAGGAATGCAGTAAATATTAAGTATTAACTTATTAAAACCAAATAATAATTTGACATATTGGTCCTAAGAAATGACAACACTCCGGTGTTATATGAGAACACACTATAGCCATGAGAACTCATGTATATATTGTTTTTTATTGAGTTTTTGGGCTATTGTCAGGTGCTAAGACCTATAGCATTGCGACCAGAATAGATCTATCGTGCTCGCCCTTTTTCAAAATTCGCTACCTAGACCCATGACGTACAAGAATTGAAGGATATTCTTAAGAAAGATGGTTTTTATCCAACATCAATACCAGAGGTGAGTTACTTGATGCTTTTATACTAACCAACTGTCTACAATTCCTAATATCATGTATACAGACAACGGTGACCACTAGTCATAATTAATAAAAAAATAGATAAATTGTATTTCACCTGAGTTTAGGTGAGAAACGCCTCCTTCTTGTTTCATTGTTCTCGATTTCCTGGGCTGGTGTGTTCTCCTGTAAAAACAGTATGTTATCTTATAAAAGGTTTCTATGATCTTGACTTATATGACTTTAAACGGTCAATACTATGGCACATACCATAGTATTGGCCGTTTAAAGTACAGGCCTCATCCTCATCATCTTAGTGATTCGGAATGGTGACGTATGTGTGGTACAACGGGCATCACATGATTATTAGGGGGTCTGAGAGCTTTTTTGCCATACCAGAAACAAAATTTAATGAGCACATTTTATTAAACAGTTTTGTTCCTTTCTTTCCAGCCTTTCTTTTCATTTGAAAGAAAGTGACAAAAAATTAATATTTAAAAGGATTTTAAAGAGGTTTTAGTTTTTATGAGAATATGGAGCTATGTAAAGAACTAACCACTAGTGCTCCGGATAAGGGAACGATATCTCCCTTCGGTGGGCCATACTCCCTGAATCCAGGAGGTCCGTACTCTAGAAAACCTTCAGGGGCCTGAGCCAAGGATCTGGAATGAGATGTAAAAAATATTTTAATTATCTAACTCCGGAATGAAAAAATAGCTAAAAACTATCTCAATCATTTCAGCTTTGGAACAAAACAAACAAAATAAAACTAACCACTTCATAATCGATCCATTATTTTTTAATTGCTATGCCACAAACATTTTCCGTAATTTAGATAGTTATTGAAGTAAACAATCTTACCCAGAGCTCTCCACTGCACTCTTCACCGCAATTTTGCCTTCAGCAATTTGCTATAATAAAAAAAAACAGAATGAGATATTCGAAAAATTAAATCTATACAAATATTATAAAGATGTAATGTTGTTGAGTTTGTCAGGTTGTAGCGAGTCCTACAGAACCGAATTATTAAAAATTGATTTGAATAGAGGTTGGGATACAGATAACCACTTCGACCTCATTATAAAATAAAATGTCCCTCAAAAAAAAAATTAATTGAACATATAAAAATGAATTACCCTTTCCAATACTTTCTCATTTTCAATATTAACAATGGCTTCTTCAATATTCTTGACTCCCTCTACGACAGTGTTAACTTCTTGCTCCACCTCTTTCTGTATCCTTGCTTCCACGGCAGCAACTTCTGCGTTATTAACTATTATTGCTGCACTGCGTTCTGTAGCATCAACTGCTGTTTGCACATCATCTTCAGTATTTCCAATAGAAGCTTCAATGTCAATATTAAGTGATTTTCCTTGAATTACAGATTTTACAGCAGTTTCAGTGGCTTCATTGGCGGACTCTGTAGTTCTCTCTTCAACTACTTGAGATTCGGTAGCTGCAACTTCGTCGCTTGTTCTAAGTTCTCCTGTTACTGAAATGAATTCAAATATTGTTATGTTCTCATGAATATCTCATTAATGATAACCTCTATATAATCTGGATATGAGTCATGATTGGAGCGATTAAGAAAAATATTTCTTATATAATATGACCCTATAAATTTCTAAACAGACATACAAATACTTAATCTGAAGATGACTTTAAAATTATCAATGCAGCCGATGCTAGGGTTGGTGTGATAAATATATAATAATAAATATATATATCACGTTAAGCTAGCTCTTGTGTTATGGCAGATAACTGATACAAATACATAGATATTTTTTTTTGTAAATACATACATATTATACAAACAATACACCCACACGGAAACAAACAATCATACTCATGAATACAAATGTTTGTGCCGTGCGAGGAATCGAACCCGCGACCATCGGTCGTAAATTGGACCACCGAGGTCACGGCTTCGGCGGTCTAACTCTTGAACACATCGCATTACTTCCGATTGTCACGGGTTCGATTCCTCGTACGAAACAAACAAACTATAAATATGATTTGTTGTATTGGTCTGGGAGTTTTCTATGTATGTATTTATGAAAACACAATACTTAAGTATTTCTATCAGTTGCTAAAGTAGAGCGTGTATTAGCTATGTATAACTCTCTAGCTCTCTTTAGATTGTGACCAGATGGCGCTTTGTGAATACTTTAGGATAACATTTATAATACCTTCTACAGCTACATCAGATCTAATTTCTGCATTTTCTGTCACAGCACTGCTAATTTCTTTCACGTCGTCATTGAATCTGGCTTCAATTACTGCGAAGGCTTGTTCTGTGATGACTTCAGGTAGACTTTGCCTTGTGATGTCTTGGATAATCTCTTCGTTCTTGGGTGGGCCGTATTCGCGTAAGAAATCTGAACCGGATGCTTCCGTCTCTTGGAATATAACATCTTTTAGTGGATTATCTTCTGGTTTCTGTTGGAGATCAAAGCATTGTAAATAATATACACTCGCATTTAATAGAACTGTTATTCTATTAAATGCGAGTGAAGTTAATATAGTACGTTGCTTTTCCAAAATAACATCAGGATTCAATTCTAGGTTGGGCAAATTTAGAAACCTTTGACATTGCTTGCTGCTTTTTTATATCATTGTGCATTCAGAGTTTGCTTAATTTAATTCTTATAATACAGGGATAAGTGTGAGTTTTAATACATTTTTCTTAATGATTTTTATTAAACTTATTCTCAACTTTAATACATACCTACATAACATAAAAAACCCATATTACAAATAACAGCATACTTGTATGCAAAATGACAGATAGAGAAGACTGATAAAAGGAAAAGAGAAATGTCAAGATAGACAAATTTAAAATAATGATAAGTGTGTGAACAACGTGGGAATTACAAGCAAGTAAGTTTACATCGAGTCTGGTAAGAAAAGGTAACATTACCTGTTGAGTTTCTGACGGCAAATAAAAGGCTGGACCCTTAGGCCTCCATCCACTGGGCAGGTAAGGTCCAGATCCTAACGCTGCAGCGGAAGTTACGGCGATGACGAGAAAAGCGAAAGCCTGAAACAAGCCAAAAAGCCAATTAATAATGATTCTGAAGACAATAATCATTTGACTTAATGATGATGAATTATTATACCCCTATATCTATATTTATTATTGATGGTAATGAAATGCATCGCCTGCGATAACGGTTTACGTTAGCAGAGCACCAGTGGAGGATAATAAGATGAGTATGAGATCAAGTCAATTAACCGATGGTTACGTACTCTCCGAGAAATATCTATACGAAAATTATAAAACTAAAACCACGATAGTTGTTTACAAGGGAGACCGTATGAAAGTCGACCTGGCATATTATTGGTAGAAATGAGGTACCATTAGTCCCTATTAATAACACCTTCCACCTCCCGCAGTTCCATATTACCTGTTTCTGGACACCCATTGTTTAACACTAAGCTTATAAACTCCGATCGATTAAATATATTAAGACGATTACAATAAAGAATGAAAAACAAACTGTAATAGTGACTAAAATAATAATCTGAAATTCGCTTATAAATACCAAACGCAGTAGTTGAGTTTGAAACGCCGATAAAAAAATATACAATAGTTAAGATTCTTGCTAGTTCTATTTAATGGAAGTAGCGAGTCGAACTTGACTGTAGAATTCAAACTAGTAAACAAAAATTCATATTTAAATTTGTATAATATGAGTCTACTACAAAAATCTGTCCACTATGTAATGATCATGTTACAAGTATATACGTATGTATTAATTTTGCCAAATGAGCCACTTTCCAACTTAAGCGTCTTTTTCATTCGATTAAAATATATTTAAAAAAATATTCCCGCCAAAATTTTCACCCAAACAATAAAAATGTAGATTAAACATATTTGAAATATAATTAATACCACAGATTAAATAATAATATGCAAAAAGAAAAACTTTTTTTATATAAAAGTAGTGAAACGCTTTTATTCTTTTTTTTTTTAAATAAATGTACACTCTCATCACACACAAAATTATTTTACTAATTAATTGGTATGAATTTATTAATCCAATAAATTATTACCTTCATTTTGAGATCTTTGGAATAATGCTCAAAATTAAATGATGCTCGATGACAATTTGATCTCGTTTTTATATCGACGTGATTATTAAAAAAAATGACCCACAGACATCAAGGCCTAGTGTACGCAAATATTTGATTTATATAAATCCGATTGTGCAATTTTTAATGCGAATATTTAGTAGGGTCGAAGGTGATTTAATTTTGTCTGATGTATTGTCTAGCTTCCTATTTATGTATCTATTTTGAAAATAAAAGAATTCGGCAGTAAATTAAATAATAAACCATATTAAAATGATATGTTTATACGTCGACAATAGAAAAAAATCTAAAGTGACATCTTAATCTTAATCTTAATACAATATAAATAATAGTAGGTATATGATATAAATTTTGTAAGTATAAATGTTTGTTACTCTTTCACGCAAAAACTACTGAACGGATTTTGATGCAACTATACAGTAATATAGCTTATATATCGCATCGCGGGCACAGATAGTATTCTAGAAAAATATACAATATATAATGCTGGCCACGATGGCCAGCATTATAGTTTCAACAATCTTTTAGGGTCGAAGGTTCGATGGTAAATGATTACCACCGCTCATGAGCAAGCCCTCTGAATCCAAAATATTTACAGATTCATAAGAAGTCTAAATTTATGTACCAAATTTTTTTACATTGCAATTTTCGAACTATTCTAATGCTGTTGGCCGCCATCTTTATAATACGTTAATACTCGTAAGCCATTTTTGAAAATCCCAGCAGTAAGATCTCTTGAGTAACAGACTTAGTCTCCTGAGAAAACCTAGGCAGGTAGTTCATTCTACAATCTGAGTGTACACTGAGTCTTATCTTGAACGGGAGAGGGAAGAAAAACTTCTGAAACAACTCTATTGTGTTAACTTAGTTTCCAGAGTATCTGGACCTGTAGCGAGAGATAGGTTGCGTATTCCCAAAGTGGTCGATATCAACTCAAATGTTTACAAAAATGAAACTAATTTCGGGGGCCAACAATATCTAAAAATTGACCCTAACTCACTAACTTATTACAAAAATTACGAATATTTATTAAGATGTTATAAACTCAACAAGTTTGCGATAGTTCCTATAACAGACTCGTAGTCTAATGAATTAGTATATTGCCCTACTTCCGATGGTCGCAGGTTCGATTCCTCGCACATTACAAATATTTGTTTTCATTAGCATGATGCAGTGCATGCAAGCAGCATTAGTATGGGTGTTTTTTTATGTATTTACAAAAAAAGACATGTATTTAATTATTCCTAGCAGTTATATCCGATATTGGGTCTAAGGTATAACTTCATTTTAGAAAGGTGGTATTGCCCATAATAATTTGGATGTCCCTATAATACATTCTAGAAGCTAAGTTCTTGTCTCAGGAACTTGCTTTGTAATGTGGGTTTCGGTTCTAGGATTTGAAGCTACGTTTCGAATGTAAGGTGAGATCAGGCAGTGAATATCATCAAAATTTATACTAATATATTATAAAGCTGAAGAGTTTGGTTGTTGGTTTGAACGCGCTAATATCAGGACAGTGGTTCCTGTTCGAATTACAAAATTATTTTTGTGTTGGATAGTCCGTTTATCGAGGAAGGCTTTAAGCTATTATAACATTACGCTACGACCAATAGGAGCGGATCTGCAATGAAAAATATTGCAAAAGGTGGGGAATGAAACGCAGACGAAGTTGCGCGGATCAGCTAGAACAAGATAAGCTGCATGACAGCTCAATGCTCTGGAATGGTAACACATAAGGTATCACAGGTGTCACTTGATAACGTGATGTCTTTAGTGTTCATGTAGGTGATTGTTATGGCTTACTATCAGGCGAGCAGTCAGATATTCATTTAGATAAAAAAAAATACATTTTGGTCACCTAGTTTTTGTCATGACCGGAAATGACGTGTCGTGTTGTAGGAACGTGTGTTCCCAAGGTTTAAAGCAGATCACTGTCAAATATTTGTCGATTTTACGGTCTAAACGATTTACATACAACATAGATTTGATTATGAAGTTACGTAAGGCTAATGAGGCGGCCGACAGCAAAGTGGGTGTAAGTACAAAATATTTAATTTTTATTTTAGAACACTAAAATTTCGTTTTCTCTATTTTTATACTATATTATCCTAGTTTGTAATAATTATTTTAAAACGAAAGTAACTTAATAGATATGTGTCTAGGACGCTCTACAAACCCTCGACGCTTAAGCGAACGCATAAAAACACAAAGGAAATGACAAAAATTCTAAAAATAATATTACTATTATAATGTAATACTATGCTAATACTAATATTTTCTATTAATTATATCTACCATCAGACAGCGTTCATAACAGCTACATTTTTATTATAGGTATCTTTAGATGATTAAGTGAATATATAGCAAAATATCCTAATAAAAAAAATGTACAAGTTATGTTTCTTTCCCGTTTTTCTCAACTGAAGTAGCTAATCGAACTAAGCGGTAGGGTTAGTGATAAAAAATATGAGTTGCTCAAGAGGCCGAATGGTCCTATCTAAATAAATAATTTAAACATTGGATTTAACATCATGTCCATTTGTATTTTTTAATTTTGCCGTGTGTGCCGAACGATTTATAAATCATATATAAATCGTCGTTTAAAAGATGAATCGTCCATCTAATAAAATGTAAAAAGCAGACTTACATCGCTTTACATCTCTGATAGTAATAGTATTAAGTGTTTGCATTGTATTAATTGACTCATACAATAATTTGTAGTTATGTGTTTACATAGTGTACAAGCATGTCTGGCATTAGTCGCCAAGGGAGTGCCAAGTTGGTAGTAGAGCCACAGATTATATCAGTTTTTTTAAATCTAGGTATGATAATGGAATGGTACCCCCGTGTACCAGTGGGGCACCAGTGGAGGGTTATAAGACGAACATGAGGTCTGGTAAGTTAGCCCATCGTGAATTTATCACGATATGTCCTATGGGAAACTGTGTGGAGGGCAACCTGACATGGTACATTGCTATTATATATATTGGTCATCAGTCCACATATACATTAACAATCTCCTTTCCATCAGTAGTATGATCTGGGGTAGAACTGACCATCATACTCAGGAACCTAAATATTTATACTGTCCGAAGATTAAAAACCGCGACCATTGATAATAAATAAAACGCTGGACCACCGATATTCATGTACATTTAAAATACAAGTAAGAATGAAGCATAAAATTGGCACCGGGTTTCTCATCATCCATAAAAAAGATGTTATATTATACTAGGTGAACAATGAAATGCAAAATATAAAGTAAAAGCATTTTATTTGTAAAATTTTAATACAATTGCGACTTCCTCTGGTTTTTTTTATTACTATTTTATATTCTGCAGCTTAAAAAACTATACAATTTTGTACATGCGTGTGCCGTTTCAAGAAAAAAATAAATACCTAAACCATAATTATCACAAAGTACATTGTAAAATGTGGCATATAATGAGGGTGATAAGGTTTATATTAAGTCAGAAACCATGTCGCCCGTTGCCATGGTGATTGCCGCCATTGCTGCGGACATTGTTGGCGTTGGAATCGTAGCCATTGGAGCGGCCGAATGAATCTGATTCGCCGTCCTCGTACGAGATTTGGGGCTTGAAACCACGCTCATCTGCTTCGTAGCTTACAGTCTGAAAAAACAAAAAACGAATCAATTCACAGAACTAACAAACTCACTGAACTAAACCTAAGTCTTTTTTTATTGATTAGTTTTACGGCCCTGAATTCCCTTTGAGCCAAACATATTCAGTCACCGGCAGAGTTCCTAACCAGTGGAGTAGTCCGAAAAGATCGCTCTAACAACGCGATGGGACATGCCCTACACCATCTTCAGGGCAGGCCTATACCGCCGGAGTCGCGGTAAATGCTTACGCGACCTCGGCAATAGCGCACACCATGTGGTGTTTATGAGGGTAAGAATCTTTTATACTCCCTTGTCACCCTTAAGACGGGGAGACGGTCTTTTAAAGACACTTCCACACGACAAAAAAAAAGAGTTGCCAACGCAAACACATAACTTCGTACAGAAATATAAATTATCTGATATAAACTCGTACATTAGCTCAATTTGGCTCTCTAACCTCGTACAGACAAATACCAGCTGGTACGAGAATTATTATGTCGCTGTACCGATGCCCAAAAATCTAGTATTTGTAATTGTTCTCCTACGGTTGGTACTCTTGGTTGCTGGCTTTATTCAAATGCCTAAGCCTAAACTCGACTAGTCATGGTAATTATATATTTAACTATTCTTATATTAATGATCACAGCTGGGGAATGGGGTTGCAGCACAGAATGGGGTCGACTGAAAGCCAATTCCCACTTCAGATTCAGAGACACCGCTATCAAATCTTGACTCAGGTTGTGGTAATGTCGAGCTCCATTGATATGACATAGGAGATAGATCAGATGGGCCAATATTTATGAAGAGGAGTGGTATTGCTCTAGCATTTCTTCCTGTTGCCATTTATATCCTACCTGCTTTCTCCCATCAGGTAACACAACATGGTACTCTCCCATAGCTTTCTCCTCCTGTCTCTCTTCATGGTGCCCAAAATCAGTACCCTCTTGGTGATCATTCACCATGTATCCAAAGTTGTAGTTTGCGGGTTCCTGTTATACAGAATATAGTATAAGTACTATTATTTTTTTATATTTAAATTTATATTTTATATATTTCATATTAAAAACAATAAATATATTAAGTACTTATACTTATTCTGTATTTTGAATATATTTTTCTACTCAATATAAGAAGAATTTAAAGTTTATGTTTGTAAACGAATCGATTTGAAAGAAGATAGAGATTGTAAATGTAAAAATGTAAAAATGAAAAGAGCATGCTTTAAATGTCGGATGAAGGTGCCAGAGGAGATCCGGACTGACTGTAGATATACAGTTCATCAGTCTTCAGATTGCTGAATGTACTGATCCCCAAAGTGCGCATTTGAGCAACCAAATAAAATGATACGAAGCAACCAATACGCCAATCAAATTAGACTGTTGTTATATTATTTGATGAAGTAATTGAGAGTCTTCGAAACTGTCGTATATACGAACACATGAGACACAAAGTAAATGATTTTTTGGAAAAATAATGAGAAGATTGTGTTGATGATGTGGAAACAGAAATGTTGGACGAATTACAGGGAAGTCATGCAATGGTTACTAACAGTAGAGAATTGGAAGGACTTACTGGATTGGCATCATCAAGTGAGTTCCTGCCAAACGGAGCCGCATTCCGGTCGTAACCTTGGTCTCCGTTGTTTGAGAATCTGCCTTGAGCGTGTCCATGGGGACTACTTCTGGTGATTAAAGTACATATTTATGTAGATTATAAATAAAAAATAGAAATAGTTGAGATTCAAATAAGCTTAATGTAAGCACTTTTGAACAGTTATATTTTTTGGATTCTACCACTCATTCGGAACGCAGACTTATCACAAGAAAAATGAACAAGAAACTTGCGTGTTGCTCTTTTAAATAAATGTAGTTCTGAATTACATTTTTAAGAATTTTGTTTGTTGTTTAACAATAACATTGAAGTGGAAACAATTGTTGCGGTAAAGGAAAACATACTGAGTTCATTAAATTCCTGTACAAATGTAGTTATAAAATACTAAAGATAACCCGATAAAAATTTTGCTGTTAAATTAATAAACTTGTATTTAAAAGATAGAAGTTGGTGGTAGAAGGGTAAGTGTTTAGATCGTATATATTTTGAAAGCCGAATCATAAAAAAATCAATATTTTTTACAAAAATTATAGAAAAAAAATTGGGGTGGACCACTCTTATCACTTACGAGTATAAACGTTTGATTACGTCTTATTCTCAGACCTACTGAATATACACACGAAATTATAACAACTGGCCACTTCAAAGGAGTTTTGTTACAAACATGAGAATTTTATAACAGATATTATTATTGGTTTATAAACAAGCTCATAGTATTTACCTGGCAAATCCATTGCCCTGATGATGGCTGTGAGGGTTATGTTCTTCTTGACCTCTGGCGGATACCAGTTGCGGTCCAGTACCCTGGTAAGGTCCGCCCTGGTTTCCAGAAGGTGGTGGGAGGTAACTGGAAGTAATAAAATTACAAGCTAAAAAACACATCTCTACTTTATATGTACCTATATATCTTTTTATTTTTAAATGTACTGCCCACATAGATTTCTGTTTGCCCAATGGTTGACTGGAAGAAAATACCTCATGGTGTATATTTGTGCATAAAAGATTTAATAAATAAATATGTAATGTTGGCTGGTAGAGAATACCATCAGGCATTAAATCTGCCATGTATACAATTTTGTGTGCAAAAGAATAAATAATATTTTGTTTTCTTTCCTAAATTTCTTTCGTTTTATTTCTCTTATCTATTGTTTTAGTGAAATAATTGTGGTATGGTACCTGTGAGACGGTGCCGGCGGCGGTTCAGCCACGATAACAGCGACGAGGAAAGCAACAGCAAGTATGGTCTGAAAATATTAACATTTTTATAATCAACACCATCACCTGCTTCTTCCTTATCCCATTTATTTGGTGTCGGCGTATCTTTTTATATATTTTTTTTAATTTATAATCATCACCATCCGTAGAAATTAGGTCAGCGGTATATCTATACATATAAATAAAATTGCAGTGTCTGTTTGTAATATTGAAATAACCGTTTATTACTACATACATATGAATATAAATACGGTACATACACCAAAATAACATTTTTTACAATTTTTGTCTGTCTGTCTGTTTGTTCCGGCTAATCTCTGAAATGGCTGGATATATTTCGACGGGATTTTTATTGGCAGGTAGCTGATGTAATAAGGAATAACTTAGGCTACTTTTATTTTAGAAAAATAAAGTAAAATTCCACGCAGACGAAGTCGCGGGAATAGCTAGTTTTTTTATATAAGTGGAATGGCAAACAAATTGAATTTGTTGAACAATAATATGAACACGTTTAATATAATATTCCCACATTTTACTATTTGGAAGTCGAAACCTTTATCCATTTAAACATTATTTATTTGTAATACCTTTTAAATTTGACTGCATATTATAAAAAATAATGACAAAGTGCGAAACTTATATGAAACAAAATAATATCTAGACAAAGTATGTTGTAAGGTACATCTTGTATCTAAGTTGGTTTCATGAATGTCATATGGTGTTACAATCGTGCTTATCTCATTAGTCTGTATTTATAAATACTATTTGCTATTTTTTTTATACGATACGTTCGCGGATTTTAATGACTTGATGACGTCATCTGTCTGTGACAATACTCTTGCTTCAAATTGTCGTTCAGGTCTTAGACTATGAGAACGGTTTACCATAAGGCGGGTCGTATGTTTGTCTAGTAATGATAATTGACATCGCGTTCAAATTTTGCACGGCTTAATATATTTTACATGCAATCTGTCTATCTCGAATAGTATATCAAACCACTCAAATGAGAAGATATTTTGTAAATAGTTAGCAAGGTTCAAAACTCTATCTATACTGCTTCTAATCTAATCTAATCCTTATTTGTTTATTTTTAATATTAATCTTTCCCAACTTTATCACTACATAGTATAAAACAAAGTCGCTGTCGCTGTCTGTTCGTCCCTATATATGCTTAAATCTTTACAACTACGCTACGGATTTTGAAGCGGTTTTTTAATGGATAGAGTGATTCAAGAGGAAGGTTTATGTATATATGTATATACATGTACACCCGTGCCAAGCCAGGGCGAATAGCTGGTAGCCTATATGTTGATTAAGTTTAACAAATTGTTCTCTGAAAATTTCACAATATTTTTCTCAGCCATTTTTAATTAAACATTAACAGACAAACAGATTGTGACAATTTTACGATTTTATTATATGTAAAGAAAATAATCAGTTATTAGTAATAAATAGCAACTTTATAAAATACATAAATTTATTAATAATATTAATGTAATAATAATTAATATTAATAAATACCTTCATTTTGTAATAGATCCTTAGACGAATTTAGGCTATTGAATGTCACAATGTACCAAGTCTTGTAACTTTTATAGCAAACGTCTCGTTACCAGCGAGGTAGGGGTTGAAAAATCACATGTCATTAGCTACATAATAGACGAGCTTTCAAGGTGCCACGGTGCGTTAGAACATAGAAAGACGTGGAGTAGCCGAATAGATAATTTGTGGTTAGTGATAGAATAAAAAAAGATACTTATTTGATATAAGCACTGAAATTCAAATATTATTTGGTAGATTCATTATTAAGTAAATAATAAATATATCAATAAGTAGGAAAAAATTACAAGTACCTACCAGGCGAAAAAACCGATGAACTGACTTAACTGACTGTATTGCTCAAAATCGCAGGTCAAGAAAAACTATTTTCTTCGAAAGTATCGAATTTCAGAAAAAAGCCTATAATTTTCTTAATTTAATAATAATATCTCAGGACAATTCACACAGTGTCTTCTAGTCCCACGCTAAGCACAGCTTGTACGCGGGACAACTAATCTAAATACACATAGTATACGTGAAAAACCTAGTATCGTACGAGGAATCGAACCCGGGACTATCGGAAGCGAGGCGGTGTGCTAAACCGCTACACCACCAAAACCTGTTTTTAATATGTTAATAATAATAAAATAATCTATATTACGATTTCTATTCACATAGTAAAATAATTTATTGCGTATGAAGTCTCCATAGGTATCTCTGTGCCGACAAAATCTCACTCAAGGATGTGACGAACTGACGACATGTCATGACAAACGCAGCTTCCTAATTCTGCATCAGAACTACATCCTAACCTTACTCTTAAATTCTCAAATTAACCATAATCAGGAAGGTGAAACTGCAACTTCAACGACATGAAGCATAGTGTCACGACGATAATTACGTATGACCCCAAATGTAATTAACAGTTATAAGCCATGCATTGGCTAATATTTGATGAGGGTTATGATTTATAAACTGTAATAGTATGAGATATGTTAGGGAAATAGTCTTCAGGAATAACAATGCATGGGAGCACCACAATTCTTTTTACACCGCCTTACCTCCGATGGTCGTGGATTTGATTCCTCATACGATATTTGTATTCATGAGTAGGTACTATTGTTTGTACTGGTATGGGTGTTTTTATGTATATTACTAGCTGCTCGCCCCGGCTTTTCACGGGTGTACATGTATTATATATATAAACCTTCCTGTTGAATCACTCTATCTATTAAAAACCGCTTCAAAATCCGTTGTGTAGTTTTAAATATTTAAGCATACATGCGGACAGACAGCGACAGCGACTATGTTTTATATTATGTAAAAAATGATGAATGCGTTAACAAAGAAAATGTGTTTAAGTATATCTATGTTGTGTTATCTAGTACCCATAACACTTCCAAGCTAAATAGAGCTTCTATTTAGCTTGGAACTTAGATGGCGCTGTGTAAGTTGTTCTGGGTTATTATTGGTAGAGTATTTTGAATAGTCATACTCACTAAAACGTCCAGATATGTAGCGGCGTGGTGTGCCGGGTTATTGGGCTGGGATAGCTTGCTCATCCATCATACTCGTGAACGAGTACGGCTTATAGGGAATGGTCTGCTCTAGTTACTACGAGTGATAGAATCTTATTATGTATGTATTTAATATCTTTATATTTACATAGGTTTATATTTATGTTAAAAATACAATACAACATAACAATATTATTAACTTAAATTAAAAACCTTAAAAAATATAATATAATAACTAAAATATATTATTAAAAGGAGATAAAGATAAAGATGTGTCAACTTTAATATCTTGATTTTAACGAATTAGTGGTAATTAGTAGTTTGTATTCACACATTTTAACAACATTTATTCAAAAGAGCAAAACGCAAGTTTCTTGCTCGTTGTTCTTGTGATGAGACAGCTTTCCGAATAATCGGAAGCTTAGAAACTGTGATTATTTAAAAGATATTAAATTAAAATTTACTTGATTAATTATTATTATTGAGGGGAAAATAGAAGGAAAGAGGGGGAGGGGGAAGACCAAGGAATAGCTACATCAAACAAATTGAGGACAAAATGGGAGTCGTGTCGTATCAAGAATTAAAGAGCATGATGGAAGATCGCGAAAGTGGCAAGAGCTCCACCGACAAGAGCGTAGCTCTTAAATTATGAATGAATGAATGAATGATTAAATTATTTCTATTCTTTTTCAGTTATTATTTATTACAGTTTAGGAGCCAGAGTCCTGTCGGTGGTATAAGGTAGATCATTAAATATATATACAGAAATAATATACTTTTATTTGCATTATACAGTAAAAGTAAATAGGTATATTAAAGTATCAAATAAGTACATCTATGTATATAAATACAATCATTGATAAACTAGTCAGAGCATTGTAAACTGTCGAAGACTGTGCGCAGTCGTCTGCGTCTGTACCTCAGTCTCACCTATTTCAGTCACCAAACAGTGGCTTACTTTGTAATATGTTTTTCGGTTGTAGGATGAATATTAGACAGTGAAATTACAGGTTAAGAGTCATGACGTCATCATAATCCTCCAGAGTGGTAACGCATGAGTGGTATCACGGGTATCATATGATAACGTGATGACCGTAGTGCTGTTTATGTAGGCGCCGGTTACCACTTACCATCAGCGACCGTCAGCTTGTCTGCTATTTCAATTACATGAAAAAGATATACTAGCTTTTTTCCGAGTGATATCGTTTAGAGATTCCAGGGGAATTTAATTAAAAAATAATGACGCAACTGTACATGTATATACAGTTTCGTTATTTTTTATTTTCTTTTATTCTGTACTAGTTATCCCGCGCAATTTACTTGACATGTATCATTATGTATACATAATATATTATTGAATCATAACCTATGTGTTATTCTAATATATAAGCTACATTACTGTAAAGTTTTATCCAAATCCGTTGAGTAGTTTTTGCGTGAAAGAGTAATAAACATCCATCCATACCAACAAACTTTCGCGTTTATGATATTAGTAATATTCATTTCGTATTGCTAACCAGAAGCTTACTTGAAAACTAGTAAGCTAAAGGTAAGGCAACAAGAATAGGAGGACGCTCTCAACTAGATGATTTTTTATGTGTGTTGCCTCAGTTCTTTTTTCTAAGTGAATCAATATAGATGATTATATCAGTCTACCTCAGTCTATAAATACCCGACAAGTATCTATATGTAATGAAAACGTCTCTGAGGCCCCAACCATACAAGAACATACAGTATATACTTACCGATTCTATTTGAGGACAATTGTTCTGGAAAATGAAGTTCGAGGTCAAATAAAAATAGTTTAAGTAAAAAAGTCTACATACCCAACTATAACGCGACTAGATACTCGTACTTATAATATATTTTTTACGCAAAGCCTGCGACATATTTTGTTTTTTTATTTATTTATTTATATATGCATTTACCATAAATTTACAAACAATAAATTAACAAAATACACATGAACTCTATTTAAAGAGTTCTGAGACTCTGTTTCGTAGATCTCATTCCATATTTTAGTCGTCAGTTTTTTAGGACGAAATCAAATTTAAAATTTTAGTCTGCTTAAGTCCTATTGTGCGTCTGCCAAAAAATCTTTTACAGTATAATAAATAAGTCTCAGCAGTCAATAGTTCTTTAAGACTTTTTTAAGTAAATTAAATTCTCTTCTTAATTAAATCTTAATAGTAGGGATTTGCTCTAAACATTTGTAAACATTTTGGGTTCTGGAAGTGCTAGTTGGTTTTTAGTCTAAAATACGAAAAATGCGTACGAACAAATATAGCTAGCTATCTCCAATATATAAATCGAAGGTAAAGTCAATATGTATATTTTTTCAAATGTGGTTTACAACTTTCAAGTCGTGCATACACTTATACTTACTATAATTATGGCTATACTTTTAATATAATTCTGACTTAGCATAAAGTTTTATAAAAAAAGGTCTAGCGGATCTCAGCATATGCAGTGCTAGAGATTTCGAACACAGTAGATAAATTTGGAAAGCTTGGGAAGGCAGAATTTTGGCTAGAAACGGATTTTTTCTAGGAGATCAAGGCACTATGTAACGAAGTTATGAAAATCATTCTAAATTATTATGTATTAAAATCTACAATGTTGCAGTTATGTACGGAAATATTAGGTAAAAAAGTACCCTACCGCATCTGTCGGACTACTGAAAGGATTTTAATGTGTTTTTCATATGTCAACAGACTCACTCAGAAATTTTAAAGTAAATTTCGAAGCCGAGGCGGATTTCTAGTATTACATAGTACAGACGATTTAACTACTTAATGCATGTGATTCTTATGTTTACAATCTTATTATTAATATTATAAATGCGAAAGTTTGTAAGTATGGATGTTTATTACTCTTTCACGCAAAAACTACTCAACGGATTTTGATGAAACTTTTCAGTAATATATCTTAAGCATCAGAATAACACATAGGCTATAGTTTATACTGAAATTTAACGCGGCTGAAACCGCTAACACATCTAGTAGGTAACTAATATAAATATTGTAATAGATGATTTTTTTATGGTTGCGTTTAAATGTGTACCTATAAGTATAATATGTGTGTGAGTCAAATACATGGTAATGTGTGTAATGTTTTTTTATTGAATTAAAGTATATTTATGTAAATTTCAAAAATATATCAGTATTCTGCACTCCTTCTCTATTTAAACTATACGTGTGCGAACTTTCATACTCCGGGGTACGCGCAACTTTCGTAAAAAGGGGTACAAAGTTTCTTCCTTCAAATATTTATATGTAGATACAAATTTAGTTATTAATATTTTATATAACATTTGCATTGCATTATTATTATTATAATTCTATTTATATACTTATTCGGATTATTTATATACTTAGTGGATTGACAGTCAATTTTGTTTCCAAATAACTTTTTATGTAGGTACCTAATACTAGACAATACATTTGACCTATCATAGGAGTCTAATAGACCTACACGAATAAAGATATTTTGAGTTCATTGATTTGATCTGACTATTTACCATTATATAATATGTTTGTGTGAATCTAGTAATACAGATCAGATTGGAATAGATTCCGCATAATTAAAAGATATTAATTTCCAATAATTTCAGTATCGAAGTAATTATATTAAGTTTATTAGAGTAAAGATTATTTCTCTTTTCCAACAAAAAAAATCACCATTTTGTAGATATCTAATAACTTCACTAAACAGATATTACTTACTGTAATAGGAAGCATAGGTACCTATTTTTTTCCTTTTATTTGTTTCACTGACATTATTATTTCCTATTAACATATTGACTTCAGCTGCGATTCGATGTTCAAAAGTTTTTGTAGGGCTAGTTGTGTATTAGATGTTTATTATATGTATATATATACATATACATTTACATTATAATTATATCTTTCGATATAGGAAACAAAACAAGTCTAATTTGTCAAACTTTTTTTTAGCAGGTTTAAATTAAAAACAAAAAATAAATAACACAAATAAAGTTATATTTGCTCGATAATTATATACAAACTACATCACAAGCGACTTATTAAAATAAAGAGATACATTTTATTTTATTTTATTAAATTTGCTATAAAACAATAAATAATTGAGTATTATAATCGTTGATCCATTATCATTCCGGTCCGTCTTATCAGATATATCTCACTAAACAGTATGTAGTTTAATTGAGATTTCCCATTAATCAAAACGCTGTTTTAAGCATTTTTTTTTAACATTTTTCATTAGCAATATTAACTATTATTTATCTTAATTATTTTTACTACTTTTATTTTAAAATAACCTAAACAAGTATATTACAAGTAAGTAGAAAAAATAATAAGATAAAAATTACAATAATATTCTACATATTCGATTATCACATCGATATTATGTGCATTCTGAAAGTAACTGAAAACTTTAAATAATAATGTATAAAAATAATATTTAAACAAACATAATAATAACCCTGCACAGTTCACACAGCGCCATCTAGTTCCAAACTAAGCAGAGCTTTTATGGGTACTAAATAACTTATAGAAATACTTAAATACATGTTTTTGTAAATACATAATATACATAGAATATATCCAAATTAAAATAGCATTTAAATATATATAGTATCTATTACAGAGTAAACTAATATGCATACTAATAAAGTATTTCCTATTAAAACATAATAAATAACATCGAGTGATAATAGAGCGCAATTCAGACCATGTTCTTTGCAATTGTCGATCTAGAATATTCCACTATTTATCTTCTCTTCAGTAGGGTCCATCAGCAGATCTGGACAGATCTGATGCGTTGTCATCGTAGCCAGCCCCGGCTGCACCGTCGGCTGGTTCCACTGAGATCCTGGGCTTGAAGCCTCGTTCATCAGCTTCATATTCCACCACCTAATAAATATATTGAATTTAATATTGGTTTTTATTGAATAGGCGGGAATCTTCATACGGATGTAATTATTGTAATAATAAATTAAAATAGAAAATATCTTTATTCATATAGGTCTATTACAGATACTTACGTCAAGACGAATTTACGATCTATATATGTGATAGTGTAATATGTACCTACCTACTGTAATAGATAATAGAGTCATGAAAACAAATCTAAATTCTAATCTTCCATAAGAAAATCTATAACCAAAATAAGATAAAATTGTGGCATAATAATAATAATTAGCCTGGAGAATTAACACAACGCCATCTAGTCCCAATCTACTCAGAGGTATTTATTACACAACTGATATAGATGATACTTAGATACATTTTTTTTAAATACACACATAATATAGTAAACACAAAGAGCAATTCAAACAATCATACTTATGAATACAAATGATCGTACTGTGCGAGGAATCGAACCCGCGACCATCGGAAATTAAGGCGGTGTGCTAAACTGCTAAACCAGGTGCCGTCAAGAAAAATTTGTATAGACAACTATTTCTTACCCATGTTTAAAGTAATTTTCTAAGCTGATTTTTGTTTTAATAAGGTAAATGTTTTTAGTTCATCTAATGCAAACGCTAAAGCAAATCTTTTGTTTTTACACTATTAGTTCAAAATACTTCATTAAGAAAAACCTTTTCAAACACTTTTTCTTTGAAATATGACACTTGATTAATGAATAATGCAAATATTACGTTAGATAACATTGAAACATATTTTATCAGGCGTTACCACACACCAGAATAACACTGCAAATATCATTATATTTACATTAAATACATATTAAAGTACATACTTTTTGATTTTTTTATATGATATATAAAAAAATCTAAAATTATCTGTCTGTTTATTCTTACTAATCTATAAAGGGCTAGACTGATTTTGATGGGACTTTCAATCGCAGATACCTAATGTTATTAAGAGTAACTTAGGCTACTTTTATTTTAGATTTTTTTTTACTCCAACGTTGTCATTCTGGACGACTAAGATGTTATACCTCTTATCGTGCAATAAAGGCATTAGTGATGAATTGTTACCTGTTTTGTGCCATCAGGCAAAACGACGAAGTAACTGCCCTCGGCCCGGTTTTCTTGCCTACTTTCAGTGTGACCGAAGTCGCTGCCGGATATGTAATCATTCACTTTATACCCGAAATCATAATTAGCTGGTTCCTGAAAAATAAATAGTTCCATATTACTGAAATTGCAAGAAAAGTTGTAAGAAGAAAAAGAAGAATCAAACCCACGACCATCCCAAGTAAGGCTGTGTGTTTAACCGTTAGACTACTGAGGTTTTTTTGTAGCATAGGTGACAAATGAGCTTGCGGCTCACCTGATGGCAAGTGATCACAGCTGCCCATTGGCAGCCGCAACACCAGGGGAATGGCTTTTAAGAATGACTAAGCATTTTCTTGAAAGTTTCAATATTGTATTAGTTCGGAAATACAATTGTCATAAGGTAGTTCCACTATGTGGTTATGCGTGGTAAAAAGTTTCATGAAAAATGCACTATGGAGGAACGTCATTGATCCAGATTATAATTATTATGATAATATTTTAGTTTCTAGCAGGTGGTGGTGGTGAAATTCAGTAGCTGGTTTTAATCCAAATAATTCCTTCGAACACTCTCCGTGATATATGCGGTGAAAAGGCAGAGATGCAATGTCTCGCCGCACAACCAATGGTCGAGTCTCACAAAGACTCATAGAGACTCATTTAGAGATCGTCATAAACTATTAAACAACTTAGTTGTATACTAGGTTAAAATTATCACCAACCTGATTGAGCTGGTCATCAATAGAGTTCCTTGCGTAATTGTATCCTTGGTTGGACAGCGAGTTATATTGTTCAGGGACACCGTATTCCTCAGAAGGCATAGCATCACGGGCAGACGGTACTCCATATTTCGTTGAAGGTGATGACGACCTGTATAGACAGAATTACATTTGAAATTGGTATTTTGAGTTTAAAAATAAAAAAAATAATAATAATAATCTCAGGATAATTCAAACAGCGCCATCTAGACCCAAGTTAAGCCAGCTAAAGCTTTTGTTATGGGTACTAGATGACTGATACATAGTTTTTTTTGTAAATACATACACCAGACCGATACAAACAATCATACTCATGAATACAAATGTTTGTGCCGTGCGAGGAATCGAACCCGCGACCATCGGTCGTAAAGCGGTGTGTTAGACCGCTAGACCACCGAGGTCGTCAAGTCGTCAAAAAGAAGTATATATATTACAAAGTACAAAGGGGCGATTTTATTTCTTTTGTTTTCTCCTTTTTTATACAATACCTATCATCTCATCATCAGATGGCGCTGCTATTATTATTATGCGGTAAACACTGGCTCCGTATATTTCTGCTCTTCTTTATCTTTACATAGTATAAAGGAAGTCGCTTCCGCTGTCTGTTAGCTGAGATCTTTATACTACGCAACGAATTTTAATGCAGTTTTTAACAACAGATAGAGTGATTCAAGAGTATATGAGCCTGTATGAAGCCTTGGCCAGTAGCTAGTTGACTATGTATTTAAAAATAATTGAATTATTCCAAAAATATATGTTTATTTCAGTCTAGCAATATTAGAAACTTCTAAGCTAAGTTAGCCGTGGAATTTTAAAAGGGGGCTATTCTTTTAGCAGTTTCTTGACTCTCACAAAGTATTATCATATAACGTACACAACACCTTTATCCCCAGAAAATCGTAAAAGACTACCTACCAAGAGATCAGAATATATATGAAAATAAGGAGACTCGTTAAAAAATTTTATATCTGAGTTTGCTGGCTACGTTGGTATTATGAGAAGTGGTTAAGTTATTATTATAGTTAATTCATAATGATATATTTGGAACTCACCTGCTGGATGCGTATGAAGACGCAAAAGCATTAGTGCTCAAATCAGAAGCCCTGCTCGATGGTGCACCATACTCTTGGGAAAGACCTCTTGCACTAGGAGGAAGATATGAATCAGACACACCCCTTGCACTAGCAGAAGGAGCACCATACGACTGAGATAGGGACTTAAAGCCTTGGGAATAAGAGTTAGAGTTCCTTGATTCAGGTACGCCGTACTGTGTGGAAAGCGAACGAGATGATGGTGCGCCGTAAGACTGCGATGGGGCATTACGAGCACTGCCAAAGGAAGAGAAGCTTCTAGATGATGGGGACGATTTGAAGGAAGATCTGGGAGAGCCATAGCTTTGGGAGATGCCGTTAGAACGAGCAGATGGGACACCATATTGCTGAGAAGGAGAGGAGGATCGGAACTGAGAGTTTCGGGCATTGGGAGCTCCATAGCTCTGAGATGGGGCTCCAAAGCCTTGAGAACCAAAACTTCTTTGTGAAGGTACACCGTATTCTTCAGATGGAGCAGAACGGAAGTCTGGCGCACCATATTGTGAAGACGGAGACCTGGCAGAGAGAGATGGAGGACCGTATTCTTGGGAGAGACCACTTCTTAAACCAGGTACAGATGAAGAACCATGTGCTGAGGGAACGCCGTATTCTTGCGAAAGACCCCTAGCTGAAGGAGCCCCGTATTCTTGTGATAGTCCGTTCCTTGCATTTGGGGGGCCATACTCTTGTGAAAGTCCACTTCTAGCATTAGGAGGGCCATATTGGGTTGATGGAGAACTACGTAAGCCAGGCGCTCCGTATTCTTGAGAGATGGCGTTGCGAGACGATCCAAAGCTCCTTGCTGACGATGCTGAATATCCTTGGGAACGTTGGGATTCGAATCCGTGACCGTGATCGTGATGATGATCATGTCCGGACCGTGCTGCAGCATATCCGTCGCTGAAAATTTTTGTGCAAAGTTTAATATATGCGATAATTATTTTTTAACGAAATCTTAAATGTACGTCTTTATATCTTCTATAATCTTTATATGTAGATGTATATAGGTATCTGTACAGTAAACTATATTAACTCAGCACATATTGTATTACAACTAAATTCGAATTAAAATGAACTTTATTAAAATGAATTAACTCGAAAGCGCTTATATTTATTTTATTTATTATTATGTTTATTTAAACATTATACATATTCCATATTAAGGACATAACTCTCTCTGCGAACCTCATGAGAGAGCTGGCGTGAAAATAAATAAGATATTGCACTGAAACATCAACATGTTTTGTAACTTACCCGACTGGTGGCTCGGCAAGAGCGACGGATAAACAAAGCAACGTGATAAACACCTATAAACAAACATTTATCAATTAATCACCGATTAATCAAGCAAATTAAAATAATAATAACATATCACATTCAAAAACACACCTTCATGCTGTTGATATAGAGATCAATGTTCTGGATTATCTGAAAATAGGAAATACTTTCGTATCAATTAGGTATGGCGCGAAATTCGTAGATAAACAATGATACCTAACTTGTTTTTAAGAGGGAATAATCCTGTTTGATATATTAATTTAAATGCTTGTATATCTAAATACGTTTACTTATACGCAATATCTATTTGGTATTTAGCTTTGTAAGTAAATAATCTAGTTATATATAATACTTGTTGAAAATACAATATAAAATATGATAGCTTGCAATAACCTAAAAATAAGTGCAATTTCTTTCGCTAACTTAAAGGATAAAAAGTAATTTATGAACACTTTTTAGAAATTGTATAATAATTTTAGTGTGGTTTTTCTTTATTTTTAGACTTACACTAGAATTCCGTGTTTATTATTTCCATTAATTTTTTTAATTAGAATTTTTGGAGCTATGGTGTTTCTTAAAAAGATGTAGTAACAATATAAAATATAAATACTAATATTATAAAAAGAAACTAGATTTTGTTTTAAATAAAGTTAATGCTGAAACGACAACACCGATTTGAGAAATTCTTTCACTATTTGAAAGGACATAATATATCTATTGTGTTTATATATATTGCTACATGACTTAATAGTGATGACCAAGTAAAAAAAGAAAGGTTTTTAAAAGTATTAATTGCACTGAACTTTCGACTTAGATAAATCTACAACGTATAATTTCAAGGAATCTATAGGTACAGTAGCACGGTTTCTGATGGCAGTTTATAAGAAAGCCCTATGCCCTACGGTGGACTATGAAAAAGTGAAATGTTGGTTGATAGTACGGTAATATAATTTACCACTAAACACTTTTATCCTCTTCTTGTGATGGTTTCAAATGAGATGTACAGATTGAATGATACACTTCTACATCTCATCAACTATTTATACTAAACTTACTCTTACAATATACATTGTTGCAAACTTAATTTTGGACTCACCAAACTAACGTTTGCTACATTTGCGACCGTATTTGTATATCATTAGGATGTAGAGTACATTTTCGAAGGTTGTATTGATGGCTGTAATAAAGTTTCATTGTGATTCTACGCTATGTACATGCGTATGATGACACAGATTAAGATCTTTGTTGTCTATTACTGCAGATTTTGTGTTCGAAATTCGTCCTAGACTATTCAATAATGTACCTAAGTAATAATCATATGACGGCTTCGGTGGTACAGCGGTTTAAGACACCGCTTTACTTCGATGGTCGAGGGTACGATTCCTCGGTGCAAACATTTGTATTGATGACTATGATTGTTTGTATCGGTCTAGATGTTTTCTATGTACATTACATATGTATTTACTGAAAAAATGTCTTTATGTATTTACGTCAGTTGTCTAGTACCTATAACACAAGCTCAGCGTAGCTTCGGACTAGATACTATGTATTGTCCTGAGATTACGATGCTTTGTTACTCAGGAAAATGATATAGGTATCATACCTAGACCAATCACTGGACACTGCGAATTAAATAAACACATGGCAAATTTAGGCATGTGCTTAACAAAGATTTGCAGATTTTGTTAAGAAGAAGAAACGCCACTACACATCCTATGTGGTTGTAGCCCACTCATGCATAAACGAAATATCATCTTTGGAAAGTATACACTCTATCCTCAGGAGATTAAAACCATCGCTCCTAAGAATAGCCCTAATTTTTGTCCCTGACGGGTCTTGATACCGAACTCTGAAAAAACAGGTCCTTTAGAAAGTATACGCTCTAGCCTGAGGAGACAGAAACCATCGCTCCTAAGAATAGCCCTAATTTTTGTCCCTGACGGGTCTTGATACCGAACTCTGAAAAAACAATCGAGCAGATCTCCGCATACGCTGTGCTACAGATCTCAAATATATTGTCACAGCCCAGACCAATGAATAAATAATATATTGGAAACCATATATACTTTTATCAACAGTTTGTTCGGGTTATGACTATTGATTATATTACTTCCGATTGACACAAATGCAATAATATGCTTACTCTACATTCTTCTTAATTTAATTTTAAAATGTATCTGTATTTTTGTTTCCTGTAGGTTTGGAGTAAATATGATTATATATATATTATATTTTATTCCAGTGAAGCTAATAACGCCATCTGCGAGCAATATTCCCATACAATTTATTTAAGCGAGCGACAAAATTTCTAAATTCTCACCTACTCGCATTGAATCTCTCAAAATTTATATATATAAACTAGCTGAATCCGGTATCATATAATTTTTTTGTTTGTCTATTAGAATCAATATACACTTTAAACCAAATGTTCCTGAGACTGGGACAAATACACAGACAAAAATTGTAATATCAATTACCATATATCTGAAGTTCTGTTCAAGTCCCCCAATAATAGTTTTTCTTATAGGTATGTATATAATTATCTTTCATGTACAGACAACACATACAGTTACATTTGTATTACTTACTAGCTGTTGGACTAACTGGACGTTCAAAGAACAAGAGCTGGCAATGATGGTGTTTCATTATAAACCTAATGATAATATTGTTAATGACGGCGACGCTCAACTTAATCCTTCTTTTATTAAAAAAACAGGAGCAGCCGTTTTGTATTGCAGACGCACTTCTTACTTACAACTCCAGTTGAGTTATTTATTGATTCATTCATTTTTTTTTATTTTCTATTCTATGTAAACGAAATTATGAAATCACGTTTTTTTATAACATACTGGTTGTTATCTGCAACTTCGCCCGCATGTTATTTAACCCTCATTTACCTCAAAACCTTATTACTATTAATAAATTTTCTAAAATGAAAATAGTCTCAGTTACTCCTTGAAATCTTATGCCATTAGCTATAACTTCAATCAAAATTGCTACAGCCGTTTCAGAGATTAGTGAGAACAAACAGACAGACAACAACTTATATTTTTTTTTATGTAAGTACTGTATATACTTTCATATGCATTTGTGAAAAGCTGTTCATTTGACATTACAAAGACATTTCCATTTTATATGTTTGTATAGATAAAAATTTGTCTTTTTTCCAACTTTACTAATGCTGTTGAGCGTAATTGGCTCTTACAGCATCACCGGACGAGCCAAATCTGCGGAAGAACTTATGGAGCGATAGAAGACCAACTCCCGCCAGACGGATACGACTTTAGTCTGCGGGCACCGCTAGGGGTTCGAACCTCGACTTAGGCCGTCGTAATTTCGATCCCCGTTTGAATGGGACAAAGGATCTATCGAAGAGCAAAATTTCATAGTAATAAATTATATTAATAATATGTACTAAGTGCGAAAGTTTAGATAATTGGAATTGCAAATAGTCTAACAGCCCACCAGATGGTAAATGGTAACCGTCGCCTGTATACATGAATAGCACTACTGACATCACGTTCTCATATGACACCCGTGATACCATTCAGGCGTTGCTATTCCCGAGGACTAAGATATCATGCCTCTTAATAATTTCACTGCCCAATCTCAGCCTACAACCGAAACACAGCTTAGAAAGCAAGCAGCTCGGCGGCTGAAATAGGTGTGACTGAGGTACCCACGCCGACCAATTCACAAAGTCGACCTCAGGTAAGAATGTGGCATCAGTGTGTGCTCATATTGGCATAAATAAATTACCATTTCATTGATTGAACCGTGGACCTAAATGTTTCGTACTTTTATTGAACCCGTCATGAGGTGATAAAATGTTATGGCTCTCTAAACATTATGGGGTATTCGTGAGTTGTATAAATTGGATGTAGTTTCACACCATAGGTAACATACAGACAGACATATCTGTATTATAAGATATACATATTCGTATATTACTTACTGTTAATTTTTTATTTTAGATTATATTACTTACTTACTGTTATAATAAAGATAATAACAAGTAATGTAGTCTGTGGTCATAACATAAATAGATATTTAAAAAAAAAATTACATTGACAATCTAGGACATAGCTGAAATCAGTTCTTTGCTCCTTGAGTTATTCTTCACACTGAGCTGTGTACCATTTTGTATTGGTGTATTTTGCTGCTGCTGTGTTTTTTTTTCCATACTTTGTACACATGTAACGATGACAATTATTTAATTAGGATGACTTAATTAAAAAAAAAATGAATTCCACGATTCTGCAATCTTATAGATAGGGTAGTCTATAGGTATACATATCTATTATTATCAGAACCTTTTTATTTCTCTATCGATGTTTCGATCTCCGGACAGATAGTTAAAAACATAATTTGACATTTAAATGTTTTTGTTCTCGGTTAGAATCGAACTTAAACCATGCCTTTGCCTAGTTCGGGATAGTAAACCAGTGGACCGAAGCGAAGCTTTTGTTTATTTAAATAAACATATCTCGCCATGTCAGGAGATAACCAATTAAGGGCAAGGTCACACTGTACTCGATTACCAGTCAATATGAGACAAAAGTGAATTTTATGTCACGATTTACAAACCAACCGTCAATTGGTCACACTCAGCTATTTAAATTGTATTTAAACTATATTAACTTAGACAGAAGGTTTAATATACTACATCTATCCAAATATTTGATATTTAGTGTTACAAATTGTCACATATCATACACAGAACATTGAATATAAGCTTTATAATTTAGTCAGTAACGTTCAAAGTCCATTGGTGATGCATCAATCAGATTTGTTACTAACAGTATTGTTTAGAATTGAATGCGTGAACATGCAATGTCACAGAACAAAGATGCACTCTGATTGGACCGTGGCACAGTCTGTTAAACTTCGATTAAGAATTTTAATCTTTGGTTAAGTTTTGGATGCTAATGAACAGTTCATATTAAGATTATAACCATAGAGTAGTAACATTTATTGAAATTATAAAGTTGTAATTAGATAATTACAAAAGAAATGAACTAAACGTAGAACGTACGAATCAAACGTTACAGAATCTCTCGGAAAAAAATATTATCTATGTTTGCATCACTGGAGAGTCAATTATAAATATAAATTAACACAAGGTATTTTGGTGTCGCGATATCGGATCACGATCTCTCAGTCTGACTTCGGTAAAGTAAGCTCTGTAGTCCCCTCTGATCGATTTCCTGTCCAATTTAAACGGGGATTACAATTACGACGGTCTGAGCCGAGGTTCGAACGCCTAGCGGTGCCCTCACACTGAAGTCGTATCCGTCAGGCGAGAGTTAGCCTTCAGCCGCTCCATAAGTCCTTCCGCGGGTTTGAAGCGCCATCTGCACTCGCCCCCTATCGTCCGGTGAAGCTGTAAAGGCCAGCTGCAGCCAACAGATTTAGAGTAGTCCGAAAAAAAGGTCTGTAGCTAAAAGTTTATTTATCTGCTTAATCTTCAAAAATATGGAAAGAGATTGCTGAATAGTATATGTATTTGTTCCTGATACAGAAATAAAGCTTTATTGCCTTATTGCCTGATACTCAAATAGGCTGTATTCAAATGCTATTTATAAATAGCAAATTTTATTAGTTATAGATAAAAAAATTTAACGTCAAATCTGCAACATTTTTGACAATTTTTTAATCAGTTATCTAATGGGTCATTTATTTTAACTTTGCCTTTTAAACGCCAGTTAACTTAACCATATTAAAGTTAACTCGATTCAGTGCCACCCGTCTTCATTATCACTAAGGCCGCCTACTAACAACTTTTTTTGTATCGAATGAAAGGCTCACACTTGTGTCAAATGATGCCATTTTATCTAATAGCCCTCAACCAGTATACGAAGATATATCTTTATGCAAACAATATTAGAGAACGCGTCTCAAACGGGATTAGATGTTAATTTATTACCATTAACAATTCTTCGCCTTCACCTACTTTGACATGTATGTGTAGCAGGACTAATGGATAAATCGGTGGCTTGAGATCATCTAATCATGCTTTGTCAAATAGCTTCAGGTATTTATTTCCCTTAATGTTATAAAACAACCATTAAAAATAATTCCATTTATAAAAGCGTTCTTTTCGAAATTTCGAAGCTAGGATTACTAGACCTGCTCAATCAAACGACAGTTGCCTGCCCCATTTAAAGAAAACAATAATGGAGTTAGGTATATTATAAAAATAGTGAATATCGTAAAAAAATGTATGTTAAATTTTAAAAACAGAACTGAACATTGTTATGTCTAAGAACAAGAATGTACTTAGCTGTATAATCTAAGAACCTTTGCCTATCTATATGGCAAACTGAAAAACAATACAAATTGGTTACTTTTTGTTGTAGTATTGTTTTTACATGTTATGTAGGTTAAGAAAATAGAGTGTAAGTGTAGAAAATAGACGAAAAAGACTAGAAATACAGAGATTTTATATAGTTATGAACGATTGTCAAGACATTGAAGGATTTAAATACAAATCATGATTACGTAGTATAAAACAAAGTCGCTGTCGCTGTCTGTCCGTCCCTATGTATGCTTAAAACTTTAAAACTACGTAACGGATTTTCAAGCGGTTTTTTCAATTAAATGGATTGAGTCAAGAGGAAGGTTCATATATATAATACATATACACCCGTGCGAAGCAGGGGCGAGTAGCTAGTTTAGAATAAAAAATACATTTATGATTAGCCATTACAGTATATAACACTTTTGTTTGCCTAAGTATTGCAATATTTTTTTTACGTAAATAGATATTTTAAGTAGTAGGCATGTTGATTAATTAAACAATCTTCAATATTTATCTAACTGCAAACTGAAATATTAATCATGCAATAAAACTCTCATTAAACTATCAGTAAAAAAAACAAGCATGTTTTTATAATAATTTAGCGTAATTAGGTACATTTATTTTTTAACCGATTAAGTACAGACATACGAATATTTACATCCGTCTGTCTGTACATCGATTTATGCAATCTTGACCCTATAGTGATAAATATAGGTCGCGCCAAGGGCAACTAAACTATAATTTGCACATATAATGGAGAGTTTATAGATTAAGTATGTTTGTTTATAAAAAAAATACAGTATTACATTATACATAATTAGGTCACAATCACAAATTCTTATATAAGTACAATGTATTTAATTCTAGTGTTAGATTTAGTGGTCGAAATTTGACCAGTGTGCGGTCGAATCTGGACTTTAATTTATTAAAATTATTTTGACGTTATTATTACATTATGTATATGTATAGGTGAATAAGTTAAACGCCTGATAGTGTGTTTCATAATTTGGTTTATTAATTTAACTTGTTAAACGTTGTTTTGACATATAAATTAAAAACGCTATTAAAAAATAGGGGTTGGTGGTAGAAGGGTGAAAATTTAAGGCTGTATTCAATGCCAGATAATAAAAAAAATAATGTCAAAAAAAAAAGAAAAAAAAACTTTTTAACAGTTAACGGTATAAAACTTAGTTATAAATATGTAATATTATATTATCTGTGGTTGTAAACCTATTTTTAGATCTACTAAACATACATATAAAATTTTATTAAAATCGGTCAAGTCATTTCGGAGGAGTATAAACACGAGACACGAAAACGAAACCGAAAACGAGAATGTTATACCTACATAAATTTCAGGTTAGATTCAGGTTAGATTATTAAAAAAAAAAATTCTACACTTTCTTTATGTAAATTAACTGTACCAAATTTGGAACTCCTCCGTCTACATCTCCTTCAGATACAAAGTTTTTTTTTCACATAGATATTATGCAACCCTACCCTATACATACATATTTATATAATTGAAATGGCAAACAGACTGAAGTCCCACCTGACGGTAAGTGATAATCGTTCGCCGTGCATGAAGAATATAACGGATATTATGTCACATAGGAAATGTTTAACACGCCCTTGGTACCCATAATGCGTTGCCATTCCGAAGGACTCAGATGTCATGCCTTCGCACCCTGTAATTTCACTGCCTAATCACACCTTACAAGCAATAAGCAGTCGCCACCATGGAGCTGGACATTGTCGACTACATAAAGACCAAAAATAACATAACAATAATGGTGACGCAGGTGGAGTCAAGTCACACCGTGAGTTTCAAAGCCAGGTTCCCCACCAACCTGCTGCCCAACTTCATGAAGGGGGACCATTAGATGAAGGTGGTGTATCGGCGCGGCGTTACCGTGGCAGATTGCCGTTGTCACTACCGTGACCACAGAGACAATTTTGCATTTTTATTATAATATTAATTCATATGTATGTTAGTCTATAAGTTATTTATAATATAGGTAGGTATATATATTAGTAGCCTGAAATAAATAAATAAATAAACAGGTTACAAAGCAAGCTGCTCGATACCGAAATAGGAGCACTTCTCAGAGGTCCTTGTACAAAGACTACCTCGGTAAAAACGCTAGTGTTACTTAAAATTCAGTAAGTACATTGAAATCAATAGATGACTAATATAAACAATAATTTATCAGCAACCACGCAATTCGTTATAACTACTACTTAGTTAAAAACATACGATCATATAATTAGTGTTCGATAACTCTTCCGACCATACTAATGATTTGTATTAAAATCATTATATTGTGCTTGTTTGTAATTAAATCATGCAATGCAAAGATTAAGTTAAATATTAAAATAGCGTCCAATGAAAAAAATATAGATATAAAATGTTCCGGGTACGATAACAAATTGATTAGTGATGCCGAAATCAGTCTTTATAATATTACAAAGGAAAATCTTAATAAAGGTGTCAGAGTCGAAATGGGGAAAGTGCCTAATGACATATTCTTAAAAGATCCAACACCCTATTATAATTTGTATGAGAAATACCATTGGCCGGAAGTAAAACGGCATCTTTATGTGAAGAACATTAGTGTTTTATACGTGAACAACGAAGAAGTTTTAATTAGCTCTCACGAACATATCAATAATTCAACAGATACAGTCCAGTCGAAGAAAGTAATGGTTCACAATGTAGAATCTACTGTATCCTCTACATGGTCCGATGAAGGAATGCCAAAAGACGACGTTTCGTACGAAATCAATGTTGATTTCGGTAGAAAAGAACACATTTTTGAAAACAAATGGAGGAATAATTTACTTCGCAGCGTTCATATACCGTTTGGTGTTGTTAGAACAGGTTTTATTGATGTTAAACCAGGAAAATCTTTAGTAAAACAACTGAAGGGAAACCGAACTTTAATTGTTCTAGAAGTTTCTTACTCTGCTAACCTTATTGGTAGTGTAATAGCCGATTATGCTCAGTTGTATGGTAAATATCATTTTTGGGCGCCAAGTGTGCAAAATATAATGGCGGCCGCTGGTTTACAAAATGAAATAATTACAAAAGAAAGAATTGAAATTCGATGCAACACTGATCCCAAGTTAAAAGTCTTCGATAAGGAGACAGGGAAATCTATACTACTAGATAGACGAATAAAAATAGTACGCAAAGGAAATAAACTTTATAGAATTATACAAAATGATATACATTATATTTTATTGTTTTATTTAATTATTAGTTTGGTAGATATACCTATCTCTTTTTTAATAGATGATAAGGGATTACATCTGCCTGCGCTAGCAGTATACTGGCGGAGCACCAGTAAAGAATGATAGTAAGAGCTTGAGGTTAGGTCAGTTAGCCCACCAAATTCACAATGAATTTATCATGATGGTCCAGGGGGAACCGCGTGGTGGTCAACCTGACATGGTACATTGTTGGTAATTAGGTCATCGGTCTACATTACTAATAAACCCCTTTCCTCCAGATATACCTATATTAGCGGCTTCTTCCTGTTCTTAATAGTAATTCAACGAGTAATAGAAAAGAATCAAAGTATGTTTATTAAATCACACTCTTTATAAAATATAAAAAGTACTTTAACCTTGTAAACTATTTGGATCTCTAATGTGCTATATTAAATAGGTTTTTGCACAAAAAAAGATATAAATTTCTTGCCTAATTATATAGAATCTTAGATAACTACAACCCCTAATATTTATCTAGGTAGATGTGTACTCAGTCTGAAAGTACAACGGGAGTAATTAACTAATGTATCGTCGTTTCACAGCGAACTCTACCAGGACCCAAATATTTATCAACCTGTTTAAAGGTCAAGAAAGATTGATATAATTTTAGGTAGAGGTAAAGATCAGCTGGGGTCGATTTTGAGGCTAATTGGCATAGTCCGAAAAAAAAGTTTTACGACATACAACCTACAGACAGAGTCACATTACAGCAGAAGTTAAAGGAAGCTTCCTTTAACTTCTGCTGTTTCAATTTATGTTTATTTTCTTTTAATTAGATATTCATTTTTACAGGCTTAGGTTGTGATTGGGTCATTTGTGTATTCAGTACATAATGTAATAAGTATATTCTAAACAAAAGGGTTCTTTTATATCTCTTCGTGTGAATATGGTAATCGAATCTTTTCGCTTTCTATATCAATAGTCGTATCATTTCGAGCGATTATAATTGAATCACTCGCTATCGAATCGAGTATTTTAAAGGGCTCGGCGAATGACGTTGTGACCTTGTATGTTGGCGGTATATTAATCTATATTAAGATAAAATAAAGGTACTATAACATATAAATCCGAATTATAATAAAACGAAGTGATCGTGAGGTCTTACACGCTCCACTTTTCGGGTTTATTTGAATGACAGTGGCAAAACTGACAGCAAACTATCGTGTAATAGGCGCACGCATAAATCGTCACATGAAACGTCAAAAGTTCAAAGATTTCATTTGATTTCCATATCATTGCAGAATGCGATAATCGCTTTTAACTTTGTGTACTAAGTTTTAAAGTTTCCGTCGATCGATAAATGGACGCATTACACACAAAAGAATGTTAGTTTATGTCTGACCGACGGTTATTTTTATCATATTGAGTTTATTACAAAAATACGAGTGTACAAGTTTCATTTCTCATTTAATTTTGATACCACATAAACGTATTCGTGATTTTTGTTTGTGAATTTGAATCTCTATGTGAAAGTCCAGTGTGCACTGTGTGCATTTATTAAAAATGGTTTACTATAAGGGAATAATGATCTGTGTGCCTTTGTATATTGCGGGGTAAGTTTTCTTTTTTTATTTACAAAAGTTGTGTGTATATTTCTTTAACATATATGTTAAATTATTATGTTTTATCGTAAAGGATATACAGGAGGTTTTATGATGTAACAATGTAAACAATGCTTCAAAATATGAAAGTTCTTATGTAAGATTCTATCAAATAAAAGTATTATGTAAAATATTTTTTTATTGATTTATATGTGGTTAATGGATATGCTAAATTGACTCTACTTTTTTGGTCAGGGTACTAATAAATTGTATATTTAATGTTTTTTTTAATATATTACATAGACTATGACTTTCCCTGCTATCAGTGGACTTTATACATTTATTCATTTACAAACAAAGAGATACCAATATTTTTTATTGAAATATACTCATAGGTACTAAACAATTAAACACTAACAAACAATAGTATTTATTTATTTTTTTGCCATATTCAAAATAAAATAGTGCATATACTTTATTCTATTTAAATTTTAGTCCTAAAATGGTGATGCATAATTTAGTTCTTATTTAATCTTCACCTACCTATTATAAATTTTTACCCTAATATTTCACCCCATTATTTCAACCCCTTTATACATGAATACACAAACTGACCTCTTAGTGGAACAGTTGGAATGTTTGTATTTGTTTTGAGAAGTAAGTTTTTAATTTCAAAATGATAGGCAATTTTAATAAAAATTCTCTATGTATATTAAAGATACTTGTATGCCTGGCTAGTTGAAGACACAAGAGCATGTGATCACTATGTTAAATACTTGTAATTTTTATCCACACATCTTATATAATATTCATACTTGTCTACAGTAATTATATAAAAACCTCAGTCAGATGTATATGTTAATTTTAAAAATTCTATTTATTATATGGATTTGGTTATTTTTGTTTATTGAAACTCTTTTAATAGCATTATGTTGTTGACACTGAATTGATCCTAAACTTAAGCTTTAATATTTAAAGAGATTAGTAGAAAATTGATGGAAATGGCAAGAGTTCCACAGACAAAAGAGTGGCTCTTAAATTATTAATAAAAAGAATAAGAGCTGAGTTTTTGTCGTTCAAACTATATTCCAGTCAAATAGTAGATTTGACTTATCATAATTGTCTGTACTAGACCTACATGAATAAAGATATTGTGATGTGATAAAACAATTAACAAGGACACTGATACATAATAATAATTATATGTATGACATATATAGTCTAATTGTTACTATCTTTTAATGTAATGTAATTTGAACTCTATTCCTTTGGTTTTGCCTCTCATCTGGAACACTATTTGTTAACTTTTTTTATTTTGTTCCAGAACATTCCTTCTTGGCACTACAGTAGCAATTGCATTGTTTGTGTTCCATGTAGCCATGGTGCCTATGATATTCAGATACTCTAAGACATTCAGACGTAACTTAGTTTTTCTTAATTTTGGTAAGTGTTTGATATTAGAACAAGCTAATAGGGAATAGAATAGAAAATCATTTGTTAAAATATACTTAATTTAAGCACTTTTGAATAGTCATAGTTATCATTCTTTGAATCTACTGCTTATTCGGAAAGCTGTCTCATCACAAGAAGTACAAGTAAGAAATGTGTGTTTGAAAAAAAAGTGTGTGTTGCTCTTTTAAATAATCATTGTAATTTTGCATTTCCAATTTGAAACATGCAAATATAAACCACTAACTGTCACCAATTTATTAACATCTATTATATATATATATAGATATTAAGTACATAATACGATTAAAACAGTGGTAGTGATTAGAGTAGACCAGTCCTTACAAACAGTACCGGCCTTATTACAAAAAGATAAACCTGGGGGTTTAAGAAAACCATCAATAAAACTGAAAGATCTTTGGACATGTTATCTCATATTCAGACGGGTTTGATAGGCATGAACCCACACACAAGGACCATTCCAATGCCTGCTTCCTTCTTGCCAACAAATACCATAGAGCAAGAACCAGTAGGCGCTAGGGACACTTCCATATGTGGGGTGTGTGCACATCCTTCTTTTAATCAAAAAACAAATATTTTTTTATGTAATTGGAATAGTCAACAGAAGTGAAAACAGTCAGTTTCATGGTGGTAAATGGTATGCATCACTTCTATGAACCTCAAACTCAAAATCATTTGTTAACATAACTTTACCATACTATACCGTCTTTGGCTGGCTACTTCAGTTGAGAAGAACTGGTCAGAAACTCTTCTAGTACATTTTTTTGTTATTATTAATTTTAGCAATAGTGCTGTTATTATGAGATGCTCTTGGCAACCCTCAGATCATTCAATTTAGCTTACAACTTTTCTTGAACTAGTTTTTTCTAGTTTGTGATTCAGAGAATATTTGCTCAAACTTAATGTCTATGAATATTCTTGTTTTTTTTTTAATTTACCTAAATTACTTGATATGTTGTGTTTAAGCCTCAAATGTGTGTTCCTATAATTTTATCAATACTTCTCTAAATACATAACATATAATATATTATACCAATTTTTTTTTAATGAACTAAAGAGCGAGGGAACAGAGATCTGGTTGTGTGGCTTGTCTTTGGAAGTGTTGTTCAGAATTAGTTCTTTTGCGAACTACTTAGTATTAGTTCCATGGCCCCAAAAGGCCCATAAAGTGAATATTATTTTTCAGTTCAATGGCCATTATACACAGACTTTGAAGAACCATCGTCCAATGGGATTGATGGTGGACGAAATTTCACCATCGAGTACCACTCGAAAGTTGATAATTGCCCAATACGAATTGGTATGCATATTTTAATGATTTAAAATAATAAAAGTTTATTCGTTTGTTCAGTGTGCTTTAAAAAAAACACGTATCGAAAAAATCGGTACGGCTTGAGACTAAAACTTTTTTATTAGATTTGTTAACAGTATGGCTAAAATCTAAATGTGTGTGACTAATTCACACTATATGAGGTTGTCTAGTGGGTTAGTAAATATTTTTTTATGGTCACATAGCGATCTAGTCTAGTGGGTCAGCTTTATTTCTTAATGGTCACAGATTTGATCCCCAAATAATAATAACAACCCTGGACAACTCACACAACGCCCTCAAATCCAAATTTAAGCAGAGCTTGTGCTATGGATACTAGCCAACGGATACAAATACTTAGATACAGTTTTCTTTATAAATATATATGTAATACTCATAGAAAATACCCAGATGATACAACAATACTCATGAATACGAATGTTTGTACCGTGTTAATCGAACCTGTGACCATCTGGAAAGCTGTGTGCTAAATGGCTAGACCTACGAAATCATTGAAAATATTGTTGTTATATTAAGTTGTTTGTATTAGTCAGAGTTTATTCTGGATATAATATTTATCTATTTTATAGTATATAATATCTATTATATAGTATAAAAGTATGTCTATCCGTCATCTTGTAACCGCTGCTCTGGTTTGGGTCTTAGTCGTGTTCTGTAAGTTCTCGAGGGGATGAAAAAATTAAGTAATTATAATGTTGTTACTATATGCCAGATACTAACTATCAACTCACGCTCTTTTGAGTCAGAATAATAAACTAAAATCAGACTTGTCTTTTCGTTGGTTACTTTTTTAATAGTAATAATAATGTATTTTTATTTTAGGCAACTTGATATTATAATAATATTGGCCTATTTTATATATGCCTTGAGTATTGGTATAAGTAGAAAATAATAAAATATTTAATTATTTAGAATGGTAAATATTAAATTATAATAATCTACTTTATGTTTACAGGAATATGGCATATATTACCAAAATCAGTATACGAGAGACTTAAAAACAAGTTTGAAGGCAACGTGGATAAAGATAAGCTGAACAAATTGCTGGATGATGAACTGGTCAACTCCCAAACTCCAATCATGATGTATTGTCATGGTAACATACTTTTTTTTTAATAATAATAATAATAATTGCAGTTCCTATTACACAAAATGTCCAGAAGACGATTGTTGAAAAAATAAACAAATTTGCAGAGTTAAAAGAAGAAGTAACAAGAATCTGGAAATAGGAAAAAGTTTTTATAATATCGATAGTCCTCTCATCCTCAGATATCATACCTAATCACCTAATACGCCACAGAGCGTAAAAAACCAGCAGAAGCTGATAAAATGAGACAACAGTGAAAATAATAATAATCTCAGGACAATTCACACAGCGCCATCTAGACCCAAGTTAAGTTAGCTAAAGCTTGTGTTATGAGTACTAGATAACTGATACAAATACATAGATATTTTTTTTTTTTTTTTTTTTTGTAAATACATACATATTATACATAAAAAACCGATACAAACAACCATACTCATGAATACAAATGTGTAAGAATAGTCACACTTAGTTACTTAGTATTTCAACTACCTGCCATAACCTGGAATGCTGTTGGAATGGGATTTTCTTCAGGGAATTTGTTAAGGTCCACTTGATAGGTCAATAATTATCTATACATATAAATAAAATTGGAGTGTCTGTTTGTAATATTGAAATAACCGTTTTTTACTACATACATATGAATATAAATACGGTACATACACCAAAATAACATATTTTACAATTTTTGTCTGTCTGTTTGTTCCGGCTAATCTCTGAAATGGCTAGACCGATTTTGACGTAATTTTTTTTTGGCAGGTAGGTGATGTAATAAGGAGTAACTTTATACTATGGTTATTTTTTATTTTATAAAAATAAAGTTAAATTCCAAGCGGACGCAGTTGCGGGAACAGCTAGGTTATTAATAATACCTCACCACCTATGTTCTGGTAAGCACATGTGATTGTTCGATGACTGGGGCCATAACCTGTCGATAGTCTCAACACCTAGGGCTATCGGCGGGGTCACAGCGCATTTTCTTATTAATTAATTCGTTGAAATCATGATAGAACGTGTGACACATGAAAGACATACTAGCTGTAGCACGCGGCTTACCTCGCGATGTATTGTTGTTATTAATATATTATAATAATAACAATAATTAATTACAAACAAAGAATAATTGTTATTTGCGACTTCATTCGCGTGGAATTTGACTTTTATTTATTAAATATTAATATTTTTTCTTAAATAAACGTAGCTTAAATTACTCTTTATAATATCAGCTATTTACGAGTGAAAGTACAACCATAATCGTTATAGCCGTTTCAGAGATTAGCAAGAACAAACTATCAGACAGACAGACTTTTTTTTATGTGAGTTCCGTATATACATTCATGTGAATTAGTAAAAATCTGTTAATTTGAAATTACAAACAGACACTCCAATTTTATTTCTTTGTATAGTTAAAGGCATTTACCTCTCGTGACTTTGTTAGCTGTTAACGGTTAACTATATGAATAATTAATAAGACAGTTTAAAAATAAAAATTTCTAGATAATTTCTAATTTGAAGAAAGAATTGTTGTTGTAAAATTAGAGATTACCCTCTGTGGTCTAGCGATTTAGCAGGGCATTTTAGTTCCGATAGTCGCGGGTTCGATTTCTTGCACGATACAAACATTTGAATTCATGAGTATGATTGTTTGTATTGGTCTGAATGTTTTCTACGTATATTATGTATGTTTTTACAAAAAAATCTATGTATTTATATGAGTTGTGTAGTACCCATAACATAAGTTTTGCTTAGCTTGGGACTAGATGGCGCTGTGTTAATTGTGCTGGGTAGTAATGTGGTAGTAAATATTTAGATAATTTTTTTTGTAAATATGTACACAAATAAAAAAATAGTTATTAAATATTTATTTATTTGAGAGGGATTTATGGGAGAGGTCTCAGGATGCTATCGGTGTATTCTGTGACCTCTCAAAAGCATTTGATTGCGTTGATCATGAAACACTCTTACTCAAATTAGAACATTACGGTATTAGATATGAAGCACTATGCATGATGAAATCCTATCTAAATAATATAATGCAAGTTGTTGAAATAAATGGTGTAAAGTCTGAGGGAACTAGTATTAAAATGGGTGTTCCACAGGGCTCTATTCTGGGTCCTTTCTTATTTTTAGTTTACATAAACGATCTTCCTTATATGGTAGAAAAGATAGCTGACATAGTTCTGTTTGCTGATGATACTTCATTAGTATTCAAAGTCAATCGACATATTGATGATATGGACGAAGTAAACGGTTCTCTCTCTTATGTTTTAAAATGGTTTACGGCAAATAATATGCTAATAAATGCAAATAAAACTAAATGTATCAAATTTACTCTCCCCAATGTAAGGCCGGTAGATTCAAAAATCGTATTGGACAATAAATCTATTAATTTTGTTGACGATACTGTATTTCTAGGTATCACATTAGATTCCAAGTTGCAATGGGGTGCTCATATTACTAAATTGGCGAGTCGACTTAGTTCTGCCGCTTATGCGGTAAGAAGAATTAGACAATTAACAGACGTGGCAACGGCTAAACTTGTCTATTTTAGCTATTTCCATAGCATTATGTCGTATGGTATTTTGTTATGGGGCAAAGCAGCTGATATAAATACAATATTTACTTTACAAAAGAGGGCCATTCGCTCCATTTATGGTATGGGTTCCAGGGAGTCATTGCGAGAGTGTTTTAAGGAATCAAATATCCTCACCGTTGCTTCTCAATACATTTATGAAAATATCATCTATGCCAGAAGGAATATAGACAGTTTCAAAAGAGTTAGTGATTGCACTAATAAAAGCTTACGTAACAATAACAAACTGATTTTACCTAAATGTCGTTTGGCTAAAGTTAGTAATTCGTTTTATGGCAATTGCGTAAGGTTTTACAATAAAATACCAGAGTCTGTTATAAATCTGCAAGAAAAAAGATTTAAATGTCAAATAAAACAGTTCCTTTGCAAAAAAGCTTACTATAAAATTGAAGAATTCGTTAACGATAATAATGTTTTTATAGAAAAACTTTAAATCCATAGCACTGACAATATTATCTGATTACATTAATAATGAGTGCGTAGCGACTTCTATGTTGATTATCGCATGCCTCTTACTTGTTATACTGTAATTATTTATATAAAAAAAACATCTATTAAAAAGAACAACACACAAGTTTCTTGCTCATTCTTCTTGTGATGAATCTGCATTCCGAATGAGTGGTAGAATCAAAATATGACTATTCAAAAGTGCTTGTAATGAGTTTATTTGAATAAAGATTATTTCTATTTCTATTTCTATTATTTATTTACAGGTAACTCCAATTCGCGCGCGACTTCTCATAGGCTGGCACTGTACAAGTTCTTTCAGCGAATGGATTATCACACTATAGCTTTTGATTATAGAGGTGAGTTTTTTCTAGTCTATGGTTTGCTCCTTGAGTTTTGACAGCCTCGGTAGTCGGAGTAGCACACCGCTTTATGTCCAATTATAATCTGTCTGTATCAATTCGGTAGAACCGATGACACTTTAGGAGATCCAGCCTATGTAAGACGATCATACACGCCAGTCTTTTTGGAAAGATATAGATCAAACATTACTTACATATACCCGGATCGTCGGATGTTCCCCTGGAAGAGCCGGGGTTAATTCTTCCTTAATGCGATTTACGCTTCTGGTTTCCACTTCAGGTTAATAAGTCCAAAGTTCATAAGGTCTAGCAGTTAAGCATATTGCCTATTTCCGATGGTTGCGGGTTCAATTCCTAGCACGATGCAAACATTTGTATTCGTAAGTATGATTGTTGGTATAGGTCTGGGTGTATTCTATATATATTATGTATGTATTTACAAAAAGTATTTATGTATTTCTATGTATTTTTTTTATTAATAATGGGATTGCGCTTTGTCTTTCCTCATCTGATGGTAAATGATGGCAAGACCTAGGATGTAACGCGCTTACCCAGAAGATATCTAGTCGCAAGATAGAAATATGCTTAAATGTTTATAAACTAGCTGTTTCACCCGCATAAAATTTAAAGCCTATATGTTATTCTGAGGTATTTTAAAATATATTATTAACTATATTACTGTAGTTTGAAAAAGTAACAAACATACATCTATACTCACAAACTTTCGCGTTTATAATATTAATAAGATTAGCTGCATACTATAACTATTGGATTATAAATAGTACTAGCTACTCGCCCCGGCTTCGCACGGATGTACATGTATTATATATATATATATATATAAATCTTCCTCTAGAATTATTCTATCTATTAAAAAAACCGCTTCAACATCGGTTGCATAGTTTAAAAGATATACGTATACATAGGCAGCTGTAGCGACTTTATTTTATGCTATGTTATGATTTCTTTTAGGTTATGGCGATTCGACAAAAGTGATGCCTTCAGAAAACGGTGTGGTAGAAGACGCTCTAGTCGTGTACGAATGGTTGCAGTCAACAATCGAGAAGGCGGTATTAAAACCTGCCGTGTTCGTTTGGGGGCACTCCTTAGGTAACTAACATACACTATAATAGAATACAATACTATATAACAGAACGAAATAGAATCAAAAACAAGATTCAAACATTCCGTTTGAACATATAACACCACGAAAAACCCTCACAGCGCTTTTATATATATTTTTTATACTACTAGTGGCAAACAAGCATACGGCCCTTCTGATGGTAAATGGTTACCGTAGCCTATGGACGCCTGTGCCATCAGGGGAGTCACGTGCGCGTTGCTGAACCTTAAGAAATCTTAATATATTCTACTTGAGAAACCCCACGCTGTAGTCTCGTGAGAAAACCTCGGCAGATAGTTCATTCTAAGTATTTTTTGCGTCAATAGTAGTGTGTGGGGGAAAGGGATTTTAGTCATTTATTTATTTATTTATTTACGTCACACTAAGTGAGCTTTACAGTTTCCCAATATGCCCACTTAGGAAGATTGTATATATATACACACACTTATAAAACACTAGTTACTAATACATACACTAATTACACAAGAAAAAACAAAAATAATAACAATAATAATAATCTTACTTTTCCATACTACTTAAATAACCTACTGCCATCCTACGAAACTCCAGCAAATTACTTTTAGTAATGTGAATTGATGATATTATTGCTAGCAAATATCAGGTTGCCCTCCACGCGGTTCCCCCTGGAAACCATCGTGATCAATTCCTGGTGAATTTATCAGGATGGGCTAACTGACCTGACCTAATACTCATCTTATCATCATCCGCTGGTGCCCTGCCAGCGTAAACCGTTAGCGCAGGCGGATGCACCATTTCATTGTCATCCATAAAAAAAAACAGTTATGTGTACTATTAACACAAACCACGCCTTCCTCGCGTAGTTTTTCTTTTTTATTCTTACATTTATTTAGGGACTTTTATCATAATATAATAATGCCATTTCCATCGTATGTTATTTCTAATCTTATCTTCTACTGTACAATGAAAATAAAAATGTAGCTGGCGATGATACAGGATCGTATATTGTTATGCATAAACATTAAATTCCGGAAGTATTCAAATATAGCTGTATACGAAAATATTTGTTTAAAATTCGTTCATCCATGAACCAGTAGATAATAACGTCAGTAAATAATGATAATGAGATAACAGCAATATTTTAATACAAGCAGATTAGTAGATACGGTCGTCTAACGGTCTACACCGCTAATATCCGATGGTCGCGGGTTCGAGTCCTCGCACGGTACAAACATTTATATTATGATTGTTTATATTGGTCTCGATGTTTCTACGTATTATATATTATGTATATACCTATTTAAAAAATACATAAGTATATCTATCAGTTATCTTATACCACAAACACAAGCTCTGCATATCTTAGGACTAGATGGCGATCTGCGCAGGTATTTTTTTAATGGATCATAATGGAATGATGCACCTGCCAGCGCTAACGGTATACGCTGATGGGGCACCAGTGGAGAATGATAAGATGACCATGACGTCAGTTTAGTTAGCCCATCGTGGTAAATTCACCAGGAATTTATTCACGGTGGTTTCTAGGCGGAACCGCTTAGAGGCAACCTGATATTGTACATTGTTAGCAATTTACCATATTAGGTTGACCTGTACACGATGCCCTCCACTGGTGCCCCACCAACCTATATATACTGTTAGCGCAGGCAAGTGCACCCTTCCATTAAAAAAAACGTATTCTATATATATATATATTACCGTCAGCGCAGATGTGCATATATAGCACACCACATATATAAGCTACCAAGCATTACCTCATATGCCACAATCTGCTGTGATTCCAGGTACGGGTATATCCTCCCACATGCTGGGCAAGTTGGAGCCTCTGTCGAGGACACTATTGGAGCGCCAGACTTCGCTGCCGCCCCCCAAAGGCCTCATTCTCGAAGCACCCTTCAACAACCTAGCTGATGAGGTCAAATATCATCCACTGGGCAAGGTACCAAACTTTATTCCTTATTACTTACTAGTTCTACCCGCGGTTTCACTCGCATTAAATTTCAATAAAAAATATAGCCTATATGTTATTCAGATGCATAAGCTATAGAAATAGAAATAGAAATAATCTTTATTCAAATAAACTCATTACAAGCACTTTTGAATAGTCATATTTTGATTCCACCACTCATTCGGAATGCACATTCATCACAAGACGAATGAGCAAGAAACTTGTGTGTTGCTCTTTTTAATAGATGTTTTTTTATATAAACAATTACAGTATAACAAGCTTACTTGTTATACTGTAATTGTTTATATAAACAGGCATGCGATAATCAACATAGAAATCGCCATCGTATATTACTGTAATTCAGTAGTTTTTGCGTGAAAGAGTAACAATCATCCATACTACCAAAGTTTCGCATTTATAATATTTTTAACTGGGCCCGTGATTTCGTTAAATTTCAATAAAATATATAACCTATGTATTATTCTGATGTAGAAGCTTTTTTAAGGATTTTTTTTCTAGAAGGATATATTGGAATTACTCTTAAATAAATTAAAAACATCTACTATATTAAATCATATTTACTGAGCAAAGCGTATTACTCACTAAACGACGAGCGTGCATGGCAATAGTTGTTCATGCACTGGATTTTCACTTAATGTTAGACATAGACACCTATATAAATATAATTGTAAATAAACTGGCTTTTAAAAAAAAGTAATTCAATTGAGTTTCTTGCCAGTTCTTCTCAATTAGATCTATATACCGAACTGGAAAAATATAAAATTATAATGTAAAAAATGTGACGTTCATAAGCGGCTAAAATGTCCTACATGAATAAATGATTTTTGAATTTGAATTTCATGATACATATATAATCATAGTATTGTATCAACCAGCTTGCCATTCAGTCGACTTGTCTGTGACTACATTTTTTTCTAGATGTTTCCATATTATCACTTGTAAATTAAATTGATAAATGTATTGAAACGTTAATCATGCGATAAGTGTTTAATCTATGGATTAAATTTGGGCGAAACCGCGGGCACAGCTAGTCATTACAAAGTCATTATCATTACATAGTATAAAATAAAGTCGGTATCGCTGTCTGTTCGTCCCTATGTGTGCTTAAATCTTTAAAATTACTCAACGGATTTTGTAGCGGTTTTTTTTAATACATAGAGTGATTCCAGAGGAAGTTTTATATATATAATACATGTACACCCGTGCGAAGCCGGGGCGAGTAGATACTAATTTATAAATCTTAAATATGACTGGAAAATAAAACAGTTAAATATTATAAAAATTAAAATGATATAAGAGAATGTGTACGTGTGTCAGTTGGTGCGGTGGCTGCCGTACCACGAGGCGTCGTTCTGTGCGCCGTTCCGTCGCGCGGCCGAGCCGGCCTTCAGGACCGACGAACACCTGGAGGACGCCCGGAGGCTGCCCGTGCTGCTGCTGCACGCGCGCGACGACCTGGTCGTGCCCGTCATAGTAGGACGCAAGGTAACTCTCTATAGATAGCCCCTGGAGGACGTCCGGAGGCTGCCCGTGCTGCTGCTGCACGCGCGCGACGACCTGGTCGTGCCCGTCATAGTAGGACGCAAGGTAACTCTCTATAGATAGCCCCTGGAGGACGTCCGGAGGCTGCCCGTGCTGCTGCTGCACGCGCGCGACGACCTGGTCGTGCCCGTCATAGTAGGACGCAAGGTACGCCTCATACTTTTCTATTGAGCAGATATTATTATATATTTCCTTTTCTCAACAATACAAAATATGGTCATATAATCTCCCTAATTTGAAATTAAAAATGAATTTGTATTTTTGTAAATATACAAGCTCATTTGAAAAGATGAAGAGGTGAATTTCTTGCCAGTTCTTAGCTTGAAAACACTCCGTACTGACGGTAGATTTGACATATTTTGATTTGATTTTATATAGATAGGTAATAATACCTGAAATATTATTGACATCTATTACACCTCACACATGTTTTTGTAAGATTATAATACAACATAATACAACGAAACACCCTGCCCTGCTGCTGCACGCGCGCGACGACCTGGTCGTGCCCGTCATAGTAGGACGCAAGGTAACTCTCTATAGATAGCCCCTGGAGGACGTCCGGAGAGTATAATAAAATGAGCATGAAGTCAAATCAGATAGGCCATCTTGGCAAATAGCAATTTAACATATAAATTATTCAAGATAATTGCATAAGAATACAATACAATATACATATTTGCATATTTGATTGATAAGATGGGCGACAACAACTCAAAATAAACTAACTTCATCCTAGAATGACACGGTGCAACTGTCTCTTTTCCAGCTATATAAATCTCTATTGGCATCTCGCTCTGAAGGCGGGGCGACTGTGAAGCTTCACGAGTATGACAAGAAAGAAAACCTCGGTCATACATGGATATGTCACGGTGGTGACCTGCCAGAAGTGGTAGGGTGAGTATCAACATCACCATCACTTCATCATCATAATCTTGATCATCATCACATCATCATAATTACCAGAGAGAAGATTATATTAGTCTATTTAGCGTTAAACGCTTATGAATGGTAGTTTTATAGAAAAATATGCAAGAAATTTTCCCGATATTTTTCAAAATTCGTTAATGTTTAAATAATTGTTCAAAACCTTGATGAACGAAATAGTAAAACTAATACTTTCACACAAAAAGGCAAACAAAATCCTTAATGCCAATGTAGAGGCAAGAATAGAATAGGAAATTCTTTATTCAAATAAACTTAATTAAAGCACAGTTGAATAGTCATACTTCTTTATTTAATCGACCGCTCATTCCAAAACTAGTCTCATCCCAAGAAGAACGAGCAAGGAACTTGCGTGTTGCTCTGTTAGATAGATGCATGATGTAGTAGATGTGGGAAAGAGACAGCATTATGTCGTCTCTAGCGCACATGCTGGCGTCATGCGAGCATTAAACTATGACTGCGAGTGAGAATAGTGGTGCGGGTGTGAGAGCTGATAATTAATCTACTCATGCCTGTATTTCGGATGAAGAGTAAGATATAGCGTTGAAATTACAGGGTATGGGAGGTCTGAAACTTAATTAGGAATATATACATGACATATAGCAGGGGCGTTACATAATGCTTTTATACTGTTCATGTCTCCTGGCTTTACTTGACTGGTCTGGTTTTTTGCCATTTGGTATTCCAGTTACATAAAAAAATGATGGACTTAAAATTTAAAAAAATTGTTTCAGGGAATTTGTCAATGGTCATCGATAACTCATTAGGGATGCAACGCAATAACTTTTAATGACGTAATATATTATTAGCGCACGTATACTACCGTCCAAGGCCATATATTAGCTATTTTTATAAATAAATGACGTCACAACTACTGGTACAATAAAAGTAACCCTATTCTCTTATACATAAGAACTACAATTTTGTAAAGTCATTTTGATTGTTTAAATGTGTCACTATCAATGTTATGGGAATACAAATAATACGTGAAAAGTGTTAATTGTAAAGGGTATATCAAACCAAAAACCAGTGATAGTATTCACAAATATATTGCGGGTTCGATTCCTCGCACGGTACAAACACTTGTCTTCATGAATATGATTGTTTGTATCGGCCTGGAAGTTGTGTATAATAATTACATTACAGTTGTCCAGTGTCCATAATACAAGCTCTACTACGTTTGAGACTAGATGGCGCTGTGTCAATTGCCTTGAGATATTAAAAAAAATGGGTTTTGTTTTAGTACCATTTACGATTAACTCTGTATTTATTAAGTTCATACATATATTCCATTGAAATTGTTTGTCTATCTGTCTGTATGAACAGGAGGGTTTTGTATGTAATAATTTTATAAGTGTATAACTTATTATTATTTACTTATTTAGTATCTAATATTTAGTTACTCCGTTTTTTCGATAAAATTTATCGAACATATGTTATATAGGTGTAGCGTAGCAGTGGGTAATTTTAAGATTACTTTCAGAACCACATAGGGCAGGTTCGATTCCAATGTTCTATATTAAATTTAAATATATTTATTTGTAAGCAGCAGGTTCTGTTCTTATTAATAAGTTCAAACGTTTGTTTACATTACTCTGTACTCACAAATGTAGTCTCTGGTCTGTTTTTTAATCCCGTAGACAAATTTGATATTACCAATGTTGCCAGGTATTTGCTATTTTTAAATAGGGATGTGGCACTATCGGAAATATGAATTACCCATTTTTATAGGATACTCAGAAATAATGTTTGAGTGTTTATTTAATATTGTAAAAATTACTATATATACGGAAACTACAAACGTGTACTATTTATGTTATATAATACAACGACAGTAATTGAAACATTAGTATATGTACGTAAATTTTTAAAATTTGTTGTAGAAAAGTCATGTAAAGCTTTAAAACTAATATGTTAAAATAAAAATTTCCGATTAAACAAATCGGTATCACAGGTACACCACTACCCCGCATTAGTGTACAATTATATACATGGTAAAATTTAGTCTTCGGGATTAAAAAACAAACTATAGTTGATATTGTAAATAACAAAATATGACATTATTATTTATTTAATTTACTATTTTACATATATTTAGTTAATAATAATTACTTCATATATATTTCAAATAATAATGACAAATAACGCCGGTTAAAATTCATATTGGATAATTTTTTTTTAGTTCCGACGGTCGCTGGTTCGATTCCTCGCACTAATATTTGTATCCATAAGTATGATTGGTGCTATTATTGGTCTGGATGTTTTTAAATGTATTTAAGTATTTATATCAGTTTACCAACCAGAAACTAAAATACCATCCTGATAATCTGGATGAATGGCGGTCCTCCATAGTGCGGTTTTCTGGAAACTTTCTGCCACGCACAACCACATTGTGGAATCACCTTCCAAAATTGATATTTCCGAACCAATACGATAGTGAAATCAAGAAAAAAGCTTATTCCTTCTTAAAAGGCCAGCAACGCATTTGCAATTTCAAAATCTTGCGGGTGCTAATAGGCAGCGGTAATCACTTATCATCAGGTGATCCGCAAGCTCATTTGTCCTTTATGCTATAAAAAAACAAACTGTTTAACTTTAGACTGGATGGTTCTGTCCCGGTATATTATTCTTATATTTATTCGTGTATTTTATTATATCACTCATTTATGTTTTACTAACTTTTACAAATTGACCATTTTTGACCGAAATATAAAGTAGGCTATATGCTTCATCACAAATGCTTCTTATACACAACATTTTATTATAATTACAATAGGGATAAGTCCACCTTTGCTCACATTGTCTTTAAAATACTATTCTACTATATTTTCTGTAAACTTCGCTCTTTTTTTATTATACTCAATACTAAGTACTTAGATTTGAAAAGAGCGGCTGCAGCGTACATTCCAATGTGTACTTTAATACCTTATAGCTAAAGTTGTGTTTTAAAGTGCCTTGCGCAGTGATATATTCCTATTCGTGACTATTAAAACGCATTTTATAATTATGTATATATATATACTTTATATTGTAACATTCCATATATTGACTAAGGTTGTAACTGTGAGCTTTAAATTATAATAAAGTTGCACAAGATTTAAAATGTAATTAACACAGTTAAGATTTCATTGTCAGATTGAATTGGTTATTCAATCTGACAGTGAAATCTTTACACTAACATTAATACTCAAGTTAATAATGATAAGAATAATAAGATGAGAAAATGAGACAATAGTGTAAATAATAATAATAATAAAATCTCTTTATTGCGCACATATAAAGAAAGAACAATAAAATACATAAATTTGAACTTTTAACTGTGTTAATAATATATTAACTAACTTTAAATGTAATACGGAATGGAGTCCAGTTAATAGGTCTTAATTAACCGAAATATTGTCTTGTAAACTAATAGAATGAGACCAACTAAGATCAAAAACATTTTTTCTATTTGTTTTTGTAATTTTTATAATTGTATACAGCACAGTAGAGCCCAGTTAACAGAGTTCTATTTCAAATTAGCAGTTGTTTGTTTGTTTATATGATTATTGAGCCAGTTAAAATAATTAACAACAGATTACAACCCAGTTGTTTAAGGAAATGAGTTCCAGTGAATAAAATCATTACATAGTATAAAATAAAGTCGCTGTCGCTGTCTGTCCGTGCCTATGTTTAAATCTTTAAAACTACGCAACGGATTTTGAAACGATTTTTTTTTTTATAGATAGAGTGATTCAAGAGGAAGCTTTATATATATAATACATGTACACCCAGGCGAAGCCGGGGCAAGTAGCTAGTTATCAATAAGTTTTTTTTAACCTGGGGAAAATCGTTATGGAGAAACAGAAAGTTGCCTTTGTAGTGGCCTCGTCAATAAGTTGTTAGATATTTGATACATCACAGTGTTGCAAATAATTTTATTAATAATTATGAACTGTGATTAAAGTAACGTATGTTTTAATGTGATAATGTTTTATATTGTTTTTTGTATTTATTATTTATTTAATTTATTAAAATTAATTATTAAATGTTTATGTTATATTTGTGTAGTTTTATTGTTCTTCTGTCTTTGATATAATTATTAACAAAATAATATGTATAATATAATCATTACATAATATAAAATAAAGTCGCTGTCGCTATCTGTCCGTCCGTACGTATGCTTAAATGTTTAAAACTACGCAACGGATTTTGAAGCGTTTTTTTTCATAGACAGAGTGATTCAAGAGGAAGGTTTATATATATAATACATATACACCCGTGCGAAGCCGGGGTGAGTAGCTAGTATATAATAAAATAATGTAATGGCAGTGTTCTGTGGATTTAAACGCGCAGAATCCAAAATTTATTATATATTGCAATACAAGTATACCAAGAACGAAAAGAGACCATTTGGATGAAGTGATTTTTAAAATATAATTCGCATTTTATAAAAATAAAAAAAATTCCAACCATAAGTACAGATTTTTATTTTTTTTCAGTTGAAAGGATTTATGGGATAGCTTGTATATTAAAACTGATAACGGTCTTATTACAAAAAATCTGTTAAAACTCGGACGAAACGTGGTCTAAATGGTCGTGGTTTAAACCATTCCTAAAGTTAATACTTGGAATAAACCTAACATTATTACGAATCGAATGTATCATCATCATCCATAAAAAACTCAATCTCTTTAAGATCTAACAGAGGACTACTTAGTACTACAGTTAAATCGTTCATTATGTATTCCATACAGAAATCAGTCACTCATGTCTGTCACCGTACAATTACGTTCCATTTTACCAGAAAACTGAAAAGATCAAAAATAATATTAGTTCAAAGAAAAATGTATAAACTAAAAATAAATTTATTTCTATTTATCTAGGTCTTCATTATAACTATTTCATTAATATATAATATTTATTAATGTACTATTAGGCTGAAAATCAGTTTTAAATTACAAGTAGGAGTCCTATACGGAGGAAAGGAACGGCGAGATATTTTTATTGGATCGTTCGAATGGTGACTATTTCAAAGTCAAATGAGTGAAAAAATAACAAATAACGTCTTTTATATATTTTTATTATCGTAAAATTTGCTTTAAATATTTTTAGTTAATATATTTTTAATTTAGTTAAAATATTTTTCCAAAAACTACAACTAACAATAGAATTTTTAAAATGGAGTTTGTATTTTTGCATTTAGACCACTGTTAAACTAGGGGCATCGCAGGTCTAACTTTAGACCATAGACGAATCACGATTTAGAGATAAACTTCATTTTGTAATAAGGAATACATTGGTGAATGGTTTATTACTAGTGCTAAACCAGGTTTATCTTTTTGTAATAAGGCCGATAATGTTTTATGTCGACCTTTCGTCCTCATTTTCGCAATTACAATTATTTTAGAGTTTAATTAGATATTTAGTCAATCTTTGCTTTAATTTCCTTTTTATATAAATCTAAAGTATATATAACAATATCTATTCAATGAGGAAAGGGGTTTCGAAATTTGGATTAATAACCCCTTTGCTAGCAATGTATTATGTCAGGTTGACCTCCACGCGGTTTCCTCTGAAACCAGGTTATTGCAAGAGGTGTGACTGAGCTGACCTCATGTCCATCTTATCCTCCACTGGTGCCCCGCCAGCGTATACTGTTACTAAATGTTAAAAGCGCAGTCGAATGTATCATTATCATCCATAAAAAAAACTCTATCTCTTCAATGTCTTCAACCTTAACTTATTGATAAGCAAGTAATAAAGACAAATATGTAAAACAAAATTAAGTCTGGTCTGATAAATGTAAATCACAAGAATTGGTCTCTTCCCGGAAATGCCTATGTCGAGCATTGGGCTGATATTGAAATAAATCTAAGCTGTATGGAAAAATGCCTTCCTTCCCTTAAAAAGTATGGAAGAAAAACATGATTTATTATTTACATTGACATATACCTGTCTGATTAATACAATGTAACATAAATAAAATACAAAAACATTCGGTCATTTTACACAAATTTATAAAATGAATAAAAAAAACCTAAAATTTTGATCCATCTCTGACTGTTTCCTAGTCAATAGGTTTCTAAAATGAAAGTCCTAAAAGGATAGCTCGTTAAATATACATATATAAATTAACACCCATTAAGAATGGTGATTGGGTAAGTAATATCTAAGTCTGTAATATGATTCTGTTATAAATTGTACATTTAAAATATAGATTATTATTTTAGCATATAAATCATAAAGTACCTAATACTCTGATATTTTAGAACTATCTTACTAACCGGCGCTTCGTTTACTGCCAGCCTATTTGTGGTACAGATTGCAGTACTGCCTCTACTTTTCAAATATAGCAAATCTGTGCAGAGGAAAATGATTTTTTCCAATTGCAGTAAGTTAATCTGTATTTACACTCCTTTAAAAAGTATACACTCTATCCTGATAATATAAAAACCATCATTCCTAAGAGTATCCTTCAACTTCTGTCCCTGACGTGTCTAGATAGCGAACTTTGAAAAAGGGCGACCACAATAGATCTATATAGATCGCAGTGTTACAGGTCTAAACAGCTGACAATAGCCCAAAACCCTCAATAATAAAAATACCCTTCTGATATGTTTATATATACAATATATAAATATATCAGGTTATATAAGAAATATAATAATAATAATGAAAATATGCCTGTAGCAATAAAATAGCAAAAGTGAGAGGACGTAAACAACTTCAAATAATATAAGTAGGCGCTTATTTCAGTAAATTACCCACGTAATCTTGATTATGAAAACCCTTCAAGCTGTAACATCGTTGGTGGCAGAAACTTCAATATTAAATTTCAATCTAAAGTGGATGATTGTCCTATAAAATTAGGTAAGTGAATATAATCTCATTTGTGGTGTATAAATAATTACAAAATGGTGAATAAAAATTATTAGATAAATAACCCTATATAATAATAATTACAAAGTAACTACAATTAATCATTTTAATTTAATTGTTGGCAGTTGATAAATGGAATAGACTGAGGTTAGTCTATGGCGTATAATAGAGAGCCATGTGTTTCAGTACTATTATTCGTTTCTATAACAGAAAACATTTCATTTTTGATTCCATTCTTACGCAATTTCGATTAATGGCCAATTAATGAAGTTTATACTAATTTACAAATTGGTAGGTATAAGCACTGTACTATAGAATATCTAGTTGATATCTTAAGATGGTATTAAGTTATTTAGTAAAAATAAACTACATAAACTTCATATTGTTGTCATCGCTTATTGAAAACAGCATCAACCAAATTTACAAGTATTTCCAGCGCGACTTATCGAGGTTACTAGTGACCACAGAGCTGGTAGCTATTTTGACCAGAAGGTAGGTAAGTATATGGCCATTCAAAGAGGCAACGCTGCCAGTATCTTGGGTATGCTGTCTCGATGTCCCGTTTGGATTACAATTATTGGATTTTTTGCGTGATTAAATGTAATTGTGTATGACTTATTTGTTATCAAATTTATAATATGACAAATTTATAATCAATTTTACTTGACTGAATTCGAGTTCTAAAGGAGCTGTAGAATAAAATATGCTACTCAAAAAGTATTTAAGTTTATTTGAATAGGAACTAGGTATTTCTATTACACTTATGGCCACTTATTGCGTAGGTATATGGCCAAATTAAACGATATTGATTTCTTCGAACACGTAGGGTAGGACGCCCCGCAGCTAGGTGAAGTGATGATATATAGATATATATAGGGTTGCGGGTAATAACTGAAAGAGAAGGGTTGATGATCGCGCCCAGTGGCGTGCTTTGGGAGGGGCCCATGTCCAGCAGTGGACTGCAGTGGGCTGATGATGATGACTTCTTTGACCTCTTTATTTCTATGGCTGCGTTGTATTATTTGCAGGTGTATGGCACATTATTCCATGCTCTATGTTTAAAGACATGTTTATAATACGTGATTATAAAACAATAGATATACGATTACACCATGAGTTGAAGAAAACCAAGAACACCATTGTTTTATATTGTCATGGTATGTATTTACAAATATTTGTATGTAGTTTTTTTTTATACCACTTAGGTGGCAAACAAGCATACGGCCCATCTGATGGTAAACGGTTACCGTAGACTATGGACGCATGAGACACCAAGGGTGTCACGTGCGCGTTGCCGACCCTTAAAAAACCTTAACATAACTACCCTTCTTGAAAAACCCTATCCTGTACTCTAGTGAGAAAACCTCGGCAGGTAGTTCATACCACAATCTAAGTGTACGCGGAAGGAAGCTCCTCTGAAACCGCACTGTCCGAGACAATTTAGGTTCTAGCGTGTGGGGATAAATTCCCTGTCGATGGTGAGCGGTGCGATGGTATATAGGGAACGGCGTACTGCCTAGCTTAGTGGTTAACTACCCCGTCTTATACGCAAAGGTCGTGAGTTTAAATCTGGTTAACAATGTAAAAGGTATTTTTACTAACTGCATTAGATTTAAATATATAAATCAAAATATGGGTATACTGACTGTTGCGGTCACCACAATGTCGACAGTTGTCACTGCTACAGTCTACCACATTTGTAATAACGGTCAAGAAGTTATATCTATAGCTTTAGTAACTAGAATAACCAGATGTACATAAATAATAATAAACAATCCTGGACAATTAACACAGCACCATCAAGTCCCAAGCTAAGCAGAGCTTGTGTTATGGGTATTAGACAACTAATATAATACATAGATACTTAAGTGCTTGATATTTTTTGTGAATACATATAATATACATAGAAAACATCCAAAACTATACAAACTATCATACTCATGATTACAAATGTTTGTACCGTGCGAGGAATCGAACCCGCGACCATCGGGAGTGAAGCGGTGTGCTACCGCTAGGCCACGGAGGTCGTCAAATTATGAATGGCCGAGTTATAAAGAGGATCTTAAGTGGTGACTTCATATAAGCATACCTATACAGTGTAATATTAGGTAATTACGTACCTATAATATAGTTTTAATTTATTAATTTTAGGAAACTCCAACCACAGAGCATCACCCCACAGAGTACAAATGTACAAAGTGTTTCAGAAAATGAACTTTCATGTCATCGCTTTCGATTATAGAGGTTTGTTGTTGTTAATTAAAAAAACTCTCCGGACCTGGACTTCTTAAATAACTGTTTTATCGTTACATAGTATAAAATAAAGTCGCTGTCGCTGTCTGTCCGTCCCTATTCCGTATGCGTAAATTTAAAACTACGCAACGGATTTTGAAGCAGTTGAGGTTGAGTTTTTTAATGATTCTAGAAAAAAGTTTATATATATAATACATGTAGGTACACCCGTGCGAAGCCAGGGCTAGTCTAAACTAAAATAATAAATTAACATAGCAAAATCTTTATTATAATTATTCGGAATTTTATTATTGAAAATTTACTTACTAGAGGGGAGGGGGTGGGTAAGAATTTTAGAAAGGCTAAGTAGGGGCATGGCGCTATAAAGGTCGGGGAATACTGGTTTAAACGAATCGCATTTGCCACGTGTTTGTTTTTTTTACAAAAAAACTAACCAATACAATGCAATACAATAGGGTCATTGTTTCTACCTGTTCTGCTCTTTCACTGAACACAAAATTGGAAGATATGATTCATTTATTGCCTTCTGTGGCAAGACAAGAATAATATACCTACAAATAGTGATTACAATTGTCTCCTTAATTTATGGTTCTAGAGAATTCTGAGATTTGGCTATAGTGGTGTAGTGGTTTATCACATTACTTAGATTTCTGATGATTTCAGATTCGATTATTAACAAACTGAAGTATTAAATTAAACATTTTAATTTATTATATAATAATAGATTATTATACATATAAATAAAATTGGAGTGTCTGTTTGTAATATTGAAATAACGTTTTTTACAATTTTTGTGTGTCTGTCTGTCTGTTTGTTCCGGCTAATCTCTGAAGTGGTTGGACCGATTTTGACGGGACTGTTATTGACAGGTAGCTGATGTAATAAGGAGTAACTTAGGCTACTTTTATTTTAGAAAAGCAAAGTTAAATTCCACGCGGACGAAGTCGCGTGTACAGCTAGTATAATATAATGATATTTAATGGACAATTTTTGAACAATTCACACAATGCCATCTATTACTCATAAGCTAAGTAGAGCTTAGAGAGCTTAGTAGAGAGATTGAAATACATAGATATATAATTTTTGTTTTGTAAACATATTTTATAATATACATTTAATAAGAAAACACCCAGATCGATACAGGCAATCATACTCATAGGTACAATTTTTTGTATCGTTAGAGGAATCGAACCCGCGATGATCGTAAGTAAGAGGGTTTATCCACCGCTAGACCACTGAGACCATCTTATCATTATCATTATATATCTTATCATCTCCACCCGTATGTTTGGTTCCTAATGAGCATTATGGAATTGTGCTCCTTCATTCCTACCTGTGTTTACCATCAGGCATCAGGCCGAGTATTAGTGGACGTTGATAGGTTGACGATGAAATCAGGTTTCTTAGGTCAGGAGGATTTTCAGCTTCTAAGAATCGGATGCTGGATGCATTTTTAAAATAATGTGTTTAAAGGTTACGGGGATTCAACTCGGGTGAGGCCGACGGAGCGCGGTGTGGTGGAAGATGCGCTGAAGGTGTACTCCTGGCTGAACGACTCCCTAGACCCTGATACCAGGCCTGCTGTGCTGCTCTGGGGTCACTCTTTAGGTACGGAAAGAGTAGTTTTTTTTTATATCCCTAGACCGTTTACACAATGCCATCTAGTCACAAATCACAAATTAATGCTTATAGGTACAACTGATATAAATAGTTACAATTTATGTTTAAATAATAATAATAATAATAATAATAATCTCAGGACAATTCACACAGCGCCATCTAGTCCCAAGTTAAGCTATTTAAAGCTTGTGTTAAATTTAAAAAGTTAAACTAAAGAGTTTTCACAAAAGCTATTCAAAAGTGCTTAAATTAAGTTTATTTGAATAAAGGATTTCTTATTACTATTTCTAATAACTTATGGTATTTTATAGGTACTGCGGTAGTGGCAAATATGATCTCTCATATGTCGGAGCTTTGCACAAACTTGGACATGAAGTGTCTACCTCAACCTGACGCCGTCGTTCTGGAGGCTCCCTTCAATAACCTCATGGACGAAATTGAAAGGCATCCATTCTCAAAGGTCAGTTTTAGGTCTATATATATATCTACTGAAGGCTTCGATGGTCTAACGTATTAGTACAACATTTTAATTCTGATGATCGGGGATTCGATTCCCACACGGTGCAAACACTTGTATTCTTGAGTATGATTTTTTGTATTGGTCTGGATGTATTTTTTTTAATGGATTATAATGGAATGGTGCTCCCGCCTGCGCTAACGGTTTACGCTGGCGAGGCACCAGTGGAGGATGATAGGATGGGCATGAAATTAGTCCAGTTAACCCATCGTGATAAATTCATCAAGAATTAATCACGAAGGTTTCCAGAGGGGACCGCGTGGAGGTCGACCTAACATAGTAAATCGTTAGCAATGGGTTTATAATTTCCCATTACTAACAATTCCAAAATAACCTTCCCCCGGGTCTAGATGTATTGGTCTGTTGTAATGAACCCGCGACCATCGGAAGTAAAGCGATGTGGTAAACCGCTAGACCACCGAAGCCGAGGCTGTGGACCAACATTCAAGGGTAGATTATTTTTTAATATTTTTTTTACTGTTCAGCTAGTCTCCTGGCTGCCGTATTATAAGGATACGTTCGTGAAGCCGTTCACAGTATCCTCAGAGTATGTCTTCACCACCGACCAGTACCTGATGAAGGTCCCTCATGTCCCCATCCTGATGATGCACAGCAAGTGCGACAAGGTTGTCCCATATGAACTCGCCGTTAAGGTACTATTTTTTTAATTCTTTCTGCCCATATTTTTGAAGTTGGAGAAATCTATTATTGTACGTCGAACTATTCTACTCAATGTTGTATTTTTGTATTTAAAATATTAGATAATAATAACCCAGAGGGTGAAGGAGATTGTGAATAACGCGGACTAGTGATCCCATTGCTAGCAATGTACCATCTCAGGTTGACCACCACGCGGTTCCCCATAGAAACTATAGTGACGAATTCCTTGTGAATTTACCACGATTACCAGGTATTTAAGTTACCTGACCTCATCTTCTCAGCCTCTATTGAAGCTCCGCCAGCGTGAAAGCGCAGGCGAAGCACTATTCCATTATCATTACATAGTATAAAACAAAGTCGCGATTGCTGTCTGTCCGTCCCTACGTATGCTTAAATCTTTAAAACTACGCAACGGTTTTTGAAGCGGTTTCTTTTAATAGATAGATTGATTCAAGAGGAAGGTTTATATGTATAATACATGTGCACCCGTGCGAAGCCGGTGCGAGTAGCTAGTCATCCAATAAAAAAAAAATCTAGGACAATTAACACAGCGCCATCTTGTCCCAAGGTAAGCAGGGCTTGTGTTATAGGTAGGACTAGACAACTGTTAGGTTTACAATAGTATGGGGGAATACTTATTACTTTAGTCTGAGGGCACCACTAGGGGTTCGAACCTCGGCTTGGGCCGTCGTAATTTCGATCCCCGTTTGAATTGGACGGGGTATCGATTTGAGGGCAATTGCAAGTAATTTGTTTGCCTTTTAAGATGCGGTATTTAGAAAGGATATATAAGTTTTTTTTCGGACTACTCTAATGCTGTTGTCCGCACCTGGCCTTACAGCTTCAGCGGACGATAGGGGCGAGTGCAGATGGCACTCCAAACCCGCGGAATGACTTATGAAGCGGCTGAAAGCCAACTCTCGCCTGACGGATTTTAGTCTGAGTGCACCGAGGCGCTTGATTACGCGGTATAGTGTGGTTGAGGTCGTTGCCTTCTCCGGCGAGGACGGTGTCGCGAGTGTGTGTGAAAGTGGTCAGGACGGAACGGTTGGACTCATATGGACATTTATATAAGTGTCAACATTCTTCACTATATATAGTTACATGAGACGGTAGCGCAGTCCCGCGGGCCGGGGGCGGCGCCCCTGCACTTCCACAGCTTCGAGCGGGGCGCCGGCCTAGGTCACAACAACCTCTGCGAAGCTCCCGACTTGGAAAATATCATCAGGTATGTATGTCTATTCAAATTATATCTCTATTCATGTAGGTCTATTACAGACTCTTATGACATGTCAAATCTAACGTCAGTTCGGAATGATTTCAAGGTGAGAAGAACTGACAAGAAACTCAGCTCTTATTATTTTCAAATGATCTTGTCTAGTACCCATAACGCAAGCTCTGCTTACCGTTAGACTAGATGGCGCTGTGTAAATTCTCCAAGCTTATTTATTATTAGATAGATAGATAAACTCTTTATTCACAATTACAGACACATAACATTCATGAGATACAGAAAAAACGTTGTCTGTTTTATGTCTGTCATTATGTATGTATTACTATTATGTTTATTATTATTATCAAATTAAATTATTCAATATATATACATCAGAATAACATATAGGCTAATTTCACGCGGGTAAAACCGCGAGAACAGCTAGTATCTAACATTAAGTACCGCCGCGAAGAAATCAACCGCAGGCAAAAAGTAATTGTTTGTTTGTTGCAGTGACTTCTTGAAACAAATCAACACAAGAAACCCGGAGTAGCGAGAAATCTCACGAATAAATATATTTTTCTGTAATAAAAACAAACTACTAAGACGCGGTATGTCATTTAATCAAACGTTTTATTTACAATACCAACCTTATCTCTTCACTTAAAGGTCCATTTTAGATGTTGCAATAACAAGCGGCCAGATAGCTATGACCATTATTTAATTTGTACAAATTGAACGCAATATATTATAGCTGTGTATTTTTTTTATCTGTGCGCGCGTTCTGTAATAAATCTTTTGAATTATTAAAAAAGAAGGCCGCACGGTAGCCGAAGGAAAAAATAATTTATTGTCTATGCCTCCGAGATGGGGTTCGCAACATTTTTACTCGCGTCTAATTAGCAATTGAATAAATGCAACCGACCGTATAATGATTATTGCATTTTTTTTTGTTTCTGAAGTATATTGTTGAATAGTTTATACGAGTTTTACATTGTAGCAATTAGTACATCGTTAAATTTCTTCGCAATTAACTCGAGTAGTTATTATTTCCTTTTTGTATATTTTTTACACGTGTTAGTTATACGTGTAATATATACACACTAGCTTTTACCCGCGGCTTCGCTCGTGTTAATTTATCCCCTTAGGGGTGGAATTTATTAAAATCCTTTCTTAAGGGATGCCTACGTCATAGTAGCTTTATGCATGTAAAGTCTCAGCCCGATCGGTTTAAAATTAATAAAGTTTCATACAAACCTTCATTCCCTATTTTGTTCCCTTGGGGGTAGAATTAATCAAAATCCTTTCTTAGCGGATGCCTACGTCATAACATCTACCTGTATGCCAAATTTCAGCTCGATCCGTCCGGTGGTTTGGGCTGTGCGTTGATAGATCATTATGTTAGTCAGTCACCTTTGAGTTACATATATTAAGATAATAGAGCAATATTTATGTGATTGGTACAATGTTTGCGTAAGTATAATTATACACTATAGTACTGATATACCTCTAATACTTGATATACCTCTAAGTATATCTGCAATGACAGGATCGGTGGTGAGAGTAAACACACAGTGGGGTTGGAACATGTACTTATATTAACTGTTACATCTTGAATTACTCTACCTTAGACTAATTACTAAGACTATACATATAAGACAGCTCCCTTTGACATAACTTGCAATCAACAGCGCAGAACGCGTTACAATTTGAATTGTTGAAATATTTAATTATATTATTATAAAGAATTTCTTTATATATATTAACCACTGCGTGACTTACGTAACGCTAGGTAAAGTTACTTATCCAACGCACAGTGGCACAATCTTTCATCCTACATGCTGAAATGCATCACGATATCACATTTTGTTTAATAAGTTAAGTTATAAAAATAAGTCTAGTAGTATTTAGTTTTTGCCTCAAAGAGTGCATAGTTTAACAAAAAAGTTAGAGAACATTCTAAATTAAAAGTAGCCTAAATAACTCCTTATTATATCTAATACAAAAACCATAATTTACTTATTTATATAATACTAACTAACCCGCCCCGGATTCGTACGGGCGTCCATGTATTATACATATAAACCTTCCTCTTAAATCACTCTATCTATTGCTAAAAACTGCATTAAAATCCGTTGCGTTGTTTAAAAGATGAAAGCTTGGTTTAGTTTGGTTTGGTTTTGCTTTGGCGGTTTAGCACACCGCTTTACTTCCGATGGTCGCGGATTCGATTCCTCGCACGATGCAAACATTTTGTATTCATAAGTATGATTGTTTGTATCGGTCTGTGTATTTTCTATGTATATTATTTTTGTATTTACAAAAAAAAAATTAATCTAAGTATATACATCAGTTGTCTAGTGCCCATAATACAAGCTCAGCTTACCGTAGGACTAGATATGGCTGTGTGAATTGTACTGAGATATTATTATAAGGAGCTAATGTTTCCTGTGATCGAAGCGCCATTAGATTATGAAATGCAGGTGTTGTATAAAAAAATCGTGGGACTAGATGGCGCTGTGTTAATTGTCCAGTTTTATTTATTATTGTTATTTATATTTATTTACTGTAATAAAATAGACTGCAAATTACTAAAAAGCACTCAACTTGAACAGTTCTCAACCCCTGTTCATTAAACGAGTGTGAATCAAACATTCTTTATTTGAATTTATCCGTCTCTCGATCGCGCGCACAATGAAGCGGAAACTCTTTGTAGCGTCGACCAGCCTAACAAAAACCACCCTGCCCCTCGCTTTTGTATTAAACAAATGCGAAATGAGGGACATTGTAGGGATTACCAGATGTCTTTTAAACTGGTTTATGGAGGTAGAGGCGACGGAAATACGTCACGTTCCAAATTAGGATTCAAACGCCGTAACAAAGTTGTTATTATTCGTGATTTGCCATTATCCATACTCATATTATAAATGCGAAAGCGTGTCTATTTGTATGTTTGTTTGTCACTTCTTTGAGACTAAACAGCTGAACGGATCTTAATGAAATTTGATATTATGATAGTTTGTATCTCGAGAATGACCATAAACTAGATATTTATTTAAAAATAAGAAGAGAAGTCATGAAAAAATAACAGACAAATAAACATTCGTATTTACACCTAACTAGCTGTTAGGTCATCTGCTTTTTGACGGCCTCGGTGGTCTAGCGGTTTACATCCGATGGTTGCGGGTTTGTTCCTCGTACGGTGCAAACTTTGTTTTCATGAGTATGATTGTTTGTATCGGTCTGGGTGTTTTCGATATATCTATATTTACAAAAAAATGTATCTATGTATTTATATCAGTTGTCTAGTATCCATAACCCTAGCTCTGCTTAACTTGGGACTAGCTGGCGCTCTGTTTATTACATCTATACATATAAATAAAATTGGAGTGTCTGTTTGTAATATTGAAATAACCGTTTTTTACTGCATGCATATGAATATAAATAGGGTAAATACACCAAAAAACCCCTTTTTAAAATTTTTATCTGTCTGTCTGTCGTTCTGTTTGTTCCGGCTAATCTCTGCAACGGCTGAAGCGATATTAACGGGACTTTTTTGTCAGGTAGCTGATGTAATAAGGAGTAACTTAGGCTACTTTTATTTTAGAAAAATAAAGTTAAATTCCACGCGGCCGAAGTCGCGGGTACAGCTAGTATTATTATAAACTAACTGACCCGGGCAACTTCGTCTGCATTACACACGCTCATCATTATACATATATCGGTCAATTTACATGCTATATTTATAAATTATAACCTATATGTTATTTTGATGTATAAGCTATATTATTGTAAAGTTTCATCAAAATCCATCCAGTAGTTTTTGCGTGAAAGAGTAACAAACATCCAATCATACTCACAAACGTAAGATAAATAAATATTAAAGTAGTTTATTTTTAAAGAGCAAAATATAAGTAACTAGTGTTTACTGTGATTGCAGCACCATATAACGACGAGATGTACCTACATCTACCTACCAAGGTATTGTATAAAAAAAAACAAAAACAAAGAAATACAAATCACGTATTATATTAGTATGTAATATTATGTTATCTGTGGTATTAGATAGATCTGTTACAGGCCCCCCTACCACGGGAGCGTGAAATGGCGAGAGCTCTCGACGCCCAATCTCGACACATGTGCGGTCTCGAACGAGCGTTCATTAGGTGCGCTCCCGCGGTGAAAATTTGCAAACCACTTTCTTTAGTGATTGGACGTTTCGTTGTGTCGATATCGATATAAATTTTAATGGAGACTGAATCAAAATTAAATTATGTAAAACAAATATATACACCTACTAGCTTTTGCCCGCGGTTTTGCTCGCGTTAATTTATCCCCTTAGGGGTGGAATCTATCAAAATCCTTTCTCAGGGGATGCCTACGTCATAGTAGCTTTATGCATGCAAAGTGTCAGCCCGATCGGTTTAAAATTGACAAAGTTTCATACAAACTTTCATCCCCTATTTTATCCCCTTGGGGGTAGAATTAATCAAACTCCTTTCTTAGCGGATGCCTACGTCATAACATCTACCTGCATGCCAAATTTCAGCCCGATCTGTCCAGTGGTTTGGGCTGTGCGTTGATAGATCACTATGTCAGTCACTTTCGAGTTATAACTAAAATATTATAATTAGGTATTTTTTTATTTTGTGATTGATTATATTATTGATGTCTTATTATATTGGATAGGTATTATAGGTCAGTTTTTTAAATTATCAGTTATATTGAATCTGTTCATATAAAAATAATATTAGTAATGGGTAAAATATTATAGGTAAAGGACATTTAATAAAAAAATCAGGAAAGAAAGGATAAGGCAAGAATAATGAGATGAGAAATATAGCTATATATATTATATATTATACCAAAGATTTAATAAAATGTAATGTTAGCGACACATCAATCACCTTCGATTTGCCGACGATATCGTGGTCATGGCTGAGACCCTGGAAGACCTTAGCAAAATGCTCGAAGACCTCAGTAGAGTCTCACAAGGAGTAGGTCTTAAAATGAACATGGACAAGACGAAAATTATGTCAAACGTCCATGTCGTACCTGCTCCCGTAAAAATCGGAGATTCTACACTCGAAATTGTCGATCACTACGTATACTTAGGGCAAACTATCCAGCTAGGTAGATCCAATTTCGAGAAAGAGGTCAATCGTCGAATCCAACTCGGATGGGCAGCGTTCGGGAAGCTCCGATATATCTTTTCGTCCAAATTTCCGCAGTGTCTCAAGACGAAGGTTTACGACCAATGTGTGTTGCCAGTGATGACTTACGGAACAGAGACGTGGTCGCTAACTATGGGCCCCATCAACCAGCTCAGAGTCACTCAGAGGGCGATGGAGAGGGCTATGCTCGGAGTTTCTCTGCGTGATCGAATCAGAAATGAGGAGATCCGCAGAAGAACCAGAGTGACCGACATAGCCCGAAGAATTGCGACTTTGAAGTGGTAATGGGCAGGGCACATAGCTCGTAGGACAGATGGCCGTTGGGGCAGTAAAGTCCTCGAGTGGCGACCACGGACCGGAAGACGCAGCGTGGGAAGGCCTCCAGCAAGGTGGACCGACGATCTGGTCAAGATCGCGGGAAGGCATTGGATGCGAGCAGCGCAGGACCGATCGTCGTGGAGATCTTTGGGGAGGCCTATGTCCAGCAGTGGACGTCTTCCGGGCTGCGATGATGATGATGATGAATGTTAGCGACAATCGCTTTTTTTTTTATTAAATACGACACTGTATAGTACCCACAGTGTCGTATTTAATAAAAAAATAAATAATATAAATATCTATATTTGGATCTCATCTCATTATTCTTGCCTTATCCTTTCTTTCAGAATATACATAGGTAAATAAGACTATAATGGCAATTTAAATTTTAAAGATTTATTTTATAGCATAAGGGTCAAACGAGCATGCGGATCACCTGATAGTAAGTGATTACTGCCGCCCATGAGCACCCGCAACACCAGGGGAATTGCAAGTACGTTGTCGGCCTTTTAAAAAGGAATAAGCTCTTTTCTTGAAGGCTTCGATATCGTATCGGAAATACCATTGCTGGAAGGTGATTCCACAATGTGGTTGTGCGTGGCAAAATGTTCCTGGAAAAACCTACGGTGGAGGACCGCCATCCATATAGATGGTATTTTAATTTGTGAATAGTAGTGCGTTCAACTACTTTCTTTTTTATTTAAAAAGGGATTTGCACTTGGTCTTACCTCATCTGATGGAAGAAGATGGCGACCTAGGATGTAGCGCGCTTACCCAGAAGATATCAATTCACCATAGACTTGAAGAATCCGGGGTTGTATTTCTCCGGGAACACAAACGCTGGAAGTGTGTTCCACTCTTAGGCAGTGCGTTCCCCACCGTCCAGTTCAGTATATACTATATATAGATCCAATTGAGAAGAACCCGCAAAAAACTCAATTGAATTACTTTTTTTCAAAGACAATTTATTTACAGTGTATATTTATATAGGTCTATGTCTAACATTAAATTAAAATCCCGTGCATGAACAACTATTGCCATACACACTCGTTTAATGACGAGTAATCGTTTAGTGAGTAATAGGCTTTGCTCAGTAAATATGATTTAACAGATGTTTTGAATTTATTTAAGTAATTCCAGTATATCCTTTGGTATCTTATTGTACATTTTTATACCTATTCCCATAAAAGATCTATTGGGTTTTTCTAACGATACTTGGTGACAGCAAGCTTGTCTTTAAATCTAGTATTAATATTATGAATATGTTGTTTTTTGGAAATAAGTCAAGATTTTGTGAACATACAGAATATTTGAGTAGAATAGTTGAGAATTAAAGCGACCCGTCTTTCGCACGGATGCATTACAAATCTTTATATTTTAAATAATAAACATGTGAATATCGATATTCGTTCTGGTCTCATCCCTATTAATCGTGGGGTGAAATTTAATATTCATAACAGCGTGCGCTTCACTTTACCATTTCGCAGTCGGCACTCGCTGCAATCGGAGACGCGGCGCGGCGAGGGCCGATATTTTATTAGATATTATGTAAACATTTGGCTACTAATCGCTTATTATCTCTGGCACATTAGATCTGCAAGAATCCGTTGTTTATATGATGGTATTTTATTAGTATCTACATGTATATTGACGGCCCCAGTGGTCTAGCGGTTTAGCACACCGCCTTCCTTCTGACGGTCGTGGGTTCGATTCCTCGCATGGCATTTATATTCATGAGTATGATTGTTTGTATCGATGGGTGTTTTCTAGAATAGAATAGAAAATCATTTATTCAAATAAACTTATATTGAAACACTTAGTCATCACTTTTTTTTAATCTACCGCTCTTTCGGAAAGCTATCTCATCACAAGAAGAACGAGCAATTTCTATGTATAATATGTATGTTATTATAAATGAAAAATCTGTGTTTGTATCAGTTATCTAGTACCCATAACATAAGCTTTAGCTTGCTTGGGTCTAGATGGCGCTGTATGAATTGTCCTGAGATTATTATTTTTATTTAGTCAAAAGTAAGCTCAAATATAATTATGTTACAATAATAAGTAGCTTAAATATTTTGTAAAATAATTGTAACAATATTACAAAATATAGCATACCTAGTAAATCGTTTTCATTTTTTTTTATCTAGTAGGTACAAAATATAACAAACAAAATTTATAGAGTATGAAGGTACAAAAGGCGGTCTTATCGCTGAAGCGATCTCTTCCGGACAATCTTTGGATAGAGGAGAACAGACAAAAGAAATTAACTTATTTTATAAAAGCAAATCTTCGTGAGTATGGTCGGATGTTTGTTACTTTTTCACGCAATAACTACTATACTGAAGGTGGTAAATGGTGCACGAATGGAATGAAATAAACGTAAATAATAAGTATATGTCTTACTAATATTATAAAGGCGAAAGTTTGTGTGTATGGATGAATGGATGTTTGTTACTTTTTCACGCAAATTATTACTGAACGGATTTTAATATAATTTTTCAATAATATAGCTTATCAAATATGTTTTTACTTGTGACAGTCTGAGCTTAATGTGTTTTTATATTAACTAATAATAATAATTATAATAATCTCAGGACAATTCACACAGAGCCATCTAGACCCAAGTTAAGCTAGCTAAAGCTTGTGTTATGAGTACTAGATAACTGATACATATACATAGATTTTTTTTTTGTAAATACATACATATTATACATAGAAAACACCCAGACCGATACAAACAATCATACTCATGAATACAAATGTTTGTGCCATGCGAGGAATCGAACCCGCGACCATCGGTCGTAAAGCGGTGTGCTTAACCGCTAGACCACCGAGGTCGTCAAGTTAATTTAACATGTGTATAGTTAACCTTTAACAAATTTTATTAATATTATAAACGCGATAGCTTGTGAGCATTGATGGATGTTTGTTATTCTTTCACACAAAAACTTCTGAACGGATTTTTATGAAACTTTACAATAACAATAGTAGTAACTTATACCTCAGAATAACATATACCTTCAAGAGGATAAAGCCGCGGACACAGCTAGCCTAAAAAGGCTTGAAGTCGATGTTTTTTATACTTAAAAGCATTTTTTTATGCTTCATCAACTTTTCATGCGAACCAAACGAACGACATCATCATTTGTTGTAAATATTAAATTTAAATTAAAAACTCACTGATTAAATAACATTCCTTTCAAAGGATTAAGTATGTTATAAATAACTTAATTAACGGTATACAAAAACGCAATTACTCTACAAAATTAAATAAGGTTTAATCGAAAAAACACGAATGAAAAGCCCACGGTCATTTTGTTGGCGCCATTATGAAAATGAAACTCCCCTTAGGCTTAACCAAATGGACAGATCTAAAGGAGATTTGTGCTACAACTTTGTAATTGAAAACAATTTCCTTGTTTTCATTTTTGTATTAAATTGCGCAGCGCTTGTTGAATATTACGTGCACATCTAAAAATACATATAACTCAAAAGTGACTGAGATAGTGATCTATCAACGCACAGCTCAAACCACTGGACGGATCGGGCTGAAATTTGGCATGCAGGTAGATGTTATGACGTAGGCTCCGCTAAGAAAGGATTTTGATTAATTCTACCCCCAAGGGGATAGGAGGGGATGAAAGTTTATATGAAACTTCGTCAATTTTAAACCGATCGGACTGAGACTTTGCTTGCATAAAGCTACTATGACGTAGGCATCCCCTAAGAAAGTATTTTCACCTAAGGGGATAAATTAACGCGAGCAAAGCCGCGAGCAAAAGCTAGTTTAGATATACAATGGTAGCTGTCTAGTTGTATTAGACGCGTTTAATCGTTTGTAAACGAGATTTTATTTATTTATCCTTTATTGCACTATTTAAAATAAAGTGTAATTGGCGAGCTTAATGCCATATGGAATTCTGTACCAGCCAACCATTGGGTAAAAACAGAAAGCGGTTGAAGAGCAGTAGAAAAAAGGCATAGGTAGGTAGGTACCTACTATTATATATTTTAGTAGATATTTTGCAAATATTGTAGGTAGGTAATTACACAAATCAAAACATCTTTATTCATGTAGGTCTATAACAGATCATTCCACAAATCAAATCGAAACATGTAAATTCATGTAGGCAAGTATACATCTATTACAGTCTTTTATGATATGTCAAATCTACCGTCAGTTCGGAGTGCATTCGAGTTAAGAAGAACTGACAAGAAACTCAGCTCTTATGCTTTACAAATGAGGTTGTACTTACATGTTTATAAAAATAGAGATTCTTTTTTAAATTTAAATTAGGGAGAATAGAGTGATATCTTAATCTATCTATAATATTATACCTACTCGCGAGCTCAAGTTTGTTTTTATTCCTTCGCCGTTCGGCTAAATTTGTTAATATCAAGACCGCCACGACTATTTCTTTTAAACGTAAACTGTGGGACTACTATCTAAATTCGTAAGTTTGTTTTTTTTTTATTATTTATTTTATTTTTCTCTCGTTTCTCTTTACCTTATATTTTTCTTTTTATTCTCTGTGGTTTACTGTCTGGAGCGTATATCATATTATATATTCATTATCCATTTTTTACTTGATTTTTATTTTTTTTGTTATGATTATTTTTAATATAGCATGGTGTTAAGTCCGCCAAATGGTACTTTTGCATCAGTTATATAAATAAAAATAAAAATAAATAAAATAACACATACGGAAATTTGGCTATGTTTTGTAATATAGCATAGGTATGCATATATATCTTGAAAATTATATATCGAAATTTATCGCGGGTGAAACCGCGGGAACAGCTAGTACCTTTATAGTTTCACCAGATAAATATAAGGGCGAGTGCATTGGGCGCTCCAAATCCTCAATAGAACTGACACTATGGAACGGCTGAAGGCTAACTTTTGCGTGACGAATACGACTTTAGTACGAGAACAGTAGTAGTAGGACTTGAGGTGGAATGGCAATTTTTTGTATGGATGTTTGGGGAACCGCGTGGAGGTCAACCTGACATAGTACATTGCTAGCAATGAGATCATAAGTCTACATTACTAACAATCCCCTTTCCACCCCCAGTACAAGTGTTGCGTTCACCATGATGACTCCAAGAACGACATGTCTACATTTCGTTGTCTACCACCTACCCTTGAAGCCTGTGAAGACCAGGACACTGCGGTTCTGGGAGCAGCTTGGCTGGCTACTTTAGTAGTCTCGGCTGTAGGTACAACGGCCCAGATTAGAGGCTGATTGTGTAAAATGAAATTCAACATACATTTACCACCTACCCAGTAGAAGAAGTTAAAGAGCAATGTGATGGTATGAGCGTGTAATGCGTAGGAATGAAGATAATATTTTAAAGAAAGTATTCCATATGAATGATGGTTATAAGGGCAGAGGAAGGCCGAAGAGATGGTTGGACTACTGTGTGAAAGATGATATGGTTTTTTTATGGATGCTAATGGAAGCTAAGCGCAGGCGGGTGCATGGTGCACCCGCCTGCGCTTAGCTTCCACGTTTGGTACCCCTGAAAATTAATAAAAAATGAATAGAGGTCTTTATGGATGATAATGGAATGGTACACCTGCCTGAGCTAACGGTTTACACTGGCGGGGCACCAGTGGAGGATGATAAGATGAACACAAGGTTAGGTCAGTTAGCCCATCGTGATAAATTCACCAGGAATTTATCACGATGGTTTCCAGGGTTTCCCCTTTCCCCCCAGATGATATGGTTAAAAAGGGAGTAAATAACGAGATGACTGGGAACAGGGATGAATGGAAGAAGAACATATTAGACTGACCACAAATAAATCGGATGAGGCTGAAGCAGATGATAATGACCACCTACCACTTGAATTCTACGTGGAATATGTCGACCCCCAGTTTTTAAAATAAATTTGCTTGTTTTGTTAACATCACTGAAGAAACAACTAACATATATTCTGACTACTGAATAACCAAAAAATATGTTAAATGCAAATTTTTGGGTCACCCAGATTAAAACTCAGAACCTTTCGGCATACATCAGAGTAGTAATCACTGAGCCACGGCGTCTGTATGTAGGTCTGTCTGTATATAAATGTAGGTATAGTTATTTAGGCAGAACAATTAAGTTCACGGTGCATACGCTACTATAACATTCATTACATATAAATAAGACAGCATACCACTATAACCTGAATACAAATCCCTTTACTTCTCCCTGTTTCATAAATCATAAATACACCATTATTTATTACCGATTCAATTTCACCCACCTACGTGTTTCATTGTTTATTTCGACGTATATAACAAAAAACGGTCGTCATCGTGAACTGGATGAATGCCGAGGAAAAAAATACATCTCTTGGGCCCATTCTCCTTTAAATAAAACAAAAGAGTCTACAAAGACATGTCGGTAAAACAATTGAGTGGCAATCGATAGAAAACGGCACATCACTACTTCTCGAACGTTCGATTTTGTGTTCTGCGAATGTTAAGGCGAAGACAGAGTTCGGTGATGGAACTGCTCGTCTTAAAACCGTTTGGAATGAACGAAACAAAAGTGGTTACATATTTATAAAATGGAATCGATTTTTAAATGAGCCAATGGTGGAGCTCGTTTTGAGAGGCGGGATGCAGTAAGCTCCACCCAATGTTGAATGTCAGATGAATGTCTCGTGGCGCTTTTTTGCTCATTCGCTCGCCGTCCGCCGGTGAGATCGGTCGTCTATTAAGGTGAATGATATAGAATTGTATAATTTTAATTATACCACACTAGCTGTGCCCGCGGTTTCATCCGCGTCATATTTATATGTTATTCTGATGTATATGCTATATTACGGTAAAGGTTCATCAAAATCCGTTCAGTAGTTTTTGCGTGACAGAGTAACAAAGAACCATCCATATTCACAAACTTTCGCGTTTATAATATTAATAAGATAAAATTATACACTTTAATAAAGAATGCTATTACCGACGTTATCTTTCCTCAGGACATTGATGTCTTTTCAAAGTTAAATTGCATCATTGACAGTAGCTAAGTCATAATTTTAATTACATTATTTGAATATTAAATGAATATGAATTATTCATCGAGTTTATTTAAAGGAGACGTGTGGACAATAATCTTTATTGAAATAAACTCAACTACTTTGAATAATATTTTTTTAATCTACCGCCCCTTTAGGAATGCCGATTCAGTTTGTTTTCAATTGGGCAAGAAACTTGACTGATGTCCTTTTCAAACAAATATAGGTACTTAGGTACATATTTAATTCAGATTTTTATGAACAGAACTCAGAATCGCCTAAAGTATTTAGTATCGTATCATTAATAATGATAATAAACAACGCTGGACAATTAACACAGCGCCATCTAGTACCACGGTAAGCAGAGCTTGTGTTATGGGTACTAGACAACTGATATAAATAATTAGTCATATTTTTATAAATACATATATATACATAAAAACACTCAGACTGATACAAACAATCATACTCATGAATACAAATGTTTGTAGGTACCGTGTAAAAATCGAACCCGCGACCATCTGAAGTAAACCGGTGTGCTAGCCATCAAATAAACTATTTAAAAATTTTCTTCATCTTTTTGTCTGCTCCTTGAAAAAGAATGGATGGAAATGTCGCACAGATTTGTCGGGCAGGCAACCTCGCTGGTTTACGAGCGCCGACACCAGCCACTCGTAAACTGGAAGCTAATTCTACGAGATTGCCTCGCTTCACACATATCCTGGCTTAGATATGAATTGGTTGTATTTCTCGATAACTGATCGACTATTTTCTAAGCCAACTCGATGGAACTTCTTGCGATATATTTAAAATATTGGCGCATCGTCATACATCGTACGTCATCATACGTCATCGTCGATACCTTGGAGTTTCTCTACCGTTTACTTCACATATCTACTCCAAGTTCCCGGGCCCCCATGATGGATAATCTAAGTCATCGGGTGGTTCCCCATAGGAGAGTTTCTCTAAGTCCCCGGGCGGGTCCCCACGAGGGATACAGGTATAGGTAAGTCCTCGGGTGAGTCCCCATGAAGCATTTACTCCAAGTTTCCAGGTGAGTCTCTGTTAGACCTACAATGAGAATCACTGGCAGTTTTTATATTCGTTTATCCATACCTATTTAAAATATGAGAGTTCATTTTATACTTTTTGTTTTGTACTACTTCTGTCACTGCGCTCTGCAATAAAAGACGTCTGTTCAAACATCTACCTATTTTCATTAATTTTTACTGTCTCCATGAGGCATTTTCTCCGAGTCCCGGCATGAGTCTATATGAGGGATTTACCTACTTGAAGTCCCCAGGCAAGTCCCCATAAAGAATTTACTCCAAGTAAAGAAATGGTGTTATGAAATAGCTATAAAAATAATGAAATTAATTTCATATATATATATATAATGGCATTCGTAATTATTTGACTAATTGAGAGCAATATCATTATGTAAATATAATACTTACTTACTTAACTTTATAAGCCTATTCATATAGATATATTTGGTTAAGTTTAACATTTATTAAATATTTATTATTTATTTGTACACTTTTAAATTAAGGAATATCGACAAATAATTAAACAACAATACCTGCACTAACAAGGTTTGTGTCGCAGTAATCAGATATCTTTGAGTACAGAAACTTTAACATAATACAGGCAGGAATAGAAATAGAAATAATATTTTCGCAAATATATTTAATACTAGCTGTACACGCGACTTCGTCCGCTTGGAATTTAACTTTATATTTAAAAAATAAAAGAATTTACCGAAATAAAGATAGCCTAAGTTACTTTTTATTAGTAGTAATTATATTCATATGCTTATAGTAAAAAACGATTATTTCAATATTACAAACAGACACTCAATTCAAACAGACACACACAATTTTATTTATATGTATAGATACAAGAGTACTAATAAAGTAGGTACATATTAGATAAGAAGAATTATGTTAAATCAATTGAAACACCTCGTATCGATTACTGAATTACGTACCTAGTTACATCACTAGTTAAGCGGATCTTTTCTATAACGTGGCTATTATGTGGTTTAGGAATATTGTCCTAAGTCTATAGCTAAGCATATTTTTGGAATTGGATCACAGGTAGCTGTTAAATTAATTCCGTAAATACTTTCTATAGAAACATAATGTTAGAACATTATGAAATATCTAAATGGTATATAAGTCAAAGGTGACTGACGTAGTGATCTATCAACGTACAGCCCAAACCACTGGACGGATCGGACTGAAATTTGGCATGCAGGTAGATGTTATGACGTAGGCATCCGCTAAGAAAGGATTTTGATTAATTCTACTCCCAAGGGGATAAAATAAGGGATGAAAATTTGTATGAAACTTTGTCAATTTTAAACCGATCGGGCTGAGACTTTGCATGCGTAAAGCTACTATGACGTAGGCATCTCCTAAGAAAGGATTTTGATAAATTCCACCCCTAAGGGGATAAATTAACGCGAGCGAAGCCGCGGGCAAAAGCTAGTTAAATTATAAAGGTCCATAGACAATATTAGTAGCTAGCTGTCCCGCGTGTTTATAGCATATATGTTATTCTGGTTATTTGAAAAGAATACGAGCCGAGTTTCTTGCCAGTTCTTCTCATCTCAAATCATTCCGAACTGACGGTAGATTTGACATATAAGAGTTTGTAATAGACCAATATGAATAAAGGTATTTTGAATTTGATATATAAGCTATATTATTGTAGTAGTTAATTAAAATCCATTCAGTAGTTTTTGCGTGAAAGAGTAACAAACATCCATCCATACTTACAAACTTCCGCGTTTAAATCATACCGTAAACCGTAAACCATACCTAAGATAGCCATGTATTTATAAATTATTTGTTTACATATTTCTCGATCTGACGCAACAAATAACTAATTCAATTAATAAACAGAAAAAAATAGATATAAATATAGACACAGAAACATGAAGTTATCTATAACAATCAATTAATTTCACGCGAGGTTGGTAGCGCCATAAATTACAGAAATCTGCTATAGTGTAGTTACCAGAGAGAAAAAAAAAACACTTTAGAAACCCGTGTCCACTCCGCGTACACAGAGCCGCTGGAATGTCTATAGTCGCCGTTCATTTTTTCTGATGTTCCTTTTTTAAATATTTAAATCGAATCACCCAAATTAAGTAGCCATAAACGGAATCAGCTTCCAAATTTGAATATTTCATTCGTGCTTGTATGAGCTCACGCACCGATTTGTGTGTGAGTACGTATATGTGTGAGTGTAATAGTGAGGGTAAACAATTGGTCGATAAAGATCTAATCCTAAGTGCTTTAGTTAGATTGTAATCATAGTCATAATTAACATGCTGTTAGTGCTGATATTTAGATGATACTCAGTAGATTGTTCTAGTTTTTGATATCATACAGCTATGATTATTAATAATAGATAGGTATCTAATTTAAAATAAAAATACGAAATACTTATGTACATATTATAAATAGAAAATACCATAACAAATTTACAATATTTTTACTTAGTACCTACTTTAAATGTACTTATAGGTAATTGATAGTAGGTGTAAACAAATAAATAGCTAATTAAAACATAAATACCTATATATGTATTCAAATCAATTAACGAAACATGCAACAACCTACTTACTAATTTATAAATGTTTAATTATAACCATTTAACAGTCAATACAAATCATCGATAAAAACAACAAACCATAATCACAACACTACACCTTTGTCGCAGCGCACATCGCGTTGATAAGGAAACATTTTAAATTAGTAGAAGAGAAAAAATATTATAAAATTTATTTTTTATTTATATTTTATCACGCTCACAAAACGGGTAGCGCGCTACCAGCGCGCACCGATATAAATTATATCATTTTTCACAGCGACAAGCCTAACGGACGTAAAAAATGACGTTCCATTCAGTTCCAAGTTTGAAAAGTTTTGCCGCGCTTTTTATATGTTTCCGGGCGGCGGGATTCCATTATTGGAACTAATAGGTATCGATACGTAGTCTGACTCAATTGAACGATACATTGCTCGATCCGTAGATGTGTTTTGAATACACGTCTGTTATTGCAAGACAATGGATAGTGAATAATCGATAATCGCGTAGTATATATCTGTGGATAGAATCGTAAAGATGACCTTACAATGTCGGTCTTTTATATTTATCGATTATGAGTGTGAGTGAACCGAGTTGATAGGTATTCACTATATGAAATTGAATAGTGTAAGCTGGTTCATAGTATAGATATTTCTAGGTAATTCGAATGGTAAACAAACTAATACCTACTGAATGGTAAGTGGCAAGAGTCGCCTATAGATATAAAGAGTCCCACCAACACTCACTTTTTAATAAAAACAAACAGCCTGAGCTGAGGTTTGAACTCCTCTCGGTGCCCTCAGACTAAAGTCATGTCCATCAGGCGGTGCTAAGAAATGCTAATTATCTTATGGGGATTGTTAGTAATGTGTTTTAATTTGACGCGGCCATTATTTATACGTATAATTAGTAAAAATCACGGGATCTTACCACGTTTTATATTTATTTGCTGAATTCCCGATATTTCGGCAGTGTTTCAACCGCCATGATCACGGGTAAACTGCAAATAAATATAAAACGTGGTAAAATTCCGTAATTTTTACTAATTATGTTGGTAATGAGGACTATAATCCTATTAAAACGTATCATATCAGGTAGATCTTCCCGCGGTTCCTTCTGGAAACCATCGTGATCAATTCCTGCCACATTGGGCTAACTGACCTACCCTCATACTTAACATCTTCCACTGGTGCACCGCCAGCGTATACCGTTAGCGCAGGCGCAAGTGCACTATTCTATTATCATCCTTAAGAAAAAAAGGGCATGGAACGTGGGATCCTTTGTAATGTGGACTAATAACGCCATTGCTAGCAATGTACCATGTCAGGTTGACCTCCACGCGGTTCTCCCTGGAAGCCATCATTATATATTCCTTAGGAATTTGTCACGATGGGCTAACTGACTTGACCTCATGCTCATCTTATCATCCTCCACTGGTGTCCCGCCAGCGTAAACTGTTAGCACAGTCGGGTGATCCATTCCATTATCTATACATCTATACATATAAATAAAATTGGAGTGTCTGTTTGTAATATTGAAATAACCGTTTTTTACTACATGCATATGAATAGAAATACGGTAAATACACCAAAATATTTTTTTTTACAATTTTTGTCTGTCTATCTGTCTGTTTGTTCCGGCTAATCTCTGAAATGGCTGGACCGATTTTGACGGGACTTTTTTTGGCAGGTAGCTGATGTAATAAGGAGTAACTTAGGCTACTTTTATTTTAGAAAAATAAAGTTAAATTCTACGCGGACGAAGTCGCGGGTATAGCTAGTCATTTATAAAAAAGTGGTACGTAACCCTTAAATCGAACTTGTTACAATTATTTGACATTTAAGCAGAATGTATTTCAAAAAGGTTGAAACTTTCTTTTCGATGCCACCTCTATTAATTATAACCACAGAGATATACATTATAGAGCTGACATTAATTTAGGTACTGTAGTACTAATGTCATAAATGCGAAAATGTGTGAGTATGCATGGATAGATACATGGATGTTTGTTACTCTTTCACGCAAAAACTAAGTAACAAATTTTAATGAAATTTTAGAGTAATAGGTATACCTTATACATCAGAATAACACGGGCTGTAAATTTCATAGATATCAGATAATAGCGCATATTCTCCTCACTATTATATATATACTATATATACTAGCTGACCCGTGCAACTTCGTCAGCATCGCATTTGTCATTATGTTTCGCCTAATTTAAATAATATATTTTTAAATTATATATAAAATATATGCGTCTAAGGCAATTTGTTCACTGTAGTAATTAGTGTTCATAAGTCAATACAATATTTATGACGCGATAGATATATTGCGTCAGCGATAAGACCGCATTCTGTACCTTCTTCTTTCTTTTATGTACTGTTCTATATATATATATTTATGTGCCTGCTTTTAATATTGGTGCAATAAAGAATTATAAATAAAATAAATGACTTTACGGGTGCCTTTTTTCTTTGCTCATCTCGTCCGGTGAAGCTGTAAAGCCCAACTGCGGCCAACAGCATTAGAGTAGTCCGAAAAAAAAGCTCGTATTTCCGTCAAGTCCCTAACTTTTAAAAGAAATTCAATAAAAAAAATTAACCACCTCAGTGTTATCTATTTCAGTCGCCAACCAACTTTGAGCGAGATATCCACTCTATACGAGTCATCTGCGTGGACGCAACATACATAACGGCCAAGCGTCAAGTTAAAGGTCAAGTAATGATAGAAGCGAGCACCGGAGGTAGCGGGTTCATGTGTTGACAACCATTTACAACCGACTTCGAAAAATACAGGTTTGTATTTGACTGTTTTTTATTTATTCAAAAATATAAGAAAATATCTACATTTCTATATGTTGAAACGCTGGATAGATTTATACACACATAGCGCCGTCTAATATATCTCGCACTATATAATCTATATAAATACTAGCTGACCCGCGCAACTTCGTCCTACCTTTTTCTATTGGTCGAGATGTTATATGCGCGTTTAAACAAAAAAACAAGACTCTTCAGCTTTATAATATTAGGATACTAGATCTAGATCCAGATCCGGGCTATTTAAGTAAATAACTAATAAAGTTTTAGTTATATAACAATATAACTAATACTTTATTAGTATAATATATGTATATATATGCTATAACTATTGGACCACCTCATATGTTAGTCAACGAGTTAGAAAATTACGGAGATGACATTATATAAATTGTAATATATATATATATAATATAGTATATAGTATTTTATTATTATATGTAAAACATAAATAACTCAGTCGAGAATTTATTGTTTTGTACAATAAAATAAAAAATAAAATAATAATAATTACCGTGGATAATTAAAACAGCGCCATCTAGTCCCAAACTAAGCAGAGCTTGTGTCATGGGTACTAGACAACTGATATAAATACATAGATACGTTTTTTTGTAAATAGTAAATACATACATAATATAGGTACATAGAAAACACCCAGACCGATATATACAAATGTTTGTACCATGTAAAAATCGAACCCACCACCATCGGGTGTAAAGCGGTATGCTCAACCGCTAGACCACCGAGGTCGTCAAAGACTTCAGCTTTGTTTGTTAGTACAGATTTATAGATTCCCATTTCTTAGTAGCTCGTCGTTATGAAGAGTATAAAATCCACGGCTCGAGTAACGGGCGAGCACCCGCGCGCCGTACCAAAGATAAACAACTGACAAAAATATCATAAATTCATACAGCCACAGAGAAAAGTAAAAAAAAAATGTATTTAACATATATCTCACTTTTGTGGATGGCCGCCAAGCGCGCAAGGATAATGTGGATAGGACCGTCTGAGTTTAACACGAGAATGTTTATTCGATTGTCACAAATATCAAATTGTGATAACTAGTGATCGCCTGGTAGATGAAATTCTACCACAATTAAATTATAAGTTTATTGACAACCATTACATTGACATTTTATGCATTGATTTTTTTTATGATTATTTTTGCACCGCCAACAATTATTCTCAGCTACGGTTGACTGGTGTAAAATATCGCATGGTGTTAAGTCCGCCAAATGTACGGTTACATATATGTATATATAAATATCCATTACTAACAATCCCGTCCCTCTGTTCTGTCGAATTAGTTATAATGCGTCGAATTAGTTATAACTGACTCGACCTTATGGTCACCCTACTCGCCCTATCCTCCACTTGTGCCTTGCCAGCGTATACCCTTAGAGCAGACCAATAAACATTTCATTATCATCCATTAAAAAATACATCAATGGTGCTACGAATAAGTACATTCAACTAAAATTAAAACTAATTTAATTCTTGTCATATCCATATGAAGATCTCCTTCATTAGCTACACAAAACCAATGACATTTACCATCGCAATGCATCGTGACGTAACGACCTAACTCCAAATATGACCAAATGTAAATGAACTTTAATTGCACACTCATAAAGTTAAAATTCAAATTAGTTTTATATTAACACTACAGTCATTCATACAGGTGTGAAACTTATGACATTTGAAAATGGAAGCGTACGAACGCAACCATTTTAAATTTGATTTTTTTTTTAATATCAAAATCAGTCTGTGGTAACGTGACGACTTTTTTTTAGTACTTACACGAACTTAGTACTTAGTTTTTTTTTAATTATGCTTTTTTATTCATAATTATTGATTGAATGTGAGAAACTCTCAAGAATTTAACTGTAGTCAAATTGCATAGGTTAAAAATGTTATTATATTAATATATTATAACTAGCGGCCAGACAGTACATAATCATAAATTAGTGTAATTTGTTTATTTGATTGAAGGCTCTAATCTTAGTAAATTTATGAAGGAAGGCAGTGTAACATCACGCTACGTACCAATAGAAACGGGTATTTTGATAGAGCATTCTTGAAAATTATTGCATAAATGGGATTTTTTTTTTAAGTTTTCTTACCTTTTATATGGCCAGTGGCTAGGGATGAAGTTGCGCGACACCAGTGCGTATGCAACAGTTGTAAATACTGATGTAATTAATAATGTATATATTAACCCTGGACAATTCAAAAGCACCATCTATCCTTAAACAGAGCTGTGTGTTATAGGTACTCAGACAACTGATACAAATATGTACGTAGATGCGTTTTGTAAATACCGATGTAATAGATATGTAGGTATATATAGAAAACTGCCGGACCGATATAAACAATTATACTTATGAATGAATAATACAAACTAATAGATATACAGCATCATTTCATATATGTCTACATGCAACCAGAAACTCTTAGTCCTTAAGTTGGGTCAAGTAGCAGGTGGTTATGTGGGACGGTAATCACTTAGCATCACGATAACCGCATGCGCGTTTGCCCTGCGCTCTAAAAAAATAATCTCATAACTATATTCCCGCCATAAACAAAATAAAATGGCCGCCCATCATCGGTTGCTAAGTGGCTATTTACGAGCATCGTATCAATTAGAGACTCTGTTCGAATTGAAATTAGGTACGTATATTAGGGTGGTATTACGTTATCAACTAATAATAACTAATATTATTGACGGCCTCGGTGGTCTAGAGGTTTATCACACCGCTTTACTTACGATGGTCGCGGGTTCGATTGCTAACACAATATAAACATTTGTTTTATAAGTATGAATACAAATGTTTGTGTAGTTCTGGGTGTTTTCTATGTATAGTATGTATTTAAAAAAAGTATCTAAGTATTATTAATTGTTTAGTACCCATAACACAAGCTCTGGAGGGAAGGGGATTATTAGTAATGGGGTCTAGTGTCCCCATATATATATATATATATATATATATATATATATTAATATATTCAAAAAAATCCAAGCTGACAAAGTTAAGGAATGAATTAGGCTCCATTTGTGTTAGAAATTTCATCAATTTCATTAAAATAAAGTTAAATTCCAAGCAGACGAATCTGCGGTTAACAGCTAGTGTATTATAAAAAATGGGTTCTATAATTTCGTTTTCATAGAATAGTAAAAGTAAAAAATTAAGGAATCAATAAATAACTCAACTGGAGTTGTAAGTAAGAAGTGCGTCTGCAATACAAAATGGCTGCTCCTGTTTTTTTTAATAAAAGAAGGATTAAGTTGACCGTCGCCGTCATTAACAATATTATCATTAGGTTTATAATGAAACACCATCATTGCCAGCTCTTGTTCTTTGAAAGTCCTTTTGTCTTCACATTTCTAACAATGTAAGAATGGTTGTTATATTTTGTTGGATTTATTGTCGCCGTTCCAGCAATGTTACTTACTTTCTGTGATTCTGTGACGTTTTTTTTTTTTGGGTAAAATCTCCTTTTGTTGTTATTGTGATATTTAAAAAGCTCTTTTTTATAGCAAATAACTAATTTTACATATTAGTTATAGTTTAAAACATTTCTAAGTATATAATATGGGTGCCCACATTATATACTTAAAAATGTTTTAAATTGTAACTAATATATAAAATTAGTTAGTTGCTAGACGTCTCTGAAACGGCTAGACCGATTTTGATGAAATTTTATATCTAGATTTATTTATGACTTCCTAAGTCATCTATTTTTTATACTCCTAAATTATATGAGTGCCTTCCCTAAATTTGTTTTAAGTATTTTTACAGAAACTTCTTACTTTTTACTCTTCTACCATCAACTCCTATTTTTTATTAGCTAAGTATATCATTTTCAATTGCCAGGGAATTCAAGTTTCACTATAATACCGAAATATTTTAAATTTGCTCACCCAAGCAACTTCGTCTGTATCAAACTTAGGTACATACAATACATACAATTTATATAATATATTTTTAAATTATACCCTATGCGTTATTCTGATGCATAAGATACATTACTGTAAAGTTTCATCAAAATACGTTCAGGAGTTTTTCTGTGAAAGGGTAACAAACAGCCATCCCTATTCAACTTTTGCGTTTATAATATTAGTAAGACATAGAGTATGAAGATAAGTACAAAAGATGATTCTAAGTGAGATTTTAATTTAATATATTATACTGACAAACCAAGTTTTTTTAATATCACTTTTCAATGATAAATTTATAAAAAAACATCTATTCAAAAGAGCAACACACAAGTTTCTTGCTCATTCTTCTTGTGATGAATCTGCATTCCGAATGAGTGGTAGAATCAAAATATGACTATTCAAAAGTGCTTGTAATGAGTTTATTTGAATAAAGATTATTTCTATTTCTATTTCAAATGAACTCTTTGTTATTTTAATGGGTTGATGTTTCTTTTTCTGGGATAATAATGTACCTAATGATGCACTCACCTACGTCAAACGATGATATGATGAGGATGTCAGACCAGTCAGCCAATAGTGGCGAATTGATTAAAATAGTTACCAGAGGGACCGCGTGGAGGTCGACCTGACATGGTACCTACATTGTTAGTAATAGGTCTATCTACTATCCCCATTACTGACAATCCAGTCCCCTGATTTGATGATATTGTTATATTATATACCTAAATAAAAATAATTCCCAATATTATATAATACTGTTAGCTACAAGGAGTAGCAGTACAAGACTACGTATAGACACTTTCGGTCGACCACCACGCGGACCCTAGAGGGTTACCTACTAGAGTAAGCATCGTAGTCAATTCCTGGTGAATACGATAGAAAAGGGGATTATTAGTAATGTGGACTGATGACGCTATTGCTAGCAATGCAATATCAGGTTGACCTCCACGCAGTTCCCCTTGGAAACCATCGTGATAAATTCCTGGTGAATGTGTCACGATGGGCTTACTGACCTGACCTCATGTTCATCTTATCATCTTCTACTGGAGCACCAGCCAGCATAGGTATACTGTTAGCACAGACGGTGGCACATAAAAAAAATAACTCAATAGATACGATGGGCGAACTGACCTGACTTCAAGTTTATCCGATAATTCTCCACAGACGCCCATTTTAAAATACTTCGTTTATTAATACAAAATTACTTACAAATTAATATTTAACCAACAATAAAAAAATGATACTACTTTATGCGAAAAAACATAAAAAATCATATAATAAATCTTCTTTTTGTAATAGCTAACCCATAAATTAAAACAGTCATGTATTAAAAAAGATAAAAATGTACAGAAGATTTGCATGCACACAATAAAATCAAATAAAAATAATCTTCAACTGTGGTGACCGCAACACTACAAACAAACCCCTGAAACAAAGAACTGACCGGGTCCAACGTACAATGGCTGCAGTTTCTCGGGACCACCTACCAAAATCACGCCTATTGTGCCCACAGTTGCTACAACTAATTTCAGGTAACCACAGAGAAAAAATGTCGCGAAATAGATAACAAACATCATTATCTATTCCTTTTGTTCTTTTTTTTTTTACCTGAAAAATTATGTCGCTCGGGCGGGGAGGGTCTCGAGACGCGAGGGGCGACTCAGTGCGGCAGTCTGGTTTGAACCACGGCCGTGTTCGTATAGAACGCGTCGCCCGACCTGTACCCATACTATAGGACTCGCGGTTGTAACACGGACAGTGTAGTGTATTGTTTATTTTTGAATTTCGAATACCTAATATTTTTGAATTTCGAATAAAGGCCTCATTTTGTACAACGAATATACACTTCGGTTTTACACGATTACAAACTGATTTTCGTTTCTGTTAATCGGACTTTGACAAGGACGTGTAATTAGGAAATCGAAAGTCACTGATTAAGTGAGTTTTTTTCGCGATAAGATAATTTCACGAAGGAGCGTCGCATTGGTTCCACGTTCGTGCCAAGTGATTGATCGTCGCGTTTCATTAACAGTGCGATTATCTAGTTTTATACTGAGTGCGTTCATTAATATTTGAAAGTTTGGATTTTATGCGAAAAAGGTAAGTTTTTTCATGACAATTGTTACATGATAATTGTATTTACATTTGTTAATAGGCGTATTCTGTCAACGGCGACGGTATTTCACTGTGCGGTTACGAAACGCGCGTCCTTTGCTGCTTGTTTACAGACAAAATAAAAAAAAATGTTTGACATATAATACTCACAAAATGTCATTGACCTATAGTAATTCCTTTAATACTAAACATGTGTAGATATTTTGTATGTTTACCCTCGAATTTGATTATTAGCTTGAAAATGAATTTTAACAACAAAGGAATTTCTTTGATAATTTGCTTCTGCAAGTTTGTTAGCTTTACTACAATATATTTTTACAATAAAGAATAGATAAGTGTTACAAATATTGTTTTAAACTTATTGTTTACTGTTGTTTATAAGTTGGATCTCTTAAATAATACTAGTCACCGACTTATAGTCGAAATTGCATCAGTTTTAACATTATTGAGATTCTTTTGTCTTATTTTATTGATTTAATGCATTTTTAAGCATAATTAAAACGAATATTATCATTCTGCACTAATTCTCTATGTAAACTATAAGCGTGCAAAATTTCATACTCTCCGGCCGCGCACTTTCTGTAAAGTTTTTGCTTTACATATTAATATAGTGATAATCGTTATAAATATCAAATTTCTATTATATACACTATTTAATATAACTGATAACAATATGTATTGTTTTTATACAAAGTACCATAGACAAATGAAATAGTTTTCCGAGTCATATTGTATAGTTTCATAAACACTATTACTCAGCAGACGCGTGTTACCTACTTTATTTAGGCCTATCTGTAATGTCAACAAATCGATAACAATTACAGATATCGAATCGTATTCACAAAACTTGATTTTAAATAAACACTAATTTATCAATTTATATGACAAATGCAAAAAATATTCTTTGTTTTAGACACATTTTTATTCTTTGCTACCTTTGGCCGCGGTTTCGGCTGTTATTCTGGTATATAAACTATATTACTGTAAAGTTTCTTAAAAATCCGTTCAGTAGTTTTTGCGTGAAAGAGTATCTAACAAACATCCATCCATATAAACTGTCGCGATTATTATTACTAGTTGTGCCCGTGGTTTCATCCGCGTTAAATATTCAATAAAAACTTAGCCTATATGTTATTCTGATGTTTAAGCTATATTATTGTAAAGAAAATCCGTTTAGTAGTTTTTGCGTGAAAGAGTAACAAACATCCATCCATACAAACTTTCGCGTTTATAATATTAAGATTAAGATAAGATTTAGCATTGTGATTTTCTTTATAAAGAATAGATTTGAATCCATATTAAATTATTACAAAAACACGTTAATATAAACAACTAAGTACATTAGTTTATAGTAAAATAAGCCTGACGAATATACATAGAAACAATATAACGTCTCCAAGGATACATCCTCTAAGTAAACCGACCGCTTTATTATACATTTTCGTGTTTCTTTAGATTATTTCCTTTTGTCTAGCTCCTAAGGATACCAACGTGATGATTTTTTTTATGGATGATAATGGAATGGTGCATCCGCCTGCGCTAACGGTTTACGCTGGCGTGGCGCCAGTGGAGGATGATAAGATGAGCATGAGGTCAGGTCAGTTAGCACGTTGTAATAAATTCACTAGGAATTTATCACGATGGTTTCTAGGGGAATCGCGTGGAGGTCAACCTGACTTGGTACATTGGTAGTGATGAGATCATAAGTCTACATTACTAACAATCCCCTTTCCACCCCCAGTACAAGTGTTGCGTTCACCATGATGAATCGCGTGGAGGTCAACCTGACTTGGTACATTGGTAGTGATGGAGTAGGTAATTAGTTCACGGTACTAACGATACCTTCCCCCCAACTGTGATGCAGTTATTTGCGCCAGTCTCGAAAGCCAGAACTATTACATGTAACTAAATACCTATCTAATACTAGTAATGGGAACTAGTAACCCCTATTGCTAGAAAAGTACCATGTTAGTTCGGTTCTACCTGGAAACCATCGTGATAAATTCCTAGTGAATTTATCACGATGTGCTAACTGACTTGATCTCATCCTCATCTTATCATCCTCCACTGGTGCTCAGCTAGTGTAAACCGTTATCGCAGGCGGGTGCACCACTTCAGTATCGTCCCAAAAAAAAAATATTATTATTATATAATTATTATATATATGTTACGAGTATATGAGTACATACCTAAATACTTTGTTTACATATTGTTAATAAAAAAATATTTCCTATTACCAAACTTAATCATTTAGTCCGATAATACCAAATCTATCATTCCATTATCTGGACGTGCAGATAACAGAATCTGACAATTGATTGCATGCAGCAATAGTTGTTAAAATTACATTAATTATCTCAAATGATAACTATTATAGGTTTAACACTAATACAGTTTAAGAATAATAATTAGGGCCGATTCTTGTAACTGCACTTTTTGCACTTTTTTTCTTAACTCTTAACACACTTACAAGTAGTGTGTTTTAATGCTGGGAGGTAATATGTAATGATCATAATGAGTAGGTTATGTACGTTATTTTAAGTTTAGAGCCTGTGCCATTTTGTAAGAAGCTAGAATTTTTCCCCAGTTCAAAATTCAAATTCAAAATATTTTTATTCATGTAGGTCTATTACAGACTCTTATGATATGTCAAATCTACAGTCAGTTCGGAATGATTTCGAGATGAGAACTGACAAGAAACTCAGGTCGTGTTTTTTTTTTAAATAAATGTTGTACGATTTCTACTATCCTTCTAGTAACTACCTTTCAATGATAGGTATACATATAATATATAAGTTTTAAATAAAATCAAAAATAATTCATTCATGTAGGATATTTACAGTAATATTAAATATAAATAAAGCGATCAACGCGTGTTGCCAGTGATGACTTACGGCACAGAGATGTGGTCACTAACTATGGCCTCATGAATAAGCTCAAAATCACTCAGAGGACAATGGAGAGGGCTATGCTCGGAATTTCTCTGCGTGATCGTAACAGAAATGAGGGGATCCGCAGAAGAACCAGAGTGAAAGATTTATTTATATTATTAACCGGGTTTATTTTACCTCTCCCAACGTTTCTACTAAGTTGCACTAGCCGTGGTCACGAGCTGACTGGTCAGTAACTACCTTTATTTGCTATAAAATTATTTGTGTTAAGACCTGGTTAATAATATAAATAATGCATAAACTATATATTTTTTCGTGATAGAGTCACAAACATCCATACTTACAAACTTTCGCGTTTATAATATTATTAAGATATGGCAACATTTAGTCACCCTCGGCGAGTTTATTCGTATGGGCAAGGTAATATTCGTACCCCTATGGAAATGAAAATTATTATTGAATAGAGCAAGGGCGGGGGTATATAATAGATTGGGTGTATGTCTGTACGTTACAACGTATCTACAGTCATTGTTCGGTGTACAATAGATATAGCGACACATACGAGCTAACTGCACATTGTACTGAATTGGGGTGATGTTTTCTATACCTTTCCATACCTATGTATAAATTAGTATAAATATATAAAAAATCTCGTGTCACAATGTTTGTCACCGAACTCCACCGGAACGTTTTGATCGAATTTGTATAATGTAACTTTGCCCGCGGTTTCAGCGCCATGAAATTTATAACTTATATATTATTCTAATGTAAAGTTTCAACAAAATCCGTTCAGTAGTTTTTGCGTGAAAGAGTAACAAACATCAATCCATACTCACAAACTTTTTATAATATTACTAGATGTACCCGCGGTTTCACCCACGTTCAATTTCAGTATATAAATTTCATTAAAAAATATAGCCTGTATTATTCTGATGCATAAGCCATATTACTGTAAAGTTTTACCAAAATCCGTTCAGTAGTTTTTGCGTGAAAGAGTAACAAACATCCACACTTGTAAACTTTCGTGTTTATAATATTATTAATATTGAGATAAGGTATAGTACCTAAGCTTCACTTAAGTGAAGCATACAAACAAAACGTGTATTCATTGTAGGTAATACAGATGTCGCTTATGTATTCCAGAATGAGGCCTTGAAAGAATCAATTCCTCAAAACAAATAATAATCCTCTACGGGTGCCTGCTAGCGTATAGGTACCGTTCTACATATAATAAAATAGTACCACTACTCAATTATACGCATTCATTTGATTTTCATTCAACATTTCATTCATTTTCATTCATCAGAAAATAAGTGACATCTGGTGAACAATATTGCTCTATTACAACGAACCCTGTTTAATAAAATGTTTATCTTTAAAATTGATTAATTTAATTTAGAATTATTTTTTCATTTAATGTTACACATAAAAACAGATTATTTTTTACTTATATAGGTGATAGGTATAGTACGGTATTTAAAAAATGTTCAAAATTCAGTTGAGTTTTTGCCAGTTCTTCTCAACTGAATGTATATACTGAACTGGTAGGGAAAAAATAATTAAAAACAATTAACGTCCATAAACATCTAAAATGTCATAAATGATTTTTTTTATTAAGTTAACTAAATGAAAAATTTTAATCTGTATATTGAACTGGACGGTAGGGAAAACTAAATGATACAAAAAACGTGACATTCATAAGCGTTTAAGTCTAAAATGTCCTAAAAGATATTTAATTTTAACGCAATGAAAAATTTAAATTTAGAATTTAAATGGAACATGTTTAAAATTTCGTAAAATTAAAACAATATACTTACGTAATATATGTTAATTTTGTATTGGTTTGAATACATTTTTGTTCAATATCTATTCTATTCTATATTTAAAATTTTAAAGGCTCCCATTCACGTGCACTCATTCCGCCTACATTAGGGTGGGTGCACAGTCGCCCTCGACTCGTTTCAGAAGGCGTGTCCGGACAAGTTCTGCCTCCAATTTATGACTTTCCGACTTCACCCCAGCGGGCGTGTTTACGATCTTATTTGGAGAAACCTTATCTTTATAAGGTAGTTTATGAGTTAACTTTAACTGCCTTTATATCCCTAAAGTAATGTCCTACCGTACATTAGTTTTCTTGATTTGTGTGTATGTTTTTATGACAATTTCGTATCACAGATCTAAGATCTTATATCTATAACTATGTAATGGATATTTATTTTTATCATTATGAATAACATGGGTATATTGAAATGACTAATGTTGTCTTACTAATCATAACATTTTCGCCTGGGTGTTTTTAACTTTGCGAGTTGTTTAAATAGGTATTAAATATTGTAATTATAAAAAAAAACGTATGGCCTATAGAGCTAAAATAGTACTAATATCATTTTATAATATCCTTGGATAATTAACACAGTGCCATCTAGTCCCAAGCTAAGCAGAGCTTCTGTTGTGGATACTACACGAGTTATGTAAATACATGGATATACCTACTTATTTTTAAATATATGCATAATATATGTAGAAAACACCTAGATAGATACAAACAACCATACTCATATATTTTTGTACCGTGCGAGGATTCGAACCCGCAACCATAGGAAGCAAGACGGTGTTCTAAACCGCTACATTACCGAAGCCATCAATATAAACTTACTTATACCGTTTTATTTTAACACATCTTTCTCTCTATTACCTACAAAAAAATATCTTTTTAATAGTAAAAAATAATACAATCAGTCAAAGAGTTACCGAGTTTATCCATTACAAACGTACACAGAATCAAATCTTTCCTCCTTATAATAATAGCTCATTTTATATTTAAATAACTAAGTATATAATAATGTATATCTACATTTTTCGTAACAGCTCGTGCCAGCAGTGTTATGTTTATTTACATCTATAACTGGCTCTATATTTTTTCTCTGCAGATATTTTGATGAAAATAAATTATGAAACATAACTTATTTCATTATTTATATTTAACTAGCTACCCGCCCGGCTTTGCACGGTTGTACATGTATTATACATATAAAAATTCGTCTTGAATCTTTCTATTTATTGCTGAAAACGGCATTAATCTGTTGCGTAGTTTAAAAGAAAAGCGAACAGACAGCGAAAGCATCTACATTTTGTACTATATGAAGATACAAAATTTGCTAATTTCTCAAATAAAATTTAATACGTATATGTATGTATTTATGAATGTAGTCGAAGAATATATAAATAGGTAGGCTTTCTAAAACCTCTCTATTGTATTGGGATCTGTGTATTTTTTGTAGTAACATAGTAAATATTTATTTGAACGTCTTAACGCGTCATGAAACCATTATGCTTCCGAAGCCATCGTAAATTGACGTTCTATGGTAGGTTCAATTTATAAGAAAAACACAGCCTACTTTCAAGTGACGGTCAATGAATATATTTATGACAGATATATTGTATACTAGCTGTGCCCGCGATTTCACCCGTATGAAATTTATAGCCTATATGTTATTCTGATGTACAAGCTATATTACTGCAAGTTTTAGCAAATACCGTTCAGTAGTTTTTGCGTGAAATAGTAACGAACATCCATCCATACCTACTCACAAACTTTCGCGTTTATAATATTAAGAAGATATATTACTAGCTGTGCCCGCGATTTCGTCCGCGTTATTCCACACGTGGCCTTGGATAGCATAAAATTTTAATAATCGAACCCAAAATAGTGAATTTCCATACAAACTTTCATCTATTTTATTTACTTCCATCCAACTTTTAATCTCCGCTTTCAATCCTTTACAACCCTTTCGCATTACAAAGTACCCTATATTTTCTCTGGGTCTAGGCTATCTGTGTACCAAATTTCATTTAAATCGGTTCAGTAGTTTTGCCTTGAAAGCGAGACAGACAGACAGACAGAATTACTTTCGCATTTATAATAGGTTAGCAAGGATAAAAAGCAACTTTGCTATAAACTTTTTATACATTACAAGTATTGAAGCCATATTCCTTCTTCTTCTTATATAAAAATATTCAAAATAACCGTTCCCCATAATATACCTATTTATAGGATTACAATATAAATTAAAAAAAGTTTATGTCACATAGTACGTTGGCGGGAAACAGGAAAGTAATCACAGAAATTATGTTTTGAAAGAAGTAAAGTATTTTCGATGTAATGTTAAGATTCGATTCTGTAATACAAAAAGTAGAATATTGAACTACAAACTTAATTTTTAATTAATATTTTCTTTCTATTAGGTACCTATGTATTGAAATATAAATATTTAAAATTTGTTACACTGCTTGTAGGTTTTAACTATATGAAACAAATTTTTATACATTTAGTCGTTAATATTGTATTAATGATTAAATTAATATGATAAATATTTATAAAATTAAAAATTAAATTATAAGTTTATTTTTTTATCGGAATTACTCGCACTATAGACCACAGATAATCCATTTGATAAACTGTTTCTTTTTATAAACTACATAAATTTGTTGATGTTGGTAGAAATTTCAGATTTACTTACGTTATCATAATCCTTCATTTAGGAAGTATTTAATGAAACTGCATATAACTGAAACTGAACAATATTTCTCTTTATTATATGTCTATTTATCTATTCTTTAATACGTTTTACGTTAAAAATATTTACCCTTTTTGAATTTAAAGTTTTTTTTAATATAAATACTTAATATTTCTGCCATTGTAATAGAGTATTTTATATACAAGGCTAGTTGACTCGCATAATTTCGTCTGCATCACACTTGACATTTATTGTTATATTTTGCCCAATTTATCTACATATGATATATAAGCTATATTACTGTAAAGTTTTGTCGTAATCCGGTCAGTAGTAATTGCGTAAAAGAGTAACAAACATTCATCCATACATCCATACTTGAAATTTTCTCGTTTATAATAATAGTAAGATAGTAAGAAGTAAGAATATTATACCACACACTTTTTTTAAAAGTTGACAACCTGACGTCAATTTAGTTTTCAATTGCATCAAACAATACAAAATATGTACAAAAATAAGACAACAATTCACAATAAGCGTTACCCCCAAAATATTTGTTAATTAGGCATCTCGTTAGCGATGTTTGGATAGGACGCAAGTGCCCTCACAAATTGTGGATTTAATTGGCCGCTTGCATCAAATCTCTGCATCTGATCTTCGATAAATCAGGGGCCGATTTAGCGGCACTAATCTGCTCCACTGTGATGTTTGCATTTCCATCTCTACTTTGATCATTACTCGACTTAATGCATTAATGATAATGGAGAAGCGGAATGAAATATGTAGGTCCGTCTGTAAAACAAATATAATAATATTAGCTGCCTCTCACATCTTCATCTGTATCACACTTACTTGACATCTATTATTATATCTCGCCCAATTTACATTTGTTTTTAATTATAGCCTATTATCTACGGCCGCAGTTTCACCCGTATGAAATTTATAGCCTATATATTATTCTGATGTATAAGCTATATTACTGTAAAGTTTCATCAGAATCAGTTTAGTAGCTTCTGCGTGAAAGAGAAACAAACATACATACTCATAAACTTTCGCGTTTATAATATTAATTAAATGAATATCAGCGCTGCAGAATTATCGGAGTCTTATCCTGAGTTGGTCTATCCACCTTTGCGGCATGTAAAGTCACCTCCATTTCTTTTCTTTTTTTGACCATTACTACATTGACTTAATGGATATCTCTGCATCTGATCTTTTATAGATCAAGGGCCGATTTAGCGGCACTAATTTGTTCCACTGTGATATTTGCATTTCCATCTCTACTTTGATCATTACTCGACTTAATGCATTAATGATAATGGTGAAAAGTAATGAAAAATGTCTGTAAAAGCTAATATAATAATATGAATATCAGCGCTGCAGAATTATCTGTGGCTTTATGCTGAGTTGGTTACCTATCCACTTTTGCGGCATTTAACTCACCTCTATTTCTTTTCTTTTTTTGATCAGGTATTTTTCAGAACTTCATGTATGCTATGTCTATAATTGGTAAATTAGGAATTTATTTATCTATACGTGAAATCGTTTGCGTGTTTCGTTTTTTGCTTATAAATAAAGATGTTTTGTTTAATTTTAACTTTAATACCTTGAGATACTGTGATTAATTATAGGTAATTATCAATTAAAATTAAATGAGAATACCTATTTAGAAAATTATGTATATTTACATAATTGTATTAATTGTTTATAATTGTGCATAATTTATAACACAGAGTAGTTTTTTGCAAATTCTGCAAACTATGTTTAGTGTTTATGAATGAATATTAAATATTGTTGAGGCATTAATGGAAACTGAAATCAAGTCGGTTAAATTGTCTATGAGAATAAATCAGGAATTTTCGTTTGTTAATTTCCACTGATGCGCCTAATCTAAGGTGGTTTGGAAGAGATTGCGTTAGCATTAAGACCGTCTTTTGCACCTGTTTTTTTTTTTATCAATAATTTATTTTATTGTATCTACTTTTAGTGCGGCTAAGCCAATTTGTTCACTGGTGAAGTAATTAGAATGGAGTAATTAGTTTTAGGGGAGAATGGGACTGGAACACAGTTTTAGATTACACAAAAGTTAATTTAAAAGAAATAAAAAATCTATTTCTAAGTAGTTGCAAGCATTATAAATAATAATAATAATAAATTAACTATAATGATTTAAAGGGGGATCGCCAGTAGGTCATTCTAATATGATACATACAAAACTATCAAAAGCTGGATCTTTCTTGTATTATGTGTAATGATTGATAAATCATTAAAAATCGGCGCCAACGAACATGAGTACGACTGTCAAAATATTTTTCCATCATTCACAAAACCTGTTCGATACCAACAAATTGGTATTATCTAACGTCATTAATTTTTTAAAAAGGCGATGCCGAGTCACTGCATTGTGTACACTGCCTAATTAGCGTGGCGCGCGTGTATGGGGCGCTTAACTGGCCACGTAATCGTCGTTATTAGATATTCAACCATTTATTTATTACATCAAAGTTGCAATTTCATTGCCATTATGGGCGTTTAATATCTCGTTATACGGTAGTGTCTAATTTAATAATAATATTTATTACTTATATAAAGATATATACACAACTAAATGTTACCCGTGACTTGGTCTGTAATAATCTTCATCCCTTATTTCATCCCCTTCGAGATTCGTTTTTGAAATTTATAAAAGATAGATTGTGTTCATACAAGACATACCAAATGTAATTAAAATTCATTCAGCAGTTTATTTGTAAAAAAAAAATAACAGTAAAAACTTTATATACTTGTAAGGAGATCTAGTATCTGAAAAACAGGCACAGCGTCGCTTAGCTATCTACCAGCAGCGCCCTTATTCTTAAACAAATACAGTATGAATGAATAAGACGAACGCTAAGTTCGTCTCATTTAAATGCACGATTTTAGTGCATGTCCTCAACTACTTTCTATACAAGCAGTTTTTATAATATGACATTTCTAGCACTAGATCTGTGTTGATAGTTTCCATGAGGTGGGCCATCAGCCTGTTTGATACCCCGCCACATGTTGCAGCCGGCACCCGCGCAGTGAATCCATGAAATGCTAAATTCCTGTCATTTAAATTTTAGTGTCAAAATTCCTTAAATATCTACAAGAAATTTTTAAAATGTGACGTTTTTGGACTAGACTAGGGTTGATAATTTTCATGAGGTGGGCCATCACAATGTGACATTTCTAGGACTAGGCTAGTGTTGATAATTTCCATGAGGTGGGCCATCACAATGTGACATTTCTAGGACTAGGCTAGTGTTGATAATTTCCATGAGGTGGGCCTGTTTGATACCCCGTCACACGTTGCACCCGACACCCGCACAGAGAATCCATGAAATGCTAAATTCCTGTCATTTAAATTTTAGTGTCAAATTTCCTTAAATATCTACAAGCAATTTTTAAAATTAGTAAAAATCACGGGATCTTACCACTTATATTTATTTGCTGAGTTCCCGATATTTCGGCAGTGTTTCAACCGCCATGATCACGGGTAAACTGAAGAAATATAAAACGTGGTAAGATCCCGGGATTTTTACTAATTATATGTACGCGTTCAATTTTAAAACAGTAGCTACATAATTTTTAAAATGTGACATATCTAGGACTAGACTTGTTCATAATTTCCATCGGATGGTCCATCAGTTTGACACCCCACGAATTTATAAAAGTCCATCATCGCAAGAATAGGATTACTTATCGTCCATAATCAATGTACCGAACACTGATTAAATGATCACATTATCAACAATGAATAATATATAGGTATACGATAACTACATACCTTGCCCACGACCCGGAGTTTGAACCCAGAACCTCAAGGTCTTCGAAAGATAAGTTCTTGGTATGGACTACGCGTATATGACCACGTTCTACTCATCAGTATGGTAGGGTATATTAAGGTTTCTTAAGGGCAACGCGCCCATAACACCCCTGGTGTTTTAGGCGTCTTTGGGTTTTTTTTTTTTTAAGATGATAATGGAATGGTGCTCCCGCCTGCGCTAACGGTTTACGCTGGCGGGGCACTAGTGGAGGATGATAAGATGAGCATGAGGTCAGGTAAGTTAGCCCATCCTGACATATTCAGAATGAATCAAGAATCAGAAATCAGAAAGAATTTGTCACGATGGTTTCCAGGGGGAACCGCGTGGAGGTCAACCTGACATAGTACATTGCTAGCAATAAGATCATCAGTCCACATTACTAACAATCCCCTTTCCCCCTGGCGTCTTTGGGTTACGGTAATCCTTTACCATCAGATGGGCCGTATGCATGTTTGCCACCTAGTAGTATAAAAAAAATCAGTGTACCGTTTCACATCAATAATAATAATAATAATAACCTGATATCGTGGTGATGGATCGGGCACCCTTGAGGGTGTTTTGGTGGACATCACCATACCGCATGACGAGAACCTTGTGAAAGCCGAAACTGAGAAAAAGAGAAAATATCTCGACCTGGCTCACGAGGTGACCGAAATGTGGGGGGTGATGTCCCCCGAAATCATTCCAATCGTTATATTGTAATAGCAACGCATGAGTGGTATCGCGGGTATCACATGATAACGTGATATCCCTAGTACTGTTCATGTATAGGTATAGGGCCTACACCTAGGGTATGGTCACCATCGCCTATACTATAGGCAATGGTGACCTCAACTTAAAGACCCTAATGGGCCGTGTCATCACCAACCAGCAATAGTATTTCCGAACCGACACGATATTGCATCCTAAAAAAAAAATTCTTCTTAAAAGGCCAGCAACGCACTTACAGTTCCCCTGGTGTTGCGGGTGCTTATGGGCGGCGATAAACACTTTGCATCAGGTGAACCGCAAGCTCATTGGTCCCCTATATAAAAAATTTTGAGTCTTGTATGACGACGTACTTCAAATTTTTTTAGAATAGGCCACCACATATGCGGCTCTGCCTGAATCACCACTTTACCAATTAGAAACAAACCCATACACTCCCGTTACCGATTAAAATCTAAACAACCACTTACCATCAGATGGTCTATCAACTTGTTTACCATTCTAATTACAATACATAAAAAAATGACAATGTTTAGGATGGAAATTTTTACGGTATAATTCTAGAAATTCAAGTCTTTATGTTCCTAATACAGGTTTGAACTTAAACTTAAAAGGATAAGGCTTACATACTTTTAATATTGTATCTTGTACTGTAAATTAAAAATAAGCCTTTTGTCTATACACCATTTCCTAATTTATAGGTTATTTCCCATCAAGTTTCGATCGAGAACTTCTCAATCCAACAATTAAACGCTAATACAATCTAAATACTCAAATATTACATATAATCTGACAATACTCGCGAATTACCAGTGTTATTCTCATAAAGAAACACAATCACAACGTTTCTAGTTATCTGTAATGACAAAAAAATTCCGATAATTGTCTCTGATAATGTGTTTTGCGCCACGTACCGATAGCATCGCGTCAAATGGCCGATAATGTCGAGATTGATGAGTATTTTTTTATTTAATTAATCTAATTTTTCACATACCTGCGTAGGCGCAGGGTTGTCAACATTACAAACTCCTTATTCGAAGAAATAAAAGATGGCATAATTTTTTATATTATAATCTCAATTTAGATATCTAGTCTCTAGTCTCGAAATACATAAAAAGCAATATTTTGTAATTTTTTGTAGTTCAAAATCTTTTACAAAATTTGTAAAACAAACCTACACATACTCAATATACCATGTCAGGTTGACCTCCTGGAAATTATCATGATAAATTCCTGCTGAATCTGTTGCGATGGACTAACTGACTTGACCTCGTGTTCATTTTATGATCCTCCACTGGTGTCCCGCCAGCGAAACCATTAACGCATTTTCTCGTATCGAAGGCAGAATCGAACGGAAGATAAAGTCTCGTATTTAAACTTGTATTGAGTAGGTACTCTGGTATGGTTGACGTCCCTAGTTAGGCGTTTATTAGGCGATAGGTACTTCTAACAGTAGTTCTGCTATTCTAATCTTATCTAACTACAAAATAAAATAAATTGGAAATGACGATCTGAAGGAGTGTCTTTTTATAAGTAACTTTTTGCTACTTTGTATTACAACGACATTATGGAATCAACTTTCAGCAATGATGTTTCTTGAACGATACGATATTGAAATCTTTTAAAAACAGCTTTCATTCATTCATGATTTAAGAATTGTGCTCGTGTCGGTGGAGTACTCGCCACCTTCATGATCTTCTATCGATCTTTTTAGTTGTTACGGCACGACTCCAACTTTTTCCTTAACTTGATATAGTGTCTTAGTCTGTCCCTTTCTCTCTTTAATTCCAAAACAACTTATTCCTTTATAAAAGACCAGCAATTCTGGTGTTGCGTATGCTCGATAATTTACCATCGAGGGAAGGCGATTGTGAGTAATGTGGACTAATAACACCATTGCTAGCAATGTACCAAGTCAGGTTAAATTCCAGGTGGTTCCCCCTGAAAATCATCGTGATATATTCATGGTGAATTTGCCACGATGGGCTAACTGACTTGGCCTCATGCTCATCTTATCCTCCACTGGTGCCCCGCCAGCGTAAGTTATTAACGTAGGAGGATGCATCATTCCATTATCACCCATAAAACAATTAGTTACCATCAGTCTCGCAAGCTTTGCCATCAATAGAACCAGGTAGATCTTTCAGATCATGATTGAACTTAAACACAGCATACTTCTAATCGTAATATGGTAAAATAGTAACATCTATAAAACAATCACTTACCATCAGTGCCGCAAGCTTTGCCATCAATAAAACCAGGTAATTGTAGGTCTTTCAGTTATTGAACTGTTAGTTAAACACAGCACCCCTCTAATGGTAACATGGTAGAATAAAGCGTGGTGTGTCTCATAAAATGATATTCATGTATTCAATCATTGTGCTCACTAAGACGCCGTTCACGTTTCTATAATTGGACAAGACCGTGCTGAGTCAGCGAAATCAGAGTTGGCCTCCACTGGTACAGTGAAGCTGTAGCTAGTACTAATATTACAACGTCACTTCCTGTTATTTTCCAAGCGATTTAAAATCAAAAAGATTCTCAATTCTGGGATTTCAACGAAGTTATTTTCTTATAGCTTAGAAATAGTGGTACAGTAAATTTGTAGTTGGTACTAATATTCACTTCCTGTTTTCTAACCGACTTCAAAATCAAAGAGTTTTTCAATTCTGGGATATTAACGGAGTAATTTTTTTTTAGCGTAGAAAGTAATAGTAATAATATGTAATAGTATCAGGACAATTCACACAGCGCCATCTAGACTCAAATTAAGCTAGCTAAAGCTTGTGTTATGGGTACTAGATAACTGATACATATACATAGATATTTTTTTTTGTAAATACATACATATTATACATAGAAAACACCCAGACCGATACAAACAATCATACTCATAAATACAAATGTTGTGCCGTGCGAGGAATCGAACCCGCGACCATCGTAAGTAAAGCGGTGTGCTAAACCGCTAGACCACCGAGGCCGTCAAGAAAGAAAACAATTACTGACAACCATTTCATTGACATATTCATATAAAAACTGAGCATAAGGATACATATGTATGCATACACACATATACAGGAGACAAACAAACTTACGACTCACCTGATGGTAAGTGATTATCGCCACCCATAAGCACCCGCAACACCAGGGGAATTGCAAGTGCGTTGCTGGCCTTTTAAGAAGGAATAAGTTCTTTTCTTGAAGGTTTAAATATCGTATCGGAAATACCACCTGGAAGGTGATTCTACATGGTTGTGCATGGCTACCATCTACCATCGGCGATAATTATTAATAATAGGTACTAGTATTTTTTTTTTTCGGACTACTCTAATGCTGTTGGCCGCAGCTGGCCTTTACAGCTTCACCGGACGTTAGGGGGCGAGTGCTAGTGCAGAGTCTGAGGGCACCACTAGGGGTACGAACCTCGGCTCAGGGCGTCGTAATTTCGATCCCCGTTTGAATTGAACGGGGGATCGATCGGAGGGGTGGTATTAGTAATGAGGACTAGTGGTACCTAACTTGATAGTGTAGATAACTATATCAGGTGAACCTCCACGCGGTATCTCCCTGGTGAACTCACCACGGAAAGCACTACGCTCATGCAATTCCCCAGGTGTTGCGGGTGCTCATCGGCGGCGGTAATCACTTACCATCAGGTGAGGCGCAAGCTCGTTTGTTCCTGTACCTATATGTGTATATGTAGATATATGGATCCTAATATTTAGTTGTTATATGAATATGTGAATGATATGGTTGTCAGTAAATATTTTCTGCTGTCTGATCATCCTCCACTGATGCCCAGCGTAAACCGTTAGCGCAGGGTGTACCATTCATCCATTAAAAAAATACATTACACATCCTATTCTAAGTTACGCATCCCTAAAACTATAAACAATACATCTATATTCAACGTCATAAACAATAAACTTTTTTTTTCTAAAGGACAGATGTTCATTCACATAGCTCGTCTACTTATGTACGGTATGGACACAACAATAAAAATAATTGGCGCTACGCCCCTCTCGCTGGGGGTCCGCGGTGACGCCCCGTGGACAAAAAAAATGTTTTGTCATCACCCGTTCTGTTTGTAATTACAGTGGTGTTGCCAGTTTTTGCGTCACTTTATACTTTTGAGCCACTGTGCGGGTTACTATAGGTAGCCACTTATTGTGTTTGTATTGTTGAAAATCTTTATACTTTACCTATACAAAAAACTTTCAATTGGGAGAATATTATAAAACTAGCTAAGCCCGCGGTTTCACCTACCTGTAATTTATATAGTACTAGCTGTGCCTGCGACTTCGTCCGCGTGGAATAGTGACCTTGGATACCATTTCTAATTAGGTACCTATTTAAGTTGCTAGCTTTAAATATGATGATACTTCAATACAACCTTTCGTCTACCCTTTTCAACCCTTATTTCCCATTAAAAATTAATTATTTCCTTTCTCAGAGTCTAGACTATATGTGTACCTAATTTCATTTAAATCTGTTCAATAGTTTTGACGTGAAAACGCGACAGACAGACAGATAGAATTACTTCGTATTTATAATATTAGTGAATGTCATATATACCTACCTACCTATATTATTGTAAAGTTTCATTAATATCCATTCAGTAGTTTTTGGGTAAAAGAGTAACAAACATCCATCCACAGTACAGACTTCCGCGTTTATAATATTAGTAAGATACTATACCTAATTTATTTTTAGATAATATTTTAGAACAGTTATGTTTGTGTTATTGTTTCATGAAATAAGGCAGATATTGAATAGGCGATGAAAAATGTAGGTACCTACACTTGATGGCACGAGGAATTTATGAAAGTTATTGTTGAGGGAAATATAGAAGGAAAGACGAGGAGAGGAAGACCAAGGCACAGCTACATCAAGCAAATTAAAGACAGAATTGGAGTCGTGTCGTATCAATGTTTAAAGAGTATGTTGGAAGATCGTGGAAAGTGGCAAGAGCTCCACCAACAAGAGCGTATCTCTTAAATTATGAATGAAAGAATTAGTTAATTAGTTAGTGTCCCTTAAGTTGTGTGAAGGAACAATTACAAGTCAAATACCAAATGTCTATTAAAGTGAAAGAAATAATGACAAAAATCTAAACAACGACTATAAAATTTTAATTCAATTGTAGATAGGGAACATACATTTGTCACAGAGAAATAAGTACTAACCTACTTAATCTGTGTAGACTTATGCATTTGTGATTTTGTCTTTTACCCGTACCTACCGCACACATGCAACGCAATAAAAAAATAAAAAGAGAATTCCATTACATAAACACAATCATCTAGATAGATGATTGTGTTTATGTACAGTACACTAACAGATGTTAGTGTCCCTAAAGTTGTATGAAGTAACAATTACAAGTGAATTGCCAAATTTCTATTAAAGAGAAAGAAATAATGACAAAAAAAATCTACGACTATGAAATTTTAATTCAATCATAAGTAGATCACATATTTGTCACAGAGCAATAAGTACTAACCTACTTATTTAATCTGTGCATTTATGATTTTGTCTTTTGCCCGTACCGCCCACACGCAACGCAATAAAAAAATAAAAATAGAATTCCTTTATATGAACACAATCATACTCGTTCGTTTGTTGCTATCACGTTCCACGGCTATTCAAATCACGCGCGAAACTTTGAACGTTACATTAACTTTTGTGCGTTCCATTTTTAATAGTCACGTAGAGAGGAAACATTAATTTGATTTTTTTTAATTATGTCAAAGTACTTTTTTGGATAGGCTCAGGAATGTGCCTTTAAACTTCTAAATTTTGATAACTGGAAAGTTTTTATTTTAAAGAGAATTTATGTAATTAGTTAGGTACCTATGCATCGAGTAGACCAATAATAGCGTTATAATTTTTGTTGCTTATTTAAGTAAAAGCAGTTAAGTATATTTATGTAACTAGCTGTGCCCGCGGTTTCACCCGCGTGCGTTATTAAATATAACACGTGCTATAAACTTCTAGTCTGTAATTTTTTTTTATTTTGTTTTTAATTCTTTGCTGAAAGCGTACTTATGTTATTATAATGTTATACAGTTTTTGCGTGAAAGAGTAACAAACCATCCATGTATCCATACATGGTCACAAACTTTAGTAAGATTTAAAGAAAGTTCTGAATGTAATAAACCAATATAGTGATCACCCATAGGTACCTATTACATTATCATCTCCCATATTTACACATCAAGTCTAGATCTCAAGAATCTAACACAAGCTATTCAAAAACACGCTATCCGATACTCATAAAACTATATCTATCTAGCTCACACTTACTGGTATTTTTATCCCCGTCGCATCTACAAGTTACTATAGGCGGGTGATATAAGCCACGCCTTATAACACCCCCCCCACTTAAAGTTCTCCGTCCTTTTCCGTCTTACGCAAACTTAATCCTCTGTTTCGCTCTCTCCTCAACTATCGATTTTCTTTAAAACTGTTTGTTTACCAGGACGAAAGATGTTGGTGTTCAGTTTATATGAAAGTTAGTAATTGTATAATCATTACATAGTATAAAATAAAGTCGCTGTCGCTGTCTGTCCGTTCCTATGTATGCTTAAATCTTTAAAACTACACAACGGATTTTGAAGCGGCTTTTTTAATAGATAGAGTGATTCAAGAGGAAGGTCTATATGTATAATACATGTACACCCGTGCGAAGCCGGGGCGAGCAGCTAGTAATGTTATAAAACATTTGTTTTTTTGTATATATGTTTGTTTATTTTGGATGGTAATATCAAAAATAACTTTACTATTTTAGAAAAATTTACAACGAATCTTCAAAATCGCATTCATATTAAGTCATAAACACTAATCTGAGAGTGCCGTAGCCAAATTTTAGATTTATCTAAGTACATAATTAGAGAATACTAAGTACTTCAAATATTTGTTCAGTTTATATGATAGTTAGTAATATAGCTATATACATATATATTTATACTATCAGACCCGGCCACGCGTTGCTGTGGTTAATAATAGACAAATAATTTACAATAAAATGATATTGCGATTATAAATTGAGATGTAAGCTATGCTATCTTTCAAGTTGAATCTAATTGCACACAATGTGCAAATCAAATTTGCAATAGGTTCAGTAGTTTAGGAGTTCATCGCGGACGAACAATGTGACACGTAATTTTAATATATAAAGATATTGTAAAACATTTGTTTTTTTGTTTATTTTGGATGGTAATATCAAAAATAACTTTACTATTTTAGAAAAATTTACAACTCATAGATTTATTTACATTATTAGCGAGAAACTACTTAAACATAGTCTGTGTTCCACAGCAGCAATAGGAGTTGAATTTATAAAAGAATATGATGGACTGGATCATATTTTTATGTTTGTATGGATACTCTTAATAATATTTTCCGGTTTAGATGTTTAAAATAGATGCTAAAATACAAACAAATAAAATTATACATAATATATTTTAAAACATTTGTCTCTTTGTTTGTTCTTGCTAATCTCTGAAACTGCTGGGCCGATTTTGACAGGTATTTCACTCACAGATAACTAATTATATAGTGAATTTCTACTAATAAGCTAGTTATGAAAGTAAAATTGTCAAAACAATGGTCCCACGCGGATTAAGTCACGGGCAATAGTTAGTGATAAAAATAAAATTGACAATTATTGAAACATCACACTATAAATACTAGTAATATACTTCCATGAACCGACATCACTCGATACTATCTAAAATTATGACGGATTATCGACTAACAATTAATTTTTTCAATATTATTTATGTATATAATTAAAAATATAAAAGTTAAACAGAACGCGGTTAAAATCGCAGTTTTTTTAATTTAAAATTTAGTTTAGCTAGTACCTAATAAAAACAATGTGACAATTATTTGAACTAAGACGAAAATATCTACATTACACTGTAAATACTACACACTGTAGATATATCTACACACTAATAATATGAACCGACATCACTCGATATTATCTAAAACTAGAGCGGACTATTAACTTGATAGTTAATAGTCCGCTCTAGTTTTAGATAATATATAGTTTTAAATAAAATACAGTGATCTGTATTTTAACATTTTTATTTATAATTTACTAATATTAAAAAAAATATAACTTTTTTAATAAAAATTTAGATGGTGCCAAAAATAACTCGACAATTATTAGAAACGAATGTCATCAGACTGTAATAACTAATAATATAATTCTATGAACGGAGAGTAGGTACTTTATATTATCTAAAACTAGGACTATCGGCTATCATTATATTTTATTAATTTTATTTAATGTACATACCTACATACTTAATTAAAAAATAAAATAAACACGTGGATAAAATCTATTTTAACAGCGTGCTGTTTAACTTTTATTTTTAATTTAAAGTTTAACTTTTTTAATTAATATTTAATTTAGCTATTGCAAAAATAACTTGACAATTATTGGAAACTAATGTCTACATAACACCACCATAACACATACATAACCATATAACCATAACACACCATGTAACATAATTCCATGAACGGAGACCACTCGATATTATCTAAAACTAGGACTATCGACTATCAATGTATATTATAAATTTTATTTATTATACATCATTAAAAAAAAAGTTTAACTTTTATTAATTAAAAGCTAGTCTTAAAAATAATGTGACAATAATTCGAAACAAGTCGAAAATGTCTAAAATGTCTACATCACGCCACTATAAATACTAATATAATAATTCCATGAACGGAGAGTACTTGATATTATCTAAAACTATCAATTTGCAACATTAATATCGTGGACAATGGCGCCGCGTGGCCATTGTGCGAGTCACGTGACCGTAACAAAAATGGCGGCGTAATAAATTGAAAATGTGAAATAAATTGATAACCGCACTCAATAGGAAACCGTACTGAAGAGATTGAAACGGATACCAGGGACTAATTTCGATTACAGTGACATTTGGACTGTAGATTAAATATATAATTTAGGATAGTTAGGTATATTGTAAAGTATCCAAGATGTCGATTGGGGATGTAAGCTATCTCCATGCTAAATTTTATTTACATCGGTCCAGCAGTTTCAGAGATTAGCCTGTACAAATAGACAGAGAAACAATCATTTAAAAAAAATCTATTGTAATGTGTTTTAGATCTATTTCACTTCTAACATTCCTCTGACTCGGTTTTTGGCCTTTTTTTTTCTATACTAACATTCGACTTCTACTGTTTTATTATATATATATAGATAAGTAGGTGCATTGAATTTGCAGTGAATTAAATTATTACCAAAAATGTATCATAATAAGTAATAGGCATTGAATAGGTACATCTATACTAATATTATAAAGCTCAAGATATTGTTTGTTTGTTTGAACGCGCTAATCTCAAGAACTACTTGTTCGAATTGAAAAATTAATTTTGTGTTGGATAGTCCATTTGTTGAGGAAGCTATATAACATGCTACGACCAATAGAAGCGAAGCATCAGTGAAGAATGTTGCAAAAACGGGGAAAATTACTCATATTCGAGGGCTTCCGTTGCGCTGCGCGAACGATGTTGCGGGCACAGCTAGTATATAATATGTATCTATGAATAGCATGCAATTTTTCTCTGTACTGCCTATGGTTGACTGGTAGAAAATACCGCATGGTGTTAAGTCCGCCAAATGTACTGTTACTTTTGTACTGTGTGCATTAAATAGAATAGAATAGAAAATCATTTATTCAAATAAACTTAATTTAAGCACTTTTGAATAGTCATAACAATTTGTTTTTTATCTACCACTCGTTCGGAAAGCTGTCTCATCACAAGAAGAACGAGCAAGAAACTTGTGTGTTGCTCTTTTAAATAATCCTTGTAAGTTTACATTTACAAGTCGAAACGTGTGAATACAAACTACCAACAAGCAAAGTTATATAAATATATAAATAAATAGCTACAGATGAGACGTTGCTATTTTTATTTAGTTTCCAGAGAACTACCACCGGTATTATCCTCCGTAGGTACCTACTTGGTGTTACAGGCGTTCATACGCAACGGTAACCATTTACCATCAGATGGGTCGTATGCTTGTTTGCCACCATAGTAGGTAGAAGGTAGAAAAAAACTTACCATTCAAATTCAAATTCAAAATATCTTTATTCATATAGGTCTATTACAGACTTATGATATGTCAAATCTACCGTAAGTTCGGAATGATTTCAAAACGAGAAGAACTGACAAGAAACTCATCTCGTATTCTTTTCAAATAAAGGTTGTACATGTTTACAATACTATAGATTTCGCATTATGTTGCCGTTCAATCGAAATATAGCTTGCAAAACAAGCTGCTTTGGGGAATGGAGTCATTTAGTTCAATACTATGATATACTAACCTCTATCCTGATGAAATAGCCAAGATGAGCTAATTGATGACCTGTATGCTCATCCTATCATCATCCACTAGTTCTACTCCAGCGTAAACCGTGAGCGAAGGAAATAGGTATCAATTTAGACACAGAGTTCTTTCATGTTTTTTTTTCTTATGTATAATAATGGAATTGTGCAATCCTGCGCTAACGGTGTACCCTGACGGAGGACCAGTGGAGGATGATAAGATGAGCATCAGGTCAGGTTAGTTAACCCATCATGGTAAATTCACCATGAATTTATCACGATGTTTTCCAGTGGACACCACGTGGAGGTCAACCTGACATGGTACATTGCTAGCAATACCCCATTGCTAGTCCACATTACTAACAATTCTTTCCACCCAGTTCTTTCATGGTAGCCAGATTCGAACTCATGACTATTATTTTGAAGTGAGGCAGAAACCACTACACCATGACGCCTATAGACCATTACTATGGGGTTACATCAAATTCTGGTGATCACACGCCCTTTTGACCGCATCTGTAGTAGTTTGCTGACATGAACCATTAGTGTGGTCTCCGGGGACCACGCCCCACTGTTGGCGCAGTTGTTGGGGTGCAACGTATTGTACACGTTTGGTCCTAAATACTTCTCCGACCGACTTCAAAAAAACGTTTATTTTTATTTCGATGATTCTTTTTTATTTATAAGTGTACTAACATCTTATATTTTTTATATTAATATGGTTCTAAATACTTTGACAACTTTAAACAAGGAAAGTTTTTTGTAGGTAATTCTTTTTATATATTTTTTTTTATTTTAATGCCTATTATTGCTTCTCAAGTTTTATATAAAAATGATCAAGATCTGACTACTACCACTATTACTTTTTGAGTTACCCTTAATAATGCGATCGAAGTTGTCCTGAACAAATCTATTCCTAATAATAATGATACCTACAATAGGTATATGGCACTACCGGTAATCGTTTTCTATAAACCTTAAGTCACATCATGAGGCAACCGTTACCACTAGGTGAACCGTCTGAATATTTGTGTTTCCAGTCACATAAAAAAAACTTTATTTATATTTTAAAAAATAAAGGTAGACGCAGAACTGTGTACAATTGCAACTAGTTCTTGCTACTATTGCAATTATATAAAAAGGTAGCTAGATTTATTAACTTAAGATTTGCTTTAAAATTTGTATCCAGAACACATATCACAGCTCTATTCTATGGTGGTTAATAATAAGCATTTCTACTTACAGTTACCTAAAAAATAGGTATATATCTACTACTTACATTTAAAATTTGAAAATAGAACACATATCAACACCGAGCTATTATCTACCGCCAGGTTGATAATACCTAGATACTTATTTATTACATAAAAATAGCTACATAGATACTACAATTAAAATTTGAATTTAGAACACATTATCACTGTGCTGTGGTATTCCATAATACTTATTTTTACTTCACACATAAACACTTAGTTACAGAGTATGTATATTTAAATTTTTATTTTAGAACATCCTCACTGTGCTGTGGTGGTCGATAATAAATATTTATTTCTATTTCTAGTTACATAAAAGAAAGTTAGCTACATATATTGAATTTGAATTTAGAACAAACAGTGCTGCTGTGTTGGTGATAATACGATGTTTATATGTACCTATTTTATATTTGAATTTAGAACAAATCAGTGCTGCTATGGTGGTCGATAATACGATGTTTATTATTTTGATGTAACCTCGCCCACCGCCCATAGAGTATAGCTGCATTTACGCAGTCATTGTGCAAGTAATGAGGCTATCCGGTTACGTCCCTAGGGAGACAACTGATTTCCTTTTAGCATTTAGTCTGATGTATTCCAGTTGCCCCACAGTGCGCTGAGACTAGGCTGACCATGACTAATGTTGAAATTTTCGGGAATAGGACGGGCAGAAATATAGAGCTGAAAAAATGATTTTTTTTTACTGTAGACAACTTACACTCGCCATCTAGCCCAAAACTAAGCTGAGACAGTACGTAAAGAATTGAAGTATTTATTTTTTTCTAAATACATAATACCTATAGGTACATAGTAAACACCCAGAGCAATAAAACAATCATAGTCACGAATACGTTTGTATCGCGTTGTGATGTAAAAAATCTAAATCTATTATATATATTAGATATATAGCGTCTATTTCTAACACTGTATAAGCATTTTGTATTCATCAGTATAATTCTGTTTTTAATTGTGTCTGAGTGGTTTCTATGAATATTGCATACTTCTAAAAAATAATAATAGGTAGGTATTTAAGTATTTCTATCAGTTAATAAGTATTTTATTCTATGTTCAATACTCATAATGCAAGCTCTGTTTAGTTGGGGAATGGCTCTGTATTTATTGTTTTGGGTTTGTCCCAATTAAATAGGGACAGTAGGTCACCCTAGTCGCGACTACGATACGCACAGTGGGCCGGCGTCTAATTGTTTTGTGTCCTCTTGAGAATTACTTTGTATAATAATTTATTCTATAAAAAAATCATGACCTATATAAATTTATATTAGAATCTTCCAACCTTGTTTTTAAAGACAATTCTTATATATAAATGCGGAAAGTATATCTGTCTGTTTACCTTTACCGTTTTGCTATAAAACAACTGAACGGATCTTAATTAAATTAAACATAAAGATATATTGTATCATGACGAACATATAGGCTATCTTGTATATAAAAAACGCTGTAAACGTTACAAACTAGTTATATGATAAATCATAGCAGAACAAGACCTGGTATCTTAGACTATAATATAAAGCACACTGGTAAGTATCTTGGACTATAATATAACGCAAAAAAAGTATAATATCAACAACACACAAATTTAAATTCAAAATTAGAAATAGAGACGTTCCAATTTCAAATGTGCATTCAAAATGGATTCCAGTGCGCGTCTGTTTAGCGAACTGTCATAGACAACAATGGACTGTGTTGGGGCTGCGTCCTAAACATGCGTGTCCAATAACATATTTATTTTTTGTGTTCGAATAAAGAAAATAAATATTCGTTGCTACTGTTGACGTGAATATTACAATATTTCAGCTATAAATATTATTAATGGGTGTTAAGTGATATATTATAAACATTTCATATTTAGTTTAACATGCAAAAAATGTAAAAAGTTGCTTTACATATTCGATTCGACACGTCAGCCATATTGTATTTTAATTTGCAAATGTTCAATTAAATTACAGTCAAATACAACCTAACAAATAAAATACATATTTAATAATTGACAATGGAATAAATAGATATCATAATTTCGTTTAGTTAAGTAGATATTTTGTAACATTAGGTACAAAATATCACTTAAACTAAAAAACAAAAACACTTAATATAACTTAAATTAAGTTTTAAATTAGTTTGTTGGCAATTTTTTTATTTGTATTGACAACATTATTGTTATTATTTGTTATACACTTACCTACGATTACATTTTTAAAGTAAAGTATGTTAAGTGCCTTTTTTAAAAGTTTTATCAAATGTGAATATAGAGAAATGCCGATAGAAAAGGACAACGGAAATACCTAACCTATTTACTGTTCCATTACATTACAAAATTACATTCCACAAAATTACATTTACAAATTATGAAATTAAGTAAATAATATTCTATTCAAAAATAGAATTATATTTATTCTAAAAACTCTTTTAGATACCAGTTCATGTATTCGCCAAATTATAAATTAGGTAATTTAAATAATTTTCGATTCAAAAATATAATTAATTTTATACTAAAATCGTCTTAATATATATAATAATAATAAAATAATTTTCAAAAATAGAATCGAATTGGTTCTATTTTTAAAAATTATTTCGTTTTTAGAATAATTTTAGATGGAGTAGATCGTAGGTATATGCGTATATAGAAAACGAACTCGGTCTCCCATTCAAGTGCTAAGCTGGCGCGCAAAAAGTGCCGAAAGATGCCTTATTGTGGTTCCACGACAAATGGTTACTCGGAAATATAGAAAAAAACACAACATACCCATTGAAATAGTTAATAGTGTGTTCCGATGCGAGAAATTTGTCACAATGGCCGACCCCAGTGGGCAATTATCACGCCCGAAATTAACGTCTTTGTCACAATATGATGGGTTAACTTTCGGTTTTAGTGATATACTCGTATCTGTGTGTAATTTTAGAGGATGGAAATATATTAAAATTCTTAGTCCTAATCAAAATCGACTTACCTGCTTCTCTCGCCAAGTTACGCGCCTTATTCGAATGCATTTAATCTTTTTAATTTTAAAACCGTATAAGACAAAGGTAAAGACGCGATTGATGTTCCATTTTTTAAATATTTTTTTGAAAATGGAACATCAAATCAATATTTTAAAATTCTTAGTCCTAATCAAATCTCCACACGCTAGAACTTAAGTGGTCTCGGACAGTGCGGTTTCAGAGGAGCTTCCTCTAGCGTACACTTAGATTGTCGAATGAACTACCTGCTGAGGTTTTCTCATGAGACTACAGCATGGGGTTCTTCGAGTTATATTAATGTTTCTTAAGGGTTGGCAACGCGCGACATTCCTGGTGTTTCAGACGTCTATAGGCTATGGTAACCATTTATCATCCTATGGGCCGTATGCTTGTTTGCCACCTACGTAGCATAAATAAAATCATATATTCAAAACTTTACCGTTGTAGCTAAAGACATGTTTATTACTTCATAGATTTAGGTAGGTACCTATATTATTTTATTTAAATCTGCTACTATTAGTGTAGGTTATATTACAAATATTTAGCGCGAATACATAACCACCGCTGATCTTTCTCTGCAAAATAATATCTAAATCTATAAAAGTTCATTTCATACCTACAAAATAGTCTGAGTGGACACTTACCTCTCTTACTTCTCTCGCCAAGTTACGCGCCTTATTCGAATGAATTTAATCTTTTTAATTTTAAAACCGTAGGTATAAGACAAAGGTAAAGGCGCTATGTCATGTTCCATTTTCAAAAAATCCATTTAATTTATAAAATCGTATAAGACAAAGGTAAAGTCGCGATTTAATACTCCATTTTATAAAATATTTTAAAAATGGAACATTAAATTGCGCGCGTTGTGAATTTGTCACAGCGACAGCCACTGTTGCCAACTGCGCAAACATAACGAATAATTACATTGGCAAGGGCGAGAGATGTTTGTTTTCCTGCGCCCCGCACAATATGGACGGTGTTTGCGTTGCGATATTATTTATAGCCGTTCATTGCGCGCCGACAAATAGATTTTTGGCGTTATTGACACCGCCTTTTTAGGGGGAAACTGTGAATTGGAATCTTTCAACGATAGAGTTTGTCATCGGATCGGTTTGCTTTTTTTTTTATTTGAAATATCGAGGCAAAGGACAATGTAGTTTACTTACATATACGGAAGATCTTCATAAAATAAAAAGTTTAAATAAAATATTAGAAAATTGTCTGTATTAGCCGAAAATGTATAGAAATATATACATACTGTATAAAATCGAAATTATTTATATGTACGTATGTTACGCGATGTCTTCGCAAATGAGGAACAGATATATGAATTCCTTTTTATTATCGAAATGGTTTACAGACTTAATTCGTTGGGAAACTCTTCGTCATAATGTTTCAATATTATATTCTATTGCCTAATCATTAAAGGACGTGAATTCAGATGTGCGCGACAAAAAACTTGTATCTTTCTATCTTCTAACCAACTCTCCGTTGAAAGATAACATCTATAACAAACCAAAATTATTATGAAGGACGACAGTATCCGAAACATGGGCATGTCAAGTGTTGCGTTTACCGTGACATCGACAATGCCTCTGACTACACTATGTGGTACAACAGTCGTGGTAATAAATTATTATTATTTGGTATTCGTTATCTTTTAGTCAACACACACAAAAGTAAAAAAAATTCCTTTAACGTAAGAAAATGTTTTCATTCTGTATCTAGCAATCTATTTATTTTAACAATAATATAAATTAAAAGAGGCAGAATAATAAAAACGTAAAAGTTGTTGACGCGAAAACAGTTGTAAACGGCCGACATTAAAGACTTTTCAAGCAAACTCTGCCCCTTACACAATCGAACACCTTTCAAGGATGTGCCGCAGAAAGCATAATTTCACTCGACCAGAAATCCTTAAAAAAATATATAAATCTCCAACAATTTGCAACTTTATTTCCAACGTAGTAGAGTCGTTAATAAACAGCGTTGCGGATTACTAAATAGATGCTATCGGTGGATTCAGGATAATCTTTTGTTGACAGATCCAAGGTGGCTCAGGAAAGTACAAAGTGCGGTTTTCCGAGAACTGACGTCTATTAGCAGCCGCTAAAAGTGACAATGTTTCGTTTTTTTTTTTCGCAAAAATGTCTAAGGGCTTTTATAATAAGTACGGAATGAGTCACTACGGAAAATGTTGATAATAAACAATTTAATTCTAGAGTGGTAAAATTACATTTAATTACATCTACAAATTCTTAATTCAACAAACAATAACACATTTTGCTTCTGTCACATCTGTGAAAAAAAATCTATTGTCTAGTAACTTTTTGAGCGAATAACACTATAGTCGATAAGTTGCCGCAATTAATAAAAAAGATAAACTTAAATTCCAATTTCAAATTAAAGTACACTGACGGTATAGAACATTCGAATTTGAAATTGGAATGTGTTTACATGGCGGACCGTCAGTTTCGTTAGCTATTTCAGGTGAATTAAAAACTTAGGTATTTGCTACATATTTACAAACTCATTGTAAAATAAACAATGTATTTAAATCGTTACGCATACGTATCGTATCATATCTGATATCTACACTTACAATTTCTTATAATAATATGTCATCACTTTGATATAGCTCGTCATTTTTTTTCAACACAAAGGAATCACAAGCGTGATCATAGCCCCTCAATTTACCGAAAGAAACCTCAGGTAACATGCAGAAAAAAAAATAAACGTGACAAAATGTCTGTAAACATGTACCTACGTACCTTTGCCAACAAAAGAATAAAAAAACTTTTGAATTTTGCAATTCGAATCCTCAAAGGATGCATCGTCAGAGTCGTGACGAATGTTCCATTCAAATTTCAAATTTGGAAGGCGTTCCACGTGTGAGACTATTTATTTTTTAAACTGCTGTGTTGCAATAGCGAAGAAAATTACCGCCGGGGTTGGTAATTGTAAAATAGTTAGATTGAATAAAAAAATGCGAGCATCGTTGCTTATAATTGATACTGACAAGCGTTCTATTGCATGAAGAGAAGTTATTAAATGTCGAATGAGCCGTGAATAATACAAATGTATTACGCTCACTTGCGCACTTTTTATAAGAATTTATTGACTTCTAACGATACTGCAATTTACTTACTCTATTTGCTATAGAAATTTAATATAATGCGAAACTTGAGCGATCAACATTTCATCTACTTTATAGTTTAGAGATTATAGCCGCGTCTGATAGTAGCGTGCGTTCTATAGATATCAATTTCCAGCATTATAAGATCTACTTCTGCATTTATTGCAAAATAAACTGGGATAACTACATTAAATACAATTAAATAAAGTTAGTCAGGATATCTTAATGAATATTGTCTTCGAGATAACTAATACTAAATCTAACGTTTCCATACTTTCCCTGTCGGATTTTACGTGATTCGTTTATTATTTCTGACCAAAGCAATGTAGGTGTCTTGTATGGATATACACATAGGTTTTTGTTTTTTAAAATTAGATATTATTTGTTAAACTCCTAAAATTTTTGAAGCTATTTTAATTTCTTTTTAACGAAACTTATACTTGTTGTCTACAAAACTCTGTAGAATATGAATTAAGTTTTAAGATGCTTAAAGCAAACTATGAAAGTACCTATCATTTGGTAAAAGTTCATCTTTAATGAATATATGATGTTGTACAATTTGCATATACGTACTTTTATTTTCTTATTGTAACTTTTAATTTAGACATGTATGAGGTAACAATTGAAAATTATCAATTCCATAGTGCAATACATTAAGTACAATATAATCAATTTCTTCTTTTGCTTTTTGTTTTTATTGTACCCAATTAAAATTGTCATCAAAACGTTAAAATAAATAACAATTTTTTTTCTTCAATGTTGTTAAAATCGCTATATAGTTCATTGTGCATTACATTACAATAATTCTGACAACATTTTGTACGTAATTGTTATAAAAGTTTTAAAATTATTTTCATTTTCATTCTGTAAAACATTATTTGTATTATTGTATTATTTATTATTTTTAAACCACACCATTCAAATTATTACCAACAATGTCCAAATTAACATATTAATCGGGCAACCCGTTCGAAATTTTATTGACATTTATTTTTTATTTTTAATATAATTCTCCGCTTGTTACAGACCAACCATAAAAATGCCATCGCCGGTCCAAATTAATTGTGCAACGTTATAAAAAACGACATCGACCATGTCGATACACACACGAAAGAGGCTGTTGCGGTGACTACCTACGGCGGACAATAGCAATATGGCGTTATTAACTAACTCGGCGACAGCTACTGGCCCGACAGCGACTGGGCCAGCTGCGCCACAAGCGCACCACTCTACAACGCCACTGCACCACTATTTCCACTACTTGAAGCAACCGTCGCCTCTCGCGCAGAATCCTTACGCGCACCACTCCAGCGCTCATCACATGGGGATGGGACCGGGGCCTTTGGGGAGCTTGGGGCCGTTTGGACTGACGCATCATGGCCTGGAAGCTGTCGGGTTTCCCCAAGGTAAGTGACTTAACCTCTTATTTGCGAAGGAGCCAATTATTGGCCTCGGACACTATAGCCTCATCTGTGAGTCTTGTAATTAGTCTCACGGATGGGGCATTAATGTCATTTTGATAGCTAACAGTTGAGAGTTTCCATATTTAGTAATTAAGTGACTGTGTTTTTATGTTTTTACTGGTTTGCACCACTTTTTGTCTATGCACAAATATCTCATTTTTTATGTAACTGGAATCGCAATCCAGTTGACAATACATTTGTTGTAAAGTAGTAAGGCTGTATAATACTATTAATTATTGATATAGTAATAAACAGCATCATGGACATTTTAGAATACAGTGTGCCGCTTGTAGTCGCCTTCACAAGCGGCACACTGTATTCTACAAACTCTACCAATATCATTATCATACGTTACCATTTCTAAAGACTCAATTGTCTTGCCTCCATTCCTTTTATTGTTAAAAGTATTGGAACAAAGCATAGAAACTCCAATAATTTTCTACAATAGGTATCCTCTAGATATAATCAAGAATTATAACAATATTTAATCAACAATTTAACAACTGGTTTTAAGAAAATAATATTTATTTACTTATTGCGCGTAATTTGTATTTAGATGAATATTATTACAACTTCTTAGAATTTGAAATTTAATTCGAAATTTAAATTCAAGCGTAAGTAGAATTTCTCGTTTGTTGTCTTTAGCAAATGCAAAAATAACTGTTATATTATTAAGATTACTGGCCAGTGATAAACTCAAACCAAAAATAATAAGGCTCATGATAATGAAAAAAGAAATAAAAATGAATTTGGAACGCGTACAAATGACAGGATCGCATTTTGTCTGACAGCGTGATGGGCTATAGGGGTTCACTTCCCGACTCAAAACTTCAATGATCGTGAATTAAAATTCGATATATACCAGAAATTTGTGCTGATTAAAAAAATAATGTTACAACTCTATCAGACTTTTTTAACAGTAATCAAGCTCGAGTCATTTAGAATAATATAATGTTTGTATGAAACTATGCAAGCAATTTTTTTTTATTTACTTATAATAGAACAAAAGGTGTTGTAGCACATAAAATAGAAAACAATAAACAAAGATTGTTTTTATATGACACACTAGCACTATATAACACATACACTAGCTGACCTATCAAAGTTCGTTCCACCCCAAATATTCTTAAAAATAAATCAATTTGTTCTTTAAATTTCATCGAATAACCCGTTCCATACAAATATTACGAGAAAATGATATCTTCATAGTTTTTTAAATATTTATTCTTATATTTGAGACGTAGACAAACAGATTATAAAAATCTAGCCCGTCATCCTTGACTTATAGATAGTGCAATTAACCCCACTTTGTCTTATTTGTATGTATGTATTAATAAATTATCTATATTTATACATGCGAGAAAGAGATAGAGAAATACCCCGGACGGAGATAGGTACAAAATTAACCTTCCTACTCTGAAAACATGAGCATAGCCGGAAGCTACTTAACTATTAAAAATCTATTAAGTCCGCATTACACAGAAACAGTTTGTCAGTACGTTTAAATATACGTAAATATCAATTAGAAACGTGTTACAACGTCGTTACAAGTCAACAGTTCGGCGGCCCACCTACGCTACCAGTTACGACTTTTTAATATTGTATCAATAACTTTTAAAAAGACATTAATATTTGATACTGAAATGCGAGATATCATTCTATCTTGCATTGGTATTATTGTGTATTAAAAAATTACATCATGACATTTCAATTAGCATACATCACTGGCGGCAGAGTTCAGTGCTTGCCTCAGATAGCGCTGCCCGTTTTTGATGGTGAAGCGAATGCATGGTTGACGTTTCAGTAACGATTTGATTCTGTTGCAGTATTTAGTATATTTAATAGTGACGATTTTTAAGCACTTATCTGAGTCTACCTCTGATTTGATGTAACATATAGGTGTACGTAAATTACATATGAAAGTACTTTTGTATTTTAATTAAAATTAAAATATATTTATTCATGTGATCTACATGAATAAAATAATAACTAAATATAAAAACTCAAAATTCTAAATATCTTTATTCATGTGGGTCTATTACAGACTCTTATGATATGTCATATCTACCGTCAGTTTGAAATGCTTTTGAGCTGAGAGGAACTGACAAGAAACTCAGCTCGTTTCATTTATATACACATTTATATACAGACAGGTTTTTTTATTATGCTTTTATTCTTTTGTGTTATGTAGAGATAGTAGAACGCTAATAAAATGAAAATGCGATAATATATTATTTTTATAGTTTATTGTTATTGTATTACAATAAATCGATATCTAGTAATAATTTTATCAACTTTTATATAGATTACCTGAGGTGCTTGTCTATCTAAAATACTTTATAACTTAGTGAAATATAACAAAACATATTATTATAAATTAATTTTGAATTTTGTTTAGTTATTAGAAATAATAATATAAATTACCCAACAAGTTCATTTCAGAGAAACCTCTCTGAAACGATTTTCAGTTTGAAGTGTTCAGTCAAATACAGATTATAAAATTTTCAGAAAAAGTTCGTTTATTTTCCATCACATTAATAAGAACATCGTTGATTCTCATATTTTTTTTAATTTAAGTAGGTAAGTACTTATTCTAAGAAAATAATACAATTGATAGGCTATTACCAATGTTAAAAATTTTCTAGTACTTTATCTATAGAAAAGTCTGTCTGTATTATATTTTAGTTTATCTGTTACCACAGATTAAATCTTAAAAAAAAAAGCATAAAACAGACCAAAACTTGTTTAAAAAATCAAATAAACTAAACAGACTACTTATTACAACAATAATATCTAACAGACGTTACTCTGATTGATCTTAATATTTAATTCAACCTGCCAGACGCGACTGCCAAAGCCGCAAAATTAAAATATTCGTGAAAATTTCTAACGTTTCAAATTTACTGCGCAATTTTCTTCGTTCATAATTCGTTCCGTAAGAACCATCCTTCTTTTTTATTGTTTTTTTATACTTTGTGTATAAAACAACTAGCTGACTCGGAAAATGTTGTTTTGCTATATATGTATTTCTGGCTACACTTATTACCTAAGGGTATAAAAATTGCTTACAATTATATATTAATCCTTAGACTTGCTTAAATATACCAAAAAATTCAGAAAAATTGTTTTTGCTATTCCGGTTCGAGTCTAATCGAGTTCCATAATGAACTCTATGACATAATTTTACATAATATAAAATGAAGTCGCTTCCTCTGTCTGTTCGCTTAGATCTTTTAAATTACGCAACGGATTTTAATGAACTTTTCAGCAATAGATAGACTGATTCAGAGAAAAGTTTATATGTATAATATATGCGAGGCATTCGAAGATTTGTAATGTATCGTGCGAAGTCGGGACGGGTCGCTATTAGATAAAAACCTGTAGTATTAGATAAAAAACAGATGAATTAAATAGTTTAAGTCGTACTCAAGTTACGACGTGACCAAGGAAAGTAGGGATTCATTTTTATGTAGTTGGCAACAGACATAACTAGCAACCTGCTGAGAAATCACGTCAAAACAACGAAGCGTTGAAAAGCAAAAGCGTTGCATAATTTACGTAGCAAGAAGACATCCTTGGAAATAATCAAAACAGCCCGCTCGCCCCCTCGTAAGCCGCTTATGCCCCCACCCCGGGGACCAGTGTTGCCACGCTACCCCCAAAATGTGGGAGAATCGGAAATCGCTCCTTGTTAGTTGGTTTAATTAGTATCAAGTTTGAGTTTGGATGTTCGTATTGCTATGTATTGTTTTTTATTTGATGCATGTGGTTTTTAGGGTCCTCATTTAATGGAATTAAGTTATTTTTAATTAGTAAACTTTCATGTTCTCGGTCGTTGAGCATAAAATATGGTTGAGTACAATTATGGCGGTCGCAAACGTCATTTTTCGTGCGGAATTTTGATCGGTTTACGACTGATATTAAATCGTTTCTTTTTTATATAAATATACCTAATAGCATATGCTGGTGGTCACTATATTCTTCCTTATTATGTTTAAACATGAATCTATATTTTACTGCTTATATGTAATTATATTCGAAAAGACACATCAGTTTCTTGCCAGTTCTTCATCGGCTTAAATTACGTTCCGACCTGACGGTAGATTTGATGGTAAATGGTAAATATCACCTATTATATATAAAACCAATTCGTTTTAAATGATTTTCAATTCGTATTTTACATGTGAAATAAATATATCCTTCTCAAAACAAACTGTTGTCATAGATATATAAATTTTTTTTCTAAATAGGTCTTGCCTACTGTTGTTCTGCCGAAACGTAGTGTTCATTTGCTCAATGGTCTAAAATGCTGCATAACAATCAATAAACAATAACCCAAATACAAATTATTCTATTTTCTTAGACGCCAACATAAAAGTACCATAGATTAAGAATTTCAAAAGTGGAATCTTTTGGTGTTCTTTATTCAAAAGGGACTTCTCCGAAGCGGTCGGATTAGGACTCCCTCGCTGGCTGAACGCAGTTCGAAATTCGAAAACCGCTGCGTTCGAATATACAGCGAATCTTTCTGCATACATGAACAAAATGTAAAGATGGTTTCCTTAGAATATTCTATTTCTAAGAATAGCTACTGTATTCATGGTGGGTAGATATTACTTGAAAATAGTAACATTTGTGGACGAAAATATATCAATGAATATTATATCTAAACTAATATAATGCAAAGGAAATATTTTATTATTGTTTGTAAATTGGGTCGACAGAAAGTTAAAGGAGTCACAAAATTCTTGTAAAAAAATAATGAAACCTAGGACCCCTCCCACTTTCCTCAGAAGAGGGGTTTTGTGACATCACATTTCTATTATAGTATTAAAATTCGAAATTTAAACTTAAAACGTAGCCATCTTTGGCTAACAGGGTATAGCTAAAAATTATTTAAATAAATCTGTCAAATCTTTTCTTAGATTACCACACACAAAGATTCCTACCACACATAATTCTTCTTATAAAATAATAATTTTTCTTATAAAATAAATCTTCTTTTATTCATATTTATTGTACGAATGTACTAAATGTTTTTTGACTTCAAGTTTACTCCATAAACAATTTATTTAGAAAACACTATAGGCATTTTTTTTATTATTTTTTTCATCAAAAATCGATTCTATTTGTGAAAAGTTAATAGCCATTTATTATTATTTTTTAAATAAAATGCTTCATTTCGAAAATGGAACGTCGAACATAGATCGCCGATTTTGTTTTCTTACCTCTTGTATTGTATTGTAAGGTAAGTAGGTATATATGTACTTACCATCCAACAATTTCTAAGGACATTATCCGTCCACTGTTCGATTCATAAAAAACAAAACGTTTTAATCCTAAAAAGGGTTGTTCTCCGAAACTGCAGTATTTTTTATCGCAACTCGGATGGATCTGGAAGGAACGTTTTATCGCGCCATTTTTTTGACATTTATTGTTAACTTGAGAACGGATTCATAAATAAAATGTTGGTTTTTAATATTGCTCTATTATTTCTACGAAACATATATGTTATAAACTTATAGTGTGTGTATATTTTCATTTTTGTTTTAAATGAAGTCTAACCTTTGGAAAATGTCTTCCATTACTGTTAACACGCAGGCAAAACTAAAAAGTAAATTTGTTTCTAACGTACGAATTATTAATGATTAGGTAGGAAGTTTTAGTTTATAACGTAATCATTAATAATTCACGATACGGTTAAGTTTAGCTTAAGCTGTTTTGTACATAAGCATAATAAAAAATATACATTATTTACTTTAAATTTGTAAAAAATTTGCTTATTGGTATATAGAGAACTTAAGTTAAGTCAATCTTTAGTAAATAAAGAATTAATTGGTCAAAAAATAAGAAATACATTTAAGTTTTTTTTACTAGTATAAATTTTGTTTGCCTATATTAAATTATCCATTATCCATATAGATATGTGAAGTAATCCGTGTGTAAAGAATAGGAAATTTATAAAGTAATATTATTGTTCCGGTTGCGGGTTCGATTCCTTACATGATACGATTTATGTATGTTTTTGTATTGGTGTATAAGTGTTTCTATCAATTGTCTAGTAAGAAACTCTGCTTAGCTTGGTACAATGTGAAATGTCCAAATTATTATTATTTTAATGACAATTCGAAATACAGAACTAACTGAATAAGATTGATACCATAATTTGCGATGTTAGGATTGCTTTAGGCGGTTTTTGATATTCTTTTTAATTTAAAAAAAAAATGAAAACACTTGAATCTAGTTCTTCTAAATTGAATCTGCGTACTGAACTGGTCGGTGAAAAAAATATTGATACTAAAAACCTGACGATCATGACCTACATAAATAATTTATTTTTGATTTAATTTGATTTGATAATACATTAATAATGATAAAATTTCATGTTACACTAGTGACTAGTGGATAAAAAAGTGATATTATTTCGTTGTTCAGCAAATCTGACAGATACAGTTTTATACAATGTAGAAGTTCAATGGCTTAGATGCAGCATGAAAATCAAAAGGTTCCTAATAATAACCATATCAATAAAAACGACATTACAAACAAAATTAACGACTTGCGACCTATTAGATTTAAAGCCCAATACACATTTAATACGGGAATAAAATTAATCCGCGCCAACTTCCACTTTTAATCCTATACCTCTCTCTTTCGTTTACACGCAAAATGCGTATAGGGTCATCTTTTTCGCGCCATAGACGCTACTCAGCGTAACGATGGCAGCTGGGCGTTCTTTTTTTGAAATTCATTTTTTTCATTGTACTTTTCCTTTTTATCCCTTAGCGTTTTATACGGCCAGTTGGTTTTTTTAATCTTTGGTCGTATAATTAATTGATTTTTTTTTCTCTCCGCTGTATCAATTTTCTATCGGAATCAGGAAGCAGGATCTGGACGTAAGAATTCCATTGTTGATATCGAAAATTAAAACGATGAAACTTTTTTTTCTTTCGTTTGATGTTTTATAACCTTGTTTCATATTTTTGGGTTAGATTTATATTATTCAGATAGTATAAGATCCACGGAATACAAATATTTGTATTAGTCTGCGTGTTTTCTAAGTATAATGTATGTATTTACAAAATTGTATTTATTTCTATCAGTTGTCTAGTACCCATAACAAAAGCTCTGTTTACCATGGGACTACATGGCGCTGTGTAAATTGTCCAGGGTTATTATTATTAAAATAGTTATAGGATGTCATCCACCCTTGTAACATGTAGGTGACATAATTCCATAAGTCCATGGAAAATGTCCCTAAAACTTTAATGGCTTCCCAATTTGACACAATGCCCTAGTTATTGATTGTACATCAACCTCGTATTAACTTATATATATAGGTATCTATATGTACTAACTAAATCTATTATTACAAATAAATTATTTATATAAAAAAACATCTATTACAAAGAGCAACACACAAGTTTCTTGCTCATTCTTCTTGTGATGAATCTGCATTCCGAATGAGTGGTAGAATCAAAATATGACTATTCAAAAGTGCTTGTAATGAGTTTATTTGAATAAAGATTATTTCTAATTCTATTTCTAAATAAAATTGTAGTCTGTTTGTAATTTCAAATTAACAGCTTTTCACTATATGCATATGAAATTACGTATACAGTACTTACATCAAAAATTTATTTTAAACAAGATCATCCGTCTGTCTGTTATAATTTCACGAAACGGCTAGACTGATTTTGACGAGACTTTGTTCCTCTCTCTCCAATGTTCTAAGCAACTTAGGCTATTTTTTAATTTTAGATTTTTTTAATTAAAAATAATAAGGTACCAGCTAGTAGGTAATAAATAAGTACCTTCTAAACTGTTATATCTCTTATCAAGTATGAAGCTTTAACGGTCCTGTTGGCCTAGTGATTTACATGCCCTAACATGCAATGGTTAAGGGTTCGATTCTCCCACGATATCATCATTACATACTTGGTTTAAACAAAGTCGCTATCGCTGTCTGTATGTCCCTATGTATGTTTAAATCTTTAAAACTACGCAATGGATTTTGAAGCGGTTTTTTTTATAGATATAGTGATTCAAGAGGTAGGTTTATATGTATAATACATGTACACCCGTGCGAAGCCGGGGTCGGTAGCTAGTAAATATATACAAAAACAAGTACAAGTATTCGTATAGATAGTGTGCGGTTCGATGCCCGTGTCGTCTACAATTCTACAACAAAACGTATCCACACGTATCGATTAAAGAAACCCAACATTTATAATCCGAGGAGTCACGCGCCACGCCGGGCGGCAGACGGTGTCAAGTGACACTATTTGAGTTTTGTATCTAAAAAACATTAAAGCAAATTTTCCTATAAATTTATTTGTTTATTTATTTATATATCTACTTTGAGTTTAAGCAAATATATAAAAATACTATCACGACTTTAATTAAAGGTGGGATAGGCAGATATCAACGGAGAGTCAGTCTGAAATACAAATAATCATGGATTTCTTTGGTATCTATCAGATTCGTATAATGAAGCACGGTTTTATAAGCTTACGGTAACCGCTTCACCATCAGGCGTGCCGTATACACACAATAAAAACTAACTTGCATAAACTAAAAATGTCTTATGAACAAATTATTTTAACTGTAACTTGACAATAAATAGGTCCATAAGGCTGGCCGGATACCCAAAATAAAAACTAACTTGCATGAACTAAAAATGTCTTATATGAACAAATTCAACTGGAACTTGACAATAAATAGGTTATTTTTACAACAACCATAATGACTAGTTTGACCATAAACCAATACTAAAAATACCAACAGCCAAGTGAAACCGGGAGCGTTGGTGTTTTTTTTTTAATAACTTCTTTTTTTTTTAATAAAGAGTCCTTCACACGCGTGAAATCGAGGTCAGTGACGGTTGTCGTGCGATGCGGTCACCTTAAATTAACTATCATATTTTATATGCGATGGACTTATAGGACACTTACGGAGCTGTTATAACCGCACAATAATAATAATAACAATCTCAGAACAATTCACACAGCGCCATCTAGACCCAAGTTAAGCTAGATGAAGCTTGTGTAGTGCGTACTAGACAACTGATATAAATACATTGATACATTTTTCTTTGTAAATACATATTATACATAGAAAACACCCAGACCGATACAAACAATCATACTTATGAATATAAACGTTTGTGCCGATCGACGAATCGAACCCATGACCATTGGAAGTAAGGCGGTGTGCTAAACCACTAGAGCACCGAGACCGTCGATATTATTATTACTGTTAAATATACTTAATGTAATAATGTAACGTAATTTTCTATTGGAATTGTAACTTAATTATTCCACCTCGGAAAGCAGATTCAGTCAAAACGAATGAGCAAAGAACTTGCCCTTGCGAGTAGCTGTTTCACATAAATATTGTATTGTTGAAAATGTAAAATCTCGGTACAGATAACAAATATGAGTACACCGTAATTATAAATTAAGTCACCACTATTACATGTTGGATAATCCGCGAAAACATGAACTACTTAACTGAATAATAATATATATTATTCATTACGATAATACAATTTATTAGGTTTTAGCTGTCCGCGTGGTATCTTAAATATTTCTAAATTAAAATAATTTTTCTAAAATAAAAGTATTTTTATTTTTTTTATTTTTACACTTTTTTGCACCAGTTACAGAAACTATTAATTACTATACAAATTTGTATAACAATGACGAGTACAAAAGGCGGCCTTATCGCTAAGCAATCTCTTACAGGCAACCTTTAGGTAGACAGTGAAAATATAAGAAAAAGAGTAGGTGGTACAAATGACAACACAACTAAGATGGGTATAAATAATACATGCAAATATACATAAATATATATAGACATACATATGTACATACCTACATAAACATACATAAACTTAATAATACACATATCCATGAAAAGTTTGAAGGAAAGAAAGGGACTATAAGAAAAGGGAAAAGTAGAACTAAAGGGAAAGGAAATGAGTTTTTACTGATGCTTTAAAGCTAGCAAGAGATTGAGCGCGCCGAATAGGAGCGGGAAGCGAGTTCCACAACCTAACAGCCTGGACAGAAAATGATTTTGAATAGAAGGAAGTGGAGTGATTGGGAAATCTAAGACGGAGATTGTTTAAAGAAGCCTAAGTTACTCCATCAATTACCTGTCAATAAATGTCCCGTCAAAATCGATCCATTTCCGAGATTAGCCGGAACAAACAGGCAGATAGACAGACAGAAAAATTCAAAAAAATGTTATTTTAATGTATTTTTGTCAAATAGTGTTTTTTGTTTTATAATAAATTTATATTCATATGCATGTAGTAAAAAACGGTTTATAAATATTACAAACAGACACTCCAATTTTATTTATATGTATAGATGATAATACAATCTATTAGTTATTAGAAAATGATAAACTTATCTATTCTGTATAAAACAGTTCAATAGATAGGTAAATTCATTGTTTTATTATAGTTCAATGTTATACTTTCATATCTAGAATAATAAATTACTTTAAATCGATTTTTGTTCAAAAAATAATTTCCGACTACTAACAAAGAAAAGATCTAATCACTTGTTTGTACTAGTCATTTAAACTATATATATACGTAAAATATGCAAATACTTATCGTAATCACTAGCCATTTATAAAAACTCTGTATAATCACACTATCTCTCTCTCAATAAATTCTCTTTCCGATATCCTTCCTTTCTACTAAATTATCTCTTTCTTAATTGCATACTGCATAATTACTGTGTATAGATTTTTAATTTTTAATTATATATTTTATGTATGTTATGTATAATGTATGTATATGTATTTATATTGTGTGTGTGTGTATATAAATATATGATATATTACTATTATTATTTATGTTTATTCAATCCATCTTGCGCCATCCACCACCTTCTGTCTGCAAGGTGCAATAAAGAGTTATAAATAAAATGCTTAGTAAGTATCTAATAACTCGATATAAGGCAACTGAATTATATATCTCCACAATTATAATCCCTAATGGGGTAGTCTGAGGCATTATATCCTATTATTGACACAGATAACATAATATCTGTTGACGTCGTTACCGCTTAAAGCAATCTCTTACAGACAACATACGAGATCGAAGCTTTAAGTAAATGAAAGGTATATAGTGTACTATAAAAATAGATACAGATAATATATAAATACAATGCGAAGGGTATTGCCAGCAATGTACCATGTCGGGTTGACCTCCACGCGGTTCCCCCTGGAAACCATCGTGATAAATTCCTGATGTATATGATAGACAAACTGATCTGACCTCATGCTCATCCTGTCATCCTCCATTGGTTCCCCGCCAGCCGTCTATAAAAATAACTGTATGTATAGAAATATTTTGTATTTTTATAAAAAATGTTTCTATATTGGTATATTTTATGCAGTCATCTGCAATAGTATTTAAGTCTAACTTGATTCTGTCTCAAATCATTAACAGCAAATAAATTGTCTATCTATCTATCTCAATCAAAAATATTGCTGACGTACTGGCCATATATTTTCTATTAAGAATTTTATTATATATTTTTGTATACCGAATGTATTCGGTAATGTATTTCATAGACTGTAGTCTAAGAAATTTTTTTGACAACACAACATACAGACACATAACAGACAACAACATAAATTATCTATCTATCTATCTCAATGTTTTAAAGTTAATGTATTGAAGAGGGAAATGTATTATTGATAATGGTAACTTGTTTTACATGGCAATAATTTTAAGTTATATTCTACGCTGCTCCCTGAAAACATTGGTGTTAATTCTGATTCGTATGTACTTATTGATTTGACTCTATTCTCATTCCATCATCATTCACTAATATCCCGAGCGGATACCGTTACCACAGAGCACATTCCGTCAACGACCATAAAAATAAAAAACACTGTCACACCGGAATGATCTGTAATATCGGAATAACAGCTCCATACAAGTATAAACCGTCATAAATAATATTAAATTTATCATTTATGAATTCCAATGGAAAGCCGCTACCGTGTCGGCGCCCTTTGACGCCCCGCCATCTTGCGCGGCCATGTTTGTTTTATTTTTTCTTGTTAACTTTTTTAATGCAATGCTCTTGTCAGCGTCATCCGTTATCAGTACACGTCAGTCGGTAGGTTGTTTTAAAAATATAATTTGCTACTTGATCTGTAGATTGAGGCCTCATAGTTTTTTGTTTGTTAAAACTATTAAGTTTTAATGCATTATGGTCTTGTCTGTGGGATAACCGGATGGTTTTGTGTAATCTGTTGATTTAGTATTGCTCGAACAAAAAATGCGAGATAATGTGTATATTAATACATTAAGCAAGTACTTAGTACAGAGCAAAGGGAATTGTTAGAAATGTAGTCCACATTGTTGGCACCATCGCTAGCCATGTCAGGTTGACCACCACGCGGTACGCCCCTAAAAACCCTCGATATAAATTCCTGATGAATTTACCACGATGTGCTAACTGACCCGACTTCATGTTCATCTTATCATCCTCCACTGGTGCCCCGCCGCTGTAAACCGTTAGCGCAAGCGGGTGCACCATTCCATTGTAATCCATTAAAAATACATGTTTTTTTTATCGAAATTACGCTAATTTAGGTGTACGGAAGGTACATTTAAACTTTATACGAAGGAGTGCAGTAAGCTAATATTTTTTTTTTATAATAATGTTTAAAACATATTACTAAAATTGTAAACGCAAGAGTCTGTCTTTGCGGATGGATAGATAGAGATATATGTGTGTTATTCTTTCACGCAAAAACTACTGAATGGATTTTAATGAAACTTTACGATAATATAGCTTATACATAAGTATGACACATAGGCTATAAACTCGCGGGTAAAACCGCAAGCACAGTTAGTACTTAGTACATTATATTAATAAAAAATGATATTACTAAATATACCTAAGTACTGTTTTACGTTTGACATACAAACAAACATTACTAATTTAGGTTTTATCAATATAACCTAAATAAGATTACCACAATACGAATCGGTTAAGCAGTTATTGAGATTAGCACACACCGACAAACAGATAAAAATTCTTACAATCATTTTTACCTTTTTGGTTCTATAAGATGAACATCTTTTAAGTACCTACAGACATGACCTGTCACATTTATATTATGTAGCTGTAGCTGGCCGTGCAAACGTTGTTTTGCCATGTAAATTAAAATACTAAAATCTCTGTTCAAAAATAGGGGTTGATGGTAGTGGGGTGAAAATTTAGGGTTATATATTTTTTAATGTCAAACGATAAAATATAAAATAAATGATTTTGTCAAAAAAAATTGTGTTGGGCCTCATCGCTTAAGGATATAAAAAAATATTGATATATAAACAATATTTTCTAGACCTACCGATATAAAATTTAATCATAATCTGTTAAGCCTTTTCGGAGAATATGGCAACTGACACTGTGACACGAGAATTTCATATATTAGTTTACCTACTGGCTTCCCGCCCCGGCTTCGCACGGGTGTACATGTATTATACATATAAACCGTCCTCTTGAATCATTCTATGTATTGCTAAAAACTGTATTAATATCCGGTGTGTAGTTTAAAAGCTCTAAGCGAACAGACAGCGTAAACGACTTCATTTTATACTATACTAGCTGTCCCGGCAAACATTGTTTTGCCTTAAAATAAATAAAAAAAATTTAGGGGTGTACTAACATTTAGGGGGATGAAAAATAGATGTTGGCCGATTCTCAGACCTACTCAATATGCTCACAAAATTTCATGAGAATCGGTCAAGCCGTTTCGGAGGAGTATGGGAACGAAAACTGTGACACGAGAATTTTATATATAAGATGAAGATAAAAATAAAGAAAGATCTATTTTCTTCGCGTATATACAGACAAATTATTCCCATTTAAATTATTTGAGGGTTTAAAGTTTGGATACTAAACCAACCCTCCAATGTCACCATTGAAAAACCCCAAAGTGTTGCGTGTGAAAATCCACACTTGTGTTTACGGCCGGTCTATCAGGCCCCCGCTGTGTAGTGGGTATCGCTCCTCGTTCTTTCCTAAGGTTGCCAACTCCAATAAAGTTTAATATTAAAATTATTTATTTATTTATACAATTCCAATGCACAAAATACCAAGGTAAAAGTATGTATTTTTAATGCCACATTATAAAAAAAATTAAATTTGTCGAAAAAATAAAAATAATATGTTAGGGGTGGGCAACCCTTATAACTTAGGGGTACGAAAAATAGACAGTAGCCGATTCTCAGTCCTACTAAATATATAAAATTTCATAAAAATCGGTCAAGCCATTTTGGAAGAGAATTTTATATACATATATGATGACTTTGACCGCAAGCTAGTTTTTTTTATATAACTAAAAGAATTGTTTCCAGTTATATAAAAAATACAACCCATTACTGACAACCCTACCGAGTGATCACTCGCCTGTAGCTAAAACGAAGACATTCTGCAGATTGCGCATGATTTGGCTTGGCATTGTTTTGTGACGCTATTTTACATAATTCTAATTTTTCATACTAATATTCAATTCTTTTATATTTATTTATAGTAGGTATATAAAGTAAACCTATGTTTATGAATTCATTTTGAATTTTTTTCGAAACTAAAAGAGATTTTTGTTTACCATAAAATTATTCATGTTCAAACCCGTTTAAATATATAAATAGCAATTTAAATTTGCTTTAAACTGATTAAGTTTATCTAGATCTTTGGTACTACTGTAAAATATTTGATGATTCTTTTCATATAGCAAATTCACCAGGAATTTACCACGATAATTTCCAGGGGAAAACGCGTGGAGATCAAACTGACATGGTATAATAGTTCATATTACTAACAATAACCTTCCCTCCATAGGCAGTATAAACATAAATATATATAATAATAAAATATCTGTGGACAGTACACAGCGTCATCTAGTCCCAAGCTAAGCAGAGCTTGTGTCATGGGTACTAGGAATATGTATATACTTTTTATTTATAAATATATAATATACATAGAAAACACCCAGACCGATACAAACAATAGTCACGAATACAATTGTTTGTACTGTGCGAAGAATCAAACCCCTAGACCACCAAGGCTGTCAATAGAATACAAGTTACCTGACATAAATATAGAAACATATGGACTGATACAAACAATCACACTTATGAATAAAAATATTTGTACCGTGCGAGAAATCGAACCCGCGACCATCGGATGTAAGGCGGTGTGTTAAATTGCTGGACCACCGAGACCATAGTGTTTAGTAACAAAGTATCGGAGGCTTTTCACCCCCTAGTAGTGAGTGTGCGAATGTTAACACTCCACTATGTTTATTTATGCAATGGGCCTATAAAGTCCACCCCCGGGGTAGAGGGTTACACAGACTGACAAACTGACGTATCTTTACCTTTAGTTATATATATATGTTTATCGCAGATTTTTTTAAATTTAAATTTTATTGATTTTTAGCGGGCTAAAGCTGTTAGCATTCTCTACCAGCCAACCTTAGGAAGTATAGAGATACTCGATGACGATTTAGTTTATTAAATAAAACGTATACATATAATAAAATTAGATTGTCTGTTTGTAATATTGAAAAAACCGTTTTTTACTACATATATATGAATAAAACAAAAATTTAGGGGTGGACTACCCCTAACATTTAGGGGGATGAAAAATAGATGTTGGCCGATTCTCAGACCTACTCAATGCGCTCACAAAATTTCATGGGAATCGGTCAAGCCGTTTCGGAGGAGTATGGGAACGAAAAACTGTGACACGAGAATTTTATATATAAGATAAATACGAAAAACATAAAGTTAAATTCCACACGGACGAAGTCGCGAGTACAGCTAGTTATATAATATATTAAATTGATATACATATAACAGTTTATTTAAAAGAGCAACACGCAAATATTTATATTTATTATTACTAGTATTTACATAACCTAATTGTACAACTAAGGACCTAAAATTAAAAAGCTTAAAAAAATAAATATAATATGATGACTAAAATATATTATTAAAAGGGGTCCCTTTAGGCAACGTTCCGAAGATACTGGCAGCGTTCCCTCTTTGAATAGCTAGACGACATATAACAGTATACATGCACATAATAAACTGCATACAAACAACGTGAGTTTCTTGTCAGTACTTTTCATCTCGAAATCATTCCGAACTGACGGTAGATTTGACATATCATAAGAGTCTGTAATGGATCTACATGAATAAAGATATTTTGAATTTTCAAGAATGTCTTTAGGGACTGGAACACGTATTAATGTTTACCATCAGATGGGCCGTATGCCTGATTAATAAACAGTTATGCCTTAAGAAACCTTAATATAGCCTTCTTGAAAAACCCCATGCTGTAGTCTCACGAGAAAACCTCGATAGGTAGTTCATTCCACAATGTAAGTGTACGCGGGAGGAAGCTCCTCTGAAACCGCACTGTCCGAGACCACTTAGGTTCCAACGTGTGGGGTTGAATTCCCTGTCGATGGTGAGCGGTGCGATGGTAAATGGTAGCCATAGGCATATAATCCATCATCTTATTTATATGTATAGTTTGTTTATAATATCTTAATCATGATTATAAGCGCGAAAGTTTGTAAGTATGGATGTTTGTTACTCTTTCACGCAAAAACTACTGAACGGATTTTGATGAACTTCACAGTAATATAGCTTATGCATCAGAATAACATATAGGCTATATTTTTATATATTGAAATTTAACGCGGGCGGAACCGCGAGCAAAGCTAGTATAATATATATATATAACGATATCTACATATAAATCCCATCCCGCACCCTGTCTGTCCGTCTCGTCTCACGCTAATTGAAAAGTCAACACTGTGTTTGAACACAACACTGTTTTAGTGTTTGTTTGTGTTTTTTGTTGAGTGCACGCTTCACGCCCTCCGTCCTCGGGGTCTGAGGGTACAACTTAATGTTATCTCACACACGGGGCCCACAGATCGATGGTCAATTGTATTATAATTGCTGATCCTATGATATCGGAGTCTCGGTCGTCTAGTGGTTTAGCACCGCCTTACTTCCGATGTACGCTGGTTTGATTCCTCGCACGATAAAATATTTGTTTTCATGAGTATTATTATTTGTATAGGTCTCGGTGTTTTCTATTTATAATATATATGTATTTACGAAAAAAATGTATCTTCATATGTATTTGTATCAGTTATCTGGTACTCATAACACAAGGTTTAGTTAGCTTAACTTGGGTCTAGATGGCGCTGTGTGAATTAGAATAGAATAGTAGTAGATAAAAAACAAATAGAATTCAAAAGTGCTTAATAATTTGAATAAATGATTTTCTATTCTATTCTATTCTATTCTAGGTAGGCTATAAATATCACGCGGGTGTGCACGACTAGTATATATAATATTCTTCCAAATAGGATATTGTTAACCCGAAAGAACAGGTAGCGCCGTATGATACGGCTAGTGTACGTAGCTACTTGTATAGTCATGGTGCAGTGTGGCCCACACGCGGCCCGCACGCGACCCGCTGTTTATCTGTTTACTCAGCAATTCACACTTGCACTTCGATAATAATGGTTTGAGGGTCGTAGACAGTATTTTTTTTTTTTTTTGGAATCTTGAATATATTACAACATTTATTTGAATATAAGTTGAGTTTCTTGTCAGTTCTTCTCATCTCGAAATCACTCCGAACTAACGGTAGATTTGACATATCATAAGTGTCTATAATAGACCTACACGAATAAAAATATTTTAAATTTTGTAATTAGTATAGTATTCTTATATATTATATATATATAAGTATAGTATTCCCTCTACTGATCGCCACTATTACTCACGAATGGTCCGAGAGGCGATGGAAATTAAAAAACATCCCAATTTCAACAGAGAGGATGGCTTAAAATTATCATCTGCGTGGAATCCAGTCATAAATAAATTCAAGCAAAGTTCAGTAGCATCAATAGTCAATAAGTGTACGGATACCGTGAGTGCTGTGTGTCGCGAACTTTCATTGAACAATCTAGTGACGGTAGATGAATAAACTGCTGTCACCTATCTACATTGACATCGCTGTTACTCCAGTCAGCTCGTGACCACTGCTAGTGCAACCTAGTCGAAACGTCGAGAGAGGTAAATACTTTTATTTGCCATAAAATTAGTTCGTGTTAAGACCCGGTTAATAATATAAATAATTAGTATAGTAAACAAAATAACGGTAGCTGATGGTAAACGGTAACCGTCCATTTATCCATCTTTAGAGCTTGGGGTAAAAATAACAGAAATTGGAGTGACTCTATCGCCTCTAGTGTGGGCACGCGGCACTACTTGTCCCACGGCAGTTACTCAGTTACGCCCTCAAGTGTTTACACATGATTGAGAATGTTTTTTTTATGGATGATAATGGAATGGTGCACCCGCCCGCGCTAACGGTTTATCTGGCTGGGTGCCAGTAGAGGATGGCAGGATGAGCATGAGGTCAGATCAGTTAGCCTATAGTGCCCAATTTAGGTAGGTGCTAGGTATTTTTCACGTAGTTTCCAGGGGAATCCGCGTAGAGGTCAACCTGACATGGTGCCTTGCTAACAATGGGGTCATTAGTCCACATTACTAATAATCTCCTTCCCGCCTGAGAGTGATATAGAGTTGGTACAAACAGAATTGTAGTATTATTAAGTATTATAGTTGTACTGGAATTTTATATTCAGTAAAGGTAGAGTAGGTAAGAAGGGAGTTTTTGGATAATTTCCGTCAGTTTGATTCCATTTACCACTTACATTCCATGTACCTACAAAAAAAAATATGTAGATTACATAGGAATTCAAATAAACTTTATTCAAATAAACTCAATATAACTACCTACTTTAAAATAGTCACAATTTTTTATTCTACCACTCATTCGAATCGCAAACTTATTTTAGTAAAAACGAGCAAAAAATTTGCGTGTTGCTCTTTTATATAAATATTGGTCTAAGTATACACATTAACAAGGATTAGGCATGCGACAATCAACATAGAAACCGCTACGCACTCAATCTCTTAAATGCAGTAGGAATATTCTATATACATTTTTTTATAATAAACTATCGTATATAGATGTATAAACCATAATAAAATTAAGCTACTAACAATATTGAATGCCTCAAGAAGTTTTTTTTATTTGATCAAGTTTATCTGTTACAAACATACAACAATAATAAATTATTTCCTCTTCATATTATTACTAGATGTAGTAAACGTACCGCATCCACCCCTATTTCCCACTACAGCGAAATAGCCAATAATTTATTAGATAAATTTCAATTTGCGACAATTCGGTTAGCACACCCCTAACGCATTGCTACCAACATTATCATGGTAATAAAATAACTCATTGCATACGCTTTCGTAACTGTACCTAAAAATGACGCTTATTACATAGAGATATGGTGGAAAATCGAAGGGTAGGCGAGCTTTCCGGCTCGGTAATCTGTCACAACTTGTCGTATCCACCCCGAGGGTTGTTGCCAGTACAATTTATGTGTTAACATGATTTATGAGTTGGCAACCCTCGCTTTAATGTAACGTGCCTTTCTACCATATATTTTATGGTGTAAATAACACGCTAGGTATTCCATATATTAGGCATTCTATAGATATACATATATCTATAGAATGCTGTATGTATTTATCTACTGTTTTCAAAAAGCAAGTAAAACATATAATTTTAATAACCATGGACAATTAACGCAGTGCCATCTAGTCCCAAGCTAAGCAGAGCTTGTATTATGGGCACTGGACAACTGTTACAAATTTTGTTTTTGTAAATGCATGATATACATAGAAAATATACCAAATAAACTATTATACTCATGTATACAAATGTTTGCACCGTGCGGGGAATCCAACCTGCGACCGGTGTGCTACACTGCTGGATTAGCGAGTCCCTCTAATATGTATAATAATATACCAGACTTTCTTACAAGTTATCGATTGAACTGATAGAATTAAAATAGCATGTTTCTTTATTTTTTTTTCAAACAAGTACCTAAAGATATCTTATAGATATAAAACAAATAGAAACAATTACAAAATAATAATAGATTTGAAATAAAAATCAACGTACTTTATTTACATTTTTTTTGTTCTTCGTATCTTAGGAAAAGGCAAAAGAACTCAAGCCCAACAGCCATTTACATTTATTTTGAGGAAACGGCTATCAATTCTACAATTCTTTTTTTTATAAAATTCAAAGTACATTTATTAGATTTTTTTTCTCCCCATCTCTGAGAAAGGCCAAAGGACTCAACGCGTACAGCCATTTACATTGATTTTAAGGAAACGGCTATGAATTCCACAATATTTTTTTCTGTACAACACGCGATATCTTTACTAATCTTGAACATATTTTGAACATTCTTTTGCAATTTGTCACAATTGAAATCAGGTTTTTACAACGACTTAAATTATTATGACTATTCTATTCTATTGACCTAGATGACATCAAAATTGTTTATTTTAAATACTTTATTATTTATTAATACCTAATGTTATTATTGGTATTTTAAGTTTTTTAATATAATTGGAATGGCAAACAAACAGTCGGATCACTTGACGATTATTGGTGATTATGAACGGATATCAGGTTACCGTGTGACGCCCGTGACACTGTATTGTCATTTGGGAGGACTAAGATGTCATGCCTCTTATCCTGAAATTAAGGACATTAGCCCTAAAACTAAAACACAAATTACAAAGCAAGCACCTTAGCGACTGAAATAAGTGAGATTGTGGTACCTTCACAGACGAGTTTTAACAACTACCTAAACTAATAAACGACATAATAATAATTTCAGGAAAATTCACACAACGCCATCTAGACCTAAGTTAAGTTTAAGCTTGTGTTATGGATACTAGACAACTGATACAAATAGTTACATATACATTATAAATAGAAAACACCTAGACCGATACAAGCAATCATACTTATGAATACAAATGTTTCGTGCGACGAATTGATCCCGCGACCATCGGAAGCAAGGCGTGTGCTAAACCGCTCGACCACCGAGGCCTTCAATATTGTATTTTCGTATTAGGTATATATTTATTGCAAATAACTAAAAATGTAAGAAGCCTGTAGCTTAGTGAATTAAAAAAAAATAATTAAAAAGGTACGCTGTATAAATATCAAGAGCACCCAAACGCGTCCAACTAATTGAAAGTTAGTGAATCAACTCAACCCTCCGGAACGCACCGCGCTAAAACAACAATCCGGTTTAAAATCCGAACTCGCCCATTATGGCCCCTCTGGAACTGTCAATTTGACAGTTGACGTTCCCGCCACATTTGTAATGCGCCCTTAACTCTACATTGTCTATTGCAAAGGAATAGAGTTTAGAATGTTCCGTTTTTTATTCCGCTCGCAGCTGTGCCTATCCCCTAAAAGTATTTTACAGGTCATTAAAAGAGATGTCTGCAGGGACGCCCCGGGGTCAAACAGCGTGGAAAACGGGAAAATAATCACTTTGTTACCACTGTATATGGCTTGTTTGTATTTTCATAGACAAATGCTGACAAATTGATGTAATTTAATGTAACCTATATTATGAGTATGATTGTTTGTATTAGTCTATTAGTCTAAGTGTTTTCTATGTATACCTACTTTCTATAATAATAATACCCCTGGACAATTGACACAACGTCACCTAGTACTAAAGTTAGCAGATCTTATGTTATGGGTACTAGACAACTGATATAAATACTTAGATTTTGTTTTTATACATTTACATCCTAGACCGATATAAACAATCATTCTACTCATGAATACAAATGTATATACCGTGCGGGGAATTGAACACGCGACAATCGGAAGTAAAGCGGTGAGTTAAACCGCTAGACCACCGAGGCCGTCAAAATACTATGTTTGGATTTATAATGAAATGGTATTTATATGGATTGTTTAACATAAGTTCTAGTGGGTTTGAGACTAGATGACGCTGCTCATTGTCCTGGGTTCTATTATTGTAGCTACTATAATTATGAAGCCACTTATTAAATACTAGGTAATGTATCTAAACGATATATTATAACCTTTATTCCATCAAATAAGATCTTGTTTATTTTGAGTTTATTAAATCGTTTAGTGGAACTAATCTTTTTGTGTACATAATAAATACTGTATCATCCTTACTAATATTACTATAAATGTGAAAGTAGGGATGTTTGTTACGCTTTCACGCAAAAACTACTGAACCGATCATCATGAATTCTTGTACACATGTTCTTGGAAGTATTAGAATGAACATAGGATACTTTTAATTTAAAAAACATACGAGCGAAGCCGCGGGTAAAAGCTGGTTATTGATAAGATATAACTGTTGTAAGGGAAAATAATTTTAATTATTTATTGCACTATTTAAAATAAACGTACAATTGGCGAGCTTAATGCCATATGGCAATCTCTACCAGTTGACTGTTGGGTATAAACAAAAAGCGGTTGAAGGGCAGTAATGGGAAAAGACGCTATTGGTATATAACTTAGGTAAATGTGTCAATACTAATATGCTTACATAACAATAATATATACGTACTTAAATACTTACTACAGGTAATACATACAATATATAATCATTATACAAAAAATAATAAGAAATAATCATAGGTACCTACTAATATTATAAACATGAAAGTTTGTGAGTATGGCCATCCATACTCATGATGTTCGTTGCTCTTTCACACAAAAACTACTTAATGGATTTTAATGAAACTTTGCAGTAATATAGGATATACATCAGAATAACTCTTAGGCTCTAATTTAAAAAGATATTATGTAAATTGGGCGTAATATAATGATAAATGTTAAGTAAGTGTAATGCAGACGAAGTTGCGCGTGGAAGCTAGTAATACAATAACTATATGAGTAGTCATTTCAATGTATAGACTTAGGGGAAAAATATTGTATGTGTTGCCGATACTATATATATTTATAATTTGACATATCGTCGGTTAAATATAAAAATGGCAGTATTCAAAATGTACATTTTTACAAGACAAGCATTTAAAGTTTCTTTTTTTATTTGTTTAAATTATTTATTCCTTTAAAGTTTTAAATTTAAAAAAAGAAAGAAAGAAAAATATTTTATTCAGTGCAATGTAAAAAATACAGTATAAACAACAAACGAAAAAAAAGAGCAAATAAAATGTACATATAATTAATTAATTATAATTAATATTATACTTACTTATATTTACACAGAAGTATTATATATCATTTCAAAAGTATTTAGATAATGATTAAGATGGCGTAGTTAATTTAATTAACTTATATAAGAGGAGGTAATACTAGCTTCTAATTTTGAAAAATGTCAACTTTCTATTTAATCGACGATATTTCAATAATATAAAATAAATGCATGAAAGACTGAACTCAAGTTTTATTCCTGACACGATGTGTCATTGAATTAAAGCCACAATATTACTTCCATATGATTAGATACAATTTAATACAATAATCTGTAACTTTATAGTACACCTCCAAGTTCAACTAAAATCTGTTGACGATATTCTGAAAATCAACAAATAGTACATCAATAAGCTAACCGGAGCGAAATCGCCTCCAATACCAGGCTTAACCATTATCGGTCCAATCTAAACCACCTTTCAAAATTATCGATACGGTGTAACGAGATCTCTACACGAATATACCATTAGCAGTCATAGACAAGCGCGACCATAAACAAGCATTACGCAGTAGCCCTATCAGAAATCAACCATAGAGATAAAATCGAAGCCAACGCTGAAAAAAAGAAAAAAAACTCCCGCCATGTCATGCGGATTAGTTCGAGCCCCATTGTTGACGGGAACAATTGAAATCTATCTATCCCCGTCTCGCACACGTCTGTCAATGTATACGAAAAGAGACAGATGTCTGTCTATTTATTTTCACTTTTCTATAGATAGGTAATGTGACAGTTTTCATATGAAATGTTTGTTTGGAATAGGAGTTTCAATGGGGTCGGTTCGGAATAGTTTCAAAATGGGTTTTGTATTATTTTATTTTTAATCCGTGAGCATAAATATGATTGAAAACATGTAATAAACAATTCATTCTTCATACATAGCATTTTATTGAAAATCAACACTTAATAACAACAATTAGAATAGGTACTCATCAAAATAAATGTAATGATAGAATTTCAGCAGTAGGTAGGTACTTCAGATACCTACTTATTTCTTAATTACCTACTTATTCCAGAATTGTTATGTTTTTTTTTGTCTGAAGAGACTGAAACTGGGAGATTTTAAAGCATTTAATTGACTTACTGGAGAATCTATTTTCTTCCATTCTCGTGGGATTTTTAAGAAGTAAAATTATAAATTGTTAACGATAATATTATTATATTAATGAAACTAATCTAGAAATCGATTCAGCAGTATATAATCCAAGTAACATACAAATAAACCTACTAAATTTTCAATGAAAGTGAAAAATCTTTACACTTCCTATTCATAAGAGATATAGACATCACCAAATACATCTACATACCATAAAACCCAAAACAATAGACACAAAACGGTAACATTCCATCACCAAAAATAAAAAGTATTAGACCGTCTATGCTCACTCTCGTTGTCTATGGCAAACAAAAGCGCGCGCTGGAACGAGCGACACGCAGTCTGTCTTTGACCATTCATCGAATAACGTCTAGAAACTTAAAACACTCGTAGCGATTTATCATTGAATTTTCTCTCTTACACACATTAAATGGATGGCAAAGAATGTTTTTTAAGTTGAACAAATGTAATTTGGCTTGAGTAATGTGTGTATAGTTAATGAATTTTAATTTCTATAGGGATTACAAGCTTCGGTTAACTTATGACCCGCTTTCGAGTTGTACTATACAGTGAGTTACGCATATGAATAATGAGTTATAAATTCCTTAGCTAACACGTTTGAACAAGAAATAATGTTGTCAAAATTGATAGATGTTTTTATCTTGAAATATAATCTGGAAGGGGATGAATTGTGAGAGTTAAATTTGTGCAATCATAGTCACGGGTCATAGCTAGTATTTTACATATACACACTAAGACCAATATTACATCCTATGTAACTCAGTACTGTTGTACTAGCAACACTTGGATGTAATTGTCCTTTAAAAGAAGTAACTTGTAAAAGAGTTTTGAATAGGTTTAAAAGAGGATAAGGCAATGCTTGTTCCTCTTAAACCAAAACTATTATGACGTAACTACTAAATACTACTAACGTAACCACAACCTCATGTTCAATACTACTAGTAGGTACATAGTGAAATTTATGATCTATTACAATATTATATTTATCATAAATGTATTATTTATATTATTATGATTTGGTCATTATGATAATTTGGGAGGCATGTCTCCCAAATTATCATAATGACTCTTTATTCCATGTATATATATTATATATTATTATATACTAAATATTCTATGTTACGGACGGCTAAATTATGCCATTTCTAATATGGTACATTGAAAATATATACCACAAAAAGAAAGTGTAAAGTAGACTTCAAGTAGACTTAAATTTTCACAAAATAGATACCTATTATAAGTAAATAAAGAAATTTATTTATACTAGTGATCGACGAGTGGTCGAAATTCGACCATAATTAAGTTAACATTCAGCAAGACTATAGACAAATAATATTTAATTAATAGCTTACCTTTAACAAACAATTTTAATCTATTCTTAATTTGCTCCATTAAATAGTAGCTCAAAAACAAAAGTATTTTGTAACAATTTAACAATAAACAATAGAGTATGTGTGTGTGTGTTTTAAATACATTGTAATATGTAACGATTTTTATTGAAATAAGATATTTTTTGTGCATAATTTTAAAAAATATTAGCATTCAACATTCCTTCTATTGTAACTGGCTAATAAGAAATGTCTTTTTATATCTAAATTTGTATTTTGAAATTTATAGTTCCTTTTTAGATTCTTGTTTTGATACTTCAATTCATTCTTTCTGTTGTCAATATGTTAGTTGTCTATTATTAATATATTTTCTCCGTTTTACCAAGTCTTTTTTCTTATTACTACAACACCTTCTCTATATAAACTATATCTAAATGTGCGAAATTTCATACGCGTCCGCGCAATTTTTGTAAAAAGAGATACAAAGTATTTTGTTTATGTATTAATACTAACTGTGCCAGCGGTTTCACCCACGTGAAATTATAGCCTATATATCTATTCTGATGTATAAGCTATATATTATTTCATCAATAAAAGTTTTTGAAAGAGTAACAAACATACTCACAAACTTCGTGTTATAATATTAATAAGATATCAATATGTCGTAAGCTTACAATTACAAATAGGTCCCGTCGAATACTACAGAATCTCTCTCTCTCTCTCTCTCTCTCTCTCTCTCTATCATATGTAGATAAGAGAGAGACTCTAAAGTATTCGACGGTTGAAAATAATGTTATGTTGAAACCAAGAAAATGACATATGACTCATTCAATCTTTTTTGAAATCATTCATTCTTTTTTAAAATAAAGTATTCTTTTTTTAAATAAATCATTATTTTTTCCCGCCAGGTGTGAATCCGAGAAAGCAGCGGCGAGAGCGGACTACATTCACGAGGGCACAGCTGGACGTGCTCGAAGCCCTGTTCGGGAAGACCAGGTACCCTGACATCTTCATGAGGGAGGAGGTGGCCTTGAAGATCAACCTGCCGGAGTCTAGAGTACAGGTTAGTACAGAATCATAAAAAAATAAAACCTTTATAAGTTATATTTTATGTTACAAAAATGAACTCGTTAGTTTATGGTAACCATTTACCATCAGATAGGAAACCGTATGCTTGTTTGTTACGGTCGTAGTAAAAAAAAATCGTGACAAAGTTTGTATGCAATTTACATTACCTTCGGAATAGTAACATATGAGCACTCAAACGAGTCACGTGATCACGTGATATTCTTGAAATTTCATACATAACTTCATTTTAAACCTCCTCAAGTTAATGACTATTAAAAAAGAATCAGACGTAAGTATTTACTTAAGTATATAAAGCTTTATGAACTCACAGCAGTGTTGTTTACTATCACCTAACGTGGGCAAGCACGCATAATTCCATTAACCATAATGTTTAAAAAAATAAAAATACCATTTATTATCCTTATCAAACCACACCGACTAAATCCCAAGATTATTAAGTAAGTTTCAATTAACTCGAGATACGCCATCGAAAAACTTATAATCCGTCGTAATAGAAAAACCACCCAAAAAGCCGTTAAAAATAAAAGTTAATAAAAAAGCTTAGCAATCCATCACTGACGACAGCCGATGCTTGACTGAACTGGAATGACTGGATCACGACTGGATTCTAATTCGTTCAAACGTTCAATTTATATCAACACGGGTTGAGCATTAGCGCGCGCAATCGAATTACATTCGAAATTCGAATTTGAAAATAGAATAATTCAATTGTTCAGCGTCGACGTAATAAGATTTGTTGTCTGTGGCTCTATACTTTAAAAGTTACGTCCAGACCGTCATTATTTGCAAAAAAATCTTTGAAACATTTTGTAACCAATCTGGGACATAAATTAATATTTTGATGGTTTCAGTCTGTACACTGACAACTATTCGAATTTGAAAATAGAATAGAATATTTCAATTGTTTAACGTCATTGTAATAATATTTCTTGTCTGTGGCTCTATACTTTAAAAGTTACAGACCCTAATGATTTGCAAGAAAATGTTTCTATGAAACTTTTTGTAATCAATCTGTGGCATAGATTAATATTGAACATCTTTTGAAGTTTATTTTCAGAATATTATAAGAAATGTAACAATTTCAGCATTGCTAGTGTTGTTAGTGATATACGTGTAGAATGCTTTTTATACATATAGAAGATGTACGGAAAAACAAATCTGAAACTAAATATCATACTAAGTAAAATTTAAGAAGTATTCTGTACCTTTAGCGTTGTAAAACCTATAATTGGCCTTAACAAAACCACAGGTGGGCCTTCAGCTCATTTGCAATAGCCATTAAATGAAAAAAAAAAACTAGATAACAATATCAAAGAACCAAGTAAAATATATACACATATATCTATAGTAAATATTCAGCAAACATACTTCATACGCGATCGTGCTTCGCCAAAACTCCCCAGGATTATACCCCTACCATTTGCGCCCTATTGTGAATGAGTTAATAAGTTTTATAGAAAAGAGCAAATGAGTGAATGGATGAATGGCTCGGGTGCAATGTAACAGATGCGGTGATTGCATGGCCGTGATACGAACATGTTAGGTAACCGATATTGTAACATGTTTGTAAATAGAATAGAAATAGAAATAATCATTATTCAAATAAACTTAATATACGCACTTTTGAATTCATATTTTTTTATTCTACCACTCATTCCGAACGCAGACCCGTCACAAGAAGAACGGGCAAGGAACACGCGTGTTGCTCTTTTAAATTAATGTTCAAAATTACATTTTTACGAATTTTGTGTGAATACAAACAGTAAATGTATTTTCCATCCACTGATTAGTATATTATAGAAAGAAAAATAAATATTGAAGGAAATGTAAGTAGAAATATTCTTTAATGATACCTGGTATTTTGTATATCTATCATTAAATGGACGATATGAATTATGTAATACTTCGATTACGAATACAAAAATTGTTGGGAATTTTGTTAGTATGTCTGTATATTAATAACTAATCATCGCCTCGTGGTCAACATTATACCATTATTAATTTAAATTTTAAGTTCGAACGTCATGTGTGCGTGTCAAATGCATGATAGTATGTGTAATGTTCTTTTCATTTCATTTTATTTGAAATTCTTTTAAAAAAATATGCCTTTTATTAGGAATGCGCCCTTCAATGTGTCAACTGTTCCCTCAATCAATTCGTCAGTCTGCGTCATGTTCATAAAATTATATCGGCTTTTCCATTAATGATAAACTTGGTCTGTCTATGTACGACTAAATTTCTGGATTGAAGATAGTTTTCAATAAATAGTTACCCAGACTTAAAATCCAAAGGTCGTGAATTTGAGTCTGGAAAGTCAAAGAATCAAGAAACAGATTTCAAACTTTTTTTAACTAAAGCATTGGAGTTTCCATGATTTTTCCAATGTCAAGGTTGGAATAGACACTGCTTGTTTATGGGTGCGGTATTTTTAGTATAAGATTTGATTCACTCCTTCAAAAATAGTCTAGTAAATCAACAAAATAGGAGGAAAAAATATAAAAAAAAAATAAACTAAGTAAACGTGTAATATATAATTTCGATATGTTTAAAAATAGAATTCGTAATTCCTTTTTTGAAATCAGTTGATAATAGCCCCAACCACAAGCCTCCTCGATTTCTCCGGCTCAAGCTATAAATCACTTATAAGCCGCACTACAAATATAAGGCGCGAACGATATAATTGACTGGCACACAACACGCACTATTTACGCACGGGGTCACCGACTACAAGTCATTACGTGTAATTTGTGTAAGTGAGAACACTTGATATATCGTTCTATTTACAAACTTATTAACAAATTGCATTAACACAATAATTTCTTTTAAGCATCGACTTTATTCACGAAAAATTAAAATCGAATTCATTAATTTGTTATTTTTAGTTTGGTACTTAGATTTTATTATCATTATTATAAGAATAGCACAGTCCTTTTAACTCATATCACAGAGGTAAAGTTTGTGAGTTTGAATATTTCGGTTAATCTCCGGTACCTACTACTGATCGGATTTTGTAAACTGTCTTAGTGTTTGCGAAAGGCACTTACTTTACAACATCACGCTACGACTAAAAGGAGCTGCAATTAAAAATGTTGAATATGTGCCACATAGGAAATGGCAATCTTTTTGCAACCAGCAATGTCTATAAATGATTGAATCAGAAATGAGGAGATCCGCAGAAGAACCAGAGTGACCGACATAGCCCGAAGAATTGCGACTTTGAAGTGGCAATAGGCAGGGCACATAGCTCGTAGGACAGATGGCCGTTGGGGCAGTAAAGTCCTCGAGTGGCGACCACGGACCGGAAGACGCAGCGTGGGAAGGCCTCCAGCAAGGTGGACCGACGATCTCGTCAAGATCGCGGGAAGGCATTGGATGCGAGCAGCGCAGGACCGATCGTCGTGGAGATCTTTGGGGGCGGCCTATGTCCAGCAGTGGACGTCTTCCGGGCTGGGATGATGATGATGATGATGATGAATGTCTATAAATAATTTCTCAAAAGGGGCCGTCTATTAAAAAATGTTGATGTTCTTTAACATTTTTTAACCCCCCTTACCCCCTTGGTGATACGCGGTGAGATTTAAGACTAACCCCTCACCCAGAATCACGAGAAATTTTAGTACGTACCTACAAATAATATTCACATTTTTAGAATATCTTTTTTAGATATAGGTATAAAGTATAATCTAATATTATTCTATAAAAGTTAAGGTCAAACTACATGCCGCTTTTAGGTTTAAAAATCGAGTATTTGATGAAAAAATAAATACAGCCATAAATGTCAGCCACTTATGTGTATGTAACCATCTAAGAGCATTTCCTTTCCCGCAGGTGTGGTTCAAGAACCGAAGAGCGAAATGCAGGCAACAGCTCCAGCAGCAGACCAACACGCAGATATCAAGCAAATCCTCCGCCTCCAAAACCTCATCCATATCATCCAGTTCCAATATAAAGAGCAGCAACAGTTCCAATTCCTCATCAGCTAAGATTACCACGTCGAAATCATTAACCAGTTCGACGAATAGCATAGCAAATACGCAGAACACTTCTAGCATCACCACTTCATCACCGAACCTTCCCATCACCCCTACAACATCAGTCAGTCCTCCTATAAATGTTATATGTAAGAAAGAATCAGCTCCATCTAATTATGAAACATCACCACTCAATAAGAACAGTCTAAGCTCACTAAGTCATCACTACAACTCCAATGACACGTTAAGAATCAGTGGGAAAGAATCATCACCATCGGATTCCATATCAAACGTGCACGGCTACGGTGTAACCCCGAAACAGGAGTTGTACAATAGTCCAAAAAGATTGGACTATTCGAGCAAATTGGACTATTCGGAGAAGTCATTCGGGAGCAGTTTGGTCAAAGATCAGTATAGCTCGAGGCTGACTGGGAACTTGACTCCTCTAGGGTCGAACTCCTCGATCATGACAACCCCTTCACCCCCTATCACCCCTCAGAGCTTGAACGGCCCGGGGAACGTTTATCATCCTGATAACTATAACAGCTTCCACTGGCCTGGCAGCTCAGATTACATCAGAAGCTACTCCACGACTCATCATCATCAGGGATATGGGCAGGGTGCTTACAATTCGCCCTATTATCCAAGTCAGGTATGTCTTATTATTTATTTTTTATTATTTTGACGGTCCCAGTGACCTAGCGATTTAGGCCGCCGCCTAATCTCCGATGGTCGCGACTTCGATTCCTCGCATGGGTACAAATATTTCTATTAATGAGTATGATTGTTTGAATAATCTATGTATTTTCGATATATTTACAAAAAAATTCAGTATATCTGTTAGCCCCTTCCGATATATCCCCCGTCCAATTCAAATGGGGATCGAAATTACGACGGCCTGAGCCGAGGTTCGAGCCTCTAGCGGTTCCCTAAGACTAAAGTATCCGACAGATGGTAGTTGGTCTTCAGCCGCTCCATAAGTCCTTGCGCGGTTTGGAGTGCCATCTGCACTCGCCCCCTATCGTCCGTTGAAGCTGTAAACGTCAGCTGCGGCCAACAGCATTAGAGTAGTGTGAAAAAAAAAACAAACAACAGTTTAAGATTGATAATGAAACCACGTTCCTTTAATATTTTAAATTAGATCAGATTTTTTTCCCATATCGATATGAACCGTAACATAAGTTGCTAAACAATATCTTCTTTCAGATGGAATACTTCAACGGATCTTCAGTGAATCAGGCGCATGGCAGCCATCACGGCCACAACCTGACCGCGAACGGCAACCAACTTTACAACCAAGTATCGTTCGGCAACCCATCACCGCCTTCAGCGTGGCCATCCCACCACAACATCCTGTCTTCAGGTGCTGAATCACCAGAAAACCAGTCGCAGAACTCACCCCATTTGAGCATGCTTCAAGCGTCACAGATAACAAACTTTCCTAACTCAGGTAATAGTTATTTTGCGCCTGAAAAATATGGAATCAACATGGTTTAGTGTTTCTAGTCCTTTATTTGTAGATTGTAAATATTTGTACAATTTTAAATCGATATACCTATACTATTTCTTCAAAGGACGGTTTACATAGATTTAGTGTGTTTCCGAACGGTTTAGTACTTTTTATTTCGGCCATCTTTAATGCTTGCATTCTCGATTGTTTTCAGATTTCATTAATCATTTTTATTTATTCTTATTTAAATACAATTTACAATATCTTAAACAGGAAATGATTTCTGAAATCTGAATGTATGAGACAATGCAACGTCTGTACATATCATTGGATAAAAGTTATTAGTAATTATCAAGTCGTATTTTTTTACGAAACAATCCATTTCTTTGTAAACCGCACTTAAAAGGGCTAAAAGTTTTTTTTTAATATGTAATGTAAACTTGTTTTTGGCATGACTTAGGTTTATAATGCATTCTATATTTTAATACGGATTGAAATTATCGTATTCCAGAAAACATATCGTATAATTAGCATATAGTAAAAAAAACACTTAATTTTTAAGATCTACATTATAAATGCTAATAATAAGCTTACTGCTAAAACCTTTAAAACAGATTTTGTAATCCGATACCGGGTTCGATTCTCAGGCGTCTTTGCCACAGTAGAGATAACAGTGTGACAGTAACATCCTAGAAGCTCGACGTCATTCCACTTGTCTATGGAAAGGTCAAACCATCCCATTAATAGCTTATCGTAACTTTATATTCCTAAAGCATGCCAAATGCTACATTTACAGTTAACGACTTATATAAATATGTTCCGACTGATGCCAAATGGAAATTGTAAACTTTCAACGAAATATTGTAAAAAGGCCTATCTGTGTATCGAAGTAATGTTGATCATTTCAAAGGAAATCATTTAATTAAGTGTATGTATAGAGATTTCGTTTCATATATTTGCTTCCAGATTCCTATGTATAAATACTTGAGTCATATCACTTATTGATTAAAATATATTTTTAGGTTATGTTTAGTGAAGTGATTCGCTAAGGTAACACATTAATAAATATAGTTTTATTGTAAATATATGTATTTGAGATTTTTATTTAAATGAAAATGTAAATGTGTGTGTTCCGGATGTATATGTGACTAATAATATGTAGTTTAAGTATCAGTATGTAATAAAATCTGGAATTCAACGATACTGGTCAGTTTTTATCGATGGCAGGATAAAGCATTTAAGCCCACTTTACACTGGTTTAGTAACTTAGTAGAGTGGCCAGTATTTAGTCCCACTTTGATGAAATAAACCGGAATTTAATTGTTCAGATAATTATAGCTCTCTAATACATTCAATATAAAGAAAACACGTTATAGACTTCTTGTGGAATATTATTATTATAATTCTAACAGCCCATTATCATTGTAGTGAGATATTTCCTATTAAGAAGATTTACAATTATTGCGTTGTACATGTGACTTGGTAAGAGTTTCATTCCGTGATTTTCTTCTCTTGTGTCAGTGATTTGTGCTTTCTTCCCCATAGCCGCTTCTGTCGTCATAATAGAGATAAAATGAAATCTTACTCTTCTACATAAAGGAGGGAATATACAGCGGACTAATTATGATAGTATATTTGCAAGATCATATGACCAGAATAATGCATGCAACGCTGGAGAACAGAGTGATTTCTTTTAATATTTGTGTCAAAGTACGTATGTAAATATTTGATTAAGTGTGTACGTATTTTGAAAGATTTTTTTTGTAATAATTTGTATGATTCTTAGACAAATTACAGATAGTCCAAAATTGTCGAAAATAGGTACTCCTCCTTTTTTTAAGATACTTTCAAACAAAAAGAAGCCATTTGTTATTATGTAGGTACAATTTCTTTCTTTTTTAATTTACTTCAGAGCTGTCTATTAATAGAAATTACTTTACTGAACGTAATGAACAATAAAGAAAAGTCACTCAAATGACTCAAAAGTCGTTCAGTGACTATTCATGTTATTACGTAAAAGTAAACTCACAAATCCATCTTATCAATTACTTTCAATTTTGTTTGCAACTATAGGAGAAAATAGGTCAATAACTAAAGTTTATAAACGATTGCCGTTTTTATGAATGAGAGGAAATTACTTAACATTTATATAGGAACGTAAAATTTGTTATATTTACGTACGATTTTCATACGAATGTATCCCCTTGTGTGCGACTTAAGAGGCTTACAGGACCGTGCATTTAATAACCGCAAGGTCGCCATTTTCTAATTGTGGTTTTACGATATTATTATTATTTGAATTATAAATGGAAGATGTTTTTAAATCTCTATATATCAATTATTGGTTTTTTATTTGAATGAATTTGTCCTACTGTGTTTGTCAAGGTTGAACTTGTGTTTTGTTTTATAAACAATTTATACATTTGTATATTAAATCTGCTTTACTGGAAGGATATTGTAAACATATTATGTATTTACATCGATGTTTCTTTTAAGCAGAATTAGCGTATCAATTTTAATAGCTCCGTCTACCTAATGATCGACCACACAATTCCTCCTACATTACACAATACAATTTACAAAATTAATCATGAGAATTACATTCTCCAGAGGGCATAAAATAAAAAAACTCTTAATTTATTGACTCATTCAATCACTCAATCGTTAGCTCAATCACCGACTAACAGCAATACTCAAGAACATATAAATGTGGCAAATAAATTTCATATCAAGACTTGTCTTGATTGACTGACATACTGACTGACTGAACCATAAACAACTTAATAGACTAGAATTTTTAAAATCATTAAATATCTGTATAGATTGCTTTTTTTACTTATACAGAATTTCCTATACAACGAAATAAATTCGATAACGAAATTATGGGAAACGACTATTTAATAATTATTAAAATCGTAACTTACAACAATAAAGTTTGATTGTAGATTTTTACGAATGACAAAACAATTCAATCAATTTTTATTATAAATAATAACCACAATTATGTATAAATGCAATGTAAATTAGTTACCAAATATCTATTCTGCCATCGCAATCTCGTGTTTTTCAAATACTGAGCGCTTGCGCCATATCGAATGCAATGAAATAATTTTTACTCAGTTTTACAATGTTTCAGCAATATTTTTGCAAATAAAATAATATATTTTATTTTCAATTTAACTAACGGGGTTGAATCGCAATTATTTGGAGCCGTATTGCCATTTATTCCGATAACGGTTGTACTACGGATTAACCCCCTTTATTTATTAAATTTAATAATATTATTGAATAAATGATTCAATCATTAATGAACGATTCTTCTTTAATGAATGATTCTATCTTTAATGAATGAAGACTAATGGCAAAGCTGTTATACATATAGTTGGTTACTGGGGTCAGTAACGTATTGACTTTAAAATATACTACAGAACATACAAGACTGTTGTACTTATTAATTAAAAATCCTTTTACATTATCGAGTAGTATTATCAAGTTAACAGTTACTACGTGCCAGTAACTAACACAATGTAAATCGGCGTTAACAATATAAATAACATTGTATAATAACATAAAACTATTGAAACTTAAAGAGATTATTAGTTAATTTATATTTTTATTTCAGTAGTATTTAAATATAATGAAATTTGTAATTTATAGTAAATTTTAAGCTTGGACATAGCTAAGTTAAATCTAAGTATCTAATTGTACGGCATTCCATGAAAAGTCAGTGTATTTTTTTTTAAGTTAAGTTGTATTAATTATTAACTAATAGTTATTGAATTAATGAAACCGAATATATGCATATAAAATACAAAAGTATCGTGTTTTATTTATACTATTATTAAATTATTATACACTAATATTATACTGCTATCAATAAAGTTCGGCACACGTTATTTAGAGGTAGGCGGTAGAAAAAGTGTGACGTAGTGTGACAAAAAACGAACCTATTATAAAATCTATTAACAAATGACTAAAAATTATTTTAAGTCACACTAGGAGAAGTCTCAATAATATGACCAACTGTGACAAGGAGGAGGGTAGGGCGAAAATCATTAAATTAGTATGACGTAATTATAATAATTACTGTCAGCTACGTACGGATACTGTCAACTGATATAAATAAGTAGATATTTTTTATAAACACCCAGACCGATATAAACAATCATATTCGTGGATACAAATGTTTGCACCATCCAACCCTCAACCATCGGAAGTGAAGCGGTGTGCTAAACTGTTAGACCATCAAAACCGTCGGCAATAACTCAAGAACAATCAATAGAACAGACTTCCAAGTTATATTAAACTCTATTCCTTGCCTGATGATACTTCGTGTAGAAGCGAAACACGTGTCGCAATATGGGTAGGTATCACTGATAGGGTATATTAGATATAATGCTTGCAGTAGCTTTAGTCATATTTCCGCACTGAACATTTGTGGTCTCACGTTTGCTAATGGAATATTAGATATGTTATCTGTGCTAATGGTAACGGAATTAAACAAAATAATATAAGTAACTAGCTAACCCCGGAAACGTTATATTGCCATATAAATTAAAATCGCTATTAAAAAATAGGGGTTGATGGTAAAAGATTGAAAATTAGGGTTGTATGTATTTTTAAATGCCATATTATAATAAACAAAATAATTGCAAAAAATAAAAAATAAATGTTATGGATAGACAACCCTTATCATTTAGGGGTAGGTATCAAAAATAGATTGTAGCTGATTCTCAGACCTACTGAATACAGTAGCATATAAGATTTCATAAAAATCGGTCAAGCCGTTTCGAGGGAGTATGGTAACTAACATTGTGACACGAGAATTTTATATATTAGATTAAGTTATGATGCGTGTGTGATTCCTTTAAGTAGGCTTCAATAATTTGAATCTAATTTTTTTGTCTAAGCACTATTAGGTACTTAATATACGTTTCATATATAATATATAACCTTATTTATTTTTGTATTATACAAACGATTATTATAGCCTATAAACTAACTGTGAATTCACTGCCTTACTCGAATTGCACTTACCTTCAACCGAAACTCATTACATATTCGTACTTAATTTTGGTAAATTTGTATTATTATTTTATTTTTATATTATATTGACATCCATAAAATTGTTGTATGGGACCTGACCAAAATAGATTTACTTAAATAAATCAATTTAAGTCAAACAGAAATGTAAAAATTAATATAATAAGAGCACGGTCTTTGTGTCTGTGGAAAAAAAACCGAAACTCATTTTTAACTTCCAAAGGCTTGCAACGCTCGCCATCGACAGGGAATTCATCTCCACACGCTGGAACCTAAGCGGTCTCGGACAGTGCGGTTTTAGAGGAGCTTCCTCCCGCGTACACTTACATTGTGGAATGAAACCGAGCTTTTCTTGAAAGACTACAGCATGCAGACAGACAGACAGCAGCAGACTGGCGTTTTTCAATAAAAGTATTTTAAGGTTTCTTAAGGGTCGGTAACGCGCACGTGACATCCCTGGACTTTCAGGCGTCCGTAGACTACAGTACCCGTTTACCATCAGATGGGCCGTATGCTTGTTAGCCGCAACCGTAATAAAAAAAAGGCAAAATGGCTGACGGGTGAAATAGGTGAGACAGAAATACACAGTCGATTTTTAAACAATCTAGTCTATGATCAATAAAAACAATAGTCAATTCTGTTAATCTTTATTCAATTACGTAGCACTATCAATGACAGTGGAGTACACGGGGGCCGGCAGTCGCCAGTAACCTGATAGGTAGCGGGTTCGATGCCCGAAGCCGCACATATCTTGTCGTGTCACAGTATGGACACGAAGACCGACAAAGGGTCAAAGATCGTAAAACACTAGTGCTTGCCCGCGGTTTCATTTATTTTGGCTTGGTATGCTGTCAGAGACATAGATAATTAATATCTTCAGTTGCTAGCTATGTGTCATATCAGGTCGACCTCCACGCGGTCATCACTAGTTATTAGTAGTTAAAATTAAGTAATGGAGAATTCTTAGTTATCTAACTTGTAGATAAACCAAATAACGATACGATACGATATTGAAACCTTCAAGGAAAGAGTTTATTCCTTTTTAAAAGGTTGACAACATACTTGCAATCACCTGCCATCAGATGAGCCGCATGCTCGTTTGTCCCCTGTGTTATAAAATAAATAAATAAATAAATAGATAAATTATATAGTTGATTATTAGATTTGATAATAACTCTGGATTTACACAGCGCCATCTAGTCCCAAGCTAACCAGATCTTGTATTATGGGTAAGTACCTACTACACAACTTAAATACATACGTAATATACATAGAAATTATCCAGACTTATTAAACAAACATTCATGAATGAATGCTTGCAGCGTGCGAGGAATCGAACCCGCAGTCATCGGAAGTAAAGCAATGAGCTAAACCACTACGTCGCCGTCGTTACTTAATTACACTTTTATGTATAAATGCTTCTCTACTCATGAATGAATGCTTGCAGCGTGCGAGGAATCGAACCCGCAGTCATCGGAAGTAAAGCAATGAGCTAAACCACTACGTCGCCGTCGTTACTTAATTACACTTTTATGTATAAATGCTTCTCTACTCATGAATGAATGCTTGCAGCGTGCGAGGAATCGAAACCGCGACCATTGGAAGTAAAGCGGTGTAAGCTAAACTGCTAGATCACCGTGTCTTTTAATAACTTAACACATATAAATATGGACTACACATCATTTAATATAATATTAACAAGTTTGTGTCATTACGTGTGACGGTGTGATCAGAAGCATTACAAAAAAGGTTCAGTGTAGAAGATTGTTCAGGAACAAAATAGATTTTCAGCTTTAACCCATTTGGGAGTAGGTACATATGTGAATTTATAAAAAAAAAGAGGAATAAAAATGACGTGCGACTCCTCGTGCGGTGTAATATGCATGCGATAATACAATCAGAGATGTTAAAGAGTAATCGTCTATCGTGGTATGGGCATGTAATGAATGACGTAGGAATGAAGATCATATCCTAAGGACGGTGTTACATATGAATGTGGATGGTTATAGGGGTAGAGGAAGACCGAAAAAGAGATGGATGGACTGTGTGAAAGATGATATGGTGAGAAAGGGAGTAAATAACGGAATGACTGCGAACAGAGATGAATGGAAGAGAAAAACATATTACGCCGACCCCAAATAAATGGGATAAGGAAGAAGCAGATGATGAATACAATCGATTTGCGTTATAGTAATAGTAAATATATATATATATATATATATATATATATAAAATATAGTTATAGTAATAGTAAAAGATAATAATTACGTTTAAATATTAATCAATGCGTCATCTATATAAATGCAATAAAGCGGCCTTATTGCTAAAATTATTTTTCCAAGGTACCCTTATGAGAACGGATATAAAACAATTATTTTGTATCCCTACCTTATATTTATATCCCTAAGGTTACCTGGAAACATTGAAAATTACATACTATAAAATCAAAGTCACTGTCTGTTCGTCCCTATGTATGCTTAAATCTTTAAAACTACGCAACGGATTTCGAAGCGGTTTTTGTAATAGATAGAGTGATTCAAGAGGAAGGTTTATATGTATATTACATGTACACCTGAGCGAAGCCGGGGCGAGTAGCTAGTTATTTTATAATTATTAGAAAATTTTAATGTAAATCAGAGTATAATTTAATGTAATTTGAAATGATAGTAAGGACTAATGGCGTAAAAAGAAATAAATATTTCAATATGGTAATGAAACAAGAAAACATAGTGTTACCACCAATTTTTATCACAATTGAAGGAAGAGGCTACTGTGAGAAAAGAAAAGCAAAATAAAACTATACCAAACCACTTGGCCACCATGGTAATACAGGACAGTAGGTAAAGGACAACTTTGACTCTAGTTCTCACTAGATTCTGATTCTAGTACCAAGTTAACTCAAGCTTGTGTTATGGGTACTAAACTGATAGATGTACTTAAATACATTTTTTTTGTAAATACATGCATAATATAGGTAGATAGTAAACACCCAGACCTAAAAAACACAAATGCTTATATCGTGCGAGGAATCGAACCCGCGACCATCCGAAGTAAAACCACGTGCTAGACCGCTAGACTATCGACTAGTAGAGTCACTAAATTCCTAGGAATTCGCAACTGACCCGAATTCATACTCATCCTATTGTCATTCGCGTAGGCGGGTTCAATAATAAAAATATGGAATAACAGAACGTAATGTATTAAGAAAATTGCACGTGATATCAATAAAAACAAACATTATGTATTAAAGTCCAGTTGCTACCAAACAAACTCGGTTGGAGTTCTTTTGAAATTAGCTGTTTAGACGCCACGGTAAATTGTCCCTTCACACAGCCATAGCTACAGATAGCGCTCCAAACGCAAACTTTACTTGTACCGCCGTCGTAGATATTCCCTGGAAAATGTATTTTTATTTTAATATGGCAACTTTGTTTTGGGTAACCCTCTGAGAAACTACATTTAAAATCCGACCGTATTTCAACGCCGCAAATGCCATATCTCCAGAACGTTATTTACGTCATAGAACGTTTAAATGAAGAACGCCAGCATCAGAACGTACGCAGTAATGTTTGCAGCTGTATATAGGGATGTGGTGCTCTCTCTTTCTAACTTAAAGGCACGCCGTATAGTGCTGTTTCGGTTGGGTGCGGAGTTAAGCTGCTTATCTTCAGCCCGCACGCCTCGTCCCGCCACCCTTGCCGGCTGCTGCGCGTAAGTGGCGAATTCTAAAAACTTTTCACGTTTCATATAATTTGAAAATAAAATTACGTGTATTTTTTGTAAATATACTATTTTTTAAGTTGAAATTATAATTAATATTTACTTTATATTTTTTATTATTATATACCTATACAATTAAAGAATATCTAATCTATACATCTATACATATAAATAAAATTAGAGTGTCTGTTTGTAATATTGAATTAACCGTTATTTACTACATGCATATGAATATAAATACGGTACCAAAATAACATTTTTTACAATTTTTGTCTGTCTGTCTGTCTGTTTGTTCCGGCTAATCTCTGAAATGGCTGGATCGATTTTGACGGGACTTTTTTTGGCAAGTAGCTGATGTAATAAGGAGTAACTTAGACTACTTTTATTTTAGAAATATATAGTTAAGTACCACGCGGACGAAGTCGCGGGAACAGCTAGCATATAATATATACATCTATAAACCTTACCATATTGAAATAATCAGTGGTATAAAATTATTAATAATCAAGTAATTATAACTTATTTTCTATTCCTAAACTGTCAAAAGTAGTCCTAGAAGTAAGTCTTTTAGGACTTACTTCTTCTATTAAGTTAAATGTTAAATCTAACTGGAATATTAAAAAAAATCATGAGCAATAAATATTATATTTGTCCTTTTTTTATTATTTTAATGCATTTTTTTAATTAAAAAAAAATATTAGCATTCTGCTCTCCTTCTGTGTCTATATAAACTATTATCTAATTGTGCGAAATTTCATACGCCTCCTTTCGCGCTATTTTCGTAAAAAGGGATACAAAGTTTTGCTTCATATATTAACTAAAAATTAGGAGTATTATAGTTTCATCTTAAAAAAAAAACTGTAACAATTCCCAGATACAGAATAACCCAGCACCGATATATATATTACAAGAAGCGTCTACAGCAAGCACTCTCACTCGATGTCTCCCGTACATATAATATACACATATAATTACATATATACGCTTTAGAGGTTCGCCGCTGAATTTCAAAAGCCTATCTTGTTTGACAACGAAATATCGTCGACGTTACGATATCGGTGAAATTTAAAAATACCGCTGTTCCCTTGATTACGTCACAGATTAGATATGTTACCCGTAACGGTCCATAGAGTATGATTTAAAAAATAAAAATAAGGCAAAGGAAATAACAGTTTTCATTCTTTATGCATCTTCTTCGTTTATTTTTTTAAATTCATAATTTTATTGATTATTTCTTATATATATCTAGTAGTCAAGTCTACACTTCCACCATTTTTGGTATATTTTTCATTGCAGCCTATTGTTTGTAGCATGATGTTATACAGCTTTATATAGCATGGACTATCCAACACTAAAATAATTTTGACCTCCGCGCGGATCCCACCGGAACCCATCATGTTAAATTTCTGACTTCACTGATTCTGGTGAATTTGTTACGATGGGCTAACTGACCTCATACTTATGTTACCGTCCTCCACTTGTGCCCCGCACACTAAAAGAATTTGTTAAATTGATTCATTAGATCCAGAGACTCCCTTCAACCTTAGAACCTTATAAACTTTACCTCTTTAGTATAGAAGTATTAGTATAGGATTCTGTGATGAATCCTTTTTACAAATTTTCCACCTGGTGGATTCTCTGCTAAAAATTGAAGGTTCTCGGGGTAGGTCACCAATTCGATGGACTGACCTTTTAAAAACGGCTACACAACAGTCCATTGTACAACGTTCTCGTGCAGTCAAATCCGTACCAGGTAGAGATAAATTGCAAGGAGCTCTGTCGCCAACGAGGACAACGAAGATATACCATCATGAACGCCACGACCACTCTGTTCAGAGTGAGCGACTAAAGAAGAAGAGGGTCCTCTGCTTATTGAGCATTCAAATTACATAAAAAACCACTAGTTTGAAACACAATTCCTGTTTATAATGAATTTAATCTTGATGATGATAATGAAAATAATAATGATAACGTTCATAATTAATTGATAATGTAATAATTAATACGTATATTGAACAATAAAGACCATCTTGACGCAGTGGTATACTATACCCTGATTTACACCCAAGTGTCGTAAGTTCCAATCTTGCAAACACCAAGAAAATTGTGTCAATTTATATTTCTGACTGACTCTCCTGTGACGAAGAGGTCGTAAGTTCAAAACTAGCCGAAAAAAACTTTATATATTTGAGTGACGCTCCTATGAAGGAAACACCGACAGCAAAACAAAGATTTAAACTGTAAAACGACAGTAGGGTAACCTTCAAATTCATTGGAATTTGAAAAATCCAAATTCGTTGGATTAAAAATCCAACGTGGCAGGAGGTGAACCTATATACCGATCGAAATGTGGGCATGTCAATTACTGCGTTCGCTACAACATCGACAGTTGACAATGACTCTGACTACCCTTAAAAAAGTCGTCAGTTTAGTAGGTATATGCTTTACTTCCGAATCGCGGGTTCATATCCTCGCACGGTACAATCATTTGTATTCATGAGTATGATTGTTTGTATCGGCCTGGGTGTTTTCTATATATACCTAATATTCATGTACTTATTTACGAAAAAAAAAATTTAGATATTGGTATCAGTACCCATAATACAAGCTTTAGCTAACTAAATTTGGGACTAGATAGTACTGTGTGAATTGTCCTAAGATTATTATTATTATATTTATCTGTTTATGCCAATAAGAGGTAACTTATCTCCATTCAGGGCCTCGGTATTCTGTGTATCTGGAGTAGCATAACCACTTTACTTAATATTTTTTATAGTCTGTTTTTTAATCACAGAGACTAAATATATAGGCGTAACTGCCAATTTTTCTGTATATCTAGATAATGTTACCATACCAAGTACCATACAAAGTACCTAATAATAACGCAAAAATGTATTTTTATGATTTCCGTACCTTCATACATATTTTATATAGGTGTTATATATATACCTAAATATGTTAAATAGGTGTGTCTTATGAAATATGACACCATACGAAAGTATTTTGTCTTATAAAAAAAAGTAGTTAGTCTTTGGTATTAATGAAATATTTGGTAATAAAAAAACACAACTACATATTTTTAATTTATTAATACTGATACTTAATTAATTTTGTGTTATACGATTTAAGTAAACACGTCCATTTTATTTCCGATTAACCTCGAAAAATCTATAATTGACATTAATTTCCGACAGTGCAACAACACTATTTAAGAACCGCAAAATGCTGACAATGTGTAATGTCAAATTTGTCTGTGAGATGATAGCACAGACTATAGATTGTCGACCGCAATTTCCCGCCAAAATTGCATCACGAATGCTCATCAAATAAAAGGTTAGGTAATAAAGTCCACAGCACATTGTACGATACAGTATAGCAGCGGGATATTTAATAAACGAGCGGCATGTGGCCACTTCAGGCGCCAAATCATTGCACAAATGTTAAGTACAAATGAATTTCTTGTTTATTTCTACACTACTGCACCCCCGCCCCAGTCTTCCCACATTTTCCCGGGTGCTCATAACCTCGTAGGTTTTGTATAAGTCTAATATACAAGCTGACATCGCACTTGACATTTATCATTATTTTAGCCCAATTTAAATAATATCTTTTCAAATTATAATCTATATGTTATTCCGATTTATCTTAATAATATTATAAACGCGACAGTTTGTAAGTATGGATGTTTGTTACTCTTTCCCGCAAAATCTAGTGAACGGATTTTGATGAAACTTTACAGTAATATAGCTTATGCATCAGAGTAATATACTTAGGCTATATTTTTATTGAAATTTAACGCGGTTGAAACTCCGTGCATAGCTTTTATGTTATTGTAAAGTTTCAGTAGTTTTTGCATGAAAGATTAACAAACATCCATCCATCCATACTTACAAACATTCGCGTTTGATAATATTAGTAAGATAAGATATCCTATAACATTGTGGAATGAAATATCTTTCAAACAGAGAAAGGATTTCTCAGATCGATACAGTTTCTGAGATAACAGTCTTCATAAAATCCGCTCTCTTTATACAAACTGTAAATCTGAAAGTAAATCTTATAGTTTGCACTACAACATTGGGCTAAAATCTTATAGTTTGACATACAACATTGGTCTAAAATCTTATAGTTTGTCATACAACATTGGTCTAAAATCTTATAGTTTGTCATACAACATTGGTCTAAAATCTTATAGTTTGCCATACAACATTGGGCTAAAATCTTATAGTTTGACATACAACATTGGTCTAAAATCTTATAGTTTGACATACAACATTGGTCTAAAATCTTATAGTTTGACATACAACATTGGTCTAAAATCTTATAGTTTGACATACAACATTGGTCTAAAATCTTATAGTTTGACATACAACATTGGTCTAAAATCTTATAGTTTGACATACAACATTGGTCTAAAATCTTATAGTTTGCCATACAACATTGGGCTAAAATCTTATAGTTTGACATACAACATTGGTCTAAAATCTTATAGTTTGTCATACAACATTGGTCTATCATCACCTGCTTCTTCCTTGTCCCATTTATTTGTGGTCGTCGTAATATGTTTTTCTCTTCCATTCATCCCTGTTCGCAGTCATCATTTCATACAACATTGGTCAAATGACCGTATAGGAAGAAAGGGGTTGTTAGTAATGTGGACTCATGACCCCATCACTAGCAATGTACCATGTCAGGTTGACCTCCACGCGGTTCCCCCTAGAAACCATCGTGATAAATTCATGGCGAATTTACCACGATGGGCTAACTGACCTGATCTCATACTCATCTTGTCATCCGCCACTGGTGCCCCGCCAGCGTAAACCGTTAGCGCAGGCAAGCGCACCATTCCACTATCGTTCACAAAAAAAAAAAAGAAAAAAATGACCGTATATTTCGTATTACAAAATTCCAGTTCACTTCTTGGGGAAACATTTTCATATTTATAAATACAATAACATCACTCATAAATACATCGAAATTCGGCTTAGTAGAGGTATGTCTTTTAGCGAAAGCAATTTTTAATCTCTTTTTTTAACTATAATAATAGCCAGGACCACAGGCTACACCACACACCACAGGAATCAGGATCACACAGCGCCATCTAGTTACAAACAGAGTTTGTATTATAGGTACTAAAAAATGTCTAGTAAATATGTACTTCTTTGAAATATTATTTTTAGAACCATTCTTTTATTATTTTTTTTTATATTCCTGGACGATTCATTCGGCGCCATCTATTCCCAAGCTAAGCAGAGCTTGTGTTATGGGTACTGTATAACGGATACAAATACTTATATATATTTAAGTATTTATTACGTAGTTAGTAGTATATATATATATATTTACTATATTATGTAAGTATTAATACATACATAATGTATTACAATATATATATATAAGTATATAAACAGAAAACATCTACACTCACACACCACCACACATACACACACACAGTCTAGTACAATAAATTGTATTTATAAATACAAATTCACTTGCTAGGAATCGAATCCGCAAAGAAAAACGATGTCCGAAACCGCTAGACCAAGCCGTCAATTATCCATCACCCAATTCAAAATATACGACACAGTTTTCTTTAAAAAAGACTTAAAATGAAAATTCATCTAACATTTTAATACAATACGTATAAATTTGTATAAACACGTGCATTCATTTCAAATCCATTATCATGAACCTGCACCCCGAATATGTATCGAAAAAAACCAAATCCCTCTCGAGGCCCGCCGAGCCAGAAGAAACACTTCCTCGCCAAATGTCCGTTTGTTCGTTTCTCGCCCCCTAAACCCTCATACGATAGTCCTTACATGTTAAAGAATCCATAAATAATAGAGTTGACGTGAGGATTGTGTTACCCCACCCCTAAATTGCGATCACTCCTTGTCGATGGTACACCTAATGCTCCTTTTGTCTGCGCGCAGGATTTATTATTCATTTTCCTAATACATTGCACGATTATAAGTTCTCGTTTGATGTAATAATAATGAAAAATTTAATTAATTTTCAGATTTCAATTTTTTTTTTTCATTTATTTTGTAAAAAAATAGCGAATTACAATTAATATGTAATTATATGTCCTTAAAAATAAGGGCAATTAAAGATTTTCGCACTATTACAACATTAAGTATTACAAAACTAATTTATTATTATTAAGTAACATTGTTACCTCTATATAATAATTATTTTGTTTTTATTTTATATTTGATATGCATGTTAATTTATGTAATTATTCTTTCTGTGAGAGGAACGAGTGTTTTTCATTTCATTTCATTTCAAACTAAAAGAACAATTTTTTTTTTAATTTTACTATTACTATAGTTTTGTATAATAGTGTAACATATTAAATGTTACACTATTATACAAAACTAGCATTTACCAGACAGTCTTACCAGTACCAGTCTTACAGATTATATAAGATAGTATTATATAATCTTACCAATGTAAACTTTTGTATATAGTCATCTTTTTATATAAATATTAGAGCCGGCAAGTCGCATGCTCTGTAAGATGTTTCAGTTGAAGGATAAGACAGTGAAATTACAGTATAAGAGACATAAAATCTTAATTACACTAGTAGATAGTGAAAATAAAGAGCACCTTTGCGACGATAAAATGAATGTGGATGATAGAAATTATAACAAATGTATTATTTAACAGGAATTTGGAATCTATCATATTATATCAAAATTAAAAAAATGAATTTTTATTTTTAAATTATATTTTAATAAACCTGGACAATTCAGATAGCAATATCTAGTTCTGAGCTATGCAAAACTTGTATTATCAGTACTGAATAAAGGATAGAAATACTTTTATACATTTTTTATGTAAATACATACTTAATATATGTACATAGAAAAATCCAGACCTATAGAAAATCACATGCATGAATATAAATGTTTGTACCGTGGGAGGAATCGAACCCGCGACCATCGGATATAATGCAGTAGGCTAAACCGCTGGACCACCGGGGCGATACATTTTTACATCTATTCAGTTTTGGTCCAATTATTATAAGAGTAGGTATTAAAATTGCTATTAAATGTTGCGTTAATTAATCTGTGGTAAAAAGATTATTTCAAAAACAATAATCAAAATCGGCCAGTATCAACAGAGATACATTAGCAGTACAGTAAATTACAATCATGATAAAGATTGATGTCAATGGAAAATGGAAAAATTATAAAGCAATTACACGAAACTCCTGAATACAAGGATTGATGTCAATGGAAAATGAAAAAATTATAAAGCGGAACGCAATCAGTAGGTTACCTACTCTGAAACAAGCAAATAGATCAAAGAAGGAAAATAACGATGTAAATTCATGCGTTAATAACATAATAAATTCACTTTTCGAACGGACCCGGGCACAACATGGCGCCAAATTGAACAGGACGCTCCAAGGAACACGGCGACGACTCCTTTACAAATTTACAAAATTCAATTTCTTACACTCAGCATAAATCAAACCTTTTTTTGCTTATCAGAAAAAATAATAATTTCAATACCATAGAACAATTTCGGACTCGCTTACTTTTTAAAACATACCATTTAAAAAAAATCTTATTCGATTTCGTTTAGAAAAAGTTATTGGATTAAAAAAAATATAATAAATTACCAAAGGATATATTGGCATTGCCTTGAAATAAATTTAAAACATATGTAAAATCATATTTATTAACCAAAGCCTATACAATTACTTAAATGGCAAAGTTAGACATAGATATAAATATACTGGCGTTTAAAAAAAAGTAATTATGTTGAGTATTTTTCATCAGCTCTTTCCAGCTCTTCTCTATTGAATTCATACACTGAACTGCACGGTAGGGAATAAATATTAATAGAAAAAACGTGTTCTTCATAAACAGATAAAATGCCCTACATGGAATAAATGATTTTTATTTCATTTCATTTGATTTACCGGCTACTCTATTAATCTCTATTTTTTTAAATCGAATAATTGTCATCCAGCACTCTTATGCAAAAATATACTTATTTGACATTCGAAATTTAAAATGCTATACTTGCATATTTGATATTTTTTTATTTTTATTATTATTTTTCGCAATGAATAAAATCAACAGCAGACAGTACCGATTACTCTCTCGTATTTCCGCTTCTGGCCATAGAGACAACTGCTTTACATGCCTCCCATAAACAAACGTCTAAATGACATTTCCGTGTAAGCTAGGGAGGTGCCAATTCTGCTTATTTGATAATTTTCAAACGATTTATCATATTAAATTGAAAAATTCTTTGATGTGGGCGGCCATTGAGCGAATCGCGAATATTCGATTACTAGGGACTCGACTTTTCAATTTGCTGTCTCTTTTATCTTTTACTTGAATTAAATTATTGGTGTAAGCAGGGAACGAATTGGATTGCTTTTATTATTCACTTTACAAGACTTTTTATAAGTACTAGTAACTTCGTGAGGTTATTTAATTTACATATTTTCATGATTTCTAAAAATAACGTAATTTATACAAAAAAGTGTGTGTGTGTGTGTGTTTAATATCGAATTGATCGATATTTATGAAATATTTAGTGTATATTCGTCGTAGGCTATGTTTTTATACGTCTAAGTACTTTTTTATGGATGATAATGGAATGGTGCACCCGCCTGCTCTAACTGTTTACACTGGCGGGGCACCAGTGGAGGATGATAAGATGAACATGAGATAACGTTGTGGCAAATTCATCAAGATTTATCAGAAGGGTTTCTAAAGGGAACCGCGTGGAGATCAACCTGACATAGTACATTCACTCTTTTCCCCAAAATTTGAATTTAAAAAAGAATCTGTATTATTGTAAACAATATTTTGAAAATAAAACAAGTTTCTTGACAGTTCTTCTCACCTTGAAATCATTCCTTTGAAAGACCTACGTGAATAAAGATATTTAGATTTTTGATTGTAACAATTATGTCTATAGATACCTATTACATACCAGCTTTGCCCGCGGTTTCACCCGTATGAAATTTATAGCCTATATGCTTTTCTGATGTATAAGCTATATTACTGTAAAGTTTCATCAAAATCCATTCAGTAGTTTTTGCGTGAAAGAGTAACAAACATCTATCCATACTCACAAACTTTCGCGTTTATAATATTAATAAGATGTGTAATTCATTATTAAAACTATACATATTTCAGACACAGAACATTTTCAGAGAACAGACTTGAATGATTTATTGAGGAAGGTTCATTAACAAAGACTATCTTTTCAGTGACGGCGTGTACGACGGTGAATGTTGACCTATAGAAATATCTCAATTAATAAAGTTAACAATAATCATATCATTCATATAAATAAGTCAAACCTTATTTTATTTACATTAAATTACTGTGTACCCCACTTGTGGGGGTAGGGAACAAACATTCATACTTTGAATGTTTTCCCGCCTGAAGCGGACGATTAGCCGCCAAATCCTCTTGATTTATTCGATTTTCGACGCCATTTTAGGTCACGTGGCCGCTGCAAATAAAGTGGGAGCCGATGATAGTTGTATACAGGCTGATTTGCTGTATAAATATTTATGAACTAGCTCAGCCCGCGACTTCGTAGCTGTGGTAGATGGAATAGTAGGTATGTATTTTTTTTTTTATAAATCGATTGAAATGAAACAAACACAAAATTTTATATGAAACATACCACAATACATTAGCGAAGAACGAATCCAAATTGATTAAGTCGTTTCTGAGAGTAGTACGCACAATTACCTACTTAAACAAACAGATAAAATGACAAACATACAAATAATCCAATATAATTGAAAACAGGCCTTTTATTCTTATTGTAGATAAAAAACAAATTGTTATGACTATTCAAAAGTGCTTAAATTAAGTTTATTTGAATAAAAGATTTTCTATTCTTTTCTATTCTCTTATGCAGCAACAAGTTTTTAAATATAATATTTAACGAAATTTGGCACAAAATTGAACTTTTTTAATGATGATGAAATACTATTCCATATTCATTATGTCGTTGGCTATATCCCATTAGTTATTATCGGCCAGTACTTACTAACTTAAGTAATTAGAAGCTAAAGAAATTTCCCCAATTTCAAATATTTCTGAAAACTTGAGCAATGGTCGCTCAGCATTACGTTTAGTCGTTTACTCGTTTTACAACAAATATTAAATCTGAAAACCAATCGATATTACAATAACAATCTAATCTACTAGAATATTATGTTATCTGTGCTACCAGTAAATTCATTCATATTTCTAAACTAATTGTGGTATTCTGATATATAGGCTATATTATTGTAAAGTTTCATTAAAATCCATTCAGAAGTTTTTGGGTGAAAGAGTAACAAACATCCAACCACAGTCACAAACTTTCGCGTTTATAATATTAGTTAGATAAATAAAAATCATGCTGTAGATGCAATGTCCTTAGAACATGATACGGTAATTGGAGCACTCAATTTGCGCCACTTTTCCGTCGTCGCGTGCCACGCGCCCGCCGACCAGCTCATTCAATTGTCTATGCCTCGATATCTACTGCATAATCGAATGTTTTGTCTGTGGTACCCTTTTGAATAAAGAAAACAATGGTTCCCGCGCTCAGCCGCTCTCTTCATTTTGTATCGTTGGTAGCTATTGACATTAAAAATTCATTATTATTGTCGATGGGTAATGGAGAATTAATTTCATTGAAAGTACAATATCTAAAGTTTCTAAGATTAGATTAGGTGACACAAACGCACAGATAAAAATCCTTACACTCATCGTTTTAAGTTTTGTTACTTTGATATAGTTCACTAATAATAGTCTCATACCTCTTTCATACTTATATCTAATTAATAGAGGTAATTTACACGTACATATACAAAAGCAGTTCCATCAAATCCATCGATGCAAAAACCTAAAAAAACAAAAAATATAAAATTAAAAAAAAAACATCGATGGATTAAAGAGCACGCTCCATTGCCGATTATAATTTTACCAGGCAGAATTGCCATAGATATTTTTTTATACTTTTTTCATCGATCTTTTTATCAATGGGGAGGACCAGATGTCCCCCTGAATGCTTTTTAATTGGGACGTCTTACGTGTACAAATAATGCTAAACTGTAAAAAAAGTTACTAGAAAAGATTGAACAATGTCGGTAGAAACAGTAGGGGTTCTAAATCTTATGATATGTGAACCCGTGGGTTTACTAAGTAAAGAAATCCATATAACCCTATGTATATAGATTAGGCATTACTAAAGAATAATAGAAGGTAATTTACACCTAAAAAAAACTATTCGGAAATCGACTGTAAGATTACAACAGTAAAATTTATTTTCCAATTTTTTATATACGTAAGGTAAGGTAGTAGATGTACTTCGGGTCTCTTTAGAAAACAATATCTCCATTTATTAGTCAAACCACAGATAAGACAGTATGACATAGTCAAACTAATAAAAAAAAATGAATATTCCTTGTTATTTTCACCTCATAAACCACGTACCGTATACATATAATAACAAATACCACATATAAATATCTACTTATATACTAAATAATTTAATGTAGATAGGATTCGATAAAGACTTTAAAAAAGTATTTTATAGTTTATATAAATAAGTAATCTTCTCTACGTACGCATATTATTTATGTACATAAATACATAAATCCTAAATTATAGGGTACACCGGACATATAATTTGTTCCCAAATTCCTTAATAGCTTCAGGAAGAACATCCGCTCTATTTTATCTAAATACATTAAAATAGTGTTCCACCCGATTAAGCTTCTAAACAACCTGTTACAAATTCAATTAGAAAACTAACGACCCCATATAAATAATCCAGATCTATAAAATACAAAGGTGACCTTCGGAAGGGCCAGGAAACATCTATACGTGTAAAAAATATCTGAAAAAAAAAAAGATTTAAAACCCATAATTCACAATTAAAAACGGCTACTGGTCATGGCCTAAAATGTATATAATAAATATCTTTCTTAAAAAGGTTCGGCTGAAAAGAGCAGGATACTGCCACAAAAGCCGGGACAGGCTCGAGCGCTGTGAGAAAAAAGTAAAGTTTTGTTTATGGTCATTTTGCCGCCAACGCCGTGTATAAACTTTAAATTTGGAATTCTAATTTTAAAGCTCGGTAGCAACGATTGTGGATGATCCTAGTCGTCAGCGTATAATCTTTTGTAACGAGGCTTTTAAAATATCGGCGTAGATCACGATTAGCTGCGGCTTGAGATGTTTTCTGATGCCGACCCACACCTACATTGTTATTAGCTTAGACTAGATTTCTCGGGGACCTCTGTACCACAATACATCAATAAGTTTGTATTACACAACTAACGTAGGTACTGTTATTTTAGTGAAACAGTGACAATGGAGTCAGGTCAAAGATCAGATCAGTCAGCTAATTAGCAGATTTATTATGGTTATTTCAAATATTTACAAATTAATACAGCAGGAGGTTATTCAAGAATCATATATTAAAGTTTCTTAAGGACCGCGTTACAACGGTACGCTACGGCTACAGTAACCGTTTACCATCAAACGGCATCAAGTATGCTTATTTGCAGATGTCGTAGTATAAAAAAAATTGCAATAGGTACAGTTGTTATACATTGGACCCCGTATTGCCCATATTCTCAATTTAACCTCAGACTTTAACAATAATATATAGTAAGTATATATGCGTATACATGCTGTTTTTTGACGTCTGCGTCAAATATATTCTTTTTTATAGATTTAATGTGCTCTTTATACATTTTATGCATAGTTAAATAAAAAATAGCATTCTGCACTCCTTCTTTAGGTATATAAATTATAATAATACTTCGTCACAATTTTCATAAAAAATAGTACAAAGTTTTTGCTTCACATATTAAAATAAACATTCTTACAGTTGTTGCTCCGCTTTTAATAAATAATCATTGTCTCTTTTTGATTGAAATAGCCGATGCACTGTAAATTTACTTATAAAAAAAATGTAACAAACAGAATAAAGTTCGACACTATCTTACGTTAATACATTTCTATACACAGAACTACAACCTTAAAATAACAAATTCAATCTAACAAAATGTGAAAGAAAAAATATATTTGATAGACACGGGTCTCTGAATCACAAACAAATACACCTGTGTACACAGGGACTTTAAAAAAAACGTTACAACAGTTCATTCAGAAAGCGGAACTGTAGCCCGTCCTGGACAATCGTCGCTTCCATGCCATAGACAAATTCCCACGTTTTTTTTCTGACATTTTGATGACCACGGTAGCGAAATTTGAAATGACAAATGGGCGCGAAAATATATGTTTCGATGTGATATTTTTAATTTAACACACAGGTGTTATATTAGGTTGTAAATTTCAAAGCAAATACGTGGATTTGACACAACTGTCATTAACTCATTATCAAATGGGGTTACCTACAAATATTAAATATAATAGAAATTAGTCTTCATTAATGATAAGATTCATGCTCATATACATAGGTACAAGGTGTAGTATTCTGGAAACTCAACGTCAAACCAAAACGGGGTCACGATCGATTGTAACCATCCTGAGAAAAATTAGAAAAAAATCTATCCCATGCAGTTTAAAAATTATGGACGTTGAGTTCTGGGACACCTGTATGTATATGGGTATTTGAGAAAAACTTAGAAATTTGGTCAAACTGTAACCTTTTTTCGGTTATTGTGGTTAATTTTTGTTCAAACTTTAAACGTTCTGTATATAAAGCGGTAAAAAAATATCTTACATTTTATCTATTAAAAGAAACTGACTCCAATAACTACAAAAAATTGGTGCAATCTAAAAATACCTATCTATAATCTTTCAAATATTAAAAGTTTTTCTCTAATCGGTTTAGAAATGACAATGAAGTACCAAACATTAAAAACTTTACAGCTGTATTCGGAACCGCTTCTTCTAAGAGTTAGTTAAAAAGTAATCCAAAATAATTCCTGTATATATATGTATGTATAACATATATATACTACTATTTTTTCTTTTTCATGTTTTTAGCTTAACTTTAAGGTTTTAAGATGTTATAAAAAATGCAAACTATTTTTCCAATTTTAATCAGGGTCACAAGCATATTTAACTAAATTTTTTAACTAAGGATTTTTTATGTAAATAAATATACATAGTTTTATAAACTATGTATATATATTTACATAAAAAAATCTTCTCTGGTTCATATCTTTTTGTAGTTTCCTATTTTTGTTGATTTTGAATAAATATAATAAAAAATCTCCAGAATTACACAGCAGAAAACAAGCACAAAACTCGATATATTGATATACTACAGTTTGTCCGTCTGTCTATCGTTCACATCCCAAGAGAGCGTGCCACACACAATTCATGTTATACATTTGTTAGTTATTTTAAAGATTTATATCTATACCATAGATAAGATAATCCTCACTTAATATTATAAATGCGAAAGTAACTCTGTCTGTCTCTCTGTCGCATTTTCACGCCAAAACTACTGAACCGATTTAAATGAAATTTAATGAACCTGAGATAGAACATAGGCTACTTTTGCATGCGAAAAGTGTTGTAAGGGGTTGATACGGGAAATGAAAGGTTGTATGGAAGTATCATCATTTTTAAAGCTAGAATCTTGAATTTTATTATTTAGGCTTTGGATTTAATATAAATAAATATGACAAAGTTTGTAAAAATGTTACTAAAGTAATGTTGTAGATTAAGCAGTCAATTTACAGGACTATTTCATTTTACAGGCATTATATCTTAGTCCTCTGGAGCAGCAACGCATCACTGGTATCACGGGTGTAACATGATTACGTCGTTTGTTTGTCGTTTTCTTTACTACTCTACTCTCTGTTGGCCGGAACTGACTTTACAGCTTCACCGCACGGAGTGGTGCTGTTTATATATAGGCAACGGTTACAATGTACCATCAGATGGAGACCTATCTAGCGATATGTATATGTTTTTATGTAGTATAGATATAGGAGTATAGATATAGATTTGTAATTATCTTTGACAGAGAATAAGCCTATTCGCTCAAATAAAATCTGCGAAAATAAACCGAAAAAAGTTTTAAAACAATATCTACTATATGTTGTAACTTTTTAAGCAGAATTATATATATGTAAGCAACTTAATTGTAGCTTAAAATCGGCTCGTGGATTTAGTGTCCTCATATTGCATGCATTATAAGCGAAAAAAAAATAAGAATAATTTATGGGTACTCGTAAATAGTGCTTATTTACTCGATGGTTACATTATGAACGTATGATTGGACGACTATCGTGTGTGGCACTAGATTATGATATCATAACCATTGCAGTTTTATGAATCAGTTGAAACTAATCTCCGAACGAGTTTCTAGTTCGAATGTAATTAATAATGAAATTTAATCGTATAATTTTTGTTGAAAACACAATCAAACATTAAGCCGTCCCATCGTACTGTCGAGCGGCGACATAACTTCAAATCGAAATGTCACATCTCAACAGAAATACGACACATGTGTCAAATATTTTTTTTAATTGCATTTTATTCTTAGGTCCGGGCTGTGGCATCGAGTTTTTCGACCACACTTGTCAAATTAGACGCCGTGTGTTCGATATTTAACACTTTGACACTGGCAGCTAATCCCCCCAACAATTATTTTTACTTTTTTTTACGAAGCTCTCGAGTGTCATGGCCGCCAAGAAATAATCCTTTTAAACGTGGGCTCTTAGTAAATAACTTGCATCGTATTTCTACACTTGGTATATTCTCGTAAAGTAAAAAATGTAATAGGAAACTGACATTTGATGCTAATTTCAGATGTAGCTGCGTATTCATAAGATGTATATCATGACGTTCGTATTTAAAACAGTGCAAAGTGCCCTATAATATTTTTCACAATAATATTGTACCTATATTGCAAAAGTTAAGACGGTTTTTCTGATTAATGTATATTTATAGCATTATATGTTATTTATTATTTAATACTTACTACTTACTTTCTTTGATAGGAATTATCAAAAGGTTCTAGTATTCACGTACACATAAATTAAAAAAGTTGTTTTTTGCACAAGCAAGAAAGTTTCTATTAAAATAAAACACCTAAAATGAAAACAAACTACCAAAATACTTCGTTGATGATGACCATGTCGCATCATGTTTTTTTTATTTAGTGATGTGCCTATATTCTTTAACAACGTGAATCGATCGATTCAAATGTCATATGACATACGCGCAAGTGCCGCCACCTGTCGCGTTTCAGCGTGTGAATGATTCAAACAAATCTATATTTATCGTTGATCAATGATTTGGCAGTTATATTCACAATGAACTACTTGGGAAGCCCTTTTATCTTTTGATGCGGGTCACACCGTGCCTCTAGATGTATGGACAAGTGACATTGCATAGATAACTCCTGACAATACAGGTAATGGCGTGTGAAACAAGAACTACGCAAAAGTTGTATTTTTTTATGTCACTGGAATATCAACCAAGCTGACGTCCTCTGATGGTAAGTGGTTACCTGAACAGTACCACAGACATCATCATGTGACTCTTGTAGTATCCTTCTCAATGCTAATAGGGGAGATGGAGGTAAGATGGGGTAGTGGGTAAGACGGGGTACCCACCAAAATTTACAGTTCAAATTGATCAATCACGCTCTTTCAATCATCGTGCGACGCGCCACCATGAGACTTATCAGTCGACGTGTGTTTAGTGGTTCACAAGTGCACAGTATCGAAAAAAATGCAAAATCAGTGTTTTATTGCAAGTTGCTTATCACATTTTCTTCTGGCTTAACACGTGACTGTGGTTTGTTAAATAACGTTACCTGGTGAGGTGTTGTTGTGATTGATGCTTAAACTAATCTATAAAAAAGTAGGCATTGTGTTCCTTAAATATTATTGACTGTTTTGGTTTTATTTATTTTTTTATATAAAAGGGCTCTGCAGGCAAGATGGGGTAACTGATGAAAATAATTCGGATCTAGTTTGTTTTCCAAAAAATGAGTTCGTTTTTGTGAGTTTGGCTTTTTAGAATGATTCTACGATTAACGTCGTCGGTCGTGATCCGAAGAATCCATGCGGGAAGCGAAGAGTTCAAGCGGTTTTGGATGAAAAAATGGGTTATAGAGAGAAAAGTTAAGGCTTCCTAAGGAAATTCTCTCGTGTTGCTAAAAAGCGTGGACACACAGCAATTATCACGTCGCCTCCTACAAAAAAGAATTAGAAGTCATCGCCCACAAAAAAAACAGAGCTGAACAGAAAAACTATAGAAAATAGAAACAAAAAAGAGAAAAGATGAATATAAAAAAAAACAGAAGAAAACTACTACAAAAGATCAAAATAAAAAATTAAAGAAGAATAGCCGATCACCGAAAACAGCAAAACAATGAAGAGTTTCAACATCTGAAGATGAAAGTGAAGATGGGGGAACACACCATGTATGTATTGTGATGAAGTTTGTTCCGTTTCCATTGAACGGTGGATATCATGCTCAGTGGAAGATGGACTCATAATAGCTGCGTAGAAATAAGATGATGATGATGATGATGATGAAGTCATCCATGTCTACGTGTTCTGCCAGCTCGAATAATCATCGTTCTATAGATCATAGGATCATTCTCATCACCCCATCTTACCTCAGGGGGGTACCCCATCTTACCAGCACCATGGGGCAAGACGGGGCAAAACACCATTTTTTTATTTTATTTTTTTTCTCTCAAATGTGTTACCTAAAGTTCCTAATGACACCAAATATAAGAATAATAATAATTAGTTGTTATTTAAAAAATAAATATGATTGTTTCACTATGTATTTTTTTATATTACAGACCTTTAAAGCTTAAGTACCCCATCTAGCCACCACCTCCCCTACCTCCTTCCTACTTTGTAATTTCTCTGGCATATCTCAACAATCAAATTTGTCATGATGGGCCAACAGATCTGACCTCATTTTCATCTTATCATCGTCTATTGGTGCCCAGTTGCTCAGGCGGGTATAGTATATATATTTCTTTAAGGCCCATAAAAAAAACCTATTTTACAGGTTCTGCTAAAGGGTTGATTTACGAAAAATTTAGTTTTTCATCTTTACAATTATTCGTTTTTATAAGTGCACCTACGAAATATTAAGTCGGAATGTCCACTCAATATTGTTTCCCTTTACAAACTACTATATTATATGAAACCCCATTTTCCCCTTTGAGTTTCAATTGCGTTAAATCCCTTTTTACCTACTCCTATCTTTTCTACATCTTATTTAAAAAAAAAACAGAATTCTAGATCCAAGAATTTAAACAGTGCGTTGACAAGTATTTTCTCTTTTTAAAAATAATAATCGAGATAAGTCTCGAGGTATAGGTAAGTATATAATAATGTTATATAAAATTGAACGATCCGCGTAGTAACGTACTTCGATATTTTTTATAACAATTTGAATTTGGAAGCGTCCAATTCAGTGTGGCCAGAACCAAAATGCGTTTGTCGTGTAATCCTCTAGGGATGTGGATTATTATATTTTTTCTATCGATTATTTTTTAAACATTGTCGCGGGCGTGGGATATGGAATGGCATTTTGAGTATTCGATACACTTTATTAATTTTCGATTTGCCCCGTCGTTGTATCAGGTAGATACATACCTATTGTATATTTGATTGACAAGAATTATAATAAGAACAGGTAGATAATCCATCTAATAATAGTGGTAATTGTACAATGAAATCAGTAAGGAAGGGACCAGGGAGTGAAAGAACACTATGAACTCTTATTTGGACATTTTTTTAAATAATCCATGTTAAAATCTCAGTGTTATACAAAAAAGTATTACTTAAATAAGTGAATATATTATTAAATAAATACATTTTATATTTAGTTGAAAAGCAAGTATTGGTTATGTTTATATAATATGTTATTAATTTTAACCACTCTTTAAATAAACTTTCTTTGTAAAAATCTGAGGAGTTGAAAATTTATAAAGTTTTTGTATGAAATAAATAATTTGATTGTCGCATGCCTCCTTATTGTTAATATATATTTACCAAAAACAACATTTAGATAAAAGAGCAACACGCAAGTTTCGTGTCTGCGTTCTAAATGAGTACCTACTACAATTATAAAATATGATTATTCCTGTAGAGATGATACTGCTTTATACAAAACAAACATGCTGTCGGTACTATACGAAAAAATAAGTAAAAAGAAATATTTATGATATATATTATAAAATGCCTCGAAATTAATTATATTACTTGATTTATATACCATAAATCAAGTAATATAATAAATTTTATTAAAAAAAAAATACTTAGGCAGATATCTAATAAATGTCCTTATCTATATCATAGATTAAACGACAGCCACTGTGAACAAAATCGCAAAGTCATGCGTAGAGAAGGTACAATGTTTTGTTACAAACATGCTCCCAAATTCCTCACTTGATCAAGATAGAAGAGTCTTGTCTACAAACAATGCTATTATTCATATGAAAATAAACAACCATTATGAGGCTTCCACTAACGTTCGATATTCGAAAATTAAAAAATAAAACTTGCACCATAGACACGGCGGCGGCGGGTTCAAAATTCGATAGAAACTGGGCCATGACGTAGGGTTGACCATGAAAAAGAATTATTTTTATTACGTATTCATGCAGAATTAATTAATAATAAACAATTTTAATTTAAACTGAATTTTGTAAAATAATATGAACTGACAATCCGTTCATTTAATAGTGAAAAGAAATTGTCTTATTGTCGTACTTTATCCTGCCTGCTACGTAATATGTATAAACTAAACAAAATGAATTGAATTGATTAGGCGTGAAATCATTAAAAAACAAGATGGGGCGCGAATTATGGACATTCAACTTCCTCGCAGGTCCCCGTGGAAACCATTATGAGTACCTAATTAGCCACGATGGGCTAACTGACCTGACTTCATATACTACTACTACTTGCTACCAGTTTACCGTGTCAAGTTGACCTCCACGCGGTTCCCCATCTGAAAACTCCTGAAATTGCTGGTGAATTCGCCCTGATGTTTTAACTCATCTGACCTTATACTCACAGCGGATGGCGGATCACCAGATACCACTATGATTAGATTATCACGGTGGTATCTGGTGATCCGCCAACGTAAACCGTAAGCTTAGGTAGGTCTACTATTCCATTATCATCAATAAAAAGAAACTCGTGGTCGTGACACCTCTAATGTTTCAGGCGTCCACAGGCTTCGTTAACAACTTGTTATGAAATGGGACGTATAATTTTAGTCATTATTATTTTCAATAAATTTAATGAGTCATTGCCAACCCTGATCATAGACATCATAGACACAATACAAAAAGCGCGCGTAAAATATTTTGATGTTTGACAACTGTCACGGTGGACTTGATCGATATCTATTTATTTATACGCTATTCAATGCTCGAGGGATCGATTTTTTAATACACATCTTATAAGCATGTTTTCAATTTCTTATTTTAGTAATAGAAAACAAATATAAAAGAAATAATTATCATAATTAGATACACTACAAAAATCCTGGATCTGCTTTTGATCTAAATCTACATATCTAACCTATAACTTTTTTAAAAGGACTTTTAATTTAAAATGTTAATTGGAATAGTGATAGATTGGATTAGAATAATAGAATGATAGTTAAGATCCACAACGCAATCTTCATCCTTCAAGACTTCATGTTCATGCTCATCCTGACATCATCTACTGGAACCCGTCAGCGTAAACCTATTAATTAATTCAAAAAACTACTAGCTCCAGCATACACTAAAAAGATGTACTATTACAGAAGTGTCGGGCCTCGAACCTGTGACCCCGATCGATAGTAGACGAAGCCGCGCGCCGAAGGACGAAACCTTACGAACGCAACACGCCATTGATACGTATACTCTATAGACTACTGTGTGGATTCCATCACTCTAGTTCTTCAGATATAATATATACCTATATTATGTAATATTATATTATCTGTGTCTGTATCCTATATACTAGGTGACACCGCAAACATTGTTTTGCTAAATAATTTAAAATCGCTATAAAAAATTGTGGTTAGTGATAAAACGGTGAAAATTTAGGGTTAAAAAAAATTTTGTCCAAAAAATAATAAAAATGTTAGCCACGCCTAACATTTTTATTATACAACCCTTAATAGAGAGTAGCCGATTCTCAGACCTACTAAATATGCACATAAAATTTCATAAAAATCGGTCAAGGTCGAAGGAGTATAACAACTAACACTGTGACATGAGAATTTTATATATAATATTAATACGTTAAAAAAAACTTTGTACTCCTTTTTAGGAATATAAGAAAATATTCTATAGGTTCGGACAAATTCCTACATGATACAATTTCATCGAAGTTCATTCCTGTGACTGAATTTCAGTGCATGGGAATTAAAAAATTACGATAAATCAAACCTAATTAATCCAAATTTGTTTTTTACTTCACATTATATATTGTCTTACTCGGAACGAAACTATAGCGCGTTTCAATTTTCTACAGCGACATCTGTCGCTTTTGTTGTAAATGATTTCTTTAAAAGCACTTTTGGCATATTGAAATAGTCAAAACGCTAATCACTCATTCTATACATAATAAAAAAAAATATTATTTTTTATATAGTTCATTCATAAATAATGAAGACAGAATCAACATTGCAAGAATTTCTAATGAAATTAGTTCTTGTTAATATCAACTTTATATCTTAGCGACTGGTATAACATTCTAGATTGAGCACTAAAAAGCTTTATCTATATATTATCATCTATAATGTTGTTACAGATATATAAAAAATAATACAGACAAAACCATTATTAGCAGTAGGTATATATATCACACTTTATACTATCAAAACCGTAACAATGTATTGTAACCATTAATGTAAGGTAGGTAATTCTTGTGTATAGTGTAATAAAGTATCCAAATTACCTTTATTCTTAAAAAAACACTAACAATAACTAAAAAGTCATAGAAATCCGCACAGAGTTCTGAAGCCACAAAAAAATGCTATGCATATAAAGATATAATGGGCAAAGTTCTAAAATTAAATTTTGGTATACAATGAATAAAATAAAAGGTTTTTTTATTCGACATAAATAAGTTAATGTCAAGTTCACGAACTAAAATATACATGTACTGCCATCTATCAGTACAGACTATCATTAGATCACACAAATACTGACGCTTCGACTTGATGAATCAAAATTCCGAAAGATGGCACTTAACAATAGGCTAATTATATGTGTTGTATTGAGTGGTATTGTTTCCTGACCTTGGAGTCGGAGTTGCCATTATTAAAATATTAACAACGATTAGTAAATAAATTAAAATTAGTGAAAACTTCATTGCAATATTGCAAAGAAGACATAATGAAATTAATTTAGTTTAAACTGTTATTCTAAAGCCTTTGTTTAAATATTTAATAGTAAATGGTATAAAATATCTAACTCATGGATCATTATGATTACATCGATTCTCTGTGATCCTAGAGTTATAAATGCAACATAAAAAACAAAAAACTATCTGATTCCATTATTCTTATACCATAAAACATAATGTAAAACTTTAAATGACAAATTTTTTAAGCTGCAATTTAAAATATTTGGAAATAGCAATACCGTTTGCAAACTGTGTTGTGTAGATTTGGACAAGTTCTATTTGGTAACATTAGTTCAAAATCAGACATGGCGCGTGTGTGCACGACTCCTAAAATTTTACCTAAAATTTTATTTTTCTCTTTTCTATTGTCTAGTTTTCCATGTTTAATTAGTGCAAACCGTGAACTTGATGAGGAAAATTGGAAAGAAATCCTTAAAGGCGAATGGATGGTGGAATTGTGAGTAAATTTCCCTTGCCGGTTGCTCCTTTTGCTTTAAAAAAACGTGTTATTTTTCTATTAATCAATACATAGTTGCTGTTTAAAACGACGTATTTTGCATAAATATGGAATAAGTCATTGAGTTTTCCATTTAAGAAATAGTAATGGAAATACAAATTCATCTGGCTTCTGATTCAATACTGCACAAGGTCACCGGGCCCGGGGTCTGTAGCTAAACGGTTTTGAAAACTGTGACGCATTGCCGCTATTGTGGCCCTGATTGTTAATTAGTTGCTTCTACTAACTCCCTAACTTATTTTTTCATACGTTTTATAATAAATATTTCGAATTGCTACTAAACATATCCATGTATGGCTATATTAAACTTCAACTGCATACAACAATAGAACATATAAATGTATTATAAACAAAAATCAATCGCTGCATTTACGTAACAGCACTTCAGAAGGGCTCCGTCTATGTGGCGAATTGTTTTTTGTTTGTTTGTAATTAACAAGATAAGCTTTATTTGCAAAATCCTAGAGAGATAGAGTGTTAAAAGATGCTATCTTGTTAAATAAAACTGGCATTTTGATAGATAGGTCATAACATAAAAGGGAAAATTTTGGTTTCATTTTCAGGGATGGGCATTATGTATGGAAGTATAACATTAAGGCATTCTTAATGTTTTTTTGTACCTTATTTAATAAAACCTTGTGAATTATTAATAAATTCAGAGATGTGTGACCTGATTATTATATTGAAATTTAAAATAAAATCAGTTTAAATCATTTAGAAGGATAAAAAGCATTAACAGACAATAGAGTCTGCTGGAGACATGTCTATGTCCTATGTATTAACTATAATATTATTTTAATAATTTAAATTAAATTTAAATTTAAATTGTAATATATTTAAAATTTGCATGCCCATAAATTGTGACAATTAAACAGTTGTTAATAATATTATTACCTGCATATATTACCATCCTCTAACATCCTCATGTAAGAGATTATCAATTTAATATTAAACATATATACTGAAATGAGTAAATAATGTTAATACATTAAAAAACAGTTCATTTTCTTACAAGTTCATATGAACTAAAACTGTAGCCAGAACTGAATGGTAAGGTTAAATTTGAATAAAAAAAATTATGACTTCCTTATGTGGCTAAAATTACCTATAAGGATAAATGGGTTTGAATTTGTCATACAAATATTATTACTAAATTAAAGTAAATTCAAAACCACACAATTAAACCTATGCATATATATATATATGCTGTAGGCATGGTATATCTTTGTATATGATATACTAGCTGCACCCATGACTTTGTCCATGTAAAATGATACTTTGTATAACCTTTCATATCTCCTTTCAACCCTTTGCAATCCTTTTTTCACATTAAAAAGTAGCCTATCTCCTTTGTCAGGGTCTAGACTATCTGTATACCAAATTTAATTTAAATTGGTTCAGTGATTTTGGTGTGAAACCGAGGCATACAGACAGAGTTACTTTTGCATTTATAACATTAGTAAGGAATTAATGATTTTACATTTGTTTCAATATAAATGTAAAATCATCAAATGACATAAACAATAAAAAGTAATTCTAAATAGGATCCAATAAATTGATATCTTAAAAAAAGTAATTTGAAAGGCAAAATACATCATACAATATCAAATAGGTTGAGATGAAAAATTGATGTTTCTATTTATGAAAAGAAATCTGAAATGACAATAAGCAAATACATTAAAGATAGAATGACAGTGGCAACAGGTGTTTATACAACAGGTGCATATTATTGTGGTATCATTCACGATACCACAATAATAAGAGTAAAAAAAATTAAATTCATGTCTAAAACAAAATATAAAAAGCACCTTAGTATCCACCCAAAACCATTGACTACTCAACTAATAAACTAAAAAATAATACTATCCTTAGATGAAGCAATATTATGTAATATCTCTATATTGAACACACACATAAGAAAAAAATACAGTAATAAGGTAAATGTAATGTACAAGAGCGAGCTTATCTCTACATATAAAGAGATTTGTTCCAGCAAACCTAGAAAATGTTATAGGATAATGTGTTCACTAGTTCAGCCATACATATGTGTATGAGATACACAAGATGTATGAGATACTTTGCAGTAATCTTAAGGAGCAGATTCTTCTGCTGTTGAGGTCACTACCATTAACAGTTCACACACTCAAAAGATCTGTTTTTAATTCAAGGACTGAATACAGATTTGATTTAAAAAGAAAATAGTAAAAAATATTGACATAAGTGTTTACAGCCTGTTATGAAAGTCATAATTTTTTTTCATACCATTCAGTTTGTATCAACTTCATTTGAGAAGAACTGGCAAGAATCTCTTTCTCATGCTTCAGTGTCATGTGACACCAAGTGACTCCTATGTCATTAATTCATTACAATGAGTTAACTCTATCATTTCCCAAACTTGTCTATGGCGAATGCAGTTTATACTGAGCCATAAAAAAAACTGAAATCTGTAATTATGTCATATTAAGCATAAGGGAAGTCATAGCAAAGAGATTCTAATTTCTTGTTATTAATTCATATAAAATTTTATGAATATAAAAATATTGGTTCAACCTTGCATTCATTGTTAACATACCTTAGTTACTTAAATGTAATTGTATACTAATTTGTACTACTAAATATATCTAATTATATGGTACTTTAATTTGGTCTGTTCTATTATTTTCTTTTACTTTAAGAGGAGCACTCTCATCGGTAGAGTTCTAGATTTACATTACACTTCTCATGATTTTCCATAAATCCCTTTAATTGTTGATAGGACATGACTCTTTTTTTCTCTAATTTACTTGACAGAACATCTTGGTCTTCCTAATCTTCCTTTTTTACCTACAATACTAATGTTCATAATTGTGTTGTATCAATTGCCTCAAGCTGTTGATTGTATAGAGCTAAAGTTATAAAAAAATATTTCATCTCAGTTATTGCGAATTATAAATATACTTATACTTATCAAATGCGCGAAGTTAAATAGGTTGTTGGTTTCCGAGATTTGCCAGCTTCTTGCACAGTAATCTTAATTATTCTTTCAATAGAAGGGTCTCCTTTCTACAAAATATTAGAAAACAATAAATAAATCGATGTAGAAAATCGGTTAAGTCATTCTTAAGTTATGACATACTCTGTGAAATAAATATTAAAAAAAAATACTTTAACAATACCTAACTATATATTTATTTTTATGAAACCATGACGGCTTGACAACTACCTATATAAGATTGAGACCTATAAGATTTCACATATTATTGAGGGTTTTGGGCTAGTGTCAGGTGCTAAACCTGTTACACTCTACCTGCATAGGTCTATTGTGCTCGCTCTTTTTCAAAGTTTGCTACCTAGATCCATCATGGACATTTCGTTTGCGTAAAAAAGAATAAAATATTTAATATACTAACCCAGAAACGCCTAAGAAAAAAGTTTCAGCGTTCTAGCTTCAAAATGACGAATTTCCATACAAACACTGAACCCCTATTTTATTTTACCCCTTTAAGGGTAACACTATGGTTGAAGAAATTAGATTTATTTTAATGAAATTCTTCAATAGATGCGAGTAATATGTATATGCGCATGAACTTACGTACACAGCAGCTAGTTATTTGTTGCAAATGAATAATGTATGTATCATGTGGGCGTCGAGTATTCACAGTGCAATCAAAAGTTGCATTCTGATTGCAAAAGTTCTAGCTTCTAGTGTGTATATAAATGAGTTCTGAAATCAATTTATGTATGGGCACCTCTGCACTAACCAATATAGTCGGCCTTTCTCTCGACGTGACGACTGCAGTGGTGTAGCGGTTTAGCACACCGCTTTGCGTTTGATGGTCATAGGTTTGATTCATTGCAGGGTTCAAACATTTGTATGAATGACTATAATTATTTGTATCGACCGAGTGTTTTCTACGTATAATATGTATGTATTTTAAAAAAAAGATTATTTATAGCAATTGTCCAGTTCCCGTTCCTTGTTCCCTCACTGCTGAGGATCGGCACGCTACACTATCTTGTCGCCATCGGTTGTGCTTAGACGCCAGACGTGTAGTGGGGCACTGAATCTGCTTACCTTGAGACTAGATAGCGCTGTATGAACTATCCTGAAATATTATTATATAATATAACTTAAAGCAATCTCTTACAGAGAACCTTTAAATATATGAAATATACAAATCTTGTTCATTTAAATAAGGACTATCTCCCTTCCATTGATACTAACTTACCAGTGACATCGTACGCGTGGTATTCAGAATAACAATAGGTTATTATTTTTTTGTTTATGAATTGATTGGAATGTAACAAACGCTAATTGTTACGAGACGTTTACTACAATACATCGTTACACCGCGTTGAAATTTCCTCCTCCGATCGATCCCCGTCCAAACCAAACGGGGATCGAGATTACGATGTCCTGAGCTGAAGTTCTAACCCCTAGCGATGCCCTCAGACTAAAGTCATATCCGACGGAAGCTGGCCTTCATCCGCTACATAAGTCCTTCCACGACTTTGGGGGCCATCTGCAGTCGCTCCCTATCGTCCGGTGAAGCTGTAAAGCCCAGCTGCGGCCAACAGCATTAGAGTAGTCCGAAAAAAAGTTGAAATCTGATATTTATTTATTTATTAACTCTATTGCGCCAAATATTCTTCTTTAGACGTACACTCTTGACAGAGTGGTCGTGGCTTTAATGATAGTATCAGTGCATTCCATTATTCTACTCCTTAGTGATAGCACTCCTCGCTACGGATCTACGGTTTTTGGCCGTACGAGGACATTGTACAATGTTGTACACTGTTGTGTAGTTTTGATAAGGCAAACGTGCTCAGAATCAACAACGCAATGGACTGACCATTGCGCTGTTGATTCTGAGCACGTTTGCCCTCAACTAACCCTTAGATAATTGGTTGCTCCACACAGATTTCTTTTCGGATGATGTGACCAAAATACTGGAGAATTAATATTTGTACAATAAACGATAAACGCTCCCTGATGCTGAGTTCTTTAACAATAGAAACGTTGGTTTGACGAGCAGTTTAAGGTATACACAGCAATCTCTACCAGCAGCAAACATGTAACACAATAATTGTACTATACAGAGGAATTGTTATACAAAAGGCGGTCTTATCGCAGAAGCAATCTCTTCCAAAATAATATTTAGGTAAAGAAAAAAGACTAACGTGGTAGGTGGTGCATGAATAGAATATAGTCATATTACCAACATAGTGTCGTTTATGGGATTTTTTTCTGGATGATAATAGAATGGTGCAAACCACCAGTCGATGGTAGTGGAGTGGTGGTATGGTGGATGGTAGTGGTGATGAGTTGAGATCATTCACCCTCAGGTGAACAAATAATAAAGTTAGACTTGGTCGAACATTCATTGTATTTACAGCATGGTGGCAGCGGTGGGATCCGAATCCAAGCCGCCGAAGAGACTTGCCTTAAACCTGTGTACATTACATACTATACATAAAAATCATACGCATTTATAGTATCAGTATGGATTATTATTTTTGTCTGTCTTATACTTAAAACACTAATACACTATAAAACACTGATAATAATATTTAATAAGGTTATCACCACCTGAGATTTTTTCTTATGAACTTTGAATGCGTTTATAGATAGCGGCCACACAATATGAATGATAATATTGTTATAATTAATGATAACAATCCATGAGATCACCATTATGAATAAGTTCATCTCTTCATTGTTATTATTTTTAGCATCAATAATAATAATACTGTAGACAATTCAGTCAGAACCATGTCAGGCTGTCGCGGTTCTCCATGGAAACGATCAGGATCAGTCCCTGGTGAATTTGTCATGGTGGGCTACATTTAAATTTCGAATTATGTTATTGTACCTTGTCAGTTTAAACTCCACGCCAATCTCCCTGGAAACTATCAGGATATGTTACTGGTGAATTTGTCATGGTGGGCTAAATTTAAATTTCGAATTATGTTATTGTACCTTGTCAGGTTAAACTCCACGCCGTTCTCCCTGGAAACTATCAGGATATGTTACTGGTGAATTTGTCATGGCGGGCTAAATTTAAATTTCGAATTATGTTATTGTACCTTGTCAGCTTAAACTCCACGCCGTTCATACTGGAAATCATTAGGATAAGTTCGTGTGAATTTGCCACGATGGGCTAAATTAAATTTGGTATTATGTTGTTTACCAGCTACGCACCATGGTGCCCCGCCTGCAATGCACTGGCTCCGGCCTGGAAGGAGTTGTCGACCCGCGCTAACCAGAAGACCCTTACGGTGCGCACGGCTGCTGTCGACGTCACTAAGTCACCAGGGTTAAGTGGAAGATTTGTGGTCACCGCATTACCAACCATATACCAGTAAGTCCCACTTGCTAGTATCTAGAACTTTATTAAGCAACACGCAAGTTTCTTGCTCGTTCGTCTTGTGATCTGCTTTTACGAATGAACGGTAGAATCGAAAATATTATATGAACATTCAAAAGTGCTTATATTAAATTTATTCGAATTAATTATTTATATTTCTATTAAAATAAACATGCACGTACATACATACATATTATATATGCACTTTTCTTTTACAGTAATGTAAAAGAGAAGGAAAGGTAAGGTAAATGTAAAAGAAGAGAAACATAGAGGAGGATTAGTTACATGTACACATATGTAAATATATATATTTGTGTATATCACTTACAAATACATATATTTATATATATGTGCTGAAGTTATTGTTGTCCTATATGAGTTACTCGGCTGGATTGCAAAAGGCTGTAGGCTATATAAAAGGGATTAAGTTAATCGTTTAGTGAGTAAATAGGCTTTGCTCAATAAATATGATTTAACAGATACTTAAAATTTATATAAAGGTACAAGTACATCCTTTGGTATCTTATTGTAATGTTTGTATTTGTTTGCAGTGTGAAAGAAGGTGAGTTCCGCCAGTATAAGGGGCCGCGTGACGCAGAAGCCATGCTCTCGTATGTGGAACAGCAGCGGTGGAAGCAGTCAGATCCGATCCCCGGATGGAAAGCACCAGACTCATTCCAGATGACCGTCGTCGCGGAATTCTTCAAGCTCAGCCAAGCGCTCAGGGTATGTTATTTTTTAATAGTAATAACAGACAATTTACACAGCGCCATCTACTCCCAAAATAAGAGAGATTAGTATTGTGTTATGAGTATTTTGATTTGATAATTTAAGAGCCGCTCTCTTTTCGGGAGTGCTTGCCATTTTTTTGTAAATACATAATATACATACCCATGACAATACCCAGACTCATACAAACAAATGTTTGAATGAAACGGGTAGTCTTTACTTCCAATGGTTGCGACCATGGGAAGTAAAGATGACATATTACTTGACTACCCAAGCCCACGACTTAATAACCGTTATAACTTTTTGTTTTCGTTGCCTAGATGGATTATTACACTGTCTTTCTGAACTTAAATAATATGTAATTATCATCTTAGATGATTACTTAAGTTCAGCAAGAAGTTTTTTATGTTAAGTTTTGGAATGTGATATAAATTTAAGACACATCCCAGCTCTTGTTTGCACATTGTACCGTGGGTTAGTGATATTGTTCTTATTGTCTTGTGTTACAGAGTGTACACACAATGCTGATGGAGACATACGGTCTACCCACATGGGGCTCGTACCTTATATTTGCTGTGGCAACTATATTCGTCGGCGCCATACTCGGATTGGTATGTATTCCACAAACTTGTTAAATATTAATAATAATTTATTTTAAAGTGCACAAAATATTAAGGTGAAGATATATATGGCGCACTTAACGCTTTACGGCATTTTTATAAATAATATCTCTGGACAATTCACAGAACGCCATCTAGTCCCAACGTTAGCAGAGTTTGTGTTATGGGTAGTAGATAATTACTTAAATTTTTTGTACGTACGAAAAAGCACCCAGACCAATACAAATATTCATACATTAAAATATCTCAAAAATATATTTCTAATATCCCTGGGAAGCTTCAAACGCGTGAGTTCCTTGCTCTTTCTATGAGCAGGCTGCATTCCGAATGAGTGGTAGAATAAAAAAAATATGACTCCTCCAAAGTGCTCATATTAAGTTTATTTGAATAAAGATTATTTCTATTTCTAATCTAATAATAATAATATTTGTTTTACAGATACTTGTGTGCGTAATCGACCTGCTGTACCCGCCGCGCCGCTCCGATAAGGTGACCATCACTCGCTCAGAACTAGAAGAGCTGGCTAAAGGGGACCAGAGGAGACCTGATGATGAACAGGTATGATCACTACATGTTTTTATAAGGGATGACTTATTGACTTATTTTTGACATTCATAGGATAGCTGTCAAATTAAAATTATAAGGAATACTAACAAATTTGTATGTCATCTAATATAGAAAGAAAAGAAATTCATTGTCAACTAGCGACCCGTCCCGGCATCACATGGATGCACTACAATTTTTTTTTTATCTCGGCTTGTTCTATACTATAACACACATGTATTATACATATAAACCTTCATCTTTCATTCTATTTATTGCTGAAAACTGCATTAAAATCTGTTGCGTAATTTAAGGGGGTCTTCCTATGTGACGGCCTGTTTTTTAGGGATATTTTAGGATTTTTTTTTCTACGACCAGTAAATATTTAGAGCTTCAAGTTTTTTATCATTTATTAACACATATTTGGACAGTATAAATATAAAATTTCAGCTAAAAATATTCAGTCAAACTAGAGTTACAGCGCTCTGAACACCCCCGCCTCGAAAAAATGAGCTCCCACTTCCTCCACGATTCCGGCTGATCGGCTTATCTGAAAAAAAAAAAAAAACGGCGTTTTAATTTGTAGGCTTAAAAGCACGGAATGACCTATAATCAAATGAATATAAAAAAAATTGGATTTTTGATAGACATTTGAAATAAAAGTTGCAAATTAGGATTTTTTTTTTGTTTTTTGCTATAAAAAAATCGAAGTTTTGAAAATTTTCGATTGATAATAGTTCATTCCATGCGTTTACATATATTGAGTGTGCCCTGTAAATTTCAAGTAATTCGGTCCAGCCGTTTCTGAGATACAATGGAGGAAAGTTTGAAAAACACAGTTTTGAGAAAAACGCGTTTAAAGTTTCAAGTCCGTTAAAAACTATTAAAATATCAACTTACTCTCAATCGGCGATGCCTGGTCCATAGAGTATTCCTTCCTCTTCCTCGTGAAACTCTTTTAAAGTAGATTGTTCAACTCTTAAGTCAATCCTGGCTTGTTTAACGACATCACTTACGCGCCGCTCAGAGCGTAAGATTCGCTTTTCATCCCGTTTCTCAACATACGCTTGGGCTTCACGACCAAAAGGGCATCCCATAATCGACATAACTTTTAAAATACCTTGAAAACCTTCATTAAAGATAATAACTGCTAAGTAGCTAGCAATTTCAACAACTTTGGGACCAGAATGAAGATGTTTAGGAGCGAAAGTCCAAATCAAAGAATTCAAAGCCTAGGCCTCGGAAACTTGATCGCGAAATAGACACGTCACTTTTACAAGTTTTACATATAACTATTTCAGAGATTGCAGCAAATACAGAAACAAACTCCAAAATGCAATATGCGAAATTAGAAGAGATGGGAACATTCATGTTCATGTTATTTTTAAGTTTTTTGGCCGAAGCTGATGTAAATACCGTATCATTTTGGTGGGTAAAACGGTTTCCACTAAACTTTCTTTTTTTACTACGACCAGGATGAACATTTCCACTCGTACTTCCTTTCCGTCCACTCATTATGAAAAAAAATAATTTGTAGCTGTTGCTCTCTTCGAAGTTCAACCAAGACTAAAATAACTTCGGTAAAATATTATAACAATAGAAATTTCTGTTTAAGTCTGTAGAAACGTGTCTAAACTTGTATAAACAAATATAATATATAAACAAAAATAATAAAAGGGAGGCCAGGTATAAAGCCGACGGTACACAATAGGCCCGGTCTCTAACTGCCAACTCACCGCTCCGAACCGCTCTTTCTTTTACCTGCTGTATCTTTAAAACGACTTCGAATTTTCTAAAATCGCTTTACTACCTTATTCTATACATGTTAAGGGATCTATTTATGAAAAAAAAAAATCGATTTTTTCAACCCATCACATAGGAAGACCCCTTAAAAATATAAGTGAACAGACAGCGGCGACGACTTTGTTTTATACTATGTAAAGATTATTAACATGAAATTATGAAATAACAATAAAACTATACAAAAATAGGTATTAAATATATTACTAATTATACTAAATATATTACAATACGTTGTTAATTGGCGATATGGCCCACACATCATTTGCTCTGACTGCTGTATGAATTTTTATGTGATTTGTCCTACGATATTTTTGTTAATAACATATATACTAACCTAATGTATCTATTATTTTCAGGCGCTACTTAACGAGGACATCGTGGACGACGCTGAAACCGCTAACAGTGATGCTGAAAAGAACTCCGGAAGTGATGTGAGCCATCTTTTACTTATTTATATTCAAATTGAAAAATAATTTATTCATCTGAGACACACAAATATTATTTACTGCTTGTATAATGAATATCTCTATCAATAAATATTGGATAAATGTTATTTTCAGTCATCGGACGAGGAGAAAGAGAAACCTGAAGAAGGCGCCGACGCGAAAACCGAAGGAAAGGACGAGAAGACTAACGAGGTCCGCAAGCGGAGGCCCAGGAAGGCTGATTAAATACAGGAGGATGCAAAAATAAGTCCCATCTTACCATCAGGCGAGAAATGGCTACGTAAGTCTAGTGACAATGTATATGTTGGAAGACAAGCTGGTACAAATCATGGCTGTGTTTCTATTTAAAGGATACGGTAATTAAATTGCTAAAGCATAACACCTTGTGCTCAGGAATGGTATCACAATGCTATTTGTGTTTGTATACGACGGCAGTTTACCATCAGGCGGGCCGTCAGCTTGCCATTCCAGTCAAATGATACGAATTATATTTGGGTAAGTGTGAATTTGAGATGGGTACCAAGATTTTTCACCAAAATATATGTTGCACAAATATTTTGGTGTATCCAAATACGGTGTTTTATGCATGATTTAGAACATATGAAACTTGATGTTTACGGTCTAAATGTTTAAACATATTGTATGCAAGTAGAATATAATATGTTTTCGGTGTAAATTCTGTAGTAGTGTTCTACTTCTTGTTATGTCAAAATATTGATGTATTGTCATCCACACATTGTCATTAGTTTTATGTTCATGCCTGTTACAATATTACACAATATACTTACAAACTTAATATCAATTGAAACCTTAAATAATTGAACGAGACTTATTTTTGTGATTCTCATGTTGTTCACATAAACTAGCGTCATCTTATAAACGTCACATCACTATAACACGTAAAATTAAATGACTAACAGCGCGTACTTCCGCGAGAACGATAAAAATAGTGATTGAAAACTCTAGGATATTTCAATTTTGGTCTAAATAGAATTTAAGACCTTCCCAATATGTTCAATAATTGGGATAGGCATATATATTTACGGAAATGACTGATTTTTTAGGTTAGACCACGAATATGCCTGATATGCGTTGTCTAACCTAAATGGTGTAGCTCGTAATTTATTGTGAGATTGATAAATAATCAGACCTTAAATAAGGCGTTACTTATCGGGCTGTAGGTCGCACAACCTCTGAAGTTGGAGGGTTAAGGGAGTCCGTAGTAAAGGCAACGAAAGTGTTTTCATCTGTACTGTTCATGTCTATAGACGACGGTCAGGACTGACCGTCAGGTATAGCTACAAGCGATGAACATGATAAAAATGTTTAAAGACATATAGCCAACGTTTCTATTACGTAAAAAATATTTTATATAGCGGACTCGAGACCACAGACTATTTTTAACTTATAAAATAAAATTGCATTTAACAAATTTCGTTATTGTGAAGTGTCTCTTCACTTCTTTTATTACACTAGTTTCTGACAGCGACTGTGTTCGCTTGACCAGTATGAGATGTAGTATGTCATTCTGCATACTACATCCATGCCAAAATTCATTACGATTGGTTATGCCCTTTGGGCATGAAAGACTAACGAACGTACTTTGGCATTTATATTTCTTAGGATTTAAAGTTGAAATTAAAAGACCGCGTCCAAAAGAAACGGCGTTTTAAAAGTTAGGTTGCATTTTTTCATTATGTACTACCCTCCATCTACTACTTAGGGTAGTATAAAATTAAGTTTGAATCACGGGGTGAACTAAATAGAAGAGTATTTCAATAGATAACCATTTTATTGTAATCTAGTGCCAATAATTAAACCATTAAGGTTTCTTTCCACTTTACATATAACTGTCTATAATAACCGATTCAATATAATCACTAAATGTTATAATATTAGGTAGCTGTTATCTAAGTATCTTTGTCGACTTATATATTCTAAACTACCAAATTAAATTTATGTGGTTATAGATATATAGATGAATTTATTCAGGAAATGTATTCTTATGAAGTTGAAATTAAAGTTGATGTTTTTAACACCCCAGCAAAGCAGGGGTGGATCGAGTCTATATATGAAGAAATTCTATATTTGTAATTCTAAATTTGAGAAAACATATATGTATGTTAATATATTTATGTATAAAATCTGTGTGTTTTTGTAAGAGTTTTAAACAATAATGTTTGGACATTTTCTTCTGTTTGGTTCAACTCTAAATCTCGAAATTGTATCGTATTTTGTGTTAGTTATATTTTTTTTACGTTTTTTTTTTCGACGCGCATTTATAGTTATTATATTTACACGAGTGAAACTTTGTCGCACCAAATTTTAGTGTACGAACGAGGTTCTAATTTATTATTTGAAACTGATTTCAACATTTTTTTTATAATCTCCAGTACAAATGACACAAGCAAGCATTTATAATTATAACCAGAATATGTCGCTGCTGTTCCTACTGTATTGTTTAAAAAATGCAGTTTTTCATAATACAAATCGTTAATAGTAACTATTATTATTTTAGTTGATTTTTAAAAAGTGATGTGTCAAGGAAAAACTATTGACGTTTTATCTATTTTACCCCATATAGAGACATTATATACAGATAAAATGAGAAAAAAAAGCAATTTCAATTAATAAATTAGAACCATTATGATAAAATTATATTTTTAGTTGTAATCGTCCATTATAATTCAATTTGAAAGTATTATATCTCTTTGTACCTACATAATTTAATTATTTTACATTAATTTTAAGTCAATATTTTATTTCCACAGAAAATTTGAAGAAATACCAAGTGAATGAAATTTTATTAAATGCTATCACACATTCCTTTAAAAGGCTCAATGATATGATTAATGAATACGTACTTACGAGATTTGTATATGTATTTTTTTCTATTTATAATAAAATACTCAGTTTATAAGGCTCTATATTATTTCTTATAATAATAACAGTTCTATAGTGCATGCATATTGATAACCATAGATAATATTACTAATCAATAAGGTTTTGTGTATTTCAAATTAAAAACAAAAAAAAATAGTCATTGAAATGTATTACAATTTAGACACTAATTCGTAATTGCAGGATATAATGATAACTTTATTCTATTAATTCTATAATTCTCATTATTTCAGATTTACAGTTGATGATAATAAAATCATTTGAGAATACTTAAATGTAGCCAGACTTAAAAGTACGAAAAATAATTGCAAATTTTCGTAGAAATGTTAACATTTCGATATTTTTTAATCTAAATCTGGATTTAAGTATCCCATTTGGTAAATCATCTGCAAGTCTATTCTAAGAACTTTTTATTTTTAATATATTCGATGATTAAACATTTTTTCTTTCAGCTACTTTCAATACTGTTTTAACAAAATTGCTGTGTACAACGATTTAATTCGATTGATTTTTGTATCTATATTAACTATTGACCTACTTGTCTTGCTGGATTAATTAAATTATATTCATATATGATTGTTTCATTTTAAACTTAAGACTGTCCTAGAGTTCCTGCGACTTCAGTAATATGTTTTTATTAGGATGATGAAGAAATCATATGTTCTACGTTCTGATTTTTATATCCTAATAATATGAAGGGTAACATTGTAGTGAATAAATTAAAGATCTTAAACCAATTAAAAATCTGTGGCTTTTTATCAGTATTACATGTATATTAAATTTTTTATCAGTAACATAGGTGATCTTTACACAAAAAAAATGACCTATGTAATCCGTGTGAAGTGGCGAATTACCCATACATATATATTGGAGTCAATAACAATTATTAGAAATATAGAAATTCTTTAAGTTTCCATTGTAGAAAATTATCAGCTTGTTATTAAAAAAATCTTATAATTCTTAAACATTTTTTTAAAAGAGCAATACACAGGGTTCTGTTTCGTTCTTTTTGCCTGCTTTACGAAAATCAAAATAGTTTTAAGTTCATATAAATTATAATTATTTATTTATACGAGAGTCGATATAAAAATTGGAAATTACAGAAATAAAACAATTAATTCAAATGTTTCTTTATTTATTTATGTATTTACATAAAATAAGTGTTCAAGTTAATTTACGTAATTGCAATTTAATGTTAGTCAATAATTTAGATTTACATATACAAAATTATACGTAGGGTACAATATTTAAATACAAGGATGATATTAAACGCTAGTAGTTCTAGGGTCGTGTTATAAAACATTCGATCCAATTGATACATAATAAAGCAAAGCTAGGATACACATATATACTTGAATAATGAAAATGAGCGTTAAATTTAAAATAGTTTCGATTACAAAGCATAGATATGACCACTATATAAAAAATTGAATTCATATCAAGTAATTGTTTAGAATAATATACCTACGAACAATTGTAGTAAGGTACTTTTTATTACTTTTGGATATAGAATGGCGGGAAACAAATAAGCTTCCAGTGGTGAACATAGTATTTGGAAAATAAGAACGCCCATTTAAGCCCCAGACGAGTTTATCACATTTTGTGATTCATAATAGAGAAAATGGAATTGGCAATATATTTACAAACTATATTACCTGTACAATACGCAAAATGGGTTGCCTAGTGCTAAATTAGTAGTAATTTTTCTTCCCGAGTACACTATTTTTCGCGCCATTTTTCCGTTATTGAAGCCATAACGGAAAAATGGCGCGATAATATTTTAATATATAAGCATAATTTCCTTTGTCATGGAAAGAAAAGAAAAAAATACAGTATAAGACAAGACATCAACCCGTTAATATATTTTCCTTTAAAAAAACTACCACTTGAAACCTGAAAATTTGAATCGTTTTTGGTTTCCTTTATCACCACATCTTAGGACCATAGGAAAGCATGCTATTAGCACATAGTGCTTAAATTACATACATAACTAGAAATTATTGTAGCATAATTGGCTTTTTTTAAACTATTGTAATCTATTGGCTACAGCTTCAACAAATGTTATGGGGATGAGTGCAGATGACACTGAAAACCTGTCGGATACGACTTTAGTCTCAAGGTACCGCACACCCACTTACAAACCCCTCGTATGTGGGTGTCGTTATTCTGTTCCCCGTTTGAACGTGACTGGGGAACGATTCGAGGGGCAGTATTGCTTGATTGATTTACTTGCCGAGTAAAAAGCATGCTTCCCTGGCAGAACTCATTCTTACCATATAAAATAAAAGAAAGATAAGAAGACGTCACTATACTGCGTAATTTTATCTATCTATAAAGATATTGTCGACTGAATTGTTAATAGCTATCTAAAATCTCTTGGCATTTTTGGAAATTGTTTTGTAATATATATTGTTGCTAGATGAAAAAATATTTGAATGGTTTAGAATTGATGGTTATTGAAGTATATGAACTATATAAACATTTTAGAAAATCAACTTATTAAAGTTCATATTGTAAGGTTTTACGTTGCTTACATAAATAAAAATTACTGTAAAAATAATTGAAAATATATAAACTACTAGTTTATATTTAACATAAAAAGTGAAATAATATTGTAGAGCGTCTCAATTCATATTTAAATTCAAGAGATTTTAAATAGTCCATTAAACGTACATATTTTACAATGCTATGCAAAAATTTCATATTAATTTAGAAAAACCTACACCTATCGATCCAATATTGATATTTTCATTATACATTAGGTATATTATAACAACAGTATCTAACCTATGATATACATATATCAACAAATTTTCATTGTAGCATTTATTAGGTTATGGGCAATTTCATTCTTACATTAATTCTCATATATATATAGCAAATTTATGATAATATATATTTTACTGTCGTAAAAAACCGCTGGGTCTATAAACAATAATAAAACCTGGTATTTACACAAATATTTTATAATATAATTATTGTAAAGCAATCGTAATGAAATATAATTTATATGGTAATAAATAATGGTGGTTTTACTATATTATTGTTAAAACAAAATATAAAAAATATATGTTTAGGATTTTTAAAAAAGACACCTTAATAAAACTTCAATCAAAAAAACCACCTGGGGTAGTCACTCCACTCCACCCTCATGCACTTGAACATAAAGAAAACCATGGATTTCATAAATGTAAATAAATAAATAATATACTTTGTGGCGCCATCTCTATTCTATTATGGTTTTTGGACGCACTAAAATCATTTACAATTCAGCAGTAATTTACGACAATATAATATTGACTAATAAGTATAATATATATATATATTTATATTAGTATAATATCAATTGACAATATAAATGCTTAGTGATTGACCCGTGGACCAGAAGTTATGACATTCAACGAAACAGTAATACAGCTATATTTTAGTATATATTATGTATATAAATGCCGCCTGAATTTTTTTCACTTTATTTTTAGTATACTCTCATTCCAAAAGATGTCTACATTTGCAAATATAAAATAACCGGCTTTTATACTATTTTTTGCTTTTTCTTGTCCTTTTTATTTTAGTAAAATAAGTATTATAAATAAAAATAAATATTTGTAAATACCGCAGGACTGTTCGATTTTCTTACGGCCTAATATTTCTTTTTTAGCTAAATTTATTTTGGGGTTTTTGTATTTAAAAACCCCAAAATACGACCTAATATTCATAAAAGTATCTATAGATTTAGCACCGAATGCCAAGAAATTAAAGTCCTAATTTGGTCGACCGACTATATTGACTGAAAATTACGAAAGTACTTAATTATCTTTGTAAAACGTGAAGGTATGTATTTGAGACGAAAACAGTAATCGTAAGCCATATCTATTTTTATTTACTAACTAATGTTCCAATTATTATAGCTCTATGCTAACTACATATACTATACAACCGAGTTTGGAAGTAAAAAAAAAATGTTGTTTATGGAATGATTATACTTATTGTAAATTATATTTTTCTTTTTATTATGTAACCCCTTATATAAGAGAGAGGAATGGCATATAGAATAACCAATTCAATGCTTGCACGATTTTATAAAGTACATTGAATTTTAAAATAAAAAAAATGTATATAAACCCTCTTACGAGTTATAATATAGACTATTCGAGTTACAATATAAAATCTTAGATTTGTATGTTTTCATTGTCATGAATAGGCGAGTATGTATATATATATATAGAGTATATTTACAGAACGTTTGGGCATATAAATAACAATAAAAGGATTAAAATCATTGTATTTTCTATTTTTATGTACTGTGGACATAATACATTTTAAATATTAAACCATTATACTATATAGCCGAAAAAATATATACTAGTTTATATAATAAAAAGATCAAATATCTGTGCATAGTTACATACATTGTGTAGTCACAAAAAAAGTATAAAAAAAGCATTTAGATAAATATAAAATTTAGATTTTCACGAAGATCTTTGGACATCTTAGAATATAAACAGAGAAACACGTGTCAATACATTCATCCTTGATTACTCGACTGTGCTTAAAAAAACGTTAAATTCAGTAATAAAACGAACGAAAAGCAGTTACATAGTAAGTCTTACGTATTATATATACGTGGATATGCACAGAGGACCACTGGAACTAACTGACTTGTTAGCGAATTTAAATATTACAATACGTTAATGATATTTTACAAGTATACAATTAAGCAGTCGCCTAGCATTTCGGGGGTTGGTTATATTACTTAAATCCTCCCCCTTAATAACTAATAAAGAAAATTATTGATTTCATGTATCAGTCATTGATTTAGAATATTGTGCAATACATTACATCAACGTGCTGGTATAAAAGGATCCATTCAGGACACCCACCGTTAAATAATTAAGCTAGAATCTCAGTAATTCAACTAAACAATACTAAATTAAAACTTATTCAAAATACAGGGGACGAAATTATATCGATAATACATTACGTTGTATAAACAAAAGACTAGATTGTTAAATAACACGAATACATACATTACTCGCTTAAAATTAATATACATCACATTATTGTTATTAGGTGACATGAGAAAATAAATAAGATGCCATACAAACTGTGCGACATACACTCATTTCTATTTTACATTTAGGGGGATGAAAAATAGATGTTGGTCGATTCTCAGACCTACTCAATACGCTCACAAAATTTCATGAGAATCGGTCAAGCCGTTTCGGAGAAGTATGGGAACGAAAACTGACCGAGAATTTTATATATAAGATATATAAACTTGGATCCAGTAAATCTGTTAAAATATTTTTTCATAGAATGTTTATAAATCCATTGAAGTTACTTTATATATGTAACAAAGTTATCTCGCACAATTTGTACACAGTGCAAGCGTACACAACTATAAAAACCTATTCACAATTTACTATACTTAATGAGATATCAACCGATTACTTCACTAGAGGGCTACAATAGTTTTGACATATTTCTGACTTTTGATTTTAATGCTAGCCGCTTATTAATTTACCTCTCAATTTGGTCGTAATACTAAAGCTAGCGATTATAAGTTTATTATGCGTATAATACTCGTATATCATGCAAAAAAAAGCTCTTACAATAACTTTAGAATGCTCAAAATATTCGCGTTTAAGTTTGGGTTCCATAATACCCGGTAAAAGGTAGCAATAAGGGTGAAGCTTAATAATTATATCCCTGAACAATTCACACAGCGCCATCTAGTCCCAAGCAAAGCAGAGCTTGTATTATAGGTACTAATTTTTTTTAAAATAAATAAGTATTACACTTAGAATATACTCCAGATCAATACAAACAATCATACTCATGAATACAAATGTTTGTACCGTGCGACGATCGAACCCGCAACCGCGACCCATGTGCTAATCCGCTAGTGCACAGGGTCCGTAAAATCCTCATTAAAACTGCATATATAGCCCTCTAGTGTACATTCCATAAACAAAACTAAACTTACATCAGGGAAGCGTCACTTGTGCCATTACAAACCTAGGATACGATTAAAATATGTAAAATTAATATACAGTTAATATGTTCAGCTTAACTTAAATGTGACATTTTGGTTTACAATTATTGTCATATGTATATAATGTAATTTGATCAATTAGGGACAAAAAAAACAGCGCCATTATCAACACAAACATTTACAATACAACATAAAATAGATATTTTTTTACAATTATTGTCAAATGTCAGCTAGTTATAAATATCGTTATAAAACGGTACAAGCACAGAGTAGCTGTTACAGATTAATAGATTTAAATAGACACCACAAGTGCTTTACTGTGCAGTCTTTTTTTTTTACAGTAGGGAGGAAAGGAAATTATTAGTAATGTGGACGATAACCCCATAGCTATACACCATGTCAGGTTGACCTCCACGAGGTTTCCACTCGAACCCAAACAGGAACTCTTATGGAATTATTATGGTCACCAAAAACATCGTTTTGTGTAACAACAGCCGAATCATTTCTATCCATCCTAAGTTTGTCTGGGAGATACCCCTGGCCCGCAAACGTTAGTTTGCTATATAAATTAAAATCGATATTAAAAAATAGGGATGTGTGTGTGTCATAGTTGGTGAAAATGTAGGGTAATATGTATTTTTAATGCCACATATTGAATTTAAATAATTGTCCAAAAAACAAAAAAAGAATGTTAGGGGTGGCCAAACCTTATCACTTAGGGGTATGAAAATATATAGTAGCCTATTCTTAGACCTGCATATAAAATTTCATAAAAATCGATTAAACGTTTCGGAGTATGGTAACTAACATTATTATACACGAGAATTCGAAATATAAGAACATATATATACTAAAAATTTTGTCATAACGCGTATTTAATAAGCAATAATCCGACTTCAACATATTTACAACTAGCTAACAATTGAATGACATTTATGTATGTTCGTACCTTATTTTGGAAGTCAATTTAAAAGTATATCATTAAGTTATAAACGATGACTCATTGATGATGGTGATGATGATGATGATAATGATGATAAAGCGCCATTATATATTTAAAAACGCACTCCAGCGTACAGTTAACGTTATTTTTACATCTAACATCTATCTAGCGCAAACATTAAATATATTCTTATACAATATTAACAGTCAACTTTTTATTAAAGTATAAAATGTTATACTTAAGCATACATATATTAGTAAAATAAAATAATTTCAATTTACTCCTTACAAAAACGTGACCACATAATTTCCATCATCATCTGCTTATTCCTTATCCCATTTATATGGAGACGGCGTAATATGTTTTTCTATTCCATCCATATCTGTTCGATCATCAAATATTTTTAATGTTTCTAAATGCCTATGAGATTCTAATTTTCTTCATCTGCCATTACTATGTTAGACTGTCTGTATAGCTTTTTATTCGGACTACTCCTAAGTTGTCAGCCGCAGTTGTTCTTTACGTCTTCACCAGACATTAGCCGAGTGCAGATGGCACTCCAAATCAAAGGATGATGTGTAAGGTGACAACGCCTATACTATGTGAACCCTTAAAAACTGAACATCTGTCGCGTAAAACATCACATATAGAATGGCAGTGGTTAGCCTTTAATGTTTACGCTAGTGAGGCATCATACCGGATGACATTCTTGCCGTATCAAAGTTTCTTTGTTATCATAAAACTTAGAGAAATACGATAAAGCATTACATTTTAAGGCTAATTGCAATTTATAGATAAAAATTTAGATATTTTTAACAGAAGTTAAAATATTAAGCCAAGTTTCTGATTGACTTAGTATTTGTTCTGCCAAGTAAATATCAACTCAACTCTGCTATATATAAGTCTTAGGTATTCTACCTAAGACTTGTTTCATATTATTCATATTTGATTACTGTACAAAATAAATTATTGACATGTATTTAGACAATATTTCTTATAAATAAATATTTTCATTGAAAAAAAAAACAGCCGAATATCTACCTATTATGCTATATTTTTTTTTCACGCGGTAAAAACAGTCATCCGGTATAAAATTGTTCATGGAATACAATTTACAAAGTCACATAAAATTTTTATTACAGATATAAAAGAATGAACGCCATTCCATAAACATATGTTATATATATATATTTATACATGAAATCGGCGGTGTCAGCATAAAACAAGATGGCGTCCAAGAGTATTTAACGTATTAATATATCCTTAAAAGCAAATAAATACAATTTGGTTATTTAACTCTACTTCTATTATATTTATATATTTGTTATATTATATAAAAACCACGCATTATGCGATGTGGCATCGAAATCACTGCAAAATATATAAATAAAATTGTCATATTACATATTCGTTGGTATTTAAATTATAATCATTGCACTAGTGATAAATATCTGGCGATCCGGGAATCGAACCCGTATCAATTTTGCAGTGACTTCGACGCAGCCAATTCTAATTGACCTACAAGTCACGTCTGTTTTACACCTAAATATAACCATCATTATTATCATAATGGAAGGTATTGTGTCGTATCATTCGATTAAATATAATATATGTATTGCAAATTATAATTTTCATTTATATTAGGAACCAAATTCATAAATAAATTTATTATGCGTACGTCAAAAGTCATAGCGTACATTATTACTGAGTTTTTAACCTTACAAATTACATATGTATAAAAAGAACATAGAAAATTCTTCTGGAATATATATATATATATATATATCATTTATAAGAATTTTTTATATACGTTACAAATTTCTTTGAGTCGTTTAGAAGCCGGAAATGAACATACAAAAGTAGCGACTTTCCTTTACACTATTTATAGATTCCAAATGCCAGTAAATTGTTGAATTAAAAACTCAGTATTTTCAACTATAAATAAGTAATGCATGCTGTAATATATGTTGTACAGTCAGCGATAGTTAAAAGAAAATAAATAACATTTAAAATAATATTCTCTTGGTAATTCTTGTTTGCTGACTGTACACAAATGTAGCCTCGTATGTTTATTAAAACATTAACAGAAGCAAGCGTAGAAACGGGACATGTCTATGTTCCAATACGCGTCCAACTGGTTTCTGGAATTAAAAAAAAATATTTCGTACACTTCTTTGGTAGTCTACACAATAAAGAATTGAACGAAATGAATGATAGAACGGGATAAAAATTTCAATGAATGATAAAAATTTGAATTTTAGTTCTCTCTGAGATCATACGTGATATAAGAGATAAGATAACATATATCATAGACTACTAGCAGTTACCGAGCGACTTCGTCAGCTTTTTATGATATAAAAATATCCGTCCGTCTTCGTGATACAATTTATATTCCAAGTATATTTTCATTAAAATTCGTTCAGCCGTTTATTCAACAAAGAGACAGATTCTTTTCCGCATTTATAACAGTCGCATGGATTTTTATTTGCAGTAATTGGAATAGAAAACAAACTGACCGCTCACCTGATGTTGGTAGTCTTTTGTGGCCTATACATGAACAGCATACAGATGTCGCCAAGCGCAAGGTCCAATGTATAATGTTGCTATTCCAGTAATAATTATGATATCAAAATAAATAATAAATATATAGGAGAGACAAATCAGGTATCCAGAATGATTTTTTACGAAGTAACTTTAGTACATTACAGATTCTTTGATCCTTTAAGACATGTTAATCCAACATTTAATAAAAATAATAATAATTTATTCATAATTAATATAGAATTGAATAATGGATCTTTTTTCTTTATAGACTTACCATCAGGGCTATACAGAGTCTTATGATGATGTCAAATCTACTCAACTCACTGATTATTTTTATTTGTATTAGTATATTGCATAATCTTATAATACATCATCAACTATATTTTAATAGTTAACAATATATTTTTTTTATTGTACTAAATTAAAGTTTCGCCAAGCGCAAGGTCCTATGTATAATCATCTTGTAATAATTATGTTTCAAAATAAATAATAAATATATAGGACACAGATGATATTTTACAGCTAACTTTAATAAACGGCCGGATTCTGAATTTAGACAAGTTAAATCAACATTTAATAAAAAATAATAATAATTTATTCATACTTATTCGCTTAGAAAATTATATGATTATAGACTTACCATAATCCATGGGGTCGAATTCAGTGAGAGAGCACTGCTATCCTCAGAGTGAAGTCCTTCCCCCATATCCGTACCCACCTGGTGGAATACGCATAACTATATTTTAATAGACAATATATTTTTTTTATTGTACTAAATTAAACGTTTCCCAAGTCATATTACATTCAACCTTAATATCACTGTAGTAGCTCAGCATATGTAGTAATGAAACCACTATCTTAGTGGTATTTGTGGGTATTATATTCGTTATTATTTACAACTTATGTCCGTAAAATTATATGATTAGTGTACTATAAGTATATATATAATATAACTCGGACAAAAAAGGTATACGAACATCCCGCAAACGGAACAGATAAATCGTAGCAGGTTTTTAATACTACCCCTCGCGGTCTGATGAAGAGATAATTGTACTATCGTAATAGTACCTTAGGCCTACGCCTTAGAGGCGACAATTTATGGCTGTGTAATTTTATATTTTTTTTATGACTGTACTCACCTTAAGTACATCATGCAACGAGCTCATACTGCCGAGGCTCAGTGGCGTTATTGACCTCTCCAGTAATAAGGAGCCACTACCTTGAGATCCGCCGCCTATCGACCTATAAATGATACATTATAATAATAAAAAAAAACACGAAACTAAAATATAAAACTGAATACGCACGTTACAAAATTGATTCTGTTTTTTTAGTTTATGAATTATTCTTTACATCATCAGCCCATCTTTTTGTCTGTCAGACCCAGCTATCTTGTTGTTAGAATAGTCCATCTCCTGTCTTTGTATCGTGCCTTGGCACGCTTCAATTATAATCAATTGAAATTTTTGAAATAGAAATAATCCTTATTTATATAAACTTTTGAATAATGAGATTTTTATTCTACCACTCATTCAGAACGCAGACTAATCACAAGAATTCGTTCTTCTTGTGATGAGTCTGTGTTCCGACTGTGTTGTGACCGACATAGCTCCACAATACGCACCTCTCCATGGGGCGGTGGTGGGAGCCCGGCGAAGGTGGAGCCTCTTCCCGCGCTTCTCGACCTCGTCCGCGCCATGACCCTGCAGTAATAAAATACATAAGCAAAAATTTTTTTTTTCCACTAGACTAAGATGGTATTTAACTACAAAATAATAGTATTAAAAGTTTTACAATATCTCTACCCTAATCTAAGTACTTAGTAAGTTTGTATAAAGTTGTCGTCTATACTACTTTGTATAGACGACAACTTTAAATTTATGCAGTAATCATTGCACAGTGGTTATTATACTTTTTCAAATTTTTTTAAAATTATCAAAACTTTTTGGTTTCGGACTACTCTAATGCTGTTGGCCGCAGCTGGCCTTTACAGCTTCACCGGACGTTAGGGGACGAGTGCAGATGGCACTCAAAACCCGCGGAAGAAGTTATGGAGCGGCTGAAGGCCAACTCCTGCCTGACGGATACGACTTTAGTCTGAGGATACCGCAAGTGGTTCGAACCTCGGCTCAGGCCGTCGTAATTTCGATCCCCGTTTGAATTGGACGGGGGATCGATGGGAGGGGTATTATCAAAACGCTTATATTAGAAATCACACGAGTCACGCGGAAATCTTACATCGAGATGTAGAAACATTAATAAAACTTATTAGTGCCATCTAACTACATGCAGAATTAATTTCTCTGGCGAGCTAGCAACAATTTTAATAAACTATCTAAAACAGTTAATATAGATATATTTTGTAATAATATTAAATCAACGAGACACCAACTAAGTGAGCCCTTCTTTAAATAACAATTAATTTTTATGTAAAATCATGTATATGTATATATTTCTATAAATTTACTATTTGTTTCTTGTTAAGTAATATCATATTCTTTGTTAACTTTATAATGCCTTTATACATAGTGATGTAAATTTTTTAAGAATTAGTCTATTGTTATTAGTGAAAGCCTGTCAGTGGCTTACTATGACATTTTATTTTATTTAAGATGTACTTGAATAGCCTTGGTTTTCCTTTAATAAATAAATAAATAAAAAAATAAATAAATAGTGGTACAGTTGTAAAACTATAAAACTAATGCTATCTTATTCGATTGTAACCACATTATCATTAAATGTCAATTGATTCGTAAGTGATAAGACCGATGTATTACATTAATTTGTATTTAATAATCTGATTCAATTCTATTCCGTATAGCAGATATACGTAAATTTGAGTTTCCATTGTACTAACCGTTGTAAGAGCCGGTCCCATGCGATATCGTAAGTGGGGATGTACGCTTACTGCTCTCCCGGCTACTGTACACCTGCTGTAAATAAAATATCATTATTAATTTGCGTAGACATTTCAAAATAGAGAAGTATGAAGGGAGAGACCATTGCGTATATATAATAAAAAAAATAGCAGTTCAAATTAGGGTACAAAATATCTTTAAACTACAACATAGAACATGGTTTCAGAGCAGACACATTGTATGGTTTACGTACATTTCACTCGTGTAGCGTCAGTGTAATTTTCATAATCGATTCAGTCATTACCAAAATTAGTTCACGTTTTCTCACCAAACTTACTCGTATGCACATCTAACATTTTACTATTACTAATTTGACCATTAATTATCACATCCGGATAAAGTCTACAATTTATCGCTCGGTATTGGTAAAAAAAACATTAGGGCAATAAGGCTACAAGGGACAAGTAGTAGTAACTGCGGCAGACCATCCGATAACTGCGCCGCGCATTTATTCCGCTCTCCCAATCGGTATTGGGCAATAAAGCTACGAGTTATACATGTCAAACCTGCGGCAGATCATCTGATAACTGGTCCGCTTGGATAACTGCGCGGACCAGTATAATCATTAGGGCAAAAAAGCTACAAGCTACACGTATTATACTTGCTGCAGTTTATCAGATAACTGCTCCGCGCGGTTATCCCGCTCTCCTACCTCGATATTGGCAAGATATTAGAGCAATAAAGCTACAAGTGTGATACCTGCGGCAGTTCGTCGGCCGTCTCGAGCGTGGTGGGGAGGTCTAGAAGTCGCTGCGAGCGGATGCCGTCGCCGGGCCCCATGTGTGAGAGATGTGCGAAGTTCGTCGGAGCTGAGATCAGCCGCGACCGCCTCTCAGACCTGTAACAAATATTGAAATTTCGAAATACATTCGACCAATTGGAGCCCTCAAATAGTCTGCGATCCGGCTCGAAGGGCCACAAATATTTTAGATGTGAAGGAGTAAATAAAAATAACATTTTGTTCCAAGTTAAATAAATAAATGACCCTGGACAATTAACACAGCGCCATCTAGTCCATTGTAAGCAGAGCTTGTGTTATGGGTACTAGAGTTCTTGTGAAGAGACAGCTTTACGAATGAGCGGTAGATTAAATAAAATAAGTGATAACTATTCAAAAGTGCTTGTAAGTTTATTTTAATAAATTATTTTCTATTCTATTCTATTGTAATTGGGAATATTATAAAACTCACAGCCGGTTATGTGCCTCGATGGCTTGATGTGACTGCTCACGTACAGAGAACCGTCGCTTGCTGCCCCACGTTGAAAGCTGTTCCGCAGCCAGAGGACCCTCTGTGATATCCAATAATAAAATTAAACACTTGTATAATTAATAGGTGACTTACCGACATGTTTCTATGAAAAGATTAAAAATGCGCAGGTTTTAACGAAAGAAAGAAACTTATTTTTTGTGTTCACTTTTTCGTGTGTAGTTTGTACATATGTTTTAATTTTATTAGCATTTTACTTTGATGTTATATTTTGGAGATTTATTTAAACTTATAAATTATTAACAAATTTGTAATTTGGTTTTTGCTTCATGGTTACATATCATACATTGGCAGGTACACTATATCTTTATCATCAATTAATAAATGTATCAAGAGGATGCGGAAGGAGGTGGTGAAGGAAGGGTGCTTCCGGGGATTGAGTGAGCGATTTCGGGGGGTGAATGGAGTCGTTTCTTGGGGTTGATGGGGTGCTTCTGGGAGGCGAGGAAGGGTTTGCTTTGGGGGGTGAAGGGTTCTTTTCCAGGGTGGTGAAGGGCTTTCTGGTACTGAGAGGGAGTTTCTTATGGGGATGAGGGTAAGGGGGTGCCATCCGAGGTGTTGTGGGTATTGGAGATGCTTCCGGAGAAGGAGATTCCGGGGGCGAGAAAGGGGGTTGTTTCCGCTGGTGTGGGGGGAGGCATGGTACTCACGGCGGGCGAGCGGGCGCAGGTACAGCAGCAGCGGCGCCGCGTCGGCCGCCGGCGCGCCGCACGCCACCAGCCACCCGCCCGCGTCCAGCGGGCGAGCCTGCGCTGCGGGGGCACGCAACCTTACACGTTATTTACCATTCCGACATCACCTCACCGCTGTTTGACATGAGGTCGCTTTTCGATTGCTTTAGTAGCAGTACAATTAGCGGATAACGCGCCTGCGCTGAGATCCGCACACCACGCTCGCGTTATTTACCATTCAAAAACATCTCACGATTGTTAATATTAAGGTTACTTTTCGTTTGCCTTAAGAGCATTGAAATTATTTAATTATTTAAATTCAACGACCTTATCCCTCGATATTTGTACAATTAGAATGGACAGACATCTCAATGTTGTTTGTCTTAAAGTTACTTTTCATTTGCTTTAGGACTAGTGAAATTTAAAATGAAACGACAATGTTTCTCAATGCTTGTATTGTATCTAGTTTCCCTTCCAAAGAAACCCCTGTCCAATTCAAACGCGAATCGAAATTACAACAGCTCGAGCTGAAGTTCTAGGAAGGAACCCTTAGCTGTGCCCTTAAATTAAAGTCATATCTTGAGGGATACGACCACTAGGAGTTAGCCTTCGACCGCTCCGTTAGTCCTTCCAGGAATTTGGAGTGTAAACTGCACTCGTCGCCTATCGTTCAATGAAGTTATAAAAAAATCTACGACTAACAGCATCAAAATAGTTAAAAAAAAAACTAGCAATTAAATCGATTTTGAAAGGTGGTTGGCAAATTCATACAAGACTATAGCTCGCCTTAGTTACGTTGCAGTATAGACCAACCACTAAGTACAATCTTACAAACAACAGTATATACTTACGTATATTGATGGTTTGCACCCACTCTCCCAACTCTATATCATATATATCGATATGTGTCGCTGTGAATATTAATAGATGTGTTTCGTTTATCGCTGAAACAAAAAAGATATTAATTATATATATGTGACACCATTCTCAAACCCCAGTTATAACATACGTTAGTAACGTTTGGGGATCATTATACAATTTCTTAATACAATACTTAATAAAAAATGTACTTAATAGTTTCATACAAAGCAACAAACTTATACAAGTACACTCCGTTCCGCTACTTCCATCAGTTGCGCTCTTACCACGCTATCACACGCGCAAACACATACGACACCGTCCTCTCTGGCGAAGACAACGACCTCAAGTACACTATATAACGCAATTAACCGGGCGCTCCACACCGGCATCCCCGGTGGTTCCTCCGATCTATACTCCGTCTAATTAAAACGGGAATCAAAATTACATTGACCTGAGCAGAGATTTGAACCCTTAGCGGTGCTTTCAGATGAAAGTCGTATCAGTCAGGCAGGACTTGGCATACATTCACTCCTTTTGAAGTGCCCTATCGTCCGGTGAAGCTCTAAAGACCAGCCGCGCTAACAGCACTAGAGTAGTCCGAAAAAAAAGTACACTTACCATGGTAGGTGGGCTGCGCGGTGTACATTAATTCTGTGTCGCGCGCACGATGTCCATTACGATCCACGTAAATAGCTAGCGAGTTGAACACTAGTAACATGTCGTGCGAGTTGGGTACCGGCGCGCAAGCCAATGGTTTTGCGCCCGAATGTGACAGGAATAGATTGACTTGATTGTCTGGATGTACCACCGCTGTAAATAAACAAAGTATATATTAGTATATAACTTAAAGATTAACTCAAATTTTATATATGTTATACAATATAATAAATTTTATAGACAGTACTCTTTATCGGGGTTGCTTTGAAGCCGATTAACAATCGCTCACGTAATCCTGGAGTATGTAGCAGTGGTCACACAATGTACATAAATTCTCGGAACGATTAGATCGCTTTGTAAAGTTAGCAAAAACACTAGGAGGCTCTGAGCTCGGTTAGTTACTTTAGTAGTCTTGCCTCTACACGCACAACGGTGATGAGATGTTAAATGCGGATAATAGAGTCCATATATCGTTACTTGCTTCTTTCCTTATACCATTTATTTGGGGTCGGCGTAACGTTTTTCGAAGGCAGTAATCTCTCGCAGCTCCCGATGTAGACAGTACTCACGGACGGCGGGCTGGTCGAGCGCGGGGCGGCGCGGGTCGGGCAGGCAGTGCGCGGCGAACCCCCCGCGGTACCCGAGCAGATGTAGACAGTACTCACGGACGGCGGGCTGGTCGAGCGCGGGGCGGCGCGGGTCGGGCAGGCAGTGCGCGGCGAACCCCCCGCGGTACCCGAGCAGATGTAGACAGTACTCACGGACGGCGGGCTGGTCGAGCGCGGGGCGGCGCGGGTCGGGCAGGCAGTGCGCGGCGAACCCCCCGCGGTACCCGAGCAGATGTAGACAGTACTCACGGACGGCGGGCTGGTCGAGCGCGGGGCGGCGCGGGTCGGGCAGGCAGTGCGCGGCGAACCCCCCGCGGTACCCGAGCAGATGTAGACAGTACTCACGGACGGCGGGCTGGTCGAGCGCGGGGCGGCGCGGGTCGGGCAGGCAGTGCGCGGCGAACCCCCCGCGGTACCCGAGCAGATGTAGACAGTACTCACGGACGGCGGGCTGGTCGAGCGCGGGGCGGCGCGGGTCGGGCAGGCAGTGCGCGGCGAACCCCCCGCGGTACCCGAGCAGATGTAGACAGTACTCACGGACGGCGGGCTGGTCGAGCGCGGGGCGGCGCGGGTCGGGCAGGCAGTGCGCGGCGAACCCCCCGCGGTACCCGAGCAGATGTAGACAGTACTCACGGACGGCGGGCTGGTCGAGCGCGGGGCGGCGCGGGTCGGGCAGGCAGTGCGCGGCGAACCCCCGCGGTACCCGAGCAGATGTAGACAGTACTCACGGACGGCGGGCTGGTCGAGCGCGGGGCGGCGCGGGTCGGGCAGGCAGTGCGCGGCGAAACCCCCGCGGTACCCGAGCAGATGTAGACAGTACTCACGGACGGCGGGCTGGTCGAGCGCGGGGCGGCGCGGGTCGGGCAGGCAGTGCGCGGCGAACCCCCCGCGGTACCCGAGCAGATGTAGACAGTACTCACGGACGGCGGGCTGGTCGAGCGCGGGGCGGCGCGGGTCGGGCAGGCAGTGCGCGGCGAACCCCCCGCGGTACCCGAGCAGATGTAGACAGTACTCACGGACGGCGGGCTGGTCGAGCGCGGGGCGGCGCGGGTCGGGCAGGCAGTGCGCGGCGAACCCCCCGCGGTACCCGAGCAGATGTAGACAGTACTCACGGACGGCGGGCTGGTCGAGCGCGGGGCGGCGCGGGTCGGGCAGGCAGTGCGCGGCGAACCCCCCGCGGTACCCGAGCAGATGTAGACAGTACTCACGGACGGCGGGCTGGTCGAGCGCGGGGCGGCGCGGGTCGGGCAGGCAGTGCGCGGCGAACCCCCCGCGGTACCCGAGCAGCAGGCGGCCGCGCGCCAGCTGCACGCAGTGCACGGCGCCCGGCGCGCGCAGCTCCGCGATGCGGCACCGCCGCGCCGCAGTGCGCGTGATCTCGTACACGTTCACCACGTACGTGTTCTATATTATTAACGTATTATTTAAAAAATCTAGTAGACTTGCTAAGTCTACTACTAAATGAAAAAAAACTAAATTAATATGTATGCGTCAGTTTTGCAACTAAACAAAATTGTCAATATATGCTTCAATGGCTATAAATTATCCCGATTAGATAACTACATGTTTTATAGTCCTTCGAGACGGATTAACTTATCCGTTTCGAAAGTCCAAAAAATGTGGAATTTAGCAATACAAGTATAGTTTTTATACACACCTGTCGCTTGCAGACGACCGCGAAACCCATAGTGTTTGCATTAAGATCCCCGACGGCGACGTCGACGGCGCCCTTGGACTCTGCCAGCTTCACGCACTCCACTTCGGAGCATTCCAATGCGCGGATCGGCACCAGCCGCACGTGTCGGCCGCGTCCAGCTATTACCACTGTAAAAGATGAACGAGTACGTGAGTATATTTTCAGGGACAATATCTACTCATACCTACTTATTACAGTCTACTGGTATTATATAATTTAAAGCTCCCAAGGTTCCGACGAAAAAAGTCACGAAGTAGGTCATAAACCTAAATCCTAAAGAAACGTGTTCCACACACTTCCTTAACGTACAAGTACGTACGTTCGAGCTCTGACCAAGCCCGCGTCGCCGGCGAGCACGAGCCGCGCGCGCTCCAGCACGGCGCCGGCGGCCGCGCGGTACCCGAGCAGCTGCTCCGCGCGACGTACAGCAGCTTGGCGACGGGCGCGTGCTGGCGGCGCGGCGTGAGCTCGGCGCGCTCGAGGTCGAGCAGCGCGAGCCCCGCGTCGCCGGCGAGCACGAGCCGCGCGCGCTCCAGCACGGAGGTCACCACCCACGTGTTCTGCGCGACGTACAGCATTGGCGACGGGCGCGTGCTGGCGGCGCGGCGTAGACTCGGCGCGCTCGAGGTCGAGCAAGCGTCGCCGGCGAGCACGAGCCGCGCGCGCTCCAGCACGGCGCCGGCGGCCGGAAACCCAGCATGCTCCTGCGCGATTAATATGTGCTGGCGGCGCGGTCAGTTCGGCGCGCTTCGAGCAGCGCGAAGCCGCGTTGTCGCGCGCGCTATATGCTTCAATGGCTATAAATTATCAGCAGATTATGCGCGACGTACAGCAGTTTTGGCGACGGGCGCGTGCTGGCGGCGACGGATTAACTTATCGGCGTCGAGGTCGAAAGCCCAAAGCCCCGCGTAGCCGGCGACACACGCGCGCGCTTGCAGACGGCGCCGGCGGCCATAGTGTTTGCATTACCCAGCAGCTGCTCCTGCGGCGACGTACAGCAGCTTGGCGACGGGCGCGTGCTGGCGGCGCGGCGTGAGCTCGGCGCGCTCGAGGTCGAGCAGCGCGAGCCCCGCGTCGCCGGCGAGCACGAGCCGCGCGCGCTCCAGCACGGCGCCGGCGGCCGGAGGTCACTCACCCAGCAGCTGCTCCTGCGCGACGTACAGCAGCTTGGCGACGGGCGCGTGCTGGCGGCGCGGCGTGAGCTCGGCGCGCTATTAGGTCGAGCAGCGCTCCCAAGGTTCCGGCGAAAAAGCCGCGCGCGCTCCAGCACGGCGCCGAAGTAGGTCATCACCCAGCAGCTGCTCCTGCGCGACGTACAGCACCTGGGCGACGGGCGCGTGCAGCCGGGCCGCCTGAGCTCGGCGCGCTCGAGGTCGAGCAGCGCGAGCCCCGCGTCGCCGGCGAGCACGAGCCGCGCGCGCTCCAGCACGGCGCCGGCGGCCGGAGGTCACTCACCCAGCAGCTGCTCCTGCGCGACGTACAGCAGCTTGGCGACGGGCGCGTGCTGGCGGCGCGGCGTGAGCTCGGCGCGCTCGAGGTCGAGCAGCGCGAGCCCCGCGTCGCCGGCGAGCACGAGCCGCGCGCGCTCCAGCACGGCGCCGGCGGCCGCGCCGCGCACGCCGGCCGCCGCCGCGCCCGCGCCGCCCCCGCCCTCCGCCACCACCCGCGCTCGATACGCCTGCACACACATGCAATACATGTATACACCTTTTCCAGGGAAGCAGAGGACTGTTAACAATGTGGGGATGATGAGCTAACTAATCTGACCTCAATATCATAGTAAATGTAACAGTATCTTAAAAAATATATACATACACATTTATCTGGCAGATTGTTCCTCTTGAGTATTCTATGTAGTTCGCTTAAAGCCACCACCCATTTTGTTTTCTCAGACTCAGACTCTGCCAGCATCAATGTGTGAGAACGATTGCCGCCTTCGAGTTGAGACGTTGATATCTGTACATAAAATAAAGAATATTTGCCTAGTCTAGTGATGTTCACGGAAATATGTCGTTTTATTCAATATAGTTCCCAAAACATATAGTAGATCACTGTCACTGCAATACACCACGATCCATCGAGCCGGATTGTGCATTTCTACGTATTTGTATTCTTGAATGTATCTACATACTTACTCTTAAACTTTACATTAAAACTAAGTTACTTATTGTGAGGAATACCTAAAATATAAAAATGGATTTTAGTCCTTTTATGAGTACTTACCCTAAATATGCACGGTATATCTCTCTTGTTTGCGTGTATGACGTCAGATTCCTTTACCGATGTTACGCTGAATTCAGGGTCCCGCATGTCGAGCACTTGACTTACACATACCGATGGTAAAGCATTCCTGTTCACAAAAAAAGAGAAATATATAATATATATATTTTTAAATTTAGATTATAAAAAAACGTAGAAATATTTGCGACACGTATTGGTAACTTTATGCCTATAACTTCATGAATAAAAAGTTACATCTCTGGTCCATCGATTCCGAACTAAATCTAACTAAGGTTATCCGGTTCAAAGGACCAATAAGTAATACTTTATATTCGACGCATTATGTATGCCTCTGTGTATCTGTAATACAGTGAACATTTTTAAATTGATTGAAAAGTAAGTTTTATGTCGGTATATTGAAAGAAAACAATTATTAGGTATTTGCTTATAAACTCTCACCTGTCTTGGGATATATCGTATAGAAACAGTTTGAAGTCGCACACAACTACGAACTGTCTCATCCAGCCTTTCTTCACACCTCCGGGTTTTGGAACCTGAACAAAAAAGTAATTAAAATGGAAAAATATACAATGTCGGCGAAGACATATATTAAACATTCTTTCAATGATGAATAGCAACCATGATAATCTGACATAAATGCATATAAATTAATTGCAGTATGGATAATATTATGAATACAATACAAAGTATTGCTGAAGACATATGTCATTTGTATAAACCAGTTTTTTAAATTTACTACACTTGGTCTGGAAACAGCAAACCCCAAACTTCTTCGGCTGGTAGCGGACAGCGTGGCGGGGAGCGTACCTTGACGTAGCCCTCGTAGGCGGTGCCCTGTCCGCGCGCGGGGTCTATCCCCAGGGGGCGCCGCTGCTCGCTCGGCCGGCAGCGGACAGCGCGGCGAGCGTGGCGGGGAGCGTACCTTGACGTAGCCCTCGTAGGCGGTGCCCTGTCCGCGCGCGGGGTCTATCCCCAGGGGGCGCCGCTCTCGCTCGGCCGGCAGCGGACAGCGCGGCGAGCGTGGCGGGGAGCGTACCTTGACGTAGCCCTCGTAGGCGGTGCCCTGTCCGCGCGCGGGGTCTATCCCCAGGGGGCGCCGCTCTCGCTCGGCCGGCAGCGGACAGCGCGGCGAGCGTGGCGGGGAGCGTACCTTGACGTAGCCCTCGTAGGCGGTGCCCTGTCCGCGCGCGGGGTCTATCCCCAGGGGGCGCCGCTCTCGCTCGGCCGGCAGCGGACAGCGCGGCGAGCGTGGCGGGGAGCGTACCTTGACGTAGCCCTCGTAGGCGGTGCCCTGTCCGCGCGCGGGGTCTATCCCCAGGGGGCGCCGCTCTCGCTCGGCCGGCAGCGGACAGCGCGGCGAGCGTGGCGGGGAGCGTACCTTGACGTAGCCCTCGTAGGCGGTGCCCTGTCCGCGCGCGGGGTCTATCCCCAGGGGGCGCCGCTCTCGCTCGGCCGGCAGCGGACAGCGCGGCGAGCGTGGCGGGGAGCGTACCTTGACGTAGCCCTCGTAGGCGGTGCCCTGTCCGCGCGCGGGGTCTATCCCCAGGGGGCGCCGCTCTCGCTCGGCCGGCAGCGGACAGCGCGGCGAGCGTGGCGGGGAGCGTACCTTGACGTAGCCCTCGTAGGCGGTGCCCTGTCCGCGCGCGGGGTCTATCCCCAGGGGGCGCCGCTCTCGCTCGGCCGGCAGCGGACAGCGCGGCGAGCGTGGCGGGGAGCGTACCTTGACGTAGCCCTCGTAGGCGGTGCCCTGTCCGCGCGCGGGGTCTATCCCCAGGGGGCGCCGCTCTCGCTCGGCCGGCAGCGGACAGCGCGGCGCCACCCGCGCGCAACACCGCGTGTGAACGCATAGTCCGCACGTCTCGCACACCACGCCCTGCCGCGTCAGCCCGATCTACGACCGCATACACACTTACGGTTTAATTTAAATTATAACGTTAACAAAAAATGTACATTCCGTTCCACTCGTCATCAATAAGGCACTTCTAAAAAATATTCCAGATTATCGACTATTGGACCCCGCTGTCGTCTTTCACAAAACGTCGCTATTGTACCACGTGTTAGGCTACTGATATACACTCGGTCAGTCGTCAGGTTGCTCAAATACATTCCGATGGACTTCGCGTACCTTAGAAAACGACGGGCCCCACCTGACAACTGACCAACTGACTGTGTATCAGCAACCAAACTCGTTTATAATTGCAGCTGTTGTTACTCCAACAAGTCAGGTCATCGTTATCCTCGTAGTTATTAGTACGAGATTATGACATACAAAAAATACTTTGTTCTGAAAAATACTAATGTGTGGTGCCCATAGTTATATAGGCTTCGGTTACCACACTACATTGGGCATGACATCCGGTTGTTAATTGTTCAAAGTTTACAAATAAAGAGATGATTATTAACACTTATGTTATACTGTAAAAGTTATAAAAAAAAGGCTAAAAAACATACCATAAGCGAAGTACAGTGATTGCACTTGGTCGGACTACTGAATGTCCTCACGAGGAATTGGTGAAGCTTCTGTTTGCCTGGCACTGCGGGGCCTATTGATGGATCCTACAGCATAGAATATAAATAATTTTAAAATCCCAAATATATCGAGAATTCGACACACATAAATGACATTTATTGACACACTTATCAGTTCTTAAAATTTATTAAATACTTGAATTTTGTCCCTTCATTTTACTTATACCTATGTTCTGAAACAAAATCTATCATTACATGTATTTTTTAATATCATATTCATTAAATAGTTGAAAGTTTATAAATGACTAAATTAATACGGATATCTGGACGAGACGACATCAAATTTTAAGGCAGTTCTTGTACGATATTTTGGTTTTATTTTTGCATTTGTGCTATTAAGTATGTATTTATAATTAAAATAGAGATAAAGATTTGTATGTTTGTAACCAATAAATTCAAAATACACTAGACCGATTTAATTCTTTTATCATTGGAATGCTATATTATCCTGAGTACATTTATTACTAGAAAACATTAGGGATTCCTACTAAATGTTCAATAAGTAACTAAGGTATAAAAAAAATTGCTTTAGCGTTTATCCTAAAATGTTAAAAAATACATGTCCACCAGTTCAAAAACAGAAATTGCCTATACTAATGAATAAAAAATATGAAATTTGGTTGAGTACCAAATTTCATATATTTATAGACTAAATTCTAGGTTAATATCTAAAATACTGTAATACTAACTTAAGCTACTTTTAAGCTATATAAGTTACAATTGCTCCTTATAAAATTTTACTAACCGTTGACATTTCACTGGGTGAACTCTTGCTTGAGGCAGGAGAGGCGGCTCTCGCCTCTAACTCATCTTGGGACTCCACAGATCCACTCAGACCCGCCGACTGCTGAGATCCATACATCATCTAAAAGTAGAAAATTGAACACTCTAGATTTATATACGTTTGTTACGAAAGCCTTATTTACAACTATTAAACTAAATTAAATGAAGTCCTAAGTCACATAATAATAATAATAATCTCAGTACAATTCACACAGCGCTATCTAGACCCAAGTTAAGCCAGCTAAAACTTGAGTTGTGGGTACTAGATAACTGATTCAAATACATAGATATATTTTTTTTAAATGATTAAATTTGGGTGATAATTTATGGGCTTCCATAAATTATCTTTTATCGTATTCTGTCAAATTACGAATTCAGTTTGTTAGAAAGAGACAAAACACTTTAATAGATGATATAGTGATTACCATGTGCAGTCCGCAACTCAAGGGAATTGCTAGCAAATTGTCGGCCTTTCAAGAAGGAATAAGCTTTTTGTCGAATTTTTCACTATCTAATCAAACAAACAACTGTCCTTGTTTATAGAATTATACGAGGTTTTAGTTTTTATGTTATTGTTTAGTTTTTTATTAATTTATGTAATGCAAAATGTTAGAATATATAAGAAGCAAATGAAAGCGCAAATGAAACGAAATAAAACAAAACAAACCTTGGCATTGCAACAATACTGCGCATTCCTGTAACGATACTGCGGCGACATCTGCGGTCACAACAGAAATATTCGCAACAAAAAAAAACATAAAAGCAAAATAATGCTTTGTGGCGAAGAAGTACATCAATTAATAATAATAATATGTAATATGTAAAAAAATATATGTAATAATAATATCTGTAATAACAATATGGTAGTACAATTCACACAGCGCCATCCAGACCCAAGCTAAGCAGAGCTTGTGTTATGGGTACTAGACAAATGTCTATGGATTGCTTAGAATCCATAGCAAAAAACGGCTAATTGTCCATGGTTTATTTAACTAATTACTATTAGTAATATATGTACTTTTACGCAAAGCTGTTACATGAAATATTCTATATATAAATTAGTCATATATTCCACCTATTACCATAGAATATTACATAATCTGATAAAGTTTAATATATTGTGAGGATTAAAAACAAATGGTTAATTGATGAATAATGATTTCGTATATTAGTTACGACTTTTATTAATAATTGATATTTATAATTACATAAGATAAATGGTTGGAGTATAAATAAAATTGTTGGTAAATAAACAGAAAAAACAATTAAAATTGTCTAGAAAATAGATTATATCACGGCGGACATAGACTATCTTTCAAGACATTGTCGCTACTACAATATAACAACAAGTATACAATATATACCTTAATATATAATTCAATATATACCTTCTGTTCATTATTGACCGACGGCACATTATCATAGTGCCGTTCTGTGGGCGTCTGTTTGAGGAACTGGTCGAGATAACTCATCTGCGATGACGGGCGGTCCAGGACTGGAATTACAGAAAACATATTAGAAAGGGAAATATTTCGTTTCGAATCACTATTAGGTTAGCATTCCGTACGAAATTATAATATATATCAGAGAGTATAATTATGAAAAAAAAATGTAGGTCTGTAAATAAATATTTGTAAAACACTTTTTTTTTTTCAGAATACTCTAATGCTGTTGGCCGCAGCTGGCCTCTACAGCTTTACCGAACGCGAGGGGGCGAGTGCAGATGGCACTCCAAACTCGCGGAAGAATTTATGGTGCGGCTGAGGCCAACAAGCGCCCGCCTGACGGATACGACTTTAGTCTGAGGGCACCGCTAGAGGTTCGAACCTCGGCTCAGGCCGTCGTTATTTTGATCCCCGTTTGAATTGGACGGGAGATCGATTGGAGGGAGGGTAAAGCACGAGATTTAAAATAGTTTATAGTCATCACTTAGAGAAGCATTACTTAATTGAAATGAAATGAACATATAGATAATATATACATATTAAGAGACAGCATACGTACGGAACACTAATACAGGTATAAGATATATAAACATAAAGATATACAGGTTAAAGCATTCAACACCCACGACACGGGAAGATTCTTTTTCTACAAAATACATGTACTAATATTATAAAGGGAGAGCGAAAAACAAAATTTTGTTATGAGGAAAGTTATATTATGTCCAAAACATATACACAATTTATAAATTTATGAGTGTGTCCGAATAGAGAAAATCCGTAGCGCTGTTCATTTATATAAAATGAGCCGTCAACTTCATAGAAAAGAGAAAAACAAGTGACTCATTTTTTAATATTTAGAAAATTATATATCCAATTCGGATTGTAATTTATGCAACAATATTATTTTTTTTACTACCATATCCAGTGTTGAATACTTCAATAAAAAACAGGGTGTCATCCCATTACCCAACCTCAACCGAAACCAATATCACAAAACAATGTACAAACGAAGGGTACAATTAATATAAGAACATATTAGACAGGTGCAAAAGTGCTTCGTGTACAGTAATTTAACTATATATAATCATACAATATTGATATAATAAGCAAACAGCCGTACAGTGCCCGTGATTATATTATTTAACGGTCCTACGATACACATAAAAAAAAACTCTATTTGTATACAGCATGAAAATATTCTGTTACAAATTTTAATATCTAATTATTATAAATATAAAGAAAGAAAAAAAATATTTTTTATAGGCGGCTAAAATATCTTAAATGAGTAAATTATTTTCTAATTTGACCTACGAAAATTAGGCAAAATACCAGTTAGAAAGAATATACGAGATTTTATCAGATTTTTATTGCATCGCATGAGCCTAAGTGTTTTAAGGTTGGCAACACTGATGGGTTATAATGTTTTAAAAAAAATAGAATCATTACAACAACTGCAGCCGGAGCGGGTCTCTATTGTATTTATGAAGTAAACACTTGTGCACCTGACTCTCGTACAAAACAACATTAGTCAACAAAATCCGGGACTAACATGCACGGGACGTTTACAATTGACGAGGTACTAACTAAGCCCTCAACTCACCAGTAGATCAACATTAACGCAACATTTTACATACGACCTGCGCCATAAAATATATTCATTCATATAAAAAAAATCATAAATTATTTTCCATATTTTGTGCTTGGTAAATAAATTTAGAAAATTCTTATGACATGATTACAATATCATGTTAAATAAGTAAATAATACATGTTACGACAAAACATTAAGTATAAGTCTGAAAATTATTCCATTGCCATAATAAATAAACTTAGAAAAAAAATTACCAATATGAAAATACCGGTTTTAAATTACTTAACAAACAAAACATTAATATAATATTTGCAAGCGGAAATAAACAAAACAAAAATATAACAAAATGCTGCGTTAATGTTGTGATTCGTAAAATTGTATCACAATACAATGGCATAGGGTTTACAATAAAACTGATTAGTCAACCTATGTGCGTATACAAACAAGTGTTAAAGAAAACCATGTCGCTCAGCGTATTATGTGGTGTTATGGCGAGACATTACAAATATGTAATAATATAAACATTAAAAAAAAATAAAGACAATTAACTTTTTAATTCTCTTCTCTGTTAAAATATCTGTCACATCCATATCACCACAAAAAGCTCAAGCAGAAGCGAAGCGATTTACAAAAAGAAAAATAACGCTCATGAAAATATTAAATCGCCAAATCATCGGCGGCCATCACTGTTTTGGAGTACGCATCAACATTGTAAAATTTACAAATAATAAATTAACAATAAAACAATACAACAACTTTGCTAAGTTAGCAGTGATTAAATCTAACAAAAAAACTTAAAATATTACTATAATTGAAATTAGAACACTTTGACTATATATTATGTTATCATTTACTATTTGATTTTTGTTTAATTTAATCACTGCAAACACAACCTTACTTACTACTAACACAAACAATAAAATCATTAAAAAATATGTAAAATAATGAAAAAAAAGGAAAAAGGACCTAAATTTTCCTTTACATTAGAAAAACGCTTTAAATACAATATGTATGGTATGTAAAACTAAAATCTAACGATTATACATTTCATACCCACAAAACAGTGATACCGCAATGCCATTAAAAGTAGAATTTTCCTTGACACTTGCTCGTATTTACAATAAACTGGTAATTAATAACGAAAAATGTGTTATGCTAAGAACGCATCACATAGGAAAAATTAAAAATCATTAAAACTTACACCTTTTATTATTGTAACGTTGCCTTTTGTAATATTAAAAAAAAAGTATTGATCAAGCTATCTCTTTAGCAATAGGGGGAGGGGATGCTTTGTAATGTGGACTAATAACGCCATTGCTAGCAATGTACCATGTCAGGTTGACTTCCACGCGGTACCGCCTGGAATTTATTGTGATCAATTACTGGTGAAATTACCACCATAGGCTAACTAACCTGACCTCATGTTCATCTTATCATCCTCCAATGGTGCTCCGCCAGCATAAACCGTTAGCGCAGGCGGGTACACAATTATTACATATACCATTATCATCCATTACAAAAAAAAAGCATTAATAAAATCAATATTACAGTGAAAACAATATATGTACGACTGTACGTGTATAAAAATAGCATATTTCGATGTTTGTAAGGCAAATCAGAGATTTTCCATACTACTTAACCAATTATTACGAAATATTTCGTCCAACTTAATGGACAGCATATACATTGATCTAAATATAACAACTATTGGATCGGCTAGTACTTATATATGTCTGTCACATTTATATATATACAAAAAACAACGTTACATGGACAAACAAAATGCACAATCACATACGATAACTACTGTATCTATTTGAAGTAAAATTCACGAACCATTCTCTTCTTTACCGCTCCAATATGTGGACGACTTGGCCGATCCTTGCCTCGCTGCTTGCGCATAACTTACTACTTTAATGCTTTGTTACAAGACTCAAAATATATGATACAATATGTGGAGTCCATCAATAGTGATGTTGATGAAATATAGACTTTAAAGCTTTGTATTAGAAAACAAAATAATAATGCTTGCATAATAATAGTCAAGAGTAGAAAAAATATAGAAATCAACCTAATAATATACTTTTTTTAGTTTAGGGATTTATTTAGTACTATTGGCTATATTTAATAAATTAATATTTTAAATGTATGTTCATAAATTGTAAAAAAAATGTCATTCAGACATCCTTCATGAATTTCTATAGTATATATGATGAGTAGCAGTCTATGATAAATTCTTAAACAGTTTTATTTACGATTAACATAAAAAAACAAACATAGTATGTATACTGAATCGCATCTTAACACGAATGGAAAAGTATTTCGTATTAAAACCCTATATTAACAATGTGTATTAAACCGCGAAAATTTAAATACTAACCAACGTATTGAAAAATAGGTAAAACTAATAATAAATATAAAACCCACATAATGTAACAGAATTTAATAACTTATGTACAACAAGTTGACAAAGTTACAACAGTGAAATTTATAACTTACAGACATAACATAAATGCAGAATAAATGTGTCGGCGATGCTTAAAAATAATTAAAACAAATACAGATCAAAAAAATATCAATGGAAATAAAAAGTACAGTCCGGTGTTATGACTAAGGAAAAAAAATCAAATTACATTTACACTTTATGGTATTTCCGTTTAAAATTATTCACGAATCAGAACACCGGAATGAAAAATAATACTTTAAAACAAATAAAATAAAAAGTAAGGTAATAAATAAAACGGAGAAATAATACACTGAGATTGTAAACCCTCTCTAAAGAAAACTTAAAATCTATTAAAATAATTGTATAAAATTAATTATTCCTGCATTGTGTTTTAAATATTTTGTCATAGATAGTTTGTATTTCAATTATTTTATTTAAAAGTGCAATATAGAACATATATAATTTATAAGATTGTATTATTAAATTCTTGATAAATATTTTAATTATATGAATTCATATATAAATAAAATATGCGCTTCATTTAACCACTGTAAATATCTTATTTTATTAATAGCAACACACAAAAATTATGAATTCATTAAAGTCTGATATTTAATTCGAGATTTAAAGTATAAAAAAATAAGTAGGTATAACAAGAGATTAACAATTGTTTATTAAGATTATTGTTAAATCAATTAGAATTAGAATTAAAGTCAATTGCGTTACCTAACCCTCAGGTTACTTTTTGTTAATTACAATTTTTTTTCTACAAGTGGCAACATCGATTTGTTTTCGTAATATTTATAATTTTCTAATTACTGCAGTTTATTATTCAGCGTGCCACATATAAAAAAGCGAATAATCAAGTAACGGGTTCATACTACTTTGCGAGATGAATCACTTGGCTATCGACATTTTATAGTAATTAACACTTAGTTTCAATTAAGTGTTATGTATAATTAAAAAAAAAAATTATTCACAATAAGAATTTAATAATAAATTGAAAATATCATTGTTTTGCGGAGGATATTTTGACTTTGTCTTACCACTGGTCATTTGATCTCACTCATTAATGGTACAATATATGGTAATTATCCCTTAAAAGTTACTTTGACAGTGACATTTTGTTGTATACACTTTTCATCTCGAATTACATTTCAGACTTTTGTTCACGCATACTTCAATTCTAATGACTAGTACGAATGGTTGAGTATTGTTCGTTGATTTTATATTTAATAATCTTTGGTAAATTTTTAGACTAGACTAACTCATTGAGACTAGAAAACGTTGATACACCTTTGGTGATTTTTCTTTGTTGTAATTGTGACGTCATACGAGTTTTGTAAAACATCAGATCCTTGATAAAAGCGTAGAATATGTACAAATCTGTAACAGTCAACACCATACAGAACCTTTAGCTATAAATTACAACACAACTAGCAATTGAGACTAAATTAGACCAAGAGCTAATAACCGAATTGTTCATAGGTGTTTTTTTATTTACAAAAATTTTATCAGCTGCAATAGACACTTCATGTTGATATGCTTATACTATATTTTGTATAATCTAAAATGTGCCATTGTGTGCCATTGAAAACAATCAATCGTATATTTGATGATACACAAGAATAGCTACGCCCCATAAGCATGACGTCACACCAATAAACAGGGGTATGTACGGCCTCAACCAAGTCCGAACTGTCATACGAATATGCAAAACACAATACAGGAAAATATAAAAAGAAAACACAAACAAAAAAAAAAGATAAATATACCGCGTACCACGCAAGAGTAAATAAATGCCACAAATAATACATGATTGTTGTACCATAGATACACATAATATTTCAACAAAAAAAGCCAATGCAACAATGTTTTAAATTTCAAATGAACCAACAATAACAATTTGGAATTTCGAATCACAGTTCCAATTTTAAAATTTCACAGATTAAATTATAAACACAAGTCATAAAGTCCATAGCGAATGTAGTCCATAAATGTATACATTCAGGGTTTATTTTCGTTTTTTCCGACGTGGACGACGTTGGACTTTGTGGTGGGAGCCCAGAATCCATGTGACATTAGGGCGGTAAGAGACGTATATATTGTGACGTCACGTTTAGGTAACATTTCATTTTTGTTTTGGGTGATATTGTGCGGACACATGTAACGAAAACAAAAAGAAAAAGTGCACTAAATAAAAATATTATAAACTAATATGTAACGTGGATTGTAATGGAGTGCTGCAATTATAAATAAACTACATGTAATAATGTGTAAATTAGAATTGTAATAATAAGTATTTACATACATACAATACTAAATAAATTATTATTATTCTGTGCTAAAAAAGAATACCTAATAATATATATTTATAAAGCAAAAGGAAATATAAATTCTACATATATAACAAAATTGTATATAATTATAAGATTAGGAATCTCAAATTTGTGTAAGATACAATTTTGGTATCATCTTACAAATTTTATAAAGCCATAAAAGCATGATTGTTACACGACGCCCATGATACATCTCGTTCCAGAGGACTATGTCGTGCCTCTACACTCTGTAACTTCACTGCCGTATCTCACACTTTATAAGAAACACAGCTTACATAGCAAGCTGCTTGGAGGAAGAAATATGTGAGACAAAGGCACGCAGATGACTTTAAAATAAAAAAAGATCATATAGAAATCTACTATAGTCTAACGGTTAGACTTTAACCTAACATCTACTGTGGTCTAACCTCGTGCGCAAAAATCTCCAAAAGAGCGTTCCCCGCCAAAGACGTCTCTAACGCTATCTTGATTTATATGGTGTTTAGTGGAAACTTTGATATGAATCTCTTAATAATTCTCTAATTTTCGTGCTAGGACATTTTATCATAAACAAATACGATATGATTGTGTGCGTGCTTGTGTGCATACGTGTGCGTGCGTGTGTACGTGAGCACGTTCATGTGTATGTAGAATGTAAGCTTGTGTATACTCACAGGAGTTGCCTGGCTGGTGCGGCGCGTCCAGTCTGGCCTGCATATCTCGAATGTGCTGTTCCTTGCGCTTCACCTCGTGCGCGACGGCTTCAAGGCGCTGCCGACTCTCCAACAACTCTCTGTCATAATCATATAGACATTGTTTCAATTTTAAAACAGATACGAGTAAGAACGTGCAGGGTCACAGTATTTTGACGGCTTCGGTGCTCTAGTGGTTTAGCATACGACTTTACTTCCGATGGTTGCGGTTTCAATTCCTCGCACGGTACAAACATTTGTATTCATAAGTATGATTGTTTGTATCGGGCTGGGTATTTTCTATATGTATTATGTAAAAAATATATCTATGATTGTGTTTATATCAGTTGTTTAGTACCCATAACAGAAGCACTGCTTAGCTAGAGACTAGATGGAGCTCTGTGATGTTATTATAACAGCTGACTTTGTCTGCATCACATTTACTTGACATTTATCATTATATTTCGTCTTATTTACATATGTTTTTAAATTACAGTCTATGGGTTATTCTGATGTATAAGCTATATTACTGTATAGTTTCATCAAAATCCATTAAACAGTAACAAACATGCATCCATACTCACAAACTTTCTCGTTTATAATAGTAGCAAGAAGTGGATTACACAATAAGAGACCTTTGCGTGTCGAGCAGCTCGGCGCGGGTCCTGGAGAGCTCCTCCCCGACGGCCTGCTTGGCCTGTATCTCGGCGTGCAGCGAGGACTGCAGCGTGAGGATCTCCATCTTGTCCAACTTCTGCGAGCGGCGGTTCCTCCACCCGCCCGACCCGCTCGGGGCCGACGACGGCGGCGACGACGACGGAACTCCCGTGCGGGACGCACTCGCTATTTATACCAAATTCAAATATATTTATTCATGTTGCCCTATAATAGACTCTTATGAGTGTCATTAAACAAAGGATAAATGTTGAGGCACTCGATATGACACGACGAAAGTATTATTCATAATATTATGGAAGGACTAGATGGAAAGAGAGGAAGGGGAAGACCGAGACCCCTATATCAAGCAGGTTAAGGAAAAAGTTGGAGTTGTGTTGTATCAACAACTAAAAAGATTAATAGAAGATCGTGGAAGGTGACGGGAGCTCCATCGACAAGAGCTCAGCTCTTAAATTATGAATGAATGAATGAATGATATGTCAAATCTACATTATTTATAGTAACCGAGTTAATAATTTTATAGTAAATAATGGTATTTATCTCTTAGTTTACCCGTGATCACGGCGGTCGAAATAACGGACACTCAATAAAAATATATAAAAAGTGGCAAGATCTCGTGATTTTTCCTAATTATACGTAATATAACTAATGTATATTAAACATGTTTAAAAAAAAATAAAAATGAATAATGTCAAATCTACCGGCAGTCAATTCGGGTCTGTAAAGTTTAACAAAAGTCGCACGTAAGAACAAGCGTTGTAAAATAATTCTTATTGAGGTATACTTAAGTCACATTATATGCCTACCTCGTTTCAAATAATCCAATTCTTCTGTCATCTTAGTAGCGAGCGCTTGTAAGTAACCGCGTGCTTCCTTTTCGTCCGCGACCCATCGTATTATATCGGCAATCTATAATATATTTGTGTAACATTAAATACCGGTTCGATAACCGGCTCAGTCAGGAGAATGAAAGTTTGAGGATAATTATAAATATCCTTGTAAGTAGCTTTGACGTAGTCTAGTATTTTGAGTAGTCATGCTCACTAAAATGTCCAGACATGTGGCGGCGTGGTGGGCCGGGTCATTGGGCTCCCTAAAATATGGTCGAGCGCAGTGATGGCTGGCTCATCCGTCATACTCGTGAACGGGTGCTGCTTGTAGGGACTGGTCTGCTCTAATCACTATGACTGATTTCCTCTTATTAATTGTTTAACCAGTTGGTTATATATTCAATATTTTTTCTATTTGAGTATTTAATTGAATTAGTGCTAATTGGTGGTTTGTATTCACACACTTAAACTTAAAAATGTAAAGTAATAATAAAATTATTAAAAGAGCAACACGCAAGTTTCTTGCTCGTTCTTCTTGTGATGAGACAGCTTTCCGAACGAGCGGTAGATGAAAAAATGTAATGACTATTCAAAAGTGCGTCAATGTAAGTTTATTTGAATAAATGATTTTCTATTCTATTCTATTCTATTCCTTTACTACATTCAATTAAAGAGGGTGAACTTTCTAAAAGAGATCTCTATTCTTTTTCCTTTTTTTATTTTCTACAAAACAACAGAACTCCCCAGTACTACACATGTAGTCCTTCGAGCCGGATATTGATTAAAAACAGACTATTTCTCAGAGTTATAAAATATGATAGTTTTTTACTCGAGTGGACACAGTACCTGAGTCTCCCAATGTTGCATAGTGTCGCGTTTAGCTCTTAGCTCTTCCAACTCCATCTCCATTTGCCGTCGTTCTGACTGCCACCGTCGACCGTTCTCTGCCATCTGTAATAAAATAATCAGATTACAATAGGTTAATAAAGATATTTATCAAGGTTAAATTATGAAAAAATATGAATGAATGGATAGCATATGACTCTATGTGTTTGGGAAACTACGCTCTGCTACCAAAATGTTTGGTAAACTACTCTTGTACGAGCTAGCATCGTACATTATTTCGCAACATTAACATTTTATTTTACATTTCACATTTCATTAAAATCAGTTCGCATTCGGTCATCAAGGACGCCGCGCGTACTCATTACATTCATTAATCAGTTATATTTTAAGTTTCAATATACAGTTTTAATCAAGTTTCTATCAGTATCATTTATCAGTTTTACCTATCAGAATCTTTATAGTTTCGGTACAACCCGAACATTGGTCCTTCGAGCTTTTAGAAAAAGCGGGACCTTTACACGTGATTAGTTCGGTGAACTTTATTCGTGTCAGTGGTTCCGCGCAGCAACCTATTGGACAAAGTACATTGCTACACGTGTTGTGTACTAAGTTCTGGAATAGCAAGGTTCCAGATAACTTCACCAAGCAGAACTATCAAGAACAGCTTCAACTCAGAACAACAACAAGGTTTTGAGTCATCAGTTAAGTATCACAGAGACAGCAAGCATCGTGGTCATCAGGTATCGTGAGAACAAGCTCACGCAAATACCAATTAGTAAGCAGCATCTCTCAAGTAAGATTTATCATTTTATTTTATTTTAATCATGGGCGTAATGGAAGACATCCTTACCAACCAACAGCAGATCGCCAACGCAATTGAACAGCTTTACAGTAATTTTAAAAAAGACAGTACTGAAAGAAAATCTCCAGATTATTTGCAACGTCGGCTAGATATTTTAAGTAGTTATTGGGCAGAATTTGACAATAACCATCAGAAGCTATTAGAGTTGGGTATAGAGAATCATGTATATGTTATTAAAAAAGAATATGAAAGGGTGAGGGGCAGGTATGAGCTAATCAAAACGTATATTCAAGATTATCAGCCAACGACAGCAGATAGACCAAGAACTCCGGTATTAAAGGCACCAATTTTTACTGGTCAGTCGCACCAACCATCGACATCTTCACGTGGAACGAACAGCAGAACAGAAGATATGCTGAAAAAACAATGTGCTAATTTTAAAGCGTTCCAACGTACAATATCAAACATAGACTTAAGTTCAATAACAGAGAAATGGGAGTTCGACGACTTATTACGCACCTTGCAGAGTCGTTGGGCTACTATAGACTCGTTACACTGGGAACTGGAAAGCGAGTTAGAGGGGTCTAACCAGGAATATGAACAGACTTTTTACAATTATGAAGGGGAGTTTAATAAAATAAAGAAGGCACTAAACAAGAAAATGTGGGCGATGGTACACACAGCAAATTCAACCCCTCAGTTGGACATACCTACGTTCCAAGGAAATTATAATAGTTGGGTTTCCTTTAAAGATCTCTTTACGGAGAGTATCCATAATAATCCCTCCATGTCCAACGCACAAAAAATGCAGTACCTGAAGGGAAAAGTAAAAGGGGAAGCGGAAAGGCTTATTCAACATCTTCAGATCAGTTCTGATAATTATTCTGTGTGTTGGGATATACTCAACCATAGATATAACAATACAAAATTAATATTTACATCGCATATTAATACATTGATGAACATTCCATTGATGCAGCAGCAATCATTAAACCATATTAAACGCATTCATGATACATCGATGGAATGCTGGAATGCCATTAAAAATTTAGGAATAGATACTGGAACATGGGACCCATTGTTGGTACATATATTAGCACAAAAGTTGGATAGTGACACATACAATGACTATATGGAGTCATTAAAAAACCCTAGAGAATTACCTATATTAAAAGAATTTTTGAAATTTTTGGAAACTAAATTCACAACATTGGAGACCGCACGTAAAAAACAAGACAACTATACATCAAAAACTAATAGTCAATTCACAAATCAAGGAGGTGCATATTATAAAAATCCATTTAATCAGAAACATAATTTTAACAAAAATACCTTTTCATCAAGTGTACAAAATTCCTCATCAAATAAAAACCTACATGTTAGTTTAAATACTAAATACAACTGTCCAGTCTGTAATTCCAGTGACCATGGAATTTATTATTGTCGGAAATTTTTAGAAATGCCTGGTTACATGAGACGGAAAACAGCTGCCAAATTAAATCTATGTAATAATTGCCTTTATAATCATAATGGAAAATTATGTTTTTCAAATAATAGATGCCGTGATTGCAAAAAAGATCACAATACATTATTGCATCACGCGTTTACCTATAGCAACAAGACACCCGACGCGAACATTACTCCATCGAGTTCAACGACTGCACCGAATTATGTGCAAAGCAGGTCACACGCGACACTAGAACGTGATACTTCCGAAATTTTGCTTGCCACTGTAGCAATCAAGGTACAGGCTGCAGATGGTACATACCACAGAATGCGTGCTCTTCTCGATCAGGGCTCTCAAACATCATTAATAACTGAAAACGCGGCACAGATATTAAAAATACCACGTCAAAGATGCAAGGGGGTAATTTCAGGAATAGGTGATAAGGAAAACAGTTGTAGAGGAGCAACCACAGTAAATTGTTCCTCACTAAACAGCGATTATACATTTCAAACAGAAGTATATATTATGAAAAATCTAATCAAGAATTTACCAAGTTATACTTTCACCAAACCAAGTTGGCAGTATTTAGATCATATCAAGTTAGCAGACCCCGAGTTTTTTATCAGTAAACCAGTGGACTTATTGCTGGGAGCAGACGTTTATTCAAATATAATTATGGATGGTTTATGTCGGTCTGAGTCGACATTGCCAGTAGCACAACAAACACAACTAGGGTGGATTTTAAGTGGCCATACTACAACATATCATAAACAATGTAATGTTATATTACACAACAGTGAGGACATCAGTCGTTTTTGGGAGATAGAAGATATCTCAGACCGGTCAGATATAACGATTGAGGATCAAAACTGTATAAAATATTATCAGTCGACAACTAAGAGGCGGGAGGATGGAAAATATGAAGTGCGATTACCATTAAAATCAGATTATCAAGAAAAGTTAGGAAATTCTAAAAATAAATCTATTGCACAATTTTATCAACTGGAAAGAAAATTCAATAATAACACTCAAATTGCATCCAATTATAAATTATTTATTAACGAGTATTTATCGCTCGGTCACATGACACCGGCGACCACCACAGTCGGTAATATGAGTATCGCTAATTATTTACCTCACTTTTGCATATTACGGGATTCAATTACAACTCAATTAAGAGTAGTTTTTAATGCCTCCGCTAAAACTACAAGTAACTACAGTTTAAATGATGTGATGTATAGAGGTCCAAATTTACAACAAGACTTACAAAGCCTTATAATTAAGTGGCGTCAATATAAATACGCATTTACAGCAGATATAGAAAAGATGTTCAGGCAAATCTGGTTAAATTTAAAAGATCAGAATTTACAAAAAATAATTTGGAGGGAGAACAAAACAGAAGAGTTAAAGGAATATAATTTAGCAACTGTCACATACGGGACTAAGGCCGCGCCATTTCTCGCCATGATGACACTTAAACGTCTAGCGCAAGATGAAAAAATACACTACCCCAACAGTTCCGCTCCACAAATTCTAGAAGAATCTTTCTATATGGATGATCTTCTTCATGGCTCTCATTCTAAACAGAAAGCAGTACAATTGAAACAAGATATGATTAATCTCTTAAAAGCAGGTGGATTTAATTTAAGGAAGTGGAAGTCAAACTTGTCTGAGTTATTAGATCAAGAAAACAACAGCAAAAATCAGGAGAGTTTTAACTTCAAACAAGCGGAGTCAACAAAGACCCTTGGGCTTCAATGGAACCCGGGAGAAGATACTTTTACTTTTAATTCAGCAAGTTTATTACAAGCGACATCTTTAAAACGCACGAAGCGCACTCTTTTATCAAATATATCTAAACTGTACGACCCATTAGGATGGTTGTCACCTGTCACTACAACACTAAAAATATTATTTCAAGATGTATGGCAATCAAACATAAAGTGGGATGAACAGGTACCTAATGAAATTTGGGAGAGATGGTGTAAAATCAAAGAAGATATAAACTCGATAGAGCATTGTAAGGTGCCTAGGTGGCTACATACAGAGGAAAATGAGTGCATAGAGTTACATGGATTTTGTGATGCGAGCACAAAAGCATACGCCTGCGTTGTTTATTGCCGAGTAAATAAAACAATTATTTTGGTAGCCGGAAAGGCGAAAGTAGTACCTTTAAATAAAAACACATCTCTACCTCGATTAGAGTTATGCGCCACCGTCTTACTTTCCAAATTAATTACAAAAATCAAATCAGGTCTTAATAATTGTAATATTAAATTATATGGTTGGACAGATTCGATGGCAGTTTTAGGTTGGTTGCAAGGAGATACAGATAGATGGAAACCATTCGTAGCCAACCGTGTGAAACAAGTCACGTCAATTATGCCATCGTCGTGTTGGAGTTACGTTCAATCGAAAGAAAACCCGGCTGACTGTGCTAGCCGTGGTCTCACTGCATCTCAGCTTCGAGAACATACGCTTTGGTGGAATGGACCAAAGTGGTTACCTACATATCAGCCTACTAAGGAGAAAAATGTAACAAGTTATACAACAAATCAGGAATTAAAAAATAAAAATGTAATGACTGTAATAAAACCATACCCGAAAAACGATATTATAAGCATTATATTAACTAGATGTAGTAAACTAAGTAAAGCAGTAAATATTTTAGGATGGATTTTAAGATTTATTAATAGGAAAAATAAAAATAAGCAACATTATTTAACTATACAGGAATTGAAGGATGCTAGAGAAATAATTATTAAAGAAGTGCAGAGAGAAGAATTTTTTGAGGAAGTGAAAGCTTTAAAAGCAAACAAGTGCTTAAAAAATAACAGTAAACTCATCGAATTCAATCCAATATTAGATGGAAACGGTATACTTCGGATTGGTGGTAGACTGAGACATGCCAATATAGATCTTGAAACAAAACATCCTGCGATCATTCCGAGTAACACAAGATTGGCGGACCTCATGATTGACGAAGCACATGAGCTGACATATCATGGCGGAGCTCGTTTAACAACTGCAATTATGAGGCGTAAATACTGGCTTGTAGGTGGAATTCGAGCTACCAAAAAACGACTACGTCTCTGTGTAAAATGTAGGAGACAAAGTCCAAAACAACAGTACCAAATTATGGGAGATTTACCACCTGCACGCACCAATCGTTCTCGACCATTTCTACATACAGGCGTCGACTATACAGGTCACATATTAATTAAAGCCAACAAGGGCCGTGGTATCAAGACCACAAAGGGATATGTGGCAGTATTTGTTTGTATGTCTACGAAAGCAGTACATCTAGAACTTGTATCAGATTTGACAACGTCTGCATTTTTAGCTGCGTTGCGACGGATGGCGGCAAGGAGAGGCGTACCCCGTCACATTTACAGTGATCAAGGAACAAATTTTATTGGGGCAAACAGAATATTACAGGAGGAGTATAATCATTTAACAGAAATATTTAGCAAGGAGTTCATGTCAGAAGTAACAAACATGGGTATAGAATGGCATTTTAACGCTCCTGCGTGGCCCTCGGCAGGAGGATTATGGGAGCGGTCAGTACAAACCCTAAAATATCATCTTAAGAGAGTAGTAGGCGTACAGAAACTTACATTTGAGGAATATAGCACGGTGCTCTCCCAGTTGGAGGCATGTTTAAATTCAAGACCTCTTTGTCCTATGACAGAAGATCCCAATGATCTAGATATTATTACACCTTCTCACTTTTTAGGAAGTGGTCCCACCTTAAACATCTGTGAAACAGAAAACGACTTAAGAACAAGATGGCATCTAACACAGAAAATATTTAAAGATATCTGGGATCGATGGAGTAATGAATATCTTACTCAACTAGCAGCCAGAAGTAAGTGGAGAAAGCCTCAACAGAATATAAAAAATAATGATATTGTAGTAATCAGAGATGAAAATCTACCCCGGGGAAATGGGCTATAGGTCGCGTAGTTGAAGTGCACCCAGGTAGTGACGGACACGTGAGAGTAGTCACACTTAAAACTAAAAATGGAATTATAAAACGTCCCATTGTTAAAGTATCACTACTACCTGTAAACACAGAGCAGATTGAAAACCAGAAAAATATAACAGAAATTCAGGAATCAACTTTAAAAAACCAACCTAAGCGAGAAAGACGAAAAGGGGTATTCAGCTTATTAACATTAGCGACATCACTACTATTATTCTTATCTATCATATCCAATACACATGCAACATTCAACTTTACCACATTTTCTAAAAATCAAGCTTTATTCTTCGATAAATTAAATAGCATGAAAATCATACGAGATGAATGGAAACTCATTATCTACTACAACATGGAACCTTATTGGGAAGGAATAAGTGCTCTTGAAAAATATACAAAGTCGCTGGAAGAAACATGCAAAACAATACGATATCAAATTCACTGCGACACATTACTACTACAGTTACGCCACGGGTCCAATGAACTCGATTACTACAATCATATGTTGCTCAGTCAGCATTATAACGAGCAGGTGCAATCCGCAAGGCGGCGTCGCCGCGGTCTTATCGACGGTGTCGGTTACATCGCCAGTTCCCTATTCGGAGTATTGGATCAAAGATTCGCCGAAAAGTATGAAATGGACATTACTTTACTACGAGACAATCAGAAAAAATTAACATCATTCTGGAAAAATCAAACATCGATCATGGAGGCTGAGTATAACATCTTAAAGCGAACAGAAAATACTATGACTCAGCAACATAAAATGATAAATCAACATATTATAAGTTTAGAACGCGAAATAAGTACCATAAAAAGTGAGACACAAGATAATTTCATAGTAAATCAGTTTACCTTAGCATCAGTCATTGCAAGCAACTTACTCAGCAATATGAAAACCTTACAAGGTACTATCTTAGATACAGTGACAGATCTCTATCATGGCCGATTTAACCCTCATATTCTACAACCAGAACAATTACAGAAAGAACTAAGCATTATAGCGAGTCATTTGTCTAATGACGTCATATTACCAACAGAAAGCATACATACTGACCTCACTCAAATATATAAATTACTTAAAGTTAAAGCAAGAATGTTACAATCATACCTCATATTTGAAATAAGACTACCGCTAATTAGCAGAGATTCATTCGAGATTTTCAGTTTATTCTCAATACCGAAAGTTACAGGAAACAAAATGATCAGAATTATACCCATCTCAAAATACATAGCTATAAATTTGAAGAAAGATACATATATCACAATGTCGGAATTCGATATAAAATCATGCCTTATTGTAGATGCACATTTATGTTATATTAAAAAACCTATATATCAAATTAATACAAATCAAGAATTTTGTGAATCAGAAAATTCCACTTGCAAAACGATCACTAGCAAATGCGAAAATATGTGGGAAGAAAGCAATGAACTTAATAATTATATTTATTTTTGTTGCAATCAGTGTCAAGTACGAGCAATGTGTGGAGATCACGTTACCGTACATATGCTCACTTATGCGGGATTGAGCACTATAGACAGTGGATGCATCATCAAAACCGATAATTTCACTGTTACATCACATTATCAGCATTCAAATAAATTAAAGATATCACCAGATATATACTCACCCACAGTCGCACCGATAAACCACATCATTAACATATCTATTCCTCATCACGAGTGGAATGACATATCGAATTCGGAAAGTCAGCAACTCACAGAAATTGGAGAAAGAATTAAGTTCATGAAAGAGAACGAACCCGTACTATCAGATCACATAACTTATCATGACGTACATCACTATACTTTAATTTATATAATTATCGCCGTGATGGTGTTAGTCGGCGTAATCTATACATTGCGTCGATTACGCAATTGGAAGGTCCCTTCGACGAGCACAGCATCGCCGACTGTGGCGGTTGGCATGGCCAGCTCTCCCGCGCCCCAACCCCGTGCGATGGAAACAGCAAACAGTGATAGTGTTAGTGAATGTGACAGTGTAGTCTATCAAACTGTCAAAAAGACATTTGGACGTCCTAAATTGTGCGTGGAAAATAAAGCAACTTCACCACATTTTCGTCCTCAATTTAGTAATTAAATTAGGATGGCTTCAGTTGCTATGATAGTGACCGGATTTCCAGTTCTTGGATGGTGGCGCTGCAAGCGGGCGCCTATGGTGCCAGCGGCGGTGGAGCCGGGCGCTCCCCCGCCATCGATCAGTGTTAGTGTTAGTGTGTGTGTCTGTGTAGAAAATAAGTGTAGTGCCCGTGATATCAGTGAATACGAGAGAAAGTGCGCGTGTCTTAGAGCAAAACAGAAGCACATCGTCTGTGCTAAGATCAGTGTACGCCATCCCTAACGCGTGTGTGTAGAATAAGCCTTCGTGTATTGTATTATATCATCTTGTTAAATCATTCGACTTACTAACAAAATCATTAGCATGCTATCTGTAAGAAACAATTGTACATCATCTTGTAAGTAGTAATTAAGGTCACAACCACAGCATCCCCATTCACATCTTCTTTCGCGCCCGGGAATATGTACGAGCTAGCATCGTACATTATTTCGCAACATTAACATTTTATTTTACATTTCACATTTCATTAAAATCAGTTCGCATTCGGTCATCAAGGACGCCGCGCGTACTCATTACATTCATTAATCAGTTATATTTTAAGTTTCAATATACAGTTTTAATCAAGTTTCTATCAGTATCATTTATCAGTTTTACCTATCAGAATCTTTATAGTTTCGGTACAACCCGAACAACTCTGCTACCAAAATGTTAGGGAAATGTCAGTCACGTACCTGTATGGTTCTGCGGATTTCTTGGGCTTGGTCTCGAAGATATCTTCGCTAGCTTTCCAGTTTCACGGTAGGTTTCACAGTTCGTTCAATTTATTTAAGTCACAACACAATGCGCGCGCGCGTCAAGGCCGCTGTACGGTCCGTTTGTTACTAGTTAGGGAGGGGAAGGGAACGCGCGGGAACAGAAAACTAACGGACTCTAATATAATATAATATCTGTGCTTACGATGATACAGGGTAGATTTTGAACACTATGATAAGAAAACAATATGAAAGTACAGCTAGCTATACAGTTACTTACAGCCTCGAGATCCTTGGCAAGCTTCCTGTTCTCGTTGATGAGCATCTGCTTGTCCTCAGTATCCGACAGCTGCTCTAGACGGCGGCTCTCCAACTTCTCTTTGGACGTTTGTAGCTGTTAAATGTTACGTTTAATATCATTAATAGCCAATTTATTAATAATCTAACAAGTGTCAATGTATGTCAGGATAATAATTTGAGAGTTGCCAAGTATCATTTTGGATAGAGACATAATAACGTCACATAACGTCAACGTGATATACGTGTTCATATATATGAAGTGGTCTAGGACAGTGAGGTTTTAGAGGAGCTCCACTAGATTGCGGAATAAATTACCTACTAATACGACCGAATTTATACTATATATGTGTGCGTAGCACACGTGCAATAGCATACCTCTCTACTAAGCACGTTGCGAAGCGCGTCGCCCTCCAGCATCTGATCTCGTAAAGCGGCCAGTTCTGCACCGAACCGCGCCTGCTGTTGCGACAATGATTCCGCATATTGCATCTGTAAACACAATATAGCATATATTGTAATTATGTATTCATTTATTTAATTTCATTATTTGTTATTTTAATCTTGTTTTTTCCTAACACTTTGTAATTTCGATTTCTGTTGCGTTTATTATGCAGTGATGTGATTACAGGTGATTTACTACCTTGAATTACTTAATTACCCTCAAGAAGTAGTGTATTCAAATCTGGTCGACACAATAAAAAATATTAGGAGCTAATTTACGCTTCTGACTGTCTCTTCGCTGAAGGATTTATTGCTATCAAATAGAACATACTAATAGTCGTGACGATAAGTTATAATATCAACTCTTAGTTACGTGTAGATAGAAGTATATGAAATGTGAGTAGTAACGTATCAGAGTAGGAACAAGACAGATGTATGTGTGTGTGTGCAGACCTCGAGCGCCTCCACCTCCTGCTGCAGGCGCGCCACGTCGGCGGCGGCTCCGCCCGCGCCCCCCGCGCCCCCCGCCCCCGCCGCCGCCGCCGCCGCGCCGGCCTCCGCCCTCGCACCGCGCAACGTTTCCTCTCGCAACTTGCGCTCCTACGACAAACCGTCAACAATTAAGCTAAATTATCGATCGATTCAAACGGAGAACGAAATTACGACAGTCTGAGATTCGCGACTTCGTAACTAACGGTGCCCTCAGACTGAGGTCATATCAGACAGACAGGAGTTGATCTTCGGCCGCTTCACAGGTCCTTCCGCGGGTTTGGAGTGTCATCATCACTCGACCCGTTGCTATAAATTCCAAAATTAATTTTCATAACAAAGTTTTTCACTATTTCATACAATTTTACAACTATTTTTTTCAAAAGAGCCTCAAAATTACTTGTCTTAACAATTATAAACAACAAAAAGAAATTTCAATAAATGCCACCATTCTGAATCAATATACTTATATATACGTATGGCAATAAAATATAAAAATTTACCTTAGTAGCCTCTGAGATAGCGGTATCGAGCCTCGCCTCCAGCTCGCGGCGTCCCTTCTCAGCGCGACGGATGTCCTGCCGCAGTGCGTCTATCTTCTGCATGGCTACCTCAAGTTCTTCTTCCTTGTCACGGACCTGTATTAAGAATAAGAATATCTATCTATCTATCTTTGTTTCGCGGAAAACTTAATCTAATGTACAGTTTACACAGTACAGGAAGTGAAATTAACCGATATGGCGGTTGCAACACTGCCAACATATTGGTAACTCAAAAACTGCAATGTAGTGCTTGGGAGACCAGGATAGAATACCCTTACGTCCTTATTCTATTGACCAAGTTACGAGAATGAGATATCCCTGACCTATAACGCCGGCCATAGGGAAATGTAACAACTAGTGCCATTTTTAATGAGGGCAAAAGTTCCTACCAAACCGCCCGCCTTCACGAAGGAATGCGGACGGATACCGTGGCGGGGAAACATATAATACCTAACACAATAATTAGTGAACTCACCTGCTGTGACAACTTCTGCTTCTGCCGCCTTAACTCGGACAGCTTGTCGGACACTTCGTTGTATTCGGTCATCGCCAACTTGCGTTGTGACAATGCATCCTTCAGTTCTTTGTCCTGTTCCCAACATGCATTTGTAGTCAAAACAGATGCTATTATTTGAGTAATTTTACAATTTTCAAATAATTAATTTTCACATAATTTCAAAACTATGATTACAGTGGGCTAATTATGTAACGCGATATGAAATTGTTTCTGTTGAAGTTGTGATGCAATATGAAATCATTTCAATTTAAAAAATGCGATCAAGTAAGGTCGAATGACCGCAACATAAATCATTTCTATCGATAAAACACTACTATGAAGTTGCAGCGGAATATTGTTAATCCGACTAATTTAAAAAGTCAGTACATTAGATAGCTTATACCTTTAGAGGGATACATTTTAATTTATTGGGTTGTTACACTAGTTGGTTGATTTGAAACAATTTTTATTGCGTTCAAAAATTACAAAATATACTGCAGCGTTCACTTGTTCTTTTATTTTAATTTTATTAATAGACATTTAATAAAATAAAATAAAGAAAGTCTATTCTATTCTAATGAAAAAATAAGGTTAATAATTTTGAATATAAAAGCATATTTTATACAAACTATTTATAATCATTAATAATATTAATCTAACCTACAAATTAAATTTTCTTTTTCTGCTATAGATACCTAGCTAAGTACGTAGGTATCCATATAAATTTAAAATGATATGGGCACATCTTTTTAAATTTGTACATAATTGTAAAAACTTTAAACAAATAAATTTATTTACTTTAAACAAATCACAGAGCATCATAAACGTTGTATTCCGTTCACAGAGCACCGTATTCATTGAAATAGTTTTTTAATTATATTAATATCATAATCAACCCTAATTTTATATTAAACATTTACTCTAGTTAATACAACATTCTATGTGATTTGGGACGAAAATAAAATATCGAATTGGCAACACTGATGTCGTGTTGTGAGTCGTGACAATTTTCCCATTTTAATAAATTTAAAACCTTTTCACGACTTTCTACGTAATATTTAATATAATAAAAATATATGTAATACTGAAAATTACCAAAACAAGATAAATAATGCTGCTAATGCTGATATTTTAAAGATTGTAACCAAAAGAAACACCTTCTAAATTGTTTCTCATAATGTAAAAACCGTTTCAATTCCACGCTGTCATTTCGGCAAAATAGCGATTACGTGACGTTGCAACGAGGTTACTAAATCGACATTCGATAGAAATAATTTTTATCGATATGTAAAGTTGCGTTTACGTTGCAATGCTAGTTGACAGCGTCAAATGGCGTCTATATGATCGCATTATTGACAGATGACGTCATTTTCACTACGTTACATACGAAAATCGTTGCGAACGAAGTTACATAATTAGCCCACAGATGTTGTCTCAATCATAGTGATTAACTGGTAAAAAAAATCACAGACAAACAAGCTGACAGTTCATTGAACTGAAATGAATTTATTTGCAGAGTTAAATGATTATAATAATATCCAGGTAATCTAATTGGCAACTGTTTATTCGTCCTAATTTATGGTCATGAAAATTTTATCCTGTGCAGAATTATGAACACTTTATCCTCTGTTTTATTTGACTTAACAAACAACTACAAACTACAGGTGACCGAAATATTCCTATTTAAAAGAAATGAAATCCTATATTATTTGCAGTAATTACTCGTACAAGGAATAGGACATAATAAATAGATTATTATATATAATATTTATCTATACATGTAAATAATCTGTTTGTAATATTGAAATAACCGTTTTTTACTACATGCATATGAATATAAATATGTACGATACATACACCATAATAACATTTTTTACAATTTCTGTCTGTCTGTTTCTGCCGGCTAATCTCCGAAATGGCTGGACCTATTTTGACGGGACTTTTATTGGCAGGTAGCTGAGTAATAAGGAGCTACATTTATTTTAGAAAAATTCTTTTATTTTAGAATAATAAAGTTAAATTCCACGCAGCCGAATCGCGAGTGCAGCTAGTAACAATATAAATTCGTACACACCTGCAGCCTCAGTTTCTCTATAGAGTCCGTTTTATCTTTCACCAAATCCTCTTTCTCCGCAGTAAGATTATTGATCATTGTCTCCAACTCTCGTAGCCGCGCCGCATCCTGTGGTATACCGGTCATTGCTTGCACGTCCTGAGAGTGAGAAAGAGAATTATAGATGTTGCTGAAGGCAACCTTTTTGATAGTTTTTATAAGATTTATATATATTTTTGATTTACATATTTTGACGTTCTGTTATTATGTAGCGATTGTTTTCTAATACGATATTCCTGGCCTTTTTCGTTTCTGCTAGCGAGCTGAATATACATATTTTATCTCAACTAGGAATGTGTCTCATTTTAAACCAGTTTAATACAGTCCTTCCGTCATAATAGACTTCTCCTTTCAGGACCTTCTTACCTTTACATATTCAGACGTATGCATTTTGTTCATTGTCACCATTTATCTCAATGTTTGATGGCCTCGGTGATCTAACGGTTTAGCACACAAGCAGTGTGTATTCGCAGATTCGATTCCACACATCGTACAAACATTTTTATTCATAACTATATATTTATTAAAGGAAAACCAGTTCTTACTACACACATGTGTATTACAGTTTTAAAACACATTAAGCCACTAACAGACATTCACATATTACAACAGATTAATTGTGTTAAATAATTGTGATTGTTAGTATCGATCTGGTTGTTTTTTATGTATCTTATCTATGTATTTACAAAACAAATATTTATGTATTTATAAGTTTCAACTTATCAGTAACCTCTCTCTTATTAAAATCGTTTATTTACCTGTGCAGTTATACCACTGTTGAGTTGTTCGTAACACCGGATTTGGGCTTCAAGGTCTGCGTTCCTCTTTGATACTGCTGCCAGATCTTCCTTCAGTTGGACTAGATCATCTGTTTAATAAATATCGCCATTTTATAATTCATATAAAACTCTGCAATAGTTGTATTGTTATTACAATTTTTTTGTTCGTCTATACCAGTGTTTGCCAAGGTTAGGATTTTTGGTCGGAAGGCTTACGCTCCACAGGGGGCAATTTAAGGGAGGCTAATCGAAAATGGACTCTATTAAAATGATATAGAATGTGAATTTAAATTTTTCATTATACATTTTGAAAATTTACTTACATTAATAATTATTCTTATTAAACATTTCCTAGTAATTTCTTCCTAAAACCTATTATTTAAGTTTCTTAACTGAACCATTACATTTTTAATGTCATAAATTATATATGTTACATAGTAAAAGGGGGTGGGGGCATAAGAATTTTAGAAAGGATAAAGTGGGAGTGGGACATGGGGCACTAAAAAGGTTTGTAAACACTATTCTATATTAATACTAAAAAGAGGTAAAACTTGAGCATGGATGTTTTTGGTACTGCTAATTCTATTTTGAAAATTAGTATAACATTACTGAAGCCCAACGATTCTATATATTTAATTCGCGTGCCCGCGGTTTCAACCGGGTTTAATTTCAATAAAAGATATATGCTATAAGCTATGTTACTTTTTCATGAAAATCCGTTCAGAAGATTTCTCGTGAAAGAGTAACAAACGTCCATACTCACAAACTTTCGCGTTTATAATATTCTAAAGATTAAGATTGTATGAGTTGTACTTACCGGTGGGTTCCCCGCCTGCACGCAATTCAGCGATGGTCTGTGCGAGCAGCGCGTTCTCGCGTTCAAGCGCTTTAAGCGCTGCTCGATCGCCAGCATTGCTTGGCGCCTGAAAATGTACATTAGTAGGTTATATATTTGTGAAATTTCTTCTATAGAGTGCTATATGATGAGTTTCTGAGTTTTTGTGTCGCAAAAAGTTTAACTGTTATCAAATTTTTTGAGACATACAAATTAAAATTTTATCGCTATAAAATCTCACTACATGTGGAAGTGTGTAGTGTGGTTGTATGGATTGTATCGCGTATAAGAACCTGTCCCTGTGCCTTGGTTAGTCGGAGATGGTATAATGTACTGTGGTAGTGGAGCCGGCCGTGAGTAGTGTGGTGTAGTGTGTAGTGTGTAGTGTGTGGTGTAGTGCGCACCTGTCGCGGCGCGTTCTTGGCGGGGCTGAGGGGCGCGGCGGGCGCGCCGAGGTCGCAGAGCCTGGAGCCGGCCGTGAGTAGTGTGGTGTAGTGTGTAGTGTGTAGTGTGTAGTGTGTGGTGTAGTGCGCACCTGTCGCGGCGCGTTCTTGGCGGGGCTGAGGGGCGCGGCGGGCGCGCCGAGGTCGCAGAGCCTGGAGCCGGCCGTGAGTAGTGTGGTGTAGTGTGTAGTGTGTAGTGTGTAGTGTGTGGTGTAGTGCGCACCTGTCGCGGCGCGTTCTTGGCGGGGCTGAGGGGCGCGGCGGGCGCGCCGAGGTCGCAGAGCCTGGAGCCGGCCGTGAGTAGTGTGGTGTGTAGTGTGTAGTGTGTTGTGTGTAGTGTGTAGTGTGTGGTGTAGTGCGCACCTGTCGCGGCGCGTTCTTGGCGGGGCTGAGGGGCGCGGCGGGCGCGCCGAGGTCGCAGAGCCTGGAGCCGGCCGTGAGTAGTGTGGTGTAGTGTGTAGTGTGTAGTGTGTAGTGTGTGGTGTAGTGCGCACCTGTCGCGGCGCGTTCTTGGCGGGGCTGAGGGGCGCGGCGGGCGCGCCGAGGTCGCAGAGCCTGGAGCCGGCCGTGAGTAGTGTGGTGTAGTGTGTAGTGTGTGGTGTGTAGTGTGTAGTGTGTGGTGTAGTGCGCACCTGTCGCGGCGCGTTCTTGGCGGGGCTGAGGGGCGCGGCGGGCGCGCCGAGGTCGCAGAGCCTGGAGCCGGCCGTGAGTAGTGTGGTGTAGTGTGTAGTGTGTAGTGTGTAGTGTGTGGTGTAGTGCGCACCTGTCGCGGCGCGTTCTTGGCGGGGCTGAGGGGCGCGGCGGGCGCGCCGAGGTCGCAGAGCCTGGAGCCGGCCGTGAGTAGTGTGGTGTAGTGTGTAGTGTGTAGTGTGTAGTGTGTAGTGTGTGGTGTAGTGCGCACCTGTCGCGGCGCGTTCTTGGCGGGGCTGAGGGGCGCGGCGGGCGCGCCGAGGTCGCAGAGCCTGGAGCCGGCCGTGAGTAGTGTGGTGTAGTGTGTAGTGTGTAGTGTGTAGTGTGTGGTGTAGTGCGCACCTGTCGCGGCGCGTTCTTGGCGGGGCTGAGGGGCGCGGCGGGCGCGCCGAGGTCGCAGAGCCTGGAGCCGGCCGTGAGTAGTGTGGTGTAGTGTGTAGTGTGTAGTGTGTAGTGTGTAGTGTGTGGTGTAGTGCGCACCTGTCGCGGCGCGTTCTTGGCGGGGCTGAGGGGCGCGGCGGGCGCGCCGAGGTCGCAGAGCCTGGAGCCGGCCGTGAGTAGTGTGGTGTAGTGTGTAGTGTGTAGTGTGTAGTGTGTGGTGTAGTGCGCACCTGTCGCGGCGCGTTCTTGGCGGGGCTGAGGGGCGCGGCGGGCGCGCCGAGGTCGCAGAGCCTGGAGCCGGCCGTGAGTAGTGTGGTGTAGTGTGTAGTGTGTAGTGTGTAGTGTGTAGTGTGTGGTGTAGTGCGCACCTGTCGCGGCGCGTTCTTGGCGGGGCTGAGGGGCGCGGCGGGCGCGCCGAGGTCGCAGAGCCTGGAGCCGGCCGTGAGTAGTGTGGTGTAGTGTGTAGTGTGTAGTGTGTAGTGTGTGGTGTAGTGCGCACCTGTCGCGGCGCGTTCTTGGCGGGGCTGAGGGGCGCGGCGGGCGCGCCGAGGTCGCAGAGCCTGGAGCCGGCCGTGAGTAGTGTGGTGTAGTGTGTAGTGTGTAGTGTGTAGTGTGTAGTGTGTGGTGTAGTGCGCACCTGTCGCGGCGCGTTCTTGGCGGGGCTGAGGGGCGCGGCGGGCGCGCCGAGGTCGCAGAGCCTGGAGCCGGCCGTGAACGTGAACCCCACGAACGGCAGGTGCAGCCCAGAGAACGCCGCGCTCGCACTCGGCGGCGGAACTGCTCCCGACACCCTGATCGATCGACACACACACATTACGTACACTCTCTACACATTTGAACACACGTTGGCCATACATTGGTACAATAGTTTGAACACATATTTGACGGTCCCGCCATAATACATCATCATTTGCCACGCCTCTATCTTATTATTTGACATCGGTGAACTATATTATCTTCCACTCCTTTACAGCTTAATCGAACGATAGGAGGCGAGTGCAGATGCACTGCTAACTCGCGGAAGGACTTATGTAGCGGCTAAAGAGTAACTCCCGCCTGACGGATGTGACTTTAATCTAAAGCCACCGCTAGAGGTTCAAACCTTGGCTCAGGCCGTCGTTATTTCGATCCCCGTTTGAATTGTACGGGATCAAGCAACGAGTCCCTAAATACATGAGTATTCAGAAAGTAATTTAGTAAGTTAACGGGAAAGGGATGTAAAAAATTAAAAAAGGGTTGAAAATGGTCTTTTTTCAAAATAACTCGCTAACGGTAAGACATATGAAAAATAGTTTTTACCAAAAATTTTAGAGAAAAAAATTCTGCTGACAACAGGTCCTCTTCTTCTTCAAACAGGTCTTCTTCTTTATTTTTTCATTATCTAATGTTGTTAAGCCAAGCTGCGGCCAACAGCATTAGAATAGTCCGAAAAAAAAAAACATTCTCCACTCTATTATTTGAAGCTCCCCGGGTCTCGACGAAGTAGGTTATATACCTAAACCCTAAAGGGACGTGTACACACACACCCCATAAAAAACCACCGTCACCATAAGACCACCACAACAAATCATAATTACCTAATGTCGGTGTCATCTACATCGAAGTTGGACGTGTCTGTAGGACTGGACACGTCAGGTACGAACGGCGCCTGCATCTCGCGCAGATTTTCCCAGTCGAGGCCCGCAAACCATGGATGGTTCTAGAAATTATAAAAGTATATTTATTCACGTAGGTCTATTATTCTAATGATATGTCAAAAACTACTGTCAGTTCAGAGAACATTTGATCATTTTGTACAATATCGGCGTAGGCATTGTGGGCAATAGGATGTAAACTGTATTTAGGATATGCGTATGTAAGAAAAAATGGACGACAACTGTATATAAATTTAATAGAACTACCTCGACATATGTTGTCGTACCCAGAGTCACCTACTGGATAGAATTGTGTTTCAAACCATCCAGAAACCTTTGGAATAACATACAAAATTTCATCCGAATCAATCCAGCTTAGGAGTAGTTAAGTGACAAATCTACATACAGAAGAACTATTATAATATGTAACATTTAAAGTTAGAAGGATGTTATATAGTTGTCTAATTATATTCAATTACATTATATAGGCGGCCTCTATAGTCTCTTAGTTTAACGCCCTTATTTTGCCTAATATATAACTTACCTTGAAATCCTGTAAGCCATTCTTTCCTAATCGATTCTCAGATGAACAAATCAATCTTCGGATGAGATCTTTCGCTTCCTCAGATACCTGTAAGAATTAAGATACATTTTCATGTATTACGATGTACTCATATTAATATGTTGGCAGTTGCATTTCAGTAATATGACATTGTTGTGGTTCTTTATATACAGTGATGAAACCACTAACTTGAGGACATTTTATTAGGAACAATTTATAATTCATATGTGTCAAATTATATTATTAGTGTACTATGTGATCAGCTGGTCGAATACAGTGAGTGAGACGGAAATACAAGCGCGCTCCTATTCGTACTAAGGTTTAATATAACCGAGGTGGCGTTCCGCGAGCAATTAACGTGCAAGTATATTGCGCAACTTGTGTGATGCTACAATATGAATGTAAATTGACATGCTGTGTTTTTTTTTTTTATAACTGTAATGCTGTTGGCGAAAGTTGGTCTTTACAGATTCACCGGACGGTAGGAGAGTGCAGATGGCACTCCAAACTCTCGGAAGGACTTAAGGAGCAGCTGAAGGCTAACTCCCGGCTGACGGATACGACTTCAGCCTGAGGGCACCACTAGGGATTCGAACCTAGGCTCAGACCATCGTAATTTCGATCCCCGTTTGAATTGCGCGGGGGATCGATCGGTGGGGCGATCGGGGGCACCGGTGTAAAGCGCCCGGTTGATTGAGCTCTATAGTGTGGTTCATTGGTGTGTAGTGTGATGTAACCTAGTGTAGTGTGGTGTGGCATGGGCTGGCGTGTGGTGGTGAGCGTGGCGGCGGTGGTGTGACGTCACCTGTGCGGTATGTTCCTCGGGCGGCGGGCAGTGGAACGAGCGCGCGTGGTTCATGATCTTGCCGTACGTCTCCACCAACGACTCCGCGTAGAACGGCGTCTCGCCGAACAGCATCTCGAACATACACACGCCTGTGTACAACATAATATTAAATAGATAAACCATCTGATAATTCATATCCATAAAATGATTTTAAAAAAATATTCCTAGGTGTTTGAAAATCGTGCGCGCTTTAGCGTCTTTTTTTCATTATATTCTTAAAGACTTTAATTAAAATCCGTTGCAGAGTATAAAAGATCTAAGCGAACAGACAGTGTAAGCGACTTTATTTTATACTATGTGAAGATTAATGACTCTATGATATCTTTGTAACATAGTCCGCCATTTTACAATAATAATTAATTATTATAAAAAGACGCTAAAGTATTCATAATTGAAGAACGCGTGAATGTGCTCAGTGTCGGCGCGCGGATATTTTTCGATCTCTTTGTCTACATTTACATGTTTATTCTTTCCTGCGTGAAAAATGATTCGCGCGTGAAAGAGTGTACGTATCATCTAATGACTGAGAGGAATTTTGAGAGCATTTTAATGTATGTGTAAATAATAAAGTGCTTACCAAGCGACCACCAATCGCACTCGGGTCCGTAACGGCCCTGTCCGTCCTCCATGGCGCGGAGGATCTCCGGAGAGATGTAGTCTGGAGTCCCTACAGCCACGTTGCTTTGTACCTGACAGTATAATAAAATCGCATAAGAAAATTTTGGCAAAAAAAAGAAAATAAATGTTAAGAGTGGACAACCCTTAGCACTTAGAGGTATGAAAAATAAATAATAGCCGATTCTCAGACCATATTACATATGCATATAAAATTTCATAAAAATCGGTCAAGCCGTTTAGGAAGAGTAGTTATATACTACTAACTAACACTATGACACGAGAATTTAATATATAATATATTATTTATTTTATCCATAAATCCTAAAATGGTGTCACAACAGGGACAATATAAGTCATATAAACTAACAATTTTATGGACAAAAAAGTTGACACATCTTAAACAGTCATTCCAGAAACGGTTAATGATTCATGATCAGGCATCTAATTGGTAACCTCCTTTTTATAGTTGGCGTTTAGCAATGAGGCGGTTATCATTTTAAATTGACAAATTAATGAAAAAGTAGCACAATAATAAAATGATTATAATATTATACATGCATTTTGTTTTTAATATTTTGCGGCCCCCCTCATTGATTTAAAGTAAGATTATTAATTCCAGTCAGTAAAATGACATTTCCAGTGTTGCAGGTTTTTAGTCTCAAATAAATAGTGATGTTGTTGAGTTTTTACAATTAAAAGTTAGTCAAGATTACATTTTTTTTATTCAATATCAAATTGCCTTTATACAAATAAAAATTCTAGTATTAATTCCTCTGAATCTCTTTTTACATTTTTTCCCAGCTTTTGTAATAATGTTATAGTGAGAAATTTTAATATGCTGGTAAGGTCCATATTTATAAAATCGTATTGTTTAATACGATATGTATTAAATATTTAAAATTAAAATAAAAGTCTTCGATACCTAATAAAATAAAGCATGACTAAATGTCTAAGTCTATTGATTGCCGCACATCACTATTGTAGCGGGTCACCCTTTTTTGAATCAGTGATAGTTGCACTTGTCATTTTACTGACTGGAATTAATAATCGTACTTTAGTTATTTTTATTGGCCCTAGATCCTATCTAGTTTGGACAGACCTGCTTTAAACTAATGTTGACAATTAATTACCTTTCCATCATCACCTAACCGCAAACACGATCCGAAATCAGCCAACCTGATGTGCCCACTGGCGTCCAACAGAACATTATCTGGTTTGATGTCTCTGTAAAAAAAAAAATAATTTTAAAACTTTTATTAAGACTGCACAGAACCTATTTAAATGAAATAAATAATTCCATATTAGGGAACATCCATAAATCATGTCATAAGTTATTTTGTCCAAGAAGTGTATAAATTCCTGACTTCAGATTTCAAAATTTAAACAAGTGTTTGCTTGTTAACTTAATCTAGATAAAAAATTGTTAAATATACGAAATATCGCGTATTCATACGGTCACACTTATTTTCACATGTGGCCATTTGTGACATCCCCTTGGGCAGTTAAAATTCATGAACTTCGTGTAACGTTATTTTATGAATGGCCCCTTTCTTACAAAATATAACTAATTGCAAGTTGTTCATGCATGAGATTGTAAATACAATAAGCCAGGAAAATTCATACAGCACCATGTAGTCCCAAACTAAACACGCAATTTTCGTAAACAGGGGTACAAGGTTTTTACTTCACATATTAATATATAGATATTCTTTTAACGACCTGTTTCCCCACTCACCTGTGTACATATCTCAGTTCATGAACACTCTGTATGGCTAGCACCATCTCAGCAATGTAGAACTTAGCCATATCCTCGGGAAGACGATCCTCAAACTTGGAGAGTAGAGTTAGCAGGTCCCCGCCGCAGTAGTAATCCATTACGAGGTACTGCAAGCGAAAACAGTTGTATGGAATACATTATGAATGCAAATTAATTAACTAATAATAATTATAGCCCACAATTTTGCCAGTCAATGGTTTGAGATAAAAACTTATGCTTTTCTTTATTCCAATTGCCATGTATATGTGGGTGAAAAAACTATCTCCGCGTTTATGATATCAGCTGATTCATTTTTTTTTAAATATTTTTTTATGAAGATTTTTTTTTTATTTAAAATCTTTAAAATTATTAATTACATAAGTTTGTTACCATAATATGTCGGATTAAGAATACATTTTCATTTTTGTAAAATTACTTATTATAAATAGTAGTGAACAAGAAAGTAGTAATTTTTTTTTTATTAAAATAAGAACAATATTAGTTACCAAATTGTGTTCGTCTTGGAAGGCGTAATGTAAGTTTGTGATCCATCTCCTATCGCCAAACACGAGCATGTCACGTTCTTCTTGAAAGCACGCTGTTTCCGCCCTCTGCAACAGGAAACCATTGCCATATAGACAATATGCCGTATATAGCTAAGTCTTTATTTTATTATGAAACTATCTGTGCCCTAGTAGAACAGTGACGTTGGATAGTATTTTTAATTATTTAGGGTTTTTTTTTTTAATTAAATACATACATGTAATAATTGATAATCTAATAAAAAAAAAATTAAAAAGTAGTAGTCCGTCTCAGGGTCTTGACTATCTGTGTCGAAATTTTATTTAAATCGGCTCAGTAGTTTTCGCGTGACAGCACGACAGACCGACAAAAAAACAGAGTTACTTTCGCATTCACAATATACTAATAAAAATACGTACGTCCCTATTGGTGTAATTTAATGTATCTTACCTTGAGCATTTCCCATTTGTTCAATATTTTCATTGCGTACACCCTTTCGCCAGTCGTTGTCGATACTGTGCCGCCCGCCACCGCCATGTTGACACCACCGTCTGTTCCCTATTTAGAACATCAAGAAAAAAATGTTTACATTGCATTATAGAAAAAAAACTGCTCTCGTTAACGCGCACGTTACACCCTGGTGTTTCAGGCGTCCATAGGCATACAGTGACAATTTTGCATGAATTGGGCCGTATGCTTATTTGCCATCATCTAGATATATATAACTCAAAGGTGACTGACATGGTGATCTATCAACGCACAGCCCAAACCACTAGACGGATCGGGCTGAAATTTGACATGCAGGTAGATGTTATGACGTAGGCATCCGCTAAAAAAGGCTTTTGATTAATTCTACCCCCAAGGGGATAAAATAGGGGATGAAAGTTTGTATGAAACTTTGTCAATTTTAAACCGATCGGGCTGAGACTTTGCATGCATAAAGCTACTATGACGTAGGCATCCCCTAAGGAAGGGTTTGATAAATTCCACCCCTAAGGGGATACATAAATGCGAGCGAAGCCGCGGGCAAAGCTAGTCATAATATAAAAAAATGATATCTCTTATTTAATAAACCTAGAATCTATGTATATTGTCCCAAAGAACAATGCCGAATGCGGGATAAGGGAAAGTAATTTTACTATATATTTTGTGTTCTTCTGTGGTTATCCGTAAGTGACAATGACTTTTCATTGTTATTATTATTAATGTGAACTGATAATCCCATTGCTAGCAATGCACCATGTCAGATCGATCACGTTGTTCCCCTAAAAACTATAATCATAATAAACTCCTGATGAATTTACCACGATGGGCTGACCTGACTTTATGCTCATCTTATCATCCTCCTAGTGCATTTTTAATTAAAAAAAACTAGTAACTTTATTTCATATTATGTCGTTCAGTCGAGTCTGAGTTCTTCAGTTTATAAAATAAAAGTACATTATTCACCCTTGAGGACAAAGCTGAAAATCAGCGCTTTGTTCCTTGAGTGATCCTCCACACTGAGCTACGTACCAGTTTTGTATTGCTGTAGGTATTCCCTTACTGGGCTGTTATACTTGTTATATAATTTTTTTACATTACTATGGTGGCAAACAGGCATACGGCCTCTCTGATGGTAAATGTTTACCGTAGCCTATGGACGCCTGAAACACCGTGTTACGTGCTTGTTTCCGACTCTAAATCTAATATAATGTTATAATTAAGGCTATATGTGTTAACTAAGATACGAATAAAAATTATTATCTATGTATCTAGTTGGCGTTATAACATACCTGCATAAAAGACGCTCGTACAACGCACACCTCACCAAAAGCCCCGCGGCCTATCACCTTGACTAGTTCGAAGTCATCCCGCGACAGTCGCAGCCGCTTCAGCGCTGTGGCCACTGGTTTAACTAAAACAATATCAAACATTGGTAACTTTAATAACCCTTATATTGCAGATTCTGTCAAACTAAAGAGGAAACGCCTTCACATCCTATGTGGTTGTAGTCCAATCATGCATAAACGAAATATCTCCTTTGGAAAGTTTACACTCTTTCCCGAGGAGATAAAAACCATCGCTCCAAAGAATATCCTTCAATTCTTGTCCCTGACGGGTCTAGGTTGCGAACTTTGAAAAAGGGCGAGCACAATAGATCTCTGTAGGTCGCAGTGTTACAGGTGCTACAAACATCTGGCAATAGCTCAAACAACCCAATAAAAAAAACCCTTATATTAGATAGAAATATAAAGTTGTCGTTCCCAGGTAAATTTTATAAAATTAATAGATCTGATAGTTATGTGATGAGACAGATTTCCGAATGAGCGGTAGTAAATAGTAAAATAATGCTGACTATTCTAAAAGTGCTTAAATTAAGTTTATTTGAATAAATGATTTTCTATTATATTCTATTTGTAGGAATGGGTATCAAATTCTACGAGATACCGATAAACAATTTCGGATCCATAAATAAAACCTATTATTTTTAAACTTTCGCGTTTAGTACGCAATATTAATTAATATATAAGGTTTTAATATAAAGGTTTTAACACAAAAAAAAATGGTAAATAAAGGTGCCTATGGTAATTTCATATGCCTATATACCTTTCAACTAAGTTACATTGGCCGTGGTCGTGAGCTAGCCAAAAATATATAAATGAGTTTGACTTACCGGGTCCATCACAGTAGAAATCGAAATCGCTTAAGTCGATGTCGCATGTCACCACGCAGAATTTACGTTAATCGAGGACCAATCCCAAAATTAAACGATAGTTTAGAAGATTTGTCTATCTTAAATTTAATTCAAACAGAATACTAATACTGAAAATCAGCGCTGCAGTGACACACTGCGGCACCTGCTTAGTGGAGGCCCTTTCAGCTCATAACGCGCGATATTAGCATTCAAGTTTTTCTATATTTTCACTCTGTATTATGTTACGCTGAATAAATGATTATTATTATAATAAGGAAACGAAAGTGCGTATTTCCGAATTAGCTTACAACGGGTGGTGAAAATAATTGAAACTAATAACTGTATTTAAAGTTCTTTTAATATGGTATGATAACTAATTTTATATGACCACAACAACAGCAAAATAACATTCGATTTGATATGTGGTAAACATCGCATATACACTCATATATGTGTCACACAATATATATACAGATAATAATATATCCCATTTCTTTACATACTACGCGGGTACCACCATTCATAAAATGCGACTTTTGTGGTATTGTTCATTCGTTGCTTCTTCATTCTTGAGTTAGTTATTACAGTTAGTTGATATCGCACGCTATATAATGAACTGCATAAGTTCAAATATAAATCTATTGAAAATTCAACCTTAAAGCAAAAAACTAAAGTCAAATTTCCTAATTTTTTATAATCAAGTTTATACAGTTTATAGATACAGAATATTTTACTATCCTACCATTCCTCCCACTCCGTCCCTACCTCGTTATCACTCGACTCAACGTTGCTATTCCACAGAACCAAGATGCCTCTTATTCTGTAATTTCAGTCTAATCTGCACTCTATGACTGAAACAGCTTACAAAGCAATCTGCTTCGCAGCTGAAACTGAAGTCGGGAGACAACTTTTTACGTTCTACCTCTGGTAGACAATGTATCATGGTAAACAACACTCTTTTCTGTGTCGAATATTGCATGCCTCTTACTTGTTAATGTGTAATAATTTATTTAAAATAACATTTATTCAAAAGAGCAAGATATTAGTTTCTTACTCATTCTTCTTGTGATGAGTCTGCGTTCCGAATGAGTGGTAGAATAAAAAAATATGACTATTCAAAAGTACTTGTATTTTTTCTCTATCTCTATTTCCACTCACCATACTGTATGAAGTCAGCGACAGCCTTCTCCCTCCGAAGGCTGCTATTACAGCACTCGTCGTACAGCACGAGCAGCACATCCAGCAGTGTCTCCACACTGAGCCCGTGGCTGCGGGGAATTTGGACCCTACGTGACAGGCACATCGTCTCGATTTGCTTGAGACGCTTGATGCCCAGCACTGCAATAATAAAAATAGGTTTTTAGTGTTGGATATCGACCGCCACGAACTCTTTTGATATTTCTCTTAATTTATTAAAAAAAAGGCTTAAAGAATTATTGTCTGCAAAGATTTATTATACTGTAAAAGACTTTTTAGCAGTCGTACAGTAGGAGGTAAGCAGATACTACAGCAGGCTTAAATTTAAATTACTCCTAACAAGCTAACAAATGGACTTTTGAAGTTTCGATTTTTAGCCTGGGCTCATGTTATTAGGTTATGCGACCGTAAACACTGTTCGATTGGTGCATTTCTAAAGAGGGCGGGGCGTAAAAATAGTTGGGCCAATTAAACGGCGCCAAAGTCAGCACGCGCCGTCCGATTCTTAACGGAAATGTACAGGGCCCTTATAAAATTATTGTATAAAGCATATTACTATTATTTAAGTATGTAGACTTCTGAATATTCAGCTAACGTAACTTTTATCTTATCTGACCTCTTTCTAAAGATGAAGTGTAATGTCTTAGATACAGAAGGTGATACTAAAATACCATATTACATCTACATCCACTTACAGTCTATAGTGTTAGTTACATACATATTTTAATATAGTACGATATAAATTTCATATATTGGTAGTACCGAGTATTACAAAAAATATAATTATTTTAAACAAAAATTTCTACATTGCATGAAACAATATAGTAAAAGGTCTTAGAATCTATCACATGTCTTGTACCCATAATACAAGCTATGCTTAGCTTGGGATTATGTGTAGGTAGGGAAAGACCAAGACAAAAACGCATTAAGCAGATCAAGGAAAAGTTGTAGTCGTATCGTATCGACTACAAAAGAGAGAGATGGAAAATCGTGAGGAATGGCAAGGGATCCACCGACAAAACAGCTCTTAAAATATGAATGCATAACCCATGAGGGATACATAGCCAGGAAAAGAGAGAGAGAGAGAGAGAGAGATACGTCTACAATACTATATGCTTTATACTGAATACAAATAATTTAGTAGCATCCTATATATAGAGAACAATTGCAATAGGTATACAGATAACAGTGATGGAAATCACTTACAGGGCTGATAAGATAACATCAAAGACATATATTGTGGGACTTCCCGGAGTTTCAGGGCCTACATTCTATAATACATATATTTTTTATCGTTGTATTTTGTACAATGGTAGGGTGCACTTGCCCCCATCCGATCGTGAAACGATCGGATGGGGGTTTAAAAGGAGGTCAAATGGAGGATCAGGTCGTCGTAATTTTGACGGCCTGAGCTGAGGTTGGGACTCCTAGCGGTGCTTTCAAACTAAAGTCGTATCCGTCAGGCGGGAGTTGTCCTTTAGCCGCTCCATAAGTCATTCCGCGGGTTTGGAGTGCCATCTGCACTCTCCTCGTAATTCCCTTAACATTCGCAGATTTACATTGGACTGGATGTTCTATATATAGTACAAACATTAGTCTGTACCGTGTATGTACTTACAAGAAAAAAGTATTTATATAAGTTGTCTAGTAGCCATAACACAAGCTCTGCTTCTCTTCGGACTAGATGGCGTTGTGTGAATCGTCTAGTGGCATTATTATTATTATAGACAAAGATACTTTTGAATTTGTAAAATAATTATGGTTTATCTCTTCGCAAATGTTAAAGCTATAATAATAAAATAAAACTATTTGCAAAAAAAATAATATTTAAATATTTCTATAAGTTGCTTAGTAACAATAATACAAGCTTATTTTCAATGCGTATTAATATCAGTGGTTGTTTATTTAGTTATTTATCCAAGTTTAATAATAGATATAGGGATATTATAAACATTGTTTCCTCTATATAGTTTTCCTGGATATGCATCAAATAATTTATTACAATCAACGACCTCGGTGGTGTAGCGGTCTAGCACACCGCTTTACGTCCGATGGTCGCGGGTTCGATTCCTCGCACGGCACAAACATTTGTATTCATGAGTATGATTGTTTGTATAGCTCTGGGTGTTTTCTATGTATAGTATAATATGTGCATCTACGAAAAAGAAATTTATCTATGTATTTGTATCTAGTACCCATAACACAAGCTTTAGCTAGCTTAACTTGGGTCTAGATAGCGCTGTGTGAATTGTCCAAAAAGAAAAAAAAAAAGAAGAAAAATCAGTCTTGTATAGTTTGCGAATTCTCGATCACGGTAGTCTAGCGATTCAGAACTCCGTCTTATTTCCGAAGGTCACAGGTTTGATTTGACACATATGGTACCTACATAAGATACTACAGACAGTCTATTTAATACCTGTTATGCAGAAAAATATTTGCTAATCCCTGTAACCTAGACACAGACATGCTGTAATTATCTGTTTTATTTTTGTCTCATACTGAATGCAATGACTGATAAATGTTGCTTGTGTCAACAATTGTCATGCAATGACACATGATGTGTATATGTGACACACAAGTTGTGTCATATAATTGTCATGTCACATCTTATCAGTATTATTGCAGGCATATAAAATTATCACAAAGAAAAGAAAACATTACAGGCAACAGTACTAGGTTGCCCTTTGAAAAACTGAAGGTTTAAAATGCATGGGATTTCATTCACTAATGGAAATAAATCTGTAAAGTAAAATGAGCCAGTTTCCTCACTAGAGGTAGTTCTCTCAGCAGATTCCCACATCAAAACATGCCGAGGCTTGGTGAGCCATGGGCAAGATATGGATATGAAAGAAAAGTATACTTTCAGATGTCTATGAATCAGACATACAATTAATAATGTTTTTTTTACCGATAATGAATTTTTATTTACATGACTTAATTGTACAACTAAGAACCTAAAATTAAAAAAGCCTAAAGGGACACCTTTTAATAATATATTTTAGTTATTATATTATGTTTTTTAAGCTTTCACATTATTAAAACAATAACATTAAAATATATACACATAGCAGATACAATGTAGTCTTAAATAAAATTAATATTGTATTAAGGATATAAATTAAGAAATAAAAAAAAAATATTTTGATAATACATAAAATGACATAGTAAAACATCATGTAGCAATAGAAAGTCATATGTTTAATTAAGGAACATACTCATATATTAAATGTCTTATAATAAACCTTGTTTTTGAGAATGAATGAAACAGATGCATGTACATATTGGATTGTATAATTTCTATAATCTCAATGTCTTCTATGTCATACATGATAAGCTATCATGTATATAATATAAAAGGGTCAGCAGATTGGACAATTGTCTAAAAAACAGATTGCCAATTAGCAGTATTCAAAAAGAAAAAAATACATGATATATACACAATATATGAAAATAAAAAATCTACTATAAACTTTCTGTTGAGTTCCTTTACTAAATATATTTAAAAAAAAAGTTTATTCATAACATACCTGGTACATTGTTGGTGGGGACCAAGGCCCGATCAGGTGACGAGTCCTCCTCATCAGACATGTTTCACTGCACACACACACAACTTCAATGTTCACACATGACCCACACAATTACACTTATGTTCTATGAGATTCGTAAAAAATCTACTTTTTAAAAAATTAAGGCATGCAGCAATTTATTGTGTCCGTCTTCTGTTCGTGTTCCATTTTCGAATCTGAAAAAAAAAATAGAAAGTTCTTTTTATTTGTGGTAAGTAGGTGTGCCTCATGCTCTGTATGCATGACATTATGATTTCATTGACTTTCAGATTAGCTAGCTAAATCTGACACAGCTGTAGATAGTAGATACATAATACAGACTAATTAATTAAATATCAATACCTAACCAATTACCTACTTCATATTTTATTTATAAATAATCTCTTTCCAAAGGTTGTCTGGAAGAGATTGCATTAGCGATAACACCACCTTTTGTGTTTAGTGTTTAATTTTGTATATATTTTTTCAATCCTTATTTCAGCCACCAATAATAATAATAAATAAAAAAATATATATACATCATGAAAAATATCTTTAATGCTATACCAGAAACTGAATTAAAAAATACCAATATTATACTAATGTATAACTAAGAGGTGAAAACAAATATTTTTGAAATATTGCTATTAAAGATATTTGGAATATTCATAATACATATATATGCAAGAGTAAACTCTGGAACCACTGCCCTGAGTTGAATTGTTGTACATACAACATACTTACATTATTCCTGAACAACATATGCTATATATATATAGCATCTATATAACTATACTTTTTTTCATTATTCTATAGCATTATATTAGATATAGCATCTTGAGTTTTAAGTAAATTACACATTTTCATTACATTTAAACTATTAATATAACTTCTAAATTTAAAAAGACATACATGAACAACTAATGCCATGCACATTAGTCATTTAAGTAATCTAAGTGAAAAGTTATTGTCCATTTTAGTGATCAAAAGAATACCTTTATAAATAGTTGCTTTTATGTGTAGATCAAGTTTGAAATACTATTTTATGAAGGGCAAAACATTTAGAATCTATCATAACAGACTAGATAACTAGTCCAATTGGAATGCTTTTGTTGTTCTAATTAGTGTAACCTTCTGGAAACTGTAAAATTATGTTCAAATAAGTGAACCAATGTTTATTATTTGTTCATCTTTCAGTTTAGTTTACATATATGAAAAATATTGGTTGAATGAACATGAAAATATTTATTATCAAGTAACAAAGCAAGGAGACACTGAAATAAATATTTCACAAAATTTTCAGAGTATAAAGAAATTACTTTATGCTACAAGCTGTGTTAAAGATTTTGTTTACATTACACTGAGTGATTCAGATTTATTAATTATTAAAGATACATATAATTCTAAGTGTAATGAAAACGAGAGTGATTTTAAAATAAATATAATAAGTAAATATTTAATAATAAATAGCAACAAAATCACAATCCACGGTGGCGATATCGCGTATTAATTTAATGTGGTCGCCACTCCCCAGAGGCAGGAAATTAACTAATTTCCCCATTGTCTAACGATTGTATAGACAACGAGTGCTTTCTATCGTTTATTACAAGGTTGCTGGTGTCATTCAATACTGGAGCTCTTTCGCAACCCTTCCAATGAACTTTTATACCTACATTTCACACCAAAAAAAACTAATAGGAGCCAATGACATATCGATGCGTTTCCGTATTGATACTATAAATAAACAATAACATGTACTTGCGTGGGACGGAAATATGATCCAACACAGAATTCAGTTATCCAGTTAATATTGTATTGGTCCGAATACAATAGCAATAGATCTTAACCTAAATATATTCTATCGATTGTTATGCAAAAACATTGAGATGACTCATCATTGGCACTGTAGTCACACAACACACATTTTATATTATGACAATCACCTGATTATTTCGTAATAAATAATTATGCTCGGCTATCAATTGTAATTCATTCTGAAAACTTATTTTTTGAGTCTCTTGAAGCAGACATTTTTACTCAAAGAGGCAGAGGGGCGGGGGATACTAGTGTTGCCATTCAATTAGAAAAAAAACTTCTTTATTGCTCTATTTCTTTTGTTTCAAATGATATCATAAAATAGTAAACTAGACAACATTAATTAATTGAATTGCAAATATTCACATTTTTGATAATATATATTTTTTAAGTATACACAAAGCTTTTACCTGCATGGTTTATTATTTTTAGATATTTTAATTCACAAAAAAATGTAAATACATTCCCTAATTCGAACCATTTCTAACTATATATGTAAAAGGTTTTGAAAAATGTAAATGTGAATATCTAGACTACACAGTATTAATCTTAATAATAATATAAATTGTTTAACTTTATTTTTTATTAAAAAGAGAACGCATCTTTAATTTACCTCTACAAAATATTGCTAAATTCGGTAGTCGTCTGACTGGCAACGATGAACTACCGGAAATAACATTGTAAATGTACGAACTTTCTATTTATTATAATTTAAAATTATCTACATTCTAAATATTAAATACCTTTTCAGTTATTTAAAATTATTTCCTTATTTATTATATATAAGTTTTTCCTCCTATGTCTTTTATTTTCAATGAAAATTATAAATTCCGATCCAAAAAGTATATCGTTTGATAGAGCGTCATGTACGTAATGGAGTCCATGTTCTTTTCTACTGTAAAATAATTATTTAAATTCGATGATATATCACATAAAACTATTTATATTTGTGTTTACTTGGATTGCAGTGTGTGGTTTTATTTGATTTATGGAATATAACAACGGGAATGTGTCTTGTCAACCTTGTTCTGTCAGTGGTATGTATGCCATCATAATATTTTGGAAAGTTCATTAAAAATCCCAATTATATTATTATTTCATGTCATATTTAGTTTACATTAGATAAATCCTACTTCAATACAGTAATATTTGAACTATACATCAATTTACCGTGTCGCTATGAGTTAAAAATCAGAAAGCTTTGTCGCCCGCGTAATTGGGTAGCTAAACTAAAAGGTCACGCATTCATGTTCACTTTATTCTTTCCAGAACGATGTTTTCTACAATATAACGAATGTTGATCATATTAACAAGTTTATGACAACTAAAGAAACGGAAATATAATTCTGTGTCGGTGTATCTGAGTTAATGGTTTGGAGAGAGCATCAGTATTGTGCCGTACCAGATGAAACTATGGCATCAGATCAACCCGTGAAAAAGAAGCAGCGGATAGACGCTCCAGATATAGACGATGGGAGCGATAGGTCTTCGGAAGAGGTGCTCACAGACATATTCGACTCTGAAACTCCTGGTGAGACATCAGATGCATTTCCAGCCAGAAATGGCGAGTCACCTGACAGTGGTACTGTTAGTGAGGATGCTGTGGACTGTTCAGCTATTCTCAGCCTTCCAAACAACTCTAGTGTAGCCCTAATACCAACCTGCTCAAATCCCACACCTCTTTGGAGTTCAGGAGATGATAAATTACTATCTGAATTACGAGTACTACAAGATGCACTTGTAGGTCAGTGTTTGTGTCGGTTTGATGAAAATATTGTTCTACATCTATTTGATCGGCAGCTAAACATAGTGTCATGGCCATTGACATGTTCATTAACATATCTATCCACTATGCAGCTTATGTTTGATATTTATTTAAAACAAAACAACACAGGCACCTTATGTTCAAAATTAATGCAGGCTTGTGATATATTTGTTAGAAACAGGCATGACTGGATTACAGAGGTCATAGATTTGGCTGATCATCATAGTAGATTTGTGACTTTTGTGGCAAGTAGGGTACTAGCGAGCTTTCTTATTGTTTCTAAAGATACTGTAGATGAGAACTGGTTACATCAGATTGCTGAAAATATATATTCATTTGAAAGTATAAATAGAATAACAGTACAAAAAATTAACTTCAGTTTAGACATAATAAAGAGGATAGTTGAGTGGAAGGATGTTGAGCAACATCCTCTGGAAGATAGCAATTATATAAACACAGCTGGAAATATGCATGTTCAAGAAGATAACCCATTCAGAAGTAGTGTTGGCTATGGTAATAGTAGCAGTATAGAAATTCCTTCATCAAGTTCTCAAAGCAATAACTTGCATAATGCATTCTCCAATTTACAAACTCATGGTGCATCATCTACTGGAGAGAGACCAGCAGAAGATAAATCAACAACATTCAGGCTTCATGAGCCTGTATTAAAATTTCCAATGGACCAACCTGTAGATGATATTGAGCAGCCTGGCTCTCCTGAACGTCCACCATCAAGGATAGAACGAGTGAATGAGCATGGTTGTGTAACAATTCTACTGAGGGACTCGGAATCCTTTGACACATCTCATATAAAGTGCTTAACAATCAAAACATTGGAGCACAACTGGCCAGACTTGGTGAAGAACATGAAACTCCTCCTACATACGTACCTGAACTTAGCTAATGTTGAAAACTGTGTTCTCACATTCTTTTCATTATGGGAGAACATTATAAGTGTGAAAGCAAATCTGTCAGTGATTGACACTAAACCATTTTATGAAGATCTGCAGAGTTTTGTAGACTTACTCAGAAATACAACCTTACCTACTCTCATTTACACTCAATTGTTGAGTTTATTCAATGAAGTGCTCTGCTATGGGTCAACATTGGCATTGCAAGATATTTTGCCTGAAGAGATTTGCTGTCTTGCACACTCTATAGTTAGATTTGTGAAAGACTATAGATTGTTAAGTGAAGTAAGAATACAGAACAGTCGCAGTGGTTTCGGATTTTTAGGTCATGAATGTAAAGTAATAAGAGATTATTCACTTGGACCAGATGTGGTGTCTTTGTCATCTTCAATACAGTTAGTAGACCAGACTTATGGAGAGGATGACAATGATGATTCACCACAAATCAGGAATGAAGTAGACAAAACAATGCTGCAAAGAATGTCTCTATTAGTTCTCAAATCAATAGCAGTCACAGTGAAAGAGATGCGATGTGATTCATCTGATAGTTCAATAGATTCATCAGATTATAATGCAATACAGGACATGCAGATTGTGGAGAGATCAATACGTGATGTATTGAGGAAACTTGATGTTTTCATCAGAAATAGCTTGGAGTTCCATCCTGAGACTCCATTTACTAAGATGTTGATACATTTATTTAGCGAACAAGATGATTACCTCATCGAATCAATGGTGTGCACATTGGATATCACTGTGGGTATTGTTTACAGGAATTCCATGTACCCAGACTTGATACCAATGTTGAATCCCATATCATCATTTATAGAGTTCTTAAAAGTGGTATCACATGATAGTGATGTTTTATTGGATTACTTGGTAAGTAATGAGACCTGTTTCTTGCTGTACTTGCTCAGATTTTTGAAGCATGTGAGAAGGAACTGGCCTAAGTTTTTGGAGACATGTCAGCAGGAGGATTACGGGGGTACGAGGGGACTGGAGGAAACAATGAGTGTTCTAATACGATTACGTCTCCAAATAAGTAGACTTGTCTCTAAATCATTATTCCCATACAACATAAGCCCAGTACTCAGGTTGTTGGATGTGTGTGAGAGTTTGTATGAAGGTAATGAATTCAGTTGAGTTTTAAAAACCTCTGTTTTCCTTGTATCATACTATGCATGCCATATTGTTCAGAATTTTTATGAACAAGTGCAAAAAATTAATTTCTTTACTAATAATATGCTAAATAACTTTTTATCAGGTATGTATAAAATATTGTATAATTGATTTAGGTTCATACACAATTTTCATACCACAAAGACTGCCAATCCTTAATTTACATTCCAAATTATCTATATTGATTATTATAATTATTAATAAGTAATTAATTTATATTAATTGTAGGATATTATGATAATTTAAATAATAACACTGTAATTATATGACATTTAAATAATTTGTTATATTGTCTTCCTTTAATGATAATGGTAACTTTATATATTATACAATACATTTGTTTAGTAATGCACAGAGCCACTACAAATGTAATAAAATAAAAAATAAATGCATTATTTTAAGAAGTTATTTTGCTTATCTATGGTCTATGCACTCTTATATCTTCTATGATACACACAAAGACCTACCTTCTTAAAATAAGACATGAAATTTTTTATACAGTGAATATGATTGATATGCCTGTTAGAAGGACATTTAAAATTATATATTTAAGTTAAAGAGGGACCAATATATCTTTACATAGTATAAAATGAAGTTGCTTCCGTTTTGTTCTTTTGAATTACGCTATGGATTTTAATGCAGTTTTCAGCAATAGATAATGATTCAAGAGGTAGGTTGATGTATAACACATATACACCCGTGCAAAAACGTGTAGCTAGTACAATATAAAATCCGGTAGTTGTCTGTATGACAATTGTAGCATAATAATTTAAATAAAATTTCAACAAATAGACTATGAAATAAGGATTATATGTCTAATAAAGGCAAAGAGTAATATAATATATGTATATATGAAAACATGTCTAGCAGTACCTATACATCTATGGCTCAGTACATTACTATGCATAAAGTGAAATAAAACTTCAAAATAGTGCCTTATGATTTACAAAGGTGCTTATTGAAAAATGTGCATTATTGCAACTATTTATAAAGACTAAAATTAGTCGCCATTTGCATTAAATATAATATATCGAACATGTAGGTGTACTTAATAATTAAATAGTAATTAAGTTAGAATTTATTTATTATAAAGCGTCCGTTGTATTATAATGTATAATTAGTGTTGTGTTGATATAATGCGGGTCTAAACGTCTTAAACTATGTTTCATGCCTCAATGTAAATATCGCCATCAATTACCATACTACAAGTAAGTAATGTAATCAGTATTAATACAATATCCTAATTTATATGGAGATCTAATTATAATCATATCTCTTGGCAAACTTATAGAGGTCCATGCTTTAAGAAATTACACAAAAAATTACTTCCCACAACGACCGTAGTTACAAATACCTCCTACAAATTTAATGACTACTCGTCCTTGTCACATTTGTCACATTCCCCCTCCCTAGTGTGACGTCACCTATTTTAATTTTACATCAGAAAACATTTAAATTAACAACATAGTTTGAAATGTGACAGCATAAAATTTGGGTCTTCCCATCCCTTGTCACATTTGAAATAGTTTAATCTGTTTCATCTAATTATATCCAGATTAGAGAAGAGGTAATAACATCGTGCCTATTAATGAAATAATAGAATTAGTATGACAGCCTTTCAACTGTTAGCTTTACAAATAACACGCTCCATCTATGGGACCAATACTTCTCACAGATGGCGCTATAGTGTCCGAATCCAATAGCTGGTTCCATTGCAGATGGGAGTATAAAAAATAAATACAATAAGATTTCAATAAGTTTGCCAAGACAACTAATACATTTCAGTTACGGAATCTATTTGCGATGTAAGTTAGCTTTAAGTTAGCGAATCGCGACAGACTGTTAGGTATTTTACGATTAGATATCCGTTGTTGTTTATTAGAACCGATTCGGTCATGTTTATAGCAAAGTGGGTATTAAGAGATGAGTCAACCGAACCAGTAGTACGAGGATCATATTTTTTGAGGTCACTTCGCGCTTTTGTTTTTGATTCAGAGAGGAAACCGTATTCCCCGTCTCTTTCTAATAGACAGTACTTACGACGAGCTGAGACTATAGGTTGTATCTATCAAGAAGGACGGCCTTCAGTCGCTCTGGTCCTACGTCGAGTTTGGAGTGGCTTCTGCAGTTGCCCCTATTTTTGACCGGTTAAGCTTTAAAGACCAACTGCAGTTGACCTTTACATCTTCAACATAGGAATGCATGTATTAAAATGGTTCGAAAAAAAGAATTAAGCGTATGAATAACCTATCAAGAATTGACACTTGATTGCCTGCAACACTGGTCATCCTCAACCGCCGTTATGTTCTTGGAAAAACCACTTTACTAAAAACATGACCAATGTACATTAGTTATAAGCTGTTAATATCACATTGCGACGTTATCTTGAATCTCAATCCGAATTTGTAATGCCAAAATTAAATCCAATTACATCTATGCACCCAAAAAAGAATCATTGTAATCCAACGCGGCACATCACACAAAAGATACTGACAACGTTCTTTGAATTACCATTTCTACCTTCTGGACAAAGTAGCTACCAAGCTCTCGCGTCAGTAGTAATTTCGATGAGCCGCTCTGAAATACTCGTTAAAACAATTTAGCTTTTGTGCTCCATGTGGCCATTGTCTCCACGGCAAATTGCAATGACAATGACAATATGACAATTATTAACAGAAATTTTGACCACGAGGATTCGAGGAAATTGCCCGTCAAGCAGAAGTTGGCGTCCAACTGCCTCGTAAGTTCTTACGTCCGGGAGTGCACCCCGACCCAATTTTTTACTGGTAGAATTGTAAAGGCCAGCTGCACCCTACAGCATTAAATAGATTAAAAAGTTTGTGAAAGAATCAGAAGTGTCTTTAAAACTACCTCTAAATTTTGATAAAAGTTTTTTCCAATATTATAGTGTGGTTCAGAGAGTATTTTCAGAATACGCATTGATGTTGTAAACACTATTAAAAATTAATGGAAAATTTGGAGCTGTAATGTTTAACTATGGAAATAGACTACTATATCAAAGTCAAATACAATAGAATTAACAGGCTTTTTTGCTACATATTTATGGCATATAACGTCGCTGCCATATGTTTACCTTCAATAAAATTCGTTTTAAGTTTTCACCGAAGTTCTGTACTAACACCGATGGATCTTGCCAATAAAATGTTCACTATTTCTCATAAATAACTTAAATATAAGTACAGTCTTATGTACAACTGATTTGTTTTATTGTTCGTACAGTGTAACAATATCGTAATTTTCTTTTATCTAAAGTCGAACCATGGTATTATCGATTCTGTTGTAAGAATTAACGTAATATTTATTTTAAGTTCAACTATTTGTATTTTTGCAATCATTAAACAATGTTATTTATAATAAACTATTATTATTTTCGCTGTCCTTGTGTACTCCATATTTTAGATATATTAGTTACAGCAAAGTTTCAAAGTTGTTCTAGATCTTTGACATGAATGTAAAAGAACTAGATAAAATATTAACTGACATACCCAGCTTAGTTATCCTGTAACACTTTTGCTGCCACATCTCACCCTTCACACCGGAACAAATCTTGCAGAACAAGCAGCTTAGTGGCTAAATTATAGGTCACCAGACGAGTGAAGACCTACTCAGGTCACCTGTTTCTCAAAATACAATACGAAGAAAATTTTTGATCTACATACACGAACACTAGTAAAATTTCTTTCGCCTACTGTACTAAGTTCTCATGACATAAAACACAGTAGTGTAACTATAACGGTATACAACATCAAGTCAGTGAAGATATTGAAAATCGTCTAGGGGTTATTACTATGAGAACTGATTTGAGAAATCAACCCTGATTTCGTTACGAAGCAATCCAAGGCATCAATACTCGGATATTCTCTGATTATACATAGTATCGTGCGTAAATCCAGTAGTAATAAAGGCCAGTGGCATATCCTTCGGCTCTATCATTATGCAAAAAAACTAGTTTTATAATTTTTTAAACAAAACGTCATATTGATACGTCTGGTTTCGCAGATGGTGTAGTCCCGAAGCATTGTCAACTGCCGACATTTGGGACGAGTCTACCGCCACGCGTCGTCTCTCTGATTATTTTGTGGATTGATATCAGTGTATCTTTCACCAGTCTGTCAGATATATGAAATGACAATAGGCCACGAAGCTTTTTTTTTTAATAAGACAGCATTTTAAAAATGTTAAGCTTCTTCCTGTACTTACTCTCAGATTCTACCTGACAGGTTCCTGTCCATTGATGCTACATGCTCTGCCACTCTATTGTTATACCACTGAATGTCAACTTTGTACAAAGCCCCTTAAGTACATTTAATGGGGTAAATAAAACGGCAAGTTCTCATCAAAGTTTTTGTTGAATACAAAACGCAAACTCTCACAATCATTCAGATTTTACTTTGTACTATTACTAACATATAATATTTACATACTTATGCTACATCTACATTGACCATAGAGTACAAGATATATGCTGGGTCGGATTAATCATGTCGGGACCCCCAGGCCCCTTGTCCAATTATCGGGCCCCTTGTTTAAATAAAAAGTATTGAAATGAGAACTCTCAGTGTAATTGTGTATTATATCTATATATTTATAGAATATACATTTTTTTATAAACAAAGCTTTTCAGTCGTTTAAAGATCATCAGCTCGTTTCAAATTTATTAACTGGTGTGAGTTTTCGAAAGTTTTGTTTAATATAAAATATTTATTTATATTATTATTACATATGTATGTCATTCTATAAGATATTTATAATATAGGCTATTAGTAGCCTGTAATAAATAAGTAATGCATTTATAATATATTTTTTACTAGTCGATCACTATATTATTTCTTTTGCATGCTCAGGGGGCCCTAAGGTAGTTGCCTACTCTGTCTAATAGTTAATCCGGTCCTAGATATTTTTCAGCATTCTACTTCCATAGACTAAAAGTAGCACACAATAAGATGTTATTTGCTATTACAAACTCTATTATTTATATACACAGACATATTACGTTGCCTTGAATTTGGTTATGTCCATTACGAGAAAATTTGGCGCCAAATGTTACTTATGGACGCCATGATGAATGAATGAAAAATGTAGAAATTCGCGAATTTGCTCAATTTTCGACAAGGCATTTCATATCTCAGCGAAAGTTGAGGCAAATATAGTAATCACAAAGCATTATAGGTACAATTGAATTCATAAATAAATTGCGTGAATATTTGAAATTATACCTGTGTGTTTATATTGTTAACGATACAATTAATATAAAGGCGACTGTACCTATATATGTATTACAAAAAAATCACGCATTACATGAAACAATATCGAATACGAGAATAACAAATCACATAAATAATTATTATACAAATAGAAGTATTGAATAATATTTCGTATTAAAATAATACCAAAATTATTATTTTACATTTAATTACAATCTATAGCTACTTAAATACCTAGTTCGCCTCTACTATCCTTGTGAAGCTACATAAGAGCAGTGTTTTCCAAACTGGGCTATGATCTCCCGGAGGTCACGAGTCTATTCTCGAGGAATCGCGGGTAAAATAAAGAAATATTTTTTGTTAACTCCACACAACCGTTTACTACGAATATATAATATAACATAGGTTCTAGTTTTAGACTAAAGTCGTATGGGGGTCATCTGCATTTTACAACATACAAAGGGGTCATGTATTCAATCATTTTGAAAAACACTGCATCAGACTGATTCGATTTTCAGAATACCTAAAATTAATATACACAGAGGTATAAAGATACTTACATATAAAACATCAGGATCAATTCTGTAACGACATTACTCATAAAAATACATTAAACTATAATAATTTAATAGTTAATTTCGATGAAGTTAAATGTATAGATAAATATCAAATCGTAATTACCATACTATTATGCATTAAAAAAACATTTATTATAATATAATAAATCAATTATTATACTCTAATAATAACTATTTATTTTATTAGTCGGGGTTGGTTTATATCACTACATAGTTGCTAAAGTACTCAAATAAAATATGTGTTTTAGAGATAGGTTTCAGAATTGATCCCTCGTTCTAGATGAGTTTTCTGACCTATCTTACTTTATTCGGTAACACAGAAACATTGTATTACTTAATTTAAAAAGTGTGATGTTTGATCCTTTTTAAATCCAGGTAAGTGATTTTTATCATTCCTAAAAGATGCTACATATTAATGTATTGGATATTATCATTATTTTTTTTATTTCTAACGATAATTTAGATTAATCGTCTATCGTTCGAACATTTTATTTATTAAGTATATCGAAATTTAGATATAATTATTAAGTAATACACATTAGATTTTACCTGTTACTTTAAGAAATTATAGGTAATTAACATTTCATTTGGTTTACAGATTTATATGCGTCTATTATTATCCATGAAAAAAAAAACATACGGTAATACAAAATACCGCAGAAAATTATCTATTTTAAACGTATTATTATTAAAAATGTTATAGTACGTAGATGTGGCTACATAGTGCATATAATTATGTATGAAACTGCAGGTCAACCGCGACCTCTGGGAGCTATTTTTTTGTGGAGTATGCTTGTTGACGAACAAGACTCGTTCTTTCACTATAATAAAAAAATGCGATACAATTTTAAAATCACTGATATAAGCGCACCATCTATAGTTGACTGGTAGAAAATGCTGTAAGGAGTTAAGTCCGCCCTATGCACTTTTACCTTGGTGTTATGACCATTGAAGTTATATAAACAAATAAGACGTTTTAGGTTGGGACTTTGTTGTTATCTGAGTTCTTCAACTAACAAAGGGGTAGCGAATACTAAAAGATATATAATAAATAATATACTCTACATGAAAAAAGCATAGCATTTCATATAACAAGACTGAACATTGATACATAACAATGATTACATCTACGATACATGCAATTTTACACATATATTTGTATTGAAAATGTACTTACTTTTTCAAAATTTCTATTATTTTATTACATTGTATTCCAAATATGAAATCTCAATTGAAAGATCCTTATTACATGGAAGTAAAATAAAGTACTTAAATAGTACAGTTTATCGAATTAGATGTTGTTTTGTCCATTTCATTACTTATTGGATTTACAGATCCATTAAGTAGTACTTAAATAGTATTTTTTATATAATGACAACCGTGGAAATCCGCAAATTGTTAGCGTGTGGACGTTATCAACATTAGGGGTTAAGAATCCGAACCAAATTCTAGTCTTTTTGAAAGACTATCTCTCATTCCACATCTTTAGAATACAGTGTAAATGATTTTTACTTCAAAGTCCAATACAGCTTTACAATACATAAAGTTGGGCAAACTACCATGGGTGTGCTGTAGTACTGTATTATAAACAAAGCGTGTTTGCGATATAAGACGAGCGTTATAGCCAAGTGTGACGGATTAATCGTAGTCTCATTCCATTTTTTTTATGTAAATGGAATGGTAATGAAGCTGAAGCTACCTGATGATAAACAGTAACCGTCACTTGTGAAACGCCTAATAAGAATCATGCATTGCCATTGCTGAGTACTGAGATATCATGACTCTTATTCTGTTATTTCACTGCTTGAGTTTTCGCTGCAATAAAGTACTAAAGAAATCGAAAATCAAATGCATTGCCCAATTGAAAGTATTGTAAAAACTATGGGAGTATTATTGCATTAGATTAGATATTTAAATTCCTGTATTAAGATCTCTACACATCAAAATCTTTTTCATTATACACGTTACTTTTAAATTGCTAAATAACATTCATAATTGTATAAGAAACATTTCATTTATATTCATAACAAAACTGCATTTAATTATAACACTATTTTTCAATGACTATTATTATCATATATTACCTGGATAACAACAAACAGTTTTTATTAAAACAAAAAACGGAATATTTTGGAGTTATGTTTAAAAAATCTAATGTCGTAATACTGCATATAAACTAAGATCAATATTACACTGTCAATAGAAATAAAACATGTTTGAAATAAATACTTGAAATTATTCAAATATAGTTCAAATACAGGATTATTAGAACCCAATAAAAAAAAAGATATATAAAGCTATATATGTAGTCGAAAGCCACATGTTTGCATTGTGATTTATATCATGGCTTTGATTCTTGTTCAGTGTTTCATAACCTAAATTGTTTAATATTCATAAGGAAACAGGATTATTAAATTATTTTGGAGGACCCCCTTAATAAACAAACACAATTAATGAGACTTGGTGCCATTAGTTTAATAATTTTAAGTCGTCCAAAGATTAATTATGGACCAATACATTCTTTCGGGGGCCACCAAGGGCACTTAGACTACAGATTTAGAAACACTGCTCTAAGTAAAAAGAAAATATTACCACAGCTACATTTTCATTAACTAGCATTTATTAGATCCAGAATCTAAATACAATTATTATTATTATACAACAATGTAACAGATTATAAATATAAGAAACAATTATTATATTAGGTGGGAAAATATTGAAATCTCAAAATAACATAAGTAAAATAGATCAACGATTGTGTATATAATGTAAACCTTTCTATACCTGTATATTGGTCAGTGAGGCCGTGTTACGTTCGGCATATTAATTTTATGTAAAAAAAAATCACATTTGTTCTCATCTTACAATAAGAAAATTTTGTCTTTTTAAATTATATCAGTAAAAAAATGTGTGAGATATATCGCGTTGTGAGTGAAAGAGAAAAATTGGTGGCGGAGAAGGCCAACGGTAGTTGAAGTTTCACTACTACTGTGTGTGAGACACATTCTTTAAAACCTTTCTCTTTCTCTCACAAAGATATATCGTATACCTCTTCCACACGACAATAACGCTTTTTCGTGACCGGAAAATTTTAATAAGTTTTACTTCCATAATTATAAAATCTTGCTAAAATAGTCCTAGGAACCTCGGTGCCACAGACCCTACGCGGTATGTTACATTATTTAACGCGAGTATAGAAAGGTTAAGAAGAAATATATAACTGGATGCCTAAACAAGCGAATGGCTCTGATGGAAAGTCTCAAGATTATATGCAATGTTATTAATATAGCTAAACAGGTTTTAACTTGAATAATTTAATGGTAAATATGCTCAATCACTAGTACATCCTAGTCGAAACGTCGAGAGGTAAATACCAGCATTTACCCTAAATTCGTGTTAAAACCAATTTAACTATATCAATAATGTGTACTAAACGCGGAAGTATAAAAATTAGCGTCATTTGACGCCCGTGGATTGCATGATGTGCATTGTCAGAAGACTAGGTATTATGCCTCCTTACCATTATAATAATTATTACGTTTTAATTATTAATAATAATATATAAATATTTAATATATAGAATAATTAATATACTATATATTTTAAGAAATAACAGCGCAGTACATATAGTTATTTTCTCTTGTTTAGGCTCTGGCAAGTGCTGCTGTTAGCCATACAGCTATTTTATTGGTAAGAATACGTGATACTGAATATAGGAACTGATAGAACCTTATTACATTATATATACTATTTGGAATTATATATGTACTTCTATTAAGTTTAACACTTTATCTTCTGAATTCATACCTTATAGAATCATTAGCGTTCTTACTCATATAATAAACGCGAAAGTTTGTGAGTATGAAATATTAATATATTATTTCACGGAAAAATATAGGCTATACTTTAAAACTATATAAATTGGGGAAAACATGATAAATGTCAAGTTAGTGTGATGCAGACGAAGTTGCGCGGGTCAACTAGTTTAGCATATAAGCAGTAGACTACAGTGTAGGTAGGTACGTTGACTAGCCGTTAGGAGTTGGCCTTCAGCCGCTCCATAAATCATTCCATAGGTTTGGAGTACCATCTGCACTTACCCCCCCCCCCCCCCCCCCCCCCCCCCATGGTTCCGTGAAGCTGTAAAGCCCAGAGGCCAAAAGCATAAAAATAGTAAAAAAAAAACGCTACGCTTAAATGCCAGGCGAATTCCAGTGAGACAGATATCTAGCAACCGCTTAATCTCGCCATTGTAGTTCTCAGAAGTTAAAGCATTAAAGGTATTTATATAAAATTCTATACTTTAATCTTACCTTCTTATTCATGAAAACGAATACTTACAAATACATTTTAATTAACATCAAATTGTCATTGTTTCACATTAAGAAAATATCTAGAAAGATTATGGCTTTTCAAGTTGATTTGTGTATCTGTAGCACATTGCGTTTTGCGCGGGAAAATAAAAAGACTGCTTTTTTTGACTCATTCTATATATCCAACAGTTAAAATAAATGTATTAGACGTTTTGATAAATAAGAAGGTTATTGCATTTTAACAAGGTACTATTAAAATAGAAATATATATAATCTTTCATTTTTATATCGTCTTATTAGTTTTATTCTTAATTTTATATATTGCTATCGGCGGCAATTTCAGCCTGTATCAAACAACAATGAGTAAAGCATGTAATGTAATTGACATAATGTATTTGTAGCACATATTGTTTAGTCATAACTGTATTCATAATGTAAAATACTCTCAATATTAAATAACGTGGATTTACATATTCTTGATAGTGTAATAGCGTCCTTCTACTATCACTATTATAACTTTACATTCATAACATTTTGTTCATAGATTTATAACAAATCCCATTTGAAACATCTTTTAAATCTACCTATACATCAAATTAACACTGAAATTCACATAAACTACACAAATATCAGTCATAGCGCGTATAGTCTTGAACAACGGTATTCAGTATCTAAACACAACACAAAAACAAACAAACAAACAACGAATAAAGTCAGGTATCGTAATCTTCATCAATCTGCAAGTTGCCTGAATTTAAATGGTCAATATTAATTGGAGGCTGAACCATAGTTTTTATTTCAACTTTTTTTATTTCTTTCGGCTTCGAGTTCTGTCTCGATAGAGGTTTCATTGAATTCTTAACTTCTTTTGGTACAGCTATATTTGCGCCAGCTGTATCTAAAACTTTAATTTCTGGCCTGGTTATGTTTTTAGAAAAGTCTATATTCAATATTGGAGTGACTGGTGTTCTAGGTGCCGTTTCTGGGTGATTATTATTATGCTGTAGATCTATATAAAACATGGGTTGTTTGGGCAGAGCCACTTCTATATTTTGAACTGGTTGTAGCGGAGTTAGGTTGTAACTCGTTGAGGGTTGTGGAGTGTAAATAGGGTTGGCGGTGATAACACTTTTGTGCTGGACTTCGTCAGTCAAAAGTGTCTCTTGGTAGAAATTAGCAGTTCTAACTGGTTTTTCTTCTATCTTCTTGGTTAAGTCTATAGCTGCTTCTGTAGATACTAGGGTCGATGTCGGCTCGCTCTTTGGTATTCTGTTTGGCAGCTCGGTCTCAGAGGATAGAGCCCTTAGGGTCTCCCTTGGAGGTTGGATCGGTTGCACTTTGAAGTCTGAACCACTGGAGCTGTTCGAATCTTGCCTAACTATCCTACGAGGTGGGGCTGACATGTCTGAAAACCTGGAAGTAACATAAATGGATGAATGTTTTTTAGACTTTTTACGAAGTCTCTCGGTAAGATTGCTAAGAAATTTTACCGAGAGACTTTGTAAAAAGTCATTTGCGTGCCTAAGTCTCACCTTTCAGTCGCCATTGCCTCGTTAGCTGATTAGGTCGAAATTTGAGATAAGTCAGCGAAATTACAGCATAAAAGGCATGACATCTTAGTACACATGATGGCGTCGTCGAATAATGCAATAAATCAGTTAAACAGTCAATCTAGTCTACTATCATCAATATTACCAGATATTTCTTTTTCTAAATATCCCAAATCTAATAAACAATATGGTAAAACTAAATTTACCTATTTACTTACTTACATCCCTTTGAATTTAAAACATGATCTACAAGCAAAAATCAGAGCAGCATAAATACTATAGTGCTTAGTGTATATGTGTAATTATTTATTATATATTGCATACCTACACGCCAGATTCCATACAGGGTAGATAGAGAGTACCTACTACTATTGGCGTTATATATAAACACAGATAACATGAGATAAAATGAACATTTTTCTGCTAAATCAGATGCTATCTTTATTATGATATTATATTATGCCATACTTCCTTATGTTTACTAATATTATGAATGCGAGAGTGAGTTTATTTGTTACCTCTTAATGCTATATCGGCTTAACAAATCAGTATAAAATTTGGAATACAGATTGCATATATAACGGAGAAGGCCATATGCTACTTTTTCCAAGGTCTTGAGGACGAAGTAGGCAAATGTTTGTAATATACACTAGCTAGTAAGGGACTTGCTATGACTAATCTAATAAGCACAGCCTAAACTAATTAAAGGCGTCTAACTAAGGCTGTTAATATACAGTCGGTTAGCTGTCAGGTTGTTAAAATATGACAATCGTTCCGAAGACGAAGGGGCATAACAACCAACTGCGGCAATCAGAGTGCAATTTAAACATTAGGCCTAATCTAACCGACTGTGTATTACTACATACCTAACATAAATTACTACATACCTGGATGAGTTAGGCGAACTTTCAGCACTAACGATCTCCTTCTCTTCCGCTGCCGACACATCCGGAATATTTTTTACCTGAAAAATAATAATATATTATTAGTAGCTATATATTTAACTAGTTATGAATAGGCCGCGATTTCACCAGCGCGAAATTTATAGCCTATGTGTTATTCTCATGGAGAGGGCTATGCTCGGAGTTTCTCTGCGTGATCGAATCAGAAATGAGGAGATCCGCAGAAGAACCAGAGTGACCGACACAGCCCGAAGAATTGCGACACTGAAGTGGCAATGGGCAGGGCATATAGCTCGTAGGACAGATGGCCGTTGGGATAATAAAGTCCTCCAGTGACGACCACGAACTGCAAGACGCAGCGTGGGAAGGCCTCCAGAAAGGTGGACCGACGATCTGGTCAAGATCGCTGGAAGGCATTGGATGCAAGCAGCGCCGGACCGATCGTCGTGGATCTTTGGGGGAGGCCTATGTCCAGCAGTGGACGTCTTCCGGGCTGCGATGATGATGATTCTCATGGAAAAGAAACCACACACACATTCAATCTTTACAATATTATGGAATATTGTAAAGATTGAATGTGTGTGTGGTTGAAGAATGTGTATCCATTCAATAGTTTTTGTGTGAAATAGTGAAAGAACAATTAGTTTTTTCACAATTGGCTTGTGATCATTATATTAATACGTGAAGCAGAAACTTTGTACTCCTTTTTAAGAAAATTGCTCGGCTGGAGGAGTATGAAATTACGCACACTTATAGTTTATATAGAGAAGGAGTGCAGAATGCTAATATTTTTTTTTAAATCATGTTTAAAAAATACACTAAATTAATAAGAAATAAACATTACACACACTATCATGTATTTGACACACGCGTATATACCTACTCTTTTTTGTTTAATTGTTCTTGCTGGTTTAAAGATCTTTTTGTATATTTTATTATGGTCGAATTACGACCAATGACCACTAGTATTATTAAAACAGCTCATGAAAATATATGGTATATTTTTGGCTCGAACCCGCTACTACTGGACTGTGAGTCAGTGCGTTTTACCGCAACACCACCAAGGCTGTATCTTTTCATAAACATGAAAACAACATTCGGTCTTATTACAAAAAATCTGTTAAAACTCGGACGAAACGTGGTCTAAATGGTCGTGGTTTAAACCATTCCTAAAGTTAATACTTGGAATAAACCTAACATTATTACGAATCCAGATCTAACAGAGGACTACTTAGTACTACAGTTAAATCGTTCATTATGTATTCCATACAGAAATCAGTCACTCATGTCTGTTAGCGTACAATTACGTTCCGTTTTACCAGAAATATGAAAAGATCAAAAATAATATTACTTCAAATAAAAATGTATAAACTAAAAATAAATTTGTTTCTATTTATCTATGTCTTCATTGTAACTATTTCATTAATATATAATATTTGTTGATGTACTATTAGGCTGAAAATCAGTTTTAAATTACAAGTAGGAGTCCTATACGGAGAAAAGGAACGGCGGGATATTTTTATTGGATCGATTCGACTGGTGACTATTTCAAAGTCAAATGAGTGAAAAAATAACAAATAACGTCTTTTATATATTTTTATTATCGTAAAATTAGCTTTAAATATTTTTAGTTAATATATTTTTAATTTAGTTAAAATATTTTTCCAAAAACTACAACTAACAATAGAATTTTTAAAATGAAGTTTATCTCTAAATCGTGATTCGTCTATGGTCTAAAGTTAGACCTGCGATGCCCCTAGTTAACAGTGGTCTAAATGCAAAAAGTCAAACTCCATTTTAAAATGTGTATTCTAAGTTGTTGTTTTTCGAAAAATATTTTAACTAAATTAAAAATATATTAACTTCATTTTGTAATAAGGAATACATTGGTGAATGGTTTATTACTAGTGCTAAACCAGGTTTATCTTTTTGTAATAAGGCCGATTAAGTTTTTAGCGATATCAGCTCCGTTTATGACAAAATAGTCAACCTCCGCTCGCCTCCGGTTACTACAACATTTTTCATGATACTCTGCTCATATAGGTGTTATAAAGCATGTAGTCCGCGATAATGGGCTATCTAGTCTTGGATATATTCAGTTATATCTAAAACTGTTAGTCTTAAAATATTTTTTTAACGCGAAATAGTAGTTGCTGAGATTAGCGCGTACAAGCAAACAAACAAACTTCATATTTATAACTTACTTCGATTTTTTTGTAAATACATACATAGAAAACACCCAGGCCAATACAAACAATCATGAATACAAATGTTTGCATCGTGCGAGGAATCGAACCCGCGCACATCGAAAGTAAAGCGGTGTACTAAACCGCTGACCACCGAAGCCGTCCAATAATAAGGCAGTATAGATTTGATGCGTAACCATGTAAATAAGAACATTTATTATTTTTATTAAATTTAAGGCTGTGTAGTAAGTTAGTTGACCTTCACGAAGATGTCTTTACCGTATCGGGATGTTAAAAGATAACAATGCGCAATACCTGTGTGCATATACGGCTACCTACATACATAGATATGACGTGATTATTATTAATAATAATAATACTGGACAATTCACATTGTGGCATCCAGTCCTAAACTTTTGTATCTAATAATAATAACCCTGGACTATAAACATCGTCATCTAGTCCTAAGGCAAACAAAGCTTGTGTTATGGGTACTAGACAACTGATATAAATACTTAGATTTTTTTTGTAAATACATTATATAATATACGTAGAAAACATTCAGACTGGTACAAATAAAAATGAACACAAATGTTGGTACCGTGCGAGGAAGCGAACCCGCGATCATCGAAAGTAAAGCGGTGTGCTAAATTGCTTGACATCAGAGGCCGTCAATACATACAAATAATTCAAACTTAATGTTCGTTTTGTAATTTCAAATTATAATAATAATAATATATAGTAATAGCTCTTCCCTAAAAGCATATGAAAGTATTTACGGTACTTCCATCAAGAAATAAATAAAAGGTTTTTGACTGTTTATTTGTTCTTGCTATTCTATGAAACGAATGGACCGATTTTGACTTTCACTCGCATATGGCTCATGTTCGGATCATGAAAATAAAAAAAAATATTTCCATAGGGACGAAGTCGCATGTAAGAGTTAGTATATAGTAAAAAATATTTAAATATATTAATACGTACATTAGAAAACCAAGACAATGACATAATAACACAAACCTATAGCAACCAAAGTGACATTCCAAAAATATACATACAATACAAAACAGTGCTTATGTTGTGAGTACTAGACAACCGATAGAAATACCTATTTAAATATATTTTCTTGTAAATACATACATTATACATTTCAGTAATTGGTAATAAAAAAAACATGCAATCTATTTAAAAATAAAATCTCAGGTAACATAGCTACGTTATCAGTGTATAAGATGGGCTGAGTTTCATTAAAAAAGTGAGAGAATTCTATAGAATCAGAAAGATAGAGCTCTACAATAAATGAACCTCTGAAAAGAAATTTCAAAAAAGAGTCGCAATTATAAATCTTGTGAATAAAAAAAGCATACAATATACCGAACAGCGCTAGAAACTATGTTTCCAGCATTCTACTAAGTTGTGGTCCATATTGATTCTGTTTTGTAATGTATGTAAATTTTCGTTTGTATGTTGTTTTTTTTTTTGTTATGTCGACGAATCATAAAAATCTATTCTATTCTATATACATACCAAATCCCTTAGGAAATCGAATCTAGACTCCGCCAATATGCACTGCTTGACGTGCGACGGACTGAGAGTCTTCGCATTCCGCGCCATTGTCACCTGCTTTGCCTTCGTGAGTAGTGACTCCACAAACAGCTCCAAGGTGCGAGGTGTAGTCGATAAACAGCTTTGAGTTAAGGCATTATGAACGAAAGTGTGACGAAAATGTATATGTGACATAGTCTCTATATATCTAAGAATAAGTATGTAATTAAGGTTATGTCGCCCAAAATAAACACAAAATTCCATTAAAAATAATCAAATTATTTTAGTAATTGAATTTTATTGTAGTAAATATGAAGAAGTGTAGGTGGATAAATCAGTATCTACTATTTCAGTGCTCAAGCAGCTTGTTTTGTAAGACGAACAAAAATAATTATGAAATTGAATAAATTCAATTTAGTAATAATGTATATAGACTTGTATTCATAATCCTTTCCATGTAAATTTTTTTTAGGATTGATATTGACAAAACTAACATTAAATTAAAAAATAATAAAGTTTTGACAGTACTATACTTTTACATAAATAAATCAACATGAAATCATCTATAAATGAATACAATAGAAAAATCTTTATTCAAAAGTACTTTTGAATAGTCATACTTATTATTTTATTGTACTCTTCATTTCGATGAGCGGGAGTGTGTTACTATTTTAAATAATTGTTGTAACATTACATTTTTAATTTAAAATGTGTGTATATAAAATACCAACAAAGTCAGTAACTAAATACGAGTAAATCAGTCGTAGTGATTGGAGCAGATGAGTCTCTACAAGCAGCACTCATTTATGAATATAACAGATGTGCTATAAATATATTTGTATCAGTACACTTATATAAAATACATTATAGGATTGACTCACAATAAATTTTATATATAAATAAATCTATTAGTTCATCAACACCCACATTGTATAGGTATTTCATCTGAAAACAATTGATAACACATTGATATCATTCCTTAAAATATACTTTGCATGAAAAAGGCCCTTTTGTGTACAAGTGTATTAGATTTATAAATATTAAAAAGTATGGTATGTATGATGTAGACATAGACTGGACTGTAGTGAGGTACATAAACATTTTTTATTGCGGAAATAAATCTTGAAAGAAGAAATAATATGGTATATTTTATTATTATTTATGTTACATATCTTATTTGAAATTAATTTATTTCTCATACATAATTTATTTCATTCCTTTCAATATTTATTTCCGCAATAAAAAATGTTTATGTACCTCACTACAGTCCAGTCTATGTCTACATCATACATACCACCAGTCTATGTCTACTTCAAAATTTATCAGAATAGATTTTGGCGACAAATAGAGCATGAAAGGTGAGGTCAGATCAGTTGGTCCATCCTTCATACATAATAATAATATTTTATACAATCCACGGGGAACTACATGGAGGTTAAACTTTGTGCATTGCAAGCAAACTAATATGGACTTAACGCAGGTGAACTATGTGGCCTTATGTCAATATTAAAATAATATAGACATTTCAGAATATTTGCTCTAAAAATCATCACAAATACACCATGGTTTACAAGGAAATAATGATGAAGGACACTAGTATCTTGAGATCCCAATTATGAAGGAGGAAATCAGCAGAATATGTCAGATGTACAAGCACAGACTTGAACATCACACCAACAAACTAGCCCTAAGGATATATAGCCTAAATATAAGATCTCCTATAATAAACAGGTTTCTATTGGAATGGTAAACAAGCTGTTAGCAAATGTGATGGTAGTAGAAGAAATAAGATGGTAGTAGAAAGTAGTAACTGTTGCCTATATACATAACATTATCATGTGATCCATCAAGTGTTTCATTCCAGAGGACTAAGATCTATATCCCTTAACCTCTAATTTCACTACTTAATCTATACCCTACAACCAAAACACAGATTACAAGCGGTTTGGTAGCTAAGGAATGGAATGATTTTGATATGCCACTGGTGGTGTTACATCAATAATCTACAAATCCCAAAACAACATTTTTGTTAATAACTAATCAGATTATATCCATAAGTATGATTGCAGATAGGGGAAAAAAATACTTTACACTTAAGGAGTGTCACCAAATTTAGTTTCCTTCTTGTAAACCTCACTATCAACATTTATACTATCCAATAATAATAATAATAATATTAACATTATCTACACTAAATATGATTTTGTTCCATAAAAGTACAAATTACAACATCAATATTACAATAGGATAGTCAAGGATAAAGTTTGTTAATTGCAAATGATCCCAAACACATCTTACAAAGCTTTACACCTACTTGGCTAATATAGGTGAGAGAGTAAGACCAAATTTGTACAAAGTATATGTGCAAGGGGGGGAGAACAGTAAGTCCTCTAAAGTCCAAACTACTACTCAGTTAACATTTAGCATCAAAGATTAAAAATATACTGCTACAAATGTATATGTAGCTATATATTATTAAACAATATGCATCCAAATAATATTAACACACTATAAATCAAGTCGCAAATAGCTAAAGTTATTAAATATTTACAATTTGAAATAGTAAAGGGAAATACTATCATCATAGTAGATATGGATTCCTGTGGTACTCAAGAAGTCATATTTGGTACTTAAAAAATATTCATAGCAAATATTATTTGAGAACATAAATTAAAAAAAAACAAAATTTTGACAATGATGTCCATTAGCAACGTATGTAATTAAATAAATAATATTTTAGTTTATCCGTCATATAATTGTAATACAATTCGTATCTTATTTTATATTGGTACTTTTATTCTACAAATTTAAAAAGGATATAGATTATGATTGGTACGGCCTGCGCCACTTTCCCCACTTCCTCGTCTGTCTGCATAATCTTCTTAATTCTCCCCTACAAACAAACAAAGTGGTGGTACCACTTTTAGATTCAAAATCGTAGATGAAAACAACAATACATTTTTCCCATTTGACATAGATTAATAGTTCTGATTAACTTACCGCAGGAAACCTTGCATTGTATTTTCTTTTCTTTGAAGGCATGATGGTAATCAGTTCACTTAAACACCAATTAAATAATATATTAAGCTTAATTCGCCATAAGAGTGTGATACTTCTCGCGCATTTTTGAGGTTATAAAAGGGAGACGTTCGCATCCTACTTCATTTATATACCAATTTGACAGTTTGTCCATATCAATAATCTATGGTTTCACCTCCATTTTCTGACGATAATGTTCAGAATTTAGAAATTTGTTATTTCAGACAAAGTAATAATATTGTTGTGACCAAATATGCAATATTCAATTAGTACATCTTTTGAAGTATTTTTACCCGTTCTGTATTACGAACAATTTCTTATGCTACGGAAGCACTCATTAAAAATTTTATAATAAATAATCGTATTTTATTATTTTTAGGCAACTCAAATTCTAGATAGGTACAACGAATAGTAGTTGGTGGTATATTTTTGTAAAAGTCGCGTCATAGAGAAAATATGTAAAGAGTTTGTGTCAATTCATTTCAATATTATTAATAATATACTTTTCTTCCAAAGCACTAATACGTGAAGATGAAAAAACACATAACTATTAATTTACTCTGTGTTGATTGAATTTGTAACGTTTTATCTGTATTAATTATATTCTGTGTTAAAATGTCGTCGTTGTCGAGGTATTTTTATTTCTTAAATTATTTTCCCATATTTAATCTTAGAAGTAAAATAAATCCATTATCTTCCCCGTTTAGTTTAATTTTAATTCTTTTTATTAGGATTATCACCGTATTGTTTCTTTGGTTTACAAAAATCCAATGTTTTTATCGTAAGATCATTTGGTTCTTTAATCTTTTCTTAAATTTAATGTGATTTGATTTGTTTTCAGCCTACTACCGGCTCCCACTCAACAAGTGTGGGACCGTGATGATGAATTCAAAGCCAAACGAGTCGGGAGTGCCCTGGTTGTTTCACAAAGTAGTGTCCCTCCCTATGGACAGAGGAAAGGATGGGTTCCTCGCAGTACGGAAGACTTTGGAGGTCTGTACTATTTGTTTCTACAATAATGTTATTTATATCTTGTATAATAAATAAACCTACGAATTTACACAGTATTTCTTAGTGTTAAATAAGTTTTTTTGAATCACCAAGCACTTTGTAAGCAGTTTTTTGGATGAGATTACGGAGAATGTCTCCTTGATTTTCCGCTACGCATGAGAGTTACTCCAGTGGTATTTAATATTTTTGCCAAAATACAAACACTCAGCTGGGGACTTTATTTTATCATATGTATAGATTTATACACAATTATATAATTATTACAGATGGTGGAGCATTCCCAGAGATCCATGTTGCCCAGTATCCCCTCAACATGGGAGCACGAGGCAAGGAGAGCACATCCAATGCCCTTGCAGTCCAGCTGGATGAGTCTGGGCGTGTGAAATATTCAGCTATTGCCAGACATGGTCACAGTGCGGACAAGGTTTGTTTATAAACTCACTTGTTAGTGATACATGTGGTGAGGTGTCCCTACTTAATTTGTTTTCTGTAGTATACAAGTGTAATAATTGAACTACATTAGTAAGTTTATTTGATAGCATGCTATATGTCTTATTAGTCAGCTTAGTACTTAATACAAAATCATATAGTGGATTGACATAAATGGAATTTTAATCTTAGTTATGTGGAGATATAATCATCGATTTAAACTTCTACTCACTCTTGCACTGAGTCTACTCAATGCTCTTGTTAATCAATTTCCAGAGCTATACATATTTACATGTAACTTGTTGAATTTTAGCAGAATGGCAGTGGATTACTTAATTAATATGTAAATTATTAAGTTATTCTTCTTTTAATTGCTTTAATTTTCTTTAAATTATTAGTATATTATGTTTTTGTTTAATTTTTCTAAGAGCATATTGAGCATAACTGTGAAGCTGCCTTAGTTTTGATATAAATAAATAAACACATGGAAGGGTAGCGAGTGTTGACAGAAATATATATGTTGGCACATTCTATTACATAAAGAAAAGGTACCTGATAACTTTGACATATTATTTTTTTATTGAGGATGAACCTCAGTATTTTTTGCTTATTAATCTATCTTGGGGCACTGCTGGACAAATGTCTGCCCCATTATTTCAATCTTCATATACTCCTGAATAAAAATGCTTCCTACAATAAAAATCGTACCTTAAAGAATTGCAATAAACTCCTATTTAATTAACCTATATTTTCTTTTTAGATCATCTACTCAAAACTCACAGATCTCCTGCCATCAGAGGTACTCGCAGAAGATGATCCATCTCTTCAGAAGCCTGACGATGAAGACATACAAGAATTGACAGAGAAAACAAAGCAAGCATTGGAGAAACTGACGAATGCTAAAATATCTGCTGCCATGCCTGTAAAAGCTGCTCCTAAAGCTGTGAGTTGGAATTTAATGATTTTTATGTGATTGGAATGGCAAACTAGCTGATGGTTCATCGCATATATATATGATCATCACTATGTACATTATTATGCAACCCATGTTACCACTCAGTCATACTAAAGGAAGGTGTGAAGAATGGAGACCAAGATGACGAGCAAAAAGTAAAACGGCACCGTTGTAGTTTTAGAATATTTTTGTATTAAATTGACTTATGTCGTATAAAAACAATATAATATTATAAAAAAACATAAATAATAGAAAAGGTATAAAAATAGTTTGCAACAGAAGGTGTTCATAATTTTACTGCCCTATCTCATCCTTTACTAAATTGTTTCCCTATCAACATAGGCACTTTGTCTCTAAAAAAGCAGGCAAAGTTGTGGGTATCATCTAATATTAACTAAGTTGATGAAAAGTCACAGTGGTATTCTTATACAAGAATAGTCTATGAGACTAGTATGTACTACTAGCTGACCTGCGCAACATCATTTACTTGACATTTATCATTTACTTAATATTTCTTTTCATTATAGCCTATATGTTATTTTAATGTATAAACTATATTACTGTAAGTTTCATCAAAGTACTGTTTTTAAACAAATTTTCGCATTTTGTAATTAGTCTTTTGTACTATTCATAGACAATATCCATCATTGATGTATCGTTAGAACTCAATATTATCAAGCGCGTTGATAGTACCCCATGTTTTAGGCGCCTGCGCAGTACATCAGATATACACCAGCGCAACAGGGCGGCGCTTTCAATTCCGGCGCCAAACAAAGAGTTATCAGGTATGATGTACCTTTTTTTATGTAATTAGAATGGTAACCAAACTTACGGCCCATCTGAAGTCTGTCTATTAATGGTAACTGTCACCTATATACATGAACAGCACTACGACATCAGGTTATAATGTTATGCTTGTGATGTCATTCATGTGTTGCTATTTGGAGTTCTAAAATGCTGTAATAATTTAATTATAACTGCCACATCTCACCCTTCAACCTTAAATTTAAATAAATGTGTATGTTTAATCAAATTGCTCTATTTGGGACAGGCGCTAGCGCGAGTTTGATCTTCGCACGATACAAAAAATTTAACTCATAAGTATTATTTACGTTTCTGTATTACAACAAAATGTATTAATTGATAATATTCTTCATCAATTAGTTTATTGAGTCAGTACCATAATACAATTTGTCTTTAGCCTGGAACTAGACAGCTCAGTGTAAATTAAAAAAAAAAACAAAGGTTCAGCAGTGAGATAGACATAGTTAATAGTTGGGCATGTGTGGGTCAGGATGGTGGAGGCGCAGGTGGACCCGATGGAGCCGCCGCGGTTCCAGATCAACAAGAAGATCCCGCGCGCCGCGCCCTCCCCCCCCGCGCCCGTGCTGCACTCCCCCCCGCGGAGAGTCTCCGTCAAGCAGCAGCGCGACTGGAAGGTCCCGCCCTGCGTCTCACATTGGAAGAACGCCAAAGGTAACGTGATATACAGCCACAGAGGGCATTGTTAATAATATGGTCTAACAATCCCATTTCTAGCAATGAACCATGTTAGATTGTCGTTCACGCAGTCCTCCCTAGAAAACATCATGATAAATTTCTGGCGAATTTGTCACGATAGACTAACTATTTGACCTGACTATACTCACCCTATCTTCATCCACTAAGTATACACATAAGTATATCAGACGGGGGCACCAAACAATTATCATCCATTATAAAAAATATATAACGTCCAGACCTATGAAGGGAGGATATTTTTTTTTAACAATGTAATTCTATACCAATCTTCACAAACTAAATATTACTAGTATTACTAAATAAATTTTGCTCATGATCCAAATATAACAATCCGAAATACTGTTGAGTGTAACGTGTATGCATTGACATTCCAGAGGAGTAAGATGTTATGCCTCTTATCCCGTTATATTACTGCCTAAAGCATTGCTTTAGAACCGAAATACAGCTAAAAAACTTGTTTGGTGGCTGAAATAGTTACAGAAGCTTTTTACAGGCTACAATCGCAAGCTCGTTTGTCTCCTATACTATATGAAAATATTTTATACCATTTTAAACAAACAGGTTACACCATACCTCTCGATAAGCGATTGGCTGCGGACGGCCGTGGTCTTCAACAAGTGCACATAAATGAGAACTTCTCCAAGCTAGCGGAGGCGTTGTATATAGCTGATAGGAAAGCAAGAGAGGCGGTCGAAGCTAGAGCACAGTTGGAGAGGAGATTGGCGCAGCGGGAGAAGGAGAAGAAGGAAGAACATTTGAGGATGCTGGCGCAGAGGGCCAGAGATCATAGGGCCGGTGAGTTGTTTCGTTTTTTCTTATAAAGGAATAGTGATTCTATTCTGGTTTTGTTACATGAACCACTTTTTATTGATGGTTACCTAAAATCTTGAATTATCAATCTATTCCATTTTTATAGTGCAATTGTTGTTTATGAATAGTGCCCCTTTGTTTGCAGGTATCCACGGTCCTGAAGACGGCGAAGGTGCAGGTCTGGGGGCATCAGTGGACGATGTCGCCGAGAGAGACCAGCTGCGAGCTGAACGGCATCGGGAGCGACAACGAGACCGGAATCTAGCACGAGCCGCACCTGACAAGAGGTACCTGTCAAAACTATACACTATATCAACTAGTTCGCTGTTTATATTATGTATATGCGTAGTACAGATTGTCATCAGTATAGCGTATTTGGATGTGGTGTATGTGAGTTCACGAAATGAAAACTCAGGAGTCCTTATCACGGATGTAATACGTTATTCCTACATTACATGGAATACAAGACTGACTGGGCAGGGACGTGCAGTAGGTGCGCTATGCAACGCGATGTAATATGATTATACTCGTACTTATACTGCATGTGCATGCTATGCACACTAAAAAAAAATGCATAGATAATTTTTTGTCAATATTTGTATTTGTATCCGTTATAGCTTAACACAAGCTCTGCTTAGCTTGGGACTAGATGGCGCCGTGTGAATTGTATCCTGACATATTGTAATTTTAATACATTTTGACGGTACTACGTGTAACTTAGATTTATGTATTTCCAGATCGAAACTAGTGAAAGACAGAGAGCGTGATATATCCGAGCAGATCGCACTCGGTCTTCCGGCCAAGACCAACCAGTCCGGCGAGGGCATGTTCGACCAGCGACTATTCAACAACAGCAAGGGGATGGACAGTGGTCAGTAGCAGTATTTATTTAATACTTTTTTTTTAATTTACGTCCTTATCCTTTCAGCTGTTAGCTGTTAAAATAACATTAACGTCTCATCTATAAGACCAATTACAGGACTTCTCGCAGATGGGGCTATAGTGTCCGAGGCAAATAATTGGCTTGGTGACTCTTTAGTATCCTTGAGACGGGACCACAAGACAGGGTCGCCAAAGAACATGTTGGAAAGATGACATCAACCTGACTCTGGGACCATTCTGGAATAGGGTTGCAGAAGACAGAGTTCAATGAAGAGAGCTGGAGGAGGCCTATGCTAAAAGGCTCACTAATTTGCGCTACAATTTATACATAATATACTCCAATCTTGGGAAAAGGCTTTATTATTATTGTTATTATAATCACAGACTAAAAAATTGTCTGCATGTGTACTTCAGTCTCACATATTTCAGTTGCTAAGCAGCTTGGTTTTTCTTCTACTGCTATGGTGGCAAGCATACGGCCCATCTGATAGTAAACTGTTATCATAGCCCATGGAGGCCTGAAACACCAGGGGTGTACCTGAATATAGCCCAAAACCATCCATAAAAAAAAATTATAACTGTATTCCATATCCACCAAAACCAGGACAACAAATCCCCTCGGGGAGTTGGAGTTTCCCTCTGCCACACAATGGACCTGGCGCCTGCGGTGAATCTATAGAATGCTAAGAAGTTCATCTCAGATTCATCAAATGTAATAATTTTGCAGGATATGGTGATGACGAAGCGTATACAGTCTATGACAAGCCATGGCGTAATCAAGATTCTGTGGGAGCACACATCTACAGACCGACTCGACACGTAGACAAGGACAATTACGGTGGAGATATTGACTCCATAGTGAATCAACGCAGGTTTGATTGCACTTAAGTCTAAGTTACATTGCTCTTTTTTGTTCAGACTACTCTAATGCTTTAGTTATTTTTAATCTTTCGTGTTTAATATATAATACATTATTTATATTGTTAACCGGGTCTTAACACCAATAATTGTAATGTAAACTAGCTAGTTTACCTTAATACAGTAAGGTTTAAAATAATACTGGGTGAGTAGCTACTCACCCCGTATTATACATTTAAACCTTTCTCTTGAATCACGCTATCTATTTAAAAAAAAAAGCTTTAAAATCCGTTGCGTAGTTTTAAAAATTTAAGCATACATAGACGGACAGACAGAGACTGCGACTTTGTTTAATACTATGTAATGATAAAGGTATTTACCTTTCTCTACGTTTTTTTATACTACTATGGTGGCAAATGTTTCGACTATATTGCACTAGCCGTAGTCACGAGCTGACAGGAGTAGTTTCTAGACGTTTCGTCTAGGTTGCGATTGCCATGGGAGTAACAGCGATGTATGTATATATCGGTAGGTGCGCACAGTGTTTTCTACTACCGTCACTAGATTCGAGTTAAGACCCGTCTAATATTATAAATAATGTATACTCTAATGCTGTCGGTCGCAGCTGACATTTACAGCTTCACTGCAGGATGGCGGGCGAGTACAGCAAATGGCACTCCTCACCCGCAGAAGGTCTTATGGAGCGGCAGAATTTGAAATTACCGACAGACATTTTAAATTTTATTTATTTTTATAGATATGATAATTAATCTGTTATTTTACTGCATCAGGTTTGTAGCAGATAAAGAATTTGCCGGTACCAGCAGCACCAACACGAGATCAGGCCCCGTGCAATTTGAGAAAGACGCTCCCTCTAGAGATGACGCACCGCCGGTCAGTATAACAGTTGGTTCATATAATTGCAGTAACAATATTCTTTTTTCCTGATTGTAGATAGCAGCCCCGGATCTTATTAATAACGACGGATAACTTGACCAATGACAATTATATTTAATAGATTTGAAAATAAAGATATAACTGTTAAAAAGCCACAATAATTAACTGCAATACTAATTGGACAAATTGTATGTTAACATGTATATTGTTGGCCATAAGGAAGGGCGTTTTTTAATTTTTGCCCGCCTCGAAATAAATGAAGTTTCGAGGCTGCTAGATAGATAGGTAAGATTTTTATTATTGGCATACAAGGCTTAATACACAATTACAATGGTCAGTTGACAAAATACAATGTAGGTACAAATGTAAAAGCGTGGAGGTAACGTAGTGTGTGCATCGCCCATACGCAAAAAACGCAGCACTTCAGTGTAAACCTTCCTCTTGGATAACTATCTATTTCTAAAAACTGTATTAATATCCGTTGCGTAGTTTAAAAGATCTAAGCGAACAGACAGCGTCGGTGACTGTTTTATACGATGAAAAAATGGACATACGTTATCCTGTGACATCTATAATACTACTCATAGTATTGCCAGCCTGGAGTACTAAGATGTCATGTACCTTATAATTTTATTGTCTTATCACACCAAACAACATAATTAAGCCCCAATACACACAATGCTAACGATCTATTTACATAACATAAATTAGTAAATCGAATTATTTATTAATCGACAGTTGTTAGTTCATATTGATAAAACTTTAATTGCATATGATTTGTGACAAACAAACAAATTATTTATCTTTTTTCTAATGATGTTTGGGTTATTGTCAAGTGCTGTAGACCTACGAAGATCTATTGTGTTCGCCATTTTTCATAGTTACCTAGATCAGTCAGAGACAAGAATTGAAGGAGATTCTTTGGAGCGATAGTTTTTATTTCCTCAGGATAGAGTGTATACTTCCGAAAGGAGATTTCATTTATGCATGATAATTATATATTGTGGGCTGCAACCATATAGGATGTGTAGTGGCGTTTCCTCTTCAGCTTGGCAAAAACTGCAGATTTTTGTTGAGTATAGCCCTAATGATTTATCAATCTCACTAATAAAACTTATGGTACAGGCGCGTAATCAACCGGATGCAGACTTCGATCCGTTCGGTCTGGATCGGTTCTTGACGGAGGCTAAACGCGCAGACAAGTCTGGCCGTAAGCGTGACCACCACGAGAGGCATGATCAACACGGGAAGAAGAGGCGGGACTAGTCAATTGGTATGAGCAACTTTAACCTTTTTACTGAACTGCACGTCTATTCATTGAAGTCGATTTCAATACAATAGATAAATATTTTTTTTATTCTACAATTACAAATATACATGTTTGAGTACAGAAACAATAAATGTACTAATAAAACAAATGGAGGTAGCTTTATGTGCCGCAAAGGTGAATAGGTAACTAACTTGCCATAAAGCTACAGATAAATCTGTAATCTACTGTTGTTATGACATATAATTAAACATAAATTGGTTCAATGTATAATTCAGGAGTATAAAAAGGTGTCAAATAGTACAATCATTTGATCTGAATTAGTCACCCGAGTACAGTGTCAGACAGTCTGGAACAGCAAACAAACGATATTCTATTCTTTAATTCATTTTGGCCCGGCTTTGGAAATATACTATTCGAAAATTTTTGTCACGGGCCTTGGGACTAAACCTGATAATGTGAACACAGATTAAAAAATAGTTTAGAATTAAAAAAAAATAAACTCACGTCATATTGTAAATCATGATGATATGAGCTGTGTATATTTTTTGTTTCAGACACGAGATACCATATTCCAACGCACGATTGTTACTTCCTAGGTGTAAGATTAATAAATAGTAATAAATTCGTTTTATATTGTATTAGCTAGTTTTAATTAAATTTTGGTAATTAATAGTTTAATTTGAATACTTACGCCCCTAACGCATAATGAAATTGGAATATATTATAATGAACATAGTCTACTTTTTATTACACTCAATCTTGCTCTGTCTGTTCTGGGATTACTCAGAATAAACTCTGATCATGTATTCGAATTGATACCAGCAGCTGAATTCGATATTCGCACAACCAACTAGAAGTACCATCATATAACATCCTCATCTCCTAGATAAATTACCCATTACTGTTATCCAGAAACTTATCACGCACAACCGCATTATGGAATCACCTCCTAACTTAGGAATTAAACAACTGTATTGACAAACTCAAGGCAAAATTTCTTCCTTCTTAAAAAACCAGCAAACCACTTGAAAATCCCCTCATGTTGCGGGGTGTTTATGGGCGGCCGTAATAACATAGATGTGCCGCTAGCTTGTTTGCCTCCTACGTATAAAAGCAGCGAAATCACAAATTGTCTCCTACGCTATAAAAAACAAAATGAATCGTGGGGAGAAGCAAATTTGTTACAAGATACATACTGACCAAGTGTAGGAAATGTGGATGGAAGGAACAATGCACTAATTATTATGCGTAGGATTTCTGCCGCCAAGAAAACTGCTTTTATAAGTTGTATTCGGCTGAAGAGATAGGCAGTGATTTTACAGCATATAAAATGACATCTTAATCCTCCGAAATACGAATGATACCGTCACACATGATGACGAATGGCTGTGTTGCTGTTCATATATATAAGTGATGAGTATTCTGTTTTTTTGCCATTCCATTTAGATACATTTTTTTTTAAATAATCTTTGAAATGTAGGACTTTTGTAGGAACTACAAGTACATGCTAGTCCCATTGTACCCAAAACTAATAACTACTGACTATAACATAGGATAAAAGGTAGTATGTCTAAAGAACTTATAGGCCAAAAGCTCATGTCTATAAGTTTTTCTGCGGGTTTGGAGTGCCACCCAGTCTGGCAAAGCTGTCGTCAAGGCCAGCTGCGGCCAACAGCATTAAAGTAGTCCGGAAAAAAAGGTTAAAAGCTAACAGGAAATGAAAATAAAATTTTCAATTACTCACAATATTTACTGCAGTAACAATACTTGTAACATACATAAAAATATGCAGAAATTAAATACAACGAGCATAGTGGGGTACGCAAATCCAGAGCCACAAGTGCGTTCCCAGCGCGCAGTGTAATATCAGGCTTCTACATAAAAAAATAAACTGTGTACCTTCCACTTTACAGCAACCACTACTATAACTGATAATTAAAAAAAGAGTATATTCTGCCCATTGCACACTAGTTAATATTCTTTAAAACTTATACAATTATTTGGGGCAATACGCCAAAACATTATAAATTCTGTTACTTTTATTGGTAATGCAAAATCCAATTTCTGAACGCGATCTAAACAGATGGATACACCCATCTATAAGGCCCCTGGAGAGATAAAAAAATAAATCCAAAACATTCAGAAATGGATTATACCCAAACGGGAAGTAACCAGCTGAGAAGGCTGTTCTAAGCATCAATACGAATTAGTTTTACATATCTCAAGAGTTACAAGGCAATGGGCCAAAATATTCAACATTATGCTTTTAGAAACATTTGGTTACATCATGCAATTAAAACTATCTCATATATATCATATAAACCTTAATACAAATGCATCCGCTATGTTTATTAAGTTTCTTGAACCAGAACTTCTCGATTCAATAATAATATAGATGTGCTTACAAGGGTAATATTTTGACTATTGGCGATAGCTATATATAGTTTATTTTTCTATATTGACAGTGTATTAAATCGCTTAGTGTTAGGACACTATAAATTATGACGTCATTTGGATACTTAGTGCGTTGCGTGGTTTGGTCCTTTGAGCCAGGACTATGCAATCGAATCACCCATGTAAACACATCTTAGTGCAACTGCGGATAGCGTGCGACCCCCGCAGTCCTTTTTACTTATTCTTCAAGATGGTGGCCCTTAGTTTCTCGACGTTGGCTCCGGAGAACTGTTCCAATATCTTCTTGTTCTTGACGAACACGAAGGTGGGCATGGTGTTGATGTTGTACTCTGTTGCTATCTCTTCACACTCGTCAACGTCCACCTGTAATTAAAAGAAATAACCATTATTCATCAAGAACGTAGCGCAAGGGGGTGAACTATTTCAAATTCATCCATTAAAAATATATCTAGTGACCATTCAGGAGATAGTATTGGAGTGAAATGGGGATGAATGGTGAATATTTATTCTGAAATAGTATTGACAATCGTACGATTTAATACAAGCCGACAGAACAAACATTATGACCTAAACTCCAACTGTAGATATAGGAGCGGCCGGTGTGACCCCTGGGTACAATAAAAGTCGCAAACATGATATTGGAGTATCATACATTTTCGGGTAAACATATCTATACCATCGTTGATGTCCTCGGTGTTCTACCGGTTTAGTACACAGTTTTACTTCCGATGGTCGCGGATTCAATTACTCGCACGGAAATACAAAAATTTTTATGACTGATTGTTGCGGTCTAGGTGTTTCCTATAAATAGTATGTTTAGATATTTACAACAAAAATTATCTATGTATTTGTACCCATAACACAAGGTCTACGTAGCTTGCAACTAGATGGCGCTGTGTTAATTGTACAGGATTAACGTTATGTATAGGATCATATCTATATCTTAGGAATGTTACATTATCAAATATTATTATTAAAGCTAAATGAAATTGTCATTTATGAAACTGCGATTAGGGATGCCCCGATACCTACTCATTTAAGTAGTACTTAAATTACTTGTCGATACCACTCATATCAGTACTCCAAATTGTCGATACGTTTAAGGTATCACTGTACAGTGTAATGCACATGATTTTTATAGTTTGTCAGGTTAAATTAATCTTTACTTAATATCAGTTTCTGCTTCTTATAAATACATGTTTCGTGTCTATATTTTGACGATTTAAATAATATTATCATGGTAAATATCCCATATATATGTGTACAATGGTAAACAACTCAATACTTTTGTTTCAAGTACTTTTGGTATCCAATTCAATTCAAACAGAGAGCGAAATTACGACGGCCTGAGCCGAGGTTCGAACTCCTAGCGGTGACCTCAGACTAAAGTCGTATCCGTCAAGTGGGAGTTGGCCTCCAGTCGCTCTATAAGTTCTTTCTTTGGTTTGGAGTACCATTCCTGACGTAGTTAGGTAACCAAGGGCCCTGGGGCAAATCAAAAAACTACATTACCAGTTTTATTAAAACATATCGATATCAACCAACTACAAACCAACCGCCATCCCACAGAAAGAATTTAGGGGACATCCGAACGTATAACTTTCGAAATTTTCTCAACTGAGTTGCCATGATTAAAGTCGGGTTGCAACCTGTCATATTTATTTTGAAAATGGGAGAAATTTTCCAAAGTTCTGTTCGATCGAGAATTTTTGGTTGAGGGGCTCGGGGTACTGCTACTAGGTACTAGGTTAGCTAGCTATGCCACTGAGTACCATCTGCACTAAACGCTGTTAAGTAGTTCGAAAAAAACATTTTTTCTGTATTCTCGATGTTATATATCAGGACCTGTTAAATAATATTACCCGTAATGCTGGTAAATATCCCGTATCTTTATAATGTTACAAAAGTATCAAGTACCTACTCGTGTCGGAACTAGCAATCGTTACCAACTCTGCTTGGGTGCGAAGTAATATTAAAATACAGCAAATGTACTCGCTGATATTGATATATTATATAGTTTTTTATGTATGATATTTTTTAATATGTTAAATATATTCTAGTTTATTTTTTATACAATTATTTACAAACAAATTAATAAAATTAAATCAACGCGACGTAACTTTGTTGCCTACAGAAAATATTAATAGGCTCTTATCAATTGTATAGAAATTCCTAATATAGATATGTTGTGGTTATCAGACTTATTATGATTAAATTATCACATTGACGTGTTTGAAACAAGTAGCACCATTCTAAATTACATGGAATTTATATCCAAATTATTATTTTTAAAAAGTTACAAAGTTTTTTTTTACAAAATAAACTCATATAAGATACTACATGAATAAATTTTATTATGTAAATTTAAAAGAGTAAGAATATAATAATAGCGTCGTAGTTCAATTAATAAATCAATCGTAATAATATCTGCAACATTTTTATCATACAGAGGAATCGCTTCCTCTTCCACTTTCAACTACCTACCTATACATGAAGTAAATAGTTAAAGTGAACGTGCCTTGAAATACTAGTTCATGCACGGGATTTTCACTTAATGTTAGACATAAACACATACATAAGTGTACAATGTATAGAAACAGGCTATTAAAATCAGTTGAGTGTCTTAGCAGTTCTTCTCAATTGAATCCATAACTGAACTGGATGCTAGGTTAAAAATAATTAATACAAAAAACTAAATAATTATAAGCTAAGAATATTTTTTTTAATATAATACCGTCAATCACTATTAAATTACGGCATGATGCAACGCGCGGTGTAAGTAGAAGCAAAATATATTTGAGTCACAATGTTAATGTCAATGTGTGTGTATAATTCAATGTTAGCAAATTGTTGGAAAATTGTGACTCAAGAACATTTAGATCATTAAACATTTATATAAAACATCGCGTCAACATATTTGTCCGGGATTCTTTTTTTACGAATTACAAGTCAACAAACAACATATATCTAAAATTATCAATATAATCTTGTAATACACATTTGGATGAAGTCTGACAGATTTTGGACGCGGAGATTTCATATCTGCGACGTGACCAATTTCATGCAAACGATATCTGTGATTATAACTAACCTATACAGATCTATCCTTATGAAATATGGAGTATAGAACAATATGGGGAGTGTTGTTGTTTGTCACAATTATTTATTAGACTATAATGTTCTGTATACAAAAATATATACAGTAAAATTTTTAATAATAAAAAAACACAATATATGAACTATAAAAGTATGTGGCCAGTACGTAAGCAACATGGGGAAAGCGACTGTCATAATAAAATATTGATTAAATAGAAATAATCTTATATTTATTCTACCACTCATTCGCAACGCAGACTCATCACTAGAAGAATGTGCGAGAAACTTATGAGTTGCTCTTTTAAATAATCGTTATTCTAAGAAAATACATAATTACAAAGATTACACATATGACAATCAAGATAGAAAACGCTACGCACTCAATCGTTGTGCAATCAGATAATATTGTCAGTGGTATAAAATTCAAGTTTAACTTTTCTACAAAACCATTATATAATTTATAAACTCTTCAATTTTGTGATAAGCTTTTTTACGTAAATGTTTTTTAAGATCCTTTTTTTCTGGCAGATTTAGAACAGACTAGAAGATTGTTTCTAAAACCTAACGCAATTCCTATAAAATGAATTACTAACTAGTCAAACGGCACTTACATAGATTTGTTTAGACATATAGACACAATGACGCGTACTGCAGAGTATTGTTTTCAATGTCGTTGGCTGATGTCATTGAGAACAGAAATAATTACCGCACGCTTCATATAATATTGTACAAGTTATACTATGACTGCCCAACTGTGATGTAGATGCAGAATATACAGATATGTATACTAGTGGGCTGCTCCGGCTTCGCCCGAGTGACCGACACTGGTCATGAAAACCGCGCCTGAGGCTCCATCATTCAACTCCCCAGGGTGACCCCTTTGCCCTGTCATCAACTCCGGGGGCAAAAACCCCCAGGTAGCTGGATATAAGGTTGCCCACCCCCTCAAATGCTTAAATTCAGCTACCTAAAAAACTAACAGAAATACAATTAAAGTAGACTCAACTTAATTTCGCCCGAGTGGTCATAATTCGTGAGTTTCGCATACAATAACATAACTAGTAGTTCGATACTTAAAATATGGGACATGGCACAAAAAAAGGTTGGAAAACACTGGTTTCATTCATCATTTTTGAAGCAAGAACGATGTGTTGCATGTCTTAGCTGTAAAATAATTATCCTAAATAATTAAAAATATTATCCACATATTCGCGGGTACAACTAGTACATAATATAATAACATAAATTTTTGACTTGATAATTATTCCAAAAGTGGCATTTCAAAGGAAACCCCTGACGAAATTTTCTATAGAAACACATGCATACAGCATAGGATTTATTATGGGTTTTTAAAGAGCCCGCTGCGTGACTCTCCCAGTGTTTTAGACGTCTATAAGTATTATAACAGTTTACCATTAGATAGGCGTATAAGTTTGACACCAGTGTGGTAAATAAAAAAACAACTTTATTCTTCCTCTTTAGAAGTCCGAATATAGACTGTGGTATAGATATGTGTGGTCAGATTGAAGGTATCTTGAGTATGAGTACAGTGTAAATAATATTAGGGAGCATCCCCGGCAGTAATTAACTTCTTGCGTTATACTGCGCAATTGACGAGTACTCTTGATTATTGAATCTCATGATTAGTTATTGAACTAGAAGTCCATGTTAAAAATACAGTGTTCTCATAATACTATTCGAATTTATAGACGCCTAAGTGGTTTAGCAGTTACACACCGGTTTATTCGATGAAAAAAAAGAATATTCTACTAGTTGTGTAGCACCCTAGTAATATAAGTTCTGCTTAGCTTGGGACTAGATGGCGCATTGTAAATTGTCCAGGATTATTATATTGTATGGTCATATGTATTTTGAAGACAATGCACACACTGTTTATGACGTTTCTGGCGACATTATTTATTTATTTAAAATAACATTTATTAAAAATAGCAACACACGGTTACTTACTCATTCTTCTTATGATGAGTCAGCATTCCGAACGAGTGGTAGAATAAAAAATATGACTATTCAAAAGTGCTTGTATTGAGTTTATTTGAATAAAGATTATTTCTATTCCAATTAAAAGAAAAATGAACTATCGTGTGTATAGAGTAGCGTGCAATTGCTGGCGATAAAACCAGAGAATTACCACAATTAGCGACTGTTGCATGCAATCGCTGCACAGAGCACTAAATAGGTAATCGCCGGTACTAAAAGAGCGTGTATTCGGAACCTTCATATTAAAAAACTAGCTGATAGCTACTCGCGACTTCGTCCGAGTGAAAATAAACTGTTTTTAACTAAAATAAATAATATTTCTAAAAAATATATCCTTCGTTACTCCTTCTAACAATATCTAAGGTATCTGCGAGTGAGGTCCCGTCGAAATCGGTCACGCCGCTTCAGAGATTAGAAAGAACAAACGGTCATACAAAAATAAAACATTATTTTTCTGATGTAAACTTGAAATTAGAAACAGCGTAATTCAGCAGTAGCAGTAATTTCAGCGTAATTAAACAGCGTGCACCATTCCATTATCTTGAATAAAAAAAAATATCTACAACTATAATCTACAAAGATGCATGAGCCTAATCATAAAATCAATAATAGCTCTGCACTTAAAAAAAAAATAGGTCGTTTGACAATATACCACGCCGTCGCCACGTCACTGTTTCATGTTAAGTAGTCATTATAAACCAGAGTCATTCTAAACCATGGCCCATGTGTAGTATGCGGGCCAGGGTTTATATTTGTGCGACCCGCAGTTTGCTCTTGATCTATCATAAATTCGTGGGAGACGACGTTGTTTCTTTGCCATTGTAATGACAATCAAGCAGACGGCCCACCGTTGGTAAGCGTTAACCGTAAATAAAAATGAACAGCACTATGGATATCATATCACGTTATCATGTGGCACCCGGGACACCACTTATGTGTTGCCATACCAGAGGACCTAATCTACAACTGAAACACAGCTTACAAAGCAAGCTGCTTGACGGCAAAAATAGTTCAGACTAAGGTTTCAGACGATTTTTTCGTCTACCTTTGCTGTAATGTAACACAATGCAAAATATCATATCTAGAAAACAACCATTTAAGTACAAAAAATATGCTCCAAGTAATTTCTAAACTACGTATATGTAATGTATCGAATATAAGCAGGTATATCTGGGGGCCGTAAATTTTGTGGCATGCGTTTGCCCGCGTTAGTAATTGGCTTGAACAGCTCTGCATCGCACATTTGTTATCTTTGAATGATAATGATGAGTATTTTATCAACGTAGCTGTTTTATAAATGGATGATAAGTCTGACATTTTATTTTACCTATTTGCTTTACTATGTATAATATATATCACTGTAAGTTGTAAATGGTAAAGGTACCATCAGATCATTATTCAATGAGTCGACAAAATAAATTGTAAACTTTAGATAGATAATATAACAATATAATATAATACAACATTTACTAGATTAAATCAAATTAAAACTATATTTATTCATATAGGATTTTTCGGGCTCCTATGCAAGTCATAAGTTTTTACTTACAAATATGAAGGATTTGATTTCTGTACGTTTGTATTGAATAATCTATATTACAAATATTACAAAGTGAGAGAGGAAAACGTTACGTAGAAAGTCCCGAAACTACTGTGCCGTTTTGAACAATACATTAAATGTTAGAAAGGTACAGTATTACTATGTTAATATATACTAGTCATAAATTTATTCGACGGCGTCTGAGGTCTAGTCACCTACGTTTAGATACCTTACTTCTGATGGTCTCGGGTTTGAGTCTTCGCACAGTACAAACATTTGTATTCATGAGTATGATTATTTATATCCGCCTGGGTATTTTCTATATATCTATATTATGTATTTAAAAAAAAATGTATTTGTATCAGTAGTCTACTACACAACACAAGCTCTGTTTAACTTTGGACTAGATGGCGCTGTGTGAATTATTATTATGTGTATTTTTTTTACTTATTACAATTTTCATAGAAATAAATATGAAAATTGTAATAAGTAAAAAAAATATATAAATACAAAACTCATAAATTTATGAGCATCAGAGCAATGCCAAGGCAGGCTTGTACTAGTAATGTATGAAGTAAAAAACTTTCTTGCCTAATTGTAAAACTTCTTTCAAAAGAAAGCTTTTGTAGATAGTTATTATTAGTGAATAACGTGAGCTGTATTTTAGTTTAAAAGAAAACTCTATTGTAATACCACCCAAGCGAAACCGAGGTTTGGTAGTAATTACATACAAGGTCAAACAAAACTAATGCTCAACCATTTCAGAGGTCAAATACAACATGATACCGATCTAGCGACCACGGCTAACAATTTACATTTGGGAATATTTTCTTGTAGGTCGAGAAGGGGATTGTTAGTCATGTGGATTAATGAACCCATTGCTAGCAATTACCATATCAGGTTGACCTCCACGTGTTTTCCCTTGGAAACCATCGAAGTAAGTTCCTTGTGTACTTGTCACGGTGGGCTAACTGACCTGACTTACTTACTGAGCGCATAACGTTAGCTCAGTTAGGTGCACCATACGATGAGTTTCAAGGTGTTTGTGACTAGGGTCTCCACCAACACGCTTACCACCTTCATGAAGGAGGACTACTGGCCAAAAGGGGTGGTGTATTGGCGCTACCATGGTTGCTTGCCGTTGTCAGTGCCGTGACCACAGTCAATTTATATTAATTTCAATATCATTTATATGTATTTTAATAATGTATTTATAATAATACCCCTATACAATTCACACAACGCCATCTAGTCCCAAGGTAAGAGAGAGCTATGTTTTAAATACTTAGATTTATTAAATACATCTAAAATATGAAAATCATCTTTAAATATATATCAATAATATATAAGTATCTGTTTTAAATATCTTTAAATCATAGATGATATACATAGAAAACACCCAGAACGATACAAATAATCATACTCTTGAATACAAATGTTTGTACCGTGCCAGGAATTGAACCCGCGACTATCGGGAATAAACCGCTACACCACTAGACCATCCAGACTGTCAAATTAATAATTAGTAGCCTAAAATAAATAAATAAAAATACATAAAGTACATACTTTGACTACGACAATGGAGTCGATCATCTCGTTGGCGATCTCGTCAAGCTTAGGCCCGACCACCTTGCAGGGTCCGCACCAGGTGGCCATGAAGTCGATGACGACCAGCTTGTCACCAGCGTCTGCCAGCCTCGTGTTCAGGTCTTCGGAGTCCTTGATGTGGATCGACATGCTGACTGCAATGAAAATAACAGTTAGAAAAGTTTAAACAAAATAGAAATAATCTTTATTCAAATAAACTTAATATATCCACGTTTGAATGATCTTTTTTTTTTTTATTCTATTACTCACCCGGAACCTAGTATAAACACATTTGAATAGTCACATTTTTTTATATCACTCATTCGGAACGTAGTGCGTCATACAGGAACTTTAGGGGCGGGATGGGGGTCGACGAAGTGCGACACTATGATAAAGGGGTTAGTCATAAATTTCAAAGCAAAAAAACACATATTATAAATAAATTGTTTACTAATAAATTTTAATTTGAAATTAATTTAGAAATTACTGTTTGTAGGATATTTTGTAGGTGTAAAAGAGCCCCAAAATATTTATTAATTTGTGAAAAAATACCCCCATATCATTCTTAATGATATTACCCGTGCAAACCCGGGGCGGGGGACAATATATAGTTTACTAGCTGTCCCGGCAAACGTGGTTTTGCAATAAAATAAAAAAAAAATTAGGGAGATGAAAAATAGATGTTGGCCGATTCTCAGACCTACTACTACTACCTACGCTCACAAAATTTCATGAGAATCGGTCAAGCCGTTTCGGAGGAGTATGGGAACGAAAACTGTGACATGAGAATTTTATATATAAGATTAGTATACAATATTCACACGCACAACGGCCCAGATGAGAGTCTAAATGCTGAGAATAGAGTCCATATTATATTAATATACCCATGTAAATCGTTTCCAAAAAACAGCAATATTCATAATATTAATACTAGATTTAAAGACAAACTTGCTGTCCCCAAGTATCGTTTAGAAAAAGTCAATAGGTCTTTTATGGGAATAGGTATAAAAATTTACAATAAGATACCAAAGGATATATTGGAATTACTCTTAAATAAATTCAAAACATCTGTTAAATCATATTTACTGAGCAAGGCCTAACTCACTAAACGATTACTTGAATGACGAGCGTGCATGGCAATAGTTTTCATGTTCGGGATTTTCATTTAATGTTAGACATAGACACCTATATAAATGCATTGTAAATAAACTGGATTTAAAAAAAAAAAGTAATTCAATTGAGTTTCTTGCCAGTTCTTCTCAGTTGGATCTATATACCGAACTGGACGGTAGGGAAAAAATATTCTAATGTAAAAACTTGACGTTCATAAGCGGCTAAAATGTCCTACATGAATAAATGATTTTTGAATTTGAATTGAATGTAACCGTATAAAGTGCAAGATCGGCCTCCATTCATATTTTAGTGAAGAATATTAGTCGTATGTTTTATTAATTTGGTTATTTTTGTTGTTACAAGGTTAAATCTAATTGTAATTAACTTTTTTGTGTGATTTTGTAATATATCTAAATTTATAATAGACTAGCTGTGCCTGCGGTTTCAACCGCGTTAAATTTAAACATAAAATATAGCCTATAATGTGTTATTCTGATGCATAAGCTATATTACTGTAAAGTTCCATTAACATCCGCTCAGCAGTTTTTGCGTCACAGAGTAACAAACATTGATACTGACGAACTTTCGCGTTAATAATATTATTAATTAATTAAGTTGTATATATGCATTAGTTGAGAGATTTTTGATTAGGTACTGGTCGATTGGTAGTACGGTTGACTGGTAGAGAATGCCATCAGGCATATATACAATATTGTGTGCAAAAGAATAAATAAATATTTAAACTGTTATAACCGTCATAAAATCACAGTGGAGTCTAGACAGAAGGCACGTAAATGATTAACGAACACTGCAGCAAAAACTCAGTCAAGGCCTCACAATAAAAGCAATCAATAGACCTTGTGCGAAACAAAAAAGGCCTGACGGTTAGTAGGTTCTATGTTGTTTGTACACATTTTGTGTATCAGATCCAGTTGTAAACATTAATGTGTTTTTATTTCAACCAACTTCAAAAAGAGAGGAGTTGTAATGAAATAAAATTTATTGATCCACGAAAGGTTACTGGAATTATTCATTTTTAAAATAAAATTGATATAAATATATACTAAACATTTTGTCAATTTGTTTGATGTAGCTATTCCTTGGGGAAATAGCCGTATCAATTGTCTAACATTCCTAGATAGCAAGATTTTAAAATAAAATTGATATAAATATATACCAAACAGTAATAAGGGTAGGTAAGTTTAGAAGTGTCAGCCAGGCTCCCATGATAAAAATGCAATATCATTATTATTACATACTATAAAACAAAGTCGCTGTCGTTGTCTGTCCGTCCCTATGTATGCTTAAATCTTTAAAACTACGCAACGAATTTTAAAGCGGTTTTTTTTAAATAGATAGAGTGATTGAAGAGGAAGGCTTATATATATAATACATGTACCGTATCCGGGGCGAGTAGCTAGTAAAATTATATATTAAAAGATTAACTATATTTTTTCGAGAAATCCAACCAGCGACCATCGGAAGTGAGGCGGTGTTCTAAAGCGCTAGACCACCAAGGCCGTCATTTCAGTTGGTTTAGTAATAAATTCAAGTATATTAAATTCCAAGTGATGGTAACAAGATCACATTGTAAGATAAAAATCAACACTGAAACAAATCCGTTTCGACTGCAAAAGGAATCATCGAATTTGTTAATTTCGCAAAGATATTGTCCAACATAAAAAAAAACTAATTTAGAACCTCTTCCTTTAAAGTCGGTTTATAAATCTTACGGCTGTGTTACACGTCAACGATAACTCATGCAATCTATACTTGTACCCATAATCTGTGTATCTATATGTTACAATCAAAGGTCGAAACAGTCCTGCGCAAAATGACTAGCGTTTCCTAGATTAGGTTTCATTATTCAATGGCTTCAATTACACATAATAATACAATGAAATATCTATACTAATATTATAAATATTGAAATGTCTGTCTGTTTACTCGTTAACTTTTCAAGACTAAAGGCCTGCTCGGATTTTGATGAATTTCAGCGTGAAGATAGTACTCGAAGATAGACAATCGATAACTTTTATCACAAAAAATTGTAGGGATACAAGCATAGAATAAGGATGCAAACGAATTTACGAATAACAGCTAGTCTATCATATATCATCATTCATCATATACAGGATTTGTTGTAAGGTGTGATACTTTTTTATACCACGATGGTGGCAAAAAAGCATACGGCCCATCTGATGGTAAACGGTAACCGTAGCCTATGGATGCCTGAAACACCAGTCACGTGCTACTTAATCATATTATCACATCTAGATTGTAGTTTGTATTCACACATTTCAACTTAACAATGTAAGTTACAACAATTATTTAAAAGAGCAAACGCAAGTTCCTTCATCTTGTGATAAGACAGCTTTCTGAATGAGCGGTAAATAAAAACAATAAGTCATATTTGAATAAAGAATATTCTTGTTAAATTTGTTATCTATGATTTCTTTATAGCAATCAAGAAAGAACTTGGAAATATTTACGCAAAGTGAGCCACTTAACGCACTGCCATAAAACTCGTTTTTATGTGTAATTAATGGCAAAGTAAGAATTATTGTAATCCATTAGGAAGCAATGTCATCGCATACAAGTTTACATTAGTCAGCTTACGTTTAGTATTCTAATATATTTTATTATTTAAATGTAATTTATATTATACTAGCGATCAGCTCCGGCTTCCCATAGATACAACGTTACATCACATTAGAAATCTTTGAATTTTTAAGCTTTTTTGTACTATGATATGTATGTATTATATACATAAACGCTAACGCTGAAAAATGTATTAAAAACAGTTAAAAATAAAGATCTAAACGAATAGACAGTGGGAGAAACTTTGTTTTATACCAATAAAGATACATTAATTATACTCGTTACAGTGTTACTTTAGATTTGGAATAAGAAATAGATACATATTTATTATAATTTTAAACTTCATTTTTTTTTCTTATATTAATTTAGAAAACTTTCTATTAAAATATTTCTAACACATTAATTTATAATTGGATATAAGAAAAAATGTTGCATACCAAATTAGTCGAGTAAGTTTCCTTAAAAGTGATCTATACTAGCCAAAATTAAAAAAATAATTCTTTCAAATTACTATTTATCGACTGCAATTATCATCGACATTTTAGTACAATTAAATAGACATGTTCAAGCTGATAACATGACATCATTGTTCCCACTGTACAGAATGGAAAAAAACGTTACAAACAAATTAAATATACATTATAAGAAAAAACAACAGCCACTTAATAACTCACCGTAAATTAATCTTAAATTAATATCACAGAGATTCTGCACTAGAATATATGAAACGTCCGTCTGATACGGCGTATATACCTTAACTGGTCAAGGAAACGTATAGCATAGATTTAGGGAGACGGCACACTATCAATTTCAAGTTGCCAACTAAAATTGCTTATCGCGCCACTCGTCTAAATTTATCTTAACGATTCATCGTTGAATTTTTAAAGAGAACGCTTTGATACATGCCCTATTTTATTCAACGGGGTGCATTGCCACGAAGAGTTAACTACGGCTGGACGTATACGATCGGCCGTAGACGATATATCGCGTTGTGAGAGAAAGAAAATAAAACTGCATTTTTAACTCTTAACTGATTTAGTTACTCAACTAATTGATGTATATTTAATATTTTCTCTATTAGAATATTTAATTGAATTAGTGCTAGATGTTAGCTTGTATTCACACACTTCAAATTAAAAAATATAAAGTAACAATAAAATTATTTAAAAGAGCAACACGCAAGACAGCATTCCGAATGGTCAGTAGATTAAAAAAAAATGTAATGACTAGACAAAAGTCCTTCAATGTTTATTTGAATAAAGTAGTTTCGATTCTATTCTATTATTAACGGTAGCAAAATAGGCGTAGCATAGTTCTCTTGCTGAACAAAAATTGAAACAGATAAAATCTTTATTCATATCAGTAGACGATATTTAAAACATCGTCTACTGATATGAACTATCTACTGTACTATGTACGAACAAATAATGTAAGAATGAGATATATAAAAAACATAAAGCACAACAGTAAAAAGCGATGGTCTACACACGGTTGATATAAATAACCATATTCAGGTAGAGTTGAGGATTCAGTAGTTACCTAATAATATAATAATTGAACATTTTAAAGCGTGCACGATTTAATCGTCCTACAGTCTGGCAACTAAAAATCGTTTGTGTACGGCCGCTCTTACCTTGTCATCGTATTTCGTTGGTAATACAAGTTCGCATGGCGTAAATAGGTACTTATGACTCACAACCTTGAATTGGTCTCAGATTATTACATTGACAAATTAAAGAGGAAGGTAAATTACGTTGAAATCCGCGTGTGCATCATAGTATAAGTATGACGAAGCCTCATAAATATGAGACCTATTTTTTTCTCGACCTACTCTAATGCGGTTGGCCACAGCGGGGTTTTACAGCTTCACCGAACGATAGGGGCAAGTGCAGAGTGCAGATGACACTCCAAACCCTAGAAAAGATTTATGGAGAGGCTGACGGCCAACTCCTCCCTGATGGATACGAAATTTGTCTGAGGACACTGCTAGGAGTTACGGCTTTAGTCTGAGGGTACACGAATAATCAATCGGAGGGGCGACTGTGGATGACCTAAGAGACCTAATAGTATCTAGACTAGACTAGAACAGTAAAATCTGCCGCTTCCATTGTGGTGAAGCAGGTTGGGGAAAGGAGATTGTTAGTAATGGGGAACTCCTCTGTCCTCAAGTTGACCCACTAACAATAATAACAATGATGTGTTAGTAATGGATGAATAACAACCCCCCCCCCCTCCCCCAATTACTAACAATCCTTTAAAAAGTCAAACAATAAGTCGAAGACAACTTAGATTATTACAATTCAAGTAGACAGCACTGAACATAGTTTATATATTATATTGAAGACTTAATTCATTTTGTAGTTTTAGAGTTGGTTTGTGTTTAGAGTACACATAATTAGTTTTATTGCTACAAAGAGGAGATAATGTGAATGACCTGATAGTTGTATATTCAAAACAGTCAAGTATTGTTTGATTAAGATAGGAGTTACTGACAATCTCATTATAACTTATATTTAAATATTATTTATGTGTGCAACTGTATTGAAAAACCACTGAGGTTACATAAATAACTTTGTCGATAGGACAAATAATTATTTTGGTTAGTGGTCACCCAGTGGTCGGAATTTGACCATAATTAATTTAACATTCAGTAATATTATACACAAATAATATTAATCTATTCTCAACTTTACCACACTTCCAACAATAAAAAAGAGTATATATATATATATATATATGTGTGTGTCAAATATAAGGATGTGTTTAATATTAAAAAAATATTAGTTTCCTGTACACCTCCTGTTTTTTTACTTCTATATATAGGTGACTAGACATGATTACACGGGTAATATGTAGGTAGTATTAAATTCTTATATGCCTTTATTTTTAGTTCCAATTTTGTATTTATAATTTTGCATAAAATAAGATAGATTAAAATGAATTTTTTTTCATTCTACACAAATGTAATTTGAAATTGAAAAGTTTCTCTGTATGTGGTTTATTTAAACCCTTCAAGGGTTTAAATAATTTCACTGTAGAGTACTATATTCATAAATGCAGAGTGTAAGCTTGACTTGATAGATGTTACCTGTGACTATCTACTTTTAAAAAAAATAATAGTATGACACTATATGTGATAAATATTGTTGGTACACATTACATAAAAGTGTTTTTACCATGACTATGTAATTTATGAAAGTTAACTCATGATATATTTTATATTTAGAATATAAAAGTATTAAGAGCTCATAAATAATATAACCATGGTAGATATCATATTTAAATAATTTGTACACCCGATAATTCTGAATCGGAAAGTCTTGTACTGATCAAGTAACATTTAAAATTGTAAAAAATACACAGTAAAATATAAAAAAAAATGTTCTGTTGGATTTTTTCCCATCTCTTCTCAACTGTATTAATTACCTAGCTAAACTAGTATAGTGATAAAAAAATTCACATGCACAAGAAGCAAAGAAATGTCCTATGTGAATATATAAGGTTGACTCAAAATGTATTCTTTAATTGGAAGATAACTATAATATTTAGCTGGATTCCATGTTGTGAAGAGGCAAATTCAAATAAAAAAAAAATATGTTTGTGGGTTGAATGTAATTGTATTGTTTGTTATTAATGTTCCTTTTTAGTTATTAATATAATATTATAAAGCAAAATTTGAGGGTATTTCTGTATTAATTTTCTTTCATTCGAATTTATGGTATACGAAAATCATTAGCATAATACAATACAGCTCGGCGTCCTGTAGTCACTCTACATCCATTCGGTGGAAATTAGGTAATATTTTAAATATTATTCCAATAACGATCGGTAAGAATGTATAAATTATAAATACATAAGTTGTAAAAAGCGGAAACCGTGAAGCGTTTACGTAAATCCTAATTGGAATCAGCTAAATTTATTACTTAAACTATTAAACAAGATTGAAAACTTAATAATCAAGTTTTTTATGAAAGTCATGATGATAAGTAATTATGTACATAGTAATATATTCCTATTAAAAATAAACAAACACGAAAAATCAATTGCGACAACGTCATGACAAGGTCAATATTATTTTCTTACTACATTTATATACCTATGTCATTTGCTATGATAAAATACAATAAATTGTATTTTTTAACGGGAAATTAATACAAGAATATAGCACTTACGTGTAGGAATAGATTAAAATTCTAATTTTTCACACCGGCAGAACACGAGGTGAAGCGAATGGACAAAATGAAAGGGACCGTGTTGCCAGGTTCAATATATTTTTATATATTAAAAATACGGAGGTGTTAAAATTTTCGTTTGTTAACAAGAAAAAAGTTGTAACTACTACTAATAATATACTTTCATCGTCCTTAATTGTTTTTAATTAGTGTGACGGTGTAATAGCTAGTGGTTTTTTTTATAAAAAAAATCGTAATATTTAAATCAATTTTTAAATTAAATATATTTCCCTGTAAGACACGGGCACTAAGTAGTCGAAGTTTATTATATATCTATATCTCAATTAAATTTTATTGGACTGTTTTAAACCATTACAGTGTGGTCTATTTAGTTTTGCATGCTTTTTAATATTAGACGAACATTTGTACCTAACACTGTAAATGTTAAAGCAAATAAATTAAGTATCTGTCTAGGAATATGACAGTTCTAAAACCTAGTATCAATTAAGTATTGGTTTTTGTACTACATTACGTACCTGTAATATTTTTATAGCCCTCAAAAATTACATATTACAATATAAATTAAAGTATTACATATTATTTTATTTAGCATTCACTTTAATTCGAAAGAAGATAATTTATTATTGTCAACTTTAAATTCAGTCATAGTATAAACCAAGGAACATAATACTTGATATAAACCATATTCAGCGGCTATGTTGGGGCCACTATTATTTCTGTATTGTATGTGTTCCTGTAGCAGTAGCACCAGGAAGAGGGAGGTGAATAGAAACCAGTCGTGACTATTTATATATTTATATTAACAAAGTATTTACAATTGGTGATTCGGTCTCTAATGCAAGATTGTTATTTCTTCTTATCGTCGTAACTAGGCAACGGTGTTGCCGCGCGATAATAGTAAATTCGCCACACATATATACCACTCATATACAATACGAAGAGGTTTGATTTTTAATTCGGACTTTTCATTCGACTTTAACAAGTTTTGTTTGAGGCTAGAATGCTAGTTAACTTGCCAATTGACAAATGCCAGTTAACATAGCTGTATACGCACACTTCCCTTTGCCTTATCATTACACGTAAAAATGAACGGTTATCACTTGTCATTGTCATTCGTATTCGAAAAAGCGCGGGAACTTTCAAAGCGACTACACGTATTTTTTCGCGCTAGTTTTGGAAAATAATATTTTATTGAGTTTTTTTAGTCAAAACTAGTAAAGATGACGAAGAGGAGCGGGAAGAAGCGAAAAAAGAAAGAGGAAATATCGGATGATACATCCGATGATATTAATTTTCTAGGGTCTGACTCGGAATCGGCACCTGAGGATGTGGATAAGTATAAGGCATTTCAAATACCAGATTATGTTCGGTACTATCCGGAGGATGGTGGAAACTTTGAATACATTGTATTTATGGAGAGTACAGATAGTAATAAGCCAATCGGTGATAGGGATATGATGTACTTAGCTACTAATTTGAAAAAATATAATAAAGGAGTTAAGCAATTATTAAGGATGAATAAATTTAAGATCGGCGTCATTTTCGAACGCCCCGGTTTAGCTAATGCAGCCTTAGTTAATAAAAAATTTCTAGACGGATTTAAATTAAAGGCAAGTATACCAGCTTCAGCCACGGAAGTAACTGGAGTAGTTCAGCATGTTCCTACGCATCTATCGAACGAACAAATATACTCTAATATAACCAGCTCAAAAAATATTGTTTGTGTACGCAGATTCATGAGGCGTATTAAAGGTGATGATAACACCTTTACAATGCAGCCAACTAAAACCGTCTCCATCACATTTTCCTGTCCTGTACTTCCTGACACCGTCGACCTGAATAGCTGGCGCTTTGTGGTGAGGCCTTACATACCTCCTGTAAAGCAGTGTCTTAAATGTTTAAGGTATGGTCACATCGCTAAGTTTTGTAAGAACGCTGAAAGATGCTCAGTATGTGGAAATAATCATAATTTCAGAAACTGTTCGGCAAATATTAACGAAGCCAAATGTTGTCACTGCAATGGTAATCATATAGCCATTTCATCACAGTGTCCTATTAAGAAAAAGAAAATAGAGGAGAATAAAAATAAAGTACAAAGTTATGCTGATATTGTTAGAGAGAAATCATTTCCTCAATTAGGCAGTACCAAAACTTCACCTTCGGCACAATTTATATCCCTACTTAATTCTGACCAAATTTTAAATACCCTATTAGAATCAATTGTTAAAATTATAACATTGAATAGAACCAATGACAAAACAATATGTACAGAAAATATAAAACAAGTTCTCCTAGAGACATTACAGAATAAAAAAAATCCAGATTAATCTTTCTTTCTTTAATTTTTTATTTCTTTATGGACCATATAGTAATAGTCCAGTGGAATGCACAAAGTTTAGTAAGTAATCAACAAATCTTTACACATTTTCTATTGGAGAACAATATTCATATTGCTCTGATATCAGAAACCTGGCTAAAAGCCTACTACAAATTAAATATTAAAGGCTTTAACATTGTTAGATTAGACTCAGGCAATGACCACAACGGCGTTGCAATTTTAGTTCATAAAACTATAGAATTCAGTAAAATTGATACATATAGTGATGATTCCTTACAGAATATTGCGGTACGATTAAAATATAAAAACACAGAAATGTCAGTTGTTAGTTTTTATAGCCCAAATAATTGTAGTCCACGTTTTAACAAAAATAAATTCAGTAATCTTCTTAATAGTATTCCAGAGCCCATGTTGGTTGCTGGTGATTTTAATGCTCATCACACAGCATGGGGTTGCTCGTCTATTAATGCTCGCGGTCGTGACATTCTTGAATGTATTGATGGTAACAACTTGGTCCTCTTAAATGATGGTACACCGACTACAGTAGGATCACACAGATGGCAGAGTAATGCGCTTGACCTTACTATTGCATCCCCTTGCATATCTCTTGCTTCACATTGGATAGTACATAATGATCCCTTAGGTAGCTACCATTTACCTGTAATAACAAAAATAGTAATTAATAACAATTGCTCTAGATTACCAGAATCCTTAGATTATCCCAAATTTCATAATTACAATCTTATAGATTGGACTGTGTATAAGAAGACCACAGATAGTTTGTTACAAGATTTTACACTTTACACTTATAGTAATTCACCCCTGCAGTGTTATTCTAAATTAATTGATATTTTAAATTTAGCTATAGACAAATGTTGTATATCAAAATCAAAACCCATAAGTTCTACAAATGATATTCCTTTTAAAAATAAAAGGATTCCATTACCTTGGTGGAATCAAAAATGTACTCTTGCAGTAGATAACTCTAAACAGGCATATGTTAATTTTAAAAACGACCCATCAGAGGCAAATTATATTGCTTTTAAAAGGTTACAAGCCAAAAAAATTAATACTTAAAAAAGAACAATCAATTAGCTGGAATAAGTTTTGTGAAAATTTTAATCGCACCACACCCATTTCCAAAATTTGGAATACTGTTAAAAAATTCAATAAAACTTATGTATATAGTCAGATTTCAAATAATAATAACTGGATTTCTAATTTTCTTAAAAAATATACTCCTGACACTGTCGAGACCCAATTTAAATCACACATTAATGAAAATAGTAACAAATTAAATTATTTAAATAAACCCTTCACTTTTTATGAATTTAATGCAGCCATATCTACCCGAAGAGATACAGCATTTGGTCTCGATGGCATAGCATATAAATTATTAAAAAACCTCTCTTATAACTCTAAAAATATTGTTTTATGTATTTATAATGCACTGTGGAAAGATTCACTTATTCCTTCCGATTGGAAAAAAGATTGTATTATTCCAATTCTAAAACCAAACAAAAATGCAAATGAAATAGATTCCTATAGACCTATAACTCTGACCTCCTGCATGGGAAAAATATTTGAGCAATTATTAAAACAAAGACTAGAATTCTACATAGAGAGTAATTGTTTATTACCAGCAAATCAGTTTGGTTTTCGTAGAGGTAAATCTGCCTCTGAGAGTGTTACTCATCTTCATATTGATATATTTAAAGCACTTAAATGCAATGAAGTTTTGATATTCTTTGATATTATCGGTGCATTCAATAATGTCAATCATCACATTCTCACTCTGGAACTTGTTTCTATTGGTATACCTGGAAAAATTATAAACTGGGTCTATAACTTTTTAAATGGTAGAGAAGTTTTTGTTAAAGTTAACAAGCAGTTAATAGGACCTCGTTTTTCTTATAAAGGTGTGTGTCAAGGTGGAATACTTAGTCCATTACTCTTTATCCTCTACATACACAAACTTAATTTAATTTTAGGACCACATGTCAGGAATCTTCAATTTGCAGATGACCTTGTTATATACTTTTCAGGCCCAGACATTAATAAAGTTACAGAAATAATAAGTAATGCATTGTTAAGATTAACAGATTACTTTAAATACCTCAATTTAGATGTAAGCCCTGACAAATCTAAAGTAGTAATATTTTCTAAAACTAATAAATCATACAAAAACATTAAAATATTATATAATAATTCACAACTACCTATTACTGCTGAAGTTAAATTTTTAGGTGTTATTTTTTGTAGCAATTTGTCTTGGAACAAATATGTTGATTATTTACTAGGTAAAGCTTCCAAAGCATTTAATATTATCAAAGCTCTATATAAATGTGATCCTAAGATCCTTTTAATGCTGTACAAATCCTTGATTCGCAGCCACTTTGAATATGGCTATCTATGTTTTGGTTCTGACCAAAACAAGCTTCATAAACTTGAAGTACTTCAGAATAATAATTTAAGATACATAACTGGTGCAATGAAAACAACCCCTATAAATTCCTTACAAGTAGAGTGCTGTATACCACCATTAAACCTGAGATTCTGGTACTTAAAACAAAGATTCATCCTAAAATTATTATCCTTTTCTGAAGACCCACTCTTACAAAAGCTCAAACATATTACTTCTTTATTTACCCTTTCTAATTCTAAAACAGTTCCCTATATACTTCATGATTTCTCTGACTCAATCAATATTGATCAGCAATACAAAATTCACAAAAGCAATAGATTTTGGAATTGTTACCATGGACCATTTGAAAGTAAATTTCCAAATATTAATATTGTAATTGACTCTGAGTTAAGGACCAAACAAGAAGTTTATAACAAGTTGTCTACATTTTCAACTCATCAATCCATATTTACAGACGGTTCTAAAAACGAATCGAGAACATCCTTTGCTCTATACTTACCAAGTATCAGAACCGGTCATGGAACTAGAATACATAAAGAATTTAGTATTTTTTCAGCAGAATCTTTGGCTATTTTAAATGCACTTTGTTATATAAAAGATGATAGGGGCAATTGCAAAAAATGGTTAATTGTCACAGACAGTATGAGTGTTTTAACTGCTCTTCAAAGTAACAAACTACATTATAAAACTAATTATATCATAGATAGCATTAAGCAAATATTATATGAGCTCTCATTGGAGTGTTATGATATTATTTTATTATGGACACCATCACATATTGGTGTTTTCGGTAATGAAAACGCAGATTTCCTGGCAAGAACTATCACCAACAATGACATTGGCGTTGTCAAGGATGTTGCCATACCTTATTCCGACATTCTTTCTATAGTTTACAAGAGTTTTCGTCAAAAATGGATTGAACAGTGGCAACTTTCGCTAAAGACCAAGGGTAATTGGTTTTACTCCATTAACAAAAATATTCATTCCTCACCCTGGTTCACTAAATCTAGAGTTTATAAAAACCGGAAATTTTACACACTCCTTATACGACTTCGTTTTGGTCACGCTAGATTCAATAGTCATTTGTGCCGAATGAAAATAATTGATTCAAATGCATGTCAAGAGTGCAATAACAGCAGTCAGACCCTAAATCACATATTTTTCGAATGTTCTGCTTATAATATTCAACGCTTGGTCTTTATTGATAATTTACTGAACATTTACAAGAAACCGGAAAAAATCCCGCGCGACATCCAAGACATGCTAACTAATTTTGAAACATATATACCTATATATTTATACGTTACCTCGATATCGATGAAACTTTAAATAATTGATACAAGGATATGGACTACGGATAAGACTTAAATTTTGAACACGAATGAAAACATAATAAATAAATATACATAAGAATTGGCCTTTGGCCTCATCACTTGTTCAAATATGAAGAAGTTTAAAAGTAGACTAGGCTGTACGGTCTAAGGATCTTTGCCTGTTCCATCACTGAAAAGGAGATGGACGAATATGGAAAAAAAAAAAAAATGTCATTCGTATTCGTCAGAAATTGACGTTCCATTCGAATTTTGTTTTCAACTATTTTTCTTTCATATTTTCAGTTCAGTTAGTTTCCGACTTTCAGATTACATACTTTTATAGTTGGTTTAATTTCAGATATTGGTTTTTCGTATATTAAAGATTTATTAATTAAGATCTTTAAAAATGTCCACCGATATCAATGTAATTGGATCTCATAGAGTGAAGAGTGTTATTACTGGGGAGGTAAGCAATTATTTTAAAGAAATTTATATTATTTATTACTAGTTATTCGAAGTTACGGTGAACATTGTAAAAAACATATAATAAACAATACATAAATTAAAATTTATATTAATACAGTTTATATAATACTTAAATGGTTAAAACAATTTATATTAATTAATTTGTTTTGCTTCTGAACCGGTATTTATTACGCGCAATTAGAATTGCCGCTCTAGCGTGCACTTTTTAATTTGCATAGTTCCTACCTCTTTTTATCTAGTATGAATAGAGTGAGTCAGGAATATTGTTAGAGTTTTTTTCCACAATTTATGATGCTATTGATACACTTCTTATAACATAGTTCGAGAATCACGTGTACATTTTTTTAAACAGAAATATGTTACATAAATACAAATTATCTAATTAAGATATTGTAAAATGTTGTGTAACTTTATAAATACAATTAAATTTGTTTAAAAAAATATATTATTGATAGTGCAATAAATGCCTTAATTTATAATACTAGGTAGACAGTGTAATAAACTAAATAAAATATTTTTAATCTTTCTATTATTATATATATTGATTTCAGTAATTTTTATTATAATTTTAATACTATGTAATAAATATAGAAATTTATTGTGTGCATACACTTATTATGAAGCACTAAGACACAAATAGATAAAAATAAAAAATAAAATTTTCAAGTTTAGAGTATGCCTAGAAAAATATATTTACATAGTATAAAATGAAGTTACCACTGTTGTCTGTTTATGTCTTTTAAATTATGCAACAGATTTTAAAGCAGTATTCAGCAATAGATAGAGTGATTTAAGAAGAAGGTTTATATGTATAATACATGTGTGTTATAGTATAGAACAAGCCGAGAAATGAAAAGACTTGTAATGCATCCATGCAAAGCCGAAACAGGTTGCTAGTAGTATTAATTATTATTAATTACAATGTGAATTATTTCAAGGATATACAAATATTTTATTATTTAACCCTAATAAATTAGTGCTGATTGGTAGTTTCTATTCACATGTTTCACATCTTGTGATGAGACGGCTTTCCGAATAAGCAGTAGATTAAAAAAACATTGTTATGACTATTCTGACTATGAAAAGTGCTTAAATTAAGTTTTGAATAAATGGTTTTCTATTTTATTCTATTCTATTAAATATACTTATTTATTTAATTACTGTTAACTTTTAAGCTTACAATGTAATGTATTTTTCAAAAACATATATATACTCCTATTTTACAGTAACTGTTTCTTTTTCCTTATAAATTAATAAATTTTTTTATATTGTATAATGCTATCATAATTACATTGATTTTTTAGTCAACAGAAATGAGGAGCTTCTGGCAAAATCAGAATGTGGTCATCATTTTCTTCCGTCGCTGGGGCTGCATGCTCTGCAGATTGTGGGCGAAAGAGGTATGGCAATATTTAAGTATTTGCTGCATTGTATTTCTGTTCGTTTTGTAAGATCTAGAGCAGATGAGATGGGGAAGGGCTATGGAAGCATGACATCTTAGTCTTCCGGAATGGCAACAGAGGAGTAGTGTTACAGGCGTCTTGTTGACGGAAGAAAGCGGCATTGTCGTAACTTAAAAACATAACTTTACAACAGAGCCAAAAAACTGTTTTAAAAATTCAAATGTCATATATTTATGGGGTAGAAACTTCAAAATTGGTTAAAGATGTTCATACCAATTTTCAGCTTTCTATCTCAATAAATAGTTAGGAACTTTGGCATTGAAGGAATCTAATTTTGTTTTTTTTGAAGTTGGGTTTTTCAAGTTACGATAATTGGGGGTGTTGTAAAAATTACTAAAAATATTTACACACTTTTTGACGTTTCTAGCGTAATTTTGGCATGTCCTATATATGTTAAAGGCTCGATTGAATTGATATGAAAGTTTAGATAGATAGATAGAATATGTTTGTATTCACACAAAATTCTTAAAAATATAATTCTGAAAAACATTTATTTAAAAGAGCAACATGACGCAAGTTTCTTATGATGAGTCTGCAATGACTGAAAACTGCTTATATTAAGTTTATTTGAATAAACATTATATCTATTTCTATAATTTATTTGCATTATACAATGATAGTGTGATGTGTGTAGAAATACAAGAAGGCGGCTGTTGTAACTGGGTAATGAAAATGTTTTATATTCTAAATTTGTATTTAAAAGTTATAGTGCCTTTTGTAGATTGTTGTTTGTTATTTCACTTTCATTCTATTCTGTTATATGTCAGTAGTCTATCCTAATATAAAATTTTCTCCGTCCTTTTCTTTTTCTTACCTGTACAAATATAATAAAATATAACAGCGGCTTTATAGTTGAAACCATTTTTTTTTCAAGGTAACCTTAGGGTAATTTTACTATATATTCATATTTTCAGCTGGGTGAAATAGCATCAGTGCTGGAGAACAATAACATTAAGTTGATAGGCATCGGTGTCGAAGAAGATGGCTGCAAGGAGTTTGTCGAACGGAAATTCTTTGATGGAGGTATTGTTTTTCTTACACTAGAATTGCAAAAAGTAGAATGTGTGAGGAGAAAGACAGACAGAAAAATATTTTATTCAGTGCAATGTAAAAAATACAATATAGACAATAAACGAAAAAAAGAGCAAATAATATGTACATATAATTAAACTTAATTTACCGTGTAGATAATTAAAAACAAACATAAAATAATATTTTTTTTACATCCATATATGCACTGAAATGGCTCCACTCAGCTTTAATGTATGTCCTAGGTGAACATACAGCTTACATAGCATACATAGCTTAGCATACCTTAGTCTCACCTATTTTTTTAATAAATGCTATAAAAAAAAAGGTGATGGTGTATAAAGGAATGGTGCACCCTCTTGAGCTAACGGTTTACGCAGGCGGGACACCAATGGAGGATAAGCATGAGATTAGGCCAGTTAGCCCATCATGGCAAATTCACCAGCAATTTATCATCGTAGTTTGTAATAAAAAACATCTATAGAACCAACCCCGACGATGATATATTTAAAAAAATCTACATCGTCTACACCATACTAGTATACATTTTTTTTACTTAATGATAAAAAAAAAACAATGTAAACATATTGGTAATTTGTGGGGATCGAACCTGAAACCATTGGATTGTGAAGCAGTGTATTTTACTGTCGTACCACCACGGTATGTCGAATATAGTACATTCTAGTATATTATGATAAAACTTATTATCAATTATATAGTCATCGATTTTATCAGATTTAAATTGTTTTTATGATAGTGATTTTTTTAATCTGATATATCAGTATACTATTATAGTATAATTATACTATAAGTATATACAACCTGCATTAGTCATAGATGGTTCATATTTTATGCCTACTTGTACTAGATTAACTACTGAACAAGCAAAGTACAAACATAAGTAATATATCGCGCGACATCTAGTCCCCAGATAAGCTCTTGTTATGGTTTCTAGACAACTGATACAAATATAAATATATACATATTAAACAGAAAAAACATTGAGATCGATACAAACATTCATACTCATGAATACAAATGTTTGTACCGCGTGAGGAATGGAACCCGCGACCATTGGAAGTAAGGCGGTGTTCTAAACCGCAAGACCACCGCGCCGTCAATTATATATTTAATGTTATTTACTTAAATGCACCGACAACTAATCTCTGTTTGCCGTATGGTTGACTGGGAGAAAATGCCTTATGGTGTTAAGTCCGCTATATGCATCTCTATTTTTGTACTAGCTGACACGCGCAACTTTGCATCTATTATAATGTCTTTTTAAAATATAGCCTATATATTATATTATTGTAAAGTTTCATCAAAATTCGTTCAGTAGTTTTTGCGTGAAAGAGTAACAAACATCCATCCATACTCACAAATTTTTCGCGTTTATAATATTAGTAAGATATGTGCATTAAAGTTTTAATAAATAAATATATAATATCTCATTTTTCTAATAGGAACATAGGCTTCAAAACAAACTTGCATATTTTCAAATGGGCCGTATACTTGTATGCTATCATAGTAAAAAAAAACTTCTGTAGTTCTTGTTGTATCTGACTAATCAGAAATGTATTTTTCATTCTGTTATCAATACTTTTCTAATATAGGTATATCTCCGTATACTTAGTCTTACACAAATATGCATCATCACTACAGACGTACGCATATGAATTTATACAAAGTCTACCTCTTATCTCACGCAATAGTTCAATATCAGATAGATATCGAAGTAAGTATATTGTATCTTACTAATATTATAAACGCGGAAGTTTGTGAGTGTGGATGGATGTATGTTTGTTACTCTTTCACACAAAAACTAAAGAATGCATTTTAATAAAACTTATTTTTATAATTTACAAAAATATAGCTTATACATCAGAATAACACATATACTTTAATTTTCATGCGGGTGAAACCGCGGGCAGGACTAAGTTTGTTTTGAATAATTTATTCTAGCTGCATCGTCAGCATGAAATTTTTTTTTCCTATAAAAATATATAAAATGAAAGTAGTTTAAGTTACTCGTTATTACATTAGCAATCTGCGAGTAAAAGTACCGTCAAAATCGGTCTAGCCGTTTCGGAGATTAGCAAGAACAAACACACAGACACATTTTTTTAAAATTAGCGTTTAGTCTTTCAAGTGAATTTTTTAAAAACTAACTAACTTGCAGACGCTTAATACCTATTTGTGTATTTGTTTAAATAGTTACTGGCGCTAATGTACCAGAACTACAGGTACGTAGATGACTTTGTACAAAGTCTATCTCTTATCTCAGTCAGCCAGATATCAAAGTGTATCGTATATCAAATATGCTTAAGGTTGTTTTGTTGATCGATATCTTTATATTGTGAAAGAATCATGTGTCCGCAATTATATCATTAGTTTGTAGTTACCGAAATTGTAAATAATTGCACTATTGTTTTATAAATCACAATCGACCTTATAATTGCAGTAATAAAGACAATTATAAGAAAATTGTACGTGTTTTTAAATATGTACAATTTATATGGAAATTGGTCGAATAATTGTTCCATTAAATTTGAACTTTGTGGACTACGATAAAAATTTTATTAGCAATCAATTTCGATTGTCGAGGTTAAGCAATGTTTGAAAATGTCTTCAAATAAGATGTTCTTCGTTTTAAAGATATCTGTTTTACCAGTACTATTATAATGGTACAATCTGTCGGTCCTTTCCGGAATTATCGTCGGTTATTTCAGACGATACTAATGCTACTGATTTATAATATGGCATTGATTTAGAAACGGTTACGTAAGGAAATAAAAAATAATTTCAAGTCTTCTAGTCTTAATTGGGGTATCCTAAGAGATATGCATTTATTTATATTATATTATTAACCGGGTCTTAATACGAATAATTTTATGGCAAATAAACGTATTTACCTCTCTCGACGTTTTTCACTGTTATTCCAGTCAGGTCGTGACCACAACTAGTACAACCTAGTCGAGATTTGATTCGTGTAAATACCCGGTTAATAATATAAATAATGTATATTATACACGAAAGTTTAAAAAAAGAGATACCCATTGGACATCCGATGAATTTGCTATGGGGCTTGACCGGTATAGTTACGTTGTGAATACAAAGTATTGAAAATTTAAAAATACAATATTATTATATACTGTATTCTGCCTAATTAAATTTAAAAATGAATCTGAAAAAACAACGCTTTCTATTTCTACATCAAGGTTAGTTGGTAGAGAATGCCATATGGCATTAAGCTCGCCTTTTGTACATGTGATTTTGTACAATACAGAATAAAAAAATCTATACATTTGTAAACATGTACAAGCTCATTTGAGAAAAGAATAAGAGCTGAGTTTTTTGTCAGTTCTTCTTACCTCGAAAGAACTCCGAACTGGTGGTAGACTAGACATATCACAAGAGTCTGTAATATACCTAACTGAATAAAGATATTATGATTGATTGATTGATTTCTACAATAACATTTTACTGATTACCTTCGTTATTTATTCCAGATCTTTACTACGTGGAAGACATATCCACGTACCAAGCACTTCACTTCAAGAGGTTCAACGTGGTCACAATCATCACATCACTTTTCTGGAAACAGTCCAGAGAAGCTGTGTTCAAAGGCCGAGATATGGGCAAGTACCCTATTAATTTTTTATGGTATTTGAAATTTTTAGTAGAAGAGTCTTGTTGAGGACGACAGAAGTCCTTGCCATATGGAAAATATTAATTTATTGTATTTTTGGCAACACTATCGAACTAGATGTTCTATAAATTTGTCTGCCTAAATTTGGCGGCAAAAATAGATGAATCCATATTTCATGTATTTGGTACAGCACACTAATTTACTTCCTATGGTCGCGGGTTCGATACCTCGAACGGTAATAATATTTTGTAGTCATGAGTATGATTGTTTGTATCAGTCTGGGTGTTTTCTATGTGTATTATGTACGTACTTACAGAAAATGAATCATAGCATATTATCAGTTGTCTAGTACCCATGGCACAAGCTCTGCTTAGCTTGGGATTAGAAGGCGCCGTGTGATTTGTCCAGGGATATTATTATTATGTATGCCACCAATTAGCTTGATTCATAAGCTGTGTTCCGGTTTTTTGATGATGTATAGTATGTATAAGAGATAACACGGAATTGTAAGAATTTTTATTATTTCTGAAAATGGAATATAAGCATTATTAATTGATAATGTAGTTTCATAGCTCTTTTTTACTAAAGTTTCGAGTTTACCCATAATAAACAAAAAAAAATATTCATTTATCTTTATAACAATAGTAATAGTAGTGTTGTCACAGGTCTGCAAAGTGATATAATTGGTGACGGATTACAAAATGCCGGCGCGTTGTTAATAGAAAATGGCGGGAAACTGTTACAACATACTAAACAAAAAATGAAATCTTTTCTCTTTATAATATTAGTTTAAATGCAAATATATCATAGTAACAGTAGCGCTGTCACAGGTCTACAAAGCGATATAATTGGTGACGGATTACAAAATGGCGGCGCGTTATTAATACAAAATGGCGGGAAACTGTTACAACACTTCAAGCAGTGCGGCCCTGCCGATCGTCTTCCGAATGTGGATATACTCGAGGTTCATTTTTTATTGTTTTTTAATTAGGACTCGGTGGGGATTTGAGAGGTGATTGGGTGCAAGTCGGCGGCGCGTTGCTGGTCGAAAAAGGCGGGAAATTGCTCCAGCATTTTGTTCAGCATGGACCCGGGGATCACTTGCCTAATCTCGAGATTTTGAAGGTTTGTTTTTTTAAATTTGGTTATTACTTCTGTTAGTTTGATTTGTTTGTTGATTTGTATCTGAGACATATTTTCTCATCTCTAAGCAAGTAAACATACTATGATTCTAATAATTCTGTCATTTAAAAGTAAGCACTTAAAGAAAAGTTTTGCTTATTCTACCCATGACAGAACCAAAACTGAAGCCTTTAGGATTCGTTTTAAATATTAAATTTGATGCTAGTTTTATCTGATGAAGATGAGGTGGTTCCATCTTCGGTCTCATCAGACCGAAGATGGAACAACTTGCGGCTATATAAAATGAGTATTCACGTTGGGGTCCATAAATTACGTGAGGTGTTTTTTTAAATTTTCTGTCCCTCCCTCCTCCCCTGGTGAGATGTCGTGAGATTTTATTCAACCCCCTCCCCCATTCCCCAATCTCACGTGAGATTTTCAACTTGTTTTTTCAATTATATTTTTTGATTTTTCAATTGTAAAAAGAAAGAAAAATTGCTTCTTTATTTTATTTATTATATTTTTTGATTTTTCAATTGGATTAAATGGACCAAATCAAAAATGGACAAAGATTTTTTTTTGTGTCAATCAGAAAAAAAATTGCGTATATTTGCCGAGACCCCCGCTCTCCAACGTAAGATTAAATGAGATTTGACTATTTAAACATCTCACGTAATTTATGGACGCCCCTTTTATATGAAACCATTAAATATGTCCTTGGCAGTTAACATATGTGAAGAAATTCAAATATATATTTAAAAAGTTCAAATTTATAAAGTACTAGCTGTTCGTGCGATTTCGTCCGCGTGGAATTTAACTTTATTGTTCTAATTTAAAAGATTTTTTCTAAAAAAATGTAGCCTATGTTACTCGTTATTACATCAAAGCAAAAAAAGGTCCCGTCAAAATTTTTTTGCCGGTACAAACAGACCGACAGACAGACAAAAAATTGTAAAAGGTGTTTTTTTGGTATATGTAGCGTATTTATATTCATGTGCATGTAAAAAACGGTTATTTCAATATTACAATCAGACACTCTCAATTTTATTGATATGTATAGATAATATAATAATTCTCTCTCTCTTTCTGTCTGTCTGTCTGTCAGTCTCTCTCTCTATCGTTCACACACACACACACACACACACACACACGTATTATAATAATAATTATTATTATCTCTAAAATAAATGTAGCCTATGTTACTCGTCTCTCTCTCTCAAAATCGGTTCACACACACACACACACACAGTGTTGTTTTGGTATATGTACCGTATTTATATGCATGTAGTAAAAAACAGCTATTTCAATATTACAAACAGACACTCCAATTTTATTGATATGTATAGATAATATAATAATTCTCTCTCTCTTTCTGTCTGTCTGTCTGTCAGTCTCTCTCTCTATCGTTCACACACACACACACACACAGTATTATAATAATAATTATTATTATCTCTGATCGTCGTACTATTGTTAATTTCACTTGCTTTGATCTCCACGATACAGCCATAGTCTAGTGCGAAGTCATAGGTGGGCTGTACCTTATTTTAAGTTTTTCGAAAATGAAAGTTATTATTCTTATTCTATTCTTTAAATAGTACAAATGTTTGACACTATGAATATTACTATTCCAGCATTTCGGATTGGAGAATGAATACAGACCAGAGACAATGACAAATAAAAATCGTCAGGACTCGCTGTGCACCGTACGTATACATTTATATTATTAAAATTTGTTTCTTTTTTAATGTAACTCGGATGGCAATCTGACTGTTTTAATTACTGATCCAATGGTAAATGGCAATAATATTACCTATACATAGAAAACACGCAGACTCGTCCAAAGAATCAAACACATAAATACAAATGTTTGAGCCACGCGAGGAAGCGAAAATCCCCGACCAACAGAAGTAAAATGGTGTGCTAAACCGATAGAACACCGGACACAGGTCATCCGCACCCATATACCCATTATCATGTAGTTAGTAATAACTAATATACATGTCACAAACTCTTAAATTTCCAGACAGACGCGTCGTAAGACCTGGATGATGCTACTAGAGCGGCACTCACTCGCACCCATACATACAGTATGGACCGAGCGGCGATGTAATAGTAAGGTGTGATATTCAATCCATTGACCCTTCTCTACGGTGTTTAAAATATTCGGTCGAACGCAGCCGTCGATGGACAGACTGCAATGAGAAATTCTCAATGATTACGAAATAAAGGATTTAAAGAAAGTTTTATACAAATCTCAGTGTTTGTTATCGAACTGCTGCCATTACGGCTATCTCAGTGTCATTGAACTCCTCGGGAATGGCTTGACCTATTTTTATGTTTTCTTTTGGAGTATATTTGCTAGGTCTGAGAATAAGTTGTAGGCTATTATTGATACCCTAAGGTAATAACGGTGGTCCTATTCAGATATTTCTAAAATATCCCGCACAACCACATTGTGGAATCACCTTCCAGTAAAGGTATTTCCGAACCGATACAGTATTGAAACCTTCGAAAAAAAAAAAGAGTTTATTACTTTTTAAAACTTACTTGCAATTCCCTTGGTGTTGCGGTTGAGATAAGGTTTTAGATAAGGCAGTGGAACTACAGGGTACGAGGCATGACATCTTAGTCCTCCGGAATGGCAACGCTAGAGTAGTATCACGGACATGGTAACGTGATATCCATGGTGCTGTTCATGTACATAGACGACGGTTATCATTTATAGTGTTTTGTTTGTTTGCCACATCAATTACATAAAAAAGTGCCTTTACTATAAGAAAGTATATCAAAGTACTATTTCCTATGATTGTATCTATTGCCCTAAGGTTGCCTTGAAAAGTTTGATTTCAGAAATAGGTTCGTCTTGTTGTATTTGTACACATATGTTTAGTTTTCTGATTAATTGTACTTATTATTATCATTAACATTGTATAATGTAGATAAAGCATATGCTATCTATCTATCTATTTACCAAATCACAGGGTACGACACACTTGTTCTTAAGAATGGCAACGCTTTAGGGGTACCACTGGCATCACATGATGACGTGATATCCGTTGTGCTGATCATGTATATAGGTGACGGATTGCCTCTTTCAAACAGGGCGGCCATTCCACCATTCTAATTTTTTTATACTACAACGATGGCAAACAAGCATGCGGCCCATCTGGTGGTTAACGGTTATCATAACCTATGGACCTAGTTCAGGGCATGCAATGTTATACCCCTCGTGTTTCAGGCATCTATAGGCTACGGTAATCGTTCACTATCAGATGGGCCGTATGCTTGATTGCTATTGGTACACCGCTACAATGTACAGTTCATTTTATGTAAAATAAAAATTACAGTATCAATGGATCGAATATTACAAATGTAATTCACACATCTATGTAATAATGCACGGATTGGTATTATTCATAATTTACGGCAGAGCTGTCCAAACCATGGGTTGAATTGATGCGGCTCGCAAATTGTTTTTTTTTCTTTATTTTAATAACAAACTTTTTGTAGTGAGATTATAATTAGATTTTTTGTAATCCCAAATGATTTGATAAATAACTAATTTTCTCTTCTGCTCTTATAAGCATGCACAGCGTCTAGCTACTACCAATATTGACGTTGATGTTGATATAATACCTGCATTTTGTTATTACAAATATTTTGCTGCCCCTAAATGGATTTAGTAATTTTTATTGGCACTAGATCCTATCTAGTTTGGACAGCCCTGATTTACGTTATAAAGGGTAGGTGTTTTATAAGAAGTAACATATTTTATACAATAGTTATTTTTAAATTTTCGTGGTTATATTATTAGCCAGGTCTTAACACGAATAATTTTATGGTAAATAAAATTTACCTCTCTCGACATTTCGATTAGGTTGCACTAGCCGTGGCCACGGCTGAATACCTTTGTTTACCATAAAATTATTCGACAATATAAATAATATTTTATACAATGCAATAATATAACATATACGGGTGTACCCAGTTTCTTCTTTAGGGAGGGGCAAGTTCGATTATCTTTTGGGATGCAGGGAGAGTGGAGTCACTTTTAGGCCGGGAATCGATTTTTCTAAACTTAAATCCCACATTTCGTTTAGATGAAATTAATATGTTTTTTATGGAATTGGGAATTATATTGGTTATATTAAATTATACAATATGATACCTAAAGACATTATAAATCTGCCGTTTCATGAATTAAAAAAATATTAAGAAATGTGTATTGAAGAAAGTATAACTGTAAACCATTATTATTTGCAGACTACCTTATATGGCATTAGTTGTTAACATATAACGTGGGATTTTATATTTAAATTATGTTCGACATACACTTCTGAAACGATATGTAAGTTTATATTGTGTTAATTAAATAAATAAATAAATAAATAAACAAATGTAATATTTAAAGATAGAAACTGACTAAAATAATAATAACTTCTTGTTTCTTCTCAACTAAACTAGCTAGCAGCAGAACTGGATGTTGGGATAATGATAAAAAATAAGAGGTGCACAAAAAGCCGAATGGTTCTATTTTAATATATAATTTTGTTTTTAATGCCGAATATATAGAAACAAGTACTATGTTTAGTGGGGGTCAGCTCCCTCTCCTGTCTGGGTATACCCTTTACAACATATCAAACATACTATTGTTATGGGGTTATGGTAACAACATGTATACTAACTTTATATATATATATAGTTAGTTTTTATATTTATAGAAACTAATTAATAAACTAACAAAGTAATATTAATAAAGCACTGAAAATGACAGTCTTGCCTATTTCAATACCAACATGTAAATCTATAACAATTATATTTAATTTAAAAAGTAAATTATTTATTATGTTAAATTGTTATTGTGATAAATATTGGCTATGATAATAATAAAATTGTTAATTTATGTAAGTTGAGATCTTTTGACTGCGATAATACCAAAATTATTAATTTATAATAAATTTAATTTATATATTGTATTTGAGTTAAGAAATTTATTGGTTCTATTCTCTTTTGACTGCGATAATACCAAATTTGTAATTTGTAAAATTGTATTTAATTAAAAAGAAAAACAATTATTAATTGTGTTAAATTATTATCATTAGTATGTTAAATTAAAATATTATTGCGCTGAAGAAAATGTAACTATATATTCATAATAATAGTAACGGCATAATTATTTTAACTGTTTGTAATAATAATTGTTATATTATAAACTGTATTCAATTAGACACAAAATTAAAATGTTATATTGTGGTTATAATAAATTATATGTTAATTATTAAATTTATGGGTGCACTATGATAATGCTGAATTATATTAATAAATATAAAATTATATGTTTTTTGTTCTTTGCTTATCCCACAATCGTATCATGACTGTTAAACTATATTCATAGAAAATGACCACAGAAATGGGTAGACAGATTTATCTGTTCGTTTGTGTGTGTGCCATAACCAGGTGAACCTATGTCACTACGTTGAAATTTCGGAAATTAAATAACTATATATTATAATCAATATTAATTGATTAATTATAATAATAATATGCCTGGACGATTCACACATATTCATCTTTTCTCAAGCTCAACAGAGCTTATGGGTTCCAAACAACTGATATAAATACTTATTTTGTTTAAATACATATATACATAGTTAACACCCAGACCGATACAAACATCATACTCCTGAATACGAATGTTTGTACCGTGCGAGGAATTGAACACGCGACCATCGGAAGTAAAGCGGTGTTTTTAATGGGTAAGAATCCCACATACCCCCTCTTTACCCCTCTGACACGCGGACGGTCTTTGGAAGAATTTTCCACGCGATAAAAAAAGCACTATAGCAAGATCCTTACGCTGTAGATGGTAGGTAATATGACAAACTTTCTAGGATTTGGAAGCTATCCAATACGGGATTTATTATCTGTGATGCAATGACCAATGTTTTTGTTTACAGTTCGCGATATATTCGAACTAATAGTAGTAAATACATAATACATATATACAGGCCCGGACTTACCATTAATCAGAATAGGCTTGCCTATGGGGCCCAGCATCGGTTAGGGCCCCGCGCGCTTAAAATAATATGTTTCATAGTGTGGAAATTTAATTAAAATTGTGAATATTCAATTGGATTGTTGGAAACAATTTTATATTACATTAGCTTTCCGCCCGCTTCGCACAGGAGAACGTGTAAAACTCCCTCTTGAATGACTCTATCTATATTAAAAACTGCACTAAAATCCGTTGTTAAAAGAACGGAAGCGACTTCATTTTATACTATGTAAAGATGTTTTCTGTATTTTTAAAGTAATTGTTTTCTTTATATTTGATAACTTAATTAGAAAATCTGTAGCGTCAATGACTCTTGTAAACAATTGTTATATTTTGTCTATGTTTGTTATAGTAAGTCAATTGAATATTTGCGAGAATATGGTGCTCTTATTTGCTATCGTCTTTGATTTTCCTCGCTTTTTATACAGTCTGGTACAATGACCATATCTATTTTTGTCTCGATACAAATGTAAATATAAATGTAAAATAGCATCACAGATAACATATTAGCATGGAGCGACATATATTCGACATTTTAAAAATTGTGGGCCCCTGTTAATTGTATTGCCAAGGGGCCCCAACATGGTTAATCCGGCCCTGTATATCACTATACGGGAAGCAATTTTTTCAAGTGCCCATGACAGACCGTCTGGTATAAATTTTATTTATTCTATTGTCAGCGGATAGCGTTGTGGGCTAGTTGTCTAGGTACTACACGACTTCAACCCCATAGATACTGTGTTCAAATCTGGTGGACAAAACAAGGAAAACATCGTACAATTAGGAAAAATCACAGGATCTTACCTTTTTTTTTGAGTTCGCGATATTTCGACAGCGTTTCAACCGCCATGATTATGGGTAAACTGATAGATGCAGCGGGTAGATGGTAAATAAACTATTTTATGGACTGACGTATTCGCTACCTTCATACGTATGCGTTTGTTGCTACTAATGGAAGTAAGATCCCGGATTTTTCCTAATTGTACATGTAAGTTATTATCGCGTCTTTAAAACAGTATAAAAATAGTTTTCAATTTGCTTTTTTACTAACATTCGTTAAAGTTCACATATTTTTTTTTTTTTTATTGGGTTGTTTGGGCTATTGTCAGATGTGTAGCACCTGTAGCACTGCGACCTACATAGATCTATTGTGCTCGCCCTTTTCAGAGTTCGCTACCTAGACCCGTCAGGGACAAGAATTGAAGGATATTCTTAGGAGCGATCGTTTTTATCTCCTCGGGAAAGAGTGTAAACTTTCCAAAGGAGATATTTCGTTTATGCATGAGTGGGCTACAACCACATAGGATGTGAAGCGGCGTTTCCTCTTCAGTTTGGCAGAATCTGCAGATACTAGTCGTGCATAGGCCTAGCTTAGCCATATGCTTGTTCAATTTGCAGTGTCCTGTGAGGGCCCTAGTCATCATGCATATGTTGTTTTTACTCAATAGCAGTAATCGATTGGAGTATTTGGTCGAGAAGCCCGATATAAGGTCTTTTGAATGTATTAATCCTGGCATTTCTTGCCAGTGATTCAGTGCTTCTCGTTTGGTTATTAATTTGAGATGTCCCAGTTTTAGGCAACGAGGCACACCACAGAAGGGTTCGGGGCCCAGTTGGACGGTTTTTGCCCCTAACTTTGCCAGATGGTCGGCATTCTCATTGCCTTCAATATTTGAATGCCCGGGGACCCATCTCAGAATAATATTATTTCTGCTTCCTACTTCATTTAGTAGCAGGATACAGTTTCTAATAAGTTTAGAACGGATTTCGTACGAGTTAAGTGCTAGTAGAGCAGCTTGACTGTCCGAATAAATGTATATGTTCTGATTGATGTAGTTGAGGCTTAGGATTACTTCCAGACATCTAATTAAGGCGTAAGTCTCTGCCTGAAAGATTGAGGCGTATTTTCCTAAGCCTATATAGTTGCAGATTTTGGGTTTTACACCACATATTCCACATCCTACATCATCTCCTATTTTGGACCCGTCTGTAAACCAGACTAGGTCATGCTCTGAGTGAGACGGTGTATGGTTATTTTGCCATTCGTCTCTTCCAGATATTTCGATTTTGTAATATTGTACAAAGTTACACTCTGGTGCCATGTTGTCTTCAGGCATTCCCAGAATAGGATCACTCATAATCGAGTCTTGTATAGTTTTTATGGCCAGGGAATACCAAGATATCCTCCTTTGGGAACTTATTCTGAGCATATTGGCTTTCGCCTTTTCCTGTATGAATAAAGGAAGGGGCGTCAAGTCCAATAATGCGTCTAGAGCTGCTCCCGGCGTGGTGCTCATGGCTCCTGTAATAATCAGACAAGCAATTCTCTGTAGGCTGTTTAGCTTGGTGGCGGCTGTGGATTGGAGGGTTTTCCTCCACCAGATAGCGCAGGCATAGGTGGTAAGCGGTCTCACCACTGCTGTGTAAAGCCATAGGGCAATTTTGGGGTTGATTCCCCATCTGGGCCCCGCTACCCGTCGGCTTATACCTAGGGATGTTTTCGCCTTTTGAGTTATGTTGTCTATGTGTGTGTTCCATGTCAGTTTTTGGTCGAAGGTTACGCCCAGGTACTTGACTTCTTTGGAGCACTCTAATATTCTTCCATTTACTTTAGGCATGACAAGTTTGTCAAGTTTCTTCCTTTTTGTAAACGGAACAATTACTGTTTTATCAGGATTTACTGATAATTCATTTTCCTTACACCATTTAACTATGATGTTTAGTGCTCTTTGGATGCGGTCTGATATTGTTGTTGCACAGAACCCTCTGACCATGACTACTAAATCGTCTGCGTAGCCTTGTACCTCAAATTGGTTTTTGGTCATAACATCTAAGAGCTGGTCTACCGTTAGTAGCCACAGCAGTGGCGATAAAACGCCTCCTTGAGGGCATCCTTTGGTAGGTCGGATTTCTAACGTACTATTGTAAAGAGTAGTTTTAATGGTTCGATTTGAGAGCATTGCTTTGATCCATTGAGTGGTGGTTTCATCCACTTTCTTGCGGATGAGTCCCTGTGAGATGGTCTCTATGGGCGTGTTATCAAAAGCACCCTCAATATCGAGAAATGCACATAGAGCTATTTGTTTGTCCTCAAAGGCCTTTTCGACCTTGTCGGTGAGTTCGAGCAAGGCGGTCTCTGTGGAATGTCCCTTGCGGTAGGCATGTTGATTCCTGTGCAGGGGAGCATTTTCGAGGATTGTAGCTCTAATGTGTTGGTCCAGAACCTTTTCCATGGTTTTTATTATGAAAGAGGTTAGGCTTATAGGTCTGTGAGACTTTGGCTGCGAGTAGTCTCTTCGACCGGTTTTCGGTACGTAGGTAACTTTGACCTTCGTTAATGGTTCTGGTATAAAACCCCAGGCAAAGCTGGCTCTAAATATTCTTACCAGATAGGGAGATAGGATGTCAAGCCCTTGTTGTAACAGGGCCGGGAAAATTCCATCTTCTCCCGATGATTTATATGGCTTGAAAGATTTTATAGCCCATATAATTTGTTTTGGTCGAAAAATCCTCGCAGCTCTGTTCCACGCCTCATGGTTGGGCTTTTGTAGATGTGAGCTTGGAGGATTCTCCTTATCTCTTGAGATATGAACCGAACCAGGGAAGTGGGTTGTAGATAGCAGCTGTAGAGTTTCTTCCTCTGATGTCGTATAGGTACCATTGGGCCTTTTCATAAGTCCAATTTGGTTATTTGGCGCCTTGGCAAGCATTTTGTGTAATCCGGATCCTTGGGGAGTCTGAGTTATCTCCTCGCAGAAAGCACGCCATGATGCTCTTTTGGCTTTCCTAATTTCGCAGTAGTATTCCGTTTGGGCTTTACTATATTGGGCCCATTCGAAAGGTCCCTTTTTAGCCCTGTTGGATAATTTGCGAGTTTTCTTCCTCAGCTTTTCTAGACTCTTATTCCACCAGGGTGTTTTACATTTGGCGGTTTTGGTTTTGATGGGACAGTTGTTCTGGTAGGCACTTATTATGCCACTTAGAAGTATGTCCACAGCGAGTTCTAGTTCTAGAGGAGATTTGATACTCTTCGGAAGGTCCGCAATTAGGCTTGTAAGACTGTCTCTGTATTTAGGCCAATCTGTAGCCTTTGGGTTTCTGTAGAGTATGGGGTTTGAGTCTGTTGCAGCCTCAATTGTGAATCTGATGTGCTTGTGATCAGACATGGAGTTCTCATTGCTGACATGCCAATGAGTGATATATTCGGCCAGTTTGTCGGTCGCGAGTGTTATATCTAGTACCTCTTGTCTTGTGGCAGTGACGAACGTCGGTGTGCACCCTGTATTTAGGATTTGAAGACAGTTGGTTAGTATAAAATCATCAAGTGACTTACCTCTGGTGTTGATGTCAGAGCTTCCCCAGTTTGTGTGATGGGCGTTTGCATCGCAGCCCACGAGGAGTTCGGCCTTGTGCTTACGGGCGTATTCCACCACAGGCTGTAGGCCGGTTGTCGGGTCTTTGATGATTTTGTTGTTTTCATCATGTCCAGGTAGGTATGCAGAGCAGACCAGTACTTTTGACCCTGTGCATCCAGGGAAATTGACGAAGGCTGTCACTAGGTCGTCTGTACATAGTTCTGGAACAGTCAGAAAATCTAGTTTCTTATTAAAAAGAATGCATGCTCTAGGTTTAGTGCCAGTGGTATTAAAAAGAATATTACCTGAGGCATTGAGGCCTAAAGGCGTGGCTTTGTTGAGCCATGGCTCTTGTATCAGAGCAAGGTCCAGGTCGTTTTTGCGGAAGAGGTTTTCTATGACCGCTGTTGCTGCCATAGCATGATGTAAGTTGACCTGGACAATGTTGGCTCTGATACATTTCTTGCGTGTGGGCGTGTTAGCAGCTTCCTTTCGCCTTCCCTGTGGGACGTGGGCGTCCCTTTGGGTTGCGATTGGAAGCTGTGGCGCTCCTGCCGCGATCTTTCCGTCCCGTCTTGAAACTGGGGATCCTCGTCTGCGAGGTCCCCTTTGGCTGGGGAAAGCTGCCTCTGGCGGGTTTGGCGTTGGTGTCTACGCCCTTCGCCGCTTCGGATGGTGTGGGTATTTCTGTGGCAGATCTTCCATTACCGTCCGAAGTAGGCTGCTGTGTAGGCGTGGAGATCCCCTTGACCCGGAACAGGACTTTTTTAAAGCCAAGGTTGACTTTATAGTCCTGTGTTTTGAGGAAGTCAACCGAAGGCTCGTCCAGAGATACGGTCAGGACTGTACCGTTCTCTTCAGCCTTACGGTTGAGTATTTTCCACAGTTCGGAATTTAGGCAGTCATTTTGGGACTTCAGCATTCTGAGTGCCTCATCGACCGACCTTGTCTCCGAACTGGGGATGAAGGCCGTTCCAATGGCTGGTTTGGGCATCGCTCTCTCGTCCAACACAGAGAGTTCTGCGTCGGCCCAGGGTTTTAGGGAGGGCGTTATGCTCTCCAGCCATATTTTGGTCGGCTCATTCTGGCAGGTGATTAGCAGCCAACCAGGTTTGAAACTGCAACCTACAAATCGAGGGCCCTTCCCAGCTTCCGTGATCTTGCCAACTTCCCGGAGAACTGAGGAGCGCACCATGCTCATCATTTCGTCCGTCATTGGGGCCGTGTGTCGGATCCCCACTCGGAACGATTTGAGAGCGTCCTTATAGGTTGCAGTTTCCTCCTTTGCGTTTACGTTCGTCCCTGTAGTCGTTACGCGCTGCTTGGGTGCAGGCGTTCGCAACTGGTGGGCCGTATTCGTAGAGCGCTTAGTTGAGCTACTAGTGACACTTGTTGGTGCAAACACCATTGGGCTTGAAGAGCCACCTGGTGTCGCAAGTGCCTGGTATGTGACTCTAGGTGTCTGAGGTACAGTAGGCGCTGGTGACTTTGCAGTCTCCGCTGCCTGGGTACCTTTCCCGGTGGGCGTCGGCTGCGCCACGCGAGGCGCTTTGTGCGTATGCTCCTTTGGGGACACCTCCTCTGACCGTGGGCGCTTGATGGATCTTACCTCTGAGGGCTGGTCTCGCATTGGCTTCCGGCAGAGTTCTAAGGCTTCATCAGCCTTGATGTTGGCGGCTATTAACAGTTTTAGGCGTTTCCGCGCTGCTCCTGTTAACCTCCTTCGTTTTGGTTTTGGCTTTGAGTCCTTTTTGGGCGTTAGACCTAGGTCATCCGTCCCTGTAGGCTCAACAACCATCTCCAAACAGTTTCCGTCATCGGATGAAAGTTCTTGGCGTTCATTTTCGTCCAAGGTACTTCCTTCAAGCAGTTTCTCAATGTCATCGATGATGTCCATATTGTGAGAATATTTAAAAGTCGTCCACTCGATGTCCCACCCTCCTCGGAGCCCGCAAATGGGGATGCCGCAATGGCACCAGGATCTTCTCGAGTGGATCTAGGAGCAGAAAGGTGGCGTCTTTGCGCGACATCGGGAGTTCGGACAACTGCGGCTAGAGAACTTCCACAGTGCCTTACCCCGTCAGCATGGCCGACTACCTTCTCCGAAGAGACCTTCCCACTCCTCGCCGTGCTCCTGTGACGGTAAAGCACTGGACCATTTCCCGAGCAGTGGCTGGCTGCTCAGGCGACCGTTTCGCCAGAAATATGGGCCAAAGGAGGCGTGTTGTCGCCCGGAAGTAACTGCTCCGACCTCCGATTGACTCAACCTCCCAGGATCCCGTCTTCCCCGCTTACGGCGCTCAACTGCGCAGGCCTTAGCGCAGGTAGGTGCAGGAAGCTATTTAAATTTAATAGTATATAGGTAAATATATATAAGTAGGCTATAATTAATTCTGGTGCTTGCCCAGGCACATTTTATTTATAAATACACTATTGATACAATATATATACATATGTGCTGCAGACTCACCTACTAGGTGCAGCTGATTGAAATAAATATGATAGTTTGAAAGAGAAGACGGATATATTAATATAAATATGACATTACTTGTAAGTTATTTTATAATATACATACATATACTGTATACAAAGACCCTCGCTATTTATCCGGGCTTGGGACCGGCAACTTTGGAGGAGCGGATTTTGTGGTCCTCTCCAGCCGAAAGCAGGCTAGGTTCATTCACATATTACCACCACCACACTTATATTCAAGTGGCCGTCAGTTTGTTTGCCATTTTAGTTGTATAAAAAACATGAAGACTACTAAATATGACATGACCTAACTTATATATCGACAAATTACAGACTAATTAAAAACAAACTTATTGTTTTTTAAATTCATTAGTCGGTTTCCATTACAGTCGATGCACGCGCGCAATATATTGACCTCGACGAGCCGCGAATTGTAATCCGAAACAAGCCGACCCCGACACTATAAAACACACTGGTGTGGTACAAGTCCATGAACGGACTCCTTTATCACGTGATTTACTAACTATTGACCAGTATACACACACACAGTGTAGTCCTGCTACGGTCGCTACAGCAAGAATGTTTAGTTTCCAAGTATTTCTATTCAGTTAAAGAGTTTATGGAAACCTAAAATGATTAACTTAAATTTAGAATCTTATTAATATTATAAAAGCGAAAGTTTGTGTGTCTTTCACGCAAAAACTACTGAACGGATTTTGATGAAACTCAACAGTAATATAGCTTATACAGCAGAATAACACATATAGGCTATAAATTAAGAAGATATTATATAATTTTTTATTGTATTGTAAATACATTTAAATTAACTAAGGATACAAAGATCTTAAAAAATAAGTACCTAGTACAATGGCGGAGTGTAAGGGATGAGGGATTTCTTCCAGTCAACCTTTGAATGACTGAAAGAAACTTACTGAATGTTAATTTAATTATGGTCGAATTTCAACCACTGGGTGGCCACTAGTTTATATTAATCTGCATGTTTGGTCTCTCCCAAGGGTGACGTACAAAGATTGATTTTAGTTCTATTATAATACGCTGGTGCTTGTGTCTTAAAGGTCAGTTTTATCGAAAATCACGTTTTATTTATCTTTTACTGGTAGATGCAGTGCCCAGTAAATATATTACTTAGTTTACAATACCTTTAGGATTTAGAATTTATAAATGAACATACTTATTTTCTCTGGGGTTTTTTATAAGTTTGGTATGTCTGTGGCATCTGAATGATGATTGATGCGATTTTTTTATTGAATATTAAAGTGACCGTGATGGTCTTTAGATATATTTTATGAAGAACTGTTTCAAGCTTATTTATTGTTAATTTTATTTTGTATTGGTGGTAATTTGTAATTTCATTATTAACTGACTTCATAGAATAGCATGTTCTATCACTTCCGATTATTCGATTATTTATCCGCGTGTATCTAATGTGTTAAAGTTGACTATACTTTTTAAAATTATATTTCAAATGTCAGATGAAGACTTGATAGTAATGAACATATTTCATATAAACTTTGAAAGTAATATTTATTTACATTTAATCAACAGCTTAAAAAATATATAAATTAAATAGTTTTAAGCTTCTAGTTTTAAAAATGGTAATAATTCCATACAACATTTCATTTCCCCTTTCAACCCCTTACAAGCCTTATTTCGCATTAAATAGTAGCCTATGTCCTTTCGCAGGGTCTAGACTATCTGTGTACCAAATTTAATTTAATAGTTATAAATATTTTAGTACTTTCGGCTTGAAAGGCGACACCCAGACAGACAGACAGAGTTACTTTCGTATTTTTAATGTTAGGATATAGAGAAGAAATGACCGCAGAGTGCTAATATTATTTTTTTTAATTAGGTGTGCATTAAAAATAAATTAAATATTTTTTACACACACTCAAATAGTCAAACCCAATATGATCAAATTTATAATTTAAATTAATTATGGTCCAATTTCGACCATCGGGCGACCGTTAATATAGAAAAATGTATAGCTACATTATAAATAAATTGCATTTACTAATGTTCTGTGCAGTAATATTTTTCTTTTAAGATATTCTTGCCGGCGCGGCGGACCACGAGCGCTCCACTCAAAACACATTTCTTGGCTCGTTACAAACGCTAAATATGCATCTTCTTTTTTTCTTCTTTGACATTTTCCGTGTAAAAAATATAGCTTTATTACCACTGAAAGCGAGTACCAACTATAAAGGTATATTGTGATTTATCTCTCACAAAATTACGTTGTACTGTGGGCTGTACTGAAAATCAGCATTATGCTGAGTTGTGGTCCACATTGACTCTGTTTTGTAATGTGTGTAAATGTTGGTTGTATTTTTATGTCATTATTATTCTGTCAAGACGAGTCGATAAAATTCTATTCTATTCTATATTCCTTTATTAATAGAAATCTAATAGGAAACATGATTAATAAAAGCTTTATTAAGTATCTGAAACGGTTAAGAACCTGAGACACCTGGATCCTGAGTAGGTATCTGGTTAATATTTCTGGCAAAGTGGACTATTTTATGTGAACCATTGCTGGATCATCTCTGGTGGAGTTGTGCAGCAATGGTTCAAATAGTCCAGCCTGATTTTCTTAATAATATTTTTTGTTTTACTAACATTCGCTATAAGAAACAAACAAAGTGGATAAAATTACTTGATATTAGGACGACGCATCGTAAATATTGACGTTAGAATCTCAATTTTTGTCAGCAATTACAAATCATTAGAGGCTGATATTTAGGTATTTAAATTTCACAACTTTGATTAACTTTTGCAGGAAAAAAATTTCAAAGAAGGGTTTTATAAAGCATAGATTACATAAATAAATCCTGAGAATTAATTAAGGTGTAATGTCATACTAGTGGAATCATAGGTGTGCCCTGTAATTTCACTGCCATACCTCACCCATCAAACTGAAGCGTGTAAAGTAAGCTGGTTGCTGGCAGAAAAAGATGAGACAGAGGTACCAATGCACACTATTGTGTATCTTCATACACAATACACGTGTCAAAATATATTATGAGAATTGATACAATTTACTACTGTTATAGATTTATTAGTCTTAACATTAATATATAATCTCTTATCACTATAGGGGTAGTTTAGTTCTTTTCTCATTACTATCAATGTACCTAACGTTAGGTCGAACTACACGCTACCTATAGAAAGTATAGTGGTTACACACGAATCTTCGAAATAGTGAGGTCGAAGAGATCAGGAGGAAAGAGGAAGGAATCAGGAGACTTCTGCGCTTCTGGGAGGACCTTGCTTGTCACTTTACTAATATTTACTCGTATGTGTACCTTTATGTAGACTCTTCTTTGTCATCTTCTAATTCACTTACCTGTAAAAATAAAAACTTGATGCTTATTAATTTTTCACGCAAAAACTACTAAATGGCTTTTAATGCAACAATACAATAATTTAGCTTATACATCAGAATAACACAGAGGCTATAAAATTGATGCGGGGGACACCGCAGCTACAGCCAGTGCGTTGATAATTTGTAAATCTTAAACGTCTTGGAAAATAAAACACAAAAGACAAACAAATTATTACAGAAAAGTGTATACACACGTAACACAAAGCCACTCCATAAGGCCTTCCGCGAGTTTGCAGTGCCATCTGCACTCGCCCCTATCGCCCGGTGAAGCTGTAAAGGCCAGCTGCTGACAGCATTATAGTAGTCCAAAAAAAACTGCAATGACGGGCGATAGAGGAAACAAAAAATAGGCAAAGACAACTCATGATTCTGCGATTTCCCGCGCTAAATCGCGCAGATGATGAGTGAAAGACATGTGTAAATGGAGCTATTGTGTAATTCGAGTTTACCTGTAAACTAGTTATCTCACTGTCCGTATTTACAAGTAATTCTGATAAATATTGGGTTACATGATCTTCTCTGTCAATCACGTCAGTCTCGACATCCTCATAGGTGCTATTCTTCGTATAGGCATCAGCGATATATTTTATTTCACTCACTCTTGAGGGCAGATGTTGTTCCCTTCTCTTTCTATCTAATTCGTGGTTAGAACTATATTGTCTATTGTTAATCATTACGTATTGTTGGGGAGCTTTTGAAATGGTACATAACTAAAAAATATAATTAATATATAACCGTGTTCAGATCACGAATAAACTTAGTTTGCATTACATTAACGTGAAAGTTTTGTAAATATGTATGGATAGATGGAGGGACGGATGTTTGTTACTCTTTCACGCAAAAGCTACTTAACATAGTATATAAATTTCATGCGGGTCAAATCGCCGGCACATTTAGTTTAATATGAAACCAAAAGACAATCGCCAACTTCAATTTTAAAAAATAGACTACAATGACATCTATTTTTTTTATTTACTAACTGATTTTTTTTATAAAATAACTACAGGCGATGTTATTTGCTGATATAGTTAAGTATATAAAACAAACAAAATAAATACTTTTTTAATTATTTAAAATGATTTTAATGAAACTCTACAATAATATAGCTTATATATCAGAATAACACATAGACAATCAATTTCATGCGGGTGACACTACGGTAAAGCTAGTATTACCGATATATAATATATACATTAAAATCCTTACATCAAATTCTATAATACTTACATCAAAATCCACAGTACCGAAACAAGGCTTGCCGTATGCCTCTCTTGGAAAAGTCATGAGTACTGTCATGATTGTAATCCACTCGTAGATGTTATAATTGCACAATGACAAAACGTCATTACTAATAATATGCTATTGAAAAAAAGTGATTTTTTTATAATAGTATGGGAAAGAATTGTTAGTAATTGTTGTAAAATTATTTTCATTTTTTTAAATAACATTTGTACTTACCATTGAAGAGCTAAAAATCAGCTTCTACTTGTCTAAAATATCGATTGCAAATGGTGATAGACAGTAGTATCTTAAATATTTAATGAAACTTGAAGATCATTGTTTTAAAATTAAAACCACTAACGGCTCGTTCATAATGGTATGATAATAATTAATTATAACAATGCAAAATATTAATGGATTATTTAAAATACGATTGCAGATGCCGATGCCGTTTCGGATACAAGCGATCAACGGGTGAACTATACACGCTTATAATTATATAGTTTTTACTAACATTATAGGTAAGAGTGTATTAGTTCAAATAGTCCTTTAACTGAAGAGGCAACCAATATTTACACTATATTTAACGTAGGCCTTAAAATTAGAAATGAACCATAGTTTGTAAATTATTATGTACTGATACACTGATGGGGGAGCTATTTTTTGCGTAACAAACTCTATATTTATATAAGATTTAAAAAAGTAGACTTTAAAAATCATTTGCGTAGGTACCTCAGTTTTACATATTTCAGCTACTAAGCAGCTTGCTTTTTGTAAGATGAGTTTCGTAGTTAGGTATATAAGCCACCACTTACCATCATGGCAGTCAGCTGTTTGCATACGTTACATAAAAAAAAACAAAATCTGCATATTTTCTTCCTACAGCCCTATTGCATAAAACCTAGTCATATAACTTTCCTGATCCTTTAATGCGAATTCCGTTTCCACAAAATTTTCCATTAATGCATTACTGTTTCCTAAATTGTCTTTGGCAACTGCATCAACGTGCAAAGCCATTAAAAAGAAGTAAAAAACACATTCATTTGAAATTGCATAGAAAAGAGGAGAGATTACAATAGTTAACTATGCCAGTAATTTACATTTATAAATGAAAAAACGATGTACACATACCTTTATGGAGTATTGATGTCTGTAGGTATCAAATTTTAGCTTAATATACGTATCTATATCTGATACTGATTTGTTCTTAATTTACAAAACTACTGAACATACTACGAACGTAGTGATTATTTGCTCAGTGCGTAAAATATACATAAGTAGCTATTGACTTTTAAATATGCAAAATAAATACAATATGCTTTTTTTTTTGTTTCGTTCAATAATTTACTTTTAAGATGCAGCAGGCCGTTATAATGGACTGTACCAGAGAACAAAAATCAACGCTGTATTGTGTGCAGCCATAGTTCTTTTTTCGTAGTTTGGGCGCCATATTTTCTTTCTTTATTACTTAAAATTTATAGTCGACTGTGGAAACGGGAGTAAGTACATTCGTTATTTTTTTCTTTTTAACTTACCTTTTGAGAGTCAATTTCTTTTATATAAATCTACAATCATACAACGTAAAATATACTATGAAGTGCATTGATCAAATAATTACTACTTTTTTAGTGTCATTATTATTTAAGCCACTGATTCTATTTTACGTTTTTTGCATAGTTAATATTTTCGATAAAGGAAATTACTGTAGGTAATTATGATTATTTTAATAATATGATAAATTTTTAGAACCAATATAATGACATTGGAATAAACGTGTTGAATTCCTTAAACTGTCTAATTCATTTATATTTCATTACAGACTCATTGGAGTCTATTGGACGTGTCAAAAATAGTAAAAAGGATAAAATGTATAGACTAGAAAACATTCATCTAATATGTTGACTACACACAGATGCGTTGAGAAAATTATCGTAATAATAATTTACCAAGATATTAATTTATCAAAATAGACTTTGTAATTTACCAATATAATAATTTACCAATATAATAATTTACCAAGGTAGACTTTGTAAAAAGTTTATTGTGCCAGTATGTCACATCAGCCTAACCATAGATAAGATAATATTACATCGTTTAACCTGATTCCGTAGGGGGAATCGGGATTGTTAGTAATGTGGACTGATGACTTCAATACCAACAATGTACCATGTCAGGTTGACCTCTACACAGTTCCCCCTGGAAAACAAATATTTGAAATCCAAATTCCTGGTGAATTTGCCACGATGTGCTAACTGATCTGACCTCATGTTCATTTTATCATCCTCTACTGGTGTCCTTCCAGGGTAAACCGTTAGCGCAGGCGGATGCACCATTTCATAATCATCCATTAAAAAAAAATCGACAATAAAAAACAATTCAGTCGCCAAACAGCTTGCTTTGTAAACTGTGCTTTGGCTGAAGGGCAAGGCAATGAAATTATAGGATAAAGAGGTATGACATATTGATTCTCCTGAATAGCAACGCATGAATGGCATCACGGACATCACATAATAACGTGATGTCCTAATTGTGCTGGTCATGTTTATAGGTGACGGAAAGAAGTTACTGGTTCCTTCTTGAATATTATTTCTTATTGTTAAGAAACTTAACTATTTTTAAACTTAATTGTTTTCTAGTTATTTAATATTATTTTTAATTTCATTTGCTTCTTTGGGAAAATTGTTACTTTCATTAATACTATTACTGATATTTTGTCTATATCGCTAATTAATTATAATTGAAAATCACTAGTAAAAATGAGCTGTTCTATCCTTCTGTATGTAGTTAGCATAACATAGTATGATGGCGGCGTCCTATCACGCAACCTTAAAAAAAACCTTATGTCAAATGGTATAACACCAGCAAACAAAACAGCTCCGTCCCAATAATCTACACAACACACTTATTAAAAGGACATTAAGTTCTAAATCCAATGGCATTTATTATATCGGCCGCAATACAACTGATATGTCCGTAAGGTCGATTTTGCGCGCGATCCGAATGATAATGTATGGGATTCAATTGTCTATAAAAGCGATGCGTAGGCGCAGGACATCAGCGAAAGTGGACGAAAATGAAGGTGATTACACGTTTTTTGTGTTTGATTTGTGTTGTGTAGTGATTTGTGTCTATGTTTCATAATCATTGAATATTTTCTAAGAGAAATCATAACATTTTTTTTATTTTTTTTAAAATAAGTACCAAAAATAATTGCGATTGTAGAATTTTTAAATGGATGATAATGGAATTGTGCACCCGCCTATGCTAACGGTATACTCTGGCGGGGCATCAGTGGAAGATGATAGTCAGCCCATCGTGGCAAATTCACCAGGAATTTATCACAATGATTTCCAGGGGAACCGCGTGGAGGTCGACCTGATATTGCTAGCAATGGGGTTATTAGTCCACATTACTAACAATACCTTTCTCCCTGTTCTGTAGCATTGTGAATACAGTTTATCACCAATTCTTCATCCCCAGGAAGGGACAAGTGCTGGACAGGAAATCTCAAAATAAAAATCCACCTTGTCAGTTTAACACAATAGTAGTCTAAATCCACTTCTATATAAGGGAGTTCCAGCCCAGAATTGGGATGGAGTAATGTGGTGGCGTGTGGAAGTGCATTATTAGTATTGGAGAATAGTGGTTCTATTACTAAGGTCGACCTCCGCGGTCCTGCCTTGGAAATGGCATACTATAAAAATCCAGTGTCAATTCCTTGTAAATTAACGGATCTTCGATATGTGTAATCAGCATATTTTTTTTAAATGGAATGGTAAACTCGTCTGCGCTATAGTAAAATATAGGCTGGCGGGACACTAGTGAAAGATGATAGTATGAAAATGAAGGCAGTTCAATATATAACGTATCTGTCGTAGAAAATTCATCCAGGTTTATCTACAATAGTTTCCAGGGTAGTCCGCGTGGAGATCGACCACACATTACTGGCAATGCAACTACTAGTCCCCATTACTACCAATCCCCTCCCAGACAGCTATATTGTTTTTGTAATGGATGATAATGGACATGTTCACACTTCGAAGGAAGGAGATTATCAGTAGTGTGGACTAGGATCCCATTGCTAGCAATGTGCTATGTTAGGTCTACTTCCATGCGGTTTCCCCTGTATACCAAGTGATTTCATCACAATACGCTAACTGATCTGACCTCAATCTCATCTTATCATCCTCCACTGGTACCCCTCCCCCTCTACCCCGCAGGCAGGGGCACCATTCCACTGTTACTCTCTTCACTCTCTCTTAAATATCTGTTAAAGAAAATGTTATACACGGTAGACCATTGGAATATGATAAGATGGGCATGAAGTCAGGTCAATTAGCCCATTGTGACAATTCATTAGAAATTGACCACGGTAGTTTCCACGGTGACCGCGTGGAGGTCGACCTAACATGGTACATTGCTAGCAATATGGCCATAGGGTGAAACGGAATCGTTAATAATGTGATCCTATTCTTAGCAACGTACCGTGTCAAGTTGACCTCTTTAGTTTCCCCTGGAAACCATCGTGCTAAATCACAAGTAATTTAACCATGACATTCTAACTGACCTAACCTCATGTTCATCCTGATATACTCCACTGGTTCCCTGTCAGCGTATACCGTTAGCGCAGGCGGGTGCACCATTTCATTATCATCTATTTAAAAACAAAATGACTTTAACCATGTTTAAAAATGTTATATTTCTATCCAGAAGCTGCTGACTGTGATATTTCTGGCACTGAGTGGTGTATTGGCTGAAGCGCCAGCACCTTATCCTCCCAGTGGATTCAGACCTGCAGGACCTGCTTTTGAGTTACCCCAGAAGCAGACTCAGGTTTGTTATAACTATTTATCATTTTGTATTTAGTATTTTTTTTCCGACGGTCGACAACCTCGGTGGTCTAGCGGTTTAGCACACTGTTTTATTTTAGATGGTCGCGGGTTCGATTCCTCGCGCGGTACAAACATTTGTATTCATGGGTATAATTGTTTGTATCGGTCTGTGTGTTTCCTATGTATATTATAAAAAAAAAATATCGAAGTTATTATACATACAGTTGTCTCGTACCTACCCATAACACAAGCTTTGCTTAGATTGCCTAACAACGTATGCCAGGCTATCTAGTTTTTTTTTAATTTGAATGGCAATTTATTATACATATATATATACATACACATATTAATATACATATATTTATAAAATTAATATAATTAAATTACAATATACTTATATAATTCCAAGTTTATTTTTTCAAAAAAAAATCATGTAAGGTTATTTGTTTGTTCACAGAATGTTCCACAACAACAATATCTACCAGTAGATCCTAGAAGACCGTTAAATCCTAACAATGAGTATGGACCACCTGAAGAAGAAGACGTGTCAGTTCAAGGTTTACCAACGCAGGAGCAGCTACCTATCTTCCAGGGTTCACCAATTAATGGACAGCAATATGTGGGACCAGCCCTGCAAACAGACTTGAGGAATTTGGATGAAAGTTTTCAACAAAGTCAGGTAATTTGTTATTATGAAAACCAATATTACAGAGGAAAATATTTAAAGGTTTTTTGAGTAATGGGAAATCTCAATAATATTGTAGAAGAATATAGAGATATAGAGGTGACTTAGGCGTCTATAGGCTACGGTAACAGTTTACCAAGGGTAACCATTTATCATAGATGGGCCGTATGCTTGTTTGCCACCAACGCAGTATAAAAAAAAGTTAGATAAATTCTCTATATACTAATTACAAAAACATACAGAAAAAACGAATTGTACACCAAATTATATTTGCCCTATTTCAACTCGCCTCATCCAGTTCCAAACTAAGCAGAGCTTGTGTTATGGGTACTAAAAAGTAATAGAAATATTTTTTCTTTTTTTAAAATACATAGGAAACAATAAGACTAACAAAAAATTCTACTCATGAATAAAAATGTTTGAATCGTGCGAGGTACGAATCCACGATCATCGGAAGTTAGGCGGTGTGCCAAACCATTATAGTATACTACAGATGCTGTAAACTCAATAAATTTTATAAATCTTATAAAAAGTTGTCTGCGTGGGTATCTCAGTCTCACCTATTTCACCCGCTAAGCACCTAGCATTGAAAGATGTGTTTCGGTTGTAGGGTGCAGATTAGGCAGTGAAATTATAGCAACGAATCAGTGGTATTACGGGTTCAACTGTTCATGTATGTATAGGACACGGCATACATGAACAGCACTAGACGGTTACCGCTTACCATCAGATGCAAGGTTACTGTTAATCAACCTGTTTGCCAATCCCATTATATAAAAGAAAGAATAATGTGTGGTATTTAATTAGGAAGACAATTGAAGATTAAAAAAAAAGATATACATAACTCCACTGTTGCAATTGTCAAGTTAGTGTTGGATACCAGATATATACTTGACTGACTGACTTGAATTTTCTTCTTTCAACTCAACTCAGATTCCAATACATCCTGGTCTAATATACTATAATCTAATTTACCTTCTAGAATATTTTTGAGTTAATAACTAACGTTTGTCTTCATAATACATATAAATTTTAATTTAATTCGTTCAGTCATTTAGTCGTGGAAAAGTGATGATCAAACATACAGACACGCTCCCGCATTTAAAGTGTTAGTACGCATTCTAGTACTTCAAAATTTCAATTTATTCAGTTTTTGTATTCAATTCAAGTATTAAAATATTGCTATAAAAAGTTTTTTGACATTATGTATTTTTTAACAGTACCAACAGCAACAAGAGAGATACAGAGAGTATGCCAGACAAAAGGACTTGGAAGCTGCACGAGCAAGAAATAACGCTAATCCAACTCCAGCTGTACCCCGGCAATTCGTACCACGTACCACAATTAGCCCAGATAATACATTAACAACAACTGAGGTTCCCACAACAACCGAAACCCTAGACCTAAATGAAGGCGAAACTCTAGAAGACGCAAATTCACCAAAAAAGGCAAATTCATCAGTGGAAATTTCAAAACAAAGAATACAAGAGTATCCTGGTGAATTTTACCTTAGTTCGTTAGCACAATTGAAACTTCAGCCTCAGTTTGTTCCTGTTCAACAATTTGGACAATTACGAGCACCCTTGTATGTTCAACCAACCCAAGATGTTTCTCAACGACAAGTATTAGCAGGTTACGATGCTCAAACTCATTTCGCAGCATTACCATCAGTTTTAGCTCAAAGACAACTTCTTCAACCCCAAGGAGTTGTTCAGAATCAACAGCCATTCCAAAATCCTGGTTTGTTGATTGCACAACAGCCATCTACAGGTTTTGGTCCAAGCCCAGTACAGCCATTAAATCAATATCAGCCCGTGGTACAGCAAGTACAACCGTTTCCACAAATTCAAGCGCAGCCAGCATTTGTTCAGTCGCAACCAGTAAATCCAAATATCTACGGACAACCAAATCCTGACACTGAAGAAGTAGAGATACAATCGTATCAGCCACAAGTTTTTCAACAACCAAATTACCAACCTCAAGAACAACAAAATCTTTTATTGTCGCAAGCTCAATTGAGTTTTCCGACTCAGGACCAGGATAATATAAATCAGCCTCAGTTTGTGGGTCAATTCCCTCAACAACAAAGCCAGTTTCCTCAACAACAAGGCCAGTTTCCACAACAGCCAGCCCAGTTTCCTCAACAACAAGGCCAGTTTCCCCAACAACAGCCAGCCCAGTTCCCTCAACAAGGTTACCAGGGCCAGGATGCGTTTCTTCAAAGTGGCTTGGACGTGAACCAGCAAGGTAATGGGGTTGAAGATAGAGATGAATCAGACAATCAGGATGATTCGGTTACGTCTGTCGCCACCGCCTTTGGCACAAGGTTAGTAGATTTCATATAGAATTTAAATGAAGTACCATGATTTTAAGTCACGTATATATGTTAATAGTGTGTAACAAAGCCCTGTATTAACATATCGGCACCATAATATGATGTTGAATTGCGATCTTATTGATATGCATGTTAGAGTGTTAGTTCATGTTGTCGTGGTCAGGAATATAATGTCTACAACATTGCAGAGTTTCATAGGGAAAAACACAAGTTTTTTCCCAATACCTTGGGATTGGTTATTTTTTTTTATATTAATAACTCTGGATAATTCACACAGCGCTCTAGCGTCTACTCCCAAGTTAAGCAGAGTTTGTATAATGAATACTAGACAACTAATAGATGTACATATGTATTAGTTTCTAAATTATACATAATATGCAAATTTATGATACAAATACTAATCATACTTATGTTTGTACCGTGCTAGAATTCGAACCCGTGACCATCTATAGTAAGGTGTGCTAAACCGTTACGATGTTTTCTTTTTTTTTTATCTCAAGTTTAATTATAATTAATACTATTATAGAACCCAACCTCGTGTGTACAATCGGTACGGAGCGCCAGTCCCTGTACCACGAGCGCAAATAGATCCAGAATATCAAACAACCACGGAATCTGCTGATGAGGTAAAACTCGTAACTTTTACTTTATAAACTATATATAAAGTAAAAGTTAAAATAGGCTTAAATTTAAAGAATGTTTCAATACTCTTTAGTAGTTGAAATAGGTAAGAGATTTTATCATCCAAACTAGAAACCCCAATCAAAGATGATGAAGATGCTCATAGCCTTCATTGATAAATGGATTATCCAAATTTTTTTTTCAATAGCTTGTGGTTTTACCTACGTGAAATTTATAGCCTATGTAATATTCTGATGTATAAGCTATATTACTGTAAAGTTTCATCAAAATCAGTTTAGTAGTTTTCCGTGAAAGAGTAACAAACAAACAACAAATCCATCCATACCAAGAATAGCGTTATTGATAAATGGATTACTCAATTTTCTTATATTTCAAAGCAGTCGTTTCTGTGATCATCCTCGTTCAATCAAACGAACAAACACATAGATACAAGTCCATTGGCTCCTGGCTTTATGTGATTAGTATCATTGTAATTTCATTGACAGGTGAACTGAAGCTTGACTGTGAAATGCGTGGAAACAAACGTAATTTGAATTCATTTTTTAACATTTGCAGGCAAATACTGGAAGTCCAGTTGTAGCGGAAGCGACTGCAGTAGCCAACGGCAGGAGGAAAAATGCCAAATTGAGGTAATTTTTTTAATGTAGAATACGCTAACAGTAAGCTAACAGGCGGGGCAACAGTGAAGAATAATAGGCTGAGCATGGGGTCACGTCATAGTGACAAATTTGCCAGCAATTTACCACGATAGTTTCCAAGTGGAACCGCATAGAGGTCAACCTGATATGGTACGTTCTTAGCAATGTCTCATCTGATACAAAAGCGTATTTGTATCAGTAGTAGTTATGTCTAGTATACATACATAAGTTCTGCTTAGCTCTGCTTTATTCAGAGTTATCATTATTTGTTCCCAGAAGCCGTCGGGTACGTCCGATTTTCACTTTGGACAGATCCGGACATTTGGTGCTGGCGCCCGAACAAAACCAGGCGCAATAATTAGTTAAATATCAACTGTATGACATAGTCACTTAATTACAAACTTACAAACAGAAATCAACCACAAATCCGTAAAAATCCTTTAAGTCGAATCCTATTTATTCAAATTTATATCACTATTTTTGTTCTGATTTTTAATATTTTAGTCTACCTTTATATTGTTTTGTAAGTCTATATAATATATAAGCCAGTCATACGCGTGCTCATGTGATAATTCTTGTACTTTGTCACAATAAACACTCTATTTATGTAATATAAATAATGTTTTGAAGGCCTATAATATCATAATGACAAAGTAATAAAGTGTTTACATATTAAAGTGCGTGTCTGCATAAAGAAAAGTACCAACCTCACAGTTTCCTATTACAATAGGCATAGACAAGTCAGTTCCAAAATAATAATAAATGATTATTTATTAACAAATATCTTGTTTAAATAAATCCCAAACTTTGAATAGAGGATGATATTATAATATTGTCAACAGTAGTTGAATTTGATCATATTTGAGCAAACTTTTAAGTATAAACGTTATTAAGGTTTATAACGTAAAGCCTTAAAGGCACGGCGGTTTGTCAAATTGTGGACAATTTCATTAATATATTTATTTCATAACAAGAAAATCTGTAATTACAGGAATCTAATACACTACCAGGGTTTAACTAGAAATACAATAACACCATAAATACATAACATTAGAACGAAGAAAGTCGGCACACTACTAATAACTAACCAATTTTCCCGAACAAAGTTTACAGGACCCGCAAACATAATTTTCACAGGCTGGAATCTAGAAATTCTACTGGACTCCACTCTAGCAACTTCTGTGGACATTGTTATAGTTTCGTCTTTACTCGAATCAACAGCAGGGCTTTCTTTTATTAACGGTTTAAAAACTTCTATAAAATCTTTTAGAAGCTCAGGCTTCCTAATTTTATTAATCGTTTTACTTGTGATTTCAATCAAATGTGTAGATTTCTTACTTTCAGTACTGAGTTTTAGCATAATATTATCAATAACACGATTATTTACTAAATCACACTGTAACGAATCATCGATTGTTATAATATTGTTCTTATTAGTAAATTCTTTTGCGGTTTCGCTTTTCTCTATTTCCACACGCATTTTATCAGTTTCTGTATTTACATTAGGTATGGGACGTGATAGGTTTTCAATCCAAGGCATCTTTCTTATTAATTCCTTAATAGTTTTTTCTGCCAATGTATTCTCTAATCTTTTCACTGTTAAATCCAAAATTATCACAAGTCTATCCCATAGTTCATGTATGTTTGTTGGATAGTTCAATATTAATTCGTCACAATATATATTGTTTTGTATTTGGTGATCAGGCTTTATTTCATTTGTGTCAGTTTTATTTGTTAAGTTAATTTTCTTTTGAATTTCAGTTATCTTTAGCCCATTGTTCGATATTTCCATATTTGTATGATTGGGTTGATCACCTTTATTTTTTAAACTTAACAAAGATAGATTATTTTGTGATCCAGTTTTAATAACATTATTCACATCTTCAGTACGGTTAAATGCGGAACTAGTTGAAGGATTAATATCTGGAAACAAACTCATATTTATAACTGTATCCAATAAAGTTGGCCTATTGGACAATTTCTTTACAGCTTTATTGATAAAGGGAGAAGGCATGCCGTGAAAGTTGTCTAAATTAACGATATTTTTAGAATTTGATGTTAGAGTGTCTGAATTAAAATTTGAGCTTGTTTTTTCTATAACATAGGTATCATCATCCCTTAAGTTTGTTTTTGAACTGCTTTTAATGCCAATTAACGTTTTATCACTTATTTGATGTACATTAATATTAGTAATGGTTAAGTAACTTTCATTTGAATATTGTGATAACATGCTGTGAGTTGAGATCAAAGCGTTGCTGGGATGTACAGTAGTAGGTGAACTAGTTAAATTTTCTTGAATTAATAATGTCTCCTTTACGTCAGTTGGTTGATCTTTTGACTGTGTATTATAAGTGACGGCAACACTAACATTTAGCACATCCGTTTTATAAGGAGTACCATCAACTGATGTTAGTCTAATAACTGAATTCACAACCTCAAGATTACCAGTATCATTTACACATGTGTCTGTGTTTAATGTTTCAATCAAAGTATTCTGACTTGAATAATTAAAAAAAGATTTTCTAGTACTTGAAGGCGATGAAGTTAAAGATACAGAGTCATTCTCAATCAAATTTATTTCGTCCACTAACAAGGCACGTTCTGAATATAGTAAGTTTTCTTTTTCTATTCCATTTTTTAAGAGCCTTGATTTTGAAACAATATTTGTCATGGAGTTAGAGTAGAGATGTTTCTTAATTTGGAAATTTTTCTTAGGTTTGCAATAATAATTTACAAGGTTTTTTGTTATGTTGTATCGAGGTTTTTTATATTTAAAGTATTTTTTTTTAATTTCAAAAGAAAGTTTATATTTATTTGGTACTTTTTTTGAAATGTTGCACTCATTTCTAGTAATATTCTTATTCCTCCTATGAAATTTACTTGAAGTGAAAATAAGTTCTGGTAGTTTTTTATAATTCGTCCCCATATTGTCTTCTATTGGAATAGAGTATACTTTTTCAAGGTTTTCTGTATCGCCACAATGATTTTCTTCTATGAATATTTCTGTTTCCGGCGTACTTTCTTCTGTATTCGAAAGAGAATTCATATTATCATTACTCTCCAGTGTCTGTAAAGACAATGTTGGTGCTATAGAATTAAATGGTGCTATAAAACTAGCTTGAAGGCTTCTTTTATTACATATCTTTTGTTGTGCTGTGGGTATGTCATCATATGTCTCTTGATATGCAAGGGCTACTATATAAGTCGGTATTATGTTAGGATAACGTGCCGTTGACATCTGCACAACTTTGTTTTTCGATTCAATTTCCTTACCTTGCAATATGTCTTCTATCGGCATTGTTATGTTAAATCTAGAAATCGAAAACAGAATAACAACAGATTGGTAGGGTAGGATTTCTTCTAAATACTATAATAGAATATATATTAAACTACTTTTCTACATGTAGATTATAAAAAAATATAAAAAAATATTTCATTATTTATTATTAAGTAGCGATTTGTCCTTTTACTACACAGAACTATATAATCATAAAGTATTTTAATCAAATAATTAGGATAATTTAAGAAATAGATAGAATATACAATATTATTAAAATATATTTATTTTAGAATTTTATTTATATAAAAATATATATACATAAAGACATTAAAATCCTAAATCCGACACCTTCAAGTATAATCTAGATGAATTTTTAATTGGAATCAACCTGTTAGTTTTATTTAACTTTAAAGGTACTGTGAAACTGGGTTTTAGTATATTTTGTATTATATATACGTAGAGGAAATAGCCAATTACAATCATTGGAATCCACAGCAAAATACAGTATAAGAATGCCTCGCAGAATCTAAACTTTAAACTTTTCCAGTTTCGAATTGAAGACTTAGGCTTTTTGGCATTAGAGGATTTTGTCGAGCAGTATGGATTGCATTCCTCAAAATCTATAGGAATTACAACTGCGCGATTACTTTCTTGCGTAGGTTTTAAAAAACTCGTATGGCCATTTAAATGTTTACTGTTCCCTGATTGTGAAGATTTATTCTGAAAGAAGTTTCCTCTTGAAGTCGGTGGTATTTCTTTTTCATAATCATTACGGCTATTACGAATGTATTCATTCTTTTTATAACATCGATTGCAGAAAAATGCTTGTTGTGGTTTTTTACGGATTGAACTGGTTATATCGAGAAGAGATTTAGATTTTGGCAGAGAACACTGTAATATTTGATTTTCCTTTCCTGTTTTAAAATCTATGATAGCAGAAGTCATATCAGTTACTTTTAATATAGATTCACTATCTATAATGTGATAAGAAGTGCTTCGTTTTGCTAATCTGCTAGTGAACTCTACAGTTTTTTTAGGTTCTTTTGATAATTTTAAACCAGAAAGCTGTGATTTTCTTATACTTTTTGATTTTTTAATTTCCTTTGACTGCGTTTTCTCATTTGAAGATATATGTTTTATATTATTTGTTATTTTATTATTTGTCATTATGTCAGACGTTAAAGGTAATTTCTGACTATTTTGCTTCTTTAAATGATCAATGACTAATTTTTCAGTTGTAGCCACCAAATTTTTTACGACTTCTTTGAGTTCAATTATTTCTCGAGATGTGACTAAATCATTGGTTGTAGTACTACGGTCTAAAAAATTGCAATCATTTTTAATTCCATATAGAGATTTAGTTCTTGAGTTGTTACTTGGAAATATATATTTAGATTGACTCATAGATCCATCGAGAATAGGAATAATATTTGCATATCGTTCAAAAGAAATAGAAATATTTTCTTTGCTTGAATTGTGTTTTTCTAAAGATGTATTGTATAGCATGGTTTCGATATCAGAGATTTTATTTAAACTAATTTTATTTGCATTATCTCCATCATGAGTATTAATATCAGTCGCTGGTTCATTTTCACATACAGGAAAAACATTGATATGTATGTCTAATTTTATATTCTTGTCATTATTAATCTTGGAAAAATATTTAAATATATTATCTAACTCTCCTATTAAATTCTTCTTTTTTGTTAAATCATTATCGGATTTTTTAATGTTTGTATATTGACTAATATTATAAAGTTTACGTAGTAGTTTTTTTCGTTTATATATTCTTCGTTTCTTTTTCAATAGATGATTATTTTTTATATGCTGACAATCTTTAATAGTTCTTTTGTAAATTTGATTATGTCTACGTATGTTAGTTTTTGGCAACTCTACACTTTGTTTTATGGAATCCATAGTCATGGGATCCCTTTGTTTATTTGGAATTTTCATTGTACTAACATTTCTTTTAGTACAAGTAATATCAGTTTCGTAAAACTGTATATTTGACATGCACTTGTTTAATTTAGTTTGTGATACTCTGTAGGATAATTTTGCATCAGTCATAGTATAATTATTATGTTTGTTTTTATAGTTATTATTAGTAATTTTCATGAGATTATGAGCATAAATACTTCTAATAAGGTTTGGCGTAACATCTAAATATCCAATATCCTGTATTTTATATTTATTCAAACTATTTTTATGTACTTCTGTTAGTATGGTCGAATCTGATGCATCGCTTTTATGGACTAGCTTCGGAAAAAATACTATTTGTCCTTTTTTGTTAAATTTACTTTCATTATTTTCTTTACTAAATGTACCGCATTGAAGATTTGGTTTTGAAGATGCTGTTAGTAAATTAAAACTAGATGCAGTAACAAACAATTTATGCATTTTATTTTTAGATGTTTTAAGGATTATTGATTGATGATTGTGACTATTTTTTTTTATTTTACATTTGCTTTTATTCGTTTTAGTGAAGTTAGTTTTCCGCACAGTAAAATTTCTAGGAATGCTTAATGTTGAAATTATATTGACGTGTTTATAAGGAAACGGAATTGTGTTGTAAGATTTTTTTATGCTAGCTTCTGTTTGAGATGAACCACTGAATATAGAGATTGTGTCTTTCTGTTTGTAATATGGATTGGCAATAGCGGAGCACTTTTTATTATTGGATATGTTTTTGTCGTTGTCCATAACATACGTCATACAAGACGAAAGCCTCTTTGTTCTCTTTTTTTCGAGTTTCTGTAATATACAGTTTAAAATATTATCAAATTTCTGTTTCATTTCTTTATCTTCTAATAGATGAGACTTGATCCAATTATTTAAAAGAACTTTAAGGTTCCTCATCATAAGTGAAGTAATATTGATGTTAGTTAAGTTGGGCATCATTACCACGGAGGCTTTTTTACTGTTGTCACCACTTGCGCTAACATCTGGTTCGAATTCTTCAATTGTACCAAACTCTGTATCAACTGCTGAATATTTCGATTTCACCGATAAAGATTTGTGACTTGATTTATACCTTTTACTTCTATAGTATCTCCTTAAAATACAAATATCTGTTTCCAAACTTAAATCTCTTTTAAGTTTGTCATTATGAATATAATATTCTTTAGCTTGAAATAGGTTTTGCTTTATTTGCAGAATAGCACTTTTAGCATAAAGTTGTGATACACCAGAGCATGTCCTAGAATGTGTAAATAGAGTGGTATTGGATTTCTTAAATAGTAGTAATGTATCTTCTCTTTTACACTTATTACTGTTTCCTTTGCCCATATTTTGGATGTTTCTGGTAAGTAAATTTCTTAGTGTTTGTTGTCTTCTGTAAGCAAAAATATTAGTATTCTTCATCTTTTATATTTTTCAAGTCCATTTTGAATTCTATCATTTTCCAGACGTTTAATTAAAAAAAAAATTTAGCATTGGTTGAGACTGTATGTGTTTCAAATGATGATGTTTCATTCATTCATACATCTGATATGAGATTATAGTTGTATTTATTTGTGTTATATATATAGATATTAATGCATATGACATGCAATTTTATTATTATCTGCATTATTTATATAATATTCATATACGGTTACATCATATAAAATATTATTTAGAAACAAAAATATCGATAGTTAGAGGAATTCATTCCATTTCAGTTCCTTGCTATATAATTCTTACCTGATACATATAGTGCTAAGTTTAAAAATAGATAATACTGTGGCATATATTTATAGTCATTATTATTTTTATGTCTTTCCTATAAAACCGTAGCATGTTTAAATTGTAGTACTTAGCAAACATTGTGTATAATAATATCTTATATAGCTAAAATGAATATTTCTTTCATCAATGTAACATATTCTCCTTTCGTCCTTTTATATATATACATACAAGTATCGAGTGCTGGTTCTTTTATCCATACACTCTCATTCATTGCTTCATCCACTTCAAAACTGTCTGATGTTCACTTGCATCCTTCTATTTCAAATTGTTTTCAACGTTCTTTCGTCCAACATTCTTTCTATATAATTAAAAGTGTTGACATGTTTAATTACTTACAATAATGATAATGGCTCAATAATTTTACATAACTGTATCACGATAGATTTTCTTAATTTAATCGGTTTAAAAATTATATTTCACATCAGGTGACTTTAAGAAAGAAAATTTTGTGACTGTCGATTTGACATATTTCTTCTATTGATTGGTAGAAATGAAATCAAGGAAACAGTTCCTAAAAGATTTTTTCTACTTTTGACCCCGGCGATTTGTGTAATACAAGCAAATTTAGCATATTTGCGTAGAATTCGTTCTGCTTGCATTATAAGTCCTTGCGAAAAAAAAGGTTTATGCACTTTTGATCGATATCAAGTACTCTCGAATGCAAGCAGAACGGCACCTAATTTACTGTATTGATCGTTTGCATTATTTCGCCAAGTTACTTTACTAGATGTATACTTTGTACAAACTTCTATGAGTATCTTTGTCGCAATTATTTCATAGCAATCAGTTTCTATGTAAGCTGTGTTTCCGTTGGTGAGAGAAGGCTGTGTAGCGCGATGGTTATCACGTCACCACTGTAGCCTTACATAAGATGTGATAAGGTATTGTAACATAATTTATTATACTATGTAGGTAGTGAGTATACAGGGTGGAATTATTGTATTACTAACAAGTTTATTTGATAATGTGCTACATAGCTTATTAGTAACGTGTACATATAACGTGGAGTCGGAACATGGACTGACTTTACACTAACTTGCACTAACTTAAGTCTATGTTATGTAGAGACGTAAACTAATGGAAGGGCGCCGAGTGTTGACAGAAATATTACAAGTGTAGGCAATAGGTATATCAGTTAAATTAGAGTACGGAGGCATACCATTTGTTATGCCTCCGTACTTGCGAATACTTACGAATGCTAGAGGGCAGTGAGTTCCACAACCTAACGGCCTGGACAGAAAAGGATTTAGAATAGAAGGAAGTGGAATGAGAGGGAAATCTTAGACGGAGATAGTTAACATTACGCGAGGAGTGGCTGTTGTTCTCACTGAGAAATGTGAAACAGTCTTTTAGGTAATAAGGAGTAACTTGGTTAAAAAGAATGCTGTGAAGGAGTGATAGGATGTGTAAGTTGCGACGAAGACGGATAGGGAGCCACTTGAGTTGAGTACGATACTGGAATGGCAACGCAGGGTATTATGGGTGAAACATGATGATACGATGTCTATGGTGTTTTTCGTGTACAAAGGCGACGCGACGCTTGCCATTTATTATCGGGCGGGCTGTTAGCTAGCTTGCCATTCCACTACATTTAATTCAGCGATAATTATTGCCTAATTATGAGTAATTAATTATACCGCAACAAGCGGGTATATTGTAATTTGATCTTCACAATATAGTTATATCATGTTTACAACGCAGTATTCAATTTCGCAAATTACTCGCAGAGTAATATTGTCCGGGAAACTATAGCTACCTACCTGTTTACGTAGTATAAAACAAAGTCAACGGATTTGAATGCAGTTTTCAGCGATTGATAGACAGATTCAAGAGGAAGGTTTATATGTATAATACATGCGTGTTATAGTATAGAACAAGTCGGGATTTTCAGAGATTTCTAATTCTAAAATAGTTTTTTTTTTCTTTCTTGTTTTGAGGAAAGTGTACTAGGATATCACTGTACTCATTTGAGAAATTCTTACATATTTTTTCTTATTTATTATTATTAATGTTTCCTAGTAGTAAATTTAGATGAGGGTTAATGTTAATCATGAAAGAATTTGGTTCAGTAGTTTTAAGTTTATTCGTTACAAACATACAAACATCTTTTCTCAAATATTATTAGGAATAGTAATATATAACTTTAGGATAGTAATTTTTGTCTGTCGAATATCTATTGCCTGATGGTCCTAAATAATAAATTTAACAAAATTAATACGGCTTTCTGGTAATAGAGACTAAAAGATTTGAAATATTTATAAAAGTTTCTGAAAATTTACTATTTTATGAAGACGAAGACCGGAGGGGGGGGGGGGGGTAAGTATCAAATGCTCTTAATGGAAACAGTATAAAAGTTGTTTTTCGAATTTTTCTAATGTATGAGTGCTATTAGGCGCTAAGTTTTTACAAGATACATAGATTATTCAATATATACAGATTATTATAATACATACATTTTTTTAAAGTTATTTTCTATGAATATAACTCACTGCTATAAATATTACAGAAATATATATGTATGTATATATATTGTGTCTGAACTAATTAAATCCAAGACGTTCCAAAAATTTACAGAGCAAATAAATGGATCGAATTAGTTAGGATTACAAGATATTATATTATTTATTGTGAAATTTTGCCGCCAAAACGCCGCTCTTACCAGGGTTGCCAGATGTTTGATATCCTACTGAATTGTTTCCGGTATTTCGAAAAATATCGAAATATTGGCCATTGCTCTGATATTTTTTATATTTGTTTTCGTCAATAAACAATTAAATGGTTATTATGAATACGATGCAATTTCAATTTGGCATGTCACGAAATGCACGGATTACTTAAGGAGAAATATTTTTTATGAATTTTGTTCATTGTTCCAGTATACTATATGGATTTTTTTGTTGCTCAATGATTGTTGATAATGTTACTGTGTAAGTGAAAAAGTACGTCACAATAAAGGGGCTATCCCTATAAGGGGCTATATAAAACATGTTACACGAATATCATGATTTTTGACCCCTTTTCCTATCTTCGTCATTGCTGGCCACAATACTGAGACTCCTCCCTCAATAGTTTAACGTCACAACTTAATTCAATTTAATCGAACCCATTACCATCGGAAGTAAGGCGGTGTGCTAAACCGCTAGACCACAGAGGCCGTCGCCGTGATATAGTAACAATAGATAAATATATAAATCTATTTTTGAATAACCTGAATTTCTTTAGGATTTACGCTATTACATAACATGTATTTAAGTTTATGAATAAATTTTGTTTTACAATTATATATTATATGTTTGTTATGTTGTATACATTTTTTTATTATTATTCTTTATGTTATATAATGTTTAAAAAATTTAAGACATGGCAACCCTGTTTCCACCCTCGTCAGTCTACACCACTGACGTTATCCCATTATTATTCCACTCTTGTGAAAATCAAATTAACAAACTCTGGGTTACTTACCGACTAAAATTCTACTATGAACGTCGAAACGCGTTATATTCGAATCGATTTTGATAATTCTTATAGTAATTTTTTATTTCTTTATCCGTAAAGATAGAATAAAAAATATTTTTTCAAATAAACTTTTTTTTATTTTTTTATTGAGGGGTTTGGGCTATTGTCAGGTGCTAAGATCGAGGAGTATGTTTTAAATACTTTCTTTAAGACATGCTCCTCGATCCGCCGCATAACATGCACATACTAAGTCAATCTTTTACATTAGAACCTGTTATTTCTCTTGTCTGACTCTTGTCTTGTCTATTTTTTTTTGTTGGGGGCTTTCAGCTACTGTTAGGAGCTAAGACCTGTAACACTGCGATCTGTATAGATCTGTTGTGCTCACCCTTATTCGAAGTTCGCTACCTAGACCCGTTAGGGACAAGAATTGAAGGATATTCTTAGTAGCGATGGTTTTTATCTCCTTAGGATAGAGTGTATACTTTCCAAAGGAGATATTTCGTTTATGCATGAGATGCGTAGTAGCGTTTCCTCTTTTGCTTGGCAAAAACCTGCAGATTCTTTGACTAACTCTAAACTTGCGGCGCTACGCGTATAGATAGAATAGAAATAATCTTTATTCAAATAAACTTAATATAAGCACTCTGTTTGTTCTCGGTTACTATTACCACTGATAACATAATATTACATACTATTAATTATTTAATATATAGATCATAATATTAAAAAATAAGTTCGTGAAGCAAAAACTTTGTACTCCTTTTTACGATTATTGCGCGGAACGAGGGGTATGAAATTTCGTATACTATTAGTTTATTGAGAGTGCAGAATTCTGATATTTTTTTAAAATATGTTTAAAAAATGTATTGCTTTAAAACATTCTATCACACACCTAATGTCAAAGCGAGTCGAGGTTTGTTTGTGTGCAGTTCAAAGTAATCTCACAACTCATCAACTCTTTGACACTAGAGCCTTCATAATATTCAACCTTATAATTAAAATTAAGTATGGTCGAATTTCAACCACTGGGCGACCACTATGTATGTTTATTTTTTTTAATATTACAGTTATTATTATTACTAAGTTAAAGTACATGGTCTATAGGTAACAAAACCCACAAAAATCCATCTAAAAGTTTATTGTGTACGAAACACAAATAACACAAATTCCGACCGCAAATTGTGCCCTATTTAAGGTTGCCAACTGTACGGATTTAATCAGGATGTCCCGCTTTCAGACCTCGTGTCCCGTGTGGCAAAGTCACTGTTGGGACATCAATTGTCCCTCTTTGAACGTACTTAATTTTTAACCGACTTCCGATCATAATAGGCTTAGTATATTTGAATTATTATTGATATTATAAACTAGAAAGTGTGAGGGTTACTTGTGGCTCAATATTACTACCCTAATTTAGCACGAAAGAATATCAGTTTACATCAAAAACTGTGCGTTTATTATTTAATTTATACTTACGACTGACTTTCCAGTAACAACGACAAAGTGACAACAACAAAAATCGACATGTTGGGTTCAAATAACTATATATACTGAGTGCAATGTAGGCATATCAAGTTGCGTTCACCGATATGTCGACAGTTGAAAACTTCTGACAATTCCATCTGCGAACAGTCATGGTTGAGTTATTTTATCAATATATTTTTACAAACTGTGCTTACGGTTTCACCCTCATGAAATTTATAGCCTATGTGTTATTCGGATTTATAACCTATTTTACTGTATGTTAATGTAAAGTTTCATTAAAATCCATTCAGTAGTTTTTAACAAACATCCATCTGGATGGATTGGTGTTTATATCCATTTGAATAAAGATTATTCCTATTTGCTCGGTATGTTTGAATCCAACGTGACCGGGAGCGAGCCGACGGAGTCATCTCGTGTTCTCGGAAGTTGCAGTTTGTCGAGAGTTAGACATACATATATATTGACGCATGTATTGTATTGTTGACTACGTTTTACCTTCCGCATTTTCGATCTAAGAAGTACGAAACCTCTAGGGTACAATATTATTTTATTTAATTGGTAAAGTCCGGAAATATTCATTATAACATTTGGTCAACCTAGCTCTACTCGAGCACTCGCATTAAATATTGGAGAGAAAAATGCGAATAATTTGGTTTAGCCTCACACACAATATAAATTCCTGCGTTACAAAACTTTATTGTAGGCCTGTATTTAATATGTGCTTACAATTGTAATTTCGGATGGGGTAGTCAGAGTTTATAAATTTGAAATTAACCGCTAAGTAGAACCCAGTATTGTAGTAATAAATAACAATAACATTAATTCAAAATAAAAAAAACTCACATATTCATGTAAAAATATGTTTTTTACATTAATCATTTTTTTCCTTACGACCAGTTCAATACAGATTCAAATGGAAAGAACTAGTAAAAAATCAACTGCAATTCTTTTTTAGGCCCGTTTGTTATCATTATTAGTTATATAGGTATCTTTTCTTCACTTATATGGGCATGTAATATATAGGAATGAAGACAATATAGTAAAGAAGGTATTATATATTAATATGGATTGTTATAAAGGTATATGAAGGCCGAAAAAGAGATGTATGGATGGATTGTGTGAAAGATGATATAGCAAGAAACGGAGTAAATAACGAGATGACATCTGATACAAATAATTTGAAAATACATGCATATTATACTTCGAAAACACCCAGACTGTATAAACAATCATATTCATAAATACAAATGTTTGTACAGTGCGAGGAATCGAAACCGTGATAATCGGAAGTAAGACCGGGTGCTAAACCGCTAGACCACCGAGGCCGTCATATATGCTATATTTACCCTTGAATTGTTATAGTCTACAAATCAATCTGCCTATCGGCGAAATAGGTGAGGCTGATGCTGGGTACATACCACTGTTTTCTACCTACTACATAAAATATACTTATTCATGAACTTATTAAATATGCTTATTTATAATTCATTTGCCTTTTTAATGCATAAATCGAATTCTCTCAACTGCGAAACATACAATACTTTAGAAGATCTGCATCACATATTAGTAGAGTGTGTCCGAGTATTTAAAACAATCGGCTTGATGTTGGTATACCACGGTGTACTATCTGATCCTGATCGCCAGCAAAATTTTTGTTTTCATAGTACAGTAGTAGATAAGATTAGTAATAAGATACGATGGGACTGGCATTATCATATTATGATAACAGTAAATGTAACTATAAAAAAAAACACATTTCCACTTACCTCTAAATGCCATTTCAACTAACCCGTCCTTATATTAACATACTAACATATACGTAAATAATAAGTGTATCCTCCCTTGAGAGGTCTTCGGTAGGGGTGCACTTAACCTAATTACTAAGATTTGGAACGTTTTGTTTTATGGACCTTTTTCTATCATTGAATTTCGGTGTGTGTGACCTCCATAAAGACGGGACACTTGGATGGTAGATACATTTGTCTTTCCAACTAAGAAATACAGAGAGATAAGTTTTTTTAATTCATAATATTTCTAGATATATGTTTTTTCATAACTAATGCTTCGACCATAATTAATTAAACACCCAGTAAGGCTATAGACAAATTATATTAATGACAAATATTAAAATGTATACCTATTAGTTGTGCCTGCGACTAGTCCTCCTCATGTAATAGTAAACGTGATAAATTTTTATTTGATAAAGAAAAAATATTTAATAACCTAACTCAAAAAAACTAAATAAAGTTATATCGTACTAGCTTCAAAAATTGTGAATTTTCATAAAAAACTTCATCCCCTCTTTTATTTTACGCGTTAAGGCTAAAATTCTTCAATTTGTAATAAACGGCCTAAAAATAGGCCAGTAATCTTATATATAAAATTCTCGTGTCACAGTTTTTGTTCCCATACTCCTCCGAAACGGCTTGACCGATTCTCATGAAATTTTGTGAGCGTATTGAGTAGGTCTGAGAATCGGCCAACATCTATTTTCATCCCCCTAAATGTTAGGGGTAGTCCACCCCAATTTTTTTTTTATTTTAAGGCAAAACAACGTTTGCTAGGACAGCTAGTTATATTATATAATATAATAGGCCACCAATCAAGCTTCTGATTTTAAAAATAACGATTCAAATAATATACTTTTTTAAAAATATTAAATTATTTGACTTTACAAAATGTAATAAATGCCAAAAAATACGTTTCAGACTTCTATTTTTAAAAATAACGATATATATTACAGGCAACCTTTTATCTCCCTTACAAGCCTTATTTCGCATTAAAAAGTAGCCTATTTCCTTTTTCAGGGATTACACTATCTGTATACGAAATTTCATTTGAATAGATTCAGTAGTTTTTGTATGAGAGCGTGACAAACGGAGTTACTTTCGAATATATAATGTTAAGGAAGTAAGGATAATAAATGCTATTAAAATCAGGCAAATTTAAAACTTTCCAAGAACAAACATAAAAGAGTAGAGACTATAAATGATGACCTGGACCATTGCTGTGCTCGCATATCATTTCCACATGGTATATTTCGACAACAGCACAAACTATTGCCAGAAATCTTTTGTTCTGTACCTGCAAAGTTTATTTCACAGTGGATACTTCCTGTTGGCCTTCTGACTATATTAAAAAGCTGAATATACCATCGAATTCTACTAAACTTAAAACAAAGTAGTGAATTGCATACCGCCTTATTTTCGATAGTTGCATATTCGATTTTCGAACTATATATACAAAGATTTGTATTCATAAGTACAATTATCATTATTTGTATTGGTCAGTCATGTCTGGTCGGTCAGGTCTGGATGTTTTCTATGTTTGTTATGTATGTATTTACAAAAGTGTGTGTAGGTATTTCTGTCAGTTAATTAAATGACTCTACTCATTACAAGCTCTGCTTAGTTTAGGATTTTTTAAATGATGTTAATGGAATGGTGCACCTGCCTTAGATGACGTTGACGACGCTGGCGGGGCACCAGTAGAGAATGATAAGATGAGCATGCAGTCAGGTCAAGTAAGGTAAGTTAGCCCATCCTAATGGCAAATTTATCAGAAATTTATCGCGATGGTTTTCCAAGGGAAACCGCGTGGAGGTCAATCTGACATAGTACATGTGGTTATTAGTCCACATTACTATATTTGCGCTAAGTACAGGGTAAAGTGCTTGAAACTACACCGGTACTTAAGAACAGAATGAGGTTGTGTGATCACCCTTAACATTGAGAATGTTAGTCTTCACTGTTTGAGCTCTACGTATCCAACCCATGGATGTATTATATACTATAAACATTAGAAGTTCCATAGACATTAATATTTTATAATTGGCCAGCAAAAAAAATATGAATTTCATAATACATACGGCGAGGAGTGGAACAAAAACTTTGTACTCCTTTTTACTAAAATTGCGTAGAAGGTGGAGCATAAAATTATGCACACTTTTGGTATATATAGAGGAGTGTAAAATGCTATTTTTTTTTAAATTATGCCTAATAAATACATTGAATCAATAAAAAAATATTACACGCACTACCATGTATTTGACATCCACACGCATATATAATTATTTGTTTATAGATAAAGTCTGTGGTCAAATTAAGAAATAATTTTTGGCAATAGAAGTTAATAATGTTCAAACGTATAATTTAAATTAATTATGGTCGACCACTGGGTGACCATTAGTAGTATAATTTTTATAATATTTGACGCCTTCGGTGGTGTAGCGCTTTAATACACCACTTTAATTCCGATTTTTTGCGGGTCATTATAAATGTTTGCACCGTGCGAGGCATCAAGCCTTAAACATTTCTACTATTATTATTATAGCTCTTGGTATTTTCTATGTATATCATGTATGTATTTATAAAAATTGTATTTATCAATTGTCTAATATCCATATCACAAGCTCTTCGTATCTTTCATAATCATTTATTAGTGCCTATAGCACACAATTTAATGTAGGTAACGAAATACGTGACTATACCATTCGCTCTACACGTAACTGAGTCAATTGCGGTGTCAGCACCTCAATTGGGAATAATCGCATAAAGAGCACGATCTCTAGTAAGTTAGCATAATATACATCAATGGTCCGACAAGAACAAAGTTGTTACTGTACCAAAATTGCTTGAATCCACGTGGGACGTTAAACGCATCGATGCATACACCGCAAGCGCGTTGCCGCTTAATTACTGCGACAAAACTTCATCAGTTTTAATAATACAAAACGTAACAATTTTGAATTCAAATTGTCGAATTTGTTCATTGTTGAACACAGTTTTATATTACACAGTTGTTTAAAATTTTATACTTTATATATAAACAGGATATATACTATGATAATATTATTTTTGAGCTCGCAATACTACGACGCTATTATGAAAGTCTTGGTTACAGGTCGACTAGAAGCTTTGAAGGTAGTATATACAGACGCAAATACATATATTTTTTAATGGATGATAATGGAATGGTGCGCTAACAGATCTGACCTCATGTTCATCTAGGTTTACGCTGGCGTGGCAACTTTGGAGGATGATAAGATGAGGTCAGGTCAGTTACCCCTTCGTGAAATTCACCAGGAATTTATCATGATTGTTTCCAGGAGGAACCGCGTAGAGGTCAACCTGACAACAAAGTAGAAAAGTGTGGGTTGTGGGGGTGTAAATGCTGGATCTACTTAATTAATTTTGAATATTCTTTAGCATTTGATAGCCAATTTATCGAGGAAGGTTGTAAGCTATATGATATAACGATACGACCAGTAGGGGCGGATAAAAAAAATGCAAAAACAAGGTATATGTAGCGCAGACAAAGTCGTGAGGGACATATATTATATGTATATTTGTCACAAATAAATACATATATATATACTATATACGTAAGCTGTATAGACTATAAATTCATATCAAGTTTCAGATAAGTTTATGTTTGCTCATATTGAATATACCAACTTCAAATGAAACCGCAGAACTTCATTAGAACGGTTTGCGCGGTAGTTTCTCAATATTGCACGCAATTCCATATTTATTATACGATGCTAATACCTGCAGAGTTACTTGCTTAAGGTATACAATTTTTATTTATTTTTGAGCATGCAATGGTGCGCTCGCCTGCGCTAATGGTATACGTTGGTGGGGCATCAGTGGAGATGATAAGATAAGCAGTCAGGGCATTGTGATGAATTCGCCAGAAATTAACCACTATGGTTCCCAGGGTGACCATGTGAAGGTCGAACTAACATGGTGTAAAATGGGGTCACTTCTCCTCGTTACTAATGCTGTTTATTTCAGTTTTTAGAAGATATTTAAAAAAAGATCCTCGAAAGTTACCTAATATTTGTTTTCGCCAGAGCAGAGGTTCTGATTTCAAACCTGGCTGATAAAAAAAAGAATGTGTCAATTTATATTATACTAAATAAGGAATTAATCCGAGAGGCGGCGGCACCTTGCCACGTCGGATGCAAAATATATCCAGAGTTTATTACAATAAAGATAGTTGACAATGCCTGTGATTACTCCATCTATGATAAAAATCGTGATGGTATGTTTGATTTGTATAAAAAAAATAGTAACAAAATACTTTCCGTAGACCAAAGGCGACAAACAGTGAGTAATGGCATAAATATTAAAATGCGGATGTAAGATAGGTTTTAAATATTTATATAAAAAAGTACGATGGGTATTAGTAGAGGAAATGCCAGAAAGCAGAACGCCTTGACACTAAGAGATCGTAAAACGACACACTTGGCCCGATTTTGCGAACCTTTGTGTGCGGTGTAAGTTACAGCATGCCGCGGAAAAGCAAAAGTTTGGGAGGAACCGCAAAAACGGCTGAGTAGATTTTAATGAAACTTTACAATAATATAGCTTATACCATAACAAAATACATAGTACATAGTTTGCTTGTTAATCCAGTTTCATAAATAGATTCCTAGTTAGTGTTGGTGAATAATAATAATATTCTTGGACAAGTCATAGCGCCATCTAGTCCTGTAATGAAATCCCAAGCCGAACTTCCGTTTCCTATTTAGATTTACAAAAAAAATATTTTCGTTTATACTAACGGATGTACTTAACTATTTTTTTTGTAATAACCTACATAATATAAATAGGAAACATCCAGACCAATACAAAATAATTATACTCATGAATACCAACGTTTGCATTAGAACTGAGACAATCGGCGGTGGACCTCTGGACCATCGAGTCCGAATCTTATGACTTGCGCCATATAAAAAGATGGCGACAAGAGCCAAGATTTTATTTGAGAACTACTTACTAGCTAGAGGTTTCTAGAAGTTTATATGTATTAGCTGAGTTACATACATTGGTAAATGGAACCAAGTTACTGCTTGTTTACTTTAGAACATCTTTCTAGATTAATGACACGGATTAATTCTATATTTTCTTCTGTACTTTAAGCTTTTGCTTTATTTGGATATTTTATGGTTACCATTTACCATCAGGTATTATGGTAAGCGATATATACATGCCTATATACATGAATAGCACAGATATCACGTAATCATGTTTGGGGACTACTGATAAGAGAAATAAAATTCTATTGTAGAAAATAAATGTAAATCTAGAAGTAAATAAATAGATTAATTAATGTATGAAGAATAAAAAAATTAATAAAATAAAATAAATACTGCCTAATCTCTGCCATTACTAAACATGTAGCATAGCGACTGAAATAGATTAGATTGAGATAGTCACGCAGCTAGTTTATTAGATTAGGTTTTAATTTTTTAAATTTTGGTTACTAAGATATGATGTCCTATAATAGGGAATGCAGATGATTTGGTAGCATATTTTTATTGGGTGTTTTGGACTATTGTCAGGTGCTAAGTAATACCTGTTAGTTAATCTTTTACCTCGGAACTTCTCTATCTCTCTCGTCTGACTCTTGTCTATCTAACTATTGTCTTTTCTATTTTTTTCGTTGGGGGGTTTCAGCTACTGTTAGGAGCTAAGACCTGTAACACTGCGTTCTATCTATATCTATTTTGCTCGCCCTTTTTCAAAGTCTGATTACCTAGATCCGGAGGGACATGAATTGAAGGATATTCTTAGTAGCGATGGTTTTTATCTCCTCAGGATAGAGTGTAAACTTTCCAAAGGAGATATTTAATTTATGCATGAGTAGGCTACCTTATTGGATGTGCAGCACGGTATCCTCTTCTGCTTGGCAAAATCTGCAGATTGTTGTTGCTAATTTGCTAATATCTCCATGTGTTTATTCAATTTGCAGTATCCACTGAGTGCACTATTTGTTCGTAGCATATGTATTCTATGGAGTCCATATTTTATTCTAAGGGTACTAGTTCAGGTGGACCCGTGGTAGATATATAAAAAATGAACAACTGAGAAATTCCACTTGTAAATTTGCAACGTATGGTCAGATGCCGAAACTTAGTCAATATATTCGTATTCTACTGTGATGCTTTACTGCAGTGCCTCCTTATGTTGAACTCCTTGGTTTAAGTTTTGGGCGATGAGCGAGCTATTAGCGATCCATTTTGTGGGTTGTAAACTTGTAAAGTTGCTAATATCAGTGACTTTATAATCTATCTGTTCACTTCCAGTGACTCGAAACCTAGAACTTCATCTTCACAAGCTTTCATCCCTACTACAACGCCTTTCCAGATTATTTTTTGAGATAGAAGATAGCCTATATCCTTCCTTGTTGTGAGTCTAATTGCATGTCTAATTTTATTACATTTAGTCGTGGAAAGGTAACAAACAATCGATACTCCTTCGCATTATATAAGTATAGATAATAATAATAACCCTGTAAAAGTCACTATAAACAACATAAATTGAAAAAAGTATACAATATTACAAACGGTAACTGTACATAATGCCACTACTATTTTAATTTAACATCGCTTGCGCTTATGACTTATACATTATGTCACGTGTCGCTTTTTGGTCGGCTGAGCTTATAAAGAAGGAAATAGCCTAGGTAGACTTTGAACGAAGGTTGCATGCATTTCTTACTATTCCTGCCGCTAAGCAGCTTGCTTTATAAGCTGTTTCTTAAAAGATGGTGATAGACCAGTTAACTTACAGGATATAGAGGTGACATCATAGTCCGAGAATGGCAATGCATGAGTGGTAACACCAGCATCACATACTGTCGTGAAAACCGTGACACTGTTCATGTAGGCGACGGTTACCATTTACCATCAGGTGGGCCATTAGCTTCATTATCCAGTTACATAATAAAAAGTCGCGGGTTGAGCTAGTGTTAATTCGATTTCTAGTAGTAATAATAAGAAATCTAGTTTTTTTTTGCACAGCGCCATCTAGTCCTAAGCTATGCAGAGTTTGTGTTATAGGTACTAGACATCTTATAGAAATAATTAATTAATTTTTTTTTGTAAATACACATATGCAAAGTATTTCTAGGTCACAGTATTGAAAAATACAAAAAGATTTTTCAACCAACAATAACAATTGACTATATATTAGTGTGTGTGTTTGTCAAATACATGGTAATGCGTATAATGTTTTTTATTTAGTATAGAATAGAATAAAAAATCATTTATTCAAACAAACTTAATTTAAGCACGATTGAATAGTCATAACAATTTTTTTTATCTACCGCTCATTCGGAAAGCTGTCTCATCACAAGAAGAAGAATTTTTATGCACTGAATGTATTTTTTATGCATAATTAAAAAAATGTATCATTCTGCACTCCGTCTCTATATAAACTCTAAATGTGCGTAATTTCAAACTTACGTCCACGCAAATATCGTGAAAAAGGGGTACAAAGTTTTTGCTTCACATATTAATATATACCTGGATAAAGAGAAATGTTTGAGTCATGCGAGGAATCGTACACGTGACCGTTTGAAATAAAGCGATGTACTAAACCGCTAGACCGCTACAGGTGGTAATAAGTATTTGCGTATATTTTATGTTGGCAACATATTGAACTTACTATATCCAATATCGGAACTCGCCTCGTTATTAGCTTCACACGGTACTTACTGCCGCAATGTAACATACATTGCATTTTGAATTCTATGTACCTTATATATTCTAGTTATATTTGAACGCTTGTAAATTATAGTTATATTGACGGTCGAGTGCCTAATTGGAGTAGATATAAAATTACGTTTGTAGTTTCTATTCTTTTAAATAATATACCAGTCAGTGCCAAAAATATCACAGTCAGGGCTTCTGGAAGAAAGTAATATGAGATTTTTAAACATGGTGAAATACATAGAAATAGGGAGGGGATTGCTGGTATTGTATTGTTTGTAGTAACCATTTCGTTTCAAATAGATGATAATGAAATGGTGCCTGCGCTAATGGTTTACGCTGGCGGGGTACCAGTGGAGGACGATAAGATGAGCATGAGGTCAGGTCAGATAGCCCATAATAACACTTTTACCAAGAATTTATCACGATAGTTTCCAGAGGGAACCGCGTGGAGGTGAAGCTGACATGGTACTATACATTGCTAGCAATGGAGCATTACTAACAATTTCCTTCACCCTTGTAGTTTCTATATTACTAAGTTAAACAGTAAAAAACTTATGTCTGTCTATTAAGTGTTTTTGAAGAAGAAAACAAACAAACACGAAATTATAGGATAAGAGGCATGACATCTTAGTCCTCTAGAATGGCAATGCATGAGTGGTATCACGGATGTCACATGACATCGTGATTAATCTCATGAAAATTAGAAATCATTCCGTTTTAGTAACAGACGGTCTTAGTGCTCTAGCGCTTTTCCACACGGTCGTACTTCTGATAGTCACAGATTCGATTTTTCGGCTTTCTATGTATTTTACGAATTAGTAACAGAATGAGTAACAGACATACTCACAAACTGAGAAATTAATTATCTCGATAGAAACTCCAACTTAGAATTGTTGTTACAATTTGCCACTAATATAGAAAATAACTTTGTGACAAGATGGCGGAAATATGTGCGTAAATCACAGATAGCACAGACAAAAAAATCCATCAGATGGAGTAAGTGTGTTTGTCTTTTTGTGGAACAAGTTAGAAGAGGAAAGCGATCTCTTACAAATCGTTTTTCTCTTACTTGTTTACTTTAATAATAATTTCTAAACTTACTAATATTTGAAACGTGTATATGAAGAACAAACAATATAAATTAAATAAATAAGATTTGATATCAATTTATATGATTAACTAGAGACCCGTACTGACTTCGCACGGGTGTATTACAATCTTTGATATTCTCAGCTTGTTAGAACAATAAACCTTCTTCTTGGTTCACTCTATCTATTGCTGAAAACTGCATTAAAATCCTTTGCGTAATTTAAAAGATATAAGAGAATAGAAAACGCTGGCGACTTTGTTTTATGCTATGTAAAGATTCAATATTACCACATGTATATATGTCTATAATAAAAATAAAGACAGAATTCAGTGACTTCTCCTTTTATTGATATAATGTTCTGTTTTTTTTTTATACTAAACTTACTAACCCAAACTAATATTATAAATACGAAAATGTGTCTAAATGCCAATTTGATATACCTAATTGATGTTACCAAAAATGACGTGAACCGATTATTAAAAAAAATATTCGCAGGTAACATTAAGTAAAAACATAGTGGAGGTCGCTACCGCTTAATCTTATAATTTGTTCCGCGTCATCACACACTTATAGCGTTATCGGTGAGACACTAAATCAAAATATATTGGACCATTTGTGCCGTATCCAAGAGTTATAACCTGTGGTGACGGCACTTGGTTTTCTAATTGGAAAGGTGCATAGATCAGTAGTTATATAACCTTTAAGATATTTTTATTAAGAAAAATAAATATACACAGCGATTTCGGAGTTTTAAAGAATATATAAAAAAGAGCTGTGAAGGAGTGTGAGGACGAGTTACAAAGGGGGACGAGTTGTAAAGGGACCAAAGGTTCGCATCCCCACACCATACTCCTCGAGTAGCGTGTGGGGACACGAAGGCCAATTCCCGGGCTCTATGCTCCTTAGCTGATACTTGTGAGACCCTTATTTTGAGAATAGGAATGTATATGTGGGAAAGAGAAGGAAGCATTATGTCGTCTCTATCGCACACTGCTGGCGTCATGCGAACATTAACCTGTCAACAGCTAGTCAGAACAGCAATGTGTGTCTGGGAGCTAATTAGGAAGAAAAACAGTATAATGAACATTGAGATTCAGCATCCATCGTCTTCATCACCAAACGGGAGGTAGTCCAAATTCGGCCCGCGACCAGCTGGCGCGCGATACGTATATCGTACCCCTAATGCGTTGCCATTCTGTAGAACTAAAGAGTCATGCCTCATTCATTCATTCATTCATGCCTCGTACTCTGTAATTTCACTGTCATTACGCACCCTTCAAGAGAAATACAATACTTGGCGATAAATGAGTAGAATTTTGTAAAAATAGTTTTAAATTTTCGTGTTTATTATTTATAGACCCGGTTAACAATATAAATAATGACTTTGTACAAAGTATACCTTTGTACAAAGACGTACACGTAAATTACAATGGGGGTCAATAAGTCCAGTTACTAACAATCCCCTCCCCCTAACATCCATAATATTTACATGCTATCAACGTCGTTAATTTTATTTTTATCCATTTGTATGAGAAATTACATGAATGACTGTCATTTGTTATGTTAAGAATCGACCTAAAGCATTATAGGCCAAGGGCTCACGTCAATGTTGATTTGGGTGAATGTTAATGTAAACGGACTTACAATAATATAGTTTTTATGATATTAGAATAGGAAAAAAGTAGATGGTCCACCTATTGGTAAGTGGTAAACGTGGCCGTCATATGATACAGCATCACAAATATGACGATATCATTATATCACACATGCACTGCCATTCCCTGTCATTGAAAGTGGTTTAATATTGTCTTTAAATATTATTTATTATTAATTTACTTAGCACGAATCGCACTCAAATTCAAATTCAAATTCAAAAATCATTTATTCATGTAGGACATTTTAGCCGCTTATGAACGTCAAATTTTTACATTATAATTTTATTTTTTCCCTACTGTCCAGTTCGGTATATAGATCCAGTTGAGAAGAACTGGCAAGAAACTCAATTGAATTACTTTTTTTTTAAAGCCAGTTTATTTACAATGTATTTTTATATAGGTGTCTATGTCATATTGCCATGCACACTCGTCATTCAAGTAATCGTTTAGTGAGTAATAGGCTTTGCTCAGTAAATATGATTTAACAGATGTTTTGAATTTATTTAAGGGTAATTCCAACATATCCTTTCGTATCTTATTGTAAATTTTTATACCTATTCCCATAAAAGACCTATTAACTTTTTCTAAACGATACTTGGTTTTAAGTGTGTTTTAAGTAATTTTAAACACGTTCGAAATATGTTATGTTATGGGTACCACATAACTGATACAAATACATAGATTTTTGTAAATACATACATAATATATATAGAAAATACCCGATACTGATACAAATAATCATACTAATGAATACAAATTTTTGTACCGTGCGTGGAATAGAACCCGCGACCATCGGCACTAAGGCGGCGCCGCGGCACCGCCGCGCCGCGGCGCCGCCAGACCACCGAGCCGTCTAAAGGTCGAAATAAGTTTCAGTGTCTGGCTCCTGTACTATAAAGAAAATCTCGGTCCAAATGGGAGGAAACGGTGCGTCAGAAATTAATGAAAGCATCTATGTATGTATGTACGTACATACAAGCTTTGTCATTTGCACAAGATTTGTCACTTTTTATGAAGAATGCAATAAAACTTGGGTTGAACTAATATGAACTTTATGTGACAATATATAAAGCATTATTATATTTTATAATTTGTTATATATACTAGATACATATATATCAAATATATAGAATATACGAGTGTAGACTCTTTCATAGATTATTTTTGTAACGTCATTATCATAATATAGTATAAAAAGTCGCTGTCGCTGTCTGTCCGTCCCTATGTAGGCTAACGGATTTTAAAGCGGTTTTTTTAAATAGATAGCGTGATTCTAGAATCGGTTTATATGTATAATACATGTACACCCGGGCGAAGCGGGGACAAGTAGCTAGTTCTATTATACATCGCTGTCATATTAGTCGCATTTTCTTTTATCTCCGTATTTTTCCTTATAAAACCCTCAATACCTCTCATTCATTAGGTACATCAGATAACTGCGCTTCAACGAGTATATATTTTTTGATCAATTAAAAAAAATGGATATTTTCAATTCCAACATTGATATTTGGCAGTTTATATATTCACACAAAATTCCGAAAAATGTAATTCATAACGTCATGTATTTCAAAGAGCAACACGCAAGTTTCTGTCTCATTCTTCTTGTGATGAGTCTGGGTTCTGAATAAGGTAGAATCAAAATAATATGACTATTCGAAATTGCTTATATTAAGATTATATGAATAAAGATTACTTCTTTTTCTCAACTTAGTTGTATTTTTTTTTGTTTTAGAACTCCGTTTATAAAATTCTTTTCTAATTGGATATGCTTCCACATACTCGTACTACAGAAATTTTATTAAAATCGATTTAGACCGATCGGTTAAATGAAAATTTAGGTTAGTAGTCTAGGTTTTTAAAGCAAGAAACATGTTAACTGTAGGGAATAAAATAACTTGAAAATGATTTTTTAATTAGATTTTGAACGTTACAATCCTTACTAATATTATAAATGCGAAAGTAACTCTGTCTGTCTGTCTGTCTGTCTGTCTCGCTTTCACGCCAAAACTACTGAACCGATTTAAATGAAATTTAGTACGCAGATAGTCTAGACGCCGAGGAAGGACATAGGCTACTTTTTAATGCGTAAAAAGGGTTGTAAGGGGTTCAAAATGGAAATACAAGGTTATCTTTATGCGGTTGAATCCTTATTCGTCATCTTTTCATTTCACTAGCTAACAACCAATCAACACATCGCGTGCGTTTGCGCCATTCGCCATCTTTTCATTTCACTAGCTAACAACCAATCAACTCATCGCGTGCGTTTGCGCCAATAAGGTATCCATCACAGAGAACAAAACCACAGATAACATAATGGAAAACGAAAGATCTTGCCGGAAACATGACGTTGACGTTTAGTGAAAATATTGTTTTTTGACACTTTTTTATGATAAAATCGTATATCGTGTGTATGTGTTTTTTCTTTAAACCTGAAATTGGCCGATTGCGAGACAAATTTGGCTATTTTTTTTATTAATTTGTTTTACGGCTCTGGATACAAGCCCAGTTTAGCCCAACTTAAAGTTTTACAATATAAATTACAAAAATTAAAGTCAATGTCCAATGTTAAATAATAATAAATGTCAAACATTGTTTCCCTGTTCTGAACAACTTAAAAAAAAACTTAATAACAATCACATTTTTCTTCAAATTTTATTATTTACATTTTTTAAAGAATGTTGTGGTGTGGCACTATCCGAAATTAAATTATTTACCCATTTTTGTAGGTTATACAGAAATAATGTGTGGGTGTTTATTTAAAAAGCATTAACACAAAATTAATAAAGTATAGGTATTAATAAATATATGGTTGTTGTATCAAAATAGAATTTTCTTATTTTTCACTAAAATAAAAACTAACTGTCTTTTTTATAAAATAAATGACCTTTTCATTGTGCCATATATTATGGAACTATTTAAATTATTTAGCTGATTGTAAGAACCAAAATGTTGGTTTGTAGATTAAATAATAGTAGATTAATACTGTAAAATTATTATTTGTACGGAAACGATAAAAATATATTTTTGTGCTGCGACAAAAACTAATATTATAAATGTGAAAGTAACTCTGTCTGTCTGTCTCGCTTTCACGCCAAAACTACTGAACCGATTTGAATGAAATTTGGTATACAGATAGTCTAGACCCTGAGAACGGACATAGGCTACTTTTTAATGCGAAAAAAGGGTTGTAAGGGGTTAAAAGGGGGGTGAAAGATTGTATGGAAGAATCGTCATTTTTGAAGCTAGAAGCTTGAAACTTATTTTTGAGGCTGTTGATAATATATAACTAAAAATGACATTCAATGTTTGTAAAAAATTACCCTTAAGGGGGTAAAATAAAATAGGGGATGCAAATTTTTATGTAAATTCGACATTTTTGAAGCTAGAAGCTTGAAACTTATTGTTGAGACTGTTGATTAAATATAAATACATATGACATTCATTGTTTGTAAAAAAATACCCTTAAGGGGGTAAAATAAAATAGGGGATGCATATTTTTATGTAAATTCGACATTTTTGAAGCTAGAAGCTTGAAACTTATTGTTGAGACTGTTGATTAAATATAAATACATATGACATTCATTGTTTCTAAAAAAATACCCTTAAGGGGGTAAAATAAAATAGGGGATGCATATTTTTATGTAAATTCGACATTTTTGAAGCTAGAAGCTTGAAACTTATTGTTGAGACTGTTGATTAAATATAAATACATATGACATTCATTGTTTCTAAAAAAATACCCTTAAGGGGGTAAAATAAAATAGGGGATGCAAGTTTTTATGTAAACACGTCATTTTTGAAGCTAGAAGCTTAAACTTATTGTTGAGACTGTTGATTAAATATAAATACATATGAAATTCATTGTTTGTAAAAAAATTACCCTTAAGGGTAAAATAAAATAGGGGATGCAAGTTTTTATGTAAATTCGTCATTTTTGAAGCTAGAAGCTTAAACTTATTGTTGAGACTGTTGATTAAATATAAATACATATGAAATTCATTGTTTGTAAAAAAAATACCCTTAAGGGGGTAAAATAAAATAGGGGATGCAAGTTTTTATGTAAACACGTCATTTTTGAAGCTAGAAGCTTGAAACTTATTTTTGAGGCTGTGGATTAAATATAAATAAATATGACATTCATTGTTTGTAAAAAAATTACCCTTAAGGGGGTAAAATAAAATAGGGGATGATAGTTATTATGTAAATTCGTAATTTTTTAAACTAGAACGATGATACTATTTTCATTGGTTCTTTTGGGGTAGATTTTTAAATACCCCACTAATGTTATAACTGTGAAAGTAACTCTGTTTGTCTTTCTGTCAGTCTTACGCTCCAAAACAAAATAAAAATTTAAATGAAATTTGGTACACAGTTAGTTTACACCCGGACAAAGAATATAGGGTACTTTTGAATGTGAAAAAAGGATTGTAAGGGGGTTGCAACGGTACGCTGTATGGAAGAATCGTCATTTTTTAAAACTAGAAGTTTGAGACTCATTTTTAGACATTCAATGTTTGTAAAATTTTTACTCTTAGGGGGAGGGGGGTAGTAAAATAAAATAGGGAATGAAAGTTATTGTGGAAATTTGCTGTTTGTGTGGTTGTGGAAGCTAGAACGATTAAACTTTTTTCTTTGTCTTTTTAGAGTTAGTTTATTAAATACCCTACTGATATTATACATGTGAAAGTAACTTTGTCTGTCTGTTTGTCTCGCTTACACGCCAAAAATATTGAACCGATTTAAATTGAAATTTGAAACATACATAGATAGACTAGATCCTGAGAAAGGACATAGGTTACTTTTTAATGTGAAAAAGGGTTGCAAGAGGATTGAAAGGGTAGATCCAAGGTCATATAGATGTATCGTCATGTTTAAAGCTAGAAGCTTGAAATTTATTTTTTAGCCTATTGATTAAATATTTATTTTTATTTTTTATCATTTTTTAAGCTAAAATGATGAAACTTATTTATTTGACTTATATTGTGTTAATTGAGTTAAATATTTTTTCATTATTTACGCGGACGAAGTCGCGGGTACAGCTAGTGTTTCATATGTACAAAAATTTGTATTCATGAGTTGGGATTGTTGTTTGTATCGGTCTGGTATTTTCTATTTACGAAAATATGTATCTATGTATTTATAACAGTAGTCTAGTACCCATAACACAAACTCTGCTTAGGACTAGATTGTCCTGAGGTATTATTATTAAATGTAAATAAACTGGCTTTTAAAAAAAAAGTAATTCAATTGAGTTTCTTGTCAGTTCTTCTCAATTGTATCTATACATATATACCGAACTGGACGGTAGGGAAAAAAATTATAATGTAAAAACTTGACGTTTATAAGCGGCTAAAATGTCCTACATGAATAAATGATTTTGAATTTTGAAGTTTTGAATTATTAATTTGATTTCTATACTAGTTGTTTACCGTTGCTTGTTAGGTTGCTCTAATAATTTTCTTGTAGACGGCGATCAGAGAAGCAGTATAACTTTGACCATTAGAAACCTGATATCGTTGGTACAAAATCTAGAAATATACCTTTCCTTTCAAACGGGAGAAACACTTTAGATTCAGTTCATTGTGACTCGCGTACAAGTTCTGTGCTGGTAATAAAAGTTGCTATATTCAATGGCGAGAGGGCGTTGTTTCGTAGCTTGAGCGTTTTACACTGTGCGATGCGATTTTTAGATTTAAGCCTAAAAATAGACTGGAATTGAATAGAACTAATGTACATTCAAATAAACTTAATACACTTTGGAATGGTCATTTAACATAAAATAAATAATAATAATATAATACAGAATATATAATAATAATAATAATATCCTTATCCCAACCAGTCTGGAACAACATCTCAGACGGTTGGGATTCCGGGGCGGTTATCTCCCGGGAAAGATGCAGAAAGCGGTGCTGTTAGATTCTGCCCGCATTGTACGCCGGTTTCTGTCCCTGGGGCCCTGAACCCCGGCCGATTGTGCTTCTGCCGGGGGTATGTTGCCATCTCCTCTCCTTAAGAGGGGAGATGAGAATTTTTGGGAAAAAAAAAATGAATAATAATATTACATAATATAACAGTCGGTTAGATTCCGGCACGGTACAACATTGGTATTAATAAGTATAATTGTTTGTATCGGTATGGGTATTTTTATGTATTTATTAAAAAAAAAAGTATCTGTGTATTTACATCAGTTGTCAAGTATCCATAACACAAGCTCTGAGCAAACTGAGCTTGGGACTAGATGGCGCTGTGTAAGTTGTCCTGAGATATTATTATTATTCTTCTCTCTATCGTCTCACTCTCTCAGCTTTTGCTGTTTCTTTTTCTAATTATTATTATTATAAGATCCATGAACAATTCACACAGCTCCATCTATTTCCACAGTAAGCAGTCAGTAGTAGCAGTCCGTGTCAGATTGACTTCCATGCGTTTCCCACTTTGGTTTTTTTTCTAATCGTATATTGTAAAAGGACCTTCCACTGAGACGCGAGTGGGTCGGCATGAATACAATCCGCCAAGTGTGAATCGAATTAATGACTAGAGTTCCGTTACGATCATTGATAAATAAAACTTATTACGTAATTATTAATAATAGTCAACAAATACATACAATGACGTCATTGGTGGTTTAGTGAATAAGTACCGCTTTACTTCAAATGAATGCGGGTTGGATCCCTCGCACTCATATTGATCTGGATTGTTTCTGTGTAATATTTAGTATAATATTCACAAAAAATCCAGAACACTAGCTGGTTGCTGCTACTGTTCATATATACAAATGTTTGTATTGAATTAAAATAAAAATTTAATTTCTATAATGACGGTATCTTTACATAGTATAAAATAACGTTGCTTCCGCTGTATACTCGCTCAGATCTTTTAAACTATGCAATAGATTTTAGTGCAGTTGTTAGCAATAGATAGAGTGATTCAAGAGGAAGGTTTATATGTATAATATATGCACTCCCGTGCGAATCCAGGGCAGGTAGCAAGTATAATATAAAGGACTAAATATATTAGTATTGCATGGAGTTTGACTCCGTTATCTTTAGAAACCTTTAGACATAGTCAATCCGCTACACCACTGAGGTTGTGTTTAAACTATTTGTAGGGAATCCTAAAAAGAAATTAAGTCCTCACAATACAATATACGCCATTCGCAAGCCTTGAAAAGTTTTTTGTTCCCAGTTTCAGTGTAATTATGTTGTTCCTATAAAAAAGGCAATACGGACATTTATGATTATTTCCGTTTTCAACCGACTACGAAAGAGTAGGTACATATATATATTAATATTTATGCACTACAATTACAATTAACGAAATCGTACTAAGTTGTATATATGATCAAAGAAAATCTATATATGTATGTCGCGAACAAGCATATGGACCTTCTGATGGTAAACAGTTACTCTAGTCTACGGACGCCTGAAATTCCACGGCTGTCACATTTGCCGACCCTAATATATAAGATATAGTAGATAACTCCTCAGTCTCATCTATTTAAGCCGCCAAGCAGGTTGCTTTGTAACGTATGTTTCGGCTGAAGGGGAGATAAGGCAGTGAAAATACAGGGTATGTTGTCATGACACCTTATTTCTTCTGAATGTATATCAAGAACACCGATGAAAATATATATTTTTATATATAACTGGAATGGCAAATATTCCAGTTATATATAAAAATATACATTTTTTAATGGATGACTTTTTTTTCTGATGGATGAGAATGGTGCATCCGTTTCCGCTAACGGTTTACGCTGGAGGGGCACCAGTGGAGGATGATAGGGTGCATGAGGTCAGGTTAGTTAGCCCCATCTTGGCAAATGGTAATTTACCACGATGATCCAGTGGGAACCGCCTGGAGGTCACCATATTGGTGCGTGTGGGTCTGACATGTTACCATATACCATGTTCAGTAATGTTCATCTTATCATCCTCCACTAGTGCCCCGCCTAACAATTCCCTTCCCCCCAAAGAAATATATATCTTACTTTTGAAAGTGAGCTCATAACACTACTTTCCTATTGCAGTCGGGTAAAAAGGAATCAGTTATACATATATAGGTAGTTGCTCTTGTTTTGTTTTAATACTCTACATATGTTGATAATTACACACAAGTTTAAAATAAAATAAAATTAAAATAAAATAGCCCTTAAGGGTTTAAAATAAAATAGGGTATAAAAGTTTGTATAGACAATCGTTATTTTTTAAGCTAGAACAATGAAACTTTGTTCTTAGGTTATTTGGGTTAGATTATTGAATAATTCCTAAAAAGAAATTAAGTCCCCATTGATTATTCTCCTGAATATTATATTATTCTCATGAAATATTTTGTCCTCATTGAATTATTTATTATTGAATATTTTATTCTTTCTTTATCTGTGGTCAAGCCTAATTTGAATGAAGTCGCCGGTACAGCTAGTATTATATAATCTCTTACAGAAGATAATATCTTCTCATTTTAACTATTGAAAGTGATCTTAAAACACTACCTTCCTATGGCAGTCGGTTAAGAAGGAATTAGTTATACATATATAGCCTTTGTTTTGTTTTAATACTCGTAGGTACACACAAGTAACTGTTATCAATACATCTACATGTTGATAAATATACATTCGTCAGAAATAAACAGTCGTTCAATGTTTGATTTGCAGAAATAAATTTCCTTCCCTGGATATTATAAACAAACAGACACAATTAGCTATACGTAGTTATACCTACATTAAAAAAGTCAAATAGATTTTAGATAGTGTTTAATTTGACGGTCTCGGTGGTTTAGCGGTTTAATATGCCACTTTACTTTCGATGGTCGCGAGTTCGCTTCCTCGCACGGTGCAACATTTTTTATTCATGAATATGATTGTTTGTATCGGTTTGGGTGTTTTCTATGTATGTATTTAAAAATATTTTGATATGATAGATTTAAAACTTAATGTTTTCTTTTATACGTTTTTCTTTTAGGTCTCATTATTTAATGAAATTAACTTAAAATCACTTCAAGGTATGCTGTACTGTTAAAAAAGTATCAAAGTCGGACCTGTATGTAAAGTTATGTGTGCTCTATCTTAACTAATGCTTTAATCAATACTTTATTATCAGCAGCTTCTTACTCGCGATTACACATATCCTTAAGTTAAGATACTGAGATGTTTAAAAATTGCCTTTTAATATAAAAACAAGTGATAAGATCAAAAAATTCTTCCAAGCAATATTTTAACTCACCATACATCTTGAGTGTGTAATAACAGCCTAAAAAGTAGAGAATTTAACAAAAAAAATCTGATACTACCAATTGGGTAAGAAATACCTGTAATAATTGCTGGCAACACCGAGCTGTCATAACGAGCGCTTTGTAGCCGCGACGTATAATTTAAATCAATAAAACGACCGACAGAGGACTACTTAAGGAAAGAGTTGCAAATTAATGTTTAATGATACTCACCCTTAACTCAGGGTTGCTAGTCATACTAAATATTTATATACTATTTAAACTATACACATATAACATTTTGTTATAAACTAGTGGCGCCCACGACATCGTACGCGTGTATATCGTCATCTATTGATGAATAAACGAACACTAACAATAAAAAACTATCTAATACAACTCGATCTATTCTGCCTCGGTGGTCTAGCGGTTTAACACACCGCTTTACTGATGGTCGCAAGTTCGATTCCTCGCACTGTACTATATGAGTATGATTGTTTGGTTTGGATTGTTTGATAATAATAATCTCAGGACAATTCACAGAGCGCCATCTAGACCCAAGTTAAGCTAGCTGAAGCTTATGCTATGACTACTAGATAACTGATACAAATACATAGATATTTTTTTTCGCAAATACATACATATTATACATAGAAAACACCCAGACCGATACAAACAATCATACTCATGAATAATAATGTTTGTGCCGTGCGAGGAATCGAATCCGCCACCATCGGATGTAAAGCGGTGTGCTAGACCGCTATACCACCGAGGTTGTTTGGATGTTTTCTATGTATATTATAAATGTATATACTGCTGTATCTCACCCAAAACACATCTTATAAAGCAAGCGGCATGCATAAACGAAATATTTACGCTCTATCTTCAGGAGATAAAAAGCATCGCTGCTAAAAATATCCTTTAATTCTTGTCCCTGACGGGCGTAGGTAGCGAACTCTGAAAAAGGGCGAGTACAATAGATCTGTAGGTCGCAGTGCTACAGGTCCAAGCACCTGACAATAGCCCAAACATCCCAATAAAAGAATGTAACGGTCCCTAACTTTGTTATTTTAGTCAGTTTTCTTTAATAATTTTTGTCAACCCTGAACTACCGTCCGTTGGTCCATAAAAACGATTGATGGTGCCTTAACAGCTAAAAAATTAACCACTGTAACGCGACGCAATCAAACGATTTTGCGCTGTACAATTTTAGTAGCACTTAAAAATATTATAAAGGAATAAAATTAAAACAGTACAATGACGTGGATTGTTATTTTTGTACAACATAGTTGGCCTTAACTATAAAGCGTATAACTAATATAAACAAAATAAGCGTATAACTAAGTAGATCAGTGTTACCCAACCACTTTAGGTTAACACTTAACTTTTTTTAAAAACACACAAGTCTTTTGCTCATTCCTCTTGTGATGAATTTGCGTTCCGAATGAGTAGTAGAATAAAAGTTGTCACTATTAAAAAGTCCTTGTTTAAAGTTTATTAGATTAAAGCTTATTTCTATTTCTAAAATTCTTATGCACCTCGCCCCTATGAATATAATATGTATGTTATATCCATAGAGGCGGGGTGCATAAGAATTTTAGATTTATAACATTGAAAAATTAAATTGAAATAATAGTTTTTTAGGATGAAATCAGTACGTAATTGTTAATAAAATCGTAAGTAAATTTTCAAAGCATATAATGAAGAATTGAAATTTTCAAATTGCTCTCGCTTAACAATCAAATTACCAACCTGCGGGGCATGGGCCCCGTGTTGGGAAACAATGTACTACATCAAAAGCCATCAAGATTTCTTTATTTAATCAATGATGGTAGTCTACCAGTCTAGAACTCCAGTAAGTTCTATACTAGAACTAATAGAACTTGATGATGTAAAACTGCACTAGCCCTCCTATTAAATTTGGCTGGGCTGCACTAGCAGGTTCCAACCAGATTTGGCTGGGAACCAGGCTGGGCAGCGAAAGAAACACGAGCGGTGAAGGTGAGTGTTGGCAAGGGGAATGGGGCCCCTTAAACCTACATCCGAGTCACAAGTCCGGGACCTGCTAGGAGTTTCCATCTCTGCCACATGGGCCCGGCAGCAGCACGGTGAATCCATGGAATAGTAAGTTTGTTTGTTTATCTCTTTCTAGAAGAGAGAGTGTTTAAATTGTTAAAAAATAACCCGCGCTTTCATCCGTAGTCTATTTACCTACTTTGAAAGAAATCGTTACTGATTTCAATTCCTCATCCACTGCAACGCATCTCGTTATCCTTTTTACCTTTTTTATGTTCTTTTTTTGTGACTTTATCTGCTTCTGTGTGATAAAAGATGGATACGATCCTCGTAATCTAGCTTCGTGCCAAATAATTATGTATAATTATGTAATAGGTATTATGTTATCTGTGGTATATTTAAGATCTATTTGGTTGTTGTTTATTTGTGACTATATATAGATAGACAGACAGACATACTTCCGTATTTATAACATTAGTAGGTAGGTATATTAAAAAATAGTGTATTGTAATATCCAGTAGAATTTTATTTAAAAAAAGCGGCTAAAAATAAGTATCCATTAGGCCGACTCTTTCTCTTAATTATTTTTACTTCAAAAGCAATAAATCACAAAGACACGATATCCAGTTTAAAAGGCGAAAACACAAGATTTTCAGTACGAACCAAACTTTAAATTGGCTTTCGATAATTCGCCGACTTGGTAAAAGTTGAACAATTTTTTTTTAATCCCGCCCGCATTCTAAAATAAACCTTAATACAAAGTCACAAGAGTCAATGCAAATGAACGAATACGTTGGTATTGATCAGTGCGTAAAGTTATACCAACTGACAGAATAAACTCATCGAAATTAAGTTAAACTTTTAAACTTCATTATTGTTTATGTCTTAAGAGTGAGTTTTGCTTGTACAGTACCTACAATGGCTGCAAAATTATGTTTGTGGTTGTGTATGACTGATTTACTTGACTCGACGAATGATGGATAGACGGAAGTTCAGACGAACAATTTTGTTAGTACACTTACTTTGACATAAGTAATGATATTTTGTTCATTTATGGACTCTTTTCAACCAACTACCAAAAAGAGTATAACCTTTATTCGACGTAATATTTTATGCGTTTGTGTTATGGTACCTATATCATAAGAAAAAATAGGTATCAGCATATATATTTTTACATTTAAAAATAGTATTTACCATTTAAACATACGAAGTCTATAAAATCAAAGCCAAGTAAACGGTACTGAGTAGTAAAATAATTTATTTTTACTCTGTAGTCAAATATGGAGGGAGTTTTATTCGCATAGAAATCTAATTTTGAATATGGAATAACAATGTCGTGGTAACGACGATATTCCAAATTCAAATTTATATAAAAATTCATATTAAAAAAGTACAGTGATTCCTGGATAAGTGAGTAACCTCTATTATTGAGAATGCATGGGAAGATGCAAGAGAAATGCAATGAGTTGCAATGAGGTCCTGGTACTTTTTTATTGAATAACTTGTTAATGGAACTTTTGAGCCTGGTAAAATAGAGATTTGAATTCTATGATATTTTCGATGTTTATCTCTATAATTGGGTCTATGTAGGTACATATATAAGTGAGACAAATCAGATTTGGACAAATTTTGACACGTTTGTTTACAAACATTTGAATGTCTTTCGCACATAGTTTGTTTGTCAGTACTATTTCAGGTTTTGATCTAAAAACAAGGAAATAAAAATTAGAATAAAGAGTTTAGAATTTTTATTTTGTTAGTAGTTAGTACATCAAGTGGGCGGTTAGTTTTTTGCCATTCGATTTATACAAAAAAGATAAGCATCACAAGCTTATTTTTTAAGAATAAATAATAATTCCCGCGTATTTTAATTTGGAATCTTATTACATTCCATTGCAACGTGTATATACCTACCTACATTTATTATACAATTGCATTCTCGTTCCCTATCTTGCATTCTATTTTATCTCATATTGAATGTTCCTTTTCGAATCTGACGGCTCTGAATTCTAATAAAGGCGGTTAAACGATCTCTCGCTGCCGACTCAAGTGATATAGTGTATCTGTGAAGGACTATATAAGAAAACTAGGGTTCAATTTAGTCGAAATTCAGATTAATATTGTTGAAACTGATAAATAACCACTATACCACCGTGGTACTGCACTCACTGGACCCTACTTTCTGCTGCGTGCTGCTACACCGACGGCAATGTACCTGTCCCGCCTACACTACGCCACCATGGAGCAGGACATTGTCGACTACCTACGGACCAGGAGTAACCTGACATTGAGGGTGACGGAACTGGAGTCATATCACGAGTTTCAAGGTATTTGTGGCTCGAGTTCCCACCAACATGCTGCCAACCTTCATGGGAGGACTACTGGCCAAAGGGGGTGGTATATCGGCGCTACCGTGTCAAATTGCCGTCATGAGTGCTGTGACCACAGAGACTATATTTAATATTATTTTATATGTATGTTAGTCTATAAGTAATAAACTATGCCATGAAGCCTGAGTTAAATAAATAAATAAAATAAAAAAATACACATATTTAAGAGTATTTGTTGCCGCGCCTCTGATTGATCCCCCGTCCAATTAAAACGGAGATCAAAATTGCGAAGATCTGAGCTGAAATTCGAACTCCTAGCGGTGTCCTCAGACTATAGACTATATATACAGTACTGACAACTGTTTTCAGAGTCCTGGGGGCGTATTATGAACTCTTTAAAATCCAGTCAGTTCAGTTTACGGCCTTAAACTGAATGGGAATATGAGTTCATAATACGCCCCCTGTTGTGACAGTCCTAAGCTTGGTTTTTACTCCCAAGCGGCATTTATTTATTTATTTATTAACAAATAATATAATTAGGAGCGTGTAGTTCGGTACAAACACTATGTATGCCTAAAAGATAAATTATATTGACGCATTCAATATACGCTAGATAAGGTTATATAATAAAAAGTAAACTAAATAAAAATAATATAATTATTATTTTATACATTAAAATCCGTTGCGTAATTTAATAGACATAATCGAGCAGATAGCGGCAGTGATTTTGTTTTATATAAAGATGCAGAAATCTAAATGAAAATGCAGCAAGCAACTCGCTTCCAGCCCGACTGTCATGTGCATTGTCATATGACAGTCGGGCTGGTAGCGAGTTTGAAAATTGAGAATTGTCTCAATTTTCAAATAATGTTAAAGGGAAAGAAAATATTCTTCTATCAAAATACATTTCCCAGTACTACGCGCGTGTCATAGTAAGTTTCCAGCAATAAATCTACAAAGTTTTATCGCAATGGGATGAACGGTATGGCAACGCGCAAAATACGAACAAACAAACAAATAAATATTGTTTTTTTTACATAACAAGGAATGGCAAACAAATGGCCCACCTAATGGTAAGTGGTAACTGTCGACATAGCCATTGTCATGCGATTTCAATGGATTTGGATATGTGTAAATTACAAAATTCACTATTTCATACTTACTGTATTAATTCTGTAAAGAACGTGGGTTTCTTTTTAAAACAAATAATATTGTCCGATATATATTTTTTTATTTTTTTCCTAAAATATGTTACACAGAAACATAATTGCCGTCCAGTTACGCTTACACCAAACTGGAATATCGACCGCGCATGCCAACACTTTAAAAATGCATTTAATCGAAGTGACCGAAGCCCATGTCCTCATCTTCTGATTCAGACTCTTCCTTCTTCGTTTCCTTCTCTTCTTTCTTATCGTCAGCAGCGGCAGTGGCGGACGCGGCGCCATAGTATATTTGTAGGGATATATTTATAAGAATGAGAAGAATAACTTTTATTTCAGAAAACTTAAGTAACATTTTATCTATGACTTCATACTAGGCTATACCTGTATATATATATAATTGTATATGTATTATAATAAATTTATCACTAATAATATTTGCACCGTCAACAACTTACCCCTGCATCACTCATGGTTGCCTGGTAGAAACGTTTCGTTTCGTTTACGTGCCGTTACAAGTTGTTAAGTCTGCCATATGTACTTTTATGTCTGTATTGTATGCATTAAAGTTATATAAATAACTTATTATGCTGTTAAAGCTTTTATTGCGCCTTTAATTACTACCATCACTGGCAACACCGACCATAGCCTCGGTGGTCTAGCGGTTTAGCACACCGCTTTACTTCCGATGGTCGTGGGTTCGATTCTTCGCACGGTGCAAACATTTTGTATTCATGAGTACGATTGTTTGTATCGGCCTGAGTGTTTTCTGTGTATATTATGTATGTATTTACAAAAAAATCTAAGTAATTATATCAGTTGTCTAGTACCCATAATAATATCTGTTTACCGTGGGACTAGATGGCGCTGTGTTAATTGTCCTTTCATTTATTCATAACAATAATTATTGTGTTGAATTTCAAAGTACAAAATTAAATAATCTAATTCTAAAATAATAATGTCAAAATAATAATAATACCAATAACAATAAAGTCAACAATCGTAATATCAATAATAATTTCCAAATCCAGCCACAGTAACGGTCATTCATTAAAAAATTCGTCAGCGAAGTAAAATCATTTTTTTAATAAATATTTTTTAAGTTTAGTTTTGATATTGTTTTTATAAATAGCATCTTTTAAATCACTAGGCAATCTATTAAATAGTTTTACAGACTGATAACGTGCACTGTGTTTAACAACCTCTAATGTAGGTACTACCTTGGGTATAATATTTTTTCTTCTTGTGCATTCTCTTCTGCGCTTTCAAATTCAGTTATGTGTTTCGCCAAGTATGTATATAATGTTTATATATATAAACAGGGCACAGTCAATATTCCCAACTCAACAAAATGTGCTTTACAGTGCTCTCGTTGTTTTTAAACGTAGCACAATTCATTTGGACCGTTTTTATAAATGCCTTCTGTATATTGTAATTATAGTTACTACCCCAAAACATAATGCTTGGATTCGATAAGTGCATGATACACTTTCTTAAGATGTTTAATGTCAACTTCATCTAGTAAACTTCTGAGAACATAACACGTAGAGCTTATTTTGCGTTCTATCTCTGTCATTTCATGTTTCCAGTTTATGTAACAGTCTATATACACTCCTAGATATGTCCAAAGTTATTTATTATTATTTATTACAGCGCCCTACACACAGTTCCATACAGTTCCACAGACATAAAAAAGAAATTTAGATTGTTATACAGTTAGTGCAAAGCCTTTTTCGAGATAGAACACAGAACTCCCGGACCATTAATACAGAAAAGACATTTAACTGCAAACACAAAGTTGGAATGACGTTGTTTGGTACATTTTATTGGGCAAAAGTTCCCTGGTCACCTTCCAGGGGCAAATTTTAACGAAATTACGTTTTCAAGATAAATTAAAGGGACAATTTATAACTTGGATTTAAGTCGTCTTTAATGGCAAACTGTTTGCAACACCTGGTTTTAAGGAATTTCGTAATTAGTGAGTACTGCCTTTTCTGTTTTGGGTTGGTTTAAATATTTCTATTGTCTACTAATTTAAAGTATCTTCTCTTATTTTTGTTTTATTTATTTATTTATGGACCTTACCTTACAGACTAAAATACTATACGCATGTAATAATAATAATATAAATAAAAGTTGTCTCTGTGGTCACGGGACTGACGACGGCAATCTGCCATGATAGCACTGATACTCCTACCCGGATGGTAAGTGGTAATCGCGGCCTCAAGAATAGTACTACGGACATCGCGTTATCATGTTAAATAAAATGCATCTATTTGAAAATGGAACGCCGAACATAGAGCGCCGATATTGTTTTGTTTCTTTTTATAAAATCATAAAATCATGCCCAATTTACACTCAGCCCGAGTGGGCAGGGAAGTGAGCACGGAAGTGAGCGGCGCGAGAGTGGAAACACTTCCCATGCCATTGGCGTTGCCACTCGCGCTGCCCGGCGCTCCCTCGATTGTCGGTTTTTCGTGCGCGAGTCAAAGGACTGGCAGCCCTCTCGCTCAGTTGTCGCCCGGCAATATTTCCGGCAGCGCGAGTGACACCCCTGTCACGAGGCATGTATTTATTGAATGTAAACGTAGCATAATGCTACGTTTACATTCAGCCGTTTCCACTGACACTGCTACACAAGACATAGTCTATAGTCTATTTTATATGCAAGTAGAAGTTAAAAAATAACATTTTTGGACGTTGATTTTAAATTGAATTGTTATTAATATACATATTCAGTTAAGTTTTTTTAAACACAAAATAAACAAGAAATGATAATGAGAAAAAGATAAGAAAAGAAACGGCTACATTATAAGTATAGTCCGAGGGACTATATGATTTTTATTGTGTTATTTACAAAGAGATCTAGAAAATATAATTGTATTTTTAACCTTCGTATATGTACAATATGATATTATATTATCTGTGGTACTATTAACTTTAGTAATAGCGTTACGTGATTGTAATATTTTATTTATATAAAATAAAAAGAATAATTAAATTAAGATGACAACTGTGCCTACCCCAAATAATAGGATAAAGGCAAGGCAATAATGGTAATAAAATGAAAATTATATCTCATTGCACGTCAGTACTGACTTATATTTACATAGCAAATAGATTAAAACTGGACCCATAACCTGCTGATGGATTTGAAGCAGATAAATAGAAGAGGATAAAATAAATAGTCTAACCAATATACCTATATGGTCACCTAAAGGAGAAGTCGAAGGCCACCATTGGTGAGACTTGTATAAATTGTGATCGTCTCCTGGGCTATAGCTATCCGCCGGCACCGTCCAATTTAAAATTCAACATTCCAACTTTTGTATCGCAGTTCGCGACTTTAGCAAAAGTTATAAAACTTCGAGCATTAGTATCTACAATACACCAATGATATTTTAACAACTGTTCCGAAAAAGTTTCCATTTCCATTTCTGTGAATGAATGAATTTGAATCATTCGGAATGTAAATATTTGGTTGGATGGTCTATTATTGTATTAGGGGGTCATTACATTATCAATTATGTATAATTAGAGCCGTTATCCGCGAATTTGTCTTCTAATCATACTTGACGTCGTTCATTAGTAAAATGAAATTTGTTTTGTTCCTCTCACAGAAAATACAGTTAGTTATGTTTTAATTAGATTTCAAAAACCTTTTCATTTCTTTGAATGAATGAATTTGAATCATTCGGAATGTACATATTTGGTTGGATGGTCTATTATTGTATTTGGGGGTCATTACATTATCAATTATGTATAATTAGAGCCGTTATCCGCGAATTTGTCTTCTAATCAAACTTGACGTCGTTCATTAGTAAAATGAAATTTGTTTTGTTCCTCTCACAGAAAATACAGTTAGTTATGTTTTAATTAGATTTCAAAAATCCTTTTCATTTCTTTGAATGAATGAATTTGAATCATTCGGAATGTATATATTTGGTTGGATGGTCTATTATTGTATTAGGGGGTCATTACATTATCAATTATGTATAATTAGAGCCGTTATCCGCGAATTTGTCTTCTAATCATACTTGACGTCGTTCATTAGTAAAATGAAATTTGTTTTGTTCCTCTCACAGAAAATACAGTTAGTTATGTTTTAATTAGATTTCAAAAAACCTTTTCATTTCTTTGAATGAATGAATTTGAATCATTCGGAATGTATATATTTGGTTGGATGGTCTATTATTGTATTTGGGGGTCATTACATTATCAATTATGTATAATTAGAGCCGTTATCCGCGAATTTGTCTTCTAATCATACTTGACGTCGTTCATTAGTAAAATGAAATTTGTTTTGTTCCTCTCACAGAAAATACAGTTAGTTATGTTTTAATTAGATTTCAAAAAACCTTTTCATTTCTTTGAATGAATGAATTTGAATCATTCGGAATGTACATATTTGGTTGGATGGTCTATTATTGTATTTGGGGGTCATTACATTATCAATTATGTATAATTAGAGCCGTTATCCGCGAATTTGTCTTCTAATCAAACTTGACGTCGTTCATTAGTAAAATGAAATTTGTTTTGTTCCTCTCACAGAAAATACAGTTAGTTATGTTTTAATTAGATTTCAAAAAACCTTTTCATTTCTTTGAATGAATGAATTTGAATCATTCGGAATGTATATATTTGGTTGGATGGTCTATTATTGTATTAGGGGGTCATTACATTATCAATTATGTATAATTAGAGCCGTTATCCGCGAATTAGTCTTCTCATCAATCTTCACGTCTTTCATGAATGAATTTTTTTTTATTGTACCTCTCACAGAAAATGTAGATAATTATGTTTTAATTAGATTACTTAGTTCATTAGGGCCAGCTTTGATTAGTCAACGTGAAAGTCAGAATGTAGCAAACAGATAGACAGATAGATTTTATGTATCTTTAAAAGTTTGGAAATTATGTACTCTTTTGTATGAGTTTAGTTACCTTGGCAAAATAAATTGTTCAAAAATGTAGGTAGGCATATTAGGCCTACCCTCTTTATCCTTCCTTTTTTTTCTATCATGACGTGGACTGTTGAAAAGAACTTCTTAACGAGCCGAAATACGCGCGAGACGTTTCTAACCTAAAAGTAATAACGTGTTATAAACCTAACGAGTGCAAGTTCCTGAACAGTGATATTGTGCTATTACCTATCCTGGACTCTGATACGAGCTGAACAAAGTGGTACAGTGTTATTACCCCCTGGGCCCTGATACGACCTGAAGATCAGCGAAAACCTCGGCTCATCTAAAAGGTACGACTGACTTTATCCCTCAAACGCTTCCACATTTATTCTTAACATCTTTGGTCGCAGAGCTTTTCTTAAGATAAATATTTATGTATATAATGAAAAAAATATTTGGAGTTGTCAATAACTGTAATATCAGAAGGTACAAAGTTATATCTCTAGTTATATTAGGTTGTTCGGAAAGTAATTTCGGTTTTTCCTAACATAGGATTTAATTGTATTTTTTGCACTCAACTTCACACTTAAGCCGTATAAGTTTTATATGCTTTGAGAGCTCATATAGCAAGGCTATGGTATGTGAAAATTTCCAATTAATTCTACGCAGTAGTTTTTGTATTTCGAGTTGTGTTATTCGCCGGTTCGCATCAACCAATGCCTTTATCAGCTTCAACGGGCCTTCCCGAGGGTGGTGCATTTTCGACATCAAAATTGCCGGATCGAAATTTAGCGAACCAGTTCTGGCACTGGCGTACTGTTCACACACCTTCTCCGCACACATCGGTCAATTTCTTTCTGGCTTGAACAGCATTTTTGCCCTTTCTGTAGTAAAACAGTAAGATATGTCGAAAATGCTGCTTATTACTCTTCATATTTAAAAGGGCACCGACCAAAAACTACTGCGTAGAATTAATTGGAATTTTTCACACACAAACCTTGCTATATGAGCTCTCAAAGCATATAAACATTACGCTTACGTGTGAAGTCGAGTGCAAAAAATACAATTAAATCCTAAGTTAGGAAAAAACGAAATTACTTTCCGAACAACCTAATAATTACGTAAACTCATTAGCTGTGACTTTAGTACCTTGTCATAATAAATATTTATATGTAGAATGACAAAAATGTTAAGTGTTGTCAATAATGGTAGTATGACAAAGTACTAGAGTGTTTACATATGACGTTGCTGTACTAATATCAATATATGCATACTAACCATGGCAGACATTTATCTTTGGGCCACAGTTACCTATCATCGCCTTCGGGGGCACGTGACGTAGACAAATTGAGTGCCACATTAACTATAATGGCACCAAAATACATTTGTACCCCGCCCCCCTCCCTGACCCATACATATATAGATCACATAAACGACCCCCATCAGATACGAGTGGATCAAATTATGCTGGATGATGAAGAGTGATATTCGTGTTCTGACGACAGATGTGAGGTGAATATTTATATGAGATCGAAACGCGGAAGTTTGTGTCATAACTGTAGATATACCATGATAATGGTCCTCAATATTATAACTATTGTTAACGGTATATATCTAATATTTTAAAACAAATTGACAGATCTGTACTCAATTTGCCAGAAAAAAAATTCAAATGTATTATAAAACATTTTCTTTGCAAAAAAGCTTATTATAAAATTGAAGAATTTGTAAATGATAATAATGTATTTGTAGAAAATATATAAGTGCTGACAATGTTATTTAATTGAACATAGATTAAGTGCCGCTACGCACTTGTTTCTATGTTGATTGTCGCATGCCTAATCCTTGTTAATGTAAATCTAATTAAAACAACATTTATTCAAAAGAGCAACATATAAGTTTATTGCTCATTCTTATTGTGATGAGTCTGCATTCCGAATGAGCGGTAGAATAAAAATTGACACTATTCAAAAGTACTTATATTAAGTTTATTTGAATATAGATTATTTCTATTTTTATGTATATAATATTTAAAATTCTCGTGTCACAGGTTTCGTGTTTATACTCCTCCGAAACGGCTTGACCGATTTTGATGAAATTATATATGTATATTCAATAGGTCTGAGATAGATTTATAACTAATTTAATACTAAGTATGAAGAGGCTCACCACACCTCAGACAAAATTTTAATTTTTTTATTCTGTGGCATTAAAAAATACATACAGCCTTCAATTTTCACCCTTTTACCACCAACCCCTATTTTTTAATAGCGAATTTAATATTGAAATTGTATTTGTGGTCACGTTTCTAACAACGGTAATCTGCCACTGTAGCGCCGTACATCACCCCCTTCGGCCAGTAGTCCTCCTTCATAAAGATGGGCATGTTGGTGGGGACCCGGGCCACAAACACCTTGAAACTCGTGTTGTGATTCGACTCCAGCTGCGTCACTCTCAATGTCAGGTTCCTCCTGGTCCATATATAATCGACAATGTCTTGCTCCTTGGTGGAGCAATATGCAGCAGGAAGTTCGGCCCAGTGAGTGCACTCCCACAATGGTTTCTATTGACCCTCTTTGTGCGCGTCTTCATTTTCACCACGACGAAGCCATACTAATATTATAAAAGTTAAAGTTAAAGTTCAATGTTAAATTAATAATAATAATAATCATTTAATCAGCCTCATAGTACAGAGTAAAAAAGAAAACTTAAAAACTTATTTCGCTATGATCTGAAAGGGCCTCCACTCAGCTGGTGCCGCAGCGTATCACTATTTCGCTGATTTTCAGTGGAGCCACTTGAAAAACTACTATGCTGTTAAAATTATTATGCTGCTAAATTACTGTTAAATTACTATGCTGCCTTCAACCAAAAGTTTCAAAGAAGCTGCTTATAGGTGAGACATATGTACTCACACAGATTATTTTATTCAAAGTCTGTGTCATGTAAATTATAAATAATAATTATTATAAACGTACATATGATTTTTATTTGTGAACCCGAGTTGTTGTGATAGCACGCGACCGTTATTCATATAAGTAGAGGTGTAAAAATATAATCGATTATGGACTAAACCGATTTTATGTTCTAAAACATTGAAAAACGGTATTCTTCTCTTCTCAGTCGGTACACTCTTGTCAGAGTGGTCGTGGTCAGCATTTTGAATCACGATGAGTGAGGTTTTTGGTAATACGGCGCCATTCGTCGCGGACTGTAGCTTTCCGGGCACATTCGTAAACTGAGCACTTAGTTGCGGCCTTGATCTGGTCTGTCCATCTCATTGGTGATCTACCACGTGGCCTGGTGCCTTCCACTTTTCCCTGCACTACGAGACGCTCTATGGAGTCATTAGAACCTCGAGGTACGTGAAAAACGATATTACTTATTATTATATAATTGTTTTTGTGCATAAGAAATTTATTTTAAAATATAACAGAGATGTTACTCTTTATAATTGTAACATATACAAAATTTGCATTCCCATATTTTGGGGCGTTTAAATAGCTGCCAATATATAATATTATTACCTTACTTCGATATATTACCATCATTTAAGTGTTTTCTGCAAATAAAATTAATTTAATTTAATTTCGTTTCGTTTCAAATCGCTTAAATTCGTTCGTTTCGTTTTGTTTCTTTTCATTCAATTACAGACGATATTTCTATTCATTCTTCACTCAAGTTTCTAAAAAATACTATGCCCTAAAAACAACAAGAACACGCACAGGGTAAGAGGTCCAAAATGACTTATGTTGTAAAAATTTAATATATTATGGAAAAATATACTTGTTAATTAATATGTCGATCTTTTTTTAATCGATTATTATGATAAAATAATCGATTAGTCAATAACCGTTTTTACATACAGACTGTCACATCCCTAATGCTTAGTTGTTGTGACGTAATTACAAGTGACAGGTTAAGCGTGACAGCACATAAATGGTCGCATGTCTTCCGTATTCGTGACGTGTGACATACAAAAATACTGCCGTTTAAGACTTCAAAAGCGAAAAGTTCACAATTAAGAGTTTCTTTTTGTGTATATGTTACACGATATTTTGGCTTTTGTGAAATTATTTGATTGTTTTAGTTGGCTTTAAGTTTTAGGGATTAAAAAAAGAATGATTCAATACTGTTTGTAATTATACTTAACAAAAATGTATTTGAATTTGACGGCCTCAGTGGTTTAGCAGATCGCCTTGTTTCCTAAGGTCGCGGGTTCGATTCCTCGCAAGGCACAAACATTTATATTCATGAGTACGATTGTTTGTGTCGGTCTGGATGTTTGAGATTTGTATCAGTTAACTGTACGTAAGTGCCTATAACACAAGCTTTATCTAGCTTAACTTGGGTCTAGATGGCGCTGTGCGAATAGTCTTGAGATTGTTATATTATATTATATATTATATTTACAAATTTTATTACTCTGTTGCACAATACATAGCGGAAAGTTAAAACCTATGGCTAAGCAGTATGAATACAATGCTCTTGGCCTGTCAGAATTATAACAACAATAACAAATCATAGAGATTTTTTTTTCATATCCTTCAAATAGTAAAGTGTAATAAAAAAATATTTTGTTTTAAAAAATATTTTTTTATTTAATCGGTAAATATTTTAATCGTTGTGTTCCAAATTTGAAAAGGAATTTATTAAGTATGCCATCGGCGTTGCATTGTCGCTTTACCAACCTTTTAAGTACCTACGTGTACCACAGATTCAAAATCTATAAATGGCATTTCACATTGTTATCTCGTAGACCGCCATTATCTGCCAGATAACGTAGGATTACCACAGAAACTCATTTTTCTCACGACTAAAGCTACTGAATTCGTCTCTGACACCTACTTCTGTTATCTACTTCGGCTTAATCCATTTTAGATCACTTGCTTTTATATAACAGATACTGTACCCTATAGAGCTCCTCACAGAGAACTAGATAAAAAATAAAATGCATTAACAATTTTTCTTGAAAAAAAAAAACTATTTTTATAAATAAAACTTAAGAGTCGATTTCTGAGTGTTTTTATTTAATACAATGTATAGTTTAAGGTATGTGAAATTACGTAGTGGACCTAGTTTTTATCAGTTCTGGCACCAAATGAAACATTACCAGTTTTACATAAACGCTCAATGGTTGAAATTCGACCACGATGAGTTTGAACATAATTAAGCTTCTATTGTCAAAGACTTTGCGTGTGTACATCAAATACATGGTGTAGTATGTGTAATGTTTTTTTAAAGTATTTTTCATGCATAATTAAGAAAAAATATTAGTATTCTGCACTCTTCATTACCTATTATAAAATAAAGTCACTGTCGCTGTCTGTCCGTCCCTACGTATGCTTAAAAAAAACTACGCAACAGATTTCGAAGCGTTTTCTTTAATAGATAGATTGATTCAAGAGGAAGTTTTATATACATGTACACCCGGGCGAAGCCGGAGCGAGTAGCTAGTTCTCTATATAAACTATAAGTATTTATTTAGTAGAAATTTCATACTCCTTCGTCCGCGCAATGTAAAAAGGAGTACAAAGTTTTACCTTCTGGCATCACGTATTATTATAATGATATAAATATATATATATATGGCATAATGATAGACGCACGGATGGTTAGACAAAGTACATACACAATACACAACCCAATACCTAATAGTAAATATGCCATTATACTATATCGCTTCGGAACTCTAAAAAGTATATTAGAAGTCACAACAGGCTAATTTACCTCTAATAAAATTATTTTCTAGCAAGCTAATTGCGAATTCGCTGCATCCGCCTACACTAGCGGCTTACGCTGTCGACCACCAGTGGTGGATGATAAGATGAGCGTGATGAGGAGCGACCTAGATAATGGACTTTGGTGTTCACCAACTGCAATGCTTCAACGCTGATACAGCGGACGTGCACCAGCGGCAACGCGACCCCGCGGTTGCAACAATATGCAACCGAACCGGGCTAAGGTAATTCGCGAACTTTATAGTCTACGTGTTATTCTAATGTAGAGAACTATGCTCGGAGTTTCTCTGCGTGATCGAATCAGAAATGAGGAGATCCGCAGAAGAACCAGTGTGACCGACATAGTCCGAAGAATTGCGACAGTGAAGTGGTAATGGGTAGGGCACATAGTTCGTAGGACAGATGGCCGTTGGGGCAGTAAAGTCCTCGAGTGACGACCGCGGACCGGAAGACGCAGCGTGGGATGGCCATCCCACGCGTCCGGTCCAGCAAGGTGGACCGACGATCTGGTCATGATCGCTTGAACTTATAAATGTAATACATATTTTAAATCTATGATATAGTATTGTCATCTAATATAAGTAAGTAATATTCCACAAAATGTTATATTTATTTATTCACGAGTCGGCAGTCCATTCGTTCAGATAACGTCTTAGGGCGACAAAAAAGAAAATCATGACTTACACTCGCTCGCCACGGCGTCGGCGGCGTACCCTTTCAACGTAAAAGGGTGTTTTTCCCTCATAAATATACAGGACTAACAGTGATTAGTGGTGTTATTGTTGTAAATCTATTGATGTTATTGTTGTAAATCATTACTTAACAATGTAAAGTTACAACAATTGCTTAAAAGAGCAACATCCATGTTTCTTGCTTTTTTTTCTTGTGATTGAGAGAGCTTTCCGGATGAGTGGTAGATAAAAAAGTATGATTATTCAAAAGTACTTAAATTTAAGTTTGTATGAATAAATCATTTTCTTTTCTATTCTTACATATATAGTATATGTAAAATCGAGACGGGGGAATTTTTTTTTATCTGTGTGTATGTTTTCACATATAAAGAATGCAGTAGTTAGGATGAACTATTCGCGTAAGATATTGCCTAATTAAATGTGATTGTTTCTTAAATGGAATGTAATTTTATGTAATAAAGGAAAATATTAAATACTAATTGTAACAAAATAATTATGGGTCGTCGTATAGGCTAATTAATGAAAGCTGAGACAAATACTCTCTAAAGAGTGAAGTAATTAGTTTTGTAAACATTTTTAATATGCTAATTACGTAAGTTGCAACTTTAGGAGTTAAAAAAAACTTAAATTATTTGAATATTAATTTATTTTAAAATTACATTAATAATAAATAATCTGAATCAATAAATAATTTTGAAATAACCGTTTTTTACTACATTCATATGAATATAAATACGGTACATACCTACACAAAATAACATTTTTTACAATTTTTGTCTGTCTGTATGTTTGTTTCGGCTAGTCTCTGAAATGGCTGAACCGATTTTGACGGGACTTTTTTTGGCAGGTAGCTGATGTAATAAGGAGTAACTTACGCTACCATTAGTTTAGGCGGATGCACTATTCTACTGTCATTCATTAAAAAAAAAATATGCCACAGGAATAACTTTACAATTTCATTTCAGTTTTTATTTAGATCTTTATTATTTTCTTATTTTCATGTTTTTATTGAAGCCTTTTGTTCTAGTTTACGTACATTATCTTTGACTACTCTGCATAGAAAAGTCTATGTTTACTTTTCATATAGTTAAATTATACATAACCATTTACACAACCACCGTTACCATCAGATGGGCCGTATGCTTATGCGTAGTATAAAAAAAATTTAGCATTAGTAAGTTTAAGATCGTTGTGTGAATATTCTCTGCACTCATTAGCACCACCTTTGGGCTGTTACTGAAAATCAGTGTTTTGCACGTTCTCTCGTTATTCCTGTGGCATATTTTTTTTTTAATGAATGACAGTAGAATGGTGCATCCGTCTACACTGACGGCTTACGCTGTCGACCATCAGTGGTGGATGATAAGATGAGCGTGATGAGGAGCGACCTAGATAATGGACTTTGGTGTTCACCAACTGCAATGCTTCAATGCTGATACAGCGGACGTGCACCAGCGGCTACGTGACCCCGCGGTTGCAATAATATGCAACCGAACCGGGCTTTCGCCTTCAATTATCATCAGTTGATGGCGAAATTTATGTCCGAAAGATTTTTTTAAGGATCTTTTTAAATATAAGCCACAAATAGAAAGTAAGTTAACTTTCATACATAAAATATCTTATTACCAGAGACACGATCCTGGAATAGTTCGGAAAAAAATGTAGCGACACTATGGCAGTCAATAAATAAACTCCACTCCCATTAGGTTCCTGGAAAGATCCTCATCTAGCGGGAGGTCACCCTAACTGGAGTAATTCAGAAATACTGCGTTGGATAAGATAACGGTATCTTCGTTATTTATAAAACCCGCCGCGGAATTGGGGATTAATGTTGTCACTTCGGTCTCTTTACGCGGCCACCAGGGTGACCACACATTGTGTTTTCTAGGGATATTCCAATTTTCGTAAAATATATAAAGAAATTAATAATTCTGGACAATTAACACGGACAATGTGTGGTCACCGTGTAAAGGTATCACCGTGTAAAAATGGACCGCGTAAAGGAGACCGAAGAGACAATAAAGCTTGTGTTATGGGCACTAGACAACTGATATAAATACTTAGATTTTTTTGTAAATGTGTTTACATAGTAAGATACATGTATAGAAAACAGCTGGGCCGATACAAACAATCATACTCATGAATGTTTGAACCGTGCGAGGAGTCGAACCCGCACTTATCGGAAGTAAAGCGATGTGCTAAATCGCTAGATCACTGAAGACGTCCTAATATATTCAATACTAGCTGCTCCCGCGACTTCGTCCGCGTGGAATTATATTTTATTTTTCCAAAATAAAAGTAGCCTACCTAAGGTATCTACTTCTTATTATAATACATCAGCTACCTTCCAAAAAAAGTCCCGTCAAAATCGGTCCAGCCATTTTAGAGATTAGCTGGAACAAACAGACAGATCGACAGACACAAATAAATTATTAAAAAAAAATTAATTGGTGTATTTCAATATTATACACACACCAATTTTATTTATATGTATAGATTAATATTACATTAAAATCTCTGTATTGAGTCTGAGTGTTCATGGCTCTGACGACGGCAGCCTGCTACGATAGCGCCGATACACTTTGGCCAGTAGTCCTCTTTCATGAAGGTGGGCAGCATGGTGGTGGGAGGACCCGGGCAACAAACGCCTTGAAACTCGTGTTGTGACTCGACTCCAGTTGTATCACCCTCAATGTCAGGTCCGTATATAGTCGACAATGTCCTGCTCTCCCCTATATCAAGGGCCATCCAAAAATTACGTCACACGTACACCCGACCATCCGACCTGTGCAAGCGAGAGGAGTTTGAAATTTCATGTAAATAATAAAAAAAAACCTTAAAAACTAGAACGTTTGTTGCCCGGGTCCTTAAAGGGTCTTTAAAGTTTAGATTTTGTGATGTAACATTTAGAACACAAATCCTGAATCCGTCTGTATAAGTTTGTTAATTTATATAGTAACTTTAGTACTCGAGCTACACACTAGATGGCGCTGTGTTAAAAGGAGACGGCGATATGGTTTCGTTGTATTACTGTGTACATATGTACGCCATTTTGAAAAATAAACCTATTTTTAAGTTCAACAATTCAACATTGCTGGTTGTTGTATTTATTATCACCAGATGTAGTAGTCCAGAGTTTAGTGTTGGGTTGTACACCGTCATAGTCGTGAACGGGTGCTGCTTGTAGGGACTGGTCTGTTCGGATTACGAGCTCTGATTAGACTATTTGCTTTGGCAATAGCATATGCTGGTGTTCACTCTATTCTCCCAAATTTGAATTTAAAAATGAATCTGTATTATTGTAAACATATAGGTTTCTTGTCAGTTCTTCATCTCAAAAGCATTCCGAACTGACGATAGATTTGATATATTATAAGAGTTTGTAATAGACTTCAATGAATAAAGATATTTTAAATTTGAAATAGAATTCGAATAAAGTTTTAACTATTAAAATGAACATTATTTTTGCTGCGAAAGAAAATAGAGTGAAAGAACTTAAATTGATTATGGATTACTTCATAACTATATTGTGGGATGTTAAAATACATAAAAGTGGTATTAGAATTTTGAAATATTTATGGCATAACCACATTCCATGTACTACAGATATTTCGACTTATAAAACCGTCATTTGGTTTCGTCGATATCTTGTCCTGTAATTTCACGCGTGGTTGAGTAACACTGTTTCGGACCAACAAGTATCGCTGCAAAATGACCTTTACGCTTCACGCAATAAATTTCAAAGCAAAATAACATTGCGTGGGCAGTATTTTCTTGTCCCCTAATGGGTATGAGTTAGGGCGACTTTATGTATTGCGACAGTTATGGGGACTTATGGTTGCTGAAGTGGTTGAAGCTCAAATAAAGGTGTTATAGCTTAAGGGGAGGAGGGGGGGGGGGGGTTTAGTAAAAGGGACTTTTGGCTCCATTGCCGACGGCCTCGGTGGTCCAGTGGTTATACACTGCTTTATCTCCCATGATCGCGGGTTCGAGTCCTGGCACGACACTAAACGTTTGTATTAATGAGTATGATTGTTTGTATCGGTCTGTGTGTTTTTTATTACGTATTTACAAAACAAAATACATATGTACATAATAATACTACTATTATGTTATCTGTGATACTACCATGATTACATAAATAAATAAATAAAATAAATATTTTCTTTACCTATTAAAATATTCATAAGGAATTGAAAACCATTCGGATTTAATCTGTTATTAATAATTATTGTTAGCAACATTGTTAAATAATCAAGTGGTAGATAAGACATAGGCTCGCATTATAAACCGACTTTGTACTGCTCCTTTAACCTTTTACATGGGTTTAAGTTATTTGAGTTTCCCATAATGTGATTTATAGATACGTGACGAGAATCGAACCGGACACTACGCAAACTGAACGTGGGCGTCGACAACGTCAATATTGATAGGACCAGACCAATCTTGGACACTGTTCAATAAAGATGTTTGCTTTATATTAATTTACATTTCTATTGCATTCGGTAGTCAATCATTACACAGGAAGTGAAACTATCTGCGATTTATATAGTCTTATTTATATTTTAAACGCGAAAGTTTGTGAGTATGGATGGATGTTTGTTTATTCTTTCACGCAAAAACTACTGAACGGATTTTAATGAATTTTAACAGTAATATAGCTTATACATTAGAATAACACATAGTGAAGCCGATGCAGTTAAGCGTGGAGTGGTGCAATACTCAGAAATAAAACAATGATTGAAGTTTACAGCTGTCCGCGTCGCTTGCGCATATGTAGCGTGAGGCGGTGGGATCAATTTAATTAGCAAATAAGTAGGTATACAGGTAAGTAACATACAGAATCTTATAGATACACCCTACAAACAAACAATATACTAGATAAGAGTAAAAGGTAAGTAAACTTTTATATATTTGTATGGTTATTTCTGTATATATTTGTGTGTATTTTTTTTATTACTTTAACGTTTTATTTTACAGGTCTTGTTTGCAGTCGCGAGGCACGTCGGCTACACATATGCTGTGATTAAAAAAGATATTGTGTAAATTGGGCGAAATATAATGATAAATGTCAAGTTAGTGTGATGCAGACAAAGTTGCGCAGGTCAGCAAGTTATTTATAATTTTAGAATACTTCTGAGTTCGATTATTCGCACGGTAAAAACATTTGTATTCATGAGTATGATTGTTTGTATAGGTCTGGCTGTTATCTATGTATATTATGTATGTTTTAAAAAAAAACGATAATAATACATTTGAATCAGTTGTTTAGTACCCATAACGTAAGCTCTGCTTTGCTTGGGACTAGATGGTGCTGTGTGAATTGTCAATTGTTTTGAAATAATGATACACATTATTGTTATTACTTATTTTGGTATGTTATGTCTTTTTGATACAATTAATTTTGTTGAATTATACACTTTGGTTTGCAATCTTACTAATATAAATGCAGAAGTTTGTGAGTATGGATGATTGTTTATTACTGTTTCGAGCAAAAACTACTAAACGGATGTTGTAATATAGCTTATTGAGAATAACGCACAGGCTATAATTTAAAAAGATATTATGTAAATTGGGTATTTATGAAAAAGGTTATAAGCCACAGATGCACAATATTGCACGATGGGAAGCCGCAGTAGGATGACGAGCGCGTCATAGCTGTATGCGATGTTAATACTAAAGATAACACAATATCATTCATAAAAAAAACTAGGCAATTGCGCTCGTCCGTAGAAACATAAGGTCACAAAGAAGTGTATACATAGAAAAATATGAGTATAACAAATTATCATCTATAAAAAAATAGGCAACGACGCACTCCAGTAGAAACATAAGGTCACATAGAAGTGGGTGTAAAAACATGCTCGTTACGTGCAGAAGAGCTTATAACTGTAGTACTAGTTTGTAACCTATGTCACGTGTTACGTACGTGTTTTGAAAGCAACGCTGTATTTGAATACAACGCTAGAGGGTATACTTATTCATGCAAGTTTGGTTTATTTTAATAAGTTCAACATATAAGCTACAATGAAGTCGTTAGCTTGTTTGCTGTTCCAATGGCATTAAAAATATTAACCATAGATTACAATCACAGATAATAAAATCTATTAAATAATATTACAGGAATATTACAGCAGATGTCTTTCTAAGTTTATACATATGTGTAAGAAATTAAAAGCGATTAAATATTGTGTTCGAAAATAGAATTGAAAATTCTGTATTCAAATAAACTTAACTTTATGCACTTTTGTATAGTGATTGTAGACTGGTTTTTTAATCTACCGCTTATTCTGAAAGCCGTTTCATCATAAGAACGAGCAAGAAATCACTTCATGCATTTTAGGGGTAGTCGATTATTATCAGTGGCTAGCAAACTCTATTGCTAGCAATGTACCAGGTTACACTCGGGTTGTCTTCCATGCAATCCCATTTAGAATCCACCATAGACAATTTTAGTGAGTTCATGATGGGCTAACTGACCTGACTTCATAATCTTCCTGGTCATCTTCCACTGGTGCCTGCCTGTGTATACCCTTAGCGCAGGCAGGTTTATTGTTCCATATTTATCCACACAAAAAAGCTTACTAGTAGTAATTATTTTTATATTTATTAGTATTAATTAGGTAATCTGTGGCTTTGTCAGTCTGAATTCGGCTAAAAAGTAATGTAACCCTGAGTATGATTTTCCTGTGTATCAAATTTTATTCAAACCCTACCTGGTGTTTTAGCACGATTGAGTAACAAACATCCAAACATGTAAATCCACATTTATATTATTAGTAATATTTTTCAAATCTTTATTACAGCAGCAGTGTGTATGCTGTGTCACGAAGGATATAATTTACAGAGTAATATGGCGCAAAAGGCGGTCTATATCGCTCTAGCAATCTTTTATAGACTTTCTTGAACTAACCCAAGCCATGACATAAACGTAGTGATTACTTGCTCAAATGCTCAGTGATATATGTGCTAATTTTATTTCTGGCGAAACCATTTAAAAAAGGAAGGATATTCTAAATTTAAATGTAAGACCACAGTTTACACTCAATTAGTTATGCAAAATGATAAACATTAAAACACTTTCAAGTTAAAAAGTCACATTTATTATTTCCAAAGGAATTTTACATTATACGTAAACAAAATTTTCACTTAAATTATTATGCTTTCATTGTTATTACAACATAAAAAATTACATGGTACTATGAAATAATCTAGTCACCAAATAACGGTAACTGTATGTTACTTTGATATTTAATAGTTTATTTATAATGTGCAGGCAAAACACAAAATTAGAAAAACGGCCATTCATTTATCGTGCTAATACTTACTGAATTATCAAAAATCTTAAGACGGATAAAAATAGTTTAATCGGTGGGATGGAATCTTTATACGGTTTAACAAATTATTATTTGTTGATATTGCCTTTTGTTTAAAGAATTTTACATATAAATTATAGGACCTACCTCTCGAGTAACAATTATTGTATCTATGTAAAAAAAAACTTTATACCTCTCGATCAAAATATCAATTGATAATCAACTTTTCTTTTTATATTTTGCTCTGTTGTAAAATGTAAAAAGATGAAAATCTCTATGTCTCTTTGTCTATACTGTGAGAGGGATTTGGCGCGAAAGAAAAAAATTACAGACATTACTCATTAGTATTAGACATGTACGCTTACTAATCTAGTACACAGCTGAAATCTTTTCATCGATGTGCTTATAAAAGGGAAATTTAAAATTTTCATTTATTACGTAATTTTGTTTCTTTATATGTACGTTAAAGAGTATTAATTATATAAGAGAGAACGTAGTTTTTTAATTTTTGATCATAATCAATGTAATTCTATAAATATAATCAATGTCAACTTATTGCGCTTCTCGTCAATAAGCAATAAATTAAAAAAAAAACAATTTTGTAGTCTGTGTTATGACGTATTTGCGTACGTACTTTTACTTTGATTGAGTGAAGTCAGTGATTTTTACGATAAATATAAAAGAATTAGATATTTAGAATATTTCTTAAATATATATTTCAGATATAACATATAATATTGGTATACTGATATTAATTTTCGGATGCAACATCTGTTTTATCATAAGTTTCGTCTGAAATTTTTATTTTTTTTATTTACTATAAATAATTTGTTCCTTAAAGACGAGGTAATTGCGCCGTGGCTTGTAATTTTCCTTGTATTTAAAAAATATAATTAAAAATTATTTTGATCAAATATAAAATATGTCTTATTACACACGAATGTCAACATAATATCAAAGTTTGTCATACAATTATAATATCTAATAAATATATTTTCCATTCAAATAACATTTCTTCCAACCTACTCGAGTAAGCTTCTGCAATAATAACCTTTTAATTTTTTTATCATATCCAACAATTTTTATATGTGTACTTAGAAGTAGGTATATTTATTTTTATTATATAGGTAGGCATATATAATATCCATTTTTCCACTTTTAAAGTGTTTCGATAACCCGTTATCATTATTATTTCATAATTTTATACGAACAAAAAATTATATCTGTAGGTAGCTATATTCTGTGGAACATACAAATAATGAAATTTAAAAAATAAATTACTTATTATTTCAGTCCGCGAGATATTTTCTTTAACATATTTCCAAAGACCACATCAGAGACAATAAATATAATATGATTTTTCTCGATAGTAACAAAAAAAAAAAACAAAAATATTACATGGCCTTTGCTATCAATATTATTATTTTATTATTTGTATTTGGTAGACAGATATTATATTGTTCTTTTTCTCATTATTAGAAGCTGTAATTCTTTGTAAGAGTATTAAGGTAATCCTTGTTAGAAACATCAAATAGAATCCTGTTCATGTTTTTTTTTTAATTTAGTTATGGCTTATTCTGCGGTGAACCGTGAGCTTCTTGTAAACAGATTTCAATGATATTCAGAATGATAATGCTGTTGATTATTAAATTAAAATATACATTGTTATTAATGTAATTGAAATATTTTGAAGTGACTGCCCATTATAATTGGTATATTACATTTAAATACAAGGCGCATTTGTTAAATACTTAATACAGTGGAAAAACAAAAAAGTATAGTCTATACCAAGAAACAAAAAAAAAACAATTAATTGATACACATTGATTCTTAATTTTAATGACTTGATTCCCAAATAAAATATAATACAGTTAGATTTACATAGACGTTTCTTTAATCTTTTTTCTTTAATGTTTCTTGAATGTGTTAATTTTATTAAAACAAATGGAAAAATCATCTTTCACGCGTAATCACCTTTTATTACTATAAAGATTTTTATTGTGTAAAAAAAGGTTTAGATTGCCAGAAATTAAAATTACTAAGTAATTTAGTACAGACACCTTGCATTAAATATAAAATAGCCAATTCTTTCAATTACAATAGAAATAACCTACAAAACTATGATAATTTGTCATGTTACGTGTAATTAAAATTAATAATAATTTAAACTATCATAATTATCAAATTTTAATAACATAAAAGCTCGATTTTTCGTAAAATATACGTTACATATATTTATATGTATACTTACATTAAGTTGAACTAGTATGGCAACTCTTTGTATATTATACTTAGCTATATATTTACAATATATACATTCATTTACATACTATATATTTATATATCATCTACATGTCCTAGTCCGTTTGCACAATTACGTCTTTACAAAAAATAAAAAAAAATAACGTTACAATTATGTTTTTTAAATAGACTAACAAAAAATATGCAATGCACAGAAGATGTAATTGCTAGTATTCAGTTATAATCTATGACGTTCCTATATTGTTTATGGAGGGCTAGAATTAATAGACAATTCCAAAACGAAATTATGCATAAGTACCAATCACAAATAAGGTAACCATAAAAATGACAATCACTAGATATTTTTTCCTCCATTGTGAAAATCTTAAGGTTTGTTTATGGAGGCTAACTTAGCCTCTCCATAGATTATGCAGGTGTAAAGTAAAGTTTAGTTAGGACTGCACTAGTATTTAGTCAAGTAGCGAGTAATTTAGCATGTAACGAGTATCAAATTACTCAACAAAATTAAAAAAGAATCTAAATGTAGTTGGTTTATTTTATTCAGATACTGACTTCTATTGTAACGAAATTAGGAAATCCTATGGATTGTATAATGATTTATTTGATAGATATTGGTGTAAAATAGGTATAGATTGCTCGTTATTTGACTAAAATACTAGGCGTAGTCCAAACTAGAATAATAGAAATTAAATTGCTTATTTACTACTATTTATTTATTGACTCAGAAACTTTTTATTAAACTACTATGTTTACAGACAAATTACGAATAAAATAACCACCCTGGGTAACCAAATAAAAATTTGTGTATCAATCATAGTAAAATATCTCGATATTTCAACATTAATATACATTTTTTGTCACATATGCATGATTAAAGAACTTCTTCTATTCTTCATTTTTTATTAATGGCAACTCATGATTAAACTTAATGCGCTACGTACACTTATAATATTCATTAAGAAATATAAAAGTGCAGTAGTGTTATCTATTAATATTGTTAATATTTTTCAAATATTACCATATTGCTGTATTACAGAAGTTGCCAGTATTTGTCGCATTGAAATTCTAAGCTTCCAATTAGGCAGTAGGTATTAATCATTCAAATATTTTTTATCTATTTTTGTCAATTATATACTTTAAAAATTCAGTCTTAAACATCTTTGGAAGATGCAACGGCAGAGCTAACAATTTACTAATCAGAAATTGACATATGCACTTAATTAGCTAATTTCTATTAAAAAAACCAAATCTATTGATGATTTTTACTGTTAATAAAAATATAATCATCAATCATGTCACTTCTAATCATGTACCTACTAATGTATTTTTTTATCATTGGCAAAAACATATTTATTATAATTTAAATAACTATCAATAAAAAAAAGTTAAGTATTATGTAAATGCATGAATAATATATTTTTTCATTCTTTTGATTGGAGTGATAAATATGAAATCACTACAAAGGTTTACAATACAATATACACAGTGATTTTCAATATTGGTATGGAAAAACATAAAACATGTTCGAGGACGCACTGAAATATGTACGTATGTATACCAATACAGAATATAACAGATACAAAAAAAGGTGGAAGCATGCAAATTTTTATTTCTATTTTTTGCCATTAAAACACGATATTGAAAAACAATTTAATAGAACAATATGTTCCATGACAGTTTAACACATGTTATCGATATTACAATGGTTTGACATAAACGGAATGACAATATAAAATATTAACTATATTCTTTTAACGATTAAAAAAATATATAATCATGTAATTTAGCAATTTTAATTATATTTTCTTTAATAAAACCTTTTTGACGTATCTAATTATATCAAATGTAGCATTTTTTATTTTAATAAGTTTGTTTTTAAAAATAATTAATTACATATATAATGAAGTAGTGGGTAACACCGAAACATAATGTATTTCAGTTAAAATTGCTGAGTATATTTTATATCTCAAAATTAACAATTATTCATACATAAAATGAATTAATTATAAAAACACTGGTTTCCGTAAAATAACGAATAAGTCCACAACACAGTCGTACCTATTAATTAAAAATTATAAAAGAAAAATAAGAGGCAAAGTCAAAACAACATTCAGCCATACTTCACAATCGAAATATCACGGACGGGTCTGACAATCTGTACACGATTATAGCGACTATAATTTCTACAATTTACACTATCACTTTGGTTCGTGTCTAACGTGTTTAACGTTAGAACACGTTCGTTTGTGCATCGCTCAACCGCACTCGTGATTGGCAATTTTGACTTGTTCTAAATTGGTCTCGGTTGATTTCGTTGCACTAGTTTTCTGTTCACTGTGTGAATTTGTAGAGTTTCCTGGAATAGATTGTATTTTTTTAGTTCTTCCTACACCAACTAATTGACAGTAGTTAGAAGTTTCAAAGGCGGAACAGTGAAATACATGGAGTAACCATTGTGGGGGATTGAAACATCTAATTGACAGATGGTTTATTTTTAAACTTCCCGTAATAGTTGTACGTTTTTCATTTAATAACCATTCAGTGTTAAATAATCATAGCTGTTTAGCACACTTCCTGCCAATAGCCGCGGGTTCGATTTCTGTACAATACAAACATTTGAATTCACGGCTGTCTGTTTGTTTTGGTCTGGGTGATTTTCCATCTAAAGATATTATTTACAAAAACCATTTAAGTATGTCTACCAGATGTCTATACGCGTAATACAAGTGGATAAATCAAGGTGGTAAGTCAAGTTTGGAATCAAATAGTGGCATTTAATTCCAAACTTGACTTACCACCTTGACTTGACCACTTGTGTTACCTACTCGTAGGAATAGTCAAAGGTTATTGTTTTTTTTCTTTTTAATTATTAATGCAGAGTACAAAAAAATTGCTCGTGTAATTCTTTGATAATACAAATGTTTTAATATATATGATTTTTTAAATTTGCATAGATTAAGCAAATTTAAAAAATCATACTGTGGCCTGGACTCGATATTATGGATAACTCAAAAACTATACTGGTCAGATATTGATCAAATTTATATGAAACTACACAAGTGGCACCAGCTTACAATTACAAAATCGAAATAGGTTCCAGTAGACAAAAGTACTGAGGTGCATACAAATAAAAAAATCGATTTGAGATTTCCTACTCCTTTTTTAAAGTCGGTTGTAATATCATTGTAACATCAGTCTGGAAACTTACCACTTAACCTAGACGGTTTCAAATGCGGTAGTGTGTTTGTCGGCCTGTCCAACATGTTCTTACTATAATAAACACTGTTATTCTCAGTGTTAAATCTAACTGGCGGGGAGTTGGAACAACTCCTCGAGTCCTGCTTCTGCAGCCTCGGGTCCAGGGTGTACCGGGGCTCCAGCTCCGGCATTTGAGTTAGATTTAGTGGATTCCTGTTTGGGTTGCTGTATAAAGCTGGTGGTGGTGGAGTGGAGTATAATTCAGGTGGCATCAGCTGTTCTACTGGCAGCTGGAAGAAGAGAAACCTTCAGTATGATCATCTGGAGTGGTGAAACCTCTTTGATTGAACTTTTTATTTTTAAAAACTGTAATACATTACAAACTTCTGAAAATTCTTTTTTTCAGACTAATCTAATGATGAATGCAGATTGGAGTGAAATTACAAGATAAAAGCTATCATAGTGCTCTGGAATGGCAACATGGGTGTCATATGATAACGTGATCATGGTGGGTCGATAGCTTCTTTGTCAATGCAATTATATTAAAAAAATATAAAATATTAAAATATAAAAAAACATTAAAATTTTTATCTACATAAAATTATTTGTATACAATTCTAATAACTTACCAAACCAGTAGTATTCAATGGTAATGCATTCTTATATTTCAACCAATCCTCATACACTTTATCATAAGGTTGTCTATGGCAATCATTTGCACCAACATTTGGCATATGCAGACTGCTCATTGGTCCCAAACTTTGTATACTTGGCCCAAGGTTGGGCATCGGCGCCAAGTTCGTCTGATAGGTCGGTCGGATCCGATAGTCCATTGGTCGAACTTGTATATATTGGCTGCAGGGGTCTATGTTATGGTCATAAAATCTATCGCAGTTGGTAGCTTCGTATTTTTCTGATGGTGTTTTTGATATAAGCGGTCTTATTGAGCTATAGTCTGTAGTTGATGATTTGTTTGAGCAACTATCACTTATTTTACCATCTAGAGGTATGATATCAGGGTTTTTGTCTGAAAAAAAAATTATAGGTACATTACAAAATTTCTTTTTGAAATTAGGTAACCTGTTTTACTGGTATATGGAACTAAAGTAAACAAAGCAGCAACAAAAACAAAAGTGGTTGTACATATATGCATAAACCTACGTTCGTGTGTGTTTGTGTATGTCGAAGCGCTAACTGAACAGGTCTTTGCACAGCATAATCATGTAGCATATGTAGCGCTGTAGCGCTGTATTTCAGCACAAAACCTGGTGTAGTGTTGTGCCGTTTGTACCCAGCTCATAAAAAATTAAACTATTATACATCATTACATAAAATTCTTTATTAAACATGGTTTAAGAATTCAATGTGTGATTACTCAAACGCAGATAATGTTAGCCATAATTGGTAATTTTTGGCAAATTTTTCTTCTCTTAACTTAAATTAAGATAGGTAAGGAAATTACTTAACTTAATTTATTAGGTAGTTAAAATGTATAATTCTAACCCATTGCTACTTACCTAGACTGTCCACGCTTTCTGATTCCTTGGTACCCGTGAGTGGTATATTGGACGTCTCGTCTTGCCTTCGTTTGTCTTTCTCGTTCTTCCCTGTGCCAAATAGGAATTAATTATTAGTTACCACAACAATAACATTATAATGTATAAAAATCATATATTTTCTAGCTCTGTAAACAATTATTTGAAAATTGATTTTCCATATTTGGAATACGTTAAGGTCCGCCCGCTTAGAGTTTGTTTATCTGACAAGTCGGGATCGCATGGGCGAAGTAACTTTAAACTGACATACGTACATAGTTTTTAAAAGTCAAAGTACATCAAACTGCAAATAAAAGATATTTATAATTTTGCCGTAAATTGTACGTCAGTTCAAAGTTACATCGCCCATTCGATCCTGACCTGTCCGAAACGCACACTCCGAGCGGCCGGACTGTAAACATGTACACTATTTAAATGCTGTTATTTTTAATAGATTAATTAAAAAGCAATCATATTTATGTTAATCTAGTGCCTGCAGTTAAAGCCGTGTGACATTTATAGCCTGTGTTATTCTGATGTATAAGCTATATTATTGTATTTCATTAAAATCCATTCAGTAGATTTTGCGAGAACGATTAACAAATATCCTTTCATCCCTCTGACCACATTCCCAAACTTCCGCGTTTATAATATAGTATTAGTAAGAGTAATGAGTATTTATTGCCACTTACTGTCTCGTCTATTGCAGTATCTACAACAGAAAATTGTGGCGGAAATAGCGGTCATGGCAGCTATGATGCCTACAGCTGCCAGCACCACAATGAGCACCGTCGTTAATTCCACCTTCACGGGAACTTGTGCTGCAAGGAAGGTTGCTATATTGAACGCAATAAGTTTTGATTAAAAAAACACCAATAAGTCAGTTAAGCCGCTTCTAAATCTAAAGCATAGACAAAATACAAAATTTAAAGACTATATTAATAACCGAGGTAAAAAAAAAGGGTTAAATTCGATTTTTTTTGTGTTGCCGCATAACTTTTTTTTACGTGAACCGATTTCCGTAATTCTTTTTTATTTGATTTTAAATTGCTTTTATTTTATCCTTTATCTCAATTAAACAAGGAAACGAAGTCGAAGTAAATAGTTAGTAAAGTATTACTAACTATATATGTGCAACAATTTGCAACAATTGTAATAATATATAACGTTTCAAAGAACGTAGCATCCCTAATGCATCCAGCGTTTGGCCCTCTGATCGATCCCCCTTTCCATTCAAACGGGGATCGAAATGAGCTTGAGCCGAGTCTCGAATCCCTAGCGGTGCCCTCAGACTAAAGTCATATCCGTTAGGCATCCGTCCATAAGTTCTTCCGTGGGATTGTAGTGTCATCTGCACTCGCCCCCTATCGTCTGGTGAAGCTGTAAAGGCCGCTGCGGCCAACAGTATCAGAGTAGTCCGAAAAAAATCTGTCTAGCGACATGTAATTATTTAAACCAGACGTTTCTTTCCACTTGTATTACAATGACGGAACGGAACAATAACTCCATTGGCGTTTGAAACTTAAAAAACAAAAGTTGGCCCTATCAAGAACTCCGTAAAACAGATACAAATCATATTATCCGACAAAATAAAGTTGTAATTTGTTTGTCGCGCAAAAACATAAAGTACTTCCTGATTTACTGTACTTTTAAAAGGAAAGTATTATAACTTTAGAAGAGTTCTTGCGGAGTTTTTAACACTTTCAATCACAGTCGAAAGTTCTAAGGAACACTGAAATGAATTATTTACGAATAGATAACGGGACTCTTTGAATAAACAAAAGTTTTCAATTGAATAATAAGATCAAAGAATTAAGATATTGTTAAAAAAACAAATTAAGAAATAATTGGCGGTTGTACACTGAAATATCTAATACAAACGCTGTCACAACTGTTCAATTCAAACGCTAGCTAAGAGTAGAATGTAAATTGTGAAGGCTCTTAAACTTACACGCCATGTCTCAATGTATTGGGATATACTAGTCGGAGTTTCTCTTCCTTGTCACCCGTTGGAGACTGACTGACTGACTCGAGATCCGCATTGTAATACTCGTGGATTGACACGCAAATGCTAAGAAATTTGTCCCTAATATAATAAAATTTCAGGGAGTCCGGTGAAATGCTGTTGATCGTCGGAAATTTCTCGTCGTGTGCTTACTTACTACAAATAATAAAGTGTTCAGGCCACGAAAACATTTTAGTGGGTAAGAATCCCACAGTATCCGTCAGAAATCTCTTCAGCGGCCGGTGTTTTATAAACATTTTTCCTTGTTAAAAAAGACCATGAAAAGACAGATTCAATGGTACTATTAAGGATAAATCAAAAGCTACTGGTCAGATCTTGATCAAATTTAATGAAACATGAAAAAACTTTAGCTATCAAATGAAAAAAGAATTATAAAAATCGGATGACACAGTAAAAAGCTTCAAAGTGACACACTAAAAATGTTAGAGTCCTCGATTTTTTAAATTGGTTGAAAATACTTTAATAATAACATAACCGACCGTTCCTTGAGGCAATTTGGGCAATTATTTTATAAAGCTTTAAATGGGATTAAATCCAGAATTTTGCGTTATTTTCGAATCGGTTGCGTTTTTGATCCTGAGTAGATTTTCTGCAAATTGTCCGTTCGAATTCAACATATTAAAAGATTTTTTTATCGGACTACTCTAATGCTGTTCGCCGCAGCTGGCCTTTACAGCTTCACCTGACGATAGGGGGCGCGTGCAGATGGCACTACAAACCCACGGAAAGACTTATGGAGCGGCTGAAGGCCAACTCCCGCCTGGCGGATATGTTTAGTCTGAGGACACCGCTAGGGGTTCGTACCTCGGTTCAGGTCGTCGTAATTATTACTAATGTTCAATATATATACTAACCCGTATGCCGCTGCGGATATTTCAGTAAGCTCGACGTTAAGGTCAGGGGCTCGCTGGACCCCTTCTTGTTGAACGCTCTCACGGACACCGCGAGAGCGTTGCTGGCGGCGAGACCCGACACTTCAAACTCTGGTTCATCGTTGCTAATATTGCGTAGGAGCAGGCCCGTTGTCATATCGAACACCTAATATATAAAATCTAATTAGTAATTATTACAATGATTGTCAAATATTCCATTTTAATCTTAATATTATAATTTGTATTTAATACTAATTATAAGAATGTAAATACAACTCTTTCATGTCGTTCCGTTGCCTTTAGTCCATATTAAAAAAAGTAAATTAACTTGGCGCCAAAATGCTAATAAAAATAAAAAAGAAATAATATTATATAGAGATTGATGAGAACTTGAGGGTAAATATATATTGTTATATTTATTATATAAATCTATTATAATATTGTTGAATATCATATAATTGTTTGAAGCACGGATTTAAAGATACATAATAAAGAGATTGTATTTTTATAGTGAATTCTGAAAAATGTAATTGGGAATTCATTTTTATCTCATTATGTTATAAGTCAGTCATGCGCACTAAAATGTCCAGACAGGCGGTGGCGTGGTAGGACGGGTCATTGGGCTCCCTAAAATATGGTTGAGCGCAGTGATGGCTGTCTCACCCGTTATACTCGTGAACGGCTGCTACTCGTAGAGACTGGTCAACTCTAGTAACTATGATTTATAATATTTTGATACTCCCGTAATTAGCTATGTATTGAATGTTTCTATATGGTAGTTTGTATTTTCATAAAATATGAAATATTGTACAGTTATTTAATTAAAATTTTATGTACAGTTGTTTAATTGAGTACAGGCAAGTAATTTGCTGATTTTCTTGTGCAGAATCTGCATTCTGTATGAGTGGTAGAAATAAAAAAAATGTTCTAATGTGCTTATATATATTATGTAATAAAAACTATTTCTATTAAAATTTGATTCAGAAAACTGTAATATATTTTTAATTTAATATTGATATGACAAACTATCCCACTTGATATAGCCACACTATAGTGTAATTATGCAACAATACATATATTTAATTATTTAAAATACGCCTAATTATTTAAAAGGAAAAAATAAGAGTTGACTTTTAATTTTTTGTTTTAATTTTCTATTTCGGATCCGGTTGAATAGAAAATAATAAAAAAAATAAATGGATATATAAATTCAAATAATAATAATATTTGTAAACGATTGAAAAGTTTATTTCAAACATTTCACGCATTCTCTTTTCAAATGTTTCAAGCATTCCATTTTCAAATGTATTGAAATATATAGGTATATAGAAATAAATCAGCTTACTTGTAATAGAAATGATTGTCGTATGCCGCCGTCGTGACCTGGCGTGCAGTTTAAGGTTAGTGAGTCATACGTCACATTGGTTATTTCGCACGCTTTGACCGTCGATGGCTTGTCTGAAAAAAAAAACAATAATGGCGCCAAAACAATCTTTTGCTAGTATTTTTAAAAACTAAGAAAGGTTTAATGTTTACAACGTCAGTACTACTTCATTTTTATAGTACTTTTTTTTTAATAAAAATGGTATTCTTGATGACGATATGATAAAACCATACAATTAACACAGCGCCATCTACTCCCACAGTAAGCAGAGCTTGTGTTATGGGTACTAGTCAACTACAAATGACATTAATACTTAGATATTTTTTATATACATATTATGCTTAGAAAACACCCAGACCGATACAAATAATCATACTCATGAATACAAATTTTTGTACCGTGCGAGGAATCAAACCCACAATTATCGAAAGTAAAGCGGTGTGTAATACCGCTAGCCCACTGAGGCCGTCAAATTATGCCTTAAAATTAGCTGGGAGAGATTATCATACGGCGTTAAGATCGCCTTTTGTACAAAATATTATAAAAGCAAAAGTTTGTGAGTATGTATGTTTGTTATTCTTTCAAGCAACAACTACTGAATGAATTTTGATGAAATCTTACATACAGCTTATGCATCAGAATAATATATAGGCTATATTTTAATGGAATTTATATATTGAAGTTCAACGCGGATAAAACCGCGGGCACAGCTAGTAAAGAATAAATAAATGGTTAAAACTCACCAGCAGGTAATATATGGAAGAGGCACGGCTTTGTTTGCCTTCCAACTGAGTTGATTCCTGTGCATTGGACCCAGCCGTAGTCGGATGATGTGTTGACCATGTACATGAATGTACCTGTCATATAATCATCATTATTTAATAATCTATGTAAAAAAAAAAACTTAAAGCAAAAACTCACGAAAATTGAATGGACGGTGGAGTATGAAATTTTGCACACATAAAGTAATATAGAGATAGATAGATAGAAGATAGCTAATATACTTTTTTTTTAATTATGCATAAAAAATACATTAAATCAATAAAATACATTACACAGCTACATATATACTATATAACAGAACGTTAATAATTTTCCAAATTAATGGTTGAATTTCGAACATTAGTAATAATATTCTAATACATTTTTTTGTAAATACATACATAATATACATAGGATCACTCAGGCCGATACAAACAATACAAATGAATATAAATGTTTGTACCATGCTTGGTTTCGGACCCGGGGCCATCGGAATTAAAGCGCTGTGGTAAACCGATACACTGTATGAAATATTCTATGAAAATTTAATCGTAAGTAATTACGATGTACATGTAAAAATGACTGGATTACTCCAGTCATTTTTACTTGATATCTTAATACATCGGACAGATTTCGTGTCTATTTTAAGTAATTAGTTGTTACTTTGGGGAAGTCCATTTAATTCCCTTACTTATTCTGTGGAAGAAGTGTTTAGAAAAAGAATGTTTAATTGAAAATTTTTTAAATAGGACAATCAAAAATACCACTTATTCTATATATTTAAAAACAAACATAAGAAAAGAAATTATTAATTACCAAAAAGAAATAACTTAAAATGAACAGGTTTTAAGTTATTTCTTTTTGGTGACTTATCAAGAATTTACAATTTTGTGATTAGATTTAATGGAAAAACCATTTAAATTAAAACAATATATAATAATTACTAGAATTATACTTACTGGGCGCGTTTTGTGAAGACGTGATGGGTGAATTAGTTAACTCGTGTTTGATGTGTGCGGAGCTGTTGAACCACCAGTGGTAGGCCATTGATTCCTGTTAAATAAATAATAGTTAGATAAGACAACGTGTGTATCTCCTTTCGAAAGTATACACTCTATCCTGAGGAGATAAAAACCATTGCTCTTAGGAATATCTTTTAATTCTTGTCCCTCACGGGTCTAGGAACGAACTTTGAATAAGGGCGAGCACAATATATCTATACTGATCTCATTGTTACAGGTCTTAGCTCCTAACAATAGCCGAAACCCCCCCAATAAAAAAAAAATAGACAAGACAATAGTTAGACAGGCAAGAATCAGACGAGAGAGATAGAGAAGTTCCGACATAACAGATTGACTTAGTATGGGCATGTTATGCGGCGGATTGAGGAGTATGTCTTAAAGAAAGTATTTAACATGAAGGTGGATGAATGAAAAGGGAGAAGACAACAAGATGAATGAAAAAAAGATGGATGGATGATACAGAAAAGGGCCTATATGGAAGAGATGGATGGATTATGTGAGAGATGATATGTATAAAAGTAGAGTAAGGGCAGATATGACGGCTGTAGGGATCAGTGGAAGAAGAGAACATACTGCGTCGACCACAAATAATGGGATAAAGCTAAGGCAATGATGATGATTGACTAGTCAAGGGTATACTAAATGTAACTGTTACATCACATAGAGGGATTGCAATTATAGCAATAATTAACGTGCCCATATTTCGCTACGTTATTTCGCAGTGTTTAAGATTATTTTTTCTTTGTTATCGGTGTTTCTTTCACCGAAAAGTCAAATATTTGACGTATACAATCTATAGATAAAAAAATATGGAAAATTAAAAATCGACAACTGACATCGCTATGCCCAATTGCTATTAAAAAAATATGCGAAGCTTCAATTATCCTGATATACCAGGCAAGGTGTGAAACATGACCTGTTTTATTTAAGTATTTCTAAAAAATTCATCAGCATCTTAAAGTAGATTTCACGTAAACAAAAGAGGCAAAAAAGTCTTTTATTCCAGTATTCGTGAGGTAATTCGCGAGTTGCGCTCAAAAGTCTTTTGAAATTGGTTTTATTTCTTTCCTGAGTACCTGAAGAATAAAGCTCAGCTGTACAAATTTAAAAGCAAACATTCTTTTTATATATATAAGTCACAGGTCAGCTTGTTTTCTTTTTTCTACGTGACAGTTTTTTGTAAAGAGAACAATCAATGGTTAGGGTCGTTTCACACTGAGGCTTATTGCAAATAACTCTTTTTTTTTTTTAAATTTATTTTGAAAACAAAGTCTAATAATAATAGTCGTCGAGTAAACTGAATTTTAGTCAAAGTAGGTATCTTATGATTGATGTGCATCAATGATAGTACCTATATCTACTAACTCATATATTGTACACTTAATAATATAATAGTATTGTAATAGGGGTGCGATATATGAGTAAAAGAGACAAAGAATACATTGTGACGTATTTGATATAACCTGTCACATCTTCATACTCTGTAATTTGACTGCCATATCTCTGTAAGGATGAATGTACGTAGTAAGTAAGTAGTATATAAGGATTGCTTATTATAATAAACGAGATAGTATACACTCAAACGTTGTACCTATCATTTGACTAACAAGCACCACCCTTATATGGCGACTCTGCCATGGACCTAGAATTACATCTCATAGTAAAGAAGGGAAAACAGTGAATATAAAGAAAATTATAGCTCATTAGTCGAAAGACAGGTTACAAAGCAAGGTATATAGATAGAATATACTTTATTTATAACATACAATATATGTATAGTTACAATAAGGCGGCCTTATTGCTATGAGCAAATTTTTCAAAGTAAGCTGCTTAGCTGAAATAAGTGAGACTGAGGTTCCCAAGCTGACGACTTTTTACCACTACCTCTCCCTAATATTCCAGTGAGTTTCCTACTAGTTATTCTGGATGGTAGATATAATCGGTTTTGTATTATTATCAGGTAAAATGATGATGAATGACGTCATCAAAACGCACTGTGCCAGTCAGAACTAGCCCTTAGTTTCAGTGCGGAAGGTTCCCTGATTTAGCTAGACATATTGCAGGTAGGGATTTGGCTCGCAGCCAGAGTTCTCGTGTACGTCACTTAACTCTGTACGCTTTACTGGGTATTTGTTCTAGCAAAACAATTCAAAGTGTGAAATACGAGTGGAAATTCAGAATTCATATTCAGTTTAATCTTAATTTCAAAGTTAAATAACTTGGTTCAAACGCGCTTGGAGGTGCAGATAATTTTTATTACGTTCGGGATAAAACAAAGAATTAATAGGTATTGTTTGAAGTGGCAGCTGGAATGGGAAACAAGCTAACGGCTCATCTGATGGTATACGGTAAACGTCGCTATATAAAAAAACCTTAAAATAATGATAAGGACAATAACAGGCCACTGTCCCTTAACAATCACATGTACACAATAGGTGCTACAGGCAGTCCTCTTTGGCGGGGCTGCTTTGAAGCCGAAGAAACGGCCGCTCACGTAATCCTGGAGGGTGTATCAGTGGCCACACAACGCAAAATCCTGGGAACGGTGAGGTCGCTCCGTGAGGCTTCTACGCTTCTGGTAAGAACTTGGCTGGCTACTTTAGTAGTCTCGACTTTACACACAGAATGGCTCAAATGAGATTTAGACCTGTATCACTGGGCTCTGGGCTGATAGATCTCTTGTGTTCGATCTTTCTACCTAGACCCGTCAGGGATAAAAATTGAAGGATACTTTTAGGAGCGGTGGTTTTTATCTCCTCAGGATAGAGTGTATACTTATCAAAGGAGATATTTGGTATATGCATGAGAGGGGTTACAACCACATAGGATGTGTAGTGGTTTTTCCTCATATATAAATGCATACTGTAAAATGTGTTTTAGTTTGATGTGTATGAGATATGGTAGTGAGATAAGAGAGTACGAAGGTATAACATCCTAGTTCTTGGGAATAGCAACGAATTAGGAGCACTACACTTGACATATCATAATCAGAATATCATTAAAATAAGGGCGAGTATACCTACTGGCGTCTCTAGTATTAACTGGTTTTATTTTTTACAATACCGTAAAATCAGGCACACAAAGTTCTTCCCGGATTCGAATTTACTACCTATAGAATCTATGTGGCTGTTCGGACTTAAAACCCAAAGGTTGTAATTTCTAATTTGTCCCCTAGACCACCTACAAAGGCTCTTCTAAATTCTATATTCAGATAATAAGAAAACATCTTTAAGAAGCTTGTTGAATACGAGTTAATTGTACCGTAACATTGAAATTATATGTAAAGTATCCAGTTGCCTACTTGTTAGGCTTAACATTATTCGTTAAGTTCGTTTAAGATGTTTTTACAAGAAATTACTCCCTTGTTTCGTATACATTGTATTGTATTTCTTGTTCACTTAGAACGGAGTCAAAAGAATTGAATAAAAATATTAAACTATATAAAAAATATTGACAGAATCACAGAACATAGATTTTTTTTTGTTCTGTGATCAGAATGGGAAGTTTAATGTTGTGTAAATATTTTCTTACACTCGTGCGAAATTAAGACGGAAAGCTAGTTTATAATATGAAAATAATATATTTACGACTATTGTCCTGGGTGGGGCAGTCAAAGGCATTCTAAAATGTAGACGTAGTGAACATAATACTTGATATAACATTTCGCTGAGTATATACTCAGTGCTTGTGTGTATACACACATATATACATTTAATGTAATATTTCGTTTGTTAACGGTGTTACCATTACCGGAGAGTCAATCATGTAAATGGAATAGAAATGGACACGTATAATTTTTTTTTTGTTACAACTAGACACTAACTCACGACATTACGACGTCGGGTTAGTAATAATAATTATTATTAATTATTAGAATTTGGTTGGAAAGTATATACAAAAAAGATTTGATATGGAAATATATAATTATTTTATTTCTATTTTTTTTTAATTTTATTATTATGTAAAGTCCACGTCAAGGTGCTGTTGTATATTAGTTAATAATATACAAACCCCTGCGACTTCAAATGCGTAAAATGAATTTTTTTAATTATATTAAAATAAATTAAATTTCTATAATAAAAGTACTCTAAGTTACTGCTTAGAACATTGGGTACCTGAGTGTAAAAGTCCTGTCAATATTGGTTCAGGTGTTTCAGAGTTAAGCAATAACAAACAGATCGAAAAAAATATTTCTACTATAGTAACACCGTATATACTTTCATATGTACTTAGTGATAACTCTTTCACAATTACCCAGTAATATGTCTTTTATTCTATCCATTGAGGATGTGACAACCATAATCCAACTAAATCACTTAATATTGAAATATGTTTAATAAAGCACACACAGTTTGAAATATCTGCAATGAACGAATTCGATTTCGCTATTAATCAGCTTGCTCTATAGGAAACTATTCGTGAAATATGAGTTTGTAACTCAGTAATAAATTTAATATCAAATTCAAGGTAATTACAATGACGGCGTTGGGATTTTATTCAAAATTGTATAATAAATTTAATAGGGTTGACACATAGCAATTTTATTATCCTAACAGATATTTTTTCTATGTAATTTCATGAATAAGCAAGATAAGGACTAGGCAAGACGCCAGAAATAGAAATAATCTTTATAAAATCTAAATAAATAAACACATTTGAATAGTAATATTTTTTTTATTCTATCACTCATTCGGATCGCAGACTTGCGTGTTGTTCTTTTAAATAAATGATGTTATAAGTAAATACATATTAAGAACAATTAGGCATGCTACAATTAATATAGAAATTTCTATGTATTAAAGAGAAGTAAGTAGAGACCTAGTTCTCTGGAATGGTCCGTAGTAGTTGTTGTCATGTATTCGTATATAGGCGACGGTTACCACTTACCATCAAGTAGGTCGTCAGTTTGTTTGACATTCCAATTACATTAAAAAAAACCTATATAGACAATGCCGATAATTCTGTGGCACTCTTTGTTATTACTGAATTTAATATTTATGCAGTTGACAACCCTGGAAAAATTAGCGCAGCAGAACTATTAGCTTTTAATAACTTTATTGCTTTCCGAGTTAGTGAACTTAAAATGTGCTAACCGAATTTCAACTTTACAGCAGTGAGAACTACGAGTATTATAGTAAAGTACAGAAGGGCATAATAACATCATATATCTGGTCAAATTGCATTTAGTGATAAAATTATAGTATATTTTCTAAATTCAATTTAATCTCCGAGAGCGTTGTGGTTTTGTGGTTTACGACTTACATAGATCCCAACTAGTCGTGAGTTTTAATTTGGTCGATACTAAAATTATTTGAAATTTCTAACTAACTGTGATTGAAACATTGGTAACATATTTTATATATATGTATATATTTGGATTACCGAACTAGTTGATAGCTCTTCTGATGGGATCTCTCGGCCTTTTATACACGTCATATATTTTGTCCTTATCTCTATCGCCCAGTTTAGCTAACTACTTGGTTGACTAAAACTAAAAGAAACTCAACTAGTACATTTTTTTTACCGATGCCGATGTGATATCCGTAGTGCTGTACATGTATGTAACATGAACAGCAGTACGGATATCATATTGTCAAAACATATCAGTCTTAGTTTGTCATCTGTCACAGTGAACACTGAACTCTGAACAACATGTGGGCATGTCAAGTACTACGTTCACTTCGAGTATCGCAATCGCAATGTGACGAAAATAGATGGAATGAAATTAGCATTAAATTAAATAATGATAAAAAATACATAAACATATAACTAGTAAAAATGTCCTACATGTATAACTTAGACTTTCAATATCTAAAAAGCAGATAACACAGTAAAAAAATTTATTGCATTATGCATGAAAGGGATTATTTCGAGTCAGTTTGCAGTAACATTTTAATTATCTAAGTTTTGATAACGATGCAAGTACCTTAGGATTGGCGTCCACTTCACATTCAATTTCAACTACTTCCCCTCTGGCTGCTCTCAACACTAATGGTTGACTTGACTTGCATGTTGGAGAATCTAAAGAAAGAAGAACAATTATTAAATTGTCTACACTATCGGAGCAGGTAAAAGCAGATGATGGACACTATAGATAATTGCTCCGATTTCGCCTATTAGACGACAAATCTTTTTGGACTATTATAGCTCCTAATGATACGGCCAGGCAAGCAAATTAGGACACTCCCAACCACTGTTCCGATATTGCCGCTGATCTTAGTGTCGTATGTCGTAGACGGTTTTAAGAAGAATTGGTATAGTAAAGATTTATGCAGATTCAAGACTTAATTAAGTACCAAAGTCGCTAACAATCCTTTTATAAGTATACGATCTTGTGATTATTCATTCGATCGAGGATAAATGTATATCTTTTTTTATTCCTTATTATTAAGAATTTAACGAAGGTATTGTGTTTAGTCATTTACAGATGCGCAACAAACATAAAATTTTACAATTTTCCTTCAACAGTGAGTGACCAGATGACTATGATATTAGTTTTATCATCATTGTCACTTATTTTTTACTTTTATATAAAAAAAAATATTGTACATAGAAAATAGAATAGTAAATCTATAAAAAATATGATATAGAACTAGTGTGTGTTGAGTTTAGAAAACTGGGCCAAGAATTGTTCCTTGCGAAACACACACCTGAAAAAGTATAATGGTAACTTACACTTAACGTCTAAAATAAGAGTGTCGCTGGACCCTTCTCCTAGACTGTTTCTAGCTGCACAAACATAACCACCAGCGGCCTTCCTGGATACTCTTTGCAAGACCAGACTCTGATTGGCAAGCAAGACTCCAGATCCGGGCTTCACAACTATACCCTGCATAAATAGAATACGTTGTTATTAACATAAAATAAGTTTAGATTAAGTGTTTGCCTTTGGTGAGATTTCATAATTGCAATTTTACTACTATTGTTACCGTCTATTAGCTTGTTATCCTTCTCATAGAAAAATTAAAAGAACTATTATCGAAGAGAAATTCTATGATCTTTTTCTCTTCTATTCATCAGTTACAAGTATGTGACTCGTAAACATATTGAGCCAACTCTGAATGATACAGTATAAGAAATAGGAAATAATTTCATACGCTATATAAAACTGTAAAGATAAATGATTGCCATAAACTACTATTAAGTTGTAGCAGAAAATTTCAGAATACAAATATAAATATTTTAACGAAACCCGATATACGTAACAGCAAAGTAGAGAAAAGAAAACCGAGGCAAAACAGAGGAAATCAAATATTATTGGCTTCTCTACATATACATAGCATAGCATAAAATAACATATCCATATATAGATAACGTCAGGTGTCATGTTTTATTGTGAGTCTTGTAAACTTACATTGTGCATGAAATAGACGTGATTGTGCGATGGGTTCGCCTTGACTCTGCAGTCTAGATATACATCGGACCCTTCTACAACTTTGGTAGCGTCGAGGTTTGCTCCCAACTCTAACTTCACCACAGGCAAATCTGTAAGAGAAAGAATAATTGTAAGGACATTTAATAAACATAAAGAATTTCTATGTAAAAGGTTTCAGACTTTAGCATTTCTGCTCGTTTATTTAACGTCTTTTTAGTACCACAAGTATTTAAAGTGTAATACTATAACAGAACATCCGTGTAAAAGGTAGAAAGAAAGAAGATAAGCTTCGCATTAAATTGTTTTAGCTACATTACTATATAGCCAGAGTTTGTGAGCTAACATATTGTATCTTACATCAACATATTGACCACAAACGCCCAAAGTTTCTATTTAATTTTAAACTGATCTTTCACATAGTAATCCAAATATAAAATTCCTATTTGTATATTAGTGTCAGCTACGACGACAGCTTTGCATGTAAGCTGCTAAGCTTGTTTCACTGTGCTGGGATTTGAAAATTTAAATTAGTAGAAAGTATAAAATTAGCAAATCCTGAGTAGTCCCACGAGCGGCTCATGATGACGTGATGTTCGTTGTGTTATTCATGTATATAGTTAATGATTGCCATTTTCGTATAATTTGTTGTTTGCCATTTGTATACATGTAAGAAAGTATATCACTGTCAAGCAAATTGGCTGCCATCTGTGCCATACTTCAAGCTAGGTTCGTACGGCAGTAGATTTGCTCGATGGTGACTCGGTGGCGATTTAAGGCCATTGTGTCCACATAATAGCGATCAATCAGTGTTCGTTCCGGAGACGAGAATGGCCGCGCTTTGTTGATACAAGTACAATATTCTACAGGCTACCTTCGACACATGAAATACGAGGCTTTTCAAAATTTATAACATATCCACTAACAATATAGGTATACCACTATTGTGTTAAATTTACTCCCTCATCATTGTAAATAACGGAATGTTAACAGCAATGTTTGACAAGAAAACATCCCTTTATGATCGCTTTCATATTCCTTTCAAACGGGTATTAAAATTGAAGACCTGACCTGATATTAGAATACCTAGCAGAGGCTCTATAGCCGATATATCTGATTTTATCCTATTACCTAGGAGAGGCTATCCTCTCCTAGGTAATAGGATAAAATCAGATTTATCAGGGTGGAGATGGCCTTCAGTCTCTTTAAGTTCTGTGAATTTACTAGTCGCCTCCACTTTCATCCGGTTGACATTAGAATGACTCGAAAAAAAAGGAAACCAAGCAAAGAGATTTTTTAAAGAAAAGTTATAGGGTACAGAGGCGTACAAACTTAGTACTCAGAAATCATAAGATATTGTTCATGTACATAGGCTATGGTTATAGCTCCTTTGCTGTAACAATCTTCGCCATGTTGTTCTTCGCCATTCTCTACTTTGTTGTAAAAAGAAATCCTATATACTATTTCGTCAAATTTAAGTTTGTTTATGTTTTGGTTAGGGAAAGTGTGTAGTGTCCAAGCAAGCTCACTTTCTCATTTATAATGCCAGTACGGATTACCTATAATAGAACGCACTTCATTCTACAAAGAGATTTCAAATTAAACTTGGGTAGGTATAATTAATAACTAAGTTGGATTAATTCATTACGAGATTATTCAACTCGCAGTAGGATTTAAAAATCACCGTTTCGGAGAATTATAATGGGATCTAAAAGATTCACATTTGCAATTAATTTTATATTTTCTATTTTTACCTTCTTAGTCTTACAGAAAATGTATAAAGAGTTCAGTCTAATTAAGGCAGGCTCGCTCATTTAGGTCATAATAATTTTTGTATGGTATTTTGCATCCATTGTTTTAATACCAGGACAATTCACACAACGCCATCTAGATCCAAGTTACTTTTTTTAATGACTAGACAAGTCAAGGGAATACTACTAATATTAAGGGAATAATACTAGACAAGTGATACCAATACTTAAAGATATTATTTTTTTAATGGATACATAACAACAAAATGGATATACAACTAAATACAAATATATGTATCGACGAGAAATGGACTATCCGAAGTAAATCGGTGTGTTAAACTGCTAGATCACCTAGGTCGTCACTATTAGGCACATTGATTGAAGTAGAAAAAGTATAATCCATCACATTTAAAATAAGTATTGTTGCTAAGTAACAGTTTGTATGTAACGTGCAACTGCAATCGGAACGAAATAAATTATATTTACTACTATATATGTAATCCACTGAATATCTCTATCAGGGCGGTATAGGTCCAACAGAAATTATTAGTATTTTAACAGATTTAATTTTGGATATGTTTTTTGCTAGTAGTTCTATTGTTTACTCTTCTGTATATTGTTTTATATTATGTATGTTATTTAAATGTAGAGATGTAGAATGTCTTAAATGTAATGGATTAAGGGACCGTATTAGGCACATTGATTGAAGTAGAAAAAGTATAATCCATCACATTTAAAATAAGTATTGTTGCTAAGTAACAGTTTGTATGTAACGTGCAACTGCAATCGGAACGAAATAAATTATATTTACTACTATATATGTAATCCACTGAATATCTCTATCAGTCACTCCCTACGCAAAAACAAATATACTAGTCTTCAAATTTTAAAATCAACTTTACGTTAGCATTAAACTCGGTTTCCTAATGTATACAATTAGGAGAATTTTTTATGTCCTAAAATTTAAAACTCGACTTCAATGTTAACACATTAATTATTTTTATTATTTATTATTGGAGACGACATAATATAATTTTTTAAATTATTATTCACGTATTGGGTTCGGGTCTTGTCGTTAAATGTGTATTCGTATAACATAGTGATTACTTTCTTAATATTATAAAGCCGCATCACTTAAAACGATTATTGTATGAAACTGTGTATACACTCTTATTACAATAAAATTTCTACTTACAATAACATATTACGGGTGGTTACATAGATTCAATTTAGGTTTCATTCTCATAAGTCTAGTGCCAACTCTCTAGGTTCTAAATTAAATTGCTAATACTTTGCGCGCCAAAACAATTTTCTACTGCGCATTGTCTATGGTATATTAAAAAGAGTACATTCTAAATTCACTTACTCAAGCACTTACATGACAATAAATATCTTATTTAGAGATAAGTTTCGATTTATTTAGTATACAATAAATAATTTTTTATTCATAAAACGTTACATATATAATCTAATCTAATAATCTATCAAATCAAAATATCTTTAGTCATGTACGGCTATTACAGACTCTTATGATATGTCAAATTTACCGTCAGTTCGGAGTGCATTCGAGTTAAGAAAAACTGACAAGAAACTCAGCTCTTTTTCTGAGCAGACCCGGCCACTTGCTAACGGCTTTGCTGTGGCTATTTGCAATAAAATAATATTGCGACTATAAGTCGAGATGTAAGTTACCCCATCTTTCAAGTTGAATCAAATTGCACACAATATGCAAATCAAATTTGCAATCGGTTCAGTAGTTTAGAAGTCCATCGCGGACAAACAACGTGACATGTAATTTTTCTATATAAAGATAAACTAATTTCTCCATTTGAAAATACCTATATTAACTTTCTTCAAATATTTCTCTAGTTAAAATGGATTTATTAAAATGTTTTAGTTGGTATGAACAAGGATTAAGAATATTTATTGTTTCTGTTCACTTTGCAATTCTTACTTTATGATACCATCATTACTAAATTTTAATTTTCGCATATTCTTGACCGCCATTTTATGTTAATATATATAGGTATAAATAACCCCTGCACAAATAACACAACTCAACGGTAAGCAGAGCTTGTGTTATGGGTACTAGACAACTGACATAAATACTGATATATCATAGATATTTTTTTCAAATACATACATAATATACATAAAAAACATCCAAACCGATACAAACAATCATACTCATGAATACAAATGTTTGCACCGTGCGAGGAATCGAACCCGCGACCATCGGAAGTAAAGCGGCGGGTAACAAACCGCCGAGGCCGTTAAATAATTATGATAATCCTTACGTTGTATTTCCATCTTCCACCCGTCCTCTTGAGGTAACCGAGATAACGAGGGCTGGAGTGCTCTGCAAGTCAGGTCCTTTCCGGCATCAGTGATGGCTGGCACAAATGTTAGGATGCTGCTCGTCACATTGCCATCTTGAGATGTCTGCCAACAAAACGACAATTAATCAAATGCCGCCTTTTAAAAGATTAAGAAAATAGAGTGACAGTAAAGATAAGAAAGTAAAAGATTAAGAAAATATAGTGAGATACTAGCAGACCCGGCTACGAGTTGCTGAATGCTAAGGTTTTTGAATAAAATAATACTGCGACTACAAATTGAGATGTAAGCTATCCTATTTTTAAAGTTGGGTTAAATTGCACAAAATTTGCAATCGGTTCAGTAGTTTAGGAGTCCATCGCGGACAAATAACGTGACACGTAATTTTTATATATAAAGATTACATGAGACTATATTATTTATTATAGTTAATTTATGACAAATTAATAAAATTAAAGTGTGTGTTTGTAATTTCAAATTAAATCTTTTCTACAAAAAGAAATAATTATTAGATCTTTTGTCTGTGTCTACGTTTTATTTATTTATATATTGTAGGATGATTAACGGTGTAATTTTACATGTTACTAATCGTATTAAACTGTCCTATGCCGATTAATAATCTTCGGTAATAGCATTACTAGATTAAATATGGATTTCGCGTTTGCTTGCGGTGGATGAACAAAAAATTTCTTCAGTTAATCTACATAACACACGAGTACATAGATTTATGAAATTCATATAGGAAATACGAGCTGACCGTGTTTCGAAAATCGCGTGCCAATGACAGAGAGACGATAATAATGATGTATAGGCTCCGTGCCGCGACGCGATCTGTGATAATTTCACTTAGCCGATAAAACGCATCCGCGCCGTCTATGGCCTACGTGATGGTACGGCGGGCGGCTGTGGTCCCACTGACAGCGTTTAACAACTCGTATATCAAGGAGATAATATTTATTTATTTATTCTTTTGCACACAAAAATGGTGGACTGAATGCCTGATGGCATTCTCTACCAGTCAAAAGCTAGTGAGATTGTTAGTAATGAGGATTACTAACTATTGTTAGTAATCCTAAATGTACTCTATTGAGTACATTTTTGGAACTATTCTAACGCTATTGGCAGCAGCTGGCTTTTACAGCTTCACCGAACGATATAAGGTTCCAAACCCCACGTAAGGATTTATAGAATGCCTGAATGCCAACTTTTTCATGGCCGATACGATTATAGTCTCAGAGCACAGCTAGGGGTTCGAACTTTGGTTCATGTCGTCGTCTTTTCAATTCCCGTTTGAAATGTACTGCAGATCGATCGGAAGTTCGTGCTTTCGATCGATCTGCAGTACAATTCATCTCGCGGACGCTCTGCATGTCATCGTGATAAATTCCTGAATACGTCACGATCGGATAACTGACTTAACTTGATACTCATATCATCCACAATTGGAGCTCCGCTAGTAGAGTACCCCATTCCACTATCACCTATTAAAATATGACATAACTATAATTAATTAACAAAAAACTTCATGATGTAAAAACATCGAGTAATCGACACATAACAGCCTGAAAGAATTTAAATACCATAAGTTTAGAAAGATTAAAATACCGAACTTTATAACTAGGTACTATGTCTGTTTGTAGGACCAGTCCCTCTACTCTGACTGATTAATTTTGTTACTCAAGTTAGTTGATATATTTCCACAGTTTTGTTTATCTTGCTATCTTGCTAGTTTGTATTATCACAAAATAATGAAATATGTAATGGAACATTTAGTCCAAAGAGAAACGCACAACTTTCTTGTTCTTTATTGTGATAAATCTGCCTTCCGAATGAATGGTAGAATAAAAATCTTTTATATGACTATTCAAAAGTTCTTATATTATAATTATTAATTTCTAAACAAATAAAAAATTATATGATCAAGATAAATTAATAAAAATTGTTGTTATTATTATTCTATAAATCAATTATTTGCTTGATTTCTATATTGTAACCTCCGCTTACAGTAAGGCAGCACATATTATATCATAACTCATAAATTGCGCAATATCGGAAACAGATGCCTTAACCTTAAATATCTGCGGGGCGAGGGGGAGGGGAATCACAGTACATTTAGGTACAAACGTAGAAATATCACAGAAACGATCGTGGCACGACAACTGGTATGAAACAGTCGAGAAGATAAAGTGGCAAGAAAATATTCGGGAAACCTGCCTCCGAATGTAAACGGCCATTCTTCCAATATTAGTATCGTGTGTAGAACATTTTATTTAAGTTGCGTGTAAATGAAGTGAGAAGTTTTTCTTCTTTCTATCATAGAAATACAATTACATAAACTGATATAAAATCTAAAATAAGCAAGACATGGAAATAACAAAGGGCCTTATCGCTAATAGCAATATCTTCTAATCAATCCTTAAGATGGAGAGGATTAAACTTTGTTTTTGGTCGAAGCATAACAATAAATTATTGTTATGCAATAATTTATTGTTATGCTTCGACCAGAAACAAAGCTACCACGCTAGGACGATTGCTAATTATAATGAGTATTATATTAGTATTAATTGATTTAAAAAATAATAATTTATTATTAATTGGTATTATATAACTTATAGCCTTCATCGATGAATGGGCTATCCAACACTAAAATAAATTTTCCAAATCGTATATATAGTACCTGAGATTATCCCGACAAACCAAATTCACAAACTTTACTTCTAAATAATGTTAGGATAGTCGTAACGATTTTATGAATAACAATAGAATACAATAGATTCTTTTTTCAATAAACTTACAGCTAAGCAATTTTGAATAGTATGACTATTCAAAATTGCTTATTTTTTTAAATCTATCGCTCATTCGGAAAGCTGTCACGAACAGGAAAAACAAACAAGAAACTACCATAATGCACTTTTAAATAATTATTGTATCTTTATATTTTTAAGTTGAAATGTGTGGTACAAACTACTAACTAGAACTAATTCATTAGAGACAACATTTTAAATACACAAGCAACTGGTTGTAACTAAATACGAGTAAATCATTCGTAGTGATATTAAGTACAATTAGATAGCGTTGTGCTAATAATTAATAATAATAGTCTTATTCTTATTATTATTAATAATAACCAGCAAATGCTGCTAAAAATCCAGTAAATGTGTAATGTCCAATGTGTGTACAAGTGTCCAGTATGTGAAAATGAAGCACATAATAATAATAACCCTGGACAATTCACACAGCGCCATCTAGTCCCAAGTTAAGCAGAGCTTGTATTATAGGTACTAAACAACTGATATAAATATATATTTTTTTAAATATACAAATATTTTACATAGATAACACCCAGGCCGAGACATCGAACCCGCGACCATCGGACGTAAAGCGGTGTGCTAAACCATTAGACCACAGAGGTCGTATTATCAGATAAAAACAATAAAGCTCCTTTTGAATCGAACAATAATAGAAATAAGGGTAAACCACATATGTTTAATAATATATAACACATATTGGGAATCGAATAGACACCAAGGGTAGCCATTGAAGCGTATTGTGGGTATAACAATGACTGTTGGATGGCTAATTGGATCCGGATCCCTAATATTAATTTTGTATTAACGTCTGTCTGTACAGTCAGAATATATTTACAAAAATTGTCGCATATATATATAATAAAATAACTTTATTTATTTACTAGATGACTTTGCAATCGTTGTTTTGCCATATAAATTAAATCACTATTACAAAATAGGGTTATTTGTAAACATATGGGTTATATGGAAAATTTAGGTTAATGTATTATAAAAAAACATTTATGCAAAAAATAAAAATAAATGTTAGGGGTGGACAACCCTTATCACTTTTGGGTATAAAAAATAGATAGTAGCCGATTCTCAGACCTACTATATATAAAATAAATTTATTTATCCAATTACGGATTTTGTTTAAATTGGCAGTTGGTATTTTGTGTATATAAACTTAAAATAGATAGTCATTATTGTGGACTAAAATCTATATATATACATTTAGTATAGATAACATATAAAAAAATTAAAGAGATAGAGGTACAAATGTGTGACGACGCATATGAAATTGCGCGGGTCAGATAGTTATCATTGCTCCTTACATATACAATATCTTATTAATATTAAACGCGAAAGTTTGTAAGTATGGATGGATTTTTGTTACTCTTTCACGCAAAAACTACTAAATAGATTTTGATGATAGATAATTTACAGTAATCTAGCTTATACATCAGAATAACATATAGGCTATAAATTTCACGCGGGTGAAACCGGACCGCACAGATAGTATATAAAAAAGATTTTTTTTGGAAAGCATACAAATACACATATATATAAAACACCCAGACCGATACTAATAATAATACGCATGAATACGAATGTTTGAACCGTGCGAGGAATCGAACCTGCGACCATCGGTGAAGCGGTGTGCAAACCGCTAGACAGCCGAGACTGTCAATTATCAATTATATATAGGGTTGCCAAGCCCAAATTTAAAAAATCAGGATCGAAAGTTTATAGAATCAGAACTATCCAGTTTAAAAACAAAACACAGTAATAGTGTTGCAATAGCTATATTAATATGTAGTAAAATTCAAGTATTTATATAATTTTTTTAAGGTTTATAAAAAATGTATTTGATAAAATTATACAGTTGAAAATCAGTAATTAAGGTGCGCATATTTTAAAAACACAGGAAGCAGCCAAACTGTACAAAACTTCCCAGGACACTTCAAAAACTAGGACATGTCCTGGGAGAACAGGACGGTGTGGAACTCTAATTGTATAAAAATAAAAATACAATTATATATGAGTAAAGTCGCGGGGGTGAGTTTCTCTTATTAATAAACCTAATGACGTCACGCTAACGGGTGGCGAATGACGTTCCGTTCCACGTTAATTCACATGCCGTTATTAGTTCCGTTTCCTGTTTGTATACGAATAAATATTAATTGTTTATCATTATTAACGTCCCACTGAGCGGAGGTATTAGAGGGATATTAGCCTGCTATTGCTATGAGGCGGCCCAGTGTAGAAATTTATTAGATACTTACCGACCCTTTGTCTGCATCACACTTACTAAATTTACATTATATCTTTTTAAATTATAGCATATATATTATTCTGATGTATAAGCTACATTACCGTAAAGTTTTATCAAAATCCGTTCAGTAGTTTTTGCGTTAAAGACTAAAAAACATCCATACTCACAAACTTTCGCGTTTATAATATTACTAGCAGTGCCCGCGGTTTGACCCGTGTTAAATTTCAGTAAAAAATATATCTTATATGTTATTCTGATGCATACGCTACATTACTGTAAAGTTTCATCAAAATCCGTTCAGTAGTTTTTGCGAGTATATGTTTAAGAGTATATGTACATACTTCTATGCGTTTGTATGTCAAATACATGGTATTTGTGTAATGTTTTTTTTTATTGATTTACTATATATTTTAGGCATAATTAAAAAAAATATTAGCATTCTGTACTGCTTCTCTATATAAATTATAAGTGAGCGAAATTTCATTATCTACCGTCAGCGCAATTTTTGTAAAAAGGGGTACAACATTTTTGCTTCACGTCTTAATATATAGAAATTTAATTGGATTTCGTAGAAGATGGTATAGTGGTAATTTTGCTCTAAAGCAGTGAACCATAAACAAACGCTCATACGAGATAGGAGGCCGCCGTAAATCTAGCTTTATAGATAAACCCACAGAGTTCCGCATCGTATTTTAATGATAAACTAAAAATATATGTAATCTTCTACGTTGTTAAGTATAAACAGATTTCTTTATGTATATAAAATGGCAAACAAACTAACGGACTGATGGAAAGTGGTATAGGGTCAGGACAAAGCCAGCTACAAAAATACTCATCAAAACTGAATCACTTTTTTAGTTAGTTAGTTAGCGAAGTTTTTTTGGAACTTTTATAAATTACTGGCTATAAACCTTCCTCTTGAATCACTAGTAGCGTAGTTTAAAAGATATAAGCGTACAGACAGTGGCGGCTACTGTGTTTTATACTATGTAAACATTTTCTATTTTCATTTCTGAATTATTCTGAATAATTGCATTGCATAGCATCGCGTACCTACCGCACTGCACAGACAATGACGTGACTATACCTTTAATCCTGTCAACAGAAAATCTACCTGAACTCCACTAGAACTACGAAATATAAAAATGCCGGGGAAAAGTATTGTTAGTAGAGACGTAACTCTACACAACTCCCGGAGAAACCATCGTAGTTATTTCGATTGTACCTATTTCGTTTTGCAAATTTTGATAGGAAAACATTTTTCTTTAGTTTTTTTTAATCATTTTTGTTTAACTTTTTTGTTTAGTATCCTGAAATCGGACACTGTTATTTGGTTTGGTATAACTATGAGGATTTAGCTTGTATCATGCATACAAAACACAGCATGTTCATGATTAATGTGATACCATTTCTCAACAGTGTATTGTCTCAGTCTAGTATTTTTACTGTCATATTGCATTTAGCGTGCTTAAAAGAAAATAAAATTACTAAAAATATATACTTTGAGAAATCAAATTCCAACGTGTGTGTTTTTGAATTAATATTATCCGAGACAGCTACCCCGGACAAAGAATTAGTCTAGCTATTAAAAGAGGACACGCTGCCAGTATCTTCGGAACTTTGCGTAAAGGGACTCCTTTTAATAATATATTTTAGTTATTACATTATATTTTTTAAGGTTGTTAATTTTAAGTTCTTTGTTGTACAATTAGTTAATATTATTAAGTATGCGATATATCATTATTTAAAGGTGAATCGAACCCGCGACCATAGCATGCAAGATTGATATATCGAATATAGCATGCAAAGTTATTTCGCGACAGATATGAGAACAGACTTTACAAAGCGTCCATTCGGTATAGAGAAGTGCTAATATTAAAGTCTGAAGTATATGTCACTTACGGTCTCTTTAACTGTCTTCAGTCTACTGCCATCTTTCCACCAGGATATCGTAGGCTTCGGCCTGGCGCCCACTGATTGGCAGACTAGATCGGTGCTCTGTCCGGCCACCAGGGGTCGCTTCCCGCCTTGCAGTTTGACCCAAAGTGGGTGTACTGTGAACAAAAAGAAAATATATTAGAAGAAATTTATAAGATATTAGAAGAAATTTAGCACTTTTGAATAATTATATTTTTTTAATTCTACCAATCACTCGGATAAAATTAGACTTCTGACAAAAAATTGCATGTTGCTCTTATAAATAAACTTTGGTTAGCATTCAAAATTTATTATAGATTGTTGTGTCTGTTTAAGATGTGTGTGTGTGTGCATAAGTAAATAGTTTTTGAGTAACAATAAATCAGTCATGATTAATAGAGGAGACCAGTCAACAGAACAGACAAACAACACCCGTTCATAAGTATAACATAGTTACGAACACATAAACAAGAATTTTTGAGTATATGGATGATAGGATGTGTTGAGGATGAAGTTAGCAAATTGTGGCGAATTCACCAGTTTATAACTACCAGTGTTTCCGGAGGGGTCCGTGTAGAGGTCGCCTTAATAGAGTATATTACTGGCAATGGGGCTATGACTTCCTGTTGTTAATAATGTCCTCCCAATGCCCGGATACAAATATTAGCAACTCCAACTAACAACAATATTCAAATACACTGTTGTAGGGTAGAGATAATATCCTAAGATGGATACGGATATGGGTTTTTCTTCCATCTCGGATACAGATCCAGAACATTACTAATTCCTATACACTGCTGCAGGGTGTAGTTACCAATAATCGATATACCTATTATATATAAAGCAGTAAATAAATATCGCCTGGCATTTAAAGGGCGATCCACATTTTTATTTAAAAGAACAAAGAATAAAAAATAAGTTAATTTAAGAATTCCTGACACCGTAATGTTCGTTGTCTCGTTAAACAGTGACATACAGCCAAAAAGAATAACGAACCATTGGATTAAAATAATAAGATAAATAACAATATGAAAATTAATAAAAAAACTTAGTATAAGAAATTTTACCCGCAATATTGTGTCGGAAGCGGCAGTTAAATCATCCATTTTTCGATACAAATAAAACCTTTTTTAAAAGATTTTCAAACACACGAATTTGAATACCTTTTTTGGTTTAACTACTGTACTTTTTTTTTATTTTTATACAACTATGGTGGCAAACAAGCATACGGTCCATCTGATGGTAAATGGTTACCATAGCCTATGGACGCTAGAGACACCAGGGGTGCCACGTGCGCGTTGTCGACCAAAACTCCATGAAATTTATGCTTGTCAACAGGCTGTCTTACAATTCTATAAGACAACCATATTCGGTCTTTCGCTAAATAGCTTTTAGTATAAATTTACAATAACATACATCTATTTTATAAATATATAGATTGAAAAGTTAAAAACCATTTAATGCAAATACGTAAGCAATTAGTCTATAATATGTATCTAAAGCTGTATTAGCAGGTTCCTACGAAATTGGGCTGGGCAGGAAGAGAAACACGAGCGGAACACGAGGTGAGTCGTACATCGGCAAAGGGGCCCCTTAAACCTACAGCCGGGTCAGAAGTCCCAAGAACTGCTCGGAGTTTCCCTCACTGCCACAAGATGGATCAGATAGATAGATCACAGGCACCCGGACGGTGAATCTTTTGAATGTTAAGAAATTCGTATCAAACATCCGCGCAAATATAAACATTCGTACTCATGAACACAGAAGAAAAAAAAGGATCTAGCCGTTGGGAAATTGAACACAAAAGTGTACTTAGTTCGTAGATCTAAACCATTAGACCGACCGAAATCGTTCGTATATTCTCGTATAACGTTTATTCGCCGTTTTTTACGTCAGTGTGTCCCGCCTAAAATAAATTGAATTTTAATGATCCAATTGCATAAAAAAGAGGTTATTCTATTCCGTTGTCGGTCAGTAGCTGTCGTTAGGGTAAATTGAAAGAATTTACATATGCATATTAAAAGTTCATCTATCAATGAACAGGATTTGTTCATTAGTTGGTATATACAAAAAATGGTGCGCGGACTCAGTTGAGAGGGTTCCGCAGCATTCTCGATGGTTTATAAAACTTGCTTTTACACGCGATTTCGTCTGTTTTGTCTCATATTCTCTAATAAAATACGGTACGACAAACAACCTCTGTCATACATCAGTGAGAAAGTGTGTATCCACAAGTCTATCTACCATTTTGCTTCTACCACCTTTCTAAGAACAATTTTTTGATGAAACTTGACGTTATAGACAAGAACGGATATATAATATCTTTTATCATAAAAGCACAACAGCTAGTAAAGTTATATATATTAAATCAAACAAGAAGTTCCATACTAAAGAGTGGGCGGGAAATAGGTCTTGTAGCATTAGACAGAGAAAATATTGTTAAATTTCGCGGATAATGAAGTCGTCCCTTTGCCTTGAGAACTGTCGGCTCTTTTTCTATTACGTCACAAAGAACAAAGACGTTTGTACATTTTAGGTTATAAAGTAATATTTTTTACTTTGATACATAAATTTGTAATATATATCCCTGCGAAATGTCTTTGTTAGTATCTTTGTAATTGGAATAAAATTATTGGTGTACGTCTATTACAGACTCTTATGATATGTCGAATTTACCATCAGTTCGGGGCTTAAGGGAACTGACAAAAACACATCTCACATTCTTTAGAAATTTATGAATTATTATTAGTATTATTAACATCTGCCTCATTTTCACAGTTTTTGCTGGTTAGTTACTCTATGTGGCTTATAGTGTAAAGTGTAGTGGGCACTTACGGGCCGAAACCAAGTCAGTTTCATTTTTTTCTGACTATTCTAATGCAGCTGTCCTGGCTGGCTTTACAGCTTCACCGGACGACACACGACGGCGTCGCCTAAATACATACGATAAAGATTCATAGATGCATGTGCAGGAATACAGAATGTATGTTTCTTTTTGGACTACTCTAATGCTGTTGGCCGCAGCTGGCCTTTACAGATTCCTTTACCGCAGCAGCGCGCGTACAAGCAGCTAGATTTGTACGCGGTTTTAACTCAAACTCAACCTCAAAAAAGTATGCCTCAACATACGAGCATAGGGGGGAAAGGAGATTGTTAGTAATGTGGACTTAATGTACCATGAATAGCAATGTACCATGTCAGGTTGACCTCCACGCGGTTCCCCCTGGAAATCATCGTGATAAATTCTTGGTGAATTTGTCACGATGCGCTAACTGACCTGACCTCTTGTTCATCTTACCATCCTCCACTGGTGCCCCGCCAGCGTAAACCGTTAGCGCAGGCGGGTGCACCATTCCATTATCATCCTTAAAAAAAAAACATACGAGCATAGATATACATAAAGGTAACAGTTAAAAATCGCACTTCTAAAACCTAGCTCTGACATGAAAGAGCCAGGTTGAAACTGTATGAAAGAATCAATATGTTTTCTTTGTATTTTGTATATACACATATAACTTTATTGTACTTTGTATTGCTGTGTAAATTAAAATTAAAATTGCTTGATAATATCACTCTGTTCACACATTTCGATGAATTCATGAGGTATCTGTTATTGGCTTTAGTAATAATGAATATGTACTTTATTTATTTACTCATTTATATTCCATTGTAGATATATTGTGTTGCTGTTCCCCCGACTTCGTCCGCGTGGAATAATGATCTTAGACAGCATTTTAATGATATATTTATTTTATTTTACCTCTTTAAGAGTAAAATTTTACATAATTTGAATGTTATGTTTATATTTAATCAACAGCCTAAAAAATAAGAGACAAGTTTCTAGCTTTAAAATTGATGTTACTTCCATACAACATTTCATCTCCCCTTTCAACCCCTTACAACCTTTTTTCACATTAAAAAGTAGCATATATCCTTTCTCAGGGTGTAGTCTATCTATGTACGATATTTCATTTAAATAGGTTCAGTAGTTTTGGCGTGAAAGCGCGACAGACAGACAGAGTTATTTTCGCATTTAATAGTAAGGATAAGCTGTTGATTACTTGAAATAAATCTTATTGTTAATATTATAAACGCGAAGTTTATGAGTATGGATGGATGTTTGTTATTCTTTCACACAAAAACTACTGAACGGATTTTGATAAAACTTTATAGTAATATAGCTTATATGTACCTACATCAGAATAACATATATAAATTTCACGCGCGTGAAAGTATGGACATAGCTTGTAAGAAATAAAAATATAATTATCACATTTGTGTGACCTACGCCTTATATTAGGACTATAACAAACTTTTAGGCGTATCTTTAGACAGCTTAATTCAGGTCTGTACCGAATATTGGCCGGCTTAGACAACGTCCATCCCAATATTTGTCTAGAAAATTGTATTTCGTTCTAGGAATTTGTTATCCTTTTTAGATACTTTGACAGCTGTATGCCTAGAACTATAATTCTTACCAGAAATAAGCTTTTACCCGCGTCGGAATTAATTTTTTCATATTAAAAATACAATTTCTAAATTAAAAGTAAGTAGTAGGCTAAGTTACTCTCCGTGAAAGAAAAAGTCCAGTTGGTGAAAGTTACGTCATAATCGGTCCAACCGTTTTAGAGATTAGCAAGATCAAAGACAAATATATTTTTCTAATTAATTATTGATGTGCCTTTGATATATGCGAATCAAATAATTAATAAAATTAGTTGGTATACTTTCATGAGCATTTAGTGATAATCTTTGAAAATTGAAAAAGATATTGAATATTGAAAACACTTTTTATTTTATTTATTTGCACAGATATATTATATGATCTGTTACTCAATACTCATAGTATTAACATCGCGCATACTGCCATAATGCGCTCATTATCCTACTGCGCCTGCGCGCCGTCCGTATATTTTGAATCTGTGGCGCGTTGCGTTTGCGCGGGAAATACTATCTACAAAAATGACTTCTTCTACAGACATTCTTCAACTATTGTACTTCTTATTGCTGATTATTTTATACTTTTCTATATAACTATATATGTTCTAAATTTACTTTTATTTTAATAAACTACTTATTACTTATTTATTACAACCAAAACTGGCATATAAATAAAGACCCTAATCATACCACTAACAGATCTCTTATATATGAACAGTTTGAATCTCAGATTCATATAAAATTCCCATCAAATAACGAAATATTTATTTAATAGCCATACCTTATTATATTAAAATATTATTTTAAGAAAATTGTTATCCATCAGACATCTTCCAATATTTGTTTCGATAAATGAAAAAGGGTATATCTATTTAACCTAAATTATAAGATACGGTGACGTAATGCGAATTTTTTTGGGTCATGACTGAAAATAGTTTCATGGCTCTACTATCATGGCATAATAATAATAATATTCTTGGACAAATCATACACAGAGCAACACACAAGTTTCTTGCTCGTTCTTCTTGTGATGAGACAGCTTTCCGAACGAGTGGTAGATAAAAAACAAATTGTTATTATTATTCAAAAGTGCTTAAATTAAGTTTATTTGAATAAATGATTTTCTATTCTTTTCTATTCTATTCTACAGCTTGGGACCAGATGACAGTGCTAGGATTGCCCAGGGTATTATTATTAGTATTAAAAGTCATCTGGCTTCTTTTACAGCTTTTTTTTATTGGGTTGTTTGGGCTATTGCCAGATGTTTGTAGCACCTGTAGCACTGCGACCTATATAGATCTATTGTGCTCGCCCTTTTTCAAAGTTCGCTACCTAGACCCGCCAGGGACAAGAATTGAAGGATATTCTTAGGAGCGATGGTTTTTATCTCCTCGGGAAAGAGTGTAAACTTTCCAAAGGAGATATTTCGTTTATGCATGAGTGGGCTACAACCACATAGGGTGTGAAGCGGCGATTCCTCTTCAGTTTGGCAGAATCTGCAGATACTTGTCGTGCATAGGCCTAGTTTGGCCATATGCTTGTTCAATTTGCAGTGTCCTGTGAGGGCCCTAGTCATCATGCATAAATCATCTTTTACAGCTTACAAAGCAGCTTGCTAAGCTGTTTTTCTGTTTTTAGTGTGCAGTTAAATTACTGGATAAATGGTATGACATCTTATTCCTCTAGTCTGGTAAAGCATGAGTTGATTATGTGCGTCATGTATAATGGTATATACTTTACCATCTTATCATCAGGTAGGCAGATAGTACGTTTGCAATTCTAATTACACAAAAAATCTAAGGCGATGCTGTAAAATCCATTTGCATCTAAAGTATAAATAGTTTTATTCATAATTTAAGAGCTGCCATTTTGTCGGTGGAGTTTCTGCTATTTTTCACGATATTCCATCAATGTCTTTAGTTGATACGATACGTCTATATATCTATACATATAAATAAAATTGGAGTGTCTGTTTGTAATATTGAAGTAACCGTTTTTTTACTACATGCATATGAATATAAATACGGTACATACACCGAAATAACATTTTTTACAATTTTTGTCTATCTGTTTGTTTTGTCAGGTTAATCTCTAAAATGGCTGGACCGATTTTGATGGGACTATTTTTGGCAGGTAAATTATTATAAAATACAGGTAAATCTATATATATATAACTTAAAGGTGACTGACATAGTGATCTATCAACGCACAGCCCAAACCACTGGACGAATCGGGCTGAAATTTGGCATGCAGGTAGATGTTATGACGTAGGCATCCGCTAAGAAAGGATTTTGATTAATTCTGTCCCCAAGGGGATAAATTAACGCGAGCGCAGCCGCGGGAAAAAGCTAGTATAATTATAAAAGATAAATTCCACGCGAACGAAGTCGCGTGTACAGCACGTATAATATATAAATAGTGTATAGTCGATATAAAAAAAATGTTAATACAATTTGCCTTCATACAAACCGTTATCATAGAATCACGCAACAGCTTGCCGTACACAACATATCAATGTGGTTTGGTATTTGAAAAACAAAAATATAGGGTTCGTTTTAATAACTCATTGTGCGGACTCTTTGTCCCTCTCCGATCAACAACAAAGGGCTCAGACTATTCAAAAGCCTTTTTCTAACCCTTTTTATACCACTTAAGACAATTAACGGGCATTTTTTGTTAACCCTTTCTGAACATAGCAGGCTTTCAAATGAATCTCTTCACATGTTCGATTCTAGACCCTTTGTAGTTTTATTTTATGGTATATTTTTTAATAAACTACAGTTACATCTAGGTTATGAATTGTGGTATTGTGCTTGGAAAGTGTGAGAGTTTTGAGTTGTAAGTGCGAATTTTTCGCATTTGAATGAATTGTGATTTTTATTACCGATAAGGGCAATTTTAAAGGGGCATTTAAGTGTATTACAGAAAACCCAAGTAGGGTTTTAGACCAATTGCGTTAATGCACTATAAAACACCTTTACAAAGCACTTCGCGAGGGTTTTGAGCGAGTTCACGCGTGCGTTTATAAAATAACTTGCTGACCCGTGTAACTTCATCTGTATCACACTTATTATATTTCACTCAATTTACCTAATAAATTCTTAAATGATAATCTATGTGTTATTCTGATGTATAAGCTGTATTACTGTAAAGTTTCTTCAAAATCCGTTCACTAGTTTTTCCAAGAAAGAGTATCAAATATCCATACATACTTATAAACCTTATAATATTAGTAAGATATAAGCCTCGGCTTTGCACGACTAGAAAAGAAAGAAAACATTACTATACTGATTATATTATAATTGTTAAAAAATATTTAATACTAATATATTTAAATAGCTTCTCGCCGCGGCTTCGCACGGGTGTTCATATATTATATATATAAATCTTCCTCTTGAATCACCCCATCTATTAAAAAAAAAACACTTCAAATTCTGTTGCGTAGTTTTAAAGATTTAAGCATACATAGGGACAGACAGCGACAGCGACTTTAATTTATACTATGTAATGAAGTTTATTTTTCTATTCCCTAATCAAAATATAAAACAAAATACATTACATATATTACCTATAATTCTGTTTTACTGTTACCATTAAAATATTTATCCAAATAAACTGACTTTACAGCATATTTTTACAATATAAAAGCAACACACAAGTTTCTTGCTCGTTCTTCTTGTGATGAGACAGCTTTCCGAACGAGTGGTAGATAAAAAACAAATTGTTATGACTATTCAAAATAAGTTAAGTTTATTTGAATAAATGATTTTCTATTCTATTCTATTCTATTCTATTCTATTCTATTCTATTCTATTCTATTCTATTATATTCTATTCTATTCTAAATAATCTCCAATTCTTTGTAAATAGAAGACCGTTTACTTTGTGAAGATTAATTTCTTTAATTTGTATTTTTTATTATTTTTCCTTACGTGCCAAGTAATTCGCAGTCCCTGTGTTATATTCCGATCAACTGAGAATTTTCGGCAGTAGGTTGGTTTATTTTTAAAAGTGAATGAATTTTACAATTATAAACCAAATAAATAAATAACCCCTGGACTATTAACACAGCGCCATGTAGTCCCACGGTAAGCAGAGCTTGTGTTATGGGTACTAGACAACTGATATAAATACTTAGATATTTTTTTGAAAAAACATACATAATGTACATAGTAAAAAGTACAATTAATTCAATCCTTCCAACAAATTACGACTGAGTCATTTTTTAAACAATATTTATAATATCAAATTTTTTTTATAACCGTCGTCTATATATACGAACTACGGACATCACGTTATCATGTGACACCCGTGATAACACTCCTCTGTTGTGACTCCTAACTTATTAGTTAGGAGTCACCATGTCTCTTATATTGGAATTTGTTAGTGATCATTTTATTTACCTAATTTGAATGACGGCCTCGATGGTCTAGCGGTTTAGTACACCGCCTTATTTACAATGGTCGCAGGTTCGATTCCTCGCACGGCACAAACATTTGTATGATTATGATTATTCATGACTATGATTGTTTGTATCGGTCTGGGTGTTTTCTATATATAATATGAAGGTATTTACGATGAAATGATTTCTATGTATTTGTATCAGTTGTCTAAGGCACTCATAAAACAAGCTTTAGCTAGCTAAACTTGGGTCTGGATGGCAATGTGTGAATTGTCCTGATATTATTATTATTATTTACGCTATTGTCGCATTTTCTAAGCGTTTGCTGGTTTTTATTATTATTATTATTACTTAATTTGAAATCTTTGACTTGTTTTTTTACTTTTCGAAAATCGACAATGTTGGCGCACGAGCGACGACAGTGGACGGCTGCGAGGTCTGCGGACATCGCGGGGCGTCCGAACCAACATCGAACCCGGTCTGCCACGGCGCGGCGCCTCACTCGGTCATTCTATCCATTGGGCACCGCACGCTCTTTCACATCTCTTATAACTTGTAATATATATACATAAAATAGATCAATCATACAGTGCACTGCTGGTATCGTTTAATCACCCTAGTTAGACCTATTCAACAATGGTTTAAAAAAATGACGCTATAAAAAATGAAAAGCAGTAATAAACAGTTTTTATATTTGCAAAGATATACTATACATACGACTTACAAACAACCAAGTATATTTTATTAGAGAGCAAAAATATTATACAAGCTGTAAGTATAATATTTTCGTTCAAAACATAATACAGGTCTGATTTTTAAACACCCTAATTTATTTAATACATAAAAAGAAGCAATTTCGCATCCGGCGAGCGATCCAATCCGCTGCAGATTTATAGCGGTGATAAGAACCCTGTTAGGATTCAACGTTTGTGATAAAGTTAACGTTTTGTGCTTAAGGAACCGTTTACACTCAATGCTACGTGCAAATGCAATGCCCCTTTCATGTGCTTACTGCTTTGCAAGGGGCCATTCAAGTATTACGTAAGCAGATATATTACAATTATTTACCCCCCCATCCCCCATGTTTACGTTTACTTTTTTTTTTTAGCAAAGACAATGTGAGGATTGCTGTGTAAATTATGATATAATCATCATCTATACTCCTCTGCCCCCCCCCCCCCTCCTTCCAAAATAAGCAAAGTAAAGACCCCCCCGCCTAAAATGCTATACTTAAACGGTTCCTAACTTAATTAACGTAGTCCTAATTCAATAACATATATTGTTTTTTATCTTCATATTTAATCATTCCCAGCGACATCGTATCGTATTATTAAAAAAATAACATTCAAAAATTAAATTACTAGATAAAAAAATTATTTTTCCATTGACTTCATCTAATTAATATTACCTATAAACGCGAAAATTTGTGAGTATGGATGTTTGTTACGTTTGTTACTCTTTCACGTAAAAACTACTGAATTTTGATGTAACTTTACAGTAACATAGTATAGCTTATGCATCAAAATAACATATAGACTATATTTTTTATTGAAACTTAACGCGGGTGATACCGAGGGCACAGCTATATATAATAATAAGCAAAGACATTGTATGATGTCAAAAAGTGTTATTTGTAATTTAAAATATGATATAAAAACAAAATATATTATAAAGTAAAAATGGCCCAATTGCTTTCATGCGTCTGTCGGTCAGCCCGTTTATGTATCTATTCAATAAATGAGGGAATATCAATGTTTAAGACATATTCTTTTTCTTCGATATGTAATCTAATAGTTATAATAAAAATAAATTTGAATATAAACGGGTTTTCGTTTTCGTGCAATATTTTGACGTCCACTTGTCAGTGTAAACGGGACTTTACAATGTTACTGCAATAATGAAAATAGGTTTACGAAACAACGAGAAAGTGATGGTGTACTAACGGAGATATTCATTATTATTATTATTTGAGATGGGCGATCAAGACTTTTCATTATACCTGTATGTGTCTACTTAAAGAAATTCATAGCACTTCGGTTTGAATATAACGCATTTTTTACACAATATCTAATGTTTTTTTTTTATTTTACGGCCTCGGTGGTCTAACTGTTTAGCACACTGCTTTATTTCAAAATAATAAATCATATCTTTATGAAGGACCTTGATATTATAAATGTCAAGTTTAGTGTATTAATATTTTTTGAAGTTATACTCGTAGTAATTTAATTTCGATTAACTGCTATATTACTCGCCACTGAACTCAATAAAAATAAAAATAATTTATTTATATAGGACATTATATCTGTTTATGAACGTCAAGTTTTTTGTATTAATATTTTTTGAAGATATAGTAATCGAATTTCGATTAGCAGCTAAATTACTCGCCACTGTACTCAATCAAAATAAAAAATCATTTACTTATGTAGGGCTTTTTGTGAGGGTTTTGGGTTCAATGAAAATTTAATTTGGTATGTCTACAAAGCAATGTAACAAGAATCTACTATTCTTGTAGACAAACAGAAATTTTTGTTATTACTCTACTCAGCTCGTCATCACGGCTAGTGCAACCTAGTTGAAATGTCGAGAAAGTTAAATTTTTTACCATTATTTACCATAAAATTATTCGTGTTAAGAATTGGTTAATATTACATATAAATCTATATTAAACACTAAAGTTTAAAAATAACTAATGTGGAATCGTGGACACATAACTTTACCGTGCCAGTACTAACACATTTTGAAAGAAAGAAAGAAAAAATATTTATTTATGTAGATTAAATAAAATGTATATATAATTAAACTTAATTTACCATGTAAATAATTAAAAATAAACATAAAATAATCATTTTTTTACATCCATATAGGCACTGAAATGGGTCCACTCAGCTTTAATGTATGTCCTATTTGACCGCTTATGAACGTCGAGATTTTGTATTAATATTCTTTGATGTCATAGTAATCGAATTTCGATTAGCTGCTAAATTACTCGCCACTTTACTGAATCACTAAATCAGTTCAAACTGGGCTTAAGTGATTACGGACAGTTTCCAAGACGGCCATCTTTAACACAATGTGTATTGTGATTATTTATGATAAAATGTGATACCGAACTTCACAACAACATGAAATATGATCCCTATCTTCTGAGGGCCCGAAGTTTACTAACTTGGTCCATATTTCATTTATTCTAACTAGCGCCGCGCGTCGGCTTTGTCTGCCGTTTATTTTTAGTTACAATACGCTATCTAGTAACGCTGACTTGAAAAATGTGGGAGAGAATTTCAGCGATATTAATATAAATGGAGGTAGATATTGGTGGCAGTTTTTTTCTATATATTTATACACATATATTATATTTATACACATTACATTCTATATGTTTGTATATTTATACAAACAGACAGACTAACAGACAAACCATACTTATTGTTTCGATGTAAATACCGTACATTTTTTCATATACATTTTGTCCAAAGCAGTTAATTTGAAATTACAAACAGACTCTTAAATTTTATATATTTGTATAAATGGGAAAACCAACAGATACAACTAATAAGTTAATATATGTGAATAGGAGACAGTTAGCCAATAATATATATACGCATAATATATATGTAGTATGGAAAAACAAGCAACAAAAACTGTCAGCAGAAATACAAAATTAATAAATATATATATTAGGGACTTTTGTACCTACTAACAATGTGATAACTACATACCAGTTCCGTTGTACCTTAAAAGTATATTTGAAACAAAAGTACAAGGATTCGAAGCCGCGACCGTCGGAAGTAAAGCGGTGTAAACATCTACACCACTAATTCTGTCGCTTAAAACTATAATTGTTATTTATATTTAACTAGCTTTTGCCCACGGCTTCGCTCGCATTAATTTATTCCCTTAGGGTGGAATTTATCAAAATCCTTTCTTAGGAGATGTCTACGTCATTGTAGCTTTATGTATGCAAAGTCTCAGCCCGATCGGTTTAAAATTGACAAAGTTTCATACAAACATTCATCCCCTATTTTATCCCCTTGGGGGTAAAATTATCAAAATCCTTTCTTAGCAGATGCCTACGTCATATCATCTACCTGCATGCCAAATTTCAGCCCGATCCGTCCAGTGGTTTGGGCTGTGCGTTGATAGATCACTATGCCAGTCACCTTTGAGTGATATCTATTTAGATTGAATTAGATGTTATTCCGCGGAAGTCCATTTCACTACTTGATAGATTTATTTTATTTTGTTTAATTCCGCAATAATTAGCATGTGTAAATGTGTAGGATCACGAAAACTGCGACTCGCGGTTTGGTCGCCGAAGAGTCAACACTAGGCTTCCAAGCTATATCTAAACTCTATTCAACGCCTGATGATGCCTCGTTCAAAGGCGAAACTCGTGTCACAATATGAGTGTACGCTCAATAACGGTCGGAATTTGATCACCATTAGAGAAGGTTGTATCGGTAGTCAAGTAAAACAAAATAATATAAATATATCTAGTAGTATAATTGTTTTTTTCATCTTGTTGTTCAGAATTTCAAAATATATTTCAGTTTGTGAGCTTACATTCTATACGGTTCCAGTCCTGGACAAAGTCGACGTTAAAAACTAACTGTCATAGTTAAATTCTTACACGGGACTTTTACTATAAATAATATATTTCAGTTTGTGAGCTTATATTCAATACACGGTTCCAGTCCTGGACAAAGTCGACGTTAAAAACTAACTGTCATAGTTAAATTCTTACACGGGACTTTTACTATAAATAATATAACAAAAGGGGTGCCGTACAATTAGACTGAAAGTTAATATTAAAAAAGTTTGAAATGAATTTGTTCTGCGAGTTTGAACTTCGAGATGATGCATCTCTTACTCGTACTGAATATATTAACAATATATCAGATCTGTGTCTGTACATGAGAGTCTCTGCGGTCTAGCGATTTAGTACATTGCTTTACTTCTATGGTCGCGGGGTCGATTCCTCGCATGGTACAAACATTTGTATTCATGAGTATGATTGTTTGTATCTGCCTAGGTGTTTTCTATATATAATATATATGTATTTACGAAAAAAATATATTTATGTATTTGTATCAGTTGTCTAGTATTTGTAACACAAGCCCTGCTAAGCTTGTGACATGTTGGCGATGTGTGAGTCGTTCTGAAACATTATTATAATAATTTTTAATTTCTGCCGTGATCTAGCGGTTTAGCACATTGCCTTACTTCCGATGGGCGCAGGTTCGATTCCTCGCCAGCTACAAACATTTGTATGATTATTTGTATTTGTCTTAGGATATTTGTTTTCTATGCATATTATGTATGTGTTTACAAAAAAATCTAAATATTTATATCAGTTGTAACATTTGTATATAGTACCCATAACACAAACCCTGCTAATCTTGGGACAAGTTGGCGCTGTGTGGATTGTTCTGAGATTATAATTATTATTTAACCCGCGCAACGCCAGGGCCATCACTAGTTGTTTTGTATAAAATCGCATGCATTTATCTAAATCCACGTTGACCCGTTCACACACGCAACAATATATCGCCACTGCGCCATAAATCGTACAGGGTGCAGTAGAAAACTTTACACTCGAATATATTACGAATTACAATTTATTGCACCATTTTCAACTGTCGTAAATATACAACCAAAGTAGTCGTCGCAGTAATTCAGAATTGACTTTGGTCAAAGTCGATTGCGTGGATACCTCTGTCGCACCTATTTCAGCAAAGCAACTTGATTTGGAAACTGTTTTGGTTGGAAGGTGAGATATGGCAGTAAAATTACTGGGTATGGACGCATAAAACCTTATTTCTTCATAATGGCAACTTATTTATTTATTATTCACTAGCTACTTGCCCCGGCTTCGCCCGGGTGTACATGTATTATACATATGAACCTTTCTCTTGAATCACTCTATTAAAAACAACCGCTTCAATATCCGTTGCGTTGTTTTAAAGATTTAAGCATACATAGGGACGGACAGACAGCGACAGCGACTTTAGTTTTATACTATGTAATGATATAACAATAAGTCTTGTAAAAAAGCGAGCTTAATGCCCTATAGCATTCTCTCTCATTATTAATATTAATATTAACTAATAATCAGTAAGCGTTATGGTGTAGTAATAGCGAGATCTGTGACAAATTTACTAATATATATAAATGCTAAATATAGGGAAATGTACTAAACTTGCACAATCCTGAATACGTTTATTTGTTTTCTTTATTGACCATTAGAATTGGTACAAAAGATGAATGCTATAGCATTCTTTCCCAGACAACCTTAGGGATGTGCATGCTATTAAATAATTTATTATGAGTGGTAACAAGATGTCCGTGGTGCTATTCACATATATATGCAATGGTTATTACTTACCTCATTGTTTGCTACACCAAAGAACCAAGTTCTAATGTTCCCATATGCTAATATTATTGTTTTATACGCGATATCCTCGTCAAAAGGAAAAGCATTTCGATTACTCTTTTTGTTTTACTACCATGTAATTTCAATAGGTACAACTTTCCACGCTCGCCGTTGCTTTTGTTTTAGTAAAATAAAATAACATATTATTATGTCTCTTCTCAGAAATGAAACATTTCCTGGAATTAAAAATTAACTAACATATTTTTTAGAAAGTAAGATATTTCAGGAATTATTCCTAGCAAAAAATATGCGAATAATATTCAAGATAATGGATATTACTCGGAAAATAAACAGATCTAACGCAGCATCCAGCATTAAGCCGACCTCTTCCGTGAACTGTGCCGGTACAGTCGCCAACGAAAGTATATCAAGCTGTCAATTAACAAGTTAGAGATTACAATCTGTTAGTTACATACCGATAGGTTGACAGAATCACATTTTTTTGTTTTTTTTTCGAAGGCCTACAAAAGATCAGGGTTGGCAACATTAAAATAACTTTTTTATTGAAATTAACGCCAAGAGTTAAATTGATGGTAAGATCTAATCAGCCGTTTAGTCAGCAAAAGATAATATCATTTTCTACACCCCGTAATCTGCTGAAGCCATCCTAAAGTACCATCTGATCATTCGAGCCGCATCACCACGTCCCATGTGGACCTTCAAGCCACTACGATCAAGCAAAGAACGAGCGACTGAGAACTTCATCCAATTATTCCACATCAAGACCTAAATAAATGAACAGCACTACGGATATCACATTATCATGTATCATACCGGGATACCACTCATTCATTGCTATTCTAGAGGGCTAAGATATCATACCTCAATTTTACTCACCAATGGCACCCTACAACCGAAATTCGGCTTAGATACATATAGACTAAGGTGAGTACGTAGTATAGTATGAATCTTTACGTTGTACTCAAAAATTTCATTCATTCTTTATTGGCTTTTCAACCTCGTACATTGGCATATTCAGTCGATCGAGGGTCACCTTTACAGTTAGGGTTGTTACTTAAAATGGATTTTTTAAAATTGGAATGCCAAATAATCTCGCAGCCTATATAATAATAATAATAACAACCCTGGATAATCCACATCCATCTAGTCCCAAGTTAAGCAAAACTTGTCTAAAGTTACTAGTATAACTGTATAGCACTGAGCTGACCCCCCCGAGGCCGTCAAGTATACACTAAACTAGCGGGAGGAAGGGGATCTTTAGTAGTGTGGATTAATAAACCTATTGCTAGCAATGTACCAAGTTAGGTAGACCTCCACGCGGTTTTCTCTGGAAATCATCAACTTAAATTCCTGGTGAATTTGCCCGATTCCATTATCATCCATAAAAAATACTAAACTAACTACACATTGTTCACCTAATAACTTGATCCTATTAACAGATCTTGCATTCATGATACACTTCATAATTTTAAATGCCGTGAAAAATTTACCGATGAATTTCCGTGAGTCATAATTTCGTACAAAATTTACCCTTAAATTTCTATAGGTCATAATTTCGTACAAATTTTACCCGTACATTTCTGTAAGTCATAATTTCGTACAAAATTGTACGAAGGTAGTTATAAACTCGTACCTTCAAGTCTCGTACTCATACCAAAATCATGGTTGGCAGCCCTGTACGAGATTTATGTACGCTTAATTTTCGCAGTAGCCAGCGGTTGTTTATTTGGGTGTTGAGATTCAGAGATTGCTTTATGGTATTTTCATGCCGCGCGTTCTGTTTTTTATTTGTACAACATTTCGTATGCGTGATAACTTGATGTTATCGCAAACTTGATTTAATATTTTAATAAGTATTTATTCTTCTTTTAACTTTAACGAGAAGAGTTTAATGGTTTATCATCGTAAATATCATAAATTATCATAGGCAAGTAAAGCGCCAATGTATAGAGGCATCCATAAGTAACCATTTACCATCAGATGGACCGTATGATTGTTTACATAGTAGTATCCTAAATGGTAAACAAAATAGATAGGTGTTAATGCATTATACAGGTGAAAGATTTTATTAAAATTCTTGGAGAATTTTATGTGTTATTTATTATAAACAAAAATTATATAGTCTTTATAATGTTACTTTAAAAAAATATCATATCATTAATGTGCAAATAAATATTTGTATTCACGAGTATGATTGTTTGTATCGGTCTAGGTGTTTTCTATGTATAATATGTATGTATTTAAAAAAAATTAAGTCTTTATATCAGTTATCTAATACCCGTAATACAAGCTCTGCTTACCGTGGGACTAGATGGCGCTGTGTTAATTGTCCAGAATTATCTATAACCTTACATGTACTCATATATTATTATCATCAGATATTTAAACAATTTGAATAATAATGCAGTAAGCAATAGATTATAAGGTATAAAAGGTGATTCGAAATGTGCTTGCTCGCTACAAAACAAAGCCCGCTTAAGCCCGAAACAGCGTCGTTTTGAACCCACACTGTATCCATAAGGTGTCATGTGGGAGCCATTCTGCTCTTACTAAAACAATAGGTACCTAGCCAACTAAGCTCCGTTTGGTAGTTATTTCTGACAAAATTTTGTATTTTTAGGAGAAAATATTAAGGACTTTAAAAGGACTGCAACGCGTTTGTCAATCATCCTTAATAACTCTGTTAAAAACACTTCTAATGTTTCAGGTACGGCTACAGTAACTGTTTCCCATCTGATGGGCCGTATGCTTGTTTGCACCAACACATTATTTTTTTAATTTTAAAATTAGTGTAGTTTTTCTATTGGCTACCTTTTACCATCGCAGCGTTCACCATCGACAGAGAATTTATCCCCACACGATGAAACCTAAGTGGTCTCGGACAGTGCGGCTTCAGAGGAGCTTCCTCCCGGGTACACTTAGATTGTGGAATGAACTACCTGCCGAGCTTTCCTCGAGAGACAGCACGACGTTTTTTTATTATTAAGGGTTTATTAAGGGTTTGCAACGTCCATGTGCCATCTCTGGTGTTCCAGGTGTCTATAGGCTATGGCCATTTACAATCAGAAAAAAGCTGGTGAACTCCTCTTTTCTTGAAAGTCGGTTGATTAGTACAAGGTATCACTTTTCTTTAAGACGTTACAAATCAACAGAATATCATAACACGCGTCTAATATCGACGTAATAATCCCATCAGGACGGAAAGAGATGGCTTATAATTAGGTAACGAGCGAAAGGGACAGATGCGAAGACACGCAAGTCACGCACAAATATTCTCTGGCGGTAATGATGCGTCAATCAGGGCACAGAGATGAGTTTGATAATCTATGGCATCTATGGTATAGAGAAATATATACTTTTTTTATTATTAGCCCTGAAGATTGAATGCTCGGTACTGGTAAGAAAACTATGGAACATACATATCCGATTACATTTATGTTCACATCGTAAATAGTTTGTCATATACTAACCAATTGCTTAATGAAGTTAAGCATGTTTGCTCTCGACCAGTTTTAGGATGGGTGACCGCTTTCTGCACAAACCTTTACTGGAGGCGATTCCATTTTTTTCATATAATTGGAATAGGAAGTAAGCTGACCGTCTACTTGATGGTAAGTGGTAACCGCTGTTTATAATCCTGAATATATTCCGGTACGTATTCAGGCTACCTCAACCACATTGTGGAATCACCTTCCAGCAATGGTATTTCCGAATCGATATAAAAACCTTCAAGATAAGAGCTTAAAAGGCCGGCAAAGCACTTGCAATTGTTACGGGTACTCATGGGCGGCGGGAATCACTTACCATCGCGAGAGATCACTTACCTGCAAGCTCTAAAAAAAATGTGCTATAAAAAAAAAAGAGGCCCGGAAGCTAGCAGTTGAATTTGCGCATTATTTACTACATTTACACTATATTAAAATTAATCCCACAAACTGAAACAATACAAAACTACTACAATAATAATTTGCAGGAACATTCACAGCATTCTCATAAAAAATAATTATTTATACATCGCAAAAACAGTTCGTTTAAAAACTCGACTCTATTGTAATATTATTCTGAATATCTCGCTCACAGTCACATCACAAACAGCGTCTAGGAATAATAAAATAAATCTAGAAAAAGAAAATCTGGAACAATGGAACCGGGGCAAAAGTTGCTTTAATTAATAAATCCGTTCTTAATAACGGCGACTGCTCACGGACCGTTCTGACAACTCGGTTATTAATAAATAATTTCAAGACATCAACACAAAATATGATATAGTACGCTAAATAACATCTTTACAAAGAGAAAAAATCTATTAAAAACTTAAAAAGTAAAAATAAACAAAACATTGTATAATCATATATAAAATGTATAATCCTTAGTTTTAAAGTACTCCTGTATTCTGTAGTAAATAAGTAGTGTATTATATATTTTTTGTTGTTATGGTGCAATAAAGAATATATATATATATATATATAAATATATAAGTAATTAAGGTAACAAGCCTGGAATTTAATATGAGGGAATAGTTTTTATCATTATTAACAAAACATTATTAACATACAAATGAAACAGTTTATAAACTGTTTCATTTGTATGTTTTTTTTTGTTAAGCAAGCAAGCAGCACGCAGCACGCTTTATAAAGCGTGCTGCTTGGCGGCTGAAATAGCTGAAACCGAGGACCCGCAGAGGACTTTGTAGAAAGCATACCTTGGTTGACGGTGAAGTGAAAAAGCGGCTTTATAGCTATCTGGGGCGCAAAGATTTTTGTAATTTCGATGTTGAGTTGGTCTAGTATTGCGTTTAAATACAGCCTTCTTGCAAGTTATGAAAAAATATCATATAAACTATAACATTTGTTATATATATATTTTAATCAAATCAAATCAAAAATTAATTAATCATATAGGACATTTTAGCCGTTTGTGAACGTCAAGATTTTTGTATTACTATTTATTCCCCACTACTTAAAAACTATATATATCGCTGCACTGTCCGTATATATGTAGATAAATAAACATTAGTATCTATGTTAAGTCTAGGATATGATCTACCTGTAGACATTTCAATCTGTCAAGTAGTTTACTATTTTCAGAATATAGACTTTCTATAAATTCATCTGCGTCGTTCTGAATTAATTCAGCAGCAAAATAATTTAGATTGTAAAATGTATTTCGGTTGAACGGTGAAATAAGGCAGAGAAATTACAAAGTACCGAGGTATCAACAGCTAAAAGGACTGATGGAAGATCGTGGAAGGTGGCGGGAGCTCCACCAACAAGAGCACAGCTTTTAAATTATGAATGAATGAATGAATGTATCTTAACAACATGCAACATGTATGTACCAAAGACGACATGTGGTAAAGTATAAAGTGTAATAAGTAATAGAGTATATAGCGCCTGTTATCATTTACCATAATTACTATAATAATTACACGTGCAAAGACGCGTTAGATCGATAGTAATCAATTATAAGAATAGATGTACTTACAGTTTATGTCTATTGATATATTTTCGGAGACTGGCGATATTGAAGGATCCGTCACGGCCTGCAAGAAAAATTATCATATGTTAGATAAAAAACATATATCTTTTTTTTCTTTTCCTGTCTATTACAGACACCTATGACATGTCAAATCTACCGTCAGTTCGGAATGATTTCGAGGTGAGAAGAACTGACAAGAAACTCAGCTCGTATTCTTTTCAAATAAATGTTGTACATGTTTACAATAATACAGATTCATTTATAAATTCGAATTTGGGAGAATAGAGTGACCACCCAGCATATGCTATTGCAAAAGTAATGAGTATAATCAGTGTTTGGAACCCGAACAGACCAGTCCCCAGCACCTGTTACCATTATAAAACATACTATATTAGGTAAATATGTCAACTACATAAGGGCCAAGAGTAACCTGACATTGAGGGTGACCCAGCTGGAGTCTCGACTCTGTGACTCGTCACAACGCGAGTTTCAAGGCGTTTGTAGCCCGGGTTCCCACCAACATGCTGCCCACCTTCATGAAGGAGGACTATTGGCTGAAAGGGGTGGTGTATCACTACAATGGCAGATTGCCGTCGTCACTGCCTTGACCACAGAGACGATTTAAATTCATTTAATTTTTATTACATTATTGTATATATTTTGTACGGCGAAATAAATTAATATACTTTGCATCGCAATTGTGTGTATCTACCATATTGTATATATTTTGCGAGACTTTGCATCACTTTGTGTGTTCTACCAAATATACAACGAACTCTGTTCTGAAGAATTGCTCAACATGACGGCTACTTCTTACCATCACGCCTCGCCATCGACATGGAATTTATCCCCACATGCTGGAACTTATGTGGTCTCGGACAGTGCGGTTTCAGAGGAGCTTCCTCCCGCGTACTTATATTGTGGAATGAACTAGCTGGTCAGGTTTCCTCGAAAGACTACAGCTTGAAGTTTTTTAAGAAGAGTATATTAAGGTTTGTTAAGGCACATGACACTCCTAGTGTTTCAGGCGTCTATAGGCTACGTTAACCGTTTACCATCAGATGAGCCGTATGCTTGTTTTCTCACAATATCAAATATCACATCATGTATCATATCATATCGTATCGTATCGTATTGTATCCATACCTGACAGGTAACATGCGTGCTGAGATCCGACCTTCGAAGCCTGAACGAGACTGTGGCTCTTGCCTCTGAATTGGCTAGGAGTTCGTGAGATTTCCACCATGACACCCTTGCGGTGGGACGCCCTGAAACAAATGGTCATATAATTAATTTAATTTATAAGTTTGAATATTATTAAAGTTCTATTATCAAAGATAGTATGCGTCAAATACATGATAGTATGTGTCTGTCGGTGATCTAGCGTTTTAGCACACAGCTTTACTTGTAATGGTCGCGAGTTCGATTCCTCGCACGACGCAAACATAAGTACGAATGTTTGTTATGTTTAGGGTGTTTTTATGTATATTAAGAACTAGCTATGCCCGCGGTTTCACCCGTGTTAAATTTCAATAAAAAATTTAGCCTCTATGTTATTCTGATGCGTAAGTTATATTGCTGTAAAGTGTCATCAAAATTCGTTCCGCAGTTTTAGCGTGAAAGTGTAACAAACACTCACAAACTTTCGTTTATAATATTATTAAGATTAAGATGTATTTAAAAAAAAATATCTTGACCGAGCGGCAAGTATCAATTAGGTATTAAACTGTAGTTGTAAGTAATATGTAGGTCTTAAGTTATAAACCTCTTTTGTCAATAGAAATAGAACAATAAATATTGTAATGTAACAATGGTATAGCACTGGGTTCCACTTTTAATTTAATGAAATGCGCTTACAATGTAAAATATATTGAACCATAAATCAAGTGGAATAAGATAAAATATTCTTTGCTACGTTTCAGTAACGAACTGAATTGAATTCTTTTCTAAGATATGTAAACGAAATTACCAGTGTTTAAACAGTAAAGTTATAATTTGAATATTTTTATGACACGTAATGACAAATAGATATCCTATTTGTTATCATGATTCAATACTTTCAATAGCTTTTGTATAGTAAATTGATTATACACACTTAATACCTATAATAACCCTGAATTTTGTTATGGGTACTAGATAACTTATATAAATACTTATATACTTTTTTTGTATTTATATTTCAGGAGAATTCACACAGCGCCATCTATTCTTAAGCTAATCAGAACTTGTGTTATGGGTATTGGACAACTGTTATAATACATAGATATATATATGACACATAGTGTCAAATTCACCAAGAATTTAGCACGATGTTTTCCAAAGGGATCCGCGTGGAGGTCAACCTCACAGGATGTGTTATTAGTCTTAGGACCACTAGTCATAGTTACTGAATAATTCCTTCCCACCCAATGTATATTGTATGTTCATTAAAATTATAATCATTTGCCAAACATCTTTACGAAATTAAACAACAATTTAAGAATAAATTTAAAAATTAATTTTATTATTTAACAAATAAGTATTCAAATTAAAATTTATTTATGTATAATAAAAGAATATCATATAAAATACTTTGAAATTTATGTCGAGATATGGTATTATAACAGTCATGCCTGTATGAAGATGTCATACCTCTTATTCTGCAATTTGACTGCCTTATCTGCATCCTACAACCAAACACAGCTAACAAATCAAGCTGCTTGACGGCTGAAATTGGTGACACTGAGGTACCCACGCAAACGAGTTTTACAAGTCTACTATGGTTAAACATCAGATGGGCCGTTTGCTTGTTAACCGAAACATAATCCGTCATACTTGTGAACGGGTGCTGCTTGTAGGGACCGGTCTACTCTAAACACTACGACTGATTTCCTATTATTTATTTGTTTAACCAGTTGGTTATATATTTAATATTTTTTCTATTTGAGTATTTAATTTAATTTCTAATTGGTAATTTGTATTCACACATTCAACTTAAACAGTAAAGTAACAATAAAATTATTTAGTTTCTTGGTTGTTCTTCTTATGATGAGACAGCTTTCCGAATGACGGTAGATTAAAAAAAAAGTGAGCATTCAAAAGCTTGCTTCAATGTAAGTTTATTTGAATAAATGATTTTCTATTCTATTCTATTCATAGCTTACAAAGCACGCTGCTTGGTGGCATATAAGGGAGAACAAGGTACCCACACAGACGAGTTACAAATTAGTTAGTAGTTTACAAGTTTACTGTATAACATCAGATGGGCCGTATGCTTGTATATAAAAAATATTTCTTTTCATTAATTGAACATATTTAATTAGTGTCTAATGCGGTTTATTTATTCCTGTCCGGATACCTACTTTTCGCGTCCGAACCTAAGCCCATAACAGTAGAAGTTTAACCCCTATCAAACGTCATGCAGTTTCGTCGGCGGGTCCCGTGGGGTGTTTAGCGAAAAATGTCCAATTCACGCATACTGGTGAGATTTGACCCGAGTCATACGAGATAGCGAGAGCGAGAGCGATTTTCGTTATAACATAATCATCTGCTTCTACCTTATTCCATTTATTTGAGGTCGGCGTAATATGTTTTTCTCTTCCATTCGTCCCTGTTCGCAGTCGTCTCGTTTTTACTCACTTTCTTACCATATCATCTTTCACACAGTCCATCCAACTCTTTTTCGGCCTTCCTCTGCCCTTATAACCATCCTCATTTACATGTCGTTATAACAATTACAAGCAAATAATAATAATAAATAACATTGAACAATTAACACAGCGCAACTTAGTCCCAAGATAAGTACAGCTTGTGTTATGGGTACTAGACAACTGATATTAAGTATAATCGCAACCAGTTTATACTTGGGCCACGCTACCCACGTTGCTTGACAAGGGTCTTCCCACCGAGACCCTTTTGTTTTACACATTTTTTTTACCCAGAACTCATCCGCTGCTTTAGTATTTTCTGTACTATTTTTGTGGTTTCACAACAAGTTCAGGGCTTTATTTGTTGGAAAATGTAGATAGCCCCTAATCGGGGTCGTGGAATCTGCATCTGATTGTTACCGACGAATTTTAATATACACTAATACTAGGTGTTACCCGCAATTTTGTCCGCCTACATGAATCTCTGTTTGCCCAATGGTGACTGGAAATGCCTCAAGGTGTTATGTCCATTGAAGTTTTAATAAATAAAATAAATTTTGTCTGCTTCTTATTCAGATAAAATATAGCCTATGTTCTGCCTCAATTCGTCCGGTGAAGCTGTAAAAGCCAGTAAGAGTCGAAAGCATAAAAATATTTAAAAAAAAATCTACCTCGTCTATCTTTATATAACATTGCAATTTTGCTCTGAAAAGGTATAAACTTATAAACAGACACACTTTCTAATTTATAATATAATATAACATAATATATGATGATATAATAATAATAATAATCGCAGGACAATTAACACAGACCCATCTACATCCAAGTAAAGCTAGCTAACTGATACAAATACATTGATTTTTTCGTAACTACATATTATAGAAAACACCCAGTCGGATACAATCATACTCATGAATGTTTATGTCGTGTGAGGAATCGAACTCGCGCCCATCGGATGTAGAGCGGGTGCTAAACCACTAGATCACCGAGGCCGTCGATATAATATAATACAATACAGTATAACTTATCAACAAGTTGTACTGTATTGTATATTATAATAATACTCGTCGCATTGTGTTGTATATATTTGAATAATCCGATGTAATTTGTCTGCTCTATAACAAGTAATCAAGCAAAATGCATTGGCCACTGTTATCTACTCATAATTTCTAAACTATTGCGTCTCCAGCACTCTGAAATATTGAATAATTAGCTATTAAACCTGTCTAGACTGTAGCCTCATAATTTAGTAGAAACGTATTACTTCAACTTGGAAATAAGTTAATTTTCTCAACGATTTACTTGCTTGCGTGGCCACAAATAACTTTATTTTTGACGTGTCAGTTTAAAAAATGCTTTCTCTGATCATTTTGCATAACAATCATATATACACAGACTGCATAAATTATACATTTACTTATTTTTTTATAATATGTAATATCCATACTATTCACAGAGGTATACGTTGTAAAAACTCGTCTGCGTAAAAGTTATCTGCGTAACTGAAATAGGTTACAAAGAGGCACCCTCTTTGTAACCTATTTCAGTTATGAAGCCGGTTGCTTTTTTATTAGGTGATTTAGGCTATTATCAGGTGCTTGGACCTGTAGTACTGCGACCTACATAGATCTGTGGGGAATATACGGACAGCGTGTGGCACAACGTTGCCTAGCAACACATGAGGGAGAAAAATAACAATCCTGTCGTAGCGGACCGAATCTCTTCTTTTCTTATATAATTTCCATTTATATTATTATCATTCACTACTGTAAATAATATAAGAATACACATATATATACAAAGCCACGACTGGTCTTATTCTATCATCGCTTTTCCTGCTGCTGCCTATACTAGACGAACACTGGATATATAAGTAATAGCGGTAACAATCTACGCGCTAAAGATCTATAGTACTCGCCCTTTTTCAGGGTTCACTACCTAGACTCGTCAGGGACAAGAATTAAAGGATATTCTTAGGAGCGATCGTTTTTATCTCCTCCAGATAGAGTGTAATCCTTTGTAAAGACAAAGGAGATATTTCGTTTATGCATGCCGCTTGCTTTGTACGATGTATTTAGGGTGTGATATAGCAATGATTATAGGATAAAAGGCATGACATCCCAGTCCTCTGGGATCCTAGATGGCAACGCATGAGTGTTGCCACTGGCATCACATGATATGATGGTATGCAACATATTCGTTATGCATGTAAATAGGCTATAGTTTTCGCTATATCATGTTTTTTATTTATTTATTTATAAATACTTCATGCACAAATATAAAACAAAATAAAGGTGCATATGGTGGACTTAACACCATAAGGCATTTTCTCCCAATCGACCATACGGCAAACAGAGATTAGTGGTCGGTGTATTTAAGTAAATAATAACATGAAATATATATTAAAAGTTATTTTTATTATTTCTTTATAGAATTTATTATAGTAAGTATTTAATTTTATATTATTTATGTAAGCATACTGGTATTGACACACACACTTAGTTAACTAAGTTAGGTAAATACCAATAGTATGCCTTTTTCCAGTACTGCTCTTCAACCGCTTTCTGTTTTTACCCAATGGTTAGCTGGCAGAGAATGTAGTAGTGGTATTAAGCTCGCCAATTATATATTTATTTTAAATAGTGCAAGATAAAGGAAAAAATAAAAAAACAGGTGGTGGATGGTCAGCTTGTTTGGCATTTCAATTACATAAAATATTCAATTACTTAAAACTATTGTCAAAAATAATTTTAGCGATTCCAATGAGTTCAAAAGATATAAATTCTGAGTAATATCAACTGTATTTGTCACGTCTCGACATAAAACGTCAAAATAAAATATTCATTGTGAAATAAAATATGTAATTTCAGTTTTTTGCCATTGGAATTACGTAAAGAAGTACTATTTTATGCAAAACTTGAATGACATTAAGAGAAACAAACAATCTGTTTTTTATTACTTAAAATATATGTCGCTGCAACTAATATAAGAATGAGCCAATCAATATAGAAAGTAGGAAAAAATATGGCTTTCCAGATTTTCTTCTAAAGGCACAAAATATATGGTGTGCAAGAAGAGTTTTTCCTTCTAATTTGTCAAATATCTCAGCGTTAGTTTGTAAAATCGTTTTATAGTTAAATCCTTACTTCTAGACGCTCCGAATTCAAATTAAAAAAATATTTGTTCGTGTACTAATGCAAGTATTTTTTTTAATACTTTTTCCTGCCGATACGTTACAGCTGAAGCTTGAGTTTCAATTGATATGAATTAGGAAGAAACTCAACAGATTCTTTAAAGTTAATCAGTTAGCTTGAAAAACACAACGTCTCACATTTTTATGATAGATACGAGTAGGTAACGTAATTTTGTAAGGTTGTTTTATATCGCCATCTTGCAGAGTTTTAACGAACCACCTAACTAATAAACATATAATCTAAATAGAGCAACAAATGAAGCACTTTAAAATTTACAATATACTTTTATTATTTTCAAAAAATCTTAGTAATATTATAAAAGCGAAAGTTTGTGAGTATGGATGTTTGTTACACTTTCACGCAAAAACTACTGAACGGATTTTGATGAAATTTTACAGTAATATAACTTATGAATCAGAATAACACATAGACTACATTTTATATTGAAATTTATATACCTATTGAAATTTAACGCGGGTAATCCGCAGGCACAGCTAGTATGAAATAAATATACTACAATTGTTAGGTTAAAGTAATAATGTAATTTAACATACCTCCAACTGCGATGCATGTGATATTGACCTCGGTGCCTTCATCATACGGACCCAGGATGCCATTCCTGATCTCCTTGCCGGAGTGATCGAGGATGATCAGTCTTTCTGGTGGTACTGTAAAGGAAACTCATAATTAGTCGTCGTAAAAAGAAATGAAATGAAAAACACTTTATTGTTCCTCTCACATAGAGGAAATAACAATTACACAAATTAATATGTATAATAAATATAAAAAAACACAAAATACGGAGGCAAAAATTTCCTAAATATCGATCTCTTCCAAGCAACCTTAGATGAAGACGAATAAGAGTGAAAGTTCATTCTTTAGAATTATCATGAGAGATATATAATGTATATATTTTACAACTGAAATGGCTTTTTAATAAAACCTTTATTTTGGGTAGATAAAAATGACAAAAAGTGGTTGATGACGCATGAATAATATTGTACATTATATAATTATAGATCTATATAAATATACTAACTGTACCCGTCGACTTCGTTCGCGTCGAATTTAATTGTATTTTTCTAAAATAAAAGTAGCCTAAGTTACGCCTTATTACATCAGCTACCTGCCAAAAAAAGTCACGTCAAAATCGGTCCAGCCATTTCAGAGATTAGCCAGAACAAACAGGCATACAAACATTTTCTATTCATATGCATGTAGTAAAAACTGTTGTGTAGATAGAGAAAAAATAAATGTTAGTAATTAATATACATTATACTCTGTAGAAAATATAAACACTGATATATACAATTACATGCAATCTATATATACATACGTAAATGTACAGTGACAATAAGAAAATCCCTGGACAATATAATAATACCCCAAGAGAATTCACACAACGTCACCTAATCCCAAGATAAGCAGAGCCTGTGTTATGGCTACTAGACATTTGACATAAAAACCTAGACATTTTTTTTGTAAGTATATACATATATAGTAAGTATATATAATTATATATTATATCACAAAAATAAAATATCGTTATCTCAAAAAAGCAGACAAAATCGCGGGTAACAGTAGGTATGTATATAAAGATTTCTATTTATATTTGGCCCCATTTCAGTTCGTAACAATCGTAAAGTTAGCGACGTGAATCCATGACCACAGTAAAAGATAGTGATCGAATGTCACCATAAATCAAGGGGGAACCACTAAGCCGTATGCTTGCCTCTTCCTTATTCCTACGAAAGTTATTGGATTAGCGACCTTTTTAGTTCTTTTATTGTATCTTATCAGTTTCGTACAAAAACTAAACCTATCTGGAGTGATTAGGGATTTCAAAATTTGCCATTATCTACCAACTTCTAAAAACTTACGTAGTTCAGCTGTATTCGCAATATTTTCCTTAAGTTTGCATGGATTTTCAACATTATTATTTGATAATATTTTTATATAATAATAATACTAATAACATAGCTCCATCTAGTCCCAAACTAAGTAGGGTTAAGTTGTGGGTACTAGACAACAAATATGAATACTTAAATACATATTTTTAAGTAAATACTTGTATAGTATACATAGAAAACACCTAGACCACTATAAATAATCAAACTCACGAATAAAAAATGTTTGAATCGCGTGAGGAATCGAACCCCGAACGAAGATTTTTTCATATATGGTTAATGAGTGTGATTGGTTATAAGGGCAGATGAAGTCCAAAAAAGAGATGGATGGACTGTGTAAAGGATAATAAGGTAAGAAAGGGAGTAAATAATGAGATTACTACGAACAGAGATGAATGGAAGGAAAAACATACAAATGAATGGGATAAGGAAGAAACAGATGATGATTTGTAGCCGTGGTTTTTCAAAAGAGAGATCTTTATTTCGACTCAATAATTACTCAGATTGTGAATCAACCACCATGATCATAAATAAGATTTTATCTACCATCTACCCGCTGCTCTTCAGTTTCAACAGCCATGATCACCATGGCGGATGAAACATTGCCGAAATATCGGGAACTCAATAAAAATAAAACGTGATAAGACCCCGCGATTTTTACTAATTACATGTACAAATAATGTCCGCGTCAAATTTAAAACAGTACGCTTATAGCTATTTAATATATTCAAGCGTTTAATTTACAATTGTTAATTAATTGCTTTTGACTTTAAAACCTGTTTAAATTCGTGAAATATGAGTTATATTTACAATATGGCGTACAAAGAGTCATAAATTACTCGCTATTGCGTGTTTGTACAGAATCATGAGAGTAAAAGAGATATTATATCCTATTATTTCTAAAAATTAGGACTATTTTTGCACTACTATTTCATAAATATGTATGCAAATTGAATGATTTCGATGATCCAGTATTGCAGCACAACGCTTTGCTTCGGGTTGCGGGTTCGATTCCTCGTAAGGTACTAACATTTGTATTCGTGAGTATGTTTGTTTGTATTGGACTAGGTGTTTTCTATGTATATTAAGTGTATATATCAATTGTCTAGTAACCGTAAGACAAGGTCTGCTTAGCTCACTAGATGGCGCTGTGATTATCTAGGGTTATTCTTATTGGTTAATTATTGTAAAAAAATTATATTTTTAATCGAAAACTTAAAATTTAATTAATTTTCAGGTGTCACGACTTCTCATGTGTCATCAGCAAAATGTAATAAATAATGCACTCAATATTAAACATTGTTCAGAGAAATTATTTTATGCTTTAATAATAGCAATAATAATATCTTTGGACAATACACACAACCAACTAGACTCAAGTTAAGCAGAGGTTGTATTATGGGTACTGGACAACAATATATACAAAATAATATTCATTCATTCAATCATTCATTCATAATTTAAGAGTGATGCTCTAGTCGGTGAAGCTCTTGCTACTTTCCACGATCTTCCATCATACTCTTTAAATCTTGATACGACACGCCTCCAATTCTTTCTTTCCTTTGCTGGATAGCTTTCCTTTGGTCTTCCTCTCTCCCTTCTTTCCTTTTATCTTTCTTTCAATAATAACTTTCATAAATTCATCGTGCCGTATCAAGTGTCCTAACATTTTTCCTCGTCAATTTAGTATAGCATTCAATATCTGCCTTTTTTCTTTCACCCTGTGCAATACTTCTTCATTTCTTACTTTATCTTTTCAACTGATTATATATACGAAAGAAATATAATAACCCATATAACCTAGGATAATTCACAGCGCCATCTAGACCTAAGTTAAGCTAGCTAAAGCTTGTGTTATGGGTATTAAATAACTGATACAAGTACATAGATTTTTTTTTCGTAAATACATACATATTATACATAGAAAACACCCAGACCCAGAATCATACTCATGAATATAAATGTTTGTGCCGTGCGTGGAATCGAACCCACGAACATCGGAAGAAAAGCGGTATCCTTTACCACTATACCACCGAGGCCGTCACTCATGATAGAGACGTGCGAGAGTTGTACCGTGCGAGGAATCGAACCTGCGGACGGAAGTTAAGCGGTGCGCTTAACCACTAGTCCAGCGAAGCCGTCAGTATATATTTTAGTAGCTTTAGTTAATTCTTTGTTACCCTCATCACGTTCATTGGCAGAGACAATTCGTTTTACGTTCAGTTTAGCATGCAACCATATACATAAAGAAACATATATCCGTCGGATGTTTTATTTCTGCAGCTACAAAAGAAGTTCAAATAGAACTTGGCTTCCTGTAGCGTTTCAGTTTCAGTTCTTTAATCGTTGGAGCGTACTAACAGCATCTCTGTGTAACGAATTTAGTTCTTTTTACCCTACTTCCGAATGTTTATCGGACGTATATCCGGATGTATGCAATATTTACAGTGTTTAAATTTATAGATGGAATTGTAGAATTAAAAAAGTTTATTTTGTTTTTAATTACGGCCTCGGTGGTAAGGCAAGGCCTAGATGGTCTAGTGGTTTAGCATACTGCCTTACGACCGATGGTTCGATTATTCGCACGGCACAAACATTTGTATTCGTGAGTATGATTGTTTGTGTAGGTCTGAGTGTTATCTATGTATGTATTTACGAAAAAAAAATATCTATGTATTTGTATCAGTTAAAGGTATTTTTTTTTAATTTAAATAAACATTTTGTATAACACCATCTTTTAAGCGGACACGAACTCTAAAACTATGGTTAAAAGGTCTATTTTATTAACAAATTTGAAAAAAAATTGTGCAGTTCCTGTTTTCAACCTACCGTTGGAACCGCATTTCATTACTCTCTCTTCTTTATTCCTTCACTCTTGATAGAGTGGTCGCGCCTTTCATTATGGTATCTATTGGTTGTCCTCCTTGGCAACAGAGCTGCACACAATTTGCTTCCGGTTTTCTTGTACGGTTATTGGCTACAAGTACCTTAACCATTAGAGAAGTTTTCAACCGGTAGGCAATTAGTCATATTGAACTGCTTCTGACTCACGGGATATTATTCCAGATTTCTTACGGGGAAGGTAGAAAGACCCCAATGCCTTTGGCTTCTGTCCTGATATAATATTCTTTCATCATTCACACTTGTCTCTTACTATAGGCTAAACTGGCTTCCACTCAGTTTTTGCTGTAGCGCATCACTGAAGATCTTTCAGAGAAATCAACCATTTGAAGTTCATGATGTTAAGTTTATTTTATATAGGTTAATGACACTAAATAATAACCTTATTTAATGGTTGTTTTTAATTAATCCTGATATTATTAGGCGTGGTCAGATTTCAGCACTGAATATTTGTTTAAGGCCATAAACATTAATTACCACAGACCTACATACATACAGAAGAAATATATGATATAAGATACTTACTAAGCACAGTAAGATTCAGTCTCGTATTCTTCGTTGGAGATTTTAAGAAGTCCACTCTGCATCTGTACTGACCACTGTCTTCTGGTCTGAAAAAAATATCAAATCATGAAATCAGAAGATAGATAGAATAGAATAGAATAGAATAGAAAATCATTTATTCAAATAAACTTACATTGAAGCACTTTTGAATAGTCATAACATTTTTTTTTTTTTTAATCTACCGCTCATTCGGAATGCTGTCTCATCACAAGAAGAACAAGCAAGAAACTTGTGTGTTGCTCTTTTAAATAATTTATTCTTACTTACAATTTAAGTTTAAGTGTGTGAATACAAACCACCGATTAGCACTAATTCAATTAAATACTCAAAAAGAAAAAAATATTGAATACATAACCAACTGGTTAAACAATTAATAAGAGGAAATCAGTCATAGTGATTAGAGCAGACCAGTCCCTACAAGCAGCACCCGTTCACGAGTATGACGGATGAGCCAGCCATCACTGCGCTCGACCATATTTTAGGGAGCCCAATGACCCGGCCCACCACGCCGCCACAAGTCTGGACATTTTAGTGAGCATGACTACTCAAAACACCAGACCACGTCATAGCTACTCACAATTGCCATCTGATGTTTATAGTATTCACATTTCACGTAAGAATGCATGCGGCAATTAATACAAAACCCGCTACGCTTTCATATTTCTAAAATAATTGAATCAAGAAAGCAATGAGATAAACAAATTATAACGTTGTATGCTAATAAACTAATTATTTACTTGATATGTTGTCTTCTATGAATTCGTCTATCCTGTAATAGGCTTTCTTACATAAAAATTGTTTAATATAAGATTTGAATTGCCTCTCTGTCAGATTTAGTGCAGATTCTGGCAGTTTATTATAAAATCTTACGCAATTACCATAGAATGAATTACTGACTTTGTGCAGGCGGCATTTAGGTAAAATTAGCTTATTTTTATTGCGTAAGTTTCTATTTGTACAGTCTTTAAGTTTTCTAAAACTGTCTAAATTCTTCCGCGTATACATGATATTCTCATAAATGTATTGTGAAGTAACGGTGAGGATATTTGAGTCTTTAAAACACTGACGTAATGACTCTCTTGAACCCATACCATAAATAGAACGTATGGCTCTCTTTTGTAAAATAAATATAGTATTTATATCGGCTGCTTTACCCCACAGTAGTATACCATATGACATAATGCTATGGAAATAACTAAAGTATACAAGTTTAGCCGTCGCCACGTCTGTTAATTGCCTAATTCTTCTAATTGCATATGCAGCTGAACTGAGTCTATTGGCCAATTTTGAAATATGGGGCCCCCATTGTAATTTCGAGTCCACTGTTATACCTAAAAAAACTGTATCATTAACAAAATTTACTATTTCGTCATTAAGCAATAACTGTGTATTTATTGGTCTTACATTAGGAAGTGTAAATTTTATACACTTTGTTTTGCTGGAATTTAATAATAGGTTATTACATGTAAACCAATTTAATTTAGCAGACATAGCACAATTTACATCGTCTAATTGATTAGTTTGACGTCCAATTTTAAACACTAACGAAGTATCATCCGCAAACAGCACTATATCTGCAATTTTCTCTACCATAAAGGGAAGGTCATTTATGTAAATTAAAAAGAGAAAGGGGCCTAAGATTGACCCTTGTGGAACGCCCATCCCAATATTAGCTCCCTTAGATTTTATACCGTCAATATCTACAGTTTGGACCCTATCCTCTAAATAAGTTCTCATTAATTTTAGATCATTATCTTTTATACCATAATGTTCGAGCTTGTACAAAAGTGTTTTATGATCCACGCAATCAAATGCCTTTGATAGGTCACAAAAAACTCCGAGTGCATCCTGTGACTTCTCCCATGATTGGAAAATATGTGTTATCAGCGCTACACCTGCGTCAGTGGTAGACTTGCCGGCGGTGAAACCATATTGTTGACTGTGAAGCAGTCGGTTATCCCTGAAGTGTTGTAACATTTGATTTAACATTATCTTTTCAAACACCTTACTTAGAACTGGCAAAATAGATATAGGTCTATAGTTCCCTGGCTCAAATTTATCTCCTGATTTAAATAGTGGGATTAATTTGCTAAATTTCATTAATTGTGGAAAAGTCCCATTATCAATACATTTATTAAAAATAGTAGCTAGATATGGAGCAACAATATCTATGAAAGAACTAACTACTTTTACAGACATGCCCCAAAGGTCTTCTGTATTTTTTAAATTTAGATGTTTAAATATTTTTATGATATGAACGGGGCTAACATGTGAAAATTTAAATCTTAAAGCACAACAACCGATATTAGACTCTAGTAATATTTTTGCTCGAGATGGAGATGAGTCCAGAGAAGATGTAATATTAATCGGAATATTAGCAAAAAAATCTTCAAAAACATTAACTACATCTTTTGTTGCTGTTATTAATTTATTATCATAATTTAATGCAAATTGATTATAGGCTAATTTAGATCTTCCGGTTTCTTTATTTATAATGCCCCATATGGTTTTAATTTTGTCAGAAGACTGGTTAATTTGTTTATTAATATAATTAGATTTAGCCGTAATACAAACTTTTTTAAAAATAGTGCTGTGTAAAAATTGACGGCGATATGTAAAAAATAAACCGCCTTTTTTAGTTCAACAATCCAACATCGCTAGTTGTTTTAAACCAGCGACCTATGAATTGTGTATATATACATATATATATATACAATATTGAGGACACTGTGTGTTGGATTGTACACACATGAAAGATCGATTATCTTTAAAGGTTACTTAGGAACAACAAGTTTGTCTTTAAATCTAGTATTAATATTATAAATATTGCTGTTTATTGGAAATAAGTGAAGATTTTTGAGTACATATAGAATATTTGAGTATATAAATTGCGAAGCAACGGTGAGAATATTTGTACCTTTGAATTTCTCTCTTAATGAGTCATGACTCCTCATACAGTAAATCGTTCATATAGTCTAGTCTATAAGTCATCAACCATATTCCTCAAACACCCCCTCCAATCGATCCCCCGTCCAATTCAAACGGGGACCGATATTACGACGGCCTGTGCCGAGGTTCGAACCCCTAGCGGTGCTCTCAGACTAAAGTCGTATCCGTCAGGCGGGAGTTGGCCTTTAGCCGCTCCATAAGTCCTTCCGCGGGTTTGGAGTGCCACCTGCACTTGCCCCCTATCGTCCGGTGAAGCTGTAAAGGCCAGCTCTGGCCAACAGCATTACAGTAATCCGAAAAAAAAAATCCTCAAACACCAGTCTTGTTACGTAAACGTGTGAAGTAGCTTATACCTTCTAGTACAAAACAGGCAAGATAAAAGAAAACAAAATACAATAGGTACACATAATTATGGTGTCTATTATGAATTTAGACAAAACAACACGCTTCAATCCCAATCTGTTCAAAGTAAAACATCTTTCTTTCATCTACAAAATAATAATACGGAATCTAAATCGTGAAATCAAATATTGCCTGACGTTTCAATACATTACATTCCTTTTACTTTGTCTTTTTCATATATATCGAATTACTGCGTGGGATTGCTGTTAAAAAAATCCTAGACGAAAAGATAAACCCTTTTTGTCGAAACAAAAGGAAATCTCTTTTTGATGAGCGTCACCCGCAAATGTTGAGAATCGATTGCTTTTTAAAATTGTTTAGGGAGTTGCATGTGTAAGTAATGAGAGAATGGCCGTTTGGCTAATAAACGAAGGCAGCGGAAAGTAAGAAAAAGAAAGAACTATTCTGTTGTATAAAAAATAATAATTACCTTAAAATATTACATGTTTTCTCATGAGATAGCTTACAAAATTAAATTTTAATAAGATATATACAAATTCATATATAACTAATATTTTAATTTTGCCTGAAAAGTGATTTAGAGGAATAATGTATGATTAATTATAGCAGCTAGAATAATATATTTAAATCTAACTTTGCCCGCGTTTTTACCCACATGAAATTTATAGCCTATGTATTATATATGTAACTGTAAAGTTTTATCAAAATCCGTTCAGTAGTTATTGTGTGAAAGAGTAACAAACATCCCTTGATCCATCTATCCATCCATACTCACAAACTCAACTTTAATAATATTAGATAAATCACACTCTTCATCAGAATCTGTCATGTCAAATTAATAAGTATCAATTAGTTAGTGTATGTATATAATAATTAAACACTTGTATTTATTAGTGCAACTGTTTTTATTAGGCTAGACATTTACCATTTTTAGGAAAAAAATTAAGCATGATATGTTGTAGTACAAGATCTACTTTGTTTGGAACAAAATAGCATTGTAAGAAATGTTCTAAATTGTTATTATTACTGTTATTAGAAAAAGGACATATCATACATAAATGAATATACATCAATTTTAGTTCTGAAAACAATCTAACAACTTTATATGAGAAAAACAGAACAAAAAAGCAAATATTTAAAATCGTCATCAGCTTATGACATATACCGTACAACACACGCTACATCACGTTGTTTCGTATAATGGGTTTGGAGAAATAAATCACAATTTGTCGGAAAATCGGTTCTACACATCCCATCACACAATATCCCCATAACACGCAAATTAATAATGAATCGGTAAATCGGTAAAACGAGGGAAATATTGAATATGAATTATTTGTAAAGGCGTGTGCTGTCTAATCCCTTTAATATGAGCATTAGTGACTGTCGTTCCGAGAATAGAGCGGGACAAAGCCTAAATTGGGACAGGCAATTATTAATGGGACAAGGCAATTTGTTTTAATTAAATTAGAATAGCAAACAAGCTGCCGGCTAACCTTCTTATATATATTAGATGGGCTATACTATACCACCTATATATACATATGTATGTTGTGTTTATATAAATACTAGCTATACCCGCGGTTTCGTCCGCGTTAAATTTCAATAAAAAATATAGCCTATGTGTTATTTTGATGCATAAGTTACATTACTGTACAGTTTTATCAAAATTCGTTTAGTAGTTTTTGCGTGAAAGATTAACAAACATCCATACCCACAAACTATCGTGTTTATAATATTATTAAGATATAAACAGCTGAACCTGAAACCGGACTTCATGTCAGGTGAGTTAGCATGAGCTAACTTGACAAATACTCCAAGAAATAATAGTGATTGTATAAAAACTTTTGGACTTTTTATTGACTATATTTATTAAACACAATGAACAGTCCACATTACTAACAAATTTCCCCCCAGACATATCTTATTAATATTATAAACGAAAGTTTGTGAGTATGGATGGATGTGTGTTACTCTTTCATGCAAAAACTACTGAACGTATTTTTATGAAACTTTATAGTATTATAGTATACATCAGAATAGGCTATAAATGTCACGCGGGAGAAACCACGGGCACAGCTAGTGTGTGTGTATATATATATAGGTGATGGTGATAAATATATACATATATCACGTTATCATGCGATGATAGATCATAGACCACCTAAACCGTCATCGGCCAATATGTAATCATTAAAAAAATCAGAGAAATGGGCAATTTTTACCTCGTCAGGAACTTGAGAACGAATAAAAATGAAAAGTCGAAAGTTAACAATAATGAGCTTGATATGTGTTGCGAGTTTGTCCCAATGTCCCATATTGGCCGTTGTCCCTATCGAATGTCGTCCCTATGAAATACCGTTATACAATTAGAACGTAATGGTATCCTAGTTCATTAATTATGTATATTTAGATCCTTCAAAGATAACAATGTCGGATGTTAAGACAGTGTTGAGGTAAATGCAAATATACAGAATAATATACCGTTTCAATTCAATATTGTTGGAAGGGTTGTAAACGGCTACGTAGTTGTTCCCCACGTATAAGGTTACACAGGTAGTTTTACATTAAGAACATATATATTAATATGTGAGCAAAAACTTTGTATCCCCCCTTATGAATATTGCGTGGACGGAGAAATATGAAATTTCTCACATTTATAGTTTACTAGCTACTCACTCCGGCTTCGCCCGGGTGTATATGTATTATATATAAAAACCTACCTCTAGAATCATTCTATCTAATAAAAAAACCGCTACAAAATCCGTTGCGTTGTTTTAAAGGTTTAAGCATACATTGGTACGGGCAGACAGCGACTTTATTTTATACTATGTAATATATAGAAAAGTGCAATATGTCAATATTTAAATTAATTATACAAAAAAATTATATTAAATTAAAAAACATTACAAATATATTTGTATTGTGTATATTGTATTTGACAAAAACATGAATAGAATAGAATAGAATAGAATAGAATAGAATAGAATAGAATGTGTATATATTAGAATAGAATAGAAAATGCTTTATTCAAATAAACTTAATTTAATCACTTTTGAATAGTCATAGTTACTCTTCTTTTAATCTACCGCTCATTCGGAAAGCATTCTCATCACAAGAAACTTGTGTTTTTAAAAAAATATAATATATAACTTTATTTTGTACCCTCCATTATATTTTTTGCTACATATGTTATTTGTTCTAATTATTAGAATACGAAATAGATTTTTTTATTATTATAAGTAACACAGTTATTTTGCATAAAAAATATATATACCTTAATTTGGTGAGAACTAGCACAGCAGGTCTCGTTTCGCTGCGGAAGCTGGCTCTTGTACCCAATATGGATGGGTCTGAGTAATGTGACATCTCTTCCCGGGTGTCGAATCTGTGGACAAACGATGAATTTTTTAATCTCATTTATATTGTAAACATGAAAGTTTGTATGGATGTTTGGATATTAATTACGTAATTACGGAATTGGCATCCATCCTCACCTATTTCAGTCGCCAAGCAACTGACTGCTTATTATAAAGTATTGCATGTCTGTACTCTCATGATACAAATCATAAGAGTATAAGAAATATGTATCATGTTACTTCTAAAATTATGGTCCATTTTTGCTCTAATATTTTATAACTATGTATTTTACAAATTGAATTAACTTGGTCGACCAGTGTTGCTGCATTGATTATTATAAAGTCACTTTCCTTCAATACTCAATATTTATTGCATTCCATAATTTTACAATGAAAGATGTTCATAAATGGTAAATTTAGATCCATATGGACCGTGTTACGGTACGCAAACAAAACATAATTATTATTATAATTAATTATAACATTCAATTTAATATTATTCATACATATATCTATTATAATATGACATTCATTAAACATTACATAAAAACTAACGAATACGACTTAAATATCGCTTATAGTAAGTACAATACTGTTTGTTAAATAGTAACTTTTTTAAATATTTTCTAATTAAAGTTCTTATAGAAGTTAGCTATTAGCTTGTTTAAAAATACAGATACATAAAATAAACATTTCTACAAGTTTAGATTGCACAGAATATGCAAATTCACATAAATTTCTTATGATAATTCTAATAACGAGTACAATTTTTTTTTATAATTTTTTACAACACTTTCAAACAGACCGCCATCTTGTTTTTATTATGTTAAACCGCAACGCTTACTGAGCCAATAAGCCTATTACTAAAATAGGCTTATATAAATTATACACTCGCAAAATTAAAACCTTATACACCTTCTACAAAATGGGAATGCGTTATTATGGGTTCTATTTCTGCATACACTTTATATACATATAATGAAATTGTAAGTGATCGCTGTGTGTGATGGAATATTTTATTAAAAAAATAATGCAGTCTTTGAAAACTACTACTATGCTGTAGTTTCTAGATAATCTCGGTATGTTTCTTTCTAGGTAAGTTTCATTTCTTTTATGAGAGAACCTCGGCAAGTAGGTTTTTCCAAAATTTAGTTCAATAAAAGATAGGTGATACTCGTGTGGGTATGCCTCGTGACACCCCTGGTATTTTAGGCGTCCATAGCCGGTAACCCTTTCCCATCAGTTGTGCCGTATGTTTGTTTGCTACCATCTTAGTACAAAAAAACTCCTCTGAAACCGCACTGTTCGAGACCACATAGGTGCAGGGCGTGGAGTTGAATTGGTGACTATAGGCATCGGTTACAATTTTTTATCAGGTCAGCCTTGGCTTGTTTACCTTTCCAATTATAAAAAAAAAGAATATAGCCATGTACTTTAACCGACGTTACCATAAAATTGCATGTCGTGGTTACAAACGAGTTACATGTAGTTTGGTTACTGGACGACTAAAGTTATAGGCGTACCTGCGAGTATTTATTATTGCAAACTTGTACAAAATTGTAAAGTTTTTCTTGTCAAGTAAAAACGTAAGTGTATTATCGTGTTTAATTCCCGCGCCCCACAACTTGTGCATGCTACGATTGTTTTAATGTACAAGTATTTGATGAAATTAAACCTTTTGGAGTAGAATTAAAGTTTATTATTTAGTAACAATAATAATGAGGCCGCAGGAATAAGAAGATAAAGCAATCTACTCGTAGGAGACCTACTCCCAGATTGCTTTAAGCGATATTGTAAATATTTTTTTAGTTATATTTTATTTATTGTTACGTCACATATTCAACCGCTAAATAGCTTGCTGTGTAAGCTATTGAGATTGAGTTGAGATAAAGTAGTGATTTTACAGCATAAGAAGCATGACGTCTTATTGCTCCGGAATGGCATGTCAACACATGACAACATAGGCATCTTTTGATAACATTTTGTGTGAGGTGCTGTTAATGTATTTGAGTGACAGTTACCATCTACCATCATGTGTGTTATCTAAAAATATCAATCCTTACTAATATTATAAATGCGAAAGTAACTTTGTCTGTCTGTCTTTGTCTTTCACGTTAAAACTACTGAACCGACTTATATGAAATTTAGTATATAGCAAGGCTTGATGCTGAGCTAGGACATAGGCTTTTTGGATTTAGGCATTTTGAATGCGAAAAAAGAGGAAATGAAAGGTTGAATGCAAAGTATCATCATTTTTAAAGCTAGAAGGTTGAAACTTATATTTTAGGTTGTTGATCTATTGATGAACGTTATTCATATGATATGAATATTTATGAATATATATGGTTGAAAAGGGGGATGAAAAGTTTTATGGAAGTATGGTAATTTTTAAAACTAGAAGTTTAAAACTTAAGTTTTCGCTGTTGATTAAATATAAATAAATATGACATTCAAAGTTTGTAAAAAATTTACTCTTAAGGGGTAAAATAAAATAGGGGATGAAAGTTTGTATGGAAAGTCATCATTTTTAAGGCTAGAACGATGAAACTTTTTTTATTGGCCTTTTTGGGTTAGATAATGAATTTTTTTTTATTTGGTAAAGATTTTCAACGCGGAAGAAATCGCGGGCACAGCTAGTAACATATAAAACAAAATTTCAATTATATTAATACTATTAATTTGCATAATGCCTGACTTGTATGTTTGTCGTTTACATCAATACAGCCGCCGTCCGTAACTGAATCTCTTCATCACGACGGGCTGAGTATCAATAAAAAATAATACCTTTTACGAGTGACAGCCGCGTGGTCGACGGCATGTTCAGATGATATCTCCACGTGTCAGGTAAGGATCATGTCCGATGGATACCGACGTAAATATGACATTAAAATTGACTGATAATGTCTCCATTTATCGATATACCAGTTGTTACATTCGGCTTTACTCGCTTGCATTTCGCAGTTTCTTGTTTTGTTACAAAATTCTTTATTACGTTAGAGATAGAAATAAATTTATCATAGGTGGTGATTTGAGTTGAGCGATAATGAGTTTGTTTCTCATTTGAATTAAGAAAGAAAGAATTGAAAAGATTAAACTGGCTTTTAAAGAAAAAAAAGAAATTCAATTGAGTTTTTTCCAGTTCTTTTAAATTTAATCTGTATATTGAACTGGACGGTAGGGAAAATATATTAATACAAAAAAACTTAAACTTCCTAAGCGGCTAAAATGTCTTACATGAATGAACGATTTTTAATTTAATTTGAAGACAGAAACCTACCAATCACAGACTTGTATAACAGTAGGTACTATTAAGTAAAATTAAGAACAACGGCACACCGCATTACTTCGGATAGTCGATTCCTTCGGGTTCGATTCCTCTCACGGCACAAACATTTGTATGATTGTTTTAATCAGTCTGGTGGTTTTCTATGTATATTATGTATGTATTTACAAAAATAGTCTATCTAAGTATTTGTATCAGTTATCTACCACCCATAACACAAGGTTTAGCTAGCTTATCTTGGATCTAGATGGCGCTGTGTGAATTATCCAGGATTATTTATTTAATATTTAAATGGTTTCATTATTGAATATTCTAGAAATTTCCGAACACAAACGTCGCAATTTTGGATAGCTGAATGAAGACGTAACAGTACACCGCGCCTTGTTTTCGAAGTAACGCGTGTACTGAAACTGCCCGCGGGCGGAATCTCTCCTCTGTAGTCTGTATCATGTGTTAAGAGTAATTATACTGGTACACGTTTGAAAACGTATCGTATTTACATATTAATATATTTATTTTAATTAACAACTAACCGACATTGTTATCCAACGTTAATAAAGGCTAGAAAATATTAGTATTGTAATCTAAAACATTTAGACTGTGAAAAGTCGTCTGTATGTATATCTGTCGGTCGTAAGTTTATTTATATATCTAATAATAATATCTAAGAACACTTTTCACAGCGCCATCTAGCCCCAAGCTGAGCAGAGCTGAGCTGAGCTTATGTTTTCGATTACATATTTCTTTTTGTAAATACATACATATTATAAAAAACACGCAGACCTACACAAATAATCTTACACATCAATACAATTATTTTTACTGTGCGAAGAATCGAATCCGCGACCATTAAACGTAAAGCAATCATCGGACATCCACCATCATGTGTGTTATCTAAAAATATCAGTAGAAAAAAACCTTTCTGCGTAACTGCAAAATTAAAAAGTAAACAAGTATAGCGACAAGTTTCAGTCGTTTCATGTAATAACTAAATTACATAGTGGTTTTTATGAGGAAAGTTCTTTATGGCGCTGTATAGCCTTTTGTGTGCGTTTCGCTTAAAGTGTTATAACCATTAAAAACTTTTGTATTTGATTCCTGTACTGTTCTCACTAAAATTGTTTTAAGAAATATATTAGAACATATATTAGTATAATAGAATTTGATGGAAGATCGCGGAAAGTGGCAAGAGCGCCACCGACTAGAGCGAAGCTCTTAAATTATGAATAGAATAGAATAGAATAGAAAATAATTTATTCAAATAAACTTAATTTAAGCACTTTTGAATAGTCATAATATTTTTTTTAATCTACCGCTCATTCGTAAAGCTGTCTCATCACAAGAAGAACTAACAAGAAACTTGTGTGTTGCACTTTTAAATAATCCTTGTAAGTTTACAGTTACAAAGTCGAAACGTGTGAATACAAACTACCAACCAGCACTAATTTATTTTGGTCAAATATAAATATATAATAAGATTATATCAGTCGTAGTGATAAGAGCAGAACAGTCCCTACAAACAGCACTCGTTCACGAGTATGACAGATGAGCCAGCCATCATTGCACTCGACCATATTTTAGGGATGACCCGGCTCATCACACCGCTATATGTCTGGACATTTTTATTTTGTACTACAATTACACTCCGGCTTCCACCAATGATGAAGGTTTTTTCACGGACTACTGTATTGCTGTTGGCCGCAACTGGCCTTTACAGCTTCACCGAACCATAGGGGGAGAGTGCAGATGGCACTCCAAACCTGCGGATGGCTAACTCCCGCCTAACGGATACGACTGTAGTCTGAGGGCACCGCTAGGGGTTCGAACCTTGGCTCAGGCCGTTGTAATTTCAATCTCCGTTTGATTTGGATTGTACAGATCGATCGGAGAGGCGACTGGAGACGCCGGTGTGGAGAGTCCGTGCGCGCGCAATGATTTTATGAATGCATAAATAGTGCACGCGCCTGCTCTAACGGTATACGTTGGCGGGGCACCAGGGAAGGATGATAGCTAAATTACCTGATTTCATGCTCATCCTGAGCCTACCTACCTGACGAAATCAGGTAATTTAGCTTATATAGACGAATTCACCAAGAATGAATCACAGTGTACAAAGGGGATGACATAGATGTCGATCTGAGTGTTTTGTTGTGAGTCAACCTGAGTAATTGGGCAACTAAGTTTTGTAGATTTTATAGTTTTTTAGTAGCTAAGACAATTTTACAAGTAGAGATTATATATTTCCTCTATAAACTCCACAATAATAACCCAGGACAGATAGTCTGGGGCAGGCGTAGAGCTGCTCTATAATCACTGTAATTTAGTCCCAAGTTAAGCAGAACTTGTGCTGTAAGTACTAGACAACTGATGTAAATACTTAAGATACATTTTTTTTGTAAATATACATAAAAAACATAAAGAATACCCAGACCGAAACAAACAATCATACGCATGAATAAAAACGCTTGCACCTTGCGACGAATCGAACCCGTAACCATCGGAAGTCCAATCAATGTGAAAATGTGTAAACCGCTATACCACTTGTTGACGGTCTCAACTTCACGACTTTCTATTTATAGATGTACAGATATAACTAAACTTTACTGTCCGTCCGTCTAGTATCTCTAGCATGTCAGCCGGTAATGGAAACATGCGCTAGCCAGCCAAGGATTTAAGCAGCTTTAATTCATAAGCGGCACGTTTGTTACGTCAAATTAGGTCAATCCGGGATTGAGTAGGATAGAGCGGTACATTGTACTGTCTCGCTCGCACTCTTGTGCCTTAATTGAGAGCTGTCTAAACAGGTGAAGTCCGATACCTATAACGCATCAGCTGTTATGTAAATTACTTATATTAAGTATGCATACTGCCCAGTGTAGTGATATTTTTACATTCAGATGACTGTGGGTTCGATTCCCGAGAAATACAAACGTCATCCTATAATATGGCTGTTTGCATTAGCCTGTGATTCCCGAAACTTAGGTGGCAGAATCTCACAATCACATATCCGGTACCTATCTATGTATTTAAGGAAGTTAGGTTTCTATATTCGTAGATTAATAAATCGTAATGAGAACTGTCCTAGTACCTTTAACAATACCTCCTCGTTAGTTAAATTTGTATCCTAAAAAAGTAGATGAGTATAGAAATACGTTTTGAATCTTGTAACCCATTCAAAACTTTCAGTATTTATTATTTTACGGAGAAATACTGTAACGAAGAGTACTTAAGAATGTAGTCGCTCAAACAATTGCTAAAAACTGAAATATAAGTCATATAAAGTAAATAAATAAAGAAATGGGACTGATTGTTTACATTCTAATTACATAATCAAATCAAATCAAAAATCCTTTATACATGTCCTTTAAAATGTCCTTTTAGCCACTTATGAACGTCAAGTTTTATTATAATTTTATTCCCTAACGTCCAGTTCAGTATACAGATTCAATTGAGAAGAACTGGCAAGAAACTGAACTGAATTTCTTTTTTATAAAAGCTAGTTTGGATTAATTTTTTTTACGTATATAGGCATCTATCATTAAATGAAAATTCCGTGCATGAACAATTAGAGCCGAGCACGTTTGTCATTTAAGTTATCGTTTAAAGTAGACTTTGCTTAATAAATATGATTTAACAGATGTTTAAATTTATTTTAATTTAAACATCATCTTAATAATATTATAAACACGGAAGTTTGTAAGTATGGATGTTTGTTACTCTTTCACGCAAAAAACTACTCAACTTTTTAATGAAACTTTACAGTAATATAGCTTATACATCAGAATAACACATAGGCTATATTTTATATTAAAATTTAACCCGGGTAAATCCGCGGGCACATATATATGTTATGATTTCTTTATCACAAAATAATACGGAACCCAAATTACATAAAACGAGAATAGTTGAACCCTAAGTCCAAATTAGATTATGCCCAAGCCCAACCCAATATCTCGAGTGCGTTTTCAATTGATCATTGACGCGGATCAAACAAGTCTGTGAGCGGATTGAGATCGGCTTCGTATCAAAGAGTGAATGGGTTCCATTACGCATCACCTGTCGATCGTCCAGGTCATTGGCGTGGGTAATTTTGTTCATCTTTTAAGAGGCTGAACTCAGTAACTAAAGATATATGGAATTGCACACAACTATAGTAATGTAAGAATGAATGTACTTAGTAAGGAAGTATATAAGGATTGTTTATTATAATAAACGAGACAGTATACACACAAACTTTGTATCTATCATTTTCCTAACAAGCACCACCCTTATATGACGACCCTACCAAGAACCTGGCATTATAATAATCAATCCTTATATTACTTACTTACTAAGTACATTCATTCTTACAGTAAATAGTAGTCGCTCAATGGTGGAAATTCGACCATAATTAATTTACATTATAAGTTTGAACATTAAAGTTCAATTGTCAAAAACTGTCGACACAGACTCGTCAGGTCTATTTTATTTGTGCATTTATTGTCCAGTGGTTTAGCATACCGCTTAACTAAGCGATGGTCGCGGGTTCGATTCCTCGCACGGTACAAACATTTGTATTCATGAGTATGATTATTTGTTTCGGTCTGGGTGTTTTCTATGTATAATATGTATTTATTTACAAAAAAATATGTATCCATGTATTTATATTAGTTGTCTAGTACCTATAGCACATGCTCTGCTTATCTTGGGACTAGAAATGAATAATATAGAAATGAACAATGCGCCGTGTGAATTGTCCTGAGATATTATTGTTGTTACTATATACATAAAAGAAACTTACGAGTATATTGGTGTTTCATGGCCCTGCTTGTACCATATTACGAGGCCCATTTTGTCGTCTGGCAGGGCGGGTGTGACGTCACAGGGTAGCTCTACAGTGCCTCCAGTCGGTGCGTGGAACGACTCGATCGCAGCTGAAAGGAAATTATTAACGTTTATTACACATAAACATATTCAAATTCAAAATATCTTTATTCATGTGATTCATATATGTTAAATCTACCGTCAGTTCAGTATGATTTCGAGATGAGAAGAATTGACAAGAAACTCAACTCGTATTCTTCTCAAATACATGTACATGTTTATAATAATAAGGATTCATTTTTAAATTAAAATTTGGGAGAATAGGGTGACCACCAGCATAATATATTATTGCAATTTTGTCAAAAGCGAATAGTGTAATCAGTTTCGTAACCTGAAGAGACAGTCCCCACAGGCAGCACCCGATCACGAGTATGACGGATGAGCCAGCAATCATTGGACTCAACCATATATAGCGAGCATATTCTTATTCTTATATACCGCTACTGTGAATCATATTCTGGTCGCCGAACAGTCAACACTAGTCTTCCAAACTATATCGAAATTCATGACTGATGATGCCTCATTTAGAGGCAAAACAGGTATAATAAAGTAAAATAATAAAGGTGTTTGTACGATCCTTTGAAAATAAAACAAATATTTTGTACAGTTGTAAATGATTTGTACTTATCCAATAATTCTTTTAATAATGATATATTTAAAATTCGAGTGTTCTATGTTCTTTATTTAAACTAAAATAATACAATATAGCAAAGAGGTTACACACACATACATATACTTATAAATAACAATACCTAACGTCTTAGAGAAACGGTCAATGTTTGATCACTAGTGGGGAAGGTCGTATCGCATCCGGTAACGTTGTTTAGGTTTCCGCACTGAATGTATGTGGTTTAGCTACAATTAGGATCTGTGAGACACGCTAATAGTAGCGGAGTTATTCCCGTCCAATTAAAATGGGAATCGAAATTACTATGAACCAAGGTTCGAACCCCTATCGGATCCCTATCGGACCTTCAGACTATAGTCGTATGTGTTAGGTGGGAGTTGGCTTTCAAAAAGTGGGATATTTAAAAATCATTGTAATAATTACTAATTAGATTTTATATATTAGGTATTCGATATGACAACAAGCCTACTCCTGCGCAATATGAGCAACGATGAACCAGAGTTTGAAGTGTCGGGTCTCGCCGCCAGCAACGCTCTCGCGGTGTCCGTGAGAGCGTTCAACAAGAAGGGGTCCAGCGAGCCCCTGACTTTAACGTCGAGCTTACTGAAATATCCGCAGCGGCATACGGGTTAGTATATATATTGAACATTAGTAAAAATTACGACGACCTGACCTGAGGTACGAACCCCTAGCGGTGTCCTCAGACTAAACGTATCCGCCGGGCGGGAGTTGGCCTTCAGCTGCTCCATAAGTCCTTCCGCAGGTTTGTAGTGCCATCTGCACGCGCTCCCTATTGTCCGGCGAAGTTGTAAAGGCCAGTCGCGACCAACAGCATTAGAGTAATCCGAAATAAAACTAGCGGAATGAAACAAAATAATAGAAATCTATTAAGTAAATACGCGGTAATCAGAACCAATACAAAGTCACAATTTCAAACAACGTTTCACTTTGTAGAAATTATAAGGTTCCAGTGAAATGCGCTGTAACAGAAAGACCACTGAATAGCCTCATTATAATAACGACCACCTTGTTTCTATATAATTTTGACGCAATAATTCTTAGCTGCATTGAAAACGTCGTCCTGTAAGTTTACTACCTTATAAGAGTTTATAATACTCTATAACTAATAAAAAAATCGTTTCATTTTACTACCTCTACTTAGATGTAGTAAAATTGAATGATTCTTTAAAAGGTTTATCTATTTTCTATACAAGATATGTTAAATGACCTGACCAGACAGTGACCGGTCTCAGTGATTTATTTTCCAGACATATTATTAATAATAACAATATCTCAGGATAATTTACACAGCACCATCTAATACCAAGGTAAGCATAGCTTATGGGTACTAGACAACTGATATAAATAGATAATTTTTTTCGTATATAGATGTATATTATACATAGAAAACACCCAAACCGATTCAAACAATCATACTCATGAATACAAATGTTTGTACCGTGGGAGGAATCGAACCCCTGACCATCGGACGTAAAGCGATATGCTAAACCATGAGACCACAGAGATCGTCAATATAAAAAAAACAAGGAAAACAAAAACAGTAACATAGACAATAAAAAAAACATAGATACACTTCTATAAATGTGGACAATACAGCGCAAAATCAGGTTAACAAGTTTGTGTCATTATGTATGATCCGTAGCAATAGAAAAAGGTTAAAAGCTCAGGTTGACCTCTACGCTGTTCCCCTTGGAAACTATCATGATAAATTCCAAGTGGATTGGCCAAGATGAGCTAGCTGACCTGACCTCATGCTCGTCTTCCACTAGTGTCCTGCTAGTTTGAACCGTTAACGCAGTCGGGTTCACTATTCCAATACCATCTAATAAAAACTAGTACCTCGATGCTTAGCAACGTGTGAAATATATCTGCAAACTTCAGAGACTGACCTGACCTCAGGCTCATCTTATCATCGTCCACCAGTGCCCTACCATTTTAAACCGTTAACGTAGTCGGGTGCACCATACCATTATCATCCAATAAAAACATAGTACCTCGATGCTTCGCAACGTGTGAAATATATATCTCCAGATTACTTATTAGATTCATTACGTGCACACATCCCCACAATACCTTCGGGGCGCGGCGGCTCATCTGATAAATCGATAATAATCGATTCGAGTACCGATTTGCATCACAATCGCGGGATATCATCGATGCTGCCGTTCGCCGCTGGTGTTTTTATGACTCGTTCCCATTGATTTACGATTAGTAAGCAATGGTTACGGTCGGGGTTCGCATTATGTTGAATCGATTCTGATTAGAGTACTTTACATGTCAACGGAATAAGGTACACGGTACGCACGGCTCGCTGATAATCATCTACAAGTTAGGGGTGTGAAAAAAATAATTACCATAAGAATAAAAAAAAAAACTTATCGACACGGTTTTATTAATTGATTTTATTATATCGCTTAATTAACAAGAGATGTTTTCATAAACAATATTTTTCATCCGCCCAAGAGACTTAAAAGAAGAACTATATATATATATATTCTTTATTACATAAAATACAGTTAATAAAATAATTGAGAGACAATGTTGAGTAAAGTTGGGCTAATCCCTAGAAGAGACCTCTTCCAGTCAACACAAAATAGTGGCAAAGGTAGTAATGAGTGGGTAATAATTGGTGAAAAAAAAATACAAAGTCAGAAATTACTAAACAAAAATAATATACCTAAATCTATAGAAGAAAATATGACGGACATGGCAAAAACACTAAATTGCAGAATAGAAAGTGGGCTAAAAAAAAAAACAAAAACAATACAGTTTAGGAGGTTAGTCTAGCACAAATAAAGGACTGGTATATGTAGTACTAATTCTCAATGCTTTGATATCAATTGTCAATTAAATAAACGATTATTCTACAATATACTTTGTTTTAATTTTTTTATATAATAAAAACTATCTTTTCTTTAAGTAGCATGTAACAACCCTACTAGAGGTTTGGAAACATAATGGTAGCCATCCTTTAGTTCCTTAACCTTTACATATACGAAACGTTGCATATATTTTAATGCTTCTTCTGTTTCGTCAGACGGAATTACATCAAGTACATTTGTTAAGCACATCCTTACAAAGCGTTTTCTTATACTTTTTATTCGCAATAAACAACACTATTACACAGGTTTTATGTAAGACTAGTTGTACCCGCGAATTCGACCGCGTGGAATTTAACTTTGTATTTCTATAATAAAAGTAACCTAATTTACTCCTTATTACATCAGCTACCTGCCAAAAAAAGTCCCTTCAAAATAGGTCCAGCCTTTTCAGAGATTAGCCGGAACAAACAGATAGACAGACAAAAATTGTAAAAAATGTTATTTTAGTGTATGTACCGTATTAATATTCATATGCATGTAGTAAAAAACGGTTATTTTAATATTACAAACATACACTCCAGTTTTATTTATATGTATCCCATCAAAAACATAAATGTGAAATGATAGCCGAGTTTAATATTATGATATATGCCGTGATTGTTGACTTCTATGACAAAAGAGATGAGATCTAAATGGGTGCCAAGTTCAATGGTCTGTCCTGAAATGTATTTATACCAATATAAAATATCATTTCTTCTTATAACTTGGGATAATATACTGTAGCCTAAGGTCTAACTTGGCCAGTTCTCATATACCAATTATTACTTTCGATTGCTAGTTACTACTAATAATAAAATAGGGACCGACAAGTAACATGTTTAGAACTTGTACAGCTACAGTATATTTCGTATATGAAAACTAGCCAAGACTGCCACACTGGATTAATAATAATATACTAGTACCAAACCACACAGCGCCATCTAGTCCTAAGCTAAGCAGAGCTTGTGCTATGAGTACTAGACAACTGACAGATATACTTAGATACACATCTCACCCTGCAAACCGGAAATCTTACTAATATTATTAAACGCGAATGTTGGTGATTATAGATGGAAGTTAGTTACTTTTTCACGCAAAAACTATTGAACGGATTTTGATGAAACTTTAGAGCAATACAGCTTATATATGAGAACAATATATAGGCTATAGTTTAAAAAGATATTAAGTAAATTGGCCGAAATATGCTTACAAACGTCAAGTAAGTGTTATGCAGACGGAGTTGCGCGGGTCTGTTTGTTAATTATATATTACTTACTGTAACTATATATACATGTGTACTATTTTTTTATTTTTTTTGTGGATATTACTATGTGTTACAAATAAAGTACATTCTATCTTCTATCTATCTATAGCTGAATGACCGCTGAAATAGATGAGACAGAGGTACTCACATGAACGACTTTGTACGAAAATAATTTATTCAAATAAACTTAATTTAAGCACTTTTGAATAGTCATAACAATTTGTTTTTTATCTACACTCGTTGAAAGCTGTCTCATCACAAGAAGAACGAGCAAGAAACTTGTGTGTTGCTCTTTTAAATAATCCTTATATACGTGTGAATACAAACTACCAACAAGCACTAATTTTTTGGGTCAAATATAATCATGCAATAAGATTAAATCAGTCGTAGTGATAAGAGCAGACCAGTCCCTACAAGCAGCACTCGTTCACGAGTATGACGGATGAGCCAACCATCACTGCGCTCGACCATATTTTAGGGAGCCCATTGACCCGGCCCACCACGCCGCCACATGTCTGGACATTTTAGTGAGCATGACTACTCATTCCACACGACCACGTCACAGCTACAAAAATTACTATATGGTAGTTACAGTATTCGCACTTTACATAAGGATGCATGCGGCAATCAATACAAAAGCCGCTACGCTATCATATATGTATGAAAATTAAAATTATAACGTTGTCCGCAAATAAACTTATTCTTGCTATATATTGCTATCATCTATAAATTCATCTATCTTATAATAGGCTTTTTTACATAACATTTGTTTAATATAAGATTTGAATAAGATTTAGCGTAGACTCTGGCAGTTTAAAATAGAATCTTACGCAATTACCATAAAATGAATTACTAACTTTGTGTAGACGGCATTTAGGTAAAATTAGCTTATTTTTATTGCGTAAGTTTCTACTTGTACAGTCTTTAAGTTTCTTGAAACTATCTAAGTTTTTCCTTGTATACATAATATTTTCATAAATGTACTGTGATGACAAATGACAAAGCCGAAGTACATTGAAGGTAAAATCATAACGAGTGACAGTTAAACAAAAACCAGGAATTCAAATATTCCATTTCCTGCGAGAATTGAACCCGCAACTCTCAGGTGGAAAGCAGTCTACCTACTGTACCGTATAATGATGCAGGTCATCATATTGTGTAAACATTAATTTCTACCATAAAGCCCCACACAAACACATTTACATAAATAGTCGGTAGTAAAAAGCTAAATTAACGTATCCGAATGTGCATATAGACCAGGGCTGCCTCTGTCGACATTTTTTATATATTAAATATTAAGGAAATTGAAACAAGAATTAGAAATAAGGAAATAATTAATACTATTAATCACTACACTAATAATCTAAGAAAGATTTGTACCATAGCGAATAATTTACTTAGAAATCAGTTGAAATTCTTCGAATATATTTAGTTTTTCTCAAATCAAACAATATTCCATCATCATCGGCTTCTTTCTTATCCTATTCATTTGGGATCCGTTAATCCTTATTCAAATTCATCTCGTATAATCAAGAAATGAATAATTTTACTTTCTGACAATAGGTACTTAAAATATGTCGTTAAATTACAGTTTAAATGACTAATCATCCACCAAATAGATATATAAAATAGTTATTGAATAATATTTAAAAAGTGTTAAAAGTAGTTAGTTTTCAGTCCAGTACAGAAATAAAATAGTTTTGAATGAGCATATAAAATCACGAAATATATCCAGACTAGGATGAACATAAAGTTCCGACTGTTAGTCTATCGTGGTGAATGAATAAACCATTTTATTTTAAAGGGTCGATCGTGTATAGATCAACCTGATGGCACACTTTACGAGGTCACTTTTCTCCATTACTAACAATTTCCTCCCCAAGTTTTTTACTAGATGGCGCTGTGATTTATCCTGTTTAAATTATAATTACTCCATCGGTGACAACCCTATGCAATCAGTACGGTCGGCAAAACAATTTGTGTTATAATGACGTAATGAAACGACAGCTGCGCCTTCGATACGCCGCCATCTTTTAATTAATTTTTGGTATAAAAACACATTTGTATGTACTTTTGTGATCCATTTATGTGATAAATTATATTTCTGTCGCTATTGTATATAAACACGAATAGATAGAAATTTGCTGAATTAATTGCAGTTTAATTAAAATGAAATATTATTGCATAAAATATGGTACATCGGGTGTGATATTTTAAATAATTAATATTTGTATTGCACATTCATTCATTTCTGACATGCGACACATAACTCTCAATTTAAATATTATCATTTACAAATGATTTGTATAATTCCCACAGCGCCATCTACACCCAAGTTAAGCTAGCTAAGGCTTGTCTTATGGGTACTAGATAACTGATACAAATACATAGATATTTTTTTTCGTAAATACATACATAATATACATAGAAAACACCCAGACCGATACAAACAATCATACCCATGAATACAAATGTTTGTGCCGTGCGAGGAATCGAACCCGCGACCATCGGACGTAAAGTGGTGTGCTAGACCACCGAGGTCGTCAGATTTTATAGCTTGTAGACTGCTTATCCTTATATATATTACCATAAAGTATATATTTATTATTTAATTGTAATAATTATTATAATATTTTATTATGTAACTAGAATTGTCAATAAGCTGATGACCCACTTAGGGGAAAGTATTAATTGTCACCTATATAGATGAACTACACCATTCCTATTGATCCCCCGTTCAAACGGTGATCGAAATTACGACGGTCTCAGCCGATGTTCGAACTCCTAGTAGAGTCGTCAGACTAAAGTCGTATCCGTCAGGCGGGAGTTGGCTTCCAGCCGTTCCATATGTCCTTTAGCGAGTTTGGAATGCCTTTAGGAGAAAGAAAAAAAAGGAAATTAGGTTGAGATATGATGAACCATTTCCGATGACTCAGGTTTCATGCCTCACACTGGTGTATTTTTATTGATATATAACCCAGTAAAAACACGGCGTATAAAAACTTTGAAGCTCGCATTGTGACTAGATTCCAGCTACGTCACCCTCAGGTTTAGGTTACTCTTGGTCCGGATGTAGTCGATGTCCTGTTCCTTGTTGGCGTAGTGTAGGCGGGACAGATGCATTGCCGTCGTCGGTGTTGCGGCACGCAACAAGAAGTGACCAGTCGGTGCAGTGCTACAATGGTTTCGATTGACCCTCTTTGTGCGCCTTCTTTTGTACGATGACAAATCCATCATCGTCACTGTCAACAGTCTTAGAACACATAGGGTCAATTTTCAGAGCATCTTTAGATTCATTATATATTTTATCTCTGGTAAATTGATATCTGAGCACCTCCTATTTGAAATCGGTTAAAAACAATTACATTCGATCGAATCTGTATGAGATGTCAAGGAGTCTACATTTCACAGCACCCCAGCAATTATAGATTGGCATCGTGTAGCCAATTCACGCGCGGGAACAATAAAAAGATATTTTTAATTGCTACCTACCCCCAATTTAAATATGGCTATTGTCAATAAAGGCACAGATTTTATCACACTTTATTACCCGTTGTGGGAATTTTAAATGGATGTGGTATACGTAAATATATATTAATATATAAAGCTGAAGAGTTTGTGGTAATATTTTTGTGTAACACTTTCATTTTTCCAAATTTTATAGTTAAGCTAGTTGTGTATTTTACGGTATTGCTTGAGTGAATTTCTGCAAAAAATATAAAACAACATCACCTATATTCTAGCGGTTTAATTTCCGCACTATGCAAACATTTGTATTCGAGTATGACTGTTTGTATCGGTCTAGCTGTTTTGTATATATATTATGTATGTATTTATGTTGTCTAGTAAATGGTGCTGTGTAAATTAGTGTGTCCAGGGTTATTTATTTATTCTTATAACTACAACAGAACATGAACAATCTGGTTCAACAACTAATAACAAAAGAAAACTTGTATAAAAAATCCTGACAAAATTATTCTCTATTTTGACATTGACGTCCGTCCAAACTGTCATAATCTATTACAAAGTTCAGTGTAAAATATAAAACGATTAACAAAGTTTTTAAAGGGAATTATTCTAGAAAGCTCTGGCGTGAAATTACTTAGGCTAAGTGTACTTAGAATCAAACACTAACTAAATATAACATATCGTATATCTTCGGCCTCGGTGGTCTGGTGGTTTAGCATGTCGCTTTACTTCCAAAGGTCGCGGGTTCCATTCCTCGCACAGTATGAATATTTGTATTCATGAGTATGATTGTTTATATCGGTCTGATTGTATTTTAAGTATATTATTTAAAAAAAAATATACCTATAACACAAGCTCTGCTTCCTCTGGTACTAGATGGCGTTGCGTTAATTGTCCAATATTATTAATTATTATTATCATGACTATTATTTCAAATCAAATAATCAGATGCAGTGGGGGGGATTGTGTGGGAGTACTGTGGATTAATAACCCTGGTCGATTATCAGGAATGTCATAATGAATGAATCACGATTCCTGATGAATTTGTCTCGAGGGACTAAGTGACCCGTGCTCATGCTCATCTTATCATACTTCACTAGTGCCTCACTCGCGAAAGCGTTAGCGCTGGCACTAGCCAGCGCTAACGCTTTCGCACACTAGTACCATATCATTATCATCCATAAAAACAAACCAGAGGCATTTTTCAATGAAGATTTATATTTTTTTTATTTATATCCAACTTGGCATGAGGTAAATCTACCACCATCTCTCGGATTAATTTTAGTTTGTTATTGGTGTTTCCATCATGAGGAGACAAATATTTTTATAGTAAGCCAAATTTGAACTCACGACCTTCAACTTACGGTAGTAACGATTAGACCACGATGTTCGCTAAAAATGTAATCTGACCAAATATAATAAAAGGAAAATATTAGTAAAAATTGAAATTACGAAGCAAATGAAAGGAAAATATCACGAAACGGGTTTCCAAAGAAATTATCTAATAAATGGAATAATTGGAGGACGAGTTTTTCTCGGAATATTTTCATTGGCTATAATAAAGGAGAGCGTTACCACAGATATACATAGAAATTATATATACAATGCGTAGAAATGAAGATAATATTTTAAGGAAGGTGTTACATATTGCTACTGAAAACGAGATGGATGGACTGTGTGAAAGATGATGTGGTAAGAAAGGAAGTAAATAACGAGATGATAGTGAACAGGAAGAGAAAACATTACGCCGACTACAAATAAAGGTGACAGAGACAGACAAAATGTGTCATTTCGTCGTCAAAGTTAGCAAACATACAGATAAAATTTTCTATTTATAACATTTCCTAAATACAGGAGAAAGGGCAACCCCCTTCACCTGTATTTAGTAAATGTTGGTAACTAGTAAATAGTTATTAATTTGACTTAATAAACCCACTGTAGCACTGTACTAAAACAGGTTGATGTCCACGCGGTTCCCTATACAAACCACAGTGATAAATGCCGTGTAAATAGTGTATGTTAATCCTCGTGATATATATCTTTACGACAAATAAAATTTAGAGATGTTATATGTATTAATATGTATATTCATAAACATATATACCTATCCATATGAAAAGAATAAGAGCTGAGTTTCATGTCAGTTTTTCTTGGCTTGAAAGCACTCCGAACCGACGGTGGATTAGACATATCATACGAGTCTGTAATAGACCTATATGAATAAAGAAATTTTGATTTGATTTTATTTGAAATAGCCAACATAAAATAGTTAAAATCCATAAAATAAAATAAAATATCTTTATTCATGTAATAAATATATTTTGATTTGATTTGATTAGATTATATAGAACTAGTACTAATATAAATCTATAGTATATATATATAAATTATTAAATCAACGAGACACCAACTAAGTGATGCCCTTCTTTAAATAACAATTAATTATTATTGAAAATCCTCTATATATATATATTTCTATAAATTTACTATTTGTTACTGTACTCTTGTTAATTAATTTCATATATCTCTGTTAAGTTTATAATGTTTTTCTTGGACTTTATACGTAGTGATGAAAATTTTTAAGAATTAGTCTATTGTTATTAGTGAAAGCCTGTCAGTGGCTTACTATGACATATCTCTTGATTTTATTTAAGATGTACTTGAATAGCCTTGGTTTTCCTTTAATAAATAAATAAAAATAAAAATAAATAAGTAGTAACTAGTACTAATATAGATTGGTACGCTATGTAACTGTGAACTTAAATTATCGTTTTTAATCCAGCTTTTCCCCATTCTCTAAACTTTTTTCGACATAAATTTTATAGAGGAACTCCGAATCGAGATTGTGTCGAAGTTAATTTGGCTCTACCGAGTCTAGTTTGCGGCCAAAATTCCCGGCCAAAGTATTATCTATTCAATGCAACATCTATTATATGTATATTTTTTTACTAGCCATTTCCACGCGACTTAGTACGCGTGAATATTTGTACATTGCCAACTATTTAAAACTAGCTGTATCCGCGATTTCACCTGGAGTAAAATTTGTTTGTATTTGTGTGTTATAAGCTATATTTCTATAAAGTTTCATCAAAATCCGTAAGGTAGTTTTTGCGTGAAAGAGTAACAAACATCCATAAAAAACAAAACCCATACTTACAAACCTTCGCGTTTCTAATATAAGTAAGATCGTCAAACTATAACACTAAATACAGGATCTATACAGCGCCATCTGTTACTTGTTTAATACACTACACTGGAGTTCTTTTTACAAAATTAATTACTTCAGAGCAGTACATTTCTGAATTTTATTTAAACTATTATAGACCAATTTTTAACAATGTCTTCTTAAAAATTTCATCCCAACAGTTATCATAAAGTAATAGAAATAATTTATATTCAAATAAACTTAATATTTTCTTCGATATAAGAAGGACTGACAAGAAACTCAGCTCGTATTCTTTTCAAATAAATGCTGTACATTTACAATAATACAGATTCATTTTGAAATTCAAATTTGGGAGAATAGAGTGACCACCAGCATATGCTATTGCAAAAGCAAATAGTCCAATCAATGTTCGTAACCTGAACAGACCAGTCCCCTAGGCATAAAGTTTATGTTATGTAAAAAATGTTACACTATAGTCCAACAAACCAACTATTGACATGTAGAGACTGCGAATGTTTGAGCTCGTTGGATCCTATTTACACGTGAGCGCTCCAGTGGTGGTAAATAGTGCTAGGAAATGGCCTACTACCTGTTTTTCCTAGAATAGAGACAGCACTACACATCATTGGACCTATCACTTCTAGTCTTCTAAATTTATTGAGATATGAATTTGGACATTTGATATGTAAATTCTGTTGTGATTAATCTGTAAAAATCTGCATGGACACCTCAACTTACCTATTTTCGCTAGAAAGCAGCTTGATTTCTGAACTTCTCGGTTGTAAAGTAAAATTCATTTTTTTTATTCAGTTAGTATTTTTACTTTTTAAATAGTTTGTGCTATTACTCGGTGCTAAAGAGAACTTCTAGCACAGTGACCTGCATAGATCTACTGTACTCGCCATTTTTTTAAAGTATTTTGTTTAGGCCCGCCAGTGACAAGAATTGAAAAATATTCTTAAGAGCGATGGTTTTTATCTAGTCAGGATAGAGTGTATACATTCCAAAGGAAATATTCCGTGTACGTATCAGTGGGGTATACACTTCATACGGGTGAAACCGCGGGCACAGCTAGTCTTACATATAATTGTTGTCATAGAAATAGCAATAATCTTTATTCTAATAAATTTAATAAAGGCACTTCTGAATAGTCGCATTTTTTTTTATCCTACCACTCATTCAGAACGCAGACGTCATAAGAAGAATGAGCAAGAAACTTGTGTGTCGCTATTTTAAAATTAATGTTGTTTTAAGTAGATTTACATTAACGAGGATTAGACATGCGATATTGATTGTCTCATCTTTGTTCAATCTGATAATATTGTTAGCGCTACGAATTTTAAGTTAGATAATTTTACCAAAAAATGTATAATTAGCTTTTTACAAAGGAAATATTTTATAAGACATTTGATTTTTTTTTCTGGCAAATTGAATGTCACAATCAAATAACAGATTTTACATATAATCATTTGATGTAAGTATATATTCCTGATTCTATATACCCATAATATGAAACAGGAATTTTTGTAACCGTATCTAATCTATCGGCAATTGTTCAAGAAATTTTCAATAACAAAACGAACCGTAAAATAATACTGTCGTAAAAAATCACTTCGAGTTTAGTATATTTTGCTCACCGTGCGTGTTTTGAACTCATTTGAATCGATACTAATTCACCGTATCGATATTTCGAGCCTTAAATCCTTACATTGTAGGGACAATGGCTTCAAACTTTAACATGATTTTCAACGCCCGTACATAATATAGGAATTTGCGCGGCAAAAACAGTTCCTTTATTTTTTTTTCGACCCACCAAGACGATATTTTTTTTATCGATTTAATGTTAAACAACCTTTGGTGTTTATGGTATGGAAATGACTTTTAAGCGAAGTAAATGTTAGTTTTTTACTTTTTAAAATAAGTCTTGTTTTTGAAAACGATAGGTTGATATATGAGATGGTGTGATATGGGTGGATTTTTTTAGTACACAATAAACTATCTTGCGGCTCGCATGATTGTGAGCCTCATCTGGCTAAGTGTCGTGCCCGCAACACCAGGAGAGTTGCAAGTGCATTGCCGGCGTTTTAATGTATAAGCTCTTTTCTCGAAGGTTCAAATCGTATCAATTCGGAAATACCATTGCTGGAAGGTGATTCCACAATGTAGATATGGGTGGCAAAAAGTTTCTATCAAACCGCACTGTGGAGGACCGCCATTCATTCAAATGATCAGGATGGTATTAAAATTAATATTATTTCAAAATAGAAATATAACTTTTTTAATTCATTATTTGGTGATTTTAATGGGTTTCTACGATTACATGTAAGATTATTTGTGTATGGAGCTGATTGACTAACATACACAAAAAATCTTACAATATTTTAATACCAAGACCACACAAGGAATATCTACAGCAATATAACTTTAGTATGCAATTATAATTACATACCTATTAATATGGTAATACGTTTGGCTTTCCGATAACAGGCGGATAATGAGCCTATTACTGCACTAGCCCGGCTTTGAAAACACATAGCTGTGCCTGCGACTTTGTTTGGGTATACAATTAATAATTATAATAGATACACACACTGCACTCACTTCACATGAAAATCAGACAACAATAATAATATATATATAAAGAACAATAATATTAATAAAATCTTAATTTCTTTTATAGTTATAGTTTGGTGAGTTTCTAAATAAATGGGATAAGGAAAAAGCAGATGATGATGAAGTCTATAACTCCATCAAAAGAAGATATATGTACTTAATAATAATAATATGTTTACTTTTCATTATTACAATTTCTACGGACTTTTACAAATGGCAAAAATCGTCCATAAGAATATTGATTAAATTTCGTCATAATCATTTTATTAAAAACATAGGCGTACTTAACTACTTGCATAATGATGTTCTAATGACGAACGAAACAGAGCGCATTCATTGATACAGAGCGCATTCATTGATTCCATAAATAACATCTCAATAATAATAAATTAAACGTCATTAAGATCACTATTCTCAAATAGCTATATGAATCGATATGGCAATCGATTTTTATACGATTTTAATGCCATCAACTCGATTAATCGAATCGTAAATTTATACAAACCCGACTGAAATATCATTAATGTTACTACATTTTACAACCGTTTAACTTGAAGTTGTTAAGCAACTGTTTAACGCTACTTATAAACTATAGTCTTGTGTAGTTCATGAAAGAACTAGTTCGGAATGGGACTTTCAAAGACGCATATTTTTTTTTATGTAATAGGAACAGCAGATAAGCGGACGGCCCACGTGCTAAGCGGTAACTGACGACTATATAAATAAACAACATTCATTCATTCCTCATTATATGTTGCCATTCCCCTGGACTATGATGTTAATACAATACAATAAAAAGCCTAGAAATTCAAAGATTTGTAATACATTCGTAGAGTAAGCCGGGATTGGTCGCTAATTTTAAATTAAAAAAATAGACATTTGATTTTTTTTGACACTCATTACTATTATTTTCTATTACCATATATGTAATATATTTTCTAAAACCTTCGGACTTTGTTTATCTTAAATAAAAATATATTTACGGTCGAAAAAACAAAGAACACACTGCCTATTATTAGATCACACGGGAGCACACACCACGAGAGCGAACGAACTAAAAGAACGCAGTGAACTAAACTCCGTGTCCCTAACTACTATGCACAACATTATGTACTATGCACAACATAGTATGGGAAATGTCAGTTTTAAAAGCAAACTCCGGTTGCCTCTTCTTTATGGCATATCATAGAGTAATGGGTTTATAGACCAAGTTAACATTAATTGTTCATGTATATGATAATTATATGAATGATTTCTCCGTTGATTTTTTTAATGCATTCATGTAATAAATATGGTATTTATCGCCGTCTATATATGAAAGATTAATATCTTTGTTACAGTTTTTATTTATCGCCATCTATATACTTTACTTTTGGGGAACTTTGATATGTAAGCAATGTATGGTTTCCACGCAGTTCCCCCTGGAAACTGTCGTGATAAATTCCTGCTGATTTAACCCGATTGGCTTACTGACCGGACTCATGCTTATCATCCTTCACTGGCGTCCAGCGTAAACCGTTAGCGTAGGCGAGTGCACTTCCATTATCATCAAATAAAAACAAAACAAACAAACTCCATGGGGGACTTTGTTTTACGAGTATTATATGTACATATACAGAGATGGTATTTTGCATAATATGCCATGCCATTACCATCAGTTGAAGGTTCTATGTTGAGTGCTAATGATTATTTTGTGCATATGCAGCCATATACACGAATTAGGATCAGTGGAATGCCATTGTAATACACTTTTATGACGCGACGTTCTATTCTAGTGATGTGCCCGCTATCTGAATCATATCGATAAAATATTTTTTTTATTATTTTTTTACTTCTAATGTTTGGCGCGTTAGTTGTTTTTATTGTATACTAGTTGTACTTGCGACTTCGTGCAGATATTTGTAGACACCATCTATTATTATATTAATAGATCGATTATTAATGTATTATAGTAGTAGTAGGGGTATTTAATATACTCACAAAATAAGTATCTCAAATCTTTGAGTACAATTTTCTTATGTTTCTTTAGTCTAACTGTTGACCCATATTTTGTTAAAATTTCATCCTAATTCCTTCATCCGTTATTACGTGAAACCTAAACATACAAGCAAGCTATGATACTGATAATTTATTATATATAAAAATAGATATAAATATATAATAATTAAATGTAAATTTCAATCAGAAACAAAAGATTTCTCTTCTATATAAATACGGTTGATTAATTTGTTAATTAATTAGTCTGTTCTACTACTTATTTTTGTTTTATTTTTCGAGAAGGTGCCGTTACTCTACGTAAGCTTCATTTCTAAGATGATACAGAAGTATACATCCTACAACGTAATAAATATTATTCTGTTTGATTTTTAGAAAACATGCCTATTATACGCAAATAATGCTTTACCTCTTTATACTTATAATATATTCCATATTTAGTGATATACTATAATTAAACTATAAACTATAATAATAATATATTTTATATAACATATTAAAGAAATAATATAACAAACAAAATCGATATTAAAAGTCCTCATATTTTTTAAACAACACTAACTCCGAGCGATCCCCGCCAGGTGTTCCAAATCTCTCGTCCAACAAAGCGACCGTTCATTTCTCGTGTAATCTATCGATCGTTCCCCGAATCGAGATAATCGAGAGTCCAGAATCGGTCCAATCATTTTGTGGAATAATAATGAGGTGCCATTGACGGTCGGCGGCTGTCAAGAAAAAAAAAGAAAAAAGTTCGGAGTCAGTCTCGTTCTTGTTCGTGTGAATCGTTTGAATTTGGAATTTTTGTGTTCTAATTTCAAACTAGTTTCGCTAAACTCTTTTGTTGGGAATTTTAAAAGATTTTACGTGTTAATCTTTTATGGGAATGGATTTATGTTTTGAACATACTTACTGGTTATTTATGTTTAGAATAGCTTCATTGATTTTGAATATAAATTCGGTAAGTAATATAGAAATATGATAATAGATATATAAATCATATTACACATAATAAAACGAACAAGTTTATTTTTCTACAAATAATTTTGAATAACATTATCATTCATAATGTTTTACTGTTTTTTTTTAACTTTACACATCTTATGCAAAAATCGCGGACAGAGGAGTATGAAATTAGGCATAAAGTTTATATGAAGAAAGAGTGTAAGAACCGTAATAATTTCTTTATAATAATATTTAAAATTTGATTGAATGAATAAGAGAAGAACACACTACCATGTGTTTGATACAAACATATACATTTAGCGTTTGAAAGAAGAATCATAATAACATCAAACTTAAAAATTTACCTATAATTATATTATCTGTAACATTTTTTAAAGATATTTTTAAAGACTTTATTTAAATAAAATATTTTAGGTTTCATGATACCACACACAGACTTCCAAAAACCTTTGAAATATTTTATTTAAACAAAATCCTGTTCCAAAAAAACGTCTTTTACCTACTTACAAAATAGATGTCAAAAGTGGAATAAAAAAAATAACATTGACCCTTTCACACTTCATTAAAGGTCTTTGAAGACCATATTATTATCTAAATGTGTCTATTAAGATGAAAAGATGCCGCGCCTGTTCAAAGGTTAATTTCAAAGCTTTTAGTATAGTTTACACTAGTCAAAGTGTATGTTTATCTGTCACGCTATCTTTATAGTACAGTGCAGAAGGGAATGTTGTTTATCTGTTTCACTTTCACTAAATTTCACTATCGTTTATTGATAAATATACGGTTTTGGTGTTTTCATGGGAAAATAATTAAATAAACCAAGAATTGCGTATGAGGATGGGAAGATGTTTATTTTAAATTCATTCATTAATACTAGCTTATCCCCGTGACTTCGTCTGCGGATATTCGAGTATTTTTTATACATTAGTGGCAGCCCAGTGGTTGAAATTCGACCATAAAAAATACAAACAGATCTTGGTATCAGCAATAATAATAAACAGAACAGATTGTAATTTAAAAAAAAAAATTGTATGTCAGATACATTATTTTATACATTTAATGTATTTTTACGTATAATTTAAAACAAATATTTTTTTAGTCTGCACTCTACTCTATATAAACTATAAGTGTGCGAAATTTCATACTCGTCCGTCAGCACAATTTTCTTAAAAAGGGCTACAACGTTTTTACTTCACGAATTTGAATAACGCTATAAAGTATACTCCGTTAGACAATATTGAAAATTAACACATAATTAAGGGCAAGATTATATAAATTACATTAAAAAAAGTAAAGCCAAAGACATACCAGTCAACCAGAATAAATCACTCGGGTTCACCATCTGTCGACACTTCTTACAATGACATAGAAAAATGGGCGCACAATAGTCCAAAAGGACAAGGGACACAAAATAAACCATTTAATTTGTACTGTTTTTTTTATTAAGAAAATAGAGATGACTGGATAATCCAGCACGGTTGTGCACCTGCCAAGTCCGTACCGACTGTGCTTTTATTACATTTCAATCTTATGTGGTTAATTACGGGGTGATGGATGGAATTAATTTGGGTTTGTAATCTGTAGTCACATATATGCCGATACGACTGTTTTTTTTATCTTAATAATAAATGGAGATTGTATGTATTAGGAACTGCAATTTTCATTATGCAGTTCGTAATACATACATTCTCTGGATTGATGAAAAATAAACAAAAATGCCGACCGATTATATCTTTTAAATTAAAGGAAGAAGTAACAAGAATCTGGAAACAGGAGAAAGTTTATATAATATATCGGTATTATATAAACTTTTTCCTCCTCCTCCTCCACAAGTATCATACCTAATCACCTAATACTTAGTCTGAAACCATTAAATTTACAAAAAAACTAAATTACCCTTCAAAAGGCTGCCATTGTAAATATTAGTAGAACCGTCCGAAAATTTCCGAAATAGATAAAAATAACTATTGATTTCAGTTATCTAGTACACATAATACAAGCTCTCCTTAGCTTGGGACTAGATGGCGCTGTGTGAATTGGCCATAAGTTTTATTATGATTGGTATTCTATAATAAATAATAATACATCATTTATTACATATGTAATATTATCAATAAATAAATATGGACGTATGTATATATCTATATGTCTGTTTGTTACCTTCTAAACAAATATCATTTACCTTCAAGATACATTATAACATGAGGATGTATACAGGCTTCTGCGAGTAAATTTACTTTTACTTTCTATCAAACAGACAAAATCGGTGTAAATTGTATTACATACCTTACTAAATTTTTTTATTATAATGCTTGAGTCTGTAAGATGGCTAGAGGTCACAAACAAACCAACCCGCTTTGACATTTATACCACTGGAAAGGATAATTAAATTGTCAATACTCTCTTTGATCTATTCCTCAGTGCTGTGATCTTTAGGATTATAGAATATAATATTTATATTACTTTCCTAATTCCCTTTGTTACATCATGCCATATTCAGATAGGTTTTATGAAAAAAAATATAGTATTAATACACCCAATATCATAATAATAGGATTACGGGAGAGAGCATGTTCTTTAGATTTTTTATTAAATATGTAGGAGGAACGATATTAAATATAAAGTATTCTAATAAATGTAATAATTTACTTGGTATAGTATAAAACATAGTATAAAACAAAGTCGTCGCCGCAGTCTGTTCGCTTATATCTTTTAAATTACGCAACGAATTTTAATGCAGTTTTCGGTAATAGATAGAGTGATTCAAGAGGAAGGTTTATATGTAAATACATGCGTGTTTTAGTATAGAACAAGCCGAGAAATTCAAAGATTCGTAAGTGACTATGTACTAAGCCGGGACTGCTCGCTAGTAATATATAAATTGAAATAGATCAGCTTGTTTGAGTATTGCTGAAATGCAATTTATTAAAATGGTAATATGTCTTTATTTATTTTTGACAATAAAGTTTTGTGTCGATTTTAACATTCTTTGAGTTATAATATTATTCACTGATTTTAATAATATCAGAAATTATACAACATACAGTCGATATAAAGAGAGATCAAAATAATTTCTTAACTTTCATGATCATCATAATATACTCTTTTTCACAGCGAAGCTGGTGATGAGGTCATGTTATTATTATAAGTGATTTTTTGTGAAATCTATAAATTTTATTTATAATATAATATGTATAATATATTATTATACATTGATTAACTTGGCTATGTTTTCTACAATGAGTTTAAAAAAACTTAAGCTTTGAGAATAAATACAATGTTTCTTTTCATTGACAGTGGACGTAACGAATTGAGAAAAGGGCTACAATATATTCACGGCTATAAATCCTAGACAGAGGACAGAGGTTTAATTTAATAGCTTTATTTGACTTTTGATGTACAATGTTGTGGAATGCAAAGTTTTATGTAAATACCTATTGTTAATGAGTCGGCGCCCTAGATTCCTTATTACAGAGATAGATAAACTAGAGTAGATAGAAAAACTAGAGTATTTGTTCATAGATACCTCTTTAAAGATGAACAAACGTGTAGACTGTTAGTTATATTGTCAATATGGCAAGAAAAAGCCACCCGTCATGTCTTCTAGCGCATATTTTATTGTAAAAATAACTTTTAAATGAATCATTCCAAATTACTTTCTAATAAGGAAAACATATTAATTTATTCTCTGCAATTTATGTTTTTAAATTGTATATAGCATTTTTTGTGTGTATTTTAAATATATATTTTACTAGCTGTCCCCGCGACTTGTTCCGTGTGAAATTTAACTTTATTTTTCTAAAATAAAAGTAGCTTAAGTTACTCCTTATTCTATCAGCTACCTGCCAAAAAAGTCCCGTCAAAATCGGTCCAGCAATTTCAGAATAATATGTATTCATTAATATGATTGTTTATACCGGCTTGAGTAATTAATCACTATAGTTTATATACATATATACAATCATACATTCACGTTATACGTATATCATATTATCTTTGCCTTTATTTTTTTTATTAATACTACAAATAATTACAATCAGTGTATAATATTTTATTTTTTATTGCACGCGAATGTAACCGCAAGGCGCAGTTATACGACAAGGCTGTAAATGTGCTAAACATTCCAAATTTGAACACGAAAATGTTATAGCCCGTTTTACATGTAACCTTCTATTTCTATAAATGTCATTCGTAATATCACGTCCATAAGTCTCAATTTGCAATAACGAATATTCGAGCCATCTTACAAAAAGCTTACGAGCCATTTATTTAAATTTCCCGATCATTCATCAGACCTCAGGACCATAATATAAATGTCTTGGCCTTCGCCGCCATTTTTAAATTATATCACCGCAATTTATTTTATTTTTTAATATAAATATAAAGCTGTATGTGTTTATAAATATATACAACATACACGGGAACGGTCTGTTCTAATAAGGACTTTAAACGTTTACGTTAGAACACATTTTACACTAAACGCATTTAAAATTACTTTATTTTTAATAAAAATATAAAGAGACCTAGGCGTTTATAGAAATGAACAACACTAAACCGTTCTCTCATTACCAATGAAGGCCGTAAGCGCTTGTGTTAGAACACATTTTACATTGTACACATGTACACTAATGATTATCCCCCCTTTCTCCTAAATAAGGCCGTAGCGTTTTTATTTACGACACTACCCGACCCGGGGTTTCCTTGGGGACCTAATAAAGACTATTCAAAGACCTATAAAAGCGGTTTTTTCCTCCATTTCGGTTTAATGTGATCTATGAATGCATTATATCAGTAATGTGTTCTTTTTTTCGTTAAAAAGAAAACGCTTTGCGGTTTTCAAACGAGTTTAATAAAGAGAGCGTTGTGGTTTAGTGGTTTACTACCTAAATTTAGTACCGAAAGGTCGTAAATTCTCTGGTTTACACAAAAGAACATTGGTATAATACATGGATAGTAAATGAAACTAATGGCCATAGCCACTAGTTTCATTTACTAACGATCCCTCTACTGAAAAAAATAATTTAAAAAAATCTGGTTAATTCTTTTTTTTTACCAAAAATAATGAGAATCTCTTATTACAGACTGGATAGTTAGTAAAGGGGTCTAGTAACACCATTGCTAACAATATACCAGAAATATTGCTTCTGATTTTTTTTATTGGACGATAATGAAATGATCACTGCGCTATCGGTATACGCTGACGGGGCACCAGTGGCAGATCACAGGATGAAATGAATATTAAAAAGATACTAACTTGTTAACATTCCATGGATTCACCGTAAGGCAGGATCCATCGCGTGGCAGAGAGGGAAACTGCGAGCATTTCTCGGGACTTGTGACTCGAGTGTTTCAAAATCATTAATCATTTATATTATACATGTAACACATTTGAGCTTATATATGTATTTTTATAATAAATGTATTTTTTTTTTATTATATCTTTTTTTCCTAACATCCAGTTTAATATACAGATTCAATTGAGAAGAACTGGCAAGAAATTCTACTGAATTTTTTTTTTTTTTTTAAAAAACACTTTTTTTACATTGTGTGTTTAAGGGTAGCGCGTCGATGTACATCAACACTCACCTTCACCGTGTTTCTCTCCATATATCAGCCAAATCTGGTAAGAGCACGGTACGATCCTTATTATTATGAGTAAATACTCATAAAGAATATCAAGGAGTTGTAACACATTTTTTGAGGGGAAAAAGGATTGTTAGTGATGGGGATTAATAACCCCATTCCTAGCAATGTATCATGTCAGATTGACCTCCACGCAGTTCCCCCTGGAAACCATTGTGACAAGTTCTTAGTGAATTTGCCATAGGTTATCTGACCTGATCTCATGTTCATCTTATCAGCTCGCCAGCGTAAACCGTCAGCGCAGGCAGATGAACCATTTCATCATCGTCCATAAAAAAACAAATTTTTGATAGCATACGTGACTATACAATAAGTTTACATTTGTTTAACCTACAGCGAAGGACGTAAAAGTTGGTTGCGTGTTTTCCTACTTTATATAACGCCGAATTAATGACATGGCGATTCATAATGTATTTTCATCGCGTTTCCCACTGCGGACGTGATAGGTAATATAATGACAAAAAAGCCAAATGACGAACAGACGTGCGATACGTCGATCGACATATCGATCGACCCGTTCGCCGACGAGTTGCTCGACAGTTCGGTAACGCGATTTCATTGTGGACGGAATTACTCGAGAGATCTTCAATTATTGAGTGGACAGATTCTCAAGTAACAGGCAGAATATCAAGTGGATATCTAAAAGAACAATAACAAATTATGTCAAACTAACTATTACTCCCGACTTTGTCAGCTTTTTTCAGATATGAAATAATTTATAGCTAGTTAAATCATTTCATGTCCATAATCTACGTGTATGTAATATTGTAATACCATATATCTTAAACTAAAATTTCGCTACGCTACGTTCAGAAAATTAGTTTTGAAGTAGTGACAACAGGCAGGCAGACTTTTGCCTTTATAATGTTTGTATAGACTAGCCAAGACTAGTATGGAATTGAACCTGCGACCTTCTGAAACACAAATCTATGCTAATATTATAAAGAGAGAGCGTATTTTGTTATGACGAATGTAAATTCCGAAACCACTGAACCTGTTTAAGATTTTTTTTATTATAACATCAACAATCACAAATCACAACAAAACAATACAATGACATAATAATTTCTATTAAAAATTGAGCATTACAATATTTTGAATCGTCCTGAGATAATAAATATATCTCAGGTCAATTTACACAACGCCATGTAGTAACCAAACTAAGCAGAGTTTATATTATGGTTACTAGACAACTGATATAAATACTTTTCATTATGTATATACAAAAAATATATATTCCTCGGTGGTCTAGCGGTCTAGCACACCGCTTTATGTCCGATGGTCGCGGGTTCGATTCCTCGCACGGCACAAACATTTGTACTCATGAGTATGATTGTTTGTATCGGTCTGGGTATTTCTCTGTATAATATGTATGTGTTTACGAAAAATAAATCTATGTATTTGTATCAGTTATCTAGTACCCATAACACAAGCTTTAAGCTGGCTTAACTTGGGTCTAGATGGCGCTGTGTGAATTGTCCTGAGGTTATTATATTATATTATTATTATTATATATATACTTAGAAAACAGCGAGATTGATACAATCAATCATACTCATGAATACAAATGTTTGTGCCGTGCGAGGAATCGAACCTGCGACCATGGGTAGTAACGCGGTGTGCTAACTACCGTGGTCGTCAAACAATAAGCGTATATACATAGTATATATATATAACATCAAATCAAATAAAACCATTTATTTTCATAATACTACAGTACTTATAGGTTTTAACAATATTACATATAATGTCCAGTGTATTCAACCGGCTTACGGTCGTGTAAATGTTAATACATTACAAACTGACCCTGTAAATGTTGTTTTGCCATATAAATTAATATCGCTATTAATAAATAGGGGATGATGATAGCAGAGTGAAAATTTAGGGTTGTATGTAATTCTTACTGACGAATTATAAAAAAAAAAGTAATTATGTCACTTTTAAAAACACTTTTGTTAGATGTCTATTTATCACTTAGGGATATTAAAAATAAATAAGAACCTATTTTCAGATCTACCTAGTATATATATAAAATTTCACCAAAATCCGTTTAGTAGTTTTGGATATTTTATTTTATTTAGTAAGATATATTGTAGTTTTAATATTGTTTCACTAATTATATTATTAGCAATAATTCATTACATAATCAAATCCACGATTTCTCGCTCTCCAAATGGTATCAACTAAGTAATAAAACCCATACCAGAAATTTAATACACACAGAGTTGCAATCTTTAATAAAATTCACACGTACCGTTCGCAATACAAGCTTTATTGATCATATAAGACGCTATAAAGCTCGTTATATTTGCATAACGTACGATACGGCTGTACTGAAATACATTAGGCATTTTCTTACAAAACTTCGCACTAATGAAATTCTTTGGGTAAATATGAAGCGTCTTTATAATGGCTTTCATAAAACATTCATTTTTGCCGACGTTGAAGAGGTAAAGGATTGTGTTAACATCTGTGATAAGTGTTGAAGCTTAAGAATTTGCTCTAATACATTCGGAAATTAATTTTACTTATTTTATAATAATAATAATAATAATATTTATTTATTGCCAGAACAAAAAAACATCCACTTGAGTTCGTACACTGTTTGTAAAACAAAAACTATAAAGAAATGAGTCACTTAAACTACGTATAAAACAGAAACAGTAATACCTGCATATCCTGGGCAAAAGATGCAGACTCAGCTGATGCTGTGAGCAGAGACAGTCCCTCTCATTTTCAATAAACTATACTTACAAAAAAATATCTAAGTTCTTATATCAGCTGTCTAGTAACCATAACACACGCTGTTCTTTATTTGGGACTAGATGGCGTTGTGTGAATAGTTCAGGGATATTATGATATATTATTATTTTAGTTTGTTCTCGCTGTTTTCATCGCCGGAGAATCAATCAGATATATAAATAAATTACAAAGAATTGAAAATTCGACCTCACGACCATTCAGTACAAGTATGAGTTTTTTTTTTTTTTGAGGGTTGATAATGGAATGGAGCACCCGCCTGCGCTAACGGTTTACGCTGGCGGGGCACCAGTGGAGGATGATAAGATGAACATGAGGTCAGGTCAGTTAGCCCATCGTGCAAATTCACCAGGAATTTAACATGATGGTTTCCAGGGGGAACCGCGTGGAGGTCGACCTGACATGGTACATTGCTAGCAATGGGGTTATCAATCCACATTACTAAAAATCCCCTTCCCCCTACAAGTATGAGTTGTAAACTACTAAACCATGACGGTATGTATTAAACATGATTAAAGTATGTACATAATTACTTAATTACTCGTTGTTCTTCAGGTCAGGTTGCCTTATCAGTGTTCTTGATAACGACTTCAATATTTAATTATATCGCTAACCTCTAATCCGAGTTTAAGCCGATTTATGCATAATTCAGGCTTAAACACCTAGATGACAATCAATAAACTGAGCTTAACAGATTTTAACTAAACTACTGTAATAAATCTAAAGTTAATAACCAGTTCAATCCGGTTTGATCTAGATAAAACGCTTGAGAGATCAGCAATGGTTAAATGCTATGTTTGTAACCGCAACAGAATGCCTAATGATGTTTCGTGATACTAATATTATATATATGTGTTAGTGTGTCTGTTTGTTGCCTTATTACGACTAATATCTGAATGTATTTTAATATGCAACGTGAAAACACTTGAAAATTGATATGACTATAAAAATATATATTTACTTACTTACTTTTTAAAAAAGCTGACGATACGGCCTGTGACAGTTAGTTCCAAAGATTTTATTCGACATAATTTAAAAGTTGATAAAGCTCATGCACTTAATCATTATAAAAAACTATTTTCTTCAAAACGGAACTGGACTTAATCGTGACAAAATAATTTCTATTAAAAAATTGAGAATAATAAGGTTTAGAATAAATGATAATAATATCTCAGGACAGTCACAGCGCCATGTAGTACCAAACTAAGAAGAGCTAGGTATGGGTATGACTGACATAATTTTGTTTTATGTATTTAGCATACATAGAAAACACCCAGACTTATACAAAAATATCGTACTCATGAAGTATTTGTACAGTGTGAGGAATCGAATCCGCGACCATCGGCAATAAAGCGGTGTGCTAAACCGCTAACCCACCAAGACCGTGAAACAATAAGCGTATATAGTATACAAAAAATACCGTCAAATTCAAAACATCCCTAGTTCCGAGGCTTGAAAAGATCCCTCTAGAAACTTGTCAATACTCCTTACCGAAGTCTTTCCCTGTGACTTGTTATAGGTAAAGGAAAATATCAAATAATATTAAAGGGCACGGGGCTCGATTCGATTGCCGCCTTAAATGCTTTATTGCTCAAGAAAAAGGGAATATTCAAGGACAAAATGTATAGGATTTTTTTATTACACGAAGGGACAGTATTGGAGGACGGAAGAAATCAAATCAACGGCCTAGCGGAGGTTGGCCCAAGTGTAAGGCGACTGCGGTACTCCATTTTATATGACAATTATATTTTTTAATAATAATAAGCTTTATATAATCTCATTGATTATGAGTACTGATAACCAAGATTACCTACAATTTTCTTAAATAGGTATCACTAACTCGTTCCGATTTCTCAAGGTTATTTCAACTAATCTAAACCTTAACGAATACTACACATAAACCTTCATCAGAATCACTGTATTAATGAATGAAAATCGCTTAAAAATCCATTCTATAGTTTTTGCTACCCTATACTTCTCTGGAATAATATGTTATTTAATATGCAGAAATAAGTGTATATTTTAATCATTTTTCAAATTTGAATGAAGACATCTTGACAAATTGAGCCTTAACAGATATTTTAGTTTGGGTTTCGTTAAATGTACAAGTTTTAGTTTGTTCGATTGGTTAGTATAAATTTAACTCTCTACTGCTTCTAACTTGATCTCTATCCACATTCATGTAAGCAAATCTTTGCACAAAAAGCGGTAATACCCAATTTTCTTTATGCAATCTTTATTAGCCAAAACAACTAGATAAAGAGGTATTTCAGTTTTCGAAATCTTCTCTACATTATTTCTGAACAGAATATATACTACAATTTAGGTTTTTGCTGATTATTTTTTCTCAAGAGGAGTGTATCCATACAATAAATACTTATGATGTAGGTATTGCACAGTATTCGTTCTACCTCTATTCAGAGACCTTACGTCTCCCCTCACCCAAGCGGGATTGATTTGAACGATGACGGGATGGGATGACGGGGATGGATGACGGGATATAGTTGAAATTTTACGGTCAATATTTACGTTCGTTTCTACTCTGATTACTACATTATTACAGTAAATATAAAGATATTTTTTTCATAATTCTCAAATTCATTATAATTTAGTTTTGCATTTTTTTTACATTATTATCTATTGGGTTATCTATACAAATAAGTTAAAGATAAATCTTTTTGTATTTTGAAAATTGAGTGTTTCAGCTGTCTGTAATTATACAACAAACTTGTTTAAATAAAATCTGACTTATATGAAACTTTGATATTAATGGACAACATTTCATCAAGTTTAATTAGTTATTGTAGAAAATAATGAAATAATGTTTGTCTGTTTTTTATGTAGAGGGGTCAGGCATATTCAACTTAGAATATTTTTCATGCTTATTTATAAAATGGAATTGTAAACATGCTTAGTGTAAACCAAGTGAACACGAATAGCAACATTGACGTCATATCAACATATAACGTTTGTGATCCATCGCATGCGTTGCTATTCCTGGAGACTACGATGTCTTGCGTCCGTACTATACTAACTCCATATCACACACCTTATTTTTTTTATACTACGATAATACCTTACCATCTGCTGGTGAACGGTTAGCGCAGCCTATGGACGCCTGAAACACCAGAGGTGTCATGTGTGCGTAGCCGACCTTTAAGAAACCCTATGCTTTCATCTCTCGAGAAAATCTCGGCAGGTAGTTCATTCCACAGTCTAAGTGTACGCAGGAAGAAGTTCCTCTGAAACCGTACTATCCGAGCCTATTTAGGTTCTAGCGTGTGAGGATGAATTCCCTGTCGATGGCGAGCGGTGCGATGGTAAAAGGTAGCCGTAGGCCGTATATCGAACAATTCCTTAGAACATAGTCCGTTTCTTCTTTTAATCGATACTCAGCTTATACAGCAAGTTGCTTAGTGGCTGAAATGTGAGATGGAGCTGAAGCAGACTACTCAGACGACTGAACAAAACCTGCCCCCAAAGGTCATGTTTTAATAGTGTAATCAGTACTCTAGATAACTGAAATAGTATAAATTTTGTATACATACAAACAGTACATACGAATATATATTTTGTATGTATACAAACTTCTCCAATACTTTGTTCTACATATAGCACATTATAATAGAACAGTATGTGAAATACGACTTATGTTTCCAAATTGACAAACAGTTATAAACTCGTCCTCATTAACTACCATGTTAATAAGACTGAAGTTTTGAGAACTTAATCAATTATTTCTTGTTTAATTAGGAATGGAAAAGTTATAACAACCTTTGTAGAGCCACAAAGTGATATGTAAACACTTGTAACTGAAGAAAATAGACATTTGCTTTGGAAGTTATACTAATTTGATGCCGGGATATCTCAGTCTTACATATTTTTGCTGAAAGAAACTTATTTTGCAAGGTGTATGTTTAGGCAATTAAAACAATTAACGTAATTAAAATTACTACTCTTTATCCATGACTTTGTCTGCCTTTTTCGAGATAAAATAGAGTCAAGTAGAAATTGACTTGATAAAATCATCTTCGCGTCTTTAATTAGGATCTTTTCTGCCGTTTAGACACGAAAAGGCAAAGAGACACATCACATTAATATTAATTAATATTAGTATCATAACTTTATAAAACAAACAAGATAAATCATCATGTAATTTTATAACTTAAGCATCCACTAAGAAATTATTTTTGAAACATTTCAAAGGCTTGAAAAGCGACTGGCTTTAATTAGTATATAAAGACGATACATAATAACGACCACCGAGAGAGAGCCGTCAATACAAGGTCACTTAACCTCATTGATCAACAAACAGTAGTCCAACAATGAATTAAATCGACAAGCAAATATTTGAGATGGAATCAATTCAACACAATGAACTTTGATCGACCAATATTCATTCTAAATTCTATACAAATTGTTGCTATGAAACACTAAATCATTGTGGCAACTGGTCGTTGGGTTCAGTCATAAATCTTAACAATTGTTGCCTGTGGAACACGACGCGACACCCAACACTGCCAGATAAATGGAGACGAGGTTAATTTCCGACACTCTATCTGCAATAGAATTAAAATAGTAAAGCGATCTAGAGCGCCTTGTACTTGATTTACAATACCGACTGAGACCTAAAAGGCAATGAGTTCGAATATGGTGTACACCATATTCGAATTAAAATTCAAAATCATTTATTCCTGGGGGAAGGGGATTCTTAGTTATTGGACTGTTGAATCTGTTGGTACCAATGTACCATGTCAGCTTGATCTCCAAGCGGTTCCGCCTAAAAACCATCATATTAAATTCCTGGTGAATTTACCACTATGGGCTAACTGACCTGATCTCATACTTATCTTTTTATCTTCCATTGATATCGTCAGTGTAAACTGTTAGAGCAGGCGGGTGCACTATTCCATTATCATCCAAAAAAAAAACATCTATTCATAGGACCTTTGGACCTTTTATGCACCTTATATTTTTTGTCTATATGAGGTGTCTAGTTTGGCTAGCTACTTCAATTGAGATACGTTATTATTATTATTTTACAGTCAGTGTCACAGATCACTTTCACAGTTTCTATTTCGACAGATTAAAAAAATATCTGATGTCTATTTCTGAATGACTCTCCGAAATGCAAGTCAACATTGATATTGCCTATGACTGTCTTGTGAACAGCAAAAAGAACAGAACGACTTTTTGATGAAAATTTAAAGTAATATAGCTTAGACATCAGAATAAGATATAGGCTATATATTACATATGATTGTAACCGAGGACACAGCTAGTGTTCATATATTACATTATCAGGGCTGAATTTGAGCTGTAATTAATTTAAAGAAGAGATTTCTATAATATTTCCATCCGTGCTAAGTCAGGTCACATATACATGTACTTTTATTTTATTTAAATTCTTAAAAGTTGAGGGTAATGAATTTGTGTTGAAATTTACCCCATTACGCCGACGTGTCTGTAACATCATATAAACCTCATACATATTTATTGTCGAATCTACAGCTATATTGCGAATTAGACCTTTTTGCGGAAATTACCAATTTCATATCTCTATACAAGTTTGTGGTGGAAATTTCTGGAGAAATTGGCTTTAAATAATTTAAGTTCCTATATTCAATGAGCAAGCAACGTGACCTAGGAATTAAATAATATATAAAATACCCTTAAAAAGACAAACAGAAATTCTAGCTAATACAAACAAAAAACGTATGTCTCTTATTTCTCATGGCAGAAACACCACATTAATCAGTCAGCCGGCGAAGACTCTAGAGAGTTAAGGGAAGATTCTACCCTCTACTGGATTGGTTTCAAATATACTGACCGAAATGGTTCGTGAGTTCTATGTTCTATCCCGGAAATAGGCATTGTACTAATGATAAAATGATCTAATTTTTCTTCATTTCTTTTATAAATTTATTTGAATAATATAATAATTCCTCAGGACAATTCACACATCTGATATGTAATATTATATCATCTGTGGTACTGACAAGACAACTGAAATAAATATACAAAGATTTTTTTTTGTAAATGCATATTATACATAGAAAAATCAAAGACCGATACAAACAAACCTACTCATGAACCCAAATGTTTGTACCGTGCTGAGAATCGAACCCGCGACCATCAGAACTAACGTGTTCTAAACCGCCAGACCACCGAGGCCATCAATGCTGTAAAGTGACAACTGGTAATTATATTATAGAAAAATGTAGATAAGCCAATTTTTTTTATTGGGAGTTTGGGCTATTGTCAGTTGCTAAGACTACACTGCACTGTAACCTGTATAGATCTATTGTGCTCGCCTTTATTCAATGTTCGCTACCTAGACCCGTCAGGGGCAAGAATTGAAGGATATTCTTAGAAGCGATGGTTTTTATCTCATCAGGATAGAGTGTATACTTTCCAAAGGAGATGTTTCGTTTATGCATAAGTGGGCTACAACCACATAAGAGGTGACGTTTCCTCTTCTGCTTGGCAAAATCTGCAGATTGATGTTAAGCTAAGGCCTAATTTCGCCATGTGTTTCAGTTTGCAGTGTCCACTGAGGGTCCTAGTCATGATGCATATATTGTATTTACTCAATACTTACGTTCACAGCGATATCTACAGTCAGATGCGTTTGAATATCTCGTGTCGAGTAACAGCCGTGAAGCTACATTACTTCGATGTTTTAAAGTTTGAAGCAATAAAGGGTATAAGTTTTCTTGTTAACACTTTTGAGGTCAAGTTACTTCATTTTAATTTTCATTATGAAACTTATTACGTTTTAATTAAGAGTCAAGAGTACGGAGTCGATATGTCGGTTCGATGCTCGTGCGATACAAACAATTGTATTCCTTTTTTGTTTTCTGTTATTATAAATATTAAAAAAATACATAAGTATTTCTATTATTCTATTACTTAGTACCCTAGATGGATGCTATCTTCAATAAAAGACATTTTTCCTCCTTAAAAGGTTGGTAACACACCTGCAATTTCCCTGGTGTTACGAGTACTCCTGGGCGGTGGTTTGTCCCCTAAACAATAAATAAAAATAAACTGTTTGCTTAAATCAAATAACATAAAATATTCATTTAGATTTACATCAAATAATAAACGTAAACACTAAAACATGATGCATGTGATTACAGTTATTTAATATGGACGTAAATTTACATGAAGGCCGTATTACACTATCAACTAGAATAATTTGTTTATAGTCATTAATATAGGGCTGAAATGCGAAGTGGCTTTATTTACCGTTGGTTACCGTTGACTACACAAGATATTATAAAACGTATCTCTTATGCGTTCTATTTATTCATTTATATATTATGTCAATTTATATTTTTCCTTATATTGCAAAAAAATCGTTACTGTTATAATATTTGTAAGTATGTTTTCAATTTAAAATTAAAAAGAGAGCATTGAAGGTTCTGATGTTGGCGGCGCGGGTGAAATAAATATTGTTTGATTTTGATTTAAGTGGACTGTATCTAAATAATCTGACGGGTACGTGGATTGACACGATACACTGTTAGGTTGGTGATTGAGAACTGCTTGTGAGGATGGAACACAAAGAAAGACAGTTCTGGTAAGGAAGGAGGCACAGTACCTTTGAATTGTAGGTTGCAGTGCGGCGGCTATCGGTGTCTCCAGGTCCCAGCTACTTGCTTCACAACAATGGCACAAACACAATGGTCTTAAACACACTAGAGCGATGCGGTGGATTAAAATGTTTAGTAATTATCACGAATTACAAAAAAAACTTGATCTTAAGCGCGATCAAGGCGGGAATTCAATGTCAACTTCAGCGTTCAATTTTACAGTGACGCGCGAGCGCGATATGTCACTTTCGATACAAGCGAATCTTCTCGCTCGCACTTAAAACAAAGGTATGTGCGGGAATAGGAGAGGATAAAGGAATTAGTGTAGTGCCAATCCTTAGAAAATTAACGTTTCGTACCACGCTAAATTATTTATTTGAACAAACTATTACTAATAATAATTATACAATGATAAACAAAAATGTAATGTTATATGGCGCAACCATTCCCCCCCCGCCTTGAAGGGACGCCTTCAAAGTAAAAATAGAAACTTAAAATAAACTAAACCTTAACCTAGAACTCGTATTAACTAAAACTAATGTCTAGGTAAGGGGCACAGACGTACAACCGGGCGCAAATAGGAGCCGGTTGCAGTTTTTACACGAACAACCCGAATTACGCCGTCAGAAGCCGGAAAGACCTCTTCAATAACCCCTAAAGGCCAATGAAGTGGTGGCGCGTTTTCAGTACGTACAATTACAACAGTTCCGACAGTCATCTGATTGACGGGCGTATTCCATTTTTCGCGAGATTGTAATGTGTGCAGGTACTCCGCTCTCCATCGCTTCCAGAACGTTTGCACTAATCTGTCTAATAATGCGTGGCGTGAAATCAAAGAACTGTCAGCTATTTCTGCGGCGGGCAAATATTTCAACGGAGTAAAATTTAAAAAATGTGCGGGTGTTAGTGCAAGCGGCTCTGACGGATCATTAGATAAAGTCCGACATAATGGTCGAGTATTCATGATTGCCTCTACTTGCGTGAGTACCGTAATCATTTCCTCAAATGATAAAACTTGAACCCCAACGACCCTGAACAAATGCGTTTTCAAACTTTTTATATTAGTCTCCCAGTTACCTCCGAAGTGACTAGCAGCGGGAGTGTTGAGAAACCAAGTCAGGCGGTTTTCTGACAAGACGTGCGCAAATTCGGTGTTAAAATGTTTAGAGTTCAAAAATGCGTGAAGTTCCGAAAGCGTGCGTTTTGCTCCAATATAATTAGTGCCATTATCGGAGTAGATATGAGCTACAGGACCACGACGAGATAAAAACCGTTTAAGAGCTGACATGAAACTTGCTGTACTTAAATCTCCTGCCAATTCTATATGGACGGCGCGGGTTGTTAAACAAACGAATAAACAAATATAAGCTTTAGTAGACCGTATGCCACGACCACGTGTTATAGTTATTTTGAAAGGACCAGCATAATCGGTACCTGTGTGCATGAATGGTTTTAATGTTTCAAGAACACGACAGGGTTTGTGATCTGACATTTCTGGAAATGTCGATTTCGGACGAAGTTTAAAACAAGGTACACATTTGTGCACTCTGTGGCGAATCAAGTTGCGGGCAGATAAAATCCAATATTTCTGCCTTAAAATAGACATCAGTAAATCAGGACCAGCATGACAATTAACTTTATGGTGATAGTCTACTAATAAATCCAATATATGATGTTTCCGGGGAAGAACAATAGGGTGTTTCTGATCAAAATTCAAGTTCGAATTTCTCAAACGACCACCGACTCTAATTATACCTTCTAGAATGAAGGGTTTGAGTCGCTGAAGTGATCGGGAACAAAATTTTCCATTTTGTAAATTGTTAATTTCCCCATGAAAATACAAAGCCTGTAATTCTCGAAGGATTACAAGTTCTGCGTAATCTAAATCTGCTGCGGTTATGAATTTTAGCGGGGTTAATAATTTTGCGAAACGACAGACATAAACTACGCAGCGAAGAAGCTTGGACCAAGAAGAAAAGCGATTTGCCAGAGCGATGAAAACCGATTCTTCTGGCGGTGTACGAGTAACAAAGGAGAGTTTCTTCTCCTCAGGCGGGTCCATAACAGCAGAAGGATTGAAAGTGGTGACTGGCCATTCCGAAAAGGTGGATTTAGCCCACTGCGGGCCGTTGAACCATAGGGGGTGGTGAATTATTTGGGCAGGAGTAAGCCCTCGCGATAGACAGTCGGCTGGATTGTCCGAACCAGACACGTGATAAAAATTGTGCGGTGAAAGCAGAGATTGAATTTTAGAAACTCTATTCGCGACAAAAGTATCCCACCTGTGGGGCGATGCGTGGATCCAACATAAAGCAACTGTTGAATCAGAAAATGCGTGTATTGCCTTAATTGGATAGCGGTTGTTAACAGCGGTAACAATATTATTAATTAAATTAGCGAGCAAAAGCGCTGCGCAAAGTTCGAGTCGGGCCAACGACACGACCTTGCGGGGTGCAACCTTAGATTTTGCACTTATAAGATGCACAGTACTCACACCATCATTCTCGACGTGGAAGTACACAACAGCACCATAAGCCTTTTCACTAGCGTCTGCGAAGCCAATGATGTTCACCACACTGCGTTTTGTGATGTCAACATGGCGCTGTAATTTAATTTGATCTAGACTGGGGAGCTCATCCCTGAAACGTGACCATTGTCTGACGATAACGTCAGGGGGGGCGTCGTCCCAATCGCAGTTGCATAACCATAACTCTTTGACAAGAAGTTTGGCAAATAATATAACGGGTGCTACGAAACCCATTACATCCCACAATCTTGCGACACAAGATAAAATGGTGCGTTTTGTACACTTTTCAGCGGGCGTGCAAATTTTTAAACTAAATAAATCTGAGCTAGGAGACCAGCACAGACCCAGAATTTTATGCGTATCAGACACATCGAATTCTACGACCGACGAAAGTCGATGTGTTGACGGAATGGAATTTAAAACTACTTGCGAATTGCTCGTCCATTTGACAAGATCAAATTGTCCGGCCTTCATGAGTGAGATGATCTCAGCAGCTGTGACGATAGCCTCATCTTCACTATCTAGACAATATACTAAATCATCCATGTACAGACCGGTGTGAACCGCTTCCTTAGCTTTTGGGAACGATTCGCCTTCGTCGGTGGCTAACTGCTTAATAGTACGCAGTGCAAGAAACGGACTCGATTTGAGTCCAAAACAAACGCGATTAAACTGATAAACCTGGAGAGGTTCGTCAGGCGAAAATCTATACAATATGCGTTGAAATCTGCGGTCACTCTCTCTAATACGAATGCAAAGAAACATTTGCCTAATATCGGCAGAGAGAGCTACTGAAAATAATCTGAAGTTAACTATAATATCAAATAAATTGCGTTGTAAATTCTGTCCATTATAAAGAAGATCGTTGAGAGATACGGACGTGCTAGTTTTAGCGCTAGCATTGAGTACGACGCGCAATTTAGACGTGAGTTTATCCTTTCGAATAACTCCATGGTGCGGTATTATATACGAAGGAGCATTACTATCATCATTAACGGGTGCGGGTGAAATATAACTCTTATCTAAATACTCCGTAATGACGTCATCATAGGCTTGCTTGAGTTCAGGCGAAGCCTGCATTTTGCGTTCGAGACAAAAGAAACATTTCTCGGCTAATCGACGCGAGTCGCCAAGAGAATGTGCATTACCCTTGAAGGGAAGCGCGACGGTATAACGACCGTCGTCCTCGCGAGTGGTAGTGCCAGCATAAATAGCTTCACACTCCTTGTCGTCCGGGCTGAGAATCGGTGCAACATTCACCTCTTCCATTTCCCAGAATCTACATAGAACGGATTCCATCGTGGGTTCGGTAACACAACAATGCGCGGTGGTAGTGTAATTACAATTATCTAACATATTAGACACGGAAGTATCGGTATTTGATCTAGCGGGAGCTGAACCTACAATAACAAAGCCTAATACGGTCTCAATAGCATACGGCGAGACGTATGCGGGTTGACCTTTAACCTTACGGGACAATATTAAATGCGGGAAAATTGAGGCACCGATTAACATGTCAATGTTCCCAGGAGTAGCGTAACTATCATCGGCTAAAGGCAAATTTTTAAAATTTGAAAATAATGAAATATCGACACTAACAGTCGGTAAACGTTCGGTTATTTTATCTACAACTAAGGATTCCATATCAAATTTAATATTACGATTAAACCGTGAAAAGAATTTTATATGTACAGAACCCTGTGTGGCCTTTGTTGTCCCTCCTATACCTTTAATCGAAAAGGTTGTATTCTGTATACATTGCAATCCCAAGCGATTACAACAATCCCTAGTTACAAAATTACTTTGAGAAGCACTGTCCAATAATGCTCTAATATAATGTTCGTTACCGTCTCTATCGATCATTAAAACACGAGCGGTGGCTAACAATACTGTAGTAGGTACGCGAGGCATATTTTTATTAACATTGTCTGATAACGTGCATAATGCTACGTCTTCCGATGCGCGGGATACGACGGGTGTCGGCGGGGGTGAGTGCGGGGCGCGGTCCGTGCAAGGAGCCGGTCGGCCGCCGCCGCCGCCACCAACAGCGGGCTGCGTGTGCGACGAGTGCGACGATAGATCCACTACGCGTGACGTAGTCGCTGTGACCGAACTACCACTGAGTATGTTCGCGGTGGAGGTGGCATTACTATGCTCAAAGTGGAGCATAGTATGATGTTTTGAGTCACATTTGTGACATCGACTATTTGAGTTACAATTAAATACACGGTGATTTTTACTTAGACAATTAATACAGTAGGAATTAGATTTAACAAATCGGAAACGATCATTAGGCGTTAAATTTCGAAAACCTGGACATTTATATAAATGTTCATGTTTTATGTTACACAATGAGCACTTAGGCTGCGGATTAGCGGTTGTAGTATAAGAGTATGTAGATTTATGTTGCATAACTTTCGATGCCGCATCCATACGACGATCGACAACTTTCTTAGTAACTTCTTGGTTGCTTGAAGAAGTGCGTTGCAATATTTTAATGTGATCGCGCACAAATGACACTAATGTATCGAAAGATGGGATGTCGGATCCCCGTTTATCTAGTTCGAAAGCGCGGGCGGTTTCGGAATCTAATTTCTTTAACGCGGTATACAAAAATATAAAATCCGAAAGATTATTAATTTTTAAGTTATTTAACGCGGATACTGAAGTTGCGAATTTATCGAGAAATTGTTCTAAATTATTTATATTTGATGAATGAAAGGGCTTCATTTCGAATATTTGATCTAGGTATGATGATGCGAGCAGTCTCTTATCTTCATACTTACTAATTAAAGCATCTAAAATGACCTTATAATTTTCAGAACAAGGGTTTATACCGGCAAATACAGAACGAGCTTTACCTGTCAGTTTACCCATCAAATAATGTAATTTTTCCGAATCTGACAATCTAGGATTGTCATGAACTATGCTTTTGTAAGCTGTATAGAATAAAGACCAGGATCTCAGATCTCCTGAGTATTCCGGAATTGGTAGGGGGGCAGACGAGGCCTGTCCTCATCCCTATTATGCTGATGATGTTTGACATCAGGCGGTACCTCTAGCGATCTTGCGGCTCGTTTTATACGGCAATACAAATCATCAAATGCGGTTGATAATTAATAACATATTTAGGATTCAATTTAGATTCTAAAGTATTTATTTTATCTAACATAGTTTCGAAATCCGAGCGTAATTTGTCAACTGTTTCGATCTCACACAAGAATGTTTCTCTTTCATATTCACTAGAAAGAGAAACATTAGTCCTATCTGTAATACTTTGTATGCGAGAAAACATTAAATCCTTTTTAGCGAGTAACAGGGGTAACTGATTGACATCCGACATGATGAACAACCTATAAATACAAAAACTTGTTTGTACTAATAAATATATAAGAAAGCGGTGCGGTGGAGAACAGATAAATACCTACACAAGTTACGTGCGGTGCGGTACGGTACGGTGCGGTGCGGTGCGGTGCGGTGCGGTGCAATGAGAGCCGGCAGTACACAATGTACTTACAATTAAAATACGAAATAATAAACCACAACGTACTCGTGATAAGAATCTGTCAAATATTTATATTAAACAAAGCGATGTCTGTTTATTACAGCGTAAGCAATGTCTTGTTTATTACAGCGAACTAAATTCAAAGTCTATGCCGCTAACCTATTCAATAGTAGACCGGTAGAAAGCGATAATATTAAGCTATAATATCGTATGCGTCTCAGCCTACCCTAAGGGGGCCTGAGGATATCAATATGTAGGTAGATAGACTACCTACAATGGCGCGAAAGTAATTGATAACTACGAATATAAATGCGGTGACTACAAAAATAAAGTTGTTTTACCTATAGTTAGGTTAAAACAATGCGGGAGTATTACAACAAATCGTAAATACCTACTATTACTTACGATGCGAAATTGAGTTGACACGGAATTTGATATGAATCTATCAGGTAGTTGTACCTACATGTACCTACGAGATTCTAGAAACATCGATATAACGAAATAAAGAAAATGATGTAGTAAAATACAAATTAATTGTATGCGTTTGTACGAAATATACCTAGAAATAAAATATCTAGTGTGGTTTAACCAAATAATTACAATATCCGGCTCGAAGGACCACTAAAATAATGGCGGCGCGGGTGAAATAAATATTGTTTGATTTTGATTTAAGTGGACTGTATCTAAATAATCTGACGGGTACGTGGATTGACACGATACACTGTTAGGTTGGTGATTGAGAACTGCTTGTGAGGATGGAACACAAAGAAAGACAGTTCTGGTAAGGAAGGAGGCACAGTACCTTTGAATTGTAGGTTGCAGTGCGGCGGCTATCGGTGTCTCCAGGTCCCAGCTACTTGCTTCACAACAATGGCACAAACACAATGGTCTTAAACACACTAGAGCGATGCGGTGGATTAAAATGTTTAGTAATTATCACGAATTACAAAAAAACTTGATCTTAAGCGCGATCAAGGCGGGAATTCAATGTCAACTTCAGCGTTCAATTTTACAGTGACGCGCGAGCGCGATATGTCACTTTCGATACAAGCGAATCTTCTCGCTCGCACTTAAAACAAAGGTATGTGCGGGAATAGGAGAGGATAAAGGAATTAGTGTAGTGCCAATCCTTAGAAAATTAACGTTTCGTACCACGCTAAATTATTTATTTGAACAAACTATTACTAATAATAATTATACAATGATAAACAAAAATGTAATGTTATATGGCGCAACCAGATCTATTATTAACAATCCGCTCTTATATAGATTATATTAAATAACAGCATTATAATATTAACTAAATATACGTTCTGACTTCGCCCGGGATTGAACAATAGGAATACTTAAGAGTAATTGCACTGAATACTAGGCCCAGAACACATACATCTCTTACATTAAAAGTGTAGAATAAAAAGTAAAAGAACACTCAACCTGTTGTAGCAAAATGTAGCAAAAATTCAAAATCTTGGAGAGTTCATTACCTAAAGATGTGGCAATCGTTGTTTGCTTTAAAAAAAAATTCTAGCGGTCGCGATTATGTATTAAAAGGTTTTACAACAGCAGTTATGAGCCTTACAGCTACAGGTGTTGCATTTAAAAATTGCAATGTTTAAAATAAGAAACAATTGCAACGCGTTATCAATTACGCCATTAATCAGGCGCCATATTTTAAAACCGAGAGCGCAGATCTGCATGATAACGTAATAAGCCCCTTAGGCGCTACAAGTGCACATACGTATCTGTGCTATTTTAAGAATGTATTTCAATACTAACATTTATGTGGAATGATGTACATGTTAACTTGTTTGCTTCTACCAGTTTACAACTTGACACAAGTTCGTGGCGCTCGTAAATTATAAAACATACAACACATTGCACGGGCGACTACTTTTACATACATATGTTTCTCTTTATAGCATACTAGTTTCCGCCTGTAACTTCACCTGTGTGGCACAGAGAGTGCAAAACAAAAAATAAATGATTTCTCATTATTTATATTATTAACCGGGTCTTTACACGAATAATTTTATGGCCAATAAAAATATTTGCCTTTCTCGGTAGATGAAAAAACTGCTGTCACCTATCTACATTGACATCGCTGTTACTCCAGTCAGCTCGTGACCACGGCTAGTGCAACCTAGTCGAAACGTCGAGAGAGGTAAATACCTTTATTTGCCATAAATTTATTCGTGTTAAGACCCGGTTAATAACATAAATAATGTATATTAAACACAAAAGTTTAAAAATAACTGAAGCAATTCTACAACGCAAATAAAATAACATATAAATAAATAAAATGTATGTATAATTAGTAAAAATCACGGGATCTTACTGTACGTTTTATTTTTATTGAGTTCTCGATATTTCAGCAGTGTTTCAACCGCCATGATCACGAGTAAAAATAAAATCTTTTTTTATGGCTTTGGGCTTTGTTATATTATATTACATATGCATCTACCTTTACAAAAGAGTATAAAAATGTATGATTTATAAAATACATAGTATAATGCTTGTGCTATAACGTTCCAAAACTCAAGCATAAAAATTATCTTATCTTATATAAAATTATCTTATTATCATTGAATTAGTGCTAATCGGTGGTTTGTATTCACACACTTAAACTTAAATTTTAAGTAAGAATAAATTATTTAAAAGAGCAACACACAAGTTTCTTGCTTGTTCTTCTTGTGATGAGACAGCATTCAGAATGAGCGGTAGATTAAAATAGAAAATGTTATGACCATTCAAAAGTGCTTCAATGTAAGTTTATTTGAATAAGTGATTTTCTATTCTAGTCTATTTTATCTTAAAAGAAAGTAAAAACAAAATATTGGAAAATTGACTTTAAAAGTAGGAATATATAGTGTTTTTAATGTACCTGGAATCCTACTATATTGTAAAACTTATGTATACTAATAATTAAAATATTTTGTCTATTTATTTAACTCAATTCTGTGACTATAAGTAAAACAATTAAAGTTTGGTTATCTATAAAGTAACTCAATAAATTTTAGTTCTACCTTTTCTATCAGTGTATAAAGATTATTTCTATTTCGATACACACCTCACCACCGTGTTAATAATATCACTGTTATTTATATTAGGTTATTGGATCCAACCGCGATTTTGCGGTGTATAAGACAAATTACAAGTTGTCCAAGTTATCGGTTTCCTGTCGCAGCGAGTCAGTGTTTCCTGTCCTGTGCACAGAAACAGGATCAAAACCGCCTTATTTATAGTTCAACTGGCAAATACTAGTGACGTGAACATAATATCACTATAGTGTTCACTTATTTGTTATTTATGTCTTCTTGTATGTAAGTTGTTATCGACGTAATATCGGCTCGTTAGCCATAGCTCCACGTCTTTACTCCGCGGCGCTTGCGCAGGGAATCCCTTCCCTCTTGCGCACGGCGGTCCGTGTACGCTCGGCTCGAGACGATAGATAATAAACTGCTAGTGTTTCCACATACACTACATCTCTCTCCTTTTTAAGTTTATTTTCTTTTCAAGCATGAATCAATCCACTCTATTAGGTATTTGTTCCTTGGAGGCATGTGTGCTACGTTACACCGATGGTGGACTCATTTTGACACTATACTGCCACACATAAGCCGAATGCCTCTAGTGCGATTGGCCTTTCCAGCGTAACCAGCACCGTGATTTTTCCTCCTCTTTCGAATATAAATTACATTTATATATTAACTCCAATTTACTCTGTGTTTCACATACTTCACCTTTCTTCTTTTATATTTGTTTTCATATAATCGTTATTCCACTTTGTTATTGTGTAATATTATGTAAGATTAGTATAAAGCACTTCTGAAAAAATGTTGTATGTTTATGACCAGAATATCTCTATCATAGTAGTCACTACTTTATATTTTGTAGGTTTAAGGTAAATACTTATATTTTTTTTCATTCTATCTGTCTCATGCAATGTGTTATTTACATGTAGTATTTTTCTTTATCATGTACATTTGAAAACTGATTATCTAAAACACAATCTGGAATTTCTTCAAAACTCCCCACTATTTATTATTATCATTCCATAAAATATTGATGGGTCCTGTGGTGGTATATCAGAATATTATTATTATATCAAGAGTTGCATCAACAATTGCAAACGACTTTCCACTATATTCTGTCTACACATCTGATATCAGTCCATATAGTATTAATTGGGTATAACTATAACCATTCTTCATCGTACCAAAATTATCTCTCTTATCACCTGCATTAATTCAGTGCTAAAATATTAGGAAAGGTTGTCAGACCAGTCTTTGAGCGATCGACATATACCACATATACCACATATATCACCACAGCGACTCTACGTACTCCAGCAATCGTCAATTATATTAGTTATAGAAATTATATTTTCGACCAAAATTAATGTGTGTCCTATGACTTTTGATTTATTATATTTTACTGAATCCGCTCCATTTCACTCCGATAATTAATATGCATTAAAACTGGCAATTTTTTATTACTTATATTCAACCGCAATTTAATGCAACATTCTATCAATTTACCTTTAATGAATAGGACACCATTCATCAATACACAATACAATGCTTGATGACCCCGCCAAAGACAATTTAACACAAACTGGACGTTAATACGCAATTGAATGCTTAACGACCCAGCCAACGCAATTTAATGCAACCTGTCCGCCAATACGCAATTTAATGCTTGACGGCCCAGTCCAACGCAATTTAATGCAATCTGTCCATCAGTTCGCAATTTAATGCCTGATGGCCCAGCCAACGCAATTTAATGCAATCTGTCCATCAGTTCGCAATTTAATGCCTGATGGCCCAGCCAACGCAATTTAATGCAATCTGTCCATCAGTTCGCAATTTAATGCCTGATGGCCCAGCCAACGCAATTTAATGCAACCTGTCCGTCAATACGCAATTTAATGCTTGACGGCCCAGTCTACCTTACCTCTGTAGCTCCTTTTTTAGAATATCAATGCCATTGTCACCGTCATTATAACTCCATTGAACTTCTTAATTCATCCTCTTTAAGTATTGGTTATTAGTATTATGCTCATTGTTTTTCTTCCTTTGCTAATTTCTTTAAGGTCATCCGAGCCAATAGTCAATTTATAAGCAAATCATGGACTCCTGCAAAACACCAAATTTTATAATTATAAGACAATTAAACGCCACTCTTATCCATTTAATTTTCACAATATATACATTTATGACTACTAATATTAAACATATTTCAGATTTATTTACTCCACAAGAATGTCCAGTAAATAATTCTAATCTAAAGTATAGGAATACTAATAGTATCCTCAGAACCACTTTTTTCCAATAATGTATCGTTAGTAATTGTTACTGTCATGCATCATGGTTTACATTATTATCTAGTAATAATAATAATAATAATTGTGCAGCCATAATATAACGCACCTCATTCACAATAATATACCTCGTATATAACGACTTCCTTGATTTAACTAATTCTTTGTAATCCCTTGGATTTTCCATAAGAATCGATGTAAAATATACCTTTACATTGCGACATTATTATTATTATTTTTTTTTTAATTTGGAAAAACACCTCTTTCTAAGGAATTTTCTTAACCCAAAACCTTTATATAATGTTCCCACCAATGGTATGACTCTAACTCTACTTATCTCTTATCTCATAAAATGTGATTCATGTCAGGACATGTTTCGACGTACTTATGTTCGTAGAACAATAATTGTTGTTCGATGGAAAGTAATGTAAAGTTTTGTAAACACTGCTGCTCGTCACTATTATTAAAGATTCAAGTTGAAATAGCTTACGACAGTTTTTTTTACCTTTTTATAACGAAGTTTAGACCAACGTACCTTCAACATAATAAATCTCAGTTCAACGAATTACTTGATATACTATATATATATATATATTTTTTTTCGATTTGTTTTATCGAGGTTGCACTGTAGTACGTATGTAAAAGTTAAAACACGCTAATTTGTCTAAGCTACCCTGCAATGCGGCCAAAGTATTTAGAGAGCGACCAACACCAGTACTATGACGATAAACAAATACATGTATATATTTTACAACTACTTTTTTTTTTTTTTTTATACTACTATGGTGGCAAACAAGCCTACGGCCCATTTGATGGTAAATGGTTACCGTAGCCTATGGACGCCTGAAGCATCAGGGGTGTCACGTGCGCGTTGCCGACACTTAAGAAACCTTAATATACCCTTTTTGAAAAACCCCATGCTGTAGTCTCGTGAGAAAACCTCGGCAGGAAGTTCATTCCACGATTTAAGTGTACGCGGGAGGAAGCAGGTATCATTTCCTATTAGCTATCTCAAAACTCAAAACCACATTAATACACTTATTTCGCGTATCGCGACACTACACAACTCCAGCCGCAACTGGATTAACTGTCAATTAAAAATGACTCCCCATCGCTCCAACATCCCCGTCACATTCATATAAAACAGCTGTCAGCGCTGTCTGCATGTGATCACAAAACAAATTCTAACTCCATTCCACAGCTACTAAATGCGGTACATTAATGCAATTATGGCTATTATTCCTATTATTTATTCAAGCTTCTTTAAATAAAGAATATTCATATTCTATTCCATGTTCCCGAAACTTCAAAGAATGTAAAAAACATTTTTTTTTCCACTCTAATAACCCCTTCACTCATCCGCATAATGCATTAGGCGAGTAGGTACAATAATTCAGAACTTAATAGTAGTTCTATTTCATGTAACCATTATTGTGCAATTTCTAATTTACTGGTATTTTTAAATTAGAGAGAATCTTAAATATGATTCCATAAAGACATACTCACCACCACTGTACTATACTATAGCTTATTATTAAAAGTTAATCACTGTCATTGCTGTAAAAATAATAGAATAATTCTATATACATAATTAGGTATCATTTTTCTCGTTCCAGTGTTACTGACTATAGAAACCACACACCGCATACAGAAACAGCACTCCTGTACCTTACATCCGACCATAACTAGCGACACACTTCCTCGCAATATAATAGTCGGCATCTCAACCTCTTGACTACGTTGTTTTTTGTTTTTCTTCAACAAATTCATTAGACACTAAATTCACCAAACCAAAAGATTGCCTTCTAGGTCGCAAGTGTAGATGCGCGCTTCATTTTAACACAAAGCACAAATTGGTAAAAATATGCCAGACAAGTAGATAGGCACCTTGCACTATACGACATGTATAGTAGACCCCAACATAATATATCAAACTAATAATTAATCTACATTTAAAACCTTCCTATGCAAAACAATTGCAATTCCCACCGGCATCCATTGGAATGCTCACTAATAATTATTATTTATAAATTATATAATCCAAAAGCCAAATCCAATCCAAATAAAAACATTTTAACCACACTACTTCGCGGCTCTGCTCGAATACCAGAATAAAATAGTCTGCAGGTATTCCGAACAACTCATCCGCATCGAAATGTATGGGACACTGTTACCCAGATACTTCAACACTTGCAATCAATTAAGGCAAATATAAATATTGTTCACCAAGTACTGCTCAAACCGTGTGTGTCACCCCACCTTAGATTTTACTATTGTTGTTTTGTATATAATACCCAACATCAGTACTATAATGCAGGTACAATTGTCAGCTCACCATCATTTGTAATAATATCGTATCACCCGACAACATCGTAATATTTTTTTTTTTATTTACATCGTAATGTAATATATTGTACAAAATGTAATATTAGGTTATCATGTGATCATTACAGTTAGAAAGAGGAACTTTAGACCACTTCCATTTGCAGCAATACTCTAAAAGAAAATAGTGACATTTGAACACTAGTCACCACCTCTGTATAAATACAATAAGGCGGCCCTATTGCCAAAAGTAATTAAAGTGCATCGACACCTAGAAAAGATAAAGCAAAACAAACGTGTCGCCCGCACAGTGCTCTATTATACTTCATACCCACAGGTCTATTGCATCACGTAATATGATGTCCCACTAAACATCTCACCGTCACCGTCCCCTTATGAAACGAACATGCAGCGGCAACAACAATCATTACCGATTTTTTTATTTCAACACGGAAATACGGAAGGGGGAATGGGATTGTTAAAATAATCCCACTGCTAACAATATATGACGCCAGAGGGACCTCCACGCGGCTCCCCCCAGAAACCATCGCGACAAATTAACACGAACCCACCACGACGGGCCAACCGATCCTATCCCCCCCGCTCATTCTACCATACTCCATCAGTGCCACGCCAGCGCAGGCAGTACACCATTATCATACATTAAAAATAATAAATCACGGATATACGTAAACATATTACTATAATGATTATTAATACGACTATTCCTACCAGCTAGAGACACTATAGGTATAGCAAGTACAATTTATAATTAGGTACCTACTTACTTGGCGCAAATCGATCGTAAACCGATGTTACCCAGCTATTGTTTTTTCTGTATAGGTCTATATAATTCGCTCCCCGTGCGGCCCCACCATAATCCTTCTAAATTTGTAATTACTCCGTACCCGTAGGTATATGTATATCTTATTAAATGATTTTGTACTTATCTTTATTTATATCCATTTTGCCTCGTCGCCACATATAGTGTTCACTTATTTGTTATTTATGTCTTCTTGTATGTAAGTTGTTATCGACGTAATATCGGCTCGTTAGCCATAGCTCCACGTCTTTACTCCGCGGCGCTTGCGCAGGGAATCCCTTCCCTCTTGCGCACGGCGGTCCGTGTACGCTCGGCTCGAGACGATAGATAATAAACTGCTAGTGTTTCCACATACACTACAATCACCATCCCTCCAGCGAAAATGAATAAAAATATTAACTAGCCAAAGACTTCAAAAATTGAGTTATAAATAAAAAAAAAAACGAATTTAATATATTGCTCATCTGTTGTGAAATTACTGATTACATTTAAAATTGGAATAACTATTATATTTTTAAATAAATTTAAAATTCGAATTTGTATTCGCCGTAAATGGACACCTAAATACAATTTTTAAAAATAAATGTGATGTTAATTATTATAGCATTAGCATGAATATATATGTAGAATAAAATAATATAATTAAAACAAATAGGATATATAAAAGGATCAATAATGTGGTATGTATATAAATAATTAGCAAATGCATGTATAAATCTTGTTATTTACGAAATAAAAGGTTTTTTTTTTATTGATTTTTGTATTATCTGTATTATTTTTATTATTGATGAAATTATTGTCCATATTTAAATTTAGAACATCTTCGTATTCTTTTAAAGTTACTGACTACATTTAAAATTGGAATGTCTATTCTAAATACATTACTGGTATAATGACCGCGTCAAATTTAAAATAAAGTTACTGGCTTCCATCAAAATACAATTCATATTTGATTATATAATAAAAATTATATTTAAAGTAACATTCCCACTTATTACAAAAATGCTTCTACTCAAATAAGTTTCTAATAACAAAATTTCGTCGAAATGAAAAGATCTAAAAAGAAAATACAAGGGATTTGCTGTTGCAACAAACAGAGACTCGAGCGACAGTTCATTGGATTTCAGTATTCAAATATAATAACAGTTACAAATGAAATTTATTAAACAGTTTAGAATTGTACTAGAATATCGGGCGTTTCGCTTGAGTAGTTACGAGGCGTGGACCGCCGTATTGGGTATGAAGGTTCGCTGACGGTTGACTTACTTGTTTAGATTCATTGAATTGGATCAATTAATTGGATTACAGATAGTGTCATGGAGCAACACGAATGTCGAGACAGAACATAATATATATAGTAAAGGTGAATGCGCAAAATTATGCAAGAAATTCTAATTACTGTCCAGTACTGGTGATGAAATTAATTGTCGATATAGAAATGATTGAATACATTTGTTTTTGTAAATAAATCAGTCATTTTTACTATCAGTATAACGATGAAAGAATAGATTTGATTAAAAAAATCAATTAACTGAAAAAAACTGTCAATGACCCGTTAACAATGAAAGATTTTTTATGAACGATTCAATTTTTTTTAATCGTTATACAATCGTAAAACTGAGTCGATCATAAAAAGCTTTTATTTGCAGCGGGTTTCATTAACGGTTTTTAAAATATATGATTGGAACGGCAAACATATAGGCTTTTGATTGTAAAAGGTAACCGTCGCGTATAATATTATTAATTTTTATTTTATTAAAAAAATACCACAATAATTATATACTAGTTGTCAATAATATACCTATTATACAAAACAAGCTTTTGCCCGCGGCTTCGCTCTCGTTAATTTATTCCTTTAGGGGTGGAATTTATCAAAATCCTTTCTTAAAGGATGCCTACGTCATAGTAGCTTAATGCATGCAGAGTCTCAGCCCAATCGGTTTAATAATGACAAAGTTTCATACAAACTTTCATCCCCTATTTTATCCCCTTGGGGGTAGAATTAATCAAAATGCTTTCTTATCGGATGCCTACGTCATAACATCTACATGCATGCCAAATTTCAGCCCGATCCGTCCAGTGGTTTGGGGTGTACGTGATATCGCCATACAGCTATGATGCGCTCATCATACTGCTGCGGCTGCACGCCATGCAATATTGCGCATCTGTGGTATATTACATTTGCGCGGGAAAGTAAAAACTATAAAAATGGCTTCTTCAGTAGACATACTAAATCTCTTGTGCTCCTAGTTCCTAATTATTTTATACTATTAATTATACATTTAAATGTCTGAAATTTACTTCTAATATAATTAAACTATTTATATGAATATTATCTATTAATAAAATGTATATTAACAATAGTAAAAGAGTAGAAAATAATATTATATTCTAAGACAATTATTTCATAGATATTATTTTGGCAAAATACTCTTCATAATGCTATAATGGACAGTCTCGTGAAATCAAGTTATTCAAGGCGTCATTGGCTTCACGTCAAAACAACTCAATGTCAGCTATATAGTAAGCTAGGTTATTTAAGAAAGTAATAATACAAGGCACAAATAATGCGCAGTTGGTGTAATAAGTCTGTAGGTAAAAAGCATATTTATTTTGGGAATCTGTATCTACAATTATCAATATCGAGTAGGTTATCTGTGGTATAATGGTATAATTTGACACACTGACAGTATAAGAACGGCTACACAGCAGTCCATGGTACAATGTTCTCGTGCAGCCAAAAACCGTACCAGGTGGAGACAAATTGTAAGGAGCTCTTTCGCCAAGGACCACAATGATACCATATCACAAAATATACCATCATGAAAGCCACGACCACTCTGCCAAGAGTGAACGACTGAAGAAGAAGGTAGAATTTGATTTGGTTTTTGTAAATACATATATAATATACATGGAAAACATCCATACCGATACAAACAAATACTCATACTCTTGAATATAAACATTTGCATCGTGCGAGGAATCGAACCCGCGACCATCGGAAGTAAAGCGTCATACAAAACTGCTAGACCACCGACGCTGTTAATATAATTAATATGTACATAATTCAGTCGAATTACAACACTGTCTTTTTAAAATCGGTTGACAAATTGAAGGGGGTTGATTTTAGTCGTCACCCGTATACAAAGGAAATGGGCAATAACATCAATTGTCGACGAGCGTGCCAATAGCAGAGCATCGCATAAAACTTGTCATGACTAAGTACAAAAGAGATTTTATAATTTATTACCTCTATAATGGAATTAAGCCAAGTGACCGGACAATGGATGTGATTAAATTTCTAACTACTAATTTTTGTTTATCCCCTTTGTCATATATACCAAGTATATTAAAAAAAAAAACAGGTTTCGTATCATACCATTATATGTAAAATATAACAGATTATATTCAAATAAAAACATACAAACAGACAGCCAATTTTTTTTGCAAGTACAATATATACTTTCATATGCGTTTAGTGGAAAGTAAATTTAAACTTATAAACAAATTCTTCAATTTTGTCCAATGACGTTTTTTCTCTATTCCATTCCATTAATATTAATTATTTGTTTTATTTATCTTGTACATATGTGTCTATGGGCGACATGAATAGCACAATTGACATCACGTTATCATGTGTTGACCGTGATATTGCATATACGTTGTATATACTCATAATATTATTAGACATTAGGAGGATTTTATGAGGTTCAAGAGAGAGATTTATCCCGCTATTCACTACCTAATCTCTCTCTTGAACCGAAATACATTTTACTAAGTAAACTGATTGACGACAACAACGCAAGACTGAGGTACAGCAACCCCAAAACTATAGCACTTTAGGGGGAAGGAGATTGTGAGTAATGTAGACGAATAACCCCATTGCTAGCAATATACCACGTCAGATTGATCTCCACCCAGTTCCTCCTGGAAACCATCATTATAAATTTGTGATATCCAGGGAACCGCGTGGAGGTCAACCTAATATGGTACATCGTTAGGAATGCGGTCATCAACCTAAATTACTATTTTGAATTGCCGTTTCCCCCAGACAGATGAATTATTCTACATTAATGTACCCTATATTGCCAAGTGAAAACCAAATGCATATTCTCTTTGTACCTTAGAATTAATAATAACCAGGCACAAATCCCCAATATGGGAATTCTTTTGACCGAGTATGGCTGCCGGCGATACTTCATTATGACAGCTATCTATAGGGTTGTCACTATTATACTTTATATTAATAATTATAATAATTTTTAACCGATTTGCGAAAGCGTGTGCATTTTCTGCAGGAGCAGAATTAGTTTCTTATACAGGCCCTTTTGTGTTACCATCATCATTTATCATCATTGCATCAATGGACTTGAATATTTTTTATATCTACACTAGCTACATGCTCTGGTTTCGCACGGGTGTTGTACAACCTTCCTCCTGAACCACTCTATCTTTTGCTAAAAACTGCTTTAAAATCCATTGCGTTGTTTAAATCATCTAAGCGAACAGACAGCGGAAGCATCTTCGTTTTGTAAAGATATTGCATTATATTTTTGTTTTTTTTTTTCGGACTACTCTAATGCTGGTGGCCGTAGCTGGCCTTTACAGCTTCACCGGACGTTGCATTATATTTATCACATGCCTTGCCTTTATCTCATTGTTTGTGGTCGGCGCAGTATGTTCTCTTCTTCCACTGATCTCTACCAGCCATCACATCTGTGTTTACTCTCCTTTTACACATAGCATCTTTCACACGATCCATCCATCTCTTCCACATAGGCCCTTATCTGTATCATCATTATTTTCTTTTTCCTGAATCATTATTAATTTCTTTTTCTTATTCCATTTCATTCGTGATAGATGTAATGTTTTTCTATTCCTTTCTTTTGGTCGCAGTCATTTCGCCATTTGAATATAAACAGTAAATTTAAGTGAAGTTTTCCACAATATATTAATAATAACTGCATCCAAATCGGTTAAGCTGTTTCTAAGATTTTATATAACAAAATTATAATAATATTTATTTCGGGTTTGGTTACTTTTATAGAGCCCTCCAATAATCTATCTCATATATCTTTCATGTGCAGACAGACATCAGTTACACATTATTTATATTATTAACCGGGTCAACAATTTTATGGTAAGTAAAGGTATTTGCCTCTTTTGACGTTTCAACTAAGTTGAAGTGATTACAAGTGGTCTGGAGTAAGAGCGATGTCTTTAGGTTGTTATCGTGTTTTATATATGTATATTACATGTACAAAAGAACAACTATCCTTATTTTTATATAATATATAAATGTTTAACTAAATAATAAATAAATTGATATGAGAACAAAAATATTAACACAACAAATGTATTGAGTCGTCGTTAACATATTAACAATATTTCTACCTAATAATGATAGACAGATTTGTAAATGGGACTAAACGAATCAAATCTTCAAATTGGACTTGATTACCTCATTCAACTTAAAATACCAGATACCGGACGGTTGTAGCAACCCTCGTCACGGAGGTCGGGCACAAATTGATTTGAACGTCACCCCGGTAAACTGGTGCGATTTTCTAGTACGCCTGAAATGGCCGCTACCCATTTAATCTGGGCTTTCGAAGAATGTGGTAGGCAATTAAATTTTCAATGTTGCAAGTTCGGTGGTCTAGCCGTTTAGCATAGAGATTATGTTCTTGGGTTCGATACTTGGATAATTGGAGTGTCTGTTTGTAATATTGAAATAACCGTTTTTTACTACACGCATATGAATATAAATACGGTACACACATCAAAATAACATTTTTTACAATTTTTGTCTGTCTGTCTTTGTCTTTTGACGGGATTTATTGGCAGGTAGCTGATTTATAAGGAGTAACTTAGGCTACTTTTATTTTAGAAAAATAAAGTTAAATTCCACGGAAACGAAGTCGCGGGTACAACTAGTATACAATTGCTAGTAGGAATTGCAAATCGTGATGACTTATTGAATGCCTGTTTGTCTGTTTCTCTATACCTGCATAGTAATATGATCGTGCACGTAAATACGTCTGAAAGAATAAATTTTGATATTTTAATTTTGATAATGCCCCACCCACTTGAATCTCTTTTTGTCTAATGGTTGACTGGGAGAAAAAGCCTCAAAGAGTTAGGTTCCGTCATGTGCCTCTTTATTTGTGTAATTGTGCATCAATAAATAAATAAGAATGAGAAATTGCGCACAATATGTATTTGTATACAAGTCAATAAAAAGACTAAAGAAAGCTGAGAAAAATGCGGATATAACGAACTTTGTGTAATATTTTAATACGCCACCTACTATTTGATTAATTACTTTATTAAAAAAACATAGATGGCGTTGTATAGATATATATATATTGTTGTACGACTACAAATGTAAACATGGGTGATGTCGCAGCCACTACAGTGATACATAAAGATATTCAAGTTTGGTCCCCTGATTTTGATCACAAGCGACACTTCGCACACCAAATCTTTGAATCCCGTGAAAAGATTGCGATATGTAAGCATGTATCTATCTCGAACTGTCCAGATTTTGACGAGGGCAACCGTGTAACACGTTGGAAAACGATTTATGTAACGCTCTTTGAAGAATTCCTCTCTGTGGCCACAAAAGAAAACGGTTTTAGTTGCGTTTTGTGTGTACAATATTTCAACAATTTCGTATGCCGAAAGTATTCAATATTTTTTGGGTAAAATTCTTACCGCGTTCAAATATATAATCTTATCTTTGTGTCGCGTTTGGGGGAGGTAAATCCTGTCGCGTTTTGACCCGTTGGGATCCTTTGTAACTTCTAGGAATAGAGGAATTGTTCTAAAAGTTTCATGGTGTCTTGGTTTTAGGTACTTATATTTCTATTCTATACTTGACGTCCTTGGTGGTGCAGCAGTTTAGCACACCGCTTTACTTCCAATGGTCGCGGGTGTGATTCCTCGCAAACATTTGTATTCATGAATATGAGTGTTTGTATCGGTCTAGGTGTTCTATATGTGTATTTTTTAATGTATGAAACGGTTCATCCACCTGCGCTAACGGTCTATGCTGGCAAAGTGGAGAATGATAAGATGAACATGAGATCTAGTCTGATAGCCCAATGTGGTAAATTCGTGATGGTTTCGCGTGAAGGTCAAACGGACAACACACATTGCTAAAATTGATTATCAAGTCACATTACTAACATTAATTGTTGTTTAACAACAACAATTAAAAACTATATTAAGAAAAAACAATAGAGATAAGAACATTTTCTTTTTTGAAGTCGGTGAATAAAATTGAATAAAACTTACCAACCCGTTACCAAACAAGAATGAGGCGAATAAAGGACGTGACGAGCAAAGAATTCGAGCCAGCTCTTATCAGTCCCTCGAAAGCAGTGAAGATAAATTAATGTCTCCGAATTCTCTACAGTGAGAGAGAAAATTCTAGATAAATTCTTTCTACTTAAATGCAAATCCTACTATCCTATTAAAATTACAAATAAAAAAAGTTTATAAATATTTTCGGACGTTTATATTGCTATTAGTTATTTTTCATTGCACTATTAAAAATAGCGAATTTAATGCCATATGGTATTCTACCAGCTAACATTGAGTAAAAACAGGGGGCGGTTGAAGGGCAGTAATGAAATAGGGTATACTTTAGGTATTTAATAATTCAATACTTAAATACACTCCACTACACTACAGCTGGTGCCGCAGCGTGTACCTGCAGCTCTGGTTTTCTATTTACAATAATATTATTAATTAAATATTATTATTATCCTATTACAATATTACTTCTTCTATCAACTCGATAAGGAAACTCGCTTATAAAGTTCCTACTGGGAAACGTAACGAAAGAAACTTGATTGCACTTGCCTTTGGCTTGTCTTTCGTTTTAAAAGTCAATTTCCGCCAGTATTCCAGGGATGCAGAAAACTTTATCAACTTATCAGAAACCGAACTCATTTATTTCTTTGTTTTCTGATGAATGGTTTGTTTGAACTTAGTTTAAACGTTTTGAATACATCTATATTTATATAACTCAAAGGTGACTGACATAGTGATCTATCAACGCACAGCCCAAACCACTGGACGGATCGGGCTGAAATTTGGCATGCAGGTAGATGTTATGACGTAGGCATCCGCTAAAAAAGGATTTTGATTAATTCTACCCCCAAGGGGATAAAATAGGGGATGAAAGTTTGTATGAACTTTGTCAATTTTAAATCGATCGGGCTGAAACTTTGCATGCATAAAGCTACTATGACGTAGGCATGTCCTAAGAAAGAATTTTGATAAATTCCACCCCTAAGGGGATAAATTAACGCGAGCGAAGCCGCGGGCAAAAGTTAGTATTACATATATCTCTAAATAAATGTACAAAAATAAATTATTGAGAAAGAAAATTATAATGTATTAAATAAAGTGTTTAAATAAATAAATTAATATATAAATAAAATATAAAACAGATATAATATTAATAAGTAAAAGAAAAATGTAAGTATCTTTAATTAACCCGCTCTGATTTCGTACGGACGCATTACAAACCTTTAAACTTTTGTGTACTTTGAGACTTTGCATGTATTATTCCTCCTATTATACAGTATCTATTGCTGAAATCTGCATTAAAATCTGTTGCGTAGAACTATCGACTGGTGGCGACTCATTATGAATAATTATAATTATATCTCAGGACAATTCAGACAACGCTATCTAATCCCAAGTTAACCATAACATGTCTTATGTGTACTAGACAACTGACAGATTTACATAAATATTTTTTTTTCGGTAATACACACAAAATATATAACACCAAGATACAAACAATCAGACTCACGAAAATAAATGTTTGTACCTTGCGAGGAATCGAACCCGCAACCATCATCATTGTCATTACTTCAACTATTGACAAGGACAAGACAGATCTAGGATTTCATGGGCAATACCTAATTCATATTCACCACAAAACTGGAATCTTATTTGTCCTAATACCGTTTCGGGCAGAGCAACGCTGGCCCTACAGGGACATATAACTTTGATATTACGATATTATGATTTGGGTGTATTCAGATCGTGCGGGGAATATAAATTCTACCAATATACGTGGAGACCGCTAATAAATACTAGTCAAATATCTAATATAAAAAAATTGACGAGTCCCAGTGTTTGTATCGAAACTCCTCCGAAAGGATATGCATCGAATATTATGAAATTTTGTGTGTATGTTTAGTAGGATTTTTTCAGAGATGATAATGGAATGGTATACGGGGCACCAGTGGAGGATGAGGAGAGTGAAGTCAGGTCAGTTTCCCCATTATGGCGAATATACCAGAAATTGACTATGTTGATTTCCAGGGGGAATCGCGTGGAAGTCGACCTGATATATTCGATTATATATTACTATATACTGTATACTGACTATATATTGTATATTGCTATATATAGGTATATTGCTAGTAATGGGGTTACTATCCTCATTACTAACAATCTCTGGGCCTCCCTATTTAGTAGGTTTAAGAATAGTATGTAAGCAATTTTTAACACCCGTTTAACATCAGTGTTCCAACCTGGTGGTGGGACCTCAGTCATCTTTTTACTGTTACCTTCTATTCTTCTTGATGGTGAAGGTCGTCGTCATAAGGTATTATATCAGATCGACCTCCAGGGGGGTCGCAATGCCCGAGTCACAAATCCCCATTCCAAAAAACCCATTTCCAACCTATACATGTGAATATTTCAGTATTCTAATGGAACAAACATAACTTTCCGCTTTAATGAAAGTTCTGCCATTGTGTAGAGATATATCGCTTAGCTGCAGCAGAGCAAAAACTGAATTAATCACTCATTCCTTTGCCCCGCGGGTTCGGATATTCACAAAACCACAACGTCAACACGAATTGACCGAAACAACGGACGAAGTGAGCAAATACCATGCACACTTGTACAGCGGTGCATGAGAGCGGTGCGTATTAATTATTACTGCCACAGGATATATTATTCATACAGTACCTCCATTATACAACATGTTCGGACATGTTTAGGTAACTGTTATGTGATAAGATACAAGTCCATCATTAAATGTCATACAATTTAAAGAAAAGGTAACGATAAAAGGACAAAGTTTAGCAGTTACAATATTAGTATAAATATAAATTTTGAAATACAATCGAGTTGCAAACCTTCACATTTTCCCAGGACATGTTCTAGTATTTGTAGTATCTAAGAACGTCTTGAAACGTATTGAAGCAGCGTCCTAAGTTTTTAAATTTTACAATTTTGTTTTTTTATAACTTGCATTAAGATATTATGATTTGCAAAAGTCTGCAAACAGATTGTTAATAAGCCAGATGGGATTTAGATAACTTTTTGATAATAAACGGCGCAATAAAAAATATTAAAATACATTATTCCATATATTTAATAATTGCATAAGAACCCCTACTCCTATTATCAACTATCTCTTTTACTATTATCACATATGATTGAACACAGCTCCTTCTAGATCCAAGTTAAACTAGCCAAAGCTTATATTATGGGTACTAGATAATTGATACAAATACATAGATAGAATTTTTTTACGTCATTTTATTTAATACATACGTATTACATAGATAACACCCATACCGATACAAACAATCATACTCATGAATATAAATGTTTGTGCCTTGCGAGGAATCGAAACCACGACCATCGGAAGTAAGACGGTGTGCTAAACCGCTACCCACCAAGGCCGTAAAAACGTACTGTTTATATTAAGTTGCGGTACTGCATATCGGTTAGTCTGTGTAAGTGCAGTAGAATTAATAACTGAGGCGCCTGTCGGATACGAAGGCATTTATAGTGAGTTATAAACCATCAGTACGTAGCTGCGGGCCAAATGGCGTTATTATTTTTAAAATAATTGATACTTGCCACTGAAATCTTTATAAGTAGAAAGTTGGTTTTGTATCAAACATGGTTGTTGTTTAATTAAATGAGGCTTGAGATGCGTGTCTGCAGGTGAACTGACAGCTTTTAACGACACGTTAATAGCCGTTTGTTATACGGGAGCAGAAGAATGTTAAATTATTGTTGACTTTGAAGTCTTAATTGAATCAATGTTATCAATCAGAATTACAAAGAATAGGAAATAGTTTATTTCACTATACTGTAAGAATGTACTAAGTACTATAAAAGTATTAATTAAAACAATAAACGGAGAGTATGCACTCAAATATCGTGTGTATCATATGCTATCAAACCCTTATATGGCGACATGTAAGGATATAATAAAAAAAATATTATATTTTGTGTTATATCATGGCAAAAATGACTGTTTCATACCATTGCATAAAAAGGGATTATGTATTATTTAATAATGATAACGATTATATCGAAGCTAGTCTTACAGCTTTTGTCCGCGGCTTCGATCGCGTTATTTTATCCCCTTAGGGGTGGAATTTATCAAAATCCATTCTTAGGAGATGCCTACGTCATAGTAGTGTGGTATAGTGATGCAAATCAGCACGTTCAGTAAAAGATTGTGCGAGTGTACGTTTTGTATAACGACACGTAGGTCACGCAGTACCTCATATATATAGTTTATGTAATTAGTGTAAGCTAGAGTATTCAAGATGTAACAGTTAAATATACAAGTTACACCCTACTGTGTGTGTTTACTCTCACCACCACTCCTGTCATCACATGGCGACCGTGACAAAGAAGCTGCATAAATGGATCAAGATCAGACTATACTCTGAAGATCTTCGGGCAGCAAAGAGGTATAAATTATTTATCCTCAATATATTGTACGGTGGAAATTAATGTTCCTAGGCAATCGGTGTCCAATATCCTCAAATTGAGGTTCACCGCATACCTGTGCCTAAAGTTGATTGAAGCATCCATAGATGGAAGTATAAAGATTGAATAAAAGGGTGCTAGCGGTCTACAAATGTTGTAGTGATTAAGAAGAGGAGGAATTCATTCCTAAGAACTTCCAAACGTGTTTAATAAATAAAATAAATTATGACGCACGAGAATTTGATCGCAGAACAAATCAATGTCAAGCGAAGCGTAATAATACTAAGGCGCGTAGTCAGCAAAATACAATAATGCATAGTAAAGAAGGTCGCGCAGTTTGTTATAGTAAGCATATGAATTACGTCAAAGCGTCAGCTGATAGTAGGAATAGCGATAGATAGACACCGTTAGATTTTGTTCATGGAAATAAGAATATCGAAACTTTAGCTTTTAACACAAATAATGTAGTTAAATTTAATTGTTTTAATAATGATATATTTTTGATAGCAGACTCAGGAGCATCAATGTCAGTTTTAAAGTATGATTGGTTAAAAAAATTTTTGCCTTCAATTAAGATCCATAAAGATAACGCTATAATAAAAGGCGTTTGTGGTAATCTAGAGGCAATGGGATTTGTTTACCTGAATCTTGAATTTCAGAAACTGCAATTTAGACAAAAGTTTTATGTATTTAAAGAATTACAGTGCAGTTCCCATGGTATATTAGGAGAAGATTTTTTAATACAATTTAAAGGTATTATAAATTTTGAATTGGGCTGTTTAAGTGTAAAGCCCCACGGATCACTCGATAGGGTCCGTATACCTTTTCAAAAAAGAGAAAATGGTATAAAATATATTAATTTTCCTAATAAAAGGAAAACTGATTATATTGTGGAAAATGGAAATTGTGCGAAAAATAGAACAACGGACGAATTATCGAAAATAATTGCAACGTCCGATGAGTTAAAAAAATTAAACTCATGCTGTTCAGGCGTTATTACGCAAGGCCCAATTAAGAAAGTTAATAAATGTTCTCAAGTGAAAGTAAAACCTAGTCCATCAAAGATGGCAGAAATTACTACAAAATCACAGTTTCGTGTGAAATTAAATATTTGTAATAAGGAGACATTAGGAAAAGTGTTAGTTATGCATATTTTGATTGATAATGCGTGCAATGTAGTTCTATCCGGATCTATAATATATTTAAATCAAACGTCTCTATTAACAAAGGTGGGCGTAAATGAATCATTAAGAGAACTTGTAGAGATATGCAAGGATCATAATATTATGGAAGTTATAATTATTAAAAATATGTACAATAAGTCTCAAGTGAATAAGTTCTGTCGGTATATACAGAAGTATGATGAGTTTTTACGATTATGTAGGTATACTGTAAAATGTATAGATAAGTATAGTAAGTCAATAAGTACAGATAATGAAGTGAGCATTGTCACATTGGCCAATAATGTAAAGCATAAAATTTCTTAAAATTGTTACAGAGTAAAAGGCCTAATTTTAATTTTTGGTTACTACTTGTTTAGTAGAAAACAAGATCTGTTAGATGATGACAAATATGTATTAATAATACAATGTATTTATAAAAGTTTGTATTTTTTTTTTTTTGTACTCAGGTATGATATACCTTGAGAAATTGTTAAGTTAAATTAATCCTTGGTGCTGTTTTTTTTGTCTTTTTGTATGTTTAAATAATAAAATTGTCCTTGTAATGTTAAACTTTCAGAGGGAGGGGACACCCTCACCATAGACACCCTACTTTTCAGGGGAGGTGTGGTATAGTGATGCAAATCAGCACGTTCAGTAAAAGATTGTGCGAGTGTACGTTTTGTATAACGACACGTAGGTCACGCAGTACCTCATATATATAGTTTATGTAATTAGTGTAAGCTAGAGTATTCAAGATGTAACAGTTAAATATACAAGTTACACCCTACTGTGTGTGTTTACTCTCACCACCACTCCTATCATCACAGTAGCATGCAAAGTCTCAGGCCGATCGGTTTAAAATTGACAAAGTTTTCATACAAACTTTCATCCCCTATTTTATCCCCTTGGAGGTAGACTTAATCAAAATCTCTTCTTAGCGGATGCCTACGTCATAACATCTACCTGCATGCCAAATTTCAGCCCGATCCGTCCAGTGGTTTGGGCTGTGCGTTGATAGATCACTACGTCAGGCAGCTTTAAGTCACTAGCTGCGCCCGCGTTTACAGCCGCATAAAATTTACAGCCCCTATGTTATTTTAATGTATAAGCTATGTTACAGTAAAAATCCGTTAAGTAGTTTTTGGATGAAAGAGTAACAAAACTCCATCCATACTCACCTTTGCATTTATTTAATTAGTATAAGATAAAATGCGTGAGTCTTATACATTGACCGTCGCTTTGGGAAAACTGATTCATATTGTAAACGGAAATAGAGTAACGGATTAGTCTAATGAATTGAACCTTGTAATAGTATAGATATAGATAGTGGCAATATTAATACAATAAAGCTTATTTTTTTTTATTTATTTGACGCGCTGACGTCTCGAACTATCAATTGGATTTGAAAAATTGCTTTTGTATATCTATTGCGATAGAATTTTGACTATTATTAATTAAACATAATGCTTATTCCTTTCAGTGCCAAGCCAATTAAAAAAAATACACTGTAGATTATGCAAAAAAAAAATTAAGAGGTAATACGATGGACCAAAAATGGCATCCATTTCTTTAACATAAAACAGCGGCTGAAGACGCGTGTCGTAACTAGTACGGTAATAATAAAGAGATAATCCGTCGTCACTCTGTTTATTACTCAATAATTGTTATTCATTACTATGTATATAATAGTAATAAATAATTACTAAACATTTACAAGGAGCGTTGTAAAATTAGTATGCGGGCGGTGTTGTGACCACAGATTAGGGTGAGTCGCCCCGGGAGCCCAGGGGTCTGCGTGTACAGGGAAATGAATGATAACCAATAGCGTAACAGGAAATTGAGTTTAGAATACATTCTGTGATGAAAAGTCCTTCTCGACCGACTTCGAAAAAGTTATATTTAGTGTATTTTTAGTAGCAACATATTTTTAAATGCGATTGTATCTGTCTCTATGGTAAAAGATATTACTATAGATTGGATCACCAGAACGGATACAAATATGTCAAAAAAGCAGACGAAGTCGCGGGTCTAACGTTGTATTCGATTTGTTTTAGCATACAAATTTAAGAATCATGAGTATTTATTCGCAGAGTATGCGTAATTATCATAAACAGATGTTAGGTACAGGATGAATAGTCAACTATTTTAAGCTTACATGGCATAGAGTTCATGCAGTTTGCTTTGTAATATGTGTTTCTTTTGTAGGATGCCATTAGGGAGAGAAATAACAGTATAAGAGGCATGACATCTTAGCCCTCTGGGATGACACTCCCTTAATTGTATCACAGGTATCAATGATAATGATATCCATAGTACTAATCATGTATATTTTAGTTTACAGATTCCTATCTGGTGGGCCGTCAGTACGTTTGCCATTCCAATTATAAAAAATATATATATACAGTAAGTACGTAGTAGTACAGTAAGTACAGTAAGTAGTACAATAAGTAAATAATACCCTGGACAATTAACACAGCGCCATCTAGTCCAAGGGTAAGCAGATCTTGTGGTATGCGTACTAGACAACTGATATATATAAATACTTTTATATACTCAGAAGCTCTGAATTCGTATAATTTATTCGCTATACATATTGTAAATAACCTCAAAAAGATCAACAAAACATAATAATTTGCAAAATCACAACATTACTATATTTGAATTAAAAAGAAATATATATTTATTCATTTACGTATGTATATAACTATAATATATATGTATTTATTTCGATAATTTAACATCCCCTCCAGAGGAACACATTATACAATTAAAACTTTGGCCGTATCAAATCGCGGCTGAAGTACTACATAATATATTTATAATAAAAAAAAGTGAACAGTAGAGAAACAAATAGATTTAATAAAAAAAAAACTTTTATATACTTTTTTTAATACATACATAATATACATAGAGAACACCCAGACCGATACCATACAGTCATACTCATGAATACAAATGTTTGCACCGTTCGAGGAATCGAACCCGTGACCATCGGAAGTAAAGCGGTGTGCTAAACCACTTCTAGTGGTTTTGCACACCGCTTTACTTCTTGGTGTTTTACCACCAAGAGCGTCAAGACAAAAGTCGGCCGCCAAGTAAGAATACATTAAAATCATACTCGATTTATTTAAACAAAGCCACAAAACAAAAGCCTAGTAACTGAAATAATACTCATATTCTCATTTCGCATTAATCCAAAAGTTTATCATAACAGAAAGCATTAAAATACAACTACAAAAGCCATTGTATAAGGGCCCAATCGTAAATAACTGAAAACAATGGCAAAAACTAAAGTGGTATAAATTAAATAAGTAATTAAACTGCAGACACGCAACAGAATGGTGCTCGGTGTAATGTATTAATAATTGTTTTATGGATTTCACTGTAAATTCTCAGGGATAAGTTAGGACATTCCAATAAAGTAGGTCTTTGTGCAAAGTAGACGTCTTTGGAAACGAAGCAGGACATTGTCGACTATATGCGATTACTATACGCCCTGACATTGAGGGTGATACAGCTGGAGTCGAGTCACAACGCGAGTTTCAAGGCGTTTGTGGCCCGAGTAATAATAATAATAGTAAAAAACCAGCTAAAGCTGTGAAAATAAAGTATAACAAAAAATAATATCAGAACAATTCACACATAGCCGTCTAGACCTAAGTTAAGCTAGCTAAAGCTTCCATTATGAGTACTAGATAACTGATATGTAAACATAGATATATTTTTGTCGTAAATACATATATATTATACATAGAAAACACCCAGATCGATACAAACAATCATACCTACTCATGAATACAAATGTTTGTGCTGTGCGAGGAATCAAACCCGCGATAATCGGAAGTAAAGCGGTGTGCTAAACCGTATAAATATATAGTCAAACAAAATAATATAAATAATTTACCCTTTGATAATAGAACCGGAATAACATTCAAACCTAAAATTTAAATTAATTATAGTTGAAATTTGACCTCTGGCTGATATTTCATTAGAACTGTATAATGTAATATTTTATGCACATCGTAATTTAATATGAGATACATTTACCGTAAATGGTACTGACTATAATATAATATCTAGCAGTGTGAATTAACCACATAACCATAATCCTCTGAGTAATGACAGATATTGGTACGTCTCGAGATATTTAAGCCACCTCGGCTGTCGCCCGTCAAATTCCCACATCCAATTTAGGTGTTAATCGGCATTTAATTATTGTTTGAAGTGCATGAATAATCATTCATATTGATAGATTATCAAACACGCGTAAATTAGTTTAAGGCACAATTGTTGGTCTTATAACTTCTACCATATGGGAGGATTGGATTGTTACTATGTCAGGTTGACCTTCACGTGATCCTCCCTGGAATCCATCGTGATAAGTCCCTGGTAAATTTGTCATGATGAGCTAACTGTCCTGAACTCATGCTCATCTTATCCTCCACTAGTACCCCGGCAGTTTACATCCATAAAAAATATTCTGCCCGCAATTTTCACCGCGACACCGTCGATAGCGAAGTAATTATAATAATAATAAAATTATTATTGTGCACAGAGAAAAAATATAATAACCAAAACAGTAATAACAAAAGGGGATCTTATCGCAATAAGCAATTTCTTGCAAACAACATGGAAGAGGGGACTTATGTACATAGAAAAGGTAGATGGCACACACAAGACACTATACTTATTAAACGAATAAATAGACATACAGAATACAGGTATAAATACAGACATGCTTATGTATGTACTACAAATTGGAAGGGATAAGAAAAAAATATGAGCTATAGAGATAAATAGTGAAATCTTAGTCGGTGTTCCACGTGATTGAGCATCGAATGGCAAGTGGTAGAGCGTTCTAGAAGTGAATGTTTTGAATTGTGAAAGAGTTGGAATGTTATGTGAAGGAGTGAGCAGGGATCGTCAGATAAAGAATTTTGGTACTACACAAAGCAAAACGGGGTGAATTCAGTGTGAAATGGTAAATTGTACTGTATTTCAAAGTACAATAAAGAAATTATATGAAAGAATGGAAAATCACTTGACTTGATTTCGAAAATTGGAGTTGTGGTCATACTTACGGAGACCAAATATGAATTGAATGAACATGTTTTAAAAGTCGCTTAAGTTTATTTAATTGTTCTTCAGTGAGATTCACATAGCAGGAATTCGCATAATCTAAGAATGGAAGTAACAAATACAGTAGAGTCGAGTGAAGCTGATCATAAGATGTGGATAAAGCCATATATGTCAGCCAGTCAAAGCAAATTCACTAGGAGTCGACCTTGGTGGTATCAAAGGTGATCGAGACAGTGAGTGAGACAGGTATTTCACTAGTAATGAATACTTACACCATGTTACTGAAACTATAAACTACTACTGTATTATAAACCTCATCACATTTCTTAACCGCACTCAACGTTGCTTGACCTCATTGTTCGGCATCAACCAGCTCGATATGCGACTGGATAATAAGCTTAACTATACGAAAACAAATAAACAATGCGAACATAGTTTCAGGATACAACGGCGAACTAATTGGTTATCGGTTTCAATGTACGGCCATAATAATAGCGGATACATGCTATGTTACACAGGAATTTAAGCGTTTTGCAAATACCAGAGGTGGTTTTAGTGGAACCTCGTTTGTAAACTATGTTCCAAGTTGTAGAGTGTAACTGGACAGTGAAATCACTTGAGCTGTCAGCTATATTTAAAAAACAAACTGAAAAAGATACAAAAAAATACAGTTTTATTACGAATCGGAAACTTAACCACAATATGTGGTCTAAACGGTTTGATGGATATCAATAAAGTACCACTAAATTCATTATAAGAAAGTATAATTATGAATATGTACTTAAAGTACTGAACGACAGTACAAAATAAATTTGTATGCATAGTTATGATTTAAAAAATGTATATAATCCTGTATTTAATATTGCAGTGTATAAAATCGTCAAAATTAAAGAAAAAATATTACCAAAAGATATCAGTCCTTTCTTTCATTTATATATTTGTTTATTTTATTTACAGCAAGCCAATATTGTTATAGAAATAACACATTTGGGCCGTGACCACATATAAGATTTAAATATAAACATTATATTTAAATCTTAAATGTGGTCACGGCGTTTCTTTTTACCTTTTTTATTTGGATTATGAACAAATACATTCTATGCTAATTCTGACTAATGTCAATAATTTGATCATTTTCATTCGTCCATTAGTGATATCGTTAACAGAATAGTTTGATGTGCTGTCTGCCAACAGGCCATGCGATGGCTTTTAATCTGTATTTCCAATGAAAAGCCATCGTCTTTTACTTAACTTTGATGCATATTTAGACAATAAATTGAACGTGCCGCACAAATAAATTGACGCAACTGGAATGGTTTCGACATCAATCTTTATCGAGCCGCTAACGCGGAATAAACAATTTCCCAACCGGTAAACAGTGTCCTTAATTGTTGTACTGATTCATCAAAATATACTTTAACACCAGCAGATAAGGTTTCATTTTATTTATTAAAAACATTGTTTATTATAAATTTGTTACTCATCTGCATGGATACCTCTGTCTCATCTATTCCTTAGCGGTGGTGGTAATTTGCTTTAGCAATACTAAAGCAACTTATTTTGTAAGCACGGTTCTGCTAGGATGGTTGAGATAAGGTAGTGAACAAGGTAGGCAACACATGCGGGGTCATAGTGATGCGATATACTTGATGTTATATATGTCTATAGTTAGTTACTGGAATGGGATCACTTTACAACTATTTAATTTTAAAAAAACATGAATAATTAACGTGTATATGTAAATATCACAACAAGGCTTACAATTAACTCAAAAGTAACATATAAAAAAGAGATATGAAGAAAATACAAAAAGAATGGTGGATAAGCTACCAGTATTGGTAATGGCTGACACTTTATATCAGACAGACCGTCAGCTTATTTCGCATTCCATTTATATAAAAATTTCGTCTTATTTAGCGGTAAAATAAGACGATTTAGTGGCCACAACCCGTTGATTCTGTCATATCATTTGAACTGACAATCGTTATATGATACGTTAACAAATAAAGCATATCTGTTCTAGATATTTATTGGTTAATATTGGTTCTAGATGAATAGTCATTGTTACTAGAATTTAATATAACTATGTCTTAACATAACTATATTAAATAGATAACTTTATTCATCAATTACAAACACATAACATAAGTGCTTAAGTTTATTTGAATAAATGATTTTATATTCTCTTCTATTGTAAATTTTCTTCAAAATCCATTTAGTAGTTTTTATGTGAACAAGCAACAAACTTTCATTCATCCATCCATCCATACTCCATCCATCCATCCATCCATATTAGAAAAACTAGCTGAACCAGCAAACGTTGTTTTACCACATAAATTAATATCGCTATTAAAAAATAGGGGTTGATGGTAGTGGGATAAAAATTTAAGTTGTATGTATTTTATAAATCAGGATGATAAAAAAATAGAAAAAAATGTCCAAAATTACTAAATAAAATACGAATAAATAATTATACAATCTAATACAAAAGTAATATACATAAATACTAATATAGATAAGTATAAATAGTTATATATGACATACATATCATATAATACATAAATATTCTAAATATCTCTATTTTATATGAATTATTAAGAATAAAAATTAGTTTGCGCCCTATTCTCAGACCTACTACATACACATTAAATTTCATAATACATCGAGTTTTTATTTTAAATTAGAAGGAAGAAGTTTTTATGTGAAAAATCAACAGTAAGATTTATTAATGATAATAATAATAATAATCTAAGAAAGATGCAGAAAGCGGTGCTGTTAGATTCTGCCCGCAATGTACGCCGGTTTCTCTCCCTGGGGCCCTGATCCCCGGCCGACTGTGTTTCAGCCGGGGGTATGTTGCCATCTCCTCTCTAAGAGGGGAGATGAGAATATTTGAATAAAAAAAATAATAATCTCAGGACAATTCACACAGCGCCATCTAGTCTAGACCCAAGTTGAGCTAACTAAAGCTTGTGTTATGGGTACTAGACAACTGATACAAATACATAGATGTTTTTTTGTAAATACATACATATCATACATAGAAAACGCCCAGACCGGTACAAACAATCATACTCATGAACTCCTCGCACGGCACAAACATACATCTGTGCCGTGCGAAAAAATCGGAATCGAACACGCGACCGTCGGTAGTAAGGCGGTGTGCTAAACCGCTATACAAAGGAGGCCGTCATTAAAAAGTGTAAATGACTCCAGATATCAATATATAGATAAAAAAACTACGTCGGCCAACGTTGGCATGCCAATGCCAAATATTCCCAAACATCCCATATTTAACATGGCAGAGATACGCAACAAATCGGTCCCATATCCACCATTTGTAATTGTATGTTTTTATGACACCCCGTAACTCGGTAACAGCAATATATCAGAGGTTTACGCGTCGCTTATTTTACCACCGCACCGAAATTGGTACATTGGAATATAAAAGTTATTTAAATAAATTTATTAAGCAATTAATAAAGTTGATTTTAAGAACTTTATTTTTGTTATTATATAGAGATGACCATAATGAATAATACCAGAGAAGAATGAGTATAACTGCAGATGAGTTAACCTCATCATGGCTAATTTCCAGGGGGATAAACATAGAAGTCGATCTGAAGCTAAGCTTGTGCTTAGGTACTGATAGATATACTTAGATACATTTTTTATTAGTACATACATAGAAAATGACCAATAAAAACACCCATACTCATGAATACAACTGTTTGTACCGTACGAGGAATAGAACCCGCGACCATCTGAAGTAAAGCGGTGTGCTAAACCGCTAGACCACAGGGGCTGCTAATATTATAAATCATACCTTGTAACAGCTGAAACAAACAAAGCAAGCTCAGTCTAACAAGTGATACCCCTGCTGATGACCCCATGATGAGATGATTATATGTTTAAAAAAGATTTTCTCAATCAATAAAAATGTAATATTATTCATTAACAACTTAGAGGAGGTCTAACAATACCAATTACAACGTTCCATTTACGTAGCGTTCTTATAAATATTGTAATTAGCATTACAAACGATGATTTCGACTTACGTATAAACAATCATAATTCACTTCCGTTGGCGTCTGTAACGGAACGTACAAGAAAATAAACAACGGTATATTGTATGCGGCATTTGAACAATGTGTGCCGTTGCGTTCCCGATATAGATACGAGGGAGGGAAGATTTAACGAAAACAATATATATATACATATATGTACATATATAGCGATTTATGAAAGGATAACGTATTATACAACTCCAGCGAATCACTTTTGCACTTTGTGTATATAAGATATTGGCGACATCATAGGTTTTTTTTATTATAAACTAGCTTTTCCGCAGTTGCAGCTGCATCAAATATTATACAGTCAAATATAATATTACATAGTTATTATTATATATATAGTCTTATTATGATGTGTAAGCTACATTATTGTAAAGTTTCAGTAGTTTTTCCGTAAAAGAGCAACAAACATCCATACATGTATCTATCCATCTTTACTCACAATCTTTCGCATTTTTTATGTTAGTGAGATGCGTTTCCTCTGGTGGGAAATAATGGCGAGACCTAGGATGCTGCGTAGTATTGTTATTGTTTTGGTATGTGTTTTATTTTTGTTTGATTTATTTGTTCTTTTTTTATGTAATGATTTGAATACATTGTATTATTCATACTTATATGTTATAATAATTTATATGCTGCTGTGATCATAAGTATTATTTTATTCTATTAAAACTTTTATCAAAATCGAGGTTTAAATGTGGCGAAATAAACAAACAAAAACACGTGCATCAAAAAACCCATTGCCTTTGCAGCGAAATAATGCATCTCTGTGCATTTTCTACCGCATATATTACGGAGAGTGTTCTGAGGAATTGTTCGGATCAATACCATCTCAGTCTGGATGAATGGCGGTCCTCGGCCGTGCATTTTTCCAGTAACTGCCACGCACAGCCACATTGTAGTATCACATACCAGCAACCGATACGATATTGAAACCTTTAAGAAAAGAGCTTATTTCTTCTTAAAAGGCCGGCAATAGACTTTTACCTGTAATCATTCCTAAGTACTTACTCTCCCGTAATAAACACACCGATAACACTTCTAATTAATCCGAAAGACGGGGTAAGTTAGGAGTCCTAACTTACCTCATTCTTATTATCATCAGACTGAAAATAATTTTCTCTGTAGGTATAATTCTGCAATTAATCATATACGGCATTAACAGTAGACTTAGCATGTGTCGAAGCGTTCATCATGAGGTCATTTTAATACAGGACAAGATGTCATGCCTCTTATCCTGTAATTTCACTGCCTTTTCTCAGCCTACCTCTGAGTAATATCTAAGTAAATCAAGCTTCTTGATGGTTAAAATAGGTGAAGTACCCACAATGACGACTTTATACAAAGTCTACCTCCGTATATTAAATATATATATCGTGACTCACACAGAAATAAGAAACTTAAATATATAAATAATAATAATAACAATAATAACCTAGGAAAAGTCACACAGCGCCATCTAGTCCCAAATTAAGCAGAGATTGTACTATTGGTAATAGACAACAAATAAAAATACATACATAATTGACATAGAAAACACCCAGAGCGATACAAACAATCATACAATGTTTGCGCCGTGCGAGAAATCGAGCCCGCGACAATCGGAAGCAAAGCGGTGTATAAAACCGCTACACCACCGAGGCTGTCAAATATTTGAACGCCATGTTATTAACGCTTCTTTCAAATAAATGTATGTTATATGTTGAAAGTCTTAATTGAAATGAATGTAATGTTACATTTTGCAAGTTAATTAAATATAATAAACTAATGTAGATGGAAACACATAGTATGGCACCCACTAGACCCGACCAACAGGCCCTTTGATCCAGATTCAATGAGATCGTGTACAAACTTCGTACGGATTTAGACTTTCGTAGAATTGACATGCGCATACAAGTTCCTCTTTGTGAGTTTAGTTACTCCACATTTTCAAACCCATTGGTTTCTATGAACCTTTCATTGACACGTTTATAATAAATAAATAAGTATAGTCAATTCATACGTGGAGAATATTGGGATTCTTGCACACAATTAAAAAAATTATAAATATTTGTTTAGGTAACATATTTTATCTAAGTTCTTTATTTCCTTTTTAGTTTTTAGTTGTTCAAGCCAAAATGCCTGTGCTAGAACGCTTATAGATTATGAACTATTATATAGATTATAAGCTTGAACTATTTATAATTTATTAAACTATATATTCTTTATTTATATAATTCTTATTTAAATGTACTATGACTAATAAGTAAATAACCCTGAACAATTGCCATCTAGTCCCACGGTAAGCAGTAAAATGCTTGTAATTTGACCAGTATTATTTATTATTATATAAATATATAATAATATGACTAGAATTATATAAATATACAATAAAATCATAAGTAAATGAATAAATATTCATTTACTTACGATTTAGATTAATTCTAGCCTAATTTCAACCATTGGGCGACCTACATATAAATGGACGTCTATCTAGCTTTTGGTCCCGGGAGTGTGGAACGAGGGCATGTCAGATGTTAGAATTAATAAATTTTATATCTTAATGCAAAATGTATTGCAATGCATACAATTTTCAGTATAAGAGAAGAAGGGGGAGGTTGGCTGCTATGTCTTTTAACTGTATGGATACGAATAATATAGATTTACTTAATACCTCAAAATCCTCGACACATTTATATCACATACGACTTAACCTGTTAACGGGGGCTAAGCCCATAATTTTTCACTCGATACCAACCCGATCTCGAATACAAATCGATTACTAACGCCCGGCTCATTCCGGATTACCGCGGTCTCTTAAATGTAGCATTTAAATAAATAAGGGTTGCCCGCGTGGTCGTAAATTTATGCCCGATTTAATAGGCAATCGTTACTGCCATCGAATCGATACTAATGGTTCTCGATTGCGAATCAGGTATATCACACTACGGGGATAAATTTGGTTAATTAACGTTCGTACAACATATCTAAGTTGTACTTAGATATGTTTATTATGTGTATTGATACGAAGATATACCTTATATACCTTTTTACCTTATCGCAATGATACTGATATAAATGTTTTTGTGTGGGTAAAATTGACAATAATAATAATAATATCTCAGGATAATTCACACAGCAGTGTCTACTCCCAAGCTAATGAGACCTTGTCTAAACAACTGATAATTACATTTTTTTGTATATAGATAGAGAACAGACCGATACGAACAATCACATTCATGAAGGTCTTTATTTTAATTTATACTTGTTTAATTTAATTTGAGATCCAATCTTAAAAATATTATAAAGCTAAGTAAGTTTTCATATATTACTAATATTATAAATATTAGTAATATACGAAAACTTATAAATTTTAATTGGTTGTGTTTGCATCTTAATAAATTTTGTATTACTAATGTAAAACAACGAATAATGTCACAGAAACATTGTTATATTGAAATAAAGCGGCGATTATAGGTTATATATTAAAACCAGACTAACCCTCGCTTAAAATAAAATACTGAGTTAATGTATTCAAAATATAATTAACGACATCGAAAAAATATTATAATTTCGAGTTACGTTCGTGAGCAAATAGTACCACCTCCCGATTTTATGTTATAATTTGACCATAAACTAGCGAAGACAGGACAATCAAGGTAGAAAGGAACCTACAAACCCATGGGGTAACTTTATGGAGTTTTATAGCCATATGGTAGATGATGGTTTGATAAACTTCAATATTTTATGGGATAGCATTTCTATGGAGTCCACTGTTTGACGGCAGGCGTTATTGTCTTATTGAATTATGGCGCCTTAATTTTTAATGTCCTATGGTATTTTTATGGGGATTTCTATTGCTCTATTAAGTTTTGAAGAAAGTATATCCGATAATTCAGTCTACGGTCGATTTCAATCATAGATAAAAATTAAAAAGAATGTTTTTTTTTCTATAACTTGCCAAGATTATTTTTATTTTTAGTTGTAATTTGTCAATGTTAGGTTTTGGTCCTATTTACTGGAACAGGGAGAAAGAAATTTTAGAAAAAATTCTCACCACCCACTGAATATATGAAATGCAAAGCATGTGAAGTGTTGCTTTCACCACAAGGCCAACAGTTGACAATGAATAATTATATATTTTTTTGTACATAAATTATATATTTGATAAAGGAATCTTTTAAAAAGTTACACAATTGGCGACAACACTATGCGACATACACACAAAATACAGTTAAATTCCAGAGGCGGTTTCAAACTTGTTATAAATAATAGACTACATGCATACACACGAGTTTCTATAGATAGATAAGGAAGTGATAATGTTATCTCGCTGCCCACTCGGAGCAGAACACGGAAAACAGATGTTCGTGAGATGGAGTTTATATAAAGCTATCGTCCACCAGTTAAGCGATAATATCAAAGCGATAAACATGATTGATATCAAATTTAAAGCAATTGAAATAGATTCGACCAATGTTTAACTTCCAACTTCTAGAGTTCCCGACGTGTAAATTATAATAATATTAATGAATGTAATAAAAAAGTATCCCTAAACATACAAATAATTCACGTACAAGTAAAACATTTAACCCAGAGTCTGTAAATAATAATATAAAATTATAATAGTATAATTTTTTAATTAAATATTCATCAATGGTGTAGGAATAGTCTTTCTAAAAGAAATTAAACAATCTTATTTACAATCTTTTTAATAAACCGAATTTTATCAAGCGATGTCATTATAAATTAATAAAAAATGAAAGTTAAAAATTTTTGTGAATGTTCAGTGAGATGTCTGCAGTTTTTTTGCTATCACAGTATTTACGAAGCTGATAAATACAACAAATAACAATACTAAATATGATGACTAACGCAAGACTGTACTATATAAATTGGAGCTATAGGAAGTTCTTACTGCCTCGCTAGGATAGTGGAAAACAATCTTTATGAATAACACTACCTATAACTTAGCTCGAGAAACATACCCTCAAAAATTATTACTAAGTTTAGAAAACAATTTAAGACTTTCTTAATAAAAAATACAACTTCAATTTTGTTGAACAAAATATTTTCCGTTACGTAGATGTAAGTTTGTTTTTACAGAAAATAGAACTTTGTGCGTACTTCTATTTATTACTTCAAATACATAATCTTGTATTTAAAGATTATTAGAAAGTTTTTAAGAATACTATAGACTAGTATTCTTATATATTTTCGTTAGTACGATGAAAAAAAATTTTTTGTATCAAAATTTAATCCATAAAAAATGTAACGATGATAAGAACCTCTTAAATTCTCACAGTATTTAGTCCAAGATAAAATTTTTTTTTTTGCAATTTTGGCATAGTACTTCATACCTTTTTTGGTAATATCAAATTAATATCCAGTTTTAGAAATACGGAATTTTGTACAAACATTTTTTATTTACATACCTTTTTTGGTAATATCAAATTAATATCCAGTTTTAGAAATACGGAATTTTGTACAAACATTTTTTATTCTCATTGAGTATGTATTTTTTTAAGTTCCGAAATTTTGAAATGTCTTGAATAAATAACCATTTATTATCCAACTGATTGATGGAATCGATATTGAGGCATTGATAGAACCGACTTCTAACTTTTTGTGGAATTTGTTTTCAAACTAATAATTTCTAATATTTTTCAGGACAATTCACACAGTGCCATGTAGTCCCAAGATAAGCAGAGCTTGTGTGATGGGTAAGTTACTACCTACCTACCTATGATATAAATATAACATACATTATTTTTTGTGAATACATAATACACCTAGAAAACACTCAGACCATTATAAACAATCATACTCATGAATACTTGCACAGCGAGTAATCGAACCCGGGACTATCGGAAGTAAACCGCTGGATTACCGAGGGCGTCAATCTAAGAGGTAGATATATCAAAAATTTGTTTAGTGATTTAACAAAATAATTTGTTATAGATATTTCTGAAAGATTATCGGTTTTCAGTTACATATTCAAGAGAAGAATATCCTTTCAAATAATTTGTCTTACATTTTATTAAAGGAAGGATTTACAGTAAGCCTCTACTGAGTAGGCATTAATTTTATTATTGGAATTTTATGTGCCTTCTCACACCTAGGCGTCAGGCTTAGCTGCGAGTTCTATAGGCTTTTTTGCAAGTTTAAACAGATATAGTATATATAAAATTAATTTAGATTCGGGTAGGTATGCTCATAGGTCGCCTTATCAACGAGATGGGGCCCGCCCTCTAGATGGTGTAGGGCAGGCCCATCTCGTTGTTAGGGCGACCTATGAGCATCCTTACCGGAATCTGAATTAATAACTTTTTATCAACTCCTTCGGACCTCACGTCTCCCGCAGTGGCGCTCGTGGGTAATCCGTGTTAGTGGGAAAAATCCCACACATCTCGTCAACCCTTTGACGGTGGGAAGGACTCTTGAAGATATTTCCACACGATAAAAAAAGAGGAATGTTCCAAGGTTGGAGGAAAAATAGGAATGGCAAACAACCTGACTGTAACGGTCTACCTGATGGTAAGCGGTAACCTATGTCCAAGAATGGTTCAAAAGTTTAATTTACTTCTACATACATTTCATGTAAATATAAGTGGGACTTCATCCGCAATCAGCTTCTCATCTGAGCCATTGTACGTGTAGAGCCGAGACTACTAAAGTAGCCAGCCATGCTCCTTCCAAAAGCGCTGAATTTTTTGGTTTTTTAACAGGCTTCACGGAACGACCTCACCGTTCCGAAGATTTGTGTTCGTTGTGGCAATTGTTACGCACTCCAGGATTACGTGAGCGGCGGTTTCTTCGGGTTCAAAGCAGCCCCGACAAAGGGGAAATCTATAGCACCTATTGTGTACAGGTGTTTGTTTAAGGCACCCGTTATGGTTCTTATAATTATTTTGAGGTTTTGCCTATTTAGGTGCAGTAGGCGTTTTGTCAAATACATAAATACTTATGCTCTTTGCTTGGAAATATGAAATAGAATTCTTTACCACGAAAGTGTGCATAGCCAATACTGGATAGAGAGTTCAAACTTTTAATATTTTATTTCAATCGGTTTTCCTAGTTAGCGTGGTTCGGGGCAGCTGTGTACGAGTCGAGCACGAGCTGTGTACGTGTATAGAGTCCTATTTTTAATATCGTATAAATTTTTTTACCGACCGATTAAATATCGTTTCATTTTATTATAAAAAAAATTATCTAATAACATACAAGATATGTATGTATAACAGTGTCATCCACTTCTACATACCTACTGTTTAAAGTTATAACTTACAAAAAAATCTTCACTTTAAAAATGCTGGTACTTACCTGAAACAAATATAAATTACATATTAAAATGGTTAATTAATGTTTAAAATGTAATATTTTACAGTGAAAGGCAGTAGAATATCTAAACATATGGATAGACTGTGTGGATAATGATATTTATAGAATAAGAGAGAGCATAAGTACGATGGCAAACGGCTATCCATATCTGTTCTCTTATAATGTAATGTAAGCAAAAAATAAGTGAGAATAAAGTAAGACGAAATCAGAAGAAAGACATACTGTGACAACCCTAAAATATAAAAAGAAATGACGATGAATATTTTTATAACATACAATGCGAAATTGAAAGGATGCGATAATATCCTCAAATTAGGGTTTCAAAATATTGTAACACAAAAATTCATATAGCTGATAAAATTCCATTGCTGAAAAACATTACGTAACTGAAGTTTTAGAATGTGGACTATTTAATTAGGCGAGGGACACATGTATTGGGGTCATCAATTTGTAAAGGGAAAGTAGGAGTCGTTTCGCCCCTTATTTATTTTAACCCTCAAGTTGGGGTCGTTCAGAAGTTAATATCGTAGGTAACAAATTATAAAGTTACCCTATTAAGGTCACCGGAGTTCGTGGCTTTCGTAACAAACGTATTAAGCACAATATGTTATAAGCTTTTGTTTTAAGTTTAGGTAAACCGATGACATATTACTAGTCATAACTATTAATATACAATTGTGTTGCGTTGACCACAACATCGACGGTGGATGGTATATTATTGTCATCATTATATTACGTGAAGTAAAAAGTTTGTGTTTAGAATTACACATACTTATAGTTTATACTAACTGACCTAACAACACAAATCAATAAAGAAAAACGTTAAATTCAAATTCAAAATGATTCATTAATGTAGGACATTTTAGCCGCTTATGAACGTCAATTTTTTACATTATAATTTTAAATTTTTCTCTCCCGTCCAGTTCAGTATATAGATCCAATTGAGAAGAACTGGACGAACTACCATGTTTTTTACTCACATAATCTTTAACAGTACCTAACATATCTGACACAGACGCGTACCTCCTTTGGTTTATCGCCTGTGAGACTGCCAGTATCTTCCATTCCATGCCCACTTCTATAATCACAATTATAGTAATATTACTATTAGGGATTATTAGGGACTATTAGGGATTTATTGTCAAAGACTACATAGTCTTTGACAATATATCCCTAATAATGTTAAAACTTATGATTTAAATTAATTATGGTCGAATGTCGACCACTAGTTTAAATTAGAAGAATTAAGAATTTAAATAATATAAACATTAGATTGTCAACATAATCAGATATATAATTAAAACGGAACAGACAAATTGGGACAAGATTTTCCGTTGTCAGTAGAACAGTTAAAGAATAAACATTTCGCTCGTTAAACACGACGCTTATGTTAGAAATAGACATACGGGCCGCTAGCCGCAGTAAATCTAAATGAAACTCACAATTAACGCAGCCGCCAACAGGAAATGTAAGGCTACATGTCTACCAACACAAAGTAGAGACATTATTAAGTTAACAGGAACATAATTTATTTTATAAAAACTAACTAACAAATAGAGAACTTTTTAATTTACTTACCTAACACTAAAAATATTGTGATCACGGAATGGAATATGATTTTATTGTTTAAAAACTATTGTAATGTAAAAGAGAGCAAATATTTTATTTACTTACCTAAGACATAAAAACTTTTTGTTCATGAAATGGAATATAATTTTATTGCATAAAAATTAATTAAGAAAAGAAAAGAGTGCATGTTTCATTTACTACTTCCCTAATAATTAAGTTTTGTCTGATATTTCTGACTGACTCTCCGGTAATGAAAACTCTGTTAATAAACCAAATTAATCTGGGAGACGGAGGAAGCTTTGGTAGAGGAGGCTTTGTTAGTAATGTCAGGTCGACCTACACGCGTTCCCTCAGGAAACTATAGTGACTAATTCCGAGTGAAATGATGTTGGTGTAGCGGTTTAATACACCGTCTCATTTCTTCAAATGTCGCCGGTTCAGTCCTCAAAATAAATACATTTTTAAAGATAAGTATGGATGATTTGAATAGGTAGGTAAGATACCCATATCTTTGTATACATGTATTCATAAAAAAAAACTATTTTTAAGTATATATTATGATTTGTCAAGTACGATGTATATAGGATACTTAGAATGAATTTCTTGACGGATAAATCAGGACATCACTCTAATTCAATTTTTTTTTCAATATTACATCCACATTACCATAATTTAATATTAATATCCCTAATTTACGAATATTAAGTTATTATTAATTTTTTATAGGCTTAAATACCAGGAAATTTAAGTAATTTTGATCCTTTACAACTTGTTTGGATAACCAATAACGATGAGATTACAGTAAGCCCGTCCCATCGGGACAACGATTTAATCTTTAGCGGACTCTCAATAAAATGATCCAACCGTCAAATCCAGATGATGGACGCTTGCCCTTAAGACCAGTTCTTTGTGGACTGTAATTTATCTTAACTTACAAAATGATATGCTTTTTGTTGAGATGGATTTCTGAGCAAGTATACCTACCGATTCGTGTAGTTGTATGAACAGTTCTATGAAAATAATGTCAAGTTTTTAACTAATATCTTTCATTTACTTCATAATTAACTGGTTCACCTAGATTATAAACGTTATATAGTAAAACATAAGTTACAAATTACAATGCATCAAACTACATAGGTACTTCTGTATTACACTAGCTACTTGATGGACGTTAACTATTTTATGTTAAACTACCTGTACTCGCGACTTCGTCCGCGTGGAATTTAACTTTATATTTCTAAAATAAAAGTAGCCCAAGTTATTACATCAGCTACCTGCCAGAAAGTCCCGTCGAAATCGGTCCAGCCATTTCAGAGATTAGCCGGAACAAACAGACAGACAGAAAGTAAAAATTGTAAAAAATGTTATTTTGGTGCATGTATCGTATTTATATTCACATGCACGTATAAAAAAACGGTTATGTCAATATTATAAACAGACACTCCAATTTTATTTATATGTATAGATATTTCTTTCCTAAATTCAAGTTAGGGACATTATAATGACCACTTGCATATGCTATTGCAATTTTGTCAAAAGTTTATAGTTTGACTCGAACAGTGTAACTCGAACAGAGCAGTCCCCACACGCAGCATCAGCAGTGAATTATCCTGAGATATTACTATTATTATATGTAATGAATAGATTTTGAATTTTTGTCATATATATTTTGCCCACATATATTTTGAATCCGATATGACAAGAGACTAAACTATTTGTTGTGAAACTCTTTTAATATATTATTATTATATTTAAAGATTTTTTTGTGTTTTGTAATCAAAACTGTAATACAAAATTACATGTATATCACATTACTGTCTCTACAACTACCAATAAAATATTTATTCCAATACAAATTGTTCTACAACATATTTCTACATCACTATCGCCATCATTAATTAAGTTTGTTATAGGCGTTTCAATCACCGTAGAATTAGTCAGACATATACATTAATACCACTTTTTGTTGTCATTCGTATTTTTAACCATTGAATTTTTGTATCATAATTTTTATTTTCTATAATTCATCTATTAGACCTTGTCCCAATTCTAGACATAAACTGGGACATAATTACGGTCTGGGACAGTAATTTGGACTGTTTACAACGCAGTTTCGCATTACTTTCAAAACAGGGTTGTAATTACGATGACGTGCCGTGTCGCCAAGAGATATTTTTATCTTTTAATTACAAGTATTATAGTTCAAGTTACGAGGTTCTCGAAACTTCTACGAAATTATGGCTTTATAGGTATCTTGTTTATATTTATACTTGAAAGTATTTTATTACACGAAGTATCAGATTTTCATTTAAAATCACTGGTTATATTAAAATTATTTCAGTTTTTTTGTGTGATTCAATGGCAAAGAAGCTGCCTGCTAAACTGTTAGGAAATGGCAGTCATGCCTGCTCAAGTGGGACTGCAGTGGAGGGTGATGAAATGAGCATGATCTCGATGACTCAGGAGGAATCGCATAAAGGTCCATCTGACATGGTACATTGTTAGCAATGGGATTATTTAACAAGTTGACTGCCATCTACAAGATACCTCGCAGATCGCATTCTTTTCTAGTTACTTTATTTGCCTAAAATTTATTAAAAAACGAACTTAAACTACAGTTTATAAAATTACATCTTTTCAAATTTATAATTAAAAATTAAAAAATAAAATAAAATATTATTTTTTGTAGGAATATTGCATATGTGATGATAATGCCGTGTGGTCGAAAATCCACCATAAGTAATTGATATAAATCAAACACATGGTAACGTGTATAATATTTTTTTATATATTTAATGTATTATTATATTCTATATTATATTTAGTATACAATAAAAAAAAATTAGCATTCTACACTCCTTCTCAAATTAAAATTTAAGTATGTAAAATTTCATACATCTCGTTTACAATTTTCTGTTCTGTTTTTGCTATTAATATACAGATAATGTGATTAAATCAAATTTTTAATTTGGCCAGGATTCTGAAATGCCGTGGCAGTCAATGTGTTAATTCACATTACTGTTCCCTTCCTAGCAACAGTACAGTATTAAGCTGAGTTGTGTAACTTGCAAAGCATATACGAAACAAAGCCTGTAAAGCCGTATACAAATAGATATACAAAATAGGATTAAAATAGGGTTAGCTTTTGCCTAGGAAAGACTAAATTCGCTTTGTAAACTAAGTTATCTGACGGCTTTGTGGGGCTTTGTTTCGACAAATCAATAAAATACGTAGTTACTACAAAAGAGTCATCACAATTGGATTAATCTGGAAAAATTGTAAATGATTTGCCTTTTGGACATATGGCTAATCACACCATCGTATTAAACACAAATCAACATGAAATATCTAATAATTATTAATATAGTTTTCCAAAACAAACAGTCATTGAAAATTTTTCATTATCAGGTTGACCATTTATCTCTCTTTTTTTTTTGAGTTAAAGGGTACACACACAAAGTACAGTAATATAAAAAAATGCCTAATAAATACACAATTACATTGGTCAGTTAACAATATATAATATAGGTACAAAAACATGTAAGTAACGTAGTGATTGTCCAGCGGCCATACACAAAAAAGGCAAAAAATGCTCTATACAAACATTTGCAATTTACGAGCATGTTTATATGTAGGTTAAAAAAAATTATTAACATACTTATATCAGTTGCCTGCTATATTGATAACAGAAGCTCTGATAAGGGAGGAACGGGGATAGTTAGTAATGTAGACTGATGACCCATTGTTAGTCATAATGATGGACCATGTCAGATTGACCTCCGCGCAGTTCCGCCTGGAAACCCTTCCATTTATTTTCCCATCAATAATATTTTTTTATAACTTCATCGTGCCGTATCAAGTGTCGTAACATTTTGCCATTATCATCTATAAAAACAGAGGTTCTGCTTAGTTGTTACCTGACGACGATGTGTGATTGTCCAAGGTTTAATATTATTTTTTATGATTTATTCTTTATCATTATCTGACATACTTTCAATATTAACAGAATTCCCACATACTGTAATATCGTGATTAAAAGTTGACAGTTATTTTTACGAGAAATATTCCAAAGTTACTGCGAGCAAGTGTGGTTGTCCCTTCGGGACTGTCGTACATAACGTTGGCATGAGGTACGCGAATGAAACATTTTCATCCAATACGCTTGATTGCTAGAACACGTAGCGAATATTATGCGATATTATACTGCAAATTTTAAATTTATATGGCAGTATAAACGACCATTTACGTCAGTTGCATTTTGGGACGTCAAATTAGTAGTATTGTAAATGCTCATTTGGGAACACCATGTATATCTTACTTTATCTTGTCTCTCTAGTCACATGGGTCATATAATCTTAATATTTTCGTTCTAACATTGAATTTGTAATTTGATGGCCATGGATAAGAAAAATATCTAAAAAGACACGTACAAAATTTTTCACAAATCTAATATTAACATTATTTCTAGTTTTTTTCGATGATTCCAAAAAATTAAACTGTGTGTGGAAGCCCAAAATTCGTCCATAGTTAGTTTAAATCACATTTTATTCTACTACGATTATATCAAAGACTACTTCTGTGCGTATGTCAGTTAAATACATGGTAGTGTGTGTGATTTTAATAAAATATTAGCATTCTGTGTGTTGTCAAATACATGGTAGTGTGTGTAATTTTTTTATTGATGTAATGTATTTTTTATGTGTAATTTTAATAAAATATTAGCATTTTGCGCTTTTCCTCTAACATAAAGTATAAGTGTGCGAAATTTAATACTACTCGGACCGCGTTTTAGCATAATTTTTGTAAAAAGTATTTGAAAATTTTTGCTTTCCGTATTACTTATTAGACAAATAATTCAGGGTAGAAGAACTAGATTACAACGCGCTCTGAATCACATATGATTAACATATAGTATGTATTAGTTTATAGTTTGATTGACGTCTTGCCAGCTGAGCGGAATAGATTTTGAATTTTTGTCATATATATTTTGGCCACATATATTTTGTAGATTACGGCTAACATGTAACCATTTGTATAATCAATACGATGTTCTACCACAAAGAAATGGCCCATATTAGTCTAGTCCCCAGCGGACTTTGTACTATTCCTGGCTACGGCAAGCATTGCATTACTTTCAAAACAGGGTTGTAATTACGGTATCCGGTGCAACATTAGGGGTGCGATCACTGGTTATATTAAAATCAGCCTTTTTTTGTGTGATTCAATCTGGAAGAGACAGAGCCTGCTCACACCCAAATGAATATAGCAACGTTTAACACAATGGGATTATTTAACAAGGACTCTGAGACTGCAGAGCGAACTTTATTGGAAGAACTGGAAAAAGACTTGGAACAAGTGAATTGGGATTTTTTTATATAGGATTAAATTCAATTATGAGTATATCCCGCAAAGTATTTAAAAATACATCTCGTTTACAAAAGCTATATAATTTTTAATGCGTTGAAATCCGTGGCAGTCAAGTGATAACATACGTTCCCTTTGCGAAAGTTGGACTCTATACCGCCGAAAGGTATACACATAGTCAGGGTTACAAGCTACAAGTCACCCAAAGTGCAATAAAATGGAGTCATCACGATAATCTGGAAAAATTGTAAATGATTTGCTTTTCATATGGCTAATCAATCTCTCTACAGGTGACAGGTGGTTATCTCTCTTTTTTTTGAGTTAAAGGGTACACACACAAAGTACAGTAAAATAAAAAAATGCCTAATAAATACACAAGATGCAATATAGGTACAAAAACTAACGTAGTGATTGTCCAGCGGCCATACACAAAAAAGGAAAAATGAGATTTTAAGGCGCACTAAAAAAGTTACTTATATCAGTTGACTATCATCCGGGGATAGTTAGTAATGTAGACTGAATTGTTAGAATCGCGCAGCTAAAGTGGCATCAATAATATTTTTTTGCGTGCCGTATCTGGTCATGCCATTATCATAAAAACAGAGGTTCCGAAGCATTGTCCAAGACATTTATACAGATCCTACTTTCAAATGTGGCGATCTAGGATGGGAAGCAGAAGCGTAGGCAGACCAACTGCCAGATGGTCCGATGATATCAGGAAGACGGCATTTGGGAACACCTTGTATATCTTACATTATCTTGTCTCTCTAGTCACAGGACCGACCTGGACAAGACATTTTTCACAAATCGCCACAGACAAACTGAAGTGGATATCAAAGACTACTTCTGTGCGTAATTATGCAAGTGGCGAAATTTAATACGGCCAGCAGAAAAATTTTTGACAAAAAAAAATATATGCTGAAAGAGGAGAAGACGATAGTATGTATAGATAGACTTATTTTGTCACACATAAACTCAGCGGGGACTTCAAACGTCACATGTATTTGAAGAGATGCTTGTTGTGGAGGCAACCCCGTAATAGATAGGATATTATTAGGGTGTATCGTTTGCTCACCGCAGTTCGGGCATCATAGAACTAGTGGTTACATTGTTACAAGCCAATTGTGGCCCAATTAGGGATGTTCCGATACATATACTCGATTATTTTTCATTTAATTGGACTGCCGAACAAGCTGATTTTCCAAATGATTGTAAGTGGTTTCCGTTGCCAATGTATCACGTTATCATGTGAAACTGTGATACCATTAGTGTCATTCATGGAATACTAAAATGTCAAGCCTCTTATTTTGTTATTTCGGTGTTTTATAACAGCCTTCAATCGAAATAGCTTAGAAACTAAGTCGATGAAATAGATAGGCAAGAAGTAGCCTGTTGATTCAAGTGATATATTACCGAACGAGGAACAAATAATTGGTTCATGTACCAATATTGGACAACAAAATATTTAATAACAACAATGTCGACGGCTAACCTAATAAGTTAGTAGTTTAGAAATACTACTTAGGTAAAACTATTGTTTTTTTTAGACTTTGTTTTTATATCAGGTAGTTTTAATATCCAATTAATTTTCACAAATTCAAATATACCGCAAAATCTGATGACTCAAAGAAATTACATTTAAAATAACAGGGCAAACATCTTATAGATTTTTTTATATTCTCAAAGGGATCGTTATGAGTAAGTATAGTATGAGTAAGTTACTATGGGTATACTCATATGAGTCTTATCGAAAAATAATTTTAATACTACTATGTTATCTGTGGTACTATTTAAATGACTACGTAGCGATATTATATTGGAATCGGCCCATCCCTAGTCCCGCTCTTGTCCCGTCCCTCTAATCATACCATTAGGTCGTCCACAAACTAACGATCGACGTAAAACTCGCATAATCTTGTTGGAATCGATAAATTTTATGAAAATTATGCCGTTGTTCCTGTACTTTATGTAAATTGGAATTTAAATTGTAAATTATATTCACAATTGTTATAAGAATGGGTGTCGTGCGGCGAGTGTTATGTTAATACACTTGTATTTAGATGTAATGAGCAGTTTTTATAACAATCAACTAACATAAAATGTTCACTTTATGTCTATTTGTTATATTTAGTTTTGCTTACAAAATAATAGAAAACTTTATTTGCATAAAACATATAATAAAATGTTTAATTTGAATATTTTTTATCGATCGAATTAAATAGTTTAGGTAGTTTAGGTAGAGTTCCATAAGTTACACATACTAAATTAACAAATCTATGGTTTTTTTAATAGATGATAATGGAATAGTGCACCGCCTGCACTCACGATATTCGCTGACGGAGCATATATGGAGTATAATAGAGTGAGAATAAAGCGAGTTTTGTTAGCACATCGTGGCGAAATGAACACGATGGTTTCCAGAGAAGACCGTGTTTTTTTATTTAATGATAATAGAAAAGTACACCAAAAGTATACAACGCTGGCGGGGCACCAATGGAGGATGATAGAATAAGAATGAAATCAGGTCTGTTAGCACATACTGGGTAAATATACTGCGATGGATTCCAGAGAGGTCTGTGTTTTTTTAGCGTGTGACAATGGATGAGAGCACCCGAGTGCGCTAACGGTTTATCCAGAAGGTATCCAGTGAAGGATGATACGATGAGATTGAGTTCTAGTCAGTTTGCCTATCTTGACAAATTTACCAGTAATTTAAAAAGATAGTTTCTAAGGTGCATCGCGTGGAGATCAACCTGGTATATGTTAGCAATGGGATTATTAATCCACACTACTAACAATTCTCATCTCTCCATAAGTACCGTGTTGATATGTATGACATCGTTATGATATAGTTACTATTGGGTAACTGTAACTGATTGTTGTAGAAACCATATCAAGTCATCAGGTCTGTAATTCAATTATGGAACTCATTAAATATGCTATCAGAAATAACAATTTGCTCTGGCTTCTACATAAATTTTTTTATTACCAATTTCAAAGAAACCTGGAACAGATGTTGGCCTTTCTCTCCGTACTGATAATTTCCTAGACTATAATAATAAACACTAACAATGTGAGTTAACAGCAAACCTGCAAGACAAGCTGCCTGCATAATATAGCAGTTAGATTATGTTTGTTTAAATTATCTAAATTTATTATTGTTTTTAAGGCGTCAGAGAAGGAAAGAATGAGGAAGTAACAAAGAAATGTATTTATTCAGTACTTTTATAGTAGAAAGACAAAACCAAATAAAAACAAAAAAAAATAGATAAAACATATAGAAACATTTTTGATCACATTTACTCTAATCTATAGATGCTATCGTATACAAAAAAACTATATGATCATATCTATAGCTATTACTATATATTAATGATATTCATATACAAATTAATATTTCTGTCAATACGATTAAATGGAAACATATCATACGCCCACATAAATAAGGGATGTTATGATAATGATCTCACCATAGATCATTTTATTTATAAATATATCAAGTAAATTAACTGTTACGAGTATATACGGCCTACTTATTAGTTTGTGATTTAATATATTACGAGTAATAGTTGTTGTCAAAATATAGATTGACATCAGTGTAAATATATTATAAAAAGAGACAATACAATTATTCTGCTGTAAACGTATATATTATTTATTAGTAAACTCACCATCTCAACTAAAAAGAACCCCACCACAACATCTGGCGACCGTGACTTAAAAGAAAAATGTTGAGATTAAAAAAATCAAGAACTAATTTACGCCGACTATTCACAAAGACTGGGAACCAGTTATCATAATATAAAGGAACCCATACCAAATACTGCGGAAATAAAGGTGTGATTAAAGGTAAAGCGCGTCGCTTTATTTCTAATGGTCGCATGTTCGATTCTTCGCATGGTACAAATATTTGTATTTATTAGTATGATCGTTTGTATTGGTTTGGGTGTTTCCTATGTATATTATTTATGTATTTGTAAAAACGATGTATCTAAGTATATCTATCAGTTCTTTAGTACCCATAACACAAGCTGTACTTAGCTTGGGACTAGATAGCTCTGTGTGAATTGCTCTGAGATATTAACTTACTGATATGATAAACGCGAATGTTTGTGAGTATTGATGGATATATGGATGGATGGATGTTTGTTACTCTTTCACGCAAAACTACAGAACGAATTTTGACAAAACTTCACAGTAATACAGCCACAGCTAGTTATTATTGATATTATATATGCGAAAGTGTGTCTGTTTGTTACCTTTTCACGGCTAAACGGCTGAACTTATCATATAGTCTGAAATTTCACTTAAAAATATGAATAGTACTGAGACGAAAATAGGCTTATACTTTAAAAAAGCAGACAATATCGCATTTAAGATCTAGTTATTTACATACATATATTTGACCTCCACTAGCCGTGGGCGGCAATACTTAGCCTCGCAGAATATCACTGTCATAAAACTACCATAAAACTTTACAATTGTAAATAAATTCATTATTTAAACACGTATAAAGCTGATACCAATATCCCAGCTCACATAGATTTGAATACTGATTGTTTGTGAAAGTACTAAACTATTTACTATATATATGAAAGAAAATGTACTTTTATATTGTAAATTAAATATTATAATGGATGAAAACTGTTAATGTTACAGCCTATGCAGTAAATACTATAAATGAAGTAGTGTAACTTGAAACAGTCATGCTTGCTGTAAAGTTCAAACTTGTGGTGTGGTGGGCCGTGTACTCCCTCTAATATGGTTGATTGCAATGATGGTAGGCTCATCCGTCATACTCGTGAACAGGTGCTGCTCGTGGGGACTGGTCAGTTCGAATTACGAACACTGATTACTCTATTTGCTTTTGACAAAATTGCAAAAATATATACAGAGGGTCACTGTATTCTCGCAAATTTGAAAAGAATACGAGCTGAGTTTCTTGACAGATCTTCTCATCTCGAAAGCAAACCAAACTGACGCTAGATTTGATATATCATAAGAGTCTGTAATAGACATGAATAAAGTTATTTTGATTTGTTATGTTTAACGAACATTCCTATATTGTTCACATATGACCTTTATAATATTTTTAATATATTTTCTTTATATTATCTCTTTGTTTAGAAGTAAATAAATAGATTATTATATTAATATCTTGTTCTGTCATAACGGTATTGTATTTTTAGACTCAATAACGGTCGGACTTGTATCACTAATAGGGAAGATCATAACGCATCTAGTAGCGATGGTTAGTTTTCCAAACTAAATATTTGTAGAGTTACTTGCATGGTAGTGGAATTAAACACAATAATAATAATCTATTAAGTATTAATAGTAAATATTAATATTAATAATAATAATAATAACAATTCAAGATTATTTGTAAAACATGCGTGATTACGGATCGGATAAGGAGATTATACATATAGAAGGAAGTAGAATAATAGAAAATACTTTATACAAATAAAGTTACATTTCAGCTTTTTTAACAGTTATTACTTATTTTGTTAATATACCGCTCATTTAGAAGCTGTCACATCCAAGCGCAATGAGCAACAAACTTGCTTGCTACTGTTTTAAATAATTTAGTTCTGCAAAAATACAACTAATTATCCTAATCTTAATATTACAAACGCGAAAGTTTGTGAGTATGGATGTTTGTTACTCTTTAACGCAAAAACTACTGAACGAAACTTTACAGTAATATAGCTTATGCATTAGAATAACATATAGACTATATTTTTTATTGAAATTAATATATTGTAATTAAACGCGGGTGAAACCGCGGGCACAGCTAGTGCAAAATATAATATAAATAGAAAGAAATGACTTAGATGGACTGCAAAGAATACCTATTTCGATAAATTACATACAAAGAAGAAATGTACAACTTGTAACAATAATTGTACTATTGCCGACTGAGAAAGTTTCATTCCTGTTGGCGATCTTTTTTCTTCCTGTAAATTGCCTATAATTAACTGAAGTTTTACACAACTAAGACCTTTTCCGGAGTTAATTACAGAGGGCAGGTGACATTTCTAATTTTATTCCTACTCGACTTTATTAGAAATTTACTTTTAATTGCCTCACTTAGATACGAAAACATTTTTGCTAAGGTCCGCTTTGGTTCGTTTCATTTGTAATCAAGTTGTTCTTTGCTATTTATGAACAAGTGGCTTCTAGCTGCTTAGTCCGCATGACTCTCCATTTCATGAGAAACATACGTTATATAGTTTCAGAAAGATATTACGCATTATAGTCCAGTGAAATTTTAAATTAAACATGATGTGACCAGTTTTGGCGCAATATATAAAAATAATCCGCAAATACATGAATAATAATACTCAGTAAGAAATTTTGATTTAAGTTAACGGGAAAGGGGTGAAAAATAAAAGGGTTGAAAATAGCCTTTTTTCAAAATAACTCGATAACGGTAAGAAATATGAAAAAAGGTTTTAAATAAAAGTTGTAGAGAAAAAAAAATCTGCACAAAAAATGTCCTCTTCATTTTTTCAAAATCTGCTGTGGTTTAGCAAAAAAATGAACTATTGACTAGACATGGGCAGCAATAAATTATGCTTTTTCATTCTACTTTTCTGTTAGTTTTATCTGCTATGTTGGGACCGCTGTTATTTATGTACATATATTGTGTTATGTTTATGTAGCAGCAGCAGGAAAGGAGTGAAATGAGGAGTCCAGTGGTGGCTATTTACATGTATATTGATGAAATATTTACAATAGATATATACACAAGAAAGCGATTCGGCCTCGAATTATTTCTTCTCAACGTCGTAACTAGGCAACGGTGTTGCCGCGCGATAATTGTAAATTCATATAGTGAAATAATTTTTAAAATAAATGAAATAAGTGATTATTTATTTATTTTTGGATTTAGGAATTTAAAAAAAATCTTATCTTTCCTGTTACTTCACCTTTATAATATAGAAATATCTGTTGTTCACCAACTAAAAAACACTCCCCGTGTCCATATTAGTAATGCAAATACATATGTGTCTCTGACTGTCTATCTTTCACCTTTAACGACAAAACGGCTGAATAGATCTTGGACCTTTGAGACAGACATAGGCTAACTCAATAAACCAGACGAAGTCTCTATAAACAACTAGTACAATGTATCTAACTTTTAAAGCGTAACAAACAAACTCACTTCCGCATTTATGATATCACTTAGGATTACATATATCGCAAAAGGTTTTCATCCGTGTAATAGACTAAATGGTATTACAAGGGCGGTCAACGGTTGTTTGACGGTCGAATACAAAGTGAAAATGTAACAATTTAACGGTACGTGATCGTTTCTTTTGTTGTGGTGTAAGTATTAGCGATCCGCGGATCACACAAGTCCACACAAGTAGTCATTACACGGCGGATTTCACGCAAGTAGTCATTACTCCGCGGATTTCACGCAAGTAGTCATTACTCCGCGGATTTCACGCAAGTAGTCATTACTCCGCGGATTTCACGCAAGTAGTCATTACTCCGCGGACTATAACCAAGTAGTCATTACTCGCTAGAAGTCATATAAGTATTATTTTTTAATGAATGACAATACTGACTGAAACTGAAATGAAAGCTCTTTTCGTTCCTTCACATCTAAAGCATTATAGTTCAATAAAGTATTACGTAAAAAAATATAAAGCCATCACATCAATGACCAAGACAAATTTGTATGTATTTACTCGTTGTTTTTATTACAAAGTATATTTGTTTATTTACCTTCAATGTATAGAAATAAAGTACACATACAGTGGACTTAACACCCTGCAGCTTTATCTACCAGTCAATTATGAGTGGTTCAGAGAAAGATTTTTGTCGGTATACATATAAATTTCTATAAAAATACATATACTATTATATATGAATAAATATTTAATGATTTGATGATCAAATTATAGGTATATATAATCTTCATTTAAATAACATAACATATAAGAACTGTTCAATTCTATTTTATTAATGTTCGGTGCATTGGTGATGAAAATTGAGCTGAGAATGGTCAATAAATGCAACTGTAGCGTCGTAACTCTTAACAATTGCACCACACAACATATAATATTAAATTTGCGTACATTCGCGTAGGCTTTTAAACTGGGCCCGTACAACGAAATTACTTAGTATAATTTAGTTTTGCCAATTATCAAGTTAATTTCGTGAAGAAAATGTACTGAGCAAGTGGAAGGGTGAAAATTCCTATCATCGCTAATGAGGGAATAATTTAATTACTAACACTGCTTCATGTTTGTTTGGAAGTCATTGTACAATGTTTATTTAATAGCATTTCCCTTAGATGTAAAGATTTAAAGACATTTACTCATTTCTTACTTGAGTATCCTATTGTTCTTTCTTTCAGACTATATTATTATATATTCTATCAATGTAGGTGTTATTTTGCGAAAGGCCATTTCATTACTTGATGTATTTATATTATTTTGTTTAATTCCTCTATAATTTGCATGTATATTTGTGGTCTCACCAAACATATACAGTGCGTTATTAAATCTACCCTCAGAAACAGTATTTCGTCTCTAAACGAAGCATAAAGAGGCAATAAAGAGAGTGTTATGGGTACGAGATAACTTATATAAACACTTTAAAAAACACCTAAACCGATACAAACAAATATTCTCATAAACACATGAATCGAACCCGCGACCATCGAAACCAGTGTGCTAAACCGCTAAATAACCGAGGCTGTCGATCTATATCAGAACCTTAATAAATATGTTTACTCCAACTAACTTTGTGTTACTTATAAATACGATTAGACCAACGAAACTGGCCCACTTGAAACACGAAACTTCTAAGTAGAGCCTTCATCAATCAAAAACTTAATTTGTTTTGATTGTAAACTTAACCACCCATTGATCCATAGATTTATTAACTTACCCAATCACAATCGATTTATACGCTATAAAAAGGGTTTAACCGGTCTCAAGGATCAGATATTCGAATTCTTGGTCGATGTTATCATTTATATTAACTCCTGTGACAATAGGGGGTCTGTTGAGCTGAATCTTGCTGATAAAACCAATTTCGGCGTTCAAGCGAGGTTTGCTCTTAAAAGGACCACCTCTGTTCTCTCTTTTTAATTCTATTTCATTTACAATACTCCTAAGCAAGTCTTGTAATATTTACACTGACACACGCAACTTCGTCTGCATCACGCTTACTTGATAAATTTCGGCCAATTTATATAATATCCTTTTAAATTATAACCTATGTGTTATTCTGATGTATAAGCTATATTACTGTAAAGTTCTATAAAAATCCGTTCAGTAAATTTTGCGTGAAAAAGTAACAAACCTCTATTCATCCATACATACTTACAAACTCTTGCGTTCATAATACTAGCTTTGACAGTTTAACCAGCATGAAATTTATAGCCTATGTGTTACTTTGATGTATATGCCATACTAGCTTTTGCCCGCGGCTTCGCTCACGATAATATATCTCCTTAGGGGTGGACTTTATCCTTTCTTAGGCGATACCTACGTCATAGTAGATTTATACATGCAAAGTCTCAGCCCGATCGGTTTAAAATTGACAAAGTTTCATACAAACTTTCATCCCCTATTTTATACTCTTGGGGGTAGAATTAATCAAAATCCTTTCTTATCGGATGCCTACGTCATAACATCTACCTGCATGCCAAATTCCAGCCCGATCCGACCAGTGGTTTGTGCATTGATAGATCACTATGTCAGTCACCTTTCAGTTTTATACATTTAGATAGAGTTCTGTAAAGTTTCATTAATGTTGTTATTATTAGAGAAACAAGCAAATCGGTGTAAAATGTAAAATTTTATTCTGTCTCAAACAACCGTTACTATGTAACTGACATTTTTTCTATTTCGGTATATGAGATTATAAAACTCAATACCGGGCGGTAATCTTAATCTTATATACAAAATATATACAGTAATTTGGACAATCCTGACTCCTTAACAAATTTCTCATGTTTAAATATACAAAGAGGCTTAGTTAAATTAATTATTATTAAATATTTGGTCCGTTGGCAAAAAAAAAATATATATTAATAAATTACATTTGCACCTATTTTATGTACTGAATATCTTAATTAAATTTTATATTTAAATATTAAACGGATGTTTAATACCAAGAAACTGTGTAGTTATGTCATAACTTCAAATGAAAACCCTTTCAGAAAACAATTTTCAAACGATATATTAATCGTATTTAGTAACTGGGTCAAACTTTAACGTAAGCGTAAATCTGGGTCTATTAAGAACACACTGTAGAATAAATCCCCATAAATTAATTATGAATAATATTATCAACTCGGGGATCAATATATCATAAGGGATGGAACCCTAATTTTGTGCTTGGTCTGTGTAAAACTATCTGTTTTAGTTTGGATGGGGGCTTAAAGTTTTGACTTAACTCGACGTCGACATTTTATCTAGATACTAGCTTTTGCCTGCGACTTCATTTTCATGATAATATTTTTTTATAAATTTGACGATGGTCTAGCTGTTTAACAGCGATTTATTCTGATGGACAAAAATACGATTCCTCTCACGATATCCCCTTCAGCCGCTTCATAAATCCTTCCACGGATTTGGTGTTTCGTCTGCACTCGTCCCCTATCGTCCAGTGAAGCTGTAAAGGCCAGCTACGGACAACAGCATTGGAGCAGTCCGAAAAAAAAATAACGATACAATACGTATTCAGTATGAATGTTTGTATTGATCAATGTGTTTTCCATGAAACAACAACCAAGCAGTCAAAAGAATTATTTTAGTCTAGTAGTGCCTCGCGACTTTGGATGCTTTTTTTATACCATGACAAAATTAATATCAGCCAACAAAGAAAAAGAGTAAAGTTTTTACAAACTCTCAATGTTTTATTTATTTATATATTATTTAATCAACAGCCCAAAATTAAAATTCAAGTTTCTAACTATTAAAAGGACGATACATACATGCAATTTTTTATCTCCATTTTCAACCTCTTACAATCAATTTTTTTTACAAATAGTCTATATCCTTTCTCAGTATCTAGACTATCTGTGTACCAAATTTCATTTATATCAGTTTAGTAGTTTTGGCGTAAAAGCCAGATAGACAGACAGACATACAGTTACTTCGCGTTTATTATATTAGTAAGGGTAAGGATTATATTAATGTTTCAATTTTACCGTCTCCAAATTTAATCAATAACAACGAATTCACAAATCATGTAGACACTCCAATTCCGATCAAAAATCAACAATACGCACATACAATTCGTAATCACATTGTTTCTGTGACAGTTCAATAATGAAACTCGCTTCGACGCTTTGTTGTAACTGACGTTCGCGCAATACAAACCTACAAATAGTCATATTAAATTTCAATTTGTCACAAGTGACATGGACACACTTACATTTTTTAATTTTATGGAATTGAACAGAAAATATATTTATTTAAATTACTATTTATATTTAATACACTTAAGTTTATTTATACTTACTAATATTACCATAAATGTGAAAGTAGGGATGTTTGTTACGCTTTCACGCAAAAACTACTGAACCGATCATCATGAAGTTTTGTACACTGACTTCGAGGTATTAGAATGAAAATAGAATACTTTTTATTTAAAAAAAAAAAGATTTTTCGTAATAAAATAAAATATCAAGATTTTCAGCGCCATCTAACAGCCAGTAATGAAGTTATGCGAGCGAAGTCGCGGGTAAAAGCTAGTTGTAGCTTAAAGGGTAAACGGGCTGCTTATGGCTTCAGATTATTTCCTAATAAAATGCAATAGAATATGCTAGTGGTCACTATATTCTCTGTAAATCATTTCAAACATAAATCTATAATTTTTAATAACATACAAGCTCTTCTAAGCTTTAAAGCACTTTTGACGATAGATTTCACATGACATATCATACGCATTTGTAATAGACATATATGAATAAATGCGTTTTGATTTCATTCGATTTGTTTTGACACAGCTTCTTTCGTAATATGTATTGCGGTTGATTGTGTGAATTTAGAAAATTACAGAGTACGGGTGTTTGATATTATACTTCTCCGTAAAAACAACGCATTTTTGTAGACTTTATTCATGTATATAGGCGACGGTTACCATTTACCATCAGGTTTCAAGAAGTTCCTTACATTTTTTTAATTCAAGAATACTAAATCAAACATGGCCGGTAAGCCCACAACTGTCCAGTAACTTTTAGAAAATACAGAAAATATGATAACCTTTGTGCAACTAACAGAAATGTAGTTCGATATTTCCACCTTGAAAAGCTATAAACTACGCGAAAGGGCTGTAACTTTCAGTTGAACGCAGCAGTTGAGCCCGGGGCGAGGATGAGTTCACAACCTCGATATACGAATACATACATACATATAATACATTGAAAGTTGTTAAGTTTTACGTTTCGGTTTATCACATTTTGGGATATACGTTAAAATTTGCGTCATACCACAGTTTTTTATCGGTGTACCTGGTGGTCACCAGGTGACAGTTTCTTCGGAAACCTAGTACAGGCACCAGTTCTCCATAAATATGTATTTTAGCATGAATTTTGACATGCCTCAAAGGCTCTGTGGCACTTTTTAGTGTGTACATGTTTTGTGAACAAAAATAAATATATTACTGTTATTATTATTACCCTGACTAATAAATAACCTGACTATAAATTTATGGATCTGATAAAAAAAATATTCCATCCATTCAATTATAATAATAAAAAAAAATATATTCACTGCGAATTTGTTTCATCTCCTAAAAAACAAGACAAGAAAACTCTGCCCAAAAATGTCGTTTAAAAAGAAAGGTAAACCAAATCATGACCTAAAAATACGAGAACACTCAAACAAATGGCCCAAAAATTAGGGATGTGACAACGGAAAAATCGATTTCAACTTACGACGTTTGTGTTCTAAATAAACCACTAAGCCTCGACGCTCTACGTACATCTCAAATAATAATTAGAATTGTGTTCAGTCCATTTACATTTCTCAACAGTGAAGCAAGCCTAACAAAGGTGTCACCACAAAGCTGCCGACTAAATTTGCAAACTGTAGTTTCTATTAGTTAACTAAAATAATACTAGGTTACGTACTAAACTGAATTCTGAGAAATTACACATAATTTCGCTTTCAATTGGTTGTTTTAAGAGACACCTAATGGAATTAAAACTTTTGACGGCCTTGGTGGTCTAGCGGTTTAGTACACCGCTTTACTTCCAATGATCGCGAGTTCGATTCCTAGCACGGCACGAATATTTGTATGATTATGATTATTCACGACTATGATTGTGTGTATCGATCTGAGTGTTTTCTATGTATAATATTTATAATATTATGTATTTACGAAAAAACATATATCTATGTATTTGTATCAGTTATCTAGTTATGGGTATAACACAAGCTTTAGCTAGCTTAACTTGGGTCAAGATGACGCTGTGTGAATTGTCCTAAGATTATTATTATTAAGTAGTTGTTTTTCACATGAGAATTTTTGGGAAACTTTTCAATTTTGGTGTGAGTACATTCTCGATAATTTATTCTAAACATATTTCGATTTTATTTTATTTTATTTATCCGATAAAGAGCCTGTTTTGTTTTAGGTAACGAAAATAATACAAGTTTACATATTAACAATGAATTCTGCAAAATTCCACTTGAGTCCACTTTCAACTGATTGTTTTAAAAAACACCCGCTGGTATCAAATAGTTATCACTCGTATGACAATTTTTGGGGAATCTTTGCAATGCATTCTGACTAATTTATTTTAAACATATTTAGATTTAATTTGATTTGACTTATCGGATAAAAAATGTGGTTTGTATTAGTCAACTAAAATTATATATAAAAAGATTACGTACTAACGATGAATTCTGCGATTGATTTCACTTTCACTTGGTTGTTTTTAGAGACACCCACTGGTATCAAATAATTGTCATTCACATGAGAATTTTTGGGACAACTTTACTTAATGCTTGCCTAAGTTAAATAACCCCGGTACCAAATTACATGTTTAACCCAGAAGTTCCGTGTTTGTGTTTATCAAACAATCAATCAATGTACCAGTTGAATTTTGACAGTTCTTCTCAACTGTAGTAACTAGCCGAATTGTTTACCACTTCGTATCATATACATCTTTATTACATAAAATAAATTGTGATGAGGGAATAAACTGTCTGTTTATATGTTCGTGTGTTAAGTTTTCGCCTAAAAACGACTGGAGGAATTACAATGACATTTTTACAGAATATGCTATTAATTATTGCTGAATATTTAAAAAAATGTGAAAGAAATATCTCCTAAGACGAAATAATTATTCTTGTGAACATTTTTATTTATTTTTATTTTATTATAAAAATATTACTGTATAGTGCCCTGTACAGATAGATTTATTTAATGCTATAATTTAATTAACATTAACTGATGGTAATTTCTAAATGTAGAAACATTCGAAGCCGCGGGCACAACTAGTTTAGTATATAAAATGGTAGGTAGCTTTTAAATACTATATACTGACGTAACCGTCGGATTTAACAGATGTAAAGGTAAAAGTTAGATAGAGGAGCTTACAAACTTTCGAGTAGATCTTGCTATGAAATGTGGGATATTTTGTGGTTACAGTGTTAGCGAATATATTATTATATACCTTATATCCCATGGTACGTTTATGTTAATAGAAGGTATTCAGTTTAATTTAACACTAAGCTAGTGACGGGTAGTGTCAAATTAAACTGAATCCCCACAAACGGTAATTTGGGAAACATCTTGTCGCATAATGACTATGATTATCTATCTGCTATTGTAAACATAGCTTTGAATAGAATTGTTGTCCAGGGCTTTCCAAAATACATCAGCCCCTACCAGGATGTCTATGGCCGACGGAATATTAAAATTCGGCTGACTGAAGACCAGCAGGGATAGCGATACGCCTTGCAAACTAAGGCGGTAAAACCTTTGTATTTCTCCCACTTAATACATAATCTAAATACCGTCATTTGATGGATATATTTTTAATGGATGATAATGAAATGGTTTCTCCTAAGTATACACTAGATCCACAATTAAGTAGTATACACTGACAAGCAAAAGCGAATCTAATAGCAGATATACTTTATGGAGTATAACCAGCAAAATAACAATGAAAAATAATAAATGAGATAAAACATAGAACCTTATGCAAACAGATCTGAAGACGGACTTTAAAAGCGAGAACGTTAATCTTTGTCGAGAGGAAAACGGTGCTGGTAAGAAACTTAAAACTTGACAGCACAAAATAACGATCATTAGTCATAATTGTGAGAATTTTTATGAAACAATATTTATAAATGAAAGTGAAATTTAATAATCATTCGTAATAGTCAACTAAAAGAGCATGGATGTGATTATCTCATTAATTTAAGTACTAAATACATGTGTAACTGAGACATATCATTTAGCTAGTATGTCTTATACTCATGATTATGCATATTCTTAAAGACACGTAATAGATTATTATTATTCAATTTTTTTCTGTTACTTTTTTACTTAAAAGTTTGGAGTAAGGACTACGTGTTAGGGTTCTGTCTTTCAGTTCTTTCTACCTACCCCACAGGATTATGCAACAGTTGTTTAGTTTAAGGTTTCGTTTCGCTTTGTGTGTTCTACCGATTATACTGTGTTCTGAGGAATTGTTCGACATGATGCCTACCGAATATTCGACATAATTCCCACGGCTACCTTTTACTACCGCTCGCCATCGACAGGGAATTCATTCCCACACGCTGGAACCTACATAAGTGGTTTCGGGTAGTGCGGTTTCAGAGGAGCTTCCTCCCGCGTACACTTAGGTTGTGGAATTAACTTCCTGCCGAGGTTTTCTGACGAGACTACAGCATGGGGTTTTTCAAAAAGGGAATATAAATTTTTATTAAGGGTCGGCAACGCGCACGTACCCCTTGGATCTTCAGGCGTCCATAGGCTACGGTAACAATTTACCATCAGATGGGCCGTATGGTTGTTTGCCACCATAGTAGTATAAAAAAACAGTTGTTATATTAATTTCTGATTACAAACATATGGTACTTCAAAGGTTTAACTTACTACCAACTGTTAAATGTACATGTTAGTTTTCATATGCAACTTACAAACGTACTATTTCAATTTCAATATATTTCACGTAAGAAACGGTTTCAGCTTATTTAAAGCGACTGCTGTATATAAATGTAAATGTAATAAACATTTGAACATAATCCTGTCTCTCTAAACTCCGCTTAAACTGAAAACCTACCCAGTGTTACTAAACTAGCATAGGTGTATCCCGTTTTCTCATTATATGGGTGTTACCACACTGAGCTAATTGGAATTTGCTCTTTGTACGGAAAGTGGTTTTGATGCCGTTATTACGTACTTATATAAATAGGACGTTAATGATGTCATTCGGTGTAGATTATTGCCGAGTGAATCTAATGAGGCCGCAGTAAATGACGTGGAAGGCATTTCATATTCTGTGGAAGACCGAGGTGCTCTGACGATAATTTATTGTCGAATACCATACGGATTGAGAGGATCGTAAAACAGAGCTGTTTGGTATATTGATATCTTGAGAAAGGCTGACGACAATCGCTTTATATTACCAGCGATTTCGTATACTTCGGATTTGATGGAGAACAAATCGAGATAAGGCTATTGTTGGGGTTTGTGAGTTTTACGGAAAATATTGTGTTAATACTGGCAATAAAATATTAGGCAGCAGAATTGAGAGGTAGATTGATGAATGAATTAAAATTGAATTGCTACAACACAAGTTAAAGGTTATGAAGCATAAAGAGATTATGTGAAAGAAAATGCAGTAAGAAAGAAAGAAAGTAAGTAAAGTCTACATTTTCATCAAGTATAAAAAAACTAATAAGTTTTGTCTAGTAGCTAATTGAATATTCAATAAATCGGACTAAATGGTAATAAGTAAAAATACAAATTGACGAGACAACCTAGACAAATATTGCATAAATTTCTAAAATTACACTGAAAAATAAGCGTTTAAATATAATTCCCTGGATTGAATAAGTAACGACTGTGTAAGTGAAGCCCTTCGTAAAAGATGCCCAGAAACTTCCAAATAAGAATTTGTTATATCATAAGGGCATCACAAGCCAAGGAGGACAGTCAAGCGGGAATAAAATTTTAATGAAAGCATATTACTTAGTTCAATACTAAAATATTCACCGTATGTTTGATTAAACGACGTATTATTAAAGTCCCGGCTTTTATCATTGGAACTTTTGCTTATGCAACTTTATACATTTTTTTTGAGGTTCTCTTCTTCGCAGTAGTTATTAATTTTAATTCTGACCATTGCTCTGATATTCATATTCACTAATAGTAACAGATCATAACATTACTATTAACAGATGTGTATAGATGTAGGTAGGTATTAATAAAAGTAGGAGCTGTCTTGCCAACAAACTGTTCTGCAGTTATTCAGTACAATGTACCTTTCTTAATATAAATAAAATAAAAAAAAACTACACATAACGCTACAAAGTACCCTCATTTCAAACATAAAGGATAGAAATTGGAAGAAATTCCGTACAAGTGTAGCGGTGTCATTGCAACCTGAGATCCTCAATAAGTCTCGTTCTGAGAAATAAACTCCGCAAGCTGTTTTAAAGTGGTTCAAAATAGCTTCTCAAGCATCTGACCAAAGAAATTCAATATAGAGTCACAATTTAGAATAAGGATGTGACATTCTGTATAAAAATTGGTTATTTTATAGTATTGATAAAATACAAATTATATTTTTATACAATCGATTATTTTTCCAAAATCCTAATCAAGCTTTACCCTAAAAAATATATCTCAGAACAAGGAGTACATAAGACTCCTTGGTGTGATAAATAAAAACATGAACATCCTTAGATTTGTTTTAGGTTACCACTTGCTCTTTTACTCACAATTTGGATAAAACTATGACAAATCAATTGTTAATATACGCATTTTTTAAAATATTATAATCTATTTGAATATCGATTTATAATAATCGTTTTCTCGATAATCGATCAATCATTCACAGCCCTAATCTGAAGTTTACTGGCAATGTAACGTTCCTTCATGCCAATAGAACGCGACAACTGCTAACAGCTCCCGATAAACCAATTACGCGAGAGTTATAGCGCTTTTTCGTTACTTCATTCTTTTACCAGAGTTTCGTAACTCGAATTGGATTGATGTGGATGGTGAAAACTACATAGGAACTGAAACAATTCTCGATTTATTGCGGCAACTCAAAATACACTTTATACCAAGTACATAAAACACATTATATGCTTTCAAAGGGACTTAGCAGTTTCCCAAACTCATAATCTGTGAAGTTTTGTTGTTATAAAATAAAGTTTTTAAAGTTCTGAGGTTAAGTCTCAAAAATGAGAATCTTTATGCGACCATAAATCATCAAAATGTTATAATTAAACGTATTCATAGCTTAAATGCGTATAACAGGCAATTTTAATTAATTATAGGAACTAGTGGTTGTTCAATGGCCGAAATTCGATTATACATAATTAATTTAAATGATAAGTATGAAGATTATTAAGGTTGTATTTTCAAAGACTATACCTCTATACCTGTGTGTGTGTGACTATACGTCTTAACAAGATAAGTGTTTGTAATTTTTTTATGTATTTATTTAACGTATTTTTTATACATTAGTACTAAGTGTACGAAATTTTATACTCATCTGTCCTCATGATTTTTGTAAAACGTGGTAAAAAGTATTTCTTCATCTATTAATATAATGATTTATTTAATGACTATAGAGTTTTAAGGTTGCATATTTTAATGGTTAATTGCTATGGTGTATGGTGTGTATGTATGGATATATCATTCATTTTTACAATTAGCACCCGGATTAACCTCAGTGACTACGATACTGCATCTGCTCAAAGAAATGTACCGCTCATTTGGAAAGCTGGTTCATCACCAGAAGAATGCAAGGAACTTGTGTATTGCTCTTTTAAATAGTCGTCACAAGTTTACATTTTTAAGTCGAAACATGTGAATACAAACTACCAATTAGTACTACTACTGATTTATAAGTTATAAAAGCTATCTAATTAATTAATTGCTAAACTGCAGGAAGCCACAACGCATATTTTCATAGAGCAAGCAAAGTGAGGAAAACAATAAATAAACTAAATAAATTAAACGCAAATAGAACATTGGGGTTCAGTCTATGGGTAATTATAATATATCTGGACAATTCACACAGCGCCATCTAGTTTGGATCTAACCGAGCTTGTGTTTTGGATACTAGACAGCTGATATAAATACATTTTTTGTGAATACATACATAACATACATAGAGAACACCCAGAACGATACAATCATACTCATGAATGGATGTGTTGGTACCGTGCGGAGAAACGAACTCGCGACCATGAAATGTATAACATTGTTCTAAATCGCTAGACCACCGAGGCTGTGAATACTTAATAAAATACTATAATACATACAATATACAATAATATATTTTTATATTATTTTCGTACGTTCTTAAATATATTTTACACACAGACACTAATAAGTTAGATTTTTGTCATATATATAGATGATGTACGACATACAAAGAGGTAAAAATTAATAACCCAGCACAATAGACTCCAAATAAGGTAAACGAGTGAATAATGGAGTCTGCGATCTCGGTAGTCATTCATTATACTCTAGACGTTGTAGAATTAATCTTTGCCCTGAACGTTTACCTCTTTTTTTAACCGACATCAAAAAGGTAGTTTTCAATGCGACTTTTATTGTAATGTGCGATATCGCAAATCATCATCGAATTTTTACAGACTTTGATTTATTATTCTGATAATTGATAAAGGTTTTCTGAGTTATTTTCTTCATGTATTTTTTTATAACTCTGGACAATTCAGACAGCGCCATCTAATTCCAAGGTAAGCAGTGTTTGTGTTCTAGACAACTGATATAATAATTACATACAATTTTTTTTTTGACAATATACATAGAAAATATCATCAATACAAACTCGTAAATCATAATTATCGTGCGGGGAATCTATTTTGTACCCTTTTTTACAATAGCCGCGCGAACGGAGTATGATATTTCACACACTTATAGTTCACATGGAGAAGAAGTGTATAATGCAAATGTATTTTTTAATAATGTATACAAAATACATTAAAATTAAAATACATTACACGAACTATCATGTATTTGACACAGACGTTAATTCTACTTACTTTACTACTTTTATTACTAGACTAGCTTTTGCCCGCTGCTTCGCTCGCGTTTATTTATCCCCTTAGGGGTGGAATTTATCAAAATCCTTTTTAGGGGATGCCTACTTTATAGTAGTTATATGCATGCAAAGTCTCAGCCCGATCGGTTTAAAATTGACAAAGTTTCATGTAAATATAAATATATAATTAAAATAGTGACTGGTCGTTAATTTATCCAATCATTAGTTCAATTTCATTAATTTGAAAGGGTCGTTTTAAATAAGGAATGCAGAATGCTAATATATTTTTTAATAATGCATAAAACTACATTAAATCAATAAAAAAACATACACACACTACTATGTATTTGACACACACACATTATACTCTTTGACAAAAAAACCTTAATCATCATTAAGATTCCATTGTCAAAGACTATACTTGAAATAAACTCAAACAACCTTTAAATCTAATTAACTATGGTCGAAATTCGATCACTACGCGACTACTAATTTAAAAAAAAATTATAATTAAAATAGTGACCCATTAATTTCATTAATTTGTTCAATCATTCGTTCAATTCCATTAATTTGAATAGGTGAACCATTAAATTCACAGCGGCATCCTGATTTTACGCGGACACAAAGTAATTACTACTTGCTCACTCATTATGTTGAATGAAAGAGCTTTGTTTTCGTATTTATCACATAATTAATGTTTCCCAGTTAATTATAAATATCATTTCATTTTTTTATATGTAACTGGCGACCGGAATTGAAGTTGTTGTTTTGGTGAAAATATTTTTTATTAGTTCATTTATTTTACTTTAAAAGTATTAATTATTTTAAAATAATCACCCACTATAATTGAGGAAGCTCAATTATATCCCAAACTAAGCAGAGCTTGTACTATAAATATAAAATAACTGATAGCAACAAAGTAATAATAATATAAACTCAAATGCATTTGAAATAAATAGCCCTGGATTATTAACAGAAAGCTATCTAGTCCCACGGTAAGCCAGAGCTTGTGTTATGGCTACGAGATAACTGATATAAATACTTAGATTTTTATTAAATAACATACATAGAAAACACCCAGGTTCCAGACCGATACAAACAATCATACTCATGAATATAAATGTTTGCACCGAGCGCGGATTCGAACTCGCGACCATCAGAATTAAAGCGGTGTGCTAAACCGCTAGACCACCGTGACCGTCAATAAGGTAGAGTTATCTATGCAGCCGCCTTTGTACAGTCTTACCTAGTAAAAACATCATCACACTGTAAATAGATTTTTATTTATAACTTATTCCGTACACAGCCAAGTAATTCCATCAAAAGAACAAATATAACTCTTTAATGTTACATGAGGGAATTGTTCAGTATTCTGAAAGTGTGTTATTAGATCCCCGAAATGTTTTATATGATTACGTGACAGCTTTTTAGCCTTGAAGTTTTATATATGTACTTAAGTAACTACAAAATTTATGAGTAAAATAAAGGTATACCAAAATAACATGGAAATAAGAATCTTAAACATCAAACTTAGAGAGAAAGCCAAATTCACTAATATAAGAGAAAAAACAATATAAAAAAACATACAGTCAGAACAATCAAGAAACTGAAATGACCCTTTCATTTCAGTTTCTTCATTGATTGACAGAACAAGCAATTAGAAGTAAGTAAGGGATATGGACTTAGGATGTCTTAGAGTAGGGAAAAGAACGAAAAAGAAACGACGGCGCAAAGGAGAGAGGAGAGAAAAAGAGGTGGGCGGCTGGACCAACATGGAGAAGGAAGGCGTTCAACAGAGGAACATGGATTCTATTGGAGGAGGCCTATGTCTTAGGACAAACTGACGAAACTAGGCAGTGTAATAATAATAACCAAAACCAACATTTACTCTACCATCAATAGAAAGGTTTTAAATAAAAAAATAATTAAAATAAATAAACTAAAAACAAAACAAAATTTATTTTCAAGACTGTAATCCCAGATGAAACAGACAGAAGCATTCTTAACTGGACCTTGTTGTTTTTTTATAGCATAGGGGACAAATGAGCTTGCAGAACACCTGATGGTAAATGATTACCGCCGCCCATGAGCACCCGCAACACCAGGGGAATTGAAAGTGCATTGCTAGCCTTTTAAGAAGGAATAAGCTCATTTCGTAGTAAACTCAATACTACTTACAGGCCCATATTTTATTATATTTTACCCCATATTTTGGGCTATATTTGAATCTAAGAGGCAGGTAACGAGTCTGCCGGTGTCTCTATGTTTAATTTGGTTTCGTATAAATGTTTCCATCACCGGAGAGTTAGTCAGAAATATAAAACGAAGCATGGTTTTTTGATTTCACTAAAATTTGAACTCACGACCTTTGTAGTTCTATAAGAATGGTTGTGAATGAATCTGTAATTAACACACGATAAATGTGAACGTGTCTGTCTGTATGAATCAGTTTGTTTATATGCCCGTTTGTTACATTTGTCCTACTAAACGCCTGAATGGTTCTTATTGAAATTTGACATCAAGAACATCACATAAAATATCTTAATTTTAATAATATTATACCTAAACAAGAAAGTTGATTAATATGGATATTTGTTATTCTTTCACGCAAAAACTACTGAACGGATTTTAACGGAAACTTTACAATATTATAGCTTATACATCAGAATAATTTCACACATAAATTTCAAGCGAGTGAAACCGCGAGCACAGCTAGTATACCATAAGATAACTATTTATGTAGTACTGTCCTATGCTAATACTGACATTTGTCTAAAAACCATATGAAGTCGCGGGTTAATAGCTAGCAAATGAATAAATACGAAAGTGTAAAATAGCATGTCGTTATATTAATTCCCGCTATGAACCTTATACCTCGTAATATAGCTTCGTATCGTACAATAGGGCAAGCACACCGGGGGGTCGACCCAATAATATACCACAACTAAATGTACGGGTTTATCTTTAAAAAAATGAACAGTGTAGAACAATGAACGTACTTTTGTGGGAACCCGCCTGTTTTGGAATGAATTTCTTTGTGTGCGCGCGTAGGTGTTGATTTATGAGTTTTTTTATAGTATTTCCAAGCTTGGTCAAGGCTTTCGGGAGTATTAGGTTTAGCTTAGAAGCAATATTTATTTTATACTTCTCACTTTTTGCTGCTAAGATTAGATAGATAGTACAGGCTTGTATTTGTATTATACGTTACATTCAAACACTAGCTGTGAATGTGACTTTGTCTTCTTGAGACAATTTTTAAAAATATTTAATTACAAAAAAAGGCAAAGAAAAATGTTTCATCATTCTAGCTTCAAAAATGACGAATTTTCATACCTTGTTTTATTTTACCCCCTTAAGGATACAATTTTTACATACTATTATTTATATTTAATCAATAGCCTAAAAATAAGTTTCAAGCTTCTAGTTTTCAAAATGAGGATACCTCCATACAACCTTTTATCTCTCCTTTCAACCCCTTTTTTCTTTAAATAAGATTTAATTAACGCCTTAAAATTTAATTTCAAAATAAAAAAATGTTAAATCTATTAAAAATCAATCTTTTTTTTTCTTTTTTTTTTCAAAAAAAGTAGCGTATGTCCTTTCTTAGGGTCTAGACTATCTGTGTACCAAATTTCATTTCAATCGGTTTAGTAGTTTTGGCGTTAAAGCGAGGCAGACAGCGTTACTTTCGCATTTATAAAATTAAAGTAAGGCCAGGTAGGACGGATATCTATCGATATAAAATTTCAATATCAGTACCAATATCTAATATACAGTACATTTACAGTTACGAATAAATATACCTTGAAACCGATATTTCCCTTTCCAATTTCGTCAACCCTCGAAGCGGAGAGGATAGTTTTATTTGGATTTTCTCAGTAAAGTTTATTTTGTGTTCATTTCCAATAATACGACTGATTGTAATTAAAGTGCGTATCCAATTTGTCGGGTACGGATATTGGGTATCGGATACGGATACTTAATCTCTTTTTAATTAGGTTTGCGTGACGGAATTATTATTGGCCCGTCGGCTACTCACTAGTAGAACATAATTATTTGTTTCTCGATTACCTAGTAATGATAAACAAACCGACGCCCGATGTAATGATAAATGTTGACTATAAGACAAATTATGTATCGCGACCATAAGTTATATCTTAGGAGTATATGTATATAAAATTCTCGTGTCAAAATATTAGTTAAAAGACTTCTCCGAAACGGCTTGACCGGTTTTTATGAAATTTTATATGCATATTCAGTAGGTCAGAGAATCGGCCACTATCTATTTCATGCTCCTAAGTGATAAGATAAGTTAAAAATTTTTTTTATTACAAAAAACTACAATTTTTTTATTTTTTTTATAATATAGCATCATAATACATACAACCCTAAATTTTCACCCTTCTACTATGAACTCTAGAAACAACTCTAAAACTTCTCACAAATATATTTGTGTTGATATGGATGTTTAGTATGTATATTATTTACTTACAAAATGTATAACAATCTAGATCGTGGTAGAGTACACCACGACATCTAGTCCAGGGATATTATTGTTAAGTGCAATTATATTAATGTTTTACAGTGTACTACTGGCCCACTGTTTTCACCTACATGCTGAAGCTTCACTTAAATTAGCCTAATATATACTCTATGTCACATTGGAATAACGTATCATTTCAAACAGTATAATAATTTCTCAAATCGATACAGTAGTTCCAAAGTTTACCTCTTAACAAAATCTGCTTTCTCGCTTTTTAACATTATTATAGACTTGATACATATTAAAAAAGGACTATAAGTGCAGTGTTTTTATCTTTTCCTAATCTTAAAAAGAACAAATACAAAAAGAAAATTTCAGATCAAACGAAAATCCACCTGTCAGTCCAGTCAACGTCGTGGAAATGTAAAAAACTCTCATTGCCACTTGGAGGAGGTTGCATTCACTTTGGGGAGAGAGAGGAAAACATCAGCCACTGTGTCGGCTCTTCATAAGATTACTCGCCAAGATATCTCGGCCGAAGAAAGGAATAAGGAGGTTTCTATTTAAAATTACAACGCGAAGATAATGCTACGACACAGAGTAGACATCACGTAGACACGGCAATTGATTGATTTTTGTGTAACTGCATCTGCAACCGAAGTTGCTGGCGAACCTGATGGACTGTCTCATATATACAGGAACAAGATCACATATATCTTTATGCAGTAACATCTTAAGAAGTAAGCATTACTTTCAATTTGTTAACGATGTTTTCATCAACGGAGAGTGAGTATAAATAAAATTTAACACATATCTACAATTTTTGGACCTTTCCAGATTAGATTAGACTGACGTAATGAAGATGATGATAATAATTTCATAATAGAGTTAATTAAACATTCCAGATTAGACTGTTTCAAATATAAGTAAATAAATAACCCTGAACAATTCATACAGCACCGTCTAGTCCCGAGTTAAGCAGTGCTTGTTTTATGGCTACTAGACTACTGATATAAACAAATAGATGCATTTTATTGTAAATACAGACATAATATATGTGACAATAATTACAAAGTATATCATCTGTAGGTCATTGCAATGCTTACCGTCAACTTCAGAATCAAACTTACATTGCATTATTAACATTGTCTTCTCTGCATTTTTATTCATTGGCAAAAAAGGGCCAATTTCATTCGAGAGCATTTACGTTGGAAAAAAGGAAATTCCCGCAACGGAAAAGACAGTTTTATATGTCGCAGTTGCTTAGAACCAAGCTTTTGTGGTGATTGTTACGTTTTTATTTACGGCCGACCGTTTGATAATTGCGGATAAAAACCGTTTTAACAAATATATAAAAAAAATTCAAATCTGTATAAGGAAACAATGTGAAAAAGATTATAAAGAAGTGTAAAAGGAAGTTTAGAAAGGTCAAATAAATGGGTCAAAGCAAGATATAAATGTTTCACAAGTTTCGTTCATATATATATATTTATATATATGTAACAGTCTATACATGTATATCTACCTACAATCAATATGTTTTAAACAAGCTTTGAATCTACTTCATTCATTACGAGTTGCGTTACATAGGTATATAAATATATAATTAATTAGGTAAGACTTATTTAAATTCAATTGAAAAATCTGTATTTATCAGTGTATATATATTTATTTTATTGTAAACTACCTACTCGCCCGGCTTTGCCTGCGCGTACATGTAATATACATATAAACCTTCCTCTTGAATCACTCTATTTATTAAAAAACCGCTTTAAAATCCGTTGCGTAGTTTTAAAGATTTAAGCGTACATAGGGACGGACAGACAGCGATAGCGACTTACTGTGTAACGATTTTTAAAGAAGGAAAACTTTACATAAATGTGCTAAAGAAAGGACGGCCTTATCATTACAAGCAATCTCTTACAGACAACCCAAGATACAAGATAGAAACTTTAAGTAAAGAGAAGGATGTGCTGCACTACAGATAAAATAGTAGTATAAGTAGATTTTTTTTAATGAATATTAAATAAATACATAATTTAGTAAGTTAGCCTTTATGTAAATGTAATTCTTCACATGTGTTTTAAATTATTTCCGGTGACAAATTAAAATTGTTTATTACCAATTATCAGATAATTCAACATATAGGTATTAAACTTAAAAAATATGTTTTAATACTTCATAATACTCTTACAGAGACGTGAATATTAAATATATAAAGCGTGGAATTAATACTAATGCTTATAATTAAGAAAATTGCTGAAAACCCCGCCTTGTTCGGAAAGTTGCAAAATATTTAAGCTTGTATTTGCAAAAGTTATTTTGAACTCCTTTAGAATGGTATTAACTGGGTTGGCTAGGTGAAATTCCTGAAAAGTTCGCAATTTAAAGGCTGTAGCCACTCTAGTTTGTACAATAGATAAGTTTTTACAGTTAGAAACTGAAATAATCCTAACTAATATCTGACTAACGAATAAATAAATAACTAGCCAATTGACACAGCGCTATCTAGTTACACGGTAAGCAAAACATGTTTAATGGGCACTAGACAACTGATATAATTACTTAGATGTTTTAAATATAAATACAGTTTTTGTAAATACTTATACAACATATGAAGATGACATAGAAATATATGATATATAGAAAAAAACCAAACCGATGTTGTATCGGTCTGGTTTTTTTCTATATATCATTCTCATGAATACAATTGTGCGAGGAATCGAACCCGCGACCGTCGGAAGTAAAACGATGTGCTAAAGTTAAAATATATAATTCTAAATTAAATAAATAATAACAACACATACCTGAAAAGATGTTTTCACGTCCAATTTATATTCAACTAATTGGATGTTAAATTTTCCGTATAATTATCTTATATGTTCTCTTCTTAATAAGCGTAGAGTAAGAAAATTGGATAATTATACCTCCTCGTGTCTATTTTTGGAATTTTTGCGGAAGCCATAAAAAAATCTATTTGTATACCGAGTGAGCCACGGGATTTTTACCGTAAATGTAACTTTTTAAATTAATAAACGGTATTTTAGTTGTGAACTGTGTAATTATATCTCTTCACGTTTATACGAATCTCATTAAAAACATTTGCTAAATAGATGATTTTCTACTTCCTTATTTATTAGGATAAACAAATATTAATGCGATTTACATATTTACGTTTAGATTTTTAAAATTCTGTGTGAGTACCTCAGTCATACCTACTTCAGCCGGCAAGAAGCTTGTTGTGTTTCGGTTGTAGGCTACATATTAGGCACTGAAATAACAGTATAAGATTCACGATATCTTAGTTCTCTGTAATCGATCCCCGTCAAGTTCAAACGGGGATCGAAATTACGACGGTCAGAGCCTAGGTTCGAGCCACTAGCGGTGCTTTTAGACTAAAATCGTATCCATCAGGCGGGAGTTTGGCCTTCAGCCGTTCTATAAGTCCTTCCGCGGGTTTGGTCATCTGCACTCGCTATAGTCCGGTGAAGCTGTAAAGGCCAGCTCCGGCCCAGCAATAGAGTAGTCCGAAAAAATGTTCTCTGGAATGGCAACGCATGAGTATTGATGTCACATGATAACGTGATATATATATATGTGTGTGTACATATATATATATACGTGGTGGTGCCCGCCACTTCGTGACTATGTAAGTTTTCTGTAGTCATTTATTGCTGATCAAATGACAATAATAAAAATTTGTAAAGATAATATCTTTTACTCTTTCATGATAAACGTACTGACTACGGAATGATTGAAATTTAAATTGGGTATTAAGATAAATCCTATTCTAGCTTAGCAGCATCATCAGCCCACTGCAGTCCACTGCTGGACATAGGCCTCTCCCATGGTACGATTTTCAGCCCATATTACTGATTTGAGCTTAGCATATATTACTCATTTAATGCAAGTACCGTCGCGGGATATAGCGAGATATATGTGAAAGTTTGTTTATAAAAACGTTTCCATATTAATAACTTAAAAAAAATGGATAATTATTACAAGTACATACAAGAACGTAACTTTTGTTATTGAGAAGGACACAGCCTATTTTTCTTTTCGGTTAATTATGCAAACAAACTCGCGGGAAAAAGCTAGTCATGCATAAAAATACTTCTCGTTTGTAAAAACAATTGAACGTTAGAAAATCTTTTTTACCATTGTAATGGCGCTACGCGTATTTCCCATTAAAAGAAAGAGTAGTGAAATTCTTGTTTCGCCCAATTAAGCCCAAACTCGTAACCCTAACATTCTCGAATCCACAAGTGAATTTCCTTGTACGCATATAGGTTCGAGGATTGTAAAAAATGTCAGCCGCAGGATATATATTGATACGACTTTAATCCAAACAGGGTAGGCAGAGGCATTATCAACTGTCTACATTGTGGAGAACGCAATATTTGACTTGGAGTGGAAGGGAATTGTTAGTAATATAGAGTAATTGATTCATTACCAGCAATGTACCATGTCAGGTTGACCTCAACGCGGTTCCTGAACCATAGTGATAAATTCATGGTGAATTTGCCACGATGGGCAAAGTGACCTGACCTCATGCTCATCTTATCATCCTCGACTAGTGCCGCTGCGAATACCGTTAGTCCAGGCGGGTGCACCATACCATTCTCACCCATAAAAAAACATTTGACTTGACCACAAAAAGATTTGCGTGTAACGTAGCCAGAAATGAGGTTACCTAGTTACATCTCTCGGATTAATCCGGTTTATTTTAATGTATCGTCTTTCTTCATTAATAGAAAGTTAATTGTTTGTTTTTGGTGTCGTCCTGATTTGGTCTTCATGACCTTTGTGATTTACAAGCTGTGGTTGTAAACCACCAAACCACAACACTAATCTACCGAAATAACAACAGCACTGTATGGGAATACTCTAATGCAATACAGAAAAAAAGAAAATCAGTAGCAAAATGTTCGGACGGACCAAATAATAATACATATATCTCCTTGGACAATTCACACAGTGTCATCTATTCCCAACTTACGCTGAGCTTGTTTTATGTGTACTAGACTACTGATATAAATACATAGATACTATTTTTTTTTGTCAATACATACATAATTTATATAAAAACACCCAGACCGATACAAACAAATGATTGTTCGATTTCATTGTATGATCATGTTTGTACCGTGCGAGGAATCGAACACTCGACCGTCGGACGTAAAGCGGTGTGCTAATCCACTAGACCACCGTGGCCATCAAACCAAAGCATGCAATATGTGGAAAGTCAAGGCATGAGTGGTATACCGTGATGTTCAATGCTCGTATACATAGGTCATGTTTACTGCATCAACTGGGCCGTTAGATTATTTACCATTTGAATTACAAAAAAGTGTAGTAAGAAGTTATTTACCTTTCAATGACCTGTTGACCAATTTGTCAGTTCAGTTAAGATAAAAAGAACGGTAGGAACTAACAAATATATATGTTAAGGGCGACGTCCGCCTACTTTTATCTTGGGCGGAAAAATATGGTCGCAGTAAGTCAGGCGAGGCTGGCCTGCGCAGACGAAACAAAGGACGTACATTTTGTTTCATCAGTATAATGGATCACAAATAGGTCTCTTTACTGCCTGTTTTATTGCCTAAATATTTCTGCTTCTAAACAGCTATGAATTGTCCGTTCAACTATAGGTATAGTATAGGAAATATTTAATCGAATTAGGTGTTATTTCACGGAAGTCCTTTTCACTACTTAATCATCGTCATCATCTTAGCCCGGAAGACGTCCACTGCTGAACAAATGCCTCGCCCAAAGATCTCCACGACGATCACTACTTAATGCATTTATATTATTTTGTTTCTGTGTAGACCAGAAATATTCAGTGTGGAAACTTGACTACCGTTGTTTGTCAATAACGTGGGCTAATAACCACATTACTAGCAATGTACTATGTCAGATTGACCTCCACGTGGTTCCCCCTGGAAACCATTGTAACAAACCCATGGTGAATTTACCACGATGGGCTAACTGACCTGACCTCATACTCATCTTATCATCCTCCACTGGTGCCCCGCCAGCGTAAACCGTTAGCGCAAGAGAGTGCACCATTTCATTATCATCCATATGAAAAAAAAACTTGAATACAGTTACGACCTTCTCCAATGGCGATCAAATTCGCTCGCCTTTGATCAGGATGAGAATTTTTTTAATCGGCATTAGAGAAGGTCGTAACGGTAGTCAAGTTTCTAAACTAAATATTTGTGGTCTATCACATGCTAATTGTAGTGGAATTAAACAAAATAAAATCAATTACGTAGTATAAGTGTAGAGTTGAGACAACGAATGTCCATTATAAATACTAGTGCGTATGTATACTAGATGTTACACCCGACTTCGTCTCTCTTTTTTTAATATAAAGTATAACTTTTGTTCTCGTGACACAATATATAAAACATACCATTACGACTATTATCATGGATGGGGTAGTAAGAGTAATTGTCAATTATGAAGGTCACGGTGAACACAACATTTGACATGCCCACAGGTCTGGGCTGGGCATATTAGAATCAATGAATTTGCGTTAAAGACAGCTATTGATAAACATAAATTATTTTTAATAATTTTGGTTTTTGTAAGAGCAGCATTTAAACGCTTCTAATTGAACTTTTTAGTTTTTTATATGATAAAGTGAGATAGATAACATATTTATGGGTTTGAATAAATTCTTGTATTTTTTTACACCAATCTGTTGTAACTCCATTTCATTCCCATACATATTATTTTGTACATAGTTCCTTTCGAGGCGAATATTTCACGAGCTGAATTTTAAAAGCCACTCTGGCCTTTAATATTAAAAGTTGAAAAAATATTTCTGTCGGTATTTCTGTTTCATACATCTATATTTTAATAATACCTGTATACATTATTGTATTTTATCTACAAAGCCTGCCTTTTCCAAATTATATCTATAAAATTTGTAATGTACTTTAACAATAAGTTCTATTTTTCTCCTCTACATTTTTTTGTTAATATCAGCAAAATTTACAAATAAAAACAAATAATTTTAAATCTTCCATATACTCACAAAAATATGGATAAAAAAAATTATAAAATATATTTTTTTATCTAGTAATCACAAACAGTACGCCAAGTTACACAGTTTGAGAAAACAACAAAACTTGTGCGATGTAAATTGTCTACTTCATTTTCATCGCTTCCCATCCGATCGAGATGCTTCACTTTATAATTTCCCGTCTGACATTTTCTTTTTACTCACAAAACGTTTTAACTTTCTAAAACACATACAGGAAAACGATCACTTTAATGTGAAAAGATAAAAAAGGTATTTTCATATTAGTATTTTTAATATAAAATATTATATTAAATTTTACGGTTTAATTCAATATTGTATTTCTATTTAATATACACATTAATGCGGGAGAATGTACTAATGTAGTAGATGTCTAATAGTAATACAGGACGTTATAACTTTTTCTCCCCCTTTTTCAACCCTATGTTTATAAAAGTTAGTATAAACGCCAATAGTTAGACAGTTTGACAAAACAACAAAAGTTGTGCGATGTAAACTGTCTACTTTATTTTCGTCGCTTCCCTTCCGGTCGTGTTGCTTCACTTTATGTTAGCTTCACGGTACATTGAATTTTGATTTGAAAACGCAACATTTGTGCGTTACCCCATTTTTCATGTCGGCGCGCGAACAGATAAAGAGAAATATTGGTATACTTTCTGTGTCCGGCTTTATATCCGATTTTGCTAGTGAATGGAAATATATTTTCAATTTTATATTTTTTTTAAATGGAAATTTAAAAAAATGGTATTTTTAATAATCACCCCTTTCAACCCCTTCAACCCTTTTTTCGTCTTAAAAAGAAGCCTATGTCCTTTCTCAGGATCTAGACTATCTGTACAATAAATTTCATTTGAATCGTTTCAGTAGTTTTGGCGTGAAAGTTAGACAGACAGACAGACAGAGTTACTTTCGCATTTATAATATTAGTAGGGATTAATTAATTGCATTTCCATTATTATCCTTAGTCCTCTTCTTCCACTGATCCCTATCCGACCTCATATCTAAGCTTTTACTTTCCTTTCTAATGTACATATGGCTAACTTAACACGTGAACAAATGTTATTTTAAATAAATACACAGCAACAAGTAGGAGGCGAGCGATAACAAATATAGAAACACCACTACGCATTCATTCTTTGTGCAATCCGATAATATTGTCAGCACTATTAATGTTGAGTTTTTTTTTCTACGAAAACATTATTATAATTTACAAACTCTTGAATTTCATAATATGTTTATTTATAGAGAATGTGTTTTATGCGACATTTAAAACTTTTTTTCATTTAGATTTAGAACAGACTCTAGCGATTTGTTGTAAAACCATAATCTACACCCTGCTACCAAAACACACCTTATAATGCTAGCTGCTTGGTGGGTGAAATAGATTAGACTGAGGTACCGACGACTGACTAAGAGACAACTTTTTACAAGCTACCCTTGGTAATACATACATAATTGGTATTCAAGGACCTATAGTAACATTGGTCTTCGCGAGAATACATGGCGATTCTCGAAAATCTTGAGAATCCTCATCGAAATATTAAATTATCGATGTTTCGAGCGTGCCCGTTATATTATTCGTAGAATTGGGTAATTTATCGTCGAGACAAAGAACATTTTGCCCAAACTAAAGGCTAAACTCGAAATAATAATGTCTAGAAACTTATACCACTTCGTTGAAAAATACTTTCAGTTTCAGCAAGGGTCTGCGTAGACGATAATAATATAAATTTTGTACATTTATTTATTTAAGGACGATCCAGAATATATTTATTAGAATTGTATAATGAAATCAAAACTACGAATTAGCATGTTCATCGAAATGTAGAATACAGTAAGTAATATAAAATTTAAGCATTACATTTATTTAGAAAATTAGATATTATAGAATATAGATTTAATCTATTTTTTTTTATACTATGATGGCGGCAATCAAGCATACGGCCCATGCGATGGTAAATGGTTACCGCAGCCTATGAACGACTGAAACACCAGGGGTATCACATGCGCGTTGCTTATAATTGATAAAAAACCCTTTCTCCCCCCATCCTAGAATTTTTTAAGTATTTTTCCCGACATCCCCTCGCTCCCCCCCCCGTCGATTGAAAATTCTGACGATATTTTTGAAAAATGCTTAATCGATAAAAACTAAAACCATATAAATGAATTATTAACACTTTATTTATTACTTACAATTATCAAATAAAATTAATTTACTATTATCGTAACCTACTATAGTAATGTTTACACATTATAGTGGCATACATGTATATTATTACGACTATTGTTATAAAAACTTAAAATAAACTTCCTACGTAACTTTCACTTATATAAAAACAAAATAAAGAATTCATCCTGGATAATTACCACAGGGCCATCTAGTCCTACGGTAAGTAGAGCTTTTATGTTGTGGATATTAGATAACTGACATAAATACTTAGATATTTTTTATTTTATAACTACATACATTGTACAGAGAAAACACCCAGACGAATACAAACAATCATACACATGAATACAAATGTTTGCACCATGCGAAGAGTCGAACCTGTTAAACCGCTACACCACTGAGGACCTCAAATATACATAATAGAATTAAAACTTTAAACTAAAAACACAATTATCATTCGGTGGAACGACCATAGATACCAAAAAGAGCCTGAAATCTTTTAGTAGTCTGCGCAGGCCTTAACACAAGTTCAATCAAAGAATCTCCTGAAGATTGATTCGCCTTGACTAGAGGGGTAAGAATACATCCCTGCTAATTAATTATTGTCACGAAGCCCGAGTTATTCTATTAGGACAATTAATAGGGAAATTGAGTTTCGTGTTACGTCTACCTATAGGCATTTTAATTGGACTCAAAGTGGAGTTTTTATTAGACTTAAAATTAACTGAAGCATGAGGATCTTGTGTCGTCTTTTGAACACCCTAAATTTTGGCCAAGGGGTGTATCTGATAGGAAATATTGCTAGAATTGAGCCCTTAGCGACTATTACTAACAATCCCTTCCCCCAATAGTTACTACTTTCCATTAGGTGAGATATTTATTTATTTTTGAATCGTTCTTCAGTAATATTATACAAATGGTTGTGTACAATATTACGTAAGGGTTTTGACATTCACAGAAGCATAAGCTCTGTTGCTAATATCGACGCCATTCTACGAGTTTATGTAATTCCATTTTTTCTTACCTCTAGACCATTTACACAACTCGATCTGGTCATACACCCATGTTTGTACCGTGTGAGGTATCGAAAATAATAAAATAAAATTGTAGTGTCTGTTTGTAATATTGAAATAACCGTTTTTCACTAAATGCATATGAATATAAATACGGTACATACACTAAAATAACATTTTTACAATTTTTGTCTGTCTGTCTGTTTGTTCCGGCTAATCTCTGAAATGGCTGGACGAATTTTGACGGGACCTTTTTTGACAGCTGATGAAATAAGCGATAACTTAGGCTACTTTTAGTTCAGAAAAGTAAAGTTAAATTCCACGCGGACGAAGGTGCGTGTTTTGAACACTATTTATCTAGTCGTAAATAAAGCAACATCCCTAGACTACGGAGACTGCCCAGATGTGACATATATATATGTATATTGAAAATCTAAGACGACGGATGTCATATATATGTTAGACGTGTCAGTCATAACATATTTGAAGAGTTACAATATTATATCGTTAAAATTAGAATATTCGTATACAGATAAAGGAAATTGAGTAGGTGAGTGAGTAGGTACTATACTTTACGATATTAGATTATATGTATATACTATATTATGTCATTGACTGAGATTTTCAATGATTTTTTTATACTTCCCGTAAATCAGGGCACACTTGACAGTTTTCGATATATCCTTACTCTTCAACACTTTCACACCAATGGCAATTGCAGTAGGTGGGACAGGGACAACTGATACCCATGGTGTTGGCGTGGGTGAAGCTGCGGTGTCCATACTTTGTAATTCAATACCCGTGTGTGAGCAAACGGGTGTCAGTGTAGGGATGTACTGTTGTTATCGATTAACTATTGATTTATCGAATTCAATTGATTGATGATTTTTAATAGATAGGTAATAATCAATCAGTAGTTTGTACAAATAAAAATAAAATAAAATGTAAGTTTTTACTTATGATCTACTTGTTAGTATTACAATTTCAATTATGCTATTTGTGGATACAGACCCTTTTCTTTTCTTTGGGTGAAGGCCTCCTCCATCTTTTTTCAATATTCTCTGTTTTTGCCTGTAGTTAACGAGTCTTTTCCTATATAGTATAGAATAAAATAGAATAGAAAAGAATAACATTTATTACATCACACATCTCAACACAATAAAAACGATGCCGACAGTTGCATATAAATTATTATATAAGATAAACGTAAATAAAAATCAATTCATTAAATTAGAGATGAAATCATTATATACAAAAAAAAATATAGTCCACAATATAATCAGCCCACCGTCTTATTGGTCTTTCTACTTTACTATGTGTTTTTCTGATGTATAAGTTACATCACTGTAAAGTTTCAACAAAATCCATTGAGTAGTTTTTGCGTGAAAGAGTAACAAACATCTATGCATATTCACAAACTTTCTCACCATCTACCACCACTGATTGCTAGCGCAGGTGGGTGCACCACCACCACAGGAACAGGACATTGTTGACTACATACGGACCAGTAGTAACCAGACATTGAGGGTGACGCAGCTGGCGTCCAGTCACAACGCTAGTTTCAAGGTGTTTGTGGCCCGAGTAACAACATACTGACCACATTCAAGAAGGAGGAGTACTGGCCGATTGGTGTGGGGTATCAAGCTACTATAACAGATTGCCGTCTTCAGTGCTATGACCAAACAGACAATTTATATTTTATATTAATTCTAAAATCATTCATATTTATATTAGTCTGTATTGTATTTCTAATATGGGCCATTAGTAGCCTGAATTATATAATTAAATGAAAAAAAAAAATACATTTATCGATTAAAAAAGAAGTAAACTTACTAAGACTCTGTTTAAGGTACACAGTTTAAATTTAATTGGACTATTCCATTGATTTAAAATCATGTAGGGTCGTAACTGGCACATACTTACAACGAATACATACTTAAACGCTAACGACCACCCACAGACAATAAAGTATGATTTATGGTACCATTTAGAACATAACGGCGATTCACAAAGTTTACAATCCTTTCGTTGGTTTTAGATTTATTAATAAAAACAGGGAAAGTATAACCTAGTTATTCTCTGTAGACATTTTTTAATCGAAGCTTTATGTAGCTTTTCTAAAGGTCACTAAATCTACTAGAAATTAGAATTCTAGGAGATTCCTGGTAGATTTACTAATAAGTATTATAAAGAAAAACATTTGGAGAGTACTTTTTTTTTTATTTATAATCTTCTCGTGGTTTTATCTAAAAGCACATTATAACGTGAGAATTGATAAATTAATTCATAAAATGGTAGATGGTATAGAGAAAATATTAATAAAATAATTTATTTATTTCTTTAGACACTGTTTCTCTAGCCTATATATTAACCTATATTTAACAATATATTGTGTCAAAATTCCATCATTATTGCGAAAATATATAAATGGACAATTTTCGCCTCGTTACAACTTTACCTTTTATAATATGTAAAGATATTAAAGGTAAATAAGAAGAAGAAACGGAAAAATATATGTTCATCTAAAGATACCCAAAATGCTCTTATTTATAATTACAATAATTTACGAGTACACCTACATAGAAATATTACAACGATGTTCTAAATTCTTGACTTAAATATATAATAATTATATTAATAATATTTACAGGCGAAATTACCGTCAAATTCTTGTTTCCTTTCAGGAACGGTACTTTAAAATACCTTCACTGAATTACATTATCTGTTAACATAGTATGGGCATAATAGGTATTCAGAAAATCGGAAATACAAAATCTCAGTTTAATTTACCTAAAATGTTGAATAAAGGAGCTGTTAATGATTTTAATATCAACCTGAATTGGATGTTTTTATAATAAATAATGACTAATATAGTAAACGCGGAAGTTTAGAAGTATGGATGGATGGATGTTATTCTTTCACAAAAAATTACTGAATGGATTTTAATGAAACTTTACAATGATATAGCTTATGCATCAGAACAACACATAAGCTATAAATTTTCCGTCGATATAACCTCAGACACAGTTAAAAATATTATTATTTAAAGACAAAAAATTATATAGTACCAACATATTGTAAAACTGTAAATGTAATCTGAGATCCATGATGGGTTTAAAATAATATAATTCATAGTTAAGTAGTGATAAGTTGTCCAATTGTAATATCTAATTATAATCTGTAATAAATAAATAAAAGATGTTCTTGATTGTTCTTCAAACGATTAAGAGGGATACGGGATTGAAGGGCCCATTGCTAGCAAAATATCATGTCAGGTTGAAACCACGCCCATCCCAAGTAGAAACACTATACAAAAATTATCAATTAAACAAAAAAAGCAATATTTACAGTTATAATTAACAAGCATTGATGCAAATATATATTCAATTTTGCACACAATTTCTTAAAGAAACTTAGGAATTCATGATATCGGTAATGTTTATTGATAGATTTCAACCTGACGTCCCAACACTACGGTCCCGTTAATTCGGGTCTCACTTTGTGACATCTCAATTGACAACAACATGACGCATGTGCTATTTAATGGTGCTTTCATGTGTATTCAATTATGGATGTTATATATCAGTGTACGCTCGTAATTAGACTAAAACGGTAACACAGTAGTAAGACATGTTCTAATTGTATCTAATAGACTATATACGAAACAAAGTCAAAAACAAAACAAAGACGTCTGAGTATTTTTTTTTAATATACAATAATGGAATGGTGTACCCGCCTGCGCTAACAGTATAAGCTGGCGAGCTACCAGTGAAGGATGATATGAGAATGAGATCAGGTCAGGTAATCAATCATTATGCAATCAGTTGGTTTTCAGAGCAAAGTGCGTGGATGTCTACCTAACATGGTACGAGTACATTGCTAGCAATTGGGTCCTAATCACCATTGCCAACAATGAGCCAATTGCTAAGGACCTTGTTCTATGTGTTTCCGTTGACGAGTGAGATATATAAGTAAAAACACAGGATAAGAAGGTACACCTCAGTCCTCTGGAATAGCAATGCTTGAATGCTATCACAGGTATCACAAACGTCGTCTATATGACGATTATTACTTATTATCATAGCTGATAATGAGTATTAACCGTATAGCAAACAAATTACAGCCTACCAGTACTTAAACTTGTTTGTTATTATAATTACAAAAATAAAGTCATAAAGTCATAAATATCATACTTCATCCAGATGATAAAAACCATCTTTTTATTACTAAGGTTTCTTAAGGACTGTATTATTAATATATTTTAATTTTAGTTGTAAGAGAAATTACGGTCGCTGAAGGTAAAGATATATATATTTCAAAAGTGACAAATAATAGAACAATAGAAAATGGATTTTAAATATATATAAAAAAATACAATAAAAGCCTAAAAAGGTCCGTGGTGCACACCATCGTCCCTAAGAATATCGTTCAATTCTTTTATCCCTGAAGGGCCTACGCAGCGAACTATAAAAAAAGTGCGAGCACAGTAGATCTATACAGGTCGCAGTGTTACAGGTCTAAGCAAAAGCCCAAACACATTAATAAAAACCAAGTTACAGCCGAAAAAACATTTTAAAAAAATTTCGTAGCAGACTCTATAGTTGTATCAATATAGAGTTGGGAAATACTTAATAGTACTTGGGTTTGCATTTACTGGATTATGTTCTTAGATTCATTGTCTAGTTAGTCAAAGACAGTATTCAAATCTTAGTTCTATTCAGACCCTCTGTATTCAGACAGATAATGAAACTGACGGCCTGACTGGCGGGATCTGGTGAGGCTTGATGCCTACAGACTACTATTACAGTTAGTAAAATGATATAGATTTTATTAACTACTACCTATGCCCACAGTTTCACCTGCGTGTTTATAGCTTATGTGTTATTCTGATGTATATTATGGTAAAGATTTATTAAAACCCATTCATCATTGTTGTTTGAAGAAATAACAAATTTACGTCCATCCATCCACACTGAAAATTCCAAGTTTATAATATTTATTTATTTCGGGGAACTTCATGTTATTAAGTAATAATTTGAATAATATCGTAATAAATTGCCTATATTGAGCATTTAACAATGTATGCTTAAATCTAAAACTACGCAACGGATTTTGAAGCGGTTTTTTAATAGATAGAGAGATTCAAGAGGAAGGTATATAACATACAAAATCGTATAAAAAAATATTTTCCCTTTTAGCTGGTACTGGTGTCACTTAAAGAAAAGTGTCAATTTTCCGACGTCAGCCAGTCAGTTAGTTTAGTAGATACTCATAAATAATTCAACGTCCGACCATTTTTATATAGATTCAAGATTGTGGAGAATTCTTCAACCTAAATATCAAAGGTTTTTTTTTATATTTTTATTGACAACTGTTCTTTATTATCCAGACATTAGCCCCGATTTGGTATGGATTTCATTTTATGTAATTATTATTATCAATTTTTTTAAATAAAATATAGCCTAATATAAACTCGCTGATACTGTATACAATAAATTAGTGAAGGAATTTTTGAAATCACTCAAGTATTTTTTGATATTAATAATTAAGCAAACTAATGTACTTAATTTGCCAGAAAAAAAAATTAAAGGTGTTATAAAATATTTTCAATAAGCTTATTATAAAATTTAAGAACTTATAAATGATAATAATGTTTTGGTAGAAAATATCTTACTTAAAATTCATAGCGCTGACAATGTTATCTGATTGAACAGAGATTAAGTGCGTAGCGGTTTCTATGTTGATTGTCGCATAATTGCTGTTAATTTAAATATAATTAAATCAATATTTATTTAAAAGAGCAACACACAAGTTTCTTGCTCATTCTTCTTGTGATGATTGATTGATTGTCTGAACTACTGAAGACACAAATAAAATCCTTATCTACGATACAAACTACTACGATAAAATAAATCATCATCATCATCGCAGCCCGGAAGACGTCCACTGCTGGACATAGGCCTCCCCCAAAGATCTCCATGATGATCGGTCCGGCGCTGCTCGCATCCAATAAATAAATTTAAAAAAATAGTAGATTAGATAATTACTTAGATATACCATTAGCCGCATGCTCATTAACCTCTACAAAAACTTTTTTTTAAAAGATCTATGAGTTATTTTCTATTATATTTTGAATGCCAGTTTTTAACGTCTAAATCCAGAGGTATAAAGAGAAATTGCTATCTAAAAAGATTGAAAGTAACAAATTACGTCTACTCAATAACTTTTGCAAGACTAACAAATCTGTTAGCAGATGTATTTACTGGTACTCTACTATGGATTCCGAAATATACTATTGTTTCGAAGTTCGAATACGGACAATGATTGGTTTCCGTTTGGCATCTACTACAGAACTCAGCAAGGAATACAAGCTTATTTGTTGTGAAGAAAATTGGCCAATTTTCAATGTTCCCAATAAATTAACAAAGATTATTAATATTGAATATCTTAATTAATATTATGAACTAGTTGAAGTTACTATTAAAGAAAACGAGAGCATGAAATTGGCAATAGGAACAAAGGTAGACTGTTAATCGTCATCTCAGTGTGAACCTCAGTCTCACCTATTTCAGCCGACAAGCAGCTTGCTTTTTAAGCAGTATTTCGTTTGTAAGGTCCAGATTAGTCAGTGGAATTATAGGATGAAAGACATGACATTTTAGTTCTCTAGATTGGTATCTCGGGTGTCAAATGATAACGTGATGTCCGGAGTGCTGTTCATGTATATAGGCGATAATTACCGCTTAACATCAGGTGGTTTTGTGTGTGTATTTTAGATCCATATTATCTAAAACAGTAGAATTTTAAATCATTTTCTACTTTTCCGTAAGTTTATTTCAAACATTGTCATTCATACAGATCTTGCTCTGAAAATAACAAACATAACACAAAAAGAACTAGCCAAATAGATGCGGCGGTTCGTATATAATGCCTACCTGCCTACATACATAGGACATATGATTATAATATATATATTGATAGATTAGAAAGTAAGTTTGTCACGCTTTCATGCCTTAACGGCTTAATCAATCATCATGAAATTTGACGTAAACCTAACATTTGGTAAGAAGAGGGAAACATTTTCATTCAACGGCATATATGCATATTTTTGTGGTAGTCTGTTTATTTTTCTTCGAGAATCTTGAACCTAATTATGACAAACTAGCTACCTTCATCGGATACTTCTGGATGGACAGAACTAAAGCATATATGTACTGTTTTTAAATCTTGCAAAGAATTTTCAAAATGATAACGAAAACTGTATCAATTTTATCTTCCACACAGAAAACACTTTACTTTTATACATCCCTGAAGATTTATCTAAATTCCTTGAATAGTGTTCACAGATTGCAAATATTAGATTCCTGCCTAAAACGCACCTACATAGTAATGTTAATATTGACTTAGGATGCCCCGTTTGGCAGCCCTTCATATTCTGAACCATACAATTTCATTGTCTCTAAATGATTCATTTGTAATCGTATTACGAGGATAAGCAGAGAATTGCCACTATTTGTGGTAATCTGAGGAAACGTCTATTAACTATTAACTAATTATTATTATCATTGTCTATTAACTAATTATTATTATCTAACTAGCCAGATATGCCACGATAAAATGACGATGAATGTTACCACACACGTTCGTATACAACACCTTATTGCTAAATATATTATGTGCTAAATTTCTCCTCTATCTTTATATGAAAATATTCTCTTCATCCATATCAATAACAAACTCTGCCCGTAACTTCATACGTATGTAATTTTTTAAAAATGACGCTATTTTTAACAGCCTCGGTGGTCTAGCCTTTAGCACACCGATTTACTTCCGATTACTCGCACGGTACAAACGTTTGTTTTCATAAGTGTGATTGCTTGTATTAAAAATGAATATATACATAGAAAACATCCAGACGGTGTTTACTTGTACCCGTATTCATACCTCTACGCAGTAATCGAACTGCCATATTCAACCAGACAGTTTGTAAAGTAGACTAAATAACAAAAATATGAATATAGTCTATTCAGTACGAATACTGAAAGGGGATTGTTAGTAATGTACCATGTGAGACAAACTTGTTTACCTGGATGCGGTTTATCTGGTAACCATCATGATAAGTTCCTTGTGAATTTGCCACGATGGATTAACTGAGCTGACTTCATGCTCATCTTATCATCTGCCACTGGTGCCTCGCCAGAGTTAATAGTTTGGCGCAGACGGGTGCTTTTTTTTTCGGACTACTCTAATGCTGTCGGCCGCAGCTGGCCTTTACAGATTCACCGGACGTTAGGGGACGAGTGCAGATGGCACTCCAAACCCGCGGAAGGACTTATGGAGCTGCTAAAGGTGAACTCCTGCCTGACGGATGCATCATTCCATTAACATCATTAAAAAAATACCATTTAAATTAGATATGGAACATAGTACATGTGCCACTTACCTTTACTGATCATTGCGGAAATAACATTTGAAATAAAATGTTTTCATCCAAAAAGTCATCCATTCCAACACATACTAAGTATTGCGTTATAGCAATTTAATCGAGTTACTACCTTATTTCAACGCGTTAGGATATATTATTCTTTATCATGATTGCTATTATTCAAATTCCATTGTGTGTAGGTTACAATGCAACTGTTAATGTATTGGGCAATATGTATTGTAATGTAATTGTAATTGTTATTGTATGTATTACTAGCTGCCCGCCCGTCTTCGCACGGATGTGCATGTACAATACGACACACGTAAACATTCCTCTTGAATCACTCTATTTATTGCTGAAAACTGCATTAAAATCCGTTGTATAGTTAAAAAGATCTAACCGTACAGAAAACGAGAGTGACTTCATTTTATACTATGTAAAGATTTCGAAGAATATGGTAATTATCATTACATAGTATAAAAAAAAAGTCGCTGACTATCCGTCCTAATGTATGCTTAAATCTTTAAAACTACGCAACGGATTTTGAAAAATTTTTTTATAGATAGTGAGTGAAGAGGAAGGTAAATAAAGGAAGGGAGAAATATATAATACATGTACACCCGGGGCGAGTAACTAGTACCAATAATATTAAAAAAAAATTGTCAATTTTTTTATGATTTAACATTAAAAAAACATAGAACCCTAAATTTTCACTATTCTACCATCAACCCCTACTTTTTATTAGCGATTTTAATTTATATGACAAAACAACGTTTGCGGGGTCAGTTAGTATAATTATATTAACTAATTAACTAATTAAGTAAATAAATAATTAACAAAAATTAATGATTTGTAGATCTAATTGTCTGATAGAGAAACTGAGTCTCTGGCACCGACGTACATATGAACCGAAACAATGGATTACAGAGATTTGTGCTACAAATTTGGCTCCGCCATCCATTATGCATAGATTCAACAAAACATCTCTATATAACTGATCTGAATAGTTTCCTATCCCGAATGTACTAACAATACGTGGTTACAGATAGTTTATACTGAGAACTGAATCAGTACTTCCCAAACTATTTGCAAGTGGGTCGCAGAACTGAATCAGTATTTCCGAAACTAGTTGCAAGTGGTGGGTCGCAAGCTAGTATTGATCGGGTCCTGAAACTACAAAGTGCAGCATATGGCATTTTGTTCTTTTGAATGATAATGGAATGGTGTACCCGCCTGCGCTAACGGTTTACGCTGGCGGGGCACCAGTGGAGGATGATAAGATGAGTATGAGGTGGTTTACGCTAGCGGGGCACCAGTGGAGGATGATAAGATGAGTACGAGGCCAGATCAGTTAGCCTATCGTGATTAATTCAACATGAATTTATCACTATCACATTATTAGCAATATTGTCATTAGTCCACAGTACTAACAATACCTTTCCTCCCTCATCCCGCAGTACGGCATTTGAGTCTGTATTTTTTTTAAGGAGAATTCACACAGCACCCTAGACCCAAGTTAAGCTAGCTAAAGCTTGTGTTATGGATACTAGATAACTGATCCATATACATAGTTTTTTTTTGTATATAAATACATATTATACATAGAAAACACCCAGACGGATACAAACAATCATACTCTTGAATACAAATGTTTGTGCAGTGCGAGGATTCGAACTCGCGACCATCGGTCGTAAAGCGGTCTGCTAGACCGCTAGAACACCGAGGTCGTCAATCGTAATGTTATTTATTAGGTCACAGCTATTAAAATTTCATTATATATTATTTTGTCTGAAGACTAAAGTAAAATATTAACTTGAACTTTAAGGTCCCGGTGATCTAGTGGTTAAGCACACCGTCTTATTTCTAATGTCGCAGTTTCTATTCCTCGCATGGGATAAAGACTTTGTGTTCTTGAGTATGATTATTTGTATCTGATGGTCTTTGAATGTATCTTATTCATGTATTAAAATTTCATTATATATTATTTCTATATTATCTCCTATTTATATATTATGCCATCTCTTTTAGAGTCTCACAATACAATTATAACCTCACAATACAATTGTAACAACTTAACTACACTGTATGCATGTGTTTTATATGTTTGTGATACTGCAATAAATAAACTGTCTTTGAGTTTGTATTACATAGTTGTGTCCGATCAAGTTTAGGAACCACTGAACTGGGACTTTATTGAGATTATCCTGCCAATGTAATTGCTGTGTGGCCGGGACAGACCAATAGAGGAAATTAAGCTAATTTAATATTGGCAGTGACCACCATTGTAATAGTACAATTATTGCAGGTGAAATTAGAATTAAGATCGGATTTCTGTATTTGGATAAAGCGATCCGGACTATCCATATCTGCGATCAGACAGTACAAATATTGTATTGGAATAATAGGGGAGAATCCATTTCTCTTTAGATAAATACATAAGTATATACTTATATCTATTATATTTTATATACCTATATCGACGGCATTGGTGTAATAATTTAGCACACTGTTTTACTTCCGATGGTCGCGGGTTCGATTCCTCGGACGGTACAAATATTTGTATTCATACGATTGTTTGTATCGGTATGGGTGTTTTTATGTATATTATCTATGTATTTACAAAAATAAATTTAATTTTTGTATCAGTTGTCTAACACCCATAACGCAAGCTCTAGGTAAAGTTTGTGTTGTTCGGGCTAATCTTCAATACTATTCGATAGAAATTTATATCGAAATAATTATATCGAATTTAGAAAATTATTTTAGTGATAGATAGCTCATTTATCAAAGAAGGCTTTAAGTTATAACATCACGCTATAACCAATGGGAGCGGAGTTGCGATGAAAAATGTTGCAAAACATCATTACGTTAAAAATCTCGTATCACAGAAATAGAAATAACCGTTTGATACAAATAAACATCATTTAAGCAGTTTTATTTAGTAATTCTTTTTCCTACCGTCACATTGGAAACCTTCACTTCATTCTTTTTTCTTTCAATTCCTAATCTTTCTATCTTTTTTTTAAACTTATTTCCACTTACGTGCCGTTTACCTTATTTTTAATATTACTCTCCTTCCTAAAGTTGCCTAGAAGAGATTGCGTTAGCGATAAGATCGATACCTGTATCTTCTTCTTTCTTTAATCTATTGGTATATTTTTAACGGTTTTATTTTTAGTAATACTCTCTTTCCTAAAGTTGTCTGGAAGAGGTTGCATTAGCGATAAGACTGGCTTCTCCTCCTTTTTTCTGTAATCTATTGTTATATTTTTCAATGTTTTTAATGTCGGTGTAATAAAGCATTATAAATAAATAAATACACACTTATGTGTGTCTTGTTCGTAAAAGTTCGTAGCATTTATTTTTATTGACACCATTTAATATTTCTCAGTAGCATAAAAACTGGCAACATTAAACTTCTTATCAAAGGTATAGTGACTCATTGAAAAAAGAAAAAGTAAGTCAACCTTTCCCAACATTTTATGTATTTTTAATGGAAGAAAAGCGCCATAACTGAATAAAAGACACTCTTGTCCCGAACAATGAAATTAATTTCCTACACCGGCACAGATAGCGCCAATTTCAATCCAGAATTCAAATTCACTGTCATCTTTTTCCGAGCAATTTTCAACTGTGAAATAAGAATATTATGGGTGAAATTCCCTCGGCCCGAATTACGACATATTTGGATCATGGGCAGTGGAAATGGCACATTATTTTGTAATGAGCCGCCTTTAGCCCCTAGCATAATATGCTTGCATTAAAAATGTTTTATTCCCATCTTGGCACTTCTTTAATATGGATATTTCTTGTTTGATACGATTTTTATAATTGAAAAAGTAAATTAATCTCTTACAATACTGTGTTTTCGCTGAAAACATTTTATTATATATATATAATTAAATTATAAATATTTAAAGCTTTCATATATAAAAACAAATAATTTTTTTTTACGAAATTGGTTGTTTGTAACTAAATAATTAAATAATAATAATAGATTTTAATTTGATTTTAGACATACACCTATATAAGTGTCAAATGTAACTGGTAATATAAATATAATATAATAAACTGGTTTTTAAAAAATCAATTGAGTTTCTTGCCAGTTCTTCTAAATTGAATCTGTATACTGATCTGGATGGGAATAGGGAATAATACATAAAACTTTTCGTTCATAGGCGACTGTGAGTCTACATGAATAAATGAGTTTTGATTCCATAAGATAAGGTAAGATACAAGATATGTATACTATAGTATTAGTGTATAAACCAATGTGTTACAGTATATGCTTTATTGAAAAAGCAGAGTAATAATAAAAAAAATAGCAACCATTTTACAGACGTTTCACAGAGGGTGAGTACAAATATATGTATTTGATAGCTAAATTATTACCTTAAAATTTTGAAAGTAACTTTAATTTGGGAGTATTGAAATCGATTTCCTAAATTCTTTTTTTAAGATAATTCATACACAAACCGATTATGGGATTGTGGGAATTATGTTCTCTTGTAACTTAGTGATTACTTGCTTAATGAATTAATGTAGTACATGGAAAAGTGTAGAGAAATGAAAATTGCGTCCCAAAATTTCAAATACAAGTTTCAATAAACTGTCGCACAGAGTAGATATTGTCTGTTTCGAATTTGTATAATATGTGAATTTATTAATATCTCATTACAATAATACATTTTAAACTTTAAAAGAAACGTATTATGGTCGAATTTTGATCACTGGGCAACTAGTACATATAAAAACTTTAAACCTTTTTGAAACTATACCTACTTATACAATATAAAACATTTATTTATGTCCTATGATAATGCAACTAAAATGTTATTTTAACTTAAAAATTAATGTATTATGGTCGAAATTTGATCACTGGGCGATTAGTAGATAAACCTTTTTGAAACTATATCTTGTTTATACAATTAAAACATAAAACGTTGCACAGATGAAGTAAAGGATATTACGGCAAAAAGCAATAACCACAACTTAGCGACCGGAAAGTCGTATTTCTAATTTACAACCACTAAATATGTGCGTAAAACGCAACATCATAATTTATTTTAGTAGGAAACGTACGCCGTGAATCACATGTGTGAGAAATATTAAAATTTTGAATGTGTCGTTTGTTTTGTGCGCCGCCATTTTTTGCGAGAATTGGCGGGAAAAAATTCTGTGTTCTTTATTTACAAAATTTTAAGTACCAATTTTGAATATAATTGTTTTAATATTATAAACGCGAGAGTTTGTGAGTATGGATGCATGGATGGAGGGATGAATGTTTGTTACTCTTTCACGCAAAAACTACTAAACGAGTTTCGATGAAACTTTACAGTAACGTAGCTGATACATCAGAGTAACACATAGGCTGTAAATTTTATGCGGGTGAAACCGCGGGCAAATCTAGTAGAATATGATTTTAAAACAATGTTTAATGATGAATTTCTTTACATGTAGCTTATTACAAAATGAAGATAAAAATACAATGATTGCATTTTTTTGTGCTGGCTAGATTGATACTATTGTTAGTTTCAATTTAGTTAAACAAGCCTTTACGATAAAACAGAATAACAAACCCCAGGGTACACAATTTTTAACGTTTGTATTACAAAAAATCGCAATGGGTCGTGTCACGGACGTTATATGATAGCGTGATTTCAGTGTTTCTATTCATGTACCGTTTACTATCAGCTAAACTGTCAGCTTGTTTACCATTCCATTTAGATCTAAAATATTGTGGATAATAGCTAGTTGTATTAGCAATATTAGACATATTAAATCAAATCGGATCAAATCGGATCAAATCAGAAATCATTCGTGTAGGACATTTTAACCGATCATGAATCCTAAGTTTTTTGTATTAATATTTTTCCCTATCGTAAAGTTCAGTATACTGATTGAATCGAGAAGATCTGGCAAGATACTCAACTGAATGTTTTTTTTAAGGCCAGTTTTTTTAGTTACTCTTCTATAAATTTATGTAATCAACTCAAATCAAAAATCATTTATTCATGTATTTATTTAGGACATTTTAGCTGCTCATTAATATTAGTTTTTTGTATTAGTATTTTTCCCTACGGTCCAGTTCAGTATACAGTTCAATTGAGAAGAACTGGCAAGATACTCATCGGATTCATTTTTATTTTTTTCATTTACATTGTGCATCTATATAGGTGTCTATGTCTAACATTAAATGAAAAACTCGTGCATGAACAACTATTGCCATGCACATTTGTTTAACAAATCACAGATCTCTAACTTATTTATAAAATAAGAGTATCCATTTTTTATATTTGAAATGAGTTAAAAACTTTGTTATACGTAAACAAAATTAATGATTAAAGTTTCAACAGAAGTACCCAATTTCTTAAAAAGTTATTAAAAGAAATAACATTGCAATAAAAAAAAAACACATTTAAATTGACTATAAAATTCGTAACTTAGATCCAACTTAGAAACTACTTAATTAGTTCAATTTGGTTTGAGATCGAACATAAATTCTAATTCAAAACTTAATTTACAAACTTTAACACTTAAAAATTTATGAGCAGTGTTTAGTTAAAATGTAGTCTTTATTATTTAAAGAGATAAAAAATAAATCGTCATAGTCTGTACTATAACAAAAGTCAATGGTACATAAAAAATATATTAAACCAGCTGAAGTAATTTTACAAATATTTACAAACTTTATGAGCTGATGAAGATGGATGTCAGTGACTGTTTCACACTAAACGACTGGAAGGATTTTAATTAAATTTTAATTAAACTAAATACGTATATATATCCCAGAATAATAAGTAGGACATATCAAAATCATTTTGTGGTGGCACAATTCGATATTCATTCAATGAAAAATAGTCCATTCCAAGATATATAACAAAATATTAGATACATTTAAATCCAATAAAAACAGTGGTGATAAGTAAGTTGTAGGAATTCATTAATGTAATTATAAAATTAAAAATTTACGTATCCCCGGCATCACAAAACTTAACTTAAATTTAATTTAAGTTTAAAAAAAAACTCAAATTAATTCAGCCAGCTTTCAAATAATATGAATATCAAAAACGGTCCATTAATTTAGGAGCTACCATACTACAGACAGACATGCAGATACTCGTCGAACTTATGACACCCCTGTTTTTGCGTCTAGTGTTTTTCTTTTTACATCATGTTGGTGGCAAACAAGCACACGGTTACCGTAGCCTATGTACGCCTGAAACACCAGGGGTGTCACATGCGTTTGCCAACACTAAAATAGCCAAATTTTACAATATAACGAAAATAAAAATATGCACTTATCATTTTTTTTGTTGTTTATTTAAGTATTTAAATCCACAACAAAAACAGTGATAAGTGCGCTGTCACTACAAAGGGGAAGTATTTTTAATAGAAAGGGCAAAAGAATTCTCGCTGCAGAACCAACTTCGATCAAACTTACACGATCTCGGGTCGCGTTTGCCGAAGTTTTAATTAAATTAGTGATCTTGATGTTGTACCGTTCTATTTTTGTTACGAATTTTAATTTATGGCGCCGAAGAGTTTGTCAATGGATGGAGTTTTTTGATGCTCGCGTTTGCTGATTCCATGTGTTACACTTTGACAGACTGTTACATTCAAAGTAAAACAGTATTGTTCATACTGATATTATAAACACGAAAGTTTGTCCTTACTTAATGAATTTGTATTATTTGTTTTTATAATGCCACTATTAGTACGTATGAGACAACATACCTAGGATTTGGAAGCCCAGGGTTAACTGTTTTTTTTTATTGATGACTAGCTGTTCCCGCGACCCCGTCCGCGTGGAATTTAACTTTATTTTTCTAAACTAAAAGTCGCCTAAGTTACTCCTTATTACATCAGCTACCTGTCAAAAGTTCCGTCAAAATCTGTCCAGCCATTTCAGAGATTAGCCGGAACAGACAGACAGACGTATTATACCGTATTTATATCCATATACATGTAGTAAAAAGGGTTATTTCAATATTACAAACAGACACTCCAATTTTATTTTTATGTATAGATGTATAGATAATAAATAAATAACCCTGGACAATTAATACAGCGCCATCTAGTTCCACGGTAAGTATAGCTTGTGTGCAAGGACTAGATGGCGCTGTGTGAATACTCCAGAGAGGTTATTATTAGTTTTCTTCTCTCATTTCCTATACTCATATAAAATTAAGGACATATTTTTAAAATCGGTGTCAAAAGCAATCGAATAGCAAAATTATATAACCCATACCTAAATAAACCAGTTTATACAATTCAGAAAACCTTATGAATAATAAGCGTTTTGCCATTTCTAAAGCGCGTCCTGGCGGTAGTCCAGGAGATTAAATAATAACTGACTAGTTTGCGGGTTTGAACGACTCTATTCCATTAGCCATAAAGATCATTTTCGCGTACACAAGTTCGCAATTGATACCCAAAAGTATAGAGTCGATTTGCAGTAACGTTTGTTGGGAATCCCATGAAATATTAGACGAAGACTGACTAAGCTCTTTTGGAGATTGCTCCATATTTGTAGTTCATAATGAAATGGCCTAGCTTTTTTTGTGATTAAGTGTTCTTTTAGCATTTGTGGAAGTTTAATTAAGTACACCTTTAAGACTGTCTTACCAGATGTGGTAGTTAGAGGTATTGTCTGAGTAGGTCATTTGTCGTCGATGCTTGTTATTGATAATTGATATGTCCAGATTTCGCTAGTTGTAGTGGAATCAATAGCAGACGGCCTTCCGTTGTCTCTTATATTAATTTGGTTTGTTATCGATGTGTTTGTTCATTATCTACCGACGAGTTTTTTTTTATGATTTATTTATAATGGAATGGTGCACCCGCCGACGCCAACGGTTTACGCTGGCTGGGCACAAGTGGAAGATGATAAGATGAACATGAGGTCAGGTCAGTTAGCCCATCGTGACAAATTCACCAGGAGTTTATCACGATGGTTTCCAGAAGGAACCGCGGAGGTCAACCTGACATGGTACATGGTACATTCTGAGTCGGCGGTCTAAAGCAATAGTCGCTAGATAATATAACATGAGCTCAACTATTGATATAAGTACCTTAACATCGCAACATTGGAAACATAAAATATTGCAGAAGAATTATATAATAGTTTTCACAGCACCATCTAGTTTTAAGCTAAGAAGAGCTTGTATCATAGAGACAACTGCTGGAAAAACATAATTACATACACATTTTTTTATTATATTTATAATAATATTACTTTAGAAATCCAATAACAAGTAAATGTTTCCATTTATATTCATATTATGAATACAATGTGTTAGCATCGTGCGAAGAATCGAACCTACAATTATAGGATATAAGACGGTGAACTAGACTACCGAGGTCGTGAATTAAATTCTAAAACCCGCAATGTAACCCTTTCTGCATATTTCTAGATTGGAAGAGACAGAAAGCCAAAAGATCCAATTGTGAATGTGTTGTTGAAAAATGAATTGCCATTAAAATGGCAAAGGAGATCGCCATATTTAACGAAAAGCTCTGTCAATAAATTAAAATCTGAATAGCCTTTGTAGATACAAGAGGATTAATTAAACAAATTCTATTTGGCCCCGGAAAAATGTTAGAAGGCTCAAAAACCGGGGGAGAGAAATGCGAGACCGCTGAAACTTAATCATTTGACGGAAAGGGAATCAATTTTGAACGTAATGGTAAATCGGACTGTCCTGTGGCATCACCCGTATAATGGTAACCATTTCAATATATTTAGTGGAAAAATATATTGAAATGGTTTACTTTACCTTACTAAGAAAGAAAGAAAGAAAGAAAGATATAATCTTTATTCAAATAATCTTATTTCACTTTTGAGTGGTCACATTTTTTTTATTCCACCGCTAATTCGGAATGCAGACTCATCAAAAGAAGAATAACCAAGAAACTTGTGCGTTGCTCTTTTAAATAAGTATTGTTTTAATTAGATTTACATTAACAAGGATTAGGCAGGCGACAATCAACACAGAAACCTAAGTAACTAATTGATTAGAGAGGTGGTTGAAACTTGAAATTACTGTAGCTATTAAATAGTAGCTAATGTTAGTAATCAGATACCAAGAATATCTTCTCCATAACAACGATTTATAATAAAAGAACAAGAGAAAGGATCTGAAAGGGAATACTAATAATAACACTGGCAATTTACATAGTGCCATCAAGTCTCAAGCTAAGCAGAGCTTGTGTTATGAGTACTAGACAACTGATAGAATACATAAATACTTTTTTTGTAAATATATACATAATATATATAGAAAACCAATACAAGCAATTTTACTCACGATTACAAATGTTTCTACGTGTTTGGGAATCAAACCCGCAACCATCGGTAGTAAAGCGGTGTGTTTAACCGCTAGACCACCGAGGCAGTCAATAAAAATAGAACCAAATAGGTTTACAGTAAAAACAATATTATTACATATAATAAAATCGTGCGAGGCGAAAAGTAACTTCTTGTGAGTAAAGATTTCATGTAAAAATAGTTGGACGTATTAGGACGTAAATAAGATAATTTGCCTAAATTTTGCTCTATATATATATTATAGAAAGTTGAGAAAATTACTTAATTTCATGATTATTTTTAATACGCCACCTACTGTTATACTCATTATTTAACAATAATATGTATACTATGGAACTAATGTTAATATTATTTAATTCAATAATACAAACGAGTAAAATATTACAATTCCAATACCGATCGATCGAAATCGGTTACGGTAAACCATCAGCGTGCTATTACCAAACTTCTATTTTAATATTAAGCGATTTTATAATCAACGCGTTCATCCGCCATCTTGTTATTGTACATCGTAAGAAAACTTTTAATAATTCCACATTAAGTACTTCGACGACGTTGTAAAGATACTAAAGTATGATTTAATGAAAATAATACACCATTTTGTACTTAAAATTGATGGTGCGAGTGTTGTTAATTGCATCTTAATGCTTTTAATAATGATTAACTAACGCCGGTAGCTTCGCACGCGTATGTATATTTTCATTACTATACTCCTATACTTATATTATAAACATACAAGATCTGCTTGCCCGAGATAGATCTATAGATATACACGATCTGTCTATAGATAATATAATATTAATAATAAGAGATAGTAACTAATATTTTTAAGTACAAGTTTTCAGCATATGTATAAAATCTTTATAGGTAAGAAAAATGTTAATATGATTCTATACATTACAGGGTCATGGTATAGTGTCTATGGCGCCTGACAAGGTCGGGAGTTCAAGTCTGGCATTAAAAATGAGTAAATTCCGGGAGACAATTGTAGGCTCGCCCTTCGCTTTGGATTCAAATATACTAAGCGAAAGCATATCAAGTATTGCGTTCACAAAGTATACTTTCCAAAATTGATATATAACTATCCCTTTTGGGATAACGATATATATGACAGCCTCGGTGGACTAGTGGTTTAGCACACCGCTTTACTATCCGATGGTCGTGGGTTCGATTCCTCGCACGGTACAAATATTTGATTGTATTGATGTTTGTATTGGTCTGGGTGTTTTCTATGTATAATATGTATTTATTTAAAAAAAAATGTGTCCATGTATTTTATCAGTTGTCTAGTACCCATAACACAAGCTCTGCTTAGCTTGGGACTAGATGGCGCTGTGTGAATTGTCCTGAGATATTATTATTATTATTATTATTATATATATATATATTATAAATGCCAATGTACCATATCATTTTAATCTCCACGCGGTTCCCTCTAGAAACCAAGTGATTTCATCACGATGGGCTAATAGTAATTACAATATCTCCACCATATAAGGTATTGTAGAATAGTCCTTTATCCATACGTATTTAATATTAATTTCCTTTATTCGCGTTATTAAAGCATTAACTAATGTAACAAAGTTAATTTAATTAACAATCGGCTTTAAAATAAGGAAATTGTATGCGGGCGTGACAAGGTTAAGGCCGTTTTATTATAAAAGGTGGGTTTACACGCATTTAGTTACTGTTATAATTAAGCGAATAATAATAATGATTTGAAATAATTTCAGGTAGGACTACTACAAGAACAGGTGAAAACGATAAACCGATATTTACTTTACCAGATCTTATACTATAGCCTTTATCCTATATTTACATCGATTGTTATAAAAAAAAGATGATCATATCTTAAGGAAGGTGTTACATATGAATGTGGACGGTTATAAGAACAGAGGAAGAACGAAAGAGAAGGATGGACTGTGTGAAAGATGATATGGTAAGAAAGGGAGGAAATAACAATATGACTGCGAACAGGGATGAATGGAAGAGAAAAATATAGTACGTCAACCGCAAATAAATAGGAAGAAGCAGATGATGATATTATAAAAAATATATTTTGTTTGTTTTTATTCATAATATTAGAATGGTGATCCCGCCTGAGCTATCGCTTTACCATAGCGAGGCAACAGTGGAGGTTGATAAGATGAGCATGAGCTTAGGTAAGTTAATCCATTATAGAAATGTCACCAGGAATTTATCACGATGATTTCCAGGGGGAAGCGGGCGTGGAGGTCTAAATGACATGTTACATTGGCTGCTAACTATTTTTTATTCTTATATCATTCTTCTCATTCATTCTATATTTTATTAGACAATAAGTGGAATATATAAAGAAAACATAAAAATAAAAAAAAGCCACAGCTAGTTATTATTAATATTAGCAATGTGAAAGTGTTGTAGTTTGTTACCTTGGGTGGGGGGAAGGGGTAGGGGGGCTATACATATAGGCTATAATTTAAACGGATATTATGTGAATTTGGAGAAATAGCAATATAATGATAAGTATAATGCAGACGAAGTTGCGCGGGACAGCTAGTATCAAATAAAATGTGTATAACATTTGATAGTATGGTTTTGATTGGGAAAACCAACGTGGGTGACCAATTGAACTGTGTCATAAGACGTAGGCAGCTACTGAATGTGAAAAGATACCAGTGTTACGATTGCGTCACTTGAAAGTGACACCGTGTCATCATATTATTTTTTATGCGTGTTTTTATATTTATATTTTGTATATAAATATTTTGTTTTTTTTTATTCCAGAATTTTTTGTAATTCAAATAACTATTGATTTACTTATTACAACTTTAGCAAAGTTAGTTGACATTATTTATTATGTCATAGTTTAGTTGACATAAGTAAATCAAGCTCTTTAGCAAAGTTGGCAGTCTGTAAACACACAAAATCTAAATATATATAACTCAAAGGTGACTGACATAGTGATCTATCAACGCACAGCCCAAACTACTGGACGGATCGGGCTGAAATTTGGCATGCAGGTTATGACGTAGGCATCCCCCAAGAAAGGATCTTGATAAATTCCATCCCTAAGGGGATAAATTATCGTGAGCGAAGCCGTGGGCAAAAGCTAGTTCATATATATACATATGGCAGTTTGTATACACACTAAATGTTTGTCTGAACAACATTATTATTTGAAAAGAGTAACACGCAAGTTTCTTGCTCATTCTTCTTGTGATGAGTCTACGTTCCGTATGAGTGGTAGAATAAAAAATATGGAAAATTAAAAGTGCTCATATTCATATTATATATATTATTTCAACAATGATCATTTATATTTTTATTTACCTTATCTTCTAGTTGTAGAAGTCAATTCTTTAGTAATATAATAAGCTAGAAGGTCACAGTTGTAAGTTTATAAACTAAAATATTACATGTACTTCAAGATTTATTTCTCCTAAATCTTACATAGAAACAAATTTTTGTATGTAATTTTTCTACAGTACAAACAGAAAACTTATTTATACTTAATTGCTTTTCTTTTTAACTAATGTTATCTGAATTAGAAGAATATATGTAATTATTTTGGTACAAGGATAGCATTAGTAGTAAAACATTAATAAAACATTACATTTAGTAAAACCCCTAGGCATATAATATATAAATAAATACTACCTATTAGCAATTGAATAATAAACAGAAGGTAATAGGGAATCAACCACACTCTTCTTATATAAATATTTTCTAATATATTTTTTCTTATTACTTAAGTAATTAACCGTTTATTTGATACTTGTATTATTAATAATAATTTTACGCATTAATATTATAAAGAGAATGATGTATTTTTAAATAACATTTACATTTATAATTTATATTATAATTTAATTATTATAAATTTGCTGTTACCGGCGACATCCGCTAAGCAAACTTTCTTCCCCTATTCACCCCTTTACAGGATATTTTTTTCTCATAATATAGCCTCTAAATATTCCAGCGTTTGCTCGTAAAAGCTGACAGACAGACAGATAAAAATGCCTTTGTATTCATAATATTAATATGAACACTTATTTTCAAATTAAATGATTATATTTCAAAATACAATATATTTTTACTTCATCAGGCATCGGTCGATTTATCGATTAAGTGTTACCATTAATCGGCAAAACGACTGATGAACAGACATACATTATTTATATAAAACTATTATGTATACTCATTTCTAAATATAACTTTAATGGTTTCTACAATAAAGTGCTGGTCACAATACGCATAACGGCATGCACATTTAACTTTTTTTTTCTACAATGGTAGAATCAGGTATATAGACCATCTGATGGTAAAGAGTTACCGTTCGCTATGGACGCCTGAAGTACTAGGGGTGTCACGTACATGTTGCCAACCCTTAAGAAACAATAGTATTCTTTAAGAAATTCCTTCTCAAAAAACGATCTAATAAACGTACAATTTTAAAATTATAAGTAATAATTCACTTGTGCCTTTACTAGCACCAGTCACTAACTCGATATGAACGCAGACACCAAGGGTGACATGTGCGCGTTGTTGACCCTTAAATAACCTTAATATACTCTTCTTGAAAAACCCCATGCTGTAGTCTCTCGAAAAATCTCTCGGAAGGCAGTTCATTCCACAAGTGTACACAGGTGGAAGCTCCTCTGTAGCATTACTGTCCTAGGCCACTTATGCCCAATTTACACTCTGCCCGAGTGGGCAGGTAAGTGAGCAGCGCGAGAGTGTAAATAGTAGTGGAAACACTTCCCATGTCATTGGCGCTGCTACTCGCAATGCCCGGCGCTCCCAAGATTGTTGGTTTTTCGTGCGCGAGTCAAAGGTTTAGCAGCGCAAGTGGTAGCGTGATTTTACATTCAGCCCTCTCAGCAATATTTCCGGCAGCGCGAGTGGCAAGGGAAGCGGCTGACTGTAAAAGTAGCAGGTTCTAGCATGTAGGGACGAATTAGATATATATATATATATATATAGATAGAAAATAGTGATGTGCATTATCAATATCGATATCAAGTTATACACAACCCAGTAATAATCTGACTCTATTCCCCGCTCGAATAAAACGTTCGAATTTCAAACGCCGAGTTCTGTCGTCCGTTACGTAAGAGGTAATTTGTGAAATCCGGGCTATGTTCCCCCTTAGGCGTGAAATGGACAAATGAAAGGATAAAGTTGAACGTTAAATTTCAAGTACCCAGGTTCTTTTATTTTATTTTCGAGGTTAACTGAGCTATTAATATATATTAGGGAAAACCATTGCAATTTCTCAGAGACATTTTTAATACCTATTACGTTACAGGAAATGACAAATAATTTTATAGACAAAAGCGATGACAATAAAATTTACGATTTTTTGTTCATTATAAAGTAAAATTATATTTATTCGTATGCCATTTACTTATTGGTGCTATTTTAAGTTGATTTCTTTTTTACAAAATAAAGTTTGTTTATGTATATTTAATTGTATGAAAATAAATGTATTACTTAAGATATTTGCTAGTGAATCATTGTTGTTTAACTTCGCCGAATCACAATAAGTGTAAAGTAAAAATTCACCAATATTAATTAAAAAAAATAAAGGATTAATTACGAAATAAATATGTAACAAAGTACTGAGTAGTTGCAGCAGTATTGATAAAATCACATATTATTACTATTAGTATGGGACGTATGTATAATATGTTAGTATCTTATTAATATTAGAAACGCGGAAGTATGTTTGTGTGGATGGATGGATGTTTGTTACTCTTTCACGCAAAAACTACTGAATGAATTTTAATGAAACTTTACAATAACATAGTTTTTACATCAAAATGACATATCCGCTATAAACTTCACGCGCGAGAAACCGCGGGCGCAGTTAGTATCTTAATAAACACATTTTAAGGTAAGCAAAACAAACATTCAAAGCTCGTCTGCTTCGTTTAGCTTTAATACCAAATGTAAACAAATAAGACAGTAGTTAGAAGTCTTTCTTACCTGCGACGAAGCCAAAACAGTACGTTTAAGTTTAAACACAAAACTGTTTTTATGCGCTTAAGTCGGAATTATATTTTGTCTTATTTGTTTAAATTGTATTTCGAAATAAAATTAAGAAGGATGACTATATAATGGTAAAATTTATTTTTTAAAATAATGGTATTCAATTTGCATTTTTTATTATATACCTATTGTTTATGTTGTAGGTACATACTTTTCTTAAACCTGCTACTATACGCATGTTTATCTTGGACCTAGGAAACCCCGGAAAAAAGAAAATAACAAATAATTTCTCAATATTTCTTTTACCCAATTGTACTTGCCAAAATTATTACATATATGATTTAAAATAAACTATTTAATTTAAAATAATAACTACTCACATGACTCCTCAATAAGAATCTCCTGTTGACTTTCAACGCAGTATTGCAGCAACAAACAGATAAACACACAAGGCACAACTTGTGCTTGGGATGGCAGCATCGTGGCACAACACTATCGGTATCTATCGATAAGATACACTGCACTAAAATGGCACCTGCACATCACTGACACTTTTTATGGTTTCACTAAACTTCGGTCACTACACTGTTCTATCGGGCATTGTTCCTGTAACAAATAAATTAGAATATTAAACTGCTGGACATCTAAAATTACAAAGGAATATTATTTTAAAAAATATTTAATATAATAAAACAATATTAGAATGAAGACATTTCTTGAATTACATTTATAACATTATCTCTTACAAATATATATTCATATACCTACTATAATAATATTATGTAGAAGATAAATAAGATATTGTAAATTGTAGAAATACAATAATAATAATTAAAATTTGTATTTTTATAATTAATAATAAAATTAAATTATAAATAAACATAACATTCAGAGCGCTATTTCCCAAAGCCAATCAATTTTTTTTTCATTAATTAATATTTAGAAGTATAATTTAAAATTTACAACTTAATTTGTAAAATAACAATTGAATTTTTTAAAGTAATCTATAAAAAATAATTACTATCTTCCAAAACCAACCAGCAATCCAATAATATATTTTCATTGTTATTACATCAATAAATCACAATAATCCAAATATATTAATCACACAGTAACAATAAAATCAATTTTATTAATTCTAAACACAAAAATATAATAATAATGCAAGTATCGATACTTTAATTGTCATTAAAAAATATTATTAAAATTTACGAGTCACGTAATTTATATCGATCAAATGCTATTAGGAACAACACTATACACGAATCATGCGCAGAGCCCGGTACACCGCGGCGAACTGTTTTGAAATTTCGATTTTCGAACACCACGTTACGTCATTACGTATTCCCGGCTAGTTCTCGTCTCTGATTGGTTGTTTAGGCTATGTGAATGTAGAGATACATTAGGGGTTTATTACACTTTCAATTTAAACAGGATCTTGAGACGAATACTGGGTACAAACAACAGAGTGATTTTAATTTTATTATTGGTAGTTTTGTTTTTTTATGGATGATAATGGAATGGTGCACCCGCGTGTGCTAACGGTGTACGCTGGCGGTGCACCAGTGGAGGATGATAAGATGAGTATGAGGTCAGGTCAATTAGCAGATTGTGGTAAATTCATCAGGAATTTAACATGATAGTCAACCTGATATCAATGGCGTAATTAATCCACATTATTAACAATCCCCTTTCCTCCATTATTGACTAGTTTTTTTATGGATCTCGCGCCTGTGTTATGGTATACGATGACGGGCACCAGTGGAGGATGATAAGATGAGTATGACGTCTGGTGATTTAACCCACCATGGCAAATTCGCAATGAAGAATGGTAATAATAATACAATATGGAAGAGGACACTGACTTCTGAAACACAGGTATTTTCTATACGTAAGAATTCAGGGACTTCTTAAGTATTTGTATTTGTAAAAAAAAAAAATTTTAGACAATAAAGATAAGAATATGTAGATAGATTTTGTAAACCACGGGGTTTTTAATCCACATTACTAACAATACACTACCTCCCTTTTTAACTAGTTTTTTTTATGGATGATAATGGAATCGTGCCCCCGTCTGCACTAACGATATTCGCGGCGGGGTACCAGTGGAAGATGATAAGATGAATAACAGAACAGGTCAGTTAGCTCATCATGGCACCAGGAATTTAACAAAATCTGAAATAATTTTGTTGCCAGCCACATACAAAACGTTTAAGAAAATTATTTAAGACCTATACATTAATTATTAATCTAAATATATATAACTCAAAGGTGACTGACATAGTGATCTATCAACGCGCAGCACAAACCACTGGACGGATAGAGTATGACGTAGGTATCCGCAAAGAAGAGATTTTGATAAATCCCACCCCTAAGGGGATAAATTAACGCGAGCGAAGCCGCGGGCCGAAGTTAGTTACTCATATAAACATTTTAGTATCCAAAACAGTACACATAACGGAAGTAACAAGTCCCTAGATTTGACTGTCACAACACAATAACGACTCGAATCGATTGCCATCCAATTGGCATATTTATTATCACTAGAATTAAGAGGTCAATTGATCGGTCTCTTTATGATAATGTACAGTTCATACCCACAGTACAGTCAGCTACATAAAAATATAAAACTATTAAAAACTTTTCAATATAGTTTTTTTAAATTTGATTTTGTAGAAAGTTAAGTCGCAAAGCAAGTATTATTATTATTTTTGTATAAAAGTAGGAAAGATGAAATAGTGGTAGATACTCTATTAGATGTCTTCGTACAAACTCTATCTTGGCAGCTCTATTATACTAGTAAATTAAATTAAAGTGTGTTTATAATTTCAAATTAACATCGGTATATATATCAAAATGTCTCTGTGTTTATCTATTCTTGCTATGTCTGAAATGGCTGAAACGATTTTTTTTTAGAGATCTAATGTTATAAGGAGTAACTAAAGCCAATTTTATTTTAGAAATATTATTTATTTTAATAATAAAATAAAGTAAAAATCCTCGCAAACGAAGTAGCAGGTAAAATCTAGTATATATATCTTATTAATATTATAAACGCAAAGTTTCTGAATACCAATGTATGAATGGAAGTTTGTTATTCTTTCACACAAAAACTACAGAACGGATTTTAATGGAAATTTCAGTAATATAGCCGACATCAGAATAACACATTGGCTTAATTTCTTTCGGGTGAAACCGCGGTCACAGCTAGTATTATATAATTATAAAAAATGAAGTCGATAAAGACAACAGATTCAATTTTTATATAAAATACATAAAAATAGAAAGTAATATTGTTAAAATACACTATACAGATAACTTTGAATCGTTACTTACTTTCACATAATGGTTTATTACATTGTACAATATAAGTTTACAACAATGTTGCTCTAACAGTGTACATAAAATTCAATTTGCATCCCATACGATAATTTAAGTTATTGACACTTTCATTTTTATGAAGCTGACTGTACCAGTTCACTTCTAGTATTATTACAGTTAATAATAATGTAACGATAACAATTTAAATAGCGAACAAGCTGATGCCTGTGAATTATTTTATGCAGTTTAAATGGCAACAAAGCCTTCCAGCTATTGTATTTCCGAACTAACGATATTGAAATCTTAAAGAAAAGACCTTATTTCTTCTTAAAAGACCACCAACGCTATAGCATCATCAATAGAAATCTAATCCTGAAGATGCCTTGGTTGAGTTTTTTCAATCATCATCAGTGTCTTGCCTTTATCCTGTATTAAACATGTATTATTTTTTCCCATTATTTGCGTCAACCCCAAATAATGGGAAAAAAATAATACATGTTATGTTTGAATATATTCAATTCCCCTGGTGTTACGGGTGCTCATGGCGGTAGTCACTTACCATCAGGAACGCCAAGCGTGTTTGTCTCCTATGCCATAAAAAACTTAAACATGTGGCTCTGTAACTAGTAATGCCCACGTAGTTCGCTCGGGAAACTAGATGGTAAATTCATCACAAAGGGTTAACTGACCTGACTTCATGCTAATGCTTCAGGTATACGATTAAAGAAGACAGAATTTAAAAATCTCTGGTATTCTCATCTCCAGTCATTTTGGATTCAAATACACTCAGCGGAAAGTGGACATGTTAATTATTAAGTGCATCATGACATCAACAGTTAATAATGCCTCTGACCACCTTATCTGCGATTGCAATCGTGAATATATAACATTTATTTGCACAAGATGACTAAATGAAGAGATTCAAGCAGATATATTACTTGACAAGACTTCATTTACTTGTTCAATGCTGCAAATTGTTATATAAAATTCCTCCAACCGAGCACGGCCCACCAAAAATGGCGCGGCGAAAAAGTGGCGCGCATAACAAATCATCGTGAACTTGCAAAAAAGTGACAAAGACCCTATTGTGAAATCTTGAATGCGTATATGTCAGATCAATGGGGTTTCTTTGTATTCAATGATAGGTATCGATGTGTCAAACTTGAATGGAGTCAGAATTAAGCCAGCGTATAGAGATGGGTTTGAGATGTCTTTTGTGAATGAAATTTAGAGATCTCTGTACTTGGAATGATATGGTTATATCGTAACAATTCATTTTCTTTATTTACTTATTAAGTTAACAGTCAGATATTTCAAAATTGTACACTTTATATAAACGGGATATGTGGGTTCACAATATTATTTAATACTAGCTCTGCCTGCGGTTTCATTCTCATAAAATTTATAGCCTATGTGTTTTTTGATGTATAAGTTATATTACTGTAAAGCTTTATCCGTTCAGTAGTTTTTTCTTTTTTACTTTCGCGTTTATAATATTAATAATAAGATGAGCTCCCCATATTACGATGTTTCTCTGTTACAAACGTCTTGGTTGACTGAACATGGCAATTTTACGAATATTACAAACTGAGTTTGTACTTAATTCGTGTACTCATGATTAAAGGACTATAAAGTAGACAATTTACAATCTACTGTTATTTACGAACTTTTAGAAAAGATTAGCCCTTTTTTAGTAATTTTAGGATACGTGGTCTAAAATTATCAGCATAGTGATGATAATTTTGGAATAGATCATTTATAGATATAACGCACGGGAACGTAATGGACTAGTACGCATGTTCCTAAGAATACAATAACGAATGATTTAGAAAACACACAAAAAATTATTCCATCCATCCGGCAGTCCATTAAAACAAAAGCAAGCGACAACATTTTTCTAGGTGGCCTGAAATGGACGTCATAATGACAAATAAATACTACCTAAAAACCATTACCCTCCTTTCAATCGTCCACGAAAAGACAGTACCGATCACGTACTGCAATTACCATTTTTTCAAATTGACTACTCTATTACCGGTATCACATAACCTCCAAATGAATTCGGGAAATACGCGCCTTCATGTTCTAAATACACGGTGATTTTTTATGCTAATCGCACTCGTAAACCCCTGGTAATCATTAGAACGCCTTCGTCCACCATTTTTCACGGAACGCGTTAGTTTTACTAAAGCAACCATACTGATTTATTCATACACTACTAATGACTATAGATTTTCTTCTAACCCATATATTACACGGCGCAAGCCATGTACGGAAGCGTTGTATAATATACTATGCAAATTAAGTGCACATTTGTGAGATCATTTGCATTTGTTCAACGGGTTATTGCTCTATTAAAGCACTGTTTCTGTTGCAACTATAGTAATATCATATTATGATACTAATATATTCCGTGTTGTAATAAAAAAAACTGTTAAAGACAGAATAAAAACCTGTGATGGCATAAAATTAGTATTATATATTTTATGTATTTTGTGCTTGTAATATACACGTAGATGACGAATGAATGAAGATTTAATGTAAACCCACTGTAGGTCTCTTTCAGTAATAATATTAAGACTACTGCTTTTTATCCGGCTCGAAGGATTATAAAATCTTGATTCCTCTTATTAATTGTTTAACCAGTTGGTTATATATTCAATATTTTTTCTATTTGAGTATTTAATTGAATTAGTGCTAATTGATGGTTTGTATTCACACACTTATACTTAAAAATGTAAAGTAATAATAAAATTATTTAAAAGAGCAACACGCAAATTTCTTGCTCGTTCTTCTTGTGATGAGACAGCTTTCCGAACGAGCGGTAGATTAAAAAAAATGTAATGACTATTCCAAAGTGCTTCAATGTAAGTTTATTTGAATAAATGATTTTCTATTCTATTCTATTCTTGAAATAAAAATAATAGATATTGGAAAAAAAATATTCAATAAAAATATAATTTTATTTATTTAACTTTAATGCAAAAAATAATGTGTACATATGGCGGACTTAACACCTTGCGGCGTTATCTACCAGTCAACCATGAGTGGTGTTTTTTTAGCAGCGCTGTTAGCCGTTTACATATAAATGAGATGTATAAATTAGTATTTCAGTTCTTTTTATAGATTATTTACAGGACTTCTTTCCGATTTATTTCAGTACAGTTGACTAAAAAAACTCTTGACAAATTGATTAATTAAGTTGTAGCTAAAGTATATATTTTTCCCTATCTTCGGTCCATATCTTAACCAAAGTTTAATGACTTATTTGTAAAGCCTGCGTTTAACACACAAACAGTATTCGCTTCGCTATAATTTTAATATTTTATTATACATAAAAATATAAACATAAACATAATGGTAAACCCGCTCTCTTCTATACACTTGTACCAAACAGAAATAAAGCTTTATCATATACCATGTATACCTGTTTGTTTTTACAATTAAGCAAGTTAATGAATTAATAACGCCCACGGTGCGATAGGCTTTTTATTATCATTAGTGGAACTTTTAATTATTTAGAAATATGAAATCGATGTCTCCGCTAGCGCTATTATCTCGTGCCACTTAATTGTTTATTCATTATTAACCGACTTCAAAAAATTTGCCGATATGAGTATACAGTTTTTATTATGGATATATGAAGTGATGTATTCGTTAATTCTGTACCGGCACGATTCTTTTTGTAATAGAGTTTACTCTTATATTTGTTCCATATATATATAAAATAGACAAAAACACAATAAGTTGATCTATCAGCCAATTCATACACATTTTTTGACAATGATGCACGTCAAAATATTTTGGTCGTCAGGAATTTATAAACAGAAGTATTACACCCATGAAAAAAAAATTATTAAAACAAAGAAGGTCAATTGGAACCACTGTGGCACTGCACCCACTGGGCCCTACTTCCTGTTGCGTGCTGCAACACCGACCACGGCAATGTACCTGTCCCACCTACACTACACTACGCCACCAAGGACCGGGACGTTGTCGACTACATACGAACTAGGAGTAACCTGACATTAAGGGTGACGCAGCTGGAGTCGAGTCACAACGCGAGCGTTTATGGCCCGGTTCCCCACCAACATGCTGCCCACCTTCATGAACGGACTACTGGCCGAAGGCCGTCGTCAGTACCGTGACCACACAGACTCTAGGGTTACCATGACCTTTCTCTATCATTATAGGGAATGATCACTGTTTAATCTCAAGAGCAGGATTTTTCATTCTTAACAAGAAGGGTTTCACCTTAGTCTAACACATAGACTCAGAGACAGTTTATATTTATATCATTGTTACATATGTATGTTAGTCTATAAGGTATTTAAGATATGGGCCATTAGTGGCCTGAAATAAATAAATAAATAAAATATTATCTACAAACACAACCACAAATTAATAACATGTTGTCAGTATTTTCTTAATGGCAAGTAAATTGCACAGTATAGCGAAAAAATAAAAAGAAACCTCAGCATTAAATTGATTTGCAGCGAGTCAGCGAACACTAAATAGCCTCCATGCAGCGCTTAAAGCGCTTTTAAATTGTGCTCCGTGCACAAAATAGAAAAATGTATCGCGCTTCGTGACTTTGTGAATTTATACCGTATTACCTTCTTGTATATCACCTTCAGAGTAATACCGTTAAAAATATAAAATCTCGCCTCTCCACAATTTGGCACGTTGAGATCAGTATTAACAGCTTTTCTTATTTATAAACTGTTGACACAGCGACATTAAAAGCCGCGCCGCACGTTTTAACAACAATTTTATTAAGGGATGTAAAAATAAAGGTAAGATTTTCTAATGTAACTGCGAATGACATGATGTACCAGTTGATAGTAAGTGATATGAATAGCATCACCATGATCATGTCGCTACGCTTTTTTTCGGACTATTCTAATGTTGTTGGCCGCAGCAGGCCTTTACAGTTTCACCGGATGATAGGGGGCGAGTGCAGATGCCACTCCAAACCCGTGGAAGTGTTTATGGAGCGGCTGAAGGCCAACTCCTGCCTGACGGATACGTCTTTAATCTGAGGGCACCACTAGGAAGTTCGAACTTAACCCAAGCCGTCGTAATTTCGATCCCCGTTTGAATTGGACGGGGGTTCTATCAAAGTACACCGCTTTACTTCCGATAGTCGCGGGTTCGATACCTCGTACGGTACAAAAATGTGTAACGAAATCAAAATATCTTTATTAAGATTTGTTACAGACCTACATGAATAAAGATATTTTGATAGATTCCATGGTAGAATCCGGGATAGCTCCTTAAATACTAATGTGATTTAAATGAATATATGTATAGCAATTTAAAGTTAACAGTTTAACCTTTCAAATGGTATCATTTTTATAATTCTTAACTAGTTATTAAGTACTCAAGATCGCGCGGAATCAGTTCCAAGTGATTCCATACTTTTGCTCGCGAGTGTTAATACACTTACATGAACTACATATATATTATAAAGTAAGATAACTTTCTTTCCCTTTTTCTTTCAATTTAGTTTGTAATTCATGATATTGGCATGTTTCCCTAGAAGTCTATTACATTATTATTCATGTAGCGTATATAAGTTCGACTAAGACAGATGAAGTACCAATTACGTTGCATTCAGATGCCCTATTCATGGTATACGCTTAGATATTGACGGCCTCGGTGGTCAAGCGGGTTAGCACACCGCTTTGTAACTGAAGGTCGCAGGTTCGATTCCTCGCATGGCACAAACATTTGTATTCAATATGATTGTTTGTATCTGGGAGTTTTCTATGTATATTATGTATCTATGTACAAAAAAAATAGTATGTATTTGTATCAGTTGTAACACAAGCTGCTTAGTGTGGGACTAGATGGCGCAATGTGAATTGTCCTTAATTATTATTATTATTATTGGTATGAGATAATATTTACATTATATTATTTGAAAGAAAGTTTTTTGATGTGATTGGAATGACAAAGATGGCCGACCTGATGGTAAGTGGTAAACGTCGCCTACATACATGAACATAACAGGAACATAGTATCTTCAATGTGGACATTACAACTCAATGTATTATTAAGTATATATATATAAAAAAATTTAATCTAAGCAAACAGATATCGGCAGCGACTTCACTTACACTATGTATGTATTTCACTATATAAAATAGTGAAACGAAACAACTAGTGAATGTATTTCAAGTGGAAGGTTTATATGTATAATACATGCCTATTATAGTATAGAACAAGCCGAGAAATTCTAATGTTTGTAATGCAACCGTATTAATAGCTAAATGTTTTTCTAGCTATTACCAGAAATGAAAATGTATTTTATATTTGTAAAACTTTATTGGTACGTCTTAACAGAACTGTGGCCAAGACAAGACTGAATAATTATCTCTAAATATCGTTTCAGATCAGTTTTGTACCGTCACTATTTTAATAAAAATTATGAAACTAACTCGCTTGATATCAATAACATTACTTCTATTTGTAATTAAACAATTCATTATTAATCAGCAAATAAGATCATGTTAATATTCCATTATTATAAACATATTTACTATACAACTCTGTATATTTCTTATCGAAACTATTATAATCTAACAGTATGAAGCCGAGACTGTTTGCTAATATACACAATAATGTTTAATAAATAACTGCAGTATAATGCATATAAAGTACCTAATCATTTACCACTTTGTTACATCACATTCTCGATATAACTTTGTCTCCACTTTCTTAGAGATACAAATGTACTTGATAAAAAAAAAATATTCCGGGAGTCCATAGGCCACGGTAGGTAGTCTTTTTGAATGCCACCAATGTGGTAAAAGGAAAAAACCTCAGTTGAAAATATAAACGATCATAAACAATCTTATATTGGAGTAGTATGCTAGTAGGCCACAATGTACTCAACTAAATAACAATACCCCTGCCGGGAATCAAACTTAATTGCTTTATTGCCGCCTCCGGTCGCCGCAGTAAAAAGGGATTACGTAATAAATATTTTATTGTTATTGCATTCGTTTAATTTCAAGAATTATTGTCGTTTTGAATTGCAAATAAGTGAAATTTGTTGTTTGGGAACGTTATAAGGTTGGTAATGAAATTTTATTCACATCATAGATAAATAGATAAAGATGCTAAACAGAGTTATACGATTCTTCAAATTATGAACTATTAAAATTCTAATTTTTTTCTATTATTATTGACCGCTGTCGACCCATGTATTATGATACCATTATATAGAAATAAACTTTGTCCATCTGTCTGACCTGTCCTACCTAGATAGAATATTGTTTGTACTATCCTTTTGTTCTAATGTAAATAAAACGAATATTTTGTACTATTGTAAAGGATTTGTATTTTCCCTCCAATGATTCAGTTTAGAATGACTTGTTTTTTTTAAAGGCAATAAATAACAATGTTGTATTTTATTGCTTTTAAAAAAAGAAGTCAAAGTTGCATCTACTTGTAAATAACAATATCTAACGACGTAGACATATATAAATATTCATTTTTTATAAAAACAGAATATAGCACTTTTAGAAAAGTCATCAAAGATCATAGTTGAAAATCGTAATTCTGCCCACACCAGTTTCGCAGGCTCTGTCTTGTTTTAAAGGGTGAGTATGGTAGTGAAATTAAAGAATACTGGAGACCTAACATCCTAGTTCTTAGGAGTGGCAATAACATGGACATTTTCGACGGCCTTGGTGGTCTAGCGGTTTAGCACACTGTTTTACTTCCGATGGTCGTGGTTTCAATTCCTCGCACGGTGCAAAAAAATTTATTTATGAGTATTGTTTATGTCCATCTGGGTGTTCTCTATGTAAAATATGCATCTGTGCATTTATATCAGTTGTCTAGTACACATAACAAAAGCTCTACTTATCTTAGGACAAGGTGGTACTGTGTGAATTTTCTGAGATATTACTATTATTTTTTTATTTATTTATCCTTTATTGCACTTTATCTAAACTAAATGTACAATTGGCGAGCTTGGGTAAAAACAGAGAGCGGTTGAAACAGAAAGGGTAATGGGAAAAGGCATACTATTGGTATTTACCTAACTTAGGTAAATGTGTCAAAACTAATATGCTTATGCTCATGCATAATAATAGAAAAAATAATGTAAACGTACTTAAATACTTGCTATACTATACTTATTTAATATTGTTCCTAATACAGTTCATATATGTATATAGACGTCAATTGTTAATTTCTTTCAGGTGAGTTGTATACTCTGCCAGGATATAGCAGTATCCTTATGGATGATAATGGAATGGTGCTCCCGTCTGCGCTAAGGGTTTACGCTGGCGAGTCGGGGCACCCGTGGAGTGGCAAATTCACCAGAAATTTAACATGATGCTTTCCAGGGGGAACCGCGTGGAGGTCAACCTGATAATAGGGTTATTAACCTACATTACTAACAATCCTCTTCCTTCCGATGTAGCATAAGAGGACTAATAACGAAGCAGCCGTCATTACACACAAAGTTTTGTACTGACGACCAGATTCGAATTCACGACCTTTGGGATAAATGGTTTTAAACCATTAGGGCACGACACTTAAGTATTACTCAAGTATATTACACAGCTTCCTTCGCATAAAGAGCAATTCAATTGGGGAACGCAAATCTAGATGTCACGTCAATTATAGCAATGTAAATTGAGAGAGGACTTAAGTACCAGCATGTGTCACGATGTTCTATATAAGAGCGAGACAGCGCCATTTCCAGGCAGACAGTGCAATAAATTTCTCTTAAAGTATTGATTCCGTGGATGTGTCGATGCCAGATTTTTGTTCTCGGCTTGTTTCTTGGCGCCGACGAAAATGTACCCTAAGAAAATATGAAAGCGTAGTTATAGGAATAAGGACTGTGTGTGCTAGCATTAAAATGCAAAGTTGAATGAATTGTTTTGGGATATATCCGATCCGAAGGTTACCTTCAAAGACATTGTATCGGTTAACGTTTAGCGGTCTTACAAGCACCGGTATCAGTTGACGCTCCGTAAAGGTGGATTTAGACTAGAAAATAATAAAGGTAGGAATAGAATAACAATGTATAAAATTTATATTCGCGAAAATAGTTCAGGGTGCTTTAGCTTATATTCACACTACGCAGTGGAGTAAGGTACAGTCACCAAAACTCAACCTCGAAACTAATTTCATCCACGTTGATTTCTATTTAATAGCATCTAATTTTATTGATGCGAATCTAAAGGGTTAAATTTAGCTATTCCAGACTATCTATCAAATATTTTACAATCTTAAAGACCTCTTGCATCTCTTATTAGATTCGAAGCGATCGATTAAACCACTTTTGACGGCGCATGTCTATTAATTAAACTTGTACACAATTGAACATTTTTAAAACAACACTACACTTGGCGTTAATTATAATAACAACATTTTTTTAGACACACAACAAATATAGAATAAAAGATAACATATTACTTGATTTTTTATGGTATTGGAATGGCAATGAAATATTTCTTTGTAATACTTTGTTGGACGATTGTAGGCGACGCACTACGTTATCAATTTTTTTATAAAATTAAATTTATTATTATATGTACGTATATATGCATAAATATACACGATACGTTCGTCATTTTTTAATAAATATATATGAGGGTGCGCACAATATAATTAATATAAATCTACCCGTTTTCTACACAATATTGTAGTCGGATTCATACGATCGCGGTGACGCTCGGTGTCACATATAAAATAAGTGCGTGCTCTCAGTTTGCGAAAATAAGTCGGTGTTTTAGTTCCATCCTTTACAAAGCTGATCCTTCTCGCCAAATCTGAACCAGAATAATGTTCAATACACCGCCGCGCGATAAAATAATATCGTACAAAGAACGCCATAGACTGACCGATAGGTTAGAATGTGCTTCGGAGCATGTGCTCGCTAAAGACACCGCCGCTGTAATTCCGCCGCGTAGCACGGTACGGAGTAATATATCGCTACGTGGAGAAAAGGAACTCTTCATGCAGCAAAATATGTCATCGCAACGTCCTCTACGGGATCCGTCAGTTACGTCATCAAAGGCGTCAGAGATATATACGAAAACAGTTGGAACTGGATGCCCGTGCAAAGGCAAAAATTCAACTGGATTTGATTGATAAGGAGCTGGAAGCTAACCTGGCCATCATCACGGATGGCAGCAGAAGGTCCATTCACTCTTCTAAGCACGCTTCAGTATATGACCCACATATTCATTCCCATGTTGAAGACTGGCTAGAACAGAGTAATGTACAACCGCCGTGTAACGCTGATCAGGAGTTGAACACGGCACCGATGATGCAAGCAGTGCCGGCAACCGATTGTCCACAACATAGCCGCCCTGCACCAGTCAATGGAGAAGATAGTATTCTGCAGCTAGCACACACCCTGAAGGATATGATGGTGAACTCATCATCACACCAGGATGAGCGCTTACTAACCCGTCTCGCCACACCGAGGGAATTACCCACTTATTTTGGCGATTGCATGGAGTGGTTACATTTTAAAAGTGCATACATGGAGTCCACTCGCGTGTGTCAGTTTAGTGATTCGGAGAACCTGTGGAGGTTACGCCGTGCACTAAGAGGTGATGCTAAGGAGGCAGTCACCGATCTGTTAATAAAACACGTCACCCGGCGACATCATATCTGCGCTGGAACTGAGGTTTGGCCGTTCCGATATTATTATTCACCATGTAACTACACAGATAAAAAAGTTACCATCTTTACCTACTCATTATCAACAAGATATAGTTAATTTTTCAATAAAAATTAATAATTGCATTGCTACACTCAACGCAATGAATCTGCATGATTATTTACGCAGCCCAGAGCTCGCGTCAGCAATATCATCGAAATTACCAAGTATATTAATTAGTAAATTCACTGATTATGCATTTGATCGCTTGACAGATGATACACCAAAACTAATGTTATATGCATCTTTTTTAAAACGTGAGGCTGAAATGACGTCGGCTCTCGGTCTATCACAGCCGCGAGAACAAAAGAAACCCGACATGCCTACAATAAATAACAAGCGAACAGATGATCGCTACCGCTACAACTATAATAAACAAGTATTTACAACTACAACTATCAATGAATCAAAATTATGTAGATTTTGCAACAAATCACAACACGTATTGCCAGATTGTCGATTATTTCGAAGAGCTATGCGTAAGGATCGATGGAATTTTGTTAAAAATAACAAGCTATGTTATTGTTGTTTATTGGCGCGACACGATCGTATGTCATGCGCTGCACCTGTATGTAACATAGACGACTGTGGGCTGGCGCATCACACATTGTTGCATTACAGAAAGCCCATCCATACAGACACACAGCCCGTGACCACTATGGCGACATCATCACAACATGAATCATCGAGTACCGACGCGACTGTAGCCTATGTGAACTCCGCTACCGACGGGACTGCGCCCGGGCTACCGGGGCGCGGTCGCTCCCCCACAGTGACGTCATGTGATGTGATACTCAAAGTAGTTAAAGTGAAGTTAAGTGGACCCAACGGTACAGTGAGTACTTATGCCTTATTAGATGACGGTGCTTCGATATCGATGATCGATTCCGGCTTAGTAAATGAACTTGGTCTTAAAAGTTTAAGTTCTAGTTCTATTAAATTAATTGATGCTTTTGGTTTAGAAGTATACCAGTCTGATGCTCCTAAAGTCTGTTTAAATATTTCTGGCTATGATAATTGTAACTATAATAAGTGTAACTATAATATAACTTTACGTAATGTATCTAAACTAAAATTACCTATGCAAAATTTGTCTGTAATAAATAATATTCACTGTGATTATTTATCATCTGTAAAACAATTTGTATGTACTGAGAACGTGGTGCCTCGTCTGTTAATAGGTGAAGATAATTATTTTCTTTTAGCGCCGTTAGAAATATTACACGGTAATAAATATGAACCCTATGCAACGCGTTGTCGCTTAGGCTGGTCGATACATGGTAGTTATGGTCGCACGAACTCATCACTCACACAGGGGCACAGCTTCCACGTTACACACAACGACGAGGTAAGTGAAATTACTATATTAAACAACTTAGTTAAAAATTCATTTGAACTGGACTGCATAGGAATATCAACCTTACGCCGTGAGAATACGGCCGATTTAAGAGCGGTTAATATATTAGATCAGACCGCGCGAAACATAGGTAACAGGTGGGAGGTCGGACTGCCATTCATTAAGGATGTTTTATGTATACCTGATAGTTACAACTATGCACTATCACGCTTGAACGGGTTATTGAGAAAATTTAAGTCGGACAGCGCGTACGCTGATAGGTATAAAACAGAGATGCACAAGTTGTTTGATAATGGTTATGCTCGAGTTTTAAAGGAAAATGAACTTGTAGGTAATCGTATATGGTATCTCTGTCATTTTGGCGTGCTAAATCCGAACAAACCCAGTAAGCTGAGGTTAGTGTTTGACGGCGCCGGTAAGGTCAACGGCTTGTGTTTAAATGACTTCTTACTTACTGGACCCGATTTGTATAACTCATTACTAGGTATTATGTTGCGATTCCGCGAACATAAATATGTTATAGTAGGCGATATAAAGGACATGTTTTTACGTATACGTATCAGAGCTGAAGATCAACACTTATTTAGGTTTTTATGGCGGGAAGACGACAAGTCCCCGTTAAAAATATGTGTCATGCAAAGTTTAGTTTTTGGTGCAACTTGTTCTCCATTCATTGCGCAACATATAAAAAATAAAAATGCGCTTAAATATGAGGATTTGTATCCGGAAGCGGTAGATGTTATTATTAACAATCATTACATGGATGACTGTTTGTACTCGTGTGACAGCGAAGAAAAAGCAATTAAATTAGTTCGTGAAATTACGGAAATACATAGTTACGGCGGATTCGAGATAGGCCGCTGGTCGAGTAATAGCAAACCGGTTTTGAACACAATACCGCATCGAGCGCTCACTCAGTCTGCTGTTGATTTTAAACACGGAGCTAATAATACAACTGAGCGCACTCTCGGTTTGATGTGGTATCCTAATGACGATGCATTTGCTTTTAAAATATCATTCAACCGTATTCCGCAAAACATAATAAATGGCACGGAGCCACCTACGAAATCTCAAATGCTTAGTATATTAATGTCTGTTTATGATATTCATGGTTTTCTTGCTCCTTGTATAATTAAAGGTAAAATATTATTTCAAAGTGTACATCGTAGTGGTGTCGACTGGAAATACATCCAACCAACAGAGTTTGTTCAGTTTACTAGTTGGTTATGTGAATAAAGAAGTTAGATTCTTTACGTATACCTAGGTGTTATATTAATGGTAATGAGTGGACTTTTTGCTATAATGAATTACCGAATATTACATGTATTAATAATAATTTTGTAGACATACAACTCCACACTTTTTGTGATGCTTCAACAAAGGCATACGCTGCCGTATCTTATTGGCGATTGATTCGGTCGGATTGTTGTGTTCAAGTTAGTTTCGTTGGTAGTAAAAGCAGAGTGAGTCCACTCCGTCCTATTTCAATACCGAGGCTTGAATTACAGGGAGCGGTAATAGCCGCCCGCCTTGCAAATATTATTGAGACCGATCATAAGGATTTTAAACCAGCAAGGCGTTACTTTTGGACAGATTCTAGTACGGTTTTACAATGGATCCGTAGCGATCCGCGTAATTATAAACCTTTTGTCGCTCATCGACTCGGTGAGATAGATGAGCTGACGAAAAACTGTGAGTGGCGTCATGTGCCGTCTGATGCTAACGTAGCCGATGTAGCTACACGAGATGATGCATCACCACTGTCATACTCAGACCCGTGGTTCCAGGGTCCTGCCTTTCTACGGCGACCTGAGAGTGAGTGGCCTAAAGATCGTAAGTTCTCCAAGACATCGCAAGATGTGACTTGTGAAGAACGATCAATTAATGTGGTTATGTACAGTTCAGAATTATCTTTGCCTAGCGAAGATAATATCTCGAATTGGGATCACATTAGTGCGAGCCACCGCCCGCGTGTTATTATTTATTAACAAATGTCGGCGTAAAAACATTCAGTTTGATGTTTCTTTAATGAAAAGAGCTGAAATTTTATTAATTAAAAAATGTCAGCAGGACAGTTTCTCCGTTGAAATATCTTGTTTACAACAGAATAAACCTATAATGCGTAATAGTAGATTATTAAAACTTAGTCCTTATCTCGATGAGACAGGAGTACTGCGTGTCGGTGGTCGCATCGATAGATGGCAGGAGTAGAACTGTCTACGTTGAGACCTGCAATACTTGATAAAGAGGCGGACATAGAATTACTCGGCTCCTGGTCTACCACCACCATAAAGAAGCTATGCATGGTTCTAACGAACTCGTTGTAAACCAGTTACGACAACAGTACTGGATACTTAAATTGAGACCAACAGTTCGTACTGTGTCTACCCAGTGCCTCACCTGTCGGTCACGTCGCGCCGCACCGCAGCCTCAGCGGATGGCTGATTTGCCAGCGGCGAGACTACAACATAATAGGAGGCCGTTTAGTTACACTGGCGTTGATTTTTTTGGACCTATAGAAGTCACTGTCGGTCGCAGGAGGCAGAAGAGATATTGCATGCTCTTCACATGCTTGACAGTACGTGCAATTCACATGGAATTGACTGAAGATCTGTCCAGTGATTCAGCAATAATGGCTTTACGTCGTATGGGAGCCCGGCGGGGTTTACCTCTAGTTATCTACTCAGATAACGGAACTAATTTGTGCCGACTCTGAACTTAAACGTAGTATTGCAGAATTAAATACTAAATTGTTATGTGATGATGGCACAATACGAGGTGTTGAATGGCGTTTCATTCCCCCAGGCGCTCCAGAAATGGGAGGCGCTTGGGAGCGAATGATACGTACTGTTAAGACAGCGCTTAAAGTAACTCTCAAAGAGAGAGCCCCTCATCCTGACACACTAGCCACTATCTTAACAGAGGTTGAGGCTTTGGTTAACAGTCGACCTATAACACACGTCTCTCTGGATCCCGACTATCCAGAGGCTTTAACCCCAAATCATTTTTTAATTGGTACGTCATCCAGCGGTCCCACTTATGGACTTTTCAATGATTCTGACCTTTGTTTACGAAAGCGTTGGCGTATAGCGCAACGTATTACGGATATGTTCTGGAGTCGTTGGATAAAGGAATATCTGCCTACGTTACTACCTCGACAAAAATGGATGGAGGAGTCGAGATCATTACAGGTAGGTGATTACGTAGTAGTAGTGGACCCTAAACTGGATCGTGGATGCTGGCGTCATGGAGTGGTCAGCTCAAGTCATACAGGTGAGGACGGCCGCGTACGCGTCGTAGACGTTACTACTGCGTCGACCAGTCACTCGCGTCGCCTTACTATCACCAGCTAGTGTTAGTAGTGCTAACTAGTTAGCACTAAGGAGGCAGAATTGTAGGCGACGCACTACGTTATCAAAATATTGTATCTTTTTTTTTTTTATAAAATTAAATTTATTATTATATGTACGTATATATGCATAAATATACACGATACGTTCGTCATTTTTTAATAAATATATATGAGGGTGCGCACAATATAATTAATATAAATCTACCCGTTTTCTACACAATATTGTAGTCGGATTCATACGATCGCGGTGACGCTCGGTGTCACATATAAAATAAGTGCGTGCTCTCAGTTTGCGAAAATAAGTCGGTGTTTTAGTTCCATCCTTTACAGACGATAAATTATGTGTAAAAGTACACAATTAACTCATAAAATAAGGATGTACAATGGCAGACCCAAAAGAGGGATTTCTTCCAGTCAACCTTTGCAGTCAGTCAGCAAGTCAGTTTTCTTTCAGTTACTGAGAGGAATTGAGGAGTGGTGGTGGAATATATAATTAGCGTTCCAATGGAATATACATAAATTTATATAATAGGGTGAAACCGCGGGTATAGCTATGTGGCCCGCGTTAAATTTTAATAAAAAAATATGGCCTATATGTTATTCTGATATACATCAGCTATATTACTGCAAAGTTTCATCAAAATCTGCTCTGTAGTTTTTGCGTTTTTGCGTTTTTACAAGCTTTCGCATTTGTAATGTACACAAGACAAGCAATAAGAATATATCTACTTATATACTACGCTATAATGTGATGCCCATAATACAACTCATCTTAACGTATTATTGTTATAACAATTAAGCAATTACATTCACGACTCATGGTCGCTGATATGAATACACACGAAAAACAATTCCCTCCATTTTTCAGCGGTCGGGCAAGAGCAAAAATTTTTGTTTCCTTGTAAATTTGCATAGAAATACAAAAGGCGTGTAACGTGGTTGGAAACTCGAACCGAAATCCTCGCTTTCAGCGGCCCGAATATTTTCCAGTAGCCTAAAAACACTCTACAATTTCAGCGGACTTGGATAAAGAAAATAGTGCATCCAGAACATCGCCTGTAAAATGAAATATAGCCCTCGCTGGTTATGCTCGACTCGATTTTGAAACCTCTTTTGAAGGTATACGCCGAATTTTGTCGAAAACAAACTTCGTTAAAGCTGCATCAACAACATTCTTTGACCCGTCATTAAAAACGAGCTAGGTTTCACTAATTCGTCACAAAACAGAAGTGGTTTTTAGGATAAATTATTTTCACTGTTTATCTTTACAGACAAATCTGTTTGTACATTGATTATCTCATGTATCTTATGTGTAGCAAAAACTTTGTACGCCTTTTTATGAAATTTGCGCGGATGGAGGAGTATGAAATTTCGCACACGTATAGTTTATATAGAGGAGTGCAGAATGCTAATCATGTATTTAAGTTGTACATAAAAAATACATTAAATCAATAAAAAAAATATTACACATCCATAGAAGTAAGGGCAGAGGAAGGCCAAAAAAGAGATGGATAGACTGTGTGAAAGATGATATTGTAAGAAAGGGAGTAAATACGGAGATGACTGCGAACAGAGATGAATGGAAAAGAAAAACATATTACGCCGACCGCAAATAAATAGGATAAGGAAGAAGCAGATGATGATCATGCCCTTGACAGAGATGTCTTTGACAATAGAACCATAATAATGTACAAACTTATAATTGAAATAAATTATGGGCGAATTTCGATCATTCAAAATTCAAAAAATCTATGCATCAAGTCGATATTACAGATTCGTATGATATGTCAAATCTATCGTCAGTTCGGAATGATATTACACGACTACTAGTTGATATAAAAATATATTATGCCTCTATCACAACTGACATTGTATAAAGTCCTCTTTGTGAGTTTATTACACGTAATTCTGCTATCAAATAATGCTTTTCAAGTAGTATTCCAGATCAAATAGTAAGAAAAGGCTTATAAATAGGCATAGAGGATGTCAACACTGAAGAATGGTAACGCATTTATTTCGGCGACGGTTACCACTTTCTATCAGATGAGCAATCAACCTATTTGCCATTCAGGTTAATAGGGTATCTTCTTATAAAAGTATGATGTTTTTTATTTCTTCTTAATATATGCTTATTTATTTTAAGCTATCAAATTCCAAACAATTGTACATCACAATACTATTTATACATTTAAATAATATGACTATATATTAAATATATATTTCTCTCTTGTTCGCTTAAATCTCTAATCTCTGTACAATATTATTTTCTTTTTATTTATTGTCAGCATTTTGGTGCCAAATATTTTAATATAGACTAAAGACAACGGAACAACATCAAAAAGTTATATTTACATTATTAAAATTAACAACATTAAATTTAAAAATATTTGTTACAAATTATAATATTGAGATAATATTAAATGTGGGATTTTTAAAACATACCCTTTAGAAAAACAATTAAAGGCACATCTATTTATTTTGTATTATACCCAGTTCCGTAAGAAGTACCTACTATGACACTACAATACAAAATTAAGCTATAAAGGAAACTATTACATTTCCAAAGTTATTGAAACTAAGTTTGTTACACAAAAAACAATTGTATATCACTATCAATAGAACAGTTTATTCTATGTACATCCAGCAAATAGTATTGCGTCCCTGTGAAATGCCTAAGTAATGCTGATAAGCCACTTTTATGAAGGCTGTTTTCATTGTACACTATCTAAATACCAACCCACACAAACGATAAATTGTTAGCTAACGTCTTAATACAAGAACTGTATGGAATGATCGCATTTTAAAAGAAGTCCAAACGACAATAAATTTAATCAGATCTATGTGACATTTATTGTCGATATTGTAAATTTTATTTTATTATTTCGTAGTTTGGGTGGGCGCGTATGTTGACTAATGTTGACAGTTAAGTGGGCTTAAAGTTTAAAAGATATGATGGCAACGTTTAATTGTGCATTTCTCTTACTTTTCAGACACTCGGCACTTAACATTCAGGTATCAATCCAATTAGACAGGACCATAAAGCCCAGAATTAAAGAAGGATGGATGAAGTGGCGGCAGGATACGGCAATGACGTGGGACTAGCGTGTTCCCCTTAAGCTTAAGGTAAATATTTACAAGACCATGATCCGGCCTGTTGTCGTGTATAGATCAGAGTGCTGGCCCTTAAAAGCGACGGATGAAAGACGACTGCATGCATCTGAAATGCGAATGTTGAGGTGGATGTGTGGTGTGACAAGAGTGGATAAGATAAAGAATGAATACATTAGAGGAAGTATAAAAGTTGCGCCGGTGTCAGAGAGGTTGAAGAGTAATGGTCTATCATGGTATGGACATGTAATGCGTAGGAACGAGGATAATATTTTAAGAAAGGTGTTACATATGAACGAAAAAGAGATGGATGGACTGTGTGAAAGATGATATGGTAAGAAAGGAAGTAAATAACGCGATGACTGCGAACAGAGATGAATGGAAGAGAAAAACATATTACGCCGACCCCAAATAAATGGGATAAGGAAGAAGCAGATGATGATGATGATATATTATATCTTTATATCTTTCAAATATAAGATGAAAACCCTAAATAATCCCGTACTTTAGGATACTCAGTGTTCATTCTCTATAACAATAGATTGACACAGAAAATATAATACTTATTGATCAGTATTAATCCTTCATAGTTTTGATAGCATCGGTGGTCTAGCAGTTAAACACACCACTTAACTTCTGATGGTCGCGGGTTCGATTCCTCGCACGATGCAAACTAATTTATTCGTGAGTATGATTGTTTGTAATGGTCTGGGTGTTTTCTATGTAATCTTATGTAAGTATTTACAATAAAAAATGTACATATAAGTATTTATATCACTTGTCTATTACCCATACTCACAAGCTCTACTTACCGTGGACTAGATGGCGCTCTGTTAATTGTCCAAGGTTATTTATTTATCTATTTTAAACTTTACTATTTGTAATATATACTATAGTTATAGACACATTATTATTATATTATAATATACATATATTTTTTTTCTAGAGCTACACCGTGTACTATAAACCGCTAATCCGGCGAGTTCATCTATTTATTTATTATTTCAGAATGAATAATCTAAAATGAATCGTTCATTTGTGTTAAAATATTTCTACTCCTAATCGCACCTAAGGTAAGAGATGTGCTTTATGATAGCGTACATAAAGCACATATCTCGGTTTAGGTGCGATTCATTAATTACGACGCATGAATTTCATGATTTTCGACCTCTCCCCGTCCTTGTCACAGCTTATCACATGTGTTAAACTCTCCCCTTCCTAATGTACAATTAGAAATACATACAACTACATATAAATAAAATTAGAATTGGAGTGTCTGTTTGTAATAATGAAATAATCGTTTTTTACTACATGCATATAAACACAAACTACATGTAAATACTGTACATACACCAAAATAACATTTTTTACAATTTTTGTTTGTCTGTTTGTTCCAGCTAATCTCTAAAATGGCTGAACCGATTTTGACGGGACTTTTTTTAGCAGGTAGCTGATGTAATAAGGAGTAACTTAGGCTACCTTTATTTTAGAAAATTCAAGTTAAATTCCACGCGGACTAAGTCGCTGGTACAGCTAGTTATTAATATAGTTAAACGGGTTTTATCATGAATAATTTTATGGTAAATAAAGATCGTTGTAAACCTCTGTCGACGTTTCGTTACACGATTTTTCGCTGGACAAGGTAATGATGTTAGTTGAAAAAACTGCCGGCATCTATGAACATTGAAATTTGCTACTCTAGTCAGGCCATGACTCCGGCTAGTGCAACCTAGTCGAAACATCGAGAGAGGTAACCTTTATATACAATAATATTATTCGTGTTAAAACCCGTTTAACTGAATAATGTGTATTGAACTAAATACTTTAAAACTAAATAGAAATGATTACATTAAATTAACAGTGTTTTAATACGTACACATTGAAATGTGACGTCATGAAATATAGACCCCTCTTATCTCGTGTCCCACTATGTCACACTTTCTCGATTCTTTTCTCCTTACTATGTAACGTGAGCCTCTGGATGGCGTTTTAATAGTAATTTTATATTGTGACATAGAAATATATTTTAATAAATATAGACACATAACTTTATAGCACATTGGAAAATAAAAAAATGCACTCAATGACCTCAACTGCATAATTTGTATACGTTACTTCATTTCGATCTGAACATACAAAGTAATCAACGATTCTATCTCCTTTACACCTACACTAAAGATACATTTGTTTCTTTTTAAAACGCCGCTCACACAGTAAAAGATAAATTTGCATTTATAGAGACCGGACGGTCGTAAAAACGTTCTTTCCTTAGGTTGATTATACTTATAGAGTTCAATATGGTAAATAAGGGTTATTGGCGTCTCGCTAAGAGATCAAACTATTTAGCAAATTTACTTAAAATGCATATAATTTGTAACGCATACGAAGTTGCGGATAAATACTAATAAATATATAATTCTAATTTTGTAACTGGGATTATAAACACCGTTACAGTAAATTTTATAAAAAATATATTTATTCTTTATTGTACACATACATAGAAAAAAACAGTGATACAATAAATGTAATGTATAAGGGCGAGCTTATCTAAAAGGATATTTTTTAACAAACCTACAAAATGTTATAGGATAGAGTGTTAACTAGATCAGCCATACATACGTGTAAAAAAAGGAGATATTGAGACGCTGTTGTAAAACTAATAACTATAAGAATGAATAGACATACATAAATATATGAATATATAGACATACACACATTGTACATAAATAAATAAGTATAATAAGGCAACAATATGATAGATAATATATTTTAATCGACTTTTGAATATTTTAATACTAGAGTTTTTATAGCTTTATTTTTTTTACGGAATTAAACAAAATAATATAAAACTATAAAGTAAGAATAGTGATTTAAAAATAGAACTATATTAATATTTATTCTTCTATTTTTGAACCGTTGTTGTGTTTGGGTTCTTTTGCATTGAGATATGTGATGACCAATAAATAATATGTTTGTTTGCAGTAGAATTGTTTTGCCATAATATTTTTTTACAATTACGTCAATCTGTATTTGACACTAAACTATTATTAAAACGTAACACTATTAGTTAAAATTATATATCGGCTCAATAGACGATATAAAAATATCAATAAATTAATATATAATGTTCTATTTTTGAATCATTATTTTAAAATATATATATATTTTCTATAGAAAGATTTATCAGCATCAAATCGATTATGATATATATATTACATAATTTGCAATACTCCTCCACCAACCAAATAATACATCTATATAATCCGTTAAAAAAGCTCTATTTATAACAAGTAAAATAGAAAATGGGAGCAAAGGAATCATTCCATTCTGAAAATGAATGTGATAAACCTAATATGAAAATAAAATACAGAAAAATCATGTTTCATCCATAAAGATAGCAGATACAGTGGAATAAAGCAAGTTGCTTCCACAAAGGAAACTGGAGTATTGAGATTTTCTCTGGATGCCTCGGAAATATATTATATTACGATCATATTTCATAGTCTGGCTTCTTCGAGGTCAACATATAGGCCAAGTTATGTACATAAAATATACTGTAATAAACAGGATCACAACATAATTTTATATCTAATGAAAGGTAAAACACATGCGATTTACTATTAAAGAAAGGGGAAAGAGTACTATAATAACCCAGCACACCCAAACTAAGCCGATCTTGTCATATAGGTACTAGATATGTTATATATACATGAATGTTTTTGTAAATACATACATAATATATATAGAAAACACTGAGACCGATACAAACAACCATACCTAAGGATATAAAATGTTTGCACAGTGCGAGGAATCGAACTCGCGATCACCGGAAGTATAGCGGTGTGCTAAACCGCTAGACCACCGAGACTGTCATGTATATGTATATATCAAGTATTAAAATGAATAATACGTATAATGTAATATGTTTTTTCTTATGAGAGAACCGTGTATGCAGGCGGGACATTAATGGTTGCTGTAACATGGTGTAATAAGTAAAAATATCACGTTACAGTATGAGGCAATATTCATTTATTTACTTACTAGCTAACCCGCGCGACTTCTTCTGCATCACTTATATATATATATATTGGGCGATACATAACTATAGAAATATTAATAAATTATTCATGCCTAGTTTATCTCCAGTCGTCCACTGAATCTGCTGATTTATTCATCTGCACTATACGCTGCATTTAATTAACTTGCTGAAATATGATAAATAAATGACCACGACACGGTAAGGAGAGCTTGTGTTAAGGTATAACTGACATAAATATATAGGTACTTTTTTTTGTAAAGACATACATGGGAAACACTTAGACTGATCCAAAAAACATAGAATCACGTTTATGTCAACCTGACATGGTACATTGCTAGCAATAAGATCATCAGTCCACATTACTAATCCCCTTAATTAGATTTTTTCTTTTTGTGGATATAAATGGAATGGTGCACCCGCCTGCGCTAACGGTTTACGCTGGCGGGGCACCAGTGGAGGATGATAAGATGTGCATGAGGTCAGGCCCATCGTGACAAATTCACCATACGAGAACCGCGTGGAGGTCAACCTGACATTGACAATGGTACATTGCTAGTAATGTTCATTAGTCCACATACCATGAATACTACGGTAACCGTTTGCCATAAATGGGCCGTAATGGTTTAAAAAATATAAATATATGTACCGTGAGAGGAATCGAACACGCGACCACCGGTAGGAAGGCGGTGTGATAAACCACTAGATCACGGAGGACGTCATTTATTATATACCAGCTACGCCCGGGTGTATTATACATATAAACCTTCCTCTTGAATTACTCTATCTATTAAAAAACCGCTTCAAAATCCAAAAGGACAGACAGCGACAGCGACTATGTTTTATACTATGTAATGATTTAATTTGGCGACTATATTTAAGTTTTCGCAAGCGTCTTCTTTGTACGAATGGAGCTTAATGAAATCATACCAAAAACTTTGTTCATAGAAGTATTGATAAATTATTCATGCCTAGATTATCTCCAGTCGTCCACTGAATCTGCTGATTTATTCAGATGTACTGCGCTGCATTTAATTAACTTGCTGAAATATGTCACAAAACAATATTACTCTCTCTCTGTATGTATTAATTTTGTGTAATTTAACCCGGAGTAGACCGTACGACGAGGTCTGCGTGGTTTCACCTATTTCAACCGGCAAACCGGTTTCTTTGTAAGGTATATTCCGGTTATTTATTTATTACTAGCTACCCACCCGGCATCGCACGGGTGTATATGAATTATATATATAAACCTTCCTCTTGAACTCTTCCTCCTCTCATTCTATCTATTTAAAAAAAACCGCTTCAAAATCCGTTCCATTTTTAAAGATTTAAGCATATATAGGGTAGGACAGACAGCGACAGCGACTTTGTTTTATACTATGTAATGATACTATATTACATAGTTGAGTCGTGAAATATAGCTTACTCGATAATGTATCTCTGTATATTTTTGCTTTTAATAGGTCATTGAATAATATTAGAGGTTTGAGTATAAAATAATAAAGTCTCGCAGGTCTAGCGGTTTAGATACTGTCTCACTTCCGACGGCCGCGGGTTCGATTCCTTGCACAGTACAAACATTTGTATTCATGAGTATGATTATAGTATTGGTCTGGGTGTTTCCTGTGCGAATTGTGTATATCTCTTGAATCACTATTCTATTAAATAAATAATAGAAAACTGATTCAAGAGGAAGGGTTATATGTATAATACATGTACACCCGTGCGAAGCCGGGATGGGTAGCTAGTATAATATAAAGACATGCCTCAGTACAACCGTAGTAACTTAATTTTGAAATACACGTTCATACTGCGCTCTGCCTCTTAGATTTGTTTCACCAGAATCTCCCCGACTTAGTATAATTACAACATTTCTCTTGCATCTGTTGTTATTTAATATGAACATAATTTAGTTTGAGCAATTACTATTAAGTAATACACAAACTCTAAATGAATATATACAACCACTAAATAAAATTTGAGAGATATCTACACATCTATTTTCTAGTAATAATAATCATGGACAATTTACACAGCGCCATCTAGTCCCAAGCTACAGCTTGTTTATTAGACAACTGATATACTTAGATACATTTTTTTTATAAATACATATATAATATACATAAAAATCACCAACCATATAAATACATTTTATTCTTGTAAATACATATACAATACACATAGCTAACACCCAGACCAGTACAAACCATCATACTCATAAATACATATGTTTGCGTACGAGGATTCGAACTCGCACCATCGCAAATAAAGATGCTAAACCACTAAACCACCGGGGTCGAATATCTGATTGTAGCTAATTAGGTTCGATTTCAAGTTGCAAGTTCAAATTTACCTGTTCTCTACCAGCGTATACATACGTCATTTTTATGATAAAAATCATTTATTATTAATTGCAAATTAGGTTATTTTTAGGTGATTGAAAAGGTAAAAGGAACTGTCGCTTATATAGTATCACATCACATCACGTTATCACGTCTTGCATTGCCATTTTACAAGACTAAGATGTCATACATTCATATCCTGTAATTTCACTGACTACTGATTACGCCCTAAGAAAAGATGGATGGATTGTGTGAAAGATGATATGAATAAAAGAAGAATATGTTCAGATATGACGACCGATAGAGAGCAGTGGAAGAGAATGACATACTGCGCCGACCCCAAATAATGGGATAAAGTCAAGGCAATGATGAATTTAGAAATAAGTATGTTAGTTCGCAATTGATTTCAAAGGTTTTACTTTCATCAACTCTGAACAGAATTTGATGATTCCTTTTGCACCGATACGCATGTAGTTAGATATCACACGTTTACGGATCGTTGCAGAATATCGAATCGAACTAATTCAAATGGAACTAACATATCAACATTTAGTACTAATAGGAATTTGTCTCACTGGCGACGGAGTAGCGGACAAATATTTTTAGTCAAAAAAATAAGAAATTGTACCCCTGCAACCATGCAACCATTTGTATTAACAAATCCTGAATTCTAACATATTTATATTTTACTTATATTTAATAAAGCAGTAAACAAAGTCTATTGCAATAACTATGAAAATGATTACTAAATCAACATTGAAGTTCGTGATACTATTCATTTTACTTTAGGCCGTCAGCTTGTAGTAATGTATATTAGAATAGGCCATAAACTTAGCGGAAATACTTTACAACAATAGTTACCTATGTTTGCTCATAATTTTACGTGATTACTGTTAGAAATAAAATAATAAGTCAATGAAATATAATAGTTAGCACACAGCGCCAACAGATACCGCTGTGACAAAATTAAAACTCGCAGTTTACCAACACTGAAAAATAATTGCGACTTTATTATTTTTACTTACAACTCGCCTTCATTGGGACAACAGCTTTATCCTGTTTGGTAGTATTCCGTCAAGCGTGGTTGTTCGCAGTTACGCCCAGTGTGTTCACGGCAGTTTGCGATTGTCTTGTAATTTAGAACTAACTATATGCTGGTGCATTAAATCAAAACTGCAAACGTCGGATGCAGACTCCACGAAGATCTACGGCGAAATGCACCACAATAGTTGCTTTCAAGCGGAATTCAGATCAACTAGGTCTTTTGGCAAATTAAGCAGTCACTTTTGAAACTTCCGCGGTAGTTCAACCACGTTTGACTCAAGTTTAGTTGGTGAAATATGGTCAGTCCGACTGCTACTAACTATTACTGTCAGCGCCATCCATCATATGTTATATGTTCTTGTAATTAATAGATTAATATATGTTTTATTTGCGTTACGCATTGATAGAAGATAGATACAATAATTAATGAGTAAACTGAACATGTGTAGAAATACAGGGCGGGCTTATTGCTGAAAGCAATAGTTAGAAGACAACGGATACAATTGTAGGAGATCGTGGATGGGATGCAAATAGGATAAGTAACAATAATGATGTAAATACAGGGAAAATGATCTAAATTATAAAACAATAATACATTCTTATAATATACGTATATATGAATACATAAACAGATAACATATACATGTAAACGTTATATATAATTGAAGCCATGTACTTTACAAAAACAAAATGAAATGACAAAACTACAATCACTCGTCATATTGATTATAAAACAATTTTTTTAATTTTTTGTTTAATAAAAATAAAACCATAATTAATCAATTAGAGAAAAGAAGAGAACCTTAGAAGAAAACCTTTAAAGACGAAGACAGTAAAAGCAAAGACAATATGTTAAAATTTTAATTTGCAGGCATTTTCGCTGATCACTAAAATATAAGCCTGAAATTCTGAAGATAATACTGAAAATGAGGATGTGTATCAAAAGAGACAATTTTACGATATTCTATTCTGAATACTTTATACAAACAAAACTCACTGTCGAAACTACAAAAGCCGAAACAGAATGCTACACAATCTATATAAAATTTATGGGATATATCCGACACCACAAATAGATACAAATTTTACGCGGTCTTAAACAGAGTGCCGTATAAAGCACTACATCCGAATGATACAATAAGTCAAACATCGAGTTAATGGTCTCTTTTCCACTTGTACCCTCTAGTGTTATGTTATTCGCAGTCATGGCCCGTTTGCATGCAAATGTAAATCCATGCCACGCGTAGATAGTCCTGCGTAAACTTAGAATAGGGAGGCGCTTTTCAATATCGATATCTATACTTTATACATATTATATCGCATTAGGTGCTACTTTGCGGAGGTTCAATTCACTACTTAATGGATTATAATACCACCCGCCAGAAACTAAAATACCATCCTGATCATTTGGATGAATGACGGTCCTCCACACTGTGACTTTCTAGATACTTTTTGCCAAGCACAACCACATTGTGGAATCACCTTACAGCAAAGGTATTTCAAACCGATACGATATTGAAATCTTCGAGAAAAGAGATCGTTCCTTTTTAAAAGCCGGACAACGCACTTGCAATTCCCCTTGGAGTTGCAGATCATCATGGGCGGCGGTAATCACATACCAGCAGGTGAACAACATGCTCGTTTGTCCCCTGTGCTATATATAAAAAATATATACATAATTTTGTTTAATTCCGCTACAATTAGGATGTGGTCTTATACAAATATTCAGTGCGGAAGCTTGACTACTATTGCGACCTTCTATTGATGATCAAATTTTGACCGTTATCGAGTCTACACCTATATATATTGCGACACGTGTTTCGCTTCTGAGCGAGATATCATCAGGCTGTGACTGTTCGGCGGATTCGCGGTTTGTTCGCCGATGCCCCAGACATAGTAATTGTAGCGGAATTAAACAAAATAGTATAAATATTTTAAGTATGTCTACTTTGAGAATTGCTAAGAATTAACCGAGGTAGACTTTGTAAAAAGGTGTCATCTGTGTGAATGGCCCGATCTTACACATTTCAGTAGCCAATCAGCTTGCTTTGATCTGTGTTTCGGTTGAAGACTGAGACAAGGCATTACAGGGTTTGGACATTTTAATCCTCCTCAAAGGCAATCTGTGTGTGGTATCACGGATATGTTAATCCATATGTAGCAGCAATTAACAAATAAAATAAATAAAGCAGCAATTAACAAAAAAAATATTATATTTAGTTTTATCGATAATTCTAATCACATTGACGGCACATCACTATCAAATGACAACCGAATTACACAGCGAAAAGCCAGGCGTGGATCTTCGCCAAACGTAGCTATAAAAAAGGGTGTCATAAAACACGGGCCCTCAGCTCTCGTGTTAGATGGCCAGACCTAGTGGAACCGACTGCCAGTTATTACGGCTGAAAATAGTCCAGCTGAATAGGTATTACGTATGTTTCTACGCGGTATGTGAAATATACTATATATACTATATTGCGACTTTTTCCGCTTTAACAACAAAACAATTTCAATTCAGCGTATGTTTATATTTAATTATATAATATTATAAACGCGAAAGTTTGTGAGTATGAATGGATGTTTGTTGCTCTTTCACGCAAAAACTACTGAACGGATTTTGATGAAACTTTACAGTAATATAGCTTATACATCAGAATAACATATAGGCTATAAAGTTCACGCGGGTGAAGCTGCGGACACAGCTAGTTAATAATTGTATCTTATTCAACAATTCACAAGTCGCCACCTGTTTAAATTACTAAGTTTGTTTCTCATCTATGATACTAGATGGCGCTAGTGGAAAAATTGAAACGCGCTAAGTTTTGACTTTTGTCCCAACCCATGTACTGGAATTGTATTAATTTTTTTTGGTCGCTTTTTTGGTCACGGCGGTGACGAATATACGCAGTGTAAATAGTTGTGTGTTTTATTGTAGTGCCCTCTATAGTAAATAGTGTTAAACACCACCTAATACCAACCTAAGCAGACATTTTGTTATGGGTATTACACTACTGACATAAATACATGATGTATTTATTTTGTAAATATATCTTTACATAGTATAAAACAAAGTCGCTGTCGCTGTCTGTCCGTCCCTATGTGTGTTTAAATCTTTAAAACTACGCAACGGATTTTGAATCGGTTTTTTTTTAATAGATTAAAGTGTGTAGTGATTAAAGTGGAAGGTTTATATATATATAATAAATGTACACTCATGCGAAGCCTGGGCGAGTTTATAATATATTAAGTATACAGGATAAATCGCTAGACCAACCGTAATTTTTTATGATAAAAATCATTTATCGTTGTGCTATTTAGTATATCTAAAACACTTACATGTATAGTTGAAAAGTGTAGTACTTTTTTTTTTAAGTACTATCTGTGACCTCGGTTATATGAACATATATTACATGTACACCTACGCGAGCCCGGGGCGAGTAGATCGTAATAACTAAATAACAAAAATGAACAAGATAAAACAGGAAACTTTTATTCTAAATACGTTCACAATAAACCCTATCCGTATACGAGGCTTGGCTAAACATGTCAAGTGTTCACTTGATCTAATACACATAACGTGGCCAGTTTATGTTGGTCTACGGTGTAGACCTAACGGATCGTCTTACACGGTTCTAGACATCTTGACTAACTACTATATACATAGACTCTACGCCAAAGTAAAGACGAACAGTTTTATATATACATGTATAACTAGTACAACCGTTTAAAATAATATTTAATAGCCTTTAAAAATGGGAGTTTATGAAATTTATAGTTCTACTAGCTTTTGCCCGCGGCTTCGCTCACGTTAATTTATCCCCGTAGGGGTGGAATTTTTCAAAATCCTTTCTTAGGGGATGCCTACGTCATAGTAGCTTTATGCTTGCAAAGTCTAAGCCCGATCGGTTTAAAGTTGACAAAGTTTCATCCCCTATTTTATCCCCTTGGGGGTAGAATTAATCAAAATCCTTTCTTAGCGGATGATTACGTCATAACATCTGCATGCCAAATTTCAGCCCGATCCGTCCAGTGGTTTAGGCTGTCCGTTGATAGATCGCTATGTTAGTCACCTTTGAGTTATATATATTTAGATTCTAGAAAAGAAATAATCTTAATGGACATTAACTTCACAGCACTTTTATATAGTCATGTGTTTTTTATCCACTCATTCGGAAAACAGACTCATTACGAGAAGAATGCGAAAGAACTTGTGCGTTGGTCATTTAAATAAATATTGTTCAGCAGTATTAAGACTTTGTCTGTAAAAAAACGTAATTTTAAGCATTTGTTCTAATTCATTCATTCGGTAGCGTGCGGTTCAGTACGTAGCGGTTTCTATTTTGATTATTGCAATAATTAATTACACAGTAACAAGTAAAAGGCATTTAACTTGTTATTGTGTAATTATTTATTTATAACATCTATTCAAAAGAGCAATACACTCTTTCATTCACTCGTTTCTTGCTCATTCTTCTAGTGATGAGTCTACATTCCGAATGAGTGGTAGAATAAAAAAATGACTATTCAAAAGTGATTGTATTCAGTATATTTGGATAAAAATTATTTCTATTTCAAATAGGACAAAATAACTTGATTGTTATACTTGTATTCATTCTATATTACGTAGTATTATAATTTTAAAGAGACAGGTGACGTTCTATCTCTTTCAAATTGTTGCCGCTGAAATCCCTAAGGGATACTGCTGGCTAACGAATATTGCCAAACTACAATTAAATTAAATTATACCAAACTATATTGGATACACTTCTAGCTCCAACGAGGTCAGAAAATTACAAACTTGATGACACACCGCATTAATTCTAATTATCGCGGGTTCGAATCCTCGCACGGTACAAACATTTGGATTCATGAGTATGATTGCTTATATTGTTAATATTTTCCATTGGTATTATGGAAGTGAGGACAAAATGGAAGTCATGTCGTATCAAGAATTAAAGAGCATGATGGAAGATCGCGGAAAGTGGCTAGAGCCCCACCGACAAGAGCGTAGCTCTTAAATTATGAATGAATGAATGTATTATGGAAGTATTAAAAAAAATGTTTGTTCAATCAGTTGTCTAGAACCCATAACACAAGCTGGACTTAGCTTGAGACTAGATGGCGCTGTGTGTTTTGATAAAATTAAAAAAAAATTGCAAATATCTCGTGGGCTGTGACTTTGTATTCCATTTTACTTATATAAAAAAGATACTATTTTCAAATACATTATTTGTAAAGCTCAAATAAAATAGACTTTATCGTCGAGTACTTAAGTGCAATGTATCTTTACATAAAATATCACTATGTACGCAATTGAAATAAGACTAGGTATTAAGACCAATTAGCTTTGAACGATTCTAAAATATCCCTTTATTCCTTGTTATTAAAAGCATAAATATAGAATAGAACAGAATTTAATTTATTGACTCTCGAAATGAAAAACAATAAAAATAACAAAATAATGTCCTTAACAATTCCAAGAACCGATTACTGGAGCAAGTATACCAGAACAAGAACAAACTATACATATAAATAAAATTGAAGTGTCTATTTGTGATAATGAAATAATCGTTTTTTATTACATGCATATGAATATAAATACGGTACATACATCAAAATAACATTTTTTACATTTTTTGTCTGGCTGTCTGTTTGTTCCGGGTAATCTCTGAAACGGTTAGACCGATTTTGACGGGCCATTTTTGGCAGATAGCTGATGTAATAAGGAGTAATTTAGGCAACATTTATTTTAGAAAAACAAAGTTAATTTCCACGTGGACGAAGTCGCGAAAACAGCTAGTCTTTAAAATATATATTCAATTTGAATTTTATTCAATTGGAAGATCACAATTTTTTTTAACTTCTATATTTGTATACTTGTACTATATTCAAAGTACATTATATTATAGTAAGTTTATTTGATAGTGTGCTACATGGCTTATTAATAATGCGTACATTCGACGTGGAGTCGTAACATGAAACGTTACACTTAAATCTATGTTATCTGGAAAGTTACTAATGGAAGGGTCTCAAGTGTTGACAGAAATATTACAAGTGTAGGCACAAAATCATGTACTAATCCGCTTAGCTTCATGGAGAAAGACCTATAAGAGAGAGGAGTCAGTTAGCAACGGCATATTATATTATCTCTGGTAATGGGGACAAACAGCACCAGTGGTACCAATGTTGGGCACATTTCCATATCACGTTGACCTCCTCGCGATCCCCTCTGGAAACTATCGTGGTTAATTCTGGTTCAATTCATCAGGTCGGTTATATCATCATGGAGAATCATCTCCCCTGGTGCCCCTTTAGAGGATGCCGTCGGCACTGCCGGGTGCACCATTCCATACTTTATAAAAAAAATAGGATCTGATTAAAAATCAGATTTCCTTCACCGGAAAGTAACAGTTAGTCAGAAATATAAATTGACATACGAGTTATTCTCGCCTAGATTTGGTCTCAAACCCCTTGAATGTAAATTGAGGACTAAACCTAGTGGTTTAGCCTAGTGGCTATGACACATCATTACAATTATCATCATTCTAAGGATTTTCCTACTACTTGTATAATTTACCCATTCATAAAGAAAGTTAAAGGCCTATATGTAACAATGTCACCTATTCGGAAATCGCTGACTCATACGATAAATCTATTCTGAAAACATACGGCACATTATTCTAACCAGGCTGCAGCGTTTTCAATAAATATTTAGGACAGGTCCATCATACGTTTGCTGAATTATTGTGATGTAAATGTAATGAGGTAGAGTTTATTCAAAGTCTTCTGCATGAGGTACTATTACAATAGTTTGCAAATTTTACAACACAAAATACAGTAAGCTAGTGTGTGTGTAGTGTGTGTGAGCCTTATCCTTTCAAATTTATACAAACCTGTGTTAGGATGATATCATTGTGTCACCTTTCAGCCGCTACTTGTTTTGTAAGCTGTATTATATATATTCGGTTGTAGGGTGCGATTAAGTGGTGAAATTACAGAATAAGAGGCATGAGATATGTTTTGAATGACAACACACGAGTAGTACTGTATGTGTCACATGTAAATGTGATGAACGTAGTGCTGTTCAAGTAGACCTAGACAACGGTTACCGCTTAACATCAAGTGGGGTAATAACCTATTGGCGTGAGAGAGAGATAAAGATTTTTATATATATTAATATATAAAAAAACTCTCTTTATCTCTCTCTCACGTTCTTTGCTGTATTCAAGATCTTTATAAAGAACCGTGCCGTTGAACACGTGCCCGTACCAAATATCCAACCGTATATTTCATTGAAGATAAAATCTCTGCTTCGGAAGGCGTATTTTATTGAACCTGTGACCACTCGGACTCAATGAGAACTGCTATTGCCACTTGTAAAATCTACCGTTCCTAGTCATAAACGGTTGAAAGCATTCTTGGTTTTACCTTCACTTGCAAGGATTTTGCTTTCAGTTTTAACATTTTATACTATTTGAGTTTTAGAAAGATAATCTTCTTTACATGTAATAAAATCGTATGGAGACGAAAGTTGTTCGTTTGTGTATTGAGGTGTTTGAAGGAATTAGCATGAATTTTTACAGTATTAATATTTGCATTGTTATATATGCGTCAACGGAAGTTAAAAAACTCGAACGAAAGTATGCAATAATTATTGTTGTTAATATTTTTCTATACAAATTAATAAATAAATTTAATACAAAAAATTAACAGGGCTTCATTTTAATGTTGTTTTAGTATCACAATATACCAAAAACATTTATTTTATTTATGTATTTTTGAATTTTTGTAATTATCTTTGTGTTCAAATCTGGGTAACATTATTCCTATATTTTGAGGTTCACACACAGACTAAAATTCTAAGTTATAATTTTGGTTTCTGTTACGTTGGTAAAGTCCCTTAATAATCGTTTTTCTTATACAGTACAGACAGCGATCTATTTGTTTGTATAGATTTTACGCCACAATGTAGACAGTTAATAATACCTCTGCCCATCCTATCTGAGATTACTAATTACAAAATATTTTTAATAAAAGCACTAAGCAAAGACTTAAACAAAATATTTCACTAAAATTACGCCAAAAGAAAGTGAACGAAGTAACCGCCGACTCTCATATTAATTACGTTCATTAAAAATGTTTAATCATCAAGAAGTTACTTGAACATTCATTAAAATTGACAAAATACGATGTTTAAATACAATAAATTGTAAATAGCTCATGGTTGTAATTCCCAATGGGGTGATCAGAGGCATTAGTCAGCAGTCTGTGTTGTGATGTAGAATATAGTAGTACATTTAACAGCATAGATTGTTTGAAATACTAATTACTATTAAAAAACATATGACAGGGTTCAATATTTTCGTTTCTAGAATTATGTTAGAAATTAGCTTTGTATTTACAACATAAAAATGTAAAGTAACAACATTTATTTAAAAGAGCAACAAGTTTCCTACCCGTTCTTCTTGTTGTTGGTGAATTCGGTGAATGAAAAATAAGTAATATTGTTCAAAACTGCTTACATTAACATATATTTGAATATAGAATTTTCTATTCTTTTCTATACAAAAAAAAATTGATTTGTGCCTACACCTTTAATATTTCTGTCAACACTCAACACCCTTCCATTCTCAAATCCTCTCCAGATAACATAAATTTAAGTTACATAAGTGTAAAGTCCGTCCTCGTCCCGATTGCGCGTCGAATTTACGCACTACTAAGCCATGTTGCACACTATTAAATAAACATAGTAATGCTCAATAAATAGTAATAATACTACAATAAACAAAACAATAAATTAAGTTGCGAACTCATCACATACACAACGCTACAGTGGTGACGTGATTACCATCTTGCTACAACATACACAACGCTATAGTGGTGACGTGATTACCATCTTGCTACAACATACACAACGCTACAGTCATGAGGTGATAATCATCTCGCTACAACATACACAACGCTACAGTGATGAGGTGATAACCAGCTCGCTACAACATACACAACGCTACTGTGGTAAGGTGATTACTATCTAGCTACAACATACACAGCGCTACAGTGGTGAGGTGATTACTATGTAGCTACAACATACACAACGCTACAGTGGTGAAGTGTTTACCATCTCGCTACAACATATATAACACTGTATTGAGGTGATTACTACGTCGTAATAGAATAAAGGTTATTTCTATTCATTGTTAGGGTACAGTGTCTGTCTCTTTAGAAGGAAGTACAAGAGAGCCCCGTTTGTCATAAAATGAGTTCAATATAATGAACAGTGGAAAATTATACAGAGTGTTCGGGCCCGAATGATTTCATTTCCGAGTGAAAGTAACATTTTAAAATATAGCTTGCGATTTGCATTCGTATCTCCTTTTGTACCGATATTTAATCTTTTGCGCCTTACAGGGGCTTTAATCAGGACAGGGTTGTCAATCTGATATTGCTTTTATTATGATAGCCTTGTAGAAAATCGTCTGCGTCACCTCTACCTCACCTATTGCAACCGCCATGCAAATGGCTTTGTAAGATGTATTTGAGTTGAACAATGATATGGCAGTGAAATTATAGGTTATGAAGGTATAACTTAGTCCTCAGGAATGGCAAGGAATGAGGGTGAGCAGTGATATAATAGAGTAAGAAAATATAACATCCTGAATGGCAACGAGTAGGGTGTGTAGCAGATATTTTATAATGACGAAACAGACGTGGTTCTGTTTATGTATTTGATGGTCTTTGACATTTGTATTCATGACTATAATTTGTATGGGTTTGGGTGTTTTCTTTTCATATTTTTATATATTATGTATAATATTATATAATATAATATATATAGTATGTATGTATTTAGAAGAAAAAAATTATTTTTATATTTTATGTATTTATATCAGTTGTCTAGTAACCATAACACGAGTTCTGCTTTCTTTGGGACTAGTTGACGCTGTGTAAATTGTCCTGACGTATTATTATCATGATATAGGCGGGAACTACCACTAACCATCTGTTTGTGACACATCACTATGTTTGTTATTTCATTATTTTGTATTAAAATTAAAGTAGATTATTTTTAATAAAATTTCATTCTCATTTCACTACAGAATCCTAAAAACATTGGGTTAGCAAGTGTTTCCGCCTGTGTGACGTTTTAAAATATACTCGTGCGTCATTTCCGTACACGTTATTAACATGTTAATCAGAATGGAACGTCGACAACCCTAACAATATCCCGGTTACACCGAAACGGCTTAGTTCGTAATCCGTATTTTCAGCTTTTTTTTTAATCTTTTGCCCTCATAAATTACACATCCGGGAAATATTTTAATTCCAAGGATACAGACAGGTTTGTAAATATATTTTTTTACTAAAGTCGAGGTCGTTTTAAAGTCGCTGGAAGGTGAATATTAGCTTTTGAACCTACAATAATATCGTACACAGGCCACCAAATGCCAAATTATTAAGGGGAACTCAAAAACTACTTATTAGATCTTTATCAAATTAATATAGAACGACACGTGAAACATTATATTTAAAACACTTAAAAAAAATGAAGTCTAATTGACAATCTCCCTAGTTTTAAGTAGGCTAACAAAGTTCTCCGTGTTAAATATGGTTATTTTACGGCTTCGCATGGGTGTAATTATTTCGACATCTCAATTCCTTTAATTAAAATACAAGCGAAGGAATATATTAGTAACCATCGAGAAAATATAGGTCATGTACAAAGTGCTTACCAAATTCTTGACTGTTTAAAACGTTGATTGTTGACAACAAAATTACCTGCAAAAGAAAAAAAAAACATAATTAGTAATGCACTGTGACAGATTCATTTTTCCAAGCATACTTAGCTAAGTAAGATTAGCTAATTGTACCCATGAGAAATGTTAAAATGTGTCTATCTGATAGTTACATTTTCTCGTCTAAATGGCAGAACGAATCGTAATAAAATGAAATGTGTAGTTAGTAATTGTGGGAAAGAGAAGGAAGTATTTATCGTCTCTAGTGCACATAGCTGGCGTCATGGTGTAAGTTGTGAACGGCGAATAAGAGTAGTGTATCTCAGAGCCGATAATTAGAAAGACAAACAGTACAAAATGAAACGGCAAAATTTTTGCCAAATATTAAGTATGCATAAATATTACGGAATCAGTAATTATAATTTAACACATTCCGCCTTATATGAAGTTATGCAAGTGTGATATGAAAAGAAATTGTATTACAACGATTGAGATAACTGTTACCCGCGACTTCGTCTGTTTTTCTAATAAGTCGACTCTATCATGTCGTTAAATTCAATTAAGATCCGTTCAGCCGAATAGTTGTGAATAAACAATAAAAAGACATACTATCGCATTTATAATATTTACTATTGTACCCGCGACTTCGTCCGCGTAAAATAGTGACCTTAACCAAATAATAAAATATATGTATTAATAATCTAACCCAATAAAAAAGTTTCATCGTTCTAGCTCCAAAAATGAAATTTTCACTTATGGCTGAGTCCTGTGAAGGTAGGTACTAATATTTTCTCAACAGCCTAAAAAATAAGTTTCAAGCTTCTAGCTTTAAAAATGTCAATACTTGCATACCATACTTCACCTTTTGACCCTTACAACCCATTTTCGTTAATTATATTTAGTCAATACGCAAAAAATAAGATTCAAGCTTCAACCTTTAAAAATGACGATACTTCTATATAACTTCCTCTTTCAATCTCTTATAACCCTTTTTCGGATTAAAAAGTAACCTATGTCCTTTCTCAGGATCTAGATTTTAAACTTCATTTAAATCAGTACAGTAATTTTGGCATTTAAGTGAGACAGACAGACAGAGTTACTTTCACTATCGTAATATTAGTAAGGTATTTATTAAACTGACCAACTGACAAAAAAGCGAATGAAAAAAGTTTCATGGCTCTAGCTTCAAATATGACGAATTTCCATAAAAACTATTATCTGCTATTTTACTTTACCCCTTGAATGGTGACATTTTTACAAATTTAAATGTCATATTTATTTATATTTAATGTATAGTCTAAAAATTTCTTTAACTTCTTTTGTAAATTGGTGGTCCAGTTGGCCAATAACATAATAAAAATTTGTTAAATCAAAATAATAGATGTGATATTCTAAATTGCAAACATCCCTCTACTTGCGCAAATACTTTGACTCTACTGGCCAGAAGGGAGAAACGCGTATTCCGACCCTGAATAGCTCGGATGGAACGGTAGATGTTGTTTCTTCCAAGGAAATGTTGTTCATATGTATAGACAACTTCATTCTTAATATTATATGTTGTTATATTCTTCAAAAATATTAATAATATGTGATTACGATCTTGTCCAAGAGCAGGGTCATCAGTTATAGCCCGTACCAGGATTATATTTATGTATTTATAAAATAATATTGCGGAGCAAACGATTATATGTACATTTAAATTTATAAGGAGACAACGGATTGACAATAATCAGTTGCTCGCGCAACTTCGCATGCGCGCTGCTTATACAAATGACATTTATGTTTATTTATGTCGCATATCTAGTACAATATTGGTGTAATTCAGAAATTTAAAATTTTTAAAGTTAGACTTAATACCACAGTTATAAAGTAGACTTTCCAAAATTTCTAATTTTTTAGTTAAGCCAGTATTATACTATGTGTGTATTAAACCGCATAAAGATAACCTTGTATTTCCATTTTCAACCCCTTACAACCCTTTTTTCGCATTAAAAAGTAGCCTATGTCCTTCCTCGGCGTATAGACTATCTGCGTACCAAATTTCATTTAAATCGGTTCAGTAGTTTTGGCGTGAAAGCGAGACAGACAGACAGACAGACAGACAGACAGACAGAGTTACTTTCGCATTTATAATATTAGTAAGGATTTAAACCAAAATAATATAAATTATGTAGAATACTATATAAGGTCTGTAATATAATAGTAATTAGAACAGTAATTTTTTTTATTTCAGCAGGTATAGTGCAATAGTTCAACTGAAGTTTTTATGGTCATTATTGTGATAATAAAAAATCCTCAGCCTAGCTTTATACTATATGACAATGTAATATTGTATATAGTTTCTGGATTTAGAAACTATTTACAATATTACATTGTTAAATTATCAAATAACTTTACAGACTAATATCTCGTACTATGTGTAACTATTATGAATTTGGGCACTATTTGCGACTGCAAATATTTTCTCCCAGTATTTTCATGGATGAATCTTTCTTCGTCAGTCTCTGAGTTAATTTTTTCATCAAATAACAAACAGTGATAAAAATGTATAAACAAGGCACTGTTAAAATTCTTAACACTTTAAAGTAATTCTTGCATGAATCGCTTTGTGGAATGCGCATTATTGTCCTAATTGCCCTTTTTAGAATACGAAAGCATATTTTTAATTAAAATAGGAAATATTACACCATCATTGATTATACTATATTCTTTATTGCACAGATAATACAAAGATATATAATTAATGATAATGTGTGCAAAGGTGGACTTATCCCTAGAAGACATCTCTTCCAGTCAACCTAAAACAGTGGGATATGTGCTACTGAGTGGGTAATAACTGGTGCAAAAAAAATGACAAACGATTATTATACATTTGATTTTATTATGTAATGTATTATTTTATGTCTTAGGTATATACTGTATTTTTCGTTGTTTATATTTTGTTTCTCATTAAATTTATATGCACCTCTAATGATTATTCTCTGCACCACCTATGGTTGACTGGTAGAAAATACCGCATGGTGTTAAGTCCGCTAAATATACTGTACTACCTTTTGTATTGTGTGCATTGATGTTAAATAAAAAAAAACTATATATTAGTATGAATTTCATCTCTGTTGTCTATCTATTTTATGTATATCTATTAAGAGTTCAATACCATGTCAACATAATTATCCACCAATAGTCCTGTTAGCACACTAATTAGTGTTAACTAATTTACCAAGACGATAGGTACAGTCCTTAAGTAGTGTAATCTTCTACTTCGTCGGAGTCAGTCAAAACAAATACAAGTACACAATGTATTTGACTAACTGAACAGTTTCCGAGTTTCTTTCCCCAAACAGCCGCATCATTAGAGTAATATACAAAGAAAAACTAAGCTAAAGCAAAGTATAGTAAGCTCAACGACAATAGTTTTGCTAAACTTTACTAAACAGACGCAAAAAGAGAAAGCGGCAAGTTTCGTGTACACTTTCGGCCCGAAAAATTGGATACGTGATCGTATTAATTTTATGTAGCCACTTTACTAATTTGTTAGTTTAGGAGTTCCGTGTTCAATTAAATATAGTCCATTTAGTGTATTCGTTTATATGTTCCTGCCTTAAAAATTAGTCTAAGTGATGGCGGTAGGTTTAACTCTCGTTATTCAAACAAGCAAAGTGTGATTATATCAAGATCATTGCATTCACTATGACTAAAAAAATTGATATGACTCTGACTACCTTATCCTGGGGGGCAGGGGATTGTAGACTGATAATCCCATAGCTAGCAATGTACCCTATCAGGTTGACGTCCACATAGTTCCCACTGGAAACCATCGTGATTAATTCCCGGTGAATTTGTAAACTGCAAACTGACCTGATCTCATGCTTATCATACCATTGGTGCCCCGTCAGCATAAACCATTAACGCAGTCAGGTGCACCATTCCATTATCATCCATTACTACCTCATCCGGGATAACAATCATAACTGTATGTTTTTTTTGTTATACAGCATCCAAAGAGACAATATGGTTATAGTGTTTGGTTGATATTCATAACAAGTAGTATATAAGAAACATGCATTTATTATACCATAAAAAATACAGCGGACAGAAACTGTGTGTCACAGAAGTACTAAATGACAAAAGTTAAACTTCACACATAGAGAGAACGAGCGAACTCGGGCTGTTATGTTTATTGTACCTATGTGTACTTTGTTTACAATCGTGGCCACGAAAAGTGGACACATTTTTTTATGTATATGTATTTATTATTTGCAATAGTAGCCTGCTGTTTTTCACGAGACAATTGTAATAAAATGTATTGTATTGTATTGTCCAGTAAATGTATGGTATCGTTAGATAAAATAACCTAAAATATGTTATTGGTACTGTAATAATGATAACATTTTCTGTGAATCTAGTAGAGAAATTACTTGATTACACCGTTACCTTGATTTATCTTATTGCACCGATTTATATTACTTTTTTTATATACAGTAAAACACTCTTTGGACCAGCAATAACAAATAAACAAAAGTGTGTAAATACATGGCAGTGTGTGTAATGATTTTATTAACGATTTAATGTATTTTTTACGCATAATAAAAAAAAATAGCATTCTGCACTATTTCTCTGTATAAACTATAAGTGTGCGAAAACTCATATTCCTCCGTCCGAGCAATTTTCTTAACAAAGGGTACAAAATTTTTAGTTTACATGTTAATATCATAACCATATTCGTTAATTAAAATTATAATTCTACTAACATAAAATTTAACAGTAACATTTTTTTTATTTAAAGTACCGTCTCACGTATTCAGCCAGCCGTAAAGTAGTCGTCTAGAACCCATAACTCGAGCTCTGCTTCGCTTGGGACTAAATAGCGCTGTATAAATTGTCCTGAGATATTATTATTATAATTCTATTTACAAAATATATGCACACTAAAAATATGATTATGAAATAATAGTGAGAGTAACATTTTTATGCTCGACACTGTAACATGAAGTGTGTCGGGGCTGCCATCTCATAAAACTATACGGGCCGTATAAGTGCTTCAGAATATCTGTACTGTGTCGTGTTAGTTTTCTCTTGGAAACTCTTGTGTACTGATGTTTATTCATACGGAATGTAAATAAAAATAACATCACAATTAGAGGCAAGTAGTTTAATTAAATCCAATCAGGGATTTATAAAAACCTGATTGGATTATAAACCCATATTATTATACATGCATACAGAGATGGCCTCGCTGATTCAGCGGTTTAGCACGCCGTTTACTTCTGCTGGTGGCTGGTTCGATTCCTCGCGTGATGCAAACATAAGCATGATAATTTGAGTCATCTGGGTGTTTACTATATATACTATATATGTATTTAAAAAAAATATTACTAAGTATTTATATCAGTTCTCTTGTACCCGTAACACGAGTTCTTCATGGGACTAGATGGCTCTGTTTTTATTGTCCAGGATTTTTTATTATTATCTACGCCGACGACTGGGTACAAAAGTCTACAGGAGTAAAACAATATGTTATTCCTTATATTAAACTAAAACAATATGACATTACACTTATTTTCTGGTACTTGCTCAAAAATAGTACATTTGTAAAAGTATAAATCTTATAACTTATTTCATAACATTAATATAAAAGCGGCGCCTCATTTTGCTCGCAAGTGTACTCAAGTTTGTGGTGACTACATCTCATAAAAATATACGAGACACTAAGTCACACTCGGCACTGTATAGTTGAGTATGTTGTAAATAAATATGTTGTGTCACTTTGTATGTAATTATTATGTTAAACATATTATATTTATTTATAGCATGAACAATGTTTATATTTATTATATACGGAAAGTATAAAAATGCAACGACCTCTACGTGGTCTGTACAAATTTACGACGACAGGCTAATTGACTTAACTCCATCATCACGCTATCAGTCTTAAATAGCGCAGACAGGAACTGTTCCGTACTTCCAAACAAATCCATATTGAAACCTTCAAGAATATCTTAATCTTTCTTAAAAGTCCACTTATATAAATCATGTATACAAAAAACTACCGCATATATCATGGAGTGTTCGAGCGGGTTCTGACAACGTTCATCGCAGTACCCGCCAGAAAATGAAATGCCTACCTGATCATCTGATTTTTTTTATTATATTATGGTAGCTAAGAAGCATACGGCCCATTTGATGGTAAATGGTTACCGTAGCCTATGAACGCTTTAAACAACCTGGATGAATGGAGGTCCTCCACTGTACGCTTTTCAACTTTTTACCACGCACAACCACATTGTGGAATCACCTTCTAACAATGATATTGAAACCTTTAAGAAAAGAGCTTATTCCATCTTAAAAGGTCGGCGACGCACTTGCACCTCACTTGGTATTGTGGGTGCTTTTGGGCGGCGGTAATCACTTACTTAAGCAAATGCCTTAAAAAATCTGCATCTATAAAATGCTATAAAAAATCTGCATCTATAAAAATATAATCTTTCTATCTACCCCATCCGATACTATAGTCGTGAAGATATATTTAGGGGGTAATATGTTAACTGTACACGGGGACAAAGTGGCGCAGTAACATTATATTGTAACAAGATACAGTAACCGTCTGGTGGATTGTGGCCACTTGTATTATAGTGGTACCTCATAAAATTATACGAACCGTGTGATGCCTCACCAAATAATAGACAACATAGTGTTTTATATTTATGAATCTGTGGTAATACCTATATTAATATTATAAAGATAGTAAAGATAGAAAGTAGTTGATATTAATATTCTTATATAGTTTGTTCATTGTACAAGTCAATAAATTTTAAGAAATGCCTCATTTATGTTAAAATTGTATCAGTTGTCTAGTAGCTATTTTTATTTTGGGTTATTTAGGTTCTTGTCAGATGCTTGGAACTGTAGCACTGCGACCTACATAGATCTATTATGCTCGCCCTTTTTCAAAGTTATCTACCTGGACCCGTCAGGGAAAAGAATTGAAGGATACAGTTAAGAGCGATGGTTTTTATACCCTCAGGATAGAGTGTAAACTTTCCAAAAGGAGATATTACGTTTATACATGAGGGCTATAACCACATAGTACCTATAATACAAGCTGTTTAACTTGATGTTTAGAGAGTGGTTTGCGAATTGTCCAGGGATATTTTTATTATTAATTTTACTGCCATATCTCAACTGAACCTCGTTTTACAAAGCAAACTGATGACTGACTGAAATAGGTGAAACAGAGGTATTCACGCAGATGACTGTACGAAATCTATATCAATAAAGCGCTCTGAAATATAATATACGTAATCACGTTTTTCTGCGTAATAGTTTTTCTACCCAAACCTGTTCATCGCCAGTTATTACCTGAGGGACTAATGAATCCATGTTTCTCATAATCCGATGTAATCCTGCATTGTATTCTTACTTTGTTATGATTAATTGCGCCTCCGTACTGTGGAGTTAGTTGCTTTCTATTACAGGGTAAAATAGGGTTAATTTTTTCGTAAATACAGACGTATAATAGAAAATCATACATACAAATAAGGTTGTATTGAAGCACTTTTGAATAAACAACACTTATTTTTTTATAATCTAATTTCGCTTATTCGGAAAGCTGCCTCATCACAAGAATAATGAGCAAGAAACTTGCGTGTGAATACAAATGTTTGTACCGTGTGAGGAATCGAACCCGCGACAATCGGTGGTAAAGCGGTGTGCGGCTGTCCTTGCATACCCTTTTTGACGGCTACGGTTGTTTACACCGTAGCCTTCAAACAGGGTATGCAAGGATGACATCGTAGTGCTGTTCATGTGTATTACAAGTGACGATTACCACTTACCATCACGTGGCCTGTTAGTATGTTTGCAATACATGTTACCAAAAAAGGCATGGGGCCTAGTGTACCATATTATATCAATTTAGACCTCAAATATCCAACCGTTATAATCTTGACTACAAATATTTGTATTATTTGAGAATTGAGCCCGTTAACATAAAAAAGTAAGACAATGTACTAACTAGTTAGTACCGTTATATAGATAACTTTATATTATATTCTATGACAAAATACAGGTCTGTTTTAAAAATATTACTATCAGTAAAATATATAATTCATTAACTATAGATAATACATATAAACTTATAGACCTAAGAAGCATTTCATACCATTTCGTAGAATACTTAAAATAAAGTGTATCCAAAACAACAAGATATAAAAAATAAAATATTCCGGAACGGAAAAAAGAAAGCGCGTAACAATCGTACATTCCCGGCAAGATGTTTTCTTACAAAGTCATGATAAAAAAAATCCACTAAGTAACTGGTATTTATTCGTGCTGAATACATAATGGCGGCCTAAATAGAACGTCCTATTGTTGTACATTGTACAAAAAAGAAACAGCAACAATCAATCAAGAAGGAGAGGAAATTTCATTTTTTCTGTTATTCAACCTCGGCATTTGAATATGTTAATCCATTATGTCTGCTTTTGCTACATAACTGTTTGTCTTTGATACTGTGTCTTTTTTATGCACTCGGAATGTGATACCGACGCCTATATACATGAAGGACCAGTGTTTCGATTAATACCAGCTATTGATATTCTTAATTAATTAATTATAAAAATTTACAAGACCATGATCCGGCCTGCTATTTTGTATGGATCAGAGTGCTGGTCCATAAAGGCGACGGATGAGAGACGACTGCATGCAACTGAAATGCGAATGTTGAGATGGATGTGTGGTGTGACGAGGATAGACAAGATAAAGAATGATCAGAGGAATTATGAAAGTGGCACCGATGTCAGAGAGGTTAAAGAGTAATCGTCTATCGTGGTATGGGCATGTAATGCGTAGGAATGAAGATCATATCCTAAGGACGGTGTTACATATGAATGTGGATGGTTATAGGGGTAGAGGAAGACCGAAAAAGAGATGGATGGACTGTGTGAAAGATGATATGGTGAGAAAGGGAGTAAATAACGGAATGACTGCGAACAGAGATGAATGGAAGAGAAAAACATATTACGCCGACCCCAAATAAATGGGATAAGGAAGAAGCAGATGATGATTGATATTCCTTCTTAAAAGGCCAGCAAAATAACTTGCAATTCGTTGGCGGCAGCGGCAATCTCTTACCATCAGATGAGAAGATTTATCCCCTAAGCTATAAAAAAAAAATCAGGCTGCTTGGCTTAAATAGATAAGGCTGAGGTACCCACGCAGACGGCTTTTTAGTCTCTGTAATACACTGATATCCATTATCTTCACAACCAGGAGAGTATGAATTCACAAGAGGATATTCAAATGCTGTCTACAACCACCAAATATGACAAAACAATGATGCAGGTCAACCTGTGTTTGACGGTCGAGTAATTCCCTGTCGATTTAAATATACAATTTTCATCTAACAATAAGCCTTTTATAAGACTGATATAAACAGTCGAATTGAATTATGAATCGGTATGGAATTTAAATAGCGTTTTTAAGTAACTAGGCACTCGCCCCAGCTTTGCAAATGTACATCCGTTTTTTAATTTCTCTCTTCTATATATATTGAAGAGAGAATGTATTAGTTGTATGTTTGAATCGACAGGGAATTACTCGACTGTCAAACGCAGATTGACCTGAACCATTGTTTTGGATATATATATATTTATATAAATCACTCTATTTATGAAAACTGTATTAAAATCCCATGCGTAAGTTAAATGATCTAAGCATACAGCGAAAGCGACTTCGTTGTTTTATTTTATGTAAATATATATATATATATATGTACAGACACTGTAAGTTCCTTTAATTACATTTTACCATTTCTACTTTCTAAATAGACTTTGTAAGAAGTCGTCTGCGTGGATATCTCATCTCATCTATATCAATCGCACTCACACTGCAATCTGATTTATACAATTATGTATGATAATAATAATAAATTAATAAATAATGATAATATCCCAGGACAATACACACAGCGTCATCTAGTACCAAGAGACTAGTGTTATGGGCACTAGACTGATATAAATACATAAATACATTATATCTTCGAAATACATACATAATATGCATAGATGGGGCACCCAGACCGATACAAACAATCATACTCGAGAATACAAATAAATAAATAACCCTGGAAAATTAACACAGCCTCATCTAGTCCCATGGTAAGCAGAGCTTGTATTATGGTTACTAGACAACTTATATAAATACTTAGATTTTTTTGTAAAATCATACCAAAAATATGCAAAAAAGACACCCAGATACAAACAATCATACTCATGAAAATGTTTGCACTGTACAAGGAATCGAACCCGCGACCATTGGAAGTAAAGCGGTGTGTTAAACCGCTACACTACCGAGGCCGTCTAGAAACATTGTATAAGACATAATACAAGTTTGCACTTGGCAGTAAAAAAAACATATATTGAACTCAGTATCAGCGAGTAGCCTTCCTATTTGCAGCCAGAAAATAACCCTTCCCTTACACGGGTGCAATGTGATATAACGCTTAAATTAAATTCCATCGAGTGTGAAACTCTGGTTTTATTAGAATGTGGCCGGGATCCGAGGAGCAAAATAAAACTATTCCTATAATGAATAAATATATTGCTTTCACATTCTTTATTGGACACGGGAACTTGCGGAAATAACTGTCTTGAGTTACGGGACGGCAGCAGCAAATTTTTCTTTTATCTATATATATTTTACGGTACTTAACACTTCTAGTGTAGAAACCAAACTGAGAACAGTCTCACAATATCGTGATTCTATTCAAAGACGACGAAACAGTTAGGTAGGATTATTATGCTCAAATCAGAACTTGTATTTTCTACTCAAAAATAAACATGATTAGCTATACAACTAGCTATTTCCGCGGTTTCATCGATGTGAAGTTTATAGCCTATATTTTATTCTGATGTATAAGCTATATTACTGTAAAGTTTCATCAAAATCCGTTCAGTAGTTTTTACGTGAAAAAGTTACAAACATCGATTCCAACTCACAAAATTTTGCGTTTATAATACCATAATTTCCATAATTATTATTACGAGCAGATTTAATATTTATTATTTATAAATTTATAGGCACAAATTATATGTTGACTCTAACACTTGCTTTAGTACTTTCATTTTAAATACTTAAGACAGACTTTGTTAATACTAGTGTTAGTAAGCGGTCTTTACGGTTTTCTAGAAATAAATGAAATTTCCAGCAAATGAACCGATACGATATTGAAACCTTCCTTATTCCTTTTTAAAAGGCCGACAACGTACTTGCAATTCCCCTGGTGTTGCGGGTGCTCACTATTCCAGGTGACGCGTTTGTGTGTGTGCCCTATGTTATAAAAAAAAAAAGCATAAATAATTTAAAATGCTATCCAGCCACTCAGTCACTATTCCACGCGGATGAAGCCGCGAGTTCAGATAGTTTCTCGTAACTGTAAAATATTTTTAAAATAGCAACTGTACGATATACAATGACACATACCCTAATAGTTAACAATAAAGAAAACAAATGAGACCAAGAGAATGTGCAGTAGGGAATAGTAGATGACGGTAGTTAAAATGAATTGAAATTTCCATCACGTTCCGACGCCGTGGCAACACTGTGAAATATTCAACTGAAATTTTTAAAATTAGAAAAATAATAAAAAGTAATTCTCTTTTACATTAACACCTATAGCAAGCGACGAGGTTTATATCACAACTGTGAATCTACTTCCAATTATAACAAATAGTTTCATCAAATTCCATTCAATACCTTCGATGGTCGCAAGTTCAATTCCGCGCACGATGCAACGATACAAAATGATTGTTTGTATTAGTCTGCGTGTTTTTTATGTATCTTATGTGTATGTACAATGGTGGTAATTATATATAATATATGTTTTCTTCATATTTCCAGCTTACTGTTTCCAGCGTACAAATATTAATTTTGTAATCCTCATTATAAATCAATCAAGTCATTATAAATTCTAAACATTCATTCACTATAACTTTTACTTTAAAAACATTGTGGAAATATAATAGAGTCAATATTTCATTAATTGCCTATATTTTAGTTTAATTCTAAATAATAAAATTGATTGATACGTCTTTACAAAAAAAGTATCTAAGTACATATATCAGTTGTCTAGGACCCAAAACACAAGCTCTGCTTAGCTTGGGACTAGGTAACGTTGTGTAAATTGTCCACCCCTATTTTTTATAATGGATGACGGTTTACCCTACGGGTTACCAAAGGAGGATGATAAAATAAACACGAGGCCAGGGTTAGCTTGCCCAACGTGACAAATTCACCAGTAATTTATGTTGATGGTTTCCGTGTGGAGGTCAACCTGACATGCACTAGCAATGGGGTCAGCAGTCTATGTTACTAATAATCCCCCCCCCCCCCTGTGCAGAAGTATTATTATTATTATATTAATGTAATCAAGCATAGAATGTACTGTATGAAAAAGCAATTAAAGAGTCATTTTGTTGTTTAATTAGATTAATTAACACGCTATATTATTGAATCGAGGTCACTTAGTTATCGGACTCTGAATTTTGTGAGTGGAGGAAACGAAATTGAAACCTTTGCTCGTTAATTACACTAATTGCTAATTGTACGGACAATGATTGAATCTATATTGAATATAGAATTACAATAGGTACGATAGAAGACCAAGAATATACTAGAAGTGAACCATAGAAACAATTTCAATCAGGATATGATCATAATAACTTCTTATATGTGCACAATAAAGAGTTTATTATTATTATTATTATCATTGTTGTCTCATTTTCTCAGCTTTTGTTATGTGAGCGTGTGTGTGTTAGTGTGTTTATTATCATTATAACATATTTCTTAATATTCATGAATATATAAACAATTATAATCATTATTTCAATACTTAATTATTCAAAGCTGAAGTTCAAAGTGTTTACAACACATTAGACGTTACAGTATCATTTTGTAAAAAGACAAGAAGTTACGAGATACTATAAACTTTAAGGAAAATATTTTCAGGAATAATATTACGTTAAGATGGGTCCCGGGTCACTCAAACAGTGAAAGCAATGAAAATGCTGACCAACTGGCAAAGTTAGAAGCAAATCCAACAGGGCCCTAGACCTATCTATAGCGTAACTAGATGTCTAAAGATGAGACATCTCAAACTAATAACTAAGTTGCAATCACTAAATCACAGACAGAAAATGCCAGGATTAGTACAGCAAAATAATCCTTAATAACGGGTTACTTGAAGCAATACTCTAATAGACTAACGCCATTGAGTAAAAACAATATATGCATTATGACTAGCCCTCACTGAACTCTGCAAATTATATAAACACATGGTAAATCTTGGACTGTGCCTAACAAACATTTGCAGGTTTTGCCAAATGGAAAAAGAAAGGCCAATGTGGTTGTATAAAAACCATCGTAAGAATATCCTTAAATTCTTGTCCCTGACGGCTCTACGTAGCTAACTTTGAACAAGAGCGAGCACATTCATTAAGAAATGTAGCCTCTTTACAAAACTTTCTTCAAAACCATAAGGTCAACACAACAGAGAAACAAATAAAATTAATAAAAATAAAAAACGGTAAGGAAATAATTCAAAACAAAAGCAATTATAAGTCGTATTTATCTATAAATTTGAATTAGGACTAACACACGATGATTTACATAATACACAAATAACTAGCATAAGTCGTAATCCCACATCATTGCTCTAAACCCAACCTTTGCAGCGTCCCATTCAAAGCGCTTGTTTTACGGCTAGCCTGATCTAATTAGGATTATCTTTATTGGGCATCTATTGCCCTTTACTTTCACTCCCTGAAGCCGAAAATGGGATTTCTGTATGTAATGCCCTTATAATTATGATGTTATCTCCACTGAACGTGTATGCGGATGTAATTTAATTTTAGATTTTGGATTTGGGAGATTTCGGTAAAAAGGTTCCGGCTAGCTGAATTATACGTATGTTAAATGATTTTAAAGATAAATTGTTTTAATGGAGGACGTATTAACCGTTCTTTATATATGTTTTCCGCAATAAAATTAAGTGTTTGGTTGTGTTATATTATTTAGGGCATTCCCCACACAGTTCATAATATATTTATTTATACTAGTATTATAAACTGATAGACAGACGCCTGTCTGTTCATTCCCTTTTTACAACCAAACGGCTGAACGGGTTTCAATTAAATAGAAATATTCAAATAAACTTAACATAAGCACTTCCGAATAGTCATATTTTTTAAATCAACTAGTCATTCGGAACGCAGATTTATCACAAGAACGAGCAGGAAACTTGCGTGTTGCTCTTTTAAATAATTTTATATAAACATGTATCACGGGCACTATTTATTATTTAAAAATATAATATGGAAGGGATGAAATAAGGGATGGTGAGCGTAGCGTAGTAGTTAACCCGATCTAAGATAGTGAGGTCGAAACCAAAAATTCTAATCTTAGTAACTACATATCAATGATGGAAAACATAACAAATCAAATATATAACACTTCTTACTTCGTCAGCTACTGATATTAAGCTAGTTTTCAGTTTTCAGTCGTTACTCTCCTCCTTCTTGATTTCCACACTTGACACTGCACTTTCAATAGCCGATTGAGAAAAATAGCGAGGCCACTGCACCTCAAACGGAAGTTCTTGAAGTTAAAAAAAAGAAAAGAATTCTTAAGTAAGAATCCTTTACTTTTTTGACAATTCTTTCGTCAGAGTCTTTTAAGTTCAGAATTAAAAAAAAAGGATAGAATTCTTCAGGGCGAAAGAATCGAGATGATTTTTTCGACGTCTGAATGTTCTGAGTTATAAATTGAAAAGTAATTTTCAATTCAGTTAAATTAATGTAATCCCGAATTAATATAATTATGAAATCTTGTACTTTTTTTTGATGATTCTTTTTTGTCCGAGTCTTTTAAGTTCTGAATTAGAAAAAAGGAAAGAATTCTTCAATTCTTCTGAGAGAAAGAAATGAGATGATTCTTTCGACGACTGAAAGTTCTAAGTTCTAAATTGAAAATTTTGAAAACAGTTAAATTATTATAATCCCCAATTAATATAATTACAGTATATATTTAGAGGTTTCGATACGGATAAAGTACGGTCTCTAATTAGTAGTAGTACAGTCTATTTTTAGAAGCTTAACAGCACAGATAAATAACTCCATGACCGTTACAACGATCTCGCCAATTAATCTGTAATCACTGACTTAACTTGCCTTGCTGGCAACGACCCTCAATTAAAATATTCAACAATTACATTAATTAATGGTATTTTGAGAAATTGACATTCGATTTTTTTTTGAACACCTTCAGATTTTCGAGTTTTAGGAATTAATTGCGTTTTTGGAATATACCGTTTCGTTTGTTTGTAATGTTACAATTCTAATATTTTCTTGACTTTTAAGAAATGCTTGCTAACATTATCGGAACTAATAATTTCTCTTTGTGAATATATACATATATAATACACATAGAAAAAGCCTAGACCAATATCAACAATCATACTCATGAACACAAGTGTTGTATTGTGCAAGGAACTGAACCCGCAAACATTGGAAGTAAATGTTAGTAAATGATATACCGCTAGATCACCAAGGTTTACAACCTGTATGTATTATAATAATTTACTATATTGTAATATGTATCTACTTATTTAAATCGTTTGTTTTGTAAGCTATAGTACCGCACTGTTTTCCTAATAATTAAAAATATAAGTATTATAGATAAACAGATTGATTAGTCGTTTATTTGAATTCTTTTATATACATACATCTATATCTTATAGATATGATGATGTAATCCCGGCCGATTCCACGGCGACTGTCTTCAATACATAGTACATAATCATACATAATACATAGATCGGCATAATGATAACATATACATAAAGGTATGGTTTATAAATTTGCTGTATTTATATTCATTTTGTAAATAGGCCTTTATAAGCACCTGTTCAAGTTAATATAATATGCAAAAAATTACATCTTTAAGATTTTTTAAAAGAAAATTCATTATTAACATTAACTTAGCTTTACTATTATGGCCATTTCTAATTTATTATATACATATACATTTATTGGAATACTAGCTACTCGCCCTGGATTCGCCCGGGTGTACATGTATTATATATATAAACCTTCCTCTAGAATCACTCTATCTGTTAAAAACCGCTTCATAACGCGTTCCGTAGTTTTAAAGATTTAAGCGTACATAGAGACAGACAGCGACATCGACTTTATTTTATACTATGTAATGATTAGTACATTGTATCGGAAAATTTCTACCGATTATTCATTTTTAATTCTATTAACCGGTTTTACGATATACTCTACAATAAGTGTGTATGGTATCCCATGCTACATCATGAATAACCTCACTCGCCATTGGCTTAGCAATTTCGCGGAACATCAGCCCGCAAGCTCTCATAGCGTAATGGATGTTTATGTGGCCGCAGAGCCACTGGTTCACTTCCAAACTACATTTGTGAAGGCCCATTAGGTCAGGGTTGAGATACGGTGACCGGTTTAAGAAATTGGGATAGAATTACTCAGTGAATGGGAAACCATACAAATGTAGGGTTTATAACTAGTTATTGGCCGCGACTATGCACGTACTATTTAATATATTTAAAAATATGCGTAGATTATAGTAAACTACGATCAGTTTATTTAAGAATTCTAGGCGTAGTAGTTGTAGTAAGTCATGAGAAGCGATTTATGTGATACTAGCTGTGCCTGCGACTTCGTTCGCTTCAAGAAGTAGCCTATGTCCTTTCTCAAGATCTAGACTATCTACGTACCAAATTTCATTTATATCGGATTAGTAGTTTTGGCATAAAAACGAGACAGACAGACAGACGAACAGAGTTACATTCGCATTTATTATTAGTAATGATGTACACTAGCACTTCGTCCGCGTGGAATATTGACTTTAAATAGCATAAATTCCTTACTAATAATATAAACGTGAAAATAGGGATGTTTGTTACGCTTTCACGCAAAAACTACTGAACGGATTATCGCCAAATTTTGTACACATGTTTTTTGAGGTATTGAAGGAAGGAAAGGGTAGGAATGAACATAGCATACTTTTTACTTTAAAAAAAACATACGAGCGAAACCGCGGGTTAAAGCTAGTATTTAATAATCTAACCCAAAAAAGCCAATGAAAAAAATTCTCATCATTCTAGTTCCAAAAAAGACGAACTTATAAAAGAGGACCTATCTTCAAAAGAGATATAATAATAATAATCTCAGGACAATTCACACGGCGCCATCTAGACCCAAGTTGAGCTAATTAAAGTTTGTTTTATTATGGGTACTAGGTAACTGATACAATTACATAAATACATAAATTTCTTTTTTCGTAAACAAACACAAACAATGATACTTATGAATAAAAATGTTTTTGTCGTGCGAGGAATCGAAACCGCGACCATCGGAAGTAAGGCGGGGTACTAAAGGACTAGACCACAGGCCGTCAAAGTACTAATATAATAACGCCAGCACAATATGAGTTATGTAAGTGGGAGTAGACAAAGCAATACAGTTATTACACAAATACATAGTATGTTTGTTTGTCACACGGCTCATTAAGCTGAACTTTCTTCACCCTCTCCAAACATCGGGCGGATTTTATTTCCTCCATTCTCGAGTATCCGGGACCTGACCCGGGTGATTTATTCGTAGCAACAAGGAATTTAAATTAAAACACATATCGTTGGGTTCACTCTTTAACTCCCACTTTAGGTAGGTGTGAAATATGTAATTTCACAGTATCTTTACGACTGTAAGACTATATGGGGTAGTCAGAGGTATTGTCATCTACCAACGTTTTAAATATAATATTTGAGATATGTACATTTTGTTATGAATCTTACATTCGAAGACGTAATTACGATTATCTTTCGAAATGTACTGTATATAAGTGAGTAGTATGTGTAAATTATTATTATTTAGTATTTAGTATTGCTATGCCTTTTTTTTATTCTCTCCAGTCCATTCTTGCGCCATCTACCACTTTCTGTCTTCTTTCCTCTACCCAAAGATTGTCTGGAAGACATTGCTTACGCGATAAGATCCCCTTTTGTACTTTATTACTTCTCTTTATGTTCTTTGCAATAAAGAGTAAATAAATAAATACATAAATTTATTCTTCAACACAAGGATAACAAAAGAACATGATTTCTAATAGCAATTGATTGATGTCATGTCATGAAAAAATCACGGAATGGACCAAATGTCGCCGTTGCACTATCAGCACATCGTAGAAACATGTTTTTACAACTAAAGTGCTGATAAAGAAATCGTTACTAGATAGTCTATTTTAGTTTGTTAGTCGAGATTATAGGTGTGATTTTAGAACGAGAAAATCGGATCGATTGTGGAAATGAATTCAATTCAAATTCAAATATCTATTCATGTAGGTTTATTACAGACTCTTATGATATGTCAAATTTACCGTCAGTTCGGAATGATTTCGAGATCAGATGAACTGATAAGAAAATCAGATGCATTATAAATAAAAATTTGGGAGAATAGAGTGACCGAATGAATTCGTGTAAACGACAATGGTATATTATTATATCTAACTATATTTCTAATATATATACCATAATATGGAAGAGGATACTAACTTCTGAAATTCAGGTACATATACATACGTACATACTCATACATAGATACCTATGGAAGTCAGAGACTTAAAACAAATTATTTATACAAAATATGTGAAATAAATGTATAATTATTACAAATTATTATTATATAAAATTCTCACGTCGCGGTGATTCCTACAAAACTCCACCGAAATGGCTTCACAGATTGTTATGAAATTTTATGTGCATATCGGATAAGTCTAAGAGTCGGCTAACATCTTTCTTTACACAGCTCAATTATAAGGATGATCCATTTTATATTTTTTTTATTTATTATATTATGATTTATCATTGAAAATACATACAAACAACATCATCCTTTTACGATCGATGCCTGTTTTTATAGCGACATTAGTACTTCAATTTATATAGCAAAATAATGTTTGCTGGGTCAGCTAGTCTTATTAACATTATAAATGCGAAAATTTGTAAGTATGGATGGATGTTTGTTACTCTTGTACGCTAACTACTGAATACATTTTAATGAAACTTTATAATAATATAACTTACACATTAGAATAACTACAAATTTCAAGCGGAAGAAACCGCGGGCACAGCTAGTACAATATCATAAATAGATCCTGCATATAACGTGTGGATCGGTGCTTAAAAACACGCAAATACATATATAATCGATCCGGGTTCAGTATAGCTTAAACATCTCGTATTTCATAAGATCTGCGGTCCTGACGATCCAGTTTCCTACATCGGCTCGTTACGTACATTATCTGAGTTACGTTGCTGGATTGAGATTTGGGTCAACGTTGCTGTAGTTTTAGGGTACCTCGGACTGAACATATATGTTAGGTATAGAAGCTAGGAGCTGTATTTACAATAAGGTTTGTTGTAGATATGTAATTTTATTATTGAGAATAAGCGGGGGGGAAATGTTGGGGCACTAGATACGACACGACGAACTTATTAATAATATTATCGAAAGAAAATAGATGGAAAGAGAGGACCAAGACACAGCTATATCAAGCAGGTTAAGGAAAAAGATGGAGTCGTGTCGTATCAATAACTAAAAATATTCAAAGAAGATCGTGGAAGGTTGTGAGAGCTCGCCGAAAAAACACAGCTCTTAAATTATGAATGAAATTATATTAAAAGTAAATTGCAGACATATAAAGGTATAATCAATCTTATTTATAAATAGTTGTCCCGGCAAACGTTGTTTTGCCTTAAAATAAAAAAAAAATTAGGGGTGGACTACCCCTAACATTTAGGGGGATGAAAAATAGATGTTGGCCGATTCTCAGACCTACTCAATACGCTCACAAAATTTCATGAGAATCGGTCAAGCCGTTTCGGAGGAGTATGGGAACGAAAACTGTGACACGAGAATTTTATAAGAAATTCTCAATCACAAGTGAATTAGTATGTCTGCTGAAGTAGCCATTTTGTAGTTTTTTTCCCGCGCAAACGTAATGCGCCACAGATGCATAATATTGCACGGCACGCAGCCACAATAGGATGACGAGCGCGTCATAGCTGTATGGAGATATTAGTACTAGTATGAGCACTAACATTATATATATGTATATATACCTACCTACACACATTATCGTGTCGTGTCATGAATACTCGTGTCGTGTTACGGAATACTTCGAATGTCGCCGTTGCACTGTCAGCACATCGTAGAAACATGTTTTTACCACTAAAGTGCTGATAAAGAAATCCTTACTAGACAGTCTATTTTAGTATTAATATATATATACCTAAACAAATTTATAATTAACGCTGTCTGTATACGAAAAAGACGAAATATTTTTTAACACCGAAACAACTTACACAGCATGCTGCTTGGAGTACGCAATAGCCTACGAACCCTGGATAAAGTCATTCGCAATAATAGTGTACTGTATGCCGCTGTATAGTCCGCATCAAGTGGCTACAGATTAAGCTCTTAATTGTGATCGTATCAGCACTAACTAATCATCACAGCTATTATCCTAGATGGGATAATTAGGGACATAATAAACAGCTAATGTCATAATCAACGCAATATTTAATATGTCGTTATTTACATAAATTTGAATCCACCGAGGCACCGAGGCACGAGGGACGAGTCTATCTCAGTCTCTCGTATTACATAGGTATTTCCATCACCGGAGAGACAGTTAGAAATATTTTCCGCATAAAAATTTTTGAGAACTGCCTGATTCGAACTCAGTACTTTAAGTATTTTATCCATATCGAGTTAATAAACCACTACGCCACAACGTTTTCTCTACGACTATACATGTTTATGACTATACATAATAGCCCAGAACTTTAAAACATGTCTAATATATATATATATATATCTGCGGATCCCTGAAATCTACCGCCCATATTAATCTTATTTAATGATATTCTATTCTCAATTCGTCACCGCCAGATTCCACAACTGAATCGGAGTGCAATATTACATTACATACAAAATATAGGTAATAAATATATTCATTTATATATATATAAAAATGACGTGTCACGTTGTTTGTCCGCGATGGACTCGTAAACTACTGAACCGATTGAAATTTTAATTTGAACATTGTGTACATTTTGATCCAACTTGAAAGATAGGATAGCTTACATCTCAATTTATAGTCGCAATATTATTTTATTCAAGAACCTTGTGAACGCGTGGCGTGATCAACTAGTATAATATAAAAATATTATATGAATATGATATGTATAAGAATATCTATATATATCATATTCATATAAATAAAATTGGAGTGTTTGTTTGTAATATTTAAATAAAAGTTTTTTACTACAAGCATTTGAATATATTATACGGTACACCATACTAACATTTTTACAATTTTCCTCTGTCTGCCTGTCTGTTCCGGTTAATCTCTAAAATGGCTGGACCGATTTTGACGGGGTCTTTATTGGCAGGTAGCTGCTGTAATAAGGAGTAACTTAAGCTACTTTTATTTTAGAAAATTAAAGTTAAATTCCACGCGGACGAAGTCGCGAGTATACCTAGTCATACATAAAATTGTAAACGAGCTATGTACTGTACAATAAATATTAAAACAGAAGTAATTATTTTAACGAAAACCAATACTAATATAATGTATATTAGGCTCTATTTTCCGCAATCAGCCTATCATCTGGGCCGTACCAATGAGACCGTATCATCAAAACTAATAATAATAATAATAGCCCAGAACAATTTACACAAGCCATCTAGTCCCAAGTTAAGTAGAGCTTATGTTATGGGTACTAGACCTCTGATAGATGTGCCTATTTAATCCTAAATACATACATAATACAGACTCCAGACCGACACAAACACTCATATTCATGAATAACAGATCTTTGCATCGTGCGAGGAATCGAATCCGCGACCATCGGTGTGCTAACCATAACGCGTTGTGCTAAACCTACTATTATAAATGCGAAATTGTGTCTGTCTATCTACTGAACGTAATTTAATGAAATTTAATATTAAGATTGACTTACGATGACGGACATATGCATATCTGGAAAAAACATCTAGAGGGGGCAAAATAGGGGATGAAAATTCGGGGAGACAAATTCAAGAAGGGTATATTAAAGTTTCTTAAGGGTCGGCAACGCGTACGTGACACCCCTGGTGTTTCAGGCGTCCACAGGCTATGGTAACCATTTACCATCAGATGGGCCGTATGCTTGTTTACCACCATAGTAGTACAAAAAAATCAAAAAATATTGTGTATTTATAACATTATATTTTCATTAATCCATCAAAATACGAATATCTAAATATATACAACTCAAAGGTGACTGATATAGTGATCTATCAACGCACAGCCCAAACCACTGGACGGATCGGGCTGAAATTTGGCATGCATGTAAATGTTATGACATAGGCAGGCTAAGAAAGTATTTTAATTAATTCTACCCCCAAGGAGATAAAATAGGGGATGAAAGTTTGTATGAAACTTTGTCAATTTTAAACCGATAGGGCTGAGACTTTGCATGCATAAATCTACTATGACGTAGGCATCCCCTAAGAAAGGATTTTGATAAATTCCACCGCTAAGGCGATAAGTTAACGCGAGCGAAGCCGCGGGCAAAAGCTAGTAAACATATATACAGGTTTAACTCTAACTCTTTCTAAATCTGCTTTCTCCTCTTTTTTTCAATGTCTTCCATTACATTATAAAGTCCTCGATGATCTAGTGGTTTAGCATACCGCCTTATCTCCGATGGTCGTGTGTTTGGTACAAGGATTTGTATTCATGTGTATGATTGTTTGTACTGGTCTGGGTATTTTCTATGTATATTATGTCTGCATTTATAAAAAAAAATCTAAGTATTTATATCAATTTTTTAGTACCCACAACACAAGCTTTGCTGCTGAACTTAGAACTAGATGGCGCTGTGTGTATTGTACAAGGTAATTATTACTATTATTAGAATGTGTATAGCCATTTAATTATATAAAGGCAACAAATAGACAGACATCCGTATCTGTATTTATAATAATACTATGGATGAAAGAATTCGAAATACCTCTTACGGAACGATTACTTTTAAATTGTAAGAGGGGTATAACGTTAGGGTTGAGTTACTTTTCCGTCGAAATTTAACTTTTATGCCTAAAAGAATAAGAACAAAAGGCACCGTTTAACATGAGCCAGTTGAGAAACTTCTTTTCACGAAACTCAGCTCGGTGGAATCCGCTGAAAGTTGCAAATATGGGTTCGACCTTTATAAATTTATACAGAAGTAGGAAATCAAATATGGTAGGGCGAGATTATTTACTTTGATTAGGACGATCCGAAATTAATTTGTAATTTAAATATCTGGTACACAATCTCTTCGTAATAGAATCACATGAAAGACAGCTTCCGTTGTCTAGGGGTTTAGCACACCTCTTTACTTCCTATGGCCGGGGGTGCAAACATTTTGTATACATAAGTATGATTGATTGTATCGGTCTGGATGTGTTCTACATATATATATATATATATATATTTATGAACGAACGATTATGTACCCGCCTGCGCTAACTATTTACGCCGGTGGGGTAGAAGAAGTGGCCAGTGAAGGATGATAAGATGAGCTTAAAGTCAAGTCAATTAGTCCATATTAGCAAAAGGCAATTTACCATGATGATTTTCAGTGGGAACCGCGTGAAGGTCAATCTGACAAGGTACATTACTAATAATAAGGTTATTAGTCCACATTTCTATACCATTGCACCCTGTTCTACGTATATTATGTCTAGTACCTATAACACAAGCTCTGTTTAGCTTGAAATTAGATGGCGCTATGTGAATTATCCTGAGATAATATAATTATTGTCATTAAAGTCATACGCCAGAAGAATCTCTTTGTCCGCAGTTGGTTAAAAAATAAACTGATGAGTAAACAGCGGTCACATAAATCCATTTGAGATAACTTCCCAAGACCTTTCCACAAAGCCTATACAGAATAAATTAATTTAGACTTTGTCTTATGAATAATCTGTACTGATAAGAGCGGAGCTCGTAATTTAAGAGATTTGTGTTTTATTTAAATCTTTGTAATACTCTTGTTGTTGTTGTAGCAGATTTACAACCCATTACAGTCACACTAATATGTATTTGTCTCTCGTAATTATACATACAAACACACACACACCTACACACAACCGCAAATAAACACACACTCACGCATAATTGTCTTTTTTTTATCAGGAGGTTTGGGCTATTTTCAAGTGCTTAGATCTATAATCACTGCGAACTACCTAGATCTATTGTACTCGCCCTTTTTCGGAGTTCGCTACCTAGACCCATTAGGGACAAGAATTTAAGAATATTCTTAAGAGCTTTTATCTCCTCAGAATAGAGTAAACTTTCTAAGGTGATATTTCGTTTAGGTACGAGTGGGCTACAACCACATAAGATGTGTAGTATCGTCTCCTCTTGAGCTCGGCAGAATCTGAGGATTTTTTTTGTACACGGACCTAGGTTTTCCAAAATGATAGGCTTATTGATCGGAACTTTTTCCAACTTGTTATTGTACAATCCTGCACTATCAGTGTATACCGTTAGCGGAAGGGGAAGGGAACTGTTAGTGATGAGGACTAATAACACCATTGCTAGCAATGTACCATGTCAGGTTTACTCCACGCAGGGACCTAACCTGAAAACCATCGTGGTAATTTCACCAGAAAATCTACCACAGTATGTGTTCGGACGTAATGTTCATCTTATCATCCTCCATTGGTGTCGCCAACTTAAACGGTTAGCGTGGCCGGGTGTACCATTTCATTATCATCCATAAAACACTATTGCTATATCATTCTATACATGATTAAAAAAAATAAAACAAACAAACGTAACTCACACATTTAGGACAGGGATGTTTTATGAAATGTACCCATGGGGGCGATCAATTTGTTGCCAGCTTGTAGTTTCCGAGTTTCCCTCGGCTGGAACTTCTGGCTTTGTTTTCTACGATATCTCTCGTTCCCACGGGATACCCTACACTGATGTCTACTGTGTAAATCAGCTACCGATTTATTTTATACTAGCTGACCTGCGTAACTTCATCTGCGTCATATTTTATTCGTTTTTGCAACATTTTTATTGCTGATCCGCCCCTATTGGTCATAGCGTGATAGATACCCTACGGCACTCACAATGTGGCTTTCTATTGGTAATAGAATTTTCTAAATTGGTTTAGTAGGAGAGACAGACCAGAGATTACAGTTATTTATAATATGAGTTAAGAACTTGTTATAACTATCGGTTTTAGGATAGTAGTGGGGCCCAAGATGGCGGCCTATGAATGGTGACTCGCACAAAAAGAGCATATATGAGAAGAGCAGCCCGCGAACGGAAGGGAGGAATTATGAGCAGGTTTTTAACAAACTGACAAGAAACTCAGCAGATATCGAATTTTTGTTAAAGGGAAATAATTTAATCAGTACCCGAAATATTTCCAAATTAATTAGTACTCCAATACAAAATTAAATTTTCTTTTTTAAATTAGGGAGAATGTAGTGACCACCAGCCTATGGTATTGCATGTTTGACAATAACAAATAATTTAAATAGAAACTTTTTTATGTTTTAAAAAAGATTTTGTTTTATGTTTTGACAATTTTGTATTCACTGACCATCTACTAGTGAAGGAATAAAAGGATAAAAATCTCCCAAAACATGGGGAGATTGATTGAAGGGTCAGCTGTTGTTTTCTAAATACTATAAGAACGCTATAGATGTAATTAATAGTTGATTTATATTTGTAGAATGTAATTGTTTGGCTGAAAGGAGATTTCCAAGGCCGTGAAATTCTTAATAAAAAAAAAATCTAATTGACATATTTTTTGGATGACAACTGTCGAAGTCATAGTGAACGCATCCCTTCAACATTTCGCTATATCTCTCGGATATCGGTTTTTACCAACAAAGTTATTTGGAAATATAATGGTGTACATGTATTACATATATACATAAACCTTCCTCTTGAATCACTCTATCCATTAAAAAAAACCGCTTCAAAATCCGTTGCATAGTTTTAAAGATTGAAACATACATATTAAAAAAAAATACGAGCAGAGTTTCTTGTCAGTTCTTCTCATCTTGAAATCATTCCGAACTGACGGTAGATTTGACATATCATAAGAGTCTGTAATAGACCTACATGAATAAAGATATTTTGAATTTGAATTTGAATATACAACGGACGGACAGACAGAGATAGCAACTTTATTTTATACTATGTAATGATAATTATACAATAATTAGTTTTTGAGTTATACGTAATAATGCTATTGAAATCAGTTTGTCCGTGCCATGAACAATATTAGTAGGATAAGTATAATAGGCACTAAAGGTGCAACCTGCGATCATGTTAAGGTCAGGTATTAAACTAAGGTCATAAAATGTTGCCCAAACACACCGTAAACGTCAAAACGTTTGCCAAACATTCATTTCAAATCCGCAAACATTGAGTTATACCGCAATCGGCTTACTGCAGACGTGGTGTTATGAGGAACGGGGGAGGAATTAAGGTCAAACTGTGGTTGTAATTGCTCTTTGCGATTGTAGATTCCAGGATAACACATATAGAAGCAAAATTCGTATGTTATTACTATTCAATTAAAATATCAAGCACAGATAACATAATATTACATATATAATTTTATTACACATAAAAAATACCCCATCCCATACAAGAAAATAGTTCATTCCTAACTCGGGCTATTCTTCGTGCTATTTTATTTCGTACTAAACATAAAAAAAGATAAGATAAAATAAGAAATGAAGAAGTACTTAAAAATGTTAAAGAAAATAGACAAATCATCTATACATAAAAATAAAATTGGAGTGTATGTTTGTGCTATTGAAATAACCGTTTTTTACCACATGCATATGAATATAAATATGGTACATACACCAATATAACATTTTTTACAATTTTTGTCTGTCTGTTTGTTCCGGCTAATCTCTGAAATGGCTGGACCGTTTTTGACGGAACTTTTTTGATGTAGCTGATGTAATAAGGAGTAATATAGGCTACTTTGATTTTAGAAAAATAAAGTTATATTCCACGCGGACGAAGTCGCGAGTACAGCTGGTCTTAAATATTATTGAGAATAGGCAGACCAAAAAAATATTGGGGCACTTGATACGACACGACGAACTTATTAAGAATATTATTGAAGGAAAAATAGACGGAAAGAGAGGAAGGGCAAGACCAAGCTATATCAAGCAGGATAAGGAAAAAGTTAGAGTCGTGTTGTATCAACAATTAAAAAGATTGATAGAAGATCGTGGAAGGTGACGGGAGCTCCACCGACAAGAGCAGGTTTTAAATTATGAATGAATGAATAACTAGCAATTCATGTATTTAACTGTATTCCTATGTATTTACTACATATATTTGAATTCAACGTGGCAGGGAGCGAGCCTAGCGCCTCTATCTCGGATCAACTTAGTTTGTTCTCGGTGTTACTATTATCAAACATCAGTTTTTAGAGTAAAATTCTTGATGTTTTTATTTTCTTCTACAACAGAAGCAAATTATTTATATCTTAAGAAACTGAGTTGACCTTATTTAGTGCCTTGAATTCAGCAATGCTTATAACAGAATTCTACGAATCATTACCCTTGATCTAAGCTTCAAAAACATTACACCATAGACATTTCTAAGTATATACACAAAAATGTTATTCATAACAAGAAATAATCTTAAAGACATCATAAATTAAATGATATGACGTAACAGATGGCTGTTGGGGCAGTAAAGTCCTCGAGTGGCGACCGCGGACCGGAAGACGCAGCGTGGGAAGGCCTCCAGCAAGGTAGACCGATGATCTGGTCAAGATCGCTGGAAGGCATTGGATGCGAGCAGTGCAGGACCGATCGTCGTGGAGATTGATGATGAACAGATGAATAGTAATTTCTATGTATAAGAAGATCTTGCTTCACTTATTTACTATAATTATATTTATAGGTAGTAAGTTCGAATATAAGTAATAAATAACCATAAATAAAACAAATTAACAGAGCCATCTAGTACCACGGTAAGCAGAACTTGTGATGTGGGTACTAGACAGTTGTCTACAAATACATATATATACATTTTTTTATAAATACATACATAATATATATATATATATATATAACACTCAGACCGACACAAACAATCATACTCAAGAAAACTAAAATTGTAAAAGAATCCTACGTGAAATTGAACCCAAGCAGTGTCCTAAAGCTTGTATATGGCCGTCAATAATGTCTATATAACATATTCAAACGGGCGGGGATCGAAAATACGACGGCATGAGCCGAGGTTCGAACACCAAGCGTTGCTCACAGACTATCGTATCCGTCCGGTGGGAGTTGTCCTTCAGCCGCTCCATAAGTCCTTCCGCGGGTTTGGAATGCCATCTGCTCTCGCCCATCTATCGTCCAGTAAAGCTGTTAAGGCCAGCTGCGGCCAACAGCATTAGAGTAGTCCGAAAAAAAAACCAAATTTGACAGGTTTATGTGTAAGAGTTTTTGAGTTATGAGGGGGTCAAAACTGGCACCAAATGGTTCGTGTAAAACTACACATGGTGCTGCTCGCTAGTTCTCTTACTTGAATTTGGCTTTGACACGCTGCCGCGTGTCTAGGTCTTTGTAGTGGTCACCACGTTTTTTTTTTAATCAAAGTAATGTTTGAATACATTGCTTATTCATAACATACTGCATGTAGAAGTTTCTTTTAGCATATTTCAACATGCAACGTTGCTGTACTGTGCTGTAATTGGATACTACATATATAATCGTAATGATATTTCTGAGCAATTCACACAGCGACATTTAGTCCTAATCTAAACAGAGATTGTGATATAGGTATTAGATACTTAGATATACATAGAAAACACACAGATCGATACCAACAATCATATTCAGGAATACAAAAGGTTGCACCGTGCGAGGAATCGAAGTAACGACCATGGGAAGTAAAAATTATGGCTACTTTTGTTTTAAAAATCTTATTATATTAAATTAAGTAAAATTTCTAACTGGGCGAATTTGCAGGTAATAACAGCTAGTCTATACATGAAATAAAATTGGAGTGTCTGTTTGTAATATTGAAATAACCGTTTTTACTACATGCATATGAATATAAATGTGGTACATATACCAAAATTACATTTTTTACAATTTCAGAGATTAGCTGGAATAAACAGACAGAAAGGTCTGTTTATTCCAGCTAATCTCCGAAATGGCTGGACCAATTTCTCCGGGACTCTTATTGGCAGGTAGCTGATGTAATAAGGAGTAACTTTGGCTACACTTCTTTTAGAAAAATTCTCTATTATTTATATTAACTCTTGTTAAATTCACGCGGACGTAGTCGTGGGTAGAGCTAGTATATAATATGAATAACCATAACCATAATGGATTTACTTGAAGTGCGTTATGGATATTTCCAATAGAATGGTCTTCGATTTTGTTGAATTCAACGTTTATTGGCGCGATAGCGTTCGGATACGGAAATGGCGGTAAACCGTGACGTCATTAATCATTGCGCTTTCGCAGTTTTGGCAATGAACGCGTTTGCAGGTTATTATCCGACTGTGGAAGAAAGGAGGGTAATGCTTGAATGTATTTTATATGCGATTAAAATGATAAGCAACAGCCTTTGATGGTAAATGATAAACGTGGACTATATATATATCACTATACTATAGATATCACGTTATCACGTGACACTCATGTGTTGCCATTCTAGATGACTAAGATGTCAGGCCTCTTATGCTGTATTACGAGGTCTATACTAGAGGTTGTAAAAAAACGGTATATCACGTTTTCATCAACATTGCTTGTTTGCCATCATTCTACAATGGTATATCAAATCAAATCAAATCAAATCAAAAATCATTTATTTATGTAGGACATTTTAGCCGTTTATGAATGTCAAATTTTTTGTATTATTATTGATGATTAAACGAACTTACACAAGTGAAGTTCTATCATAATTATACGAAGTGCTTCGTCCGAAGAGATTAGTAACCTGTAAACTAATAGAATATATGTAGTTACACGTAAGTGACACCACTTTGCACTGAAATGTGTAGGTATTAATGAATTAATTAATTAATTTTTTTTTTTTTTTGAAGGTACCTGACATTTCTTATTCGGTTGTCTCATATTGTAGCTTCATTCAGTTCAGAGTCGTTTCTTTATTTTATATTTTCTGAACTTATTGTTCGGGTAGGGGAGGGAGGGATGTGTTACTAATCTCTTCGGACGAAGCACTTCGTATAATTATGATAGAACTTCACTTGTGTAAGTTCGTTTAATCATCAATTATACTCGTGCTTCGTCCTCGAGATTAGTAACCTGTAAAGTAATAGAATATATGTAGATTTTGAAAGTTAGTTCAGAAAATAATGAAGATTAAAATAAACTCGTTATTTTTAGTATCATTTTATTATTATCAGATTAAATGAATTCATAATTATCATAGATAATTCGTAACCACAAATTTGTAATCATTTGTTCTGTACTTAGTAGTACCTAATAAATGAACAAAAAATTATGTCCTCTACAAATAGTAAATAAACATACAATTAATAAATCAAATACATATATTAGATTGATGATTAATAATAATTTCTAAACTCTTTAATTATTATTTAGGATGGCTCTAGCAAATTAACCATCATTGTTATTGTTTATGATAGTTCTATTATAGAATTTTCCAAATGTACTCGAAGAACCACTCCATCCAGCCGTCTTTCGAATTATGTCGATAGATATGCCACAATTGTAAGCTTTTGAGGTGGCAGCATGTCGGGTACTATGTGCCGTGAAAACAGAGACATCGATTCCGCATTTTTGAAGTGTTGATTTTATCCACCGACTTAGGGTCTGGGGTCCTACGTTATTATGGGGTTTCTTAAAGCCAATAAACAGTTTATTATTGTTCTTGCGTAAGGCTTGAGTTCTTTCCATATATGCTACCAATGTTATACAGGGGCATATTTGAGGTCTTTCTGAAAAGAATGGTAAAGTTAAAAATTTGCTTGCCCAGGTTAAGATTTTATTCTATCTGGTATTTTAATTACAATCCGTGTATAGATGTTCAATATTGTTTATATTAATTTGTGCTAATGTCTGTAATGTGCGGAATATAAGCTAATAAGGTAACGCATTTTTTACTGAGATCTTCTAAAGACAGCTGGTCGTTAGGGTACATAGTGCCAAGGCAGTCAAGTATTGGGGCTGTACCGTTACGTCATATTTAGGCAGGGGTGGACGTAGCCTGTATACACCTTTAAAAAATCGTGTTAGTTGTCTTTTGCTAGAATAATATATATAGATCTGTTTTTATAAATTGACAGCCGTAATATATATATATATATAATAATCGGAATGGATGCTTCAAATATCTACCTTATGTTTGTTACAGAAAACAAACCACTTCTTAAATGCTATATCATATTGTTTGAAATTATGTTAGTGAGGCCATCATAATTTGTAACGAAGAGGTTGGTATACTGCGTCGCGATAGTGCTGCCGTCAAACACTCCGACTTCAGGGTAAGCTTACTCAAGTTCTGGCTGCTGCTGGGAGGCATAATAATACATGTATTATTTTTAAAAATTATAGTATTTGTCACGAGTAATTTACGGAAGATGGGGTACCATGGTTGAGTGGGCCACCTAGGGACCACCATGACGCCCCTTGCTTTGTCTGATATGATTTTTCTTAATGTTTTTAATATGATCGCAAATGGAGGGAAAGCATAAAGTACGTCTTTGACCATTTAATGGTCCTATGGCATCCGGGTCTTTATTGGACTACATTTGGCGTTAATTCGACTAGCAAACAAATCAATTTTTTGGGGTTCCAAACTGACTCGTAACCAGTTCAAACGCTTCGCTAGTTAGCTCCCATTCGGCATCAGATGTATTCGTCTGGATTCTGCATCAGCGATTACATTATCTGTGGATTTTATGTATGAAGCATATATATATAAATTTCTATCTTCGCACCATTTCCAGATGTCTTTTTGTATTCCACATGCGGTTTATGTAAGCAATTGCAGTAGAATTATCTATATGAATTAGTATTTGACAATTACTGAGGTCTTTGGTAAATATTTTTATCCCAAACAATGCAGCCATTAGCTCTAACTCGTTTATATGTTTCTTCTTTTCTTCCTTTGTCCATGACCCACTGGCTGTATTTTCGCCACAAGCCGCTCCCCATCCTGTGGTAGAGGCGTCCGTATATATCTCCCGATGATACTCATCGATTCTAATTTTTCGTGAGGATGATTTGATACATTTTAACCACCAGTTGAAGTCAGGTAATAACCTGTTTGGTATGGGCATGTACTTATCATAATTTTGGTCTTCTCTAAGGTATAAATATTTGTGCCGTTCGAATTCCTTCGTATAGAGTAGACCGTATTCAATCACAAGCGGATACCAGAAGGCCTATTATTTGTGCAAATTTTCTAATTTTGCATCGTTTCAGTTTTATCACCTTGGTGAGTTCTGTTTGTATATAGTTTTTTATCATCGGGCAAGGTAATATTAAATTTTATTGAATCTATAATAAAGCCTAGAAATGTGCACTTTGTTGCTGGTGAGAAATTACTTTTTGTTTCGTTGATTATAAAGCCGAGACTTTGTAATAATTTTTTAGAGATTATATAATCTGTATGTTTGTCCCAATAAAAATAAGTCATCGAGATAAATTGTGGATAAGAGGCCACACATGCGCAGAAGTTTAATGACTGGTTTCATAATTTTTGTGAAAGTATATGGACGGTGTTTAAGCCAAATGGTAGGACATTAAATTCATATATTTTGCCTGACCATTTGAATCAGGTATTTTTTTGAGTCTGTGTACCTTAATTAAAAAATATGCATCTTTTAAATCCAGTGTTGCCATTAAGCAATTGCTGGTAACTAATTTAATCGCTGTGCGTAAGTCTTCGAGTTTGAAATGATCAGTTTTAATGAATTTGTTTAATTGTTTTAAGTTCAATATAAATCTAAATTTACCATTAGGTTTAGGTCGAAGAAATACTGTTGAAAGGAACTGATTCCTATCGGGACAACATTCAGTAATGGCCCCCATGTTTAATAGGTCGGTTATTGCCATATTGAATTGACTTTTCTCGATGTCGGTGTATTGGCCCACTATTGGTTCGTGTTTCTGTACAGGAGGACAAGAGAATTTAATTCTGTAACCGTTCACCCATGATAGTATAGTGGGATCATCGGTAATGAGCGCCCACTGTTTATAGAATAATGAAAGTCGACCGGCATACTTTACCATGTTTAACGACGTCCTGAGGGTTTCGGCGGAGGTTGCGACGGCTTCGACGAGTTGAAGTGCGTCGGGTTCTGTTTGTAATACCGGCCCTGTTGGAGCTGTCGTGCGAGGAGCAGGCCCGCGGCTCCGTTGTGGTCCCTGTTGTTGCCTGCGAGCTAGGACCGGAGCTTTGTAGTTTAAATTTCCCGTTGTGTTTTGTGGGTAAGGTCTGGTTTGGGTTTTTATTTTTAAATCTGAGCCTGATTTAGAGACCGTTTTTGCGGTTTTCAGTGTTTCGCTGAGATTTTCACAGAAAAGATATTTGTCTATTTTTGTATTAGTTAAGTGCTCTCGGAGGTCCTTTTTTATTGTGCTCATTGCTAGATAGCGTCTGGTGACAGATTCGGCGTGCTGTATATCGCATATAATGCGAGTAACGTCCATTAAAGTTTTAAGGCGTGAGCTATCCCTGTCTTTAGAATTTAGCTCCTGATTGAGTACACCAGCTAACCCAGAGATTGCTGATGCAAGCTGTTTCTGGCGCGATTCTATGCCTTTATCACGTTTTATTGTGATTTCAGATAGTGCCGCTTTTATTTCGGCGTTTACGAGTGGCGCAGCAAATTTTGTACTGTTTGCAGGTATTAGATATTTGCTGCATAGTTCTCTGCGGGTTTCCTTATAGCCCATCAGTCGCAATATGTTGGAGGCGATTTGCAAGTTCTTTGTGAATATCTCTACCATATTCTGTTACAGAAGATGGGTCATCACCAAATATCTAAGGCAACGCTATCAAGTGTGTCGATGGTGCCAGCATCATTTTCAACCGTTTGAGTGACAGGTTCGATTTCAACCGATGGCTCGGTTTGAAGGTCAACAGTTGGCTCTATTTCGGTCGTTGGTGTGGGTATTATAAATTCTTGAGTGTCTGGTTGAAAGGGTGTCGTATCTAATTTGGGTGAGCTTGAGCTGTCCAGTACATCCCGAACTGTAAAAACGGGAAGTACAGGTCAGTAGATTTTTTTTTTTTTTATGGCAGTATATCAATATATTTGGTTATAGAATTGCCCTGGTGGGCACGGTAAGCACCACAGGGGTCAGTCCCAAAGACCTGCCCCTTTTTGTGAGAAACCGTTTATAATGCCTTGAATAACAGTCCCGAAGACTGTTTTGGTAATGCCATGGTGGCATGGTCTATTACACAACAGATCAATCCCAGAGATTAATCTTAACTGTGTAAGACCTTAAAAGTATCAATGATATGTGTATCTGTAATGGGTTAGTACTCACTCATACTACTTAATTGGTATGGAAAATGTAATGTTTCCATATGCCTGTTCTACTAGAGACTTGCTGTAATACTTGTGAATATTCTATTTAGAATTCGGACTCTAAATGTAACTTTTTTTTTTTTTGTTAATATGTACTAGACAACCATGTTCGGTACTTTATATGGCGAAAAATAAGTATTCAGGTACTTACTTGCTTGTTCATCGGAAGCGGGTGCTGAATCATGAGAGCTGCTATCACTGATACGACGCCGTCGCATGCGTTTTAATTTTTTCTCCAGCTTTTTTATCTTCTTACTTATACTATCTAAATCGTTATCGGAATTCTTCCTTTTTGGCATTTTTGCACTAAGAAAACTTAACAACCGTTAGTATAGACATGAGACGTAGTGGTCGAGCACTGAAACGTGAAATACAATATGAGACAACCGAATAAGAAAAGGTACCTTCAAAAAAAAAAAAATTAATTAATTCATTAATACCTACACATTTCAGTGCAAAGTGGTGTCACTTACGTGTAACTACATATATTCTATTACTTTACAGGTTACTAATCTCGAGGACGAAGCACGAGTATAATTTTTCAATACCGTTCAGTTCTGTATACAGATTCAATTGAGAAGAACTGACAAGAAACTCAACTATTTTGTTTTAATAGCAAATATATTTGCAAAATAGCACCCATCAAATAACTACGATATAAACAATTTTACCACGGATTGCTTCGTAAATAAAACAAACAGAACAAAATCACTCGCAGACCACTCGATAGCAATTGAAACTGTTACAATGAGTGGCTACAAATTGCGAACATCTGTCTCAATAACTATACCACAAACTGCAATCTTACGCATATACAATTAAGGTATACAATTGAATACAAACAATTTGTAAATTCAGAGAAGTAGATCTTAATTAATTGTGTACGATGGTCGCCGGTTCATAACTGTTTGAAGGGTTTTCAAAACGATCATTTCTCTTTTTCTCTCTCGTTTTGTTTATTATACGACTGGCAAAAGATGAGTTCAAATTCAAAACATTCATGTACGTCCATTACAGACACTTATGACAAGTCTATTTTTTTATTTAGAAATAGAAATAGAAATAATCTTTATTCAAATACACTCATTACAAGCACTTCTGAATAGTCATATTTTGATTCTACCACTCATTCGGAATGCAGATTCATCACAAGAAGAATGAGCAAACTTGTGTGTTGCTCTTTTGAACAGATGTTTCTTTATATAATAATTACAGTATAACAAGTAAGAGGCATGCGATAATCAACATAGAAATCGCTACGCACTCATTATTAGTATAATCAGATAATATTATTATTTAATAAAATTAAAACACTTAATGTATACCCTGACGTAACAGCTAGTACATCTAGTAACAAATCTTAAGACTACTCTTACCTATATGACAAAAACATTGTTCAAATTAAATAAAATTGGGGCATGTCCAATAAACAGATAAATACAAGGAATTTATAACTTTTTGAATGTCAATAAAATGTAATTGTTACATTTTGTGTTTATAAATATTTTTCATATTTATCTTGCAAAATAATAATAATCCTTGATAATTTACAGCGGCATCTAGTCTCAAGCTAGAGCTTGTGTTATGGTTACAAAACAGCTAATAGAAATAGATAGATAGATAGATAGATATATCGTTTATTTGTTTGTCACTAATCACACACAACATGTTCATAAGAATAGACAATACATAATACGACATAAGGTTTATAAAATTGTGTTGTTATGTGTGATCTGTAGCAATACAAAAAGGTCGAAGCTCAGCGTGGAACATTGTTCAGGGAACAAAACACTGATTTTCAGCTTTAACCCATTTGAGAGTACGTGAAAATAATAATTAAAATAAATATAAAATAAAAAGAGCAATATTTGATGAGGTGATTGTCTGTGAAATACATGATTGTATATATTTTTTTGTAAATACAAACACATAGAAAATATTCAGACTAATACAAACAATCATAAATATATCAATGTTTCCATTATACGAGGAGTGTGCTAAACCGCTAAACCATCGAGGCCGTAAATATTTTCCGAGCTATTTCACGAGAAGTGGCATTCAAAAGAATTACTCGTTTACTGCTATTGCATTATTATATTAGTCTTAATAAAACTTTGGAAAATACCGTACATGTTACCCGCTGATATTAATATCGAATTAATTTAAAAATTCACTTTGAATATAATTAGATTAATATCCAATAGAAAAAATACCAACATTATAATTAATTTGCCGAGGTTGACTTTGTAAAGTCATATATTAATAACTAACATGATTGAGAGTATCGTAACATTTTTGTGAGATTTATTTAATATAACAATATTAAGATCATAATAAAATTCACATATAAATAAGATACAATTGCCAACCCTAATTTTACCCAAATATAAAAGAAACAAAATTACCTTAATCCTTTGAGTCAGTATTATTCTTAGTATCTGCAAGAAAAGAAAACAGTTTTAAATTTTTTTACAGTGCCAGTCAATGGATATGTACTTATTATAAGGGCCAATTAAACAACTATTGGAATTGAGGTAGGCCTACCATATATGCCGGCCTCGGCAGACTTGCGGTTTAGCCCACGGCTTTAGTTCCTATGGTCGCGTGTTCGATTCTTTGCATGGTACAAATATGTATTTGTATTCATGAGTATGGTTGTTTGTATCTATCTGGATATATTTTATGCGTGTATTTATAAAAATATAAATGTTTATATCAGTTAGCTTGTGTTATGGGTACATACTGACTCATAACACAAGCTTTGCGGACTTTGGGCCAGATGGCTTTGTATGAACTGTCTTGGGGTATTTTTATTGTTATTATTATATATATGTTGTAATAGAATATACTAGAAATAAAGTATAATCATATAAACTTTAATTTAACAATGCTTTTAATACTATCACTTTTATTATTCATTCGGAATGCAGTTTCAGCCGAGAAGAATGAGACTTCGAAATCGGCAGTTGACACCACATCTGACCATTCTCCACCATCAGGAGTAAGGCATATATATTTTGTTATACTTTAATTTTGTTATGATAATTCGTTCCGAATGAGTGGTAGAATCAAAATATGACTAATCAAAAGTGCTTATATTAAGTTTATTTGAATAAAGATTATTTCAATTTCAGACTCCACAAAACCCGTTAACAGAATGACTGAATAGTTAATTTTAAACTTTCGTGTTTAATATACATAATTTAAATTATTAACCTTAACGGGTCTTAACACATCCAAACACTCGCCGTCAGCCGTGGTCACGAGCTGACTACGTTAACAGTCGAAACGTCGAGAGAGGTAAATACCTTTATTTGCCATAAAATTATTCGTGTTAAGACCCGGTTAATAATTTAAATAAAGAATGACTGAATTTTAGTAAAACATTCCCCTGTTCTATCTAACATCCAATTGCCGGGTGGCGAAAGAACGGAGCCAGGTTTTTGTGAATCAATTAAAACCGTTCACATCCAACGCGCTTGATTGATTGCAGGAAATTGTTTATCGGATATTTATCGTTGTCCGACAGTTATAGCAATATAATGTGACATTGCAATCAATATTACAATAGCCAGGGTAATTATACTAATATATTAAAGTGGTGAAATTTGATTGATTTGGATGTTCGGGGTATTCAAATTCAAATGGGTAATCAAATGCAAATGTTCCCGCAGTTGCATCTCAGTATGCTGACTGAAACATTTTGTATATAAGGAAGAATCTTAATATATTTCCAAAATACAGCGATGTGCATACCATTATTTACACAATGTGTCTGCGCTTTAAATGAACGGTAAGTAAATATTAAGTTTATTTTAATAAATAATATTTTTATTTCTTTTTCTGTTAATAGTGGATTTAAAGATAAACTTGCTATTCCTAGTTATCGTTAGAAATAATATATGTATATATATAGTTTAAAAACATGACAAACGTCAATCGTGCACGGGATTTTCGTTTAATATTAGACATTCAGTTGAATCTATATACTGAACTGGAGGGTAGGCAAAAAATATTGACACAAAGAAGCTTGAGGTTCTTAAGCGGCTTACGTGTCCTACATGAATAAATAATTTACTATTTTATTTCATTTGAATAAATTCAAGGTTCGTACAGAATTCTAGATTACACAGGCATAGCTGACTGACATAATACACTGGCAACACAATATAACTGTCAGAAACATAAATAAAAAGAAAAGCACTTCTCGTAATTAGATGTGGCAACAGAAAAATAATAAAGTCCAAGTTGCTGGCATTAGGCGTGAAATAATGATCTATTTGTGCCAAAAGTTATATGAATTTCAGCTATTTATCATTGGAAGTAAATTTATAGACGTAGCTCATGAACCAACAATATTCCTAGTTTTTTTATTGAATTTTCTTATTTTTCGAACTATTCTAATTTAGTGCTCTACCTATATTATTAGTTAATGCTCTGGATTTGGCTTTAGTCGCAGCTAGACTTTACAGCGTCACCGAACGATAGGGGGCTAGTGCACATGGTACTTCAAATTCGCGGTACTTATGGTGCGGCTGAAGGCCAACTCCTACCTGACAGTTGCGACTTCAGTTTGAGGGCGTAGCAGGGGGGATATAACTTCGACTCAGGTCGTCGATTTCGATCCTTGCCTGAAGCACTGGGATCGATCGGTAGAAGTCTAAACCTGCGTTTATACATAGCCTTAATTTATCGATATATACTTTGTACAGATGAAGACGAGTATCAGTAGTCCTGTTTTACTATTTAAGCTGCCAAGCAGCTTGCTTTCTTTTTGCGTGCCTGCATACTTAAACGATTTTTAAAAATCTTTCACTGTTCAAAAGGTACATACATTATTACAGAGAGATATAGGTAATTTCTACAAAAACTATCTAGTTAAGAGCTTCTAGTCGAATCCGCAGCGGGCCAATAGTATTACATAAGTTTAAAGCTGTTTTATTAAAAACCAACTAACTAACTAACTAATTAAAGGTTGCCTATACATAATCTTCACCACATATATTATATAGTCATATGACGTATATAGTACCCGTCATACATGACCATGTCACTATATTTTGGTTATCATCGCAGTACACAAATGTATACGAAAGTTACCATTTCATCAGTTGTACGGTCTGTTTGTTTGCTATTCCTAATGCATAAAAGAAATTAATCACGAATGAGACGACATGAATTCTAAATGACCAGATGTAATATCCACAATTGACTATATGTAGGACACCCCCGCTGCCCCCGCCCCCGAACAAATGACATCATCAATCGAGTCAGCTCGGGCCTGAGATATGATCACAAATGGAAGTTTTACCGCCTTCCCGATGGAGACATATTGTATATTGCTTGGGTATTCTGTGAGATGTCGAATTTTTAGGTTATCTATTTTCATTTCAGTGTGCTACAAAAACCAACTGCGAATGCTATTTATTTTGGTGAACCTGATCAAATATGTTTGTTTGTATGTTGCATATATACATTACATTTATTAATCTCCTTTGTCCATCCAGCAGACGGCCTCGTTGGTGTAGCGGTTAAGCACACCGTATTACACCGATGATCGCGGGTTGTATTTACAAAAGAAAAAAAGTATGTATGTATTTATATTAGTTGTCTAGTAGCCATAACACAAGCTTCGCTTAGCTTGGGACTAGATGACGCTGTGAATTATCCAAGGATATTGTTATTATTATATTGATACAATACCCAATAACATTTTATGTAACATTTTATCGATACAATATATATATACATATATATCTATATATTGTATTGACCTTCTAAGATGATTTATTTATATCTTATTATTATTTCTATGTGTATTAGATATGCAAAATTAGGAGAGCCGACACTACATAAAGTGTGCTACGAGGAAGAAGATGAAAGCTCCTAGGAGCTGACATGATCGAATCTATCGAATACCGAAATCGTGGTTTTTAGCAGGGATGTTATGGATATGAAATTTCGGATGCGGATAGGTTTCGGATATAGTAATGATTATTATACCGGATACGGATACGGATGCGGATATGAAATTATTTCGGATTATCCGTTAGTTTCGGATAATTTCGGTTACGGATATTAATTTTTTAAGGAATTTCAAAAGGAAAATACAAGTAGCTAATAAAATGATTACATAATGTGTCTCAATTAGGCTCCGCCCCTATCCGATATTATCCGAAACTCTTATTTCGGATTCGGTTACGGTTACGGATATTTTTTTATATCGAATATCCGACAGTTTCGGTTACGGTTACGGAGCTCCCTAACATCCTTGATTTTTAGCTACAATTTATTAAAGTGTATTTTGAATGGGTTTACACAAACTACTTTAAGTAATCTTTTATTTATAATATTTGTGGATTTGGAGGGGTAGCAAAACGGTCTGGCAATACTGCTTATAATTGAGACCTTAACAAGGCCTACAGTATTCAAAGCTTTATATAAATTTACTGCGAACACAGTGAAGAAATCGTGATTGTGTTTAAGTTTTGTAGTTAAGTTAAGAACAGGGAAATGTCACGCGAAACAGTTCTAATTGACATATGTTAGATATTGTATGTTTTTGTACTCTAATACTTCGATTTAGTGTAATTGTTAAAGTTAGGTTAAAAAGGAGTCTAGTTGTATCCAGAGCCGTAAAATATAAATATTAAAAAAAAGAAATGCATCATAATATTTGTTACAACTTTGTATTCACCCCTTGCAAAACTTTAAGTAGGTTGTGCCGGCGCTGAAGTTACGTAAACAAAAGATGACGTATGTCCCATTTACTACGTCACGGTCTAATAAACAGCTATTGGATAACTTCGATTACTTTTACGCATCACTGCCCTTATAACTTCGTGTTTTTTTCAATTATTTCCTTGTTTTGTGATGAAGCCAATTAATTTAGTGGAGTTGTGCCTACATATAATATATGCGCCTTATAATATTTCTGTCAACACTCGATATACTCCCACTAGTACTAGTAGCACTAACTCTCCAGATAACATATATTTAAGTTGAGTGTAAAGTTAGTCTATGTCCTGACTTCGCGTCGAATGTACTCGTCCCTAATAAGCCATGTAGCACACTACAAATAATAATAATAATAATCTCAGGACAATTCACAGAGCTAAGTTAAGTTAGCAAACATTCTGTTATGGGTACTAGACAACTGATATACATACATAAATATATTCTTTTCGTAAATTATACATAGAAAACACCCAGACCGATACAAACATATATTATGTATGTATTTAGAAAAAAAAATAATTTAAGCATTTATTTCAGCTGTTTACTACTCATAACACAAGCTCTGCTTACCGTGGCACTAGATGGCGTTGTGTTAATTGTCCAGAATTATTTGTTATAAAATGTTAATATTGGCGCTGAAAATGGCATGGCGATGTAAGCAACATTGCCATGCTCTTTCAAAGTATCACAAAACAATTGTAAAAACTTAACCACATTCTATATGTATACGTTTATATTTTGTGATACTGTAATAAATAAATTTCCAATTTGATTCTTTGAGAAATTAATATGTATGTGTAGTTTTATGAATACTGGATTTTGCTTTCATATACGCTTTACAACTAAGTCGCTATTCGAACTTTCTATGCACCTAAATACATTTCCGTGGTAAAGTGATAAATTAACCCCCACACATCCTGCATAGGGGGGATTAGGGGGTAAAGGAGAAAGCGCAACCTAATAATATTACAGCTGACTCTATTAACTCGTAAACCATTTTGTGTGACATTTGACTTAGTCGGTAAACTGAATAGAGTTAACACGCAATTTCTGACTATTAACGTACCTTGATTAAATATTATAATACTAGGTGAGCCCGCGATTTCATACGCTATGGTAGTCGCAATAATATAATAGTAATCTCAATTTATAATCTTTGTAAACCGATTCAAATAAAACAAGCACAATTTTTAAGTAAAACTTACAAAAATACATTAGTTAATATAGCACTCAAATCGGATGAGTTTTGTCTAGGATTGGGCGTATAAATACACAGGTAAACAGTCAAAAATTCTTATGGATTGACTAGATATAGTAATACTTTGTTTACCATTAAATTATAGAAACAATCTTTATTCAAATTAACTTAATATACGCACTTTTGAATAGAAATAGAAATATTCTTTATTCAAATAAATTTAATATAAGGACTTTAGAATAGTCATATCTTTTTATTCTATCACTGATTCGGAACACAAATTCATCACAAAAAGAATGAGCAAGAAAGTTGGTTGTTACTCTATTGAATAAATGTGATATGTGGTGTAATAGGCATATCTTTTTATTCTACCACAGATTCGGAAGTCACTCATCACAAGAACTATAAACTTGCGTGTTGCTCTTTCAAATAAATGTTTCAGTGAATACTGATTTGAAGTGACATTTACTAAATAGCGTTGCATTAAGTAAATGCCATTAGAAGTTCATACAAGTTGGACTAATAAAGTATACGCAGAGTTCAGTTCGTTAAACACTAAGAGCCACTCAGACAACATTCTCATCTGAAGCGTAGTGTGTATGCTAATTCAGGCGATCAGGGTTGCCAACTGCAGGATTACTCTTGTAAAGGTACGAGATTTTTAATCACTATGAAGTAACGAGACCAGCGCCATGCTCGTGCAATTTTGGACAAAATTTTGGTATAGGAATAGTTTTATCGAAAACCCTATTTTATCACCCCACTTTTATTTATAGTAAAATATGATTATTGTGCCAACAAGCTGCCAAGTTTGTTAGTTGATATACTGTTCTTTTTATATTTCGATTTTTACAAAAATAATTTAAAAGAACAACACACAAGTTTCTTACTCGTTCTTATTGTGATGAGACAGATTTCCAAATGAGCGGTATATTAAAAAAATAAGTAATTCAAAAGTGCTTAAAAGTAAGTTTATTTTAATAAAGTCTATTCTAATCTATTCTACATATACGTATTTTTTTTATTTTCTTTTGTGTTCTAACCGTTATGGTAGCACAAAAGACTACAACATATTGTTTGGTTCTTATATCAAGGAACCTCACATAAGTCACTAGATGATGCGATTGTTGAGGTAATTAATAAAACATTTTCTAGCTTTTTAGGGTATTTTATCTGCTTTTATGCTTCTTTGTACGAGGCAAAAATTTTCAAGTTGGCAACCCTATAGAAGATGCAGCGGCAGATAAGGGTCTGCTAACATTATATTAGTACGTTCTGTTTGGACAGCTTCCATTGTAGACATAATCCTACTACTGGGGTCGTCTCCTCACGAAAGGTACAAACATCTCATATAGACATTTTTTTATCTGTAGTCCCAGGCCCAAATATATTTTTAACGACCCACCCCAGTCGCACAATGTACTTTAAAAAAAAATACATAAAACTCATGGTCAAATTAGCATTGGTCTGGGTGTTTTCTATATATTAAAAAAAATATATATTCAAGTATTACTACTCATTGTTCAGTACTCATACCACAAGCACTGCTTAGCTTGGAAATAAATGGGAATGTGTGAATTATCCAGGGCTATTATTATAAAAAAAATTGATTTCTTCATACAAATATAATTAAATCTAAAAGTATACCAACAATTTGATTAGACTTCAAATGCACAGCACCTGAGGACTAAGACGTCATATCTGATCTCTTACCCTTTGATTTCACAGCCTTATCAACATCTTACAAAGCAAGCTGATTAGCGGCTGAAATAGGTTAGACTCAGATACCCATACAGATGACTTTATATAAAGCCTACTTTGATAATATCGTTACCTTCTGACGAGCATAAATTTTCTTAAATCCGTTTAACAAAAAATAAATCAGATTACCTTATAACGTACGGCTATAAATTCCATAAAAAATCATGATAAACAAACAACTATATAAAAAGTTAAGCATTATTGTCTAACAGTCGGTTAGTTTAGATGCATCGTACCGAAACCCGATACTTTCGGCTTAAAACCCCAAATAAATTCGGGTCTAAGTAATTGAATTTCCATAGGTACCGTAAGTAATTGAATTGTAACAGACGGCTGCGCTGTAAATAGTATTCGTGAATGTAAACCAACCGTGAGATAGTTCGTATATCGTAATAAAATAACAATAAAAAAGTAACTATAGATAGCAGTCAATTGATAAACTATGTCACGCATGGAAATAATTTCTTTGATGTTTAACGTTTGTGTTCTAAATTTAGATCATAGGCGTGGTATCCACAAAAACTGTGGTTATTAATTATTGGTAATTATACTATTGGTCGTCAAGTAGGAATATACGGCTGCCTTAAGTTGGGTTCCGAGATTGTTTGCAGGGTTTGCGGAAATTAAAAAGTCTTACTGACCTAACTGTTATTCCAACATCCACTAAGTGTCAGTATACTGTCCTGCCACTACTTACCGTGGAAGGAAGAAACTACCCATTTCTTTTATGATATCGATTAAAAGGTATTTAAAGTTATTTTATTTTTTTATTAAGGATTTTGGGGTATTGTTATTTGCTAAGACTAAGTGTTCGCCCTTTTTCAATGTTCATTATCTAGATCCGTCAGGAACAAGAATTAAAGGATATTCTTAGGAACTATGGTTTTTATCTCCTCAGGATAGAGTGTATACTTTCCAAAGATATTAGCTTTATGCATGAGAAGAAACGCCACTGTAATCCTATGTGGTTGTAGAACCACATAGGATTACAGTGGCGTTTCCTCTTCACATTGGCAAAACCTGTAGCTTTTTGTTGAGCACAGGCCTAAGTTTGCCATGTATTTATTCAATTTGCAGTGTCCAGTGAGATCCTAGTCATCATGCATATATTGTTTTTACTCAATAGCAATAAGGTGAAAAGGTAACTTAAGTATTCACATATGAACGCTCCTAAAGAATGGCATAAATATGACAGAAACCGTGATTGAAGTTGCACAGACTAACCACATAATATCTGTTATGTAGATAGATATATAGAGGATGTGAAAATTTTAAAATTTTATACAAAGTTACAGTTTAAAAGTAAACGAAACGCAACTTCAGAGGAAACGTGACGTGAGTACTCTAGCGTGTTAGCATGCTCTAAATATGTAGCAGAATATATTGCATATGTAGTTTCATTAGCAGACAACATTTTAACTACCTATGTACTTTGCACTGAAGAGGTTAATTTTGACAGTTTTTAGGTAGAATAAGTATTTTTGTACAATGTTCTTGTAGATCCAACAACCGTACCAGACGGAGACAAATTACGATGAACTCTGTCATCACTGAGGACAACGATTATACTATCTCGAAAGCCACGACCACTCTATCAAGAGCGTACGACTAAAGAAGAGAGAACTATTTTTATTATTTTACTGAAAGTTTATTAAAATTTCGCATTTATGTGTAATTTAATACACATATTAATATAATATGTAATTTAATACATAATTTAATACACATAAATGCGAATATAAATCCGTATTTATGTGTAATTGGTATTATGGTAACCACCAATTACACATAAATACGGTGGGCCGTCGACTGGTTAATGGACGGCCCGCACCAGCACAACAGCACCACGGATATCACTCGATCATATCACGCTAGTGATAATAATCACGAGTTGCAGTTCTGAAAGACTAAGTCGTCACGCTTCGTAATTTGACTACCTAATCTGCTCTTAGAAACAATGTGTCAAGAATGAAACAGAAAGTATTTTGTGTTACACTACTTAAGTGGCAAACAAGCGTACGGTTCACACGAATGCAATACACATCTTTGAACTGTCTATTGCTGAAAACTGCATCAAAATCCGTTGTGTAATTTAAAAGATATAAGCGAACAGACAGCGGCAACAACTTTGTTTCATATAATATAAAGATAATGCACCAATTGAATAGCAATCATCCATGTTGAGTCACTGAACTCGATTCGCAGCTCGTTGCCATTCCTGGTACCCAGTATAAAAATACATTAGCTTCTAAAGTAAGAATTTTGGCACAAATCCATAGCTATAACAGTTAATACACCGTTTATAGTCCATTAGTGCCCGATAATGAAAATATCGTAAATTCATAGAGTGCACTGTTCTTTCCTGTACCATTTTTAATATGGTAGAATTAGCGAATTACAATTTAAAATAATTTTAGATTTTGTTCCTTAATAAACTGATTACGATCTTAATAAAAATAATGTAAAGTCCAAATTAAACTATTAAAAGAGTTTGCATACTCCTCTTTCAGCATTCAAATTTAGAACAATTTAAGATTATGTTCCTTAATAAACTGACTAAGATCTTCATAAAAATAATATGCAGTCCAAATTAAAGTACTAAAAGACTTTACACCTCTTTTAGTATTACAATTTAAGGTTTTGTTCCTTAAAAAACTGACTGACTGACCGACCGAGGTACACTTTGAACAAAGTCATCTTTTCTCTGTATCACTTATTTCAGCAGCCATATAGCCTGTTTTATCTGATATACTAATATATTATACTAAGAATATTTGACGGCCTAGGAGGTTTAGCACACCGCTTTATCTCCGGTGGTTGCGGGTTCGATTCCTCGCACGTTACAAACATTTGTATTCATGGGTATGTTTGTATCGGTCTGGGTATTTTCTATGTATATTATGTATGTATTTACAAAAAAACATCTATGTATTTATATCAGCTATATAGTACCTATAATACAAGCTTTGCTTAGCTTGGGACTTACGACTTGCGCTGTATGAATTAGCCTAGGATATTATTGTAGCATATCTAATATTATATAATATTGGTATTATAGCATATCTGATAATGGAAGCGAACAAATTAATTTCTCATTTACAACATAACTTCTAGGATTGAGATTATAATGGCTTATAAATCCTGTTATTTATCTAAATAAGACTCTTTGAAGTTGAACAACTTTTCTAATAATATTTAGGGAAATAACACCGATATAATTTCAAAGATCAAGTTAATAGTTTACAAGAATAACAAAATAATATAACAGTTTCTAAACATTACAAGAGAGCAGACGCTAAAGATTTAACATATTCAAACTTAACAGATGTGCTTAACTCATCAAGTTTTCAAAATTGGAAGCGTGTTTTTCGGGAACTTCTTGAATATCCCAAAGTATTGTTTGAGAGTTTATTTGCCATTTGATTTATAGTCGCACTAGTTTATGGACGTGACTTTGTCTGCTTGACTGTGATAAATAAAAAGAGAAATACATCATTATCTATTACAAAATTACAAACGCAACGTAGCATCTAGAACTATTTCTGCCATCAGTGTTTTATTTTTAATTTTTTCTAGTTACCAATAATCCTGTGACTGCAATGGGCAGTCATTTATGTTGATGTTAAGCGTCAACTACAAGTACAATTAATATGGTATTTGTATACTTTAGTAGCTGGATTCCGCGACGTTGTCCGCCTGATATAGAGTTGTTAGCTGACAAAGTAGCTATCTGTAGATAAAAAAATAATTTCAACTAGTAATTTTGTTGTTTTAACATTACAAACGAACAAAAATTCAAGTATTTTCTCTTTAATATATTAATAAAGAAGTATATTGAAATACTAATGCCGCCTGTCTGTGATTGTTAATCAGACCGTAAATTCAGAAATTCCTCTTCTTTTGAAGTCGGTCGATTAAAATGACATTAACTTTGTTGTTTCCAAGAATATGAACATCAATTTGTTTCAATTTGGGTGTACAGATAAAATCTGTATTACAGTCTGCTGCTTCGAATAACATTTAACAAGAGGCCAGTAAATATAATTTTGCCTAGAAATTATGTACAGATTTCTAGGCAAAATTATATTTACTGGCATCTTATAAAGCGGCAATTTCAAAACTAAGAAGATCATAGATAGACTATAGTTGCTAGTAAATTGACACGCATTCTAACTAAACAGTTAATCAAATCAAAATATCTTTATTAATTTATTAATATAGGTCTATTACAGACTTTTATCATATTGGTATCAAATCACACGACATATAATAGACACGGAGTGCTTTTAAGCTAAGAAGAACTGACGAGAAACTCAGCTCCTATTCTTTTCAAATGAACTTGAATGGATGGACCATGGTTGTTAGTCAATTGACACACATTCTTAACTACACAGTTAATTAAATCAAATCAAAATATCTTTATTCATGTAGGTCTATTACAGACTCTTATGATACGTCAAATATATAGTACGGAGTGTTATTGAGCTAAGAAGGACTGAGCACTCATTGTTTTCAAATGAGCTTGTATGTGTATATAAATATACAGATGAATTTTTAAATTCATATTAGGGACGAGCGACCTGAAATAATTTAATCAGTGGCCATAACCCAAACAGACCTGTCCGAACAGCACCTGTTCACGAGTATGACATATGAGCCAGCTATCATTGCACTCAACCATATTAGAGGGAGCACCGGCCCGTTACGACGTCACAAGTCTGAAACTTATAGAACTATGACTGTTTCAAGTTACTCCACTACGTCAATTGTAGTATTTACAGCATAGGCTGTAACAATCACTGTTTTCACTACTAATATTTAATTTACATTATTTAAATTACAGTATAACATTAATGAAAAAATAAAACTGTGGAAAAAAGATTGATGGCGGAGAATACAAGGAGATGTTAGGGGTAAGTTTCCTAGTTTGAAGGTAGTGGAGCATTGTTTGTGCTATCAAGCTATAAAAACATATAATAATTTGCCTGTAGATTTGAAGAATACTAGAAGTACTTCGTATTCAAACAAATAAATTAATGTTACTCAACAATGATTACTATTTTTGACTAATTTATTTTATGAATTGTATGTATATACCCAATTGTATTCTTTTATTATGAATAAATAATTAAACATATTTTAGACTTATTCAGCAGATCATGTAGAAACTATGGTTGCTAGAGAATTGACACTCATTCTTTCAAACATTTACAGGTTATGTTATTTGAATGGCAAAGAATTAGCAGCGAGCAGCACTCACGAGGATCATGTTATCGTATGCCGCCTACGGCACTAATTCTTGCTTTGCTAATAGGACAAAAATCTTTTGCCTTCATATACTGTAATTTCAATACCTTCAATAAAACGCATTTGACAAAGCTGCTTGGCGGTGTAATAATTGATACAGAGCTAATCTCGAGAAGATTTAATTCAAATAATTATTCATTTGGATTAATATTCTCTTTATGAATTATACAGAATTATTCATAAAGAGTATATCAATGCAAATGCCAGGTACAATAATCGTGAAACTTAACCAATTTTCGCCACGTAATAATGTAAAAATTTGTAACATCTTATGCTTTTGCGTCTCCAAAAGTATAAAATGATTTTCAGATTTTACAGATGCAGCAAATTGTCGTCATCGGTCGTCTATTCGTGGGCATTATCCGAATGTTAATCGCTACAGAGCAATCCACTGACCGAATAGATTAGTCTCATAGGCTGGTAATATACAGCCGGTCAGTCATTTGGGTACGTGCCTATTGAGGCACAGTAGTCGCATTCGAATAACCAATAATCCAATCACAGTCAATACTCTAATTGGATCATTTATTGCTACGCTCCGCCTTCTTTAAAACGTAAGTCGAATTTTGAACAACCAATTTAACCGACTGTATATCGTCAGCCTTACTCGTACAATCTATTTTGTGCCAAATTATCTTAAATCTCATCTGTTTGGCGAATACCGCATTTGTGATTAAATATTGTAGGAATACGATTTAATTAAACTTTTATCATTGAATCTATTAACAGAAAGACAGATCGTCCAAAATTTTATACAGATAGAGACCCTTTCTCGTAATTATAATTTATTTATTCATTCGAAACAATATAAATTGTATAGACTAATGTCTATACAAAACTGTAGTTAATCTGATAGTTTTTTACTAGCTTCACCTGACGACATTGTCAGCGTGACGATTGATTGATATGCAAAGTACTATAACATAGAAACCGGTTAAGCCGTTCGTAAAATATAATCACCGTAAATTACGTTGTTTCATATACCTTCACGACTTTTATACAAGATGAGGTAGTCAGAAATATTCACAACTAGCGACATCATGGTGAATGATGTTTACGAACGAATTTGATATCTTAGGTATTGTAGGCAGGTGTATGTAGCGGTAGACTCGTCAAGTCTACCGCCGCTCTTGGATTAATTTAGTATAAGTGTTTCGATTACCAGAGAGTTAGTCACAGTATAAATTGACACACAAAGGCTTTTAGAATAGAATAGAAAAACCTTAAAATTACTAATTTTTATTAAAAAAATTAATTAATCTACCGCTCATTCGGAAAGCTGCCTCACAAAGAAGAAGCAGCAAGAAAGTTGGGTCTTTGATTACTATTATAATAATAGTATATGATAGTTAATAATACTTTATAAATACCGTATCTTGATAATTACCCGTAGAAGCCATGTGTGGTTTTATAATTGATTACTAAGCATTAACTTGAAATGTACAATTGCGATTCCACATTTCAGCTTGTTAATTACTTGCTAGCGGATTAAGCAATTAAGCGAAAATTTATTCGACCACATCACACTTGGGTACTTGATGTATTTGTATGTATGAGACTTCCAGATTTTTTATTATTCTTCATTTATCATCAGTTTTATTTATGAAAGGAGTTTGTAATCAATCGCCATATACTAGAGGCAAACTTCTTTGCATTCTAGGGATTCAACGTGCGGATTCAACGTTCCATGGATTCAAGTTGCGAGAGACTGCTTTAATGCTTTTTTTACCGGACGATAGGAGGCGCAGGTAGTGCATGGCAGTCCAAACCCGCGGAAGGACTTATGCTGAAGGCCAACTGTCGCCTGACGGATACGACTTTAGTCTGAGAGCACCGCTAGGGGTTCGAACCACGGCTGAGCTGTTATAATTTCGATCCCCGTTTGAATAGGGATGGATCGGAAGGGCGATTAGAAGCACTGGTGTGAAGCGCCCGGGCGCTCAGAGGCGCCCGGTTGACTACGAGGTATGGTGTGGTTGAGGTCATTGTCGTCGCCGGTGAGGACGGTGTCGTGTGTGTACGATTGGGACAGAACAGGTGGACCTGTAGGTAGATAAACTGCAGTTATGGGGTCGTCAGGATCATCTATAATACCTACATATACATCTATAATACCTAACTAGACACCATGGTCACTACTGTTCTATCTGAATAACTCTCAGATTACATGAATTTGTACAGTACAATACGAAGTAAGTAAAAGTTTGAATTGTTGAGGGACAATCATATTTGAGAAGAGTCATGGAATCTCAAATTATATTCCCAACTGACAGTAAATTTGAGTTATCGTAAATGTCTTTAATAGACCTACATGAATGTCAAAAAATACATTATTAAAATCCGGGCATTACTTCTTCACGATGTAGGAAACAATAAACGGGCGGTGATTACTAAAAAATTCATATGACATTGAATAACTGTACTGAAAAAACAACAAACAAACTTTCCTATACATTAACTATACAGGACACGAAATGATCGTAAAACAGTTGAAAATTATTTTGTACCCAAATAGTAGTTCAGAATATTATAAATTAATCATACAAAGTATTCTCTACGTCACTTTTTGACATTTCGATCTAAATGTCACCGAAATTTTGGGTTTACGGAAAAAAGGAAAATTAACTACATTCCATACAATGTCCTATATATACAGTATGAGGTGTATTACATATATATTACTATATCAAATCAAATCAAAATATCTTTATTCATGTAGGTCACATGATTGAGAGATTACAGACTCTTATGATATATAGCAGCTTCTACATTAATAATAATATAATTGAAAAGGAAAAGGTAGACCATTTAGAAATGTGGTGCTGGATGAGAATGCTGCTAATTTCGTGGACTGAATTCAGGACAAATGTTTCCATCCTTGAAGAACTCAGCATCAAGCAGCGTCTATCTATATCGCACATCCTTACCTTCTTTGGTCACGTCTCCTGTAGAAACAACTCATCCATAGAGCCACTTGTCATAGGGTAGAGTTGACGGTACTAGACCTCGTGGACGATCACCCATGCGATGGACCGACCAAGTCAAAGCAGCGGTAGGCGGTCCATTCCACGAGTGTTCCAAATTGCAGACAGTAGGTAGAAATGGCGAGCTGTCGTAAGGCGGATGATATCTGCCTCTCTACTACATATCGATCTCAACCGTTCTGACAAGAACGTATCGAATAAGAAGAATAATAATAATGCCGGACAATTACACATGCTTTTCCCATATAGTTACAAGCCAAGCCGAGTATGTGTTATGAAAACTAGACAACAGATGAGGTGAGCTGAAAGGGTAAATACAGTGAAACCTAGTTAATTGGGATCTCAAGGGAACAAGAATTATGTACCAATTATTAAGGGTTTCCATTAAGCCAGTGTTCCAATTAAGCAGGTTTAAAATTATAGTTGTCTTATTTACAGAGGACATTTATAGAGGTCGTAATGTTTTTCCATTTTTAGGGGTGTAAAAACCTGAAATAGTACTAACAAACAAAGCACGTGCAAAAGATATGTTGGTAAGTAAACGTGTCAAAACCTGTCCCAATCTGATTAATTTGTATCACTTATATAGCGATTTGAGCTAAAAGTCCCAAAAGAGAAAGTCCCAATTATAAATATCGAAGAAATCTTAGGATTCAAATCTCATTCAACCAGGTACGAGAAGTTCCATTAACAGAGGTAATTCAATGAAAAAGTAATGGGACCTCATTGCAACTCTTAATAATAGAGGTTTCTTACTTATCCAGGTACCACTCTACCATGTGTTATTGTAAATGATTTATCTATCTAAGTGTAGTGACAGACATACTAACTCCCCTCCGATCGATTCCCCGTCCAATTCAAACAGGGATGAAATTATAACGGCCTGAGCCGAGATTCGAACCCCTAGCGGTGCCCTCAAACTAAAGTTGTTTTCGTCAGACGAGAATTGGCCTTTAGCCCCTCCATAAGTCCTTCTGTGGGTATGGAGTGCCATCTGCACTTGCCCCCTATCCGGTGAAGCTGTAAAGGCCAGCTGCAGCCAACAATATTAGAGTAGTCCGAAAAAAACCATACTAACTGACTGTAGAAACACATGTATCTAACACATTTTTTATTCGAAACCATTTTTTACACGAATATATTTTTTTATACAAAACATCAATTAAATTACTGCCTGTACATTTTCATTGAAAGTTCTGGAAACTTCTGCAACGGGAATATCATGAATCAAATGTTGAAAACGGCATTCCGAATAGTTTATCTTAGTTATTAAAACAATATAACATGCAGAATTTATTATTCTATCCACTTTATATGAGAATTGTAAAGTTGCAGAGAGGATGCAAATAAATAAGTACAAGTTTTGTGATAAGTTGTTCTTATCTTAATCCTAATAATATTTGAACGCGAAAATATGTAAGTATGGATGTTTGTTGTCTCTTTTACGCAAAAACTACTGAACGGACTTTGATGAAACAGAAACAGTCATATAACTTATACATCAGAATAACACATAGGCTATATTTTTTCATTGAATTTTATATATTTAAATTTAAAGCGGGTACTGCAGGAACAGTAGTTTATTCATAATTGTAAAACTATGCCAATATTTTTAATGCATGATAATGGAATGGTACACCGCCGGTACATCTGCGCTAACGGTATATATGACGGGGCACCAGTGGAGACTTGATGACTATGAGGTCAGATCAGTTAGCCCATCGTGACAAATTTAAAAGGATTTATCGATAGTTTCCAGACCGCGTGGAGGTCTACACGACATGTACCATATCAGGTTGACTACCAATGGGGTCATCAGTCCACATTACTAACAATCCTTTTCCCCCCTTACCAGAGGACTAAACATAGTACCGATACCTCCGTACCCTGCCTCATATCACCATATTTTATAAATCAAGGTGCTTAGAGACTAGAACAATATCTCACTGCCTGTATTAAGATATCTTCTATATCTTTAGGTGTATTCAGTACAGACCACAAAGCAAATACGTACCAGGTGTACGTAATGAACCGCTTTACAAAGCGTATCTCTTATAATGCAGCGAACTGGCTTAAATAACATTTAACGTACCGTTAGCATATTTTATTAGTCTTTTTTTAATGGATGATAAAGGAATATTTCCTCCGCTTCGCTCTCGATATACGCTAGCGAGGCACCAGAGGAGGATAATAAGATGAACATAAGGTCAAGTCAGTTAGCCCATCGTGATAAATTGCAAGAAACTTATCACGATGGTTTCCAAGGGGAACCATTGGGAGGTCAACCTGATATGGTATATCGCTAATAATAGGTTCCTCAATCCACATTACTAACATTCCCATTTAGTATTATTTGACAGCTTCGGTGGTCGAATGGTTTAGCTCTCCGCCTTAATTCCGGTGGTCCGAGTTTCATTCCTCGCACAGTACGAACATTTTAATTCATAATTATAATTGTTTGTATATATTAATTTCTCTCTTAATTCATAATTATAATTGGTCTGGGAGTTTTATTGGTGGTTTGGGCTGTTGTCAGGTGCTGGGACCTGTGCACTGTAACCTGCATAGATCTATTGTATTCGCCCTTTTTTATGCGTGTGTGGGCTATACCAGGAGTGAGTGGATGTTAACAATGTATAATATGTATGCATTTACAGGAAATACATAATTTAACTATTTATTGTAGTAATCCAGTACCATAACACAAGCTTTACTTAGCTTTGTACTAAATGTCGCAGTGTGAATTGCCATGAAAAAAATATATATGATCTAATGCCGTGCCTCTAAATTGTCGAGTTCTTACTAATATAATACAAGCAAAAGTTATAAAATAAAATCGACATTAACATTATATTTTAAACACACGATCTTTGAATTTAAATCGCGGAACTAAACCATTAGGCAATGATGCTCTTAAATTTACTTCATTTTGAGTTTAAAATTGAAATATCAATACTCCGGGCATCGCTGCTAAACATTTAAGAGTGGGTCGTGTCGGCGACCAATTAAAATATGATGCCGCTAATGAAGTGTCAATTAAAAAGTTTATTCTGCCACGACCGCTGTCAGTTATGTACTAAACGGGATGTAATTTTCAACCCACTTTCAAAGGATGAAAAGAGGTTTTGAATTCGACTGCATTTACATTTACTTTGACAGCGTCGTGGTCTTATGATTTACAACTCTGGTTCATAAATCTCAAAATATAAGGTTTAATTTAATTGACAAAGGAATTAGTATAGTAGTAATGAGGAATAATGACCCCATTGCAAGCCATCGACAGGGAATTCATCCCCACACGCTGGAACCTAAGTGGTCTCGGACAGTGTGGTTTCAAAGGAGCTTCTGCGGCGTACACTTAAATTGTGAAATGTACCTGTCGAGGTTTTCTCAAGAGACTACAGCATGGGGTTTTTAAAGAAGGGTATATTAAGGTTTCTTGACGGCAACGCGCACGTGACACCCATGGTGTTTCAGGTGTATAGGTGTCGTAGCCTATGCTACGGTAACCGTATATCATCGTGCTTGTTTGACACCTACGTGGTATAAAAAAAAGGTGCCTACAAAGTTGTCCTCGATATTTTACACAAAAAAAAATATTCGTAAAATATTTCAGTATCGTACCTTATTCGAGCAATGCCACTCGTATATACAGAACTTAAACAGAACCCTATCTTAGTATTTTCATAGTTGCGTAAAAAAGGTCCAACACAGGTAACTGCCAAACATCTGGGAGGGTGATACAAATTGGTAACCCTAACAGGTGTGACCAAGTGGTCCTAACCTAAAGCGGAATCCATAAAAAAACAAAGACTTAACAATCACTGGAATCACTTAACAATCAATACCGCAAGAGTGTATCAGATTGATCTCCACGAGGTTCCTCTAAAAACCATTGCGGTTAAATTCTATTAAATTTCTAATTGACCAGACCTCATGCTCATCTTATCATTCTCCATTGGTGTCTTGCCAGCGTATACCATTAGCGCAGGCGGGTGTACTATTCTATTATCATCTACTAATAAACATACGATAAAGTAGTACTATTATTTTAATACGTGAAGCAAAAATTTTGTACTCCTTTTTACGAAAACTGTGCCGACGGAGGACCATAAAACACGCTTATAGTCTATAGAGAAGTGCAGAGTGCTAATTATTTTTTAATATTGTGCATAAAAATTAAATAAATAAATAAAAAAACATTACACAACTAGAAGTACTCATATAGGTACTCATTGATAATGTTCAAACTTATAATTTAAATTAATTATGGTCCGATTTCGACCAATGGTCGACCACCAGTTATTATTAATAGACCGAAATAGAAAAACAGTACACATCCAGAAATCTTATATCAATGGACTTCGGATAAAATTGGTACACAATCGACACACGAGCTGTTTGCAAGTCAAAAGTTCTGGAAGATGAATTATATAAATGCTAAGAATGGAATAAGTTTTATTTGTCAAAACTTATAATTAATTACATTAATAATTACATGGTAAATTCATAATACACAATAAAAAAAAATTAAACTTAAAAGTTAATTGCTAAGACTGTCCCGTATCGTACCTGGCTTAAAGGTTCCCATAACGCTCGCAGCTTGCAAAGCTTGCTTGCTTGCTTGTGCAAAGCTTGGAATAAGTTAACTTGAATTAAATCAGTTTTTATTTTCGTAACATTAAGAGTTTATTTCCATTATCATTATATTTATATATAATTACCAGGTCGCGGCGCGTTTATAAATACTTGCAGGATCTAGCCGTCTATCATATATTCTAGAAATTGAAACCAAATTGGAACCAAAAATATTTGTCCAGCAGTAAACGGAAATGAATAAAATAGAAAGAAATTAGTTTATAGTAGTGTATGGAATGTCAATCCATGCGTATTTACTGAAACTACAATTTGAAATTATTTTTATAAAAACACATAAATAAATACTAAAAATAAAAAAAAAGTTTAAAAGCTAGCACGGTATTTAGCAAATCATAAAAAACGAACTAACCACGATATTTGATCCGATTTTATATTTATCTTTACATGTACATAATTTTGTAAATGAAAAATCCATGTAATTGTAAAATCGTGATGATGAAAAGTTTGTTTTTATGTCAGATCTGTGTTAAAGTTTCACGTAAATGCGACTACAGAAGTTAGGATCCAATCTTCCTAAAATATGTTGTTAAATATGAGTCAACAGATAGACTTGAAAGAAAGTTGAGAAAATTACTCTTAAAACGGGGAAATAATGAATTTTGTCAACATTTTTAATATGCCACTTACAATTTGTTTATTAATTTAAAAGATGACGTCATATGGATGCTTGATTTATTGTTATGGTTTAATTATCATTTATTCATTTATATCTATTTACTAGCTATCAGCCCCGGCTTCGCACCTTTCTCTTGACTCACTCTGTCTATTTCCAAAAATTGTATTAAATTCCGTTCCTAGTTTAAAAGATCTAAGCCAACAGACATCGAAAGCGACTTAATTTTATACTATGTAAAGATAATAGAAGGAAATAAAGGAAGGCGAAGACCAAGATACAGCTGTACCAAGCGGATCAAGGAATAAATTGGAGTCGTGTCGTATCAACAACTAAAGATATTGATGGAAAATCGTGAGAACTGGCAAGGGTTCCACCGAGAGCGGCTCTTAAATTATGAATGAATGAACATCTATTATTTATTATTTGCAAACACACGTACGAAGTTGGGCTCCAATATTATTGAATAACACCCAACAAAATTTGTTGTAACTGGCTAATCAGATATGTATTTTATATTCTAAATTTGTATTTGAATTTATAGTTCTTTTATATTACATTTTGTTTTTGATACTTCAATTCCTTCTTTCTATTCTAATATGTCAGTAGTTTATATTAATATATATTTTTCGCCGTTTACCTAGGCTTTTTTCTTATTACATGAATAAACTACAACAAAATTCCAATCACATTTATATCTAACGTCTGTTATACGTAATAAAAGAACTAAAAATTCTATTAATTGTTTGGATACCTTAATATAATAATAACCGTGACTAATTCACACAAACCAATTAAGCAAAAGCTAAGCAGAGCTGTGTTATGGGCACTAGATAACCGATACAAACACTTGGATACATAGTTTTGTTTTGTAAGTACATAAAAAACACCCAGATAGACATAATCTAATTCATGACTACAAAATGTTTGTACCATGCGAGGAATCAAACCTGCGACTATCGGAAATCAGGCGAAATGCTAAACCGCTAGATCACCGTAATACCAGTCTTATACGTACATTACCAATTTCGTTAGTAATGATTAAATTTTGATCCCGAGGGGATGAAAGAATGACGATGAAACCAGGTCACTTGGTTCATCGTAGCGAATTCACCTGGAATTAACCAGGATAGACATAAAACATAAAATTTTATACAGTTTCTTTATGGAATTCTATATAAGGAAACTAATATAAGGAAACTGTGTTAAACAGACGAACTCCTTTTACAAAGTTGCCTCTATTAGGACCTTATTACATCAGATGTCTTTTATAAACATAAGTATGCTATATATATATTTATTTATGAATAGCAAACAAGCATACGCCCCACCTGACGCAAGCGGCAGTCTATAAATATGAATAGCATTACGGACATCACGTTATCATCTACCTGTAATACGTTGCTATTCCAGAAGACTAAGAGTCATGTCTCTTATTCTGCATCTTCACTACCTAAACTGTAATCGACAACCGAAACACAGCTTTCAAAGCCAGCTGCTTGGAGGCTGAAATAGGTGAAACTAAATTATTCAGGTAGAACACTAAAACAGTAAAAATTATATTTCACATCTACATACGTTTTACTTTTACCTCTTTGGAGTATTATTATAGATAGAAAACAAAGAATCAATTAGAAAAAATCACGGGATCTTACCACGTTTTATTTGTTTTTATTGAGTTCCCGATATTTCGGCGGTGTTTCAACCGCCATGATCACGGGTAAATTGAAGAGCAGCGGGTAGATGATAAATAAAATCTTTTATGGGCAGACATATTCATCTACTTTCAGACGTCTTCGTCTTCGTTTCTTGTTGCTATTGAAACTCGGTAGATATTAATCTCTGCAAACTATACTCACAGTATTATCACATAAAATGTTTTAAGTACATACTTTCTGATTGCGTTTTTTGTTTTTGTTTAATTAACCCAATCACTATATTGCAGGCAAGCTCATCACTTTACCCGTCATCATGTCGGTAGAAACACTGTCGAAATATCGGGAACTCAATAAAAATAAACAAAACGTAGTAAGAGCCCTAGATTTTTCCTACTTAAACGTATAAATAATGACCGTGTCAAATTTAAAACAGTACGTAACAAATAATCAAGACTTATTAATGATTCTTTACGTACTGCATTGTTCAGTTTTAATATTAATTAGTCTGAATTCGTAGAAACGCTTTAGAGTTTTCAAAAATACTTAGTAAAAACTGGCCGTTGCTTTAAAGGAAATAAGTGAATGCACTGAAATGCAGCAGTTTCTCAGTGACTGCATCTTATATATGAATTTGGCGTCGAGCCAGATAAGTATTCATACAAATAAGTATTAATAATGCTTCCTGATATTCAGAAATAAGCATGATTATGCTGCATCGAAGTTTATTGATGCAGTGTTTTTTTTAAATAATGGAATTGTGCACCTGCCTGAGCTAGTTTACGCTGGTGGGGCACCAGTTGAGGATGATAAGATAAGCATGCGGTCAGGTCAGTTAGTCTATCGTGGTAAATTCATCTTTATTATGTATATCAGTCTAATATACTTAGGCATTACAAAATATATAAGAACTTCATGCAGGCAGTATATTAGTATCTAGAAGCGAGCTGTAGTATGTCTAATACAATATTCTAATTACAGCATTATTAGACCCAACACCAGTTTTGGGCAAGTATAATTTCCATTAGTTTGACATCCTTCCATTGTAGATTTATATATGTATATATAGGTAGGCTTTACGTACTTTGCACTCGTGCCACGTCAGCATTATTTTCATAACGCATCAATTCACCAAATTAGTTCACGTTCGGTCACCAAACATACCGCGTGTGCTCATCTACCATGATTTTTCCTCATTCCTCAATTTACCATTAATTACCATGAACGTATAAACTATATATTTTAGTGTGTAACCATTTGTTTTTTTAATTATTCATATATTTAAATAGGTTGGCAATATAACAAAACCGTACATCTATATGGTCCTTCGAGCCGGATATGAACCAACGACCTATGGCTCAATCTATATTAATACAATTATTATTATTTTTCATTATAATATATAATCTAGGAATTGTACCAGCTACCCTCCTCCCCATGAATACATAGTCGTTTAAGTTATATAAATCATGAAAGTTAAGTATGTCTATATATATAGGCATATGAGAGCTGTATAGCTTATAACATACAGTACTTAATGGAATCCTTTGTAGTAATATTATACCTTTGAAACAGGTTATTGCATTCCCAGATTAGATTTCTGCTTGATCACATAATAATTAAGTACCTGGACAACCGAGCTTTACCCAGCGTCGGAACTAGTTTTATTGGAGAGGTGAGCAAAAAGAATGCACTGCAAATATTTTACTGGCTTATGTCTTTCTTCTTATGTTGAGACTTAAATATTGTATCTGTTTCTTCTTTTTTAATATACTTAGTTTTTTGTAATTTATATTGTCTTCTAAAATGTGTAAGCGTGTACATTTACATCAACAGATATCTGTTGATGTAAACTATATTTATTATTTTCTTCTTAGCACTGTTCCACTTTTGTGGGGGCGACTCTACTAATTTTACAGTGCCAGGACTATTTTTCCAACAACAACAACAGAGTTAACATTATTCAGGCCAGCCCACCAGGTAGTTCGAGGATGTCCTTTCCGTCTTTTACATTCGGGTAGTCGTAATGCTTTTTTGACCACATATATCCTTGTCACTTCGCATTACGTAGAAACACAAACACCAAGAAATGCATGTTGAATATTAAAATGTGGAAATATAAAATGATATTGTTAATAATTCAGTCATGTTTTAAATTTATACGTTTTGGGTCAATCAAAAAAAGTATTTGACTATAGTTTTGTTTTCAATCTTTTTTACAATATTGGTAAAAGAATTAAAATTTTATTATTCTTTATTTTCTGCTTTTTTGTTTACATTGAAATATAAATAATTCTTCTTAATCATATTCTTGTCCAAAATTGCGCTATTTTATATTTTCTCTTTTTTTTTCATATAAAAATAATTATAAGTTCTTTGATTTTTGTAATAACGAATGTAGAGCATTTATAACGTTCACATAACAATTGTATACATAATTTACTTTCAGTATATTTGTGACGAGTCATCGTAATACATAATCCAGTGCAGATTTCGAATTTGTACTATATTTGCTTGTTGGAAACGTCTGAATAATGGATTTCTACATAAATATTGCAAGTAATTCCACAGCTATACAAAGTGCACGACTGTACGATGTTGGGCAATCCATTTTTGGGATCCGTACGCAAATATTTTATATTGGCACATAGTGTTTTATCATATTGGTAAATAGTCTTTTATTTTATCATTAATATCTATTATTTTATTTTATCTGTACGCCTTTGGCAAATATTTCGTCATCTGTCTACAATCTTCCAAAAGATCTTGGCCAGTCTTGAACTGCAGTCAGTTCTATACTAGAACGTGTATCTAAAGCTACTTTAACAGGTTCCTACCAGATTTAGCAGGGCAGAGAACACACGAGCGGTTAAGGTGATTGTTGACGTACGCCGGCAAGAGCCCCAGCCCCTCAATCAAATAAACAACACAGACATACATATACTTAACAGTGCACGTATCTTTGGATGAAGATAAAAGAGAGCATGAGTTAAAAAGGACGAAAAGAACTTAAGGAGAAAGAAATTGTGATTCGACAGAAACTTTGAACTAAGTACCACAACATAACAGGCTGGTCAGAAACGAGTTAGAAAAGTGCAAAAGTAGTATTCAAATTCAAATTCAAATTCAAAAATCATTTATTCATGTAGGACAGTTTAGTCGCTTATGAACTTCAAACTTTTATATTATAATTTTTCCCGTCCCGTTCAGTATACAGATTCAATTGAGAAAGCAAAAAACTCAATTGAGTTTCATATTATTTTTTTATAAACGCAGTTTATTTAGAATGTTTACTTTTATTAATTCATTTAATGTTAGACATAGACATATGACTAACATTAAATGAAAATCCCATGCATGAACAACTATTGCCATGCACACTCGTCATTCAGGTAATCGTTTAGTGAGTAATAGGCTTTGCTCAGTAAATATGATTTAGCAGATGTTTTGAATTTATTTAAGGGTAATTATAGTATAAAGATCCCTTACATACGCTGTATATTGCTTCGAAACCGAGTATTGCGCCAATATTTATTGTATTTTACAAATATAACATTAAAGTTTCCATGTGTATTTAACAAAAAAGCTTCTCTTGTTTAATCATGAAAACATTTTGTTTGCTATTGTTCAATACAATTGCAAAAACAACCTTAAAAGTAAACTTGCGACGATTTATTTATTCCCACAAAAACGGCGAGGCGAATGCATTCCCATTTTTCAATAAGCCAGCGGTATGAATGGCTTTTTTCATGGAAGGTTAATGGGTTATTTGCTTTCCATTACATCGCTAATTTTTAATTAATGATAACAACCCCAACCCTTTAGGGGAGTCGTCCCGGTAACAATACAATAGTATAAAAAATGACTTTGCGTGTTACATTTCGTGAAATTTAACATTAATTTTCTAGATTGTAGAATGATTTTTATATAACTGGAATGCAAAAGAAGTGGCTCACCTGGTGGTCACCTATATAGGCATGTGAAGAACATCACGATATCACGTCATCATGTGACAATGGTACCTAATTATACATGTAAATATATAAAAATACAGTATATATATATAAATATAAAATTTAAATTTATTTAATAGAAATATTAAGCATAATTTATGAAAAATAATTTTAAAAAATTGTTATTATAATGTTGAGGAATATACAAAATATAATATGCTATTCTAATATCTAAACATAAACAATTATATGGTAAATTCATAATATACAATAAAAAAAAATACATAAAAGTTAAATGCTAAGACTGTCCCGTATCGTACATGGCTTAAAGGTTCCCATAACGCTCGCAGCATTTCCACGTTGAATTGCTAGGGAAATCCTTTGCGCCAGGTACAATCCGGAACGTCGATCATGGCCTCTGTCAACAATGCCCCGCCCCAACTCGTTTATAAATACATTTATAAATATCGTTAATAAATATTATAATTTTAAATTAATTATACCACTATGAATTTAATATTCTTAATTAAATCAGGACAATATCTACAGGATACCAACTGGACGGTAGGGGAAAAAATTATAATGTAAAAACTTGACGTTCATAAGCGACTAAAATGTCCTACATGAATAAATGATTTTTGAATTTGAATTTGAATTTGATTACCTAATTATATGTAAATACTCGCTGTGCCCGCGGTTTCAATCGCATGCAATTTATAGCCTGTGGTATTCCGATGCATAAGCTATATTACTGTAAAGTTTCATCAAAATCCGTACAGTACTTTTTGCATCAAAGTGTAACAAACATCCATTCATCTATCCATACATACTCACAAACTTCGGGGTATATAATTAAGTTTAAAAATTTTTTTAAGATTTTTGCATTGTGTTGGAATGAAACCCGCGACCATCGGTATACGAAGTGCGTCAAAACCTCACCGAGGTATATATAACAGATACTTTGTGCATACGGCTCACACGAATCCGTCTATAGAATTCAAAATAGCAAAGGGAGATCTTCACTCCTTTATTTTCACACCACCATCTTTGATTAAGGTTAAACGAGAAGAAACCATTGTTCGTAACCATTCATACAAACATTCCTTTCTTAGGCCTAACATACGTCAAAGAGATAGGAAGCTTTCCGATATTTCTCGGTGGGGTGATCCGTCAGTATTGATGACGTCATTTGTCTAACTGACCCCTTGGGGGAAGATACGCCGGGTGAATGTATAGTACACACAGACCCAAGTTATAAGCCTATAGCGTGTTTATAGTTAAAACATTTTATTCAAACACAATAATAATAATTATCTACTTTTGTTTTCTTATTGCTATGCTTTACTAAATTTGAAAAAATATCACTACCCTATGTAAATAACGACTACTCTATAACTTTTGAAATGGCTTTAAAATTTAATGTCTGGCATACTTTCCATTATTTGAGTTCGGCACCATGGTGGGGTACCATGGTGTACCCCTAACGCAAAAAATGTACTATAAGTTTGAGTGTCAGTAACTAGCACCGTAACTCCTAAACAAATGGCCCGATTTATAATTATAAGAGCATATTTATTTAGTGGTTACTTAAAATTGTTAATTTTATAATTACTGACTGACTTCTTAAAATACTTAGATAAAGAATAAAAAAAATATCTTTATTACCAGCACTGTGTAAATAGAAATATTTCGAAACTATTATAGAAACAAAAGTTAGTGTAATTTTAAAACTGTACTAATATAAAAAAATTAAGAGTTTGATTGTTGGTACTGAAATCTATAAATCTACCAACAATTTTTTTTTGCATTTGATAGCTCAGTTTTTGAGGATATAAGCTATATAACATCACGCTACAACATTTAGGAGCCGAGCTAAAAGAAAGCATACCTAAATGAATGAACGCTAAGAGAAAATGATGCGATGAGTGAAAACTTGGCCTTTTTTTTATCAGACTATGACAGAAACTATTGAAATGAAATGAAATAATTTATTTGCGAAATATTGGTACAGTATTATAATTAATATGATGTTACATGAAATTGATTCATCGGCAATATTTACCATACAGGCATGCAAATTACGTGAAGGTGTTTGTGTTACTTAAATATTCTTGGACACTGTACAAATTACCAAGTGACAGCCAATTCTTTAGTTTGCGTTTGAATAACGTATGAGATCCCAGTTCTTTAATCTCTCTTGGAAGATTGTACACTTTGATTGCCATACAGTATACATTTTAGAACACATACATTACAGAACTTACGTAAATAATACGAGTATACTAAATTAAATAAATATTCAATGACACGTTTCTCTGACAGTTTAACACTTGCACCAACACCCAGAGAAGAATTTGATATTTATGGAAAAGGAAAAACTGAGTCACTTCAATTCTTTGTCTGCGTTTGAGCAATCCTTTATTTAATGTATTATTCTGCATGCGTCTCCGGCATTTCACTCATCTGTTTGATGTATATAACCAGGATGGGGGTGTGGAAAGTACAAATACGAGCATATTTTTTATCTTTTTAATGTAATTGGAAAGGTAAATAAAATAACAACCCTGATGGTATGTAGTAACCGTCGCCTATATACATACAGTCAGCTCGTGACTACGGCTAGTGCAACCTAGTCGAAGCGTCGAGAGGTAAATTTATTTACCATTAAATTATTAGTGTTAGTAATATTAATATTTTTTAAGAATCTAAGGATAAAAATAGATGTTCTCAGGACTATAGTAAGTGATGGGATAATAAGAGGGAACTATCCATATTTTACTTCTTCCTCTGTTCATCTTCTTTATAATATAAAAATTAATCGCTGAATGTGTTGCCAAGCGCATATCTCGGGAAGAGTTGAACCGATTTCGCAAATTCTTTTTTTTAGAATATTCCTTGAAGTACGAGGACGGTTCTATTCCTATTCTACATCTAGAAATATTTTAATAATTGTTTGAAAAAGTCACTTTTCTATACTTCCATACAAACGATTCGTAATAATATTTAAAATCAATCAACTTAACGTCAATTGGAACTTCAATACCATACCATAAAGTTCAAATGTTATTGGAGAGGTTCCGGGATTATATGTATAATACATGAGTAAGTAATTTAAAAATTAGTAATCCACCCATGCGAATCCGGGGCAGGTCGCTAGTTTCAATAGAAATTATCTTCTTATTTATTAAATTCCTTGAAATTTAGAAGACAACATCAGTTTTCCACTAGGATATGTATACAGGGTACTATGATCGTTTTTCAGGATTGTTTCTCCTGTATATTAATGCATGCTTACAGGAGTCACATAGGTAGAACGTACAATTTCTAACCTTATTATTATGAGTTCAGAATTCAGTATGTTATGGGCACAGTTAGACGGCGAAAAACCCGAAACGCACTGCATGGGGGAATTATACATGAGCCTCGTGTTTTGTGTCATACAAACAAACATTAATGACGTCATTTGAACCAATACGTGTCGGTGTGAATATGTAACAGTTTTGTGATAAATATTTACGTACAGACATAAATTCCAATATCCTATATCTTACAAAAGTATGTAAGATGTGTTTACATTCGAATGAACAATAGAGGAGTGCTTTCAAGTCTTCTAAATATATGTAACTCAAAGGTGACTAACATCAACAGTGATCTATCAACGCACAGCCCAAACTACTGGACGGATCAGGCTGAAATTTGGTATGCAGTTAGATGTTAAGACGTAGGCAGCCGCTAAGAAAAGATTTTGATTAAATCTACCCCCAAGGGGATAAAATAGGGGATGAAAGTTTGTATGAAACTGTCAATTTTAAACCGATCGGGCTGAGACTTTGCATGCATAAAGCTACTATGACGTAGGCATCCCTTAAGAAACGATTTTGATAAACTCCACCCCTAAGGGGATAAATTAACGCGAGCGAAGCCGCGGGCAAAAGCTTGTAGTCTATATATTTTTTAGAACTATTCTAATGCTGCTAGCTGCAGCTGGCCTTTACAGCTTCAACGAATGATAGGGGCGGGGCGAACGCAGATGTCACTTCAAACTCGTAGAAGGACTTATGCTGCGGCTGATGGCTAACTCCTGCCTGGTGGATAGGAATTTAGACTGAGTATACAGCTATAGACTCGAACCTCGACTCAGGCCATAGTAATTTCGATCCATGATAGATTTATGATAATAAATTGTTAGGGAAACTACTCTGCTACCAAAATGTTAGGGAATTTACTATGTGTATATATATAGTGAAAAGTGAGTGGAAGCGTCAGTCTCGTACCTGTATGGTTCTGCGGATTTCTTGGGCTTCAGGGTCTCGAAGATATCTTCACTAGCTTTCCAGTTTCACAGTAGGTTTCACAGTAGGTTTAACACAGTTCTAATTTATTTTAATTCACAACACAATGCGCGCGCGTCATGGCCGCCATACAGTCGGTTCAGTACTAGGTAAGGGAGGGGAACAGAAACCGCGGGAACACAAACTAACGGACTCTAATATAATAATCTGTGCTTACGATGCTACAGGGTATATTTTGAACAAAATGAATTTGTGATAAATTAATCTAGGTAGGAATTAAATAGGGGTTGAAATCATTGTCTGATAATCAAAGTTTAGGTAAAATTTTAGTAAAACGGTCAACAGTTTATTCATGAAAAATTAAAGGACAAATGGACAGAAACTACAGAATGGCGACGCATGAGTGGTACTGGAGGTGTCAAATAATAACGTGATATACGTACTGCTGTTCATGTATATAGCGATGATTACCGCTTACCATCTGGTGGACCGTCCGTTTGTTTGCCATTCCAAATTTACATAAAGGAAAAAGACACTTTTTCGTATTTATAATACCAGTTACCATCTGCTTCGTCTGTTTTTATTTATAGAAACAATAACCTGTGTCCGCCGACATAAACTATTGTATATTTAAGTCAAATTTTATTAAAATCTGATTAGCAATTTGATAGTAAAAACATAACAAAGGGACAGACATATTTTTGCTTTTATAATACTAGGTGTTACCTTCGACTATCTCTATTTTTATTTATATAAAATCTCAGTGATACAATCCATCACGTTAAATTTAATTAAGATTCCCACAGCAGTTTAATCATGAAAAGATAAACAAACAGACCGACACACTTTCCATTATACATATATATATATATATGCCTATAAATGCCTTCAATAATTCATCCTAGATATTGATATATGATATTTCGCTTAATTCCTGTAGACGTCGACTCACAATGGTCTTAAATCCGGTATTTACCGAATGAGTAAGCAGTAAAGAGTTTCTTGATAGATTACTATACGCATTTAGTCGTGATACATAGCTTGGTTATTAGAATACATCATATTTATTTATTTACTAGCTTTGCCCGCGGTTACACCCGCGTGAATTTTATAGCCTATTACTACGTGATGGATTTATAATATTTTAGTTAATTCCGCTACAATTAGCATATGTAAGACCACAAAGACATGGTCGCCGTGAGTCGCGGTTTGGTTGCCGAAGACTCAACACTAGATTTTCAAGCTATATTCGAACTCTATTCAACGCCTGATGATGCCTCGTTCAGAGGCGAAACACGTGTCGCAATATGAGTAGACTCAATAACGGTCGGAATTTGATCGTCATTAGAGAAGGTCGTAACGGTAGTCAAGTTTCCATACCGAATATTTGTGGTGTAGTAGTACATGTTCATTGTAGTGGAATTAAACAAAATAAAATAAATCCATCACGCAGTGAAATGAACTTCCGCAAAATAACACAGAATTTTATTAAATATGTATAGCCTATATGTTATTCTGATGTAGAACGAAATTGTATGAGTGGGATTTTTTTTTAACTGAAATGGTAGAGAGTCTGACGGTCGACCTAACGGTAAATGAAAACAGTTGCTTATGAACAGCACTATGACACGCGTTATTAGGTAACGCCCGTGATATACCACACATGCATTGCCATTCTGGATGACTAAGGTGTCATGCTTCTTATCTCCACACTTTTATATATATCATATCATATATTATAGTATACGTATATATATTATAACAAAACGGTTTGCATTTGAAATACGTGTAGGTCAGATTCAGATACCAACATAGGTGGACTATTTAAAAGTCTGCCTCAGTTCGTAAATCCAAATATGTACACACATCTTACAGCTTACGGACCTACCTTACGGTATTATTTTCGTTTACAAAGCGAATAAGACTAACGAAAGATTCTATGTCCTTGAAAATGTTATTCCCGTTTGTACGAAATTAAACGTGATTCAAAACAACCAACAACCGCTGTCTGAAGGATGAAATTTTAATTACAAATTAAAATCTGGGAAAGTTTCATAATTCATTGTTATCATTGGATGAACAAAGATTGTTATTGAAGTATCTTGTTTGTCAAGTAGGCACCAGCTACTCGGGAGTTTCGTTGCACTTTCGAGGGGACCTTTTTGAGTCTCCGGTGGGAATTTTAAGGACCCCTCTTGTAGTACTTAGCCTACATTCCGCGGACAACGGTTAAAAAAATACGTTGCAATATAGCGAGCATCGTGGAGTAATGTTTATTTCATTAAGGGGTTTGGGCTAGCGCTCGGTGTTTTAGAACTGTAGCACTGCGACCTGCATAGATATATTGTGCTTGCCCTTTTTTAGAGTTCGCTCTCTAGGCCCGTCAGAGAAAAGAATTAAAGCATGTTCTTAGAAGCGATGGTTTTTATCTCCTCAGGATAGTGCGTAGTTTCCAAAGGAGATATTTCGTTTATGAATACGCTACACCACATAGGATATTTAGTGGCTGTTTCGTATGGCAAAATCTGCAAATCTTTGTTAAGCACATGCCTAAGTTTGCCATGTGTTTGTGTGTCCTAAATTATATATATCTTAAAGACTATATACAGAAATTAATATTATTAAAAATAATATTGTCTTTGTGGTCGTAACACGCACAATAGCAATCTGCCGCGGTAGCCACGGTACACCACTTCTTTTGGGCAGTAATCATCCTTTATGAAGATTGATAGCATTTTAGTAGGGAATCTGGATCATAAATTTGAAGCTAACGTTCTGACTCGAATTCAGCTGCGTCAACCTCAAGTTCAGAACAGAACGAATGGTTCTCAGGAGCGTCATACGATGATGTGATATAGATGATGTATATATGTAACGGTTATATCAGAGTTATCGGTTACATTCAATTGTGAACAAAAAAATGAACATATCTCCACCGGAGGTAATCATGAATCAGTGGCTGGTCCTAAGTTACGGTGACTTTCCAAGTTCGTTATATATTCCATCATCGAACTGTGCTAATACTTATCCCAGGCTTGTTCCGCTTAAAACACGAAGTTAAATTAACTTCAGAACTGTCATGTAAACAAAATTTAAACTTTCTTTTGATCTCAATTTATATAACTAGTTACCATCTGACACTACGGACTCTACGGAGGATCTAAGGCGAGCCAATTAAAAAGTTTAAATGAGAAATAGACTCAAAATCTTTGATATTAAAGATGAGGATTGAACGACGCGTTTTAATTGGGGCGGCGACAAAAAAAAAATACAATTAATCAACTTTAATTGCAGACTAAAATGTAAATAAATATTATTTTCCAAAATTCAAATTGACTTTAGATTCTTTTGCGGTCGGTGTATAATTTTTTTAGAAGTTTATAATTATGTTGTACACTTATGTATTTAAAATTAAATAAATTCTATTTACACACAGGTCTATTGGCGTTTTATTTCTTTTGTGTTATATATTTTTTTTATATTTTGAGAAGAAATTTAAATTACGTTGTACACTTGCAATTATATTTTTTTGTTGCTATATTTCACTACCAACCCACGCCGGTTACGCAATAATTGTAGCAATCTCATTTTTTAAAATAATATATACTCCATGTCACTCGCTGTAATTTGTTTTTTTAATAGGTAAATGAGAATTTTAGATACATTAAGTATCTTTGAGTTAATCCATCAATCCAGACACAAAAAGTTAAGACAAAATTATCTTGCCCCATATTGTAATTACTTTAAAAATTGCAATCAATTGTCAACCCAAATATTTCGCATCATAAAAAAATCGACTGTCAATAGCGGCAACATATAAATACAAAACATATAGAATGAAAAGGACTGTAAACCCTATAGCTACTCCATGGTCATTAGTCACGATCGTAAATCGTCTATCGCCTTTACACGTACGCTCTTCCACGCGCGAATAGGCTTTCACGCTGGAAAGAATATGCATGTAAATGTAGACAAAGAGAACGAGAAAGATCTATGTGATTAGTGTCATCATTGTATATATATCTTTGTAGTATTTATTATTTGATTTAGTATATATTTATGGTTATCATATATTTATTATAAATGTAATTTTTATTGTTTAGGTATTCAAGTACATATTATATATTAATATATATTTTTTTTTATCTTTATGTATATTGTATTAGTATCTGTATTTTGGACATTATATTTTTATGTTTAGTTTTGATTATTTTGACATTTTCATAAAAAATATAATTTGCACATTTTAACCCACTCAACACTTCCTATGCCACGCTCTATTAGGTTGACTGGAAGAGATCTTTTAGAGATAAGTCCTCCTTTGTTAACATTAGCTGTAATTAATATACTTACAAATGTATTTAAGTGCAATAAAGAATATTTAAGATCGCGCTCGCGTTCTACTCGCGCATTACCGAGTCCTTCAATCGTGCGTGCTTTAGAGCTTATTTAGATCTATCATTGCAAATAACTGGATATTTAACTAAAGAGCAAAGATTTATTGAAAATTTATAAATCTTAAAGTACCTTTAGAAAATTATTCTATAGAATGAAAAATGATATATTATAAGAACGTGAAATTACATAAAATATGCGTGACATCACGCGCGCGCGATGGTTTTTTCGCGCTAGATCGCGCGCACTATTCCTGCGTGAAATAACGTGTAGTGTAAAGGCAGCTAACGATTAGAAACGTAAAGGTATATATTTCTTAAGATACGTTTCATCGTAAGATCCTTTCTTATATGATAACTACAAGGCTAAAACTTGGAACTTTGGAAATGTGGTGTAGAACAGAGATGGAAAGAGTTAGGAACGGAAATCTGGAACGATTAGTTAAGAAATTATGAAATAAAAGAAAACATTAAATAGAAAAAAATATCCAGATAGACTTTATCTGTCTGCATATTTCATCCGCCAAGCATCTTGGAAGCTGTGTTTCTGTTTCTGTTGTAGGGAGAGATTACAGGATAAGCGTCATCTTAGTACTCCGGAAAAACAAAGCATGAGTCCTATCGAGGGTGTCACATGATAACGTAATGTCTTTAGCTCTGCTCTTGTATATAGGCGACGGTTACCGCTTACAGTCAGGACCGTCAGCTTATTTGCCAATCCAATTATATAAATAAAATTGCAATATCGAGTTTGGTACAACTTCAACTGTACAAATTCCCATCAGGTAAACCGTTTCTATTGAAATCACGCTAAAAAACGTATAACAAACGGATTCGTCGCAGCTGTAAAAGTGGTCGGTATCTCCTAATTCTCATCGCGATTTCATTTCAGCGCTCTGTCACCGTAATAAACCCAAACTGTAATTTATCCGGCTTAGGTAATTAAAGAAGTGATGCGACGCAGATGGGACGGGCTGGTTTAGTTTCGTTTAATAGTCTCTCCAAAGGCCCTTTGCGACCTACATTCCTGGCTCCCTAATATTGTATAGAAACTGTAATAAAGCAAATGGAATGCTCCAGATGGTTATTTCACTTGCAAATAAGCGTGTCGCGACCTTTTACTCGATTGACGTTTTTGAGTCGGGTCTTTAGGTCTATATTTTAAATTAAATCCAAACGCGTAAACTGGAGGCCAAAAAGAAGAACCCAAGGCCAAGGTCGAAACGTCTATTATTTCTATTTAATTTATTCTTCTAAGGATGTCTAAAATAAATAATAAATTCTATCGGTAAAGTGTCAGGTCAAGTGTGTCAGATCTAGCAATATTTCTAGTATGTAAAAGAATTACTGTAACCGATTAGGCCGTTGTTAATAATCTATGCAAAGTATTACTCTAATTTAATGTAATAAATAGTTTTAATAATAATTATTATTTATTTAGTTGTTTGCTACATGGTACAGCTTTGGATCTTACTAAATATAAATGTACCTGACATGCAGCACCCGTAGAGTATAATATATATACGGAAAATAAAATAGAATTATTAAATATCATAATACTAGATAATAAGGTACAATATTCAACCAATGTCAATTAATATAATTAAACTATAATTACATAAGGTCAAAGTTCGTATATTAAATAATCCCTGTATAATATGGTAAACATTATTTATGATGGATTTTTTCAGTGGATATACAGCAGTATATATAATTTACTCTTGATCATCACATCATCACAGTTATTTAGCAAGAAGAACCTAATTTTTAATGTGATGGATTATGCTTTTTCCATTCCACAGTTAATGTGCCTAATAATTTATTATCAACAATTATGTAACTTTACTCTGAAGTGTCATATATTACATTGTTTGATAATTTCAGAAACTTTATTTTAAACTAGCTTTTGCCCGCGGTTTCGCTCGCGTTAATTTATCCCCTTAGGGGTGGAATTTATCAAAATCCTTTCTTAGGGGATGCCAACGTCATAGTAGTTTTATGCATGCAAAGTTTCAGCCAATAGGTTTAAAATTTACAAAGTATCATACAAACTTTCATCCTCTATTTTATCCCCTTGGGGGTAGAATTAATCAAAATCCTTTCTTAGCGGATGCCTATGTCATAACATCTATCTGTATGCCAAATTTCAGCCTGATCCGTCCAGTGGTTTGGGCTGTGTGTTGATAGATCACTATGTCAGTCGCCTTTGAGTCATATACATATATATAGATTTTAATAAACATAGCAGCGTCTTTATTTTATTCTGCACCTTACAACTACGTTATATGGGATATAATTGAACATCAACGTCCAACAAAGGTACTATTAGAGGATAAACCAACACTTACCTTTCAACCAATTCTCTGATATTGGAATGAGATAGTACAAAGCCTAAGTTAATAACGTCAGCACTTGACAGCTAGCAATAAAGAGAAAATGAAAGTTATAACATCTATCTGTAATAAAGTCAACGACGTGACGTACTGTATGATATATTAAAATATATATATAGAAATAGTACATTCCATATACAGTATCTTACTAATATTATAAATGCGAAAGTTTGTGAGTGTTGATGGATGTTTGTTACTCTTTCACGCAAAAACTAGTGAACGGATCTTGATGAAACTTTACAATAACATAGCTTATACATTAGAATTCGGTTATAATTTGAAAACATATTATGTAAATTTGGCTATATATAAGTGTGATGCAGACAACATTGCGCGGGTCAGCTAGTATTTAAGAATAAGAAAAATGGGACAGTTGAATTAGATGCTATGTTAACATTGTTAGGAGATTCATATAAATAAATATTTCTCTTGGTCGTGTCAGAACTTCAGAACGACTTAAACGATTTCTCTAAATATATTTTTGTACATAATAGTTATGCTTTCTATCTAGGAAATAAAAATTTAAGAAAATTGCACAGATAAATTGGAACATTAAAAAAAATTCACATAATTCTCACTTCAAGGAGCGTTGGACTGTTCACGCATTCAGCCTCGGTGGTCTAGCACTATTTTACCTCCGATGGTCGCGGGTTCGTACTTAGTAAATGTAGGTAGTAAAAAGTATTTATATCATTTGTCTAGTAATAAAAACTATCAGTGTCAGAAATTTAAGTGGTCACATTGTTTTAAAACATCCACTGTAGGTACTTACTACCTCTTATGTGTAAGTCGGACCACGTCGCTCTCTAATTCAATGTGCAGAAAATTCGTAAACAGAGCTGTAAACACAATGAAATAAACTAGTTATTTAATTTAGAACTCAACCAAGCGATAAAGTTTTGATGTGCCAGGCGACAGAGGAATACTCTTGCAAATAGGCAATAAACTTGGAATTACATGTCAACATTACTTAAATACGTTACGTTACATTACAATGTTCATTTGGAGAACATCAAAATAGCGGACATAGTAAGTTTTGTGATGTCGAGATTATGTGTCCAAAATTTCGAAATATTACCTCTTATTACGAAATAATAATAATAACTTTAAACTACAATACCGATGAAATTCGAGAATACAAAATGTATGAACAAAAATATAAATAACATATTCACAGAACGCCATCTAGTCCCACGGTGCAGAGCTTGTGTTATGGGTACTAGACAACTGATATAAATACTTAGATTATTTTTTTCTAAATACATGCATGATATACATAGAAAACACCCAGATCGATACAAACAGTCGTACTCATGAATACAAATGTTTGCACCGTGCGAGGAATCTTTCTCCCGGAAACCATCGTTAATTCCTGGTGAATTAAGCACGATGGGATAACTGGCCTGATCCCATGCTCATCTTATTGCACCATGGTGTACACAGTACTTGACATGACATGACCACATTTCACAGGGTATTTTTTAATAACATATGCTAGGTGAAAGTCTGCTGCTATCTATAGCACTAATTTTTGGTTTGATACCAGTGTTTCCTTCACCTTGACATACCAATGTTTTTTTGTCGACCAGAGAGACGAACTTCTTAGTATTCCATGTATTCACCGTGCGGATGGCGAGTCCATGGGGTGGCAGAGAGGGAAACTCCGAGCAGTTTCCAGACTTATAACCGTCATCACTAATCTTTCTTTATTTCCACTTCACTGCTCGTGTTTCTCTGCCTTCCTAGCCAACCTTGGCAGGAGATTGCTAGTACACCTTTAGATACACGTTCTAATATAGAACTTACTGCAGTTCCAGATATATCAAGATCTTTTGGCTTGTAGAGGAATTTCGCTGATATACCTCTCGCTCCAATTTCGACCGCATATATAAATTAACTATATGGCTATTTTCAGTTAAGTTGTTTATTAGTTCGTATATTTGTTTTTACAGCATGGTCTTTAGGTATATTTACTTCCCATAGTTCAGAATGATCTACCAGTATTACAAGTTTAGTTTTTTTAGAAAATAGCAATAAAACTAAAGCAGAATTCAGTACATGGTTTCAAGCTATTAGCACTTAAAGCTGAATCATTATAAAACAGACTAACTTAATTAATGCGAGCTTCCGTTGCAAACTATATCATGCGAGAGCCAGTAACCATTTGCTTTAGAACTTTGGAGGTTTGGGTCGAATTTCCGAGAAATTACATTTGTAAGTAACAAACCATGTACAACCATGTATGTGTATGGAATGTATACCAGTTAGGATGTCGGGTTCAAATAAATTCTAATTCGCATTCGCCCACTTTAAAATATCTGCAAAGAAATTATAAAACTAATACTCCTTGTTTTAGCTTTACTGTATTTTCATGTTTATCAAATGTTTGTTTTGTATACAGGTTTACTGGAAACTCGACGTATTCCCGTCAGGACGAGATAGAGGAGCTCAAATGCAATCATTTTGAACCTCTATATGTTTGGCCGAAAGTTAATGGTTTTCAAGTTATTCTGAATTTTGTGATATTTAAAAAACATCCAATTCAGCGTCTTTACAACATTATTAAAAAAATGGCTTGTTGAATGTCTTTCAACCTAATTTTTATGTGTAGAGGAGAGGGCCAAATGGCGTCCCCATTTGGCTGTCCCCATCTGGCCGGAAAGTATCCAGGGGATACTTACCGGCTAAAAACCTGACGACTATTCCTCCTCGAACATATCGAAGTAGCCATGGGATCGTATAATTCATGAAGAATACCTATGTTAAGGTTTCTTAAAAGGTTAAAGGGTCAGTAACGCGAATGTGTCACCCCTGGTGTTTTGGGCATCCATAGCTTACGGTAACTATTATATTTACCATCAGATAGGCCGTATGCTTGTTTGCAGCTTACGTAGTATAAAAAAAATTCTGTGTTTTCACCGGTTCTTAGGCTGAAAAACAGAGCTACAGTAATACAGCCGCTGCTATTATCGGTAATTCTTAGTAACTTACTTCATAGATTTAAATTATTTATAAAAATAAAAATTACCGTAATAATTTAAATCCATTAAGTAAGAGAAATGGACTTTGGCAAAATAATATTCAATTCGATAAAATATAAACTCAGCAATGTTTTTTTTATTTGGTTTTTTGCGTGTGTTATTGTTTTTGTTAATTTTTATTTAAAGTCGATTGTAATTCTGAGTGTTGTGTTTCGAAGCATCTACCAAAAGAATATCATTTCACTTCATTTTAAATTATAAAGAGAATTTTATTAATACAGACATAGTTCGTGGGAGGGTTGTGACCTATTTATTTATTGCTTTACATGTGCTAATAACCTCAGAGTCACCCCCTCGTCGGAGATATGCAGCATGAAAGAATATTATAAATGGCTTATATGTATATTAATGAATTTCAATATAACTTATATTGTTCAATTTAGTGTTTATTTTTGACATAAATTTAATTTCTTTATAGTTGTTTTAGTATTAATTATTATTGATAGTAATTGACGACCTTGGTGGTCTAGCGATGTAGCACACCCCTTTACGACCGATGATCGCGGGTTCGATTCCTCGCACGGCACAAATATTTGTATTCTTGAGTATGAGTGTTTGTATCGGTCTGGGTGTTCTCTATGTATAATATGTATGTAGGTATTTACAAAAAAAAACTATGTATATGTATCAGTTATCTAGTACCCATAACACAAGCTTAAGCTAGCTTAACTTGGATCTAGATGGCGCTGTGTGAATTGTCATGAGATTATTATTATTAATATTAATTATCCGCTCTAAATTATTAAGTTTTAATTTTATTTTCATTATAATCTATAGTACATAGTGTGGAATACCATAAAAGAGAAAATAAATTAAATTAAATTAATACAATGATGAACTAATTACTTGACAAGATCACACTATTTATTTATTCTATTGCACACAAAATTGTATACATGGCAGACTTAATGCCTGATGGCATTCTCTACCAGTCAAACGTCGCGCTGATCAGAGATAATAAAGCGGTGCACTTTAATAATTAATATAAAAAATTAAAAACAGATGTGGAAATAAATAAAATATATCATACATAATTACATAATACAAAACTTACACACTGTTTGAGTCAAAATAGTTTTATACTAGTACAACTACATGGCGCTGTATTTTTGCATACATATTTCTAAAACACGCTAATAAGATATTTTTGTTATACCTTATATAGATATGTAATTTTTTATTTAGGCACTTAGATCAATATTTTTTAGGTCGTAACCTCATAACTGTATTTCATTCAATAAGTACAAACGCTCCTGATCTCCATAACCTCGAAATTATACACACACCTACCTCTCAGATATAACAATGTAAACGAGACAGGTAGACATACAAACTAGAATATTGTACCTCCCAAATATGTTTGATGCTATAATAAGCTTTATGAAGTAGTGTTTTAAATATAACGAATTTACTAAAATCATGTTTTATATGTGCAGGCAATTTGTTGTATATATAAACGAACAATGGGTAAAGCCAAAAGCTATGTAACACTAGGTTGTATTTAAAATCTTGTAGGTTATTTTTATAAGATTATTGATATCGACGGGGGATATCTTTTAGCGTGGTATATAAAACTTTTTGGGTACATTATATATGTTGTTATTTATAACACTATACATATATGCAAGTTGAGTTAAATATATTTAGACTTTAGTGGTATATTCAGGTGTACCAACAAAATCGAAAGATCTTAACCTTCATCATCATCATCATCATCGCAGCCCGGAATACGTTCACTGCTGGACATAGGCCTCCCCCAAAGATCTCCACGACAATCGGTCCTACGCTGCTCGCATCCAATGCCTTCCAGCGATTTTGACCAGATCGTCGGTCCACCTTGCTGTTGGCCTTCCCACGCTGCGTCTTCCGGTCCGTGGTCGCCACTTGAGGACTTTACTGCCCCAACGGCCATCTGTCCATATTATGTTAGCTTATAAAATATATGTAAATTATAATTTTATTCATTCAATTTATATTGCCACTTAATAATCGCAATTCTTCCGCTATATCGGTTACTCTGGTTCTTCAGGTGCGGATCTCCTCGTTTATATGATTCGATCATTTGCAGTATTATTGTAAATATCTTCTTTGAGCATAGCCCTCTCCATCTCGAAATCATTCCCTCTGAGTGACTCTGAGCTTGTTCATGGGACCCATAGTTAGCGACCACGTCTCTGTGCCGTAAGTCATCACTGGCAACACACATTGGTCGTAAGCCTTCGTCTTGAGACACTGCGGAACTTTGGACGTAAAGATGGATCTTAACCTTACTTACCAAAAAATACCTCCCGTGAAGAGCATTCTGCACTCCACTATATAAACTGTAAGTGTGCTCCGTCTGCGCAATTTTCACAAAAAGGTGTAAAAAAAGTTTGCTTCACGTATTAATATAATGATAATTTGTTTATTTATGCTTTTTTGTTTTTCGGATATGTATCCATATTATGTTAGTAAACAACTTATAAAATATGTTAGTAAATTACAATTTTATTCATTCAATTCATATATTTATCAGCTGCCTATATTTCCGGGTTTGAAGCACTGGCTCCCTATCGTCCGCAGCAGTGCAGCGATTATCAAGGAAAAGATTACATTGTTTTCTCTTTGGAGTTTGGACAATCCGACATATTGGATATGATTCTAAACGCATGACAGAAATAATTTACAAATGAAATGCTTAGCATCTGAAACGGGTAAAACAGTGGTACATATATAGACGACTTTGTATAAAGTCTGCCCCACACACTGCCAAACATTGTCGCGAAATCACTCCCACGATTTCAGGAAATCGGCAGGAAATATGTGACACTTCAAAATTGGAGTCTATAAATAAAAGTTCGTTTGCACGAACGGCGTTCCGTACACCATCCTCACAATACGAATGAATCTGATCTTAACAATAACTCGCTGATAACTCAGTATTCAATAGCACGTGAAAAAGTCACGTTTTGTTTACAGCCCTACGAATTCAATATGCCATTGTCACGCTTGTACTGCAATACCCTCGGTTTGTTACGGGATGTTACTAGGGTTAGCACTTAGTGTAGATCTCATAGCGGATAATATAATGATAGCTTCAGCTTTATTTTTATTTTTGTTCAATCATTTTAATTTCATGATTCGGCATTAACAATGCATACAAGCCTAATTTTTCAACCTTCTACTACCAACTCCTTTATCCTTCCCTTTTTAATAGCGATATTAGTACTTAATTTTTATGGTAAAACTGCGTTTCCTGGGTCAATTTTATGTAAATATAGAAAATTCACAAAATTACACCCGGGCAAAGACGAAACGGGCCACTAATATCCAATACATTAATAATTTATTGAATAATATAAACACCGAGAGATAATAGATATAATATTATATCCGCTATCGCCTAATCACTATGGCAGCATCCGTATCTCAAACGATAACACCCCCAGATACAACGGTCTACCTTTTCACCTTTTCTGATTGGGGAAAACGAATTCTGCGGCATTTTCCGTTCTGCGAAGTTACGGAAAGGACCACTATTAAAAAAATGGCTGGAGTGTTGGCAGAACTAATATGTTATCTCTTTATTTTAACGAGTAACAGGAAGTGGATTGTAAATATCTAGATATCCTCAATTAAGGATAAAGAATGTATTCAAAAAATTAAACCAGGATACTGAAAAACTACTTATATATAAAATCTATTTTTCATACCGAAACGACTTGCATATAAAATTTCCTAGATGATAAGTGTTCTCCATTCAGTAGGTCTGAGAATCTAACATTTACTCCTTTTTGCCACGCCTAACATTTATTTTTTTAATTTTTTGGTAATTTTTTTTTTATAATGTGGCAATAATACATACAACCTTAAATTTTCACCCTTCTAGCATCAACTAGCTTTTTGAATAGCGATTTTAATTTATATGGCAAAAATTAATTTGCGAGGTCAGCTATTATCAGGTATAATAAATATTTCGTCGTAATATCTCGAACCATTTCTATGTAAAACATTGGCTAACAAACAGGCAGTTTTTGCCTTGTCATTTACAAACTCATTTTTGAAACGTAATTCCAGGTAAAAATTTATTTTCATTGTTTTATAGTCCTATGTTTATGTATGCGCAATAAAGAGTTATTATTATTATTATTATTAACTTTAATAAAATATTATTCAAAGTTAGCTTAAATAATAAATACATTAAGGAGATTCTCAGAAATCAATAGTATTGTACTCGTCTCAGTCGCCCCTGAGATATTTTTGTTGGAGGTACATTAAAGTTATCAACTTCTGTTCTGTGATCTTCTGCTTCGTCGGTTTTTGTGTCTTTTATATTATTAAGAACTACGATACGGGTTGGTGTAGATAAATTTGACAGCTTCGGTTTTCTAGCGGTATAAGCACTGCCTTACGTCCGATGTTCGCAGGTTCTGTTTCTTCCCGCAATACAAATATTTATATTCATGATTCATTTATGTCTGATTGTTTGTATATTTGTGGATATTTTCCATGTATATTTACCAAAACTAACTTTTAAAAGTATTTTTATCACTTGTCTAGTAATCATAACACAATACCTACTTAGCTTGGGACTAGATGGCACTGCGTAAATTATACTGGGATATTACATACTATTTATTATTTAGTTCAACTTACTAATATTATAAACGCGAAAGTTTATTAGTATGGATGAACGTTTGTCGATTATCACGCAAATGACGCGCAACACTGGATTTTAATAAAACTTTACAATTATATAGCTTAAACATCAGAATAACAAAATACGTTACGATGTTAATGTAAGGATACACTGGTGTCTAAAGCTATAGTTATAGTACGTAAAGGAAATAAAACCAACATCAAAGGAAGGTATTGTTCAAAAGTAAGTAAATTGGACAGATCTCAAACATAGTGGTGCACCGGGTTACGTTTCACTATATTATTAACCCTTCACGACAAAGGGATGTTATACCTATAACGTGTCCTGTATTGTTTGTCTGTTTGTTATGTGATGCCATGTCTAATAAACTGATTTTGCTGGGTTTTTTTAAGTTGACGTGAATTGTCTTAGCTATATTTTATGGAGGAGATTTTTTATTATAGAAGACATCTGTTGAAATGTTCACAGCATCCTCCCTTTACAACTTACTTACTTTTTTTTTGTACAAGATCATAAGGGGTCATGTTGATTGCCCCCAACTACTTGCCCAAATTAGATTCCGTATACCCTCTAGAGTCCTCCATTACCCTATCACGCCTCTAGTTCCGCCACTTCGTAGAACTGTACTCGGTGCCAGTTCTATCCCCAGACTGTAAATTGTTGAACGAATATAGTGACATCGTAGACATCCACTTCGACGCAATCCGTGCATATTAAAAAGATGTACGACACATTTAATTGCTCGTCCATTGGAATAGTAACATATATATATTATAAGTATACATTTCACGCGGGTGAAACCGCGGGCAGAGCTAGTTATATACATATATATTTTTAGAGTTACGTTTTTATACAGGATAATAAGTATTATGTATATAAATAAATATATAAACATTTAATGATCCATTGGAAAGTGCATATATATATGATGAGACAGCTTTCACCGGGTGAACGAGTGGTAGATAAAGTTATATACATATATATTTTATGACTATTCAAAAGTGCTTAAATTAAGTTTATTTGAATAAATGATTTTCTATTCTTTTCTATTCTATTCCTGCCTGAGACACATTTCACAGAAATTCTAGAGAATATCGCAAACTCAAGCATTTCCTCCGAGGAGCTCTAAATTTACTGCTACACTTGTCATTATTTTATGAGATATTCTCCAAGTCTAGAAACTTCAGCCACTCAAGCACGCGACAGACAAATCTTTACGATTTAAAAAAAGGAATATAGTAGAATATTCGACCGTCTTTTAGAGGAAAACTAACTTACTAACACCGTGTTAAACGTTTTTTTTTTCAGACAGACATATGTTTAGGATATAATAAGGATACAGTAGAAGACCGTCCTTTGGAGGAAAACTAACCCACTAAAACATCACATCACACAATTTATCATTTTGGTATGATGTCATCTAAGAAGTCTTATTAAACATAACATATTACGCTGACCCTAATAAATGGGATAAGGAAGAAGCAGATAATGATGATGATGATGGTGATGATGATGATAATGTCATCTAAGAAGAGTCTAACTAGACTTCCTTCTTGAAAGACCGTTATAAACGTTTTCACAGTTCTTTACAATTATACATATCAGATATATATCATGATACCATCATTTCAGGCTGTAAGATGTACACTGCTGAACTGACCTCTCTCAAAAATCTCATTGATGATGAATAAAAAACGCTATCCAGTGATCTCGATTAGAAATTCAAAAATCGTTTATCATCATGATGAATAAAAAAATTACTCAAATTAAAATTACAAATTCTTTTATTTTTTCAGTCAAATTTTTACATTCTAATTTTAGTTTTTTCCCTACCGTCCTCAAAAACACATATACCTAAATTACAAAAGGCAAAACTGCTTTCTCTTTTTAACTGCCAGTATTAAGTATACTGAACAGATTATTAAATTCCCATGAATTTAATAATCTATTCAGTATACTTGTCTATATGTCAATCTAAATCAGTCATATAGAGATTTTTATTCATAAAGTGATTTTTTTTTAAAGTAATAATTTATAACGATGTACGGTACATATTTAGAAATTATTAGTAAATTCCATTTCGCCTATAGTCTAGTGCCATAGAATGTGGTATTCACTTTAAAGCAATAATACTACTACGACTGACTTAATCTTATTCAGACAGATAGATACGAATTTTTATTTGTATCTTAGTACACATATATAGGTTTAATTACAAATAGTATACGTAGTAGTTATTTAAACTAATGCAATACAATATTGGCAAAACTGCATGTGTGTGCTATAGCAAGATAAAATGGTTTATTGCACTGTGTGGAGAATCACTCAAGGAGTAAAACACTTTTCAGCTAGGTGCTGGAGGCTGAATGTACTATTTCAAAATAAAAAAAAATAGTTTTTACCGTGCAAGGTAAATCTGTCAGCGCGTGACCACTGCTAGTGCAACCTTGTCGAAACGTCGAGAGAGGTAAATACCTTTATTTGCCATACAATTATTCGTCTTAACCCGGCTAATAATATAAATAATGTATATTAAACACGAAAGTTTAAAAATAACTGGATGGTTGTGTGTTTGACACAATTTAATTAGTGCTAATTAATAATAATATTTATTCATGATACACATTTACATTTTAATTTACTGTAGTTCTACACTAGGCTCGCAGGCCTGTATTGTAGAGACTGGAGTGACTTATTATTGTGTACATTTTACATGTTTACCCTTTGTATTAATAGCTATTTGAAAAATGGAACTTGTGTGTAAAATGTAGGGAATAAATTTGTGTAATTGGTAGTTAGTATTCACAAATTTCAACTTAAAAATGTAAAGTAACAACAATATTTAAAAGAGCAACTCGCAAGTTTGTCGTTCTTCTTGTGATGGACATCATTCCGAATAAGCGGTACATTTGAAAATAATATGTATAACTATTCAAAAGAGCTTAAATTTAAGTTCATTTGAATAGAGAATTTTCTATTCTATTCTAATAGTTACGAGACGGGATTATAGTTAAGTTATAACAATGTTACAGTTCTGTCATAATCAAATTACAGTCGATCAATAATTCTAAGAAAACCCTGCCAGTAATTTCGTCTGCTTTATGTTTATACTAAACCTTTTGTGGTCAAACCCTCTTCTGTGTGATAACCATAATTTATTGCCTTACAAAATTAATTGCTTGTGACATTTTTGTTTGTTTTCATTCCGTTTATCCCTTTGTTGGATTTAAAAAGGATTACCATTGTGCTTTAACATATCCTAATATATTCGGTTAATAAACACTACTTGTGTTCATAAATTCTTTAATCCATATACTAACGTTGTGATCCAGTTATTTACTGTCCGGAATTATACAGAAACATCAAATTTCATAAGTCAATTTATATTTCAGACTTACTCTCCGGTGAAAGCAACACCGATATTAAAACTAAAAACTAATCCGACAAATGGCGGTAGGCTCGCACCTAGAATATACATAGAAATATAAGCATATCAAGTGTTGTGTTTACCACAACATAGATAGTTGACAATGCATCTGATGACACCTAGGTTAACGGATTTGACGGCCATTTTTTGTTAAACAATAACAAACACTAACTATCCCATCTCAAATAACAGCTGAACCGGAGGTATCCACTGCACTCAATGAGTAAGAAGAGGTTTATAAAAGTTTAAAGAGTAAGTATATAGGAGATAATGTAGAGATTCCTTAAATAGCGATATAACATACACAAAATGCAAAACAAAAGAATGTGTTAAAATACAAGTATTGTAAAATATTTCTTTAGTTATCACAGAGTTCGCTATAACAGTATTTCATGTGTTCTCTTTGTAATAGCAGTTTAAAAATGTTTGCTGAAGGAATATTGCTATGTTTAAGTTTTTATAATAATGAAATAAAAAATGGTTAGAATTTATTGTACACTGAATAGTGACACCACGGAATGTTCGAGAAGTGAAAAATTGTATATAAAGTAAAACATAACAACATCGATGTTCCATGCGTGACGATCCAAATTTGAATTTTATAATTTTATTTTAAATGTATTATATGGCTATTTGCGATCGCAAACAGATATAACTGCATAAAATACTAAAAATAATTTCATTTACAATCGTGAATTCGTGCAAATTGCTCTCTTTATATATGTATATATATATATATTATAAAATAAACAGATCTATCCATTAATTTCTGCTATTTCCAAAGGTATACACAAACATACAAAACTCTCTTCAATTACACAAACGGACGTAGTACTACCAAACCTACATGTATACATCAAATATTAATTAATTTCAGTGTTAGTTTGTACAGGTAAGTCATTAGTGTACCTTGTATTGAGATGAAATATACCGCCTTTGGGATTATAACAAAAATATATATGTACGAAGTGCTCTATTGGGATTGAAAGGAATGAATATAACACGTTTCCTATATTAATAGACTAGTTTTACCCATGACTTCGTGTACAACATCCATTTTTTTCAACAGACTTAAAGGGTTGTAATTAATTCGGTAGTTTTTTATTAGCATAAACGACAAACGAGCTTACAGCTCATCTGATGGTAAATGATTACCGCCGCCCATTAGCACTTGCAACACCAGGGGAACCACAAGTGCATTACCGGCCTTCTAAGTCTTGACACAAAAAGATCTCTCGTCCAACATCCTTACTACCTATACATCCGTTTAGAAGATACAATGCCACGTACATACATACAGATATCCCAAACTATAAATTATTATTATGTTATTAATTCAGAAAGAAAATATACCAACATACATAATAAATTAGCCTTAAATAAATAAATAAATTATTTTTGTGTAAAATTAATACTACTCAATAATAATTATTATATTTTCATATCACGCTATTATTGTACTTGTGCCTGTACCCTAAATGCCTAACTGCTTATCCTAAAGTGCTGTATTTTTCCTTACATTTTAGGGATATACTATAATACTTATATTGTTAATAATGATATATATGAAAGGAGAGTATGCTCAATATAGGAAGAGGATAACATACTGCGTCGACCTCAAATAATGGGATAAAAGCAAGGCAATGATGATTACTGTAACAGCTATAATGTTTAAGTGTCATAATAATATTATATATAATATAATAAATAACTTATATTGCCTATACTTACTCTATTCTAATAAATAAACAAAACATACAGACATTACTAAAAAAGATGTAAAAAGTAATCAAAACTTTTATATTAAAACCTTCACATTCCATTCTCAAATATCACAGACCGTGCCCTGAAGCGATCTGAACCAAACCCGAGCTATTACACGAGTCTTTAAACAACTTGACACCAAGGGAATTATTTTCCCATTCTAAATTCTTGCCTTCACAATCTTGGATGGTTATTTAGATAACACGACAAAAATAGATAGATAGAATAATATATGGAACATACAGTAAAGAAAATGCATAATCAATATATTAAAGGAGACATGTATCGTTACAATAAGGCGGTCTTATTACCAAAAGCAACATTTAAAAAAAAATACCATCAAGACTTACATCTCAAATAAGAACTAATGGAGTAGCTGAAGGCTAACTCCCGCCTGACGGATACGAATTTAGTCAGAGGGCACCGCTAGGAGTTCGAACCCCACGAACCTCTCGGCTCAGGCCGCCGCAATTTCAATCCCCGTCTGAATGCGACGGGGGATCGATCGGAGGGGAGACGAACTTCTTAGCATTCCACGATTCACCGTGCAGGTGCCAGATCCGTCGTGTGACAGAGAAGGAGATTCCGAGTCGATACCGGGACTTAAAACCCGGGTGTAAGCTTTAGAGGCCATTTATAGATGTCATCAACGCCCGCCTTTCTTTCCTATCACAGCTCGTGTTTCTCATCCTGCCCAGTCCGATCAGGCAAGGTAGTGCATGTTTACATACAGTTGTAGTATAGAACTCACTGCAGTTCCAGACAGACTAAGATCTTTTAGAAGATTGTAGAGATTTAGCTGGTATTCCTCTCGGTCCCTCTTCGCCCGCGTATAAAATAACCACATAGTCAATTTTCGTTAACATGTTTATTCGTTTGTAATATTTATTTGTTTTTATTCCAAGGTTAAGTATATTTGTATCCCATAGTACAGTGAGCTCTACCAATATTACATGTGAAATCGCAACCAATTGGATGTAATTCGGGGTTATAAACCGCTAAGCCACGACGCTCTCGCTAAGACATCTTAGATTTTAAATGTAATAAGATAAAACACAATATTTATGTTTAATATAAAATATTCTCAAGTTAAAATTTCTGCTACTATATTGAAGATATTAAAGCGAATGATTCATTAATTAAGCTATTATATAACTTATTCCTAAATAAATATTACAGTAGATTTGCATATAGCCAAGCAAAGGTATTTACAAATTTTCATTTTAATGATTTGTACAGGCTATATAAAAGGATTTTACATCATTAAATTAGCATGGAAAGACCTTTGATGGAATAAATACTGAGTCCATACTAATATTATAAATGCGACAGTTTCTGTCTGTGTGTCTGTTTGCTAAGTTCCATGAATAAACGGCAAAAGGGCTCTATGAAAATTTGAGATATACTGTACAAGAAAACGGCCATAGAATTTCTGTTATCTTAAATAAAGTAAATAAAGTCGCGGGTAAAACTTAGTATAGATGTAAGTTTATACACCGTCATATTGTCTATGTACTATGGCACTGTCTGACATCCAGGTGACTGTAACCATAATTCCTCTGACATTATATGTTAGTCTATGACATTTCCGACAAAAGTTTATTTTTTTTGTTTTGTTTGTTTGTTAACCCTTGCGCTGCATAAACATGAACCATAAATAAAATGTTACTAATAATATATACACGGATGTTTATGTCCCACGGTAAGCCGAGCTTGTATTTGGTACTAGACAACTGATATAAGAACTTAGATACTTTTGTAAATACTTACAAAATATTTATACATAGAAAACATCCAAACCAATACAAACAATCATAGTCATCATGAATACAAATGTTTCAAATACAACTAATGCACAAATGCACCTTGCGAGGAATCGAACGCGACCATCGGAAGTAAACCGCTAGACCATAGAGGCCGTCCAGTTTTATAAACAATAAAGGTTTCATGTTTACGGAACCCTACAGGGGAGTAAATCACATTAGATGAATGATAAATTGATGAAAAAGACCATTGAACTTCCCAAATAACATTTTTACATGCAAGTTTCCCGTCTAGTGAGACTGAATGAAAGTCGTCACGACAGACCCCAATAAATATGTATTTGGAGTCATTGATGTATTATGCACTAAGATATAGAGCACATATGAATACATTAATGCGAGAACCAGTGGACGAATTGGTTGTTTATTTAAGTTAGTTCCATTAGCTAAAAGCATGTTTTATAATAATGACCAGATATTGGGACAATGGGATTTCTGAATTAATCTTGTAGCGGACAGAGCAATATTGATGTAATCCTCTAAATACTAAATGTTCTATATTTTTTTAATACGAAAGAAACTAACAAAAAAACTTGAATAAGATAGACCTTATTTTTAATTTTATGAATATAGAAATTACTTTACGATATCATTTATATTACAGTTTTGTGGCACACATACACTTAATTATTGTATTTATTTATATATATATATATATATATATATATATATAATTTATACACATATATCAATATGAGACTACATTTCTCCTTGATACAATATACATACATATAGGTATAAGACAGTATTTTTTATTATGGTTTATTAAATCTATATATAATTATTTTCGTAAAAATAGTATTTCGTTAAACCATATTTTGTTATTGATTCATTTATGCAATGATTCAATGCACTAAGATATAATTAACCAAATAGCTTTCATTTAATGAAGTAACATGGGGTTTGACATCTTTGTACAGCGAATAATAAGAACGAATTGCGGTGCTACTGCCGCAAGTAATCAGGAAAGCGGTGGTCTCTCCTCTAAAACATTAGAAGTTAATACCCCAATGTTCGAAGCAATCGTTAGGTACGTGACCTTGACATTGCCTATTTAATCAAAATAGATTACTAGTAAATAGTTGATATCGAAATTGGAGGTTCGAAAATCCTAGTTCAATATTTAATTTTGTGGTATTTGCCTCGCGACTAAATAAACTTTTATAACAATAGATCACCCCGGCTTCGTTCGGGAACTCATTACTTTGTTAGTTCTATAATATGTTTTAACACAACATATTATTAATGTCAGTCAGGAATAGTGAAGTTACAAATAGCGTAAGAGTTTCTCAAATTAGTGCAGTCCTCCCAGAGTTATGTTAATCTCTCTGTCCTTGCTCTTTCTTCCATATAAACCTCATACACACAAACACAAATAAATCCCATGCATTCGTACATATTACGAAACCTATTACAAACACACAAGTAAATAAACGCAAATACGAAAATCATAGAACTACAAATATGTGCACTATAGGGTTATAAATGTAGAACAATTAATACAGCCAAAAAAATAATAACAGAATATCTTCCAGAAGGAAGAAACGAGATATTGTTTCATTATTAAATCAAGATCTTCATTCATTAAAAGAAGAAATAATGATAAAAAAAATTATACGAGAACATACGATATTATTAATTACGAAATGTTGCATACAATACTGGTTCTGAATATATAATTGCCATATTTAATTAAATATTGTGCAATAACAGTAAGTAAAATGAAATGAAATAATTACATGCATTATAACAATTCAATTATATTTATACAATATAAAATCATGAAGCAAAACATAATGAAATTTTATAATTATTTTGTTTTACATAGCAAAGTAGATATAAATAAAAGTAACGAAATAAATCAGTTGTAGTTATCTGAACAGACCAGTCCCTACAAGCAGCACCCGTTCATGGGCATAACGGGTGAATCAGCTATCAATATTAAATAAATGTTCAGCAATATTTGAGTATTGTACACAGTGGCAAGATAAAACTTTAGCCCTCAAGAATGACAGTGCATAAGTGATACGACAGGCGTTCATGTGATGACGTGATGGCGTGATGAGGAGCTATTCAAGTATAAAGCGACTGTTAGCATCACTTAGGCCGTCTTGTTTACCATATCTGTTCCAAAAACATTTTTCAACTAGAATTGCATTTTTAAATTTTAAACGCGGAAGTTTGTTAATGTGGATTGATAATTACTCTTTTACGCAAAAACTACTGACTGAATTTTTATTTATTTATATAACTTCAATGCACAAAATACCAAGGTAAAAGTACATATGGCGGCCTTTTCTACCAGTCAACCAGAGTTTCAGTGCAGAGAAAAATTGTAGGCGGTGCAAATATAATCAATAAAAAAAACAATAGGTCCAAAAAAATATACATATACTAAAAGTAAATACTTGTAAACACTTGCATATACATACACAAATACATATAATATATATCAATCTATAAATAAATATGAAATAAAATATATAAATAATATACCATATACAATATCATATAACATAGTCTGACAATGAAAAAGTGAAAACAGAGAGAGAACGTAACAAAAGATAGGAAATAGAGACTAAGAAAAAGATAGACAACTATAACTTAGAAAAAGTACACACTAAAGAGCAATATATAAGATAATATACATTCTATTATATACAAAGGAATTTTAATGAAACTTTACACTAATATAGCTTATACATCAGAATAAGACACAGAGGATATAAATTCTATGCTGGTGAGATCGCGGTCACAGCTACTAGAAAATAACTCGACAATGTTACTCTGAAATACAATACGACGAACGAAATACCTTAACAATATAGCGGAAGTTGTTAAGAGCTATTATAATTGTATTACTATAAATTGTAGTATGCAAACCAATTCGCAATGTAATTGGAGAATTATTAAAAACAAATGTTGTTTTGCGGCGATACGGGGACTAATGTTTCGTTCTTATCGGTCGTTAACATCGACATGGTTCATAAAACTCATAAAGTTTGAAATTCAATTGAAATCCTCTAAATGTAAAACTGACTACTCACGGCCTTCAAGTCTATGACATTATCGGAATATAGTTGTGTTGAATATAGAAGAATAGAAGAACCTAAGCGGTCTCAGACAGTGCGATTTCAGAGAAGCTTCCTCTCGCTTACACTTAAATTTGTGGAATGAACTACCTGCCCAGGTTTTCTCTCGAGATTGCAGCATAGGGTTTTTTAAGAAGGGTATATTAAGGTTAGCTGTAATCACTTAGCATCAGGTGAGCCGCGAAAAAAACACTGCTTCATATATTTATGCACCTACTGCGTTTGTAGCCAGCGAAGCCAGATCTGTCCACTAGTATTTAATAAAGTAAGGGGAACCTCTAAAAACAAATAGGATTTCATATATCCGATTGTTTCCAAAGATATTAGATTATATTGAGAAAAAAAGGTTTCAAACTGGTACGACTTAGGCGGGATCTTAAACAGACAGTTAAACGAATGTACTGTTACTGCGGGAAGTACGTATTATGAGATCTTTTTTACGATTATATGGGGTTTAGGGGTGGTTTGCGGCCTCTTTGAAAAAAGGTTTTATTAGGCAGAAAAAACTCCAATTGGTTTTAAATATTTTCACCAGACTTTAGAAAATGTTGAACGGATGTATAAGTGCGTCTTTGTCTTTTTATGGATTTATTTTATTTCATTATTATTCTGCCTTAAAAAGATTTACTTATATAATTATTTGAAATTAAATTAAATTATATAAATAATAAATAAATAACCTTGGACAATTAACACAGCGCCATTTAGTTCCACGGCAAGCAGAGCTTGTGTTTGTGCAGAACAATTGATATAAATACTTATATATATTTTTTAAATACATACATAATATACATAAAAAGCACCCAGACCGATACAAACAATGATACTAATGAATACAAATATTTACACTGTGCCAGGAATCGAACCCTCGACCACCCGAAGTAAGTCGGTGTGCTAAACCATTAGACCACCGTAGAAATTTAGTTTACTGACGACTTAAGTCGAATATTTTGTTTACATATAATCGTTACCTTTTAGTCTCCACAACCGCATCATTAGAAGCACAGCTTTAGAAATAAGTGTACCTGTAACAACGTATATATATTTATATAAAAAGTATAATACATTTTAAATGTTAATAAGTATATATTTGTATTAAAAAAATTTTTTTTTTTCCATTAATGAATATTAATGTCCTAGGTTCAATTCTCCTTCAATTAAAGAAAAATAATTAAATTATATTTCTAAAATATTTTAACTTAGTTTTTGTATCATAATTAAGATTAAATTATATTTTTTCCACATTAATTACTTCAATTTAATTAACAATCTTTTTATAAACATTTATTTAGATATATAATATTTTTAGATGTCAAATTATGACATCTAAATGAGACTAAAAAAGAAACCCCGGGATACACGCAGAAAATGGACACCCCACTCGAAACCCGCTAACAAATAGTCCAGTGTCTGATTGACTGAATCAATTCATCACACAGCTAATCCGCTTTGAAATTCAGAATAGCGATCGAGTTGTATGCAATTTAGATAAGTTCTAATAATGTTTCGCTGAATCTAGTGATGGTGGACAAGCATCAATATAATATCGATATCAAGTCCTATAACATCGATACATCCCTGCGAAATCTTTAATGAAATCGATAAATAATATTATAAAAATAAATATTAACTCCCAAAGCAAAAGAAATTGTAATAAATTAAAGCTAACAATAATTACAAGAAAAGCTAACAACATCAACTTTAAATTTAAAATAACGCATCATAATCAGTTCATTTGTTTAGGAGCTACGATGCACACAAGTTGGTACACAGACATATAACAACCCTTTTTCTCCCCGGGGGTTATAAAAATGAGAACCGAATACTGGGGACGATCAAAATAAACCTTTATTTTCATCGTCCTCAGTTTTCCGTATTCGTTTTTCCGTTGTGACTAAAAAAAAGTTATTTGAAACGCAAACTAATACGAATTCATATTGGTAAAGGGGACACATAGATCTGTTCTGAAATTGATATTTTTCATTCGATATTTATCATACATCGATGCTTTAATATCGATGTTGATATCGACGTATCTAAAAAAAGTTATTCGAAACGCAAACTATACTAAACATTTTGGTGAAAGGGACACATCGATGTGTTCTGAAATGGATATTTTTCATTCGATATTTATCATACATCGATGCTTTAATATCGATGTTGATATCGACGTATCTAAAAAAAAGTTATTCGAAACGCAAACTATACTAAACATTTTGGTGAAAGGGACACATCGATGTGTTCTGAAATTGATATTTTTCATTCGATATTTATCATACATCGATGCTTTAATATCGATGTTGATATCGACGTATCTAAAAAAAGTTATTCGAAACGCAAACTATACTAAACATTTTGGTGAAAGGGACACATCGATGTGTTCTGAAATTGATATTTTTCATTCGATATTTATCATACATCGATGCTTTAATATCGATGTTGATATCGACGTATCTAAAAAAAAGTTATTCGAAACGCAAACTATACTAAACATTTTGGTGAAAGGGACACATCGATGTGTTCTGAAATTGATATTTTTCATTCGATGTTCGATTTTCATTTCATCATACAGTGATACTTATATTATGTATGTCGATATCGACATTTCTCTAAAATCGACCATCTCTAATTCAATCCAATACATAGTGATCTGGGTCGGACTATTTAGCTTTAGAAGTTTTTCTTCTACTACGTTGGTAGCAAACAAGCGTACTCTCCATCTGATGGTAAATGGTCACCGTAGCCTATGGACTCCTGAAACTAAGTACTAACTTTCTGAATGACTTTTTCTGTAATTCAAAAAAACATTGTGTATACACGCTATTTATCTAGCGCATTATTTGTGGCGCAATCAAATACTGCGCAAGCAACATGGAGCAAACGTCCCTAGGGGTCAATGATTGTTTTTAGTCATAACCGAAGTTACAACTTATAACATTAGCTATCAGCCTAAGATAGCTATATAACTAGCCCAAGCTACTTTTACTTTAGAAAACTTATTTATTTTAATACCACGCAAACGAAGTCGCAAGAAACAGCTAGTATTACATAAAAAAGTTTTCCAGAATTAAACAATTTAATTACGCTCCGTACTTCTTTTCTCCTCTGAAAATCCTCAAATAAAAGCCTGTATATTAACATCTGAATTCTAATGGCATGTTTTGACATGCGAGGCGGTAAACATCAAAAGGTGACCTTGATATATAGAGAATTACGTATACACTCCCGACGTCAGTGAAATTTAAGCCTAATAATAGGATATCACGGTCGTCACTTCACTCTTGCTAGAATAACAAGTACAGTCAGCTTCACATATACGGTCAAAAAGGTTGAAATAGGAAGAAGATTGTAATAACAGTAATGGAGACAATAGACCCCCTTGGGTCCATTGCCAGGTCTATTGCCAGGAGATCGACCTGATTCACATTGCTAGGAAGGCCTAGCAATGTGGATCAGGTCGATATCCTGGCAGTTCATCTTGGCAACCAGAATTGGTCAACAGATTTGTCGCAATACGACTGAAGCGAAAATCTAAAAAGCAAGTCATATAAAAAATCCCAATCATGGCATTAGTTCTTAAGTCACCTTAAGTGTAAATGTCAAATCGCCCCGGATATGTGTGTGTGTACCCACACGCTTCAAAATTGAGTGGGGCGAAATAGGTCGTCCTAACAATGAGATGGGGCCTACCCTACACCATCTACAGGGCGGGCTAACACCGGAGTCGCGGTAGATCTGCTAACTCGACCTCGTGACTCCAGCAATGATGCTCGTAAGTGCATAGTGATAATGGATCCCACAATCCCAATATTCCTTCTCTTATCTTCATCCTTTTAGTCCATTTAGATTTTATACCAGACAAAAAAGGAGTAAATAATGTAAGGTCCTAGTTTTAGTACATGTTAAGTTTTTAAATTGTGTAATACGGCTATACGGCTGAAATTCATTTCCCAGAGGATTTTTGCCCCCGATATTGTCGCCGGAGTAAACGTCTCGTCCCGATACCCGAGACCCTGCAGCCCTTGCCTTACTGCTATATCTCGTCATATGACCATTGACTCTAATATAGTGGGGAGTGTGTATTTAAAACGTTTTTATTATTAATTTACTGTACTGTTAATGAATTATTATAAAAATATTACCTTTATATACTTACTTTATATTACTCATTAACTGTGCCAACTTTCTTTCCGTAATTTTCGTAAAATTGGGTCATAAGTACAGGGGTAAAGAGGAAGTTTTTACTTCACGTATTAATATAATTATATTTAGCCGACTGTACAGCCAAAGACGCCCACGAAGTTATAGATAAGTTTGGAAACATTTTATAAATACCTTTCTCAGTCGTTACGAATAAATTTCAGGGAACTTGTTACGAAGTTCTAGGGTCCAACGATTAAGATGCCATGGTAGAATTTAAACAATCGCACTGAAAATTTCGTTTTACTTTAACCACTTCTGTATAATACTAAGTGTTTTTAATCACATTTTGTTCAAAATAACTAACGAAGGATCCAATTAAAAGGATAATTGCCTAAGTTCACTTTGTATAAAGTCATCTGCGTAGGTACATGGATTATAGCTATTTAAGCTGCAAACCAGCTAGCTTAACAAGCTCTGTTTTAATTTTAGGGTGAGATATGGAAGTGAAATTACTTCAACGGAACGGCAATGTTGAGAGGTACCACCGACTGGTCTTCAGATATTTTGCTGGCCTCGGCGTTCTAGCGGTTTTTTTTATGGATGATAATGGAATGGTGCACCCGCCTGCGCCAACGGTTTACGCTGCTGCTGGTAGTGGAAGATGATAAGATGAACGTACCAGTTAGCCCATCATGACGTGACAAATTCATTTGACAATGTCATTGGAATTTATCACGATGGAATTTTCACGATGGTTACCGCGTGGAGGTCAACCTGACATGGTACATTGCTAGTAATGGGGTCATGAGTCCACATTACTAACAATCCCCTTCCCCCCTGTTCTAGCGGTTTATCATGGTCGCAGGTCCAATTCCTCGCATGATACAAATTTCTGTATCTATAAACATAAGAGTATTGGTCTAAGATTTTACTATGTATGTATTTACAAAAACATTTAAATACTTTTATCAGTTGTTTAGTGCCAATAGATGCCCCTAGTACAAGTTCAGTTTAGTTTGAGACCATAAGTAGTTGTGTAAATTGTGCTGGATTATTATTATTGTAGTAACATAAAAATAAACCTTAATAGAATCTTTATTTAAGGTTTATTTTTATCTATTTTATTAGAATATTGAGTTATAAATATAGAAAAGTTAAAGAGATCAGCTGACCTGATGGAATTATATACCTATAGCCTATTGAAAATGAAGAAAGTCCTGAAATTGAAGGATCTTATTGTTATTAATTTCCGGATTTATCAAAGCGTCTTCACCAAAATAGATTGAGTGTCTTTTGTTTGGAATTTGAGAACAGGCTTCATAAATATTGTTTGGTTTCATTGTGAATTATTTCTGTAATGCTTCATTTATCTACAAAGTTAATTGTGAATGGAGATACCAAGATTGTGTTAGATTTTTTTATGCATGTATGCTGCAATCATCATCTGCTTCCTTCTTATCCCATTAATTTGAGGCAGGTGTAATAATTCTCTTGCCTGTTCGCAGTCATCTCGTTATTCATTCCCTTTCTTGCCATAGCATCTTTCACACATATGAGTATGGTAAAATATAAATGAAATAAATAGAAAAGTAATTATTTAAATGAAATATAAACATAGGTTTTATAATGGATCATATGTTTTAAAAATATAAAATCTTTACATAGTAAAAAATTAAAAAGTTGGTATGTAAGTTATATATATTATATATGTAAAAAGTTATATAAGGTACACTTAATTTATACCTGGACAATTAACACAACGCCATCTAGTCCTGCGGTAAGCAGAGTTTTTGTTTTGAATACTAGACAAGTAATATATATACTTAGATTTGTTTGTACAAATATATTATATAAATATATAATATAATATTTATACATATATAATGTACATAGAAAACAATCAGCCCAATAGAATCAATCATGCTTCTGAATACAATGTTATAGTAACTGAGATTGATGGAAGATCGTGGAAAAAGGGCACGAGCTCCAAATTATGAATGAATGAATAATAATAATATCCTTGGACAATTCACACAGCGGCATCTAGTCCCAAGCTAAGCAAAGCTTGTGTCATGGGTACTAGACAACTGATACAAATACATAGATAATTTTTTTTGTAAATAAATACATAATATACATATAGAACATCATACTCATGAATACAAATGTTGGTTCCGTGCGAATAATCGAACCTGTAACTTTCGTAAGTAAAGCGGTGTGCTAAGCCGCTAGAGCCCCAAGGCCGTCAAACTAAAATTTTGTATTTGATTTATTGTAATCGGCTAACAAAGAAAACATAGTAGTACGGAGTCGGCGGCTTAGTTAGTTAAGTAATATTCGTTAAAACTAATAAGTATAAGAACTTATGAAAGACTGGTAAAAATCTAAATCTCTATGGATATTTTAATATAAATATTTTATAAGTAGTCCAAATGGCCACTTGATTTAATTGAAGAGTCAGTAACCAAATTATCAACGAAATATTAAAAAATACAGTTTCTCTTTCGCAGAAATAATATCAGGATTCGTGGGAGAAATGAAAATAAGGCTAATCGAAAAAACTCCAGCAATGTTTGTTGATATAATTGTTTTTATAATAAGAAGGGAAACCGGTCCCGCCGTTTTTGTAACAAAAACTGATTGATTGAAAAATTTATTGAGCGTACTGTTGATTAAGCGCGCATTTTGTTCTAAAATTGTCCCTTATAAATTATTAATATTAATTTTAAAGAATGTGACGTTTATTTTAAATTCCATAATTTATCCATTAATCTGCATACACGTGCCTTAATTATGGTTAAAAATGTAATTAATGCTATTAACGCAGAAGATTGAAAAAAGATGAAAGAGAATTTTAAAAGGCGTATGGTATAAAGCTGACGGAACGAACGGAACGAAATTTACAAAAAAAATGTACTTGTCTCTGCTTTACTTGAGACTAGATACTGTGTATTGTCCAGGGTTATTATTAATAATAATACTATGATAATGAAAATAAGAGAAGATGAAAGAAAAATTGGGAAGGAAAAGACCAAGACACAGCTATATGCATAATAAGGAAAAAGTTCAAGTCGTGTCGTATCAAGAACTAAAGAGACTGATGGAAGATCGTGGAAGGTGGTGAGAGCTCTGTCGACAAGAGTTCAGCTCCTAAATTATGAATGAATGAATGAATAGCAATTCATATATTTAACTGTATTCCTACGTATTTACTACATTTATTTGAATTCAACGTGGCAGGGAGCGAGCCTCGTGGAAAATGGCAAGAGCTCCACCGACAACAGCGCGGCTCTTAAATTATGAATGAATGAATAATAATAATAATATCCCTGGACTATTCAAACAACGACATCTAGCCCCAAGCAATGCAAAGATTGTGAGATGGGTACTAGACAACTGATACAAATATAAAGATATTTTTTTGTAAATACATACATAGAGAACACTCAAACCGATACAAACAATCATAATTCATGAATACAAATGTAGGGATCGTGCGAGGAATTGAACCCGCGACCGTCGGAAATAAAGCTGTGTGATAAACCGCTAGACCACCGAGGCCATCAAATGGAAATAAACTTGTAAAGACATATGCAGAGAACACTATAACCTCAACAATTTAACCGTATTGTTCTAATGTAACAACTGCGAACTAAATTATTTGTGGCGAGCAATAAATTATTTGTATTATCATAGAAGCAACTTAAAGTTTTCACTTACAAAGTTCCTAACTAACATTGTGGTATGCGGTTCTCAAGGAATGGAACTCAACCGCACGAATTGCCGAACTGATTGCACAGATAATTGGTCAAAATTTATGGACGCCTTTACACCAGGGGTGTCGTATGCACTTTGCTAACCTGAAACTAATGTACTCGATGCTCGAGAAATGCCTAATTTAATCGATATATACCAAGGGAGAATGGAATGTTATTAATGGGAATGAATAATAATAACCCAGGACAATTCACACAGCGCTATCTAGTCTGAAGCTAAACAGAACTTGTGTTATTGCTACTAGACAATTGATATAAATACTTAGATTTTTTTGTAAATGCATATATTATATACATAAAAAAGACCAAAACGAATATAAACAATCATATTTATGTATACAAATGTTTATCCCGTGCGAGGAATCGAACCAGTGGCCATCAGAAGTAAAGCGCTGTGCTGATGCACTATGTCATTTTCATACATAAAAATGTATAACTATAAAAATTTTGTCCCTAGTTTTTACTCTTAAATCTGAAGTTGATCTGAAGCAGTAAAAACTGTGATTATAATACTATAAAAACATAGGATGTCCAACTTAGGAGTTTGAAAGTTTTCGAAGATGCTTCGTATAAACCAACCAACCTTCTCAATACTTTCTAACAATTTCTCGATACTGTAAAAGTAGGTAAAGTTTGACACAGTAAGATACTTCGAAGATATAGATAAAATATTCTAGAATTTATGGTCAGTACAATAATATATGTATATTTGGTATACCTAGCCTAAAAATTGAAACGTGTTACTGTATTATCGCGTAATAATTGAAGTATAATTATTATTTTTAGTGTTTCTGGTGATGGTATCGGTATTGGAAACCATTATGTCTAGAGTAAGAGTATTTTGGTTATACACAAAAAAGTGTACAGTAATATTGGAATATTAATCAAAAGTAAATTCGAAATCAATCCTTCAAAAATCGTGATTTCTCTCGTGCCGAAAAGTATAATTCAAGAAAATATATTAATTATATTTCAGTTTAGCATTTTTTATTTCTTTTTTATTTATTTTTAATTCACTTTTTACATCAAACTAACACAATAACAAAATTAAAATTACTCAAATTCTCAAATATTCTTTAAAAGCTAAGAAAGATGCTATAATTTCCCTATAATATTATTAGTCGTTCTTATGGTACCTCGAAATTCTATTATTCTGATATGATTAGTAAATGTCACATGGTCTAATTTTATTTGATATTTACTTTCGTTACACAAAGTGAAAAATTAACAGCACCACAGTAACTATTCGCGAGTTATATTCGGTACTATCGAATCAAAATATGAAATACAACAATTGATCTTACGTATCGAAATATCGAATATGAAACGTGAGAGTGTTACTTTATGAAGCCCGATTATGAATACAGCTCAACGCGTTCTATATTCGATTTGGGCATATCGTTCATATCGCTTACTCAGCTTGCATTGTTAAGTTCTTCAAAGGAAAACGTTACTCAAAATGGCTGCGTCTGAATCGAGCGTTTACAGGAGAATACCAAAGTACCAATTTCCAACATAAAGCTACCACGTAGCTATAATCCATTCCTTTTGCTTAACGCTTTGTTAATTTTATCTTTTGTCTATAAAACACGATTTTCCAATGAGAAAAGCCTTTGTCACTTCTCAGTAAATATCAAGCTGCCTAATTCTAAAAGGCGAAAAATGTTCGTCCCCTTTATAAAATAAGGGAACTGAGGATGAAGTGACAACAAGAATTCTGATGAGATGGAAACGGGATGGACGATTGCTGGTGCAGGGAGATGGAGTGAGATAGAAGAGGCGGGTTAAACAACTCCAATCTAAAAGTATTTCGTTTATCAATAAAGACAGACGTAGAAGAATATTCGACGAGATTGTTTTATTCGTATCTTGTACCTTGTCTCACTCGAATTGTATTTCTTAACTTTGATATTCTAGGCAAATTGTGGAGCGACGATATTATGAAATTCAGCAATTTGTAGGAACAGCTGTAAGGGTCCAGTTTATTTGCAGAATAATCAGAATTACCTTAATGGAATTATTTTACAAAATATCGAATTTACATATTTTTAAATGAATATAATCTACGTAACAGAAGAGGAAAGACAAGTAATTGTTGCTAGGCCAGACATAAATACAGTGGGTATTAAATTAGCCGCCGAGCAATTTGCTCTGTCGGATAGTGAGGTAAGGCAGTAAAATTACAGAGATATACCAAGTTAGTCTTACGGATTGGCAACGCAAGGGTCAACTTGAAGATCTTAGTTTTGTTCAAAAAAATAGGCAACGATTACCACATAACAAGTATGCTGCTAGTTTCTTTAAATTAAAATTAACAAACTCACATCTCCCAACAGTCACTTTACTATTCCTGCCAAAATATTACACAGTAATAAAATTAGAAGTAAGAAATCCCACAAAGAAGGTATAAGATGTTCTCGGAAGGACCTTTTTGGCTTAGCTATTTTTGTTCAGAAATTCAAATAATATATTGTCTCCGATCACTATATGTGTATTTTATTACGTAGTATATATCTTTAATAGATCTGAATGAATAAAGATATTTTGAGACACAAACAAAAATCTAAACAAGAAGTACTGAATCAATCGCAAAAATATAAAGGAATCAATTATCGAAACCATACCATTGGGTAATAATAATATATGTACCATTACTAGGACATCACTGGATACTATAAATTAAATAAACACATGGCAAACTTAGACCTGTGTTTAACAAAGACTTTCAGACTTTGCAAAATGAAGAAGAAAGCTACTACACATCATATGATCATATCCCACTCATAGATAAATGAAATATATCCTTCGGAAAGCACACTCTACCCTGAGGATATAAAAACCATCTATTAATGATATTCTTCAATTTTTATAACGGGTTTAGGTAATGAACTCTAAAACAGGGTGAGCACCATAGATCTCCGTAACTTGTAATGCTATAGATCTAGACACATACCAATTGCCTAACCCTTGATCTTAGAAATAAATAAAAATAGCGTTCGTGTAAACTAGATGGCGCTATACAAAAATGTCTGTAGAATGTTCTTAATCCCTATTATATTGTAATTTAAATTAAAGCCCTCAATAGCAGCTTTTTGACCTCACCTAATTGTTCAATAATAATAATAATAATGGTCTTTAGTACAATTGAAAAAAATCTATTACATATAGTAGGTACCTTTACATTCCCGTCTGATTTTATAAAACAACGAGTAGCAGAGTTTCCATTTACTAAGGAGTATGCTTCATTAAATTCAATCTATCTAATACAGAATAAGTAAATACTTTCAAACTGATCCGTTTTACTATTTTCTTTAGAATAATGTTTGTATTGAGACTATGTCTTGAACTATTTCATTTTAAAAGTTGCAGAAACTTCTAGAATTTTTTTATACTTAAAATGATTTCAGTTTTTTTTTTATCGTAGTCTGTAGAGAAAATCGACTAAATTGTACTACACAATGTTCTCAGCTGTAAATATTTGGATGATTTATTTTAAATTCATTTTAAAACTTATAATTTTGTTTTCAAACATATACAGTATCTAACCGCTATTTTATTTTACAGATTAAAAAACGAAAATGTTGCGATTTTTGTTAGTTCTTCTTAAACGAACTGAACTGTAATTACAAAAAAACAATTGATGTTCTTAAGAGACTAATCTAATCACTACGACTGATTTACTCCCATTCAGTTACTCAACCAGTTTGGTTGTGTATTTATTAGCTTTAACTCCAATGAATTAGTGCTGATCGGTAGTTTATATTCATGTTTCAACTTAATAATGTATAGTTACATCTAAATTATTTAAAACAGGAACATTTTTTTTTTCGGATTACTCTAATGCTGTTGGCCGCAGCTGGCCTTTACAGCTTCACCGGACGATGGGCGGCGAGTGCAGATGACACTCCAAACCCGCAGAAAGAGTTACAAAGCGGCTGTAGGCCAACTCCCGCCTGACGGATACGACTTTAGTCTGAGGGCAACACTAGGAGTACGAACCTCGGCTCAGGCCGTTGTAACATCGATTACTGTTGAATTAGATGCGGGATCGATCGGAAGGGACAAGCATCACGCGAGTTCTCGCTCGTTCTTCTTGTGATAAGATAGCTTCCGAATGATAGATTAAAATAATAATAATGACTATTCAAAAGTGCTTAATTGTAAGTTAATTTGAATAAAGAATTTTCTATTCTATTCTACTAAAATATATTAATATTTTTTTTACTATGCTTTATCAGAAGTGATGTATACTATTTACGCTTGTGTACAAATGGTGTGACTTTGATTACAGTCAGCTATCAGTTAAGTGAATCCTGTTGAGTCAAACCCTTGAGAGGTTTCAACTTAATTAATTTCTATACAACAAGCCCTTTCATTATTCTACAGATCGTTTTTCTCTGAAAGCTGTCTGATCTGTCAAATAAGTACTCGATACGTCAACTCTATAATAGTTACGTGATCAATATTTTATAAATTTATAATTTATAATAACATGTCGTGATTGTTATCACAGATGGGTTAGTCAGAGGAATTGGCAATAGTTTTTTATTTATAGATGATAGTGAAATAGTGCTGCCGCCTGCGTTAACAGTTTACACTAGCGGGACACCAGCGGAAGACGATAAATAGAGCATAAGATCAACCTAGATACCCATCGTGGCAAATTCACCAGGAATTTGTCAAGGTGTTTTCCATGAGGAATCGTGTGGAGACATGGTATATTGCTAGTAATGGAATCATTAGTCTACAATACTAACAATATCTTTCCCCCGATTGTCAATAGTCGACAATATGGTAAACGCAACTTGACATGTCCACACTTCACTGGATCCACCATGCCATGCCATGGTATGGGACGAGCCGCCTGCTGCTTTGAATTTTTTTGTTACGTTATCTGTGTTTTTTACCGAAATATTATGCGTAGCATATGCGAACTCTTCTCTATTCTATCTCTATTTGTCTGATATATTTACGATTTGCTTTGTATTTTGTTGTTGACTGTTATTGAATTATGAGAGAGGTCAAATTTCATGGTAGGAGGGCGTAACGTTTTAGTCCTCCAGAATGTCAAAACATGAAGTCATATGCTAACGTCATTTCCGCAGTGCTATTCATGAATAGACGATGGCTGGCATCAGGAGAGCCAGGTTGTAATTCTATTCATATAAAAAAATGTATATCAAATTGTGAGCTACGAGTATTTATATAGAGTTTAGTTTCTCTCTTAATCCGTAATCCGGTTTCTATGGTTAAGTTGCTAACAATAAAAGATCTGTTTATGGAAGTTCTTATTTATAGCTCTGTCTAGATAAATTAACGAGACTAGATGTTCAGAACTGTATAAGGTTTGTTGTGATCAAACACGCGAGATCTTAGATAGTAATCGATGTTTCCAGTCTTATAGCTCAAGATAAAACAAAACGATCTAAAAGGCCGGCTACATGTGGTAGAGCTAATTTGAGGATTGATAACAACGATGTCGTAAGATTTTTGCATTGTTTCTTTTAGTTTAATACATTTTTGAAATAAAAGTTTCACTTTAGTAACAATTACACAATTTCCACGATACAGACATAGCCTTGTGTGGAGTCAAAGTTAAAATGTTACATAAGTTAAGTTTTCTTAAAATAAATATTCTTTAATAAATTTTCTTTTTATTCTTCAATTTTTTTATTGGTTCTGTAATGTACGCAGGTTACAGTACATAAAATTTTCATCACATGTCAATAAATAAATTGTAACAATAGTTGGTGATCGTAATTAAATTAAAAAAAAAAATTGTATCATTTAAATGGTAAACAATATGATGGTAGTGATGAATGGAGACCAAGAAAAATAACTATATACATTTTTTTTTTAATTTACTTATGTCATATAAAAACAATATAATTAATAAAATTATAAAAACATAGATAATAAAAAAGGTATAAAAATAGTTCGCAACATAGACTATCAAAGTAATTTAATGCAACGCCCAATCTTAGCTTCTGCACATGTAAGTTTTCATATACCTATAATTACGTAAACTCTGCAAACAATATCCTTTGCGGAGCTACCAAAGGCTTACTAAAACCATTGTACACCTATAAATATCGTATACAATGCCTCCAGAATGGAGCGAAGAGCTAGTTAACCACTACCGACGATAAATTGTATAAATTGTTTAGTAATTTCGTCGTTGCTGTGGTTAAGTATCGTATTAATTATGTGATTTATCCCATTGTTGTTTACTCGTCTGTGTAATTTGAAGGCTGCTTGCTTCTGTTTTCGCTGTATGTGACGAATATAATATTGATATTCATTTTTGTTTACTTCATATTTTATATCATATTTATATCGTGTATAGTCATTGAATAAATAATATAATATATAGTAGTAAATTTGAAACAGTTCTCGCTAATACCCTACAATGCTTTGTGATTATACCCTAAGGTTAGCTGGGAGAAAAAATCATACGGTAATGCCGTATGACTTTTTCTCTCGCGCGTTGTACAAAAGTTTTTTTTGGTTCAATTCTTTATTGACGAAAAATAAGTTTTGTACAACATAAAAATAAATAAATATGTAATATTTTATAGCGTACGACAATTTAATGGACTTACTGAAGCGGAGGTATTTTATGAGAGGTATTGAGAGTTTTGTAATGAAAAATACGGAGATAATTGAAAATACAACTAATATAATAGCGATTTATAACAGACATACATACAAACTAGCTGTGCCCGCGGTTTCACCCGCGTAAAATTTCAATATAAAAACATACCGTTATTCTGATGCATAAGTCATATTACTGTAAAGTTTCATTAAAATCCATTCAGTACTTTTTATTTGAAAGAGTGACAAACATTCATACTCACAAACATTCGCGTTTATAATATTATATTGAGATTAATTAAAAAAAAAATATATTAAAAATATATAATAATAATAAAAATTAATATAAACGAATTAACTAAAAATAGCTATGTGGTGAATTTACATAAGGTAGAAGTAGGAACAAGAGGTATACCAGCCAAATCTACAAAACCTTCGCCTGTCTATAACTGGGGTAAGTTTTATTAAAAAAAACGAGATGCTGTTGGATGCTAGGTGATAGGTCGCTAAGAAGCTAAAATAAGTCGATATTTGTTTCTGTTGAATTCTGTATAAAATAAAAGTACGTACATACACCACTATTCCCGTAGTTTCATCTATCAATGTAGCATTAGTTCTACCAAAACAATACTATCTGATTCTGGTTGAACGAGTCAGGATTAAATCTCATCTACTCAGGACTTGTAGGGATTACGGCGTTGTGGGGTTAAAAACTAATTCATACCCATTGTAATATGTTCTTCATAGATATAAAGTTTCATCAATTATAAAATGTATATACTTGTATTTTCTATAGAACAATATAAATATGAATAATAATTACCGCATGCGATTTACACAACCAGCCATTTACCATTGAATCCAATGATAAGAGATTGTGTTATAGGTATTAGACAACTTATAGAAATAGTTAGATACAGTAATATATATAGAAAACATCCAGACCGATACAAACAATCATACTCAGAAAAACAAGTGCTTGTCTCATAAGAAGCATGTAACCCACGACCATCGGTAAGCAAGTAAGGTGTGCTAAAACGCTAGACCACCGAGGTCGTAGAAAGTGATCAATATGATTCCACATATATTAATTGAATTCTTCTCGTTTCTATTGAAAACTGTGGTATCATAATCTGTTTAGATTTGGTGAAGACATTTCTTAATAATGAAGCCCATTATTCTGAAATTTACGAATGTTTTAGTATAATGTACAAATTGTTTTTATTTTATTATATTTATAATATTAGTATGCCTTTTAGCATAGGCCTCCTCCAGCGACTGCCATTGATTCCTATCCTGTGCAACTCTTCTCCATTTTGTGCCCAGACATTTCTTAACAAACACTAAAACAATATAAAAGAGCAGATGAATTGAATATGTCCCTATTTTGAGATTCGGATAAAAATAGCTAATATTTAAGAACTTTACAGGATCATTTTATTTATTCGAAGACTCATGACTCTTGAATATTTTTATTAAAATGTGTAATTTTGCTTTTACAAAATATTTTGTAGGGACGTATGTTTTCATGCCAGATATATATAAAGCATTCACAACGCCGATTACAAACTTTACCTCTTTCTGCCGTGTAAGATGAGTTTCATTACAGTCATTTAAGTATATGTATTTCCTTTTTTATTATTATTAAATTGCCTTAAGTTTAAGACTAGATGACACCGTGTAATCATTACATACGGAAATATAATAAAAAGCTTCCGCTGTTAATTACATATCATAAGTACAAATATACAGTTAATAAATATTTTTTATTACAACACCAGACCCACTTTTCTCTTTTATATCAGAGGCTTATTTACAATGAGTTTCGTAAAAAATTTCAATCAAGTCAATTGATTTCAAGTTACTTTACAAAAACCTTGAGGAATACTAATAAAAAAACCGAGACGGTCGTTTTTGTTCGAATCCGTTGAAATGTTTGAAAATTGTTTTCCATTCGAATACTCTTTTGTTTAATAAGGTCCATTTGCCGATCAAAAGTAGGAAGCTCTCAATTTGAACAGTAGAAAGCGTTTAATTGTAGAGGCTATAACGGACAGGGTGAAACGATCGGAAATCCAATGGTAGACACAAAAATGAAGCACTTTATCCAAAGAGCGTTGAATGTCATAGTGGAATTACAAATTATGATTCTTTCATATAAACCTAATAAAATGTAACAAATCAATTTTGTATACATATAAATTATATGAAGGATGTACAATTATTTGTTGTAATAATGACTTAACGAAAATAAAACTAAACAGTTTTATTTTCGTTAAGTCTTTTATGTTTTAACAAAAAATAAGGCACATTGGTAATTCTACGAACAATTCCAACAACAGTTTTCTGTCCTTTTGTTACCTACCTACCGACATAAGAGTATAAGAAATTGAAAAGAGGAAAGGTCCGAAAATGGATCCTTGGGGGACGACCATTTAATTAAAAGTTTTTTAAAACTTTACATTACTTATATTAAAAGGTTATATATATATAGATACCATTATCTTTAAGTAATGCTGAAGTGATTTATGATTTACAACCTTTTATATTGGTATTATACTTACATACATTATCAAAAAAATAAATAACTGATCTACGACTATTTTAGACGCTCTTCAAACTGCACTAATGGTTCAAATGTGATAGATAAATTAAGTTCGCTATTAAAAAAAATGTGTATATGCTAGTACACATGGTGTATACGTACCTATATATATGGATATTTACGTATACACTATAATATTGCTAGTCAGTAACAAAATAACCTTAAGATATTTTCTACTATTAACAAACTCACAGTCAACATTACTAAAACACTAAAATAAATCAAAATTACTCTCCATCACATTTTCCCCGTTTTTGCAACAACTGTTTAAATATACACATATACATCGAAAATATAGCTAGTGCGAGGAATGGAACCCGTGATTATGGAAGTAAGACGGTATGCTAAACCGCTAGACCACTATGCTTATTTGAAGGGTAAAAGGTGTAAAATGGCGCATTACAATGTCGTTGGATCGGATTTAGATTCCAGAGAAGAAAAGCAGGTCAATTATGTTCACAGACGAAGCATCGAGCTGTATCTAGTCAACAATGAAATACAATGAAATTACTGATGAGCAAATACAAGAGGATAGGATATTCTTTAATAAAGAATGAAGAAACATTCTGGACCGACCCTAAATAACGGGATAAGGGTAAGATAATAATGAAAATTCCTATGTTTCTAAATCGAACGTATGTACAATGAAATGCCTAAATAAAAATACAACAAGAACGCCTTATGGATGAAATAGAAATGCCAAAGGAATAAATTAACACTTTCGCAGTTTCAACGAATGTTTTTTTATAGCATAAACAAAATAAACAAGATTGCGGTTTACCTGATGACCTACTTATCGTGCTCCCTGATGAATAAATTCCTGATGAATTTGTCACGATGGGTTAATTGACATGAGCTCATCCTGCACTGGTGCCCGTTTGCGTATATCATTAGCGAAGGTGGAGGCATCGTTCTATTATCATCCGTGTAGTAATATATCAAGTAGTTAATTAGTAATATATCAATAAAAGTAAAAATATATCAAGATTCAAATTCATTTCTTTCTGTCAGAGCCGTAAATTATTAGACCATCACGTTCTCAAAGAGAATAGTGCCATTGTTCAAATTCAATAATAAATCCAATATTGTACCAAGTGCTAACAATCAACATAATTAAACAGTCTGTATTCAATAATAACTATATTATTATAGTCCCAATTTAACTATATTAATGTGGCTAATCGCTTAGTGTGAACTTTAGTAATTTTGATAATTTATGTACAGAGGGCATATATTAGTTTGACAATTTGTTATTATTGTTAGGTTATTCTATACTAAATTGACTCTAAACACATTTAAATGCTATTTCTTTTAGTAGAAATAATATAATTTTATAGATAGATAGTTAGATATTTACTTTAACTAAATTTGTATATTAATAACTAACTTAACTTTTGCCCTCGTGAAATTGATTTCGGATTTTTAATTCACTTAATCTATTGCTGAAAATCATATTAAAATCCGTTGAGTAATTTAAAAGATCAAAGCGAATGGACAGCGGAAGTAGCTTTCTATTATACTATGTATAGATTTTTTTATATTATTAATTTAGAGACTTTTGTCCCATGTTATCTTAATCTCTAATATAAACGAAAAACACGTATTTAGTCAACAAAAATAAAAGAATTAGACAATGTAACAGAAAGTACCCTTATAACCTACTCCTAATCAAATCATACACCAATCTCATGTAAAGATTTACATCTTATTTATTATTCTAGGATAATCGCAACATAATCCTTGACATACCGACTTTTTACCTTATATATTTGATTTCTATGTAGTAGGACCTAAACCTGCCGACTCTCGGATTATTTTGCTTTCTTGCCGAACCTAAGAATCAGTCTGAAATATAGTTAATGTGAGGTTTTTGTTCTTTGACTATATTTGATCACCACCTTTAGGTGTAAGGAAACCACTTCTTCTTCTTAAACCTCGCCTATTCCCGTTACGTAGAGTCGTCTTTCCTATTCTTCAGGCGTCACGCATTTCGCTGGTAAGCATCGTCATTTACCAGGCTCTACTCCTTTATGTCCCTATGGACATTAGCCAGCCAGATACCAGTCTTGTCTGCCTCGTCCTCTTTTCATTCTAGCATGGAAAGCCCTTATTCACTACATAGTTTCAGGTTTACGCAAAATATGTGCATACCATCTTAATCTATATTCTTTGAGCTTTTCAGTAAGAGGTATCATATTGAAGCTGCCCATTACATGCTTGTTTCGGACTTTATCCGTAAGTACGACTCCACCAAGGTCTAAAGCACGACGATATCAATAAGGATTGGCAAACATGCTGACGGTCCACTTGGTTCTAAGTGGTAATCATCGCCCATATACGAGCATTAAGCGTTTTAAGTTTGCGGAGCAGAGGAATAAGATTGCATTTTTTGCTGTACCTACTGTACCCATTAAACTCTGTAATTTCGCTGCCTTATGTCACTCTTCAACTAATTACCGAAAAATATGTTGTTAAAACTTCCAAGATGTACTAATACTTCCTACTTATACTTTCGGATCTCGCCATGTCAAGTACATTTTACAATTGCCCCACCATCGCATTTCCTCAACAATACTGTAAAACTATGCTACAATAAATTTTAAATATGAAATTGTTCGACCTACTTCACTTGGATACAATAAAACCTTACTCATTACAGCCATTCATGATGTACAACACGCAAATACATGCCTTAACGCAAACGCAATAAATTTCCACGTGGAATATTTGATTTAGGCTTCATTTGCAACTTCCACCAATATAATTTATCGTTAATTATTACGTCTAATATTAATCTCGCCACACGTATGCCATCTACAAAATGTCAAAAGCAATATGTGAAATACCTGAATATCGTATTCTATTAAATTATGCAAATAACGGCTTCCTGGCATTTTCCCTATGTCATACCAATGATGCCCGCGGCTTCGTTTGCATATACATTTATAGATCGCCATCTATTAATGACAATGAAACGACTACAATAAACTAAGTATTTATATTACGCCATCTGTTATTTTATGTTTAGAATAGACTAGGAAATAAAGAAATAATTAAATTAGGGCCTTTTGATGTACATATAATAATAATTACCTATAAAACTATAATGTTTTGTGGCTCTGTGTGTACAGTACCACGCCCTTCCATGGCTTCAGAATAATTGTAAAAACTTAACCACACAATCTGTATGCATGTGCTGAATTTTTTGTGATATAGCAATAAATAAATAATAAAATGATGATTAGTAAAATAATATACGGTTGTTCACAATTTTTTATGTGAGTCATAATAACAGTAATAATATTTATCTAGAATCTTCATCAAAGTAAATTTTGTAAGAAAATCAGCGTGAACTGTGTGGCAATCAGTTCCTTCCCAAAACAATACAATACAGACAAATACAATTTCTTAAAATTTACGTAAAATATATTAATAAATTTAATTATTTCTTTTAGATTTTGAAACAAACACTGACAGGTCACCTCAAAAAAAAAAAGTCATAACCGTCGCCTATGTACATGAACAGCACAACGTATATCGCGTGATCATGTGACGCCCGTGATCCCACTCATGCGTTACCATTTCTGAGGAATAAGATGTCATGCCTCATATCCTATAATTTCACTATCTTATCTCAACGCTTCATTTTGAAGAAGAACTTTGAACATGTCTTTCAAAGCAAGCTGCTTGGTGGCTGAAATAGGTGAGACTAAGTTTTCCATGCAGACTCCAGTCTACATCATATTATTCCCTGTTTTAGGGTTATTGTTCTTTAGTCCACATATTAGCACTCTATTCTAGTAGCCCCTCTAATCGATTCCCCGTCCAATTTAAACGGGGATCGAAATTACGACAGCCTGAGCCGAGGTCCAAACCTCTAGCGGTGCTCAGACTAAAGTCGTACCCATCAGGTGGGAGTTAATCTTCAGCCGCTCCATAAGTCCTTCCGCGGTTTGGAGTGCCATCTGCACCCGCCTCCTATCCGGTGAAGCTGTAAAGGCCAGCTGCAACAGCATTAGAGTAGTCCGAAAAAAATCATTCTATACTATTATTCCAGCCCTTTTTACTTTAAATCTTCACACACAAACACACAGTTTTCGCTTTGTTACGATTTTATTATATGTATTTAAAGATAAAGCCATAGCTCAGTGGATTTAACATCGCTATGTAAAGTCGTTAATGTTCACAATTTGTCCTACAAACCCTTAACCCGAGATGCTGTAATCATAGGTCTAATTAGTAATAATGATAGCTCTTATAAAGTCGAGAGGAAATGTATGTTTTATGGATATCACGTTTCATGGGATTTACTTGGCAACGTGAGTAGGATCTCCTTACGCCTTGAGTTACGAAACCGTTATTTCAACTTGCACAATGAAAAATATATTATCTTCTATTACTAATTGTTACCTGCAAATTCTTTGCTTTTTTTTAGATAATTTGGTCAAATTTGTGATACAATAATAATAATAATATCTCAGGATAACTCATACAGCGCCATCTAGTCCCAGGCTTGAATTATGGGTACTAGTCTGATATAAATACTTAATTACATATTTTTGGTAAAAACAAACATAACATACATAAAAAATCACAAATTTATACTAACAATCACACTCATGAATACAAATGAGGAATCGAACCCACGATCACCGCTATACCACCGAGGCCGTCACCATCTATCTTCAAATTACATTATATTCTATTTAGCCGTTTAATCATGAAAAGATAATAATAATATGACATCCAGACACACACACTTTCGCATTAAAATTAGTAAAATGTTGAGAACGTCAAGGCCTAGTGATTTCATACTGCGACATATCGTGTAGACAGAAGTTTAAATCTAAAAGTCACAAAAATAATTGTTATTATTAGTTATATATACATATATTTACGATTTACATTTTTTGTAAGTTAAAAAATAAGTAAATTCACTCTATCATTGATATTGTTTAGGAAATTTCTTCGAAGAGTATCTAAAGCGTCTTTACCGCCATACAGAATCCATTCGATATCACAAAAGCGATCTATAAACTCCATCGCGGACAGTAATATCAATTACAGTTCAAACTCGAGTTCGCTATAGCCAGGACAAAATTCAATCTGCCGGTTGAACTTCTTTCATAATATCAATGTCAAAACTTCCACCGTTTTCTTAATAATGAGCCCAATCGGTTATAAAAATAAGGACACTTTTGAAACACCCGGTTTTTATATCGATTCGAAACCTTGAGCTTGTGTAAAGTAGTTGCTAACAATACTCATTTAAAAAATAATTTACCAGTGGATGTACAACATTTTGGTAAGTGTTGAGGTATAATAATACGATATCGTTTGAGACGATGTATATTACAGTGATAGTGAACTGACAATTGTTCATTCAAATATCGATCTTATATACTAAATAATAATAACAAATTCTAAAGGTGACACTGTTTGTGCAGTGCTTAATGAACATATTTAGTTTGCATTACTGAATTAATTGCAAGTACCTAGATAATGATGTTCCGTAGTTAGATATAAAAATAACAGAATATATAATCATAAAAGATAGGTTATTAAAATTTTTTTTTTTTTTTGTAAATACAAATAATCAATTCATGAATAAAAAGATTTGTATTCATGAATATTAATGAATAACAAATAATCAATTCATGAATACAAATATTTGTATTATTTGTATTACTCTGGATGTTTTCTATGTACATTAAGTATGTATTTACAAAATAAATATTTAACTATTTATATCATTTTTTTAGTATTCATAATATGAGCCCGGCTTAGCTTGGGACTAGAGGGCGCGATGTGAATTGCCCTAGGGTTATTAATATTATTATTATCTACAAAATTTTTCACCAAATTCACATGGACAACGCAGCGAAACTAGTAAATAAAAGCAGAAAAGAATATCCTCCTTATAAAGATATGCGTAATTCGATTACTATATTATTGATGAATGCAAATAGGGTATGTTTATCTGTTACAATGTTGACAATATGAGATATTGACATGATAAACATATTTAAGTACCCGCGAACTCGGTAACTCGATACTTGTTCAAATGTCACCGAGATGAATATCTCAGTAATAATGCACGTTAAACTAAAGTACATATGTCTTGATTTAGTATACATTCCATTGGGACTTAAGACCTTATTGAAACTCAAATTGAAATTTAATTCGAGTATTAATATTTAAATAGATAGAGAGGTCATAAAGGTACTAATAAAGGCTATAGTATGCACGTTAAACCCAGTACATACAACTTGATTTCAAACACATTCCATTCCAACTTATGACCTTTTTAAATCAATGATTAAAAATTCATTCAGGAATGAATATTTAAATAGATTTCATACTTACTTGTAAACGGTACATTTAGAATCTACTGTTTATTTGTCACAATTTTCTCAATTGATAACCGTCACGGGTTCGATTCCTCATATGGTACAAATATTTGTATTCATGATTGTTTGTATTAGTGTATTCAATGTATATTATTTATGTATTTATAAAATAAAATCTTTTTAAGTGACAGTTGTTTATATATATATACTCATCTTATCATAAAGTTTTACTGAAATACAAATATCAATACACGAAAAAAAAACTCCCCCGCAGTGTCTGTTCGTACATTCACGATGACCTCAAAACTACTCAACGGATTTTCAAACGGTTTTACAGCTAACAATTGCTGTGGGTTTTCAGACATCAACTGAGTTACTTCTGGGGAATGTTTTGTATGTAACTTGTAAAGGTTTTGTGCTAATTAATTGAAATACACATGCGAAGCCGACGTCGATTGTTAGTGAAGAATTATTCCTGTGATACTAATTAGTCGGTTTATAAACTTTATTTGAACTATTATTATTTTGTAAATTATTAAGAAAATTTGTAATTCGCATACCTCCTGATGAAGCAAATATATCTTTAAAGGCCTCGGTGATCTAGCGGCTAAGCACTGGATGGTATTGTAAACCTTAGACCAACTGAATACGACTTGATTTCAAACACATTCCATTGCGACTTGGGACCTTTTTAAAACGCTAATTAAAAATTAATTCAGGAATGAATATTTAAATAGATTTCATACTAGTAAAGGGTACATTTCAAATCTTTTGTACATTTCAAATCATCGGTTTTCTCAATAGATGTCGAGGGTTCGTTTCCCTGTACGGTACAAACATTTGTATTCGTGAGTATGATTGTTTAAATCGGTCTGGGTATTTTCTAGTATTTACGAAAAAATATATCTATGTATTTGTATCAGTTATCTAGTACCCATAACACAATCTTTAGCTAGCTTAACCTGGGTCTAGATGGCGCTTTGTGAATTATACTGAGATTATTATTATTATGCTGCAGTGAACCTAATTGCGACCTCTACATGAATGTATGTCTATGGATCGGATTGCTTATGTTATTATGGAAACTGGGACCTTCAGATTGTAACTTGAAGCAGCTACTATATTTATTACGGTTTAACCCATGTTCGCAGATCCTCAAATCGCACTTACGTCTAACTCTTTAATATAAATTATTCTTTGCGCGTTCTCCTAAGAATTTGCGGATTTATGAAGCTACGTGCTTAGTCTTAGGTTGTGACGCAAGTTTTGAGCGATAGCGGGGCAGAAATAGGTGACAGAGACCTCATCGGTTGACATTTATGAGAATTAAGATGTTATGACCCCATATCCAAAAATTTCACTAAAATCTCACCTCTCAGTGACAAACACAGCTCATAAAGTAAACGGATAAGAGTATAAAGAAGAAGAATAGTCATTACATAGAAGAGGTAACGCATCGCACTGTTATATAATATAATAACAAATAGAAAAGTTATATAAAATGCATTATCATTCCAAATTCAAAATTAATATAAGAAAAGAAATAATATAGATTGTATAATTTTTAAATAAATTAATAATAGAAATTTTAAATTTTGAATTCGAAAACAGAACACCGCTCAGTTCGAAAAGTCAATTTTTTTTTCAAATACTTAAGAAACCACAGAAGATATTGTAGAACTTTTTACTGAAACTGAACGTGTTTCAATAAATTGACAGTTTGATGTATACGTGACCGTGTATATATGATAGTGTAATAACTCCCCATCAGCAGTACTCGAAGAGCGATGAGGCGTATTAATTTCAAGACTCGGCGCTGTCAGCAAATACGTCCATTTATTTTCCATTAATTCCATCATGTCAGCGGTACTGATGACATTAACGTTACCCGACTATCGATCACTTTAGTAATTAATGAATGGTTTTTTTAATGGCAAATAAGCTGACGGCTTACCTGATGTGGTGTGGTGTTGACCGTCACGTTGGGGGGGAGGGGATTGTTCGTATTGTGAACTTTTTTAATATGGATGATAATAGAATGGTGCACCCGTCGGCGGTAACGGTTTACACTGGCGGGGCACCAGTGGAGGATGATAAGATGAGCATGAAGTCAGGTCAGTTAGCCCATAGTGACAAATTCACGAAGAATTTATGACGTTGGTTTCCAGGGGGAACCGCGTGGAGGTAAACCTGACATGGTACATTGCTAGCAATAAGTGCATCAATCCACATTACTAACAATCCCCTTTCCTCTCCCCCCCCCCGTAACCTCCGCGGTTACACCTAGAAAAGAAACCATCGTGATAAATGTATCACAAAACAGGAATGCCTGGTGAATTTGTTACGATGGCCTAACTGACTTGATCTCATGTTCATCTTATTATCCTCCATAGGTGCCCCACCAGCGTAAACCGTAGGAGCACTATTCCATTATCATCCATAAAAAAATCCGTAACGTCACCATGACCACAGTTGCCATTTCGGAACACTAAGATGACATGCATCTCTTATTTTGTAATTTGTTTGTGATAATTTCTAAATTTGTTATCCAAAATTTGTAAACCCGAATCATAGTTCAAGCTCAATAAACCAAGCACTGGCGGCTGGGGGGAAGGGTATTGTTAGTAATGTGAACTCATGACCCGATTACCAGCAATGTACCATGTCAGGTTGACCTCCACGCGGTTACACCTGAAAACCATCGTGATAAATTCACCAGTAATTTATAACGATAGTTTCCAGGTGTAAGGCTAACTGACCTGACCTCATATTCATCTTATCATCCTACACTGGTGCCCCGCCAGCGTAAACAGTTAGCGCAGGCAGGAGCACTATTCCATTATCATCCATAAAAAAAACCGTCACGTTACCATGATCACAATACTACTCATGAGTTGCCATTCCGGGAGACTAAGATGTCAGGCCTCTTATCCTGTAATTCATAGTTCAAGCTCAACACAGCAAACAGTGGCAGCTGAAATAGATGAGACTGAGGTACCCACGCAAACCACTTTTTACATTCTACCTCGGTGAAACGAAATGCGGCAAACATCTCGTGTGTTATTCGTTTGTTTTTCGATTAAAGTACTCGATAACGTTACAAGAAGTCGCACGATAATAGTGTTGACGGAAGTAAATAATATACAACTAATCCAGTCGCTAATTCGATAAACTCATTCGATAATGCTATATTGTTGAAATAAAATCGTTCAACTTTTACGTTGATATGTCAGGCGAGTTCATGCCTCAGGTAGTGTGCACGACTCTCCTTGTTATATTTTTCTTGTTCTATTATTTAAAATAGCATATTTCTGTTGTTATTGTATTGTCATTTATTGAATATACATCCTGAAATCTTTGTATTCATGAGAATATTCATTTGTATTGATCTAGCATGTACGGAATATACTCTATTACATACAAAAAATGTATTTCAGTATGTCCATCAGTTGTATAGTAGTCATAACAATCTGTGTTATATTTAGCACTAGATGGCATTGTATCAAGTGTCTAAAATTATTTATCTGAAATAATTCTAGGTACCTCAAAAGTAATATAATCTGCGTGGGTTTTTTCTTCTGTTACATATTTAAGCTGCCAAACAGCTAGCACTATAAGATGCCGTTAAAAGCTAAAATAAGGCAATAATTTTATAATATTAATATCCCTAGACAATTCACATAATATGAAAGCATATTACGCCTACCACAAATAAATGGGATAAGGAAGGAATGGAAAGCAGATGATGACGATGATGATGTAGATAATTCATCCCTAGATAATTCATACCCGAACCCGCAACCATCGGACATACAGTATGGTAAATCGCTAGACCACAGAGGCCGTCAACATTATGACATCTTGGTTCTCCGAAAAGGCAACTCTAGTGTGGTACCAGAGTCGTCACATGATGACTGGATGTCTCACACACCCCTATCCTCCCCACACACACATACACTTTGTCTAAATTTCATTAATTCTAATTTCTAAATTTGAATATTGTGAATACTAATACAATAGAATGAAATAAATAAAAAAAACTCAGTTCTCCGGAAAGGCAACGCATATGTGATACCAGGGACGTCTAATGATGATGGAATGTTTGTGGTCAGTACCAGATCATGTTTATGGGGGTTTAAGGGGATTTTCAGTTATATAAGTACTGTGTATTATATTATTTTTCTATTTTCATTTAAGCCATTCGAACTTAATTAAATAATGAAGTACTATCTCTTATTACTTAACCCGACTCCAATATCCAGGATTACTCGACAGTACCCTGGATTGCCCCAAAAATTGAGGAGAATTGCGAGAATGAGGCTCGAACGTGGATTCCGGGCGATATCCTTAGAAGCAGCCATTTTGTGAGTTTTATTTATGCTTCATTCTGAAATGAATTCGCTTATTTATCGCTCGGAGGGCCGGGGTTAAATGTATTTCGAGATTGTTCATTAATTGTTGAACATACCGAGAATATAGTCTGTGGCTCTATGTCGATAAAGCTAGCTATATAACAGCTATGTATATGGAATTTCAACCTTAAATTAATACACATAGAACTTAATATAAGTTGATTTAGTGTGACAAGATCGCGCTTCAATCTGTATGAATTTTAATGTGAAATATATGAGTAATTTCAAAATCATTATTACAATTGTTAGCTTTCAAATGCTAAGTGAAATGGATCGTTCGTTCACTGTGAAAACAATAACGATTCTCAATCATGATGCAGACGGATACAGATTCCAATATACAAGAATATTTATAACACAAACAGGAATTATATTACATGATTACTGTAAATAATGTAGAATATAATAATATAGTATCTTACAACAATTCCCATAATCTCTAGTACCCACGCTATGCTTAGCTTACACTAGATGGCGTTGCATTTAGTCCCAAGCTAAGCTACACTTGTGTTATGTGTACTATACCAGAGATATAGTATAGATACTAGAGATCTATACTAGAGATACCTTTGTGTACATAGAAAATACCCAGAGGAAGATGCGTGTGGGGAATCGAACCCTCGACCACTGGAAGTAAGGCTGTGTGCTAAACGCAGAATAACAGCGCTGTTACAGTAACATATCACAGCATATACAGTGTGTCATCAGTATTGCCAATTAATGATTTGAATAGTTTTATTGGTATTTGTAATCTTTTTTGTAGTCTCATGTTATTAACTGTCAAAAATTTCTTTTCTGTCTTTCCTTTCAAAACCGTTAACCATAGAAGCCGTTAATTGTATGTAAATAAAGATGATGTATAAATATACAATCCCCACTGTTATCCCAGATGGGGTTGTCAGAGAAGTTATTAACTGTCGACGTCATTGCGAACACAACATTTGGTATTCTCACATTTCGCTGACAATATTTGTACCGAACGTGGCAGAGAGCTAGACTACCGTCTCTTAGACTAGTTTGGTTTTTCGGAGTTCCTCTGTCGAGTTGACCATGCCTGTAAGTACCCGTCTACTAGGCGAGGTAGGCAGGTAGAATAGGTGAAAGAGTGCTACCCACGCAGACTTTATATGTAAGCCTATCTGTGGTATTTGAGTGACTAGCCTGCATGGCAATAATTGTTCATGCATGGGATTTTCATTTAATGTTAGACATAGACACATACATAAGTACAGAATGTAAATAAACTATATAAAAAAAAAAGAAATTCAATTGAGATTCTTGCCAGTTGCTCAATTGAATCTTTATTGTATCTGGACGTTAGATAAAAATATATAATACAAAAACTAAGTAGCTATTACTACCTACTAACTACGAATAAATTATTTATACTTTGATTTGATTCCATTATTTACATGTAATTAAAACAATATTACTTTTCTATTCATACTAGTAGTTTACATAAATACAAGGGTTGAAATTCGACTATAATAAAAAATACAAAAAGATTTTTGAACCAGCAATAACAAATAAACAAAATAGTACATGCATGTGTGGTTCAAATACATGGTAATGTGTGTAATGTTTTTTTTACTGCTTCAATGTATTTTTAGGCATGATTTAAAAAAAATATCATTCTGTACTCCTTAACTATATAAACTTTAAACTTATTTCCAAGTCTTCTTTTAAAGTATTGTTTTCACGTATTAATATAATAATTATAAATACACCCAACCTGATTCTTTCTAACCAGGCCAATATAAATTTAATGTCAATGAATTTAAAATGTGTTTACATAAATATGCCACACATTTCACTTACGACCTTTCTATTCCATATGTGACATACACTGAATTAAAAAAAAACTTTTTTACCAACACGATATCGGACGGGAAAGTAAACTTAGACAGGAAGTTGGTTTATAATTCAAGGAAATGTGTCAAGGGGTGAAACTTTCTTTTCCGTATGTCAGTAGACTCTACATAATATATATATATATATATACGAAACATACAATTTTGTAATTTCTTATTTATGAATTGTAAATCGGTTGTAATTTCTTTTCCAAGTTACTTTTTTTACCGAAGTATACTTTGTCCAAAGTCGTCTACGTGGACCTGTTGCGCCCCTTTTCTTAATATAATTGGAAAGACATACAGCTGAAGGCTTCCTGATGGTAACTGGTAACTGTCGCCTATAGAATTCGCCACGATGGGTTAACTAACCTGACCCCATGCTCATTTATCACATTTTACAAAGCAAGCCATTTTTGTATGGATGATAATAGAATGGTGCATCGGACTGCACTAAGAGTTTACGCTAGCGGGGCACCAGTGGAGGATGATAAGATGTCAAGTTAGTTAGCTAAATCACCAGCAAATTCACCAGGAATCATTATGTTTTCTAGGAGGATACCCGTGGAGATCTAACTAACATGGTATATTGACAATACGGATTGTAGTCCAGATAACTAATAACCTCTCCCCAAAAGCAAGCTATTTGGCCATTGAAACGAGAGGCTGAGGTATCTAGATGGCTTTTTACAAAAACTATTTCTACATCAAAAACAATAGAAAAGTTGAGAGTATAAAAGGATGTGATATGGTAAATCTACATGGTACAGAGGCATGGCCTTAGACCTGATCTTTAGGTTTACTTAGGTGCAGCAAATTTAAGTACGTACTCAAAAAAAAATTCCAAATTTAAACCTTATAGGCAGGCTTCAAACATATAACTTTCACTTTCGCGTCACGAATAATAGTAACAAATCGTTACACACCCAAAAAACCTACCAAGAATCGCCCTCCGAACGCGTAACACTATTTTTCACTAGCGACATACCAGCACAGCGGATAGCGAAGTAGTGTAACTCGAAAATATCACATTTTTCATTGTAACATTGATAGCAGTGATGGGAATTCATTTGGTCGTAAATGATTGATGATACGACCATTTATTCTCGATCACACGTGATTTACATGAATAAGGTCAGGCATGTTCAACGTTATGTTTAAGGAGTAGTAAAATGCTAAGTACCTTCCGCGTGTCTGATCAAGGGTGCCATAAATCAATTTACGTCTTTACAAGTTGGCGTTTAAGGATATTTATCTGACTACCAGGCAAACAGGGTGAGTTTTGGGGTCGATATGTTCTGGGTGTTTGGCGCAACACGTAATAGAGGAATTGATGGATTTTAATATATATATATATATATCATTATTAGATTGGTTTTAAATGCGGTTATAATCAAATGTTTTACAAATTAGTTAATCTATTTAATTATGTAATATCAATAACCCTGAAAAATTGACACAGCGCCATGTAATAGTCTAAACAGAGCTAGTGTTGTAGGTACTAGATAACTAATAGAAATATTAAGATACTTACATTTTATTTGTAAATACATACATAATATACATAGAAAACGCCCAAAACTAATACAACGCTTCCGCCTTTTATAAAATACATTTTGTTCGACAGTAGGGTAAAAAATGCTAGAAGCTGTCAAAAAATTGTGAATGTGTAGTTGTTTAGCCCCATTAGGTTCACTTGTTTCATATAGGTTGTGAGAATAAAAATGGATAGCTTAGACAATGGCATCGACTTGAATACTATCTTATAAGATCTTATAAATCTTTTAAGAAAAATTGAAATTTGTAAACTTTCCAACACGTTCCCAACTTTTCCACTAAAGCCCAAATGGCTTCTTTGAAAACCTCAACTTATCTATATCGAATGAATATTAATATTTGTAAAAAATAAATGTTCATTTTTTGACTTATGCACTTTTACATTGTAACAATTAGTTCACCGCTGGGTCATTCCGAACAGAGTAGATCAATGCCGAAGAACCCCGTAAAAAACTTAACCATATTCAAACCGTTTCACGAAATAGAAAAGATTCGTGACCCCCCTTGTGTTCCAGGCGTCCATAGGCTACAGTAACCGTTTACCATCAGGTGGGCTGTAAACTTGATTGCCACCATCGTTATAATAAAAAAAATTGCCTAATGTACAAATTACTATTATCGTAATTAGGAATAGTCCTATTATTTTAACAATCTGCTTCTGTACATATATTTATTTCATGTTTTTCGAAATAATTCTAAAGGTTTGGATAAAATTTTATATTCAGATAAGGTAAAGTATCATACATAAAATTAAACTATTAAAAAAACTGTTCGCTCGTTCATTTACGTGTATTTTATTTGTTATTGACATTTTTTATATAACTGAAATGGCGAATAAGCTGTTAACCCACTTGACGGTAAGTGGTAACTGTCGCCTATATACATGAATAGCACTACGGCCATACGAGGACATACGGTTATACAGGGGAACTAAAATGTACCCTACATCCGAAACACAGCTTACAAAGCAAGCTGTTTAATGGCTACAGTAGGTATACAGAGTTAAAAGTAGACATGTTACTACGAAGTCTACATAGACGTTGTTATCAAAGAAAGTTTATGACACAAACGTCCAACACACATACGTACATAATGGATAGACTTTACAAATCATTTCCCACAGCGACATCAACTCTGAACAATCGATTTGAAAGTTCCATTCGTTCTAGAAGTTGAAACAAAGCCGTGTCTCTCAGGTCATTTGGCAGTGCTATTTGCGAGGTAAATCTAGAAGAATTTCTTTAAACAAACTCCGAGCTACAAGTCGTACGGTGAGAAAGTTTTTATTATGGCTACTTTAATTTTCGTAGTTCGCTGTTAAGTTTTCTGTTATTTGGCGGTTTAGTACGTTAAACAAATCGGAACAATAACTACTATAAACCAGTCTATATTTAAATCGACTATTTTATTTTTATTTATTTACTAGTTGAGCCTCGCAACTTCCTCTGCTTTTCAATTCCTCACATTTTGCAATATTTTTCATTGCAGCTACGCTTCTATTGGTTCTAACGTAATGTTATATAGCTTAAAGCCTTCCTCGACAAATGGACTATCCAATACAAAAATAATTTTTCCATTCGAACCAATAGTTCCTTAGATTAGCGCGTTCAAACAAACAAACTCTTCAGCTTTATAATATTAGTATAGATTTAATTCGGATTACATCCATATGGTGTTAGTAAACTAATAAACTATGTTAGTAAATTATAATATACAGAGATATGCTCTCAGTTCATATATGAGTCCACATCTAACTCCACGAAACACTGGGTCCACAGCAGTGCAACCAACCAGTCCAGTGCCTACGGAGAGGATAATCTGACATATTTGATAGTTGTTAGAAGGCTGTTTGCATTAAATATGCTATTATTTGAGTGTACTCAAACATATTTTTTGTGTGGAAACATCTTCAAATACCGTACCTCCGCCGGATGGGTGAAGAGGGTATGTGTGGGATTCTTACCCACTAAAAACCTACGACAGTACCTACAAGCGCCATTATTCATTAGAATGTTGTCAGTTTATAAATATTTACTGTTGGCAAAATTCAAACTCAACAGGTTCCGGTCTAAATCTGCCTAGTACATCACTACGCTCTTATACTACCTACCTACATAGTAAGAGAATATTATTTTTTGATAATAAATATAAAAATAGATAGACAGAATATAATATATTTTCATAATACAATCATAGTAGATAGGTTGTACCTATCTAATTAATGAGTAAACTAAACATATGTGTATAAATACAAAGAGCCTTGAAAAAATTGCTTTCAGAAATAAGGGCTTATTGCTGAAAGCAATTTTTTCAAGGCTCGTTTTAAGAAAAAAAATAAGGATCGGCAACGCGCACGTGACATCCCTGATATTTCAAGCATCCATAGGCTACGGTAGCCGATTACTATCACATGGGCCGTCTGCTTATTTGCCACCTACGTAGTATAAAAAAAATAAAAAATATAATTATTAAACAACCTTTGTGAGAATAATTACGCAAAAATCATCTTCCGTCCACTTACTATGTGAAATGTGAAAATAATTGTAATATTAAGCCTTGAATGAAGATACCAGGCTACCCTGTGCAGTATGAGATAATTTTTAAATATTAAAATTCATCCCACTTGACCCCGAATGAAGGATGAATAAATTAAATGTGTAAAAGGAAAATAATTCCACATTCATTTTTAATGTCAAATCTCGCTTTTGCTAAAGTAGTGTTTGTACCATGTTTGTGTTTCTTTTGTTTTAGACTCTTAACTCGGATTACTAAATATACCCACAGATTATAATACAAGTAGCGTCTGTTCCAACCATGACTTTGGCAATATCAACGGAACTCCGATGGAACCATTGTATAAAAAAAAAGTTTTTTTACTGTCAAGAATAAGGAAGCGGGAAACCTGAAAGTTGCAACTGTCGCCTGTATAAGAGAGCCACGGTATACGTCATCATGTTATCATTCGTGAGATCTAAGATTTTTTTTATTCGATGATGATGAAATAGTGCACCCGTCTGCGCTAACGGTTTACAGTGGTGACCCAGTGGAGAACATGAAGTCAGATCAGCACCCGTCTATGCTAACGGTATAACCTGACAAGTCACCAGTAGAGGATAAAAAGTTAAACGTGAGGTCAGGTCTGTAGGCCCATCGTGATAAATTCACTAGGACTTTATCAGGATGATTTCTAGGGGGAATCGCATGGCACATTACTAGCGATGGGCTCTACAGTCCACATAAATAATCACCTCCTCCCTCCAAACTAAAATATTATGCCTCATCATTTTTAGGCTATATCTCGACCCGAAACACTGTTTATAATCCACGCCGTTTGGCGAGTGAGACTGAAGTACCCTAACCACAAGACTTTTAGAAAATGTACCATAAATCATATAAAAGTAAGATCTTTTTTTTTATTTACTTTGACATACCTCATTGTCCAGTCAATATACACCTTAGAACGACGATGAGCTCGTTGCGGCTGACAGAAATGGGTGAGATGGAAGTACCCAAGCAGACGACTTTATATGTTTAGTCTACAGCAGAAAAATCGACTAAAATATAAAATGTAATGACTAAAACTAGTTTTTGTTGTAAATTTCCAAATTTAACCCTATTGAAGAGGGCAACAAAAGATAATGTAAACATAACACTTCCTTCATACGTAACAGTTTCAATCAGTAGTCAATTAAACATGAATTCAGCCTTAATTTTCCGTGGCGGGCCCCTCCCACGTTATGTACAATGAAAACAATATCCTTTCATCTACCGTAATCGAGTCATGTCGGAGTCCTCCCATATTTACTATGGGCTGAACAAACATCCCAAAAGGGGCATTTTCCAACGGTTTGAAAGGGTTGGAAAGGGTTAGGCGAATCTTTATGTAGAGCTTTTCGGCTTACCCCGGATTTCTGAACGAAGGTCTCCTCAATCGCTTTATTAACTCACCTTTGAGAACGTGTGATGCCTGATATTGAAAATAAAACGTTTCCAACTCAAATGATGAAAGCGAAAAACGGGGTAATCCGTTTTATAAGTGAAATAGGTGGTATAAGGTTTTGTTGGAACTGAGCTGATATAAGATGTCCTTATACATTTGTATATCTATATATTGAAAAAGCTGAGCCCTACGGCTACACTTGCCATTCAAATTAAAAGAAATGCGGGTTGGTCTCGTATCCTTACTGCATAATATCGTAACACTCTATTTCTTACTCTATTCATTCTGACTTGTTACTGTTTTCTCAGCTGTTGTTTAAATTAATGTTTGTTCATATGTTGATTAAAGAAATTGTTATTTATCACATATCCTTATTAACTGCATCACGCCATCACCCTACTTCTTCTTCTTATTACCATCACCTTACTTTCTTCTACTCTTTTCAATCTGACTTTTTATTTTTTGCTCATCTCCAAAAGATAGATTCATAGTCTCCCTCAAAGAGCTATCAAATGCAAAAAAAGTGTTTTTATCCGACTTTTAGTTACTGCGTTTAGAGCGTTCATACAGAACTTGTAATCTATAATATATATTAGTATACAGACTATGGAGACATGTTTATAAGAGACGAACTTCTTAGCATTCCATGGATTCACCGCGCGGGAGTCGAGCCTATCGTGTGGCAGAGAGGGAAACTCCGAGCAGTTCCCGGAGCTTATGATCCGGGTGTAGCTTAGGGGGCCTCTTTGACGACGTACGTCAACACTGACCTTACTCACTGCGCAGCCAAATCTTGCAGGAGCCTTCTAGTGCTAGTAGTACACGTTGTAATATGTAACTTACTGCAGTTCTAGACAGGCCAATATCTTTCAGATTATAGAGATTTCGCTAGTATAACTCTCGATACCACTTCAACTGCATATAAATATTTCGTTAATTTGTTTATTAGTTTGTAATATTGATTTCTCTTTACCGATAACTAGCCGTAACCGCAACTTTGTTCGCGTGGAATAGATGACGAATGACGAATTTTTTTATCTTCTTTGGGGTAATTTTTTTACAAAATTGTAATGTCAGATTTATTTATATTTAATGAACAGCCTAAAAATAAGTTTCAAGCTTCTAGCTTCAAAAATGACGTTGTTACCATACAATCTTTCATCTCCTCTTTCAACCCCTTTTTGTCATTAAAAAGTAGCCTATGTCCTTTTTGCGGGTCTATACCACCTGTGCTGTAAATTTCATTTAAATCCGTTTAGTAGTTTTGTAAGAGCGACAGATAAACAGGCAGCTAGACTTTAGCATTCATAATATCAGTAAGGATAAATAAACTACTAAATAAAACCGGAATCGCAGGCAATAGTTAGTATAAAACATACAACCCTCTCACCTGTTCCTGATTCCGTTTCCTCATGCTACATTAGAAAACGTGCAAATATCAAGCGGCCATATCGACCCTTGTCGAACAAAGATGTTTAGGGCTGAACATAAAATGATTTCATTGTTAAAATATAACGTCTAACCGAAGTGCCCAATATTTGCTTAGTCAATAGAAATAAAAATAACATTTATTTTTATTTTTTTATTGTAATAAAGATTATTTTTAATTTTAAGTATCTTTTTATCAACCACTCATTCGAAATGCAGTTTCTATACTATAAGAATGTGTAAGGTATACGCCTGTTGTTCTTTTAAACAAATGTTGTACAAAACTTTACATTTACAAACCAAACATTTTTAAGTCAAAATATCTGTAAATGCATACGAAATAAGACAATTTCATTAGAATCAAAATATAATTAGTTGAGTACTTAAACATACAAATAATCGTACTAATATTATAAATATGAATCTGTTTGTCTCTTTGTTCCCTTTTCACTCGTAACAGATCTTAATATTTGACGTGAAAATAAATTGAATAATGAGGCTTTTACCTAAATTCATGCAGGCAAACAGCTAGTAGATAATAAAAAACTCATCTAAAAAAAAACATGAAATGGAAATTATTGTATTTAATTGCTGAAATAATTATCTGTACAATGTAGCTTGTGTTTAATTTTACGCATAATATGAATAGCATTGATAAAATGTAAACAATATTATAAAATTGACGAGAACAAATGAAATAATAAAAAAAAATCGATTAAGTAACCGTTACTTAGGCAGTTAAGTAAGGATTAACTGGGAGTTTTGTAACAATCACACCTAATATTATAAAAGGGAAAGTAAGTGTGTTTATTACTTAATAATCATCAAGAAATTTAACATATATTTCATGAAGAATTTTTTATTCTAGTCACTCATAGTCACGTAGACGTAGTCGCCGACAAAACTTAGTGTTACACAAAGTCGTCGTCAATATTTGTTAACATCAACGATCCAAACATAAATTTGTGAAAATTCAAAGCTATTGGTTGCAATTCGATCTTGAGATCGTGCAAAATAGACGAACGTATCGATTGAACTGTCACCGCGTATAACATATGAACAGATGCGATGTATCTGGGATACAGTAACGCGACACTACCTTTACGCAATACAAATTATGCCGACACCACAGTTTAGAGATGTTACACAACTTATATACCGAGTATTATATAACTAGTTCGGTATCTGTAACGAAGCACCGTTTTTAAAGTAACTGGAATAATAAACGGTTTTTAAGTTAATGACTCATCAAATTGGTAAATTGTCACCATACATGAACAGTACCATAGAGATTACGTTAGCATCTGTTGCTCGTAGTATCCCTGAATCATTATCAGTCCTGAAGAGTAAGACATCACGCCTCCGTAACCTGTATTATAGTGAAATAACAGGTTTTGTTTTTCTTTAGTGTATATCGTTTTAAGACACGACTCACGTTTTAGATTAAGACTTCTACAAAAACATATCTTACTAAGTAAGCTGCTTGGCTGCTGAAAAGGTGAGACAGAGGTACCCACGCAAATAACCTTGTACAAAGTCTAACCAGATAACCGTACCGTATCGTTACTTACGCTTGTAGTTACTAGATACTTAGATACTGCAGTAACTTAGTGACAATAGTTATCTCTGTTTTCTAGTTCTGCCATACGCTATACTATTTTTGACGTGACTCTACTTAAAAATGAAATTATTAAACACTATTCACGGCTTAAAATAAAACAAAAACTGGAACAGGTCAAGAGGCTTTATTTTAGTTCCATTCAAAACAAGAAACGTTGTAACTAGTACCAATTGTAACTGTTACTTTTACATCTCTACCACAGATACAAACAGTATCTATTATATATTCTGTGCTATAGAATACGCACTAACATATACGATATCTCCACTCTCAGGGGATTCACGAAGAATCATAGCGGGGGAAATATTGGTTCACCTTCACGACTGTAATCTAAGATGGAGTAGTCAGTGGTATTGTCAACTGTCTTTATTTATTTATTGACATCAAAACTAAGCGGGCCTTACAGCTTCCCAATATGCTGACTTAGGAAAAATATACAAAAATATCATATATTAATAATTGTATACTAAAACAAAAATGTGTATATTAAAACAATAACAACGTAAAATTTTAAGAATTATTCAGGTAATCCATAGCCATTCTGCTAAAATTCAACAAGTCAGGTGTATGTCCAGCTCAGGAAATCGATTAAGCACTCCATTGAGTGTTTATATAATATATGTAACATTCTAATTCTGATAGTGGGTTCGATTCCCGCACAGTAAGAACATTTTTAATCACGTATATATTTACATATTGGTCTAAGTTACTATGTATATTTACAAAAGTATGTATTTATGTTTTTCTATCAGTTGTGTGAGATGCTCTGAGTTATTATTATTATTTAATACGATATAAGTATCTTGTTACGGTATAATTAATATGGACTATTAACAAAACTCAAAATACGGAAACGTCAAGACCAAAAACGTCCTCAGGCGAGATTGTTTACTCAGAAAAATAAACGATTATTTATCAGTAATTCCCGAATGAATTTAAACTCACTCGTAAGGCGTTAAAGTGCAAAATACATATCTCCAAAATTAAATTTCATGAGAACATAATTTGTAAAACACGTTTTTTGTCGCGTCGACCGTTTCCTTCGCTTAATTAATGTAATTGTCACTGAAAAAGATGATTTTGATAGTTGAACTGAACATCTAACATCGGTGTGATATGAGGAAATTTCTAGATTAATATAATTAATAATCTGATATTTTAATATGGCAATACCTCCGATTTCGAGCACGTCGAATCTAGAATAGCGCGTATTATTTTAGCGTTTTTAGTCCAATAAGAATCAATAATATCTATATGTTAATAAAGTTGTCAAGTTTTTGTTCTTTGTTTTATATCGCATTAGCATTTTTATTTACTGTTTTTATAAAAAATAAGTATAACCACTATATACGTGGTACACCGCTAGGTCTCGGTGGTTAAGCAACATAGACTTACCTCCAATAACTACGGTTTCGATTCTCGCACGATACAAATATTTATATCTACGACTTGTTATATCTCTAAGTTAATGGTTGTTTATATTTTAAATGCATAATACAAAATACTTACATCCATTTTGTATTTTATTTGAAAAAGTTTTAGCGCCTATTTTGTATTGCAAAGGTAAAATACGAAATAGTTTTTCATTTTGTATATAAAATACTAAATGATTAATCCGTATTTTCAAAATAATTAATTAATAATAATAATAATATCAGGACAATTCACACAGCGCCATCTAGACCCAAGTTAAGCTAGCTAAAGCTTGTGTTATGGGTACTAGATAACTGATACAAATACATAGATACGTTTTTTTTTCGTAAATAGATACATATTATACATAGAAAATACCCAGACCGACACAAACAATCATATCATACTCATGAATACAAATGTTTGTGCCGTGCGAGGAATCGAACCCGCGACCATCAGAAGTAAAGCGGTCTGCTACACCGCTAGACCACCGAGGCCGTAATTAATTCTTTATATTTGAAATCCAAAATATTTTAGTTATTTTAGTATTTGCATTTTCTATTTAAATTCATTTTTAACCTGTTTTGCAAATATTCGTTAATACGTTAATACGAGTGTTTATTACATACCAACTCTATGCATATACTTACAAAATAAAATATAAGAATTTGTATTGTTTTGTTATCTCTTTTGCATATATATTTACAAAACAAATATATTTAAGAATTTGTATCAGTTATGATAGTATGCTGAAATACATTTTTTTATAAATACATACATAATATAAACAGAATACACCTAAGTGTATTCTGTTTATATTACATACCCATGAATACTGCAACTGATAGACATGTCAGAATCAAACCCGCGACCATCTGAAATAATACGGCGCTAAACCGCTGAACCATCGAGGTATTCTTTAGTATTAATTAGGCAAATCCAAATATAGCAGCAATTAAATGTGTTTTATAACCAGATAATCTGACCACAAACTGTGATAATCAATTTACTTGGCTCTCTGTCGGATATTTACGAAATATTTTTTACCTAATCGGTTAGTGATTTAATGTATTCCGGTAACGTAAATTAAATATTAATATGAACAATTATATTTTTACAGTCCACATTTGCTGGTAATAAATCGGAATTTATAGTTTTCGTCTGCGCCCGCCGTCTCGAGGGTGTCGTAAAAATAAGGAGATTGCTTACCTGAAACAAAATAACACTTTTATAGTTATGTTGAGATGAATCTATCCATATATTAAGACAGTCACGTCAAATCACGGCCCGCGGGCCGTATGCGGCCCCGAACTTTTTCACTAAGAGACGCAATCGCATATTTATCGCATATATATTTAATAAACGAATATTTTAAATGAAATGTTATAGTAATACAGTATTTTTTTTATGTTGAGATGAATCTGTCGATATATTAAGACAGTCACGTCAAAGATACAGGCCGCGGCCGCATGCGAGCCCGGGCTGTATCACTAAGGCGCCAATCACATATTTATCGCATATATACTTAATAAACGTATATTATATACTACTAGCTGTCCGGGGAAACGTTGTTTTGCCTTAAAATAAAAAAAAATTAGGGTTGGACTACCCTTAACATTTAGGGGGATGAAAAATAGATGTTGGCCGATTCTCAGATCTACTCAATATGCTCAAAATTTCATGAGAATCGGTCAAGACGTTTCGGAGGAGTATGGGAACGAAAACTGTGACACGAGAATTTTATATATAAGATATATAAGTAATGAAATAAATAAAAGTTTATAGTAATTGAGTACATTCTTTATGTTGAGACGAGATCTTTGACATGATCGCCTATGGATAGATTCCATATATTAAGGCAGGCATAGAACCAAAGATACGGCCCGCGGGCCGCATCCGGCCCCCAGACTGTATCAATAAGACCCACAATCGCGTGATGATTTTTAAAAACCATTTATTATATACTTTATAATTAAATAAATAAAATGTTATATTCATTCTGTACAATATTATTTCAATCTGGCTTACTTACATTCTAAATATAATATATGGCCGTCTGTAAAATTGAATTTGCCACCTCTGTGTTAAGGGTTTATTATGAAAAATATTAGGGATTGTCTTGTCTGTTTGTATTTATCTACTTTTGAATATATAAATTTTATGAGGATCAGTTGAGAGGTCTGAAAGATAATGTTACAGCGATATATTAGCGAGTTAGAAGAAAATTTATATCATGTCAATGTTATTTTATTATTCCATAAATACTAGTAGATTTTTTTCATGTAATTTGTATGGCAGGTAAGTTGATGGAACGTGATGGTAAGACGGAGGTGGTAACAGTCAACTATATATATGAACTTACGAAATTACGTTATTATTAACGCCATGATACCACTCATGCTATTTTATCATACATATATACATACATCTGTACGCAAATGGGATAAATAGATACATATTTGGAATTGTCGCATACCAACCGGATTTTGCTACTACCAGGCTGCAAACTTACATTAATATAACAGACTACACAAACACTTCATATCATATTTATTATTATAGTAAATAGTGTCTTATGTGTGCCACATACCTATTCTATTTACATAAGACCTCTCTTCTAGATTGTCAGTAAGAGATTGCTTGTAGCGATAAGGCCGCCTTTTGTAATTACTTTACTATTTACTGTATTTTCTTATTGTTTCTTCTGTGTACACAAGAAAGAGATTTATCATTTATTATTATTATTACTATACAAATGTAACGGTCTACCACCGGATTGTCGTCCTCTACTTTATCAGCCGCAAGTCCGAATCATCAAGCATTGTAATTCCGGAGAAATCCGTGGTGAAATCTAGTGGTCAAGATCATTTGTCGTGGACCCTTCATGCCTTGTCATTCCTAAGGACTTATGGGTTACATAAGTCCTTAGGAATGACAATTGAATGATTTAAATTACGGAGGCATATGATTATCATCATCATCATCATCTCAGCCCGGAAGACGTCCACAGCTGAACAAAGCATATGGTTATATGCCTTCGTAATTTCAATGATTCAATTTGGAAAAGAACTGGACACATTTTTTGTTGTGAAAAAGTTCGACTGTAAATTTTTCACGACTATTTAAAATTGTTCACAATACCTTCCGTGCCTTGCTATTCCTAAGAACTAATGTAACCATACCACCTCCATAATTCCTACCCTTCAAATAGAAACTACATATATTAAAGCTTTTTCGCGGTTATTTATAATTGTCTATATTACACAAAGGAGATATTTACTATGACAATATTGTTTAAGAGCTCACGATATTTGAAACAATGAAAAAAAAGATACATATACATAGAAGTAATTAGTAAATATTTGGAATGTGTATACACATGCATACATGCACATATAAATATAGATATACACAATAATGGTACATAAAGTTACATTACAATACTGTTAATATTAATATTTAGACGCTCTTACAAACGTGACTGATCTCAGCATCATAATATCGGGAACTCTTAAATCATCGTAATTATCTCGTTTATACAATGTGTACAATACTAAACAACTTTGAAAAAATATCAAAACGGTACACAACTTTGAACGAACTGTTAGGCGGCAAAAATATGTGACTTTGTACAGAGTAACTTGAAGAATTGCATAGAACAAGAATAATGGAACACTTACTCTGTTCCATTATTGTTATAACTTGACAGGAGATTGCGTTGCTATTCTTACACAGAAACATCTCTCGAGATTTACATATCTGTAATGTAGATCTTGAGTTATTAATCTCTGAAGTTTGCCAAATTTGTGAAGCATGGATACGGAACAAAATGATATATTACCTACATATTACAATTTCGCTCCGAAGACAGACGTTGTCGTTAGCAAAAATTACAAGGGTTCCACGTAATTTACCGCGGTACCCTAACTAATGACGGTCGTACGGATGAGAGCAAGTCGAAATAATAAAAGGGACATTGTATTAATTATTCTGTCCTCTTTCAAAACATAATTCTGTTGAGGTTTACATTTTTTTTCCCGAAAATAATTATTGTTATTGCTGCGCCCACGTGGGTGTTTTGCCTTTTCAGAATTAATATGTAGCTTATTAACATTAAAAAAAAAACAGAATACCACTACATTATAAAGGATCATCTATTTCGATCGCATCTTGTTTTGGAAGCTACCTTTCCTTTGTAGGTGAGATTAAGAAATGAAATGTATTGTTATAATTGAATACTTCGAATAAATTAATTGCTCTATTCCATATATTTTTTTTTATACTGCTATAGTCGCAAGCTATAGTGGCAAGTTACATTTAAATCTTATAGAACACATATTCATTTCAGAAAGCGGTGACAGAAAAACAATACTTTTACTTTTTTACCTATTGAAAATGAATATTGTCGGCTCTGGATACATTTCTGGATACATGGTCTAACCAAATCTAAATATATATAACTCAAAGGTGACTGACGTAGTGATCTATCAACGCACAGCCCAAACCACAGAAATTTGGCATGTAGGTAGATGTTATGACGTAGGCATCCGCTATGAAATTTTGATTAATTCTACCCCCAAAGGGATGAAATAGGGGATGAAAGTTTATATGAAACTTTGTCAATTTTGATCGTGAGGCATCCGACTAAGAAAGGATTTTGATAAATTCCACCCTTAAAGGGATAAATTAACGCGAGCGAAACCGCGGCCAAAGCTAATACATAATATATATATATAGAAAACACTTAGACTGATACAAACAATCATACTCATGAGTACATGTTAATGTTTGCTTCGTCAGAAGAATCGAACCCGCGAACATCAGATGCGGTGTACTAAACCGCTGGTCTCGCTAGACAGTCTTAACTTATATATACAGTATAAGTGCTTTATTTCTCCGGAAATGGAACGCGTAAGTCATTTTTTTTTAATTATAGGTAAAGTATATAGCCGTCTTGTCCTCGCTTTTTGATATGGGTAATGAGACATTGATATTTGCTAAGAAAATTGTAAATACTGACACTCAAATATCAACTAACGGGAAGCGCTACAGGGGAAACGCAAGAGTGGTAATACGAGTACATTATAACGCGATCTGCGTGATGTTCACGTCTACATATAGGCGATAGTTAGTAGGGCTGTCAGTTTGTTTGTTTGTAACACTTTATTGTACAGTAAATACATTTAAATTAACTAAAGATATGATTTAAAAAAAATTTAGTTGTACAAATGAGGGATTTATTCCAGTCAACCTTTGAATGAATGAAAGGAATTGTGGAGTGGTGGAAATATATATTACATATACATATAATGACAATAACAACAAAGGAAAAAGAAGCAAACGCATTATATCTAACTATAATATATAACAACTAGAATATTAAATAAATATTTAAGTATAATATATAAATATTTAAATATACCTATATATAAATAAAATAATAACTATAATAATAAAATAAAAAAACAAGTATGCGGACGAAAATGGTGTCGAGTTTGTGACTTTGAATTTAAATAATCTCTTATATAAATGAAGAAAAGGAATCTTAATAAAATTTATTGTGATGATATTCTGTAACACGAGGATGGACATAAACTATCTTTTATAACAACCACAGATTAGTTATTTAGTACAGAAGGGGATGAAAGTTTGTGCCTACAAAGTCGCAGGTAAAGGTCACAGTAAACATATACATAATATAGGTAGTATATACATAATCAAATTCCTTTTATTTTGTATTTGCATAAACGAGTATTATTTCCCAATACGTCGAAAAATAAAAAAAAATACATTAATTACAAACCGTATTCGTAATAACATGGTGTTATAATGCGAAACGGCCAACAGCAAAATAAAATCTATATATACATAGCATAAAAGCTATTTTAATACACGTTTAATTTATCCAATTTAAAGTCCAAAATGGGTTTTGACAGACAGCATAATTTCGTGTTCAAAAACATATGTTTAACTATAGTTACCAAATTACATCTATTTAATGTACATTCGTGGAGAGAAATGTTTTATCTTGTATAATTTTCTTAAGTACTTACTAAGCATATATAAGTCAAGACTGTGTAGCGAGACTGGCGGTTTAGTATCTGATGGTCGCGGGTTCGATTCTTCGGACGAAGCAAACATCAAAATGTATTCATGAGAACGATTTTTTGTATTACTCTGAGTGTTTTCTATATATATTATGTAGTAGCTGTGCCCGCGGTTTCACCCGCGTTTTTTGTTTAAATTTATACCTTTTATTAATCTGATGTATAAGCTATATTACTGTAAAGTTTCATCAAAATCTGTGCAGAAGTTTTTATGTGAAAGAGAAAGAAACATCTATACATACACATAAACATTTGCGTTTATAATTAAAATATATATTAATAAGATGTATTCACAAAAACATGTATTTCTATCAGTTATCTAGTCCATTTTAATTATAATTTAAGGAAAACCAACATAAGCCTTATCTTGGGACATGTTTATATTTTATTGCGCACAATACACCAATAAGCCTTATCTTGGGACTAGATGACATTTTGATATTATTATTATTATAGGCGACGATTACCACCGACCAGCTTACCTCGCATACCATTTCATTTACATAAAAATATATATAATAATATAAGTCCCGATATTAACAACAAAATGTATAATTAAAAATTTGTCACATAAAAAAACTTCATTAATTATACATTGATCGCTAATGTTAGGAAATCGCCAACAAACAAAAGCATTTATTCTTTGTTGTTTATTAACAACACACAAAAGGTAAAAAGAATTTAATTACGCGTTTTCAATCTCATTTTAATTATAATTTAAGGAAAACGCGATAAAAATCAAACATGTTTATATTTTATTGCGCACAATACACCAATAAACAGACCTATGTAATTAATTTCCTTTGTTATATATAGTAAATAACTAACGACCTTCCTGGACTCGCATGCAATTCTAGGGAACTCGTAACTTCCGTTTTATAACAGTTTGACCTAGGTAGACTTTGTACAAAGTTGTTAGCAAAGGTAAATCTCTTTTACTTATTAATAAATTACCTTATAAGCTGTGTTTAAGGATATGTTGAAGGATAAGGCAGTGAAATAACAGAATAAGAGGCATGACATACTAGTACTCCGGAATGAGAACGCACGAGTAGTATCAAAAAAATCATATGTTAACATGATGTCCTAAGTCCTATTCATGTACATATAAAAGCGACCACTTACCATCACGTGGAAATTGCCAAAAGTTACCCTCGTAGACTTTATATAAACTTTTAGCTATTTCTGCCGCCAAGCAGATCGCATAAAAATATATATTTGTAGGGTATAATTAAAAATTTTTTTTTTAATACTACTATGGTGGCAATCAAGAATACGGCCCATCTGATGGTAAATGGTTACCGTAGCCTATGAACGCCTGAAACACCAGGGGTATCACTTGCGCGTTGCCGACCCTTAAGAAACCTTAATACAAATAAGGCAGTGATATTACAAGTTAATAATAGCCCTGAACTATACACACAGCGACATCTAGTTCCAAGCTAAGCAAAGCTTATGTTATGGGTACTATAACTGACATTGACTGATATAACTATAACTGATATAAATACTTAAAATTTACATTTTTTTCAATAATATACATATAAAACATCCAGAATAACACAAACATACAAATACAAATATTTGTACCACGCGACGAATCGAACGTGGGACCATTGCAAGTAAGGCGGTGTGCTAATCCACTAGAATACCAAGGTCGTCTTAATAGGCTTGATATCTTAGTCTTCTTTGCCATTTTAGTCAAACTCTAATAAATAAATGAAAAGATTTTGTCCGTTATTGTACATAACAAAAACTGTAGGTGATAATTCCTCGAAGCCTGAACAATGTGTGGAAAGTAGCCGCTAGCATTCGACGGAACCCGAATGAGTGTAATCAAACAAATTAGGGGTCTGCGCTGCCTGTACCGACACGGTAACTGCGAACTTTCAATGACGGAACTGGAATAATTATAATCAACCTGATACAAAAGGGGAGGCACTCGATTTGCCGTATTTTTTTGTTACGCGACGCTTTTACAATATTAAACTTTTTTTTTAATACATTGCTTGCTAACTATATTATTCCCTATTGTTAACAATCATCCTGTAATTTCTGACTGCCATATGTCAACAGGTAACAGCTGCAAAGCAATGCTATGGCACATAATGAGATTTCGCCATCCTAAATGGCTATATTACATAATGATGTTCAAATGCTATCTATATGTTCAAAGACGGAACAGGAATAATTATAATCAACTTGATACAAAAGACGAGGCTCTCAACTCGCCGTATTTTTGTTACGCATCACTTTTACACTATTAAGCTGTTTTTTTTTTCAATAGATTGTTTGCTAACAATATTATTCCCCATTATTAACAATTTTTTTCCCTCTCATCCTGTAATTTCTGACTGCCATATCTCAACCGGTAACAGCTGCAAAGCAATGCTATGTGCACATAATGAGATTTCGCCATCCTAAATGGCTATAGCACATAATAAGCTTTTGCCATCCTAAATGGCTATGGCACATAATGAGTTTTTGCCATCCTAAATGCTATCTATAACTATGTTCAACGACGGAACAGGAATAATTATAATCAACCTGATACAAAAGGGGAGGCACTCAACTCGTCGTATTTTTTGTTACGCGACGCTTTTACTATATTAAACTGTTTTATTTTTCTATAGATTACTCTTTCACTCATGTCACTGTATTTTTTTAATTAATGTCTGATAATGGAATGGTGTACCTGCCTGCGCTAACGGTGTACTCTGGCGGAGCATCAGTGAAGGACTTTAGGATGAGTGTGAAGTTAGGTTAGTTAACTTACCGCGTGGAGGTCGACCTACCGTGATAAATTGTTAGCAAGAATATTATTAACCAATATTTTCCCCCACATCCTGTCATTTCTGACTGCCATATCTCAAAGCAATGCTATGGCACGTGATGAGATTTCGCCATCCTAAATGCTATCTATATGTTCAATAACGGAACAGGAATAATTATAATCAACCTGATACAAAAAGGGAGGCACTCAATTTGCCATATTTTTTGTTACGCAACGTTTTCGACAATATTGAACGGATTTTTTTCAATAGATTACTCTTTTAATGGAAATCTAATAATATCTTTCGTAATTGAAATGGCATGAAACTTATATTTTTTTTCGGACCACTCTTGTCCGCAGCTGGCCTTTACTGCTTCACCGTACGATAGGAGGCGAGTACAGATGGCACTCCAAACCCGTAGAGGGACTTATGGAGCGGCTGGAGGCCAACCCGCCCCGATGGATACGACTTTAGTCTGAGGGCACCGCTAGGGGTTCGAACCTCGGCTCAGGCCGTCGTCGATCGATCGGAGGCGTGAACTGATATATAAAAATTACATATTCACCTCGGACGCCAGAAAATACCTCTAAAGATCCCCGTAAGCGTTGCTGAGGATTAAGGTCTTACGGAAGGCCTTGGTGGTCCAGTTTAGCATATCGCTTTAGTTCCGATGGTCGCGTGATCTATTCTTCGCACAGTGCAAACATTTGCGTCCATGAGTATGATTACCAAGATTATCACGTCAGTTACCAAGATGGTCACTATTCACAATTACTAACAATTCCTTCCCCCCTCATCCTGTAATTTTTGATTGCCATTTCTCAATTGGTAACAGCTACAAAGCAATGAGCATATTGCGTTTTTGCAATTAGAAATGCTATCCACATGCCAAACTTGTATGCTTTTACGCTTTAACGCTGATACAAATTTAATTACAAATTATTATTATAATTTGTAAAGTCGTTAAAGCGTAAGAGCGAACAAACACAGTACCACAATAACAAATAAACTTGCTATTGCATTTATAATATTAGTTGAAATTATTACAAAACCAATAAATCGTCTAAATTAATTCCAGATTAATTTGGGATTAGATAAAGCAATGCGATATGTACAGAATTACCGACTTATTATTATTAGATAATTGTCAACTATTTGTGGATGAAAATGTATGTATTGGGCACATACACATTCCAATCCGTTTTATGTGGAGCTAAATATTGAATTATTTATATATTTGAGCTGTATATGATTTGTAGAGCATCAAGATAAGGCACGAATTCCTTATTCAATAATCACTAATAGTTACCGCCGACTTCGTATGCTTTTCGAGATAAAATATAGACTACTTCTGTTCAAGTAATACTGTCTAACTGACAGCCTTGGTGGAGTAGCGGTTTCGCACGCTGCTACACTGTCGATGGTCGCGGATTCGATTTCTCTCACGGTACACACATTCGTATTCATGAGTATGATTGTATGTATTGGTCTGGGTGTTACGTATGTATTTTAAAAAAAATGTATCGAAGTATTTAAATCTGATGTCTAAAATACCCACAACACAAGCTCTGCTTAGCTTGCGACTAAATGACACCGTGTGAATTTTAAATAGAATATTGACCTTGTAAGGAATATGCTCCTCCATAATCTATCCACCTTAATTTATTGCATTAAAATCTTTGTTTCCTACAGATGAACGATCGAGACGATCAGAGAGATTTATTCTTATAATCATAAAAACATTTAAAGTATTAAAACTATATTTTTTTTAAATAAATAAATCTTATTTTTTTATATCACGCACTCCTAGTAGTATGTGGCTGATAAAATGACGACGGTCATGCCTGCAAACGTTGATAGCATTTTGGCTTGTGGTCTTCGCCTCATAAATAACAAAAAGTAAGTAGGTATCATAGACACAATATCGGAAAATACACTCCTGCCAATTATCTGTACAGGGTTCAGTAATTTATCTTAATTACATATTGACAAGGATGCAATTATCTCCACCCATGTCAGATCACGTCTAGGGATTCGGGTTCTCGGTAGGCATACCTACAAGGACGAACAAACAAATTAAACAGCTTATATATATATAGTACTAAATATAGATTTATACCAGACTGTAAAAAGTTTGTAATCTTTGCGTACCTCAGTTTCTTCCATTATAGGCACCAAGCATCATCATCTGCTTCTTCCTTTGAGAATAGAGAAAGAAATGAGATATTTAATTGGGGTCGGAGTAGTATGTTTTTCTCTTCCATTTCTCCCTATTCGCAAACATCTTCTTATTTACTCCCTTTCTATATATCGTAACATATCATCTTTCACAGAGTCCATCCATCTCTGTCTCGGGCTTACTCTTCTTTTATAACCATTCACATTCATATATAACACTATCCTGAAGATATGATCTTCATTCCTACGCATTACATGCCCATACCACGACAAAGGTTTACTCTTTAACCACTCCTACACCGACGCCACTTACATAATTCCTCTAATGTATTCCTTCTTTATCTTATCCATTCTTGCCACACCACACATCCATCTCGACATTCGCATTTCAGTTGCACGCAGTTGTCTTTCATCCAATTTTCTATTAGAGGTACCAAGCAGCATGGTTCATTTTATTTATTTTGGTAATCAATAGTTTTTACAATATATAATGAATATTATTTAGTATTTCATAATTAGTAAAGTCAATAACAGATACCTCATGAATTTACGGAAATGTGTGAGCAGATTGATATTATCAGTTATATTAAATTTAATCCAATCATTACAAAATACAATAACGATATGTATTTAGTTAAAATAAATAAAGAAAAACAAGTTGATAATTTAAAAATAGTCAATACAGTTAAACAGGTCACAGCCAAAGTTGGAGAACAGGAGAGGGCGAATATAATAAGTAAATTACGTTGCTTTGTAAGCTTTTTTCGGTTGTAAACAAATTAAACAACATATAGGTAGTACCAAACATACATACATTCTTACCAGACTGTATTAAGTCGTCTGCGAAATAAAAAAGGAGAGAAAGAGAGAGAGTAGATATACGAGACTGAGGTACCTTAGTCGTCGTCTGCGAAATAAAAAAGGAGAGAAAGAGAGAGAGTGAAAACACAGGAAACTGAGGTACTCCCTCAGTCTCTCCTATTTTGAAAACTAAGCAGCATGCTTTGTAAGTTATGTAGTTTCGTTGTAGAGTCAGGTTAGACAGTGAAATTACAGGATAAGAGGCATGGCATCTTAGTTCTCTGGAATAGCAACACATGAGTGGTATCACGGGTGTCACGTGATAACGTGAAGTCCATAGTGCTGTTCTTGTATATAAGCGACGGTTACCACTTACTATCAGATATGCCATTGCAATCATGTTGCCATTGCAATTACATAATAAATAAAGTAACTTCTGTCCACAACTTCGTCCGCATGACATGATAGGGATATAAAACCTATGTTCTTTCTTATTCCTAAGCTATATAGATAATTGCCACATTAAAACTGATTTATTAAACTTTTAAGTATTAACTTTTCCTTTCTAGATTTTGTCATTTTATGTATTGTATATACTAATGTTATAAAGAAGAATGGTTTTATTTATTTGTACGTTTGTAACGAATAAATTTAGAAACTAGATAGATTTTAAAAATTCGTTCATCTATTGCCTATAGATGAACGAATTTTTAACGATTTTTTGGTAGGTTCCCTGCGAGTAGAAACAAACTGCATTCTACGCGGACAGCGCCGCGTACTTTTGCTTCCTTGTTTTTATCAACCTGTGTCATACTTTTATTCACTTTCACTTACACATTTATTTATTAGACTAGTGGGCTTCTATCCTTATTTATACCCAAAAGGGCGTGACTTCAAATCTGGGCGAGACAAAAAATATATGGTCATGTTGTTGGTGTTCAACATCGACAATTAACAATACCTCTGACTACTCCATCTGCAGGTATGTCATGTGTTTCTTGAACTTTTAATTTCTATTTTGTCACATTATAAAACCAGTTTCACGCATGTATTGTATATAGCAAACTAATTTCGTAATGTAAATTGTGCTCTAAAAGAAGTCCAACTCGAAACACGGCTTCGCAAGTAAACTTTAGCGGGCAAATATTTAATTCAGGGGCCGCCAAAGTTACTTTTGGGTTTCTTCTCGAGTGGGTGGACCGCAATGTTTTCTTGACAACTTGTAAATAGGGATGCGGAAAAAATAATCGATTGTGAAAAAAATACGATTAAGAACAAATCGATATTATTGATCAATTTACGATTATTAACATTAAAATATCAATTAATTAGAAATCGATTTTTTTTAAATGATCAGACGATTTTATTATTCGTTATTTTTATCCAAATAATGGTGGTCTAAACAAAATAACGAATGTGGTAAAATAATGGATTTTATGTCACGTTTATTATTGAATAATAATTATTAGTCAATAATGTACGTGACACAAATAATAATAAGATCGATTAATGCTGACCATAGGCTTATATAACTGTTTACCACCAGATGAGTCGATACGCTTGATTCCACCAATGGGATATAAAACAATCGATTTTTAAATCGATTATTATACTTTCAAAAACAATTGATTGAAATTCCGTACAACAATATAACATCCCTACTTGCAAAGTAAGAATCTATTAATATTCGACTGTTTGTGCAAAAGTCCACAGTCAAGTCGCCGCTATAATTAGAAGAGAAGAAAGAAGAAGAAAGTAATTTTTATTGGCCAATACTTTAACAGAATTATTAAGGATGGAATGGTGATCCCGCCTGCACTAACGGTACACCCTGCATGGTACTAGTGGAAGATGATACTATGTGAATAATTCAGAACCGTCAGCTCACAGTATGATCGACCCCCCCGTCCAATTCAAACGGGAATCGAAATTACGACTGCCCGAACGACGGTTCGAACCCCCAGCGGTATCCTCAGACTAAAGTCGTATCCGTCAGGCGGGAGTTGGCCTTCAGCCGCTTCATAACTCCTTCCAATGGTTAACGTCATCTGCACTCACCCCCTATCGTCCGGTGAAGCTGTAAAGTTCAGCTGTAGCCAACATAAGAGTAGAATGAAAAAAATAACTCACTATGGAGAAAAATCGGGGATGCAGCCTTAATAAAAGTTATAGTGCATTGATGCCCTTAATATCCTAAATTCATCTCATTCAATTTAATTAAAATGTAAGTATTTATTTATTAACTATTTATCACATTAAATACAAGTATACTCTATAAGAATTACACAACAGGATAAGTAAGACACAAAAGCGGTCTTATCTCTCAAACGACCTCTTCCAGACAACTTTTGGGTTAAGGAAAATAGACACAAAATGGATAGATGGCGAATGAATAGTAAAGGAAATATATGTATACCCCTATGCAGATAAATACAGGGACATATTGCCGGTTGTTACCGACTATGGTCCATTAGAACGTCAAACCTACATTAAAGCTTCGTTAAACGTATTCCTCGCATTTTTTTTCTCGTCCTAACTAATAACAATTATCTTCACCGCCCTCATCATTAGGTTCGCAGGCCTAATAATGCCATGTCGTTTATCTTGGACGTCACTTTATATGCCGGGAACGTAGGCTTCGACGCGTGCTCTAAGTAGTACATAACGAGGTTTTCGGGTGTTTGTGTAAAACGGAAAACGAAACATTACTACGACTTTGTAAATTCAAAATATAGTAGTAATGTCACAACTAAGTAGCCGAACTGGATGGTAGGATGGTAGAGAAAAGATTTTGACGTGCTTAAATGGAGGATAACAATTCTTAGATTAATAAATTATTTGATAATAATAATCTTAGACAATTTACATAGCGTTTCGTCTCAAGCTAAGCAGAACTTGTGTCATGGACCCTAAATGACTGATATAAATACTTAATAGTTTTATAAATACATATATAGAAATGAATTAATACAAACGTATTGTGCGAGGAATCGAACCCGCGATCATTGGAAATATAGCGGTGTTAAACCGCTGGACCACTGAGGCCATCTACGTCATTAGATATGCCTGATGGTTTTCTATTATAGATAAATGGGATTACTGGTAATTGCTTCAATCACCATCGAAACTCATGGTGATCTTGACAATGTTCTTCATAGTGATTATATAACCAAAAACTGACTTATCTGAAATCCTGTTACTGCACTATGTAGGTATAAAAAAATATTTAATAATACTGTGTATAAAATAAAATATTTTGTGAAAACAAATTGAAAAGTAAACACAGAAAGAACCTAGGGTGTACAACAAAAAATATCTACATCGCTCTCGTGTTTCAACAGTTTTCACATAAAACCCTTATTTTATTCAAATAAAAAATGACCTTTCTACGCGTACTAGGCATAATGAATTCATAACAAAAATTTTAATTAAATTCTCCCCTCTATAATGATTACACGTTTTGGGGCATGACGAATTTTCGCCCAAAAAAAAGTTGGTTTGAATCAGCAGTTTTTCGATTGGCAGGCCCAAGTTTCCGCGCCAATTAAAACTTGACAAAGTACCTATATTGACGATGGATTTAAAAAGTTTGACACTGTCGATATATAAGGCTGTAGTTCAATCATGTACGGTGTGAGTGACTACATGTTTTAAGGTTAAGTACCTGGAAGACCGAGCTTCGAGCACCATTCACGGCTCTTTAATTATAGTGGTATAATACAGCGTAAAAGTGTATAAAAATGTTGCTCTCGTGTTTTTCTAAAAAGATATTTATATATATAGACTCTGACAAGTAAAAATTTATAAAAAAAAATAATAAGCAATTAACGAAGTGTTGTCATTAACAGAGAAAGAACAACGTTTCCAAATATTCTACCTACAATCGTAGAAAAATACTGCAACATTAATCTAAAAAACGACGGCAGATTCATCTCATGCAGCGTTGTATTTAAGGGTGTTCGTTAAATTACAAATAAATGGAGTTCTACGTTCACAACGGCAATAATCAACTAAATCCGAACACCCCATACAGTATTTGCTGTAAGTACATTTAAATGTGATTGGATGAAATAATAAATTCATGAAGTAGAACGTTGAGAGAAAGGAATAAAGATAGGCGTGCAAGAGAGAAAAGAATAGATGTGGTAAAGGTAGACTAGTTTAATGTAAATTTTAAACAAATGTACTAGTTGAATTTCTTGCTATTTCTTCTCAACTACGCTAGCTACTCGAACTGGGCGGTAGGAATAGTGATTAAAAAATACATGCACAAGGATGCTATATGAATAAAATATAATGATGAATCTGAATTTGTACAACGGTTAATACATAGAGTTGCAAAGAGAAATAAAAACTAATTATTTTCTCCCAACAAAATCCACATTAAAAAAAATAGGCAATTATAAAAAGTGCTTGTGAACACCTAGCAACTTTAGCTACTTATAGTTTTGAAGAAAAACTTCAGGATGTCTGTCAAAAAAGCAATTTAGTGGTAGTCGATTCAACACGAAAGTCACGAATCATTGACTTTTCCGTCTACGAGTTAGAAAAAAATTAACTGTAAGATGATATAGTGACAAAGATTAAATAGATATTGTGCTGGTTTCTTTAAGAGGGATGGACGATAGACGATTATATAGAGATTTTCGCTCGCTATGTGAAGATATCAGCAGGGCTAGGCCGGCCACTTAAACTACCGTCGCCCCGTCGATACAGGATGAAAATACGAGCTAAGCGAAAAGTACTCTCAATGCACCTGTATGTATATGAGTTTTATATTTATAGGTTGATAAATGTAAACCTCAAAAGACGTCTGTTTGAGGATTTGGCAGTTTATTGTTTCCCAGCACCCGAAATGGCGTATCTGTATATCGTCTCCATTTTTATTTGTATTATCTCCATATTATATACAGATAAGGTTTAAGCTTGGCACTAGTAGGCCTTGGTAGACGTTGGAATGATAATGAAGTATTAGTTAGCCCATCGTGGCGAATTTACCAGGATTTAAACACATTGGCTTGCAAATGGGAACCGCGCGGAGGTAAATCTAACGGGCACTGCTGTCAGTAAGGCACAAGTTCATATTACTAACAATCTTCTGCCGCCGTCTCCAGTATTCAATTCAATTACTGTATTGCATTCTACACATTTATCTCCGAGGTATCGTTAGCCGTCGTTCGCCGGTAACAAAATAAACTGGCTAACATTTTTTGCACAAGTTAACATTTCCCCCGGAGAAATTCCATTACGTATCGTAGACAACCGTCTCGGAACAAGTCTAATCATGCAAACTGCCAACGTTCCCGCCAGATCATTTAGTTAAATGTAAGGTCACAGAGAACAACTTGGGATCTTGTTTCAGTGGATATGTTAAAATATAATATACTTCGAAATACACAGCGATGTGAATATAAAGTTGGTGTAGTTAATGTTATAATTAGTGAAACTTTAACTCCACAATGATACATTAGATGTTATCTATGAAACAGTTTATGTAATAACTAAAACATTTTCAAAAAATAATTTAAATTAAGGGATCTTTGGAAACAACGGTCCAGTCAATAATGGCTGACAAGAAATTTAATAAACTAAAGGTAAAAGCTAAAACGCTACCTATAGCCGAAGAAAGAAAAATTTAGCTAGACCGAAGAAAAAACAGGTATTGGTATATAATGACTACACAACAGTACTACTAGATTTTAAATGAAAAATAACACTTTGAAGTTGATGAAAATTAAAAGCCATTCAATTGTTGTTTCATTGATTCATAGATATAGAAAATAAAATACCTCTTGTCTGAGCCTGAAGGTTGTTATCTTATTCTTTAAACTCCTGAAAATAAAGGAAGATTTCGCTTCAGAGAGTCTATTCAGTTGCTTCAGGGATACAGTTGCTAATTGATTCTACTCTATTGTGTAAATATTGTCTGTCACTGAAAGTATCATCCCGCAGGGTTGCCAATTTTATTTATTTTCATTAAATTTTGAGTTCTTATCAGGGCAACTGTGACACGATGCTTTGTTACTGAAGAAAGCTGTTGAATGAACATTAGCGATTACTAATCTTTCATTACCAATGCCAAAGACTTACTCAACTCTACTATGTCAAGGTCTGCATTTATATTTCATTCGTACCACGACTTATTTCCACGTGGAATTTAACATTTATTTATTACAAGTAATTTAATTTCTAAAATAAAAGTAGTTTATAACATTAGCTATCTGCGAGTATGCATTTAGTGAAAAGGTATTAATTTAAAACTACAAACGGAAACTTCTATTCTAGTCTATTTGACGCAGTATCTTCGTTATACTCAAAATCCAGTAAGATAATTATTTTGTAACAGAAATAAAAATATATAATTCTATATTAGAGGTATTCCAGATTCTATATTATTTTAATTATTCTGCCACTTTAGGTTTTTGTGTAACAAAATACATTGCTTGTACTTCATAAATTTCCTTCGTATCATTTCCACAAGCATCACTTAAAGAATTTGTATTATCCTTTCCTTTTTACGTCAAGACCTTTGTATTAAACATGACATAAAGCCTAAATATCACTCATTCTAACAACATCGTCCGATATTGTTGCAATGAAAAAATAAGGAAAATGCCTTGTACAATTATGAATTCTTGCTTTTTTAGAGCGCCATTTGCCCCGCGAAATTCTATTATATTCACAGGAAACTGGCTACCCAACAAGTCCAATCATGCGAACTGTTCAGCCCGGCTTTCGTCAGTTCATTTAGTTAAGTATGCCGAATATTTTGCAGAGAACTTTTCTCGGTTGAGGGAGAAAAATGCTTATTGATTTCCAACGCGTTTCCACTGTAGCAACGGTAATGCGTGAAATTCCGCATTCATTTCCCGTATCTGATACATTTTTATATATTACGTAAAAAGGGAGTGTAAATACGTGTTTTCGTGATTCGTATGCAAGCAGTATATAAAACAATATACGACGTGTAAAGGGACGAAGCCTTTATCGTATTCAAGAATTTTCCTCGAAAAAAGTGGAAATATAAATAAAAGAAAATAGTTTCAAGTTTGTGACAACTTATTATAAATGCGAAAATGTCTGACCTTTTTATGGCTAAACAACTATACAGGTTTTAACAAAATATATTATCAGATTAAATTACAAGGACGGACATAGGCTATCATATATCTGTAAAAGCAAACGAAGTAGCGTGTAGTATCTAGAGAGGGTAAAAAATAAATTAAAATATGTAGACTGAAAGTCATAAATTAAAGCGTTATTTTTATTAGCATTTATTTTAAGCAGACCGCGTCATCTGGCTAACTGAAAATAAACGTTATATATTTTTTCAAAGCATGGAGCTAACGAGAAAAAGTTGAAAAGCAAACTTTGGCTTTTTAATGGTAGGCAAACATCGTGTCGTGTTTGCTAATGTTTACGGGACCAAATAGAATAAATGGTCGTGGAACACTAAGAGAAAAGAAAAACGACTCTTATTCAAATTGAGCAATTCATGCTGGCCCTTCGATTAGGGTTGCCATCTTCAAATATTGAAAACAAGGATTTGAATGTCCAAATAGCAGTTTCATAAAAATTATAAAGTATTTACATAACCTAATTGTACAACTAAGAACCTACAATTAAAAAGCTTAAAAAATAATAATAATATGATGACTAAAATATATTATTAAAATCTTTTGCAACGTTCCGAAGAGCTGGCAGCGTTCCCTCTTTGAATAGCTAGACTAATTCTTTGTCCAAGCAGTTTCTTTATAAAGAGGACACGATATGGCAACAGCACTTATAAATAGGAAAAATTGATAAAAGATATTCATCTTTTGTCATCACAACATCGACAGTTGACAATACTTCTAACTAACACGGGGTAGTTGACTACCCCGTGTTAGTTACGACAAAAAAATAAAACATACCGTCGCAAGTATCATCCTAGACCGCTAGGATAACATCTGTGACGGTAAGTTTTATTTTAGTTTACTTACTGTGAAAGTACACCCGATATTTTAAAATCATTATTTTGCTGATTTAAATGAAAATTAAGAAACTCAACATAATTATAATTTGTTTAAAATTATAATTATGTTGAGTTTCAGTTTTTCAGTCTCGTCTAATATTGTTGCATTGTTCTATTCAGTTCAGTTCTGTTTTAATGAAACTTAACTAAACAGAAAAAAAATCGATAATAATGACAATCAGTTATTTCATTGATCACGAAATAAGAAATTAATAAGTTGCTGGTGTACAAATCATTAGTATGGATAGATGCGAAATAGAATTGTATGTGATTTTACTGGAATTAATTTCAAGAGTAGACCCGAGTCTTGATGTTATTAACAATTCTCAATTATGTATATTGTTAATTGGGTCTTAATTAACAATATCAATAATGCATATTAAACACGAAAGTTTAAAAATTTCCAATCGTTATTTATCACGTAGCAAAAACGAAACTATGTAGGTGTATGTATGTACTAACGAAACGAACCTAATCGTATTAAAATGTCATTTAATGATATTAAAAGACAAGACAATTACTAATCAAAATCATCCCTTCTAATACCTGCCCTAAACGTTCCCATGACGCTTGCAGCAATTCCATATTGAATTGCTAGAGAAATCCTTTGAACCAGATACTATCAATAACGACCACTATAAGGTCGCTATGATATCTTTACATAGTATAAAATATAGTCGCTTCCGCTGTCTGTTCTCTTAATTTTTTTAAAGTACGCAACGGATTTTAATGCAGTTTTTAGTTATTAATAGAGTGAGTAAAGAGGAAGGTTTATATGTATAATACATGTACACCCGTAGGAAACCGGGGTGGGTAGCTAGTGTATATATGATTTCTACATCTTACTTTCTCTACCTATAGCATTATAAGAGAAAGATAGATATATAAATAATTTACTTATAGCCCAGGATGTAAATAAAAGCCGCTTTACGTGCCGGGCCCAAAAGTTCGCATGTAGTAGCAGTTTTCGAGTTGAAATGCAAGAGAAATCCTTTGAACCAGGTACCATCCATGACGGTCACTATATGGTCTTTATGATGTATATACATAAATGATTTATATATCAATAATGCATGTAACCATGTTATTAACAAAACTAATTGTAATGAATTAAAATTGAATACAAATTTTTAATTAACCATTTCAGAGTTGCAGATGCGAACTAAGTTGGTACAGATTCCAACTGCAACTGTTAAAAGGTCCGTAAATTAATATTGGCACAATTTGATCCACTCAACATTTCCTATGCCACGCTCTATTGGGTTAACTGGAAGAGATCTCTTTTAGAGATAGGTCCTCCTTTGTTAACATTATTTCTAATTAATATACCTAAAGTATTTAAGTGCAATAAAGAATATATATACATAAATAACGAGACGTAGATTTTAATCCATCACAACTAAGAAATATTAATAGTATCGAGAATAAAAGGCCCCAGTCTGCTCTTGAATATAATTCCAGTTAAATTACATTAGACTCATAATTAAGAGCCCAGTGTTGAAAAACTATAGAAAATCAGGACATATCCTGGGAAAAAGGAAAATTGGCAACCATACGCCTCACTAATGTAGCTGCGATTTATAGGGCACTTTCAATAGGGAGAGATTTTCTAAAGGCCATGTTAAGTCGAACTTGTTTTCACGTAAAACTATGCTAAGCTATTTCCGACTTAGTGGTGGCGCCGTAAGGTTTCAATCCGGATTTATATTGTATTAATATGTCATTTAGTTTTCTCGCACATTCATTCAGTAATGGCGATTTAAAAGATGTTTTCAGTTTTACACAGTATGTGGTAAATTATAGGTCTTAATTACCTATACTATTATTAAGTATAGTTTGTTTATCTGTTTGAATATAATAAAAACGCAGGGACTGGTGGGTCCAATTGAAAAAATCTTTCAGTGTTATATAGCAAAAGGCACCGCTGGAAGTTTGAACCTCGGTTTAGGCCGATTATTTCCGTTTTAATTGCACACGGGATCGATAGGAGTACATATAGGCTATTTATCAATGCAGACTTATAGTCTATATTACATCACACTACGACCAATAAGAGCGGAGCAACAATAAAAGATGTTGCAAAAACAGAAAAAATATTCTTTCTCCGTCATTCGCTGTGACTCAAAGTTGATATAATAAATCCATACTAATATTATAAATACAAGTGTGTCTATCTGTCTGTTAATTACCTATCTATAGGTACAGGACTAAACGTCTGAACGGAAGGTAATAAAATTAGACGTGAAAATATGTAGCTTGCAATTGATCTAAAAATACAGACGAAGTCGCAGAAAACTGCTACTAATATCTCTAGACATGCGTCGATATAACCCCAAAAGGACCCCAAAATATACTGATAATACATAATATACATCAGATCAGAAGGATGCTGTGTAAGTTATCTGCGTAGGAGGATACCTCTAGTGAACCAATTTCTGTCACTAGCAGCTTACTTTGTAGGCTATGTTATCTCTTAGAACCAGTAAGTAAAGGTAGAAATGAAAATCAAATCTCAGTATATTAATATTGAGGAACATTAATTAATCGAAACAAGTATATTTTAATATATTTTCTGTCAATATCAACGTCGTCATAAATTTCAAATAGTATATAGTCGTATGGACCTTAATATACATATATATAACAGAGCTTAATGTACATAATACACATATATGTGGTCACCCAGCTCGAAATTCCATAATAAAAAATACAAAAAGATCTTTGAGGCAGCAGAAAAATGTATGTCAAATACATGGTACTGTGTGTAATATTTTTTGTTATTGATTTAATGTATTTCTAAAGTATGATTAAAACAAAAATAGCATCTACACTCCTTCCCACACAAACTATATATCATACTTCTCCGTCCGCGCGATTTTCATAAAAATGGGTACAAGGTTTTTGTTATGGGTACTAGACGACTGAAATAAATATTTCGATATATTTTTTGTAATTACATACATAAAATACATAGAAAACATTCAGGCCGATACAAACAATCATATGTTTGCACCGTGCGAAGAATGGAACCTGCGAACATGGGATGTAAATCGGTGTGCTAAATCGTAGGTTATATCAGTCGTTTATTACCCATAACACAAGCTCTGCTTACTTGGTATATTATATATTATGAACTAATGCTTTGCTTTCACTGGTACCCCGCCTTCGTTAAATAACCTTGATAATGGAATAGTATATTAATATGCCAGCATTAATACACTATTCTATTATCATCCATTAAAAAAATCAACTCTAGTATCGTTGGACCAAAATAACGTACTCATCCTCTATACAATTGCGGCCTCTATATCATTCCGGCAGAGCTAAAGAAAAGAAACCTAATTTAACGTAGACATAAACCGAATAGCAGTCCGTAAATAATAGGTCGTAAAGGCGCTCTCTTCACGCCCCCGATGAACCGAGCATTGTTCCTTGCTGTTCACACTAATTACGGTTCAAGTGGTAATTGTTCCGTAAACTGCTATTAAGCAAACGTTTCATTTACTTAACGCATATTCGTATGTCAAAGTATTGTAAGAAATATCTATAAGTGTTATTTGATGTCTCCTGAAATTAATTATAATATCAAATCATATCAAATCAAATCAAAAATAATTTATTCAGGTAGGATAAAAGTTCATTTACTTAACGCATATTCGTATGTCAAAATAATATAAGAAATATCTATAAGTGTGATTTGATGTCTCCTGAAATTAATTATAATATCAAATTAAAAATTATTTATTTATGTTTATGAACTTAAAATTTTTTGTATTAATATCTTTTCCCTAAAGTCCAATCCAGCATACAGATTCAGTTGAGAAAAACTGGCAAGAAACTCAATTGAATTACATTTTTTTTTAAAACCAGTTATTTACGTTGCGTACTTAAGTAGGTGTCTATGACTAACATTAATTAAAAATCCCGTGCATGAGCAACCATATATCCATATTGCTATACAGATTTGTCATTTAAGTAATCGTTTAAAGAGTAATAAACTTAATAATAATTATAGCTGAACAGATCTATTAATAAATTATGCTTTAAACTTCCAACCTTTTCCATACCATTAACTACGGAAAGCCATAATTTTAAACACATACCAAATAGTTACGCATCCAACAAACTGATCAGGTATCAGAGTGTCCATGTTACCACAATAACATAACAATTAACACTTTTTATACTACAATCGTGGCAATTAAGCATACAGCCCATCTAATAGTAAACAGTTACCGTAGCCTATGGACGCCTGAAACACCAGGGGTGTCACGTGCGCGTTGTCGACCCTTAAGAAACTTTCATATATCCTTCTTGAAAAACCCCCACTTCGTAATGTAGTTGGCTTAGTGCCGTACTTAGTAAAAATGTCGGCAATAGTTAAGAACAGAGTCATTAATAGGCTAAGAAATAATCTCTATTCAAATAAACTGAATACAAGCGTTTTTGAATAATAATATTCTTTTATTCTACCACTCATTCAGAATGCACACTCATCACAAACAGAACGAGCAGGAAACTTGTGTTTTCTCTTTTGAATAAATGTTATTTTAAATGAATAAATACACAATAACAAGTAAGAGGCATGCGATGATCAGCATAGAAAGCGCTACGCACTCATTCTTAGTAAAATCAGATAATATTCTCAGTGCTATGAATTTTAAGTTTTTTCTACAAAAACATTACTATAATTTACAAACTCTTCAATTTTATAATAAGATTTTAACGAAGGAATAATAATAACAATAACTCAGAAAAGAGAAAAGAAAGAAATAGACAACTAATAATATATCTGAATAAAATAAAATTAAACACTAAAATACTACATTAATAGTCGTTAAGATGGCCCACATGCAAAGTATGCTGTGACAAGTCAACTGTTCCGTGCATAACTTCGCCGATTGTTGACAATGTCTCTGTCTACCTCATCTACGAAATCAGTCTTAAAGGTATATTTATATTATGTTGCATTGACGTAATGTAAAGGGGGTACACAGGTAATTTAAAAACTAAACAAAACCTATAAACAAAGTCCATATTGACACAATCTGAAACACGCAAACCCTAGTCTATTTACAAGTTTGTTTGCAAAAGAGTTACGCTACGGACCTCGTAATTGTGTAATCAATCCTATAACTATACCATTTAGGTACAAGGTTACTTGGACATTTCCCAAAGTTGACCCTTTAATGTCCAGTCGTCTATCGTTGTCGTATATAACATATATACTTATAAGTTGTTTCGATGGCCTCGGTGATCTAGTGGCATAGCACGCCGCCTTAGTTTCGATGGGCGCAGAATCGATTCCTCCCACGCTACGTATATTTGTATTCATGAGTATAATTGTTTGTACTGTCCGGGTCTTTTCTATGTATATTATGTATGTATTTACATAATATACATAAATGTATTTAGGTATTTCTAAGACAAGAAGTCGTCGCTACCACAAAGCCTTAAGACCAAGGTTTATAACCAGTGCGTCTTACCCGTTATGACATACGGTGCCGAAACGTGGACACTGACGATACGACTGGTCCACCAACTCAAAGTCGCTCAAAGAGCTATGGAAAGGGCTATGCTTGGAGTTTCTCTGACGGATCAAATCCGTAACGAAGTAATTCGCCAGAGAACTAGGGTCACCGACATAGCTCTTCGTATTTGCAAGTTGAAGTGGCAGTGGGCTGGTCATATCTGTCGTAGAACCGATGCTCGCTGGAGTAGGCGTGATCTAGAGTGGAGACCGCGAATTGGCAAACGTAGTGTAGGACGCCCCGCAGCTAGGTGGAGCGACGACATACGTAGGGTTGCGGGTAAAAAATGGAAGAGAAGGGCTGAAGATCGTGCCCAGTGGCGTGCCTTGGGAGAGGCCTATGTCCAGCAGTGGACTGCAGTGGGCTGATGATGATGATGATGATGATGAATACAAGACGAGTTTAGCTTTAAACTAGATGGCGTTATGCGTCCAGGTAAAAAAAACTCTCGGGTCGGTATGGAGTGTTCTACCTACCAACTGACTTTAAAAATAGAAACACCGTATTGTATGGACAGTCCAGTTTGGTTTCGACGCTCGAAGTGCAAAGTACACATAAGTGAAAGAAGAAATGAACAGTCTTAGTATATCGTTGCTGCTACAGCCCGGTAACACATGAAATATTAGATTTGTTTCTTTTTCCAAAAAAACACCGAACGAGTCGCGGGTCCCAGCTAGTTAATCGGTTATAAATGACGGTCCTTTTACAAGTTTTTAAGAGCGGATAGCCAATTTATGTGATATACGAGATTCGTATAATTGCTCCTAATATTTTTATCTGCCTTTACAGTCTGCCTCAGCCGGATAAAAGCTTTTATTTCATTGTTATTTTTTAGGGAGAGCATGTTTAGATAGAATTGTTAAGTTAAATACGAGGTACTCGTAGGTATGTGGATAGTTTCGCCCACTAACATGTTGAATTCTAAATTGGGGAACAAACTGACAGACCAGTTCACGGCAAGTACAACATGCACGTGGTTTAGACGTGGAAATGTGACAAACAGACAGACTCTATTATATATATATAAATCTGTTTTGTAAGGTGAAACATAGCTTACATATATTTCATTTATTTCATTAAGATCTGTTCAGTCATTTAATCACGTAATGGTAACAGACAAACAGATAGATAGTGAGACAAACAGACAGACACACTTTAAATTTTATAGTTTACAGCTAGTAACTCCCACTCTCACTGACCCACGTAAATCCGTTCAGTACCTAGTTTTTGCGTGAAAGAGTAACAAACATCCATTCATCCATACTCACAAACTTTGGGGTTTATATTTTTTTTTTTCGGACTACTCTAATGCTGTTGGCCGCAGCTGGCCTTTACAGCTTCACCTGACGTTAGGGGGCGAGTGCAGATGGCACTCCAAACCCGCGGAAGGACTTATGGAGCGCCTGAAGGCCAGCTCCTGGCTGACGGTAACGACTTTAGTCTGAGGGCACCACTAGGGGTACGAACCTCGGCTCAGGCCGTCGTAATTTCGATCCCCGTTTGAATGGTGGATCGATCAGAGGGCACCCGGGGGCGCCGGTGTGTAGCGCCCGGGCGCGCGCAGGCGCCTGGTTGATTGCGCGATATGGTATGTTGGGGGTCGTCGTCGTCGCCGGCGAGGACAGTGTCGTGTGTGTTTATAAAAGTGTAGTCGGGGTGGAACGGGTGGGCCCGTGGGGAGGTTGACTGCCGTTATGGGGTCGTCGGGGTCAATGAAAACGTGCCTCGGGCGACGTTGTCGCGTATGTCGGATATTACTCCTCGGTGCGTAGTCGACCGCACTGTCGAAGCGTCGAGACGCTTCCTTCATAAACTGCTTGATGGAGGGCAGATTAAGGTCGTGGTGAAGATCTACGCTGCGAACGAACCACGGCGCACCAGTGGCTCAACGCAGAAACCTATTCTGTATAATCTGTAGTCTGTTAATTAGGTAGTAGGGTATGTGGGCGAATACGGGACTGGCGTATGTCATGATGGGGGTTTATAATATTAGTAAGACGTAATATATAGTAATATATACATTAGTATGAATTTTAACCCTTTTGAGTACAAATTTTCACACCTTATACATCAATGTGTTAGGTGCGAAAAGCAAACACAAATAATTCCGTCTCGCTCTATCTCGAGTGTGTATGTAGTACGTTGTAAATAAAAGTGTAATCTGATTGAAGGATGAATACATCCGAAAGGACTTTGGGCGAAAGTTTATAGTGGTGAGTAAATAAACTTACGCCATTGTTCGACTTACTTCACGGTTTTAGAGGATTGCTTTGGTAAATTTTGGGAGTGGCCTATTTATCGGTAAAATGGGATTACTTTATAAACTTGGGAAACTTAATAAATTATTGAATGTGTCCTGGCCTAAGTAGTGATTTTCTATCTCGACTTAAGACCATATGATTGTCAGATCAATGTAGTGTAACAAGAATGGATAAGATAATGAATGATATACATTAGAGGAAGTATGAAAATGGCGCCGGTGCTGGTGAGGTTGAAAAGTAATCGTATATCGTAGTATGGGCATGTATGCTTAGGAATGAAGAAAATATATAAGAATGAAGAAGAAGAAGAATGAAGAATATATATATATATATATATATATATATATATATATATATAAGGGCAAAGGAATCCCAAAAAAGAGTCAGATGGACTATGTGAAAGATGATATGGTAAGAAAGGGAATAAATAACGACATGACTGCAAACAGGGACGAATGGAAGAGAAAAACATATTACGCCGACCCCAAATAAATGGAATACGGAAGAAGCCATCTGCTTCTTCCTTATTATTCTTTCTTGATGGTTATCAGATCAATCTGATCAGTGTCAGAAAAAAATAGCGTGGCAAAATATTAGTATATAATAATATTATAAAACTCACTGGTGATGAAAGGAAGTGGTGAAAGGTCGTCAGTAATGGGAAGTAGACGTCCCATTGATAACAATGTATCATATCATAATGTAGTGTTGTAGTAGTTTCTATATAGAAATTATAGTGATTAATTCACTACACTAATGCTCTGTACAAATAACATCATCCTCAAATATCCAAAACCTGTAACAAACTAAATCAATCCGTATCATAGAAACAGCCTTGCTGAAAATGAAGTTAGGTATGGTTTTGGTATTAGGTATGAAGGTAGGAAGGTAGGAATATGACTATATCAAGTGTTGCGTTCGCAACAACTTCAATATGATAACTTGTCTACTACCTCTGCGGTAGTGGTCGTGAAGATATGTGGGAAAATTACTATGAACCGCTTCTGAATACATACGAAAGACATTTCCAAGTTCATCGTATTATAATGACCATAACTTTATAAAAATAAAGAGATAAAGGACACACGCGGTGTAGAAAATGAGGAAAAACCGGCGGAACAAAAACGGCGCCGTAATGCCCCCGGGCTATTTCGTCCCCGGCATGACGCTTTACGTCAAACACGTGTTAAAAATTGCCGCGCATTCAAATTTATGCAATTTCCCGCCAAATTAGTCTACGGAATGATTTCTGTTTTTTTCTTTTTAATACCAATCACGCGGTGGCAGGCAAAGGTATACACGGTTAAATTACTAAATGACACGTTGAACATTTTTTAAAAATTGGATTTAACTCATTTTACTTTTTTATTACTTCATTCTCATAACTTATATTTTGACGACCTCGAAAGTCTAACGGTTTAGAACACCGATTGTACTTCCGATGGTCGCTGGTTTGAATCCTCGCGCAGTGCAAACTAGTAGTATTCATGAGTATGGTTGTCTGGGTGTTTTCTATGTATATTATGTATGTATTTACGAAAAACAAGTATTGAAGTATTTGTATCAGTTGTCTAGTACCCATAATACAAGCGCTGTTTACCGAGGGTCTAGATGGCGCTGTGGTTATTGTTGGATGGATGTGGTTTCCACGGTTATTTATTTATGTATTATCATAACTCTGCTTTTCAGAGACTTCTTGACTCCTTCATTAGACAACACGTGTTTCCTGATCGTGACCGATGTAAGCTTCTCTCAATTCACACATATACCATCACGACTATTATTCCAGATGGGGTAGTCAGAGTCATTGTCAATTATCTATATCATACGCAATACTTAACGTGATGTATCAACGTTTAAAGAGTATGATGGAAGATCGCGGAAAGTGACAAGTGCTCCACCGACAAGAGCGTCGCTCTTAAATTATGAATAAACGAACGCAATACTTGACTTTCCTACATTTCCCAGGGTATATTTGAGACTAAAGTACTGGAGGAGAGCCTACCGCCATTTCGAATAAATTTTTGGTCGATATTCAACATTCTCTTCACCAGAGGGTCAGTCAAAAATATAAATTAACACTTAACTTTTTTTTATTGTCTGCCAGATTCGAACTTACGGCCTCTTCGACATATTTGAAGGTAGAAAACCACTAAATCAAATCAACACTAAAATCAAGATTTATAATCGTTAATAAGCAGAAAAACTACTAACTATCTATACCATCTTTCATATTTATACTATTATATTACAATAAGAAGCCCCATTGGAAAAGGGAGAAAATTGGTAGGAGGTTGTATCCCGTGGGATTGTAAAGGTTAAAAGCGAACGTCACAATTCCCGTGGGTTTTAAGCGTATCTTGTCTATAATATATTTATAAGGATACATTATTTATTAAGTATAGAAATGTAATAATAATAATACCTCAGAACAATTCACACAGCGCCATCTAGTTCCAAGCTAAGCTTATGTTATGGATACTAGATAAGTAATATAAATATATTTATTTATATAACTTCAATGCACAAAATACCAAGGTGAAAGTACATATGACGGACTTAACGCCTAACGGCATTTTATAGAAAATGCTGTAAGTATATAGGTACATTTATTTTTGTAAATACGTACATAATATACAGTTTATGCTGTAAATAATATAAATGACGTAGTGGAGTAACTTGAAACAGTCATGCTCGCTATAAAGTTCAAACTTGTGGCGGCGTGGTGGGCCGGGTCGATGTGCTCCCTCTAATATGGTTGAGTGCAATGATGGCTGGCTCATCCGTTATACTCGTAAACGGGTGCAGCTTGTGGGGACTGGTCTGTTCAGGTTGCGAACACTGATTAGATTTTTTGTGTTTTTTTTTTCAATAGCATATGCTGGTGGTCACTCTATCCTCCCAAATTAGAATTTAAATGATTATTATTGTAAATATGTGCAACATTAAAAAAAAATACGAGCTGAGTTTCTTGTCAGTTCTTCTCTTCTCGAAATCATTCCGAACTGACGGTAGATTTGACATATCATAAGAGTCTGTAAGAGACCTACATGAATAAAGATATTTAGAATTTTGAATTGTTTTTTTAATTTTGAATAGAAAACATCGAAAATACAAGACCGATAAAACAAACATACTCATGAATACCGTGGAAGAAAAGAAAGAAATATAAGTACCGCGCAAAAAATCGAACCAGCGACCATTGGATGTAAGGCGGCGTACTAATCTACAGACCATCAAGGTCGTCTAACTTTACGACTATTACTCAAATGTGGTAGTCGGAGCCAATGTCAACTGTCGATGTCATAGTGACCGTAACACTTGCTTGCAGATATTTCGCTGGAATATTTGCATACAACGTGATAGGGGCAGAGGGATGCCTATTATTATTTTTAAGACAAGTTTTAATTTGTTATCGATGTTCCTATCACCGGAGTGTTGGCACACACAGATAGAACTAGAACTCGAAAATTTTGAGGTTAATGACTAAGTCTGGATAATATGAGGGGTTCTTAATAATATGGACGGATGATTCCATTGCTAACAATGTACCATGTCAGGTTGACTTCACCCTAGAAACCATCGTGACAAATTCCTGGTAAGTTTGCCACGATGGGCTAACTGATCTGACCTCAGGCCAATCTTATCCTCCACTGGTGCTCCGCCAACGTAAACCATCAACGCAAGTAGGAGCTCCATACCATTATCATCTATTAAAAAAAACTCGGGCATTTCCAAGGAAAAAAATCAATACCAAAATTGCCAGACAGAAAAATAAATTGACACTTTTTTTTGTTCGAATTTCGAAATATCTAAATCACTCACTACTACGCCACAACGCTAACTCGTGTTTATAAACTCTATTGTAAAAGAAAGTAAAAGCTTAAGGCAAGCCTGCACTGAACAGCTTTTAGCTATAAGTACAGAGACATTTTAGCTCAGCGTCATTCAATTTCTACACGGTCGTCGAAAGCTTACTGCATTTACGCTTTATTGCTTAAAAGTTCCCGCAGGTGAGGTGAAACAGGAAAATAGGTCGGGTAAGGCCTTTAGTTTTAGGGTTCCGCACCTTAAATTTTAAATACTAAAACTTAATTTAAGTAAGTGGGACAATATAAACATATGTAGACATTTAAAGCAAAATATACTTGAAAGGTTTATTATAAAGAAATTCATGCTTTTCATAATGTAGTGTATGTGATGATAGAGACATTGTCATAATAGTAATAAATATTATTAGTACCATATTAATAATAGTACAACTATACGCATGCATATGTATAATACATACAAACTATTTGTATGTATTTAATACATACAAAGCTTCAAGAAAATCTTTAAATGATAAAGCAAGGTTTAGAAATGGCTGATTAGCGTGGCGTAGTTAAAAACAAATAGAATTACAAAATCACCGTATTTTTATATCATTACAAACATAATACCAATTTAACTAGTTGACCCGAGAAACAGTTTGCAATAACTGCTTTATCTAATATTTCAACCGAAACGCATATATATGGTTGAAATAGACGTCAATCGCCACGCTAACGACTTTTTACCTCGCTTGCGTTGCTGGAATCTGAAGGTACAGCCTCTTCCATGCAATCGGAAATTTCACCTCAGTCCGGAAAATAGTTCAAATTGTAAAACAAGTTGCTTTGTGACAGAATTAGGTAAGACAGAGGTAACCACGCAGACCTCTGTCCAGTAAAAAGGTACCGGGTATCACCAGACTCGATGGAATTTAATTACATCCTTACTAATTAATTTTACGAACTTTTCAATGCTGGAATCGATTCGAAAAGTTGCTACGCGATAGATTTTTGCGGATCTGTCAGTGATTGATGGGGTTGGCCCTATTGGTTTGAGGTTACATCCATTGAATCGGAATTGTGGTTGTGTTTGATTGATGGCTGCGTTCAATTATTGTCTTGGACTTCATGTTAATACCTATGTAATGTACGTTTCGACCGTTACGTGTGTACGATAAATGTTTGAAGTTAAATATTGTTGTTTCTTTTACTAACAATTGAATGATTTATTGTTCGAATCATTATATACATAAATAATAAAACTTCTGTTTATGCCATTAGAATGGTAAATAAGCTGACGATCTAACTAATGGTAAGTGGTAACGCCGCATTATATAAATAAAGAACACCAGGATCATCACATCATGATGTGATACTTGTGGCACCACCGACGCAGGAGTATGAAATTTCGCACATTTATAGTTTATATAGAAAGATACGTTTTGTTGTAGACACATAAATAATATGCATAGTAATCACCCAGACCGATACAAACAATCTCATGAATACAAATGTTTGTACCGTGCAAGGAGTCGAACACGCAACCATCGGACCGCTACACCACCGAGTCCGTCAAATAATAATTAATAATGTTCGAATTTATAATTTAAATTAATTATGGTCGAATTTGGACCACTAGGTGACCACTATATGTCATCTACTTTATATATATAAATAAAATTGGAATGTCTGTTTGTAATATTGAAATAACTGTTTTTTACTACATGCATATGAATATAAATACGGTACATAAATCAAATTAATACTTTTTACAATTTTTGTCTGTATGTTTGTTTATTCCGGCTAATCTCTGAAATGGCTGGACCGATTTTGACGGGACTTTTTTTGACAGGTAGCTGATGTAATAAGGAGTAACTTAGACTACTTTTATTTTAGAAAAATAAAGTTATATTCCACGCGAACGAAGCGTCGAGGATAGCTAGTAAATCATATATATGTCAGACAAATAATGATTTGAGAGTCCAAATAAAAAGGCTTTGAAACTATTCGATTGTAAATGTAACAATACACGATGTCCTGACCTGATTACCGAGTGGGTATACATCCGCTCGCGTGCACAAAAATCATTGTTCTCTCGCTACTGGATTATAGAATGTGATTGTGGATTCGTGTATTTCTGTCGTTAGTTGTGCGGCCAATTTTTTTGGGTTGCGCACCCAAATTGCGATAATAGAAAGTTTGTTTTGCCATGTAGTATCCAACTAATGTAGTAAACAATAACTTCTTTAACTGCCGATACAAAATACGTATAAATTTCTAGTATTACTCATCCCATACCTAAAAATTATACAATTTATTTACCTTTAAAAAGTATAAAAGTCGCTTCCGCTGTCAGCGCTAGGTAGTACATCGCTTCTTCCAATGGTCCCGGGTTCGATTCCTTGCACCATATAAGTATGTATTTAGTAGTATAATTGTTTATATTGGTCTGGGCAATTTCTTTGTATATTGTGCATGTATCTTTACATAGTATAAAATGATATGTCTTCCGTTGTCTGTGCGCTTAAATCTTTTGAACTACGCAACGGATATTAATGCAGTTTTTAGCAATAGATAGAGTGATTAAGGGGAATATTGAAGCAAAATTAAATAAATATTTATTGCTTAAAATATGGTACATATGTGGTTTTTAAGGTCTTTAGAATTAGTTTCACACAGATGTCAATTTTGGTTATTCTTAGTTAGTCAATATTAAGTACGTACTTTATTTATAATATGAGAATGTCAATTTTGTATTAATGAAATATTTATAAATTATACATGTCAATGTTTTTAATTAAGTAAGTACTCCTGAACACTTTAGTATTAGGGCGGAGAGCTAGTTATTGTATAGTGAAACGGGTTTTAACACGAATAATTTTATGGTAAATAAAGGTTGACCAAGGAAAAGATGGATGAACGGTGGTAAGTTAAAAAAGTTTAAAAAATACTATCGAATTCAGAACTTTTTTTTAATTTAATAGAGACAGACATACAAATAACGAATTTATGCAGATAAATAATAACTTTGAACAAGTAACAACATATCATCTAGTTGCAAAACTTGTATTATAGATAACTTATAGAAATACTTAGATATATATTTTTTTATAAGTACACATAATTCAAGGAATCGAACCTGGAACTAAAGCGGTACGACAAACGTCTAGACCAACGGGGCCGTGGTCTAGAAGAGTTCCGTACTAATTCACCGGTAGTCCATTAACAATTGAACGTTTGGCTTGCGTGTGTGTGTCTCATTTTAAAGTTCTTGCTATCGGCAGTGAGTTATGGATCCGTTCATCTAATAGTATCTAATGAGAGATAAAAATCGTATTCAATAAAATTAATTACATGAAATATTATATACTTTGACGTATATTTGTAATGTTCTATTATATATCTTTATCTTTAGTTCTAGGTGATATATTATTCTTCTATTGGCTTCATTTATTTTTTTATTTATATACATGATACTAGCTGCGCCCGTGACTTCGTCCGCGTAAAATGACCATACTTCCATATAACCTTTCATCTGGCCTTTCAATCCCTTGCAACCCTTTTTTCGCATTAAAAAGTAGTCCTATACTAGTCGTACTATAGTAGTAGTAGTATACGTAGTCCTATGTCCTTTGTCAGGGTCTAGACTATCTGTGTACCAAATTTCGTTTAAATCGGTTCAGTGGTTTCGGCGTGAAAACGAGACAGACAGACAGAGTTACTTTCGCATTTATAATATTAGTAAGGAAGTAAGGATTATGTTTTAGTTTTTGGTTTCTGCATTGTATTGTGTTATGCATTATTATTCTTATTGCTAATTGTATATGAAGACTTTTTATGTTTATTATTCACTATCTGCCTGCCCCGGCTTTACAAGGGTGTACATATATTACACATATAAAACTTCTTCTTAAATCACTCTATCTATTGTTAAAAACTGCATTAAATCCGTTGCGCAGTTTAAAATATCTAAACGAACAGACAGCGGAAGAGACTTTATTTTATTCTAGTTAGTTGGACTCCATTTTCCGCAATCGGTCTCTCATCTGGCGCGTTGTACGAGTATCGTTTTTCCTAAGTTATAAGAAGAAATGATTTTTATATTGTTATAAACACATTTCAGGACAGACCATTGAACTTGGCACCCATTTAGATCTCACCTCTTTTGTCGTAGAAGTCAACAATCACGGCATATATCATAATATTGAACTCGGCTATCATTTCACATTTATGTTTTTGATGGGATCTTATACACATATATAGGTATATAAACATTACGTGTCACATTTTTTGTCCGCAATGGACTCCAAAACTACTGAACAGATTGCAAAATTGATTTGTACATTGTGTGCATTTTGATCCAACTTGAAAGATAGGATAGCTTACATCTCAATTTATACTTGCAATATTATTTTATTGCAAATTATTTTTATACTAGCTACCCACCCCGGCTTCGCACGGGTGTACTATAGATATAAACCTTCCTCTTAAATCACTCGATCTACTAAAAATATCCGCTTCAAAATCCGTTGCGTAGTTTTAAAGATTCAAGCATACATAGGGATGGATAGACAGCGACAGCGACTATGTTTTATACTATATAGTAATATAAAGAAACTGTTAGCCATAGCAACGCGTGGCCGAGTCTGCTAGTATAATATAAGATATAGTATATATTATATATGTATATCTAGCACGTTATCAAAGGACGTTAATGGAGTGTAGGTAATTCGTTCGACGCGACGCCGGTGCATTAACTATATCGAACATTTGATTTGCGTGTAAATGCCACATTTCAAAGCTCGCCCTATCGCTCTATGTACTATGGATTGGTTTATGTACCGTATGTATGGTTTATGTATCGCTCTATGTACAACGGCATTAGCATGAATGCCTAGGAAATTTAAAACAAAAATACGCATTGTATTTTTTTAACCCCGTTCAAGGGAGGAGATTTTATATTTCAATTGTATTATTGTTTTTTTACCCGCTCTATAAGGAAGATATTGTCAATTCAACTGTATTTTTTAAGTGTTACTTCTGAAATTTTTTTACACCTAAATTTTATAATAATAATAATAACCAGTGATAATTCATATAATACCATTTAGTCTCAAATTAAGTTGTTACGGTATAAGTATATGTACCTATTACGTATCATAAGCTTAATAATATTATAAACGCGAAAGTTTTTAAGTATCGATGTTTGTTACTCTTTCACGCAAAAAGTACTGAACGGATTTTGACGAAACTTTACAGTAATATAGCAAAAGCATCAGTATAACACATAGGCTATAAATTTTATATTGACAATTGACGCGGGTGAAACCGCGGGCACAGCTATATGTTATATTTTTTTAATAAATACATGCACAATAAACAAACAAAATGCATGAATACAATATGTATGCATTGAACAAGGAATTGAACCTGCCACCCTCGAGGCACAATGAACACATTTTAAATAATAACACTATGATTTACAATAGGGCATGCAGGTAACTCAATAGCACCGAATATAATAAAACGGAATTAGCACGGAACCCTACTAATATATACCTACAACACTCTTACCGCATTCATATGTAGTTTCAAATTACACTAGTCTAAATTACTGAACGTATTTAAAATGTAACATTAATTTAATTAAACAAAACCTTATCTGTCTATCTATGTTTATCTTAAATGTAACACTTACCAGGACCACCAACGGTCCCATCTTTATTGACACCGAGATCACAATTGGTCGGAATAAAAAACCCTGCCATTAAGACTTTTATTGCAATGACAATAAAGACTTTAATGTTTTCGTTGATTTTTATTAGCTACAAACTGTGGTGCCCAAACTTGAGTGAAAGTAAGCTAACTTCTAATTTGTTTAAATAGATAACTAGTTGTTACACGCGACCTTGTCTCCTTTAGATACAAGTTAACCTACGTTAGTCCTCTTAATACAATCTATTTTAATGTTAAATCTTATACAATCCTACTAACATATTAACTGTAAAGTTTCATCAAAATCTGTTCAGTAATTTTTACGTGTGAGTGAAGTGTATAAACATATAATATTATAAATTATTATAAACACGAATGTTTTTAAGTATTGATGGATGGATGGATGTTTGTTACTCTTTCACGCAAAAACTACTGAACGGATTTTGATGAAACTTTACACTACTTAATACAGTTTATACGAGTACATCAAAATAACACATAGGTTACAAATTTCATGCCGGTGAAACACAAACAAAAAACGAGCTAGTTGTAAATATTTATTTTCAATTTTTTTTATTTGTACATACAGATAATAAATTCTGACATAATATTATTTTTAAAAAAGTAATACAATTATCTTTGCCGGAAATAAAAACTTATGTACAGTAAAAAATATACTTTGAGAATATCTGATCTAAACAAACTGGTACTAGATATTGGTAAGGGATAAGGGACACTAAATTGATGAGATTAAGGGATAAATTACCACAATATGCTACACGACGGATAAGGAAAGATAAGGCAGGAAACCCGGGCAGATGTTACGGATAAGACCTGTCTGTATGTTTGTTACTTGAATGTTGATACCAAACATTAGCATGTCGGTAGACATTTGATTGTCCTGATGGGAATTTTGCGAAATAAAGGCGGCTTTGTTTTGGTATATATAGGGATTGTTTTTGACTTCGTACCTGTAGACAACCAACAAGTTCGACAAATTATTTTCAAAAGAATCCTATTTGATAAATTGTTTTGAAAGGAATTATTTCTTCTTTTTATACAATAATAAGTGAAAATTATTTTTAAGAACAGATAAACCGATGCAATAATGGTTTGTAAATTTCTAGGAATAAACTTGTTTTTTTCTTTTCTGTATAATAAAAACTTAAATACTATTAAATAAAAAGCTAGGTCCTACTAAAGCATAATATATTCTTGGGTTGCGTAATTTAAAATATATGAGAGATAGATATATTATAAAAGCGAAGAGACAGCTGTGGCGACATTGTTATATAGTATGTAATCATACATAAAGACTTTTTCAGTATCATTTTTTATCAATTTAAGGTTTCATTAACTTATATTTTTAAAAAACCTTTTTCCTCCGCTATACCTGTATTTCAATCCAACGTGGAAAGGAGCAAACCTACAACCGCCTCTTTGGTTACTTTTGTGGTTTATTATCGGTGTTTCCATCACTGGCGTGTTAGTTGGAAAATATACCAAATTAATAAAAACATGCATATATAAAGATTATAAGCATTTAATCAATATAATAGCAATATATTTTTTGCATGGAGGCAAGAGGACAGTAGAAGTCTATTACGTTCGCGGGCCTGCTGTTTTATGCCTTTGATAATGTCTTAGTGCCTGTTGGAAGTGGTCAGGAACGAATATTATTATATTAATACAAAAACCTATGAAAAATCGCTGTGTATATCATAATAATAATAATCTCAGGACAATTCACACAGCACCATCTAGACCCAAGATAAGCTAGCTAAAGCTTGTGCTCCATAGATTTTTTTTTTGTAAATAAATACATATTATACATAGAAAACACCCAGACCGATACAAACAATCATACTCATGAATACAAATGTTTGTGCCGTGCGAGGAATCGAACCCGCGACCATCGGTCGTAAAGCGGTGTGCTAGACCGCTAGACCACCGAGGTCGTCAATCGTCATCATAATCATATACATAAAGATCGTCGTGAAATAAACAACTGTATTAAGACAAGAGATAAAGACAAATTTGCTGTTCGTAAGTATCGTTTAGAAAAAGTCAATGGCTTTGTCAATGGGAATGAGTATAAAAATTTACAATAACATACCCCATAGGATATACTGGAATTACCTTTAAATAAATTCATCTGTTAAATCATATTTACTTAGCAAAGCCACTACACACTAAACGATTGCTTGAATGATAAATGTGCATGGTAATGGTTCATGCACTGGATTTTCATCAATGTTAGACATAGACACATACATAAATAATATATTAAAAAAAAAGAAATTCAGTTGAGATTCTTGCCAGTTCTTCTCAATTGAATCTGTATACTAAACTGGTCTGGTACAGGGAAAAAGTAATATGTAAATGATCGGCTAAATGTCGTACATAATATAAAAAATATTGATGATATGAAATGTAAAATGAGAAAACTCTTTATAGTCCCTCTCATTGAAAGAAAATAACTATTATACAAATTAATATGTATTCCAAGTATAAAAAACAATACTGAGGTAACAATTTTTCATTTAATTTGATTAATATCGCTTCAACAAAAACAACAAACAGCGTATATCGGTAGCGCAGTCTGGAGTATTATCCATTAAAAAAACACTTTAACCCATGTATCGACTTTCAGAAGGTACATAATCGAAATCCTTCTGAATATTGTAAATGTTAAAGTGAGTTTGTTTGTCACGCTTTCACGCCTTACCGTGTTAATCAATCTTGGAATTTGGCATAAGCGTAGCATTTGATATAAGGACATGAGTTACTTTTTATCTCGATCAATCAATAATGTAAACGGAGTTATAGAAATAAGCATGTTTACGTGTAAGTAGCTAAAGATTTTAAAATGGTAAATAATTTCAAAATTACTGATAAAATGAAAGTCAAGTTAGTTAGCCCATCGTGAGAAATTCACCAAGAATTTATCACGATAGTGTCTACGGAAACGGCGTGGAGGTCAGACTGATTTGGTACATGGCAAGCGACAGGGGTATAGTAAAGTGGACTATATTATTAACAATCCACTTTTCCCATTACTCCACATTAAAAAGACGACTACTTACATTATAGAAATTAATAAAATTATTCTAGAATTAAAAATACATACAAAAAATATAGAAGCAATTAGTACATTGCTGGTTATGGGGCCCAAATCAGCAGCCCACGTTACTAACCATGCTTTACCTGTACGTCACTTATTACTCACGAGGTAGACAGGTCACTTTGAACTTGACATGACGCCTATTAGTAAGATATTAAAACCTGTATGTAAATGTATGGGTGCATCTATTTATGTTGACGTATCTAATCTGCTTAAACCAACAAGCATAAATATGTGGTACAGATAAGCTGGTCCCAGTAATTGATAATACTTAGAAATATCCTTATAAGTTTCCTTTTTAAACTAACATTCTTGTGGGAACTAGAGAACTCGTTAAAATATTTTAAAGATCTTTATTTATCTTTACATAGTATAAAGTAAGTCGTTCTCGCTGTCTGTACGCTTAATCTTTTAAAGTAAATAACGGATGTTAATACATCATCATCATCAGCCCACTCCCAAGGGCTCTCCCAAGGCACGATCTATATCCAGTTCTTACCGGCAACCCGACATGACTTCGCTCCACCTAGCTGCTGGACGTCCTACGTCAACTTTACCAATTCGCGGTCTTCGCTCTAGAACACGTCTACTCCAGCGAGCATCAGTTCTGCAGATACCAGCCCACGGCCACTTCAACTTGCAAATTCGTAGAGCTACGTACTTTACCTTAGTAAGATGTGAATACAGTTTACAGCAATAAATTCGATAGGAAGGTTTATACCTATAATCCATACATATTATAGTATAGAAAAGCCGAGAATCAAAGATTGGTAATACATTAAACACAACACAATAAATAAAACAACTGTTGTCGTATTAAAAATTTATACATAATTATTTTACAATTAATTAGTATTCGGGGAGTTCTTTCCTGCTTTCATTAACATGGCTTCTTTCATTATGTTGGCTCATATTTAACAACATTGTTTAAATATTACGCCACTATTTGTGTTAAGATTTAAATATAAAGGATAAAGAAGGAAAACTGTGACTATTCAAAAGTGCTTAAATTAGGTTTATTTGAATAAAGGATTCTCTATTCTATTCTAATATTATTTTAGTTATAAAATATACAAATGAAATTAATTAGACAGTTGCCTAGCTACAATTTTACCGAAAATTCAAGTTTTCGAAATTAGACTTTAAAGATAAAACTTTAAAGAGGTATTTCCATAGTTAGTAATTTTTCCGTTAATACATTATGGTACTAAAAATATAGATAAAGGAAAATATAATTTTACACAACTTATTATATATATATATATGTATAACTTACATTATATTCAAACAATAATTTTAATATTATAATTCTAGTCCAGGACAACAGTACAGAAATAGGATAAATATATGTTTTTTTTAAATCAACTTCAATTTTGTGTTATGTTTGTTAACTCGATCACCTTAAAAGGAATGTATTGTTTTAAACATTTACTTAGCCCCTCACAGCGATCACACAAGTTGACGGGTTTTGATGAATGAAGGGATGCCTCATTCATCAAAATCCGTCAGGCCCTTTGCTGGGAGATAACATGATTCGTTGTTATATCGCAAGCGTCTACGGTAGAACGTTACGTGAAAATCAAAATGGCGGACATGAAATGAAAAATATAGAAAAATATAATAATATTAGAAGGATCTTAGTTTAGTTAGTTTAGTTTTGTATCTTAGTACACACATATAGGGTTCATTACAAGTAGTATACATTATTGAACATTTAAAGAAATGCAATAAAATATGGGTAAACCTATTTGTGTGCTACAGCAATACAAAAAAAAATGGTACATAGCTCAGTGTGAAGAATCACTCAAGGAGAAAAACACTGATATTCAGTTACATCCACGAAATCGAAGATACTCGTGCTATTTTAAAAAATAAAATAGTTTTTCTTTCAGATAGTATTTATCAATTTGATAAATCATTTTAAGAACATTAATATTTTTATAAACGTTTTGAAATCAAATATAAATTAAAGTCTTTCAAAATTATAGGTATATAAAGAAATTGCTTTAAGCCTTAATAATTTTTATTATACCACGAAATTTGCAATCTCATATTTTTAATTGAATATAAAACTTATTGATAAATGAGAAATTTCTCGAATAGACACTCCAGTATAGTTAATCGGGTCTTAATACAAATATTTAGACTGGGAAAATGGCTTCAAGTTATCTGCAGATATCCAGAGAACTAAGTTTGGTAGTATCGATCAATAATTGCACGGATAACGTGAGAGCTGTGTCAAGATCTTTCGGTGGATAATCTAGTGACGGTAGTTGAATTAAACTGCTGACACTTACCGACATTGACAAAGCTGTACTTTAATCAGTTCGTGACCACGTCTAATGCAACCTAGTCGAAACGGGGCGAAAGGAGATTGTTAGTAATGTGGACTGAAGATCTCATTGCCAGCAATATATCTTGTCTTCTTGGCTGACCTCCATGCGGTTCCCTCTTGAAATCATCGTGATAAATTTCTGGTTTGTCACGATGTGCTAACTGACCTGACCTCATGTTAATCTTATCATCCTCCTCCGGTGCTTCGCCAACATGAACTGTTAGCGCAGACAGATGCGCCATTCCATTATCACCCATTAAAAAAAATAGTAACTAGACGGTCTCGTGGTAAGTGGTGATCGCGTATACACATGAACATTACGTCATCATTTCTCGCCACTTATGCGTTGCCATTTCGAAGGGCTAAAATGTTATTCTTCCATAAATTTTATTTTATTTTCTAACCTTATAAAAAAAACCTTACAAACTATAATAGATGGCTTCAATATTATAGGTAATAAATACTAAGGTACCCACGTAGGCAGCTTTGAGATCCGGCCCATCGAAGACAAACTCACTGAGACAACTTGAGATTGTATGGCCCCGTAATCAGAACAGAAGAGAGTCATATGACTAAAAAAGTCCTGAACTTAATACCGACCCAAAGAGACGAGGAAGATCCCTACTAACTTGGCAGTCCGCTATTAATAAAGACATAAAAAAACGAAAATAACCGACTTGGAGACCCAGGAAGCCTGGCGAAGAAGGACTAGGAAAGCCGACCCCAAATGAAATGGGAAAAGGCCAGGCAGAGAGAGATACTAAGGTACCTACGCAGACCTCTTTTTACAAAGTCTTCCTATGGAAATATACGATCATATCAATAGCTATTTTGTTCTATCTCTTTTTATTTTCTTTTAATAAACTCGGAAAATAGTGTTGCCATTATTTCAAGTTTTCAAGTTACGCCCAAGCCTGTTTGCAGAAATTACACTGTACAGTAAAACGACCTGCTATATAAACTACAGTTTACCACTGTTTATTCCTCGCGGGAGTCGTCGGCTTGTTTGTCATTCCCGTTAATAAAAAAACACGGCTATTTTTAGCGTGCGGGCAGCCATAGATAAAAATATACATAATGCTAGCGGATTATATGAAACCTGCTATCTTCCATTTCCGTGAGAATATAGGTACTGCTACATTTCTTAGTAACCACAAAGATTTCCGCCCACTTTAAATAAGGAAGCTTGGGTAAAAATTCAAATTACATTCTGATTGTGTTGTTATTCCTATTTTTGTATGTTTATATTTTGGTTTATAGCCGATTACGGAACGCAGTAAAGAAAGGTGTACATGTCTGTCTGTGGCATCGTAACTCTTAAAGGAATGAACAGATTCTGATGAGGTTTTTTGTTTGATGAGATGTTAACGTGACAGCTTTATTTTTAGTTTTTTAAGACTACTCTAATACTGTTGGCCGCAGACGATATGGGGGGAGTGAAGTTGGCACTCAAACCCGCTGAAAAACTTATGGAGCGGCTGAAGGTCAACTACTGACTGACGGATACTTTAATCTGAGGGCATCACATGGTTTCTGAACCTCGACTCCATTTCGATCCCCGTTTGAATTAATCGGGAGATCGATCGTCGTACGACTAGTATAATTATGGAAATGTCCTTAGACTTACTTCATAGAATCATTTCTATAAGTAAGTAGTAAGTTCTCCAACCAGATCTCCCATGTACTAAAGGCTAAAAATCTCGTATTTGTACGGCATCCCAGTAAATAATACACAATGGCATCTTATTTTAGGGTGGCAACCCTATTTTGCGTACATAAAGCAGGCTGGACGCTCGCCGGCTTTGCATAGCTACCTCAACTGCTGTTTTATCTTTATTATATTTTAATTCGCAAACATTTTCTTGATACCTTGCGGTGGATTCATTCTTGTATAAGTATGAAATATTTTTAGTATTTTCGCGTTTGCTTAAGGTTTCATTTATCTCACTAGTTGGGTCCTGATGTCGAACAATAGGATATACATATGGTCTATCTTTTTTTTTAATAACTGAGAATTAATGAGAGTCCTTGATTTCAATCAATCGCTTTATTTTATACAAGGATGGCATATAATAAATTTAACTATATCTCTATATTCTGCACATGAGTAACCGTGCTTTTTTAAATGTTTAACAGTAACTTTTTCGATCGCTAAAAACAACAATAGGCACATAATATGTGTTTAATTAATTTCAGAATTAATTAATTAATTAATTATCGTCGCTACTAATGTTACCTGATCGCCGTCAGCCACTTCAAAATTTCCAAAGTAAAGTTCTCATACTTTATAAACAATATGTAGTAGACATCCGATAACTTCGACCTAGTTGTAATTAAAATTGTAATTAAATTCTACTTCGTTACTTTGATTAGTATTAAACTAAGAATACAACGCTATTTAGTAACACAGACGAAATTCTTAACATTATTTTATGAATTTAGACCTCGGTGGTCTAGCTAGCTAGCACACCGCCTTAATTCCGATGGTAGCGGGTTGGATTCCTCGTACAGCACAAATATTTGTATTGTGCCGTACGAGGAATTTGTATTCATGAGTATGGTTGTTTACACCGATCTGATTGTTTCTATGTATGTCTATACAAAAAAATATCTATTTGAGTATAACAGTTTCAGTATAACCGTAGCTCTGCTTACCGTGGAACTAGATGGCACGGTGTTAATTATCCAGGGTTATTTATTTAAATTTATTTGAATAACGATTTCTATTTCAAAATCATCAAAATCTGTACAAAATAGGTAACCTAGCGTAAACTCAATGTTGGACCATCCATCATTTTGAGAAGTAAGTTAAAAATCTGTCACATTTATACAACGAAGTTACCAACCGAATGTAACCCTAATCTCGCCTAATTCGGGCCCAACAGACCGCGCTAAAGAATTCTTCATTTACGCGACACACGCGCCTCACACTTTTTTATCTGCAAAGTCAACCCGAAAACAAAAGGTGTCGACAGGACATAAGCCCATAAAAACGTCGGTAGCGCCTTAGGTGACCATTTTTCATGCGAACTCGTGTGTTTGTAGTGATAAAATTTTTTGGGACATTCCGTCCCTTTGGGGTTCACAGCGCGGATTGATTTTATGGGATTCCATCGATTAGAAAAGGTTAGGCAGCTAAATTTATAGTACTATACTAGTAATCGACGAGTATTTGCTTATTTATTTATTTTCAATTCAATACAGACTTAACTATTACCTGAAATTTTGTCTACGCAGACTTTCAACCCCTATTTCACCCCGTTCTACATTATATATTATCTCCATCCATATCTATATAATATCATTACGAACCATTCAGCCGTTTAGTAGTGAAAACAGATAGACAGATAGAGTTTTTCTTACTTATAACATTAAGTATGGATATTATAAACTGAAGAGTTTGTTTGGTTGAACGCCAGATTCTCAATCTCAAGAATCTCAGAAACTTATCGTCCTAATTGAAAAAATCTTATTCTGCTGTTGGATAGTCCATTTTTAGAGAAAGGCTATATATAATAAGCTATATATATATATAAAACGTCACGCTACGATCACTAGGAGAGGAGTATCAATGCAAAATGTTGAGTTTTTTTCGGATTACTCTAATGTTGTTGGCTGCTGGCCTTTACAGTTTCACCGGACGATAGGGGGCGAGTACAGATGGCACTCCAAATCCGCAGAAGTACTTACGGAGCGGCTAAAAGCGAACTTCCCGCCTGACGGATACGACTTTAGTCTGTGGGCACCGCTAGGGGTTCGAACCTCAGCGCAGGCCATCGTAATTTCTATCCCCGTTTGAATTGGACAGGGAATCAATCGAAGTGGATAGACGTTGATGCTACCTGCGCATAGTTAGTTATTAATATTATTAATTTGGTCTTAACACGAATATTTTATGATAGATAATAATAAAGAACTCTTTATGAGTACACAGAAGAAATATAATAAGAAAAACATTAATTACAAAAAGCGGTCTTATAGCGAATAAGCAATTTCTTACAGACAACCTGGAAGAGAGGACTTATGTACATAGAAAAGGTAGATGGCACACACATGACAATATATATATTAAACAAATAAATAGACACATAAATTATGTATAAATATACTAGCTGAGCCCGCAAACGTTGTTTTGCCGTATAAATTAAAATCGTTATTTAAAAATAAAGGTAGATAGAAGGGTGAAAATATAGGGTTACATGTATTTTTAATACCACATAAAAAATAAGATTTAGTAAAATTTTTTTTAAAATGTTAAGGGTGGACAACTCTTATCACTTAGGGATGTGAAAAATAGATAGTAGCCGATTCTCAGACCTACTGAATAGGCATATAATTTCATAAAAATCGGTCAAGCCGTTTTTACCATACTCGATAACTAATATTGTGAGACGAGAGTTTTATATATAAGATAAACGTACATATACAAATGTATGCATATATGTAAATAAAATAAGTAGATATTTAACACTTCACTCGACGTTTTGCTTATGTATATGTGTATATTATGTGCATTATAACGGCCTGAGCTGAGGTTCGAACCAGCGGCGCCTTCAGACTAAAGTCGTATCCGTCAGGCGGGAGTTGGCCGCTCCATAAGTCCTTCCGCGGGTTTGGAGTACCATCTGCACTCGCCTCTATCGTCCGGTGAAGCTGTAAAGGCCAGCTGCGGCCAACATTAGAGTAGTCCGAAAAAAATAGTTTTAAAAATATTCTTTTACGCCCATAAAGGTAGATAGATAGACAGACAAGTAGGTATATGCGTAACGATATTAAACAACAAGCCGAGAACCTTCCTTAATACCTAAACCTACCTCCATTTATTTCCCGTATCCGTATCCTAATCTTGAAACACACTTAACGGATTTTGATGCGGTTTTTCCCATTAGAGCATATCTGATTTATTAATAAGGGGGTTGCCTTGGCATTAATTGAACGTAATGGCGGTAAATAAATTAGTCATTCTTAATTTTTATAACTTTTATACCTATGTGATATATATATATAGAGGGTTGGTTAGAGTAGCCAAACGTCCTGTTTTCTCCTAGGTCATGTCCTACTTTTTGTAGTATCCTAGAACGTCCTCAATAGTTTTTAAGAATCGTCCTGGGTTTTGAATCATAAAATTCGCGCGCTTCTTTTAATGTCTTAGTTTGTAAAACATATAATTTTATTAAAATACTTTTCTTAAATACACATATGATTATTTTAATTACTTGAATTTCAATTATCTATTTTCACTACATTTTAATTTAACTATGCGTCCAGTTTTTAAACTGATTTGTCCTGGATAATCCAACTTCAAATCTTGTTTTTTAAATTTGGATTTGGCAACCCTAAAATAGGTAAATACAAAATGTTTAATAGAAATGGCTATATCAAGTCTATTCTCTATGCCCATTGGCCTATTCTATTTTAGACCGTTTAGATAACCCTGTAACAGCATCAGGTTGACCTGGAAACCATCTTGATTAATTCCAGATGAATTCGCCGCTATTGACTAGCTGACCTGACTTATCCTCACCCTATTATCCTCCACTGGTGCCCCACCATCCCCTCAGCGTAGATAGGAGCACCATCCCACCATCGTCAATTAAAAATTATACAAAATATTTCTTTTTGACTTAACATAAAATGGTAAAGATTTTAGTATACGTAGGTAATTGTACCTAAGATAACAGGAAGACTTAAAAGAACTCATCAAAATTGCATTGATTAATAAAGTAAAAAATATACATAATTCCATGATTAATTAATAAGGAAAATATTACTTCTAAGATAGGTAATGAGATAGGTACTAAGATAGGTCAGGGCAGTCCAGCATCCTAGGAAAACTAGATTTCAGATCATAAAGACCAAGTCGTTTGTCTAGTTCTAATTAACACGCTCTCACACACCACAGGCACAAAAAATTGTAACCATAGTTTACGCAGCTTTCATTCAATAATATAGATATGTAGGTATCCTAGATATTCAACAGAGACCTGAGATAATAGTGTAGTATTTGAGTATTGACGGCGATTATTAATAATTATTACAATAGTCCTATAAATGTAAATAAACATTACTGACAAACCAACCTGTTACAACTCGCCTGTCTATTCCAATTCAAGATAGATGCACTAATCCAGTTTTAACACAAACCACATTTCCACTAAATTCTAAAACCACTGTTCACTGTCACAATAAAATCTCTAATCACACATTGTAAAATCCTAATGAAATCAATGTATCGTGTTTTACAAAACACCGAATTCAAGACGTTACTATCGTCTGGACAACATCACTGGTTTTACGATCGAACGTGATTCGTTTTGAATTAGAAGCGGATACGTAGTACAACTAACACCCACGAGCGATAAGGCCCGACTGCCGCGAATGACGGCGAATGTGGTTGGCTGACACCAGACGCGGCGCCAACCGAAAGCTCGAACCAAAGATAAAATAGTGCTTTCAGTTATCGATATTTTTTTAATAGTTTTTTTCTATTAAACCAATTTTTCCTTCTCGTTTTATTTAGGACAACGATAGTTTGCTATTGCACGTGTCACTGCGTTTTTGCCATGAAATACACCTAGGGTACAGTTTTTTACATAATAAACAGTCCTGGTAAGAGAATTGAATTTCGCGGGATTGGCCCTGTACCTATATTATATTTAATATAATGTATAACATATATTAAGCTTATTTGTGTGCCTAATTTAATTGAACTATTCAATCGTTGTATTATATACAGGAATGGGTAACTAAAAATATTCTGAAATTTATTTCATTTAGAAAAATACCTTTTCACGGCTTAATATTGGTAATATTATTAATAACCAAATTAAATTATAACAAAATTAGGGCTGTCAATAACAAAAATAATCACCACAGTCCTTTAAAAATAGTCAGAGATTCTCCGATTTGCTTACAGGAATATACGCTTGTGCTAAGAACTTAATACATAAAGTGTGTTGATTAGTATAAATCAAATTCCATTTCAGCGATAACCAAGGCAAGGTGTCGGCAACTATTTGGATTGCTGCCGGTTTAATTTCCTCCCTGCCGGCAATGCTGGGAGTCAATTTAACGAATCGGAAAGCGGGTATTCTGTATTTTTGTAATTAGAGGCTGGATTCTCAGTACTGCGCTGTTTGATTGTACTGGCTTTAGATGTAAGCGTCGACTCTGTTGTGTTCTCATCTCGTACATGTTTTTATTAGCGTCAGCTTGTAATGGATTTTGAGTTAGGCAAAGCGAGCTGTTTCATGTTATTTCCATTAAAAAATGACCCGGTAGGTTATTATTATCGCCGACCATTTTAGATTTGTTTATATTATTCAATATTAGTTGATCTCTTTATAGATGCATATAATGAAATCAATGTAGTTATACCATATGAAGTAATAGGATTAATTCAAGAAATTGAGTCAATTCATGACAAAAATTTGTTTATCAGCTTAAAGTTTAATTTAGTATTTTAGTATTATTAAAAATGTATTGATAAACGCAAATGTTATTTTAAAATAATTTCAGCTCACAAAATCAAATTAAATAATAATATTAACTTTTTACGTGACCTAATCCCGGGAGATATAGTTAACTATTCCATATTTATTTGTAAAAAAATCCTATGATATTATCTCTGTTATTTAATAAAGAAACATAAATTTCTTGCTCGTTGTTCTTGTGTGTCTCTATCAGAATGAGTGGTAGAATAAAAATGAGTATTCAAAAGTACTTGTAATACATTTATTTGGATAAAGAATATTTCTAGAAATAATTGAAACAAAAAGGTATTTATTTCAATTATTTCTAATGGTAACAGTAGAATAGAATCATTGAAAGTAAGGATAAATATATTAAACAAAAGATTAAATTTAGATTTTCAGAATATAAAATAAAATTTTAATATATTGTTAATATAGTATATTGTCACTTTTATGCACACAATAGACTTTTTGCACATATATTTTCTTACAAAAATAATATTATAGCTATTATCTATATGGTAAAAATGTTAATAATACAAAGAAAAAAAATAGTTAATAAAATAAGGCTATATTTATTTTATTAACTGTTTTTTCTCTTCCTATTTTATTGTTAATGAGCTATATAACCCAAGTCCTTAGCAACAAGGAAAAAGATAACAATTCGCTATTATTATCTTTTTTCTTATTGAATAAATCTATAAACGTCCATGATTCTCATCTTCGAAATATCAATACTAGGAAAAATATGTATTAATATTCAAACATATAATACACTTTCTCGAACAAAACTGTTCTATATTTACACTGTCTGAAGATATATAAATGGACACACCAGTAAAATTAACCCTTTATTACATTGGCTTCAAATAAGATAAAACGAATATCCATATCCGAGATTACTATGCAAATAAGCTGGTTATTTATCTGTATCGATATCAGTCAAACAGCATATTGCATTACCATGATGAACTAAATTACAGAAATGTGGTAAACAGAAGCGAATAAATACGTAATAGCATAACTAAATGCGTTTTTTTTTATTTTCATTTATCGACATTTATTTTATTTTATTTCATCGACATTTTATGACTTCTATTGGTATAGTTGTCGTCCACGCTATAATATTTTTTGAATTTAGAATTTGGCTGTTATTTTTTACCGGCTTTAATGGTCTATAGGGAGTAGGTTTTCTATGTTCGATTGCCATGTTTTTTATGTGTTCTATCGATTTTAGATGCAGCGTTAATTGTGGACATATTTTTTAGTTTGTTTGTCAGAATGTACTATTTTGATAGCCTCCAGTCAATGTCATCTAAGAATCAGATCAATCAGATCAGAATCTGATAATGTAATCCTAATGTAACTGAAAGAAATCCTCAAATATTATAAACATATGTATGTCTGAGTTTTAATTTTTATTTCAGAAAGAATGCTGATAGATTTTAAATTTTATTCCGATGTTAGTTATCTTCAAAATTAAGAATTATCAACTTTAAAACAATGCCCTGTAAATTCAAATTCGCATATCACGTTCAATCGGTACAGAGTATGTAGTAGATAATGAAAATGTGACGTAATAGCATTATATTAGAGTTAGTATCACGTTATGGTGTTAGGGCGAGGCGATAGAATTAATTGGATCTTATGATGCCTACGCTAGGACCACAAATGAAATGATGATGACGAAATGATCTTATAACTATAAATGATTATTATTACTATTTGACGGGTCCGATGGTCCAGCGGTTTAGTACAACGCCTTACTTACGCCATGGTCGCGGGTTCGATTCCACGCATCGGTAATACATCCAGACCAATATAAACAATCATTATCATGAATACAAATGTGCTATGTATAAATTTAGAATAAAATGTGTTTGAGTAGTAGGTATATCTATCGGTTGTTTAGTATCTACGTGTAACAGAAGCTAGTACGTTTTAACTTTCAAGTTATATATGTAGTATAAACATTATTATAAACTACAAAAATACTCATGTAATGTTAATTTTTAATTTTTGAAATTATAGTGAAAACCGTCTTAAAACCTATTGCGTGGTTTACAAGAACTAAATGTAGATACATCGTTATGTCTACAACCACACTACCGCCGCAGAAAAATCGCACATCTAAACGAGTGAGTTGGTTCATTTATCACAATATAGATGCGTAACACCATAGGACAGTGTTGCTCAAACTTGAACACCCGATTCCTATTTAAATTTTAACGGCCTCTTAAGGATCTACGACTTATATCATTATTTTTAAGCATGTATTGTGGTAAATTCTATTTTTTTAATTGTAATGTAAAACTAACAAATGTTTTTTTACCAGTGACCCCCGACAAAGGATTTGCAACCCTCTGAGAATATATTCATTGCTTGGGGGTCATGACCTACATTTTGGGAAACACTGTTATAAGATTTGGAAACAGAGGCACTGAAAGACGAGTTCAACAAACTCTAAGACAAATGAGATCCACGTTTCCTCATTCAACAGGGCAGAAATATGGACACAGATTATCTGATTGATGGAAGTACCCCAATAACTGAACACTCATATTTTATTTTAATCAACTAAGAGCGCTTCTATATATATATATATATATATATATATATATATTGAATATATTCAACTAGCTACTCGCCCCGGCTTCTCACGAGGAAGAGAAGGTTTATATAGAGAGAGGAAGGTTTATATACATAATACATGTACTCCACATGTATTATGTATATAAACCTTCCTCTCGAAGCACTCTATCTATTAAAAAAAACAATTCATAATCCGTTGCGTAGTTTTAAAGATTTAAGCATACATAGGAACAGACAGCGACTTTGTTTTGTACTATGTAATAATGTTTAAGATCTTTAAAAGCCAAATAGATTTTATAAAACTGAACTATTTTCATCAAGTAATGAAAAATATCGATTCGAAGAGCAAAATGTAAATCTAAAAAATCTAAATTGGTTGTGCGCAGATTATCTGATTAATGGAAGTACTCCAACAATTGAACACTCAGATTTTATTCAACAAACTAGTTTTACCGTTGCCGTTTGACGAAAGTTAGTAATTCGTTTTATGGAAATTGCGTAAGATTTTACAACAAACTGCCAGAGTCTGTACTCAATTTGCCAGAAAAAAATTCAAATGTGTTATAAAATATTTTCTTTGTAAAAAAGCTTATTATAAAATTGAAGAATTTATAAATAATAATAATGTTTTTATAGAAGATATCTAACATAAAATTCATAGACAGACAATGTTATCTGATTGAACAGAAATTAAGTACGTAGCGGGTTCTATATTGATTGTCGCATGCCTAATCCTTATTGTTAATTAAATATAACTAAATCAATATTTATTTAAAAGAGCAACACACAAGTTTCTTCCTTATTCTTCTTGTGATGAATAAGCGGTAGAATAAAAAAACTTGACTATTCAAAAGTGCTTATATTAAATATATTTGAATAAAGATTATTTCTATTTCTATTTTAATCAACAAACAGTGTTTCTACATCTTAAACATTATAGTCTACAACCATACTGTCATAGCAGGCAGAGAAAGTCGTAACAGTTGTCAAGTTTCCACACTGAATATTTGTAGTCTCACACATGCTATTGTAACGGAATTGAATAAAATAAGATAAATCCATTAAGTAATGAAATGGACTTCCGCAGAATAACACCTAATTCCAATAAATTAATAATTGTAGTTGATTTAATGAATAATGCAACGATTTTAGGACATTTTTGACATTTTATTAGTATTATTATTATTCTTTCTTTTTATGATGACACAATGTCTCTTCTAGTAATAACACTGATCAAAAGGCGTCACAGAAAAATGATATATTTCTGCTGACTTTGTCTCCGCCCTTAAATGAATGATGTTCAGCTCGAAGCCATTTTTATGTTCATGTATGTTATAGGTTCACTGTCTTGGAAGAACTTTGATGTGACCATCAGGCTATGTTCAGATAGGATACGGTTACTACTTTCATTCAACGGAACATTAAACTTCTATGTTCTGTAAATATATTCTAAACATATTGACGACCTCGCTGGTCCAGCATGGTGTGCTAACCATTTTACCTACGATGGTCGCGGGTTCGATTCTCTCTCGCACGTCATACTCATGAATACAAATCCCCTCCGATCGATCCCCCATCCAATTCAAACGGGATTGAAATTATGACAGCCTGAACCGAGGTTCGAATCCCTAGCGATGCCCACATACTTAAGTCCTATCTGTGAGGCGGGAGTTGATTTTCAGCCGGTATATAAGTGCATCGCGGGTTTAGAATGCCACTTGCACTCGCCCCCTATCGTCTGGTGAAGCTCTAAGGCCAGCTACGGCTTACAGCCGTAAAAATATAGTCCGAAAAAAATGAATTCAAATATTTGTACATTGCGAGGAATCGAACCCATTACATCAAATTGACATATTTAGAATTAATTTTAATCTGGCTATAAACCTACCTCTTTGCAATTTAAACGCCATAACGTTTATACGCAATAAATTCACATTTCGACAGAAACTTTGATGTCAAATAATATGTAATAATTTATTTAATTCTTTTACCTACCTAATTTTCGTATAATATTTTACAGTACATAAATAAATACAAGAGTAATTTTAAAACTTCATTTATTAAAGAAATGTAAACACAATACACAAAAACACTGATTTCCTATTGTTCCTACATGTGGCTTGGTAATTCTGTAAAAAATAAAAAAACAATTTTAATATTGTGTTTTATATTCTAATTTAGTTTTTCTAGCTAAATGGGTGCTTGCTTTATTGCAAAATGATTTTGTAGTAACATTTCTACTATATCATATATCTCCTGCGATATAAGCTGCACTTGGTGCAGAGACAGTTATACCATTGAAGATCTATGTTTGTAAAGTTTCTGTCTCATCTTTTTATAGCACAGGGGACAAACGAGTCTGCGGCTCACCTGATGGTAAGTAACTATCTCCGCCCATGAGCTCCCGCAACACCAGGAGAATTGCAAATAAGTTGCCTTTTAAGAATGAATAGGTATCCTAATAAATATCTTGCCGCAGAGTCAATTGGTCGAGTCTATCATAAAGACGTTGATTACCAATGATTCTGCCTGCTCGGTTCTGAATGCAGTCAAATGGAAGTAGCTAGTATTGTGGTGCTCCCGCCCAGAGATGAAAATAGTATTAGGAATATATAGGACAGTATCAAATATATATATATATATATATATATATATATATATATATATATATATGTTATTATTATTAAAATATGATTATTATTATCCCTCAGTGCCAAGGTTCACTCACATGCACTGTTGCAATGATAACTCTGCCAACATTGCCGAAGTGGACTTTATGTCTTGGTCACGGAAAGGGTTTGAGTAATGCATTAGTTCCAGGACAAGTCGAGCAGAAAACTCTACCCATGTAGCTAATTTCGTGATTCTGTCTTTATTATGTGACGTGTTTGATCTATACAGAATCGATAAGTAGATTTTATAATGAATACTGTATCATATATAATAGGAATTTGTATCTACATACCATGTACGTTTTCTTTATTTGCACTAGCACAATATATTTTCTGTTTTTACGCTATTTACATTACACTCAAAATGTCAACTGGTGAGACTTGACGTTTACCAGATATGACTTGTGTCCGATTTCCGACATTTTGTTTATCTAAATCGTTCTGCAATTGAATTTTGAAAATATGTTTTTTAGTTTATTTTTATTCGTTTTACTTTTTTATCTTATTTCTTTTATGAACTATATTACACAACAGAAAAAAATTTAAGCCAGAAACTAAAGAAATATTTTATATTAATTATTAAAATGCACCGCTTTATTATCTCTGATCAGCGCGACGTTTGACTGGTAGAGAATGCCATCAGGCATTAAGTACGCCATGTATACAATTTTGTGTGGAAAAGAATAAATAAATAAATAAATAAACTTCTTCCTACGGTGAAGGATTGAGAAAAGAATTTTAAACATGGACAATGATTTGCTGGTTTTGTTTGTCGTGGGAGACTGGTGCATATACGACCTAGGACCCAAGATTCAGGAGTCTAAAAGGAGAATAACCTCAGATATTATATTAGGTATATATAAATACTTGTAGTACACAGAATTACATCCCAAAACAAAGCTCCTTTTTGTGGGCAGCTGTAAAGTGTTTCGCAAGTGTCAATCCGGGATCAGTCCTGGACTGAGCCGCTGTGAAGGCCATAAGACATAGCGGACCAGGATGATCCGGCTTACCGGAAATTTATTGTTTACTATATGTTTACCCGCGATGTTGTCTGTATTTTCTTAGAACAAAACTACGTATATACCGTTGAGTTAAGTTGACACAATCTACATGGTAAACTTTTATGTCCATACAATTTAGTCGTGAACAATAAACGAAATGGACAGTAGACTTCCGAATCTATCGTGCGTTACGCGCTCAAGTTTAGGTATAAATATTAATGGATAAATAATTTATGGATACTAATTAACCATATTGATTAATAACAAGAATTTATATTATACTATATTATATTTTATATTTATATTATACGAATATATATAAACCTACCTCATGAATCACTCTATCTATTAAAAAACCGCTTCAAAATCCGTTACGTAGTTTTAAAGATTTAAGCAAAAATAGGGACGGATAGCGAGAGCGACTTTGTTTTATACTATGTAATGATAGTATTTTTGTCATAGTTTTTCGCCATGACTTCCCGCCTTACAACGCTTTGTATTTTTACCTAAAGGTTAGCTGGTAGAGAACACCATATGGCATATGGCATTAAGTTTTTCGCCATGACTGCCCGACTAAACAATGGTTGGTATATGATATAATTAGTAGTAGGTTTAACCGCGTTTTGGTATCTTTTAATTATAACCTGATAAAGCATAGTAAATTGTTAGCGATACAATAATTAGTTCACGGTACTAACAATCCCATAGTAAATTGTTAGCGATACAATAATTAGTTCACGGTACTAACAATCCCTTTCGTCTCTAAAGATTAAGGTAAATTAATAAAGAAAAAAAAACTAAGGCAAAGGACCTTGTGGACAGCTGAAAAGTGTTACCCAAGTGTCGATCCGTGATCACTTCGCAACTGAGGCGCCAGGAAGACGCTGTAAGACGTATAACCGGCCGGGATGATCCGGCTTACCCGAAATTTATTGTTTACCCCAAACTTTGAATCAACACCGCCGAGATGCTGATGAAAATGCAACCGTGTTAGATACTAGTGACGCCCGCGGCTTCGTCTACATTTATACATCGCCGTCTGTTGATGGTAAACAAACGATAGCAATTAATAAAACAGTAATGCTGTTATTTCATTGATATTGGTAATAATAATAACCCTCGACCAATCTAAAACTAGGCATAGTTTATGTTATTGGTACTAAGACTAACCATCTGATACAAATATTCAGATATATCTTTTTTTATTCTTTATATAAATATAAAACACCTAAACCAATACAAAGAATCATACACATTGTGCACGACGCATTTCTTATATATTTATGTCTTTTATCTATTATTGGATACAGAAAAATGTTAGGTACATGTCATTGTCATTCTTCTGTTGACTGTTTTACTTTTGTATGTTCAATTATATTATTTCTTTCTAATAACCGTTTTTCCATAATTATATTTACCAGCCCAATATATACAACCCTTCGTTCACACACATGTATAGAAACGTTTGTATCGTCCGAGGAATCGAAACCGTGACCATCGTAAATAAAGCTGTGAGCTTAACCGCTAGACCACAGCGGCGCCATGGCAACCGTCAACTATTAGTTCATGTTTCTCATTCTATTTACAAAAATACATACTTTTTCTATGTTAGGAATATCCAATAATTTGTAGGTAAGGTACCTAATACACGGTTGTTTCATCATATCTATTCATTCACTGAACAATAGACCTTATGGTCCAATGATTTTGATTCAGAATAGTGTAATAATAGATTAATGTCAGTACCAATGCACTAAATGAGAAGCGTACCGGTGCATTTAGAGTAATAATAGTGGACGGCGCAGCGTACCAAGCGATAATTAAACCTCGATGACCGCGCCTTATTTTTCGATGAACGTGGGTACGATTCCTTTGTAATACAAACATTTATACTTATGAGCTACCCACCTCTTTACATTCACAACAACCATATCATACAAATATACAACACATATTGAAACCTTCAAGTCATGAGCTTATTCCTTCTTAAAAGGCCGGCAATGCACTTGCAATTCCCGCTGGTGTTACGGGAATTCATGGGCGATGGTAATTATTTATCATCAGGTGTATTTGCAAGCTCGTCGGTCTCTTATGCGATAAAAAAAATACATGCAACACAGAGGCTATGCCCCGGGCAGCACGTTCTGGGGAGCGCAAGTTCGAACTTGGCAGATGAATACATAACTCATCATTTTTGACAACTTGACCACTGAGAGATGAACGTGAAGTAAATTGTTTGTGTTTCAATGCATTTGAAAATGAAGATATTGTTAAAAAAACCGGAATAAGTAACAGCAATACTTATTGGACAAATATTATAGTTAATATGTATATTACAAAAATGTTGGTCAAAGGGGTGGACGGGGGTGTGTTATTATTCATGATAATCATCATCATTTCAGCCCGGAAGACGTCCACTGCTGACCAAAGGCCTCCCTCAAAAATCTTCACAACGATCGGCCTTGCGCTGCTCGCATCCGACGCTTTCCAGCGATCTTGACCAGATCTTCGGTCCACCTGGGGAATGTTATGCAGCGGCGTTTTTTACTTTTATCCCCTTGTCGAAAAAAATGAAAATCCGGGGCTGAAGTACAAGTCCAAAGGTCTGAACGACCTGAAATGTACCAGCAAAATAATTCTATTACGTCCAATAAGTCGAGTGAAACCATTAAATCTATATAAATAAAATTGGAATGTCTGTTTGTCATATTTAAATTACCGTTTTCTACTACATGCATATGAATATAAATATCATACACCAAAATAGCATTTTTTCAGTTTTTGTGTGTCTGTCTGTTTGTTCCGGCTAATGTCTGAAATGGCTGGACTAATTTTGACGGGACTTTTATTGGCAGATAGATGTAATAGGAAGTAACTTAGACTCCTTGATTTTAGAAAAAAAAAGTTAAATTCCACGCGGACGAAGTCGCAGGAACAGCTAATAATTTATAAGCGCCTCAGACTACCGAATTGGGAACACTGAATTACCTGATTGAATTTCTGAATTGAGAGAGATAGAACAACCCTAATTCGCTTCGGATAGCTTTGTAGATTTCCTAAACATTTCAATGTCGGATGGACTTTTGGGTAATTTGAATTAATTAATTAAGTAAGTAACTTATAGTAACTTATATGGGATTGTGGCCAGCTTGTTTACTGTATTGACTTAGAAATTGATTGAAACTAATTATTCAATACATTACAGATGCCAATATTCTAAATGTGATAGTGTACATGTTACTAATTTTATAAATGGCAATTAAAAATACAGTATAATTCGACGGCCTCGGTGGTCTAGCGATTAAGCACACCGCTTTACTTCCGATGGTCTCGGGATCGATGCCTCGCACTGTACAAACATTTGTATTCATGAGTATGACTGTTTATATCGGTCTGGGTGTTTTCTATATCTGTATTTATATATGTAGTTTATGTCTGTATTTACAAAAAAAAAACTAAGTACTTATATTAGTTGTTTTGTACACATATCACAAGTTTTACTTACAATGGGACAAAATGACGCCGAGTTAATTGTCCGGATAACTTTATTTATTAAAAAAACAAATGCGAAAGTCTGTATGGATATCATTCATACTCACAAACTTCCTCATTTTTGGATGGATGGATGTTTGCTACTCTATGTACTAAACCGTGTTGTTTTTAAATTAAATTGTAATTATTATCTGTTGTTATTGTAGAAGCATGTTTTAGTTTGAATCTTAAATTACTTATTTGTTCTATCTGACACTGTGCCCATATTTCAGGGAACATATTCAAATATAGCGAAACAGGGCATTAATATAACTAATGTCACAGCCACAACGATTCAAATATGTGCGCAGTGTCGTATTATTAGAGCATATACGCTATTCGATTCCAGCGGAGCGCGAATTTCTCATTGTGTGAACTCAAGGTCCCCTAATTGTGCTGCTAGGCGCAGTAACTAACATACTGTTCACGGAAATTGTATTTGTTGTGTATGACCTTTTAACCCAGTAATGAAACTTATGATGTATCTTAATGACCTATTACACTATCAAAGATATTGTTCTTTTTGAATCTTTACACTTTTATGACAGGAAATGTTTTTGATATAATATATCTACACTTTGTCTTTATTGTGGCACGATGTTTAATTTATTTTATGTTTTGTAACTTTAAAAATGACGTCACTTCTATACAACCTTCCATCTCTCCTTTCAAGTATTTTAACGCATTAAAAAATAGCGTTTTTCTAGACTATCTGTGTACCAAATTTAATTAAAATCGATTCAGTAGTTTTGACGTGAAAGCAAGTCAGACAGACTTTCGCATTTATAATACTAGTCAGGATAGAAAAACTTTTTGAAAATTTAAGGAAAATGTTCCACAATCTGACTTCTATCTAGAGTGTTCTAAATTCAAATTTGAAATCTTAAAGATTTGAAATTTGAATTAAGAACGCTCAGTTGAATTCGTTAACTGTGACATAGAAATTCATATTTGGAATAGTGAATTGTCAGTTATGAGGATGTTGATAATGTGTATATGTGTGTAATAATACCGAATATCGATAAATTATTCAATGAGCCACTATCCAGTCACTGTGTAGAGGTGAGCCACAGTGTACAGGGTTGGCAACCGCACTATTATAGAAATACTAGATTTTTGGTCTTCAGGACGAGGGAGGACATTATCATTCTCGTACAATTTTGTACAAGCTTTTAGTACACGAAAATTGAGTATATATTTAAATTTTATGAAATTCTAAATTTAAGAAGTAAGTATTAAGTGCAAAAATTTGTAAGTATATTCAGTTCCTGCATAAGATCAACGCGTTCAACCAAGCAAATGAACGCTTTACATATTCTTATAGATATTATAATATATTTATATTTATTGTTAAGGTACGACGATATAGATACAATGTATGAAATTTTAGGGAACGAATTTTTTTTCACTATTTTTATTACTACATATAGTGGGATATAGTATTTGAAAAAGTTTTTTAAGGTAGGCAACCCTACCAACGATTGAGATACTCTCTCACTTCATAAATTGTGGTTCTATGCATTGCCCAAATACCGACTACCATTGGTTATTTATAGTACCGCACTTCGGCTTAGGTGCTTCTTACATTATCAACTATATCATGCTTTATCATATTTTATATATTACTAGCTACATACTCGCCCTGGCTTCGCACGGGTGTACATACATTATATATATAAACCTTCCTCTTGAATCACTCTATCTATTAAAAAAACTGCTTCAAAATCTATAGTGTAGTTTTAAAGATTTAAGCATACGGACGGACAGACAGCGACAGCGACTTTGTTTTATACTATGTAATAATTGCCTCTGGATGCGACAACCGTAATAAATTGTAAATAAGCATGAAAAAAGTTTAAAACTACAAGGCACGCTGGTAATTGTTCTACTGTTCGGACATTGCAACTATTCAACTTATTTTTGGGTAAGGTCCAAGATATTGACGTGTACACATGAGCCTTGCCTTCTGTCATCATCTGCTTCTTCCTTATTATTATTTAGGAGTCTGCGTTGTTTTCTTCCATTCATCTCTGTTCGCAGTCATCTCCTTATTTACTCCCTTTCTTACCATATCATGTTTTTTACACAGTCCATCCATCTCTTTTTCGGCATCTCTCTTCCTCTGTCCTCATAACTATCTACATTCATATCTAACACCTTCCTTAAAATATTATCTTCTATAAGAAATAAAATTAGAGTGTACCTGTATTTATATAGTTAAGCATAATAGTTTTAAAATATAAAATAATTAACATAAAAAACAATAACACATTTTTAACTCCAACGTGAAGTAGCGAGCAAAGCTAGTCTTTAAATAAACCATTGTTTGAAACAAAACACAACTCCTATCCGCGATTAACTACCGTAATACACAAAATACAATGTAAAACTACAAAAGAATGGTTTTATATCGATCTGGTTAACTTACGATCAATTGATTTATTTGTTTAACGGAATAGTGATTTGTTTCGTTCTATACAACTTTAGATTTAGATACGGTTTTATAGCTGTTACTAACTGTATAGCTGCTTTTACACGTACGCTCTTTCACTCGCGAATAGCATTTCACGAAGGCATGAATGTGCATGTAGATAAAGAGAACGAAATGACCGCGTGCGCCGTTAGTGAGCGCATTCCCGCGATCATCAAACGCCCGTGCTTTCGCACCTTTTTGTAATAATTAAATGTCATATCAAAATTATATTTTTCCTTTGTAAAAAAGCATATTATAAAATAGAAGAGTTTGTTAACAATATTATATGATTGCACTAAGAATGAGTGCGTCGCGGTTTCTGTGTTGATTATCGCATGCCTTTTACTTGTTATTGTGTAATTATTTATATGTAAAAAGAACATCTATTCAAAAGAGAAAGTATTCAAAAGATTCAAAAGACAAGAAGAATGAGCAAGAAACACAAGTTTCTTGCTCATTCTTCTTGTGATAAATCTGCATTCCGAATGAGTGGTAGAATAAAAAATATGACTATTCAAAAGTGCTTGTACTGATTTTGAACTGATTGAAACTTTATTATTTTGAATAACTAACTAAAATTGCGACATAATTCTCATACATACTATTCACACGCTATTGTGTAAAGAGATGTGTTATATTTATGAATAAAATAATATGAAAACGACGAATATTTGAATAAGGGAACAAGCCATAATTACAGAGTTATTGATAATATATACATCTTAAAAGTATATTTGGAAAATAAATAATAATAATAATCTGTGAGCATAAAAATAAAATTTGGAAATACATAAATAACCCAACTAATCCCACGATAAGGAGAGCTTGAGTTATATGTACTAGACAACTGATATAAATACTTAGTTTTTTTATACATACATAATATACATGGAAAACACCCAGATTCATAAAACAGTCATACACATTAATAAATGTTTGCAATGTGCGAATCAAACCTGCGACCATCGGAAGTAAAGCGGTGTGTTGAACCGCTAGACCAATGAGGCCGTCAAAAGAAAGTGAAATGATGTGATTGGCTTTCACTCTTTTGCGCGTTTCATACATAACAGAAAAAATCTAATGACTCACGATTGCTCGGTGGATTTTCCGCGCTAAATCGCGCGAGCGCCAAATCGCGCGAGCGCCCAATCGCGCGAGCGCCAAATCGCGCGAGAAAAAACGTACCGTGTAAAAGCAGCTGTTAAGCGATTCATTATTTTTTCTATAATCGGAATGGCAAACAAGGTAACAGTCCACCTGTTAGTAAATAGTCGTCCTCCTCCTTAATTCGTTTTCCTCATTCCTGAGGGTCGTGACAGCCCTGTAGAATTTGGGACTTATAGCATGGGGACCTTACGGAGGCCTCGGACTCTCGAAGCCTCATCGGCCGCCGCATTAGCAGCCGGAGCAGGCAGAATCGACGTTGTCGGGCCAGCAGTCGTAGGAGGCCGTAGAATTACTTTTTCTCTGATTACACCCCTTCTCAAGTAGTATTACGTTATCATGTCACGCAATAGTGGTATCACTTTTGCGTTGTCATTCGTGATAACTTAGATGGTATGTCTCTTATTCTGTAATTTCCTTAATTATTAAAAATTTACACAAGCAAACTGCTGATTGAAATAGGCGACTGAAATACCCACGCAGACGAGTTTTTACGCACGCACGCATCCGAGGTACACCCTGTACCTCGGATGCTGCTGGTGGCAGAATTATATAAGACAGAGGTACATTTTGAGGTGAAACTTCTATATAAACGAGATCTTACTCTTGTTGTTGATCTTACTGTTGTTCGCTGGCCTTACGGACCGCGGGGTTCGGACCTCGAGCTTAATCTTTTTGCTCGGGTAGGTGGATCACCCCATCAGACGCATTGCTCCACCGTTGGGACCTTGAGTGAGTCCGGCATTTGTGCACACACGCGTTCTGTTGGACCTGCAGTCTATAGTCGGGGTATATTAGGATTTTTCGGTCACGAAAAAGCATTACCTTCACATGGAGAGGGTAGACAATATATCGCGTGAGAGAAAGAGAAAGGCTGGTGGCGGCGGAGAGAGAACATCGGCGACTGCGCGAAGAGCGGGGACTCCGCTATCGCATTGTGAGAGAAAGAGCCTTGTCTGTAGAAGTTTTACTTCTACTGTCTCCCAGCACACATTCCATTTTTCTAAGTACTTGGTGGCCAAATAACTTGTTTCCTATTACAGAGAAATAAAAAAAGTCGTCAAATTGGGTTTCAAGTTTTAGATGAACTCATGACACAGGCAGACATAACTCATATTACACAAAACAGATCCTAAACCTTTTAAATATTGAATGTTATTGAATAATTGATCGTGCTCCATTCTACTCGCCTCCCGTGAGAGGCGGCTTGTTATAGATACGAACAGTACATAGGTATAGGTACCAGTAAGTTTGTTTAGAATTGCAATTTTATAAAATACTAGCTGTCCCGGCAAACGTTGTTTTGCCTTAAAATAAAAAAGGGATGGACTACCCCTAACATTTAGCGGGATGAAAAATAGATGTTGGCCGATTCTCAGACCTACTCAATACGCTCACAAAATTTCATGAGGCTCGGTCAAGCCGTTTCGGAGGAGTATGGGAACGAAAACTGTGACACGAGAATTTTATATATAAGACTAGCTGTGCCAGCGGTTTCACCCTCGTGAAAATTATAGCCTCTGTACTCTGATATATAAGCTATATTACTGTAAAGTTACATCAAAATCAATTCAGTAGTTTTTGTGTGAAAGAGTAACAAACATCCATCCATACTCACAAACTTTCACGTTTATAATATTACTAAGCTTGTCAATAACAATAATAATAACCCTGGATAATCCACAATTCGTAAGCTAAGCAGTGCTTGTATTTTTTTTTTATTCTTAATAATGAAATGGAATGAAATACTCCGCGTAATATTCGTAAAGATACAAAGATTACGCTTCACATATCGTATAGATAAAATTCTCGTCTCACAATGTTAGTTATCATACTTCTCCGAAACAGCATCACCGATTTTTATGAGAATTTATATGCATATTCAGTAGGTCTAAGAATCGGCTACTATCTATTTATCATACATACCTCTAGGTATGATAAGACAAGTCTTATCATTTTTGTCCACTCTTAACATTTTTTTTATAATTTTTTGGACAAATTTTTATTTTATAAAATACATACAACCTTAAATTTTCACTCTTCTAGCATCATTTTAATAGTGATTTTAATTTATATGGCAAAACAACGTTTGCTGGGCCAGCTAGTGATATAATGATTTATTATTTCGAGGTTCGTTATTTAGTTGCGGTAACAGTTTCGTATTTAGTTCTGAAAATTGTAAACGTATCTATCATTGAAAAGCCAATGGATAATGCGGTCTGGTTGCCATGGTAACGCTGTATGTAGAGATGGTATTCACTTATTTAGTTCCGCCCGGCCAACCGCATCTAATATACTAATTAAACACCACTCGACGTATATCTACACCTGTTTATTAATTAGTATTAAAAATTAATACAATTTAAACTAATTTATTTTATATTATATTAGTTTAATGCATATTATACAAAGGTATAGAATATTGGGAAGTGCAGCAAACTCATACTATTATTAGTAAATATTTCTGCTTAGGTTCAAAATAAGAGATAGGCTAATTGTAATTAGGAAATAGGGAAAATTTATAGTTTACTAGCTGAACTACATCATACTTACTTAACATAAATGTGAAAGTAGAGGTGTTACGCTTTCAGGCAAAAATTACTGAACAGATCATCATGAAATTTTATAAGCATGTTCTTGAAGGTATCAGAATGAACATAGGATACTTTTTATTAAAAATGAACAAATATTAAAAAAAAAAACAAATAAAATAAAAGCGCCATTTAGAGCCAGTAATAAAGTTTATCATATTTTGCCCAATTTACATACCTAATATATTTTTAAATTATAGCCTATGTATTCTGATCTATAATCTACATTACTGTATAGTTTCATCAAAATCGATTCAGTAGTTTTTGTAAAAGAATAACAAACATACATTCTCACAAACTTTCGCGTTTATAATATTAGTCAGATGTAGTGGACTTGATGCCTTGCGGGATTGTGTACCAGGCAACCATGGGTGAGGCAGAGAATGATTATTGGCGGTGGCAATAAAAATAAATCATGATAAGAACAAGAAACCAGGACAATTTACATAGTACCATTAAATCCCAAGCTAAGTAGAGCTTGTGTTGATGGCTACTAGACAGCTGATATTTAAATACTTTATTTTTGTATATGCACACTTAATATACATAGAAAACATCCAGATTAATATAAACAATCATACTCATGAATACACATACATTGTGCGTGGAATCGTACCTGTGACTATTAAAAGTGTTGAGAAGGCGGTGTGTAAAACCGCTACACCACCGAGTCCGTTATAATTAAAAACATGTCATAATGATAAAGATACAAATACTAAACTTATGTTAATAAAATAATATTAGAATATGGTAATATTATAGTTCTTGTATGGTTCTTTTGGCCTAGGGTACGGCACATTTCATAATGTTCTGCTTCTTCAATATTTTCGAGTTAAAATCATAACCCTTCCTTTTTATGAAAAACACAAGTCACCGTGGTCGAGTAAAACTAATACATACCTATTTTACCTTTTTCAAAGTCGGTAAAAATCAAAACAAATACCAACCCCATCAATTTAGCTAAACAATTCTCGTACGTAATCGAATAAGCGAATTAAATTCATGGCTAAAAATTTCTCAATAGCCAGTTGGAATCGGGCTCCGAATAAATTTCACAATACAGTTAGCAAATTGATTTGTTACCCGACTTTCTGTACTTTATCAATTTGTTTGTTGCAAACTCAGTTATATAAGTATAATAATATCCCAGAACACTACACACAGCGCCATCTAGGCTCAAGGTAAGCGGAGCTTGTGTTATGGATACTAGACAAGTAATATAAATACTTAGATATATTTTTTTGTAAATATATACATAACAATAATCTTAGGACAATTCACACAGCGCCATCTAGGCCCAAGTTTAGCTAGATAAAGCTGTGTTATGAGTAGTAGGCAACTGATACAAATACATAGACATATATATTTTTTGTAAATACATACCTAATATACATAGAAAACAATTACGCCGATACAAACAATCATAGTCATGAAAACAAATGTTTATACCGTGCGAGGAACCAACCGGCGACCCCGCGAGCTAAGCGATGTAAACTGCTAGACCACCGAGGGCCGTAAGTATAGATATATAAAAACTATACTAAATTATGTATTAAAATGGAACTGACTGGCTGTCAGTTTTACAAGAGGTTTAACTTACAACTTTATCCTCGTTACCATCAGAAGAAATTCATAAGCCAATGATCAAATTCATAGGCTAATGTCCTAAATCCTTTACTCTAAGTCGTAGTCTTTTATATTTTAAAAGAGTCGTATAGGAGTTTCCCTCTCATCCTCATTGCCTTGTCTTTATTCCATTGTTTGGCGTGGTGCAGTATGTCATTCACTTCCACTGATCTCTATTGGCCAACATAACTGTGTGTTTGTGGCCCGGTGACATACTGCCCACCTTTATGAAGAAGGACTACTGGCCGAAGGGGGTGGTGTATCGGCGCTACCGTGGCAGATTGTAAGTCATTGTGACCATAGAAACAATTTTATATTGGTACTAGCTGTCCCGGCAAACGTTGATTTGCATTAAAATAAAAAAAAAAATTAGGGGTCTATCTATCATCTATTTTACATCCCCCTAACATTTAGGGGGATGAAAAATAGATGTTGGCCGATTCTCAGATCTACTCAATACGCTCACAAAATTTCATGAGAATCGGTCAAGCCGTTTCGGAGGAGTATGGGAACGAAAACTGTGACACGAGAATTTTATATATAAGATTATAATATTAATGTATATGTAGGTTAGTCTATAAAAAATCAATTGAGCATATTAACCTTTTAGTCCGAGTATACTCAGATATGACGGCCGATGGAGTGTTTGACTCACCTGAGAGTTTTAGTGTCCTTCAGAATTGAACTTACGACCTTGACGTATAATTCGGGATAGTAATCCACAAAGTCCTAAGTCAAGACGCTTATCTTAGATGTTAGTATTTATATGAATAATTAAATTAGTTATTTTAATATGTTACATTTACTGAAATATTTAAATATGAATTTCTTGATGTACTTTTGAGTTAGAGATAATTAAAAAAAATTCATAATATTTACTACTCCTACATATAAAAATATTAAATAATCTACTATTACTTTTACATATAACTACATATACAGGTTGGTCCAGACCAGATGGATACAATATTTTTTTTTAATTTGTGAACTTGGCTCCTTACATGGTTTCGGTTAAAGAGTGGAGATTAGGCAATGAAATTGAAACAGAATAAGAGGCATGACATCTTAGTCCACTGAAATGGCAACGCATGAGTGGTATTGCAGATGTCCTATGATAACGTGATGTCCTTAGTGCAGTTTACATGTGACGGTTACCACTTACCACCTGGTTTGCCATCAGCTCGCTTCCCATTCCAAATATATAAATTAAAATTTTTATTGATTTATTATCTGTTATGTCACTTTTACTTTTATACCAGTAAGCAACGATTCTACTTTAATTCTAAAAAGATTAACAATGAATTCATTTGAATTAATACAAACTATTAATTAGTGCTAGTTGATAGTTTGTGTTCACACGTTTCAACTTAAAAAATGTGAACTAGCAAATTAAAAAAATAATGACAATTCAAAAGTTGGAGGCACTTTTGAATTGTCATTACTTTTTTTAATTTACAACTCAATCGGAAAGCAAATAAGCTCAAAGAAGCTTCTTTGCTTTCCGATTGAGTTGCAAAGAAGCTTCTTTGAGCTTATTTGCTTTCCTATTGAGCTGTAAATTAAAAAAAGTAATGACTATTCAAAAGCGCTTCCAACTTTTGAATTGTGTGTTGCTCGTTTACATTATTAAAGTTGAAATGTGTGAATACAAACTATCAACTAGCACTAATTAAGTATTGTAAGTTTATTTGGATAAAAAAAATCTATTTTATTGTATTTTAAACAATAAAAAATATCGTTGTTTGCTGTAAAAGAATATAAAATTAAATACACTGACCACACTAAGTAGTTTAACGTGTCTGTATTTAACAGAATAAAACTGTACAGTTTTACAAGATTTGCCACGTTCCCAGTGTTAAGCCTGAAGCTTGTTATGTAATCCGCCCTGACACACTGAATCTTTGCAACAGACAAGCACTATCGCTTGGGATGAAAATTTCAAATGTGGCTTTTAATTTCGCAAATTTCAGGTAATATTTATTTATATTACTAGCTGTACCCGCGGTTTCACCCACATGAAATTTATAGCCTATATGTTATTCGGATGTATAAGATATATTACTGTAAAATGACATCAAATTCCGTTTAGTAGTTTTTGCGTGAAAGAGTAACAAACATGCATACTCAATAACTTTCACGTTTATAATATTAATAAGATATTTTCTAAAAAAAAACCTTTGTATGACATGGATGAATTTCTGAACTAATATTTCTTTTAGAATGTTAACAAACTGACAAATAGATACACATTCGCGTTTATCATTCCAGTTTGTTTTACAACTCTTACCACTGACTACATAACCGTAACAAACAGTAGTATGGTAGTCAATTTTCGCCATCGAAATGTCATCGGCGGCAGTCACTAAACTAGTGTAAACACGGCCTTACTTTGGTTCTTTCCTTTATCCTACTGTATTGTTGACGTGTGTACAGTCAGCTTAACATATCTAAGCTTCAGTTTCTCACAGTAAATAGGTCTAGATCAACAAATATGTTCCACTTCCCACAATTTTATAGCATTGTGGTGTAAGTCATAAGTTTTATGTAATTGGATCATCATAAATTCGTATTGTTTGTATGGAAATTTATCATTTCTGAAGTTTTCTTTAGCTTTTTATAATTATCCTCAATAATTATAAATGCTAAGATATAAATGATAAGGTACTATTCCATGTTAACGAAATCGCAGGCACAGCTAACAGATAATAAAAACTAGAAACAAATTCAATTTGGGAAAAACAAGCGCTTGTGACTTAAACCACACTACAATATTTTCAGTACGTATTTGGCAAAGCACCAACACAGTAACACAACCATTATTTAATACGTCTGTGTATTACTCTTTTTGCAGCGCAATTCAGGTCCGCGCCACTTGGAATAAAATCGTTTTTGTATGAAACTAATTAACATGATGTAACACTTTTTTTTATCTTGGAAATAATTCTTCCAATTCTTGGAATTGATGTAGTTCCGCCCGCCCTGGGAATCCGTTCATGTTCCCAGGGGCGGGTCTACGTGACGATTTTTTCCAAATGTGTGAGTATTGTGAAACTCCTATTCAAAATAGTAAAACACTATTTTAATGGCGGCAGACAATGAGGGGATATATATAGAATTTTGTTTTATAGTTTTAATTACAGAATAAAAAAATAAACTTTAAATATATTAATATAGCTGTGCCCGAGGTTTCATCCGCATGAAATTTATAGACTATATGTTATTCTGACGTGTAAGCTATATTACTATAAAGTTTCATTAAAATCCGTTCTGTAGTTTTTGTGGGAAAACTCTTTCACAAAAAAACTACAGAATGGATTTTAACAAACATCCATCTATACTCACAAACTTTAAAGTTTACTAATAGAATCTGTGCTAATAATAAGATTTAAACTTTATGTTTTCAGTATCATACTATTATTGTTGTATACACAATATTAAGGTGCCTAAATTAAATTATGATAAAAATTATCGTCCATTCAAAACAAAATTCTCGTATATGACCTGTTGACCTGTATTCTGCAGGACTAACATTTCATGCTTCCATATCAAGCAATTTTATCTCCCTTCAACCAAAATATAGATAAATAGATAGAATATACTTTATAGGTAACATATAGTACAGTAAAGACATAACATATTAAATTGAATATTACAATAAGACGACATTATTGCCGAAAGCAATCTTTTATAGGCGAACTTAGGGAATCGGATTTATATATAGCTTTCAAAGCAAGCTGCTTGCACTGATATAAGTGCGACAAAGGTACGCAGAGGACTTTAGAATAGAATAGAAAATAATTTATTCAAATAAACTTACATTGAAGCATTTTTGAATAGTCATCACATTTTTTTTAATCTACCGCTCATTCGGAAAGCTGTCTCAAAAAGAACGAGGAAGAAACTTGCGTGTTACTCTTTTAAATAATTTTATTCTAACTTTACATTTTTAAGTTTAAGTGTGTGAATACAAACTACCAATTAGCACTAATTCAATTAAATACTCAATTAGAAAAAATATACAACTATACAACCAACTGGTTAAACAATTAATAAGATGAAATCAGACATAGTAATTAGAGCAGACCAGTCCCTATAAGCAGCACCCGTTCACGAGTATGGTGGATGAGCCAGCCATCACTGCGCTCGACCATCTTTTAGGGAGCCCAATGACCCGGCCCACCACGTCGCCACAAGTCTGGACATTTTAGTGAGCATGACTACTCATGACACTAGACCACATCATAGCTATTTACAATTGCCATCTGATAGTTATAGTTTTACACATTGTACACTTTGTACAACGTGTACCTCGGTAATCCATTAAATTAGGTTGAATAAATGTCAGAGTAATTTTGCCGCTAGCAATATTTATTACGTTCAAACAAAATGGTTTGTTTACTATTAATATAAAAATAATCCCCAGTTGCAGACATCCATTACTAAACAGATTAATAATGGAAGCATTTAATTATTCATTCACCTTCATGATGCAAAGGTGAAAAGGTTTCGACATTGGAAATTCTTAAGCTATCCTAGAACGTATCTAAGATTTCATGCTTGAGATCATTGTGGTTTGTAGTTTGTTTTTTAATTTCGTACACTAAATTGACAGGTGTAAATGTCAAAATTTCAAACAATGTTACCAGCTCTAGAGGTAGCTATATTTACTATGTTCTATTTGTTAAAACGTAATTTAGTATTTTAGATTAGTTTAGAGATTAGTTTTAGAGTTTTATGAGAAGATACCACGTCATATTTTACATACGTAGTGGTTTTCAATTAAACAACACAAAAATATATTTTTGTGGTTTACGTACATATTGTAATTTTTACGATAGTAACACAGTTACCACTTAAAAGTACCATCAGGTACGCTTCAGATTGTTTTCAATGCAAATTTCATAAAAACCCTAACTCTATTAAAACTCACCCTTTACGTCGGAAAACTACTCTCAGAGTAGATATTTCTAGGAAGACGATTTTTAAAACGCTCTTCCTAGAAATGGCTATAAATTGATTATAGAAATGATGACAGAAATCAAAAGACATTTAAAAATATTATAAATGTTTTTAATAGAATAATGTTTAATTATAATAAAAGCAACTGAAAATATAAGCCCCAGTCGAGACGAGTTTAATCCTAATAGTAGACTAGTAGTCGGAGAAGGGGCTGGTGAATTGTTTTTGTGAATTGAGGTTAGATCAGATCGTCAAACCATTATTAATTCCTCTTACGTCACAAGTCCCCAGTCGGCGTATACGGTTAGAGCTGGAGACTGCGAAGTTTTAAAATAATTATTTGGAAAAATTAGTTCCTATGTAATTTTTACGTCCATTTAAAAAAAAAATTTCACTGTTTATTTTTAATAGATGATAATGGAATGATCCCCTCACCTATGTGTTTAACAGTTTACAACTTAAATAGCAGTTTACACTGGCGAGGCATCAGTGGAGGATGATAAGATGAACATGAGGTTAGGTCAGTTAGTCCATCGTGACAAATTTGCCAGGGTCATAATTGTTTCCTGTACATAATTTTTTTGTTTATCGATTGAATTTAATTGAATGTATTAACTGAAACTCTTAATATTGCAAAAATGTTTTCATGAGTGTTAGCTAATTTATAATGTGAGAGATAATTGCGGGAAGCTCAGGAGCAAAGCCAAGGATCGCTAGTACTATACTAATAAAACTAATAGAAGTCACTCTAAAAGTATAATTACTAATGCATTTACTGCAGTAGTACATAATTCTGAAATGTAGTCGTAACTTGTTAGAGTTTAATACCTATTCAGAGAATGTAAGATGCAGGTGACAGCATCCCACTGAATGATTCCTCCATCCACAGTTCTCGCAACTTAAAGCTATTAGTACTATAGAATTAATAGCAAGCCATATCACGGCTTTGAAATTCATATACTGTCATATAAGGTAGCACACATAGTAATAGGAGATGCGGAAATTTATAAATAAATTTGAAAATATTTCTGTTGTTGTTGAACATAAGTATAATGTAAATTGTTGAACCTATTTTTAGTCTTCAGCGAGATTCATTAAGTCACTGATGTATTTCCATTTTACCTGTTTCTGTTATAAAGCATGCTTTGTAATCTATATTTCAGCTAAGATATGACAGTGAAAGTAGAGCAACATAGTGAACGCTTGATAGATTTTTCCTTGGAGAAAATTTTCATCCTCATCCCATACTACAGTCACAGTATATAAATTTTGTGACTTAATCTTCTCTATACATGTACGGAGGACAACTTTTCAAGCAGCTGGTTTTTCCCATTGTTTATTTTTTTATAACATATAACTGGAGTGGCCAGTTATTATGTTAATAATGAAAAGAATTATAGTAATAGTAAAAGACTACAATTTATGGAGATATAACAACTTCAGACTATTTACTTATTGAACCCGATTAAACTGAACACAAATTGTTTATAATAAAAGCAAATTATTAAATCGATTAATCGCTACATCGCGTCAAGGTAGACATCACCCACAAACCATCGAGTGGAGTGTCGCAGTTGGCCTGAATCCTATTTCCTGATAGAATTTAGATTTTATTGGTCGAGATATGGCCTTTAATGGCCCATTTAGCGAGTAAGTTTCATAATCTAACCCCACTATTTACCATTATGGGTTTGGAGTATTGTAGTTTCGGCAAAGTATAAGATAACGCTTTATTGAAAAATATTTGTACGTCGCTCGCAAGCATGTCGAACTTTGTTCTCTGTATAAGTTTGTCTTTCAATAAAAAATAATGTCAAAGAATAAAACTTATTCTGTTCCACAAATAATAAGTTTTTTCCCGAATCTTGGACACTTTTTTAAATTTACTTCAATTGCAAATTCATCATGGCGTAAGAATCATCACCTCTTCACTAAAGGGGACGAATGGATACTGCCGGACTCATACAGGGTATACCTTTCAGCTCGTGATAGGAAAGATCGTGGGAACAAAAATCTTCCGCTTCACCCTTCTTCGTCCCTCTTCCCTTCTAAACACTGGATAAACACTCCAAGAAGGTGCTACAGGTATGCAGTGCGCCATCTCTCGGACCACTCTTAGAGATTTTGATAGGTAGTGACGATTTTGGCAGGGCACCCATTCTAGGGTTAATGAGATCAAATCTGAGGTTTGAACTGAGGTAGAGGTATGGTACGCAGAGAGGTACAGTACTGGAGTACTGAGTAAACATTTGATGACCTACGTAATGCGTGCTTATTTATTTATTCTTTCGCACATAAAATTGCATACGTGGTCCACCACGTTAATCCCTGATGGCATACATACACATACATGTATTTGATTACGCCAACATGTGATGAACGTAGCACCACTGATACGTTGCCATTCCGGGTGACTATCTTAATATCGCAATTTTTTTAAATTATATTCATTAATAGTACCAGATAAAATAATAATAATAAAAACCATCATCAACTTTATTTGTCTCAAATAATAAAACATTATAATAACATTTAGAAGTATTTTAGAAGTCATAATCGAGATAAAATGGTCTATAACTCAGGGCAGTGAGTCCTTTACTATTCTGTTATAGCCTTTATTAGTAACTTAATACAATAAAAGATCGACGACGACGATAGCACTTAAGTTCAAAACTGTCCTCTACTAACAAAGTAAACATAAAAATTCTACATTACAGAAAACAAAAATTTCTTTACTAAATAAATCTATAAGAATTTTTTTCTGATACGCGCGATTTATTTCCCAGTCTCGTTAACGTAGAACCTTGAGCAAATTGAAAATAGAAAAGAAAATGGCGTCCATTCCAATTGACTCCATTATTCTGCTTGGCTAATTTTTCATAACTACTCTATTAATTTCTGTCTTTTAATTTAACAGTTAACTGATATGATGTTTTAAAGTTAGTCAGTTAATTAGTTAGTCCTCAAGTCGTTGCATTCTTACCCGAATGGGTTTGTTTTTAATCGAACTCAAAAAGGGGGATATTCCTTGTTGACTATTTCTGTGTCTATTACCCAACTACATCGAAGCAAAATGACGTGCTGTGATTTTGTTTATGTAAATTATAAAATTCTAGTAACATTATTAATATACGGGTTTTAACATGAATATTTTTATGGTAAATAAAGGTATTTAAAGGTAAGTGCAACCTAGACGAAACATCATGAGAGGTCTCTAGACGTTTCGTCTAAATTGCACTAGCCACGAGCTGACTGTGAGAAGGGAGAGGTAAATTTACCATTAAAATATTCGTGTTAAAACCCGTTTAACTATATTAATAACCAGCTCTGTCCGTAGTTTCACCCATATGAAATTTATAGCTTAGGTGTTATTTTGATCTATAAGCTATATTATTGTACAGTTTCATAAAATCCGATCAGTAGTTTTTGCGTGAAAGAGTAACAAACATCCCATCTATACATCTATATTCACAAACTTTCGCATATAATATTAGAAAGATGTGTACTAAATGCGGAAGTTTAAAAATAAGTATTCTCCGCAAACGAATATATGGACATTTTTATATAACAAATTTATAAATAACTACGACAAAATCGGGGGTAATAGTTAGTGTATTACATATTTGTAACGTAGCTATTTTGAGAGTGGAAATATCCACTGAAAGTAGACCTCTCGAAGTTACGTCTCACGTCGTCGTCACACAAGAATACTATTTGTTATAAAGATGGATTGTAAGTGACAAGGTGTAAGGAATTTTTACACTAAACGCAATAGCATGAGAGCAACGATATTTTTTAAATAAAAAAATATATACTTTTTAAATATGCGACGCTGGGGTGAGTTTTAATATAATTTATATTAAAGATGCAATTATTGAGAGTCCTGAAATTTTTGGGAATTTTTTTTAAGTCCTATATCCTCGTTAATAATGTACTGCTTTTATTAAAAAGTATCTTAAAAATAAACTACTTATAGCTTTTGAATAGATACTTAAATATTCTATTTCTATTTATTGAATTTCTTGCTTACGCTTAGTTAGTTCGGAACAACTGGTATCTATTTAAAGTTAAAATATTTTTACTTGTACATAAAAATTTAGCTCTATAATTTTTGTTATTGTTTTTTTTAACTAACAAAAATGTTTGAGGTATATGTTTCTGATAATAATATTGTCATTAACCAGGCCAAATCTCTATCTAATAATATGACAAAAGGAATAATATGAGACAAATGTAAAAGTGAGTTCAATTTCGTATTGGACTTACCACACCGTAATAAAATGACATAAAATTTGTAAAACAGTATTATATAGACATCTTTTTATAAATGTATTAAGCTGCAAGTAAATACTAATTTTCTATAAAGATTTAAATATACATTGGTATTTTTTTATATATTTTATTCCGCAGGTGGCTGCACTCGCACGCTCCGTTCGTTGTGAATAGTCATTAATCTCCAGAGACTTTGACATTATTACGTCATAAGGATTCCGCCTGTCAGCGTGCCACAAGGTGAAATACTGCGACGGTACAAAGCTAATGTAAATCAAAAGACTGTATGTACTCGTTATGTAATAATATTTCATATTTAAAATAGAATAATATCATTATATTAATACGTGAAGTTAAAACTTTGTACCTTTTTTTTAATAGCACAGGGGACAAAATAGCTTGCGGCTCACCTGATGGCAAGTGCCGCCATCGCAGCATTGCCGGCCTTAAATTAGTACCTCTTTTTTATGAAAATTGCACGGACGGAGGAGTATGAAATTGGACACTTATACTTTATACAGAGGAGTGCAGAATGCTATTATTTTTTAAATTATTCATAAAAAAATCTTTATATCAAGAACTAAAAAAATATTAACAGAATATAAACATAGTTTTTGACAATAGAAGCTTAATAATAGTTCAAACTTATAATTAAAATTAGTTTTGGTCCATTTTGACCTATGGAATTTTGATTGGAATTATGACCATTGGGCGACCACTAGTATACATATATTAAATATAAATGTTTATTTATGTAATTGGAACATGAAACACTCGACCCGATGGTAAACGGTAATCATCGCCTATATATGTACATGAACAGTACTACGGTCAACTCACTTCACACCATCATTGTAGCACCAGTTACATCATTCAATTGTTGCCATTTCAGAAGACTAAGATGTGACAACATACTCAATAAATTCAAAAATTTTTAACACTAAAAAATAGCTATAATATTCGTGAAGATAATTTCCATCTACAAAAGACTTCTTTGTCTATATTGAAATTTTATCCGGTCTGGGATTATAATATATTTTGTTTATTTTATCTTATTTAAATAAATATGTATGTATATTGTAATATGGGGTATATAAGATATAATTAGGTGGCGGGTACTTTTAAGTCGATATGTTATATGGCAATCAGTCCGGAATATACGCTTGACGGATAAGCTTCGTTTTATTACTGCTTATACATACGGATACGAACATTATATATATGCAGTTCATCTAAGCATACATATATAATAAAACACTTCCTTTGCAAAAAAGCTTACTATAAAATTGAAGAATTCGTTAACGATAATAATGTTTTTGTAGAAAAATTTTAAATACATAGCACTGACAATATTATCTGATTACACTAATAATGAGTGCGTAGCGATTTCTATGTTGATTATCGCATGCCTCTTACTTGTTACACTGTAATTATTTATATAAAAAAAACATCTATTAAAAAGAGCAACACACAAGTTTCTTGCTCATTCTTCTTGTGATGAATCTGCATTCCGAATGAGTGGTAGAATCAAAATATGACTATTCAAAAGTGCTTGTAATGAGTTTATTTGAATAAAGATTATTTCTATTTCTATTTCTATTTCTAAGCGTGTTTAGTTTAATATATTATCATTTACATATATTTTAGTTCTTGTTATACTCATTATAATTTTCCTTCGTCATTAGTATATGTATGTTTTTTTTCTTTTCTCCTACCTGTTCGATATTTTATTGCCTTGAAAATATTGCTTTCTCAGCTCACAACAATAAAAATACAGTAAAAAATGGACATTATATATGTATGTGGTAAAAAAATCGCTTACTGCTTACCAGTCGCTTCAAACAATAGTTTTTCCCAAGTATGGTGAAAACTCAACAAACTTGAACTATTCCACGATGCAGTTTATAAACTATTTGCGAAGTAGCGATTAATGTTTAAGTAGTTCTTTCCAAAATGCTACAATGTACACTAATTGTGTTATACTGGCTGTGCGCCAACAAAGTGTAGCCAATTATAACCCATTTAGATTACTTAAGGGAGCACTGGCTTGATAATAATAATATCTCACGACAATTTACACAGCGCCATCTAGTCCCAAGCTAAGCTAGTCATAACTTGTGTTATGGGTACTAGACAACTGATGCAAGTACATAGATATTTTTTTTGTAAATACTATATAATACTATGTAATAATATATATTATACATAGAAAATATCTACACCAATACAAACAATCATACTTATGAATGCAAATGTTTGTACCGTGCGGGAAATGGTACCCGCGAATATTGTAAAGCGGTGTGCTAAAGAGCTAGATCATTGCACCCGTCAGGAGTAATGTAGTATTACTCCTAATAATAATACGCTTAAGTTTTATATACCACAAATTTAAAAGAAGAAGAAGAAAGAAAGAAAGAATATTTTTATATTTAAAACGGAGCCATATATGAGAATTGAAGTTGGTAATCAAATGGCAAACCTGGTGGAGTATGTACCCTGTTAGTTTGACCTCCACGCGGAAACCATCGTGGTAAATTCCAGGTCAATTTATCACGATGGGCTAACTGACCTGACCTCATGATCATCTTATCATCCTCCACTGGTGCCCGCCAGAGTAAACCGGTAGCGCAGGCGGCTGCACTATTTCATTATCATATAAAAAAAATACTCCAAGAGTAATGTAGTGATGTTGTTACATTATGGATGTAGACTTAAAAACGGTCGGAATTTAATCAACAATAGAGAAGGTCGTACGTAACGCTTCCAGTAGCGGTAGTCAGGCTTCTGCGCAGAATATGTCACACTTGTGACGACACAAATATTCTGCGCAGAATGCGCTATTTTCTTAAAGAGTAAGGTATTTAAGAAAATAATATAAATCCATTAAATAATAAAATGTATATAAATTGTAATGTGAGATAATGCAGTTAAATTACAAGCATGATATCTTTATTAAATTGTCTAATTTCAAATTCCTCTGGAAAGGCAACGCAGTGACTCCTACGATACCGAGTGGTAACACAGGAGTCACATGATAACGTGATGTCCGTGGTGCTGCTCATGTATTTAGACGACGGTCACCGTCCGGCCGTCAGCTTATTTGCCATTCATTACTTCTTCCATTTGCTAGAACAAGGCTTAATTAAAATTGACTTTAAACTTAGCAAAAGCACTTAAACCGTCAACTTAACTAGAAATAGAATTGTCTAATAAATATTTGAAGTTGTTTTTAACCTCTGCTACAAAAAGTTTGCACTATGCCCCATCCAGTTTGTTATCAGTGTATATTTATAAATTGTACAATGTTTTTTTTTAATTTGTGTCGGTCAGATTGGAACTCACGATCGTGTTGGCGTAAGTTGAGTCAATGAGATTTGAGCCATAACGATCAAATTATTCTTTGGTGAATATCTACATTTGCTCTGTGAATATTTATAGTTTTTTTTAATGAAGATTAGAAATAATCTTTATATCGTACTTTATGAGAGCTACTACATGACCTTAATTATTTGAACCCTGAAAAATATTACGTATTATATAATTGAGTAAACTCCCATCTTCATCACTTACTAGGGTAATCATCACTCAGAGGAAGGAGGGAGGTAGAGGGAGGGAGTTGACAAAAGTCATGAAACTCTACCAATACTACTTATTACTACTGTGGTGAAGAAGTATTTGTACAATATCCCTGAAATACAACGAATTAAAAAAAACATTATGGGAACATATCATTGTTAAAACCACAAAATATTTTGTTTTAACAAAATATCATTGTTTAGACAACAAATTTGGTCTTGTCCCTTTTATGTTGATGCTATATACACAAATAAGGTCTAAGGGTAGGTAAGTACTATAAACCAAAACATTTGTCTATACAACGGTTTGTCATTTGGTTTCAATCCAGGTACAAACATTTAGTAACATAAAAAAATATATGATATTTCCATAAAACCAAAACTACAGCTTGCAAACAGTACTATTTTATTGACACACCAGCTATTCAAACTCTATCAAACATATTATTTAGGTTTCATGTATAAAAATTAATTGTTCGCAGTTTCTATTGTTTCAAATTTGTACCTAACTCAGACATATCCTTTCATTGTAGGTTTTGGAGGAAAAAAGATTTCGCTGATACAATCATGAAAGTCAGAACCATTGTGTCAAGACTGTACTAAAGAAGAAACATATAAAGCATATAATAATAATAATCTTTATTTGTCTCAAACAAAAACTTTTCCCACAATACAACTGTTGCCCATACAATAATATAATTTAAAACTAATGAAAGAGACAAAACGGTCTATAACTCAGTGAGGGCAGTGAGTCCACCCTCTCTGCTATTCTGTTATAGCCTTTATCAGTAAAATAATACAATGTGAGATCGACGACGACGATAGCGTATTAAGTTAAGTTCTAAACTACAACTAACAATTATATAAGACTTAGGTCCGAATAGAATAGAATAGAATAGAATAGAAAATAATTTATTCAAATAAACTTACATTGAAGCACTTTTGAATAGTCATAACATTTTTTTTTTAATCTACCGCTCATTCGGAATGCTGACTCATCACAAGAAGAACAAGCAAGAAACTTGTGTGTTGCTCTTTTAAATAATTTATTCTTACTTACAATTTAAGTTTAAGTGTGTGAATACAAACCACCGATTAGCACTAATTTAATGAAATAATAAAATAGAAAAAACATTCAATATACAACAACTGGTAAAACAATTAATAAGAGAAGATAAGTCATAGTGATTAGAGCAGACCAGTCCACACAAGCGTGCTGCTGCTGCCGTTCAGGAGTATGACGGATGAGCCAGCCACCACTGCGCTCGACCATATTTTAGGGAGCCCAATGACCCGGCCCACCACGCCGCCACAAATCTGGACATTTTAGTGAGCATGACTACTCAAAACACCAGACCCCGTCATAGCTACTCACAATTGCCATGTGATGGTGATAGTATTCAGATTTCACATAAGAATGCATGCGGCAATCAATACAAAAACCGCTACGCTTTCATATTTCTAAAATAATTGAATCAAGAAAGCAATGAGATAAACAAATTATAACGTTGTATGTTAATAAACTAATTATTTACTTGATAAAAAACAGCATCAATTATATCTGCATGTAATAAATAACTTACAAAGTTTACGGTTGAACAATATGAATGGTAATTATAATATTAAACGCTTCTGGTTGGAGGCTACAAAAATGTTTATTATAGACTATAATTCAATGATAATTTATAAGCGCCTACGGTCACTTTAATTGAATATCTTAATGAACTAAACTAAACTAAAATAAAGTCTTATATGCATTTTTTGGAAATATATGGAGATCTTTGGGGGAGGCCTGTGTCCAGCAGTGGACGTCTTCCGGGCTGCGATGATGATGATATGCTACTAGCTGTGCCCGCGACTTTGTGCGCGTGTTATAGTGAAGTTGACCAAATTAAGAAAAAATATTCAATATTCTAACCCAAATATCAAAAATATCGATACAATACTAATTCACCTATCGACCTCTTACAACCCTTTTTTCTTTATTTATATTCAATTAATAATTCCCTTCAAATAAGTTTCAACCTTCTAGCTTTAAAAATTTTAATGACAATGCTTCCATACAAAATTTCATCTCCCCTTTCAACCCCTTACAATCCATTTTTCGCATTAAAAAGTAGCCTATGTCTTTTCTCAGAGTCTAGACTATCGGTGTACCAAATTTCATTTAAATCGGTTCAGTAGTTTTGGCGTGAAAGCGAGACAGACAGACGGAGTTACTTTCGCATTTATAATATTAGTTAGAATATATAAGTGGATAACACTTAAACTAATAAAACAATCATATTCATAAATACACATACATTTGTATCGTACGAGAATCGATTCTCAATTCTCGCAGCCTTCAGAAGGGAAGTGATATTAAAGCTAGAGGCCATCAACCCATCACACACATTAATTAAATGATATCTGTATTAAATGGACTAATTAGGCGTAAATATGCTATTGATACCTAATTGCTAACTATACAATATTACATGAAGAAGATTTCAATCGACAGCCACTGTAGACTAATGGTTTAGCATACCGCCTTGCTTCCGATGGTCTCAGGTTCGATTCGCACGGCACAGACATTTATATTCATGAGTACGATTATTCGTATCGGTCTCGGTATTTTCTATATATAATGTGTACATATTTACGAAAAAAAATTCTATGTATTTGTATCAGTTGTCTAGTACCCATAACACAATTTTTAACTAGCTTAACTTGGATCTAGATGGCGCTGTGTGAATTGTCCTGAAATTATTATTATTATTTCAATGACATACAGACGTACGTACACATAATTTTTTTTTATATATATGCAACAACTACAACGCTTGCTATTTCTACCTAAAGGTTACCTGGTAGAAAATGCCATGTGTCATTAAGCTCGCCTTTTTTACGCGTGTTCTTGTACAATAAAGAAAAAGAAATGAAATGCATCCTTCAATTTTTTTTTATACTACGTAGGTGGCAAAAGAAGTTTACGGCGCAACTGATGGTAAACGGTTACCGTAGTATATGGACGTCTGAAACACCAAGGGAAACAAGTGCGCTTTACCGACCCTTAAGAAACCTTATACCCTTCTTAAAAAACTCCTTCAATATACGCTGGCAAAACACCAGTGATGGGTTACAGTATGAGCATACAGTCAGGTCAGGTATCCTATAATGGCGAAGTCACCAGGAATCAACGAAGATGAAGGAAGACTTTCATCAACATCTGATGATAATATCGGAGGTAAGCAGTTAATTGGTACAACCCTGATGAAAATGATCATAAACACAGTTTCATGATATATTTTTGTTGGTTATTCAATATGTATTTATTTCTAAGAAATTATGACATTTTAATAATATATTATTATTTATGCAATGTAATAATTCAACACGCTGTAAATATTTAAGAATGTAACAGAAAGAAATGAATAGATTTTTATGTAATTTCTATGGAACCAATCTATAAGAACATCCGTTTATTAAAATTTAATAAAAATTTTTACACTGTACAATCATATCGAAAAACTACAAATGCATCTTTCATTATTTTTTATATTATCTAGATTAGGATTTATATTATCTAATACAATACCTAATGGAGCTCTTGAACAACCTGCGTGGATACAGATGTGAAGATTTTGTTTCCAACTCTAAAAAATATTTACCTGTCTACGCAAAGCGACGGGCAATTACTAGTTAAGCAATTAGCGATTACGTTACGTGAATTAAGACATCAACTTCTGAATTAATAGGTGGTTTATTAAGTTATAATTATATGTGTGTTTGAGTGAATATGATTAATGGTATCATAATTATAGTATTTATATCAACTAGTATCGTCCAACGACAACGTTCGCATATCCATAGAGTATTAGTATAAAATAGAATATATACAAAGGTATATAATTATTATAATTAAGTAGGTATTTATTAGATTTACATATATATTAAAGCCGAAAATAAACCATTGAGTATTAAACTAAATATTGTACCAAGGAGGCAAAACACGTCCGCACTTATATATATTTATTCTCAGACAAAAAATAACGTACCTACCCTATTTTTCTATTGATGATAATGAAACGGTGCACCCGCCTGCGCAAATAATGCCTAGGAAAATAGAAATATACTTTTACGTTGAATACTATAAACATAAAGAAAGCGCAGTTGTCATAGGAAAAAAAATGAATAACCCTTGAACCATTAACACAGTGCCATCTAGTCCCATGGTAAGCAGAGTTGTGTTATGGGTACTAAACAACTGATATAAATACTTAGATTTTCTCTTTTTGTAAATACATATTTGATTTACATAGAAAACACCCAGACCGATACAAATAATCATACTTATGAATACAAATGTTTGCACCGTGCGAGGAATCGAACCCGCGACCATCGGAAGTAAAGTAGGGTGCTTAAACCGCTAGACCACCGAGGCCGTCACAAAAAAAGTTAACCAATTAATATTATCATAACTGTAATTGTAACTTGATATGTGGGATAAGTATTATTATGTTATGGAAGGTGAGCAACACGTTGGTCCTCACCAATATGCTGCTCACCTTCATGATGGAGGACTACTGGCCCAAGGGGGTGGTGTATCGGCGCTACCGTAGCAGATACCGATTGATTCGTCAGTGCCGTGACAATTTTATATTAGTAACTAGCTTTTGCTCGCGGCTTCGCTCGCGTTAATTTGTCCCCTTAGGGGTGGAATTTATCAAAATCCTTTATGCTTTATGCATGCAAAGTCTCAGGCCGATCGGTTTAAAATTGACAAAGTTTCATACAAACTTTCATCCCCTATTTTATCCCTTTGGGGGTAGAATTAATCAAATCCTTCTTGGCGGATGCTACGTCATAACATCTACCTGCATCCAAATTTTAGCCCGATCCGTTCAGTGGTTTGGGCTGTGCGTTGATAGATCACTACGGTGGTGGTTGATCAGTCACCTTTGAGTTATATATATTTAGATAATAATATATATTATAATTAATATAATAATAATTCAGATGTATGTTAGTCTATAAGGTATTTACAATATAGGCCATTAGTAATCTGAAATAAATAAAAAATTATTACCCTTTAGTTGTGAACCCTAAAACAGACAAATTACCTTCGCGTGTTTACACCTATGTCCCTTTACAACTCGGAAACTAATTATTTTCATGTCAAAGCGAGCAATAAACATAAAATATAGCAGGTTGAGGCTTTTAGTATTCAATTAAAATGATATTTGCCTGTCAGATTAACAGAGTAATGGTATCTTGAGGGGCATTTGCTAAATCTGTAATTATATTTCGAGGATAAAAAACATAATCAAGAATTAATTTGGTTATTAATTGACTGGCCCCGAGTTTGCATGTGAAGGAGATCATATAACTATATGAATGTATTATACATATATTGAACCGACTTGAAGAAATTCTCGAAATAAATAATTATAATAAATAAATAACCTTGGACAAATAACGCTACGCAATCTAGTCCCACGGTAAACAAAGCTTGTGTTATGGGTACTAGGCAACTGATATAAATAATTTAGATTTTTTTATAATAACACAGCATCCAGATCATATTTTATCTTAAATTTTATTTATTTGTATAGATAGATAGATAAAAAGCTTTTTCTTTCCAAGTTTACACTATTTAAATCATTGTCCTGCAAAAGTTCGTAAAGATTATCATTAGTAAGATTACATTAAAAAAAAAAAATTTAATATAAATTACTTATTTTTATATTTACTAACTACTAATATCATAAACGCGAAAGTCTGTAAGTACAGATAGATGTTTGTTACAATTTAACGCAACACTACTGAATGGATTTTAATGAAACTTTACAGAATTATAGCTTACCTATACATCAGAAAAACACATAGGTTATAATTTAAAACGATATATAAATTCGGGAAAATATAATAAGTGTGATGCAGACGAAGTTGCGCGGCTAGTATAAAATATTTTTACATACCATGGAATTTTTAATATATAACGATAAATAAGTACCCATAGTGGTTCTTTTCTAAATCTGCAAAGGATGTTGTCCCACAGTTGAGCAACTTGAAAGGGTACAACATAAAAGCGGGGAATCTGTAACAATGGTGAATGAGTAATTTGTTTTGATATAATTCTGCAAATTGACAATGTTATTATGTCCTTCTAGATTCCCATTAGGATCAAGAAACTAGCGCGCACTTTTATAACCTCTTATAACTTAATTAAGGTATCATATCGTAAATTTTATCTTTACGCCCTTCAGTTTTACTTTCATTTCCCATTCAAGGCGACCATTTATCGCCTCCGTGGAGCATTTATTTTTTATTACAACAGAAGCCAATAGTATTTAACTGTCCATACAGGATCCTTGTTAAAACGGTACCTCCCCGAACAATCTCTAGATGGTCGTAATAAACGCAAAAACATCGAACGAAATTGCACCTTAATCACTAGTTCGTCGGTAAAAAATGCATTGACAATTAAATTATTGCTTTGAATTGTGTTCGGAAATTCCTGACATTTCGTATCCGACACGGCGGCGATTCAAAAGGGACTTGACTTTTATTGTCTCAAGTGACATCAGTACAGCAATCAATTTTAACTTCTACGAACTACTTCATAAAATACATTTTACAATAGCCGTACGGAATTCATTGATTTATTTTTTTAACTTCTCTCACGTCAATGAAGAGGCGCCAGCAACCTGTTTTCTACTTGTTTTTACTTATTTATTTCTCCTTTATCGATGTTTTGTTTCGATTGAGTCGGCTCATTTCAAGAGTTAAGCAAAGCCTCTTAATCGTAGACAGTGGAATGGTTTAATGAACGAATATTAATTACTTACTAACGAGATGTGTAATTTATTAGAGAGATCTACACTCATATTTATTATTGGACAATAAATTGCAGGAAACAACAGATCTCTTTATATCTTCCTTTATTTTTTTATTACAATTTTTTTTTGACAAACAAGGGCTAAAGTCACACGCTCGAGTTTAAGTTTTTTAGCTCGACTTCGTCAGGTTATGAGTTGAAAATTTGTTATATATTAGTTAAAAAAATAAATATATATTTTAATCATCCATTATCTATTATTATATATATTATTAGTATCAAGTTTGCAATGTGTAATTTTATAAAAGTTGCTAATTAATTATTCTATACGTAACAAAGTTTTGTTTATATTTAGTTTTTTAAATTCATTTGCCACAAAAATCCCGCGGGTCTCAACTCGCGACCGTACTATGAAAGTTGCAAACCTACGAACCACTGGGATCTATCCTGTGTTATTAGTTTTACAAAATAATATTTTGTGAAATAAATTCATTTCAATTTGCACGCTAGACGGAGCTATAAGTAAAGCAAACATCAAATGAAAACGAACGCTAGAATTAATAAAAGGAATATTTAACTACCCTATCTATCGATAACACGCGTGTATGATTAAAATTTCAAGCCCATTGCAGATGTGTTCAACTCTTTGTCAATTGGGACGCTTGTATAATAATATCACAGGACAATTCACACAGCGCTATGTAGTCCCAAGCTAAACAAAGCTTCTGTTATAGGTACAAAACAACTGATATAAATACATAGATACATTTTGGTGATAAATACATAATATACAAAACACCCAGAAAGGTACAAACAATCATAGTCATTACCAACACAAATACATATAAAGGTTGGTATTGTGCGGGGAATAGAACCTACTACCATTGGAAGTAAGGCGATGTGGTAAACCGCTAGAGGTTGTTATTATTTTATTTTAATATATATTAAAAAGTGCGAAGTGGCAAGAGTTCCACCAAGAAGAGCGTGGCTCTTAAATTATGAATGAACATGTCAAAAAGTAGATGCTGTTCAAATTTAACGTTTCCTTATGTGTGTATTTCATACAATATACCTTCTTTTTGTATGCAATACATACAAACAGTATACAAAAATAATTATTATCAATCACTAAGTTTCATCATCCTTCAGTTTTGTGTACACAGATAACAAAAGAGTGATGAACTTGAAATGTTTGAATGGATCTTCATAGATTGTATCTAAGAATATCTCGATCAGGCCAGTTTTAAAACAAAATGCATCGAAATCTGTGCATTCGTTTAGAAGTTATGCCACAGACAGAGACAGACACGTCAAACTTATAACACCTCTCTCTTGGGAAAGGGGATGTCAGGGGGGAGTAATGTGAACTGATTAGACTTCATTGCTAGCAATATATGGAATATTGCTAGCAATGTAGTCAGGTTCAGTCACCAGGTTGAACTCTACGCGGTTCCCCTGGAAACCATCGTGATAAATTCCTGATGAATATGTCACGGGGCTAACTGGTCTGACCTCATGGTCATCTCGTCATCCTCCATTGATGCACCAGCGTATACCGTTAGCGCACACGGGTGCCCCATTCCATTATCATCCATAAAAAAACAGCTCTCGCAAAACCGTGGGAACTTAGAAAAGGATTTTATATCTGGTTCATTACGTCGAGATTTTTGCAAACAAGCGCAGACTAGAGCGGATCGTTTGAAAATAAAACTGGAATTCAATACTTTTGTGGTATTTCCGCTTTCAGGCCCGGTATTGATTACACTGGCATCATGAACTTCGACAAATACAATTATTTTGCGCACCATTTGTTACTTGCAAATCAAAACTATACCGAATAATGTATTTGAAATGCTTTCATAAATAATAGCGTCCGTTCTACATGACAGATCACGATATTCCATTTTATATTTACATCTGTTAATATATTGTTTTACTGTAGTGTACCGAATGGTTCAGAAAAGCGTAAATTGTGTATGTATGGTTTCTGTTTTTTGTTTAGTACTTTGTAAGAATTAAGAATTAAAGTACATACCAGTCCCATTGTATCTTAAAACTAGTAACTATATCACTTTATCAGTGATTAAATTCCCTTAGCAGCACTAACTGAATAGGACCTATATGTTTTTTTTTAATAATAATAATAAGAAACAAAGTAGAAATGCAAAAGGTTATAGAAAATAAACAGATTATAAATATTCTTACTTCAACGGCCTCGGTGATCTAGCGGTATAGGACTTTTGCAAGGAAAAGACCCTGCGCAAGGATGACACGCAAAATCGTGAAGCGTTCCACATTTTTTAAACCTAGCCTGCTTTCGGCTGGAGAGGACCACAAAATCCGCTCCTCCAAAGTTGCCGGTCCCAAGCCCGGATAAATAGCGAGGGTCTTTGTATACAGTATATGTATGTATATTATAAAATAACTTACAAGTAGTGTCATATTTATATTAATATATCCTTCTTCTCTTTCAAACTATCATATTTATTTCAATCAGCTGCACCTAGTAGGTGAGTCTGCAGCACATATGTATATATATTGTATCAATAGTGTATTTATAAATAAAATGTGCCTGGGCAAGCACCAGAACTAATTATAGCCTTCTTATATATACTTACCTATATACTATTAAATTTAAATAGCTTCCTGCACCTACCTGCGCTAAGGCCTGCGCAGTTGAGCGCCGTAAGCGGGGAAGACGGGATCCTGGGAGGTTGAGTCAATCGGAGGTCGGAGCAGTTACCTCCGGGCGACAACACGCCTCCTTTGGCCCATATTTCTGGCGAAACGGTCGCCTGAGCAGCCAGCCACTGCTCGGGAAATGGTCCAGTGCTTTACCGTCACAGGAGCACGGCGAGGAGTGGGAAGGTCTCTTCGGAGAAGGTAGTCGGCCATGCTGACGGGGTAAGGCACTGTGGAAGTTCTCTAGCCGCAGTTGTCCGAACTCCCGATGTCGCGCAAAGACGCCACCTTTCTGCTCCTAGATCCACTCGAGAAGATCCTGGTGCCATTGCGGCATCCCCATTTGCGGGCTCCGAGGAGGGTGGGACATCGAGTGGACGACTTTTAAATATTCTCACAATATGGACATCATCGATGACATTGAGAAACTGCTTGAAGGAAGTACCTTGGACGAAAATGAACGCCAAGAACTTTCATCCGATGACGGAAACTGTTTGGAGATGGTTGTTGAGCCTACAGGGACGGATGACCTAGGTCTAACGCCCAAAAAGGACTCAAAGCCAAAACCAAAACGAAGGAGGTTAACAGGAGCAGCGCGGAAACGCCTAAAACTGTTAATAGCCGCCAACATCAAGGCTGATGAAGCTTTAGAACTCTGCCGGAAGCCAATGCGAGACCAGCCCTCAGAGGTAAGATCCATCAAGCGCCCACGGTCAGAGGAGGTGTCCCCAAAGGAGCATACGCACAAAGCGCCTCGCGTGGCGCAGCCGACGCCCACCGGGAAAGGTACCCAGGCAGCGGAGACTGCAAAGTCACCAGCGCCTACTGTACCTCAGACACCTAGAGTCACATACCAGGCACTTGCGACACCAGGTGGCTCTTCAAGCCCAATGGTGTTTGCACCAACAAGTGTCACTAGTAGCTCAACTAAGCGCTCTACGAATACGGCCCACCAGTTGCGAACGCCTGCACCCAAGCAGCGCGTAACGACTACAGGGACGAACGTAAACGCAAAGGAGGAAACTGCAACCTATAAGGAAGAATACCCACACCATCCGAAGCGGCGAAGGGCGTAGACACCAACGCCAAACCCGCCAGAGGCAGCTTTCCCCAGCCAAAGGGGACCTCGCAGACGAGGATCCCCAGTTTTAAGACGGGACGGAAAGATCGCGGCAGGAGCGCCACAGCTTCCAATCGCAACCCAAAGGGACGCCCACGTCCCACAGGGAAGGCGAAAGGAAGCTGCTAACACGCCCACACGCAAGCAATGTATCAGAGCCAACATTGTCCAGGTCAACTTACATCATGCTATGGCAGCAACAGCGGTCATAGAAAACCTCTTCCGCAAAAACGACCTGGACCTTGCTCTGATACAAGAGCCATGGCTCAACAAAGCCACGCCTTTAGGCCTCAATGCCTCAGGTAATATTCTTTTTAATACCACTGGCACTAAACCTAGAGCATGCATTCTTTTTAATAAGAAACTAGATTTTCTGACTGTTCCAGAACTATGTACAGATGACCTAGTGACAGCCTTCGTCAATTTCCCTGGATGCACAGGGTCAAAAGTACTGGTCTGCTCTGCATACCTACCTGGACATGATGAAAACAACAAAATCATCAAAGACCCGAAAACCGGCCTACAGCCTGTGGTGGAATACGCCCGTAAGCACAAGGCCGAACTCCTCGTGGGCTGCGATGCAAACGCCCATCACACAAACTGGGGAAGCTCTGACATCAACACCAGAGGTAAGTCACTTGATGATTTTATACTAACCAACTGTCTTCAAATCCTAAATACAGGGTGCACACCGACGTTCGTCACTGCCACAAGACAAGAGGTACTAGATATAACACTCGCGACCGACAAACTGGCCGAATATATCACTCATTGGCATGTCAGCAATGAGAACTCCATGTCTGATCACAAGCACATCAGATTCACAATTGAGGCTGCAACAGACTCAAACCCCATACTCTACAGAAACCCAAAGGCTACAGATTGGCCTAAATACAGAGACAGTCTTACAAGCCTAATTGCGGACCTTCCGAAGAGTATCAAATCTCCTCTAGAACTAGAACTCGCTGTGGACATACTTCTAAGTGGCATAATAAGTGCCTACCAGAACAACTGTCCCATCAAAACCAAAACCGCCAAATGTAAAACACCCTGGTGGAATAAGAGTCTAGAAAAGCTGAGGAAGAAAACTCGCAAATTATCCAACAGGGCTAAAAAGGGACCTTTCGAATGGGCCCAATATAGTAAAGCCCAAACGGAATACTACTGCGAAATTAGGAAAGCCAAAAGAGCATCATGGCGTGCTTTCTGCGAGGAGATAACTCAGACTCCCCAAGGATCCAGATTACACAAAATGCTTGCCAAGGCGCCAAATAACCAAATTGGACTTATGAAAAGGCCCAATGGTACCTATACGACATCAGAGGAAGAAACTCTACAGCTGCTATCTACAACCCACTTCCCTGGCTCGGTTCATATCTCAAGAGATAAGGAGAACCCTCCAAGCTCACATCTACAAAAGCCCAACCATGAGGCGTGGAACAGAGCTGCGAGGATTTTTCGACCAAAACAAATTATATGGGCTATAAAATCTTTCAAGCCATATAAATCATCGGGAGAAGATGGAATTTTCCCAGCCCTGTTACAACAAGGGCTTGACATCCTATCTCCCTATCTGGTAAGAATATTTAGAGCCAGCTTTGCCTGGGGTTTTATACCAGAACCATTAACGAAGGTCAAAGTTACCTACGTACCGAAAACCGGTCGAAGAGACTACTCGCAGCCAAAGTCTCACAGACCTATAAGCCTAACCTCTTTCATAATAAAAACCATGGAAAAGGTTCTGGACCAACACATTAGAGCTACAATCCTCGAAAATGCTCCCCTGCACAGGAATCAACATGCCTACCGCAAGGGACATTCCACAGAGACCGCCTTGCTCGAACTCACCGACAAGGTCGAGAAGGCCTTTGAGGACAAACAAATAGCTCTATGTGCATTTCTCGATATTGAGGGTGCTTTTGATAACACGCCCATAGAGACCATCTCACAGGGACTCATCCGCAAGAAAGTGGATGAAACCACCACTCAATGGATCAAAGCAATGCTCTCAAATCGAACCATTAAAACTACTCTTCACAACAGTACGTTAGAAATCCGACCTACCAAAGGATGCCCTCAAGGAGGCGTTTTATCGCCACTGCTGTGGCTACTAACGGTAGACCAGCTCTTAGATGTTATGACCAAAAACCAATTTGAGGTACAAGGCTACGCAGACGATTTAGTAGTCATGGTCAGAGGGTTCTGTGCAACAACAATATCAGACCGCATCCAAAGAGCACTAAACATCATAGTTAAATGGTGTAAGGAAAATGAATTATCAGTAAATCCTGATAAAACAGTAATTGTTCCGTTTACAAAAAGGAAGAAACTTGACAAACTTGTCATGCCTAAAGTAAATGGAAGAATATTAGAGTGCTCCAAAGAAGTCAAGTACCTGGGCGTAACCTTCGACCAAAAACTGACATGGAACACACACATAGACAACATAACTCAAAAGGCGAAAACATCCCTAGGTATAAGCCGACGGGTAGCGGGGCCCAGATGGGGAATCAACCCCAAAATTGCCCTATGGCTTTATACAGCAGTGGTGAGACCACTTACCACCTATGCCTGCGCAATCTGGTGGAGGAAAACCCTCCAATCCACAGCTGCCACCAAGCTAAACAGCCTACAGAGAATTGCTTGTCTGATTATTACAGGAGCCATGAGCACCACGCCGGGAGCAGCTCTAGACGCATTATTGGACTTGACGCCCCTTCCTCTATTCATACAGGAAAAGGCGAAAGCCAATATGCTCAGAATAAGTTCCCAAAGGAGGATATCTTGGCATTCCCTGGCCATAAAAACTATACAAGACTCGATTATGAGTGATCCTATTCTGGGAATGCCTGAAGACAATATGGCACCAGAGTGTAACTTTGTACAATATTACAAAATCGAAATATCTGGAAGAGACGAATGGCAAAATAACCATACACCGTCTCACTCAGAGCATGACCTAGTCTGGTTTACAGACGGGTCCAAAATAGGAGATGATGTAGGATGTGGAATATGTGGTGTAAAACCCAAAATCTGCAACTATATAGGCTTAGGAAAATACGCCTCAATCTTTCAGGCAGAGACTTACGCCTTAATTAGATGTCTGGAAGTAATCCTAAGCCTCAACTACATCAATCAGAACATATACATTTATTCGGACAGTCAAGCTGCTCTACTAGCACTTAACTCGTACGAAATCCGTTCTAAACTTATTAGAAACTGTATCCTGCTACTAAATGAAGTAGGAAGCAGAAATAATATTATACTGAGATGGGTCCCCGGGCATTCAAATATTGAAGGCAATGAGAATGCCGACCATCTGGCAAAGTTAGGGGCAAAAACCGTCCAACTGGGCCCCGAACCCTTCTGTGGTGTGCCTCGTTGCCTAAAACTGGGACATCTCAAATTAATAACCAAACGAGAAGCACTGAATCACTGGCAAGAAATGCCAGGATTAATACATTCAAAAGACCTTATATCGGGCTTCTCGACCAAATACTCCAATAGATTACTACAATTGAGTAAAAACAACATATGCATGATGACTAGGGCCCTCACAGGACACTGCAAATTGAACAAGCATATGGCTAAGCTAGGCCTATGCACGACAAGTATCTGCAGATTCTGCCAAACTGAAGAGGAAACGCCGCTTCACATCCTATGTGGTTGTAGCCCACTCATGCATAAACGAAATATCTCCTTTGGAAAGTTTACACTCTTTCCCGAGGAGATAAAAACGATCGCTCCTAAGAATATCCTTCAATTCTTGTCCCTGACGGGTCTAGGTAGCGAACTCTGAAAAGGGCGAGCACAATAGATCTATGTAGGTCGCAGTGCTACAGGTGCTACACATCTGACAATAGCCCAAACAACCCAATAAAAAAAAAAAAAAAAAATAGGACTTTTCTTCTGATACTCGCGGGCTCGATTCCGCGCACGGTACAAACATTTCTATTCATGAATGATTGTTTGCGTGGTTCTGGGTGATTTCTATATTATTTAAAAGATATATCATTGTTTTTATATCATGGTCCTAGTTATGGGTATAACACAAGCTCTGCCTACCTTGGGACTAGGTAATGTTGTGTGAATGGTCCAGGCATATTATTATTAAATCTTTGGATATTACACTGACGACTGACGCCCACGATGTACCACACTTGATATAAAATAACTAACATATCTAAAAATCATTTATTCCCGAACTCACAGACAGACAATCCTGTTTAATATTGCATACGTATCTCAAGATAATTCTCGAACGGGATCTGTACACCTGCTCTTTTGATTTATAAAATCAACCAGTTTTGTTAGGGTTATCAGCAAATGTTATAACTTACCATCATATTTTTTATATTTCCAGGTAAAAAAATTAAATCTACTCCAAAAAGATTTCTTATTATGTATGCGCCTATGTGTTACCCAAAAGCATTGCTAATTATTAACGAATTTTTATGTATTTTTTTAAGCAAAAGATTTCGTGCTTATTTGGTATTAAATTTGTAACAAAATAATGTACCTACATACCATCGTATTATACAATATAATATATATATTTATATATGGTGTCTTTTTTTAGTTGCATATGTAAATTAAGTTTCTGTATATAAGATAAGTTAAGTTAGATATTGTATAGCAAAATATATTGAAAAGTGCATTTGTGACAACCCTAAATATGGTAAATATGTGATCACTCCAGCCTTTTTATTAAATCATCCAATCGCCTGTCTGGGAGGCCAATTAAAAATTATATTTAAGATTCCAACCTACATACTTCATAAGTAAACCCACATCATACGGTTGGATTATCAAAGTTATAGTTTGAGTTGAAAATAAAGAACGTAAAATAAAGAACTATCATTCTGACTAAAATAGAAATATATGGAACTAAAAAACAAAAAAAATTAACACTTCTTATGGGGCGGCTGCAACAACGAGGGACTATTAATTTCTTCTTTCACTTACATGTATTTTTCACTTCGACCATGTAAGCCGAACTGGTCTGTGCACACAATATGGTAATTCTTTTTTAGTCAGTAGGTAGGTGGGACTGTTATGGTCAAATCAGGATCAATATCAAACTTCTGGATTTTATGTCATAATTATAATTAGATTTAATCTTTACTATTTATATCTTTATTTTACAGTTTATAAGCATAAATAATATTTACTAAATAATAATATATTGTGGTGGTTATCTCACTCAAACCAGATGGCGTTGTAGTCGCTGAAATCTGCTTTAGCGGTGCAAGATGGCGAACTGTTGCTGTTGACGGTAACACACTGCTTGGGGCTTCCTGTTTTTTGTAATTAATACTATGTATATTTATATTATTTTAAATTAGCTTTGTTAATGTTAGTTATACCGCGATTACTCCCAGAGTCTTTAGTCAATTTTCGAGAAAACAAAATTCAAATGTGTCATAAAATATTTTCTTTGTAAAAAAGCTTATTATAAAATTGAAGAATTTATAAATGATAATAATGTTTTTGTAGAAAATATGTAACTTAAAATTCATAGCGCTGACAATGTTATCTGATTGAACAGATTAAGTAATTCTATATTTATTTAAAAGAGCAATACAAAAGTTTCTTGCTTATTCTTCTTGTGATGAATCTGCATTCCGAATAAGCGGTAGAGTAAAAAAACTTGACTATTTAAAAGTGCTTAGATTAAGTTTATTTGAATAAAGAATATTTCTATTTCTATTCTATCTATTTCTATTATATCTGTTTTATGAAGTAAAATATACCTTATGTATATTCTCGTCATACAATTATTCATCATCATCATCATTTCACACCGGAAGACGTCCACTGTAGAACAAAAGCCCCACGGCGATCGGTTCTGTGTTGCATCCATCGCTTTCCAGCGATCTTGGGCAGATCATCGGATGCCTTCCCACGCTGCGTCTTCCGATCCGCGGTCGACACTCAAAGACTTCATTGTCCCAACGGCTACCTGTCCTACGAGTTACTGCCCTGCCCATTGCTACTTCAGTTTCGCGATTCTTCGGCCTATGTCTGTCGCTCTGATTCTTCTTCTCCTCATTTCTGATACGTTCACACAGGGAAATTCCAAGCATAGTCTTCTCCATTGTCTTTTGAGTGACTCTGATCTTATTTATGAGGCCCATAGTTAGCGATCACGTCTCTGTGCCCTAAGTCATCACTGGCAACACACATTGGTCGTACCATACAATTTATTATTAACGTCACATTTCATTAATAACTATTTACGTTACTTTAGCCTATGACACTTTAGCCACTTATTAACTTTAATCTTTTCCTAATGGGACTGGCTTTATCATATTATGATAAAAATCTCTAAATAAATCTTAGTTTAAAAAAAAGTTTTTTTTCCCTATCGTCCAGTTCAGTATATAGACAGACATAAAATCGCATTTATAATATTAGTGTGTAAGCAATGTTCCAAATACTTAATACCAATGCAAACAACCAATGTTTACATAATTTAATAAGATAAATAACTTAAGTAAGTACTTAAGTAAAATATTGTTTTTCCAAACCAGACGATCTAGTTAAGTAAAATGTTTCTATAATTAATAGCCTCTAACAACAAGTTAGCTTAACTAACGACTGTCAGAAGTTACCAACATTTTACTTAAGGTGAAAATTAAGTTCAAATGAATATCTTACAAAATTGCTAAAGCGAACGAGCAGAAAATATGTTTTTTTATGTATTTGAAATTGTAAGGAAGCTGACGGCCTACCTGGTGAAAAGTAGCATCCATCTCCTATACTATAGTAATGAATAACGTAGGAAAACAATATTTATAAAAAAAAATGACATTCATAAGCAGCTAAAATGTCCTACATTAATAAATGATTTTTGATTTGATATGATTTATATATAAGAAATTATGACATCGCATCATGTAAAACGCATGGTAATCCTCATGAGTTGCCATTCCAGAAGACTAAGGTATGAATCACGTCCGTATCAGTTTTCAAACCGTAATAACTTACAAAGCAAGCTGCTTGGCGGCTGTAGTAGGTGAGACTGAGGTACCCACTCTTCTTTTCGGATTACTCTAATGCTGTTGGCCGCAGCTGACCATTATAGCTTCACCGGACGATAAGAAGCGAATGCAGATTGCACTCTAAACCTGCGGATGGACTTATGGAGCGGCTGAAGGCCAACTCCCGCCTGATAGATACGATTTCAGCCTAAAGAGCACCGCTAGGAGTTCGAACCTCGGCAGGCCGTCGTAATATCGATCCCCGTTTGATTTGGACGGGGGATCGATCGGAGGGGGTATCAACTCTGACGACTAGTTACAAAGTGAAAATGACTTTCCTCCGACTACACTACCTGAAAATATTTTTAATTAAATAATTTACTTTTAATTTACCATTTAATTGAATTCTATAATTTTAATTAGATGCTATTGAAAGAAAATAAAATTCAATCACGTCTACGGCGAAATTCATAAAACCTTAGGAAATTTACTTTGCATTTGGTAATAGGACAGGAAAATTGAAATTAATTCTATGAGGAAAAGTAAATGAGCTAGGCCGTCAGGAATATTCTAGTTAAATATTATCTATACATATAATAAAAAATCATCAGATCATGTCTGTCCATGAAATATAATTATAAGAAATATATTGGGGTCGCATTATCAAAAGTAATACAATTCAAAACAACGATAGGCAAAAACTGACTGTTTGTTTTTGTATTTATATGCGCAAATCTCATAAACGGCCTAAACTATCTTTGTGTTGTTTTATAATGATATATTGTTTATTATCAATACCAAGCTTAATCAACAATAAGATATTATTGATTAAACGTAAGCTTCATCTAATAATACAATATATATAAATTTTCTGTCTCAAATATAAAAAAATGTTTGAAAAGTAAGAAGTTGCGGGCTCAGTTGGTATCAAATATAAAATGATTATAACAAGAAGTAAAATGAAGTTCAACATGAAAAGCCTACGAAAAACAAACACAAAAATAAATTAAAATATAAAGTACTAAATTATAAAAATGTTGACAACTTCTTAGCTTAATAAATTTCCCCTAAAAATCTTCACTTCTGAATCTAGCGTATACGAAAGAATTATAATATCTTGTATATAGTAATGGACGTTGTGATAGTCTACTAGCTTTGAACAAAGTTACTAAATAATTGTAATAATAATAATATATAAATAATAGAATAACAATAAGATAAGCAAAACTTGTGTTATGGGTACTAGACAGCTGATACAAATACATAGATACATAATTTTTGTAAATACAGATAATAAGATGTATAGAAAATATGCCAGAACGATGAAAAACAAAAAAAATACTGATAAATAGAAATGTTTGTAGCCTTTTTACGAAAATTGCGCCGATGAAGGTGTATGAAATTTCGCACACTCTTAGTTTATATAGAAAAGAGTGCAGAATTCAATTTTATGATTTTGCATAAAAATGCATTCAATCAATAAAAAAAACTTTACACACATTACTATGTACTTGATACACATAATCATATATACTCTTTCGTTTATCGTTGGTCTAATTAAGAATAGATTGTTTATAGTGTTACAGAATTTCAAACATAACCATATATAATAGTAAATTCATATTCGTATATAAATACAGTCTTTGAAAATAGAACTTTAATATTCAAATTTAGAATTTAAATTAATTATGGTCGAACTTCGACCACTGGGCGACCACTAATTATTTTATTATAACATCAAAAAGCCAAAGGAAATAAAGTATATAATGGTCGCTTAAGACATTTTTGTGTGTGTGTCGTCGTAATTGACGGATCCGCTGGTGAAATGAGTCCGTTCCCTCATTCGTGCCACGTTCATTCACAGCGCGCAAGTATTTTAACAAGCAAAAACTTTGAGGACCACGCGCCAAGCGAATTGGACTGATCTCCCATCCACTAATAAAAAAAAAAAATATATATTTTTAATGGATTATAATGGAATGTTGCACCCACCTGTTTTACGCTGGCGTGGAACCAGTGGAGGATGACCAGATGAACATGATGTCAGATCAGTTAGCCCATCGTGACAAATTACAACGAATTTAACATGGTTTCCAGGGGGAACCATCATTTATCATCATCGTGGAGGTCAACTTGACATGGTACATTGTTAGCAATGGGTTCCTCAATCCACCCAATATTTACTTATTAATTTAATTATAAATACACTTTCTGGGTATAACGAATGAGGGAAAAGGACTTATTGACAATGTGGACAAATAACTCCCTTGTTAACAATGTACTTTGTCAGGGTCTCCCTGGAAATTATCTGACTTGATTGCACATCTTATCGTTTTTTACTGGTGCTCGGCTAACGAAAGCTGTTATCTGCTGCACAAATCTTCTATTATTAAAAAAAATGCATACATTTATATATGAAAAAAGGACTTCTTTATAATGTTATTTTATTTCTTATTTCTTTCCAGTTCTGCAACTTTTACATACCTAATATTTTTTTATTAATGTTGACATATGTTATATCTTTGATGGGAGTGCTTGATGGCCGCTTATGAAACCATAAATATGACAGACACGAACATTTGACTGCAGACAACTACGTTTAAGATTAAAGATATAGGTAATATGGCGAAATATATTATTATTATTATTATTGAAACAATATTGAGCTTTTAATTCAAATCGACCACATTCTTAACAGTCACGTGACCAGTAGACCGTTCAGATGTGAAAAAAAACAGATAATAATTAAAATAATCTTTATTTACAAATATGTCTCTTTGTGGTTGTTGTTTATTTACAATTTTGTACATTTAGCCCAAACTTTCGAAATAATTAAATCTGTGTCTCAATAGAAAATAGAAGCAATATTGAATAATTTCGATTTACTAGTTTATACAAAGTAGTATTAATTGGAGGGCACTCTAGTCCCAAAGCTATTGGCCGATGGTCCTCACGCATCAATAGATTGAGTGAAATTTGAAAACTAACTTTTCCACTCCAAATTATTAGATTGTTTGTTAAACAATAGTTTTGTATAACTTTTCCTATTAAAAATACATTAAAGTTACATTGGTATTTGCAGGTCGAAAGCAAGTGGCACAGAAAATTGTATATTATTTAGCAACTGATTTGGAAAATTTACTTCTAAATCCGGAAACTCAGAAACTGACCAGGTTTTTTTACATAGTTTTGTACAAACTCGTCTGCATAACGTAGAGTATTCTCTGTCTCACTCTCTCTTGATTTGTAAGCTGTGTTTCAGCTGAAGTTAGACGAGGACGATATAAATGTCCTCTTTTGACCTTTGTCATCCGCGTGGATACCTATCCACGACATTGCAGAAATGCTATCTCTGTACAGAACTTCGTAATAGTATCTAGACGTTAAAAAGTTTTAATAATTGACAGTCTCGATGCTCTAGCGGTTTAGCATACGGCCTTACTTCCGAAAGTTGCGAGTTCGATTCCTCGCCCGGTACAAACATTTGCAATAATGTGTGTAATAGTTTGTATCGGTCTGGGTGTTTTCTATATTTTGTATTATATTTGTATATTACATATGTTTACAATAAAATGCATTTATATAATACCCATAACATAAGCTCTGCTTAGATCGACTAGATGGCGTTTTTTTAATTGTTCTGAGATAAAAAGATAAAATAATAATAATAATTAGTTGTAATTATTACCAATAGGTAAGAAATTTTTTTCTCCCATTGGATGGGCGACACAATACTGATTCTCCCGAGTCGTTTGTCTCGACATTCGTCTCGATGCGTCCGTCAGATTGATCTTTTTCTTGTAGATGCTATTAACAAAATAGGTACTTACTTATGTGAAAGACAATATACTGTACAATATAATGTACATATAAATAGCAAAAAAAAAAGGAAAGTTAGTTTTTTAATACATTATTGTACTATAATGTTACACTACTCCATTATATATAATTTTATTTTGTATTTATTATTGTCTGAAAAAGGTTGTTATGAAAGAAAAAGATAAGAAAAATTGAGTGAAGCATTAGAATTGGAGTTAATGATAAAGGGTTAAAATTTAGAAGTGTGTGCATTTTGATATATATTTCTAAAACGAATATTTCTTTTTGCTATTCTACTGTAAACTTTCATATAATATTGATTTCTTGAGGCTTGCTAATATTTGTCAAACAGGGTCAACGAAGCAACTAAATAGTCGTCTTTTTTTGAAAAAATATTCAATTTATAAGTCAATCTGGCACACATAACAATAATAATAATAACAATCTCAGGACAGTTCACACAGCGCCATCTAGTCCCAAGTTAAGCTAGCTAAAGCTTGTGTTATGGGTACTAGATAACTGATACAAATACATAGATAATTTTTTTTTCGTATATACATACATATTATACATAGGAAACACCCCGACCGATAATTAGACTCATGAATACAAATGTTTGTGCCGTGCGAGGAATCGAACCCACGACCATCGGACGTAAAGCGGTGTGGTGTCTACCACTCTCCGCTAGACCACCGAGGTCGTCAACAACATAGTACTCCTGAAACAAAGGAGAGGTAGGGATATTGTTTCTGGCTTCCATGTCACGTAAAGCATCCAAGTTACGCTATTGAGGTGTATTCAAACAGAAACTCATTTATTTAATTCGAATACCTGCATACATGTCTATTAGAGTCCTATGAATTAGTTACGGACGATACACATTATATACTATATGTATATAGTAGTATTTTAGACGGCCTTGGTGGTCCAGCGGTAAGCACACCGCCTTAGTTCCGATGGTCGCTGGCAAGTTAGATAGTTCCTCGCAAGGCACAAACATTTGTATTCATGAGTATGATTGTTTGTATCGATCTAGGTGTCTTCTATGTATAATATGATACATATATGTATGTATTTACGAAAAAAATCTATGTATTTGTATCAGTTGTCTAGTACCCATAATACAAGCTTTAGCTAGTTCAACTTAGGCTGTGTTCTAAGATTATTAATATAGAATGTGTATATATCAACTAATTATATTACCATCTATCATATAATTATATTATCTTTACATAGTATAAAAAAATCGCCATCGTTGTCTGTTCGCTTATATCTTTTAAATTACGCGACGGATTTTAACATTGTTGTCAGCAATAGATAGAGTGATTAAAGAGAAAGGTTTATATGTATAATACATGCATGTTATAGTATAGAACAAGCCGAGAAATTCAAAGAGATTTAATGTATCCGTGCGAAGTCGAGACGGGTCGCTAGTATTATATACCCGTAACACTTCTAAAACACCAGTTATTTTTGTGTAATAGGAACGACAAAGGTGACGGCCACTTGACGGTAAGTGGTAACTGTCGCCTATACACATAAACACCAGTAGTATTATTGTAATACTGCTGAAACCTGCTGCTAGTAACTACTAAACTAGCCCGGATAACAGTCGACAAGGCTAACAAATCGACAACTATAAAGCATAGAATTTATGAGCTGTAATATTTGTTACTTATGAGTTTTATGTGATGGGAGATTTATGACTGAAATTACATGTTATATTATATTGCTAATTGGTATTTTATGACTAGAAATAAAATGTTTTATTAAATAAAAAGAAAACAATAATAATAATGTCAATGTTACTTAAGACACTATTCTCACTCTCATACACACACACACACACACATAACACAAATTGCACAAAAATTACAGATGTATAATCTGTAATTTTTGTTATTGTATTTATATATCTCTTGTCATATATTATCAGTATTACTTACTATTATATAAACGCAAAATTACTATCATCACTCTGATCGCCGTACCAATATTACTTTCACTGTTGACTTAACTTAACTTGCATTAACTTGTACGATACAGGCATAGCGTAGTGTGGAGTCATAGATAAATTGTTACTTAAGTTAAGTCTTCTGAAATAAATGTTATTCCAATTCTTACTGGACAATTCACACAACGTCATCTAGTTCCAAGCTAAGTAGAGCTTGTATTATGTAAGTACTAGTCAATCGTCAGACAATTATTATTGGTAAATTCATACATAATATACAGACACATAACTATACAATAATGCTATGCTAACCATGCAAACAATCACGTTATCATCATGCAAGAAATCGAACTAATATAAATACTTAGATACATTTTTTGCTAATAAATACATAGTTTACATAGAAAACACCCAGACCGACACAAACAATCAAACTAAATATTACTGTTTATTTCTGTCATTTTTTGCACGATCTGCTTTAGAATAGAAATAGAATAGAAAATCATTTATTCAAATAAACTTACATTGAAGCACTTTTGAATAGTCATTACATTTTTTAATCTACCGCTCGTTCGTAAAGCTGTCTTATCACAAGAAGAAAGAGCAAGAAACTTGCGTGTTGCTCTTTTAAATAAGTTTATTATTACTTTACATTTTTAAGTTTAAGTGTGTGAATACAAACCGCCAATTAGCACTAATTCAATAAAATACTCAAATATAAAAACTATTGAATGTATAACCAACTGGTTAAACAATTAATAAGAGGAAATCAGTCATAGTGATTAGAGCAGACCAGTCCCTACAAGCAGCACCCGTTCACGAGTATGACGGATGAGCCAGCCATCACTGCGCTCGACCATATTTTAGGGAGCCCAATGACCCGGCCCACCACGCCGCCACAAGTCTGGACATTTTAGTGAGCATGACTACTCAAAACACTAGACCACGTCAAAGCTACTTATAGTTATAGTATTCACATTTTACATAAGAATGCATGCGGCAAGCAATACAAAAACCGCTACGCTTTCATATTTCTAAAATAATTAAATCAAGAAAGCAATGAGAAAATTAAATCATAACGTTATATGCTAATAAACTAATTATTTACTTGATATGTTGTCATCTATGAATTCGTCTATCCTGTAATAGGCTTTCTTACATAAAAATTGTTTAACTTTAACTTTTTATTTCAGGATAGAAGTAAAAGATTAATAAATATTACTACAGTACAATATAACAAGCACATAACAAGTAACATAGTAAGGTTAGGTGCAAACAGTTTGTTGCGTCATATATTCGATTTGAAAAGTTAACAATTTCCAAGGCTTGTTTTCTAACATTGTTTACAATTTTAGCCTTTGATTTTTCTAACAATACGGTGTAGAAGTACTGTAGTCTATACCTATTATAAAATATTTAGGTTTATTTTTATAGCTCTATACTAACATATAACGACATATATACTAGCTGTCCCGGCAAACGTTGTTTTGCCATATAAATTAATAACGCTATAAAAAAATAGGGGTTGATGATAGAAGGATGAAAATTTAGGATTGTATGTATTTTTGTATGTTGTATCATAAAAAAATAGACACTAAATTTTTTGTCTAAAAAATAAAAAAAATTTTTGGGGTGGACTACCCTTAACGTTTAGGGGGATGAAAAATAGATGTTGGCAGATAGATGTTGGCCTACTCAATACGCTCACAAAATTTCATGAGAATCGGTCAAGCCGTTTCGGAGGAGTATGAGAACGAAAACTGACACGACACGAGAACGTGACACGAGAATTTTATATATAAGATTTGACGGCCTCGGTGGTCTAGCGGTTTAGCACAGCGCTTTACTTCCGATGGTCGCGGGTTCGATTCCTCGCATGGTGCATACATTTGTATTCATGAGTATGATTGTTTGTATCGGACTGCGTGTTTTCTATGTATGTTATGTATGTATTAAAAACAAACATATTTAAGAATTTATTTCAGTTGTTTAGTACCCATAACACAAGCTTTGCTTGCCGTGGGACTAGATGGTGCTGTATTAATTGTCTAGTCTCATTTATTATTATTATTACTATTTATTATTATAAAAATCTAGATACTTTTGTTTGTTTGGTTGAACGCAGTAATCTCAGGATCTAATTATCCGAATTGAAAAATTCTTTTAGATTAGATTATCCATTTTTCGAGGAAGGACTATATAACATCACGCTACGTCTAATAGGAGAGGAGCAGCAATGTAAACTATAATAAAAACGCGCGAAAATCCGGCGCAGTGTGCGCCGGCCTGGTCGTTTTACATTTCCGCTTTATTGTGGGTATAGTAAAGAAAAAAACGTTAAATATAACCAAATACAATGCTTTTTGAATAAAATTTAATGATTAATTAAATCCCCTGAAGAAGAGAGGGAATCTAGTGGCTCCATTACTAGCAATGTACTATATCAGGACGATATCCACGCGATAATTCCCGAAAACATAATAATTAATTCTCAAGTCATCAATAGTATTGATGACCTGCTAGCGTATACTGTCAGCGCAAGTGGGTACTCCATTCCATATTCATCCATTATAAAAAACATACCGTCCCGTCAGTGCAATTATGCTGTAAATATCTACTAGGGAAAGTTTTAAATAATTGCCTATTTGACTCTAGCAAGTAAAACCGCGATAACAGCTAGTATAATGATAATAATGACCCAGAACAATACATACAGCGCCATCTAGTCCCAAGCTAAGCAAAGCTTGTGTTATAGATACTAAACAAATCATACAAATACATTTTTTTGTGACGTAAATCTATCTAAATATATATAACTCAACGGTGACTGACGTAGTGATCTATCAACGCACAGCCCAAAGCACTGGACGGATCGGGCTGAAATTTGGCATGCAGGTAGATGTTATGACGTAAGTATCCGCTAAGAAAGGATTTTGATTAATTCTACCCACAAGGGGATAAAATAGGGGTTGAAAGTTTGTATGAAACTTTGTCAATTTTAAACCGATCGGGCTGAGACTTTACATGCATAAAGCTACTATGACATAGGCATCCTCTAAGAAAGGATTTTGATAAATTCCACCCCTAAGGGGATAAATTAACGCGAACGAAGCTAGTAATATATATAGAACATCCGAACAAATACAAATAATCATACTCATGTTTGTACCAAACTCACGACCATCGGAATTAAGGCAGCGCGGCGTACTAAACCGCTAAACCAACGAGGCAGTCGATAATTATTAAGATGAAAAGACTCTGAGAAGCCAACTAAGGTTAATTAAAGTACATACAAGAATTGTCGCAAATAGCTTTTCCTTATTGTGGAAACAAATAATCTTTGCCCGATAGCCGAATAATGTAATTACTAACAGACGAACATAATAAACAGTAAACGTTTTCCTCGTTTTTATTTTCTTTTATGTGACTGGAAGTGCAAACAATCTGATCTGACAACCTGACCCGGATACGGAAGCCGTGACTTAGTCCTCTGAAATGACAATGCATGAGCGGTACATATCTTTATAAAATCTCGGGGGAAGGATTAGTAATGTGGACTGTTGACCCCATCGCTAACAACGTACCATCTCACATTGACCTCCATGAGGTTTCCTCTGGAAAGCATCACGATAAATTCCTGGTGAATTTGTCACTATGGGCTAACAAGACATGTTAGACCAATAGAGGATAGTAATATGAACATGAGGTTCTTATCATCCTCCACTGGTGCCTGGAGACATCTTGGACCTCTAGAATAGTAACGGATGATTGGTATATCACGATCATCACATGATAACGTGATATTTGTAATTTTTTTTGGCAGGTAGCTTGGGACTATTTTGGCAGGTAACTGTTTATATAATACTATATGAACAGCTACCTGCCAAAAAAAGTCCCGTCAAAATCGGTCCAACCATTTCAGAGATTAGCCGGAATAAACAGACACACAGACAAAAATTGTAATAAATGTTATTTTAGTGTTGGTACATACATTAAAGTAACATTATATTCAAATGCAGTAAAAAATGGTTATTTCAATATTACAAACAGACACTCCAATTTTATTTAAATGTATAGATGACGGTTACCATTCACCATCAGGTGGGCTGTCAGTTTGTTTATCATTCCAATTACTGAAAAGAAGTGAAAACGTGACGTCCATAATACTTACGTATATTAAGTATCAGTCGTCTCTCGTTAGAACGCTATTTGTCAGTCCTGTTAAATAAAAAATGTTATATTCGATACTAGGTAATGAAAAATGTAAGAAATCGAGAAAGCAGATAGCAGGAAATTAAAGGCAAGTACGAATCGGGCGCAACAAGGCTTTGAACATTATCCAGGAAGGCATTAGTACGTTTCCATTATCACTCCATTGGGCCGTGAAATATATTGAAAAAATACGACATTTTTATTCATTACATTCTATTAACCTTTGATGAAATATACATTTTATTAATAGTAAAAAGGACTCGGTATCTTATGTTTTTTTTTATAGTAATATATATATATATATTCACAACCGTAATGTGATGATATTTATCAGATTCGAACTGAGGTTCCTTGGGTGTAGCAAACAACTAGTTCACAACATTATTTAACTGTGCATATTTACATATAATAAAACAAAATATTAGTTATAAAATATCTATCTTAAAAAAATCTTTCTGTGTCAATTTATATCTCCCTGGCTCATGGTGAACGAAACACCAATAACAAAAAAAATAATCAGTATCCTAGAAACGGTATGGTAGATATCTTGGCCGACATGGCCAAGCAGTGAGATAGATTTAAATATGGAATACACATATGTACTGTGTGATATTGTACATATTATGACTTTACAATGCCTCCATCTATAAATTCCTGGTGAATTTGTCACGATGGGCTAACTGACCTGACCTCATATTCATCCTATTATCCTCCACTGGTGCCCCGCCAGCGTAAACCATTAGCGCAGGCGGGTGTACCATTCCATTATCATCCATAAAAAAAAATGCCTCCATCTATAATAATAGTCGTGACTTTATTTATGTACGCAAAACAGATTTCACTCAGTAAAAACATTTTATTAGAACCGTGAAATTCGTTGGATAACTGGATTGCAATACGACTCTGTATATATCTCAAATTCAAAATATCTTTATTCATGTAGGTCTATTACAGACTCTTATGATATGTCAAATCTACCGTTAGTGCGGAATAATTTCAGGATGACAAGAACTGACAAGAAACTCCGCTCGTATTCTTTTTAAATAAATGTTTTATATGTTTACAATAATACAGATTCATTTAAGTTCCAATTTGGGAGATGAAAGTGACCACCAGCATATGCTATTGTAAAGGCAAAAAGTTTAATCAGTGTTCGTAACTTGAATAGACCAGTCCTCACAAGCAGGACCAGTTCACGATTATGACGGATGAGTCAGCCATCATTGCACTCAACCATATTAGAGGGAGGTTACTCCTAGTTGTCTAGAACGTATTTTTACATAGTACAAACCAAAATCACCGCTTATAGCTTTTAAATTACGCAACGGATTTTAAAGCAGTTTTAATCAATAGATAGAGCGATTCAAGAAGAAACTTTATATATATAATACATGCAAGTAATAGTACAGAACAAGCCGAGAAATTTAAAGATTTGTAATGCATCCGTGCGAAACCGGTACGAGTTGTTAGTTAAATAATGAAACTAAGAACACGAGCAATGAAAACATACCCAATATTGTATACTTGTTAATTAGCGATACACACAAAGTGGTTAATTTGTAGGCAGTTTGAACCCATTGTTATGGTAATTAAGTAACCCTTATTGGGTATTTCGGTTGGATTACAATAATAGTTTATTGGATTTGCCAATAAATCGGGGAAATATTATTATTGTTTGTTTTTTATTTATTTACTAAAGTACACAAGTTTCTTGCTCATTCTTCTTGTCATGAGAAAGCTTTCCGAATGAACGGTAACATAAAATATAATTAATGACTATTCAGAAGTGCTAAAATATAAGTTTCAATAAAGAAATTTCCATTCTGTACTACCTACTCTATTTTCGAATTGATGGTAAATTTTACTTGTAACAAGTATCTATTGTCGTTAAAGTCGTAACTCGCTATAACGATGAAACACTGTATGAACTAATTATATATATCACACACACATGCATACACCAACACTATATGTGCGGGCATACACACACACATACACATATATACATGCATATACTAACTTAAATATCATAAGGGGTATCTGAGCTGAGATTCATTTATGAAACTGAGTTGGATGCGAATCCAATGCAACCTAAATGGTTCATAACACTGAGCCGTGTGACGAGTAACTGAGAGTGCATTCTATATATACATTTTATACTGAGGAGGCTGAGTCCCTTGGCTATGTCCAACGGGATGCAGTACATTGTTATAGTAAACTAATATTACATGCACCAATGAGTAACATGCAAAGCTGAGTTCGATCTGAGTATTCTGAGCAGTCGCCTCCAACCACCCCTTACAGCGACCCCTGTCCTCACAACTGAATAACAAGCTTGACACTGAGCACAATCCTGAGGTCTTAAACGCCTTAGACACGGTTCAAGTTGCTTAGCAGGCAACTACTGGGATCGAAGTATAGGCACAACACTGAGACACACCATTTCGTTATAATTATTGTAAATAACACTAAAGATTAGTGTTACAAGTTTACGTTGTATTTAATAGTTACAAAGCACTTACCGCAATATTTTCGGGAACAAACTCGTACAACTGCCAACCTCTTCGCTCCACTTAACAGAATTAATAAAATGTGTTACCCTCAACTATTTTTAATAAACATCAAACGTTAGTATATTGTACTTTCTTTCTATCGTCATAATTTCATGCACCTCTTACACGAATAGATATATAAAAACAAATATCGCGATGACATCTATAGTAGACCTCGAAATTATTAAAAAAAGTAGTAGGTTGTCTATATACCACATGTCCATTCACTTCGGGGCCTGATGATCTGTATTACAGGTTTTGGCTTTTTCAGACACCTGCGTCTCACAACGATTGTTTGTAATAGTTTTATGCATTTTATTATCCAAAATACTACATGTATTTGTTGCCATCCATGTTTGTGAGGAGAAATAAATAAAAAGCGTAACTTCGTTTGCATCACAGTTACTCAATTTATATTATATCTTTTTAAATTATAGCCTATATGTTATTCTGATGTATAAGCTATATTACTTTGCGTGAAAGAGAAACAAACATTCATCCATACTCACAACTAACTATTGTTTAAAATATTACTAATAAGATATCTGCTTATCGTTCATAATGGTCGATCAGAAATTACCAAGTTGCCTACTCGAAACAAAGAACACACGTGTTCCGTAGAAATTATTATCTCTTGCAATAGGCCAATTAAAATGTACCTATTAGGACATGTAGGTTGTTATGGGTTACCCGAACCAGACTACGTCAGCCTTTAGCGTTCAACTAAGTGACTAACACAGGAAGCCTTTTAATTGACTTAACTACTACAATTGGGCATTGTGATTGTATTTCACTGTTACAAAATTACATTGTAGGAATAAGATTAACCGATTTCAACAAGGAGGGATGTTGTTTAGTTTTAATATATATTAGCTGTTACGCTCAACGGCAAGTTTTCGCCAGCGTGCCCCGCTAAAGCAGATTTCTGTGACTACAATGCCATCTAGGTTGAATGAGATAACCACCACAATATATTTTTAATTAATTAGCTTGAAGTGAATATATAAATAGTAAATATTAAATCTATATTATAATTATAATTATGACATTAAATATTCTAGAAGTTTGATATAATCATTTTTAATTTAGGGTACAAGATATTAGTAGTAATTTTAACATGGCAGTCCTACCTACTTATTGACTTTAAAAATAGAAACACCATATTGCGTGGACAGTCCAGTTAGGATTAAACGCTCGAAGTGAAAAGTAATGTAAGTAAATATATAAATGAAATAAAAAATTAATAGGCTTTGTTTATGGCTATTGCTACCGCCCCGTAACTTACATCACTAGAGGTAGACTGTAAAAAAAACATCTGCGTGGGTACCTCAGTCTCGCCTATTTCAGCCGCTAATGCAGCCGTGTTTAACTTAAATTACAGAATAAAGGACATGAAATTCTCTGAAATGGCAACGTGTGAATGGTATCACGAGTCATCACAAGTGTGACATGATAACGTGATGTCCGTAGTGCTGTTCATGTATTATATATTATACAGTTGTTAATTACAGTTATCATCAGGTATGCTGTCGACTTGTTTGCCGTTCTTATTACATCCTCAAAAAGCCAAATCTAATCAAGAACCACTGTAACAATTTATATAAGAACACAAATTCTATTTTATATTAATAACTGAGAAATAAAATGACTCATAAATTTGAAATATTACCTGAAATAACGTAACTCTATTTTTAGCTATGTTTTGAGCTTAGCAACACATTTAGTGATTCATTTGTATTTTGACACTAGCTGTGCCCGCGGTGTTACCCGCGTGAAAATTATACCCAAATTTATCATGTGTTGTTCTGATGTAAAAGCTATATTATTGTAAAGTTTTATTAACATTAATTTAGTGAAAATCAGTGTTTTGCTCGTTGAGCAAACTGTTCGTGTCCCTAATATGTATTTTAATGTGTGGTTTATTTTATATGTGTGGTTTTTTTGTTATTATTATTATTCTTATTTTCTTACATTTTTTAATTGAATTATTTTTGTACTCATGTTATCTGGATACTAATAAAGACTTTATCTATCTATTTAGTAGTGTTTGCATGATAGAGTAAGAAACATCGATCCATCCATCCACACAAACAATTTTCCACATTTATAATATTAGTAAGGTATACACTCCTTCCTTAATAAAGACTGACTGAAAAATCTATTAACACTTTTAGGATGTAAGTTTGATTGAGCTGGTTGAGCTGTGCTTGAGCTGAGCATTGAGCTGGTATGGGCATGTTATGCGGAGGAACAAGGATCATGTCTTATGGAAAGTGTAGAATATGAATGTGGATGGATGTAAAGGGAGGGGACGCCCTAAGAAAAGATGGATGGATTGTGTGAAAGATGACATGAATAAAAGAAGAGTATGCTCAGATATGAAGAATGATAGAGAGCAGTGGAAGAGAATGACATACTGCGCCGACCCCAAATAATGAGATAAAGGCAAGGCAATGATAATGACTTTTAGGATGTAAGTATACAAAATAATATCAGAATTTTTAATAGATTTGTTTACATGTAGTTAATGTATTGTAATTGAAGAACTGGCCACTACTTCTTTAATAGTGATCAACTTCCGACTGTTATTAACTATATCATAACACCAATATAGTTATACTTTTTTTTACATTTGTCACTATTAAAAAAATTGTTATTTTAAATTAAAACTTATCTTTAAATGTAAAACGTTCACAGTTAATTGTGCAGCTGCTATTTGCAGCTAATTAATTATTAACCTACAATTTGCCACAAAGATGGCGCTCATGTTGAGCGCGGTAATCAATTCTCTAGGCTCGTTAGTCTTTATAGATATGTATCACGTTGGTCCTGTCTGTCCGGTACTAGATCAGGGGGCCTACCACTAAATCATAACCCTATTCGCTTATGCGAAGAGGAGATTTTAAGTAAATTTTACACGGCGACGGTTAGCCAAATTGTGATGTATAAATTTCATTACTTTTCTAATTAATATTAATCCTAATAAACGAGAAAGTTTGTGAGTATGGAAGTTTACTTTTTCAAGCAAAAACTACTGAACGGATTTTGATGAAACTTTACAGTAAACAGCTTATACATCAGAATATGTTATCTGATGTATATGTATAGGCTATAATTTTCACATGATTGAAATAGCTGGTATAAGTATATATAATATATACAAAACTGATAACCATACATATATGTAAAGTCAAACATACTATACATCTGAAATTGCATGGCCTTACATCGCTAATAACATAAGTTTGGTAAAGAATGAATTTATCGAGTGTTCGAGTTTCATCCGGATGGAAATCGTCAGATTTATAATTCCAGAATAGACCCCCAAGTTTAAGATGACAGTGTTTCTAGCGATTATAAACCTGCGTTATGTTGTATAAATAAAAAAAGTAAGTATAATCTCGGATAAGGTTAGTGAAACCAATTTACTTTAATCTTTATTGATCGGTATTAATATTTTATAGACCATATACATATACTAATCACGGATTTGCACAGGTACTCATAACTAACATGTCTAACATGATAATGGAATGGTGCACCGGCCTGCGCTAACGGATTACGCTGGCGTGGCACCAGTGGAGGATGATAAGATGAGTACGAGGTCAGGTACCCATCTTGGTAATAAATAATAAATAACCCTGAACAAATAACACAACGCCATTTAGTCCCATGGTAAGCAGAGCTTGCGTTATAGGTACTGGACAACAATTGTTTTTTTTTTTTTAGTTTTTTGGGCTATTGTCAGGTGCTATGACCTGTAGCACTGCAACTTGCATAGATCTATTATTCTCGCCTTTTTTTAAAGGTTCGCTACCTAGACCCGTCAGGGTCAACAATTAAAGGATATTAGGAGAAATGGTTTGTATTTCCTCAGGATGGAGTGTATACTTTCCAAGGGAATTAATTTATGCATGAATGGCTGGCGATCGAAGACGGTTACTAGTTACCATCAGGCTAATGCCATTCCAGTCATATAAAAAAGGAGATCACTTTCTCTTACCAAAATCCTTTCTTCGTCTGCTTCCGCCTTATCCCATTTATTTGGGATCGGCGTAATATGTTTTTCTCTTTCAATCATCCCTGTTCCCAGTCATCTCGGTATTTACTCCCTTCCTTACTATATCATCTTTCACACGGTCCAACCATCACTTTTTCGGTCTTCCTCTGCCCTTATAACCATCCACATTAATATTCTTCTACCAAATTACGTATTCCCTTTATAATTTGCATACACATATATGCCCTCGATAACTCTGTGTAGGGTATACGTGTGTGGCCGGCCTTATCTAATTAAAACTTCTACTCATATCAGCTCATTAATAAATAATGAAAACCACAAGATTTCAATTCGAATACGTCGGATTTGATTTAGTTCTTAATTAGCGATGTAATATATTTAAAGTTCTTGATAACTTCCTTTCGTTTGATCAAATTTGTAAACAACCTCGAGCCGTACTTTCAAAAGGAAGGAGATGCTTAATTTTATTGTATTTTTATGTATATTATACATGATATTGTTCTAATCCGAATTAATTGATGCATTTTTATCGAATAAATTAATGACGTTGATTCTATGCGTCTTTCATCACTACGAAACAGTATTCTTTTCTCGCGGATGATAGTTATAATTTATTTTTGTTATGATGCATTGACTTAAAAAAATGTTTTTAAACTGTACGATACTGTAGTACATAAATACAGGGACACTGATGTCCCTGTATCCATCTACATCCACACTTGGCTAAGGCCCGCGTGTTCGAACACGCGGGCCTTAGCCAAGTGTGGATGAGTTTAAAAGTTATATGTGGATGATGAATGTGAAGACGACAATAATTTCCGTACAATACGGCATGTGTTGAGAATGACGGCTTTATTATTTATTATTATTATTATTATATAATATATAACCTATAAACTGTCATAACATAATGTAAGTAGTACTTTAAACGTAATGTATTTGGTTATGTATGTGAAATTACTTTGTTTTACGCCCGTATGGCCTTTTAGGGGTTTTATCGACACTCAAGCATTTTATGTACCTATATTATGTCTGCAACCCGCATTTTGGCTTTCCTCATTTTTCTAGAATATATTTTATGAGCCGTAGATAAGTAGCATTCTTGTAGTTATCGGAGGAAATATGAGTGGATGGTGACATTCATTTACATATTCATTCCATTTTTTATGTAATTCGAATGGTAAATAAGTTGACCACACGATGGTAAGCAGTAACTGTCGCCTCCATAAAGGAACGGCACTACGGACATCACGTTGTTATGCCACACCCGTGATAGAATAAAAAAAAAGATACATACCAAGAACCGCAAATATTTCATCCGTGTAAATAATCCATCTCCTAAAAGTAAGAACATCGCAAATCCCATCACTCGTCTTGTAAATATTAACATGTATAAATGTAAAAATAACACACGCATATAAATAAGACTCACACTATCTAACAAATGTATATATAAACCAAACAAATAAAACACTTCCAAAACATTACACATACTCTGCTAAAGCGTGCGTAATCCGAAAGCGCGAACGCAGAAGCTAAAAGAGTTACTAAAATAAGCTCAATCAAAAAAAAAAGAAGCACTCAGGCGTTTCCATTCCAGATGACTAAGTTGTTGCCTCTTATCCTGTAATTTCACCCCCTAATCTGCACCCTACAACCGAAACACAACTTACAAAGCAAGCTGCTTGGCAGCTGAAATAGGTTAGACTGAAGCATCTACGGCGATATCTTTTTACAGTCAGCTTTACTGTAATTATAAATAAATAAATAACTCTGAATAATTAACACAGCACCATCTAGTCCCACGGTAAGCAGCGCTTGTTGTGGGTACTAGACAACTGATATACAAAAAATACTTAGATATCTTTTTTGAAAATACATACAAATCATCATACTTATGAATACAAATGTTTGCACCGTGCGAGGATTCGAACCCGCGACCAACTGAAAAAAAGTAGTGTGTAAAGCCGTTAGGCCACCGAGGTTTTCTTTTATTTAGGTAATTGATATTGTGAACAACTTAAATTTGAAGTGTATGTGCCTTACACTATATAATCCTCGGGAATATCAACTCATGAGGATTACTGTATGTGAGAGAGTCTCATGATAATGTGATGGAATGAGTGTTCATATGTATAGGCAACAGTAGTAATTTACCATTCCTTGTTTACCATTCATGATAAAAATGTGATATTTAATTTATACGTGTAATTAGTAAAAATCACGGGATCTTACCATGTTTTGAGTTCCCGATATTACGGCAGTGTTTCAACCGCCACGATCACGGGTAAACTGTTTATTTACCATTAAAAAGTCTGTAAATAATCTGTAATATATATCAATCTATTTACCTCTTGTGTTTGGTAAGTCCCAACTTTTTAAGTGATTATTAAACTATCAGATAGTTAAATAGATGTAGGCGTTACAGATTTAATTAACCTTTACGATAACTAACTAATTTAAGTGGGCGTTAAAATTGGTTAGGGATGATGTAAACACGGCCTCTGTGGTTCCTTCCTTTTTTTGAGGGTAGCAAATTCGATTCCTCGCACGGTTGCTAACATTTGTATTTATGACTTTGTTTGTATCGGTCTGGGTATTTTCTATGTATGTTATGTATGTATTTACAAATAAATCTAGATATTGATATCAGTTGTATAGTACCTATAATACAAGCTCTGCTTAGCTTAGCACTAGATGGCACTGTGTAAATTTTCAGGGATTATTATATTATTGTACATTAAAATAAGGAAAAAGTAAGTACAAAGAAAAATACCTATTTTGACTCTATATTACATACACCGTAATCTATACTAATATTATAAAACTAAAGAGTTTGTTTGTTTATTTGTATGAACGCGCTAATCTCAGGTACTACTGGTTCGAATTGAAAAATTCTTTTTGCGTTGGATAGTCCATTTATCGACCAATAAGAGCGGAACTGCAATGAAAAATATTGCAAAAGGTGGGGAAATGAAACACAGACGAAGTTGCGCGGGTCAGCTAGTATAGAGTGTATGGGGCAGTGTAAATTGTCCAAATTATTATTACTAAAATAATAACTGCGAAAACTTAATTGGTTGGTAATAAACGCATTTGCCATATGCTCATAATCACGGTAATGTACTTACATAATTTAAATACATGAAAATGCAGCTGTACTTATTATTGTAGCGTCGCTGTGGCAACGTCTAATGAATTATGAAACGCCACTCCGGCTTTCCTTCCATCTATACTCCAGGAGACATAGAACAATATGAAACTATAAAAAGAAAACTCGTTACTTACAATTACATTAATTCTAATGTAAGAATCATCAATTAAAAAATATTCCAGTTGAATTTATTTACATGTTCTACTCTTCTGAAGTACTAGTAATGATAGGAGGGACAGTGATGCAAAATTTAAACGTGGCATGGCCAAAAAAATATTTAGAATAAATTAATATGACATTGTCTTTGAATTGCAACTATGTAAAATTTAAGGAAAAACACTCTCTGTGTAGCAACCGATTACGAGTTTGAAGTAACAAACATTAAAATAAAAATAACATTTAACGGTATGATACTAATAGGAAATAACTTCATTTTTTTTTGTAATGGCTAAACTTTATAGTAAAATTGCTATCGCCTATAAATTGCTAGCTACATTATCAACAGAACCATGAGCTGATTTTGGTATAAAAAATCAAATATTCTTAAAATATTTACACCTATACTTAAAACACGACTCGTAACACAAATAAGTCGGGTTTTTAAACATCTAAAATCCACATAACTTGCGTCGCTCTCTCATAAAAACTCACAAATCGTACGAGGATTATCATACGGTTGGCGCCGCTGTTGCTAGCTTACAACAATTGTAGGATGTGTATACAAGTTTGAAAGTCATATAATCTAATGAAAAGTATTTGCACCACATCCCTTGGTCTATTACAATGTACGGGAGTCAATGAGCGTTTTTATATGAATGTATTCGCGAATAAATTTAAGAAATGAATTATTCACTACGTCTCAGTTATAAAGAAATATAGCAAGATACCCTTAGGCTTCTCGAACTGTTAATTTAACGAGTTTTAAGCACAGAATAGTATCATTTTTATAATAATCCATAAATATAATAAAACATCTGATCGCCGTCTGTACGTGAAAGATATAATAAATTCTGTAATTGGAAGACTTCATCAATATAATAGAACCCAAAATCAATGATTGTAAGAATTTTAACTGTGTCTCAAAAACTATTTGTGATGAACATAACTTAAAATTTTATTATTATTTTATTCCAATCGGTTAACAAAGAAACGGTCCAGATTTTCTAATTTTTTCCACAATTTCCCACCAACTTGACATTGCTATATTTCACTCTATATAGTTTGAATCCAACATAGCAGGAGACTAATCCACCTCTCGCATTAATATTTGGTTTTGACATTAGTACTTCCGACATCGGGAAGTTAATCGAAATATACTATAAGTTATCACACAAAGTTTTGTTTTTGAGTCGGTTCGATTTGAACCCAGGACCTCCTGGGTATACGTCAGGGTTGTAAACCGCAGGTTGAGACGGTCTCTTAGATAGATTATCGGAAGAAAATGAAATTGTCTTAATTTGAAGGACCCAACGTTATAAACATTCTTTTATAGTCTTTCTCTTCTTTATTTATCGAATTAGGAAGTTTCGTCTGGTGTAATGTTAGGTGTTACGATAATTCCAATTTATGGAATATATATATTTATAGAATATATGTAAATATTTGATAACAGTTGGCTTTAACCCACCCACGGATCAATGCGACAGGATTATACAAAATGTGTTTTGTAATATTTTATAGCTGTGTAATCTGTGGCACGTGCATGGATTTATTTAAAAAGGTGCCGCGAATTCTCTGTTACATTTAAAAAAATATTTTCCTTATGTAACTTTCATTTTTATACTATGGTGACAAAAAAACATACGGCCCATCTGATGATAAATGGTTACCATAGTCTGTGGACGATGGCATGACATACAAGCTGGTGATCCACACAGTGGGATTGTTGTTATAAAAGTAATAGGCCTGGACTGTACTACTGTTGTTGTTACTATTTACTATGGGCCACAGAAAATTAGAAATTTGCCATTCACTGTTCGAAATTTGCCATATACCATTCGCTGTTCACCTATAATTATTTGTTATCGGTGTTTCTGTTACGGGAGGAAAAGATTCACAAAGCATTAATTATGCCATGTGTTTTTTTTTATTAAAATCCGGTAAAAAACGCACACATTGAGTAATCAGAATTTATTCTCGTATTGTTTATAACTGAAGCGTTAACGAGAAAACCGCTTAAGTGTTTCATATACGGTTTCCTGAATCACACAACGCTTGATGGTTTATAAAAACAAAATCAATTAATATTGTTTGGCTTGGGCCGGATGTGACGTCACAGCGGAAATACGTGTCAATTAAGACCCTAATGGAGTCGTGTCCCAGCAGTAATTAACATGTAGATTAAATTAACATTTAATCCTATACGAACAGCGCGATAATTTTTTTCTCTTTGATGTCCAAATAAAGGACGTAGCCGGGTGTTAAGTGTAGTATTACGCCGCTCTGCCTCTCTTGAATAGAATAGAAGTAATCTTTATTCAAATCAATTTAATATAACCACAGATTATAAATATTCGGGGGAAAGAAATTGTTAGTAATATGAACTATTACTCCATCATTAGCTGGTAACTATCGTAATAAATTCCTGATGAATTTGCCATGATGGGCCAACGGACCAGACCTCGTGCTCATCATATCATTCACCATTGGTGGCCAGTGTATAACGTTTAGCGCAGACGGGTGCAATATTACATCATCATTAAACAGAGGCACCCACGCAAACGACTTTATTTAAAGTCTACCGAGTCGAAGGATTTAAGAAACTGATAGACTTAGAAATATTTCGTGTAGTCTATTAATACTTCTACCTTTCCAATAATGAAAACACCGATAACAAACCATATTCACAACATTCGTTACAATAGAGCACAAAAAATGAAAATAAATCGAGGAAATTAACGTGTTGATTGCAATCCTTACATGTCGTGTAAATATGAATAACCCACAGCAACACATCAAAGAAGCCCACAACAAAAAATATATATTCCTAATCGGATTATTTCACGGAAAGTGCGCTAAAATAGTATAACCTTAAACAATCTTCGATCAAAATATATCGGATTACTGGGCCCGAGATATCGAGTCGTCGATATATGTGCGCCGAATCGATATCCCAACCCTCAAAGTTATCAGGGTTACTGCCGAATTATGCGGTCTCGAACGTCGACGAGCGCTCGTTTTATTTTCCCATCCCTATTTTCTGACACAGATTAAATGATGTACGTACTAAATTTTATCAATGGAAATACTTTAGTACGCCAAGTTGTTAGTCTGGGGCCGCTCATAAAATTAGGGTCGCCCCAAACTTCGTGCATATCTTTGATTGTCAATACCAAGTTACTGTTCGTGTTTTACAACGGATATAAATTAAACGTTCGATCACTGATATCGTTTTATGTCCACAAATTCAAATTGAACTCCCACCCGCCCTTTTCCATACGACGATTTAGAATTCTTGTAGGGTAATATCTACGCAGGAGAGGTCTTTGTATATTGGTTATGTTTATATTATCAAATAAGTACTAAGTTCTGATTTAAATCCTTCGAGAGATACACATGTTCGATGATAATATATACACTACTGAAACATATAGCATTTTATCGTTCATTTGAGCGTTTATTGTAACAAAATATATGTTGTTTGAATCGGTATTTTCTGGTTCTAACCGATTCGGGCGGATCATTTTATGAGCTGCACAACCGAGTTGAATTATTGCATTCCGGGGAAAATAAAACATTAATTCATTCCAGTTCCAGTAGGTGGTTTAAAATTGAAAAATTGTCATAATATTTTTATAGAATACGATTTACCGCTTTTATCTTACTGTAAGAGGGTTATCCCCGTATTTTCAGCGGGAGCAAACACAGATGCGGTATAGTATCTAGTTATATTTTAAACATTCTTAGCTCTTCTTTGCTATTAGATCTCTTATACTGTTTTAAATTTGACGCGATTATTATTTATACGTATAATTAGTAAAAAATCACGGGATCTTACCTTATTTCAATAGTACCAACAAACGAAGACTTGTGACGCATATGTCTGCCCATAAAAAAGATTATTTACCATTTACCAGCTGCTATACAGTTTACTCATGATCATGGCGGTTGAAACACTGCCGAAATATCGGGAACTCAATAAAAATAAAACGAGGTAAGATCCCGTTATTTTTAATAATTATACGTATAAAGAGCTTTGTACTACATCAATTACGTGCCTTTCTTTACCCTTTTGTGCCATAAATAGCTTGCTTTGTCAGCTGTTTCGCAGGTTAGTGAAATATAGCTTTGAAATTACAGGTATGCTTCTATGATACCTTTATCATAAAAAACAAGAGCGTTATCTACATTTTTTAAATGATATGGGAATCGTAATTGTATATCTATGATGCCTATTAATATAAATGGGGTTAATAATGTGGGATTGTTAGTCCTTTAGTCATTACTAACAATCTCCTTTCCCCCATTCAAATTCAAATTCGAATTCAAAATATCTTTATTCATGTAGGTCTATTACAAACTCTTATGATATGTCAAATCTACCGTCAGTTCGGAATGATTTCGATATGAGAAGAACTGACAAGAAACTCAGCTCGAATTTTTTTTTAATGTTGTACATATTTACAATAATACTATTTCTTTTATTAATATTATTGTATACTTTTATTGTAATTTTATAAAATGATTTTATTATTTATTACTTGACAATAGCTTATTTTTCTTGCTTCCATCACTTCCAGATTTAGTTATTACTCTGTGAGCTGCTGAAAAGGTTTCTGAATTGCCATTACAAATAAATACCTAAGTGGTATAAATCTTCAACGAAATAGGAATCGATCCCGGGTCCTTTTTTCGACGACATCAAAGACAATACCTCAGTGGAGCATAAACTAAAAGCCTCCGGATGTCGAGGGTTGCTTTCATAGCACTTCCGGTCGCATGCCGGATACGAGTGTCCGCATGTAAGGACCGGAAGTGTGGGTTTGTCGCCATTCCAATATTTACAGTTCGTGAATGTATCATAGTATTAACAAAAGTGATCAAATTTCTCTTAAGACTTGATAAGTTAAACTAAAAATATTTACACAACGTCGTCTCGATAGAGCAGTATTCGCATTAAATAATTCCTTAATTTTTAACAAAGTAATTAATTTGATCAAACATGATAAAAAAAAAAGTATACGAAATCATAATTACTTGTTAATCATTAATCATAATCATCAATTGAGTAGTTTTATAAGGTTTCAGTAACATCCGTTAAGGGCTTTAAACTGAATCCTTGAAAGAAGCAGTTTAATTCTTTCAAGCATTTCACGAAACTTAGTTTTATTCAACTATCCATAGCAGGGACTTAATCAAATTACATATACTTTGTACAAAGTCTTATGCTTATTATATTTGTCTCACCTCTGTTTGTCGGCAAGCTTTAATAATAATATACTAGGGAAGGATAATATTAACAGGTAGTAGGGTAAAAAAGAATAAAAAAATGGCTAAAGAAAGTGATATATTATTCTTAATTTTTTTCTTTCTTATATCAAATTATGGAAATGTATAGGATTTAAAGAAAATTTACATATAATTGAATGAATGAAACATTCATTGTATATTTTTTTGAAAGCCAAAAGTAAGAGTGAAAATTACACAGATATTTTTATAGTAAAAAGTGACTTTTCAAAAAGTCGTCGAGATACCATCGAGTCCACTGAATATAAGAGCTAGAATAATAGTATTACCACAGATAACATAATATGTATTACTGAAATAAGATCAGATCCGTTAAAAATATTAAAATAGAAAATATATTGATATGCGTATGTCGACGGTGAATCCGTTACATAGTTTAGCTACGTCCAAATATAGATCTGACACAAACTTTAGCCCCTTGAAACCTCTCAACATCATGTGGGTAGTCATAATACAACTCACATACGAAATAAAGAGGGAAGGAGATAAAACACATTAAGATACATCTGTTTCCTTGGCTACCCAACATTATATGAATGAATTAATGAGTTATTCATTAATTCATTCATATAATGTTGGGTATAATTAATATATATTGATATATATATATATATATTGATATATAAATAATATTTATTGTTCTTCAGAGAAAGAAACAACAAACATTCATAAACAAATGTGTTTTAAAATATATACGAGTACATATGTAGATATATATACTGAAAATTAGCGCTGTGCAGCGTACGTGTAAACTTGCAGCATCAGCTGAGTCAGCCGCATTTGCGCAGAAAATGCAATGTGAAGTACTACTGTTTCTGTAAATTTATACGTAGTTTAAAAGGCTTATTTCTTCTTAGTTTTTTTTCTATTAGTAAACAGTGTACCAATTTAAATGTATGTAACATGCGTCTTTTTTTCTGGTAAAAATATATTATTGTGCCGCTCTCGTATCGGTTTATACAGCCACAAAAAGAGCTGTTCAGGAACCATCACGCTATAAATCGTCTATAACAGACGCATAGGCCAGTACAGATATGTATGTAAAAACATAAAACAACTTTTTTTTATGGATGATAATGGAATGGTGCACCCGTCTGCGCTAACGGTTTACGCTAACGAGGCACCAGTGGAGGATGATAAGATGAGAATGAGATCAAGTCAGTTAGCCCATCGTGACAAATTCACTAGGAATTTATCACGATGATTTCCAGGAGAAACCGCGTGGAGGTCGACAACGGGGTTAGCGATGGGGGTTACTAATTCCCCATTACTAACAAACCCCCATCCCCCCAATTGGAGGCCTTCACTGTAACGCGATTTCATAGCATTCATATGTTTCAAATCGTGGTGGTACCAACATATTACTGGAGCATCGAGAGAGATCCAGATATGCATTTTTTGTGTGTTAAAATTGATAGGAGATGACGACATAAGAAGGGGAGAATTGATTTAACCTTTCAACAAAATATAGAAGAACAGTATATCAAACTGTTTATGACGATCTATCTATTTTATACTACGATAAAAGTGCTCATAGCTCATCTTATCATTATATAGTTTAACATCGAAAACATGCGAATTTACTCGCGACTACGTCCGAATATGGATCTGGTACAAAGTTCAGCCCCTTGAAACCTCTCAGGATCATGTAGGTAGTCATAATTCAACAACATCACCCTAGACGCACTTCAAATGTGAATTTCTAGTGATAACCCTTACTACTTGTTCACGAGTATGTAGAACAGAATAGGATACAGTGCTTTATTCGAATAAACTTATATTTAAACACTTTTGTCATTAATTATTTCTTTAATTTTCAGTTCATTCACAATGAATTAAGTAAGTAGAATAGAATAAAATTTTTATTCAAATAAACTTACATTTTAGCATTTTGAATAGTCATTACTTATTTCTTTAATCTACCGCTCATTCGTAAAACTGTCTCATCACAAGAAGAACGATCAAGAAACTTGTGTGTTGCTTTTTCACAATAGTTTAGTTGTAACTTTACATTTTTAAGTTGAAATGTGTGAATACAAACTAGAGACTAGCACTGATTTTAATTCTTTTGAAAATGTAACATAAATAACCTTAGAGATATCATCATCATCATTTAGTATTGTAGAATTTCACACTACCATTCAGTTGCTATTTGTGAAAGACAGCCAGTGGCTTAGTTTGTTTATAAATTGTTTCAAAGTACATATTATTATAGAATAACCCCGCTTTTAGATTTAGATTTTGATAAATAAATATTTATAAATTAAATTAGAAATAAATAATTCTGGATAATTCCTGGCAGGTACGGTTTTGTGTTGGAGTTATATTTTATTATTTAAATAAGTAAATAGCAATAAATGTAAAATACTAGGGAAACGGAGATTATTAGAAGAGTTATCAAGAAGTGAAGTTAAAACAAGTTTGTTGCTGTTATTAATAACAGCACTATAAGCTTAAATACAAATTTAGAATATAAAGATATTTCTGATTAGCCATACAACATTTTGCACAGACGAAATTACTCTAAAGTCGAATCTTAACTAGAATGTAACACCGTAGTAGGGCTCGTCGGATCATTTGTGAGTTCGACCGGTCTGTAAACTTATGTGGAGGGTCACATAAGAGTCTCGGCCATCTTGTGTGACGAGTATGTGACATTTGAGATGAGATGTACTTGAAGACAAAGAGGTTGTTGTCACATAATCCGATGTTAAGATGTGGACCCTCGAAATATGCGATTGTACAGTTATCACCAGAAATATAGAACGAAACAAGTAAAACATAAAAAAAACAGCGGCACTGTCATTTATCATTGTTATGACGGCCTCAGTGGTCTAGCGGTTTAGCACACCGCTTTACTTCCGATGGTTACGGGTTCGATTCCTCGCACGGTGCGAACATTTGTATTCATGAATATCATTGTTTGTATCAGTCTGAGTGTTTTCTATGTATATTATGTATGTATTTACAAAAAAAAAACTATGTATTTATATCAGTTGTCAGTATATCAGTAAGCTTTGCTTAACGTGGGACAAAATGGCGCTCTGTTACTTATGAAAGTAACACTTGGCAGGCTACCCTTTCGCTACATTTATTTGAATGCAACATGGCAAGGGGCCAGCCTATCATCATCTGTAGGATTAATTTTTAGTTTGTTTACGGTGTTTCCATCACTTTCAGATTAATTTTTATTTTGATATCAGTGCTTCCACCTTTATTTCACTCAACTCACGACGTTTAAGGAGTAACTGAATTGACTGTATATTGTGAGATTTGAAGGTGAAAGAAAGACAATATGTTTATTCGATATATACAACAATAAATGACATAAAAGAACTATGAACAAACACAATTGGAGCACTATTATGTAGTATCGAAAAGGTCTCCGCGCAGTATATGCATGTATAGGCGCCACTGAATGATATCATAGATCCTAGATCCTCAATATATGAATAAATCTATGAACCTTCTATTCTCGTGACTGGCTCTAAAATTATCAAAATTATAAATTATTATTTTCAAATTTTGGAGATTACAACTTCAAATTGTTAGTTGCGCTAGTATTACCCACTCCTTGGGGTTTTAGCCGGTAGGGGTCCGGCAGTACCCGCTCGTTACCCCTGGAGCGGGCCTCCATGACGGATTTTCCCAAGAAAAAAAAAAGTATTACCCACTCACTAAGATATGCACACTGTTAGATTGACTGGTAGAAATCTCTTTTAGAGATAACCCCACCTTTGCTGACATTGTATATAACTAGGTTACTACAGTATTTCAAAGTGCAATAAGGAATATATATAAAACTAGCTGTACCCGCGACTTCGTCCGCGTGGAATTTAACCTTATTTTCCTAAAATAAAAGTAGCCTGAGTTACTCCTTATTAAATTAGCTACATATACCAATAAAAGTCCCGTCAAAATCGGTCCAGCCATTTCAGAGATTAGCGCTGTGGTATAACTCAGTTATACATATAAACGCTGAGATAAAATCACATTCAGCGTTACTATTTTTTTTTAACTTTTTAGTTACTTAGTAAACATTGTACATACGAATACTGATGTAATAAATGTCTTAATACTTTTTTTATTTTTTATAAATCAGAAGAAAATATGTCCATGTATATGTGGCCGACTGTACATAGATTAACACTTGTCATAGTAGTATACAACTTAAACTGGATTAGTTGTGAAGTTGTTATTGAGAGTACAGCTCATTTGGGCGATGTTAACGAGATTAGTAAACATACAGGGGGATTAAAATAGTTACTGCTAACGATATGCCCCGGCGTCGCTCAGGTACAACTATTGTTGGTTTTATTTTATTACATAATAGGCGGGTTTGCTATACTTCCGTCATGAGTTCAAATATGATCAAAAACTGTTCGTCAATTAAAATTTTTTACTAACATTCTTCCATGGAAACACCATTAACAAACCAAACTAATCCGAGATTCGGCGGTAAACCGGCCTCTGCATTGAATTCAAATATATATCCAGCGAAATTGGGCCATGTTAGTGTTACATTCAAAGATCAATACTTGACAATGTTGCGAATGCAATGCAATTTCGCTAACTTCATCTTACTTGACTGAGAAACAACCCTTTGTGTTAATTTGGTTTGTTATCGGTGTATCATTATTGGAAAGTTAGAAAAATAATTCGCCACATAATTTTTTTGGTTTCTACCAGATTAGAACTTATGAATTTGTTGCCGTCGTCGGGTAGTGAACCACTAAGCTACGACGTTCACCTGAATATACATACAAACATACAATACAATTAGAACAAACCTATGTCTGTACATTATATTTAAATATATAAACTAGTATAGGTCTTTAATATAGCAACAGAAACCAAAATAACATTTTCAGAATTTATGTCTGTTTCTATGTTTGTACTATCATCACACATAAACTACTGCATATAACTGAATACAGTTTTCACCGATACAAGGGTGATAAATGGTTAAAGATCTAACTTAAAACAAGTTTAATTTTCACCGTTGGAAAATATTACTTGCGAGTCACAAGCACTAACATAATTATAAAATTAAAATTTAGTACTAATAATCAGAAAAAACCGCATCGTAATCAGCCATTACATTTTGGAGCTATGACGTCACAGACAAACACACGGACACGTAAAATTTATAACACCCTTTTCGCCACAAGAAAGGAATCCGTTAAAATATGGTCTCGGCATACATTTGGTATAGGCGTGGAAAGGTTTATGTTAACGCGCTAGGTGTTCATCATGATTCACTGGGTTTACTTAAAGCTGGAATTACACTCGCCAACTTTCTACTTGTCAAAATATTGGGTGTTCCAATCTTGTCTTGCAAAAGCTGTGTCATACATACTGATATCTATTTCAAGAATACTATACACTTGACTAGATATCGCTCTTTAGATATTCAGTCATAGCAGTAAAGAAAGTCTACATCTATACGTACCTATTTATATTTATTATACCCATGGTTTTATTATTATCCACTAGCTGCGGCCGATGTTTCACCCGCGTGTTATTTATAGTATATCCTATGTGTTATTCTGATGTATAAGCTTCATTATTGTAAACTTCATTAAATTCCATTCATTAGTTTTTGCGTGAAAGAGTAACAAACATATCCATCCATCCACACTCACAAACTTTCGCGTTTGTAATATTACTAAGATTTTCTGTACTAATATAGTCGACAGGTAATCCAGAGTTTAAAAAACATTGTCTTTTAGAACTACTTTTCTACTATTTCGAGATTTGTTTGAAATATAAATAATCTGTATTCAAACAAACTTAATATAAGCACTTTTGAATAGTCACATTTTTTTATTCAACCGCTCATTCGGAATGCAGACTCATCACAAGAAAAATGAGTAACTTGTATGTTGCTCTTTTAAATAAATGTTGTTTTAATTAGATTTACATTTAAAAAGTTTTAATTAGATTAACAAGGATTAGGCATGCTGTTTGCGCGTCTTCTAAAAACATAAACACAAAAAAAAAAAGTCTCCACACTGCTTTTTCCCGCCCCCCTTCCCCTGCACAATATGGACATTATTATTCACCGCCGTCTAATGGGTGAAACCACCACCCCATGCATCAATAAACAAAAGGAGCTCTTTAAAAATTAAAATAAACTGTATTTGTGTCGCGAGTGTGATGTAATTTGGTTAAAAAACTCAAGAACTTCAAGTCGCCGATGCAGATCTATCAACTATATTTTTTTGCAAATTGGGTGAGTTCCTTATTTCCTTTTCGTTCGATCACTGCAGTTTTTTTTAAGGACATCTCTAATGCTGTTGGCCGCAGCTGGCCTTCACCGGACGTTAGGGGGCAAGTGCAGATGGCACTCCAAACCCGCGGATGGAATTAGGACTTACGGAGCCGGTGAAGGCCAGCTCCTGCCTGACGGAGACTTTAGTCTGAGAGCACCACTAGGGGGTCGAACCTCGGCTGAGGCCGTCGTAATTTCGATCCCCGTTTGAATTGGATGGGGGATCGATTGGAGGGGATCACTGCAGTGTGGCTAAAAATATATCACATGCGACAATCAACATAGTCTTAACAATATTCAAACTTATAATTTAAATTAATTATATTCCACTGCTAGTATCATAAAATTGTACATTAAAAATTAGAAGGCGCTTTGTCTAACTCAACCTTAGTATTTTGTTCTCACAATTCAGAGATCTATAACCTTGTAATCGATTTGGCTAGAACCCAACTTTTGTTATATCAAATTCTATTTGAAAATCCTTTATTCAGTATGCAAATGTTGGACATTGGCATATTGAGGGTTGGTGAGAAGTTGCAAATATGGTTCGTAATATTCATCCTTCTGTTCTGTTCGATTATTTTTTTAATTGTGTAATTTACATCAATTATCAGTCTCTGTGCTTTAGCGGTTTAGCACACCACTTTCCTTTCGAAGTTCGTGGATTCGATTCCTCGCAAGATTCAAACATTTGTTTTTATGGATATGATTGTTTATTATATACTGTTTTAAATTTGACGCGGTCATTATTTATACGTATAATTAGTAAAAATTACGAGATCTTACCACGTTTTATATTTATTATATATATATCAGCAAATAAATATAAAACGCGGTAAGATCCCGTGACGTATGATTGTTTGTATTTAATTATACTATGGATGATTTGTTTGTATTTAGATAGATAATTATTAAAGAGGTTTTCTTTATACAAGTGTTGTGTCAAAATGGATGTTATTAAATGACGTTAATAAAGTTTATAATAATACTAATTATATTATAAGAAAAACATAAAATCACGTGGTCTTGCCGATTTGTTTGTTCTTATATATCTGTAAAAAGCTAACGACGTCATGCACAAATAATAAGTATTATACTGCGGACCACGTGATCACTCTCTTTAGTTTTTAATATAAGACTAAGGATTAAGAGAAGTTAACCTTTTATTTTGTTATTGTTTATATATGATTATTTACTTATATCTACAAATATTCAAATAAACGAATTAAAAGTATACATCTGATATTTCTCTTTCTGCTTTTGGAAAAAGAACTATTATTTAAAACTATTTTATAGTTCTAAGTTTGATTTTAAAACCGAATAGGTTTATAATCTATATTTGTGTATATGTGTATGTATATGTATAAATATATATGTATATGTTACATCTATATAATTTGTTATTACATGCACGTAGGCTGTCTTTTATCTGTAAAAAGCTAACGACGTCACACGTAATAGCTAACTCTCTTTAGAAGACTAACTTCTATGAAGAAGAAATGTAGCAAGAAGAACTTTTGCTACATATCTTCTTCCATATACAACTGTATATTTTATAACAACTACATCATATAACTATAACTATAAATTTATAAAAAATGCATGACTTACATATCATTGAAATATATTATAATACTACATAATCCCACGACTTTTCCTATATAACTTTATTATCTGTATGATAACCTACTGAAATAAGACAAGCAGTAAAGTTTAGGTGAAGTGTACCACTACACATTACTGTAAACTACATCGAAATAGATTTAGCCGTTTTTTTTAATATCAAACACAAACGCACAGTTACACAGATAAATAATACAACAATAATTGTTCTGAGTTTTATTACATTGATAAAGTCCCCTTATAATATTTTTTTTTTCAGATATCTTTCACGTACAGACAGCAATACATTTTTATTATAAGCATACAGATTATACAGAACCTTAATACTTTCTTACGTTGTTTACATTCATATAACGCGGAAATGGATTTCTGTACAGGTAAAGCCATGATCGGAGTTAATGGTAAGGAAAAAGGTCTCAAGTACGAACGAAATATTACAATGTATTCGTATTTTATGTACACATATGGATATACGAGTATAGGTATATACATATATGGTGACCCGTACAATTTCATCTGTGGCACATTTTCCCCGTGTTTATTCTACATAGCAGCTCTGCTTCCATTGGTTGTAGCGTGATGTTATATAGCCTATAACCTTCATTGATAAATGGGCGATCGAACACTGAAAGAATTATTATATTTAGATCAGTAGTACCGGAGTATAAATATCCCGAACATCCAAACTGTAAACTTTATCTTATATATAAAATTCTCGTGTCACAGTTTTCGTTCTCATACTCCTCCGAAACGGCTTGACCGATTCTCATGAAATTTTGTGAGCGTATTGAGTAGGTCTGAGAATCGGCCAACATCTATTTTTCATCCCCCTAAATGTTAGGTAGTCCACCCCTAAATTTTTATTTTTTAGACTAAATTTTTAGTTTCTATTTTTTTATGATACAACATACAAAAATACATACAATCCTAAATTTACACCCTTCTATCATCAACCCCTATTTTTTTTATAGCGTTATTAATTTATATGGCAAAACAACGTTTGCCGGGACATATCCATCTATACTAATATATTTCTAATATTAGTATAGATGGATTCACGAGTCTTCTCACCTATCAATATATCTGTTGCATGCTGCATGCTTTTACTAGCTAGCTAGTCACTCTATTATCTCAAATTTTCATTTAAACATGCATCTCTATTTGTATACATACGAGTAAACAAACTCATTTAAAAATTGAAAGAAAATATGTTCTTAAATATAATTTCTGATCAGTTCTCAGCCCGAAAGCACTCCGAACTGACGATAGATTTGACATATCATAAGAGTCTGTAATAAACCTATATGAATAAAGATATTTTGATTTGATTTAGCTTCTTTCTTTACACTCACTCATTACTAGCAATCTTTTTTCTTCCCGTGCACTGTCTTTAAATGCGTTTAAAAATGTAGCCACTCTTTTTGATAGCCAACAAAACAGATCCGATCTGTGGTTCCGTATTATGTCGCGGCTAAGTTATAAAACGCCATATGTCTTGTCTAATTGACGTTATCTGCGCAGACAGCGGCCGAGATTTTTCTTATTTTTCCTTTGTGATAGCGCGGGAAGTTGGGACTTTAGTTTTTTGACGTAGGGTAGTCGTTTTGGTATTGTCAGTGTTTATACTCGAACTGACTTTAGAAATATAAACTATAAATTTCGACTGTATTTTTTGTATGAGTAATACGTATCTAGTCTCAAATTAAGCAGAGCATGTATTTTAATTTCCAGATAGCTAATTAACAGTATTATTTTAGTCTTGAATATCGAAAATATAAATTTCCAATTTCACATCAAATTGTCGGAGTTTGCTTTGCGTAGTACGAGTTACGTGCCTTTATTAGACGATTCCTGCTAACTCCTCATATTATTCCAACTCTTTCACTGTCCAAGCCATTCACCTCTGGAACTCACCACTCTCCATTCGATCTGCTCAATCACATGCAAAATCAACTAAGATTTCATTATCTTTCTCTATAGCTCATGTTTTTCTGATACCTTCCTATATATAGTATATATGTATGTAAGTTTATATATCTACCTATGATATGTATGTTTTTTTATTCGATTAATAAATATAGTTTCTTCTGTGTTACAGCTACCTACTCTACATAACTTTCTTTTCCAGGTTGTCTATAAGAAATTGCTTATAGCGATAAGACCGCCTTTTGGTATAAATTTTCTACTTACTGTTTTTATTATTATATTCTTACATCCTCATTCTTATATTTTATCCGATATTGAAACCTTCAGGAAGAGTATAGTCCTACTTAAAAGGCAAGCGACACCCCGCAATTCCCCTGGTGTTTTCGGTGCTCATGGAGGATGGTAATAACTTACCATCATGTGTACCCCAAGCTTATTTGCTCCTATACTAACAAAAACATGAAATATATTTTTTCTATGTTTATATAAATTGTATATGTAAAACATGTAGAACCAAATATCATTACTACATTAATATAAATTGTAATCAAACGCGCGATAATGCATAGTAAGTCATTTTACTAATCCACTAAACCATAGAGGTCAATTCAAATAAAATCTTCTATAAATACAATCCAAATAGAACAATTTCCTACATTATTTTCACAAATGAAATTGGCAAAATAAATTCACAGCTCTATAGTAAGTTTGTGTGTCTTTATTTATTACATATTATTTCAGTTTCGACGTGTTACGATAAAAAATAACGTACGAGGCGGTTTTATTGAGTTGTGTTTCTCCGGAGGTTAGCCCCATATATCAATTATATCTGGGAATAAGGGCTGAAGTGAGGGACGGCGAAACTCTGTGGGTAATTTTGTATAGGTGAGCGGAAAGTTTTAGTTATAACGTGGTCATGTTTCCTTCTAGTTGTGATAATCTCAGATGTTCATATGTTTAAATCTATTATTATCCTTAAATATAATATAATGAAATAGTAAAATAGAAAAGCGACTGCTTATCTGTTTGTGTGTTAGTCTTTAACATAAAAATGAGGAGAGATGAACTTCTTAGCATTCCATTGATTCGGCGTGCGGGTATCGAATCTAGATAATAAGATATTTTTAAAGGATATTAAATTATTAAATATCGATCAATATGTAAGCTAAAGAAATCTGAGAAAAATTATACAGATTTTATTGGCCAGATTTGAACTCCCGGTCATTCGGTCTCCTGAGGTAGACTTTATAAAAAGTCACTCACCGATTTTAGCTGGTAAGCAGTTTACTTTGAAAACTGTGTTTCGATTTAAAAGATGAGATAAAGCAGAAGATGACAAGATCGACGATTACCTCTTTCCGTTATACTGACAATACAACTGATCCACCAACTCAGTTTCTCAGCGAGCTATTGAAAGAGCTATACTAGGATAATCCCTGACGGATTAAATCCGAAACGATGTAATTCACTAGAGAACTAAGATCACCGACATAACTCTTCGTATTAGCAAGTTGAAGTGGCAGTGGACTGGTCATATCTGTCGCAGAACCGATGTTCGCTGGAGTAAATGTATTCTAAAGAGGAGACCGCGAACTTGCAAACGTAGTGTAGGACGCTTCGCAAATAGGTGGAGTGACGACATACGTTGAATAATAACTCGAAGAGATGGGCTGAAGATTAGGACTTAAATTAAAAATATATTATGTAAATTGGTCAAGTAAGTTATCCAGACGAAATTGTACGGGTCAGAATATTTTAATATATCTTAATACTAACTATGCCCGGGGTGAAATTTATAGCCTATAAGTTATTCTAATGTATAAGCTATATTATTGTAAAGTTATATAAAAATCCATTCAATAATTTTGCGTGAAAGAATAACAAACTTCCATCCAAACTCACAAACTTCCGCGTTTATAATATTATTATGATTATTGCGTAAATTCCTATTTCTAAAAGATATGTTATATATTAATATTGTACCTGGAAATGTTGTCGGTACAATGTTTTTCTTTATCTACGCATATATGTCAGATTCTTGTAGAATTATTATGATTTATTGCGCATATAATACTATGCATGGAATAACGGAGCGTTACACTGTCAACAATAATTTACTTAGAGAGACTAATCTGAATTTGAATCGGTGTTTGTCTAAAAACACGTAGGTACGGTGTTACCATGTGGTACTTGGACGACAGAGCTTCGTTTGGGTATTTTTTTTCTTCTAAGTATATTCTAATTTTAAGAGAATCATTGTTTAGTAATTCACTAAATACCCCTACGTTAGAAAGGCGGTAAGTTGAAATCTGGTGGTTAACAAAATTTTATCTCAAGGTATTTCATACTGACTCTCTGATGATGGTAACACTAATAACAAACCACCAATATAACTTGAGAGGCATTGGACGTAGTCACGTTGGATGTAAATATACCGAGAACTAATAAAAAGTTAGTTATAAGTTTTTATTTAGTTTATTTATTAATGTAGTTACTTGCAACTTCTTTTCCTTTTTTTAGATACAAAATGGCGTATGATTCTTATCGTGATACAATCTATATTCACGTGAAATTTCATTTAGATCCTTTCAGCTGTTTAGTCGTTAAAAGCAGACAGACAGACATACAGAGATAAACATTTTTACCTTTACACCATTACTATGGAATACAAAGTGATCACAATAGAAGGTAAAAGCAATCTAGTCTCGCCCAAAAACCAATCAATGACCTGAATCAAATATCATTATTTTACGGCTGTTTTACGAGTAAAGTCGTTAATAATGTAGCCATTAAAACCGTATTAATTACAATTTTACGGCGATCGTTGACAAAATACTGCCATAAATTATAAACTCTACATAAATGTTCTAGGTATAAAAATTTACAATAAGATACCAAAGGATATGTTGGAATTACCCTTAAATAAATTCAAAACATCTGTCTGAGCAAAGCCTATTACTCACTAAACGATTACTTGAATGACGAGTGTGCATGGCACTAATATATGATATATATATGATACCATCACATGTATTTATGATCATTTTTTTAGTATCAATCTCTGTATAATGCAGTCACTTTCGTCATAGAGCAATGAATACTACATTTTTTTTTGTTTAATGGTTGATAATGGAACGGTGCACCCGATTGGTAACAGTTTGTGCTGGCAGGACATCAGTGGAGGTTGATAAGATGATCACGACGTCAGGTCAGTTAGTCCATCGTGGCAGATTGAACTGGTATAATCACGATGGTTGTTAAGGGAACTGCCTGGAGGTCAATCTGATATGGTACATTGCTAGCTATGAAGTCATTAGTCCACAGAATTAACAGCCCTAATAAAACTATGTTTTATAATAATTAAGGGTGGTGCCCTTATGAGTTTAATAAGCTAGTTATTTTTATATAACACAGCGCAGGTAACACTGCAACTGTATTGCATCCCCTATTTCAGACCCTTCTGGATAATTTTGTACAATCAAATATGTCTGTAAGAAATTGTTTTAAGCGATACAGCTGGGTATCGTTTAGTTGCTTTTGTAAAGTTTTCTTATTGTAAATATTTTTCTGTGCTGTGCACAATAATGAGTTTATTTACACTTGATTATTAATATTATAGCTTAAATCGGTCCTAGTGATACAATCTATCTACCTTACAGATCTTATTAAAATCTATTATTCAGACCTGAATAGGTCACAAACAGACAGATAGATCGACTCTCAACAACGTTCATGCGTCGCCATTCAGGAGGACTAAGATATCATGCCTCTCATCCTGTAACTTCACTGCAACTTCAATCTGTAAGTACCCTACAACCGTATTTACAGTATAAGCACAATTTCCAAAGCAAGCTTAGCGGCCGAAATGGGTGAGACAGAGGGTATCTCTGACTCTGTCACGCAGACGACTTTTTACAAATTCAAATTCAAATTCAAATTCAAAAATCATTTATTCATGTAGGACATTTTAGCCGCTTATGAACGTCAAATTTTTACATTATAATTTTATTTTTTTCCCTACCGTCCAGTTCGGTATATAGATCCAATTGAGAAGAACTGGCAAGAAACTCAATTGAATTACTTTTTTTTTTTAAAGCCAGTTTATTTACAATGTATATTTATATAGGTGTCTATGTCTAACATTAAATGAAAATTCAGTGCATGAACAACTATTGCCATGCACACTCGTCATTCAAGTAATCGTTTAGTGAGTAACAGGCTTTGCTCAGTAAATATGATTTAACAGATGTTTTGAATTTATTTAAGGGTAATTCCAACATATCCTTTGGTATCTTATTGTAAATTTTTATACCTATTCCCATAAAAGACCTATTAACTTTTTCTAAACGATACTTGGGGACAGCAAGTTTGTCTTTAAATCTTGTATTAATATTATGAATATTGCTGTTTTTTGGAAATAAGTCAAGATTTTTATGAACATATAGGATATTTGAATATATAAATTGAGAAGCAACGGTGAGAATATTTGCCTCTTTGAATTTCTCTCTTAATGAGTCACGACTCTTCATACAGTAGATCGCTCGAACGGCACGTTTTTGTAATATGAATATATTTTTAATATCTGCCGCTTTTCCCCATAGTAATATTCCATAAGAGAGTAAACTATGAAAATAACTAAAATAGACTAATCTAGCAGTATTAGTATCAGTGTACTGTCTAACCTTACGCACGGCAAAAGCTGCTGAACTTAGTTTCGCTGCAAGGCTTTGAATTTGTGCACCCCATTGTGTTTTATTATCTAGTGTGATTCCTAGAAAGACAGTAGATTCTATAAATTCGAGAGATTCGTCATTTAATTTAATATTGCAATTAGTATTAAAACTTTTAGACAGAGAGAAATTAACCCATTTTGTTTTTTTAGCGTTTAACATAAGATTGTTAGTTGTAAACCAGTGCAGGAGACGCCGCAAAGCACTATTTACATCGTCATAATTATTAGTCATTCTATTAACTTTAAAAATCAATGAAGTATCGTCTGCAAATAATACTATGCCGCATCTATCCTGCATGGCATATGGGAGATCATTAATGTAAACTAGGAATAAAAAAGGACCGAGAATAGATCCTTGAGGTACACCCATTTGCACAAGTGACCCGTCAGACGTAGCGTTGCTAACCTTCACTTTCTGTATTCTATCAGATAGATAAGATTTTATTAAATTTAAAGCATGGTCTTTGACGCCATAAAAAGCAAGTTTTTTTAGCAATGTATTATGATCAACGCAATCAAAAGCCTTAGAAAGGTCACAAAAAACACCTATCGCATCCATTTTAGTTTCCCATGCAGCAAATACGTGTCTAAGCAACTCTGCACCTGCGTCTGTAGTTGAACGACCTTTGGAAAAACCGAATTGACTATTGTGGATTAAATTATTTAAATTGAAATAACTGACAAGCTGCATAAGGATTATTTTTTCAAAAATTTTACTGAGTGCTGGGAGTATAGATATAGGTCTATAATTTATTGGGTCACTCCTATCTCCAGATTTAAAAAGCGGTATGATTTTACTAATTTTCATTATGTTAGGAAATTTACCTTCATCTATACATTTATTGAAAATAAAAGCAAGAGAGGGCGCAATAATTTCCATTATACTATCTAGTATTTTAACAGATATACCCCATAGATCCTCTGTTTTTTTATTATTAAGCTGTTTGAATATTTTCATTATTTCTACTGATGATGTATGTCTAAAGTTAAATACAGCTGATGACTTGCTAACATTGTCTGTTAGTAAAGTTTCAGCAGCAGACGGGGAAGATTTTAGAGCCTGTGTCGTAATTAATGGAATATTAGTGAAATAAGATTCGAATGTATCCGCGACCTCTGTGTCGGAATTTACCAATTTGTTATTAATATTTAAAGCTATTTTACTATTTTGAAAATTAACTTTTCCAGTTTCGCTATTTATTACTTTCCAAGTGGCTTTTATTTTATCTTTAGATTTAGTTATTATTTTACCTAAATAGAGAGACTTAGCTGTATGACAAACCTTTTTAAATATTTTCGAATAAGATTTTACATGTTCATGAAATAAGGGATCGGATAACAAAGTCTGTGTATGCCTTTCAGTTACACAAAAGTTACGTTACAAGTAAAGTCAACGATAATTAAATTGTTATAAAAGGAATAGAACACTTCGCCCTCATTCTATAACAGACCATAGACAATTAAAAATGAATTAACGTTGGCGGCAAATTTGACGTTACGAATGTAAAATGGCGGCGTTATTACTTTATTTGACTTCCCGTTGCCTTGTGATTTTACACCCTTTGTTTAACAGGCGTAAGGGTAATATTTGAATAACACGTATTTTGAGTTAGTACATAGCGGAAACTTTATTTTTATGGTTATGGGTAATATTAAAATCTTTGGAAATAGGTAATCTGTTTTAATATTATAATTTTGAAAGTGTCTCTCTGTTAGTCTAATTGTTACTAAACGAATCCCAATGAAGATATTTATATTAAGTAATTCACGGGAACTGTTAGGCTATCTTTTATCTAAAAAAACAGACAAAGTAACGACTAAAACATAGTACTGATGTACATATATTTATAACCAAATATGAATAATAATTATGCATAAAGATCAGTATAATATCCCAAACATATAAATTCATGAAATAAAATATTGTTTTTGCTTTTTGCCTACAGTTTTTCTTTTTTGTACATAAAAATGTACATGTTGAGTTTATTGACAGTCCTTCTCTACTTACATGGCTAGTCGAATTGAACGATACGCATAGTGATAAAAAATATATCGTACATAAAAGGCCAAAAATCCTATGTTAATAAATAATTTTAAGTTTGAATTACATATATTTTGAAAATATTGGAGTGCAATGCTGGCTGGCTTATGACGTCATACTCGGAAACGGATGCTGCTTATAGAGATTGGTCTGCTCTGATCACTACGACAAATTTAATTTGTTATACCTGATTGTGTTATATTGAAATGTATATTCAATATTTTATGTAACTCTGATGAATTCATATAATTTAGCAGTTTCTTCAAACATTATTAGGAATTAAATTTCTAAACCTGTACAATATTTATTTTAAAGAGTAACGGGCCAGTTTCTTGTTAATTCTACCTATCTTATAATAATAATAATAATATTTAAATAATTTGTACAGATAAAAAACATAGATAAACATTTCTTTTCTATTCTATATGACACAGACAAAACTGCAACATCGTATACGAAAAAAATATCGGTAAACTTTAAAATACAGCTATAAACATTGCAGAATCGCATTTCGGCAGAATAAATGTTATGCAAATAACAAAAAATTGAGTTATAAAAAAAATAACATAAATCGTCCAATGATCGTCGTATAAAAATGAGGGTATAAATAAAATTACACGCGTTTAGTAATAAAGCCCCGATTTATGATAAGCGATTTACTTGGGCTGCGCTCTTTTGCATACTGACTTTTTTTAAGCTATGAACCGGTGTATGTAATATGGAGACAATACAAGTAATTTTTTGTTTTATTCTTTGTAGTTTTACCTTATTTTAATTCACTATGTGTTTGCTCTTTTTTGCAAATAAATCTACCAATCTTAATATCTATATCTATCTATCTAAATATAAATATATATCTATCTTAATATCTGTCTATCTATCTTAATAAATAACTACCCTCCTAATACATATCTATCTAACTTAATATATATTTTCACGAGTAAGTCACCGATGGGGCATACATAGACATTATTTACTGTAGAACGTCGTGGTAAAAGCAACACTTGACATGCCCACATCTGGCTAGGCACATTTGAATCCAACAAGAAAGGGCTCAGTGGAATTAGTTGTTTCGGTTTTGTTACCGGTGTTTCCATTATTGGAGAGTCCATTACAGAAATACAAATTCACAAAGTTGTTTTCGCTTGGTGTTTAGAAGTCCCGAAATCCTATCATGGTGCTTTCTATTTTACTCTATTTTTTTTTACTTGTGTCTGTATTTTTATGTACTGGGAGTATTTATAATTATTTATATATGTCTATGTTAGGTACATATACAGTTAATAGTATATCTATCTATATATATTCAAGTCGGTCTATCTATATCACAAAGTAGTTTAAATTCTATAGTCATATATTCTTCATAATTCACCCAATTTCATAACTCGCCTCATGTCTACAAACAATTTCCAAAGATTTTTAAACTACGAATATTGTTTCATAATTGCCATATATCCATTCCTATTATTTCTGTAAATTCCTCTTTCTCTTTGCAGTAGGTTAAATATTGCTCATTGGTCGTTATTGTATTGATAAGTCATAAAAATGACATCTCACTTTAAATAAATGATTGATATCAGAATAAACCCCCTATTTTCTCGCTTCACTAATAAGAAAATGATCAGTGCCGATTTTGTTTTGCATTTTATCGAGATGTTCACTTGTATAGCCATTATTCACAGTATAATGTGAAAAAACGCTGCCAGTAGTCCAACATTTACATTTAATATGAATCGCATAAAAATGTTTACTACTTGTAATTGTTTTAGTCACGTTGGCACGTTGACTCCGCACCACGGACATCACGTTATCACATCACACCAGTTGGCATTACTAAGGATTGTAATAAAAAAAAAATTATACATATACATGTAAGTTTGTTACAGACTCTTATGATAGGTATGTCACATCTACCATAGGTTCCGAGAGCTTTCGAACTACGAAAAATTGACAAGAGACACAAGAGAAGAGAAACAACAGCTTGGCGTCTGAAATAGGTGAAACAAAGATATAAATTCAGATAGCATTGTACAAAGTTTACCTCGTAAGTTAAACCATCCTTCACCTTTGGACTTTATTCAACCAGCCGAACACCTGCCCCCAGGTAGCGACCCACTTGGAAATCGCTTAACAGACTGCGAACCCAAATAAGCCGCTGCAGGTACAACTTGGTAAAATGGGGTGTGGCTTCAAGGAAGGCTTGTGACTGCGGAGCGCCATCCCAGACTATGGCACATTTATTGACCTGTCTAAAAAATGCAACAGAATGCGCAAAAGTCCTCGCAAGAATTTGGGGAAAATACATTTAGTTGCCATTGAAATGAAAGAAGAAGAACCTCGGCTTTTTTTCAAGTTGTACATAAAATAAATTCATATTAACACTGAATCGGCAAGAAACTCACCCGTTCTGTTAAATACTCTACAGAGGGTCATATTGATTGACACACATTATAGGAATAGCTCTATTGGTTAATAAAAACAAACCTGTAGTTCTCTATGTATTGTTATTTATAACTAGTCACATAGTGAGTATTTGCTTGTCAGTATACCGTTACGTGTCTTAACGGTATCATAGAGGGAAAACGGATATACCAGTTCCAATGCGGTTACTTTTATTTTGAGGAGATTTTCTACTTTCCTGCAGAAAAAAAAATATAGCATAGGGAACAAACTAGCTTGCTGCTCAACTGATGGTAAGTGATTACCGCCGCCCATGAACACCCGTAACACCAAGGAAATTGCAAGTGCCGTGCCTTTTAAGAAGAATAAGCTCTTTTATTGGAGGTTTCAACATAGTAACGGTTTGATAATACTGGTAGGTGATTTCAAAGTGTGGTTGTGCGTGACAAAAAGTTAGATTGTTTTTATTAAATTTAGTATTGACTCCTTCAGTTGAATTACTGCTTCAATATATTACACTGTGTAATACATTCACTGCCCTTCACACTGAATGCCAAAGAAAAGTATACACCGCGGGGCCAGTTATTTGCATAAAAGCGCCCACCGTTTTTATGTTGTTCCCTCGCAAGTGTACAATAATGCCTCGTGTTCGTATTTACATTCTAAATTGGTACATAACATAGTAAAACTAATGAACGATTTGGTTTTATTCGTTTTATATTTAAATACGATTATTGATTCAAATTATTTTCTACTAGATGTACCAACAGTTTCATCCGCATGAAATTTATAGCCTATGTGTTATTCTGATGTATAAGCTATATTACTGTAAAGTGTCATCAAAATCCGTTCAGTAGTTTTTAGGTGAAAGAGTATGTAATTGTAGAAAATCGATGTTCTGGAGATCAGGAGCGTTTGTACTTATTGAATGAAATACAGTTATGAGGTTACAACTGTATATTGATGTAAGTGCATATAAAAAAAATTACATATCTATATAACGTATAACTAAAAAATCTTAACAGCATGTTTGAGAAATATGTATGCAAAAATACAGTGCCATCTAGTTGTACTAGTATAAAACAATTTTGACTCGAACAGTAATAGACATGCATCCATTCATACTTACCAACTTTCGCGTTTATAACATTAATAATTGTACAAAGTCGTCTGTCTAAACAATATATGTTTTATTTTATTTTTAGTGTTGGCCAGATTTGTACTCACAACCTTTCTGCCTAAGACTGGGAGTAAACCAATAGGCTACAGGGCGAAGGAATTGCTAATTATACCTATTTAAACATTATAAAACACATACCCGATTAAACCTAGTTCGTATTCAGCATGCGTCGAGCAATTTTAATATTAAGATCGAATCTACAGATATGCACAGTGATGCCAGATTGCGCACTTTTCTCCCATATTTCAGGAGGACTTCTGGGACGATGAGGTAAATTTGGGAAAATATTAGAATCGGGAAATAATAATTTTGGAGCATTATTTAACCCTAGAAAAGAACAAAAAATAAACATAAGAATTAGGGAGCGGGCGGTGTTTTCAAAATAGAGGTCATCAATTTTGTGAAATTTAAATAATAAAAAAGAAAACAAAACTTTTCCAGACGAAACGGTCAAATAAAGTTATTTAGTTTCTGGAACTGGTCGAAGGTTATAAATAAAGAACTGTTATAAAATAAGAAGCCTAAAAAAGGTTGTTAGGACTTATTTGAGGACACTTATGTGGCAACACGGGATGTGCTAAGGATCTTATCTCGTTTACTCATCAAGTTATTACGTTGTCTCGTTGAAAAGCGTTCAAGTCATGCAATCAGTGACAGGGAGTTATGTAGCCATTGGGAATAATGCACGGTTGTGTAATGAACAATGCATGATTGTAGCTCACTCATGCATAAACAAAATGTCTCCTTTGGAAAGTATACACTCTATCCTGAAGAGATAAAAACCATTGCTCCTAAGAACTTTGAAAAAGGGCGAGTAGTAGTACAATAGATCTGTGAAGATAACAGTACTATAGGTCTAAAGCACCTGACAATAGCCCAAACATATCAATAAAAAAAATACTGGTAAATTTGCCACGCTGGGCTAACTTCATCCTCATAATCTACCACTGGTGGTATTCATAAATAAAAAGAAGTATTGAAAAGAATGCATTATCTGTTAACTAGCAGCATCCCACAATGCAGGAAGAAGGAGATTATCAGTTATGGATTTTATTCAAGTATGATAAAGTATGATGCATCAACCTGCAAGAACGGTATAAGCTGGCGGGGTATCAGTGAAAGATGAAGTTAAGTCAGGAAGCCCATCTTCGTCGTACATCTTCTTATACTATTAATGTACCCCTATTAGGTCGACCTGCATACGGTCCCTTCTAGAAACATCATGATGCATACTCTACACGCTAGAGCACTTTAACACTTTAAACTGCTTTAAAAACATTACTTCCGATCCGTAGGTTCCATCTCGCACATTTGTATCCATGAGCATATGATCTTTTCTCTTGGTTTTTCTATGGTGTATATTAAATTTAAATCTTTAAATACTACAAAATGAAGTCGCTTCTATTCTCTGTTCGCTTATATCTTCTAAACTACGCAACGGATTTTTATGCAGTTTACAGCAATTGATAGAGTAATTCAAGAGAAAGGTTTAATGTACAAAACATATACCAGGTGAAGCCGGGGCGGGTAACTAGTTACTAATAACTATAACTATCAATACTTCAGTTTACCCAGAGCAAAAACTCTGCCTGTTTTTGTACTAGATGGCTCTATGTGAATTGTGAATGAGTTATTATTTTTTTTAGAAATAGAAACAAAGCATTTCCATTGAAATCGTATAATTATAGCAGTGCTTAATTTGGTTTAAAACAAATTTATTTAGTCGACTAGAGGCCGCGCTGTTTTTATCGTAAGCTGCTTTCAGTGGATATTTCTCAGGAAAATGTTATTTTTATAAATAATTATTTTGCAATTGCTTTTACTGAATGAAATACATAATATGCTTTCAAGAACAATAATGCCTATAAGATTTAAAAACAATGTTTTTTACTTGAATGGCAACCAACTGACGGCCACCTAATAAAAATCGTACATGAATGCCATCATGGACACCACATTGTTATGGGGGGGAAGGGGATTGTTAATAATATGGACTTATGACCCCATTACTAGTAATGTACCATGTGAGATTGACCTCCACGCGGTACCCCCTGGAAACCACCGTGATAAATTCCTGATGAATTTGTCACAATGGGCTTACTGACCTGACCTCATGCTCATCTTATCATCCTGCTCTGGTGGCCCACCAGCGTAAATCGTTACGCAGGTGGGTGCATCATTCCATTATCATCCATAAAAAAACACATTGTTACGTGAACTCTTCATACGTTGCCATTCCGAATGATTATGATATCATACCTCTATGTCCTTTAACTTGACTGCCATATCTCACCCTTCAAAACAAGTTACAAAACAACAACAACTAACAAAGTTACCAATTAAAGAACGTTGTAACTAAACAAATGGACAAACGAATAACAAATCTATTGCATTTAACGAAGAGTTGTTTTTTAATCTACATATCCAACCAAAATAGGTTGGCTATGTAGCCATTAAGGTGTATTGTTTTTGTATGTTGAAAAATATGATGACAACGTGTGTGCGTGTTGGCGATAGTGGGATATTTCTAAATAATTTTTAGCATGCTACTATAAAATAAAAATATCTGTATTTAGTTCTTTTTTCGTTATTTTATCTTTATTTATACTGAAGTATGGTTTACCTACTATTATAATAATTTATGGTTAATAATATATTTATATACTAGCTGTGCCTGCGGTGATATCTTCATATGATTGTAGTCTGTGTGTTATCCTGATGTATGAACTATATTACTGTAAAGTTTCAACAAAATCTGTTTTGTAGTTTTTGCGTGAAATGGTAACAAAGATCCATACATCCTTCTATCCATACATAATCACAATATATATATATAATTTGCGTTTATAATATTAGTATGATTACTATTATATATATATATATATATATATATATATATGTTTTATATGTCTCCCTTTATACAGAGGTATTATTTATTATTATTTCAGACTTAACATCTTACGCCATTACACTCTTCACCAGAATTAGGCTTGTTGTGAAAGTTAAAAAAAATAAATAATGAATTGCATAATAGTCATAAACATGTTATTCGCCACGGCTTCATCTTTATTTTCTTTTAACATTAAATTACTTGTCGATATAATTGGGTTTCTTGTAACATTCATACTACTTCTACTTACTTCTCTGTTCTGTGGCTGTATAGGTTTTATTATGCCGAATATTCAGTAGGGAACATGCAAAATTTTCGTACAGCCGCAAACTGTTCAGTTAAATTTAAATTGTACTAACTTTTCGAACAATCGAGATGTCTAACAACTTTGAAATTACTCGCGCAGACCCAGGATTTAACACAATTAGAACCTTCGGTTACCGACTTAACCTTGCTTGTGTATTGTTTTGTTAATTAATTTATACTTCATGAAAATGCATATTGAAAGACCATCTTTTATTCAGTCGCTATTGTATTTTTAACTGAATTCAAAACTGAGGGCTCTCCCTTAAAAAAGCCTCCATTTTAAACACTCTCATGTACTTACTAGTTAATCCTAGCCAACAGTCTATGTACCAAATTTCATCTTTTTCATGTAATTAGAATGATAAACAAACTGACAACCCACTATGTGGCAACGGTCGCCTATAGGGGGGGAAAGGGGATGGTTAGTAGTGCGGAATGATGATCTCATTGCTAGCATTGTACCATGTCAGGTTGACCTCCACGCGGTTCCCCCTGGAAACCATCGTGATAAATTCCTGGTGAATTTGTCACAATGGGCTAACTAACCTGCCCTCATACTCATCTTATCATCTTCCACTGGTGTCCCGCTAGCGTATACCGTTAGCGCAGGCGGGTGCACCATTCCATAATCACCCATAGAAAAAAACCGTCGCCTATATACGTACGTGAAGAACATGACTAACATCTAATCATTATGTGGTACTACTCTTTGCAGTCCAGAGGACATTGATGTCATGCTTATCCTGTAATTGCACTGTCTTATATTACGGTGTCTGAACAGCTAGACTACCGAGGCCCATAACATATGAGTATTTTTTTATGAATCATAATGGTATGGTTCTCCCGCCTGGGCTAACGGTTAAACTGACGGGGCACCAGTGGAGGATGATAGGAAGTGCATGAGGTCAGGTCAGTTAGCCCATCGTGGTTTAGTCACCAGGAATTTATCACGATGGCTTTCAGGGGCAACCGCGTGGAGGTCAGGATGAATATGGGCTAATTGACATATTTATCAGTTAGCCCGTCCTGATGGAACCTCGTGGAGATCAACCTGACATGGTATATTGCTATCAATGAAACTCGACTAATGAATTACTGACAATATTCCCACCCCCCTCTCCATGCTTAATAGGATTGTGTAATCAAATAGGATTCTGTAATCAAATATAGCTACAAACCAAGATAAAATATTATTTCCCCGCCTATATACTGGCAAGAAGATGTGCATAAGGTATATATCTCCTGAAGAAATATAAAACAATAAAAAAGTAATCTAGCCGTTTCGTGAAATGCCGGCGTTTAATAATGTACAGGCAACATGAGTTATATGCACAAACTGGGCTATGGTATGGGGGGGCCGCCCCGGGCTGGCGGTTATGTATATTTGCTACACCATTATTAACCAAACTCATGACTAACAAGACCCTGAATTTACATCGGCAATATAGTCATCTGAATCTATCTCCATAGATAGTTCTTACAAGGATGGATTAAATTAATCGACCCTTGTTGTCTAGTGGTTTATCGCACTGCTTTTTTTCTGTGGTCGTGGGTTCAATCTTTGCAATACAATTATTTATTCTTGATAAGTCTTGTTTTTTTTAATATGTATTGTTAATATACCCGTCATAATAATAGCCCAATACAATTCTCAGAGTCCCAAACTAAGCAAAATTTGTTCTATGTATGCTAAACATCTGATCGACATAATACATATATTTGGATTTTTTCTAGTGGAAGTTTTTAGTAGATGTTTTAGGGATTCACCGGAGATTCAGTTAGATACAAATTGACACACGAAGCTCTTTTATGTTGGCCAGACTTGAACTGACTACCGCTTAAGCATGATTCAAACTAGTAAACCACTAGGCTACTAGGCGCTTTCTAAACTAATAAAACACAATTTTGTATTGACGGTTGTGTCTAAGACCAGAAACATTTCAATATGTCATAGTACACGAGTTATTTTAAGCCGAGACCCTTTCAAAGGGAAGAAAGGACGAAAAGAACACCTTGTTTCCTCCCCATCATAAATAAGGGTTTGAGGACACGTACGTGCGAGGTATATGTTGATTTAAACAGACACCGTTACAGTGTAGATCTTTATATACGTAGTTATATAACTACGTATATAAAGATCTACATGTACATGTATAAGATGTATATATAACATGTATAAGCTACTGGCTAATATATTTAAAGCGTCTTCGCCTTTTTGAGATATAAGGTACCTAATGCCCAACCTCATAACAAATTTCATACATTCAGACATTTCAGACAGACAAACAGTCAGACTTGACATTTATAATATCAAGTATGGATCACGTATAAGATTTTCTGCAGTAAAATTTTAAATTATTTTATTTTATGATTTATGAGACTTTTTTTTTACGATAGAGGCAAAACATCGGTGAAAACTACATTGCATACCATGCAGTAGCTGTGCACCGACTTTGCTAGCGGCGGGGTTCATCCTCATTTTATCATCTGTCCTGCATCTTTGTCTACAATAATATTTAAAAGAATACAAATTTTTTAGTTTACCTAATTTTATTTGCATTTATTTTTGCAAAAAAATCATGTCATAGATAAGTCATAGAAACTTGCCTATTGTGAAAATTTGTTATCTATACAGATTATGTCAAATAACGTCAATTACTTTGCATCACACATAACATTATAAAACGAACTGAATTTCATTTCTCAATTAAACAATAATTACTGTCACATCTCATACATTCATACTAACGAGCAGCAAAACGATATCTTTAATCTCATCATAAATAAACTCACTTTCCGGTTGCCATTTTAAATTAAATCCAGTATAAATTACGATAAATATGAGCAAAAAGATTGGTCGCAAATCGAACTCGCCGCTTCTGTCAATTACCGCGCGCGGTCGCTGCTTTTTAAAAAGTAAAAAGTAACATGGCGGTACCGTGGCGTCCCGCCAAAACAAAATGGTCGACACTGTCGAATATTAAGTTAAACAAAATGATGTGAACTATTTGAAGATAATATGCTCGGGTTATTTATTACATTTCTTTTACTAGATAATGAAATATTATTTTATAATAACTTATTTGAGTTTTCTTATACAACTTTTGACACACACAGTTATGTTTTGTCAACCAGATTTGAATAAACACACAGCATTATTAACATAATTTTGTTTATAACGTTTTTACTATTAGCAGAGACCTGAATGATTTATCATCATAGACAAAGTTATAGAAATAAATGATTATAAAAAAATATCCGTCAGTAAAAGAAAGTTTCAACGTTCAATAGAAGTTAGCGAAAGTTGTACGTGTATCAAAAACGTGATGGTGTGGTAAATATACTCCGAATTCTTATGATATAAGGCCGATTTTCTCGCTCTAAATTTAACAACAAACTTTATTTGAATAGATTTCCAATATAAAAGTATTCAAATCATGACCTTTTTTGTACGAAGTTTCTTATCACATGTTGCACTCCAGACGCTTACAATTTACGCGAGTACAGTGAATTAGTTTTTGTAATATCAGGGATAAGAAATAATATACAGATCCGTATCTCCATATTTAAAATTACTGAATTTGACATTAATTTCAATTATTTTCGATAATTTTTGAAATGAAGTTAAATGATGTACTGAGGTATACTTTGTAAAACAATCGTCTGTAACAAAAACGGGTCATTAAGCAGCTTGCTGAGTGACCTGTTTTTGTTAACTAGTAGAGATATGGCAGTTAAATTACAGAATATGCAGGCATAACATCTTAGGCTTAGGATTAGCAATGCTAGACACATCACGGGTGTTACACAGTAACTAGGTGTCCATAGTGCTGTTCACAGAACACAGAAGTAGATCATACTATACTTTTTTTTCTTTTTCTTATTATCGAAATTGATTTTGGAGATTTACCTTTCCAAACATATCAATCCCATTAGTAGTGACCTAATTATAACAATTCTTAAAAATACTGAACAAAAATTAAATTAATTACCGACTGAGAGATACCTATTTATCAAATTGCTTTTATATAGTACTAAAACACTGCGCAATCTCAGAAGAAGGAGCATGTAGTATGTTCCGTATAATACCCACACCAATTTTGTGATTTTTAAAGTTTTAATAAAAGTTCCCTTTCTACTCGACTTGATAGTAGATAAATTATTTGGAAAATCACTGTCACTAATACGCACACATCATACTCCTCGTGTCTTATGGATGACAATGAAATGGTGCACCCGCCCGCGATAACGGTTTACGCTGGCGGGGCACCTGTAGAGGATGAAAGATGAGCATGAGGTTAGGTCAGTTAGCCATCAGAAACCATACTGATAAATTCATGCTGAATTTACTACGATGGTTTCCAGGGGAAACCACGTGGAGGTCTACCTGATATACAACATTAGTCCACATTACTAACAATCTCCTCCCCACCCCCTATACTCCTGTATCATCTTTTTCAACGCATATAAACAACATATATCGCTCTGTTGTGCTGCCCACGTTAGCCGACGGTTACCATTTACCATCAAGTTGCCTGCCTTCCAAAAACAAATATTATTTTATAGAAATTTTCATTACTTTAGAGAGGTTCGAAATAATATTATAGACGTTATGGCAGAGTAATAGTAACATACTGCATTTTAATTTTACACAATAATTTAAATAAGAATAACAGATGAACAAACTCAAACATTTATGTGTTAAACTTAAAAATAATGAGCTTGACATTTATTTCGATTATAAAAATAAAACAAAATCTAATTTCAATTATGAGTGAGATAATCGGTCCGGCAGACTGTTTGTTACCTTTTGGATCTAAAAGAAATTTTATATCTAGATAAATAAAATGTCTCTTCACTCTTCTTCTTCTTATAGATATCATATCATACACACATAGGCTTTTATTTAAAAAAAAAATATCTGGCAGAACTGACAATGTCGCGTAGTAGTATTAAAATAGATAGCAGTTAGTTTCCAACATAATTTATATTAAATTTGTTACTGACAATCAAAACTTACATAATACTTCTTCTACATAGGTATTGAAGTGTAATATTTATAGAATAAAAAAAATCGTAATAAAAAAGAAAAAAACTGAGGAATACACATGTACAGGAACAAAACCAAACCAAAACCAAAAGGATATCACCACAAAGAAAGCGACAGATATTACAAATACTACTTTATAAAAAAAGTTCATAAGGTTGCAATGCCCTCTATTGACCTGGCGGTAAATTTTGCGACAGCGCCATCTATCACGACGTTGAAGCATTAAATTATTACATTATGAATGACACATGCTTGTATCTACACAAAATATGAATATGAAATGGGAATAAACATTAAATAATTGGGAAATTACATAGTGTTAGGGAGATATCGACCTAATATTACCTAAGCGCAGTTTGATAAAGTTAGTAATTCGTCTAATGGAAATTGCGTAAGGTTTTACAACTACCTGCTAGCGTCTGTTTTCTATCTGCCAGTATAAGATTCAAATCTGTTATAATCTATCATCTGCAAGGAGCCAATTATTGAACTCGGACACTATAGCCCCACCTGTGAGAATAAATTGTGTACACCTGTAATTGGTCTCACAGATAGAGTGCTAATGTCATTTTGAAAGCTAACAATTGAAAGGATAAACAGTAAAAGCACTTCCTTTGGACAAGGATTATTTAAAAGAGCAACACACAAGTTTCTCGTTCTTCTTGTGATGAGACAGCTTTCCGAACGAGTGGTAGATAAAAAACAAATTGTTATGACTATTCAAAAGTGCTTAAATTAAGTTTATTTGAATAAATGATTTTCTATTCTATTCTATTCTATTTGTAAAATAGCTTATTATAAAATTGAAGAGTTTATAAATGACAATAATTTTTGTAAAATGTCAATAAAATCTTAAAATAAAATTTAACTTAAACACATAGGCGCTGACAATATGATCTGATTGCTGATCTGATCTGACAAAGATTAAGTGCGTAGCGGTGTCTAAGTTGATTATCGCATGCCTAATCCTTGTTAATGTGTATTTATTAAAACAACATTTATTTAACAGAGCGACAGATAAGGTTCTTGCCCCTTTTTCTTATAATGAGTCTGCGTTCCAAATGAGTGGTAGTATAAAAAATAGGACTATTCAAAAATTGCTTGAATAAAGATTATTTCTATTGCTATTTTAACTGATTTTTGATATAATATAATATAGATGTAAATTGTAAAAACTCATCTCATCAATGTAATACATGCAGAATTAGATTACAAAATCAAAAGATCTAATTTTTGTATGTCTGTACGTATGGGTATGTTTGACGAGACCGTGTCGTACTAACAAAAGAGAGTACAATACGCTAAATAAACTAATTGTAAACTGGAAAGTCCCTTAAGTGTTGAAACAACTTGACGTTCATTTGCTTAAATCCCAAGAGGTTCCCTGAATGCATTGCTCTCAACTCGAGAATACAAACATATGACGTCATTACAGCGACTACAAACTTATTATGACAAAGTTAAGCAGCTGTGACGTCATTGGGGAACTTCCAAACATTCGTAGCTTCATAGAAACGTAGACAGGTTTATAATAGACTTCTGTCTGTACATGCATCATTTATCAGTCTACCTCTAGGGTAGACTAGAAACAGTCATCTGCGCCTTTTTAGTTAGACGTTAGTCTCACTTACTTCAGCCGCTGAGCAGTTTTCTTCGTAAGCTATGTTTTTGTTGTAAGGTGCAATTATGCAGTGAACTTACAGGTTAAAAGGCATTACATGCATGATTTCCGAAATGGCAATGATAATGAGCGGTACCTCGGGCGTCACATTCATTTATATAAGTGATAGCTACCACTTACCATCAGTTGGGCTGTCAGCTTGTTTGGCATTGAAATTACTTAAAAAAATTGTACATATGTATTGTATTATATACTGACTAATAATATATTTATTTTTCTAAATTTCTATTTAAATATACATATAGATACATATAAATAAAAATTGAGTTCTGTTTGTAATATTGAAATAACCGTTTTTTACTACATGCATATGAATATAATTACGGTACATATACCAAAAAACCACTTTTTACAATTTTTGTCTGTCTGTCTGTCGGTCTGTTTGTTCCGGCTAATCTTTGAAATGGCGGGACCGATTTTGACGGGACTTTTTTGACAAGTAGCTGATGTAATAAGGAGTACTTGGGCTACTTTTATTTTAGTAAAATACAGTTAAATTCCACGCGGACGAAGTCGCGGGAACAGCTAGTATAAAATAAAACTACAACAATAAGTACAATTTTTTTGTAATGTTTCTTATAAATACGAGTATATATAATAAAAGGTAAACAAGAGTAAAATTAATCTAGCGAATTTTACTTAGGAACAATACATGAAACCAAATAGTTAATCTCATATGTTGAGAAGGCGTACGGCTACTCACACTTGGTTACACATATTTGGTACCGTAATTAGGGTGAAAGCTTGCCCAGACATAAATACATTCATATATACATATATGTATATATGTAATGTAGCTATACGGACACCCTTGTACTAGAATGCTTTGAATGAAATCAGAAGCTTCTATATACGAATTAATATTTAAAACATTTACAGACTCTTTTTGAGTAGTGGTTTAGTACACCGCCTTACATCAGATAGTCGCAGGTTCGATTCCTCACATAGTACAAATATTTATATTCTTGAGTATGACAGTTTGTACTGGTCCAGACCAGTATTTTCTATGTATAACATGTGTGTATTTACAAAAAAATGTATATAAGTATTTGTAGGTATTAGTTCTCTTTAGTTGTCTAGTACCCATAACTCTAACATAAATAGCTCTGCTTAGCTTGTGAAGCTTTATGGTGCTTAGTGAATTATCCATGGATTTTATTATCTATTAGTGATAATGATAAAACAAACATCAATGAATAAAACTTTTTATTAAGAGACTTATTTATTACTAAAATTATATATAGATTAGATAGATAGAAAATTAGATATAGATTTCACTTTATTTGGGCAAATTTTCCTCAGCTTACTTTATCCTGTCATGTCGAAGTATAGTATATTTGAGAATCTTTCTCACAGCATATACTTCTGCTGCGTTTAAATAAAGGACAGAATTATCGTATTTTAATTTAACTAGACGATTTTTTCAACCAAGAGACTTAAAAAATACAAGACCGACTGAAACGGTCTAAAATTAGGTCTGTTATTAAAAAATATATATAATTATGCAATTAAAAATAGATTATTATGCTAACTAAAATAATCGATCAATAAATAATCGTTTTTTAAACAGAATGTATGCTTTTAAATAATTACATTTGTAGATAATTATGTTTAATAGATGACGACAAAATTATATATTTCCTGACTAATACTTTCGAATTTGTTTGATTTTTGATAAATAAATATTAAAAGAGACCTCTGTAAGCACCAGATTACTCGTTATTTCACCCGCTTACTGGCTGATTGTATCAATTTCTTTTACTGCTAATTATGTCGTTGGAGCCCAGCTGTTATGGCCTATTTCTTTTTGTACTTGCTTATTATTTTCGTAAAGCAATACAAGTTTTTTTTATGGATGACTAGCCGTACCCACGCCACCACAGAGTGGAGTAGACGACGAATGACGAATTTTTTTACAAACTTTCATCCCTAGACTATTTTATTTTACTCCTTTAAGAAATATGTTGCAAGCTTTTAGCTTTAATAATGACAATACTTCTAACAAGAATAAGCACGAATCTTGTTTATATCTCCTTTGAACTAAAATTCACATTTATCCGACATACTCGTGAACGAGTATTGCTTGTTATATAACTAACAATTAACTTTTAAATATTCCTAATCAAACTTTAAACTCTACAATACTTTACATATTTACTGACTGCTACTTAAAAAAAAACAAATAAAAATGAGCTGACATTTACGTGTTTTGATTAAAAAAAAAATCTAATAAAAATCATCTGGATTAATGGCAGTGCCATTTTTCTAGAAATGTTTTGCCACGCACAACCACATTATGGAATCATCTTCCAGCAATGGTATTTCCTAACCGATACGATATTGAAACCTTAAAGAAGAGCTTATTCCTTCTGAGAAATATGGAATTGAAAGTGCGTGCCGCACTTTCAATTCCCCTGCTGTCGCGGGTCATGGGCGGAGATAATCACTTACCATCAGCTAAGCCGTAATCTCGTTTGTACCTTATGCTATAAAAAAAACTTTTGCGTAACTGGAATGGCAAACAAGTGACCCACCTGATGGAAAATAACAAGGGTTACCAAATATCATCACCGTAATATCAATACATTCTGAAGGACTAAAATGTCATGCTTCCATACCGTGTAATTTGTTCAAAAACAAGCTACTTGGCATCATAAGGTGAGATACAAACTCCCACGCAGATGACTTTGTGCAAAGTCAACTTCAGTAAAGGTAGTTTAATTTAAAAAAGGATTACAACTGTTTTACATAATGAAACCGCTGATAATGAGAAGCAATGAAATTACGGTACCAGGACCAGGGATGCCAATCATATAAATAAAAGATTTTCGGACTATGGTACGAAGACATTGTAAGAACTAATTTGTACTCATGTTTAAGCAAAGAAAGTATTAAATAATAAATATTACATTAACATTTTTACCCTCATAATTGTATGAAGTTTTGACCTATAAAAATTAGTTAAAATTTTATGATATGCAAGGTTAGAGAACCAAATTGAGCTATCAGATTTTTTATTTAATCGTATAAGGTGTTTTTGGGATGGCAACCCTTCTTCTACACGCATTCCGCTAACGTAACAATAAATAAGTATTGTTATCATTATTTCTGGTACTAAGGCGCCCCATTCGCGGCGGTTATCTCGTTCTAACAAAATCTTATACGACTATTAACGTTAAAGTGTATTAGGGTCGGCATAGAGTGAGGTTGGATGTGGCATTTGAATTGAATGGGCTTTCCGTGCGTCTACTACGCAGAACTTCGCGATCATCTCCTAAAGCTTTCTGAGAGATTTTAGAAGCGAACACACTTGATAAAAACACTTGATAAAGTGTCACTTCAATTTCAGTTTCTTTTTTATTTGTTTATTTTGTATTATTATCAAAATTCTGATTTTAATTCACAATTCACCCACGCGGTCAAAGCTGAAAATCAGTGTTTTGCTACTTGAGTGATTCTCCAGACTAAGCTATCAGCCATTTTGTATTTTTGTGGCACACACGTGCAGATTTTAGAAAAACAAACAAAGTACAGAAATATAGTTTTTTTTTAATAAAATAATTTTAATTTAAATAGTTTTTACACTTGGAAAGCAGAATCGTCACAAGTAGCACTGCATGAACTTTTATATGTACTCAAGATACATCTAAAATTCTTACATAGGTATCTATCTAATTTATCTAGGACTTTTTACCTACTAGAATATAATGGAGTAAGAATAATTTTTAAACAGAAATAAGCTTAATTTTTAGTTCTTATGTAGATTTTTTTTATTCTACGACTCAATTAGAATACATAATAAGTCAAGAAGAATGTACAGAATTTTGCCTATTAGTCTTTTATACAAATTTACACAACTGTACATTTAAAAATTATAATTTGTGTAACACAAATACCCAATATCAGATTTACGTTCGTTTATTAACTTTCAATTATTCACAATGCGTTACAATAAATATTATCGATATTATTTTATTTTCTTTCCAATCCTCATATAAAGAATTAAGCTCACTTACTACACCCGTGCGAATCCAGGTCGCGCAACTAGTTTTCTAATAATTAGTAATAAACTAGCCACTATTTTAGTCCGTCTGTTACGCCTCTTATATACTTAGAAAACGACGCAACGTATGTTGAGGAAATTTTCAAGAGATTTGAGAAATATAAACATTTCTAAAGACGCAGGTAGATCTTTTCACAGCCATTTAACATTCGTGAGAAGCCGAGATCTATCGCTAGTATTAAAATATGAGTAAAATATTCGACAAAATAACCTAAAGAATACTTATATCGTGAAATTCGTGGGCCCTAGTTTTGACCTTTGAAGCCTTTGAACTATCTAATAGGTACTTTGAATTGGTAATGCTCGCCTTATCAGTTAGGTGCGTGATATTCCTACACGCACAGCCTCCCTCCGTATTCTTTACTGAGAGATAAGTAAATAAAATACTTGCTATTTACACTGGGTTTACCTGTGCGGTAACATTTACTTCATCTATATACCTATAGAAATTATGATAACTCCTTTCTCAAGAAAAATCTATGTACTTAGGGATTAAATAATACATATTTTGTAATGGATGATAAATGATAAATTTCATTAGTACAATAATAACAATACATAGAAATACAATTAAAAATACACATTAATATTAAAAATAATTTGATCAAGGGTGGGCTTTCAGAGTTAAGAAAGAGATCTCCAAATCTCTCTCTCTCTAAATATTGACTATATGTATTTACAAATGGTAAATTTTATCAGAATATAAGTATAATAATTCACATATTTAAAGCTTCATCAAGCTCAAGCATAAGGCGGAAACTTTGTACTTACGTTCAGAAATATGTACCAATATACATAGTTCTGAACATTCCGCCACTACATTCCTGTAAAATAATCATTTCATGTTATTTCTACTAGTAGGTAGGTAGTGACTACTAGCATGCAGGCTCTCGGCAGCGATAGCCTTTTAGATCGATCCTTTCCATCATCTATCTCATTACAACAGTAAGCGAAATTACGACATCTCTCTCTAACCAAGGTGAAGCTGTAAAACTATATTGCCAAAAGTATTGAATAGTGTGAAAAAAGACAACTTAGCATAAGGTGATCTGTATACTCGTATACTCTATTTAAAAACATCTGGATTTATTTCACTTTAATGTGCGTCCAATAAATGTCAAATAGACCTTAAGAGGAAAAATAAAAAGGAAAAATAATGGCAACACATAGCAGGAAAGGATTCTTTCCCTAATCAGGCGTTTCTAGCACCCTTTTCAACCCCTACAACGCGTTATCTCAAACGGCGATCTGAGAAACAAATGGAGAGTACATATATTAATAATTGTGATAGGAGTGAAGTACCTCAAACACACAATATCGCGCATTCAACCGGGCGCCTGCGCGCGCCCGAGCGCTCCACACCGGCGCCCCGGGCGCCCCTCCGATCGATCCCCCGTCCAATTCAAACGGGGATCGAAATTACGACGGCCTGAGCCGAGGTTCGAACCCCTAGTGGTGCCCTCAGACTAAAGTCGTATCCGTCGGGCAGGAGTTGGCCTTCAGCCGCTCCATAAGTCCTTCCGCGGGTTTGGAGTGCCATCTGCACTCGCCCCATAACGTCCGGTGAAGCTGTAATGGCCAGCTACGGCCAACAGCATTAGAGTAGTCCGAAAAAAAAAAAAAAAAAAAATAGGAGTGAAGTTTCTTGAAAAAATAATTTTTAGCTATCTAACAGTAGTAAGCGAAGTAGTAGGAAATTTTATAGCAAATTTTTATCTCCGGAGGTAGACTTTGTATTTCAGCCGCCAAGCAGCTTGCTTTGTAAGCTATTTTGCTGTTAAACGGTATAAGGCAGATGGGAATAGCAACGCATGAGTTGTATCACATGATGACGTGATATCCGTGGTGCTGTTAATGTATATTATTGCTGTCGTTTTGTATGTTTGGAATAAGGTAAGAAACAACAGTAATAATATTTATTTAAATAAATGTAATATAGGCACTTATGAAGAGTAACATTTTTTTTAATCTATCACTCATTCGCAACGGATGTTCTCACAAGAAGAATGACCTGTTATATAAATGTTGTTCCGATTTACTTTATAAGAATTGTTTGTGAATACAAACTGACAAATAGCGAAATAGATATAAATAATTACATGAGTAACAAAATAAATAGTTATAAGTTATCAGTGCAGACCAGTCCCTACAAGCAGTTAAAAGTTTATGACCTGTGTATGGCTAGTAAATAAAATTAAATAAATTGAATAATCTTATTCTTACTAATATTATAAACGCGAAAGTTAGTGAGAAAGGATGAATAAATAGATGGATAGATGTTTACTCTTTCACGCAAAAACTACTGAACGGATTTTGATGAAACTTTACAGTAATATAGCTTACACATCAGAATAACACATAGGCTGTCAATTTGATGCAGGTGTAACTGCATCAAATTTATAGTCTATGTAATGATTAATTGTGTTACAGCTAGTAATTATAATAAAGTAACCATCATTAATATTTATACTCAGTTACCTAAAACAGTATGTTCTTACCTCAATGACCATTGTGGGAAGTGTTTTATTTGACACGTTCTCCGTCCGAAAGAAAAATCCGTTTGTCCAAAGCTTGCGCCCTTCTGTCTAATAAAGGTTTGGGTTGTCTAATCAATTAATAATGAAGCTACCGGGCCAGACTTTGTATGAAGTCACCTGCATGGGTATCTCAGACTCTACTGTTTCAGCTGACAAATAGCTCGATTGTGTGCTGTGTTTATTGTGGATTGAAATGAGGTAGTTGCAATTTTAAATATTAATATATATAGACCTAACATCTTAATCTTTCGGAATAGGAACGCATTAGCGAGATCACGGGTATCACATGTGATGTCTGTAATGCTACTAATGTATATCCTGTATACAGGCGACAGTCAGGAACACACAGGCGACCACTTACCATCAGTTCGGGCCGTCAGCTTCTTTACCGTTCCAAATAAATAAAGTATTTTAATTATATAATATTAATTACTTAATTATGACTTGTATAAAGTTCGAGTTGTTGAAGCAACTCCTTTTTTTCTGCCCCTCCTACTCTAACGGTTTACGCTGGCAGTGCACCATGCCATGATGATAAGACGAACATAACGTCAAGTAGGTTAGGCCGTGGCAAATTCACTAGAAATTTACCATGATGGTTTCCAGTGGGCACCGCGTGGAGGTCAACCTGACATGGTACAATATACGATGGGGTCATCAATCCATATTACTAACAATCCTATACCCCATGAAAGAAAACTTTGAAAAGTAACTGTACAACTTTGGTAATAAACACTGAATTATTAATTAGTAATTAAAAATAAATAAAATAGTGTCAGACAAACTAAGTTTACTAAAATAGTTTGATTGTGTATAAACTACAATTTTGTGAATATAACCAAAGTTTTGTTGTTTATTACTGAAGTTTAGTAATTCAATTACTGCTACAATTGAGAATTGTTAAATAACCTTAAAGAATTATTTAGTCGCGAAATTTAACAACCAGACAGACAGACACTTAATAATAATAATAATCTCAGGACAATTCACACAACGCCATCTAGACCCAAGTTAAGCTAGCTAAACCTTGTGTTATGGGTACTAGATAATTGATACGAATACGTAGATTTTTTTTCCTAAATACATACATATTAAACATATAATAATCCTAGACCGATACAAACAATCATACTCATCAATACAAATGTTTGTGGCGTGCGAGGAATCGAACCCGCGACCATCGGAATTAAGGCGGGGTGCTAAACCACTAGACCACTGACAGTTATTATTAGACTAATTATTTAGTACAGATGGTCTAAGAATTAAAATATCTATGTTATGGTAATGTATGTATATATGTAATTATAAACATAATTGCAAAATGGATTAAAACTCGACTTGGACCATTTGGTTATAAGTATGAATATAGCAGACACCAAAAACTGGGTGTCATAATTTCTGAGTGACCTCCGGTGATGGAAACACCAATAACAAACCGATAACAGCAAGTGAATTCACACCATACTGAATTCAAATATTAGCTTTAATGTCATGTACAGGGTTCCTCATTATCTTTAAAGCTGATTATGAATCTATTATATCAATATAGATGATCTAAGAATTAAAAAATATTTTTATGTAATGGATATATCGTCGATTAAATAGAAAAATGACATTTTTCAAAATTAGAAACTAGAATTGCCTCCTATATTTATAAGTCAATAAAATTAACCACGCCGTCTTAATCATTATGTAAATACTTTTATAATGATATATAATACTTCTGTGTACATTTAAAACTTTAAAGGTAAAAATAATTTAAATAAATAAAAAAAAACATTTTAAAGCATTTTGCTTGTCTTGTAAAAAATTTACATTTTGAGTACTGCCATTTTTCTACCGACGATATGTAATTGTAAAAGTTATGGCAAAATGGATTAAAACTCGACTTGCACCCATTTGAATACAGTAGACAACAAAATATTGAAACACAGTTTCAAAATTTTTGAGTAACTTCCGGTGGTGAAAACACTAATAACAAACCGAATTAATCTGAGTGAAAGCAGGAGATGAGTCCATGGCCACGCTAAATTCAAATAATAGTTTTAGTGTCAAGTATAGGATTCATAATGACTTTTATAGTTAATTATGTCTCTGTCTACCATTTATGGGATTACAGGCGTGAATGTATATTGTTATTTTATTAATATTACAGTGATACACAACAACAAATTTAGTTAGAAACAATTGTTTATTCTGTGTTGATACCGGGCACCGAACCAACGTAAACTTTTGCCCGGAACAGATAGATGGCGCTGATGCAAAATTAAAACGCGCTATAATTTCATTTTGCTCAGAAATGACCTCAATGTGTTTTCTTTGTACGTTTGAAGAATTACCTTACGTGAAGTTCTATTGAAATTATACGAAGAAATTTTTGAATCCCAACAAGGTGATGGAATGAACTTTGTCGGGTTTATATTATACTTTACTTTAACTGTTAAATAATAACTAGGTTATAGGTGATTTAGGCAAGAGTAATATTCTCTTTTCACTATTTCGTATTAAGAGTGTCTAAAAGAAGAAATGATTACAAATGAGTACTCATGCATTTATATACAAGCTGTGCCCGCGACTTCGTTTGCGTGGAATAGTGGCATTGGATAGCATTAAATTTAATAATGTTACTTAAAAAATTTTTACGAATTTCCATACAAACAATCATCTCCTATTTTAATTTACCATGTAGTAATTTTTTTTTACAAACTTTGAATGTCACTTTTATTTATATTTAATCAACAGTCTAAGCTTTAAAAATATTAATTATTCCACTGTAATGTATAACTAAACTACAGTTAATAAATTCAGACTTCAGAAAAAGGTACAATTTTGTTGTAACTTTTTTATTAATATTTGTTCAGTCGTTTGGTAAATAATAAAGAATGGAAAGGTTTTTTTAATTAGACTGTATTTTTATTCGTGTGTTATCTCAGAACTTTCTAGGTGACCAGTTTTGATGATTCTTTGCATTTTAACTGATTTTGAAACTTTTCTGTGGGCCCGTATAAATTTGATGAAGATCTGATAGACATTAGAGAAAAAATATTAATACAAACAACTTGACGTTCAAGCGGAACAAATGTCCTACATGAATAATATATTTTTGATTTGATTTGACTAGTAGTTTTCGAGTTACCTTTAATAATGCGATGGACTCGTGTCTTGAACCTACGTACCTACTTGTTTGAATCATCCACCAAGTAATTAAGAAAGAGCAGACAACTCGCAGACGCTACAGTATTGTTTAGTTCTACTCCTGCATAGATATAACTGCAATGTCGCCTCTGTAGGTAAGATATACAACTGAGTGGCTTGTGGATAGGGCCGCCTTGCAATGTTTAAAAACGAAAAAACAATTAATATTTAATTATAACAGAAATTTTACGCCTTTCATCACAAATTCACAGTTCACGAGGAAACCTTCGTGGTTAATTCTTCAAACATTTACAGTTCATCTTATCTTTCTCAGATGACCCACTTCTATACACCGTTTGGACCGGCGCGCGGCGCGGCGGATTGAATGTCCTACAATAGTTCAAAAATACTATGGTTTTATTGTCACCTGGCAACCCTAAGTGTGTACCTGTGTTACCATCATAAGAACGTAGATATGTCATCCAACGAAAATGACATCGTGATCGTGCGGGAAATTTTATATGGGCTAAGATCCTCTACACAATTAAGTGTATAAATAAATTACTGTTCGTTATTCTCTTAACAATTAAATAACTCTTTTTTTTAATCCGAAATATTCTAAAGTTTTGTTTGCATATTTGATTTTTTTAGTAGAGTTCGTAATGGACCAGTAGATAAATTCCATATCGAAAATTCTTGGTTGACAGAATTTAAGTTGTGTATAAGTAAGTTTTAGTTGCCTAGGACCCATAGCATATAGTTCCTCTTAGCTGGGAACTAGATGGCTCTATATTATATAAAAAGAAGTCGCTTTCGCTTTGCTCCCTTAGATATTTTAAACTTCACCACGAATTTTAATACAGTTCTTAGCAATAGCGTGAATTCAAGAAGAATGTTTGTATGTAGAATACATACAACTTTGTGAAGGCGTGGCGGGTAGTTATATATATAATAGAATATAAAATGTTATCCTAAACTCAAAACTTACTTTTATTATTCAGGTTCTGTTCCTAATTACAGCACCTATATACAGAAGTCTTTCATGCACGATATATATTTCGATACCTAGTATCATCAGGTACATCTAGACGATTTTGCATCTGTGGTCAACTTGTAAACACACCCTACGTGCAGTTTGAATCATTGTGAACCGTCTCTTTGTCAATGTTCATATCTTTCCAGCTATTTTTCTGGTAACACTAAAGTTTGTTCTTAGTTTTTACGCATGACAAAGGTAAACTAGACAAAAACGAAGGATTATTATTATTTCTCCTTAATTTTTCTAGAAACATTTTTTTCGTTTCTATACGGGTAAATCTGATAGAGACAATGTTTATACTAAAAATTGTTTAAACTATTAGAATTTTTATCTAAAAATCGTTTTAAAATTACTTTGAAACTCTATCAAATAATTTATGAGATTTTCAGACATCCAGAACTATATTCTATATATGTAGTTTATTGTTATTATCAGCGCTGTGGTATAACTATACTGTAGTATAACTATATTATAGTATAGTCTATACTATAGTATAGTTATTCAGCGCTGATTTTACGTTACTAGTATGTTTTAGCTTTTAAGTTGTATAATATATAAAATAGATAGTATATAAGAATACTGTAATGCTAAATAAACATCTTTATTATTATGGAATGAAAGAATAATTACTTTAAAGAAGAATTGAAAACTCAATTTTCTTGTTTTAAATGTGTTTAAATTCCAAATCATTGACTAAATGTATATTATACCAATCTATTTCATTTTTAACTATGACTGATATTGTTGCATTACATCTTATATTATAAACGCAAAAGTTTGTAAGGATGGATGTTTGTTACTCTTTCACGCAAAAACTACTAAACGAATTTCGATGAATCTTTACAGTAATATAGGTTATGCATCTGCATATATTTTATATTGAAATTTAAGGCGGGTACAGCTTGTTATTTATATTATTAGAGCCATTATTATAACATTTAATGTGTGATCAATAAAACTAATTATTCAGGTTCTTTAATGACTAAACTTTTATTATAAAATTTGGTATGATTTTTTGATGTAATTGCAATTGAAAGTAAGTAAGTGGTAACCGTCGCCGATATACATGAGTAGCACTACGGACATCTACATTATCATGTGACGCCCGCGATACCACTCATGCGTTGTCATTCCTGAGGACTAAGATGTAATAATTTTATACCCTGTAATTTCACTGCCTTATCTCTACCATTCGGGTGAAAGCAAGCTGCATAGCGGCTAAAATAGGTTACTACGTAGTACCCATGCACGCAGACGTGTTCTCACAGTTCTTGTGGATGATAATGGAATAGTGCATCCGCCTATTCCATTATCATCCACACACGCGCTAACGGTTTACGCTGGCAGACACAAGTGGAAGATGATAAAATGATCATGAAGTCAGATCAGTTAACCCATCGTGGTAAATTCACTAAGAATTTATCACGGTTTCCAGGGGTGACCGCGTGGAGGTCAACCTGATATACTATTAGCAATTATATTGTTAGCAATACAATCTCTTTATCACTAGAGATCACTAGAGATTAGATATACTTATTTTAGTAAAATAATTTATTAGTAATTAGATTATTAATTACTACTACTAATAAATAACTTTATATTAAGTAATATATATGTTTAAAGTATAAATATTTACATAGTATAAAACAAAGTTACCGCCGCTGTCTGTTACTCTTATTATATAACTTATAAACTACGCAACGGATCTTAATGAAGTTTTCAGCAATATATAGAGTTATTCAAGAGGAAGATTTACGTGTTTAACACAGAAAATCTGAGAAATTTAATTATTAGGAATGCACTTAAAGCCAGGGAGGGTTGATACTTAAATGTAATGATTCCAAAATATATATAATGTTTCTCTTCTATCTATACATATATATATATAATATTTACCAATGCCTCTGTGTCTGAAATAAGTGATTTGCAATAAAATAATAACATAGTTTTCATACCATGAAAAATGTACGTGACTGCTAACTTACATACCCTCCACTAGATGGCACTGTACAAAAGTAAAACTGCGTAACGTTTCGTTCTGGCGAAACATGACATTAGCAGTAGAGAATCTCAATTGCTACATTGGTATATCCCTATATATTATATCGTTATAACACAAGACTGCATAGTTATATAATTTTTTGTACCTGTATGTACACGAGTGGTGTAACATCGGGTTTAATCTATAATTCTGTACGGCATTAATTTAAACACTGTTTTGAACTGAATCGACTAAGATGTTTGTAACGTCGAAATATCGGGAGCTCATTAACAATATTATCGTTGTATATATCTCGTTTATGCTATGCGCAAATTTTTAATTTAATATTTATCTACACACATTTAAACGTAGTACAATAGTATTTTGTTTTTTTTTGTAATAATAATGGAATGATGCACCTGCCTGCACTAAGGGTTTACGCTGGCGCGGATCCTGTAGAGGATGATAATTTGAGCATGAGGTCAGATCAGTTAGGCCATCGAGATAAATTCACCAGCAATTTATCACGATGATGTACAAAGCATATTGCTTTGCTGCTGAAATAGGTGACGCAGAGGTCATTTTACAAAGTCTACCATAGTTGCTGTCCATGCTCGGTTTACACCTTTGGAACTCGGTGGTCTAGCGGTTTAGCACACCGTTTCACTTCCGATGGTCGCAGGTTCGAATCCTTGTACGATACAAACATTTGTATTCATGAGTATCATAGTTTGTATTGATCTGTTTTCTACTATCTGTTTGTAGGTATGTTATGTATTTACAAAAAAAATATTTCAGTATTCCTATCACTTGTCTAGCACCCTTAACACGAGCATTGCTTCGTTTACGACTAGTTGGCGGTGTATGAATTGTCCAGGGTTATTATTATTATTATAAACCGTGCTGTTACTATAATAAAAACATAATTAATGTTTGTAATATAATAATACATGAAGCACAAAATTAGACGGCTTGTTTATAATCAGACTACCTACGCTGGATTTACACCTTTTGTATAATATCTAGCCATCTCGTCAGACGTCGCGTTGAGAATACAGTAGGCAAATGTACAGTGTACTCACTACAGATGCTTATCTTACACAATGCAATAGTCTGTATCAACGTGAGGCAGCTACACTTGCGACAGTAACGACGCGCGGTCCCCTAATTGCAGATGCGTTTTCCACAACTGTCGACGTTGCATTTGCTTTTTCTGTTTATTTATTTAGGAGCTTAAAATTACAATTATCTTCTAAACTAATTACATATTCATATAGGTGGTATAGCGGTTGGCACACTGATTTACATCGATTTCTCGAAAGGTCATCGGTGAGAAGTATGGATTTGGGTGTTTTCTATATATAATATGTACAAAAAAATGTATCTATGTATTTATATTAGTTGTGTATTTTCTATAACATAAGCTCTGCTTACCTTGGGACTATATGGCGCTATGTGAATTGTCCTGAGATATTATTAAGTATTATAAAAAGGATAAATTTTACTGACTTGAACTTTTGTCCACAAAATAAGTAAACACAGATTGTTTTACAAATTTGGACTAACTCATACTGAGTTAACATTTGAACTACATAAAAAAAACCTTTGTGTAATATAATTTTACATATTTCTGATTGACTGCCTGGTAGATTATAAGAAGAGAAATATATAGGAAGGATATATCGATAGCATAAACAAAATTAATCTGAGAAACGGAAGTTCAAATATATCGGGCGAAATATGGAGTAGTCATGCGTTGTGGTGACCACATCACCACAACCACAATAGACAATTGATAATGCCTCTAAAGTTTGATTATACTATGTTTAATAATAGTCGTGACGGTATGTATAAAATATGCAATAAATACCGAAAATTATACGCGAATTCAAATTCAGGTCGACTCTCTTCGAACAGTGGACAACAACTCATAAACAGCAGTGAAAAACATGTAAAAACACACTCAAAACGCGTCGGAGTGTTTGAGCTTTCTTTACTCGGCTCGTGTTGTAAACACGCGTGTTGGAGAAGCGACGGTACGTGTCGGTACATAGCCGCAATGTTGTGCCACAATTCATAAGATTTTCGCGATTCTGTCTACTACTTTTAGATAAAAGACCGATACAGGCTCTCGGTATCGGTTCTCGTGTTATCTTCATGTAAATTTGATTAAGATCCGTTGAGTATTTTAGTCGTGAATACTCGTGAATATTATACAAACAGAGAGGGTGAAGGAACAAAGAACCCTTGCCCCATTGCTAACTATATACTATGTCAGGTTGACCTCCACATTGTTCCCTTTTGAAACCATCGTGATTTCTCACCGGTTAGTGTTCAGTTAGCAAAAGTCACGCTCATCGACTACTCGACCAGCGTATACCGTAAACGCAGGCAGGTGTTATTTCATTATCATAAAATCAAAATGAACTTACCTTACTTACTTATTTTACCTTACATATTTATTTATTTTAACTTACCTTTTGCGTGGAGGTTTAGAAACTAACCCGCATCCGTTGCAGCTATTCAGCATCATAATTTTCCTACTACACGATGGTTGAGATATCAATTCTTTTCACATTATAAAATTAAATATCACTATCTTAGGAAGGTAGAAGGTAGGTAGGAAGGTTAGTAATGTGGACTCATGACCCCATTACTAGCAATGTACCATGTCAGGTTGACCTCCACGCGGTTCCCCCTGGAAACCATCGTGATAAATTCCAGGTGAACTTGTTATAATGAGCTGAACTGACCTCATGTTCATCTTATTATCCTCCACTGGTGTCCCGCCAGCGTAAACCGTTAGCTCAGGCGGGTGCACCATTTCATTATCATAATAAAAAAAATGTCACTATCTTTTATGATGAATTCATCCGCTGCCGTTAATACATTGGGCCATCCACTGAAACACGGCCAGACTAGAAGAGTGGTGTGCATGAACTATTCAGCACTCTTGACATGCAGCTAATGTATTTCTTTTTGTATTTATATGTATGTCCGTTTGTCTCCTGTTTACATACACATATCTATAGGCCATCCATAAATTCCGTCGAATTTTATAATTTGACCTCCCAATCTTTGTCACAGTTGGTCACAGACAGGTTGCTCTCCTTACTTGATATATTTTGCAATATTATTAAATATAGGTAATGGAAATATTTTAAAGATTTTCATAAATAGTTCATATTTCGTTTTGATTCTGTGATATAATATATTTTAATGTAACATCACGAAATCTAGGACCTCTGCTACCCGATTGTCACACAATATCATAATTTATACATTATACTAGCTGAACAACACAACTTCGTCTGCATCACACTTACTTAACATTTATCATTATATTTCGCCCAATTTACATATCTTTTTAAATTATAGCCTATATGTTATTCTGATGTATAAGCTATAAAGTTTCATCAAAATCCGTTCAGTAGTTTTTGCGTGAAAGAGAAACAATCGTTCATCCATACTCACAAACTTTCGCGTTGATAATATTAGTAAGATAGTTATATTATACGATTGTTTCAAAATATCTATGTACATCATCACCCAGTTCTTTTATCAGGGTGTGCCCCCGGTTTCAGCTGCTTGAAATATATAGCCTGTGTTATTTTGATGTATTATTGTAAAGTATCATTAAAATTCTTTCTGTAGTTTTTGCGTAAAAGAGAAATCTACAAAAAATCCATGAAAGTACTTTAGACACGTTTATAATATTGATGACCTCGGTGGTATAGCGGTCTAGCACATCGCTTTACATCCGATGGTCGCGGGTTGGATTTCTCGCACGACACAAACATTTGTATTCATGAGTATGATTGTTTGTATCGGTCTGGGTGATTCTATATATAATATGTATGTATTTACGAAAATAAAAATTATCTATGCATTTGTATCAGTTATCTAGTACTCATAACTCAAGCTTCAGCTACTTTAACTTGGGTCTTGATGGCGCTGTGTGAATTGTCCTGAGATTATTATTATTATTATAACTTTATTGAGAAAGATGGCAGAATGCTAATATTAACATTATAAGAGTCATTAGTACTCTGAAGTAAATAAAGAAATGAAAATTCTTAACTCGTAGTCATATTAATTGTTCCGTTAATATTTAATGGGGCACTTAGTCCATTTTAGTGGAGTGCAACAAGAGGATATCGAATAAATTAATTATGTATTAGCTAAGTGATTGATTGGGTCGTCAGGCGACGGTGTAGAACCCAGGACCAAAATAAATAGCCATCGATCTTAATCTACTAGTCATACAACTAATTTCCCTTGCATATTGTTTGTCGTGGCTTGTGTTTGTTGAAGCATGTAACTCAATGGTAAGTTTTTAATATGTTGTAGTAAATATAGTTTTTGAATTACTGTAAATGTAATTGTGTCTGTAGTCTAGTACCCATAACACAAGTTCTAACTAGCTTAACTTGGGTCAGATTAATTGGCGCTATGTGATATATACATGTACAGCACTATTGTTATATTATGCATGTAAAACTCTCGTGCATTGTCTTCAGTTCTTATAAAGCCCCTGAAACATTGAAAATATAGTATTGATTGCAATCCGTTCTATGATCTTGCTCTGTTATTTTATAGGGTATAGTTGATTTTTTAGGAAAGATAGATTGTTGTTACTGATGTTTGTGTTATAAATTAAATCAAATAAAAAATCATTTATTCATGTAGTCAATATTTTTATATTAATATTTTTTCCCTATATACAATCTTTTTCAGTATACTTACATATTCAATTGAGAAGTTCTAGCAAGAAACTCAACTGATTTTCTTTTTTTAAAAGCCAATTTTATATACATTGTGTATTTATGGAGGTACCCATGCCTAACATTAAATGAAAATTCCATGCACTAACAATTATTTCCATGTTTTGTCATAAAAATTATTTAACAGATCAGATAAAAAAACCATCGATTATTTTCATCATTTTTATTTAATGACATAATTGTCATATTATTTCCTAAACGACTTTGAATAATTTAACTTATTAATCAACTTTTTATTATTTATTATCCCGACTATACTTACGTATAGTCGAGACCCAAAAATTATGATTACTGGTTACCATCAGTAATACTAAGATAAGTTATTTTCAGAGTTTACAAATTTAATTCCGTTTTATCTGATCCAATACATACACTTTTGCAAAAACGAAATTATATCGAGTTTCAGATTTCGGGGTAACGCGCCATCTAGGGGTGTTTGATGTGTGTAGAGATGCGGTGCTTGCTTTGAGAGGCACCACCCTTACGGCCCAGGAGGCATACGCGTATGCCCGTCTCTTCAAGTACTATATGTAAGGTAAATTCGATCGCTCTAAACAAGTTATACAAAAGTAAACTTTGAAGTCTCTCTCAAAGGTAAACTGTAAAAAATTATCTGCGTGAGTATCTCAGAGTCACCTAAAACAGCCGCAAGCAGGTTGTATTTTAGCTTTCGGTTGTAGGGTGCTGATGAAATGAAGTTTCAGTGCAATGAAACTTCTGGATATGAGGCATGACATCTTAATTCTTTGGAATGACAAAGCTTGAGTGATATCACGAGTGTTACATAGGATAGGTAGAGTTATAGATACAGTTAGTATTCCTTCATATGTAATTTTTTTGTACTACGATATTGACATACAAGCATACGGCCCAGCTAATGGTAAACGGTTACCGTAGCCGTAGCCTATGGAGGCCTGAAACACACCAAGGGTGTCACGTGTACGTTGGCTACCCTTAAAAAATTATATGTGTACCCTTGCTGTAATCTCTTGTCAGGAAACACAAATATATTATGAAATGTATTTATAAACCTAATATAATAAAAAGTTATTTCAAAGTCACTTAAATTTCAAAGCTACTCAAAACTTAAAAAAACCCAATTTATAAGTTATATTTGAATAGATTATATGTGATTAAAACTCCAATTTAACAGTCACATTTTTATATTTTTCTACAATACAGACGTACAGAATAACATTTTAACAGTTTCTCAGTAATAAATAATGAATACTTAAAGTTAGTTAAAAATATATGAGAATTTATTATATTTATAAATCATGAAAAATGTTACATAACAGTACTCAATACATAAATAAAATTATACTTTATTGTACTTCTTTATATTATTCTGTTTGAAGTAATTTAAAACATGATTTCAAATAGATTATAAATACATCTTCTCTAATTCATGTGTTTTTGGTCTACTTTCACAGTATATTTCTATTGTAATACATAAGTATAATTAGCTAACTTTCAGTCTGTCCCGTAATCTTAATAATCTTTTATACATTCGTAATTTACTGGAGCCAAATGATGTTTTCTTTTCTTTTTCCTGAAAAATAATAAGTAATCATTAATAAAGTTTTGAAAAATTGAATGTAATAAAGCAAGTCCAGTTTTGTAGATTAATTTATTATTATTATATTTTCCTCCACTGTTATAGTTGAGTATACCCATTATGTATTGGAATAAAAAAAAATATTAAACTTGATCCTATATGTTGTCCCAGAAGCTCACTATACAATAGTTTCCTGTCTTGTTTGGTTACTGGAATATATTTTACTGTCTATTCATTTACTGTTAAGTTATTATCTTTAAATAATTTCACACATAATCTAAACCAATTTGGATGAATTCTGTTACAATGAATGAATTCTGTTATAGACATTAATAAAGATACACAACAAAAATAAGATAAATATAAAAATAACTATACTTACATGTGGAAAGAAATCAATTTCTATAACCATGATTTTAAAGAATGTACCTATTACTATAACTGGTCCCGTCTTTCTCTCGCAGACATCTATATGTACTGCAAATTTCCCATTTGGCAAAACAGCTATCTCTTCAAATATAGGTTTGGTTGCTACTTTCTGAGATGCCAAACGATATAGCAGTATCTGACCAGTCTTTGTCCCTATTAATACTATATCAGCATAAAAAAATAATGCTGTAATTAGCGGGAAATCCAAATATAAATGTTGATATTTACTCGTCTCAATTTTGAATAGATTTCGTGAGTAACAAACAAAATTTTTATCATTTATAACACAAATATGTTTTATTTGTCTCACCCACTCTGGTGGACAATCTATTGACTTCACTGTTACTTTCTTATCTTTACCAACATTAACAATCCTTCCACAATCCGTAAACAAATGTAATGTACCATCATCATATTGCATCACCTTGATGTCATAATCACAATGTAAAATTAGATGTGACGATAAATTATTTGGTTTTATTTCACATCTGTAAACATCTCTGTTATTATAAAAATATAGTACATCACAAGTTAGAATAAAATTATCGGCATTAAAAAAAGCCTCGCTCATCTCTCCTTCTGACTGTACAGTTCTTTGTAGAAATAAGCCAGACTTCAACAGTATTACTGTAACAGAATCATTGCTCTCAACTTTAAGACAATTTCTCTCAGGAACTGATACTGGAATATTCTTTAATGTAGCCATATCATAAAGTACAACACCTCTAGTGTCTTTCAAGGGTAATACATTATAATTAATGGGTAATGCATGATTTTTGTCGTGCAATGAAAAATTGTAAAATTCTCTTATGTTTCTCTGAAAAGAGGTAACACTGCACCACATTCTTAGATTTTTATATATATGATACCAGCTGCATTCATCGCCTGCTTTACTCTTTGCAATTCTAGAAGAATACATAAACTCTTTTCTGCAGATCTCGTACCAAATCAAGTCCGACTCGTCTATGATTGCTTTCCATTGTTTACAAACTCTTCTACACCTACCCAGAGTAACACCGTTCGTATTTAGGAGTATTTCTAATAACGTTTCCACAGGTAAACTTCCTATATCAATCATTTTAATGATATTATAATTATTTTTCTAATATGCCTCTTGAAAGTTTTACGAACAAAACACGACACGGAAAATATTTTACTTACATGTACATAGTCATAAATAAGTTAATTATCGTTTATTTTGTAAATATTGCTTAATTATATTCAACTTATAATACTGTCAACAATGAATTTAATTCATAATTTATGATTTTGTTTAAATTTTTCGCCAATTTATAATTCTGTATGAAAGATGTTCTAATCTCGTGACTTTGACGTTTATGGAATGTTGCCATTGTAAAAATTAATTTCAGGCTGGCCAACTTCTGTGTATATAATTACTTGCCCATCAGTTTAATTCAAAGCAAATAATAATGGAATGAATGGAAATATTCATAATAAAATAAATATTCATTACGTTTTAAAGACTTTATAGGTCGTATTTAGTTAAAAATGTCATAACAACTGTTCCTTATATCGATAATAACAGCAGTACACGACACTGGAAATAGGAAGCAGTATATTTTTTGTAACTGACTAGTACTACTGTACCTACTTACCTAGTCACTCCGATTTCGCATGGGTATAAATATGATTAAAAAGTATTAATATATAAACCATGTTGCATTCTAATAATAATAGGTGTTGCTTTTGAATGTGGAAGAACGACTAAATATTTTTTTATATTATCGATTACAAACACTAACATATACGATCAGAACTGTTATCCTAAAGAAGGTTTTATTAATGAGGTTTTTATTTCAATACAAGAAAGCTTACAAAAAGAGAAAGCTTACTACCGTATCTCTCACTCTTGAGCTAAGCTCCTAGATCCTAGATCTAATTATTGTTAGAATCCAATTGGAATTTACACAATTTTTAGAGAATGTCTTTTGAGTCGTAGGTACATACAATAGGTCATATGGTTAAATCATATGTAGTCCCAAATTAAGCCGAGCTTGTGTTATGGATAGTGGACAACAGATATAAATATCATTAAATATATAGTTTATTCTATTAAAAAATATATATAGAATATATTTATACCTACATACCCAGATCAATACAGATACAGTCATGAATACAAATGTTTAGACCATGCGAGGAATCGAACCCGCGAATATCGAAAGGCGGTGTGCAAAACCACTAGAGATTAAATAAAATACTAAAATATGTGACGTCAGACTAGGGAGAAAGAGACTCACAAAATGTAAGAGGTAAAAGAACATTAAATACATGTGAGGCGATTTGAGGATGGGCTCTTATTTACCAGTCCTATAAATGGATATAGAATTGAAAATAAAACAATATGAACAACCCAACAATTTATTATAAAGAACCTATTATATTAATTTATCGATGCCATTAAGTTTATGACTGTCTCTATATTGGTAACTAGTCATTGAAAGCAGATAAAATTGACAGCTTAGCGATTATGTAAATACCTTTCTGACAGTTTAAGTTGCCATCTGTTATTTCTCTGCAATTTATTTAAGACAACACAATATAATCAGCAATTGTATAAATACAGCTAATTTGCAATTGTATTGTGTTTATCTTGTTTATAGTGTCAATTGTAATCTGTTTCAAACGAAAAGTGTGAGTAACTTAACAATCAACAAGTAGTCTTATATCCTTACAAAATAATATGTAAAGCTGTGATTTTAGAAACTGGCACATCAGTAATAAATTACTTTTAGATTACAGGAAATGGGTCTTATTGTCAATAATAATAAGTTAGCTGTTATTGCTAACATTGTCATGAGTTTGATTTCATCGTGATTTCATGTATAGATCCAATACGAATTTCACTTCACTCCACCTACATTGTGACTTATTAAAAAAACAACGATCATATCGTAGTTAGGAGAACTACTAGGGGTTACCTACTAGTACCCGCCTACACCCCTAATAGGGGTAAAAAATATTCACCACATTTATGTAAGATAGGATGTCTGATAAAATATGAAACATGCTTCATATACATTTATACATGTTTCATGCTTGTACAGTTTATGTATCATACAAACAGATGACATTACCTACATGTATAGATATACATGCCGTGTATAAAATTCTATATATAAAAAACTTTATGAAACATGTTCCATTTACATGTATAAAACGTGTTATTTGCGTATGTAGTTGTCTGATATATAAGTACACACAGTACAGTGTTTATAAAATACTTGTATGTTGGACTATAGATTTTGTAAAATATGGCACAGTTAGCTTCGTTTTAAATGAAATGGAAAATATGTTAGAATATATACACCTATTATTATAATACAATCCACAAATAAGGTTTTTCAAATTCATAACTATACAACCAATAATAAATAATAACTAATTCATAAATACGCAAAACGTATCGTCCTGGATGATTGAATATTTTTCTGTGAGCAGTAATTTAATCTGTATTTATTATTGCTTGAATATAACTGGTGCTATGACATAGTATATAATGATAGCTGTACAATATTTTTAAAAAGATATTTGATATTACATGTTGGATGTCTGCATTACTTAGTCATAAAAAAAAATTAGAAACCCAAATTGACCTAACTACACTATTCTTAGTCTACACAAGAAACTGTCACAGTTTTAGGACATAAAAATGCTGCAATAACTTCATAAGTCGGCAATTTTATCCATTATATGTATGTACAAACGACTACATTTTATAAAAAAATATTGAGAACGCACTTTATAACTTTTTGCTATAGAGTCGATTTTCAATTACAATATCTTTTTTGAGTTTTTGAGCGAATGTAAAAATATAATTGACAAATTATATTTAAATATTTTACACTTAGAGTTGATTTTCCGTTACTATTTTTTAATGAGTATTTTTGCATGTTAACATTTTTGACCGAATCTCAAGCAATATATAGACAAAAATGAATTTTAAAGACATTATAGTAAGGTCGTATTTCCATTACCTATATTTTTAAGTTAATGCCTTTTATGATTAGTCGCGCGATATGTGACAATTTATTCTGTCTACTACATAGATTAATTAACAACTGAATACACAGCCAAAAGCAGAAATAGGTTTTGCTATTAGAAAATTTAAACCATATTTACTTAATAATAAATAAATCAGTCGAATCTTACTAATTTAACAAGAAACGGAAAAAGGAACAACGGATCAAATAGAATTAGCATATGTTTTTCATTTAGACAATTATAATAAACTTGGACAACAGTGCCATCTAGTCCCAAACTAAGTAGAGCTTATATTGTGGGCATACTAAATAACTGATAGAGATATTTACTTATTTTCTTTTGTAAATAGAGCATCCGCTATAAATGAGATCGAGCCATAACAATGTTTTATTTTTGAGGGTTTTGTGTTATTAACAGGTGCACTGCGACCTGCATAGATCTATTGTGCTCGCTTTTTCAAAGTTAGCTAGACCCGTGAGGGATAAGAATTGAAGGATATTCTTAGGAGTGATGGTTTTTCTCCTCAGGATAGAGTGTAAACTTTCCAAAGGAGATATTTCGATTATGCATGAGTGGGCTACAATCACATAGGATGTGTAGTGGCGTTTCCTCTAAGTAAGTCGCGGTACAAATTTGTTTTTTCATTTACTACCTTTCATGGTCATTCTAGTCCATAGCCAGCGTAATCTGTTAGAGCTGGTGGAACCACTATTGAATATTCATCCAAACATCACAAACAAAAAAAATAAGCCAATTCTATTTGTTTTAAACTTATATCTACATCTATGGTCCTTAACTTAATTTATTCACTCAACTACCCACAATCGCAACATCACCGAAACGGTTCGTGTACGCAAAGCCTAACCTATAACAGCCTATGATTTATATAAAAAAATATTAAAAAATCAACCATTTCCATTATAAATAAACAACACGTAAGTACAACAATTTGTTTTAAACAACACTGGGTACATACAGTTGCATTAAAAGATATTAATAAAATTCGAAATTTGTTCACTTCTCATGATCTGTATAGAAGTAACAAACATAATATACCTAATTGTGATAAAAGAAATAAATACAAATGAAATAACAAAATTACGCTATGAAAATAAATAAGGGCAGGCACACACTAACGGGTCGCTACGCTAGTTATCTTTACGGCACTTTTTAGTGGAAAATATTATTTTTCCTTCATAATCATGATTTCAAATATTTGTATCATGTGATGCAAATATTTAAGAGTACAATATACCTATTAACATTTTTCATTATTAACTATATAATATCTACAACGGTGGCAAGCAAGCATACGTCGAGCCTGATGGCAAATAGTTACTGTAGCTTATACTTTTGCTTTTAATGTAACTGAAATAGCAAACAAGGCAGAACAGCTTATAGGAAGACGTCACTATTACATGAATAGTATGATGCCTCTTATACGTTTCTGTTCCGGAAGACTAAGGTATCATGCCTTTGTACCCTATAAATAATATTTTTATTACATCACTTTTAACAAAAGAAACAAATCTCTTGTTTTGCATTTGTTACAAACGAATCTCGAATTCATTACAAGCAGAATGACGTTAGAACTTTATCACAGTTATTAATGTCTTCTCACTCACTGTATTAGGTTGTATTTATTATTGTGTATGGTTTAATTTGATACAGTCACATTTTGTGTTAATAGAAATAGCCCGTGTTTTCCGAGTCACCGTAGCTTATCTTATTAATATTATAAACACAAACGTTTGTGTGTATGGATGGATGTTTGTTACTCTTTCACACAAAAACTACTGAACGGATTTTAATGACACTTCACAGTAATATGCCTTATACATTGGAATAACATATAGGCTAATTTCACGCGGGTGAAACCGAGCGAGCGAGCTAGTATATAATAAAAATGTAATCCATTGTTTTCTGTAGACGGAAGGGAGAGAGAAACTATTATTGAGGTACAATCACAACTTAATAGAAACATAAAACAAGGATTTATTTATATTACTCATGATTATGTTTGTTTATATTAATACAGTCATATTATAGTGGAATGAAAAATTCTATAAATTGCAAAAATGTCTAAATCTAACATTGGTACGTTTGGGTGACACCGCCGTTTTTTGTTTGTTAACAATGTTTTCCATCACCGGACTGTTAAAAGTTTTAATGTATAATAATTTATTTAAAAAAAAAAGGATTCGAAACACGAGTATATTGTTCTAACCTCATTCGATTGTAACAAAGAAATAATATTAAATAACTAATTGATTTTCATTACTGAATTTGTAAAATTATCTAAATAAATTAATAAATGTCAAAATAACAGAATGACTACAAATGTTCAATTGGAATTGATTAAAAATAAACATAAAGCTCGCTTAAAAAGACCGCATTAAATCAAAAACTAATTGTTTTAGAAAATGTTTTTTTAAAACTACGTAGGTGGCAAACAGGCATGCGGCCAATCTGGTGGTAAACAGTTACCGTAGCCTATGGACGCCTGTAACACCCGGGGTACTAAATGTACTTTAATACCTTCATATTAGAACCAATTTTCCAAAGTATTTAATTTCCGAGTTGATGCAGTTTCTTTATGCGTGCTATAAATACAAATATTTCGCTTATCATCTATTATTGAGCATAGTTGATACCACTAGCATTGTAAAGCTGCCTATAACATACAACGTCGCTGGTATTGAAGCAAGAAGTCGGTATCTTTCGTCTGAAAACAAAAAAATTATAATTAAAATCGACTAGCTACACAAAATGTTGAATCTATTAATACATAAACAACACATTTATAACTATTCAAAGTAAAAGAATATACTAAAAACTTATCTCTTATTTTATCTGCAATTAAATAAAACGTAACACATTTATACTGTGTATTATTTTTATAGATAAAGCTATTTGTTAAGAAAATATTTATTTTCATCACAAAAATAGTAAGTAAATTATTATATTTTACAGTATATATTTTTATACCACAACACTTTAGGTATGTAATTAATATGTGTATGTATTCTAACTTCATAACACCTCTAATGATTGTTTGAAAATGGCTAAATCGAATGATATGAATTATGAAATGGGATGAAGGATGTTAAATGATCCAAATATAAATATTTACGCCATCACAGTATCAATAAGTTGTATAAATATTAAATTAAACAAAAGTTCTCATAATATATTTTTTCAAAATAACACAAAATACTGGCACACTGTAATTTTATATTTTTACTCTATGACACATATATTAAGAAAATAATAAATATAATGCATATTCCAATGTTCAAATTTAGAATGTAAACCCAAAAAGTATTAAGAAACATATTAATAACAATGCAACCAAAAAAAGTCCAATGAGAACCCAACAATCAAAACCTCATGCAAGGAGTGAAAATGAAAAACTCAGTAGAGGAGAAAAATAATACGTTTATTTGACAGATGTTAATAAACCTTAAAATTATTTGTTAGTAGAAACTGATTACAGAATTATACTACTACTTGTATACTAAGCAACGTGGTTTGTTGAATACCGTCCAACTAACTTGAACCTTACGGTAACATAATTAGGTTCACGAGCGTCCAAAAACATTCAGATCAACAGCGTAATTTCAATGAGTATAAAATCTTACATTTCAGATATACTAATTTAAAATATGTTTTTATAATATCCATTTATTTTGATAGTTTATTTCTGAATTTAACAGATATTATATATAATTATAATCAATATATAAATTATAATTATGCATTTAATCAAGAACACGATGAAAAAATATCGTTACTTTCGCATCTGACTACTGCCAATGTCACACTGTCTTAAGATTAAATGGAAGAGATCTCTATTAGGTAAGTCTATCTTTTCTCGCGTTGTCTATAATTATAATTAGCACTGTATTATGAGTGCAATAAAGCATATATTAAGTTTATACTTTAAAGTAGACTATCATGATGAACGAATACTTTATCGATAGATTTAATAAGCAGATATGTTTTAAATCAATAATTAAATAATAACAAAATCATATCTATACATAATATTTTAAACATTATTTTCTGGTCTTTTTATAAGTAATAACTAAATTGTATATTTTTTTAAATTATATTTGCATTGCTTGTTTTAGGAATATGTCTGCAAATATCAATTTATTGCCGTAAATAATGTTTAAGTACACACGCACATTAAAATTAATTATATTTTATACAAGATGTAATGAATATAGAAGATATAACAATCCGAAATCCATTAAATAAAATAACGTGCAATTAATCTGGATCTAAATCAGTAATCAGGCACTTAATTATGGCAATGCAGTTGATAACTATTTTCATTTTAAAAACATTAAAACTGTATGCATTTATATTTTATTTGGTGGCGCTTGGGAGTTAGATATACAATCTCTTCAAGTTTCATAATCAATATATAAACCTATGTTCAAATATTATAGATTCCTAATAATTATACATACTGCCGAGAAGTAATTAATTTAACATGAAACATATATTGGCGAGGATTGTTTTTAAAGTTAAGCTTTCATGAAATTTGATCGTTTTTGATGAATTACGGATTACTACACGCTTAATTACACCTTGTATATTTTGGCGTATATTACAAATGTAGGCGGCCGAATATTCCGGACATTTTATTACTATAAGGAACGTTTTTTTTTTAAGTACATTTGTAATAACACCTTGTAACTATGATTACGATTATGAACATGCACATATTCTATTTAATTAAACATTGGTATATATTTAACATTTTTTTTAAATAATTTATTGTTAATTAATATTATTTTTAGTCTAATCACAATTCAATATCATAGTTGACTTCTAACGCGTTCAATAACAATAGGATTATTGTCGCTATCGAATATGATCTCAGGGTCATTCTCTATGATTTCCTCTATAGATTGCCAGTTAGTTTGCAACTTTTTCTCTATAGGGCAACACTGACACATACCATAGTCACACTCTTTTTTATTCATAAAATAATCTACATCATCCAAAATAGTATGCTCATGTTTGGGTGTTTTAAGTGGGACCAAGATTGAGAACTTTCTCGCCGCATATTTAAGTAGTTCCTCGTACGCATTTATTTCGCCGTCTACGCTTACTGGATTGTCTATGACGTGATTCGCGAGGGAATCTTTTCTACTATCTTGCTCTATGGTCTGTTCATCGTTGATGGAGTTTTTCCTATCGGTTACGTTATTATCGAAATTAAGGTTTGGAAGCTGTATAATGCTAGTTCTTTTAGTCTGACCTGTCATAGTGATAGATTTTTTAGTCGTCGCCCATCCTAGGGAGCGCTGCACAGCCATTTTCCACTTCGTATACCGCGCGTCACGATCTGAAATAAAATATAAATTAAAGTGTAAAGATCAATAAGACGTGAAGTAGACTTTGTATAAAGTAGTCTGTGTGTTTAACACTGTCTCATATTTTAATTGCCAAGCGGTTTACTTCTGTTTTTCAGTTTGGGGGGTGATGACAGGGAAATTATAGGGTGAAGTTTTAGATTTTAAAAATGGCAACATATGTTAGGTACGGCGGCCTGGGTCCCACGGGTGGGCCCCGGGCCGGTGGTGGGCAGGAAGGTGTCGGTGGGCGTGGGCCGCCGCCTCCGCCGCGTGCCGCCCGTCCCCCGTGTGGGCCCCGGGTGGGCCCCGGGAGGTCCGCGTGCGAGTGTTACCGTCGTGGGTGGTGGTGGGCAGGAAGGTGTCGGTGGGCGTGGGCCGCCGCCTCCGCCGCGTGCCGCCCGTCCCCCGTGTGGGCCCCGGGAGAGGTCCGCGTGCGAGTGTTACCGTCGTGGGTGGTGGTGGGCAGGAAGGTGTCGGTGGGCGTGGGCCGCCGCCTCCGCCGCGTGCCGCCCGTCCCCCGGGTGGGCCCCGGGAGGTCCGCGTGCGAGTGTTACCGTCGTGGGTGGTGGTGGGCAGGAAGGTGTCGGTGGGCGTGGGCCGCCGCCTCCGCCGCGTGCCGCCCGGCCCCCGGGTGGGCCCCGGGAGGTCCGCGTGCGAGTGTTACCGTCGTGGGTGGTGGTGGGCAGGAAGGTGTCGGTGGGCGTGGGCCGCCGCCTCCGCCGCGTGCCGCCCGTCCCCCGGGTGGGCCCCGGGAGGTCCGCGTGCGAGTGTTACCGTCGTGGGTGGTGGTGGGCAGGAAGGTGTCGGTGGGCGTGGGCCGCCGCCTCCGCCGCGTGCCGCCCGTCCCCCGGGTGGGCCCCGGGAGGTCCGCGTGCGAGTGTTACCGTCGTGGGTGGTGGTGGGCAGGAAGGTGTCGGTGGGCGTGGGCCGCCGCCTCCGCCGCGTGCCGCCCGTCCCCCGGGTGGGCCCCGGGAGGTCCGCGTGCGATGTTACCGTCGTGGGTGGTGGTGGGCAGGAAGGTGTCGGTGGGCGTGGGCCGCCGCCTCCGCCGCGTGCCGCCCGTCCCCCGTGTGGGCCCCGGGAGGTCCGCGTGCGAGTGTTACCGTCGTGGGTGGTGGTGGGCAGGAAGGTGTCGGTGGGCGTGGGCCGCCGCCTCCGCCGCGTGCCGCCCGTCCCCCGTGTGGGCCCCGGGAGGTCCGCGTGCGAGTGTTACCGTCGTGGGTGGTGGTGGGCAGGAAGGTGTCGGTGGGCGTGGGCCGCCGCCTCCGCCGCGTGCCGCCCGTCCCCCGTGTGGGCCCCGGGAGGTCCGCGTGCGAGTGTTACCGTCGTGGGTGGTGGTGGGCAGGAAGGTGTCGGTGGGCGTGGGCCGCCGCCTCCGCCGCGTGCCGCCCGTCCCCCGGGTGGGCCCCGGGAGGTCCGCGTGCGAGTGTTACCGTCGTGGGTGGTGGTGGGCAGGAAGGTGTCGGTGGGCGTGGGCCGCCGCCTCCGCCGCGTGCCGCCCGTCCCCCGTGTGGGCCCCGGGAGGTCCGCGTGCGAGTGTTACCGTCGTGGGTGGTGGTGGGCAGGAAGGTGTCGGTGGGCGTGGGCCGCCGCCTCCGCCGCGTGCCGCCCGTCCCCCGGGTGGGCCCCGGGAGGTCCGCGTGCGAGTGTTACCGTCGTGGGTGGTGGTGGGCAGGAAGGTGTCGGTGGGCGTGGGCCGCCGCCTCCGCCGCGTGCCGCCCGTCCCCCGTGTGGGCCCCGGGAGGTCCGCGTGCGAGTGTTACCGTCGTGGGTGGTGGTGGGCAGGAAGGTGTCGGTGGGCGTGGGCCGCCGCCTCCGCCGCGTGCCGCCCGTCCCCCGGGTGGGCCCCGGGAGGTCCGCGTGCGAGTGTTACCGTCGTGGGTGGTGGTGGGCAGGAAGGTGTCGGTGGGCGTGGGCCGCCGCCACCGCCGCGTGCCGCCCGTCCCCCGGGTGGGCCCCGGGAGGTCCGCGTGCGAGTGTTACCGTCGTGGGTGGTGGTGGGCAGGAAGGTGTCGGTGGGCGTGGGCCGCCGCCTCCGCCGCGTGCCGCCCGTCCCCCGGGTGGGCCCCGGGAGGTCCGCGTGCGAGTGTTACCGTCGTGGGTGGTGGTGGGCAGGAAGGTGTCGGTGGGCGTGGGCCGCCGCCTCCGCAGCGTGCCGCCCGTCCCCCGGGTGGGCCCCGGGAGGTCCGCGTGCGAGTGTTACCGTCGTGGGTGGTGGTGGGCAGGAAGGTGTCGGTGGGCGTGGGCCGCCGCCTCCGCCGCGTGCCGCCCGTCCCCCGTGTGGGCCCCGGGTGGGCCCCGGGAGGTCCGCGTGCGAGTGTTACCGTCGTGGGTGGTGGTGGGCAGGAAGGTGTCGGTGGGCGTGGGCCGCCGCCTCCGCCGCGTGCCGCCCGTCCCCCGGGTGGGCCCCGGGAGGTCCGCGTGCGAGTGTTACCGTCGTGGGTGGTGGTGGGCAGGAAGGTGTCGGTGGGCGTGGGCCGCCGCCTCCGCCGCGTGCCGCCCGTCCCCCGGGTGGGCCCCGGGAGGTCCGCGTGCGAGTGTTACCGTCGTGGGTGGTGGTGGGCAGGAAGGTGTCGGTGGGCGTGGGCCGCCGCCTCCGCCGCGTGCCGCCCGTCCCCCGGGTGGGCCCCGGGAGGTCCGCGTGCGAGTGTTACCGTCGTGGGTGGTGGTGGGCAGGAAGGTGTCGGTGGGCGTGGGCCGCCGCCTCCGCCGCGTGCCGCCCGTCCCCCGGGTGGGCCCCGGGAGGTCCGCGTGCGAGTGTTACCGTCGTGGGTGGTGGTGGGCAGGAAGGTGTCGGTGGGCGTGGGCCGCCGCCTCCGCCGCGTGCCGCCCGTCCCCCGGGTGGGCCCCGGGAGGTCCGCGTGCGAGTGTTACCGTCGTGGGTGGTGGTGGGCAGGAAGGTGTCGGTGGGCGTGGGCCGCCGCCTCCGCCGCGTGCCGCCCGTCCCCCGGGTGGGCCCCGGGAGGTCCGCGTGCGAGTGTTACCGTCGTGGGTGGTGGTGGGCAGGAAGGTGTCGGTGGGCGTGGGCCGCCGCCTCCGCCGCCTGCCGCCCGTCCCCCGGGTGGGCCCCGGGAGGTCCGCGTGCGAGTGTTACCGTCGTGGGTGGTGGTGGGCAGGAAGGTGTCGGTGGGCGTGGGCCGCCGCCTCCGCCGCGTGCCGCCCGTCCCCCGGGTGGGCCCCGGGAGATCCGCGTGCGAGTGTTACCGTCGTGGGTGGTGGTGGGCAGGAAGGTGTCGGTGGGCGTGGGCCGCCGCCTCCGCCGCGTGCCGCCCGTCCCCCGGGTGGGCCCCGGGAGGTCCGCGTGCGAGTGTTACCGTCGTGGGTGGTGGTGGGCAGGAAGGTGTCGGTGGGCGTGGGCCGCCGCCTCCGCCGCGTGCCGCCCGTCCCCCGGGTGGGCCCCGGGAGATCCGCGTGCGAGTGTTACCGTCGTGGGTGGTGGTGGGCAGGAAGGTGTCGGTGGGCGTGGGCTGCCGCCGCCAGCGCGTGACGCTCCAGACGCGCGCGGCGCCGCCGGCCGCGACGGCCGCCCCCAGCGCCGACATGTCCCACGAGTGAGCGCGCACTGCACGACCGATCGACACGTTAAAAAAAAACATATTCAAAAGGTTATGGGTCCAGAACCCGCCCTCCTTAATTGCGAGAGGAATATCATTTAAAGTATATGTACTTTCAGAACATCTCAGTATAAAAAGGTTATGGGCTCACTATACACTCTCATTTACAGCAAAAGGAATATTACTTAATATATTTGTTATATATATATATACTAGAGAGCGCGCTGCACACCCGACCGACACGATCAAACTGGTTATAGGCCCAGTGTCCGCTCTTATTTAAAGTAATATCATATAATACATTTGTTTTGCAGTAACACACACAGGTTTACCCATATTCAATCATATTATAATGTACACTGCTTGTATATGAACCTATATATGTGAATTTAAAAACATTAATATTATGAATATTATTTTTTTTAATAGAGAAATAATATTAGGTCCTTATATATGAAATTGGCGTTTTGTCGTACTAGCCACTTTGATCTCAAATATCTCCTCTTTGGTTAGGAATTCCATTTCCAAATTTATACAGCTATTCACTTTGGGTCACTCACAGCATACAAAATGAAAAAACTTAAAATATCGCGTTATTTACGAGTACGAGTTCCGTTGTGGCACCAGTGCTACACGGTGTTAAACAGCTCGAAGTATTAATTATGTGTATGGCAGTGGTCTCGTATAAGAAAACATGCATTTTTTGTTTCCAACGTTTTCGTTATGGAAATTTCGACATGCTAAGCAATCTCCGTGGGCGGCCGGAATCCAAGGTTGATAATGAAGAATTGAAGGCTATTGTGGAAGCGGATCATCGCAAACTCGTCCGAGTTAGCTACAGGCTGCGGTGTTAGTGACAAAACTGTTTTAATCCTTTAGCAAATTGGGAAGGTGAAAAAGCTTGAAAAGTGGGTCCCTCATAAATTCAATAGAGTAAATCGACAAACGCGCGTAGCCTGCTGCGTTACATTAATCAACTGGCATAATAATGAAGGGATTTTAAATCAAATAATAGAAGAAATATCTAATAATATACATACCTAGATGTGTATTATGAGTTACATTTCACGAAGCCGGATTTTCATCTTGTATATAAAAATATATCTCCATTCCCCCAACCCTACCACTATGGCGGAAAGAAGGAATTCCGTGGCGATATTGGGCAGTTAACTCGTACAAGTAGCCGGCGATTTATTCCCTAAAAGACCCGCCAATTTCTTAAAGTGATCGGATCTTCCACATTAATAAAAGATGTGGTACAACACTCACAGACAGGAATACCGATGAGGTCAGCTTGCAACTGCATCAGTAAGTTATTGGACGTCATATTGCCGTCCACGTGTAGCTTCGATAGAGGCATACCGCAGTCTTTGTTCATAGCCTCTAATATATCCCTGTGTAAATAAAAATAAAATAAAAAATATAATATGATATTTAATAGGGATCAGATTCTTTCACAAACTCTTTACAAAGCTTGCTTGTTCTATGAGGGTACATTAGTCTAACCTAATTCTGACTATTCTGACGGTAACCATTTCCCATCAAATGGGTCGCATGTTTAATTGCCCCATGGTGGCATGGTTGTATAAAAAAAGTGCAATGATACAATTATAATGATAAAACCAGATTTACCTCGTCTGAAAACACACAGCTTCCAAAGCCGCTCTGATGATGTGATTTTTTGTTGTGAATGCTGTTAAACCGCAGATAATTCTGAAAATAAAAAAATAAAAACGATAAATACTTTTATACCATTTCTAATAATGTCGGTACAAGTATTTTCTATATAATAATCAATTATTAGAAAAAATAATACTAATCCTAGCTGAGCCCGCGTAATGTATTCTTAAAAATACATTAGTAAATATGTATCTAAATCGTTAAGCCACTTTTGATACTACAAATGCACAAACAAACAAACAATAAGTATATTATTTGTTTTGGGTTCCTCAATAATATTTTTTATCATATTCATCAATAATATTTATTTTCAATGTACAGACAACAATAACTTAAATTTTCAATATATGTGTACAGCTAATATTCCGAAAATAAAGCGAATTTAATAGTGTCAAAATTAAAATAAGCCCTATCCGTCACAGAAATATTGTTAAAAATCACATTACCTGTCTTTTTTCTCGTTTAGGTTTTTGCTTCTCTTTACTTCTTTATATTCCACGACATAGATATATTTTATATACGTACTAGCTGTACCCGCGACTTCGTCCGCGTAAATAATGAAAAAATATTTAACTCAACACAATATAAGTCAAATAAATAAGTTTCATCATTTTAGCTTAAAAAATGATAAAAAATAAAAATAAATATTTAATCAATAGGCTAAAAAATAAATTTCAAGCTTCTAGCTTTAAACATGACGATACATCTATATGACCTTGGATCTACCCTTTCAATCCTCTTGTAACCCTTTTTCACATTAAAAAGTAACCTATGTCCTTTCTCAGGATCTAGTCTATCTATATCTGTTTCAAATTTCAATTTAAATCGGTTCAGTATTTTTGGCGTGTAAGCGAGACAAACAGACAAAGTTACTTTCAAATTTATAATATCAGTAAGGTATTTAATAAACTAACTCTAAAAAGACAAAGAAAAAAGTTTAATCGTTCTAGCTTCCACAACCACACAAACAGCAAATTTCCACAATAACTTTCATTCCCTATTTTATTTTACTAACCCCCCTAAGAGTAAAAATTTTACAAACATTGAATGTCATATTTATTGATATTTAAACAACAGCCTAAAAATGAGTCTCAAACTTCTAGTTTTAAAAAATGACGATTCTTCCATACAGCTTACCATTGCAACCCTCTTACAATCCTTTTTTCACATTCAAAAGTACCCTATAATATTCTTTGTCCGGGTGTAAACTAACTGTGTACCAAATTTCATTTAAATTTTTGTTTTGTTTTGGAGCGTAAGACTGACAGAAAGACAAACAGAGTTACTTTCACAGTTATAACATTAGTGGGGTATTTAAAAATCTACCCCAAAAGCACCAATGAAAATAGTTTCATCGTTCTAGTTTCAAAAATTACGAATTTACATAATAACTATCATCCCCTATTTTATTTTACCCCCTTAAGGGTATTTTTTTTACAAACAATGAATGTCATATTTATTTATATTTAATCAACAGCCTCAAAAATAAGTTTCAAGCTTCTAGCTTCAAAAATGACGATTTTACATAAAAACTTGCATCCCCTATTTTATTTTGCCCCTTTAAGGGTAATTTTTTTACAAACAATGAATGTCATATTTATTTATATTTAATCAACAGCCTCAAAAATAAGTTTCAAGCCTTTAGCTTAAAAAATGACGATTTTACATAAAAACTTGCATCCCCTATTTTATTTTACCCCCTTAAGGGTAATTTTTTTACAAACAATGAATGTCATATTCATATGTATTTATATTTAATCAACAGTCTCAACAATAAGTTTCAAGCTTCTAGCTTCAAAAATGACGTGTTTACATAAAAACTTGCATCCCCTATTTTACTTTACCCCCTTAAGGGTAATTTTTTTACAAACAATGAATGTCATATTTATTTATATTTAATCAACAGTCTCAACAATAAGTTTCAAGCTTCTAGCTTCAAAAATGACGTGTTTACATAAAAACTTGCATCCCCTATTTTATTTTACCCCCTTAAGGGTATTTTTTTTCAAACAATGAATGTCATATGTATTTATATTTAATCAACAGTCTCAAACAATAAGTTTAAGCTTCTAGCTTCAAAAATGACGAATTTACATAAAAACTAGCATCCCCTATTTTTTTTTACCCCCTTAAGGGTAATTTTTTACAAACATTGAATGTCATTTTTATTTATATTTAATCAACAGCCTCAAAAATAAGTTTCAAGCCTCTAGCTTAAAAAATGACGATTTGACATAAAAACTTGCATCTATTTTATTTTTTAAGGGTAATTTTTTTACAAACAATGAATGTCATATTCATATGTATTTATATTTAATCAACAGTCTCAACAATAAGTTTCAAGCTTCTAGCTTCAAAAATGACGAATTTACATAAAAACTTGCATCCCCTATTTTATTTTACCCCCTTAAGGGTAATTTTTTTACAAACAATGAATGTCATATATATTTATATTTAATCAACAGTCTCAACAATAAGTTTCAAGCTTCTAGCTTCAAAAATGACGATTTTACATAAAAACTTGCATCCCCTATTTTACTTTACCCCCTTAAGGGTAATTTTTTACAAACATTGAATGTCATTTTTATTTATATTTAATCAACAGCCTCAAAAATAAGTTTCAAGCTTCTAGCTTCAAAAATGACGATTCTTCCATACAATATTTCATCCCCCTTTTAACCCCTTACAACCCTTTTTTCGCATTAAAAAGTAGCCTATGTCCGTTCTTAGGATCTGGACTATCTGTATACCAAATTTCATTCAAATCGGTTCAGTAGTTTTGGCGTGAAAGCGAGACAGACAGACAGAGTTACTTTCACATTTATATTAGTTTTTGTCGCAGCACAAAAATATATTTTTATCGTTTCCGTACAAATAGTAATTTTACAGTATTAATCTACAAACCAACATTTTGTTTCTTACAATCAGCTAAATAATTTAAATAGTTTCATAATATATGACACAATGAAAAAGTCATTTATTTTATAAAAAAGGCAGTTAGTTTTTATTTTAGTTAAAAATAAGAAAATTCTATTTTGATACAACAACCATATATTTATTAATACCTATACTTTATTAATTTTGTGTTAATACTTTTTAAATAAACACCCACACATTATTTCTGTATAACCTACAAAAATGGGTAAATAATTTAATTTCGGATAGTGCCACACCACAACACTTTAAAAAATGTAAATAATAAGAGAGAGAAATTGTGATTGTTATTAAATTTTTTTTAATAAGTTCGTCAGAACAGAGAAACAACAGACATTTATTATTATTTGACATTTGATATTGACTTTAATTTTTGTAATTTATATTGTAAAACTTTAAGTTGGGCTAAACAGGGCTTGTGTACAGAGCCGTAAAACAAATTAATAAAAAAAGTCTCCAAATTTGTCTCGCAATCGGCCAATTTCAGGTTTAAAAAACACATACACACGATATATGATTTTATCATAAAAAAGTGTCAAAAAACAATATTTTCGCTAAACGTCAACGTCATGTTTTCGGCAAGATCTTTCGTTTTACATTATGTTATCTGTGGGTTTTTTCTCTGTGATGGATACCTTATTGGCGCAAACGCACGCGATGTGTTGATTGGTTGTTAGCTAGTGAAATGAAAAGATGGCGAATGGCGCAAACGCACGCGATGTGTTGATTGGTTGTTAGCTAGTGAAATGTAAAGATGACGAATAAATATTCTAGCCGCATAAAGATAACCTTGTATTTCCATTTTGAACCCCTTACAACCCTTTTTACGCATTAAAAAGTAGCCTATGTCCTTCCTCGGCGTCTAGACTATCTGCGTACTAAATTTCATTTAAATCGGTTCAGAAGTTTTGGCGTGAAAGCGAGACAGACAGACAGACAGACAGACTTTTATTTTCGCATTTATAATATTAGTAAGGATATATAATATTGTCTAGTTATGGAAATCTACTAATTTATACGTTTACTAATATCAATGTTTATACTTAAATATGTTTATATATATATTACTAAGATTTTTATCTTAAAGAGAGGCAAAAATAGAGAGAGAGAAAAAAGATACAGAGAGGGAGAGATAAATATATAGACAAACTCACCCTCTAGCGTCTTTCCTCCAATACGGTGCATATAAACCACTAAACGCCGGTACAAAGTACACATCGCCTGTCGAAAACACCTGACCGGCTATTTGTTCTGTATCCTTTGCGACATCCTTAATTAACTTCAGGTTGTCCCTGAGGAACTTCATGGCACCACCGGCAACTGCTATTGAACCTATAAATAAATATTAATTCATTCATCATCAAGACGTAACGCGATCTTGTCAGACGGCCTGAGCACTAGCTGTTTGTCAGTTCAACTTTTAGTCAGGAACCTTCAATTTTATAAAATATTCAGTGAAAGGTATCCAAAATATCTTTTATTTATACAAATTCATAAATTCAACCCTGTGTTATTGAATTATAAACCAGCAACCTATTAATTTATAAAATAGCTCATTTAAAAAGAATCATCTTTTAAAATAGCTCTTGTATTTCTTATAGTTTATAGCAGTGTTTGTAATATTTTCAATACGAATAACGATTTTATCTATCTAAATACCTTCGAGAGCATAAACGGCAGGCGTATCTGGTCCCAGCTGGTAGGCGACGGTAGTGAGTAGTCCATGGGTGGACTGCACCCGGCGGGAACCAGTGTTGCACAGTAGGAAGCAACCACTACGGTACGTGTTCTTAGCCTGTCCGGCTTGAAGGCAATTCTGACCCACTAATGCAGCTTGTTGATTGCCTAGTATCTGGTCGTAAAATATATATTTATTTATTAAACTTATTATATATATTAATGCACAAATACACAAATAAAGGTGCACATGACGGATTGCTATATCATATATTCATATTTTATTTTATGTTACTTATATTTTTAATTCCCGTTTATGTTAGTGTATTAGGCCTAGTAGCCTGAAATAAATAAATGAATTAATACCTATAGGCACAAATTAGACTATTGTAAACATTTATTCACATTGTTTTATCATGACATTCATACAATGAAGCAAAATCTTTGTCCCCTTTTTACTAAAATGAATGGAGGAGTATAAAATTTTCACATTACAATAGAGGAGTGCAAAATGGTTTTTTTTTTTTCAATTTATGCATAATATACACTGAATCAATAAAAAAAAACATTACGCACATTACCATGTATTTAACACACATACGCATAGTCTTTCACTTATAGTATAGAACTTAATAATGGTCAAACTTATAAGGTATAGAACATAGGCTCATCAAATTTTATCAGTCTCAAACAAAGCCTGTACACAGTCCCCTGGAATACCTTAATCTATCAAACCTTCGGAATCTGTGTTTCGGTATGAATTGTGAGAGGAGATATAGTACTGATTTTACCTGATATAGTGCGATAACAGTTTCTTTTACCGGAATGGCAATTACTATACTGTTTGACTGTACCTGTATTGTGTACTTTATTATGAATGCAATAGAAGTCAATATACTTACACCAGATATTTGAATGCCGTCCAGTATAGAACCGTCTTTAACGACACCGTATACTTCAGAACTGCTGTATATATTCGGCAAGGAGTCTGGATGTATGCCGAACAATCTGGAAATGTATACAATTAGTATTAGTAATTTTACTACGAGAGTTGTGACAGTGGTGCACTACCGGGCGTCCTAAACCGCTAAACCATCGAGTCAAAATCGCCATACACAAAAAAAATGTAATTTTATGTGATGCGTATATATGCGCATGTATATATGCGTATGATGCGTGTATATCACACCACGTTGTGCATCTCTCTATCGCAATTAAGACAGTCATCTGCCAAGAAGAAACAGCGAAAGATGAGTCAACACTTTATCAGTCTATCATTCCAAATTGTTATTTAGGCGTGTACTCAAACATTGGTACAAAGAGCAAACAGTATCATTTCTGACACAAATTCAATTACCTAATTAAGTAATTTAACTGGGGTGGGTCATCGACATATACACATTGTGGTTAATTTTAATTTAAACGTAATTAATATGTGCCCAAGCTGAGCCCGCGGTTTCACCCGCTTTAAATTTCAATATAAAACATAACCTACATGTTGTTCTGGTGTATAAGTTTATATTACTGAAAGTTTCATCAAAATCCGTTCAGTAGATTTTGCGTGAAAGGGTAACAAACATTCATCCATACTCACAAACTTTCGCGTTTTTAATATTAATAAGATTATAATTTGGACAGACTAAATATATTTATATTGGGGGGAAAGAGATTGTTAGTAATGTAAACTAGTTCTTCCATTGCTAGCAATGTACCAAGTCAGGTTGACCATTGTCACGATGGATCTGACAAATTGACAGATCTGACAAATTGACAACTGACATGTCCTGCTCATTTTATCATCGTCCACTGGTGCACCGCCAGCGTCCACTGGTGCACCGCCAGCGTAAACTGTTAGAGCACTTCGGGTGTACTACTCTATAATCACCCATAAAATATATCTGTAAGTTCTATGTAAAGACCGGAAGCGCACACAGTTAATCTGTGGTCGACGGCATGTGTTAGAATTAGAGATCAGAGGCTATCGGTACGTCAATAAGAAATATAATTTTTACAGTTTCGGGCATAAGTCGAAAGCTATGCTCTATGAAATTTATCTTACTAATATTATAAACGCGAAAGTTAGTGAGTACGTTTGTTTGTTTCACGCAAAAACTACTGTACACATTTTGATGAAACCTCACAATATAGCTTATACATCAGATTAATACACAGGCTATATTTATTTGTTTAAAAACATATTAATGGATGGATGGACAATTCTTTGTATCACGCAAAAACTACTGTGCAGATTTTCATGAAACTTTACAATATAGCTTATACATCAGAATAACACATAGGGTATAATTTAAAAAGATATTATGTAAATTGGATGTATAATGATAAATGTCAAGTATGTGTGATACAGACGAAGTTGTGAGGGTCAGCTAGTAATACATATATACGTATATACATCTGTAGTGTTTAAATGTACATCTCGTGTTTAGATAACGATGACCCATCAAGGCTTACTTTGTTTACTGTTAAGAAATATAACAAAACCATAAGAACGCTAGTCTAAATATTTACAGTATTATCAAAGTCACACACTTCTGGGTGTCACACAATTTATTGTTTTTAAAATATTATTTCTCAAATTAATATTAAATTTTATGTAACATTTAAATCGTTATTTTCAAGACAATACATACATATGGTTAAAATTATTATAGATAAATAATAATGTACGAGAGTATGTTAATTATGGTAATGAAAATTTTAGAAATGGCAAGTGTGGTGTTGCCAAATATGAGTATTTTGCTCTCAAATATGGGTAAACTCTTATTAAGCTAAAAGACCTATATAAAAGAAATTTCAAATAGATAAAGACAGAGCCAATGTAGTTTATAAATACATAATATACGATATATATAACATATTAAACTAATAATAAATAAATGAGGTAAATAATAATCAAGTACTTGTGTAGGTTGTAATGTCTAGCCCAGAGGTGTTAAACTAATTTTCCAAAGGGTCGCATATTAAATTTAGTATGTATAGGTGGGCCAGATTCCCATAAAAAAATGTACCAAATTATTATAACATTACATAGTATACGGTTGTTAAATATATATGCGATTGCGAGCCATACTGATAGAGCCCGGGGGCCGGATGTATATTTGACATGACTGGTCTTTCAACACTGTAAAAGAACAGAATACAATCCGGAATATATATGATTAATAGACACTTTGTTTTTTTTATAACAATGTACTTACCTCTAATACAGTAATTGTAAGGTTACGTTAATGTTTTGTAATAATTGAGATATAATTTTATCATATTCGTTTTAGATTAAATCCATAAAAATGGATTAGTAGTTAAACTAGTAATATTATAGATGTGAAAAATTGTAAAGTTCAGATATTTCTTTAAATACCATGATGGTGACAAACAAGCATACGGCCCATCTGATGGTAAACGCTGACCGTAGTCTATGGATGCCGGTAACACGCCTGTCACGTGCGCGTAGAAACCTTAACATTACTCTTAAGATTTACCTTTACATTAACCTTAAGAAACCGGGTGGAAGGGTTGTTAGTAATGTGGACTGATGACCCCATTGCTAACAATATACTACGTCAGGTTGACCTCCACGTGGTTCCGCCTGGAAACCATCGTGATAAATTTATGGTGAATTTGTTACGATGGGCTAACTGACCTGACCTCATGCTCATCTTATCATCGTGTAGAGTAAACCGTTAGCGCATTCCATTATCATCATAAAAAAAAACAAAATAAAAAAAATACCTTAAGAAACCTTAACATCTTAAAAAATCTTAGTCATGCTGACTAATAATAGACTGTACGGATTTAAAAGGAGTTTGATATATAGTTAGGTTAAGATATATCTTACTTTACTATACTATACACTATTACACTAGTTCTTATGCCTCTAGGTAAATAAGAAGTATATAAATAAAGTAAACACATAAGATAATACCGAATGATTAATAGCGTCATGGCCTAGTGGTTTACTGCCCGACTTCGACCATAAAGGTCGTGAGTTCAAATCTAGTAAACACCAAAACAAACATGTGTGTCTATTTATAATTCTGACACTCTAAGGAAATGTAAGCTGCAATAATAAACAAATTTTATCGAGACTTCGAAAGACAGCGAATAAAGTATTTTCGATTCTATTCTTACAGTCAAAACATTCCAGCAAAATGGCGCCAATTTCTAAACTCACCGGCAAAGCATAGGATCCCAATTCAAGGTGTCCAAATTCATAAGCAATGTCCGGGATGCATTTGTGACGTCAGTTATATGAAGACCGCCGTTTGCGCCGCCCGTTAATGTCTGAAAATATATTTTAATATGCATAATATAATTATTATATACATTAATATAATTATTATATACATTACTAGCTATCCGTTTACCATATAAATTATACAGTACAAATATTTCTCGGCTTTTCTGTACTATCAAGAATCAAGAGTGATTCAAGAGGAAGGTTTATATTAATACATGTATATTATAGTGTCTATTGCAGTAAGCTATATTAAAATCCACTGCGTAGTTTAGGAGATCTAAGCGTAGAGATAGCGGCAGTGTTTTTGTCTTATATTACGTAAAGGTAAATAATTATTTTTTTCCCGTGTTAAAAAATGTGGTACAATAGGTACAAGGTGATTCGATTAATACTATAATCTTTTTAATACAATTGTTACTTATTTATTAATTAAACTGTTAATACAGTTAGCATTTATTAAAAAATGCTAATTTTAGACACGATACACGACCATTCCATGTTTACCATCAGATGGGCCGTATGCTTGTAAATAAAGGCACTAGAAATGGCAACACATGAAGAGTATCCATGTGTTGCCATTTTTAGTTCCTCCATGACTGAGCCTAAGACGTAGCGTGCCTCCGTACCCTGTTATTTAACTGCTATAAAGTAATAGAGTAAGAACTCTTCAGCAGAAACATAACTTACATAGTAATTTGCTTGGCGGCTCAAATAGGTGAGACTGGGACACCCACGCAGACCACTTTGTATAAAGTCTACCTTAATATAATCGAATTATAGATGTGAAAGTATAAAAAATTTGGAGGCTTGATTACAAATTTCACATAACCAAACGATCCTCTACAAGCACAACGGCCCATATGAGAGGCTAATTGACATGAGTTTTTTTTGACGTGACATGGGTTTCATGAAAATTATTATTGAGGGGAAAATAGAAGGAAAGAGGGGGAGGGGAAGACCAAGGAATAGCTACATCAAACAATTTGAGGACAAAATGGGAGTCGTGTCATATGAAGAATTAAAGAGCATGATGCAAGATCGCGGAAAGTGGCAAGAGCTCCACCGACAAGAGCGTAGCTCTTAAATTATGAATGAATGAATGAGTGGTTTTTCACTTAATGTTAGGCGTAGATACCCATATAAGTACATAATGCAAATAAACTGGCTTTTTAGAAAAACAATGAAGATTCTTGCCAATTCCTCTCAATTAAATTTCTAATGAACTGGACAAGGTAAAAGATATTAATACAAAAAAAATTACGTTCATAAGCAGCATAAATGTCCTAAATGAATAAAAGATTTGATTTGATTTGAATAGAGTCCAATTTACATTGACATACCCAAACAATCCAAGAGTCCACCGTACCAAACAGAAGCTTCCTCTCTTTGTTGGCTTTCTTCACTGCCTTCACGTTATCCTTAAGCCACTTCATCTTCAGAGCACTGAAGTATGGACTGATTGGAAGACCGCTGATGTTCTTTAAGTAATTCTTATTCCTATCTGGCACTTTTGCTAAAATTGCATCCACTGTGGTACTCGTTCGGATGTCGTTCCATGCTGGAATAAATTTATTTATTTATTGTATATTTACACATTTTATATATAACTAGCTGTTCCCGCGACTTCGTCCGCGTGGAATTTAATTTAATTGTTCTAAAATAAAAGGAACCTAAGTTACTCCTTATTACATTAGCTACCTGTCAAAAAATGTCCCGTAAAAATGGGTCCAGCCATTTCAAATATTAGCTGGAATAGACAGACAAAAATTGTAAAAAATGTTATTTTGGTGTATATACCGTATTTATATTCATATGCATGTAGTAAAAAACGGTTATTTCAATATTACAAACAGACACTCCAATTTTATTTATATGTATAGATAACATCTTAAAATCATGATCAGGTGAAAACTGTGTGTGTGTTATCTGTTTGTATATTAAAGTGGATATAAATACATAAATTACAATTTACCTATAGCAGGATGCAGTGGTTGACCTGTGACTTTGTCCCATGCTATTGTCGTCTCCCTTTGATTTGTTATCCCTAATGTGATTATGTCATTTTTCGTGTAACCTGAGGAAAAAGAACATCATATAAGTATTAAGAACACAAACCGTATTAACCAGTAAGAATGGACGAATAGGTTTTCTAATTGTTGGGTTAGTAACCCCATGTTTAGTATTGGACCCTGCAAGGTCGATCTCCAGACGACGCGGTTAATACCTGAATTAGCCAAATAATTTAGATTACGTTACGATCTGACTACCCTGACTATAATCATGAGTATGATTCTATGACTTCTATCTGCCTGAGTGTTATCCACGTACATTATATACAAATCAATAACACCCATCGCAGCCTAGTAGTTGACTGACAAACAACTTTATGACAATTTATATGACTAGCAAACTATTATAGTCCAAGAGACTAAAGCTACTACGACTAGCCTCGCTTTCAACCACGTTAGATTCAAATATACCCAGCGAAATGTCCAGTATTGCTTCCACTAAAACGTCACAATTCATAATCTCTCTGACTACCTCATATTACTCAAATAGAAATGAAGAGAACAGAGCAGACACACGTGTAGTAACTTTCATTTAGAGATTTGATTCGATTCATTGCACAATACAAACATTTGTATTGCGCATACATACGCATATAGCGTATGATTTTTGTATTAGTCTGGGTATTTCCTACGTACATTATTTGGGTACTTTAAAAATATCAGTTACAGCATCCTGATCATCTAATTGAATGTCGATCCTCCACAGTGCGTTTTTTTCTGAAACATTTTGCACACACCATCACATTGTGGAATCACCTTCCAGCAATGGTATATCCGAACCGATACTATATTGAAACTTTCACGAAAAGAGCTTATTTCTTCTTAATAGGCCGGCAACTCACTTGCAATTCCCAGTGTTACGAGTGCTCATGGGCAGCGGTAATAACTTACCATCAGGTGAACCCCAAAATCGTTTGTCGTTGTGCCATAAACAAAAAGTTGTCTAGAACCTACGCGTAATCAGAGCTCGTCTGAATAAATAGGGTTGGAGCTAGATGGCTCTTTATGAATTATTATTATGGGGTTCATTATTATTAATCTCACCTAAATCTGGTAGTTTTCCTATGGCGTTCTCGGCACATATCCTGATGTGGTGAATGATTTCCAGGGGATCCTGTTCCGACCATCCTTCCTGAGGTTGTACCTCTGTCTTATCTAACTGGTACGCCGCTAATTCCTCAGACCTCTCCGCTTCGTATATCTGTAACCAATTCCCGACTAATATTTTTTTTATATCGCTGTGAAACATATTGTCCGCCCAAATATGCTTTTTTGTTTGTTATATAATTGGAATGGAATAGAAGGTGTCGACCTACCTGATGGTAAGTGGTAACTGTCGCCTATATACTTTACAGATATCACGTCATTTTGACGATGTCGATGTCATGCCTCCAAATCCTTTAATTTCTGCTTTATCCCACCCTCCTTACAATGCAAACTATTTGTAGGCTGCTAAAACAGGTAGGATGAAGGTACTTGCGTAGACGAATTTGTACGAAGTTTATTATCTATTAGGAATAAATGTCGGTTGTCTGCCAGCCCTATTAAGATTCCGATATTGTATATATATATACTAGCTGTTTCCCGCTACTTCGTCTACTTTCGTTTTTCAAATAAAATATAGCCTATGCTTGCCTTCCTGCTAAAAAAGTTCCTAAGATCTGCTCAGCCGTTTAGTTGTCAAAAGGGAAAATAGAGACAGACAGACATACATATATAATATTAGCATGTATTCTGTCATTATACACTTACCACAAATCTCACAGTCTTAGTACCGTCGTCAATGACACCAACAAGCGATTTCTTGGTGCCGTCCTTCACGGGCATCTCGTCTGAAACAAACCATAGACAACTATTAATAATAATAATATCTGAGAAAATGTGACAAGAGAATAATAATAATAATCTTCCGTTTAAAAAATCTTCACCATCATCATTTCTTTTATAGTTGTCATCTAATGGTAATGTATTTTTTTTAGATTTAATAATAAAGTATATTAATAATTTCTGTATTATTTTAAGAGCAAAAAATCAATCAATCAATCAATCTTCATCATCATCATTTCTTTTATAGTTGTCATCGTTTGGTGATTTTCAGACGCAATGACAAGTATATCACCCCATCAAAGGGAAATATATAAAATATAAATTATAATAATAACTCAGAACAATTCACACAGCGCCATCTAGTGCCAAGTTAAGCAGACCTTCTGTTATGGATACTAGACTGATACAAACAGATAGATACATTTTTGTAAGTACCGTTTGCACCGTGCGAGGAATCGAACCCGTGACCATCCGATATAAAGCGATGTGCTAAACCGCTAGACCACGACAGTTAATGCTATTTACATATATAATACATAGTATATATAAATGGAATAAATAATTACATTTAATTTAAAATTGAAGAAATAAAATTGAGAAAGTCAATGGCTCAGAAAGGGATTATTTCGAACTAAATATATACAAAATTATCATTACAAAGTACGTACATAATCGTTAAATTATCTAAAGCTATTATTATGTATGTAGCTATTCTTTCCGCATTTAGTCTATAAAAAACACTATTATATATAAGAAATACATGCCCGGAACATAACGCTTGCATTACCGTTTCACGGCTGTAGTCTATGGTACCTACAGTTGGTGACACAAAGATAATTAAATAGTTCAATGATACATTCTTATCACACATGTTAGCAACTGAGGCGTCTTTCGTCTTCGTTCATTATATAATTCCATGATTTTGGTATGATACAGCAAAATATATTGTCGCCACGGGAATTATAACCTTATTACGTAACAAACAGAGCACGTTTTCACACCTAATCATGTTGTAACCAACGTTTTTTAAACCATAAATTAATAATGCTAACAAACTTACAAAGTAATTTTCCGTTTAGTAGTTATAATTGTTATTTGTGTTAAAAGATAACGGTACCCGGTTATCGCAAATCCGTTAGAGTAATAGTTAATTTGTAAACATAGTAAAATTAATCTGTCTTGACTTGTGATGATCATAATTAAGATTTAAACTGTATTGAAATATAAACAACCTCGCTAACTCGGTAACCCACTACCACTATTGGGACATTTACCATAGATAGGGATGCCATCCGTGTGGGTTTCCCCAGATTTGTCCTAGTTTAGGGGGCATCCGGAGAGTGTCCGGGGTAATGTAATTTTTTTTAGATTTAATAATAAAGTATATTAATAATTTCTGTATTATTTTAAGAGCAAAAAAATAGAACTGATTATTAAAACAATTTGTAACAAACTGTAATAACATTATATTTTGTTAGAAACATTTAAAAAGATGATAAAAAACGACTACATTTAATTTTAAGGTCTAAAACAAATAAAAAGGTGATTTATGACATTATTAACTGTTTTTATTACACTGACTATGTTTAAAAAACCTGTTGACATGTCCGAGTTCTGGACTCTAAAATCCGGGGTTTTCACGCGTCTTGTCCTGGTCTCCAAATTTTAGAGATGGCAACCCTAACCATAGGTAAATAATAATAACCAAAGGTATTATTATAATTCAGCCGCCAAGCAGCTTGCTTTATTAGCTGTGTGTTTGTAGGGTGCAGATTAGGCGGTAAAATTACAGGATAAGAGGCATGACAACTTTAATGGCAACACTTGAGTGGTATCAAGGGTGTTACATCTAAACTGATGTGCTGTTCTGCTGTTCATGTATATGTCCAGCTTGTTCGCTATTCTAATTAAATTTAAAAAAATTCTACGGCTCAGCCGTCTAGCACACTTTACTTCCGGTGGTTGCAAGTTTGATTTCTCGCCCAATAAAACAATTGTATTCATGTTTGTATTGGTCTGGGTGTTCTATATGTATATTATGTATGGATTTACAAAAAAATGTAAACTATTTCTAAGTTTTTTCTAAGACAGATAACAAGGTTAGCTTGGGATTAGACGACGCATGTGAATTGAACAGAGTTATTATTTATTTCTTTATTCCGACGGTCTCCGGTAAAATACCTGTAGAATACAAACTTTGTATTCATGAGTATTGCGTGCGTTTATATTTGTATAGGTGTTTTTTAATGTACCTACATGATAGCATACATAGAAGTATTTTCATTTTTGATAGCATAATCTAAGGTTTTTTTTGAGACTAATAGTTTATATATGTTACTCATAGTTATAAATAACTATGTCACATTCAGGAATATTCTTTAATTACATTACGATCGATAATATAATCATCGATATCTAATATCTTCTTATTGACGGCCTCGGTGGTCTAGCAGTTTAGCACATCGCTTTACCTACGATGGTCGCGGGTTCCTCGCACGATTCAAACCTTTGTATTCGTGAATATGATTGTTTGTAGCGGTCTGGGTATTTTCTATGTGTATTATGTATGTATTAAAAAAAGTTATCTAAGTATGTATGTCAGTTGTCTAGTACCCATAACACAAGCTCTGATTACCGGACTAGATGGCGCTGAGTAAATCGTCCAGGATTATTTATTTATTCATATTAAAAGTTTGACTAATTAACTGATTGGTCTGAATTATTATATATGTGTAGCCTACGTGTTATTCTGATACAATAAGCTATATTACTGTAAAGTTTCATCAAAATCCGTCCAGTAGTTTTTGCGTGAAAGAGTAACAAACATCCATACTTACAAACTTTCGCGTTTATATTATTAAGATAAGATGTATGTACATACATATTTCTATGAATTATCTACTGCTATAAATGAGTGGTAAAAAACTTATTGACGTATGTACGTAGTAACGTCTATTTTGTTTGTACCATTGACAGCTCTGATGTTTAGTGACAGTTGTCATTACATGTCAAGTACTTAATAAAACAATACATAATGAAATAATATCGTGTCAAAATGCTTTGAGGCAACAGCAAAGTAATATTATTTAATAATATCATCACTCGTACACTTCTATCACTCGTAGATAGCTAATGTTATAAGAAGTAACTTAGATTACTGTTAAATATCCCACTTTGAATATTGTCTCAATATTATAATTATTATCAATTTGTTAATTGTAATACTGTAAATATAACTTTGGTTTTGTCCCGTTGCCTTTAGTCTAAATAATATAAAAAAAGTAATAATATTAAAAAAGTAAAATAACTTTGGCGCCAAAATACGGACAAAAAATAAAAAAGTATTGTATAGAAATTTAAGACCAAGATAAAAATATATAGTTAATATACTGTAATATTATTTAAATTTAAAAATAGTAATTCGATGTATGTACAATTGTATTGTATATATATCTAATAATTAATGAAAAAGATTTAAAAACATTTTATTACTATAGTGATATAGTTCATGGTTTTTAAAGAATATACCCTAATAAACTATTAAAACTTTATATTTTATTTTCAATTTTAAAAATATCAAATTTCCAAATTCTTTGAGCAGTAAGACCGTCTTCTGTAAATCAATTACACTTTTAATTATAATTCTTGTTTGATTTTGTTTTGTAAGTTTGTAACACTCTAACAATAGAGTATACTAAGAATACAATACAGTAACAAAATTTTAAATAACAGCACACAACAATCTTAAAAAATCTTATATCACACGTTTGGTAATAGAGTTAACAAATAAATAATATCAATTGTTTAAAACATAGTACCTACTACATTTTAGTAGTAATAGTTTTACGACTTGGTACCATCGTAGTTTTTGTTACTTACCGATAAAATTTATATAATAATTTTTTTTTACTCGGCAGTAAAATCTTAGAATAGTCAATTATATTTATCTTATTAATGTCTCTTATATGAAAAATAGGCAATTAAAAACATAATGTGCAGGTTATCTTCGTATGGTAGCTACATTGTCATTACAAAGGCACTGATCATACATAACAGAACACACAATCATTTAATGATCACTGTATTTTTTCTTATGGATGATAATGGAATGTTGCACCCGCTAATGGTTTACGCTGGCGAGACACCCGTAGAGGATGATAAGAAGAGCAGGAGATCAGGTCAGTTAGCCCCCAACGTGGTAAATTCACTGTGAATTTATTACGATGGTTTCCAAGAGGAACAGCGTGGAGGTCAACCTGACATGGTACATTGCTAACAATGGGGTTATTAATCCCCATTACTAACAACCCCCTTCCCCCCAACCACACTGTATTTAAATAATTATAATATCCCTGGACAATTCACACTGCGTCACCCAGCCCCAAGCTAAGTAGAACTTATGTTATGGGTACTAGACAACTGATTTAAATATTTAAATATATATATAATATACAAGGAAAACACCCAGACTGATACAAACAATCATACTCATGAATATATGAACGGGTGCTATTTGTGGGGACTGGTCTGTTCGGGTTATGAATACTGATCAGACTATTTGTTTTTGACAAAATTGCTCACTTTATTAGTAAATTTATAAATGAATCTGTATTATTGTAAACATGTACAAGTTTATTCTTGTCAATTCTACTCAGCTCGAAAGCACTACGAACTAACGGTAGATTTGACATATCATAAGAGTCTATAATAGACCTATATGATAAAAAAAAATTGATATGTTTGCACTATGCACCGAAAGTAAAGTGTTATATCGCTAACCCTCCAAGACCTTCTAATGGCAATTAAATATATAATTTTTATATGGTAAGTATACAGATAATAACGTTATTAATAATTTTAGATTAGGTTTTACCCAGCAATTATTAACACAAATGCACAAGTTTATTTCACTTATTAATGGCTGGGTATTACCCGTGACATCATCTGTTTTTTATAAGAGATAAAATATATCATACTTCGAGAAGGGTTCTCTAGATACAATCTATCTACACGACAAATTTCATTAAGATCCATTCAGTAGTCTAGCCGTGAAAGGTAACAAACAGACTGGTATATTACTAATATAAAATCGTATAAATGTGTGGACATAGTCAAACAGACATTTTTCCTTGTTTTATTTGGTGAACAAAATTGTTAATTTAAGGAATCAATCATTTAAAAAATAAAAACACGTTTAAGACACACGATTGTTCACAGAAAACATAAATAAAGACTAAGTTCAGTTGCCTACATATTTAACACGAAACCTGTTTAGATTAGAATGAATAACAAGTTTGGTAGATAATAATAATTAGAGGAGCAATTTTTACCTGCATATTTAAATAGTGATATTTTTAACAAAGATGTTTAGAATGTGTCATTTTAAACTCGTGCAATCCATTATCTAATAAGACGCAGTAACGCTGAAATACATCATGCCGTGACAACTACAATAATCTACTTGAAGACGTGACTACTGCAAGTATTCCGAGAAAATTAGATAAAATCTTTTATTAAAAAGTTATCAATATACAATACAAAGTAAGGTTTGAAGAGCAAGATATAAAGAAGGTATTGAATATGGACGTAAATGGATGTAGAGAGAGCACGACCTAAGAAACCATGCATGGAGTGTAAGTGAAAGATGATATAATAAGTTATCTAGTATGTATAGTAATATTAGAAGAATGGGGACCGTGATGTTAAGAAGGTATTTAATATGAAGATAGAGGAAAGAGAGAAGATAATCGTAGAAAAGATGGATGGACTGTGATACGATATACATAAAAGGAGAGTAAGCTAGAAATTTAATACCATCCTAACATAGACTAAGCTATGTTAGGAAGGTATTAAATATGAACGCAGATGGATGTAAGGAAGAGAACGATTGAAGAAAAGATGGATGGTCTGTGAAATAGCATAAAAGAAGAGTAAGCTCAGATATGCTGCGTCGACCCCAAATAATAGGTCGAATGCAAGGCAATGATAATTGTAATTACTTAAAGTAACATTCTATGGGTGTTGTTGCTAATGAATGCATACATGGTATTTACAACCAGAAAAATATTCGCGTGATTTACCACCGATAAACGTTTGTCATTTTTTACTTAAACTTGAAGTGTAGCTAATAGTCGAATGTCAATATCACATATTTTTCACGTATCTATTAGTGACATTGTTAGTATTTTATGTCAATTCTTTCCATCAGTAAGTTTTCTAGGATTATTACATTACATTCTTACTACATTAGGATACGTAGCAGTTGATTACTATACATAATCATCATTGCCTTGCTTTCATTCCATTATTTAGGGTCGGCGCAGTGTGTCATTTCTTTGACCAGTCCCTATCAGTCGTCATATCTGAGCTCACTTTTTATGCACATCATCTTACACACAGTCCTTCCATCTTTGCTTACTTACTGTATATATATATTTGTTTGTTACAGTGTAGTGCTCATATATAATTATGAAAGTGGGACACAGTGGATTCGGAGCCAAATGGGCTACTGTAGGTACAATTTCGCCAAATGCAGATATCGTAATGATCATGTACATTTAGCCACACTACAAATTATGTGTTGATCGAGGTAGACTTTCCACAAAGTGACCTGCGTAATTACTACTGATTACATTTGTCTCATCTAATTTTGTCGCCGTGCACCTTGGTTTTTAAAATGTGCTTCGATTAATTGGTGAGATAAAGTAATTTAATTACAGCATGGGGAAGTATCCTATTGCTTCGGAATAAAAACGTACCACGGGAATCACATGATGACGTAGTGTTGGTAATGCTGTTCATGTATGTGGTCTATGGTTACTATTAGGTGACCTATCTAGTTGCCATTCCAAATTACATATAATCCAAGTAGCAGTTATGGGATATACTATGGGAAAGACCTACATGAGGACAATGGTAGGGGTTAAATATGATAAGCGTGATCAGATTCATATCTGATCCCTGAACCATGTGTCAATTTGAAAAAAATGTATAATTGTCACAAAATTTTGACAAATTTGTCGAAAACATGGTTATACCGTAAATATGATGTGTTGAGCTTATATGTTTTTATTACTTTTGGGGCTAACCTCTTATTGTACGAAGAGTTCCTTCTACATTTCTTATTGTCTCGGTTTAAAATACATAACTATTACATCTTATCTATATGAGGAAAACATAAAACTAAAATGGATTTATAACCTATTGACCCTAAAAGTTTCATATAATTTTATCATTGCTTTTTGTCCTGTGATTGTCCTTTAGGTGAATGAATTTTTTAATGTTTTACACAAACACAGCTATTAAAGTTTTTAATTGCATAGCACGAGATTGTAATGCAATATTGTATGTTTAGGTCAGTGGTCAATTAACGCAGCAGTATCAGATTAATTCAATACATACGTAATAACATTTATTTAGGTTATTTACCTTTGGAAAATTAAGAGTCGGTTGATATAATTAAATATTGAATAATAACAATAACAATGTGTACATTATACGGTGTATTTTAATAAACGAAAATTACTACCGTGACCTACTGTGTGACTATGTGGTTTATAGAATTAAATCCTTCAAAAAGGTAATAATCAAATTATTTGCGAACTGTCTAACACATAAAAAATTTCTATTTTGGAATACCTTCTTAAAATAATATTTATTTGAGGCTTAAGTTAGAGCGCTAATATTCCTATAGAGGGAAAAATCTAAAATTACCTAAACAATATTTTAATTATTGACGGAAAATAAAAAGTCGCAAATGCGGATATCAATACGCAAATAATTCGCGCGCATTAATTCTCTATATAAATTCTGAGTCTATTGATGTTTGAAATATAATTTAAATATCAAATATCATTAAATTCTGTTCGGCTGTTGATTCTATAAAATATATTAAACAGACAGACATTATTCGTATTTGCAGTATTAGTACGGCCTAGTATAGATAAACAAACTAACATGCAAAAAAATTGTTCTTCTCTTTGTAATATTAGTAGTAGTACAGGGACTCCTTACATTCGGGCCGCTGGCTAGTACGACTTCCTTATTTTTAAATATTTATGTTTTAGATCGGTTGTTATGGTTTTGTTATTCCTTATATTATTCCTTGTATTGCTCTTGCTTTCATATAGTTTGTTAGGACATATATTTTTATAATATACTATTACTTTTACATATTGCATCTTTAATTACCACCATCGTTGGCTGCACCGACCCCAGCGCCCTATACACAGTCCCACACAGTATATATATATGTTCACCATTCAAACATAAAACAAGCTTGCTCATGCATAACAGGAAAATGAAAGGGTACCTAGAAAGACGACTACGTCTGCTGCAAACTCGCTTCGATTACTGTGGTATTTCCCATAGGCGGTGTAATCAAGTGGTAATATTGTGAAAATAATTTATTCATATAGAACACTAGTTGCTACTCGTGACTGCGTCTGGTGTCCTTGAGATAAAAGATATTCTAAGTACGTCCTCAATTATAATACAATCCACCTTCGTATCTACGTTAATATATATAGTTAATAACATTACGTTACGACCAAGGAGCAAGGAGCTGAGCTGCAATGAAAACATTGTAAAAGACGGGGAAATGAAACGCAGACGAAGTTGCGCAGGTCAGCTAGTCTATAATATAAGTATACGTTTTTTACCACTTATGCTCGTGAATTTTTTTATTGCTATCCCTACCATCCAGTTTTGTTAGCTACTTTAGTTGAGAGGATTACATGAAGGTTCTATTTACAAATATATACCTCGACCGCGCGCTGACCTTCAATTTCAAGAAGGCAGGCATCAGAGGTGTCTTGGTTATTGACCCGGTCGGTCAAATAAAGTGACCGGGTCAAACGGACAAATTCGCATGCCTAACAAAACAATGCTACTACTTAAGTAATGAATTAAGAAAAACAGAGATCTTACCACGTTTTATACCAGCCCATAATTTTTTATACTCTACCAGCTTCTTTTCAGTTACCCGCAATCATGGCAGTTGAAATATCGGGAATTCAATAAAAGTGTTATGATGCCGTAATTTTTCTTAATTTTACCTATAGCCTTACCTCTTATTACCCTTCATGTGTTGCCATGTGTGAGGACTAAGACGTTATCCGTACCCTGTAATTTCAATACCATATCTCACCCTTCAAGCTTTAAAGAAAGAACGCCACTTATAAGGGAGTAAATATAAAAATTGACTAATATATAATTTTGACATTTACTGCCATAAAAAGAACAAAGAATTCATATAATTCACACATAAAACAACAACAACAATCCTTGTAATCCAACGCGTCACATGGAGACTGTGTACCCAAGATACGGGCAACGTTCTCTCTTAGAATAGCCGAGTGAGATAACCCGCTTACCCTAACAATCCCTGGCCCACGAGCGAATACTATTATTGCAGGCGGGTGGAGTATGATTAGGTAAATTTAAGGTATCCTGAGGTAAAACAGTGTATATCCAGAGGTTTTTTAAGGTATTTTAAGTCAGGAATTTAAGGTTCCAAATGTTAGATTCCCACGTGGCCCACGTGGGAATCTAACATTACATTGCTAACAATGGTGTCACTACCCCATTACTAACAATTCCCTTTTCCTTCCTAAACCCTTGTAATTTCAATGCTATACCTATATTAGTGTTTATGTATTTGCTACATAATCATGACTTGGGTTAATTAAAAATTAATAAATCCATAATCTCATCTGACTGATTGCTAATATAGAGACCAGTTTAGTACAACACTGGTTTCCCTCGAGACTGACCCCGATATACATACACATCTTACTAATATTATAAATGCGAAAGTTTGTGAGTATCGATGGATGTATGTTGCTCATTCACGCAAAAACTATTAAACGGATTTTGATAAAACTTCGCAGTAATATCGCGTATGTATCAGAATAACATATATATTTTATTGAAATTTAACACGGATGAAACCGCGGGCGCAGCTAGTATACTATACTTTCATATGCTCAACCTTTAAACCGGAATACAAAGCTGTTTAATGAATAGATAAGACGCAGCCCACTTTGTACAAAGTCTATCTCAGTACTTTGTTTACATTATTACAATGTAACTCGGTAAAGTCCTTGTCGCAAATTATTTACGCTGACACGTTCATTTAGCATCAACCAACAAACAACATAGACAAACAAAATGGCCGACCGCGATACAATCTCGCATCAACTCGTTGACGTGTTATTAAATCCCACATAATCCATAATATCAAGACTAGACGATAATAACTGACAACTTGCTAGGTTTCTTTAAGGAAAATCACTCTTAATACACACAAATCAGTTGCAATTAAACAATTAAAGAAGTGTAGATACTTCTACTGCTCACGTAAAGTTACAGATTCTACTAATATTGTATATGTGATAAATATATAAACCAAAAGATTATAAACATATTACAATTAATAATAATATATTTATATTGGTACTAAATCATACTCATAAGACTGGATGGATTCAAATTTAATGGATGGATGGATATATATATATAGATTATAGATATCTGAGGTAACAGTTATATAACTATGGTAAAAAATGCATATAAATACTTGCCTAATACACTAAAAAAACGCTAAAAACAATATGATATGATATACTAGCTAAGAACAGAGAAAAAAAGAAAGAAAGAAAAAAACCATTAGACATTCTACTTATGCCGTATTTATCTTAATTTGTATAAATTAATTACAAACAAAATAGTATATTTAAAAAAAGTAAAAGTAATAACACAAAAGATAATAAAAAAAACATTAGATGAACGAATATGAACGATGGATGGGCGAGTAACTTCGCATCATAGTGGTTCCGTTTTTACTTTTGCTTTTTTTCTTAAAAATCTATCAAATATATAAATAAGTATCTTATCACCTACATATTACGATTGAACTATATTTTTTGTATTTATTTGTTTTCGTGTATATGTTATTTGTGTATATTAGTCACACCTTATCTTCAATAATTGTAAAACGATCTTAATCCTTCATTTTACAAAGAATAGGGTAGTTCATTGTATTATGTACTAACAGGCACAATACAATGAACAGGACATGAAAAACCGATTTCAAACGTAATTAAGATAAATTATTATAACATACTACTCAGATCTTACTCAAAAAAGCACCAACTTGAAAAAAAAAAGAATTATGAAAATCAGTAGACGTACAAAAAAGTTATGAGACAACATGCGCAAAGCAAAATATAGTCGAGAAATCCTCTTTATCTGAAGTCGGGTGAAAAATCGATTAGAATTATAAAGTAACAACACAACTAGAAAAATAAATGGTTTGAAAAACTTTTTTTTTTATAAAATATATTATTACGATCTTCTTTTTGTAATCAGGTTTAATCCGCTGTTGGTATTTCTGTCATGGTTAAGGTTATTTTTTTTTTATAATAAACTGTTAGTTATACGATGTCTCTAAAACAGTAAACACGATAACTGAGTTTATCTATTAAGTACATATAAATAATAATAACCTAATTATACTTTAATCTCTATATGACTATTAGACGCATTAAATTTTCCAAGAATTGTACTGTCCTAAGTATTAACAATAAAATAACATTGTTATAAGCAAACAAATGTCTGCCAGCGACTTCACTTGAAGGATTGAACTTTAATAGTTGACTAAACTTGATGAATAGTACCTTACATTTAATATGGATGACAATGGAATGGTGCACCCGCCTGCACTAATGGTTTACGATGGAAAGATGAAGATGAGGTCAGATCAATTAGCGCATTGTGACAATTTCTGGTAAATTTGTCACGTTTTTCAGGGCAAACCGCGTGGTCAACCTGACATGGTACATAGCTTTTGTAAGTATGGATGGATATATATTATATATGTTTATTACTGTTCCAATCAAAAACTACTGAATGAATTTTGATGAAACTTTACAATAATATACCTTATACATCAGAATAACACATTGAATATAAATTTTACTCGAGTGTGCGGATGCCACATCTAGTCTTATATGATATATCACTTTCATGGTACCGTAGTCATATGACTAAAACGCAATCTTTATATATGTCATACATGTCAGACAGACAAACATGATTTACATACGTCATTCGTAGACATAGAACGACAACTGCAACTATAATGCAAACATGTGGGAGGGTGACCTACAGACTAATATACATACATATATATATATATATCGATACAAAACCAAATGTTGCAAAAATATAAACAACATATTATACATAGAAAACACCCAGACCGATAGAAACAATCATAACAATCATAAATGTTTGTACCGTGCCAGGGATCGAACTCGCGGCCATTGGAAGTAAGGCAGTGTGCTAAACCGCTAGACCATCAATGCCGTCAAATAGGTATAAAATTATACCCACCCTGATAACTTTGTACGGTCAATTTTCGTATGTAATATACAATACAAAGAAACCTTTCACGATAATTTCCTAGAAATTTTACTGAAAACCATATCAAAATGCGTTTCTTAGGATGTATCAATGTCTATATAAGTAGTAAAAAAGAGTGGCTTATCTATTCAGTATAAAGTTAAATATAAACACATTTTGAGTTTTATATCAGTTAAAAAAAGATTTATAAAAGACTAGCTGTGCCCGAGGTTTCACCTGCGTTAAATTTCAATAAAAAGTATTGCTTATATACTGTAAAGTTTCAAAAACCGTTCAGTAGTTTTTGCGTGAAAGAGTAACAAACATTCATACTCACAAATTTTCCCGTTTATAATATTATTAAGAAGTTCTTTGACCCAACAAGCTTAAACAAAATCTTTCACGTACCAAATAAGCAGGCTCCTTTGCCTCCTTTTAAAGAAAAAAAACAGTGTCCAACAAGCAACCATACTAGAAAGTGGTTGTGAGACTACAACCATAGAATGACGAGAACTACATCTAGCTGACACCGTGAACTCCCTTCCGCCTCAAAATGCAATATGTCAAATGTTATTGAAGTTTAGATACGCAATAAATTTCTGAACGCACCCTGTTTGACAGGTATCAGAAGTTTATATAGAAAAATTACTAATTACTATTTTATAAGGAATTTCTTCATATTTATTTTATCACCGTTTAAACCTTTGAACTTCCACGAATATTTCAAGTCTAAAGATAGCGAAATCCGTCCAGCTGTTCTAGAGTTTTAGCGAGACTAACGAACAGTAATTCATTTTTATATATATTATATATAGAAGATAGATTAAGATGTTTCTTTGACCCAACAAGCTTAAACAAATCCTTCACTTATCAAATAAGCAAAATCCTTTGCCTCCTTTTAAAGAAAAAAAAAAACAGTGTCCAACCAGAGACTTTTTTTTCCCATATTCGTCCATCTCCTTTTCAGTGATGGAACAGGCAAAGATCCTTAGACCGTACAGCCTAGTCTACTTTTAAACTTCTTCATATTTGAACAAGTGATGAGACTATAATACAAAGTGGTTATGAGACTACAACCATAGAGTGGCGAGAACTACAACTAGACTAGTATCAAAGACTGACCTTATTAGAGATCAAACTCCGACTATTAGTAAACAAAACAACACCTGATTCAATATAATCTATACATATAAATAAAATCTAAGTGTCTGTTTGTAACATTGAAATAACCGTTTTTTACTACATGCATATTAATATACATACGGTACATACACAAAAATAACAATTTTTTTTCCGGCTAATCTCTGAAATGGCTGGACCGATTTTGACGGGACTTTATTGGCAGGTAGCTGATGTAATAAGGAGTAACTTAGGCTACTTTTATTTTAGAAAAATTACGAAGTCGCGGGTGCAGCTAGTACTAGCTATATGCGTAAAATCGTATGTCCTGACTATCCACGTACAGCTATAACTGTCAAGATGCATTTGTACATAGGATTTTTATAACAAACTATAATATAAGCATTTGCTAAAAAGGAGTCGCACAGATAAACTCATGGTAAACAGCTAGTATATAAGTTTTATTAACAACATTTATTAAAAGAACAACACGCAATTTCTTTCGCATTCTCCTTGTGATGAGTTTTCGTTCCGAATCACTGGTAGTTTCAAAAAATATAAATATTCAGAAGGCAATTCGGTCGAGCCGTTTCAGAGATTAGCAAGAATAAACAGACGGTTTTTTTTTCTGTAAGTAACGTATGTACATACGTTCACATGCATTTAGTATAAAGCTGTTACCTACTTAGAAATTATAAACAGACAGATCAATTTTATTTATTTGTTATTACTTATTATTATTACATTTTTTGTATAATTTATTTGTATAATTAATACAAATAATCAAGCTTATTAATGCAAATGTTTATACCGGGGTAGGAATCGAACCTGTGACCATAGTAAGTTGTAAGTAAGACGGTGTGCTAAACCGCTAGACCACCGAGGTCGTCGATCGTCCGTTATGGCTCTATAACCTGTACTTTCCATTTACTATGTGGTGAGCAGTCACCTTGTTTGTCATTGGAGTTACATAAAAAAAATTAACGACCACGATGATTAAGAAATTAGTATAAAATTTTCCTCGTACACTGCTTTGTTATTTCCTTATACTATGACATCTTGGAGAAAAGTAATGGTCACATTTTTTTTAATAAACACCAATTGTTTATTTAAAAAAAAGTAACCTGTGAATTTTTCACATAAATCTTAGATTGTACAAAATGAAGTCGCTTCCGTTGTCTGTTCGCAAAGATCTTTTAAACTACGCAACGGATTTTAATGCAGTTTTTAGCAATAGATAGAGTGATTCAAACGGAAGGTTTGTGTATAATACATGTACACCCGCGCGAAACCAGGGCGGGTAGCTAGTATATTATAAAACATAACATTGTTATAAAAAAATGTGATCAATGATGGTATGTAATATATGTAATTAAATACTGAATAAATATTTTTAAAAAGTTATATAGATAAACTTAATGATTAATAATTTACGTCACTAGAATTACGTGATTTTTGAAAATTGCTAATAGGTAAAATAATACATAATTATTTAAATTACTTTCTAACTTATATAAAATTCGGTCGCTTTTTAGTAATGGTCCTTAATATAAGGTAAGCAATTTTGGGTCAATTGGATATAACCATATATATAAAATAAATTAAAAAATAAATAGAAAGTGAACGATTCTTTGCAAGCCACCAGGAAATCTCCTAATCATCAACAAGTGAAACTGATTAGTATTTTAATTTATGTAGATATTTTCACGAGATTTTAACAACTTCTTTATTAATATCTACATCTACTAAAGAATAGAATAATTATATAAAATTTTATTAAATAAAAAAATGTATGTATTATAATTTCTAATCATTATTTAATTTATTTATTTATTAAGTCTAACTCCTTTTAAATGTGTCTTATAAATTACAATATTCACAAAGTATAGTAACATCGTAAATATTGAAATTTATAACTATACTTTATTTTGTTATATTTCATAATCTGGAGAAAAAATACGAACATTATAAAATGAATTTTAATTTAATAATCACTAATTTAACATATTTATTTTATACACATATCGACAAGTTTTTAATAAATAATAGTTTAATACTGTAGTAAAGACAAAATTTTATAAATAATAATTTAATACTGTAGTAAAGACAAAATTTTATAAATAATAATTTAATACTGTAGTTTTACAAAAACAATTTGTAATGATTAATTAAATATAATTTTTGAAATAAAGAACTTAAGTATACCTTAGAAATTACACAAAAAATAAAAATTAAAAAACAAAAATTACCTTCACTATCCATCATAGATTTTCCTAAGTAAAACTTTTCCTAAGTATTCGAAACACTGGCCTCATAAAAAAAACGAATGCCCGCCAAATTTCAATTTCAAATCACGGAACACGCGTTTTCGCGCGTAAACAAACAGTTGTACTGGCGGAGGCGCGGCACTGGCCGGTTCTCAGCTCACGTTATCAATGTTGAAACTGTGTTGACGTGGAAATGGTATGTTATTACCCCGCCTACAGTCCTTGCAACGAAAATTTGTACGAACCGACTTAGTTATTAGATACCAACGATCCACCCGACTTCACACGGGTGTCCTTTTGTAGTTTGTATTATATATACACATAATTCAAATGCTACAATATAACAACAATTTTAAAAAATTTTAAATAGATACCTACTATACGAAGTAAAACAACCGATGTTAATGTAATATTATAAATGACATATGAATATTTTTACTTCGAAAACTATAACACTATATCCTATAAAGGATAATATTTTAATAAACTCTCGTGTTACTCATATAATACATGATTTTTTAGATTTTTTATAGGTTGGTTTTTTTTTTAATGAATGATAATGGAAAGGTCAGCCGTCTGCGCTGACGGTTTAGGCAGGCGGGACATCAGTGGAGGATGAAAAGATGAGAATGAGGTCAGGTCAGTTTGTCCATAGTGATTAAATAACCAGGAATTAACCACGATAATTTAAATGACAAGGGGAACCGCGGGGAAGTTGACCTAACATGGTATATTACTAGCAATGGGGACACTAGACCCCATTACTAACAATCCCCTTCCCCCTCAGGTTGGTACTATTGCTCTCATGTTACTCCTATACATGATGATTATTTTTTTAGGTTGGTACTATTGAATTTTGACCTATACCAACATCCCAATTAAACATGTATATATGTACTTTCGTTCGCGTCAATGTCCATCGCGACGACCGTATTTTACGTCATCACCATAATCATTCATTGATAATATTTCGATAGTAAAACCGTGCTCGCCCCCACCATATGATTGGGACATACTATAAATAAGTTGGATATTGGAAGCTTTTATATCTATCGTTGAGGACAAGTATAGTTTAGAATTGCATGACATATGAGATAGTGACGCATATAATATTTATATACAGTTACAAATAATAAAATTTGACTGGATTTGCTTTTATAAGATTAACCTTAAAAAATGTGAACCTAAACCTAAACACGGTTTAGAGTTTATAATAGCTAAATTAAGTTGAATGAATAATGAATTGAATGGAAAAAATATCTTACACTGTACATACTACACAAAAACTGTTTTCTTATGTATTCCTAACATAGCTTACTATTTGTGAAAGATTTTTAATTTAAGTAACTATTTTTAAGTTTATCCATTCTGTCGATCATCAACAATTTGTTCTTCTAAACTACGCAACAGATTTTAATGCAGTTTTTAGCAACAGATAGTGACTCAAAAGAAAGGTTTAATATGTATAATACATGTACCGTGCGCAGCCGGGGCGAGTAGCTAGTTATAAGTAATATGCGTTAAGACAGAGACAATATATTCTAAAATGTAGTCTCTGGTTAAGACAAAGTATTATAACGCGAAGGTCCCCTAGTATCCATGCACGGATGGCGCAATAAAGGTCGAAGGTCGAGATGAGACAATGTATGCATTTGCACTAAGACTGCGTATATCCGGATATAGGGTTGTATCAAAATATATAAATATTAAAGAAATATATTTTTATGTAACTGTCAAACAAGATGAAGTGTCAACAATTTTATATAAATGAGCAGTACCTCAGATATCACGAAATCGTGTGACGGCTCACGTGGTAGCCCTCATGTTTTGCCATATTGGAAGACTCAGATGTCATATCTACGCACACTGTAATTTTACTGCCATATCTCCCCTTTCAAACCGAAAAAGCTTGGACAAGAAAGAATTTAATCTTAAAAATTTTTAAATGGCGAGCATTTCTGACGGCCTTGATGGTCGCACATCGCTTTACTTCTGATGGTCACGAGTCCGATTCCTCGCACCGTTAAAGATTTGTGTTCATGAGTATAATTGTTTGCATTAGTCTGGGTATTTTCTTAAGTATGTATTTACTAAAAAAAAGTATATAAGTATAACAGTTGTCTAGTGCCCATAACACATGCTCTGCTTATCATAGGTTATGTGAACTGTCCAGAGGTATTAGAATAGAATAGAAAATAAACTTACATTGAAGCACTTTTGAATATTCATAACATTTTTTTCTTTCTACCGCTCATTCGGAAAGTTGTCTCATCACAAAAAGAATGACCAAGAAACGTGCGTGTTGCTCTTTAAAATAATTTTGTTGTTACATTTTTAAGTTGATGTGTGTGAATACAAACTTTGAACTAGCACGAATTCAATTAAATACTCAAATAGAGAAAATATTAAATATACAACCAACTGGTTGAGAACTATATGATAGTGAATTAGTCGAAGTGCAGACCAGTTCATACAAGCACGTATGTCGTTCACGAGTACGACTGTATTAAAAACATATATAGGTACAGTTTAATAAATTGATCTGGGTGTTTTCTATGTATATTATGTATATATTTACAAAATTGTATATACGTATATATAACATATGCTCTGTTTAGCATGGTTTTATGAATTGTACAGGGTTATGAAAAACATATATATATGTTTTAATAATATATTACCTATTTTATGTATAGCCTCAAACAGCTTCCTCCATAATAATTTGAAATTCTTCATAATGCACTTTTAATACATTCACAAACTACACTAACAAGAACGGCCAACGAATATGATAATACTAATCACCTGATGTTTGGCTAAAATCAGTCATAGTTATTGTATAAAAGGTTAAATGAGGATATAAATAGATGTATGTAGTATTGAATGGGATGGCACGTTGCGTGATGCGTCTTGCGTGACAAATTGACTCATTATTTACTAGCTGAAGCGAGATCATTAATAAATTAACCTAAGCAACCACTACCAATTTACACAGCGCCATCTAGTACTAAACTTAGCAGAGCTTATACTGATCAATTGATAGATATACTTAAATATAAACTTATAAATAAATAAATAGACTTGTGGGGGCTAGTCTGTTCTGATAACTATGACTGATTTTTTGTTATACAAGTAACTATTATACATTTACTTCTGTCAATCTTGCTATTTGGTAGTTTGTATTCATACAAAATCCTAAATATATGAACAATATTTATTTAAAATAACAACACGCAAGTATGTATTTTAATGTATTACAAAAAAAATATTCAGGGTATCAGTAACTCATTGCACATATTTTAGAAGGATGGAGTTTTTCAACCTAAATACCACACAAGGGAAAATAGTTTGGGAATAGTACTCTCGGGTGCCGATCCTATTTAATATTTTTATTTTTGTTTTTTAATGCAGGTTATTGAAATGGTAAACAAACTGACGCATGACGACCCCCTGATAAGTAGTAATAGATAACCATCGCCTACAAGAATAACACTACCCATGTGTTGCCATTCCGGAGGATATATAATATACATTTATATCACCATATTCACATATATATTCAAAAGTGCGTGTATTAAGTTTATTTTAATAAAGATTATTGATATTTTTATTTAGGTAATTTAATACAAAATATATATGTATTGATACATAAGGTAATAAGGTAATAAAAAAATATTACCAACAAATTAATTATTATTCTTTAGTTAATGTTTGTATAATTATAATGACCACATTGTCCTATAAATTGAATGATGTTTCCTGTCGCAAATAGTTCCATGAAATAACTTTTTATTACTAACAGTAGGATAAAAATAAAACACAGCTTATCTAAGCATATTTAAAAGAGAAACGTACAAATTTTTGGTGGTTCTTTTTGTGAAGAGACAGCTTTCGGAATGAGCAGTAGATAAGTATAAGATAAAAAACTATATGACCATTCAAAAGTGCTAAAATTTAAGATTTTTTTATTCTATTCTGAAAAAGTTAAGTGCTTAAATTTAAGTTAATTTGAATAAAGAATTTTCTACTTATAATTTACACGTATAATTCCCTGTCTTACAACAAACTTACTAAGGTTCATTTTTAAATAGGTCATCTGATCCTAGACTATGCTTAATTTTCATAAAATTTGAGATATTGTGTCGCCTATATCCATTTGTCTGTGATTTGCTACTTGTCTATGCCCTTTTGATTACGGGAATCAGCCCACCAAATTATTCAGTAAACAACATATCCAAATTGGTTAGAAGCCTTACTATTGTAGCATCGTATTCATTTCGGGGGTAACGAAATTTTGATTAGACTGATGCCAACCGGGCCAACTGAGGCCTAATTTTTTTTTTATAATGAGATGGTGTATGTAGTACCTGGCTGCTCCAACGGTATAGGCAGGATGATGCCCATCCAGAGCATCGTCCTACGTATGACCAGAGACTACATAGTAAGGTCAGGTGGCCCATCGTAGTGAATTCATTAGAAATTAACTTCAATGATTTCTAGAGGGATTGCGTGGAGGTCGAGGATGATCCATTTAAGGCCAATTATTTATTTAAAATAAGATGTAGTTATTTTTTTAGAAAAATCTTCTTCAAAGAGCATGGCCTTCTAGGAGCACTATCAAAATTTATTCGTGGTGTTTGGGTTCGAATCCGAAATTGCAGTATTATACCACTAAACCATGTAGGCTGAGTATCTGCATTTATCAATTGTGACTTAATACATAAACGTAACGTATCTAGTTATTTACGATCGATATCGGATCAGGTATAAAATGGATTAAATGAATTATGTTAACGATAATAAATACATAATGTAGCAATAAACCGTTGTACGAACTACTAGTTAGGAATGTTTAAAAAACATCAATGTTTTAACATTGTTATCAAGTATTCAATGTTAATAATCTGGACATTTATTGGCGATATTATTAACATGGATAGTTGGCGATCGACCATCACCTTATGTATTTTTTTTTGTTTTTTAATTATATTTATTATATTATTATTATTTATAATCTTAGATAAAAAAAAAAGAATTTGGTGATCAGACGCCACATCAATATTGCGATGTCATTGAATACCTACATGATATCCATGTTTATAAAAATCCTTCTAGTTTGTGTGGCTGCTTATTGTGTAATTCGATACATAAAATCATTTTATAATAAATTTATTTCATAATATTAGGCTATGCAAAATCAATTTTTGTCTGTTTGTCTGTGTGTTTGTGCGCGCTAATCTCATAAACGGCTTAAACTATTTGGGTGCGATTTTCACTTAAAATTTATTATTTATTTTATTCCAATCAAATATGATATACAAAGTGGCCAGTTCACTTAGTCTAAGATATTTCAGAAACTAATGTAGTAATTTCCACAGAATTCCAGACAATAATTAATCAATAAATCTAACCTTTGAATTATACTTAACGGATACAAAAAAACCGCCGACTCAAAGTTTGGTTAGATTAGATAATACTAATCTAAAGTATAATCACATCTACTAAAAAATCTTTAGAACGTTCATTTATTTATGTCTGTTCTTTTCTTTATACTTTATATCTAAACGAATTGATAAATATTAATAGCAAAGTCATTTGAATTGGTTGTTACAATCAAAGCAACAGGCAACAACAACCCTGGACATTTTACACAGCGCCATCTAGTACCAAGCTAGGAACAACTTGTGGTAAGCATAGTAGATAACTGTTATCCCTTTTTTTGTAAATACATAATAAACATAGAAAATACTAGATCCATACAAACAACTCTTTTTTTTAATGGTTGATAACGGTATGGTTCTCCCTCCCGCCTGCGCTATCAGTTTACGCTGGAGGGGCACTAGTGGAGGATGATAGGATGAACATGAGGTCAGGTCAGTTAGCGCATTGTTAGTTCACAAGGAATTTATCACGATAGTTTTACAGGGGGAACCGCGTGGAGGTCAACCTGATATGGTACATCACTAACAATCGCCTTTCCCCCTGAATGCAAATATTTGCACAGTTCAATAAATCGAACCCGCGGCCATCGGAAATAATGCGATGTGCTATTACCACCAAGGCCGTCAAGGTTAAGTCTATCTATACACCATATAATTGATCTATAGTTAACCACTTAAATAACTTTAATGGACTGCTATGTACTAACTGCATACTCTGTTTTTATGGCAAACTTAGGTCTATATACAACGAATATCTACAGATTTTGCCAAACTGAAGAGGAAACGCCACTACACATCCTATGTGGTTTTAGCCCACTCATGTATAAACGTAACATCTCCTTTGGAAAGTTTTCACAGGGCGAGCACAATAGATCTATGTAGGTCGCAGTGCTACAGGTCCAAGCACTAAACATTTGCTCAAACCCCCAATAAAAAAAATAACAGTATTCCTTTGAAGGTTAAATTATATCGGGAGCAAAACCACGATTTTCGGCTAGTGAACACATAAAATACCTAATCAGTATTAGTAGCAGATGTGTTTCCTACACACTTCCCCGGCCACACCTTTAATGACAAAGTCTCCGATCAATTTAATCAGTTGTTTACGTATTTACTACAAAGATATTTATTTATCAATTGTTTTCAAATGCAACTGAAATATATATACGGCTATAATCATAACAATCACCGTAATAAACCTAAAGAAAGATTAATTTCACAATTACTAGGAATTTCGGCTAAACCCACAATACTTAGAATACCGATAAAACAATAATAATGGACAAAACAATAATAAAATACTTAATTGTTAAGTATATTAATAACAGATAAAGTAACGAAATAACGGTACTCAATTATATTTTAAATAATGTTTCTTTAATTAAATATTTTTATATATCAAAAATATAAAGATAATAATCATAAGAAGTCAATTTTAATTAATAAAAAATGTCCTGAATTATATCAACTTACGTAAATGTAACAATACATTATAATAAGTATATAAAACTACTCCCACATATCAATAAGCATTTACACTCGTAATTAATTATCGTATGCCAAATTATATCTATTCCATATGTCACATTTACCTCCATTTTACATTTTAAACGCAGCTTTATAATATCACGCTCACCAGAAGGAGCCTATTATATAGAAATGTCGACGGCCCGAGCCGACGTTCGAACCCTTAGAAGTGCCCTCAGATTTAAGGACGGCCTTAAGGCCTAAAGCATCCTGACTTTGTACCCTGTAATCTGACAATCACATCTACCTTTCAACTGCTTTGTTTGACGACAGAAATGCGACTGAAGTGAGACGTGCTGCATTCTTTGGTAGTGGAACCATAATTTTTTAGTGAATTCAAATAAATTAAAATTTAAAAATCATTAATTCGTGTAGAGTATTTTAACCGCTTATGAACGTCAAGTTGTAAATGTAAATGTAAGTTGGACTGCATTTTCCGCAATAAGCCTTCGTTGTGCGTGTAGAACGTTAAGTTTTTTATAATTAATATTTTTTCTCTACCGTCCAATTCAGTATACAGACTGACTGACTGTCAGACTATTTGGTATATATCTATGTTATATATTATTGTATCTCTTAAGTATATATACGTATATTGTATATTTTTTTTGTTCTGTTTATATTTTGTTGCATTTTGTTTACGTTTATAATTTTGCACCAGGGACAACCAGGCACAATCACCAGTTTATAATTTTACCCTATCTGTATATTTTTATTTATTTTTTGTAATATTTTTGTTTTGGGGAAGAGCATTGTTAGTAATGTGGACTAATAACCCCATTGCTATCAATGTACCATGTCAGGTTGAACTCCACGTGGTGGTCCTGGAAAACATCGTGATAAATTCATGGTGAATTTACCACGATGGGCTAACTGACCTGACCGCTCATCTTGTTATCCTGCACTGGTGCCCCGCCAAGGTATTCCATTAACGCAGGCGGATGCATCATTTCATTATCATTATCATCCATAACAAAAATAGACAGAGATAGAAACAATGAAGTACGTTCATATATTAGAATAGATCATTCAACAAGTCATTGCATTCAAGACATTTTTGGCTCGCTCTTTGTGCGCCCATAATATAAACAAGTCTAACTTTAATATTATAAACAACTGACATTTATTTATGTGGACTTGTCTTGAATTTGTCTTCACATTAAGCCTTTTACGGATCACGGATTTTTTCACTTTGACTGACTTTGGTAAAACGAGTAAAAATGAGATGCATGAGTGGCCAAAACTATCTTATATGCTATAATAATTTTCACTTCGACTGGCTTTGGTAAAACGATTAAAAAGTATTTTTAAATACACATACATATGTATTGTACAGATGCGCCATGTTTACGATTATACTATATGCAAGATGACGACATTAAACAGAAACAAAATTGCATGACGGTGTGTCACATAAATTACAATGTAATAAACTTACATTTATATTGTTATAAAAATAAACATCGCAACAAATGTGCAACATATATTTTGATAATATTAGTAGATCGTCGTTCCTATAGAGCCATGATACTGGTCTTTCGGAATAGCAATGCATGAACGGTACTCGTGGCGTCGCATGATAACGTGATATCTGTGATGCTGATCTTGTATGTATGAGACAAGAGCTACCTCTACCTATCAGGTTCCCACGGAGCTATGACACTGGTCTTTCGGAATAGCAATGCATGAACGGTACCCCTGGTGTCGCATGATAACGTGATATCTGTGATGCTGATCTTGTATGTATGAGACAAGAGCTACCTCTACCTATCAGGTAAGCATCAATTATTTAGAATTTGGTTTCAGATCACTGATTAGAATATTTTCTTTCAATAAAAATGCATTATACATATGCTTGAGGTCTTTATTCTCCCTAATTAAATGAAATTAATGAATGTATTACTATAATTATGTACAAGCTCATTTGAAAATAATGAGCTAAGTTTCTTCTTAGCTCAAAAGCACGCCAAACTGCTTATAGATTTATGTCTAATATATATATAATATAAGAGTTACACAATTAAAGATAATTAGAGTTCCAATTAGCTATACATATTTTAAAACAAAATCCCCGGCCACATCTGTATGTACATATCTTCATGATAATGCCAAAAACTACTTGGATTTTCTGTTTTCATGCAACATATATATTGTTGAGAAAGGTACATTCATTAAAAATTTAATATTAATGCTAAACTTGGGCAGGATACTAATTTACCTTTAAAAAAATATAAACTATATATTGGCTTACCTACTATATTTTATAAAATAATAATTCATTTTTTATTTCAGATTATTTATCAATTTTATTTTTAATTGATAGATTTTATATATACAGTATACAGATTTTCAATAATTTACTAGTAAAGTAATACCTACCTAATCAACTTCTTAATTTGTTCAAAGTTAAAACTCAATTACAATAACACAGTCTGCAAGTGATTAAATTTTAATATAACAGTACTGGAACTGTTGGGGAGATTAAAATTTAATCTCCTTATCACTACATAATAAACTTACACAAATTAATTCTAAGTTTCTTCACTTATTGGTAGTGTCGTGGTAGTGGTCACTACACCGAGTGGTTTATTACTCTAACTTGCAGCCATAAGGTTATAAATACAAATTTGGCCATTAATTATAACTTTACATGTCAATTTGTAGCAATCTGGTGAGCCATTGTTGAGAAACTATTTTGATATTAATATATTCAAAGTTTATTTCTTTGTATTCTCTAATTAAAATTATAAAACATAATTATATGTATGTCAATATTAAAATATTTATAAATAGTACCCTTTATAAATAGTTTTACTACATATTTCTACAACAGCTATTCCATTTGAATGATATGCTAACATTATCTTATAAAATTTTCTAGATTAGCTGAAAGAAATCTCTTTTTATAAACTCATCCTTGTACTTTACATTTATCATACTACTGCATATTTTTACTGTGTTTACAATAAACAATAAAGAACATTGTGTGCTGGTGAAGCACCAGCTAAGGATGACAGAACAGGCACAAGAATATCTTTAAAAGTAGTACCACATTTTCATATTTATATATAAAGGATTGTTAGTATTTGAGATGAATTCTACCATCTACCAGTTCTAGAATTCTACCATATTCCATACTACATACTTGGAATAGATCATAGTTCATATCTGTTGATTATGCCACAATGGGCTTGAATTATCTGACTGTTGTCCTGCCAGCGTGTTTCTGTAGCACAAACGAGTGCACATGTATAAAAAATATTTAAAAAAAAGAAAACCCATTTTATACTCTAGTAGAAAATGTAGAAAATAACATATTAATTAATCTATACAGATTGCTATTGGTTGATTCATGTTTACAGATTATAATGTTAAATAATAAGTCACGAATATTTTAATAGTAGTAATTAATGAGGCCAAAGAATAAATGTGTGTGTGTAAAACAGCCGAGTAGATAATTCACATGTTAAACGCAATAAGTCGTTTCAGCTAATTGTAATTCATAAGGTTTAATTTATTAAAAACTATGTAAATTTATTTTTAAAACGAATTATTTACTTATTCGATGTTTAACGTAATATTTTTACTTACCTTGTAGCGATTTCTTGGCTTTTTATTCAGCACTCAATATTTTCTTATTATTAATTAACATTAACACAAATTCTTTGTTCTCTGTGAACTATAAAACTTTAAGTAGGCCAGTAACAAAAAGAAAACTTGTTACGTCTTTAGATTTAAATATTGCAAATTTCACAATTCAGAAAATATCATTAATACTCGTTTCAGTTTCGCACTGCAAGGTTTCCAGCTTTAAAAATATTTCCAAATTTTAGCCTTAAATTGAGCACATGTAAATAACCTGTAAAATAATGTGATTTAACTAATAAAAAAAACATTATAAGAACAAAAGAAAATTTATTGTATTTTGTTATAACAATTAACACCTACAAACTTTATTTTCACGCTTTGGTGTTTTAATCTGTTTCATAAGATTGCCATGCATTCATCATCAGCAATAATATATTTAAAATTTATTGATGACAAACGTCATTTTATTGACTCTATTATTAAACTTTCATAAATTTACACAATTTTAATAGATAATTTGAACCACTAATAATATAAATATATATGAATTTTAATTAGATATGAAACGGCTGTACTTATAATCTTTATAGAGATACTCTAATATTATAATATAAAAGTTAAAAAATATAATTTGTACTAAATAAAAAAAAATCTGCATGTTAAAAATTTATCTGGAATCCTATTGTAATAATTTTTCCATAGATAAGCGTATAAGTCCCTATGTTGGGAACCCTGTCACAAATACTACATTGAATCTTCGTCTGTCACGTGTGACTGTCAAACTATCTGTCAGTCAAGCTAATAGGTGTTGTCATTTAAATGCATATTGGACATTTATTTAAGGGTTAAATTGGTTTAGAAATTAAGATAGTACGAATGTATGATGTTAAATCGATCTTCTGTCTCATTCCAACAGAGATCAATATCATGATTTTGTTTAGAGCGGCGCTGTATGTCCTTCCGCGAATTGGAGTAACCTCTACATTCGCCCCATTTTACATCCGATGTCTCTGTAAATGCTGTAGTCGACAGCCAATTGTTCGAAAAACATTATGTAGGTATTTTAATTTTTCAAAAGAAATTATTAAAAAATGCCTAAGTAGAATCTACTTACCCCGTGTTTCTTTGCATATTTGTATGTTTAGTTTAGTAAAGTAAAAGGAAACATCCTTTTACTTTGTTGTCTTTAAAATACTTTTATGCTATCTAAAACTAAAAAATCTACAAATTCGTTATACAGATCTAGCAACTTTATTTTAAAATACTTGGTTTGACAACTGACTGACAAGTCGGTTTTCAATAAGTACAGTCAAAAGTCTGCAAATAAAGGTAGAATCTAATCCTAAACATTTCTTTTTTGAATAAATTTTTTCATTCTTGTTTTAGTTTTTTTTTGGCTTGGATATACAGATATTTTTTAGTTTACTATTTTTTTTCCCTCTATATAATATAAATTATTTTAAGTAAGGCCGAGGGCCATAAAGTGATAAAGATATTTCCCAAGTTTTATTTATATCAGATATCGCTTTAATTAATGTGTTTTTCATGATTTATACCATTTAATTTACAGTTAATATGACGTTAAACAATGCAATAAGAAAAATACTATCAAGGAGCAGCGACTTTTGTTGCCTTTGCTTTGAGACAATAAATGGTACGGCCTTTTCGCCTACCAATGAAGTTGTAGTTAATGTGAATCAAACCCAAAACAGCTTTTCAATGTCCGATGTATTATCTACTGTTGTAGGAAAAGAAGTAAGTGAATTCTATAGTATAACTTCCTTAAGCTACATAATTCCATATTAGACTCTAAATTGTATTGTTACACAAATATTACGTCTCAATGTACCTGAGCGTCACTAGTAACTTTTAGAACTATTATAAAATAAATAAGTATTACTATCAAATAATTTTCTTTATTTAAAAGAATATAACGAAACACTAGAATATATATAATATCAGTATGGTTTTAGTTTTATGTTTGAGATTTTATATTAGTAGAATGCAATTTATATATTTAAACAAAGTATAGTTAATAGCAGGGGCTGCTCCCTGCAGTGGGGAGGGATGGCTTGTTGGATAATAATAAAATATTAAATAGATAATTGTATAAGTAATTTTAAATTGCAAAATTATTTAATATTTTGTCTTAAACTATTTAAATATGTGATTGTGTAGGAGTCACCTACAGACTGTTAGTAATTGAGACTAGATCCAGGCTCCATATAGAAGCTTATTTGCTAGGAATTTAGTATTTCAGAAAAGCTGTTGAATTTACTATGGTGGTTTAACTGAACTATCTATTTAGCCATCTCAGTCTTTTAGCATGTTACCTACTATCATACAACACAATTACATTACCATCAATTAAAAAAATATAATTCACATGCCTCTACATAATTTTGTTACAGATATTGAACTATGTATCTACATTTGAAACCCTATGCACCAAATGCACACAATCTGCAATTAACAGTTACACATTTATGGTACAAAGTAAAGAGAATTCGGAGTTACTATGTAAGGTGTTGAACACACTCAAACAAAATATTGATGACACTATTGAAGAACAATTGAATTGCAAAACACTGTTTGTGTCTGTGAACACAGAAACATTTACTGGTAACCAACATTATGACAATAAAAGACCTGTGTATAATGCAAGTTCAGCTGTGCGGAGATATCGGTCCTTGATCAATAATAAACAAAAACTTATAATGGGTATGTTTTGCCCTCGGCGCATAAAGAAAGAAGTAAAGAAAGAAAAACTAAGACATACAGTTCCAATAGCAACTTCAGATATGTTGTACGATAAAAATGATCAACAAACTATAAAATGTAAAGAATGTCTCAAAATTTATCCTACAGTTTTGAAATTACGTACTCATTATATAAGAGTGCATGCTCCAAAAGTATTCAAATGCACAGAGTGTCCAAGAAAATATGGGTCTTTATCATTTTTACAGGCTCACAAAGAGGAAAGTCACTGTACTATTGTATGCAGTGAGTGTGGCAAGACTTTCCACAATCGGAATACACTAAGAATGCATGAAATGGGTCATCATATGCGATTTGTGTGTCAACACTGTGGCAGAATTTATAAAAATAAAAATACATTCAAGAAGCATATAGAACTTGATGTGTGCAGTAAAAAAACTAGAGCATCTCCGTCAGAAGCAAAGTTTACATGTGATTATTGTAATAAGAAATACACTCAGAAAGTCTCATTACGTGTTCATATACAATTTGAACATGGGAACTATAAGGTGCATGAATGTAAATGGTGTAAGAAGAGATTTTGGGCGCAAAGCAGACTTAAAGCTCATATAGTGAAACACACTCAGGAAAAGAACTTTCACTGTAGTACATGCAATAGAAATTTCGTCACAAAGGAGTCATTACTCTATCATACACGTATCCATACTGGAGAGAAGCCGTATGAGTGTTCAGAATGTGACTCCAGATTTTTATCTGCTTCTCGACGAGCTGAGCATGTCAAAAGACATCATAGAGGCGCGACAATTCAGTGTGATATATGCAATAGCAAATTTAACTCTATGAATTTTTTGCAAAAGCATAGACGGACACATTTCAAGAATGAAAAAAGTACACAACAAAGTTTACTCTTAAGTAAGGAGAAAAATCAATTAGGTGATGATGTAAAGTCATTTGTGATGACCCAAGAGGAATATCAGACGCACCAGTTACTTCCAGCAGTTTTTGATAACGACTTTGATAGCCGCATGCCATCTGATGAAGAAATATATCTTGAAATATCAAATCAGTACATTAATAAATGATGCAGTAGATCAGTACATTAATATATAGTAATAGATGTGAAGTAAGAATTAATAACTTATTAAATATTATGCATAAAATTATCAAATGTAATAAAAATATACCTATTTCATAATATATTCTTGATCTCATAATATATTCACAATGTAATCGAATGAAATAAAATCTAAGGTTTTTACAGGGTTTTGTTATTTTATTTAAAACTACCTTAAGTTTGAACAGACATTATTTGTCTTTGGAAATTATCAATAACAAGAATATGTTATACTACTCAAATATTATCATTAAAAAATCTAATAAGCTCTCATAGCTTATAGAATTCCAAATTATTTCTGTCAATTGTGTCTGAACATAATTACTTCAACTGAGCATTTTAACCCTGTAAAGATAAAAGTAAATGTGGACATGAGAATATTTCGCAAAATAAAGGACCATAGCACATAACAACGTGTAAATTTATTTCAGCTAGGCTGTATATACGTGTTTCTTTGCTGTGCCTGTTAGAATCACTGTCACGGACTATCACCGGTCACCGTCTGTCAATCTGTCAGTTGTTTACAATCAATGTGTTTAAACTGCCAGATGTTTATATTATTTTCTATTCAGTTTATAATATAAATTAAATTTGTATTTTGGTATCTTTTAATTCAAAATGCAATATGACTTTCCTGGAAGACACATCAATAATTCTTATATCTCAAGTAAGTAGATATTATTTATGATTAAAGAATAAAATAACCCAAAAGCCAATGAGTATTGAGTCTTACCAGTGTATTGCCGGAAGACCTCTAGGGTCTGAAAATGCTAGTTACTTATTTATAGTAATTCGTAGTGGATGACGATGTGAAAAATGTGAAAAACCATGTTACGTCGGTTTGAGCATGTGGAAAGGATATCGGGTATAAGATTAACGTAATAGAATACAATGCTAAAGTGGATGCTGGTACAGACAGGTACGGTTTACCCATTAGATAGATTTGGCAACTGCCTAGGTACTTCGCGATGCCTAGAGTGGTCAATGAAAAGCTCCTATATGGTTAATTCGACCCTAGGTATAGAGTGAGGCTTAAGCTAACCTACCTTGATCAGATTGATTGTGTTTGTCACTGGATGGACTATCTCTCTGATGTCTCCTAAACCTGAGTACTTGTATGAGAGATTTTATGAACATAAATGAAGCTAATTTATTAAAAGGCTAGTCAATGGCACTCATCATTCTCTGCCTACTCTGCAAGGCATCTGGTGTGATGATAATAATGGTTCCATTGTAAGAGTAGGATGGTTATTATGTAAAAAATGCAATATGCAATGGCTAAATAAAACTACCATAGTGTGTCAAAGTACATAATGTAGTAAGAAATTATCCAAGGTAGACTTTGTAAAAACTGTTCCTCTTCTTCTATTTTCTTATATGGCAATCGGTTGTTATTGTAAAAAGAAAAGAAAGAAATTGAAGTAACTGAGCAATCTTTTTTTTAATTTTAGATATTCTTTTTTGTGGGTGGCTGGATATTCTTTGTGAAACAGCTGTTCCGTGACTATGAAGTCCACCATACCCTTGTACAGCTGATATTCTCAGTAACATTTGCACTCAGCTGCACCATGTTTGAACTAATTATATTCGAGATCATAGGCTACTTGGATTCAAGGTATGTACGTATGTATGTAATCATTTGTAATTATATACCTTAAGTATATAGAAAATACCAATACAAACAATTATGTTAATGAATACAAATGTTTGCACAGTGTAAGAAAATAAACTCATAACCATTGGAAGTAAGGTAATATGCTAAACAGCTAGACCACAGAGAACATTAAAATAATTCAATGTCATATCTTCAATATTAATTGAATTGTCTTAATTAAAAAAAATCAGAGTCATAATGTTGTCCATTGTCCGTTGACCGTAACATCTGTCCCTCGCACAGATGTTACAGCCTATAAATTAATGACATTGTGTAAAAATTAATAAATATATTATTATTATTATAATAAACATTTTTTTTCTGCAATAAACAAAGTTATGTGGATTGATTTGTAATGTAAAACAGTTCAATTTCTAGAAGTTCCTTAGACATCATCATTACTTAAAGATGTTTCCATGATGATAAAGGTTCCTATAGTACATGTATAGGAGAAATAATTTATAAATTAATTATTTTTCAGCTCACGATACTTCCATTGGAACCTAGGATTGTATTCACTTCTTTTCATGGTGATAGCTCTTATACCATTCTATATAGCATACTTTTGTATAAGTAATGTAAGATTTGGTAAGTTTTTTTTTAAATAGCATGAAATATATTGAATTTATTCAAATATTAAATTCCTTTGCATTGGGCATACAATTTTTTTAATCTATTACTCATTGGGAAAGCTGTCTCATTACAAGAATAATATGCAAGAAACTTAATGTACTGAATGTGTGCATTATTGTATTATAATTTTATAAAATACAAACTGTATACAAAAAAATAATTTAATTATTTTACATCTCTTTCAGTATCGCAAAATGCAATAAGACCACTGACAATGTTTGTGTGGTTTATATACCTATATTTCTTCTGGAAGATTGGTGATCCCTTTCCTATATTAAGTCCCAAACAGGTGAGTGAGTATGTTGCATTAATTAATAATAATACAGTAATTGTACATAAGAACAGGTCATTAAATACTGATTTTAATACATGATTAGCATCATGTCTTGGCATTGATATGTCGTTAATTGTCTGTGCAAGTAACTGACTCTGGTTATCTTTTAAATCTGCACACCCCTAGGGTGAAGGTGAATGGGGGACTCGGGGTTAATCACTTTGCTCCGGCATCAGGTTTTTAGCCGGTAAGAATCTGGCAGTCCCTGTCGGTCTCTAAGTCAACGGAACTGTAAGAAGATTTTTCTGATGAAAAAAAAGGGACTATTAAAAGACAAAGATATTTTCAATTCTATTAAACTTATCTTAACTACAGAGCTAGTGCCATACTTGGGAACTGTTCTTTTTTTTGTTATCTATTGCTATCATTTGCTATCTATCTTTATGACACATTAGTGTATATGTATTGTGAAAGCTGAGCGAAATAATTATATTAACTTTATTAGATGTTACTCTACTAAATTTCACACTGTAAAATTTCTTTTTCCTTAGGGTATATTCTCAATTGAGCAGGGAGTGTCTCGAATAGGCGTCATAGGAGTGACAGTGATGGCTCTACTTTCCGGTTTTGGTGCAGTCAACTACCCATACACATCTATGGCTATTTTTATAAGGTACATTAAAATTAATTTATTTTTAAATATATTATTTATCTAATATATAAATATATATTATTGTATATCGCTATTTTTTAAATAAATAATATATAAAATTTCATTTATTACTCTATAACTAATATTTAATAAACTAATAATTATTAATTATTTTTGTAAATGTCTGTCTGTGTGTCTAACGGTATTCATTGGTTGTACTCCAGTGCAGGATAGAAAAATATAGAATGGTGTCTTCTTCACCTGCACAAACGGTATACATAAGTAGGACTCCAATGGTGGATAATAGGATATGATTTCAGTTAGGTCAGCCAGCCTAATATGACGAATACGTTAGGAATTAATCACGATAGTTTTCAGAGAGTACTATGTGTGGTGGATTGCTAGTAATGGGGCCTCTAGGTCCCATTAGGAACAATCCTCTCATTTCCCTATAACTAGCAGTCGTTAGTTCTCGTCATCTCATCTCTTCGAGAGCTAGCGACGTGATAGGAAGAGATTCCGGCGACCATGGATATTCTAGATTGTTTCGTTGTACAGTTTATACAGTTATGTTGTCCTCTCTTTTCTTCAAATTAACTTGTTATGCGTGGAAAAGTGAGGAGTATAGGAAATGCAATGTTAATATAATGAATGAACACACTTTTTTAATGTGAATGTGTCTTTAATGTTATTTTTATCTCTTTTCTATAACATAACCAAAATGTAGAAGAACATAGGCTACTTTTATCCTGGTAAATATCACATGCATTCAGATGAAGTTGTGGGTCAAAACTATATTTGTTATTATAGTCAATTTATATAAAACTTTTTTTTCTAGACCAGTAACTCAATCGGATGTATTATCGGTAGAGAAGAAATTGCTTCAAACAATGGATATGATTTTGGTGAAGAAGAAAAGGATAGCACTAGCTGAAGCCAACAGTGTGGGTGGTAGACAGCAGTATAACATGTTGGACCAATCAAACGTGAAGAATAGAGGATTTTGGACAAATATTTTGTCCAGTGTTGGAAGTATTGCCAATCCGCTAAGTGGATCAGAAAGTTAGTATAAATTATCTAGATCTGGTTGTCGTAATACGCAGATTCTGTGCATTGGTGTATTACACACGTATCCGAATATTTTTTTAAGAACTCAAAGTCCTATATGATAAAAGAAAATTCCGTTCTCTATCTGTACAATAGAAAAAGACTAGTAGCAGATTTTCTGATAGTAGTCTGTGTAGTTTCCTCTGTCTTACTAAATTCATAAATACGTAAATGTTTTTGTAAATGATTTTTTTTAACTTTGTATGCTTAATGAGGCATAACATAATGGGTTTTAATACTTATATTTAGTATTAACATAATAATAATTTACGGACAATTCACACAGCGCCATCTAGACCCAAACGAAGCTAGCTAAAGTTTGTGTTATGGGTACTAGATAACTGATACAAATATATAGAAATTTTATTTTTTCGTAATTACATATTATACATAGAAAACACCCAGACCGATACAAACAATCATACTCATGAATACAAATGTTTGTGCCGTGCGAGGAATCGAACCCGCGACCATCGGACGTAAAGCGGTGTGCTAGACCGCTAGATACAGCTATGGCAACGCATACGTGTGTCAAATGATAACTGTTGTTGTTTATATATACGAGGCCGATACAGCTTCCCACCAGATGGGCCACCAGCTAGTTTACTATTCGTAATACATAAAAAAACCTTTTTCAGATATAAACCAACTCAGGCAAGAAATATCCGGGTTGGAAGAGTTGAGTCGCCAACTGTTCCTGGAGGCGTACGACGCCAGGACAATGCGGGAGAAGATAGAGTGGTCCAAAACCTTCCAGGGGAAGTACTTCAACTTCCTGGGGTACTTTTTCTCCCTGTACTGCATATGGAAGATATTTATTGTGAGTATAGTAAATAATATTTTTTTTTTTATGCATAATTTTCTAACAATTATATATTCAATCAAGATTTTCTGTAAACTAAAACAGTTTATAATGTCGTATGTAATTCCGCCAGTGTATTATCTTTATAATGATTATGTTTATATACGGTATACTGTTTTAAGTATACATGAATTAAGAACTGAGCCCTAAGAACATCATGTCATCCGGTGAAGCCTGCGGTACTACTCATGCGTTGCCATTCCATGCGACTAAGGTGTCATACCCAAAGGATGCATGCCCTACACCTTGTAATTCCACTGAACTATCTCACCAACCGAAAAACTTTTTTAAAAATATATTTTCACTCAAATTTTATACGAAAGTAAACCTATATAACAAACCGCAAAACTGCTTAGCAGCTTTGTTTATCTTACACAACTGCTTATTAGCTAAAATAGATTCGAAAGGTACCCCTGACTTTGTACAAAGTCTACTTCAATAAGCTAACTCCGGAATAATACATAAATTCTGCGAAGAAACCCATTTTTGATCTAATATAATATTGTTCCAGTCAACAATTAATATAGTGTTTGACCGTGTGGGGAAGAAGGACCCTGTCACTCGAGGGTTGGAGCTGGTGGTGAACTGGCTGGGCTGGCACATAGACGTCAGTTTCTGGTCGCAGCATGTCTCCTTCATACTCGTTGGTTGCATCGTACTCACCAGTATTAGGGGCCTGCTGCTCACACTTACAAAGGCGAGTAATTCTTACCTTAGTAAGAGTCTTCATTAATCACGTGACGTTTTCTTAGCAATATCCTAATTTTTAAAGAGATTATTCCTTCTAAAATGGTTGGCAACGCTCTTGTAATTCCTCTCGTGTATGGATGCTCCTGGGCGGCAATAATCACTTACCATCAGGTGAGCCGTAAGCTCGTTTTTTTTACTATGTAGGTAGTAAACAAGCATACGGCACTATCTGTAAACGGTTACCATATCCTATGGACCAGGCGTGTGATGTGCGCGTTGCCGACCCTTAAAAAACCTTACTATAACCTTCTTGAAAAACCCTATGCTGTAGTCACTCGAGAAAACTTCAGCAGGTATTTATTCTAAGTGCACGGCTAGAAGTTTCTATTGTTTCTCCCCTATGCTATAAAAAAAAACTATACAATTTACTTTACAATTTACGCGATAAATAAATTTGATCGTGTATCGCTATATCGTATACAAGTGGCTACCTTAAGGTCGGTGAAAAGTTTGCTTTCAGCAATAGGGCCGCTTAATTGTAACGATACATGTATCCTTTAATATATTGTTTATGTCTTTTCTTTACTCTATGTTACTTAATTTAATTTACAGTTCTTCAACAAGATATCATCATCGAAATCATCGAACATCATCGTGTTGATTCTCGCTCAGATCATGGGTATGTACTTCTGCTCGTCCGTGCTGCTGATGCGCATGAACATGCCGCCGGAGTATCGCATCATCATCACCCAAGTGCTCGGTGATCTGCAGTTCAACTTCTATCACCGGTGGTTCGACGTGATATTCCTTGTGAGTGCCTTAACTAGTATATTCACATTGTATTTAGCACACAAGCAGCCGTCTGTCAGTTGATGTTTCGACTGTGATTTGTGTTAATTGGAGTCATTCTATGCATATATATATATAAATCTATATTTGTTTGTCTGTTCATATTTTGGGATCATTCGATTACGACAAAATTTTGTCAACGTATACCTCGCAATAGAATAAATAAATAAATAACCTCAGAACAATTAACACAGCACCATCTAGTACCACGGTACGCAGAGCTTGTGTTATGGATACTAGACAACTGATTTAAATATTTAAACATATATTTTTTTGTAAATACATACATAATATAACACCCAGACCAATACAAATAATCATACTCATGAATACAAATGTTTGTACCGTGCGAGGAATCGAACCCGCAACCATCGAAAGTAAAGCGGTGTGCTAAACCGCTAGACCACCGAGGCCGTCGAAATATTATTTATTCAAATAAACTTAATATAAGTATTTAAAAATAGTCATTTTTCATAAGCAGACTCGGTACAAGAATAAGTTGCGTTGTTCATCACATTTTTAAGATTTGAATGTGTTTAGTAAAAGGTGCACTGACAAAATAGCACTATATTTTATTAGTGATATATTTATGTATGTCATATTTTTATTTATTATATATTTACATGCTGAGATTATTTTATTTTTTTCTTTAGTATAGTGATATATTTAGCTTATATAACCTGAGATTTTTTTTTCTTTATTAATAATAGTTTCATTATTTATGTTCAAATAATCTCCTAGACATACGTGTAATTAATATACCACTGTTTTCTAAATCAAAATCTAAAATTAAACCTTTAAAATCGCTACAACGATATCTTATGGACTGCTTTTGAAAAGTCACTAACATGCTATATTTTTATGCATAAAAAAGAATAATTCGCAGTTTGAAAAAGGGTTTAAAGTTGTAACTCAACAATACAGGTCTAAAAGGGATATATGTATGTTTGTATATATGCAGTGCAATAAATATTTCGATGCAATTTCAAAATATATAGATTTTTAAATTATAAAAGTGGTACTTAAAAAATATCAAACGCACAATCAAAAACACTAGTGTAATGATAAATAAATTATTTTAAAGTTAAGTTTCATAAATTAGAGAAAATGTTATGAAAAATAAATTAGAGACAAAATATATTGTAAGGTGCCCGTTAAACGACCAAACTGTTTATTATTTAATAATTGTTTCTTATTGTAAACGTTGATATTTGAAATTCAACACGATGACAATGATGATGATGATGATGATGATGATAATATTCTATGATTTTACAATCAATTTGCGTTTATTATCAAGCCAGGATATGTAAACTATTGTAACTTACGAAAGCGATTGATCGTTTAAAGGACACCTCAGGATTGTTAGCTTTTCAAAAGACTGATGATCGGTATATATATTTAAGGATAAAATGAATGAATGATTTTAGAAATATAATAAAATGCTAGTCGAAAATGTGTCTACTTATGCCAATAATTGCAATAGATGTTTTTAAGGTTTAAATAGAAATAATCTTTATTTAATAGAAATTTAATTCAGGATATAAAAAATTTAATTCTTCTGAATGATAAAATAGCTTTTATTTGGTATATCTACATTTATAAATTAGTATTTTCCCTTAAATAATGAAATTCATTGAAGAATCCATGTGATTTAATTACTGGCACTTATGATAAGTTAAAAATAACATCAGTTCATAATACAGTATAAGAGAGAAATGCTCTTTTCAAATACGATTGTACATAATTATAATAATAGCTTAAGTATAGATGAATACATTACATACATACATTGAATAAAAAAAATCAGCAGCTATACTATACCAGTTTTACAAGCAGCGCCCGTTCACGAGTATGACGGCTAAAAAGTAATTTTGTTTACTTCATTTAGTTTGTACATTAAACATTCCATACTATCAACAACTCAGAAAAAAAATGTTTATGTAGAAAATTTGTATATTTTCTAACGCCCAATAAAATCTAAATATTATATAAGCGTTTTATTTTTACACTTGAAAAACAATATAATTAAATACTAGCGTGCCGTCCCTGCTTCGCACGAGAGGATATTTTCTAACACATTGGGGTTACATTAAGGAGTTTTAGTAGGATCTCTATTATATAGCCTATGTTACTCATGGATTCAATCTAATGGTGAAGGAATTTTTGAAATTTGGGTATCCAATGGGACAGATTTTTGTATAGTTTGAATCGTTTGCTTTCCTCTTTATATTATAGTACTAGTGTAGATGTAGACAAGTATTTAATGTGCCTAAAGCATAAGGCATAATTATAATAGTTACACGTCACAGGTGTATGCACTGATACCATGTCGACTTATTATAGTTGTCCATTTAACAATCATAAAAACAATAAATATAGCGTGAAGTATTGATATCTATACCAATATTATAATTACGAAGGTGAGCTTGTCTGCATTTGTTTCCTTTAACAGCTGATTTTAATGAAATTGGACGTAAATATAGATTGGGTATCACACACATAGACTGTTATAGTGTTGATATAAAAACTTAAAAGCTATATTCAGTCCGGGATAAACAAAGTGAACCGATATTAAACATAACCAGAAGGATATTTGAATTAAAAGAAATTTAATTAATTAAATAGATTTAATTAACAATTTATAATATCTTACATAAACTATATCGTAATAAATAGAAAAGTTTACTTGGAAAGGCCACCTTAATTTTTAATTACAGACAGAATCGAGATATGCGCCATCCGATGACGTCATTAAATATATTAAATATATCGAGTTTTAGTTGAAGCTAATAAGTAGTTTATTACCTACGGACTTCGAATTCAAAATTTATACTAAACAAAAGAATTTTTTTTATACATGTGGTACTAAAACATATTCTATTTGTTTTGGTACACAAAATAGTTTAGTACACTTTTGTACAACTTAGAAATTTGTCACAACATTTTAACTAGTGTTTTAGTTAGCCAGAACCTTTAAAATAGATTTGGAGTTAGGTTGAAACATTAATTTATAAAATATTTCAAACAATTTATAAAAATGCAAAATAAAATTCTGGTGTTAATCTGAATTCATAAAATCTGATATTTTTACTTAATGTTAAATTGATCATTTATCTATCTATCAGGTACCACTTATAGATATAAAGGTATAAGCAGTTAACGTGCATTTAATATCCACATTTTTGAAGTGGGTATACGCGTGCTCATATTGTATGAAATTAAACATTTTTATATTAAGTTTAATTTTTGCAAACGATTGGGTGCTATTTAATATTGGTGTTATATTTTGAGCAATACATAATTTTAATAAATTTGTAGCCCCTTTAGTTTATATATTTTGTACTTATTAATAATATATAGAAAACTACAACCGGATTTTAACTTAGCTACATTACCAATACATTGCATGGTAGTACATTATTCAAGTTTTACGAATTACTGTTTTAGTTATTTTAGTGTACTAGATTTTAGATGTAATAAAAAATGCAGTGTTATTTGTACACTTCGAAAACGACAGTTTAAAAATCCTATTGATAGAATAAATGGTAATACTTTGAACTTTCTATTAATATATTTAGATAAATAGTCATCAAATATTTTCCTAAACAATGTAGTATATTTGAAATATAAATCAATTTGAGATCTTATTTAGATATAAATAAAGTTCATTATATAACTTGGCTAACAAATTTCATAGATCTAGTATGTACATTTATTCTCCCATTACATCCTCGTATTGCTTTCTGAAGCAGTCACCGACGGGGAAGAAGTCCCAGCATCTCTGTGTATACATGTTCCACACGAACGTCTCTTGACCTGTATGATAAAAACATAATTTATCTTTAGTTTAAGATACTAAATTATATAATAATAAATAGTCAGAAAATTTTTTTTTCAAATAGATCGTACCGATAGTACTATGTATATTCACGTAAAAGTAAGATTGCTATATACTTGGCTCAGGCCCGTACATAGCATAAATAAAGCCGAGAAAAAAGTAATGACAACAATAAGCTGAGTTAATGAGACTACAGTAATAATGAAAAATAGTGAAAATAATAATAACAGTTCACATAACGCCATCTAGTCTCAAGCTAAGCACAGCTTGTGTTATGGGCACTAGACAACTGATATAAATACTAGGATACTTTTTTTTTTCGTAAATACATAACGTAAACAACTTATCAACTATGTTAGTAAAATAATCGCGATTTTTATTTTATTTAATGGTCCAAGTAGATTTTTTTTGACACAATCTGAAATATACCATACCTGTGTACTCCGTGTCCGGTTTATTGATGAGATGCATCAAGAAGAACATGTAGTTCGCCAGATTATGTTCTCTCTGTACGTGCGTGTCGAACCCGTGTGGTACCTGCAAATGTAATAATATAACAATAATATCCTTGGATAATCCACACAGCGTCACGTAGTCCCAAGTTAAGCAGAGCTTGTATTATGGGTACTAGACAACTGATATAAATACATAGATACTTTTTTTTGTACGTAGATAGAAAACACTGAGACCGACACAAACAATCTTCCTCATGAATACAAATGTTTGTACCGTGCGAGGAATGTAACCCGCGATCATCGGAAGTAAAGAGCGACTGTGCTAAACTGATAAAGCACCGAGGGCGTCAAAATGTAACATTTTATATTTACTTCTACCCGAGTATATGTCTGTTTGTTTACCATTGATTGGCATAAATCTATTTATGACTGATTAGCGGGACCGCTAGGCAATACAATACGGGGACAACCCGAGGAATAATGTTTTAAAAAAGATTGAAAAGGTGGTTAGTGTTATTTTATATTTGTGTCGAAAAAAGCAATTACGATGCCTAATATCACAGAATAAAAAATTCAATTGGACGTCTCACGTTGGGCGTCAATGCCAGGGCAAGCTCCAGTTTACGTGAATATAATTACCGGAAGTACGAAACTGTCACTGGAACTTGCGATATCGGTTGGCAACTTAGTGGTGCGTTTAGGGCTGCGCTTGTTATAAGCTATAGTTTTTAATATTTTTGGATCGCTTTGGCGCAGCAAGGCCCTTAACCATTTGCCTTCCCTTAGCCGTTTTTTATTAATGTTCGATCTGGCCCTATGTATGCTAATTTAAAAAAGTATTTTTAGGATTTGGGAACCGTACCTTATCAAAGTAGTCTTTATTAATGCCGCATATAAAGCAGTTGGACTCCATATCCTCCTTCACAGACTCCAGCTGGTCACGGAGTTCACCGAACGCGTCGATGATCAAACCTGAATTTCGAGGAATAATCAAAAATTATTTTAGATTTTAACCGTTTCTCATATCTATCACCAACCCCATTCCAGAGATCAAAATGACGACGGCGCTAGCCTTTGATCGAACTTCTAGCGTACTATCTCTAACCTGAGGTATACGACTGGAATATCTACAGTCGTATACCTCAGGCGAGCAGGATGACGATGATGAAGAAGAAGAAGGAGATGTCAAAGATGATGCCGGTTCACAAGTCCTTTCCCTGGTAAAATACCCTTAGCGCTCTATTTGTGTCCAGTGCAATTGTAAAAATCAGTTGCGATCAACAGCATTAGAAAAATTCTCAAAAAAGAAGAAAAAGTTATAAGTTCATACTCGGTCCTATTTCCTTGAGTGAAAATACTTATATCGGAGAATATATGTTTTAGCACTCTTTTGTTTTTTAAATCTTGTTTTCTAGATGCCATAAGAATCAACTACAGGAATTCAGTTATACAAAAAAAAAAATCTTCTAATTACATTTTAAGCAGGATTTTATGTACATGTTACTTTACTTAACTTTATTTAGTACTTACCCTGCAGGATAGCGAGCAGGATGACGATGATGAAGAAGAAGAAGGAGATGTCAAAGATGATGCGGTACACCTCGGAGTCATCACCGTCCGGTGGCTCCAGTTCATCACCAATGCCACCGCCCGCTCTTACGCCTTTGTACAGATTGAACACGAAGCACTGCGGATAATATACATTTATTTATTTTTTACTCTATTTTACCTGAAATAATATATATAAGAAACAAAATTTATAGTGAATGAAGGTACAAAAGGCAGTCTTAATGTTTAAGTAATCTCTTCCAGACTACCATTGGGTAGAGTAGAAAAGACAAGGTGATAGATAGCGCAAGAATGGAATGGAAGAATCGTAAGTAATAATAAAAATATCTAATATATAAATATACACATTATACACATACAGTACGAAACAGTGTTAAGCGGTGTCTTATAGTATTATCAAAGAGTGTAAGAATAGATATTTGTGACTCTTTCTTTCGTTTCTTGAACTATTTCCTCGACGTCTTTCCGTTATGAACATATTTGGAAACCTAGCGCTGCGCACAATTTCGGGGATTCCTTGGGTTGAAAAAAAAGAGCGCTAAACGAAACAACAATAAGCGGGTTTTAATGTAATATTAAAAATTAAAGGAAAATTGAATAAATGTTGAGCATGATACATGTTGAAAACTGATAAATGATGAAAATTGATTGAATATACATCGAGGTCAACCTTTTTAAACAAAGCAGACGAAGTCGCGAGTAGCAGTTAGTATATATACTTTGGTTTCTCACCGTGAGCATGTCGTGGCAGTTCCTATTGACCTCGTCGTCCTCCTCTTGGACGTAGAACTTGCGGAAGAAGTTGAACGCGATCACCGTGTATATATATACTATTATAGTCAACAGCATCACAGTCAACACCAGCTGCAAATGAAATACTCGTATTTATATCTATATTGTTTGCTTGCCGCAGTCTTATTTTGTAGGTACAGTCAACTTCATATATATTTACTTATTATTATATTAATACGTGAAAAAAAATTTGTATCCCTTTTTAGGAAAATGCTGCGGACGGATGAGTATGAAATTTCGCACACTTATAGTTTATATAGAGAAGGAGTGAAGAATGCTATTGCATGCTGCATTGGTATATGCATAAAAATCTGTTAAATCAATAAATACACTACCATGTATTTGACACACACACATATATATACTCTATTTTATTATTTTGCTTTGTAAGTTCGTGGTCAAATTAAGAATAGATTAATATTGTTTGTCTTTAATATCATGTCTCTATTCTTACTGAATATTAATTATTTATGGTCGAATTTCGTTTACTGTCGCCCAATAGTTGAAATTCGACTGTAATTAATTTAACTAATATATAATAATGAATACAGTAATAATACTAATATATATAAATATATATGTACCTGTTTCCCGTTGTGCGTGACGGACTGCAGAATGGTCCTCAGTGTCTTGAAGCCAACGGCGACGTCCAGCAGATGCGCGGCGAAGAAGAAGTTGTTGAAGTTGCCCATGACGGAGAAGGAGAAGTACCACAGAGAGTACAGGAACGAGTTGTCGGTGATCGTGACGCCCGCCTTCCACACCTGGTAGCGCCAGTCGATGTTGATGATGCTTTACGAGTAAACAGGAAAAATCATTTAATCAATTTTCTATATATATGACAGCGTCAAGGGTCTAGTGGTTTAGCACGTTTTACTTCCGATGGTCGCGGGTTCGATTCCTCGCACGGTACAAACATTTGTATTCATGAGTGTGACGAAAAAAAAATATAACTATGTATTTGTATAGAATTCAATACTCACTAGTGGAATAGTCCTTTGCTGCCTTCCTCCTCTTGTGCGGAGAATGATGTCTTCTCCATGCCCAACATGTTTGATATGCTGTCGAAGTCATAAGTTTCTGAATACTTGGCACGAACTTTCTTCTTCACGAACTTGTCCCAATAGTTCACGGGGAAGGATCTGGAATTAAAAATGTTAAAGTATTGTTAGTAATAAGAATTAGTACTTCCATTGGTTGCTACGATACATCGCTAGCATTTGGGCGACTAAATCAGTCCGGTCGACCTCCACGCGGTAGTACCACAAGTGGTCGACTAATTAAACCCACTACCATATATGCCTTAATAAATTTTATATATGCCTTAATAAACTTTACAATTGCTGTCTTTTCGTAATTAAATTACTGTAATAAATAATTTCTTGTATTGTACACGTGTGTATTTTAATTTCTCATTTCAGTATTTTGTTTTATATAAGAATAATATAATACTGCATATTTTTTAACATTATTTATTATTATATAATTATACTAGGGACCCAAGGATACATTATAAATATTTGAATTACTCTGCTTGTTCTGTATTAAAACACGCATATCTTATATATAAAATTCTCGTGTCACAGTTTTCGTTCCCATACTTCTCCGAAATGGCTTGACCGATTCTCTTGAAATTTTGTGAGCATATTGAGTAGGTCTGAGAATCGACCAACATCTATTTCATCCCCCTAAATGTTAAGAGTAGTCCACCCCATCATTTTATTTTAAGGCAAAACAGCGTTTGCCGGGACAGCTAGTATTATATAAACCTTCCTCTTAAATCACTCAATATTGCTGAAGACTGCATTAAAACCTGTTGCGTAATTTAAAATATATAAGTGAACAGAGGTGGCGACATTCTTTGTAAAGATTTTAAAAGAATTAACGAACATGACTATGTGGTTAATTTATAAGCGGTCGAAATAGGAGGTAGAGGTATACCAGCGAAATCAACTATTACAGAAATATGTGAATTGTAACTCACTTGGCAGATATGACGAGTTTGTCCCAATGACTCTTGAGATCGTCATCCTCGGGTTGCTCCGCGATGTACAGACCGTCGAACTCAAGTTTACGAGCTATTTCCTTCTCACGTTTGAAGATAGCTAGTGGCACCTGACAACAATCAATGTGGGTTTCTCGAGAACATCATTCATATCTATAGGACATTTTTAGCTACTAACTATATATAGGACATTTCTTGCTACATTCCGTGAATTTGTGCTCGTGGTATTTGTAACAATACTCACAACTTATTTATTTGGAATATAAAACAAATCCTTAATTTCTAATTACCTACACAAAAAAAGCTAGATCCTATTTACCTTAAGATGATAGTATCCTATAAGTATAGCGAGCGACACGATGGAGTGGAGTACAGCGGCGGCTTTGATCACGTGCTCCATGTAGAAGAAGTCTTCATCTATATGCACCACTTCTAGACTGTCATCATCTTCACCTGATTCACCGCTGCCACCTGAGAGGAACACATACCGTCACTACTGTTATACCGCAACTTTTGACACATAAAGCACTGTGGTTCGTTCACTATTAAAGGAGTTTTTCAATGACTTCGAAAAGTGCTAAAAAACGTCAACTGCAATGGGGAGTAAAAGTTTTTTAATCAGACTTATCACGGATGGGGTAATCAAAGGCATTATCATGTAAATTCAACGTGGTAAAACTATGTTTTTACAAAAAATAAAACAAGTATTATAGTCTGCTTAGCATTAGGATAATTCATTCTACAAAACACGTGCAAATTTTAAATTAAATTAAATTACAAGTTGTTCGGATTCCATCACAGGGTGACTACTAATAATAAATAACGTTTCGCCATTTTATACTACCCACGTCGGTAGAATTTTATATAAAACTTACCATCACCACTTCCGGAGCCCTGTCCAGACCCTGAACCGGCAATGATGTCAGCCAGGCCAGAACCTTCTCCGTCCTCTTCAGAGTCAAGCGTCGATACCTGAAACACAAAACATTTGCTCCTTTTAGATTAGTCCCAACGATTTTAGTGCAACCTTAGCCTTTTTTAAATTATTATGCACGCTCCCCCCTATGTAACACACTTTATAACATTAAACAATTTTATTGTTCACTTAAGAAATTTAAATAATAGATTTTAAGAAGAAATTACTAGGAAATTGTTAATGAAACAGTAAGTAAATTTTCAAAACATAATGAAAAATAATGGTGTCGTTTCCTCTTTATCTTGGCAAAAAAAGAAATATCAGAAGCAAAAGGCATGTATTATATACATATTTAAATTTTGTAATGGACACGCATCATAAAGAAAGGTAACACATGTATTTCACGATAACATTAATGATAGTTCATATATATAATGATTGTCATTTGAGTTATAAAAGAAGTATTAAAAAAACTGACCTTATAGAAGAGCAGCACGAAGTTGATGCAGAAAGCCAAGACGAGAGCGACGTACTTCAGGTTGTAGAAGTTACGGGCGAGGAAGGAAACCGCGCGGCGAGTATACTGCGAAAGGTCCACCTGCGATAGGGCTGATGGGGCCGGCCCTTGCACTGCCTACAATGAAATACAGTTTTAATTTTTAAGATAGTTTACAATTGTATATATTATATAAGATTTACCTTCAAATACAGGACAATAAATAATTAAATCTAGAATTCACCGGAGATTTGAAACCCGTAAGTAGGCATCGATATATTTCGACACATATTATAAGGGGAAAATGGGGCCGACAAAGTGTGACTTTATAATAATAATAATAATAAACTCAATTAATATTATTTAGCTTTCATAAAACAACTGAATATTATATATGTATAAATCATATATGTACATACAATTGTGTTACTTAGTGCGCCGTAGATTAGTTAGGTTTGCCTCCTGACGTCGACTCCAAAAGCCGCGTGTTCAAATTTGGCCGAAACACCAAAAACCGAGTTGTAAGCTCGAATGTTGTTAATTAATAAATAAAAACTTTCGCGTTATAATATTAATAATATAATAAGTATCTACAATGACATGTTATAAGCACTTACTTTCCTGCGATAGTATCCTCGCTGCATTAAAACGTTATGAATTATGAATCAAGCTTGATTGATAAACAACGCATGTTTAGCTCTACAAATGGCATAATAATACTTACAAGTATAAGCTTATAACTATAAAATTAGATACATATTAAAAGCGAAAATGTTTCTGTTTGTTTATAGCACTATTCTAAACCCATTGGCTGTATCTGGTACCTTTACAACTTCAACGAACGATATGCGAGGGTAGAAGGTATTCGACGTCCGTGGAAGGATTTCTAGAGCGGTAGAAGACCAATTCCGGTCACTAAAAGTACGAACTTCGGCTCAGTGTCGTAATTTGCATGCCTTTTTCAATTGGCCAGGCTGTTGATTAAAGGGGGGTGGGGGGGGGGGGGGGGGGGGGGAGTGTGAAGCAGGTCTATCTGTTAGTCTATTTGCTATTTTTTCAGTACTGGCTGAATATGAATATGACTGACCGCATCATAATGAAATGTGAATATAGATTGTATGCAGTACTGAATAGTACCTAAGGTCCGAATAGTCTTGAGGCGATATATCAGTTAGTAACATTATTTAATAACTTGTCCCTTTTAACTTAGCTAATTATAGTTTAATCTCGTTTCAATGAGATTAAAGATATTTGTATAACAACTATTATTATTACAATAATGTCTATAAATATAAGGTTGTCTGGAAGAAATCCCTCATTTGGGATAATTTCGCCATTGTACATACAGTACATACAATTTAAATGTATTATTTATTGTGCAATAAAGTGTTACAAACAAAACAAACACTAATGACTTTACATTATTTTCATATGTCAAATATGAAAATTCACTTTCTAATTTACTATTTTGTTCTAGACTATGTACAAGATAACATGCTTTAAATGTATTTTGTTTCAGTTGAATTAACAATTAAATAAAATGATAGTGGCCTAACCTTCTTGCTCTCAGCTTCGATGGCAGACATGGCAGCTTGTTGGGCAGCCTGCGCCTCCATTCTTTCTTGTGCCTGTTTCTTTGCCTGCTCACCACTGGTCAAAATGAAATGGGTATATTGAAACAGTTAAATTATATTGAAATGTAAGTAAAAAATGACAGAGTATATTTTACGTAATGAATAAGCTGCCGGTGTTATATGGCAATGGCAACCGTCTAAGCGTTGCCATTCCAAAGGACTGAGATGTCATATATCTTATTCTGTATTTTCATTACCTAATCTCAAACTTCGTACATCCGAAACACATGTTACAAAGCAAGCTGCTTAATAGGTGAGACTGAGGTATCGACTGTAGACAACTTTTTACATTCTACCTCTGGTCTTATCTAAATAAAATTGGAGTGTCTGTTTGTAATTTTGAAATAACCGTTTCTTACTACTGGCATATGAACATAAATACGGTACATACACCAAAATAACATTTTTTACAATTTTTGTCTATCTGTCTGACTGTCTGTTTGTTCCGGCTAATCTCTGACCGATTTTGACGGGACTTTTTTTTGGCAGGTAGCTTATTAATAAGGAGTAACTTATGCTATCTTTATTTTAGAAAAATAAAGTTAAATTCCACGCGAACGAAGTGGCGTGTACAGCTAGTCATAAATATAAAAAGTTGACGACAAAGCAATACGACACGATAGTCAATGGAAAGATTATAAAGACAGGTACATACCCCAGTAGGTCGATCAGTGATGGTGGTCGTTGTTCCTCAGCATGTTCCGCCCCTTCGTCCAGGGACGCGTCTGCTTCTTCGCCTGAAGATGGTGTGGAGGTGCTTGGAGACTCGTGCGGTTTCACTTGGATTCTGCAAAGAACATGTTATTCATCAATCAAAGAACATTATAGTATTCGACCACATTTTCAGGGTTCTTTTCATTTCAAATCGAAATAGCAAACAACGGTGGCCCACCAGATGGAAAATAGTAACCGTTGCCTCTATTTATTGAAATAGAGTTTGTACAAATTTATCTACGTAGGATTCTCTGTTAATTCAGATGTTTAGTGATGCTCAAGATATTTTCCAAGCGTTGCTAAATTGTTCCAGACTAAATTGTTACAAGTAACTTTATATCCCATGTAATTTCATATGGATAGATGAGACAGAGCAACACACGGAGACGACTTTGTATAGTCTCCCTATATATTAAGAAATAAATTGTAGTCATAAGCTAAAGACTAGTCTACGAGTAACCTTTCCCGAGTATGACGGATGACGTTTATCATTTCAAGTAATACGATACTCACTGCCCATTGTCTTCTTTTGTGATATCCAGACCAAATGCCTGAACTTGCATTTGTCCAGTATCGTCAGCTGGTGGCAATGCTGGCAGATGTCTTGTTGGACCTGCATAGAAGATCAGCTTAGAAAATAGGCATCGAATATTTGTAAACAATACCTTCCGGATAGTCAGTCATGAAAGCTGAGAGTATCATTGTTAGCAAAGTACCCAATGAGGTTTGCCTTTGGAAACCAAACAAAACTATAAAATGTACCGTCACGGTTCTAAATAGGATACATTATTTATATTATTAACCGGATCTTAACACTAATAAATAAAGAGAAACTATTTAGATAGGGTAGTCAAAATAGCTAGCAATGTTCAGTCAGCGAAAACTGTAGCATTCATCAGGTTCTCTTAGGAAACTAAACAAAACAACAAACGTCGCCGCGATTGTTATTTATGGGGTAGTCAGAGGTATTTCGACTGTTGTTTCGTTAAACGCAACACTTGAAATGCTCATATTTCGTTCGGTATATTTGAATCCAACCCTTGGAGAACATAGCGGTTAATTGCTAGTGAATTGGCCAAACAGTCTTCGAGATGAACTGAACTGAACTGAACTAATGATGAACCAGATATCATTCATTTTGGCAAATCGGGAGCTTATTTGTGTAACGCTATTAATAACGATTAAATCGTAACAGATTAAAATTCTAGAGTCGCTATTTTTACCCGATTACGAAGCAAAAGGAACAGTTCTGATTTTAAGGTAATATTAAATATTTTACTTTAACTTCAAATCATATACACATACCTGTTTATATATATATAAATATATATATAAACAGGTCTTTGTAGGTATGTTACTTCATCTGTACCATCATAATTACTTATCAGAATTTGTGGTATTTTATTATTATTTGGTATCACTAGAAGAGTTTTGATTGTCGGTTGTTGTAGGCAATGTGAGGTCATGTTAAATTGACCAGGGCGCCCTCAAGAGAACATTTTTTGTTTTATCATAAGTAGTTAGATATTATAATGTATAGGCACGTAAAATTTACAGATATAAGCTAAGTTGCAGGTTTCATCATTGCAACTGAAATGATCCATACATAATTGATAATAGAAATTTTAATCTGATGATAATTGTTAATAACAGAGTCACATAATTAAGCCCCGGTGGTCTCTGTATATTAAAAATTTACTTCTTTGAATATAATATATTACCATCAGTTCTCTTACAGAATAGGCAGAGAGATACTGAAGTGTCATGATAAGGATTTCCAAAACTATAGAATATATCTCGAAAGTAGTATATTAAATGGATATTTCAATATATATTATATAAACGACAACACCAACGTGTTAAATTTATATACATAATTATGTTGACTTTATTTCCATACGTGCTTTGTTACTAGTACATAACAGCACATGTTTTTATGTATTTTAGTGTGTATAGAAAATTTAAGCTGTTTACACATTTAACTGGATTACTTGTGCTAAATTTATGCCAAGTGCGTATGTGTAAATCGCTTAAGAGGCCGTCTTCGACATGTATCACGACATTATATAATGTTTAAAATGTAAATATACAAAATATATATAGCACATTTTTAATTGTGTATTCTTTTAAAGGATTTTATTATCTAACAGTTTTATATAGGATATTATTTCTACATACATATTATTACAGTAAAAATTAAGACTAACGATTTCAGTAATCAACACTGTGCCTAGAATCTAATGTTCGCAAATTCGTTTTCGGTACAATACATGCGTTTGTATTCCCAAGTGTGTTTGGGTGTGTTTTTATACATATATGTATAAAAGAGAAATATAAAATAATTATATATCTAAAATAATTATATTCTATCAGTCGTCTTACTATTCATAGGTTTTAACTTTGCAATATTCGGGACTCGATTTTTAACCATTGATAATCATCATTCAATCATTCATTCAATCATTGATAATCATTCAGGGTTGATAATCATCCTATTAAAAAATCGAAAAATATATGTTATATATTTTTCGAAAAATTATATATAATAAGTCGTGATAATATGCGTTTCTGAGCACGACGGCCTCTTAATGTTACCTGCGATATTAACATCCAAAAGCAGATTTATGTTACAACAGTGTTACGAATGTTACATATTAAATGTTACAGTTCACTTACAATTATTGTAATTTGGAAAATAAACATCAAATGTTACATTGTTAAACCTGCGTTTGGCGGTTTAGTTTATGTTGAAGTTGTGATTGCGTTTGGTCACTTCAATGGACATTCTATGAGACTTGCTGTATAAGGCACTTACATACGGCTAACAGAATACGAATAGCTTGAAACGAAATCGTTCGGGGTACAATGCACGTTACCTACCCTTACATTATACTGTATTATTTAACGTATGCTATATAACTCAGTATAATATATATACACGTAATAATGTTCATAACATAAAAGTTACAATTGTTATTTGCTACTAGCTGTACCCGAGGATTCGTCCGCGTGGATTTAACTTTATTTTTCTAAAATAAAAGTAGCCTAAGTTACTCCTTATGCTACATGAGCTACCTGCGAAAAAAAGTCGCGTCAAAATCGGTCCAGCCATTTCAGAGATTAGACGGAACATACAAACAGACAGACAGACAAAAATTGTAAAAAATGTTATTTTGGTGTATGTACTGTATTTATATTTATATGCATGTAGTAAAAACGGTTATTTCAATATTACAAATGACACTCCCATTTTATTTATACGAATAGATAAGGTAGGCCATATAAAATTATAGTAAGTCCTGCAGCTGATGTAAATAGGTATCAATAAAATTGTTATTATGTTTATTGCTATAACTTAATAGTTTGCTAAATATAGTTCGTTAATAAGTACTTATTTTATGTTACATTAATTTATATATTAAACGTGTCTCTGTAAAATGAAATCTGTTGAAATATAGAACAAAATTTTAAAAGAAACTTAAAAGAAGAATTTCTACAAAGTCTTTTAGAAATATGATGTCCAGTGACCAAACGCAATAGCCGAAGCTTCACACGTCGATACCTGTGGGTGTGGTGTGCCTTACTTTGACTTGCGAGCAACCTGTGCTTCAACTGACCGATTTTCTCTTCCTCAGTCGGCTCCGGAGGCACCTCCTCCGTCTGAGGACCCCTCATCAACCCAAGGAGCACGCCGAATATGTACCTTTATGGTAAATATATGGTAATTAATATATTTAGTAAAGTATAACCATTTCAAAGCTAGGATTTAGAGCTACACATTATTTTTATACGTTTATTATATTAAGAATTTCATTATTATGTACGTTACGTTATTATTATGTATGGGAATTCGATGAACTTTTTGTTTTCCTCAAGATGCTGTGACGAATGTACCGTATTCATCCTAAAGAAACACTCCGGATAAACACGGAAAAAAAACTTTACTAAGTTTTTGTACAAGAATAAATATTTTGATGTATTAATGGTATGCGCTGGATTTGTCTGCTTACATATTGTTATATTAATTGATTATGATTTCCAGCATAAGTATTGTTATTTTCATGATATAGGCATGTTAAATGGCGGTAAAATTATAATAATATTATTGAATTGGATATTAATCCAACCAATAATGTTGGGTTTTTTGGTATCATTTGATATATGTAGATATATGTAATTATTGCATGATCATTCTACAATATGTAAATTAGAATAACTTTACGTCGGTATTGAAAGTATTTTAGGACAAAATTTTAATTATAGTTTTTATTAGCAAGTTGCATAATAGAAACAAGACATTCGAATGTTTTATTACTCGAATGATTCAATCATGTGAACGTTTTATTTGAATGATTATCGACGTATTTCAATATGTTTAATTAGTGTATGGAAAGATTTCGATGAAAATAACGTTATTATTATGATTTTTATGGTATTTCAATATCAATTTATCATTCATATTCTGTCATATTTATACGAATACGAAAGCTTATATTTTTATTAATTTATATTAAGCAGGGATACTAATTCATGCAGCACTATTACTATTTATTTTATTTTATACTAGTATTAGTATAAATATAGAAATACAACTAAATTATTGTAGCATAATAAAATTATTGGCATACCCATATCCATATCTATATACTTATTTTGATTGGTTTGGTTGGTTTGTTAACTTTGAAATGTTACTCCAGGACAATGTTATTCCAGGTAGTTTAAAGATAAATATAATTAAATTTACTTTACTTTAAAATAGTAGAGCGATTATTCAGACGAAATTTGAATCAAGTGGAAACTATACTTACCTATATTATTTACAACTATATATTAAACTAAAAAAACTGTGTTGGACAGACAGAATAGTGAAAAGAAATAATAGAAAAATAGCTATTTAAGTTGACTATTGCATTTTTTTATTGTTCGGTATTAAAATTAATTACTCTTTCATCAATCAAATCGAATCAAAATATCTTTATTCATGTAGGTCTATTACCGACTCTTATGTTATGCCAAATGTACCATCAGTTCGGAATGCTTTCGATATGAAAAGAAGGGACAAGAAACTCAGCTCGTATTCTTTTCAAATATGGTTGTAAATGTTTACAATAATACAGATTCATTTTTAAATTTGGGAGAATAGAGTGAACACCAGCATATACTATAGCAATTTTGTCAAAGGCAAATGTAATCAGTGTTCGGTTCATTTTTAAATTATTTTATATAGTATATTTATTGATTAATACAAATTATTATTTTTATTACTACATATCATCACTCCGTACTGCTTGTAGGGTAGGCAGAAAGAACAGAGAGTTGAACTTATTGAGTCTTGTTACATTCACTATTATAACTAATTTACGCAAACACACTGGATCTAATGTTACCTCATATTGTATATTTGTACAACTCTCATTATCTATTACTCGTAATATAATTAGATGTATAAATATAAATATTAGTATTAATTAAATGTAAATTGATCAATAAAAGTATAAGAGTTGAATACAAAAGGTGCATAAATTACACAGTGGCTATAAAACACGGGTAAAATAATTAAATACGTACACAATACAAATATAAATCTAATTAAAATAATAAAAGACGGTATTATTTAAAAAGAAAATCATTTAAAATACAGAAATGACATGAAACAAATGTAAAGTGGAGTCATTACCAATGACTGTGCACCATAGTTATGTTGCATGAAATAGAATAATTCAATGATATAGGTACATATATAAACTCGATATATGATTATCTTTTATATATAATTCCTTTATATGATATAAATTATTGATTACTGAACTGGCTATGGTCATATATAAAGAAGAAATGGTAGATAATACGAAATATTAGAAATGATGTACAAAAGACAAGTTTAATTACATTTTCAAGTTCTCTACTAGTAGTAAATAATTTATTATGCATCATTTCTATATCATAGTATGAAATGAGTCCCTTCCGCTGTCTGTACGTTAAGATCTTTTCAATTACGCAACGGATCTTAATGCAGTTTTTAGCGGTAGATAGAGTGTTTTAAGAGGAAGGTTTATATGTATAATACATGTACACCCGTGCGAAGCAGGGGCGGGTAGATATATAAATCTGAATTTATTGTCCTAAAAAGCCTTAAAAATGTGATAATGAAACAAATGAATAGGTCCTTCTGACAATATTAAATAATCTATTAATTTGGTAGAAGAATGTTGAAATGAGTAAGCAAAGTTTTTATGGGACTCGAACCGATATATTTTGTTTGCCAATTCAGAGTTAAAAATTTCCTACATTATCTACCAGTAATAAATAGTATTAAAAAAAAAATGCTTCACACGTATACAATAAAGTTGAAACTCACCTCAATTCAAAGTTAAAAATTTCGTAAATAATCTACCAACATGAAACAAATGTAAAGTGGAGTCATTACCGTATTAAATTAATTTAGCATTCAATCGTATTAAAAAAATGGTTTATACGTATGGTTGAAACTCACCTGATGACGACCAACACACCGTATCCCAAGTAGTAGAACATGTAGAAGAACATTTTAAAGAATCCAACAGCCAGTTCAGCGGGAGGCATCTGGTGTAGGTCCGCGATTTTAGCCTTTATGTTGGACGGTGATAGAGACGAAAATGCCGTGCTGAAGCCGTCCTTAACAGATTGGAGGCCACGTCGGAATGGGTCTTTGCCGGTTCTGAAAGGATATTTTTTATAAATTAATATTTTAGCATAAAGATATTCATAGCTAAAAAAGAAAGTTATGAAAATAGTTTGATATTTTAAGAACATGTATTTCTCTATAGGAAAATAAACGTTTTAATTATCTATTTTTTTAATCTGTGTAAAAAATAATAATGTGTACATTATTATTTGTTATTTTTGGAAGAATTTTACTAACATTCATCAAATCTCTGCCTGAAAGTAGTGAAGATACGAGTTTGAACTTTATTGCTCGCACATTTTCGGTCCTAATTTCTATTGTAATTTAAAAAGTATATAAAAGATAATAGTTAATAGAAGTGTTATATAGTGTTATATAAATACTTCCAAATAAATTGGCAGTAAAAATACCTTTCGTCATCGTCATCTCCCATGTACATATAACTAGCTTCTCTATTCTTGGGTCCACCTGCAGCCTCCTCAGAAGCAGCCATAAGACTGGACGCATGTGTCATTTCAAAGATGGCGTCCTCGCAGAAGTTCACGAACGCTTCTAACTTCTCTTTATCACCACCTTCTGTTACTATGCTATAGAAGAACGCACGTTTCGATTCCTAAAATAGATTTGTTATATTTAGTATTTTATAGGAGCTAGTTAAAGTGGACTCGGTACGAAGTTGCCTGTATGGGCACCTCATTCGTTTCAGACAAATGGAAAGCAGTTTCTTTGTAAATCGTGTTTCGGTTACAGAGAGTGCAATCCTGTCATAACATTTTAGTTATATATATATATACACTCCTTCTAGGAGCACAACCATGTCAGAGAATCAATTACCTGATGATTATAAACGCGAAAGTTTGTGCATATGGATGGATGTTTGTTACTCTTTCACGCAAAAACTAATGAACGGATTTTAATGAAACTATACCGTAATAACAGAAATAACATATAGGCTATAAATTTCCCGCGAGTGAAGGCGACGGTTGCCAGTTACCATCAGGGGACCGTCAAATTTATTGCCATTTTAATTTCGAAAAAAAAGCGTACTCTGTAAGCATAAGTCTGTGGTAAGCGGTCAGGAAAGACAAGTAAAAGTACTTTAGACAACTGTATAAGCACCTTGATCTGAGGTTTCTCCCACTGTTCGATGTTCGACTCCTTGATCTCGAAGTAGACCCTCTCAATTCTCTTGGAGCCGCCCATGATCTCAATTCGGCCGAGGAATGGCTCAAAGTAGTTTAGCACAGAGCCGGCAGTTTCGAGGAAACGCGCCAACCTGACGACAATTTACTACGACTTAGCGCTCTCACACACTCCCGATATTAGTCGGACTGGTCGTTAGACAATTTCGATTGGCGCATTGCTTGCTATGCCTTACAGTTTTTGGGAATGCACCAATCGCAATGTGTCATTGGTACGGATCGCGTATGCGAAACCTAATAGTGTGAGCCCAGGTTTAGTAAGGTCACAATATATTTCGTTTTAATTCGTTTTGTCTTATAAGATTGTAATCATACCATATTCTGATGATTAATAAGTTATTATTATTTATTCGTCACTTTTGTTCAATTAGTGTTATTTGTTGCTACGCCCTGCCCTCCTTGGAAATGCCAATCGACATAAAACAATCAAAATTTCATAAAAACTGCGGCTGACACGAGTGATAAATTTAGGATGGAAATTTCAATATATATTCTCAAATTTCGTCTTTATTATTATATGCATAAGATATATATATACCAACACTCAAACAAACCTGGGTTCATTGGGCATATGTTCTGAGAGGTTGGTGAGTAGTACGGCGAGATTGAAGCCGATCTCTTTAGCTGGCTCGTGGAAACGGTCGCAGAACCCGATGTAGTCCAGTTTGCCGTCGTGGTTTGTCTCGCAACAAGCCAAGAGGAACTCTATCTCTTCGCTGTAAGATTAAAAATAGCGAGACTTAATTTAATGTTCTTTTATTTGCTCAAAACAATGTCATTTGACAAGATGACAATTTAGAAATAAGAACATGTGTTTTGAAATTTTGGCTAGTAATAATCTGTTAGGATATCTGGATTTCTAGCAAACATGTCATAAGCTTTGTTAAATAAATTTAAATTTTATTTTCATATATAAAGCAATGGAAGGCAAGTATTACACAAACTCTGCTTAGTTTGGGACTAGATGGCGCTTTGTGAGTTATACGTTTAGTTATATATTTAGTTTAATTAATTTTAAAAATTCTTTATTTAGGTAACACAATTTTGCCAAAATTCTATACAGTTGTTAAGTAAGTGTAAGTTTAAGAATAAAATGCCTGTACCAGAAGGCTCCATTCTACCATAGCTTATATAATAAGTTTTGAAAAAATATTTTTAATTTATTGTATTTATATTTTTTATTTATACAATTTAATTTTAAATGCTATAATATATGCTATAATAAATATATTATAGGAGTATGACTGAGAATATGCGCTACTTGAAATGAGACGGCAGCATGTGTGTGTTAAAATTCACACTTACGGTGTATAACTCTTCTGTTGTTCCATCTTCTCCTTGAAGTCTTTGGGCAGCACCCAACCGTCATTGTTGGCGTCTATCTCTTGGAAACTAGCGCTGGAAGTCAGGTCTTTGAGTTTGAGGAACATGTCAAAGTACTTAAGGATCAGTTCCACATTTGATGCAGACTCTACCAGCGTGTCTACCATCTGTTTACCGATAGTACCTGTAATAAACATTAATGATAAAAAATGATATTACTCGACATGGTGCCTACGGCTACTTTTTACCATCGCACCGCTGGCCGACAGGGAATTCATCCTCACACGCTGGAACCTAAGTGGTCTCGGACAGTGCGGTTTCAACATTCACATTGTAGAATGAACTATCACTTACCATTTTTACTATAGATACACTTAATCCATTACGTGGGGTTCCATATGGTTTTTCATTCGCTTACCTATAATTCCAATTACAGAAATAATAAAGAACTAATATAGTAAATAGTATAAATTAACAAAGAAATATGTCTTCATACCGTTCACGACGTTTCCTTCAAGCATAGACAGCATCATGGTGATCATGTCCTTCTGAAGGTTGAGCAGTTCCTTCAGCAGGTCGACTTGTGAGGAGTGCTTCGACAGTTTGTCCTGCATGTGAGAGAACAGGAACAGGAAACCACCCACAGCGTCCCATAACCTAAAAAAAAATATGTTTTTAATAATATATTTTATTTTTCCAAATATTCTAATGTTAACAGCATCGCAACTGGCTTCACCAAATGATATATATGTATTTATAGCAGTTGTTTAGTATCCATGACACAAACTCCGCTTACTGTGGGACTAGATGGCGTTGTGTGAATTGTCCAGGGGTATTATTATAGTGTTGGTGTTAGTTTACCCCGTCAACGACCTGTGTGAAGGTACATCATATTGACATTACCTGGAGTGTGCGAGTGCTTGCTGATTCTGTGTACAGGGTCCTTGGATGACTTCAGTGAGGGTGTTGAATACTTGAGACGCTACGCCGATAGCTTTGAAGAAGTTCGCCTTACCAGCCGGGTCGATGAGCTCCTGAATATGGAAATTAATATGTGAATAGAGAGACGGAATTTGCAGAAATATAGACAGACAAATTTGTGAAATGTCTTCCTTAAATTTTAGAGATCTAGGAAGATCAGATTTGCACTTTTTGTAACGATTTTTCTCCGAAACGGCTTGAGCGCTTAATCGAGAGACAACTTTCATCTAAGTTCGATTTCATCGAACGGAGGACGTTTATTCTTAAAAACTCGATTTTGACTGATCAGATAATTTCGAGTGGTAAACGAGAGCCTCCATCGTTTACCACTCAAAAAATAAACGTCCTCCGCTCAACATGTAAAGAAAAAATCCTGATGTATAAACAACACACCGGCAACAAACCTAGTTTACACTTTGAATAAGTTACATTCCGTATTAATTAATAATTACTTTCGAGTTGTTTCAGTGTATTCCTTGGAACTTGTGTTTGATCTTTTCAATAACAGTTTCTGTGTTATCGATTTATGAAAACAGAAACAAGTAACGAATTTGCCTCAGGTGTCTTGAGATACTTCCATAAAACTAGAGTAATTACATATGCCGACCTTGCTGGAGTAATGCCAGTAGAAGTCCATGATAGACTCCTGGAGCCGCAGCAGGTAGTCGACGGTGCAGATGACCACGTTCACCGTCGTCGTGTTACCGGCCTGGGTACGCAGGTAGTTCTGCCATTCTGTTTACATATCACAAAGATATAAACGATAAAAAAAAACATACTGTGTACGTATGTTTTTTTGTGACATATAACAAACATAATGTACTCAATCAAATCAAAATTTATTCCTGTAGATCTATTACAGACCCTTATGATATATCAAATCTACCGTTTGAATGACGTGATATGACAACAAACATTAACATTTATGACATCTTCCTAGTATTCTCACAACAATACACATACATATTGTTTTATATCATACACCACACAGACGACCTCGGTGGTCTAGCGGTCTAGTACACCGCTTTACGACCGATGGTCGCGGTCTCGATTCCTCGCACGGCACAAACATTTGTATTCACGAGTATGATTGTTTGTCTGGGTGTTTTCTATGTATAATATATATGTATTTACAATAAAAAAAAATATCTATGTATATGTATCTAGTACCCATATCATAAGCTTTTGCTAGCTTAATTTGGGTCTAGATGGCGCTATGTGAATTGTCAAAGAAAAAAAAACATTAGCAAGACATCCATACTAGATATACAAAAGCACTGTCATCCCATCATTCATCTATTATTCTAATTGCGAAAGTTTTGCCTGGATGTTTTATACATTTTCACAACTAAATGGCTCTTAATTAAAGATATATATGAGGATAAATGCTATTATGGGGATAGTCTTATATTTTAGCCCGAAAAATATCTGCTAAGTGATGAATTAAAGGATGAAAGTTAATGCAGACGAAGTCTCGGTTAATAGTTAACAATAAATTATATAATTACCCAAGTTATGGCCTTCACAGGTGAGTTGAATGAATCTGAACAAGGCGCAAGTGAATTCCGCATCGTGCATGTTCTTTTCACCAGCGGCGCCCTCGAGACCCACGCCCAAACCTAAAATTTATTTACATATTTGTATTATAATAATTAATATAGTTATTTATATAACTAATGTTAAGCCACCATCAAGTATTTCTGCACTTCCTGAAGGTTGACTGTTAGAGAATGCCTACAGCATTAACTCCGCCCTTTGTACCATAATGTATTGGTCAATAAAGTTTTAAATAAATAAATAAATAATAATAATAATAAATAACCCTGGATAATTAACACGGCGCCATAATTTTTGGAGGTAAAAAATGATTATTTTATGTTTATTTTTAATTATCTACACGGTAAATTAAGTTTAATTATATGTACATTTTATTTGCTCTTTTTTTCGTTTGTTGTTTATATTGTATTTTTTACATTGCACTGAATAAAATATTTTTCTTTCTTTCTTTCATCTCTCATTCTGCAGTTCAATATAGATTGTCGATCCGCGTGTAATTTTTTATAAGGCATTTTTTTTAATTACTTCAACTTGTCAATAACTATTACTTACCTTCAGCCTTCGTGTTCCTTTCAAAAGCATCTAGATCGAGCACCGAACAAGAATTCATAAGACCGGCAATCGACGTGAAGAAGCCCACATCCTTTTTGTCTTTCAGGTGGTTCAGCATACCCTGGTGAAGAATAAGAGTGTGTAAAGTAATATGAAATGAATCCTATATCTATTAATATTATAAAAATCGCTGTTGTCTTCTGTTTATATCTCCACTTCCTTATTTGAACAATATACGGGTTCTACTGTTATTTTAAGATGCTATCTATAGAGTGGAGTTGTGAAACCAGAGTGAGAATATATGCTTCTATAAATTTGTTGCTTTTGATAAGTGATTCACAATTATTTGAGATATATACCGTGCAGCAACAATGAGAATAATTGCTCGTTTAAATTTATTGCTATTGGTTTCATTATTATTATGAGAACTAAATTATGAGAATATTTGTTGTTTTTAATTAAGTATAGCTATATGTATAGAACTAGTGGGTTTTGTAATTATTTATTTATAGCCTGTGTAAGTACTTACCATCTGTATATCAATGTTGCCTCCCCTCAGTATAGAGATGCCTAGCTGCAAGGTCTTCATGACCATGTCACTAGGTAGACCCTTGGATGCCGATATATGCAGTAGTACCATTTCGGCTACACCACGATCGGCTAATCGGGACTGGTGGAACAGGAGCTTCTGCTTCTCCATTTCTTGTTCCTGAAAAAATTGCTCTTGAAACCATATGCTCAAAATACAAAAATATTTTTTATATTCGTTATTGTACAAAATCACGTATACTAAAGACGAGCTGAATGCAATATGGCATTCTCAAGGTTATGTGGTAGATTTTTTAAATATTTTTTAACTATATCAAATATAATGTTGATATTATATTAATAATAAATAGCTAGACTTATTGTCTGTTAGTATTAGCAATGTTATTCCTTTCTTGTATGTATATGGAAAAGTTTTGTGTAATCTTACTTCATACTAATATTATAAACGCGGAAGTTTCAGACTGTCACAACTTTGAACTTGAAATTTTACAATAGTACAGCTTATACAGCAGAATAGCACATAGACTATAAAATTCAAGGGGGTGAAACAGCTAGTAAGATATAAACGTAAGTTGGTTGTATATAGATATCAATTAGTGGACACATATAATAAATTTAACAGTTAATGTTTATAGTATATTAGTTATATACATACCATAAATGTTTCCATTGTTTTCTGCATGTAACATATTATATAAAGAGATTTTTTTATTCATTTCATTCATATCATAAATTTAAAGAGCCGTTTCGGCAAACGTTTCTTTGCCAAAATAAATTAATTCTAATAAATAAACTTCAGGATAGGATTACACTTATCACCTAGGGATATTTTGATAACAGACCTGTGACGGTATATATAAAATATATACCGATGTAAATAATTCAAATGATGAAACTACATTTGGCGGTCTGGTGATATTTCCACTAGTAAACCATTAGTACCAATATACATAATACCCCTAGACAGTTTACACAACGCCATCTAGTACCAACGTAAGCAGAGCATGTGATATGGGTACTAGATAACTGAAAGACAATAACACATAGACTATAAATTTACGCGGGTTAAACCGCGGGCACAGTAAGTCATACATATTGTACAAGGTACCGCCATTACGAATAGATACGGGATAAAGACTAGAATTGAAACTTACGTGAATACTAGCACGACCTTCTTCTTCACCCTCGGCTTCACCGCCCCCTTCCTCCTCTTCGTCACCACCTTCTTCCTCTTCTTCACCGCATGACTTGGCTATTATATGAGCGTATGACATATAAAGAGGGTCTTCCTGAAAAGAGTTAATAGCATTTTCAATATTTGTTATTTTTGGGATAATTTGCACATCAATAATTTTGCCGTAAATTTCTTTTTCTGGAATAATAATATTGTAAACAAAACAATTTCGTATTGTACTGAATATCCCTACAAATAATGCTGTAACTGTAGGAACAGGCCGACCAATTTGGGGCACTCACAAGCACCAGCCCGCTTGTTATTTATAAAAATTGCAACTGTACCAATAGGTTACAGTAGGTTTCTTACTGTTATTTAAGACATACGCAATTTGGTCGACTTAAAGGTGCCAGTCAGGTTTCGTATTTTTTAAGGAATAAAATAGTTTTATTCCGTTATTAAGTCATACCATAGAACCCTAAGATTCTCACGCCCATAAATTCCAATTCATTGAACAAAGTAAGAAAAATGCCAATGTCTTCTTAAAGTTGTCGATAATTGCAAATATGGAATTTTAATTTGTTATCGGTATTTTTTTTATGATGATTTTTACATCAACAGATATACACACATACACATTTTATAAGATAATATAAATTACAAAAAAAACAGAGTATATTAAAAAAGAAGAAACAGATATAATATATAAGTCTCAACATAACAATATGTCACTGCTGGTATGGAGATTCACTCTAAGTTTTTTGTTGTTCAGCTAGAACTCACGATTATAGATACAGTTACATTGGTACCTGTAAAGCGCCAGAACGTTCCGTCATGGCTCCTCTGCAAAAGGTTGTAACGAGTTGTGTGAGAGGATCCGGCTTGCCTTCTTCTTCTACCACATCACTCTTTTTTAACTCCGCATCTTCAAACGATTGCTAGAAATCATAATTTGTTTATTTATAATAATTTCATTAAGACGAAATTAAATTAAAGGAACAAAAAGTATAAAATAAGAGAAACAATGATCGAAATAAGAGATTTAGACCATAGAATATTGCATGAACAACGCACAAAATGTTTCTATGTCGTCAGTTTATCATTTCGTAGTTTTTACCGACCTTTTCTCTATGTATCTTTAACGCATTTACGGGGAAGCAGAATGAACAAAACACTTTGTAATTATTCATAAGTAACATTATCACAATGATAGTTCTTAATGATTTCCTAAAAAATCGACCTTAACATGAAGACGAATGAAATCTCTTTCTTAGCACTGTCCAATGTATAGTATGCTCTCCTAATTTTGCGGCGCCAAGACAAACTGTCCTGGATTGTCGAGTCGGGCAATTTTTGCATCGCGATAAGATTATCCATATGCTGGTCTACCAGGTACTAGGTAGGTGGACGACATATTTGTTTTCAAACTATTATATGGCCGCAGTTGGCCTTCACCGGACGATAGAGGGCCAGTGCAAATGGCACTCCAAATCCGCGGAATGACTTATGGAGCGGCTGAAGGCCAACTCCTGCCGGATACGACTTTAGTCTTTAGTTAGGGCACCGCTAGGGGTTTTAACCTAGGCTCAGGTGTCGTAATTTCGACCCCCGTGGACGGTTTCTATTTCTTTCATGTCGGGCCGTCGTAAGCTTTTTTGTCCACGTCTTCCTCGTTACTTCGCAATACATGAAGACGAATGAAATATAAAAAAAATAAGGAAGTTCAAAGTTAATTAACTGAAAAATCATTGCATTACCGTCAAATCTTCTATCATAACTTCTTGACCTATGTTCTCCTCTTCCAACCAAAGCTCGTAGTATGTCCGCGCAAATATATTGCACGCGCGATGTCTGTAAGGAATAAACTATAAATTAGTCCCCAATGATTTTTCTTCCTTGTCCCTGTTGCTATATTCCCTATCTTTGTGCAAGGACTGAAAAATTTAATTTATATTGAAATAAAACTAAAACTGTTAATATAAACAAGATAATAGTACAATAGACAAAATAAAGAAGTAATCATGAGGTGCTTTATTTCTAAATATCAAGTAGGCTTTGGACAGAGGTACAACTTCTCTTCATCAAGGTTTCAGGCTATGAAGAAAGATAGAGAAGGAAAGAGATATAGGTAGAAGAGAAATATAAATAGTAATTGTAATATGCTTTTTAAATATTTATGTAGTATATTAAATCAATGACGATCTATCGCCGAGTGAATTATTGAGAGATGACAATAAAATAAACATAATTTGGAAATGTAATCCGACAAATATCTCATCTCAATATTATTTATTTATTAGACGTATGTTTTATTTAAGATACCCTCATATCAAAGGCTACGTTCTAACATAATGTACATTACCTGCTCATTTTATAAAGGTGTATACTTCTTAAGCAAGCTACGGCTGCACGCTTTCTAGCAGCGCATAGTACTCGCTTCCAGTTCGTAGACCGTTGGGCCGGTTTAGTTGCCTAGTAAGTCCAATGCAGCATGCGAGCATTGAAATATTCGTGTTAAGTACACAACAACAATGCAAGTTAGTTCTATTGTACACGACCTTAGTGGTCCAGCTGTTAAGCACACGGCTTTAAATTCTAATGGTTACGGGTTCGATATTCACACACTATTCGGCGACAAAAATGCAAACAGTCAACACTACTAGGCTTCCAAGTTATAAGCAAGCTTTTATTCATTGCCTGATGATGCTTCTTTTTACGGCGAAACACATGATTCAATATGAGTGCAGACTCATATTGAATCATGTAACGGTCGGAATTTGATGAGACAGACATTAAGAGAAGATTAGAATTAGAAGGTCGTAACGCTTCCAGAAGTGCTTTTCTGCACTGAATACTTGTGGTCTTACACAGGCTAATGTTAGCGAAATTAAACAAAATAATATAAATTATAAGTGATGAAATGGACTTCCGAAAAAGAATACCTAATTATATAAAAGATACTCATAATTTGTATATAAATATATCTGTTTGTATTGGCTTAGGTGTTCTGTATATGTTATAGAAATGTATTTATAAAAGTAATTAATCGGCTTAGCACATAGTTTTCGTATTTTTTTATAATGAATCAATATCATCCAATAAAATAAAAACACTACCATAGTGATTTTTTTTATTGGAAGATCTTCCCCATTGTTTCCATATTAGATTCAAGTCAATTTAAAAATATTAATATCACAGAATACAATCAAGCACTACTTAGTAGACGTTAGTAGTACACGACAAAACCACTCTTATATCAAACAGTACACAGCACACAATCTTTTGGACCTTGGCAGTGAGTGGATGGAGGTCTGCCTGAAGCAGGCTATGACTGCTCGCTTCCTTTGTATCGATACCACTGAACGGTATACGTTCTTACTCATTTGTTGGGGATGGTCGATCTACAGTTATAAGAATAGAATAAATAGATTTTACAAATTCAAATTTATTAGATTCATTTCAACACCTAATGCTATACTCAGACTGTACTCTTTAGATTTTTTAGTTAAGAAACCAAATAACAATTCCTTTTACTTTTCCTATCCCTAAAAATGAGTTAGATTTTGGTTATTAAACATTCAAATTTTTTTCGAGAGATTCGCTTAATTTTTAGTTATTAAGCCTTTATTTCGATCGTAGAGTATTTTCTTAATGTTTATATATTGTTGGCCTTATCTCTATAACTCCGTTATTAATTAGAACGAACGTGACAAAACAGTATTTTTAAATGTGGAGCTTACCATATGCAATCCGAACAGCACTTTGCTCATAGCTACAATCCTCTCAACGGTGTCGTCAATGATCTTGGCCTTGTTCTCTGCAGTTTCCACGGTGATGTTCGTCTTACTCTTGGACCCCAGTTTGCTGTACAGGTAATGTTGCCAGGACATCTCATCAGCCGGGTCTATCTTGTCGGGAAGTGTTAGTTGGGTCTTGGCAAACTCTGCTACATCTTGTTCGGACATTTTCTGTAAAGAGTTACGTTGGATATTGTAAACACCATATGTTTTTCTTCTATAGTATAGAGAGAAACGAGCTTGCGGCTCACCTGATGGTAAGTGATTATCGCTATGAATGCTTGTAGCACCAGGGGAATTACAAGTGAATCGCCAGCCTTTTATGAAAGATTAAGCTCTTTTATTGAAGGTGTCAATATCGTAAGGAATACTAGAAGATAATTCCACAAAGTGGTCGTGCGTGGCAAAAAGTTTCTGGAAAAGCCACGGTGGAGGACCGCAATTCATCCAGATGATTGTAATATGTGACATGTTAGAAAGTGACAGAAAACAATTCTTACCTTGAGGAATCTATCTTTACAGTGCTGGACTAACTCTTGTTCTCTGCCAGCGAACAGGTTGAGGCCGACCGGCAGTAATCTCTTCAGGCAGGCCACCATCAACGATGCTTGCACTTCCTTATCTTTATCGCGTTTCTTATCGCGATGTTTCTTCTTTTTCTGTTTTATTAAAGTTAAAAGTAAATAAGTAATAATAATAGTATATCTTTGTACACAGACGTAGACGCCGTTGAATTCAATGTGGGGCAGTAGTTTAAAATATTATGTAACTAACAGATTATACCCGCTGTCTTACCCCGATAAATTTGGATACAAAACAGTTACAAGTTATATTATCTTTTCAACATTTACAACTGTTGATATTACCAACATTGATTGTTGGATAAGGGTACCTAAATGGGGTAGACCGAATGATTGTCAATTGTTGAATTGTCGTTTTTGCTGGGGATATTTGAATCCAACGTTGCAGGGAAGCGAATTGACCGCCAGATTACCAAAGAATCGGTCAGAAATATAAATTGATATTGATTAGTAAAAAACAGAATTCTACATTACAATACAAATATACAAAGAATTATTTCTTGACGATAGAATTTATTAATGGCACTACTAAAGATATGTCACTTGAAATGACATATGATACTGTACCTTTCCACCACCTTGGGGCGCCCCATCGGTGACTGTGGTCGCTCTTCTTGTAGCAGTTGGCATAATCAGCACCTAGATGAGTCACGAGATAGAATGAGACAATATAACAAATGAAAAGGACAAAATCAAGACTGAGTGCACACCTCTTTCTCACTTATTTCTACTGTCAAACATCTTGCTTTATAAATTATGTTTGTTTTATAGAGATAATAATGAAATGGTGCATTCGCCTGCGCTAACGTTTACGCTGGCCAGTGCCCCGGAGAATGATAAGATTAATTTATCGCGATGGATTCCAGGGGAAACCGCAATCCCCTGGAATCCATCGTGGTAAATTCAACCGAAATTTATCACGATTGACTTTGTTCTGATGTTCATCTTCAAGGAGGTCAACCTTAGACCTCAGGAATGCCAATACATCAGTGAGACTAATGATGTTATGCGATAATGTAGGTATCAATAGTGCTGTTCATGTATATACCGGTTACCGCTTACCATCAGGTGAGCTGCTCGTTTGCCATTCCAAATATATGAAAAAACATAAACAGCAATGTGGACCTCACTTTATCATATAAACCCAGTGTTACAGCGCTTGGGTTGCTATTAATAAAATACTTAGACTTACCATGTTATCGATTTCATTGGCGGATATGAAGTTCTGTTCTTCCTTCAGGAAGTACTGACTCTTTGACCAAATGTTGAATATCTCTGCTACATGGTTATATAGTTCTTCGGCCTCTGAAAATTGATAAACAAATGAATGACCCCGGACAATTCATGCAGCGCCATCTAGTCCCAAGCTTGTATTATGGGTACTAAATAATTTAAAAATATATATATTTGTTATAATGATTATACATAGAAAACACCAATACAGAATAATAGAAATAATCGAACCCGTGACCATGATTGGAAGAAAGACAGTGTGTTAAACAACAGTGTGCTAAACACTTAACAATCACGAGTTTTCGACATACATATATACATATATTTATATTTACACAAACATTTTAGATATTTAAAGTCTATATCGCTGTCCTCATAAAACAATAAACATATCATTTATGCCATATCAATTTCGTTTATATAAATGAAATTGAATGTGAAGTAAAAGAATATTCTTTTAGCTGTTCATTCGTTAAAATATAACAAACAGACAGACATCCTTTCGCATTTCTATATTAGTTTAGTAAGGAAGTATGGATTCAAACCTGGAACGTTATTCCTGAGCCAATGATTCCTCTGCAGATCGACGTACTTGATAAGAAGCGGGTAGAACGAGTATATATCCCTTACGAGGAGTTGCCAGTCCTCCTGAATTTGCGACTCTACTTGCGAAGTATCGTCTGTTGAAGACTGAGGAACAATAACACAAGGTTAATTAAAGAAAAAAACTGATTCATATAGGCAATATTACCCTATAACATGTTTATATATTACTCACTTTGATGAATCCTCTCAAACTCTCCTCTTTATGGAACATGTTGTCAGTCCTCTTTCTGACTCTCTCCGCTAGCGGCAGGAACGAGTCCCTCAGCAGTTCCTCAGAGCTGTTTATGATGATTTGTTGGGTGTAGGTGGCGATGCGCGTCATCCACGGCGCACTCTCATTGCCTATGTTCTTCTTGATTAACTTCAGCACATTCTTCAACAGTTGGTTCATGTGCTCCGCTGTCACCATCGTGACGTGGTTCCTGATGATGAAGATTATTACGTTTAGTTAACAGATTGCATGTTGATGATTGTTCTTTTATATTTTACGAATTTATATATATTTTAGCCATCATTGCCTTACTACATTTATATCGAAATCGTAAGAAAAATAGCGCTTATAATTTCAGAGCGTAATACAGTGGCGCCCCCTAAAACACAATACCTATAGCCTATTTGTACCATGACTTGTATAAACTAGATATATAGACTTAACGATCTACCTTTACATGTATCTATTTTTTTTTTCAATAAATGAAACAGTCAACGAGCTGTCGGCATATTTGACAGTAAGTGGTGTTTGTCGCCTATATATATGAATAGCACTACGAATATTACGTTATCATTTTAGTAGATTTACAAGTCAAGCCTCCAATCTCTGCCTATCTCTCATCATTTAACATTTTGTTATAACATGTAAGTGCTGTCTCAACATGTTATTGGTGTTTTCATCAGACGAGAGTTAATGAGACACATTAACGTTTAAATAGAATAATCATATATCGTATCAAGTATATTCTATGATTAGGATATATTCTAAGCATAGAATATACTTGAATGAATAAAACACAAATGTAAAGACAGTTTTAGAATATAGGTATAGTTACCCAGCAGTAGGTGTCACGTTGTCAGGCCCTTGCGCCCACCAGAATGGAAGGTAGGAGCACAATAATGGCAGCACTACATCTATAATGTGCGGTGCTTCGTTGTACGTCTTATCTGACTCCACGAATTGGTCTACCTCGCTTAGTATCGTTTCTAGCGTTGGCATAGATTGCTCCATTTTCGCCATTATGTCTATGGAAATAAGGAAGATTTTTATCATTCGATTCGTTCGATTATTGGTGAAATGCTGAAGTACATTATATGTATATTTATAATTATATGTTTATGTTCTTTTACCTTGTGCTTCGAGGGAATGGTCTGCAATGCGATTGAGCAGAGAGAACTGGTTGTGTTTATTTAGATGAGGCTCCAGGAATGCGACCGGGAAGGTCGAGCTGAATGCTCCCAAACATGAACCCTGATGATAATAAAAAAAAAATACATAAGATAATGCTTACAATATTACCATCTAGACTCGAACTTTTTGATTTCTACGGGACTAACTTGCAAGCAAATCGCTTCAAATAAAGAATTTGCTTTTCTTTTTTCTCTCTGCGTTACTTTTAAAAAGCACATAATGATGTTATAAAATAAATAAATATGAAAAAAAATTATTAAAGTCTATTTTAATATAGCGCATAGTAGTGTAAATCTTATTGAAAATTAAAGTAAAAAATTACAACTCCATCTGGTTCAATTTTTATACTGATATACGTATAAGATTCTTTGTGGCATTTGTATTATAAAGTACATCACTGTTATAAAAAAAAATGTGTACGAAACAGGATCTGTAGATCTGTATCATATATGAAGATTTTAATGTATATTACTAATTGTTTACATCAATTGCTCATATTTCTTCTATTGACTCATTTTTAAGATTAGAACTGAATTATTAATTTTAATAACTTACCAACGCTGGTTTGTTCCTCTCTATCTCTGTCTTGAGATACTTCCTGTCGTGTGTGAGCGACGCATCAGTGCCGAGAGCGTACAGCGACCCCAGCATCTTATACGACGCCACTTGAATCTCATCCACTGAAATGGACATTGTATTTATCAACTTCAAGACAAGAATTATATTTCTACTACTATTTTTATACACCTAATTGAAAAAAAAACAACAAACAATTACTGTAGATTTAAATAACAGATTATTGTTATCTAAATCAAGATAAAGATTGCATATTTCCTTTTCGTAAAAAAGTGTTCAGTTGTTGCCTTTTATTTTCTCATTTCATTTACATTTTTTCTCCTTTTATCTACTACCAACCATCATATTTATATAGCATAGATTTCCCATAAACTGCTACTTTTTTTTGTCACCCCATTCATGGAATAGTCTATTCGATATTAAATATATTACGAAAATTTTCATTCCAGTAAAAAAACTGATTTCCATAATACTTTTCCTTTCATAGTATATTTTATTTCAAAAGGCGATTTATTTATATCGCTGTATCCATTGGATAGGAATATAGTAAGCAATAAAATATCAATAACAATTATAATAACATATAATAACATAAAAGTACAAAAGGCATGCAATAAACATCGATATATTTGATCTGGAAATTCAATAACTGTGAACATTGTGTGAATTCAAATTTCAGATGTGGCTTTATATTTTTTATAGTCAAGTATTTTTTCACGTAACACGTAGTATTTTGGTAATAATAAGTTTTACACATAAATTAACAATTATAGAATAAATTAATGTAGTTCAAAGTTTTAATAATGATAGTAAGAAGTCGACGTATTTTCTTTGTTATAGAAATAGTCATTTTCGAAACAGATTTGATATATTAATGCGCAATTCTAATGCATACAATTATAAATATGACAAGAATAAAATTTCTAATTGTGTGTTGAAATATAATGAGTGAAAGATAAACAATTGATGCACCAAAGATGAAATTAAGTGTTTTAGATGGAGAACATACTAGTAGACAACTATGTAGCCAATTTGTGTGTTCTTCTTAGAAAAAATAATTGTTAGATGAAATCGCGAGCGAGTTATATGGGTAGTTCAAAGATTTTTATACACTTATGAGCCGATAGTTATTATTGTTATAGTACGCTTTAGAACCATAGTATCTCAAGCTAACAAATTAATTAATGTAATATATGTTTTGCATCCAAAGGCCAATAATAATGGAGATCAACATATTCAACAGCAGTCGAATGAAATGGTATTTACTGACGTAGTCAAAAATATATCAAGAGTTAACAGTGTTTTACAGGAGTTAATAAGAAATTATGAGCAATTAAAAAAAATATACAAAACCCAGAGCCTTGAGGTTGATTATTCGTCAGATTCTGAAATCGATGAAGTATATAAAACCGTATCTAAGAGAGGCAAAGTACAAACTAAAACTACAAAAAAACAAAATGAAGTATTTTTTGCAACACGAATGATATTGTCTGAAGAGAAAAAATCTGATAAATCAGAACAATCAGACAAATTAGTCGAAGACAAAAATGTTAAGATTGACACAAAGAGAATCCCAAAAACTGAAAAATTACGATTGAAAAAGCCTGATATAAAACCAAACATTCAAGTATCCTCTACATCTGATACTGATGAAACAATATCAGAAGAGATAGAAATTCAAAACAATGCTGAGAAAATCACAAAGGAACCTATTCGATCAGAACTAATATATATTGATACACAGAGTGTCCCTGTTGTAGATACAACAGCTAATGAACACAAGTCGACTGAACCGAAAGAAATGGAGGATTATAAATTAATAAAGAAAGTTAAAACAAGATACAAAAATGTAGTAAAATCTGATTTAGATGAAGATACAGATAGAGACAGTAAACATCATCAAGCTGGAAATAACAATTACAAATTCAATTCCATGAAACTTGGCACAGATATAGAACCCAGGAACAGAAGTAAACATATAAAAAAAGTAGTACACACTGAGACATTTGCTCGAGAACATATGTGGGATGACATAAAGAAAAACAAACCAATACAGTTAAAAGCACACAAAGAGGATACATTAGGACATAAACAACAGAAAAATAAAGCAGCATACTTTAGAAGTAATCATAAAACTGCATTAATGATAGTTACCCCGAATAAGGTAATTAATAAGCAGTAACAATTATTACAATTTACAGCAAGAGCGAATTACACTTTGTTCACTTAATTTATTATTTTGTGTGTCAACAAATACAAAAGTTGGAGCAGTATTTACAATAATTTACCGTTTCATTTTTCATTATAGAATAAAGATAAGACAGAAGAGGCGACCTCGCAGTCTTTGGAGCAAGAAGATGCCAATATATTAAAAGAAATATTTAAAACAGAGATACTTCGAGAGGCGTACGGAGATTCTTGCTTAAAACTCGTTCTGAGAAAATGCTTCAAGGTATAGTTTTTTTTTATTAACAGGTGTATTCCAAAATATTAAGACGAATTACTTACGCTATACTTTAATACTATTTATGAGCTCCTAATATTTCGATGTTGTTACAAACACTAACCCATGACACAGATAACGGCGTCGAAATATCAGGAGTTCATAAGTATGCATTAATAAAATTATAAAAATTATTGAAGGCATGCAAAGAAGTAAATAAGATAGTATGCAGACTTCGTAAGTGTAAAGGTAGATCAAAAGAAAAATTTAAAGAATTTGCCAAAAAAGGATGCATAAGAGAGTTCGGATACAATGTCACTGCGAAGATGGAGAGAAAGGGTAGTAAGTACAGAATACTATTTGTAAGTGTTTATTTATTTTATAATTCATAACAATCAAGTATTGAATGTACTGATACTAGAAGCAATTACGTAAAATAATCGGTACTTGCACGTGATGACAGTAGAAAACTAAATTTGGAAGCCATTTTATTATAAGAAAAGTAGTATACTCTAATACTAATATTATTTAGTTTAATAACATATACGTAATTAATAACATTTAATAACATATATATAATTAATTATTGTTTTATTTTTTGAAGATTTTACGGATATAACAAGACAGGGATTTTGGGCTGAGGCATGTTTGCCAATGGTACAAGCGGATATGAAGGTAAATCATAGAACATTGAAACATACAACATTCAGTACTGTGTTACTAAATAGAGAATTGGTTAAAAGGAGTTAGATAGTATGTTATAAGCTAGTAGTATATTTTAATTTCTTTCTGTGAAGCAATATTTTTGATGTTTCGTTACAGTCCAAATTTTTAAGAAATCAGACATCGGGCATGATCGTAGAAACCAAGGAGGACATTAAAGTAAATATACTTAGAGATAGCTATGAACGGGCTTGTCAAAGAGCGTCAGCAAGGAAATGCAATAATGCTTGCAAGTTTTCATATGAAAACACTTGTCAAATTTATGAATGCGATAGAGGTATATCATTACTATTTATTTAGCTGTACAGTAATTAGCATTGTCCTGCAATTTCGCTTCTCATTTAACATAAAGGAAAAGTCAGGAACCTTCGTCCTTCTATCTTACATTGCATCCCGTGTAAATTTAATAGCATTATGTGTGATTTTGGTTAATAAATATTAGGTAGTCGAATATTAGATGATATAACATTATTTATTACATTACAGAGAAAAAAAAGAAATATAATAAGTACTGCAAACAACAATGTAAGGTTGCTTACAAGTCAAGCAAAGGCAAGGTTTCCAGATCTACCAGTAATTCTGAAACATATAGCAGTTCTAAAAGTCATAGTGACTTGAGTGATGATAGTACTTTTCTATTTTCAGACGATTAATGATTATGCCAAAATTACAGAAAAAAATCAAATAGAATCCATAAGAATACATTTTAAGCCCCTTGAAATATATGGACATGTAATGAAAACATACGGAATATAATGCGAACGCATTTTGTGTAAAACATGCGTACGTATTATATTCCGTAAAGAAGAGTAAAAATTCTTAACGCATAGATGGAACTGCGTGAAAGACTATATGGTATAGAGTTGGTTGAATGTCAATATTAAATGAGGTACAACTGACACTTTATCCACAATGTATCTTAATCTCGTGTTAAATACATGCATATTGCGGTATATGTATTCAATGCAATATAAAAACGCAAGATAAGAAGAATCTGGATGAAATATTATTTGAAGAAACGGAATAACTCAATATTAAATGAGGTACAACTGACACTTTATAAAAAATTCGTGCATGCATATTGCATGTGCTATGGTTTCTCAGTCATGTGTCAGAAGAAGGCGCAATATGAACATGAAACCGTACTGGTGTAGACATAGTTATGATACGCCAAACACCTAATAAAGTCAAGGTTACGAGGAAGGTGCTAAATCAAACATAATACTAAATTGTAAATACTCCTTTAATAGAAAAGACAATAGTAGATTGCGTGCTAGATCCAGTTTACGATATTGGGATTTAGGGTTCAAAAAGTGTTACCACATCAAAGATATAGATGTTCATTATGCATAAATGAGTATTATTAAAATGAACTACAGGAGTAATTTTTAAATTTAAGTGAACATAGATTTCATATAGTCTATTATAACAAGTCCATATAAATAAACTCACGTAATAAATCAGCTCCGTACTCGCAGTTCGCCAAGTGATCGAACATAGCTGTTAATATAGGCAGTAGTACTCCATTGATGTAGCCAAGAGACGTAGATGTTTTCAAGTGGGTGCCTCGTAGATGTGCATATTTCCCCTGGTAAAAATAATACAATTTAAACTTAAAAATTATAAATCTAGAATATCATTTACATTAGATTTGTAAAAGTCTTTAAAATTTTGATAGATCTTTCGTATTTCATTACCAAATAAGATATTAAATGGTATGTTGGACCTATTTTCTGCATTTACTTCTTATGTGGGCCCTTATGCGTGTGCTATTAAACGGTAGTGCTTAACCAAAATATCTTTTGCGTTTCAATTATAAGAGAGCTGTCAGTTAGGCTCTATTGATTATGAAATTTGACCAGATAATTTTAACAGGTATTATAGTATTCTAAATTAATAACTTCAAATTACCCTTAGTCTCCTACTAGGTTGCCCGAGATGACTACAATTCTAAATCTGTTGCTTCATTTATATTCAAAGGTAGGTGTTACTAGATAATTAAATAAATGAAACAAAAAGTAGGTCACGAAAAAAAGTCTTACCTCTTGCAAGTTGAGTATAGTATGTCCTAGATCATCAGCTACATTGTTAAAGAAGGTCAACATTGACGTCCTGATGAATTCGGGGCAGTTCTTGACTAAGGATTTGGCATCAATGCCCTTCACCAGAACTTGGAGACAGCGAACTGTGATTCGCACATCAGGACCGAAGGCCGCCAGTCTACAAATTTAATACATATTTCAAATTTTCTAATTAATTTAATGAAATCATCATCAAGTTTAGTCTACCATTATATTGGAACCAAGAAGAACTAATAAGATAATTACTGATAATAATTCGGCTGTTGCTCTTTTCAAATAATTGCAAAAATACAGATTTGTATAATATAACGAGTTTGCAGCACACCAGTTGATAAGTGGTTACTTGTAGGCCGTAAAATTTTGTAAAACCTCAGTCTAACTTATTTCAACCGCCAAGCTATAACTTACTTTATAACATATGTTTCGGTTAAAGAGTACGATAAGAAATTGAAATTGCAGGATATGGAGGCATAATATCTTAGTCCTCCGGAAGTCCGTAGTGTTTAGGGATCATGTAAAGGGATCGTCAGTATGTTTACCATTCCGATTACACAAAAAAGGACTTATATGAGGAAATTAGTACAATAATATGCTAATAAAAATATCGTTATTTATTTTTTTCTTACGTACCGCGACCGTAGCAAACTAGCTAACTTGCAGAACAGAGCTGCAACCATTTCCTTCTCCTTTAAACTGGCCGCACCGACATTGTTAGTTGCTGTTGCAACTGCTATGAAGTAATTGCGATGAGTTGAGAAGTATTTTTCCATTAGAGGCAGCACCACCTAAAGGAAAATCAACATTATTATCAAGGAATTTGGTATATTTTTCGTCGATGGCTGAAGTTCATGCATGCAGTATATATACATGAAAGCATTGTTGTATAATTATGGGCTTGGCTATAGCATTATCACATATGTATCTATACCTGTAAATTCATTTCTAAAAGACTATAAACGCATTATGAATTTCTAAAAATCAACTTTATGACATCGCGCGTGCAAAGCCGCGGGCAATTTCTAGTTACATATATGAATATAGCAATACAATAAACGTTAAAATGGCTGATAGTCTCGACAAGACCCATATACTATTTGCTCGACCACAAGCGTGTACATAAGGCGATATAATAATAGCATTCTAATTACAACCCTAAATACCAACACAGAGTTGTAACAATAATAGTAATAACATATCTTCACGACCTTTTTTCCCACACGGGGTAGTCAGATATAAAGTCAACTGTCGTCGTCATGGGACATTTTGCTTAGTAGGTATATTTGAATCAGACGTAACAGTGGACGAGTCAACCGACATCGCTCAGATTAATTTAGTTCGCTAAGGGTGTATCACCGGACAGTCAGTCCGAAATATAAATTGATACACGAGTTTTTTTTTGTAGTTGGCAAGATTAAGTAAAAAAGACCAAGTAGTAATAGCTTTATTATAAAACCTTAATAATCTTCGTATATAGTAATCCTAATATAATGTATGGTGATTATAAAGTTTAGACTTATCCTGCGATTATTAATATGTACTAAGTTGTTTCTCGTTTTTATTTAGTCACGTGTCTGCCATCGCTTTTGGGATTACAGTCAAAAGCCGTATTACTCTTTTTATTAATCGAAAGCATTGAAAAATTAATGTTTAGTGAAAAAGTAATGTTGACTTAGAATAGTTTTGGTATAATTATACTTTTTAATTCGTAATGATGAGTCAAAAAATGTTGAAAGTGCTTAAGATATAGTAAATAATATAAGTATAGGATTCGTATGTTATTTGTTCATGTTATTAAGTATATATATGACATTGATTATGATTTTTATGCGTTCAAGCGATGCAGTAGGTACCTTCTTGAAATATTTTACTTCCGACTTGTATTGCTTGCAACATTAGAAGAAAATACATAAATATTGAAATTAACACAAAAACCTTGAACGTAGTACCTATGTAGTTGGGACTTTTTTAAATTGTTAGTGTTTTGCGACACTGTTTTATTATTTATAATATAATATTGAAGGAATATAAATACTGTAGTGAACATTTGTTTTAATTGAATAAGTAAATGATTATAAGGTAATGTAGTTTCATTAAATACATATATAATGATATGTATAATTAAATTATTATGACAAAATAATGCAACATTATGATAATATCTAATAAATTCAAGCATTCTTTTGTCTGTTTTATTAATTTTATTAGATAGTAATGTGCCAAAATATACAAAGCTAATGCTATAATAGATTTGATATATTTTTTTCTGAATGTGAAATCAGTATAGAATGTCACAGATATAGAATTTTAGGATTTACTATAAACAATATAAAAAATATTCTGTATATTATACTAAAAATTATTATACACATACATTTAATATGTAAAATATATGTATGATATACGATATGATACGATCATATATAAATTTAAAAATTGTTTTGCGTCTGTAACAAACTATTCTGCAACTCACCTTAGAGAAGAACTTGATGTCTCGTGTGCTGGTTTTGAAACTGATGCGTCTACTGAAAGTCGTTGAAGGTTTCAAAAGCTTCATGTTTATAGTCGCCCTGTCTATATACTGTATCAGTTTCTCCAGTAACGAGTATGCGAATCTGAGCTCTATTGCCACACCCGTAGTGGTCTGTTCTGTGTCACTCTGGGTGGCTTTGCTAGGTCTGTGCAGCTTGTAACCTTGGTATTGGAGATATTTGAGGAACTCTTGGGATCTTTCGCGGTCCTTCTTCTTTTCTTTGTCGGTGAGAAGGTCGTACGGAACCAACTGTGGGTGGATGCCACCTACAAAGTATAATAATATCTTAATTATTACCGAAATATAAGTATGTATTGGTTGAAAGGCGAGATATAGCAGTGAAGTTAAAGGGTATAAGAGATGCTTCGGAACGACAGTTCAGTTTCAGTTGTAATTAATATTTTTATTCTACTGTGCGAAAGAGTATCAAACAATCTATCCATACTCACAAACTTTCGGGATTCTAATATTACAAGCTGTGTTCGCGGTTTCACTCGCATAAAATTTATAGTCTATGTATTTTCTAGTATATAGGCATTATTACTGAAAGTTTCATCAAAATCCGTTGAGTAGTTTCTGCGTGAAAGAGTAACAAACATGCATCCATCTATTTATCCATCCATACTCATGAACTTTTACGTTTAGAATATTAATAAGATTCTCACCTCCATTAGTAACAAGTTCTTCCTTCTTCTTCTTCGCCCAAATGTCATGAGCGTTCTCAGCCAGCCTCTCCGCCATGTTTTGCATTTCTCTTGATAGTGTCAAGTTGGTCATATCCACAGGGTGTGGATTGTAGTTGAACGGTGTGGCTGAGTCTGTCTGTGGGATTATTAGAGTTCCATGAAATAAATATAAAATAGAAAATTTTATGTTTAAAGTAACCGAACCCGTAGATTAACACTAGTGTAAATGTTTTGTTACAACATTTTAAGTGAAGCTTAATTTAATATATGTAACATATCAGTTAAAACTACATCCAAAATTACGGAAGCGCCCAAGCGTAACATATAATTAGTATCACAACAATCGCAGTATTGTGTTCTATCAAGTTGATAAGGAACTCAAATAACAAGGTTTTCTCATAAGTCTTCCGTATACAGGCAGCGATCTGTTAAATTTTTATTATATGTACTTATAGTTAAGATGTTTGAAAAATAGCTTCACATTTACTGTATAATACCAATAAATTTCATTCAAGTCCATTTATTTTTCTTTGAAAAGATTGCGCTCAGCTATAAGACCGCCTTATAGTAATTATACAAGTGTACCTTAATGTATTAAGTGTCTTTTCTTTACTGCATAACTACATAGAATCTACTTTATGTACTATAGTATCTAAATTTAATTTAATTAAGTAATGTATAATTATCCCCATGTAGAACAATACTATTGTTCAAAATTACTCGTTATGTGTTAAAAAATTGCTGCTTTTGTCTTACGAGCGTTAAGTATGTAAACGCTAGAAAGATAGGCATCAAGACGTGCAATAAGCAAATATAAGTATAGAAATATATACGAAAGTTAGTGACAAAAAAAATAGTAATAATGACAACACATAAAAATAGGGTACACAGCCCTTTTATCTACTGTGACGTCATGAGATAGCACACTTAGAGTAGTGTGCTATCTCATGACGTCACAGTGTACGTAATAATTATTAATCATTAGCTCATTATTAAAAGATTTAGATCTTTCATCATGTGAAAAATTTCCCCATCAAGAAAAACATTATTCTCAAAAATATTCACACTATATATATATATTTAGCATATCAAAAGACTGTAATAAGTGGTTATAGACATATATATTTATTTATTCATAATTTCATAATATTCGAAGATTTAACTTTGCTTAAGGAAATATATATAGGACTTTATAATTATACTCATGTATAGAAATGTTCGCATGGTGCGAGCAATCGAATCCGAGACCATCGTAAGTAAGGGGGCGTGCTAAACCGCTAAACAACCGAGCCATTATAAGTGTAATATTTATATTACACTTATTGAAGCATTCAATAATAAGCATAAGTAATACATTTTTATCCTTTACAATTGGGGTTAGGTCACATTAATAATGAGGCCATGATTAAAATAGCAATTAACCATTGTCACATTTTAACTTTAGGACTTGCTAATTACTCTGCGTAAATCGCATATACAAATGTTAATTTGAAATTTTGAAGGTTGTTACCAATATCGAAGTTCCATATTCGTTAATTTAATTCTCTATTTTGACCTATAAGTTATAATGTAACAAATATAGCCACTATTTTAATTGGGATTGCATGCCTTAGAGCTATATATTTTTTATTGATATGTTTTACGGCTCTGGATACAAGTCCTTTTTAGCCCAACTTAATAAGTAACTCGAAGTTCTACAAGGAATTAAAATGTTGCCATTATTAACAAACTTACCACAACATCGGGTGGTCGCTGGACGGGTGCAGGGATATGAAAACAACATTAAAATTTAACACATCCAATACGTGGGTAGGTAGGAAGTGCGGATACCATGCGCATACGAAAATACGAGTAGGTGCAGTGTAAAAAAATTAGGGAAACGATACCGGTTTTTCGGTTTCTTCGTCCTGTTTGCGTGGAATTTACACATTTCATGTGAATGGAATGGTTATTAATTCGTACTAATTTTTATTATGACTTCCACATATGACACAAATCAATTGTATATGAGTAATGTTAATATATTCTTTGATGGCAGGCATATAAAACTTATATTTAAATTTAAATTTTAGTTTCGTTTGTATCTTGATTATCCTATCTGATATAGATATAATATCTTAAATGCGCATGTATCCTAAATAAACATCAATATTTGTTCTAATTTTATGCACTGCTATATTGTACTGTGCGAGGAATCGCCACCTTTGGAAATTAAATATGCGACCATCGAGGCCATCAAATCTCTTCTTTAAAATGTCAACATTTACTAATTTCTGAATTTATTAGTGTGACATAAATATCTCAGATATAGCCAATTGAAAAAAAATTGAAAACCTAATACAGACAAAGGGGGGATGGGGGTTGTTAGTAATGTGGACTAATGACCCCATTGCTAGCAATGTACCATGTCAAGTTGACGTCCACAGATTGACCTCCACGCTGTTCTTCCTGGAAACCATCGTGATAAAGTCTTAGTGAATTTATCACGATGGCCCAAGTGACCTAAACTTATGCTCATCTTATCATCCTCCACTGATGTCCCGCTACCGTAAACCGTTAGTGCAAACGAGTGTACTATTCCATTATCATCCATTAAAAAGAATATAAACGAAATAATTCCTACCGGATATGGAAATAAAGAAAAAGAAATAAATACTTACGCCACCAGACTTGGACTGTCTTCGCATTGAGCTACGGTTGGTACTCGGGATGTCTACTTCGGAATGTTCCACCGACCAGCCAATAGCCAGCAACGCTTTCAGGGATTCACGTACTGGTTCCTTGTAGCGCTCCTTCTCCTGTTAATTTAATAGAAACCAATGGAGATCCAACAAATTGAATACTAAGGTTTTCTAACGACATACTTTCGAAACGATGAATGTGTATTTTCATAATCATGTACAGGCTCATTTGAAAAGGATACGAGCTGAATTTCTCGTCAGTTCTTCTTAGTTCGAAAGCACTCCGAACTGATGGTAGATTTGATATATCATAATAGTCTGTGATTACAGACAACAACAACAAACAATATGTTTAATTTTATACGGTTATCGAAAGAACTAAACGTGAGTAGGTACAGTATTTAAAAAATAGTTTATATTCTTTCTCTCATTTATTTCAGTAGATAAGCAGCTTGTAAACCATTTTGGCTGAAGGGTGAGATAAGGCAGTGAAATTACAGAATAAAAGGCATAATATCTTAGTCTTCTGGATCGGGCGCGCATAAGAGGTATCACATGATAACGTGATGTCCGTAGTGCATATATATTTGACGGTTAGTACTTACCTTGTTTGCCATTTCAATTAAACACAAAAAATACTTACATAATCATTGAGCATATTATATGGTTTCAGACGAGGATGTGACTTCTGATGATCCGACCATGATTCGCCATAAACCCAACCATTCTCAATTTTTCTGAAATGAAAACATTTCACAAATTAGAAATATACAATAGATAATGAGAAAAGAGGTATAAATGAGACGGCTAGCTTACTATGAGTCTAGAAAAATAATTTCTAAATTTTTTCTAAGTTTGGTATTTACTTGTAATTCATTGCAATAAGCATTGCTTATTACTAAAATGTTATTTCAAGTTATTTGAAGTTATTAATCGTGGACTGTAACATTATATTCTGTACTTACCTGGACGCCCACGCGTCATGATAGTGTTCAGAGAACTTCTGTACGATGGTGTTGAGATCATTGTTCAGTGCCACTGATGATGTGTTGATCGGCTGTGGATCGTATTGTGGATTGTCTGGACCACCTGTTCATAATAATAATAATAACTCAGTATTGAAGTTCGTAATCTCAATATATACAAAAAGAAAATTGTAATTTAATTGTTATATAGTCTCGGTTGTTTACGAGAGAGAGAGAATAAAATTTTACAACTTTACACCGTCTAGCTTATTTCTCTAATACTTAGAACAATTCACACAGCGTCATCTAATCCCTAACTAAGCAGAGCCTGTTTTATTGGTACTAGACAACTATGAATACATAGATACATTTTTTTTTGTAAATACATACATAATATACATAGAAAAACACGTAGACCAACAGTTATACTCATAAATAAAAAGGTTTGTACAGTGCAAGGATTCTAAGTACGACGGTGTGTTAAACAGCTTGGAGTTATCAACAAAGACGTATCAATATAAAAAAAGATATAAAAAGAAAATTACACAGTCACACTGACAATACTTACCAGTTGATTGTGTTTCTTTGCCGTAGAACTCGTCATCATAGTTCTTGGAGAGTGAGTAATCGGGCGGTAAAGCACAACCTGAAAAATAGAATTGATATATAATAAAAATATCAATATGTTCTTTTGCAAACTATTAATACATAATTACATTAATAAATTTTCAATCATGAAGTCTTAAATATTACGCATTATTAGGCATTTGAAATTATGAAATCGATTATTAATTATTATTGATTAGCATTGTAATCGATTAAAGTGACTTAATTAAATAAGAGATTTGTCTAAAATAATCGACTTTTGCCTAGATTGGACTGTCAGTGTTCTTGTTTTTTAACTTGGTCTAACTTTTTGAGAATACTTGATCGGATGAAGAAATTTTATTGTCAGTGAAAAATAATCGAATATAAATTAATTAATGTTTGGAATATCAAAATCGATTGTTAAAGTTGCTTTTTGATGAATACTCCATAATCGAATGTTTTACTTGACTATTCTACGTACCGATTGCAATGAGACACGGCAACGCCTTCCCAAACAGTTCGGGCTCGTAGTCCATCTTGCTGAGGGAATCGAAGATGTTGGAGAATAGCATCATGGTGAGACGCTTTTCCTCATCTGATGATGCACCGTACAACCCCTGACCCCCAGTGCTACCGTAGTACTTTGCACAGCGTTCGTAATGCAACGTCAGTAACTGTGAACAAATTATTCATTTTTAAAATATATAGTACTTTACAGAATAGAGACTTTCAAATAATAGAGTTTTTCTAATAAATGAAATAATGGACTCTTACAATGGACATTACGCCATCTATTCCTAGTTCTCTCTGTTTCTTTGCCCAAATATGATATGCGTTCTCAGGCAGTCTTTCTGCCATGTTTCAATACTTACCATCAGATGAGCAGCCAGCTTAAGTCATGTTGGTGGTGCCCAACATGGGACACTAATATCTTGCAAATTAATTGTAATATTGGTGCCAATATTACAATTTATTGGTGACCAAATGTCAATATTTTTGACATTACTGTCGCCTACTCGAAGTATAGTTACTCTGAAACCCGAGTGAAACCCTTGGGAGTGAACCAACACTTACCCTCAAAGCAACCGTGGTATATTCTGATAGTCTGGACACATCCACTGTAAGCTTCCTGAGAAGTTTCAGCAACATGGACGGTTGCATAGCCGATGTTAGTGCTACAAGGAAATCTGAGACGGCTTCACGTTGTCCTTTGGTTAACATTCGATTCTTAGATAACCTGAAAAGTAGATTAAATTAAAAATTGTTAAATTACCAGGGGTAAGACGTATGTGGTAAGGGTATATTTTTTAATTATTATATTAAATATCCGTCCGTACGTCTGCGTGATTTATCTTCTTTGTTGGCCTATTTATAGAAATATTGGAAATAGAGATATGGTGCTATTAATAATAAAGTAAATAAATAAAGTAGCAATAAATACGTACCTATAAACGGTGTGTAGAGTTGCGTCCAACAAACTAGCGTAATTCTCTGCTTCGTTGTAGAAGTTGGCGTGCTTGATCAGAAGAGGTAGAATCGAGTTACCGATATAACGATTCATGGAGAGAGCCATGTCCGACTCGCAGCCGTCGTTCTGTTGAGGTTATTGTTAACTTTAGCCATTTTGTTTCCAATTATACCTTTTACTGTCTCTATTCGTTTATGTTATTAATAATAGTAATAATATCTCAGGACAAACTAAGTCGAGCTCGTATTATGGATACTAGACAACAGATATAAATATATAGATACATTTTTTTAAAATATGTAATAATAAAACACCCAGACCGATACAAATAGTCATACTTATGAAATATAAAAACTGGTACCTACTCATACGGTACCAACATTTTATATTTATTACATCGAACCCGCAACCATAAGTAAAGGTCTGCTGCTGTAAAACGCTAGAAGGCCGAGTCCGTCAGTCATTTTAGCGCCCAACGTGAGAAATGTCTCACGTTGGGCGCCAACAATAATTATTAAATTAAGAGATTAATTAATCTCTTATAAGGAAGGAAACTTATTTTTAATACTACTCCTACCTACATTTAATCTACTCACTTATATCAAGTTGGTGACTGGCCTGGGATAGGAATCTCTTTCAAGGTCAATTATGTCATAATTGCGCCTAAGTCATTTCTAATACAACATTTATTTACTTTTTATTTTCTACTCTGAGATTATACGGTAAGATGAAAGATATCTCGGTATTATACGGTAAGATGAAAGATTATACGGTAAGATGAAAGATGAAAGATGATAGATGATAGTCTCTCGAATGACAACCAATGAGTTTTATCATCGGTGTGATATGATAACGTGATGTCTGTAGTATTATATATATAGGCAACGGTTATCGCTTACCATCAGGTGAGTAGCCAAATTATTTGCCATTCCAATTACATAGAAAAAACTACTCGCTTACGTCATGTTGGCGGCGCCCACCGTGGGACAGTATCTTGCAAAATCAATTGTTATATTGCTCACCAATAATCACCAATCATGGTGATCAATGGTCAGCTTATTTCTAACACTATTATCGCCGACTTTTAAGCATACTCACCCATGACATGTTGGCGCCTAACGTGGGTAAAATTTTAAATACTGACTAATTACGGAATAAGAGGCATGATATCTTAGTCCGCTAGAATGGCAATGAATGAGTCGTAAGGGAAATCTACGGTTGTTATTAGCATGTGTTGCCCGTAGAGCTAATGGTAAGTAGTAACTGTCACTTATATACATAATATAGGTGACGGTAACTACTTGATGTTAGGTGAGCCTATGAGCTTGTACGCCATTTCAATTATATAAATAAATAGAAATAATGTTTAAAGCTACATCCAGTAGCAAAAGTTATATTTGCTTTTTTTTTTGGAAGGAGCTTTTATAAATACTATAGAAATGGAAATACTCAAAATACATACCCTATCCAACATAGTAGCGGCGCGCAAATCTGGCAAGAAAGCTTCTTCCAGCAGCCTGTAGAAAAGTTCCTGAGTTTCGATGCCATATACACGCTCCAAAAACAAGCCCACACTTTGCTTGTGGCCAGGGATGAGTCCGGAAGGCATATCTGTAGAGGCATATGGATTATATTATATAGAGTTTTGTGTTATTTCGTGGAAGTCCATTTCATCTTTTAATGGAGACAAGACAGTGTTAGAGATTTTTTTAAGTTTCTGTGAAGAGCATGTACAGGCAAATATAAATAATATGTACCCACCAATTAAAATAGGTATCAAATATTATGGCAGTCTTATAGGATGGCTGGTAGGCTGTACATTCATACAAACTCATAAACGTCTTAAGTCGATTTAACTCTATTTATGTGTTAAGCAGTTTACAATGTTACCTGATTTAGGTCTTTCTTCCCCTGCAGCTGGGTTGTTGAGAGTAAATCTCAAGCTGAGGACACCTTGCAGGTCTTCCAGAGGCACCAGTGAACGCAGAATGGCTCGAGCTCGAAGCGATTCATTTTTGCCCTGATATTTAAATGGAAATAGTTAATAATTACGTTGGAGATAGGTTGAGAATTTTTAAAGGAACTGGAATTGCAGGATATTGCTGTTCATTGCTCGGTGTCCCGGTTGCAGAGTGCAAATTAGTTAATGCAATTATAGGATAAGAGACATGATATCTTAGTCCTTTGGAATGGCAACACATAAGTAGTGCCATAGTAACGTAAATATCCTGTTCATGTAGGTATCATTATTTGCCATTCAAAATAGATAAAAGACAATATAATTGTGCACCTATTTTTATGATTCGTTATGCTATGTACAGGGTTTATTCCCATATTTATTTCGTCATGGTCAAAGTCGAGTTTTTAGTGGAAAGATTAATTTATGATAGAAAGAGTAATTTAAGATAAATTATTTGTATTGAGTATTTTCTAAGTATATTATATGTATGAATTTGAGTATTCATATCAGTTGTCTAGTATACATAATACGAGTTCTGTTTAGCTTGGGATTAGATGGCGCTATTAATTGTCTTAAGTCATTGTTATTATTATTCATTCAAAATAAACATACAACATATATAATTTACAACAACACCAATAGTCCTTGGTCATCTACATATGAAATTGTCTAAATATTCTGTGACATAGACTGCTTGTACCTATCTGTTTCTAAATCTATAAATTTCTACCTATCTATTTATAAATTCTTATTTATCTATCTATATACTCACCAGAGCTATAACACTAGCATCAGGGGCACACCTTCCAAGCAGATCCACCAGAGTACAGTAGAAGTTGAGTATGGCTGCACCAGTGTCAATGTAGTCCTCATCATCATCAGATTCTGGTAACGGGTGGCTGAACTGTAAGAATAAATTTTAGACGTCCTGTATAATTGTGTAAAATATTTAAAGGCTAAAATGATGTTATTAAAAATATGAAGACATGGTATTCATATAATAAAAAAGGTAATAAAAATGTGTGAAAGATGATATGGTAAGAAAGGAAGTAAATAACGCGATGACTGCGAACAGGGATGAATGGAAGCGAAAAACATATTACGACGACCCCAAATAAATGGGATAAGGAAGAAGCAGATGACGATGATGATGATGGTATTCATATAATGTACTACCTACTTTTGAACTATTCGAACTTTATATATAACTAGAGCTTGCGTGTATGGGCGGTCCTCTAGAGAGAGTTTCGTTTCAAATCGTCTTGGTCGGAAAAGTCTTATCTGTTTTGATACGATATCATTCAGGTGAATTCATATTGTAAGAGTTAATAAACGAAATCTAATCTAATCCACATTTCTTGATGAAATTTTGTCAAAAGGAAATGTATAATCAGTGCTCGTAAACAGAACAGACCAGTTCTTATTATCTAGTACCGCTGAGTTTGGGACTAGACTATTCTAATTCTCTTAAAACAGTTTCATTCTTGCATGAATGAATGAAACTACACACTCACGTTGACATCTCCCTCCTGCTCCATCTCCCTCAGCTTGCGTCTGTCGGCGATCCTCTCGCTCATCTTGTTGGCGTCCACGATGGCCTTCAGTAGGCCTTCGCCCTCGCCCCTCAGCGCAGGTCCGAGGCACTCCGGCCGACGGATTAGCAGACGGATTACTAAATTGGCGTTTTCTTCTACGCTTTCTCCATTGACCTATGTATTTATAGAAGGAATTAATATATATTTGTATGAATATAAAAGAGAATTTTGTTATCGCTGTAAATATATATTACTAGCTGTGTCCGCGGTTCTAGTCGCATGAAATTTATAGCCTATACATTATGTTGATATATAAGCTATGTTACTGTAAAGTTTCATCAAAATCCGTTCAGTAGTTCTTGCGTAAAATAGTAACAAACGTCCATCCATACTCACATATTTTCACGTTTTTATGCAACTGAAATTAGTACCTCATAAAAAGTACCTCGCTGTGCTAATAAGATGAAGGAACTGGTATCTAATATACAGGTTTACACCTAGTTTAGAAACGAGAGAAGAATGTGGAATGTGCAAAAAACAACTGAACATAGGAAGTGGTAATCTATATATGTACATATATATTATTTTTTATTTATACGTATAATTAGGAAACAATTTACCCATGATCATGACTGCTGAAACACTGCCGAAATATCGTGAACTCAATGAAAATAAAAGAAAGATGGTAAGATCCCATAATTTTTCCTAATTATACCTATAAATAACGACCACGTAAAATTTAAAATAGTATATATTTTTATTGTTTACTACTTATCATCAAATGCGCTCTTAATGTATTAGCAACACTAATTTAGAAATTTAAGTGTATCTGTGTATTTTTTATTGAATATCATGAAAATACGTACCCATACACAGAAACGCAAGAAGTCAAGATAACGTTCGCCTTCCACTGGATCCCAGCCCAGATCTGGGTAACCTTTCTCCACCAGCTCAGAGTTGCTCTGCAGCCCGCAGCGAGAGAGGTATACTGCTATTTTCTCCAAGTAATGTTCCCTGTTCACCAAAAACAAAATTGTTCACATTTTTAACCAACTTCAAAGATGATTCCATATATTCGGTAGCTTTTTTATTTAGACAATTAAGTAATTTGACAGATATTTTTATTTGGTTATAAAAATCGGCTCAGCAGTTTGGGTTTTAATGAAAATAACATGTATGACATGTGCGTCTAGGTGTTAACGATCAAATAAATGAATAAATGAATATGTAATCTAATATGTAATAATAGTATTGGCCATTTAGAAAGAAAGAAAAGTTTTTTTTTCTTAACACAAAAATAACAACCATAAATATTATATATATTCATTTAGTTTTAAGCTGTTTACCATAAGAATATTTTTAATGAAATAGCTGCCTTTCAACCTTATCACCAGATGTTAAAAAAATAAGTATAGTACGTATGTATAACTTTAAAAGATATGTTATACTTTAAGAAAACAACAGAAATTCCTTGTCAAATATACCTCAAAGCCAAAGCCAGTTCAGTGTTCTCCATGAGACTTGAATAGGCCACGTCCAAAGGAGTAGAGCCACGCAGTGACGGACGGGAGAGAAGAATATTTGAGTTCTCCAGCAGGAAGTCGAAGTGGTCGAACATAGCCTTCTGGTTCTGTCTGCCCGTGCGGCAAAAGTAGCAGAGGAATCGGCAGCAGGCTACCACCATCTCGTGAGATGTGTCCTATGGAAATAAATTGTAATACATGTACTTATATTAAGACTTCTTTTATGTAACTATAACTGTAAATACATATAATAATGTTATTTATGAAAATATGCATTTGTATTTTAGATATGGCGTTATGTGACTTCAATCTAAGTCCTATCTATATGTAATTTACATGAAAATGCGTTACCTTCTCTTTGTCTTCAGGAGTGGGAGGCGAGGCCGGTGCAGCATCAGACTGTGCCTGCGCGCGACGGCCCAGCGTGTTCATCATCACAGCCATTACGTTCTCGTGGATACGCAATACTCTGCATATTAAAAATTCATATTTATTACTTTGAATATAGAGATCACATTAATATTTGCCAATCATTTCTTATGAAATGAAACGAAATAAATTTGCGAAACATTAGTACAATAAATATGATGTTACATAAAATATTTACCATTATATATTATAATAAATAAAAAATGTACTTCCATTATATCTGTATATATTTAAATATTTGAAAATAATTAATTGAAATGTATATGATGGTAAACCGACACCAGAAATTATACGTGCTACTGTTTTGTTTACAACTGTACGGCTCGACAGCTCGATCGCTACTGATCCCCTCCCCAACCGACGGCCATTCCTATAGCAAACAAATGGGTGCATCTACCCATAACTAAACAAATAAATTTAATTTATTCTAAATGTAATAAATTTTTATGATAATAATTTAAGTATTATTTTATTCCTAAAAATTCTAATTTTAAATCCACTCACCTTATTAAATCTGGATGTTGGAAGAATGTATGATTATTAACAAGTTTCCTGAAAAATAAGTGTTAATTAAAATCAACGCAATCATTTATACTAATATTGATAAAAACATGTGAATATTAAAATCACGTAATGACACCTAATATTAAAATCAAAGTTAATTGAATATATATTGTTTTAAAAACAGTAATTATTTATACGTATAATTTGGAAAAATCTTTTTATTTATTTTTATTGAGTTACTATGATAATGATAAATACCAGAGTCTCTTCCTCATCAGCTCCTCCTCTTCCTGGCTCATCTGGACCGGCAGTAGTGCTCTGATCTGACTCAGCCCCACCCACATCTCAGCCACATCTAGCTTCGTCTTGGCGTTGATGACATAAGTCTTCTCCAGGGCTCTGATTAGCTCACCGACAGCGTCATATTGACGGACAAGCAGACTGGAAGAATTTATATTTATTTATTTTATTACTCGCACTGTATAAACATTTGTATATACTGTGTAATATATTTACAATGAAAATATTTTAAATTATATTTACCAGTTTGTGTAATAAAATTAATACCTGAACATTTCTCTAACTAATTTAGGCGTCTCGATTTGTGACTCCTCTGCCCAGTTCACGATTGTCTGAATTAGGACTTTACGGAATTTCTCTTCTGGAGTTTTCTTTGGTGGTTCTTCAATAGCCTGAAAGTTATGTTATTTTTAATACAATTGCATTTCAGCCAAGTAAAAAAGACAATTTGTAAATATAAGATATGTCAATAATACAAATAAGGTAACAAACAGCAAGTAAACATATTAAATAATAATTAAATTAAGCATATAATTTATTTCGTGTTTTAACACAAAATTGTAGTATTCAAAAATAGTGGTTCTAAAAACGATTCTTTTTTTGTATTTTATGTAGTAAAAAGAAATTAAAAAAGGCGGGAAAACAGTTTTGAATTTCGAACGCGAGCAAGCAGTTTGTTGATACTATGTAAAAATAAATGTTTGGAATTTACGGCTAGTGTCTTGTCTTAAAATTTTTAAATCGACTTTAGAATGATATGATTAAAGTCGATTTTGTAATGGAATAAGAGGATATTTATTTGCCATAAAATGTTAAATACGAATTTTGAAATATCAGATTTAAAGTCGATTTACGAATAATAATTTCGAATTCTATACATTAGGAAATCGAAAAGGAATAACCGTTTCAATTTACAATTTTCGATTTTATAGTGGAAGGGTTAAAGTCAATTTTCAAAGGTATGGAATTCGTTAAATTATATAAATAGTTTTTAGATAGATCTCACATATTTTTTTCGGGTCTTGTACGAGAGATTCCGTACTGCTATAACGTAGCAATTATTTGCTACAAAAAATTCAAGAGCAAACTTTATATTTCAATATCTTAATCATCTTCTAAGATACAAACGAACTAAAAATAGCGTTCTTAATTTTTGTATTGAGTAATAAAATTTGGGGGTAGGATTTCTTATAGTTTGTATCTAAGTTTTTCCGATGGAAAATCGAATCCAAAGCCCTTTTAATGGTGTTTACCATTTTTATATTTAAAACGTTTAGTGCTCACCTTCTGTTCTTCCTCTAATTCTTTGACGGTATTTATAATGTTATACAATTTCCCGATCGCTCCCGGCTTGGTTTCTGGTTCTGCAGACTCCTGTAGATAAAAAACCGTTGCTTTTAACTCATTTTTTTATATAACTGGAATAGCAACCTAGCTCCCACTAGACGGACCACCACCAGATAACCGTCGCTTGTATATATTAATAACTCTATAGACTACAGGTTATCATGTGATATCCGTGGTATTAGTTAAGCGTCGTTGCCACACTAGTCCTCCTTTCACTTGTGAGTGAACCACATATCCAGTCGATATTTTTTGGGAAAGTAAGTTTTTTATTTATAACCTATCATCTAATCAATACCTACTGCTGAATAGCTAGTTACTTAGTACAAAAACTTACATATACATGTTTTTACGTAAGGGGGAAAGAGATTACATTAAGATTGTATATTGAAGTCTCTTGTTTCTGTGTGTCGCATTTGTAAATGTTAACTAATAAATTTAATTTTTCTATTTATTTGAATGTATTTTCTTCAGGAATTCAAACAAAACCATGAGTCACTTTATATTTCTGATAGATTTTCCGGTAATGGAAAACATATCAAATATATAGGTTTGTGAATGCGTGTGTGACAACTGACCGTAGGTTCCGGTTCCTGCAGCGCGTTGAGAGATACGTGCGCCATGAGGCTGTCGTGGAACTCCATCATCTGCGCGATCAGCTCCTCACCACACGGACAGTTCTCCTTATCCTCTTCCTCCATGTGTTTGAAGCCTGCAATTAGATACCATATATGTAATTTCTACCATAAGGAAAATTTTATATACTAATAAATGGTAAAGAATATTTAAAAGCATTTTTTTATAATACAGAAATAAGTCAAAATTTTCATTTTCATATTAGCTTAAATAAGTGGGACAAGTGTATACCACACTAAGTTTAACACTTAAGAGACTGAATTCACACCATGTCGACACCAAAAATCTATGTGTTTATATCCATCACCAATATTAAATAAAAAAAAATCTGGGAGATGACTGTCATCTCAAGCATGTCAAAATCGTCTCTAAATGTCGTTCGCTCTGTTTTGGTGGAAGCGTTTACCATAACATCGACAGTTAATAAAAAAAAAGACAATGCACCTGAGTTTTTAAGTAGGTACCTTAGGCACTAATTAATGACGACTTAGGCTTTGAAGCCAGCTACTGCAAGGGAAACCCCAAGTAGCGCCCGTGACTAGTGACACGGGTGTAGGTTTAAAAGGCCCTTTTAGAATGCATTAACACTCACCTTCACTACTTGCAGCTTCCTCTCAGGCTCAAATAAGACCGGGATAAACCGATTCCTAATACAATTCACTTTAGTATCCAAAATACAACTGGCACGCTCTGCGCTCGTCGACTGAATGCCGCGGCTCACCCAACGAAAGAGGATTATTCACCTACCGACCTCCGCAATTTACAATATTTGTAATAACCTTTCCATTGGGTACTTCATTAGTACTAAACACAAACTATCTTCTTTAAATTTCTTTTTAAAATATTGAATTTTTTTCTATAATATTGATGTGAACTCTAACTAGTTTGAATTACCCGACTGAATAGAGTATATCGTATCGAGTATAATCGAATAAAGGTATTGTAATATCATAAGTATATAATTATAATTAGTTAGTATGTAGTTATTGTTCACTCACTAAGTATAGCGTTCATCTGTTCCCGCGGCGGACAACGGAACTCCCTCGTTTTCTTGGCGGCTACCGCGCTTGGCAAGTCCGACTGTTTGATTTCTGTATAACGCCTGAAAATTACACATTTATTTATTTGTAACATTTTATTGCATAATTAATAGTACCTGGGAGATCTGCTAGATGGTGCTGATTATAGAAAGCAAGCTATGTATGGTATGTTTTTTTATCTATAATCGCATTTAAGAAGGAAAATAACATCAATCATCAACAGCCCATTGTAGTCCATTGTTTTGACATAGGCCTTTCCCAAGACACGGTCTTCGGTCCTTCTGTTCCAGTTATTGCCCCCAACCCGACATATGTGATCGCTGCGGGGCATCCTACGCTGTTTTTATATTTTTGAGGTACCCAGACGACAGAATTTGTGCAAAGTCTACCACGATTTTTTTTTATTTCAGTCACCTTTCATATTTAAGCAATTACCTTTCACCTTTACCAGCAATAAGTTCTATATTGGACGTATATCTAAAGCAGCACAAGCAGGCTCCTGCCATGGAGAGAAGCTCGAGCGGTGAAGGTGAGGGTGGAGCCAATTAAAATCTACACCGGGTCACAAGTCCCGGGAACTGATCGCAGTTTCCCTCTCTACAGGATGGACCCAGCTCCTGCACGTTGAATGGCAAGAAATTCGTCTCATTCATACCTCAATTGATCAGTCTGCAGGTCACCAACGAAATCGTGAGCAAACGCAATGATAGCTTCCACTCTGTGCCGCAGTTGTATGTCGTTCAGATGTTGAAGCAAGTAGCACATCTGCAGTTTTGCACCTTCCGCCATCTTCATGTGTAATAAGCCTTTTCTATGTTCGTCTTTTGCTTCTGTATGTTTGGTAAAATTGTTTTTTTATATTATTGGAATAGCTATATTTATTTTATCATATTATTATCATTACGACTAAAATAGCCTTAAATTAATTTATATTCTTAATAAAAATTATGTAATGTTTTTGGGCACACCACACCTATTTAGAGTTTTATTAAATTTTTATAAAATACTTTTCTTATATTCTTAATTATTGTTCTCTTGTCTGTCACTTTTTTCGAAACACACGTCTTTACTAATAGGGACCATAATTTTTCTTTAACAGTCCTTACGAACCCTTAGTGGGTACTTACCCTTAAAAGTGTTATCTGTATACACGTGATTGTGTGTGTGTAGGTGGGTGAGTGTGTGTTACAGGGTGTTGCAATTTTAATAACAATTTTAGTAATCACCTTTGTCAAATGTGGGATCCCAGGTTTCGGGGTTAATCATGATAAGTAGTTTCTCTACATCTTCATCACGCATCATGCCCACCAATAGAAGACGATCTACCAATTTTATAAGTGGTCTGAAACAATACATAATCTCATTCATTAGCTGACTTTATGATACGTTAAGACAATGGTAGTAAATCATTGCACTTAATCATATTATGGGCCATTTATACGTTACACGTTAAGGGGGTAGAAGATCGAAAAAGTGTGAATATAACAATATGTTGAGTTTTAATAAAAGAACAACTTTACATTTTATTTTATTACAAAGATAATACTAACAAGAACAAGTTTTCGTTGCTTCCACCGACGGGATCTCGATTGTGGACCTGATTGGTTTCCACAGCTTCGGCCAGCGCTTGCATCACGAACTCCCTGACCACCTCCAAGGGGAAGTAGGGGGAGTAGAGGTTGCTAATGTCGTGTATGCTATCACTGAAATGAAAAAGGAAAGTTTATATAAAGATGTTTTTCAAATTGGCAACTAGAATTCTTACATGATAGCAAATGTCAATTGTCGCATATAGGATTATTCAAAAAGGGTATATTAACGTTTCTTAAGGATGGGCAACGCGCACGTGACACCTTGTGTTTCAGGCGCCAATAGGCTACTGTAACCGTTTAAGATCAGATGGGCCGTAAAGTCGTAGTTAAAAATAAATATAAACATGTACAGCACTATGAACATATCATCATGATGTCCATTCTTTCTTTCCTTTCCCTCACGCGTTGCTATTTCTGAGAACTGTCTTATGCATCCGACCTTTGAAATTTTACTGCAATATCTCATCTTTCATACTCTAATCCAGTTTACAAAGCACATTGCTTGGCGGAAGAAGCAGGTGGGACATAGATACCTATTCAGACGATTGGTGTTGTAACATTGAAATGAATAAATAAATAAATAAAAATAAATAGATTTTGTAAAAGGCTAGAATCATGTTGTATAAGGAATACTAACGTGATATCAGTCATCTTCATCTGGGGGCGTACGCTTTCAGTCTGCAGCGATCGCAACGAGTGTCCCATTTCCGGATCCTCGTACAAGGACTTCAGTTCCGGTCCCAGTGGAATCACGAACTCGTTTTTGCATGTCTCCCTGTATAAAAACGAACCAAATGCTACAAAGAATATACTTTTCAAATAGATGTATATTATAGAGGAGATAAAAAAAGGTTTGCAGTAGTCGCTTATGAACATCTGAGTTGAGCTGATGCAGTACCGAATACTGCACTAATACTATATTTTGTGTTGTTAAAGGACGCATAGGAAATACAGTTCAGTACAGCACAGTACACATTTTTAAAAACAATGTTTATATGAATGAACGTATACAACCACAAAAGTTTGTGCCTCCCAGGTCGTATCTTGATGCTGTAACTTGTTTGTATACTCCTAAGGGGTCAGGACTCGCCGATTGATCCCCGGTTCATTTCAAACGGGTACGAAATGAACCTGAGTCGATGTTCGAACCTCTAGTGGTGCCCTCAGATTAAAGTCCCAACAAGGGGGAGTGGGCCTTGGGCCGCTCCATAAAGCCTTACTTTTGATTGGAATGCCATTTGTACTTGCGACCTATCGCTTTGTGAAGCTATAAAGGGCAGCTATGACCAAAAGCATTAGAGTATGTTTTGACAATCTTGAAAATATATATTTACTTCAGATTTCAGATTATTAACCATGGTGTTACAATTTCTGAGGGTACCGCTAGGGGTTTGAATCTCGGCTCAGACCATCGTAATTTCGATCCATGTTTGAATTGAGCAGAGGATCGGATGCGCTACGTAATCGATGTCAGGATCTCCATATACATTAAGGTTTATTGCGAACTCACTCATATAATTGGTACACAGAAAAAAATTTTTATTTGTGTCTACAATTGCTGCTTATAATAAAATTAAGAGGTAATAATCGAGACGAAACGGCCTACAACTAGAGGAGGCCAACCGTCTCTGCTATTCTGTTATAGCCTTTATTAGTAAATGAATACAATACACAATCAACGACATTTAATCCCAAAACTGTCCTCTATTAACAAAGTAAACATACAAATGATGTACTCACATGGTGGTGGCGTGTGATTCCAAGTGCAGTGCGATGAGGAGGTCGTAGAAGCCCTGCCTCAGCGGGCCCGACATGTACTGGGACTGAATTGCGTACAACAGTTGTTTCTGGTCCACGTGTTGGCATAACGCGTGCGCAGCTCTGTAATTACAAAACTTTACTAATATACACGTACATATCGTGTAGTATCAACATATAAAGAGGATGATGAAAGATCGCGGAAAGTGGCAAGAGCTCCATCAAGAAGAGAGTGGTTCTTAAATTGTGAATAAATGAATACACTTAAGACATGCCTTCTGGAATGGCAACGCATGAGTGGTATCACGAATGTCACATGATAACGTAATATCCAGTGATATGAGATGCTTATAATCAGTTGGACCGTGCTTATGATGCTTATAATCAGCTTGTTTGTCATTATACGCTATAACTACAAAATAAAATCACAAAACGCGATTCAGTCCCAAGCTAAGCAGAGCTTGTGATATGAGTACTAGACAGCTGATAGAAATACTTAAATATATATTTTGTAAATACATACATAATATACATGGAAACCAATGCTCACAATAAAAATGTTTGTATTGTGCGAGGAATCGTAACCGTGAGCGTCAGTACAGTACAGATCGTGTACAGTAAAGGGTTTAACTAAATCGTTAAACCATCGAAATCGTAATAATTAAGTAATTTTGCCCATTGCTGGGCGTCTGAGTACAAACTTACCTGTAATTACTTTGGTAGCATAATGCAGCATACAGTGTGAGTGTATGCGAGTGGAAACTGAGCAGTTTGTCCATTTCAATGAGTTCTAATATGTCTATACAGCGATCTTCCTCTGAAATTAAAATTACCGATTAGTTACCGTAATTACCGTAGATTTGACATATCATAAGAGTCTGCAATAGACCCACACTAATAATATTTAAATTTGATTTGATTTGATTTGAACAAAAAATATTTAATTACTTACCTGGTATATGAAGAGCTAGCATGGAGATAGCGTCTTCACAGAGCATAGACCAGCCGCGGATATCTGATAACTTCAGAGCATGCACTTGGAGGGATAAGTTTGGTACCTGCAGAAAATAATAAGATATAAAAAATTATAGAATTTAAAATTAAAAAGAATACTCCAAATAAAAAAAAAAGAAATTAGGGCTAAAAACTATCGCAAACACGTCAACATTCAAACAGAAACAAACTACTACATAGTAGGTCCATTCGTTTAAATTTGTACGGTTTTTACCTACTAAAAACTATACGGTATGCCATATACCAGAATCATAGCGGTGCGACCGTATTTCACGTCTACCATAATTTTGACGGCAGCATCCTACACTGTATATGTATAATAAGTTGACTTACCCTAGCCCATTGATGAGGTTTGAGGCACTGGATCTTCAACCTCGGTGGGAACTGAGGTATGACGTGTTTGTCACTAGTTGGTAGCACAGCTGCACTGAGAGGTAGACTAGTGCTCGATCTTCCCAGTTCAATTTGGAGGATCTCTTTGGACGTTGCTTCCACGAATATGGCTGGAAATAGCTTGGTTTCTGGTTCCATCTGTGGAAATAATCGTTTAGGTTAGCAGATAATTGAATTATGGTGTTTTTATAGTATGGGGATAAACAATCCACAATTCCAATAAGTGTACGGATACCGTGAGTGCTGTATGTTAGGATCTTTCGTTCTGCTGGCTCCTACCGACTTTGACATTGCTGTTATAGTCAGCTCGTGACCACGGCTAGTGCAACAAAGTAGAAATGTTGAGAGAGCTAAATACCTTTATTTACCACAAAATTATTCGTGGTAAGGATTCCACAAATAACGGAAAATGAAAATCACCTTAAACTTGATGCTGGTCTCTTTCCCCTCGCACGTGAAGGAGACAGTCCCTGTGGAGGTGTCGACGGAGCACCCCACAAACATCCCCTGAGCACCCTTGCCAGTCGCTTCTGCCATTACTTCGTTATATAATTCATCAGCTCTCACCATATAACATGACTGGCGATTCACACTGCAACAAAAAAATGTCTTTGTAGAGAATTATCTGCGTGGTTACCTCAGTAAAATAAAAAAATAAAAATATCTTTTTTCATAGACACTTTCAATTCACATATTCTTATGATATGTTAAGTTCGCAGTGCTTTCGAGCTAACAACAATTAACGAGAAACTCAGTTCTAATTAAAAGAAAAACATTATCCTGAGGAGATAAAAACCATCGCTTCTAAGAATATCCATCAATTCTTGTTCCTGACGGGTCTAGGTAGCGAACTTTGAAATTGGGTGCACAATGGATCTATGTTGGTCGCAGCGCTACAGATTTAAACACCTGACAATAGTCTAGACCCCTTAATAAAAAAAAAGAACAACTCAAACGAAACTCGGCTAATAACCATGGTAGTTTTTATTTCAACTGTAAAAATATTTATGGTTTTACAATAACTCAATATTCCTATTTATAATTATTAGTAATTTCATCACAATGGGCTAACTGACATTGTTTAAATCTCATCGTATCTCCACTGGTGCCTTGCCAGCGCAACCCGTTTGCGCAGGCGGGTGCACCATTGCCAACAGTAATAGAGAAAAAGCTCTCTTAGATTATTTTTAATTGAATAATTCACAAATTGATAACAGACCTCTCAATGACCCTGTCGTAATCATCGGTGATGATGACAGATGATTTCATCACCTTGCCTTGATTGAAGTCTTTTGAATGTAAGTGGTACTGTGTTGTCACCCAACCAATGTACACGTGAGTTGGATCTTGGCCGGGGAATATTCTGGAAAAAAAAATATTTATACGAAAATGTATAAAAGAAATGACACTGTAAATGTTGTTATGATGAATATATTTATTGGAATATTTGCCATTCATCCGTTTATTTTCAATGTTTGTATTACACCGTATTATAAATCTGGGGGTTTGAATAAGAAGGGGGGATTAAGGATTGTTAGCAGTGGAGCTAATTGGACTTAGTTGTTAGTACCTATTTGTTAACAAAGTTGGAAACTTTCGTCGGTAACTTCTAGAGAATTCGTCGCGATAGGCTAAATGACCTCAAGCTCGTAGTATCATTCTCCATTGGAGAGGACGCGACAGAATATACCGTCATCATAAACGGGTCTGCCAATCCACTAGCAGCCATTATACATATCTTAAACTTAGTAATATTATAAATGCGAAAGTTTGTGAGTATGGATGTTTGTTAATCTTTCACACAAAAACTACTGAACGGATTTTGATTAAACTTTACAGTAATATAGCTATATATCAGAATAACATATAGGCTATATTTTTTTATTGAAATTTAACGTGGCCGAAATCGTGGGCACTACTAGTATACACATATATACGAAAAAAATTAAATCGTGACGAACTTAATTTGATTACAGGAAAGTAATTAGTTTCCAAAATCAGAAAAGGACTCGGAAAGAAATCGGTTAAAATTTTCTATCTTTTCTATGGTATAACTGATAATGCTCGTTTTTAAGCCCAATAAAGTTACGTTTCTATATTGAAACTTACCTGACACCGTAAAAGTATTCGTTGATTAATTTCAGACATTCAGCATCGAAGATCTCATTGCCCACTGTTTCAGTCGTCGCCGCGGAGAGGGCGCTAGTTGTCATCTGTTTACGATCTTGCGTTGGTGTTGCCATTGTCAAGTTAGTCTGAAGTGCAAAAACCAAACAATATGAATCATACTAATATTATAAATCTATAGAAATATTTTGTTTGGTTGTAATAATCTGTCATGCGATAATCTTGGGAACTACTGGTAGGAATTGAAAAAAAATTATTTTAAATTGATTCTTGTAGGTATTATTAAAAAAAAAAAATAGTAGTCTTCCCAGAATAATGTATATGTATGTAATATATAATATTATAATTTATTATTATAATAATTAGTACACAAATAAAGTAAGCCATTTCAGTCAGTTAAAATATAATAAATGTATGTATATACAATGTACTTACTATGGAACATTTCCAATACTAATAAACATTATACCTTAAATTCACTAATGAATTTGTCAGAATTGTAATAAATTACATAGCAGATATAGCTGTATAAATTCCTATATATCGCTGCATATAAAGTATAACACTACGAGTCAGTGTTCAGAATAGAGAATTTATATATATTTATTAACATTCTCATATATTAAATAAGAATTAGCTTTAATCAATTTAAATAGTATTTGTAAGTCAGTAAGTAATTTAATTTAAAGTTCCTAAATAAAATTAAAATATAATGAATATTATTTTCGACCACATTTTTAGAACTTACATTGAGTACGCCATTGCTTCCATATAAGTAGGGCTTGCTAGTCCTGGGTAGCATGTTGTTATACCTTTGATTTGCCTTTTTGTAAAAAAATCAAACAAAACTAAAACAGAAACTCATATACAAAATGGAACTCAACACATTACCAAATAGAAATATTTAATATTCTTAAAACTATAACGTTTGTAATATTGAATATTCCTACTTAAAAAGAAATTAATAAAAAATCGCAAAATATTTCATGCATTCTGTAAAATATTGGTAGTAGGAATTAACTTGATAAAAAAACAAAAGAAATTTCAGTTATTTTTAAACTACGAAAGTTTAAAAATAACTGTTTAATATACATTATTTATATTATTAACCGGGTCATAACATGAATAATTTTATGGTAAATAAATACGGTTAACATTATAAAAAAAAAGAAAAAACAAGTTCATAAATTCATGAACGATTTTTATGTACAAAAATAAACAAAACCATTTCAAACTCTTTCCCATATCACATACTAATCTGCTACTACTTACTTGTGAAACTCTGATCTGTGGGTTGGGTCTGCGCATGCCTCTTTCAGGCGAGACCTCCGTATCACTAAATGGATCTGGTGTTTTTGATTTCCGAGATTTCGATCTATCGCCACTTTCACCACGTTTGCTCTTGAAGAACCTGAATCCAAAGGATTCTTTTATTTTATTTCAATTAGGATAGCAATTAGGGGAGATCTTTTTAGATAATGTATAGATAACTTATTTATTTATTTATTGACATTATACTAAGCGACCTTTACAGTTTCCCAATATGCTCACTTAGGAAGATATGTCATCATCATTGCCTTGCCTTTATCCCATTATTTGGGGTCGGCGCAGTATGTCATTCTCTTCCACTGCTCTCTATCATTCGTCATATTTGAGCATACTCTTTTTTTATTCATATTATCTTTCACACAATCCATCCATCTTTTCTTAGGGCGTCCTCTCCCTTTACATCCATCCACATTCATATTATACACTTTCCATAAGACATGATCCTCGTTCCTCCTCAAAACATGCCTATACCAGCTCAATCTGTTACCTCGCAACTTTTCTATAACCGGCAAAACTTTCAAACTTCCTCGTATATATACATTCCTTATTCTGTCATTCCTGGTGACCCCACACATCCATCTCAACATTCGCATTTCTGCAACATGCACACGCCTTCCGTCCGTCTCCTTTACGGCCCAACATTCAGATCCATACAAAATGACAGGTCTTACGATAGATTTATAAACAGCATTAGGAAGATATGTATATATAATTAAAATGTACACAAAAATTATAATTAAAACAATCTCTGATATTCTATCTAAATGCCATCTACTGCCATCCTACCATAATTACTAGTTAATTTATGATGTCAATTGTATTCATTGTGTATCTACATTTTGTTAAAACACAATATTGAAATGAATAGTCACAATATTGTTAAACAGATAAAATTTTAACAGTCGTTGTTTTGAGTTATTCTTCATATGCATATTTTCATGTACAATTTGCTATGGTTCTCTTTCTTACTTTCATAAGAAACCTGGGGTGATTTTACAAAGATAATTATAATAATATGGTCCACTTACTTGAACGGCGACCGTCCACGCTTATCTTTTTTGTCCTCAGTATTTTGAACACCCAATTCATATTTGGCCATCTCTGCTTCACTTGTAGTGCGATGCATACCGTTGACTTGACCTAAAATCACAAATATGTACATTATTCTATAAGAGTTAAGGTTACATTTCAACTGTTAAATAGCGCGAAACAGGAAAGTTAAAATTGTTTGAGAAAAGTACAGTGGAGAAAATTTGCAACTGGCAATAGTTTTAAATTATTTTGTTGCTGAAAATAGTTATGATTGAAATAAGTTTTTAATGAAGAATATGAAACTCTTTTATAATGTTACTGAATTTTACTAGATAAAACTAGTTCTATTATCTCTGTTTATGGAAGACGTAAGAGTTAGATGCAATGCAATGCAATGCAAATGTATATGTATGTATATGTACAAAAATTGTTATATCGTAGTTGTATAACTACATAAGTTATGATAATAATGAAATATTAATATTGTAACATTTAAATTAAAAAATGTAAATCATCAAAAGAAGAAATATAAAGATATATCTATATTGAAAGCTAGAAAAATAAACCTATAGATAGAAATTAGTTGTCAGCTCTCTGTCTATAAAGATTATGAATATACAATATTGAAGACGAATGCAAAGTCGAAATGACATGGCAGACAAAGCTTAAAACGCATCAATAGACCTGGTTGCAAATTGTAATTCTGTATAGTAACGCCTCTAGTCACGGAACCCTTCCTCGGTGGTCTCGACGGTTGCCTCTTCAATTTGGAACTGGGCACTTCTTCTTGGTTCTCGTCGTAGTGGAGGCCTTTGGTTTTGTGGGGAGTAAAAAATAATAATAAGCACAATGGATGGGCGTCAGTTGTGGTACCGCAAAATAAAAAGGTTTATAATAAAGATTTTAAATTCAAAAGGTATGTGTAGGTTTGAAGGTCAATTATGGGCTTGGGCCAAACTTTTTGTCAAGCTAAACATTTTATTTTATTATTTTGGAGAGTTTTATTTGGGAGAGAGAGAGAAACATTTTTTTTTATTAAAATATAAGCAGAATGAATGGGCGTCAGTTGTGTTAAAGCGAAATAAAAAGGTTTATAATAAACATTTTAAATTAAGTAGGTATGTCCAATTTTGGCGGTCAGTTATGAGCTTGGGCCAAACTTTTGTTTTATTACTGTGGGGAGAAAAAAAAATAAGCACAATGGATCGTCAGTTGTGGCACATATGGTATATATGAATTTAAATTCAATAGGTATGTGTAGGTTTGTCAGTCAATTTCATAATTGAGCTAAACTTAATGTCAAGCCAAACTTTTTTGTCTTATTAGATGTTTGGTGCAATAAAGAGATTAGGTATATAAAAAAATATATAAATGCTATGCATGATAGTACCTTTGATATCGTTCATGGTGAATCCACTCCTCATGATCTGATCTATGTGTGCTGGCATCTGGGCTTCGGTGGCCTCCTTCATCAGGATCTGCTGTCTATCTTTGATCTCTACCCAGCGACGAGCTTTTTCTGCCTCACTGCAATACATTTCTTTTGATTAATAATAATCTAGGACAATTCACACAGCGCCATCTAGTCCCTACGTAAGCAGACGTTGTTAAGACGATCGTATACTTACTCAATAAATTGTGAATGACAAATAACGGGGAGAGATAACCGTAGGAACTCCCAGTTAGCCTTCTCCATCGTTTCAAATGTATTGTGAGAGATCTTCAGACAAGGTGGAGTATCTGAAAGTATAAATAACAGCTATCTATAATACAAAGACAACATAATTGGGGGAAGGAAATTGTTAGTAATAGGAACCAACAGCGTAATTGCCATGTACCATGTTAGATCTCCACGCGGTACCCCTGAAAACCATCGTAGTTAATTTATGGTGAATTCTATATGATAGGCTATGACTTAAGGTCATGCAGATATTTTTACATATATGATTTTAGAATAATATATATGTTATGATAGGATGATTCTATGAGTATGATATATGATATAGTATATGGTTTGGTTAGTCTTCTTCCATTAGGATACGATAACCGTTTACTATCATACATAACGTAACCGTGGTGAGGAGATATTTTATTACTTTTGTATATATGTTGATGGAACGCTGCCGATTTTTTCTATACCACGATAGCGGCAATCAAGCATACAGTCCATCTGATCGTAAACGGTGTCCGTAGCCTATGGACGCCTGAACCACCAGATGTCAAGTGCGTGTTGCTGACCTTAAATGTTAATTTTATATATGTACTCACCCGAGCCAGCTGGTATCCTGGTGACGTCAATTCTGGTGTCAGCCATTTCATCCGTGTTCTCAAATATGGGCTGGTCCTTGGTGTACCAATGGGTGACATCTCTCTTCATGTTACTATAAAACATATATATTATATGTTTTTCTATCAGTTACTATAAATATAAAAGCTTCCTAAATACTCCTTTCTGTGATGACTCGATTGATCTCGACTACGAGAGTATTTTTTATGATGTTACCTCAGAATTTATTTCTACGTCAACTGATACTGACGATTTCTTGCTACGAAGCTATTGCTTCTTATATATGGTCGAAACAAGATACTTACTTTTATAGGTCCTAATTTTTAATAGGATAACTTATACGAATATCTAATTTACAGAAATATTACTTTTTAATACTTACACACAGAAAGGCTCATAACCTTCCTGAAGTCCACACGTCGTGAAGTATTTTAGTGAATTCACATCTTGACCATATGTGAGTCTGAAAATAAGTAAACGAATGTAAAATAATACAGTGTGTGCAAATAAGATTTCACTAATAGAAGAAGAAACTGTATTTCGGTTAAAGGGTGAGATAAGGCAGTGACATTATAGGGTAAGACGCATGACATCTTAGTCCTCCGCATTGGTATCATCTCGATACCATTCAAGTACCAATGATATCATCATATCATTGGTACATGAATGGTATCGGGGGCGTCACACTTTCGTCGGGCGGACATCGGTAGTGCTGTTTATATATTGCAGCGGTTACAACTTACCATCATATGAGTCAGCTTATTTGCTATTTGAATTACATCATACACAAAGGCTATTATTTACTTGTAAAAAATTCTTCCGCTTTGTGTTATTTATAATAAATATATACTAAAACACAAAAATAAATAAAATAGACTTTGGAAAATTCACTCGAAAGTTTTAATTTTGAAATTGAATTAAAAAAAAAAATTCCAGCATCTATGAGTATAATATCAGGTTAACTTCTGCATGGTCATCACTAAAAAATATTGGGATTAATTCTGTCTATTCGTTATGATGGGTTTAACAGAACAGACTTTATGCGTATACAATACAATCTTTTCTACAATCTTTAACTGATGCCCCGTCAGCATATACCGTAATTGCAAACAGGAGCACCATACCATACTCACGCATTAAAATTCTGCTTTAAAATATAATTTCTAGTTATTTATTTATCTCAAATCTTTCGTTAATTCTCTTAAATTTTGTTACAGGCTTTCTCTACAAATATTCAGTAGATATAATGTATTGGATTATAAGCAGCTACTTTTCTATTAGATAAATAAATAGTTTTTTTATATAACTGCAATGTGAAATCTGCATTTGTAAGACTTACCTTGCTTTCTGTCCAACACCTAATGTACATGCTGGCACAAAATTGTCTCCTTGTACGTCAGCGAAGGTGGTCTCACCACCCAAAGCGTCCATCAGTAATTCCCCATTTAACGAAAAACCTGATATACGTAACATAATTAAAATCTGATGACTCAGTTATTTAAGAACAATATATTGAAAGATATTTTGTATTTTGACTGGAAAAAAAGAATTATCGTAAGTTTTTTTGGCAAAATAACTGTTATGTAGCATATGCACAAAAATAATGTTTAATAAATAAAGACCTTCTCCTTTAGTTTGTCGATTAAAAGGTAAATTATGTAGAGTATAATTAAATAATATTTTAATTGTTGTTGTTGATAGTAAAATGTATTGTATTTTACTAACTAATAAGATTCAATCGACAATTTCATTAATCATTCTTAAATACAAAAGCTATTTAATATTATATAACAAAAAAAATCACTAACAAAGTAGTATGTTAGTCACAAACAAGCAAGAAGCGATGCTTTTAGTTGAAACGGGAATCGGAATTTTAGTTTTGTAGTATAATGTCATCTATTTCTATTATATAACTAACTACAATATAATATAACAACTGTAAGTCATAATAAATATATTTTAATCAGTCTGACTACCTTTTATCCTAGCCATGCTATTTTTTATTACTAATTATATACTTTATCAAGTGATATTCAAGTTATTTCAATTGCCAACAATAAATAAAGACTAAATGATTGAAAATCGTGAACTCATTTCAGGAATCCTGATTTAATTTGTGCTTTTTCCTAAATTTCGCATGTCAATCCCATAATAACAAAATCCTATTCCTCTAAATAGATCCATGTGAAAAAGAATTGTAAATTTTTTAAGTTTCTTTCTTCATAAAAAATATCTAACTTGCACTCTATGTACAATATGCTTAATGTATATTTACTATTTTATTTTTGTTCTTATACCGTAACTGGTGCAATAAAGAGTATAAAAAATAAGCTTAGGTGAGCCATAGTGGAGAATTTAGAAGCACGTCGGTATACAAGACTCTATATGCCATGTCGGCGTTGAGTCCATTAGGTCTTTTAGTCGAGGTCCAAGTCTACTCGTGTCTGGTTTCAGGAGGTCTTATTACTAGCGACATATTAAAGTATGGTATATCGACGAATACAATCTAATGCGATATGATGCGATTGCTAATTTGTCTAATTTAAAAGCATGAGAACAGAGTTTTTTTTATTTATTCAAATAAACTTAAATTAGGCTCAAATCTTAAATTCCAATAAATTAAAATAGAATTAAGGTATTATATATAGAAATATCTATAATGTTAGTCATAAACGGCATACCAAACCGTAGCCAGACGTACGTACTTATACCGCTTTCATTAAGAAACAAATTGGATTAAAACAAATTTTGTACTATTCATGTTACAGTACATATATATGAAAGCTTTAAAAACTATTTCTTCTCTACAATTTACTTCTTCGTACAAGATGTTCAATTTCGTATTGTACTATTACTAACTTCAGGTTTGGTATATGCTTTAATAACTATTCTATATAAACGTTGCTAAGTAACTAATAAATTTTAGTGACATATAGCACCGCAGCTCACCGCAGCCCATCGCGGTGTATCGCACCATATCGCAAGTATTCAAAATGAAAATATCTTTATTAATGTAGATCAAATTACAGATTCTTATGATATGTCAAATCTACCGACAGTTCGTAGTGCTTACGGGCCAAGAAGAACTGACAAAAAACTCGGCTCTTATTCTTTTCAAGTGAGCTTGTATTTGTATTCAATAATACAGATTAATTTTATCCACAAAAATTTGGTGTCATATTTAAATGCCATCTTTATAGTATTATAAATAGAGGCATTCGCTATAACATTAAATAGTCTAATATTTCCAAAGGATGAGATGGGATAGAGTTAAAATAAGTAGATTATAAGTCTCGACCCTTAGACGAATCTGACCGGGATATTCAATTGAATGTTCTAATTTAATAACAATACAAATAATTTTAAACTGTAGTATAATAATATTAGAGCACTGTTTCGAATAAAGCTAAAACGAAATCAGAATAAAGAGAATGGTTTCAGGATGCCTGATTTTATTCATACTGTATTTTATAGCAAGCTCCTACTAAATAGGTACACGGCAATTGAAATAACAAGAACTATTAATGAAGTAAAACTTCTCAATGGTGTCTAAATTGGGTTCGAAATACCCAATGCTCATGTGAATTTAGTGCAAAACTTCGGAATTCAAGCAAAGCGATGCGGTGGCTGTATTAGATTGGAAGCAAAAATGTTCATTATGAATTTATGCTAGCCTCGATTTATCGGTATTCAATGCTTTTAGCAGTGTGGCAGGAACATTTTCATATTCATAATAGATACTTAGTAATAGGGTTTAATTTAGTTAGTAGGTAAAACCCTACAACATTCACGATAGTATACATACACGTAAAACAGATAAAATATTTAGTTCAGATTGACTCCATAAATACATACAAATCTTCATCGATTGTTATCCTAGATAGGATTAGTCGGACGCATAGTCAGTAATCGTGACGCTTCATATTCGCACAGTGGTTAGGCGTCCGTACTGAATATTTGTAGTATCACACATGCCAATGGTAGAGGAATTAAACAAAGTAATATAAATCCATTAAGTAATTAAATGGACTTCTGCAAATTAACACCTAATTCGATAAAATAAGAAATTTTGTTGTGAATATTTGAATCGAATTTGGTAAAGAGCTATAGCAGTTCTTCAGATTAATTTAGTCTGCTATCGAAAAGTTAGGAAGTTAAAATACCCAAAGTTATAGTGTAGGTTTGTTTATATCTCATGATCTTTGAGATTTATAATACGTAAAGATAGTTATAAAGTAACTTTTCGTACAGAAGTATAAGTATAAATGTCATTTGAATACATGTTATTGATTTTGGAGTCGGTGTCTAATACAAAATAATTAATATTTATTTAAGAGCTTCTTTTGCTTTATTTGAATATAGTGGATGTATTGAGATGACTGATTAATTAGACTGCAATGGGACACTAATAAGAGCGTACATTTTGAATCTGTCAATCTGTCCTTTGTTACATTTTTAAGACTCAATGATTCCTAAATTTTAAGATCAAATACATTTTTATATGAATAGAGATTGTAATACGAGGTACAAGTAGAAAATAGACTATCTCCTGTCTCAAAAAAGAAGACGAAGTCCCTACTAATCAGCTATTAAATTATAATGTATAAACTAAGCTTTAGCAGATCAATGAGTTGTTTGTCTTTTAATTTTTTCGTGATTCTAATATGACATGTCATTTATGTAATATGAATGTAAAAATGTAAAAAGTAGTATCAACGTGGGAATCTAAATTTACGTATCTCACACAAGTAGGAAGAAAGAGAAAGAAAGTTTAGATAATGTTCCTGCCATAAATATATTTGCCAGCACAAGCTATCCAAAACCAGAAATCGTTTGATATTTACTTATCGTTTTATCGATCAGATCAAGGAATACTCCGACAACGTCACCGACCGCCCATTGCTTGCCGAATGACTCTGTGCTACCGCTGAACACTTTTTCCTCCTTGAAAAGTTGGTAAAATCGTTTCAAGATTTCATTTTGAACGTGCCTATTTTTTTTCTAATTAATATTAGATAAAACAACACTTCTATAAATTTATAATTTCCTTTTTTTCTGACTCTACTAATACGTACGACTTTTGGTTAAATTTAGGAATCATACGGGCTCTGACATAGTTATACTGGCTCTCTACTTCATGAGAAGTGATCAGCTTAGGCTGCAAATATAAAGACTGCAAATATGTAGTCGTCAGGTTACGCAAATATGGTTGGCGAATTTAGTTGCTGCGCACTTCATATTTAAAGAGGGTGCGACGTTGTAATTAACGACGTTGTGTTAACCTTATGACTAACTGAGTGTATATTAGCAACCTTAGAGTAATGATAAAAAAATAATGATTCGATGACTTCTTTGATTATAAAATCAAAAGTGACTATTGGCGACTATCAATAAAAATAATTTCATTTGAGTTAGTCACTGAGCATATATAAAAAAATAATGATGTCCATTGGTGGACAGTGATATGTGAAGATCACGTTAAACTGCCAGATGAAATGATTTGTAGATAGACAAATATATACATCCCGTATTTCAATATTGAGCATGTTGGGATTCGATCTATTATAAAGAGCGAATGTTGCTCTGATAGTTTTTATAATGAAAAACAATATAAATGTTACACAAATATTCCTAACTAATTATTAATAATGATTAAAACATGTATGTCAACCTACAGAAATGTGATTGAAATAATAAATTTATAGAAGAGTAAAAATGTTTTATCATCAGGTGAATATATTTTAGTATACGCCAACATCGATTTTTTGTAATGTCCTAACTTTTTATATGATAGAAAATAGATGTAGGTACTAAATAACTACACATATAGGTACTAATGGTAATGTGATCACTGTCTTATTTGCTTGTAAAGTAACTATTCATTAGATTAACATTTGAGGCGAATCATAATTACATCGAGAAAATATTAATTGTATTCTCTCTGTCAGTTACAATGCTTGTAACGAACAAAATAATGGTTAATAATTTAAAAAATAATAAATGTTTTGATATTATTGTTACCATCTTGAATAGTAACTATACATACAAATATCTAGATAAAAAACCATTTTACACGAATAATACTACGATACATTTTGTATAACCCGCTAAGTTTAAAAAGTATCTCATGATGAAAGGTTTAATATACACTGCGGAGTAAAGTTGTAGAGGCAGGTTATATAAAATAAACCCTACTATTATTAATGTAAAGCGGGTTTTTTAACCAGTTTCACATTTACAATTGTCAAGTAATTGTTTTAACATGATCTATTCGTATATAGTGATTGCGGAGTTATACACATATAAGTACAAGAATTTATAGTGGGGACTACACAATAAGAGAGGATAAGTTATGTATTTTTATTACATATTAGGTAGTCTGTTACCACGAGTAAACCACAAATACTTAAGTACACATACACACTGGGTTTTTACTAGTGACGTAATTTCTCATTATTAATTTTAATCTGATTTGAAGTTTTTTTTATTTCGATCATGAGAAATTACATCAGGCACGTATCCCAGCAGTGCTCGACTGCGGCAACTCACTAATTGTCTTGTCGCAAACATCTAGGAAGCATCCCACTATATCGCCCACTTTGAATTGCTGTCCAAAATTGTCACTCGAACCACCGTGCACTTTTAGGCACTAAATTGGTGTTGAAATTACAGATTTAATACCTATTGCTTAAGTTTAAAACTCAAATTATAGTACGTAAATATATTACTTTCATATATTTGGTCGCATTATCAGTCAGACTGAACGACTCTTTATAGTCGGTCTAAGTAACCGTTTAGGCACTATGTATTCTGTGATACTTCTAAGGAGTATTATATTGATCATATTGATTGTATGCCCGAATTCGTTAGTAACCGATCGGAATTTTATCTGCAATATTCTCTAACTTTATCAATAAAATAAGTATTGTCTTATAAACTTTATATATTGTAAATAAAGCTAGATTTTGATTAACACTTACATTGTAACCATCAAATGCCCATGAGTTCTCGTCTTGGCCCAACATCATACCAGGTGGCATATCGGCGTGCGCCCAACCAACCTGCAAAACAATATTATCTGCAGAATAGTATATGTTTACATCGTTAATTTTATACGTGACAACCAGTCATTATTTAACAAAAAAAAATTACGAATTATGTATTGGTATGTAATATTATGTTATATGTGGTATTGGACACAGTGCAATTTAGGCATATCATTTTGTAGATGAAATAACTTTTAGGCAATCACAATGTTTAAACATGAACATGAGCCAATCTGCTTCTTAGATAATTGACGTATGCTAATACTACTATACTACCTATGACAACAGTGTCATGTTACATTTTAGACACCGATCATAACCACTGAGTAGCATGATACATTTTAGACACAGCGCTCATAACCCCTGAGTGGCATGTTACATTTTAGACTCCGCTCATAACCACTGAGTGGTACTGTCCACGTGGAATAAAGCGTAGTAGTTATGTTACTCACGTTATACTTTTTAAGTATTTACATATCTTTTACGAGCAATTTTACAAAAAAATAGTTGCAGTAATATATTAAAATCATACAATTAATTTGAATTATTTAATATGATTTTCAATTCAATAGTTTGGACAAGTACTATTAAATAATATTATTTATTATTCAATTTCCAGAAACTGGTTATTAAATTATGTGTATTTCGATTAACTTACCCTCATAGGTCCAGCAGTTAATATCTCGAACTCGAAGTACCATTTTCCGGAGCTGACAGCGTAATTCTTTTCAGCTCTGTACGTTCTAAAGTCGGCTTGTTTTTGTTTCGAAGCCTCTGCCAGTAACGCTGTAAACACAATTTAGTTATACATAGTTATTCATCTAAATCTCTATTTTCTGCCTGGCCTCTTTCCATTTTACTTGGGGTCAAACATTTTAAATAAATTCTTATATTATTAAAATGTTCTAAACTTCATAGGTTTGACAAAAATCAAAACAACTTTTGTTATTAGTGAAATCCGGTGAAAATATCCAGCATGAGGACGTGTCTAGAATATGGTATCTCTCTATTATAATTTTATTACAATACGTCCAGTAGTTTTTGGGTGAAAAAGTCACAAACATCTGAATATACATCCATTATTGCAAATTTACGGTTTTACAATATTAGTAGATTTATAACTTCAGATCTTAACATAAGACCTTCATTAGTGGCACGTTTATTTTTCATATTGCTTGAGATATTGCGTCGTCTATCTCAAACATTATAAAAACTGAAGTATATTAATACAATTATTGGTGGATTTCTATTTTTTGTAAATATGCTATCTTTGTGTACTTGCACTAATTTTTGCACCTATTTATAGATGCCCTTGTTTATTTAAAGTAGCAGCACACAAGTTTCTTGCTCATTCTTCTTGTGATGAGTCTGCATTCAGAGCGGTATAATAAAAAAATATGACTATGCAAAAGAGCTTATATTAAGTTTATTTGAATAAAGATTATTTCTACTACTATTTCTTATGTGTATAAAGCGAACCTGATTTTCAGCATATATTTTAGCTTTAATTGCAAATATCTTCTGTTACCTATATAGTAAATATAATTTACCTTCATGCTGTTCTCCTGTAGGTGGATCCAAATTATATCCATACACAAGAAGAGTCCGTACTGTTTCCGAAGCGGTATCGCGATTAGCCTTCTTGATAGCTTCGTCTACTTTTGCATATGGAACTAAATGTGGTGATCGATGCATATCGGGATCCTAAAATTATATTGTATGGTATTATGCAAGATTTGTAGTCCCTGGCTTATAACATGGTATTGATGATATCTAATTAACTAACTAGGCAGGACATCACAGTTCTCTGGAATAGCTACGCATGAGCGATATCATTGGTGTCACGTGTAACGTGATGTCTGTAGTCCAATCATGTTTATAGGCGATGGTTACCTCTTACCATCAGGTGGATCGTCTGCTTTTTTGCCAATTTAATAAAAAAAAATGTTATCTATGTAATTAACTACTATAACATTTAATAACAAAGATAAAATAAAAAGGAAAGTATTTTCTACGCTATAAAATAATCTTAATGATACATATAACTTTATATACATTAAAATGAAAGAAAACATAAATAAAAAAATATTGTTGCCGCCACAATAAATCTTCTTTCTTGTAGATGAAATTATTATAGCAGACACAACATGCTGTGACCCTCACACCTAATAATACTTGATCGATACTAAGTGTGAGAGTCACAGCAGTTGGATCTGATATTATAGGAGTTGGAGGTTGAATTCTAAAATACAACACAAAATTAAATAATACATATATAAGTACAATAACATACAATACAGAGTAAGAAATTATTGGAAAGTAATAAAAAATAATTAAATGTAAACAAAACCTGATATTCACTTAGTCTTTTAAGAAAAAGATTTACGTATTCGTAAGGATTTTGAAAGCATCTCTTTGAGACAAACTAGCCCACATACCTACTGCGTATACTATATAGTAACCTATTATACATATCTTTATTATTTTCAACTTATTTTCAGTTAATATATTAAGACAGATAATAAATATATATTGGCGGAACTACTCACATAATAACAAAATAATTCATTAAAGTAAAAATTTGTAAACTCAAAACATATTCTTTAAAAACAATAGTTGTAAACATTGGGAATTACCTCATTCAGACCGTAAGTCCATCCTTGTTGAATGCGCTCTCGAGCCCAAAGATTGTGTGTGTTCTCAGCGAGCTGATCAACTAGCTCGTCCATTTTTGGTGTTAGGGTGACAGCACTCAAGTCTAATGGTGCTGGTTTATAACCGTTGGACTGGAAAATTAAAAAAAGAATATTGCAACGTAGATTTTAAAATAGCATATTATCAAATATACATGATACACTGATATTATGTAAATATTAACATTGAATGTATTTAGCGTATATTATTTATATGTTATTACTTCTATATCACTAATAAAATAAAGTGCATTAATTTGAATTATATTGGCAACATGAATTCAATAAAGTAAAACACAATCTCCACACATACGAGTATATGGATGATTTTCGTAAACATGAATTACCTGCATAAAGGGTTCGTTTGGAAGACGGACATTACGGATACGCGCTGGTGGTTTGTCTAAGCTGATATAGTAGCCAAGTGCAAGAATGGTCCTGGAAAATGCAAAATAGAAATGTGAGAAAATGGAAATCATTAAATAGCACTCGTTTTGCTATTACTGCAAACAAGTTTTTTTTTATAGCATAGTGCACAAATGAGTCTGCGCTTCGCCTGATGGTAAGAGATTACCTCTGCTCATGAGCATTCGTTAAACTAGGAGAATAGTACGTGCGTTGCCGGCCTTTTAAGAAGGAATACAATTAAAATGCGCTGCTTTGCTGCTAAAAATTAACCTCTGTAACTCACCTATAAAGGTGATAATTTTGAATAAAACTTATTTATCTTAAGAATTATATTTTAATTTAATTTTTATATGAATACATACTTGAGAGTTTGAACAGCGAGTTGGATATCGTATCTCTTCTCAGCTGGTGGTAGACGTTCAAATGGTACAAGACAGGGATGAATTTTATGTAAGTCCTCACGCTGATCTCCAAACATCCAACCAGCTTCAATCTAACAAATAAAATCCACGTTACGGTATTGCAGTACACAGATGGTTGTAATTAAACAATTATGTTAAACTTACCTTATTCATTGCCCACATTTCGTGAATATTTTCAGCTAATTTATCTCTAATTTGTTCAACGTATGTAGGTAATGTGATCTGAAAATAGCACAGTATTTATAAATAACAAAAATCTTTTTTATATTAATAATTTAGTTATTAACACACAAATCAGGTTACAAATCAGTTTGAGTTTTTTCTAGGATCGTGCGACTGGTACGAAATTGCATTGTAATCCAACACTATGTAACGCTTAGAAGCTAAATTCTACAAATGCAAATGTACGCCAGATAAAATATAATTACACCACAAAAATGATCGATTCAAATTATTGTCATGAGATTAAAGTTCATCAATTTAACATCTTTGATTGTAAGTATGAGAAGATTGTTAGTAACTCGATTGCTAACGATATACCTGTCAGATAATATATGTGATTATCGCTAGAAACCATTATGTTAATTTATAATGAGTTTGCTAAGATAAACTAATTGACTTATTTTAATCGTCAATCTAACATCTTCTACGTTATATGATCATCCATTGGTACTTTGCCTATTTACAACATTATTTTTGCATTGCATACAGAATCATATATTCCAGTGTTACCAACTAAAAGAAACTTACTGATAAAGTATCGACTGGGGTTGGCACAAATGCAGTATCATCTTGAACCAACGGTGGACCAGCCAATGCTCGTTTAGCCAAGTTTCCGAAATAGAAGCATGGCTCCAAATTAAGAACTTGTTGGGGAAGGAGACTTTCGACTAATGGAGAATAACCTTCCGGTGCCGCGTATCGGAGTCGGCCATGTTCACCACCGAGCAGAAACCGGCAACTGATGAAAGAAAATAAAATAATAATTTTATGTTCTATTCCAAATTAATTGTATGTAATAAAATCTTATGTACCAGATGTTATATGAAATGCAAGTATAAAGTAGATAAATTTAAGTTAATTATGTAAATACCTTAGTTTACTGGAGCAGCTGATAACAGGGAAGAACATTCCCTCTAAATTGAAGTTTGTAAACGAACCGGTGACTCTTACGCCGTTGAACATAAAGTTGATTATTGGGACTGTTAAATCTAATGCGCAGCCGATGACATCACCTAAAGAAGAATTTTAGTTTTACAATAATGACTTTGTAATTTAATATGTTTGGATTCGGCATCAATGTTATCCCAAAAGTGTCTTCTTGATTTCTTTTTTTTTTTCACACCCGTGGAGAGGTCTGAATTGTCTCAGACTATTTCGGATCCACCTGTTAATATAGAATGACCTGGTTAAAGTGTTAAATTGAGATTTACTCTTACCTTTCCGTATGTATGGTTCTTCAGTGTGGAGAGCACCGGCGGCGTGAACTGGGGTTCTACGGCCGCCGGCCCACAGGAAGGAACCGTCGAACCCGAACGAGTAGAGATCGTCGCCTACGCCGTTACCTCCCCACTTCTCACCGCCGCCAGGAAATGGCACATAGCTACGGAGTAATGAGTGATTCTAGTTATTTAACTCATTGTGCCATCGAATTCGTCTACATGACAGTTAAAATATAGAATATTTTACTTTATTTCAAATACTACGTGTATGTTAAATTTCATTAACAAATGTATAATTAAGTTTGTTTAAAATTTTATTATAAAATAAAGTTGTGCGGCATGCACATGAATAATGAAGAGTTTTTTTTAAAAAGCCATTCTAAATTTTGGTATATGTCCAATTAACACATACCCGGCAGTATTAGCCCATCCGATTCGAAGATGAGGCATCATGTGTGTGGTCTTCTCTATATGGTCCATCGTCACTTCGAAATACCACTTCTGATAAACAGCTGATCCTTCTACACGACCCACAAAGATGTTTGGACGGACGCTGTAATCAAAAAAATTATTAGACATTTCCGGCCCCTACTGGGGACCATCCCCAGAGGGTCTTACGAGAAAGTGTGCATTGAAGGTAGTGAGAATTTAAAGAAAAACTTTTATAAATTACAATCTACTCTTACCTTGATACGTGGTCGACCAATTGAGTTTGCAATAGCAAGTTCTTTCCTGGTAACAGGTAATCACAGATGTTATTCTGTGAAGACCTTACCGCGACGCCATTACCGACGCACAGTGAACACAATACGTCAAGAACTTTGGGATCACGACCATGTTTCTCTAGTAGAGATATAATAACTTTAATGTGCTCGTCCTGCAATAAATAATGATTTGAGAATATACCTTTACGACTGTTATCTCAAATGAGATTGTCGGAGGATTGGTAACTGTAGATGTCGTGGTGAATGCAACACTTGATATACCAACTTTATACTGGGGTCATTTTGAATCCAACGCAACGGGAGACATACCTACGTTAAATTTCGATCCAATCAATTTTGTTTCTCATTGGTATTTCTATTATTGGAGAGACAGTCAGATACATAAATAGATACATTTATTTGATATTGGTCATATTCGTAATCACGAGCTTTGGGGTATACACATATAGTCTGGTAATACGACAATTACCAATAAGCTGTGCAGAGCGACTCTCTATTAATAACGAAATATGAAGTGGTTCTAATTATATATCGAAAGACGAAAACTATTTCTAAAAACAACATTAAGAATTGGAATTAAAATTGATTTAGAGACAATAGAGCAAGAAGAGGAGATGATCTACATACCCTCATCATGTTCAGAGCTTCTGGTGAGTCTATAAGGACACAATGCAACACATCCAACATGCCTGTGCCCTCGCCTGACGCCTGAGAGCCAAGTCTTGAGAATAGCCAGTTCAAGCGATTGGAGTTGGCAAATTGGGCGCAATTGGTGTGGTTGCCTTTGATGATTGCAGCTGAAATAAGGAATTTAATTATTTCAGTCCAATGGTAAGAGATTTTTATGTAGGTATTTATATTTTTCTCTAAAGCTAAGAATTTGATTACTTTCTGATTGGAGTGTTTTGTCACATTCTTTCAAATTAAGAAATTAGTCATAAAGACATTCAATATCTTGGAATATTATAAATTTGATACTTTTATGAATAAAGACTACCTTTTTAATAGTTTAGTTGTATCTTAAAAATACTAACAAAATGTGTCATTTTTTTACCTAGCAACTGGTACAGATATCCCGAGATCATATCCCAGCTTTGTCCAGACTCATCTCCAGCCAGAAAGCCAGCTAGGAATCCTTGAGATGTGATGACGTTGATTTTGTCAATTGCTTCCAATATCAGGTTAAGGATGCCTTCCTCTTGGAAGAGATCCTGCCGATTACGAAGTGCGCGAAATTTGTTTTGCTTCTCTTCGTGTTCTGTTCCAAAACAAAGACAAATTAATACATCCATCACACAGCGCCATTTAGACTTGAACTACAAAGTATACTAGACAACTGATAGAAATACTAAAACATATTTTTTTGGAATACGTATTATATACAGTGGCTTAGGCTACATTTTTCTACTTTACTTTTTGCTACTCTGCAATTGGCGAAACTACAAATCATTAACTGTACTATAAATTACTATACTTTGTTTATAGGATCGAGTACTAAACAGAAAGAGAATGAGAACAAAAAGAGTATCTTTAAAAAGAATTAAAGGTACTACGAACCAAACGTTTTGATTAGATTTACCCTTATATTTAGAACATTACACGATATCATCAACCCATCGTTTGCAAACTTTATACGACATCGGTATGATGTTTTAAAAAGTTTCTATAGTCACAAAAACAGAAATCAATTATAAATTGACGTTGTTTTTACATAATGATTATATTTACCCATATCCTCATCAGGTTGTGCGAAGTAGTTAATCAAATCTTCAAGACACATGACCATTTCACCCAGATTGACTGAAGCGAAGAACATTGAGTGACGTCGGTTCTCTTGAAGAGTTTCAAGGCCACTGTAACAAATTTTATAAGTTTTTTTATCCTTATTTAAGTCTTTATATAAGTGCAAAAGTGAGGACTGCTGATATCTATGAACAGCAGTGTTTTGGAGACGATAGCTATGTATAGTCAAGAACAAAAAAAGTGAGGTATTTAAATATTAATATTTTTCTACAAAAATGTCTTTATTTTAACATTTTTTTAATGTAGAAAGATATATCGTGCGCAATAAATACATGCGCATTCGTTGAATCTGGATATTGCATAGATTCTTAATTCATGTATCTATATTCTCTCACTAAAAATAATAATAAATAATCATAAAAACTTTATTGATCTATCAAACATTATTTAATATCAATATAGAAAGAGTCTACAAGAAAAGATCTTAATTTCAGCCTTTATTGCATTAGTCAAAGATACAATATTTTATCAAAAACTTTACTTACTTTATGAATTTGGTAAACAACGACGAACATTTTCTAATAACTCTGGCTGTTCTAGATTCTTCCTCTTGAGATCTGGAGAAGTCTAGACCGTCGTCCATCTTGCCTTCCTCGTGTAATATAGCTTGCTTCTCTTCTACTTTGCCCACGCCTTTCTTTTTGGTCTCATACGACTAAAGAAATTAAAGAACAGACTAAATATACAGGTTGATATAAATTACATTATATGCTTACGGCCGCCCTGATGCAAAAAAAAGAACCGCCAAAGTAGTTAGTAGAAATTTCTCCATAATTTTTAATTATTACCTTATAAGATAGCCACAGGCCCGTCTCTGAATGCTGCACGATGACCGTAGAGTCACCATACTTTATAATTGGTGCTCCGATAACCTCCAGATCTTTATCTTCGAGTACCACTTTCTGGTCATCTTTCTCTTGACGGAGACAGAAGGCGCACGATGCTGTGGTAGCTTCTTCTCTGTTATATTTTATATCAACGATTATAACAGTGGTAGCCACGAATAAAATTGACCTATGGTTAATAATTATATTGGCTGTAATCAACAACCATGGTTCAAGAACGCTTGTAGTATTAGGAGTAACATACGCAAGTAGTAAATTTGGCTACCTTGTTTATTTCGTAGTATAGAATATTTGCACTGTGGACAAATATCCTATACTTTAAAACTCGAAACACAAACGAGTCTAAATTTAAAAAATAAATAAACAATAAGATGCTACAGTTAAATAAGTCTTAATAAAGTCTTTTAGTAAAATTTCAGCACAAAACTTCTTTCAGAATTCCAATGAAATCTTTCAAAGAAACTATGTTTTTCTGTTTAGTGCTACTAACCTGCTAACTAAATACAATTCGTTCTGGTCGTTGACTCCCAAGTATCTGCCGGTGGTGATGTGTCTGATCCTCATAGGGTGGTACCAGTTGATGAAGCCCCCCGCCCATTTGGTGCGAGCTAACTCCAAACGCCATAGTGATCGTGCTTGCGACATCACTGACCCGCCTTCGTAGACCACGATGCTGTCAAGAGATTTTTGTTATGTAATTTGAATGGTAAACAAGCTGACGATCCACTTGATACTGAGTGGTAACCGTCGCCTATATACATTGTAGTTACTACATACATTGTAGTTACTACAATGTATATTGAAGACGTTTAATACAAACACTTACACTACAATGTAGTGTATGTGTAACACTGATAACACTGAGACCGGGTCTGATCTGATCAATCCGGGAGACTCTTGTAAATATTCAGTGAAGAATGTAAAGTAAAATAAATGTTGTTTTAAGTAAATACACATTAACAAGGAGGAGGCATGCGACAATCAACATGGAAACCGCTCGCACTCATTCTTGGTACAATCAAATAATATTGTCACTTTATGAATTTTACTTTTTTTTTCTACAAAACCATTATGATCATTTAAAAGGAAATACTAGTCAAAAGTTTATTTATTTAATTGTATTTAATTTTGATGTGTGTATTTGTAAGAACATTATTTCTATTCCTGTACAATAATTGCACCCATGCGAAGCCGGGGCGAGGTGCTACTGAAATAGACAATAAAATTACTATAATATATGTATTTTACTCACTTCAGCCCTCCTTCCTTCGTCCAAGTACTGGGTATAGTGAGACATTCGTCTCCGCCGTGGAAAAACCGTAGAACGTCACCGCCAAATACATAGCCCACGTACTTCATACGCGATATACCGGTGCCATACGGCTGGACTGACCAGTGGGTCACGTGGAACGAAGCGTTCACAATTGACACCTCATTCTCTTTTGTGGTGTGCTGATTAACAATAAATTAGTATTAATATGATTCGTTTTTTATTCTCATTTTTGTTCATGTAATTTAATTGTTTATTTGGTTATATAAAAATAAATTATGGAATACGTTTATTTTTACATATGTATAATATACTAGGTACTCATAAATAATCGTGATCCATAAACATAACTGATTATCAAGAGCTAGTATTTTATATATTAAGAAAAGTATTAAATGAAGGAAAACAAATATTTACCAAGTATCGCTCTGTCGCCACGGATACCAGAATCAAGTCGTCACCGACACGAACCTTCTCACCCTCGGACCTGTGGAAAAGGTGTAGATAGATAAGATTTTTTTAGTATACAATACAGAATATTTAAACCAATGCAATAGAATTTGGGTAAACCTGCATGTGTTTTTTTTTGGACTACTCTAATGCGGTCAACATTGCAGCTGGCCTTTACAGCTTCACCGGGCGTTAGGGGCCGAGTGCAGATTGCGCTACAAACCCGCGGAAAGAATTATAGAGCGGCTCAAGATTAACTCTAGCCTGACGGATACGATCTTAGTCTGAGGGCACCGTTAGGGGTTCAAACCTCGGGTCAGGCCATCGTAATTTCGGTCTCCGTTAGAATTGGACGGGGGATCGATCGGAGGGGTGTATATTTCTATCCAACTTGGCAAGAGCAAGCCTACCGCCGTCTTTTGGATTAATTTAAATCATCGAAATTTCAGTCATGAAATTCCAATCAGAGTTCTTTACCATTACAAATTGACAGAAAATTTAAACCCATTTAGATTGGGACTAAATCGGGTTATGAACCTAATATTATGTAACGCAGGGCTGATTGTCGTGGAGATCTTTGGGGGAGGCCTTTGTTCAGGAGTGAACGTCTTTCGGGCTGAAATGATGATGAAAACTAGCAGCAAGAGTTTATATTGTACCTTTGTTTGCTGGCTGGATGCAAGGTCCACCAACATGCTTCGCCCTGCGAATGTTCTTGCAGACCGACATCGAACGCCAGTTTGTCTTGTGATGATGACGTAGACAAACAGGCCAGGTACTGCCAAGATATTAACTCTTATTAGTTTTATACTAATTAAATATTAAAGGAAATAAAGGGATCCTATCACGTTTTAGTTATAGTCACAGACACTCGGTCACTGATAACACTATTGGGAGCAAGTGGAGTGTCAGTGATATGGATTAATCCATAATTTTACTACGATATATCACTAACAGCTGTGCCCGTGGATTCATCCGCATGTTTATAGCTTATTATATGTTATTTTGTTGTGTGCATTGTAAAGTTTCATTAAAATCTTTTTGCGTGAAAGAGTAACAAACATCCATCGCAAGTAATGTGTGTTACTTTATCCTTAGTAAGATTCCACTCGATACATATAATACCTATACAATTACTTATATCTATATTTCTCAGGGCTCTCCTTATTATTTCCCCCTATCTTATAGTACAAAAGCAAGCGAGTCCTTTCATGTCATTGAAAAGGTCTTCAAACTCGTTCGTCCTTGGCATAACGTAACGATAAGACACTATTAGGCTTTACATCTTTAATTAACAAATTAATTTCTGCAATAACAGAAGAGGACAGAAGTGAAATTAATTAAAAATTACCCGAATGTCATCTATAGGATATGTGTATTTTATTATTATTCAACCATAAATGATATTAAATTAGCCACATTTAAAAAAATCTCACCATATCACTGTTCAGATGACGTAAAAGTATAGCATTGCCGTACAACAACGTTCTATGTCCGGATCCCGTTCCTTTGCCCTGAAAAAAAAAATAGAGCAATAAAATATTCTTAATTTAAAAAAAATGTATTTTCTTGCGTACATTTGATTTGATCAAGATATTCGTCTTTAGATTGTGACATAGAATTTTCACCTTTTATAGTACTTTTATAAATAACACAAGTGATTAATATAAATATTTTTTTACCCTAATATTAATATTTTATTTCTTGGTAGACAACAGAATTAAACAATTAATTAGAATATACTAGACTAATGTAGTTAATTAACATTTCAATATGAAAATAAGAAATACAATAAAATTTATAATGTGAACGTTATTTTAATAGCTTTGGTCTAGCATACTTCAGGAATTTATGTATTGTATAAAAATCTTTAATTATAAAATACAGAAAAATTAATTTAGTTTTTCCGCCATTACAATTTTGATCAGCGGACTATTGATAAATTGCAAAATATATTCAAATAAGGCAAGAGGCATGAAAATTTTAAACTTGCTCAGGCAACTGAAATAATTCTAAATACTTTTGATGTCAAACTGTTTATGCAGATAACATTATGAACCATGTTTTTTAGTTAGTTTGTTCCAAATGAGTACTAAACTAATAGTAGGCAAGCATACACAATATAATTTTGAAGAATAACCATTCGATGCGAATTTAGTAAGAGAAAAGTAACAGACGATGATACTGATGTGTCAGATCGTTAGATATTCGTTACATTTGACAAAAACCCAAAATAAAGATGTATTTTCGGTGACGTCACCATTTTATTTATACTCGAAACCAAAAAGAGAGGATATGGGATTTTCGATGTATTAAATATGTTAGACACTAGCTAAGTGCTATGTTAAAAGACTGATTAACATATGTCGTTTGAGTTGAGAGCTAGATCTCAACCTAAGTAGTCAAACGAAGTAGACGAAAGCAAAGAGTAATTTTTTTTTTATTTTGACTTGACAAAACATCTTCTTTTTTTGGATTGTTTTGGTACGATATTTATCGTTTTTGATTTGTTGATGTAATTATACGGCACTACCTTGTACAGTTAAACAAGTAAGTAGAATTTTTACTTGGAGTCTAAACAATTTATGTACATGAGACATACAATATATGGTAATGTTAACAACATACAACATAAAAATATATCAACATGTGTAATAGTATACATTTTGTAATATTTTGTTTATAAATATGTTTGTTACATATGGAATACATATGGAAAAGTAATACAAACAAATATAGGTATAGATATAGGTACTAATAAATACATGTTCGTGTTGTACCAAACTTTTGAATCAGCAAACATTTCAAAATAATACACCATCTATCACCAAGGCCATTAGACAAATGCTGAGACACTCAAATGTAGATGAATATGACCTTTTAAAGATTCAGGTCACAAAATCCGTGAGCTATAATATTTTTGGCAGCCCATCAATTATCAACATAATGAAGTGCTTTTAGTACTAGGGGACATTAAATAGATATAAATTACATATAAGTGATTGATAAATAAGATAAAATCATTGGGTTTTTGCCAAATGTAGTCGCAGCAGAATTTAATTTTGGTAAAATTTTGATAACAAAATGTAATGATCAATCGATAAATACCAATGAATAATTACATGCAAATTACCGGTTAACCGGATGTACTTACTAAGTTTTCTTTGCCCTGTAAAATTTAAACACGATAGCGAAACTTATTATGGGTAATATTATTCACAAATATGAAACAGAGAAGGTTAACCACAATGTGTAGTTACAGATTTGATCTTTAAAATCTTTTGAATTAATACAAATATAAAAATTTATAGTGTATGTTTAGTTATATTTGAAAATTATAGGTGAACAAGATATATTTATTAAATAAACTTAAGAAAAGGTATTGACTGTTAATTTTACAGATAACATATAATATAGATTCGCATTTGAAGATTTATATATATACTTACAGTTTCAGATCCTGCAGCTGTTACTAATTCCTGGAGAGCTCTTACTGACAATGCCTGTAAATTATAAAAAATAGCTACAATATACATACATATTAACTTTTATATATTTCATGATTTATTGCCTTTCGGGCTAAGTTAAAAATATTTTTTTTTATCCTGAACAATTCACAAAGCGCCATCCAGCCCGAAACTAGGCAGAGCTTGTGTTATGGCTACTACTGAATTTTAGAAATACCTAAACACCGTTTAAATACATACATGATATACATATAAAACACCCAGACCATCACAATCAACCGTATTCGCGAATGATTGTGTCAAGCGAGGAATTGAACTCACAATCATCAGTGTATATTACTACACAATTTTTGATCACGTAACTTGCAAAACTAGATATTTTCAGTAAAAAGCTATTTATCCAAATTAATAATAATAACCATGGACAATTCACAGAGCGCCATCTAATACGAAGTTACGCCGAGCTTGTGTCATAGGTACTAGATAACTCATAGAAATACGTACGTTTTTTGTAGATAACTAATAAAACAAACAAAAAGGTATCGAATCTGCGACCATCGGAATAAAGACGGTGTGCTAAATTGCTAGCTCATCAATTTACTTAAATAAAAATTAACTCCACTTTAAATATAAAAATCGATAAAAGTAATTCTGACATAAAAAGTTTAATCATGAAAGATAACTAACAGAAAATCTGCCTCTCACACAGACATACCCTCGCATCTATATCATTAACAATATATATGTGTATACTGACCTGTTCAATAACAAACACGCATTGCGACAGATCAGGTGGGATGTTTTTGTCCGCAATGTTCTCCAGGAAACAATGCCGGTTACCGAAGCCCTCGGCAGCCAGACAGACACGCTCGCCGGTCGCTGTACACGACAGGCACACCATGTCTTCCTATAAACACAAGAGAATTGTACTTAATGGATTTATATTATTTCGTTTAATTCTGCTACAATTAGCATTAGATGTTCAGTTGAAGGCAAATGGCTGTGGTGGACTTCAGGATGTGTGGGGAAGTTTCACGCATGGAGGTGTGGCCCGATATGTCGGGATTTCTATACGGCGAGTTCTTCTGTTCAGGGGACTTTTTGGGATGTGCCAAGGTGAGTGGCGTATTCAAGAACTATTAAGAAAGTCAAGAATATTTTTTGCACTGTACAATTCAAGACGTATAAAATAAACTAAGAAAATTAATAACATCAAAAACATGCAGACATGTCTGAGGGCGCATTTCCTTTGACCTTTCTGTTAAAGGATAAACAGAACAAAAATATGAGAGGTAACGTTCTCGGGGTCCATCACCAACAGGATGGGCTGATGGGCTTTGTAAAAACGGCTACGGTACAATGTTCTCGTACAGCCAAAAACCAGATTGAGACAAATTGCGAGGAGCTTTGTCACCAAGGAGGACAACGAAGAGATACTTTCATGAAAGCCACTACCACTCTGTAAGAGTAGGCGACTAAACAAGAAAACAATAAGCATATGTGAGATCGCAAATATTCCGTGCGGAAACTTGACTACCTTTATGACCTTTTCTAATGGTGATCAAATTTCACTGGTATTGAGTCTACACCCATTTTGCGATTTTTGAAATGGACTTTCTCAAAATAAGATTTAAGACAATAAAGTATATACAATAGTATTGTTTTAAAACGGGTACTTTATGATGCTGCCACATGGCGGGTTGAATTTTGTTGCTTTCTATCTGTATAAAAACGAATCCTTATTTCCTTTGGTCACGCCATGCCTGGTACTCTTAACCGATTTTGTGTTATTTGTTCTAATATCTTCGTTACCTGTACTTCACAAATAAAGAAAATTAATTATTTTTTACGATGTTATATTACCTACTACGTAGAATGTTCTTAAAAATAAATAATTTGCGCAGAAAATACAAAACGCATACCAGGGAACGTTAACTGTGGTTGACAAATGATTGATATGCAGTAGAAACAGTTTTGGGGGGAGAGAGAGATAGAGCTCTGCGGGACGGCAGCGTTGATGTTATCAAAACAACTACTGTCGACCACGGTTTTGATGCACCTGCCAGACGAAAACCTCGTGACCCACTTGCATAATCTCTCTGGTATTATACGGTTTTCATCCCTGCATTGAATTGCAAGACAACAGGGAAACCACGGGCAACGTTTCGGTATTGTACGGTTTTCAGTCCTACTAGAAAGGCAAAACATCATCATGGAACGCCATAGGCGACGTTACGACGTGATGTTTATGACTTTGGTCATGTATAATTATGCGATATATAAATAAGAAGAATAAGAATAACTTTTATTTCGAAAATTTAACTAATGCACAGATTGTCTATGACCCCATACTGGGCGATACATGCCTGTATCATGGATGTCAAAGGAAGTGTTTTCGAGATTACATACATAAATGTTATGATGTTTGCGACTTTCCTTCAGGTTACTGACGTCTCTGTTATAAGTCTAAAAATAAATACAGGATATTTTATTATTGTATTTGGCAGATTTTACTTCATCATTCGTGAACATGAATAAATATAATTGATTTTAATTTTATTACAATTTTGCTACAATAATAATTTGTTTCTATATTATACAATTTAGTTATTCATACAGAATTAAAAATATATAAATATGTTTAGCTTATTCCTCCACATATTAAACTTCAGAACAATGAACACTTATTTCTATGTATTGAAGATCAATCAATCAATCCATTATGTAGTATATATTTGTATATATAGGTTTATATATTTTTTAAATAGCGGTGGCATGTGTGTGTGTATAGCTACATTTTTTTATATATGGCAGTTGAACTATTGCTGCTATATAAACTTCAAAACATTTAAGAACTTTAGATCTCAATTAAATTAATTACAGAGCATTCAAACAGCGTAAATATTGACACCGTACGTCAAATATAGATAAAAAATATATATAAATTCGTTGTAATTTATTATTTCTCTATTCCAGATATAGCTTTGACGTACATTATAATGTGGGAATCTAATATTAGTAAACAGATGTTTTAAAAGCAGCTGGTCACGGTCATCGCGTCATAGGTACCTAGATATATAAATTAGGTATGTGTATATATGTATATAGTAATACATATATATTGAGTATTGCTTTGCCAAGCTGCTTGCCTGCTAAAATATATTAGACAGATGACTCTATACATCTGTAAGAAATTAAATTCAAAATATGTAAAAACTGTATCTTTTTAGAAGGAAGTACTATAAACCTACGTATCTACATCGAAGGCAAGCGCTACCGCCAACAGGTGGGTCTGGAATCCAATTACCGCAGCCATTCAGGTGGTAAACGCTATTCATTTCAGCATTTTCACGGGGAAACTGAAGATTTCATTCAATAGGTAAATAATGGCGCTATAGGAATATTTAATGGATCCATTACCCAACTGGGGACTGTTTATTAAACAACGTCAATCCATAAAGGTACATCCTGTTTTATTTATAATTATCAGGAGAACATACATTTGTCGCAGTTAGAAAAGTCCAGTCCTTGAATGTAGTACCTTTTCACAAATATGTTGTACTAGACTGCCAATATTGCGATTAATGTAATATATAGTTAATTTTAATGAATACTTTTTACTATAAAGCATGGAGACTACAATAATTACAAGTATCAAATACTATATGTTATATCAAAACAACTAAACCATTTTTTATGCTTTGAAACCGTACTTTATACATCAAGAGAACTCTGATTTCAACTGACCTTAACAGGACAGATACAAATCGAGTAAGTATGTTTTTCAATGACTTCTTGATTAATTTCTATGATTTTTTTTAATTGACAATCTAAGTTACTATCAGACTTTCATTAAAATGCTTTCAACTAAATAGCTGCAGTTGACATGCCCAAATTTTGATGGGAATAAGTTGCGGTGGTTGCGATTTCTTATGTATTTTTGCCGCTTTAAATGAATTGTATTCGTTCGTTTATTTTTATTCATATTGGTCTATTACATATATTAACTATTACTATCGAGGTAAAACTTTCTTTTCGCACAGTCTCGTTGCCAAAAATACAGACTTTTATGAGACTGAGCGTTCACATGCGGACAGCGTTTGGCCGGAATGTATAAATAACGGCGCCGACCTGCAGACTGTTCGTCTGCCAAGTGGAATACTCGATAATGAATCATTTGTCTATAGAACAAGGTAGATCAGGAGTCATGTAAAAATGACGAAGTGACGACTACATTTTTATTTTACATATTTCTTTTATTGTAAAATAACAAATGACTTTGAGTAACACACACAGTCCTAAACTAAGCTATTATTCTAGTCCTATTGCTACTAGACTATTGAATCTTGTTTTTTTATAAATACTCATTCTTTTTTTAACCCAAATAGCAAAAAAGCTGATGGCCCACCTAGAAGTAACTGGTAACGATCGTCAATATACATACGTCAAATTTTATATTAAATGCACTATGGAGAATTTGTTATCATATAACACACGTCGTACCTCTGATGTATTGCTATTCCGGACGGCTTATTCTGTAATTTCGCTGCTATATTTTATCCTCCAAGAGAAACAATGCTTTGCGGCTGGCTGAAATTGGTGGATGAAAGTTACCCACGCAGATAGCTTTGTACGAATGTACAACGTCTCCCTCTGGAGATTGCTACTAATGTGAACTGATCATCCCATTGTTAGCAATGTACCATGTCAGGTTGACCTCCACGCGGTTCTACCTATAAACTATCCTGTTAAATTCCTGGTGAATTAATCACTGGGGGCTATGGCCACTTGATCTGACCTCATTTTTATCTTATCGTCCTCCACTGGTGCCCTTGCGTATACCGTTAGCGCAGACAGGTGCACCATTCCATTATCATCCATATAGAAAACGTTGACTAATTGTAAACAAAAATGATCATATAGCTTTGGAGTTTGAATCCGTATCCATGGGAAACTATAGCAGTATGCTAAAGCAAAACCGCTAAACTACCAAATGTGTCAACGATTTCCATAGTACAATAGTAGCAATATTAGGTTCAGACAGATAGACATACAGACAGATAAGATACAGATATAGATAGATAGAAGTACTTACCGTTCGTAAGAATGAAACATCATCTTGCTCACTCGCCCCTCCCTCCGCTTCAGCCATGTTTGAGCGTTACTCCGTCACTCTACAGTCTGTAAGCGTGATTCTTGAAATGCATAACTGAAACAAAACAACATCAATATGTAAATTGATAGTTCAATTTTACGACAAGGACAGATATAGATAGGCAGTTATAGATTCTGGTAGTCGTCCAATGGTCGAAATTCGACCACAATTCATTTAAATTGTAAGTATGAAAATTTTAAGGTTTTCAAAGACTATACTTCTATGCATATTGTATTCACTATAATTTAAAAAAAAAATGTTGTTCTGCACTTCTTCTCGTTATAAACTATAAGTGTGCGAAATTATATACTCAGCCGTTCGCGCAATTTTCGTAGAAATGGAACAAAGTTTTTGCTTTACGTATTAATGTAATGATTATAAAAATGTTACTGCTCAGTACCTGTATTATACATTTACTATTAGAAGATTATGCAATGCAATAAAACCCACAGGTATGATTGTTAGAACTCTTGTCTGTATCTATGCGAGAAAACCTCAGATACGGCTTGACCAACTTGGTTGCGGGTTTCGCTAATGTATAATATAATATAGTGGTAAACTTTACTTAAAATTTGGTGTGTCTTATTAAATCGGTTTACAATGAAATAGTTATAGCTATTAAGTTAAGTAATCTATTATTGTTCTAAATACCATGAGGAAAGTCACGCGCTGGGCTAGTAGTTATTATAATATACCTTACGTGAGAAAATCTTTGTCAAAGGTGACGCCCAAATAAAACTTTCTTCCACGGAATTTACCTTCTGACCCGCATTCCGTGCGTATACGAGATTTGCAAGATTTTCACTTTGGGACCAATCAGCTTCCTTCATACCTCTTGGCACGGAACTATTTAATTTCTAAATTAAGTACAAATACTCGTCCTTTATTGGTCTATTATATTTTCTTGTTTATACAGATAAAGAATAAGAAAAGAGTATATACATATATAATTGCCGATGTCGTTGATTACTTTTTTATTCACACTCGTGCTCATACTAAACTATATCATAGATTAAGTTGCAAAACTGCGTAGCAGATTGTCTGGAGCAAAAGATTCATATCATGCAATAAAATTAATATCCGAAATTTATATGCATATAAATTTAAAAATGTAGGTACATATATATATATGTTATACTACAATAGTGGCAAACAAGCATATATGTGATGATATTTAAATTTGTTAAACCCGTTTATTCCAAATTAATGAAGAAATCTTTAGAAAGTTTGCCTTTTTAGTATTTAGAATATAAAAACGAAGTTATTAGTTGTTACCAGCGATTTTGTCTAGTTTTTAACACAAAATTTCACGGACATACGTATCTGTGACGTTCTGTAAATTATAATTAAAATTTGTTTTGTTTGAGTTTGAAAAGGTAAAAATAGAAAGAACAAACAGGTTGTGTTTATAATATAAATTTATATCTTTGTAAAGAAGTGTTTTATTTTAATCTTAGACAAATACAAATTTAAAAAAGACAAATCTCTTCACCATAGCGGCGACAGTAGACAATACCCCTGCTCCATCTCCGATATATATTTAGGGTTTTGGACTATTGTCAGATGCTAAGACCTGTACCTGCACTGCGACCTGAATAGATCTATTGTGCTGGCCCTTTTTCAATACAATAGCTATATATATAAATAATCATATAGGTATTTATATATTTATAGTATATTGTATTGAAAAAGGGCCAGCACAATAGTAAGTAAGGTTAGTTTTTGAAATTAAGAATTTCAGTGAAAATATTAAATCATGACGACTTGAATATCCCTTGTTTTTTAGTACAGTTTGATAATTAAATTTGCTACAGGCGGAAGTTTCCGAACAAAATATAAAGTTCCTGACAATTGTTGTCTTGTTGGGAAAAGGCGTTAAAATTGGCATTTTCGTAATAATGAATATAATAGTCAATTCGCCATGTATCAATATATATATAAATATATAATCACTTCGGAATGGTTATTTCTTGATTCCACCGCTAACTCGGAATCGGGATTCAACACAAGAAGAATGAGCAAGAATATGCGTTTTGCTATTTCAAGAAAAGTTGTTCAACTTTACATTATTAAGATCTTGTATGAATATAAAGTAGGACTGGACAATTGATGCAAATTTATATATTTTAAGATGATGTTTTTAAGTTTGTTTATTTTAACATTGTTTATTTCTTATACGTTATGTTAAGTTGTGTTACTAATACTGTGTAAAATATATCACGAGCAACAGCAATATCCATAACATCTCGTATGTCGACATGTCAGTACCTCAACGGATTTCTTAAATTTAGTGCGTAAAAGTACCTTAACAAATACTGATAGCAAACCAAGTTAACGCAAGACTGTGGAAACCTAATCCCTACCACGTCGGATAATAAAGAACCTTCCAAATTAATACAATACATACACTACATGTTGTGTTCACCACGCCGCGGACAGTTAACAATGATGTCACATCTAATCTAGAATCGTAGCCACGAGAATATTGTTGTTGATCATCTCTTTTTGTTAGGGTTTCATCTAGTATCTTTTCCACATGCCCGAACTGACGTATAAAGAAACTATAGTATATCATACATATATATATATATATACAGACATATATGCAGACACTGGACAAAGGGTAAGGAACTATGTGATAAGGGTTCTATATTTGAATTGTTGTTATAAGGGATGGATATTCGTATCTCATACCGACTATACCTATCTTATCTGTATACTAGAGGCATCAAAATAGAGCGTCGTGTCCTTAGTTTACTACCGAACTTAGACCGACAGGTCGCGACTTCAAATCTGGAGGATAACAAAAATTCTGTGGCAATATGTATTCCTGACTGACTTACATCTGTTCATGGAAATACCAATAACCAACACTATACTGTTAAAATGCACTGAATATATATTTTTTTCTTTCTTTCTCTCTTTCTAAACTATGTAATATGAGAGATTGTAGTAGTCTCGTTGTGAGTCTACAGCCTTGTTTGGTTTAAGAGTTGTGAAGGAATGAATAAATAAAGTAGTAATACTTGAAACACCTCTTTCTTGGAACGCTTTTATTGGCCGACAGTGTTAGATCATATTACAAAAAGTATAATACTAGTATAACTACCTACTTAAGGAAATTATATATAATATGTAATAAAAGAGTTTATATGTAAAAACTATGTAAAAGAAACTCCTTTTGATAACTGTAAATCTATTCGACTTAATAATAAATAATCTTTTTGTCGTAGTATCGTACAAAAAGGCTTCTAGAATATTCATTTATCTCTGTATTTTTTAAACTAAGACACAACAATAGACCTGCCCTTTTGTAGTCAAATAACTACCTTTTGAATTATCCGTCGTTTTATTTTATGTACTAGCATTTATCTTAAGAGTTACACTTACAAATTATTGAACCAGATAAATGAAGAAAATTACTGAGGTATTAAGAAAATAGCAAAGCGCGAGAGTACCACAGTTTTCCGATTAATTCAGACAATACACAATTTTCTTAAGTTATTAATGAATGAAGAGAATGAGAATAAAACATAATAGCTCGTTTTCGCGTCATAACATAAATAACTACTGTGTTTAAGGCGGTTAATGACGGGTCAAAGTTTATGACAATATTGCAGTACTGTAATACAGTAAACTTGATGTTAACGTAAGCGTAGCCGTGACCCGGTTACCGGAACTATCCCTTGAATAATTTCACGGACCACAACGTTGTACAACGCATAATAATTGTGCACCAGGAACAGTTTAAAAAATAATACAAGCCTGATAACCTTTACCAAAATAAAAAAAGATAACAGGGCCTAGGAAGTACATAGTACGTGCTATAAATGTTTGTATTTTGTGAAGATCGAACTGGTCTTTCTAATCAGGCGACCCTGCTTGTTTGTCAGTCCCAGTTAGTCAATATACGAGTATATGAATTGGGTTCTACAAGAAGAACCTAATTAAAAAAGGAAGACTTATTCTTTTTGTGAGCACATGAAACCTCTTTAAGCCTTTACGCTCTAAAGAAATTTTTGTAATTAAAAAGAAATAAATTATTTTTTTCTATTTATTAAGGAGGCCTATCATTTAATATTAATATTAATACACAAAAATAGGTGACAAAAACCAGTACAAACATAAATATATTTATTTTTATAGACTATACCTACTCTTTCCCGCAAAAACGAATTAACGGATTTTGATAAAAGTTAAGTTACAGTAGCTTTTAGTTTTTAATTATAGCCTAGTTTTACTCTGATGTATTTGGCGAAATATATATATATATATATAATAGCGTGATACGTAACTTCGTCTGCATCACACTTGGGTCAGCTAGTATAATATAATAGTACACTCGCTTCAAGTCGAGCTCAACATTGAATTGCACGTGTCGTAGAGATCCAATTTACCCCAGCTCTGTGACACTATACTATATTTCTATACGAAGAAAATATTTCCCTTTTTATATTACAGAAACGTGAATTGCGTGGATATACTAGTGAATATACTGGGGATTCCTGTGGAGTTTCTCTTTGAATTCTAATATAATTTCTGAATGGCATCTCTAATGTGAATATATATTTTAAGAGGTTTTTTTATACTATATACAATGGCAAGTGTGCATAGGACCTACATAATTTGATCTTGCTTTATCCTTTTTATCATCGAATTACACAACCAAAACTAGGACTTCATCCTTACGTAGTGGAAATCCCACATATTCGCACTGAGCGGTTCCCGCCGTCTTTTTTAATACGCACCACCAAAGAGTGGAACACACTTCCGGCTTTCGTGTTCCCAGAGAAATACAACCCTTGACACTTAAAGTCAATAGGGAATAAATTTCTTCTGGGTAAGCACGTTACATACTAGGTCTCGCCATTATTTTCCACTGCAGTACTTTAAAAAAAAAGTATTTACATTTAATAGTAGAAAGTGGCAAGAGCTCCACCGACAAGAGCGTGACTTTTAAATTATGAATACCTAAGTTACCGTCATCAAAAAATTCAGCTAATCTCAGAAATGTCTTCACTAATCTATTCTGCTAAAGTTCTTTTAATTTTCAATATTTATTTCATACAATTCTGTCGATTATGAACCATTGTCATTACAACTCCTTGTCATTTTGAATAATTGTTTCACACAATTCTGTCTGTTATGAACAATTGTTATTACAGAACGAAGTCGGAGGCTTAGTTAGTAGATCAATAATTTTAGCAACCCTTGGAAATATGATGGATGACGACAATATCTTCAGACACACAGACGTACTTGTAGTAAATACTCCGCGAGAAATTCCATCGCATCCGTATATATAAATGCACCTAACTGGAACGCGACTCCGGATTGTACAAATGTTTAGGACCGTACAGTCAGCTTAATATTTAACTTTGTTTTTAATGTGATATCGACCTGATGTGTGGATTAACTTGAATTTCAAATGACAGGGATAGTTGTTATGGTATGGTACGTTATTTAAATAGAAATAATTTATATTAAAATAACATTACCATAAATATTATTTTATAGTATTTTTTTATTTAACTTCTCATTCAGAATGCACATGGAATGAGCCAAATTTGCCAATTAGACATTTATGCAAATATATTCCATGTAATTGTGTACTACAAGAGATACGAAAAGTAGAAGAGGAAGACCGTACAGAAGATGGATATATGATATTAAAGTGGTGGCAGGTGGTACTAGAGCAAGAAGTGCTACCAGTAGAGACCACTGGAGACAGTTGGAGAAGGCCTATGCTAGTTAGCAAACAGATATAGATGTATACGTGATAGGAAATGTAAAATTAAATATAATAATAACTGAATAAAGGTTTTATTATTATTATTCTAATGCAATTTGTTGACCCATAATTAACAATATATTTTATTGAAAATTACAAATAATTTCTCCAACGGTTTTATTCTTAAAACCGCAACACATAACACTCTTAACAGAGTAAATCGTGATGGTTTACTATTTTATAATATCTAAAGATAAAAACAATAGCCAATTTTTTCTAAAAGATAAAACAGTCATGTCCGGTTAATGTAGCCGACTGTACCGCAGCCGAAATCACGTCTGCGCCATAAAATGAGATGAAAAGGGAGCTTCTGAGAAAAGATGCTGGTCTGTTTTCCTTAACACTTAACCTCATGTACATAAACTTGTTACAGTAACTTTAGTGTGCGTCGCCGAATTAAATTTATAGGAGTCAGTTTAAAACTGTTCTTTTTTGAATAATAAATTATACCGATAAAAAAAAACAGATTATATTTACGTGATTTGAATGACATTCAAGTTGACTGCCCATATGATGGTAAGAGGTAATCATCCGCCGATGTGCTACGGACTTCATGATATCATGCGACAAATATGTTACCACTCATGCGTTGCCATTTCAGAGAACTAATATGCCATGCCTCTTATCCTGTAATTTCAGTTCTTCACACCCAACAATCGAAACATAGCTCACAAAGCAGACAAATATAGGTGAGAATGAGGTACAGATGCCGATCATTTTTTATAATCTACCTCTGCTAAAACAAGATAGCTTTCATTTCTGCCGAGCCCTTTGCTATTGATATTTCTATTTTACATTGATATTTCTATTCTATAGTCCGCGACGAATGGCGCCGTATTACCAAAAACCTCACTCATCGTGATTCAAAATGTTGACCATGACCACTCTGACAAGAGTGTACCGACTAAGAAGAAGAATTTCTATTTTATTCATTAAATAGTATTATTTGTGGTGTTTCAGTCGTCCGTAGGCTACGGTAACCATTTACCATCAGATGGACCTTTCGGTTGTTTACTACCATCAGTATTAAACAACGAATGCAGGTTTAAACAATCATGCTCAAATTCAAATTAAAAAATAATTTATTCGTGTGCATTTTAGCCGCTTATGAACATCAATTTTTTGTATTATAATTTTTTCCCTATCATCCAATTCAGTATATAGATCTAATTGAGAAGAATTGGCAAGAAACTCAATTGATTTTTTTTTAAAAGACAGTTTATTTATAATGTATATTGATATAAGTGTCTATGTCTAATATTAAATGAAAATCCCGTGCACGAACTACTATTGCCATGCACACTCGTCATTCAAGTATTCGTTTAGTGAGTAATAGTGGCTTTGTTCAGTAAATATGATTTAACAGATATTTTTAATTTATGTGTGCATGTTTAAGTGATGCATTTAAGGATAGTATATTCTTTGTTATCTTATTGTAAATTTTTATACCTGTTCCCACAAAAGACCTATTGATTTTTTCTAAACGAATGAATATCATGAATATACGTAAATATTTTATTGTGCGAGAATCAAACCCTTGATACGTACGTACGTAGTACTTGTAATTTCTCTGTGGAATACATGAGGCGCACAACAAAGCTTGTTTATGGGAAAATGTGAAATATAGCAAGGGCTTTTATAGCCCATTGACTTTTAAGCTTACGTTCATGTAAATTGTTATTTACTGCTTGCTTTCCTTTTCAATGTATAAAACATTGAAAATCCATTTGTTATTATTAACCTATGGTCATCTATTGTGCCGTCTATATTGTAGTCAGACATGTTATTTATGTCTACAGGTGATTGTTATGACTTTCCATTACGTTATTAGCCTTCAGTCTTAAAAAACGTAAATACTTAATCACATAAAGAGCTTTTGAGAATAATTACATATTTCATTATTTTTTAACCGACTTCAAAAAGAGGTCATTTAATTTAATAGTTTATTAAATGAGTGAGTTACTTCAGAACTTTTTGCTACGTAAAACGCTTTTGATAACTCTTTTGCTGGTGTTCTTGTGTAGTTCCATAGTTTGATTAAGTTCTGGACAGTAGTTTTCCAAGTATTTATCCCTAGAAGTTTTGCCTATTATTGCAAATGATGTAATTTTTTTTGTGGCCAATTTGTGGTATTATGTTTTTCCATATTAAATTTTCTTAAGAACAGTACATCTATTTAGTTGTGAAAAGATAACAAACATACAGATATATTGTCACGTTTCTGATATTGGTATAGATACATTGCAAACACTCAAAAGAGGTATAGTAAAAAAAAATAAACGACATTCTAAAAGTCTAAAACATTGAGTAATGTAGTGAGAAATATAGGCGCGTTCAACCCCCACCCTTGCTGCCAAAGATAGACTGTATATTGTCGATCTTACTCCCCTAAAACCTGTAAAGAAGATTGGCTCGTGATTTGAGATAAAGTTATCTGTGTGCGAACAAGGTTACTCATAAAGAAAAACTAAGTATGTACAGTCTGCTTCATAAAACTGTAAAGCTCGCTTAGTGTGACGTAAATAAATAAAAATGCTATACTAGCCGACTCATACAACTTTTTCTGCTTCGCACTTTCAGAGTTTTCATTACAACTCCACTCTTAGACCAATACCATCATGTTTTATAGCCTATGACACTCACAAATAACGTGGATTTCTATTATTAAAACAATTTTCAAAATCGGTTATATACATTCAGAGATTACATCCTAGAATCTCACAAATCTTACCTCTTTCTAATTTTAGTATAGACTAGTTGTTACTCGCGACTTTTCATATGTGCGAAATTACGCACACATGTAGGACTGTAGAATGCGAATATATGTTCAATATTATGCACAAAAAATACATTAAATCAATATAATATATTACACACTAACATATATTTGACACACACACGCATATACACTGTTTTATTTAATATTTATTGCTAGTTCAACGCATTTTTAACAAGATTATATTATTTATTATGGTCGGATATGGAATTTCGATCACTAGCCGACCACTAGTAACAATAAATACCTAATCTGTTAAGTTGAAATCCTTTTTAATATATCTATATTTCTTCCTTTATTTTGATAGACATAACTATAGAAAAACATCGCAAGATGTTTCGGCGAGAAATCAGAATAATAGATACTTTATTTATACGATCCTCGGGTATTTGTTTTCAACAAAATTGCTGAGATACCAATAAATCTGAGTTAGTTATTAGTTATTTACCTACTTTGCATATTTATAAGGAGCAAGCTTTATTCGTTTATGAACTACGCCTTTACCTGGATATAAAATTAATTTATCGTCGAGTTTCATGTAAAGCTGACTATCATATGACTATCATAAAATTAGTGTAATACTGGCAAAGGACCGACGATCTGGTCAAGATGGAAGGCGTTGGATGCGAGCAGCGCAGGGTCGATCGTCGTGGAGATTTTTGGGAGAGGCCTTTGTTCAGTAGTGAACGTCTTCTGGGCTGAAACGATGACTTGCGATGGTAGGAAACGCTATCGATTACAGCAAAGGAAACATCAAAATCGATCGAACAATTATCAAAACAATATCTATTGCTATGTTCCTTGACAATAGAATATTAGCCGATAATAGTAACTACAATATTACTATCAGTACATAGTAATGTAATAAATAAATGAATATACTTTCGCCTGAAATTCCTAATGTGATAGTCAGAGGTATTTCCAACTGTCCACATCACGGCAAACACAATATTTAACATGTCTACATTTCTATGACATAATAAGTTTTGATGTTACTGTCTCCATCGCCAGAGAGCAAGTTAGAGATGTAAATTCATGTAGTTTAAGATGTTGGTAAGATTCGGACTAAGTGCTAATCAAAGTACTAACTACTGTACTGAATATAGTATCTATATATGAATATTACTATAATATAATTCATCATCATCATCTCAGCCCGGAAGACGTCCACTGCTGGACATAGGCCAAAGATGTCCACGACGATCGGTCCTGCGCTGCTCGCATCCAATGCCTTCCAGCGATCTTGACCAGATCGTCGGTTCACCTTGCTGGAGGCCTTCCCACGCTGCGTTTTCCAGTCCGTGGTCGCCACTCGAGGACTTTACTGCCCTAACGGCCATAATATAATTATTATAATAGAATTATTTGTATCGCTACACTACCCTACTTTGTAAAATATTATTTTTGAGTTACAAAAAAGAAAAAAATAAATAATTATAATATTGATTGAGAGTGTATAATATACTATGATAATTAATAAATACTACATATATATTTTATTCTCAGGAGTTTTCGGTTGCGATCCTTGAACGTGGTCTGATTACACAATGAGGTAAAATACGGCATTATATTAAATTTATACGAGTTTGCGCCATTTATGCCCCGGGTTTTTGCAAGGGAAGTGGATATACTGCGGAGATAGGGTGTTTACAATTTAGGACAATGTAACACATAACATAATGTAACAAACAACTAGCTGTTTACCGTGACATCATCTGCTTTTATTTACTACTTAATAGGTTTATTTTATTTTGTTTAACTCTGCTAAATTATCATGTGTGAGATCACAAATAAACAGCGTGGAAACTTTAGTACGCTTACCACCTTCTGTAATGACTTTCAAATTCCGACCGTTATTGAGTCTAGGTTTATATTGTAATAAAGGTATGCAAGTTTCCACTGATTATTTGTGATCTCACACATACTAATGTAGCGGAATTAAACAAAATAATGTAGTAGTCAACTGGACTGCCTAAAAATAACACCTAATTCGATTAAACATAAGCTTTTAGTTAAAAGAAAGACCATATCCCTCTTCATAGTACCATCTATCATCAGATCAGACTAAAGATATTTTCAATATGTCCATAGACAAACAAAAATGTCCAAGTTAAGGGTTGTAAACTGTCGCTATGGTTGTGTATAACGGTTTCCACCTTACTATGGGAGTTAGGGATATGAACTTTAAAGTAGGGTTCTTTTAAAGGAAAACAAGCTAAAACACCTTTCAACCCGGCAGACCTTTCCATTATAATTCGTTTAGCCTTGAAACGATAAAGAAATTTCTTACTATTCCATTATTTGGAATCGGTAGAGAAATCATTCTTATATTGGAACCTATGTAATAAGGGACAGAGTGCTTCTGAGAAGTTTTCTCCCGCTCATACTCTGATTGTGGAATGAACTATCTACTGAGGTTTTCTCTGGAGACTACAGCATGGCCTGTATAAGCATACCAGTTTGCCTAACATCATTGTGGTTTAAAAACAACAACAAACAGAGAGACAGATCCACTTTCGTGTTTATAATTTTAGTATGGATTCATATGAGTTTGCCCTATTTAGGTCCCGGGATTTTGCATAGAAAGTGGATATACTGCGGAGATTGGGTGTTTACAATTTAGAATAATGTAACACTTTTTATGAATGATGTTGTTGCGTAGGCTGGACATTAGTGTAGGATGAAAGGATGGAGGTAAAATCAGGCCACTCCCATCATTAGAAATTCATTAGGAATTAATCACGACGGTTCCCAGGGGAATAGCATGGAGGTCGACCTGACAGGATAATGGGGTCGTTATTTCCTATTATCACAGATAACGTAATAGTATATAAATTGGGAACACTGATTAGGCTTTTTGCTTTTGCAATAGCATATGCTGTTGGTGGCACTCTATTCTCCCAAAAATGAATTTAAAATGAATCTGTATTATTGTAATAACACATATACAAGGACAATTCATGCAGCGCTATCTCATACACAGGCTAAGCAGAGTTTATGTTATGGGTACTAAATAATTGATATATATATAGAATAGATGATTTTTTCGTAAATACATACATATTATACATAGAAAATACCCAGACCGACACAAACAATCACACTTATAAATACAAATGTTTGTACTGTGCGAGTCCACGACTATCAGGAATATCAAGAGTATCAAACCCACGACTATCAGGAAGCAAGGCGGTATGCTAAACTGCTAGACCACTGAGGTCGTCATTGTCGAGGTTGTCATTATTGTAAACTTGTACATTATTACTTTGAAAAGAATACGATCTGAGTTTCTTGTCAGTTCTTCTCATTTCGAATCTGATTATTTCAAACTGACGGTAGATTTGACATATCACAAGAGTTTGTAATAGACCTACATGAATAAAGATATTTTGAATTTGAATTGTATAATTACTATCAATGCGAAATTCAACATGTATTAATGTTTGTTTGTGTATGATGTTGGAATAATGATTCAGTCTCCGCTAACGATATACCTACGTCGACGGGGCATCATAGAAGATTATCGGATGACGTCAGTAAAATTTAGACCATCGGGGCAATTTCATTAGGAATTCACTACGATGGCTGGAGATTTAACTAATCCTACATTGTTAGCGATGAAATTGTAAATATTAGCGATATTTTGCAGCGATACTTAGTTTTATGTTTAATAATTTTGAACGACCGCTTGTAATTTTGTCATGTATATTTATTAGATACTAGCTGTACCCGCGGCTTTGTCCGCGTGGAATTATACTTTAATTTTTTGAAATAAAATAATGCTTCTGAAGTAAAAGTAGCCTAAGTTACTACTTATTACATTAGCTACCTGCCAAAAAAAGTCCCGTCAAAATCGGCCCAGCCATTTCAGAGATTAGCTAGAACAAACAGACAGACAGACAGAAATTTTAAAAAGTGTTTTTTTGGTATATTTACTGTATATATATTCATATACATGCAGTAAAAGACGGTTATTTCAATATTATAAACAGACACTACAATTTTATTTATATGTATAGATGTAATTTTGTTCATGTCCTTTCAATGTTGGTGCAATAATATTATTAAAAAATCACTAAACCATAAAGTGACGCGTTAAAATAAGGAACTAAATTCATGCGAGGCATCTACTTTGTTAATGGTGCTTTGCGTGACAGTTTGTTAGGGCGGCAACTCACTCAGAAGGCTAGTGTAATCCAATTATACTAACTATCGTGAACAATAGTTGCACGCTATCTAATATGTATCTACAGCGATTTGAAGTAGTCAGGTAAGTTCCCGAGATCGATCTAAATAAGTAATAAGTAAAGTCTAAATTTGGTTGAAAGCCAAACAGGTTAATCACAAGAAGGCAAGCTGTAGTAAACAATTTTGTTTCCAAAAATACAAATTGCGCAACACTATGCCACTGTATCAACCGATGACACTATTTAAAAAACTGGCTGGCGAATAATCCTGACAATGTTTACACATTCAAGACTAAGCTAACAGTAAGTAGTTTTGTTGAAGAGATATTTACCCCTCCGATCGATCTCCCGTTTTTCATACGGAGATCGAAATTACGACGGCGTGAACCAAGGTTCGAACTAAACCCTCAGACTAAAGTCGTATCCGTCAGGCGGGAGTTGGCCTTCAGCCGCTTCATAAGTTCTTCCGCGGGTTTAGAATGCCTGAGTGAATTCATAAATACGATTGTTTGTATTGGTCTTGGATCCTATTTATATTATGTGCATGTATTTACAAAAAAAGTTTTTAATTATTTATATCAGTTATCTAGTACCCTATATCTTGTATTATAGCGTTTTTATAAATATCTCAACTGTACCAATAGTATAGTACTAGTGTTAGTATAGTTAGTAATAGTACTAGTGTATTCCTTGCAGTTAGTTAACACACACGCAGTTCGATCGGCATAAAGTTTTTTGTAGTTTACCAAATAAAACAGCTTTCGATAAGAGGGCCTTTAACTCGCACCATAAAAAACCCTGAGATCCTCAGATCCATAAAGATTTAATACATGATGAGATATGTAATATTAATATTAAATGTAGGATCCACTAATTATGATGACGACTTAGGTCGGATTTCACCAAAGAAACTGATCACGTTTAGTTCGTACTGAACGCCATTAAAATGTTTTAACGTGTTCAAAGCTTCATTTTGCATTTCACCACTACACACTGTTTTTTGATTGAATAATTATTTTTTTCATTTAAAAATAGATCGCTATAAAGAAGTAAAAACAAATAGATTCAATCTTCAACAATTATCTATGACAAAGAATTATATATCTATTAGTAAAATAAAAAAGTTGAGTGAAACATTAGAAAAAAATATTATTCAATCAAAAAACAACATTGACTATATCTATCTATAAAAAGATGATCGCTATAAAACACTATGCTTAGCTTGAGACTAGATGGCGCGGTGTGAATTGTCCTGGGTTGTCATTATTATATAATTCATAACACAATTGTAAATAGAATAAAGGAATATGAATATATATTCTTATAAAAATGAAATGTGGTGGGGTGCGGTGCGCTATTTCCCTAATGTTAAAAGCTTTAGTGAAATGAAGTAAAACACTATATGTTATTCTAATATAACATGCAGTTTTATTTTGAAACTTATTCTAATGCACTGGGGCACAGCTGGGCTATGTAATGTACTAAACAACTTAGAGAAATACTTAACTACAATATTCGAAATATCCAAACCAATACTACAAAGAATCATAAGCATAAAGACAAGTGTATGCCTCGTGCAAGGAATCGAACCCACAACTAGAAGTATGGTGTGCTAAACCGTTAGACCACCCAGGTTATCAAATAAAACAAAAATGCATTCGGTATTTGAGTTTGATTTATATAGACAAAGTTATCGTTTGACCTTTTTGAATTTACTAACATAACTGGAACTGTGTAGCAAAGCGAATTTGCATACAGAAACATCCACATAGACACTGCAACTCGTTAGTCTCCCGTGTAAACCGTATTGCAGTCGTTCATTACGGTTATACGAAACTTGCATTTCATTATATTAATGGGTTAGTCACTTTGTCATATCTATATTTATATTTATATTTATATTATACTAGCTGACCCTGCCGACTCTGTTCCATCTCAGAATTCAATAATGTAATGGATTTTTTAGAAGTTTAGTAAAGCAATAAATTTCTGAACGAACCCTGTTTGACAGCTATGAACAGTTTGTATGGGAAAATAAATTTGTCGTTTTTATAATTTTCTATGCAATTTCTTTATACTTTACCGCCATTTAAACCTTCCACGAAGTCATAATATACGAAATAGTGGGAAAGGGTTTGTTATTTGTTTTTTGCTAGTGCTAGCAATGGGGACGCTAGACACCATTAATAAGTGAAGGTCGACCTAACATGGTACATTTACCATGTTAGGACCTCCACGCGGTTCCCCCATTAAACCAAAGTGGTTAATTTCAGATTATTTATTCACGATGAGCAAATTGATCTGAACTCATGCTCATCTTATCATCTTCCATTAGGGCCCCACTAGAGTAGGTACCTCCAGTGGAGGCTGGAGCACCGTTTCATGATCAGTCATTAATAAAGTGTAGGTACGTAGTGATATTTTTTAAAATTAACTTTAAATATTTCTTGTTGGTTCTTCATAGACAAAAACTATGAATCTATATGTATGAAAATGATTCCCTATTTACCTTGGTCACGGCATCACGCGTAAATGGCTGAACCGATTTCGCTAATTCCTTTTTTGTTGTGTTCGTTATTGGCAGAAGAAGGTTCTTATGAAAGAAAAAAACAACAGAGTTAATGGAACGTTAGAAAAAATAATTATTCAATAAAAAAACAACAGTCATTTAAAAATAGATCGCTATAAAGAAGTAAAAACATAAGATTCAATCTTCAACAATTATCTACGACAAAGAATTATATATCTATTAGTAAAATAAGAAAGTTGAGTGAAACATTAGAAAAAAATATTATTCAATCAAAAAACAACAGTGATGCTATAAAAGATGATATGAAGATAAAGAGATGATCGCTATAAAAAACTAAAAACAAAGAGGTACAATCTTCAACAACTATATATAAAAAAGAATTATGTATTAGTTGTACATTTAATTATAACCATATAGTTTGTTTATGTCCTGTTAACAATAGCCGCACCATTAAGGCGAAACGGGCTCGGTACGTACCTAATTAATTTGACCTGTATTCGAGGACACGAACCCAGTATTTATATACTTGAAATCTTATGCCTTCACGTCCAAGGTGGAAATTTATATGGCACGAATTATTTATATTAATGTGCATTTCTTTATAGGTAACAACATGGCCTTAATTAAAATTGTTCAGGTTTTTTTCGAATAATAATCCCTAAACAATATGTGAATACATTCCCATTCAATCTCCCCTCGTCCTTATTCTCCCAGATAATGAGAATGAGGCTGAAATCAGTTCTTTTTGTGATGGATGATAATGGAATGATGCCCTCGCCTGCGCTATCGGTTCACGCTGGCGGGACATGTGAGTGGAGTATGCTGAGATGAGCATGAGGTCAGGTTACTAACCTGACCTCATGCTCATCTTGACAAATTCACCGAGAATTTATCATGATGGTTCTTAGGGGAACCGCGTGGAGGTCAACTTGACCTGGTACAGTAATGTGACTTAAGAAGTCCACATTACTAACAATCTTCTTTCCCCTCGGTGAAATCAGTTCATTTATCCCATTAATGCCAATTCGCCAGGAAGTAGCTATTGGAGTGATCGATAACTCGATATGGACTACGTTGTGGTGTATCAGAAGATTATATATAGGCCACGCCTAGTATTTAACTAATCCGTAGTAGTATCCGGCAGTAGTTGATAATAGTAGCCTTAAAGTAAAAAAGTGGAATACAATAAAATAGACTTACTAATATCACAGATAACATAATATTACATACTAATATTATAAACGCGAAAGTTTGTAAGTAAGGATGTCTGTTACTCTTTCACGCAAAAACTACTGAACGGATTTTGATGAAACTACAGTAATATAGATTAAGCATCAGAATGACATATAGGCTATATTTTTTATTGAAGTTTAAAGCGAGTGAAATCGCGGGTACAGCTAGTAATAAATAAAAACTAGCGTTTCGCCCCATTTCAAAAATTATAAAGTTACGAATAACGTGGCCCAGTTTGTACCGGCGTTATTATTGCATATTTAAACAGGAAAAGTAGTTAACATATTATCACTGTATTTTGTTGTCATCTATAGAGGTTTGGAAAGACTATTGTACATTACTTTGCTCTATTGTCAATAATTCTCGCAGCATACATGATGTAAGGATATATTTCCCGCGTTGTATTATCGAAATAAACTAACTTTTTTGAAAATATTCTATCGCCTACGTTCATATTATCGTTAATCTAAGATACTGTAGGATTCTAATAGTAAAATATTTTTCAAATGGGTCCAGTATCGGTGCCTATATAATGCAAATAAACAAATAAACACTCAAATCAAATAAAAGTATTTGAAGTTGGCAGCGCAGCTGTATATACGTATCTAATTTATTATATACTAAGAATACACCTTTTATTATTTCTGACTGTGTGAATATTGCGTGATTAAAAATTTATTAAAAATAAATTATATGAACCTTCAATGGTTAAATAAACAAAAAAACCTTTTTTTGTAAACAAACTTTTATTATTTGTTAATAACTCGTTAAGACGAATCAAGCGAGCCCAAACTCGATGGGGTTGCGTCTTTTAATTACGGATTTCCTACCTTTCCATCATCAGATCAGCTCTATGCCATAATAATATTGCATTGTCATCCGATTTATACATGCATGCAAAATTTCGGCTCAATCGGAAGCCGAGAAGTGGATCAAATTTAACTTGCAAGATTTGATTACAAACAGATAACGAGACAAGTGATACTAAATAAAAGCTTGTAATAATATTTATTTAAGGCGTTTAAAAATTGTCCGCGTTTACAACTAAAAAACAAATCTTTCGTACCCATGAAAATTAGTTTAAATAATATAACAATCCTCATTTAAATGTACCATGAAATAATATTAAAACAGCCTTGAATTTTCATCAAAGAACCCAATGAATATTACGGAACATTTGTCGACGCTAGAAACATTTGCTAGTCATAAAGACGGTCCTGTGAACTTGGCACACGATATTCAAAAATCGACTTTTTTTTTTAGAGTTCCGACATCCTTTTGAATAGTTCTAGAGTTCTTTATAATTATTTTAAATAGTTCCGATGTTTAAATTAAAAAAAAACTAATTTTAAAAAATCGTGCGCAAAGTTCACGCAGCGCACGAAATCACGAAAATCACAAATTTCTTCGGAGTTCTAGCTTGCTTTACAATAGTTCTACAGTTCTCTATCAGTTATATCAATAGTTCTAGCGATTAAAACTAAAAAATCGATTTTTGAAGTTTCGCCGCGTCCAAATTATAATTCATATAAGAAAAGATCAATTTCCGACGCGAGTTCTAGCCGATATGATAATAGTTCTGGGCAGGATTCTCCGAGTTCTACAGAAAAGCTTCATAAATTTTTCCTGGAAAATAATTATTTTGCAAGTTATTGCAAAAAATATATATCGACAAAAAAAAAAAATTACGAGTTCCAGCTGATCTGATCGGAGTTCTGGGTAGCGCTACCTGAGTTCTATCGAAAAGTCTAGTAACTTTTTCCTGTGAAATAATTATTTTCCAAATTATCGCCATTTTTAACTTTTCATGACTGACTTATAGGAGAATTTTTTTACGAGTTCTAGTCGATCTCATCGGAGTTCTGGGTAGCGCTACCTGAGTTCTATCGAAAAGTCTAGTAACTTTTTCCTGTGAAATAATTATTTTCCAAATTATCGTCATTTTTAACTTTTCAAGGCTGACTTACAGGAGATTTTTTTTACGAGTTCTAGCCGATCTGATCGGAGTTCTGGGTAGCGCTACCTGAGTTCTATCGAAAAGTCTAGTAACTTTTTCCTGTGAAATAATTATTTTCCAAATTATCGCCATTTTTAACTTTTCATGACTGACTTATAGGAGATTTTTTTTTACGAGTTCTAGTCGATCTCATCGGAGTTCTGGGTAGCGCTACCTGAGTTCTATCGAAAAGTCTAGTAACTTTTTCCTGTAAAATCATTATTTTCCAAATTATCGCCATTTTTAACTTTTTAAGGCTGACTTATAGGAGATTTTTTTTTACGAGTTCTAGCTGATCTGATAGGAGTTCTGGGTAGCGCTACCTAGTTCTATCGAAAAGTCTTAACTTTTTCCTGTAAAATCATTATTTTCCAAATTATCGCCATTTTTAACTTTTTAAGGCTGACTTATAGGAGATATTTTTACGAGTTCCGCGATCTGATCGGAGTTCTGGGTAGCGCTACCTGAGTTCTATCGAAAAGTCTAGTAACTTTTTCCTGTGAAATAATTATTTTCCATATTATCGTCATTTTTAACTTTTCAAAGCTGACTTATAGACTTTTTTTTACGAGTTCTAGCCGATCTGATCGGAGTTCTGGGTAGCGCTACCTGAGTTCTATCGAAAAGTCTAGTAACTTTTTCCTGTGAAATAATTATTTTCCAAATTATCGCCATTTTTTACTTTTCAAGACTGACTTGTAGGAGAATTTTTCTTTTGACGAGTTCAGACTTGAGTTGAGACTCAGGTAGCGCTACCCAGAACTACGATCAGATCGGATAGAACTCATAAAAAAAAATCCTATAAGTCAGTCTTGAAAAGTTAAAAATGGCGATAATATGGAAAATAATTATTTTACAGGAAAAGTTACTAGACTTTTCGATAGAACTCAGATAGCGCTACCCAGAACTCCGATCAGATCGACTAGAACTCGTAAAAAAAAATTCTCCTGTAAGTCAGTCATGAAAAGTTAAAAATGGCGATAATTTGGAAAATAATTATTTTACAGAAAAAAGTTACTAGACTTTTCGAACTCAGGTAGCGCTACCCAGAACTCCGATCAGATCAGCTAGAACTCGTAAAAAAAATCTCCTATAAGTCAGCCTTAAAAAGTTAAAAATGGCGATAATTTGGAAAATAATGATTTTACAGGAAAAAGTTACTAGACTTTTCGATAGAACTTAGGTAGCGCTACCCAGAACTCCGATGAGATCGACTAGAACTCGTAAAAAAATTCTCCTATAAGTCAGTCATGAAAAGTTAAAAATGGCGATAATTTGGAAAATAATTATTTCACAGGAAAAAGTTACTAGACTTTTCGATAGAACTCAGGTAGCGCTACCCAGAATTCCGATCAGATCAGCTGGAACTCGTAATTTTTTTTTTGTAGATTTATATTTTTTGCAATAACTTGCAAAATAATTATTTTCCAGGAAAAATTTATGAAGCTTTTCTGTAGAACTCGGAGAATCCTGCCCAGAACTATTATCATATCGGCTAGAACTCGCGTCGGAAATTGATCTTTTCTTATATGAATTATAATTTGGACGCGGCGAAACTTCAAAAATCGATTTTTTCGTTTTAATCGCTAGAACTATTGATATAACTGATAGAGAACTGTAGAACTATTGTAAAGCAAGCTAGAACTCCGAAGAAATTTGTGATTTTCGTGATTTCGTGCGCTGCGTGAACTTAGCGCACGATTTTTTAAAATTTTTTTTTTAATTTAAACATCGGAACTATTTAAAATAATTATAAAGAACTCTAGAACTATTCAAAAGGATGTCAGAACTCTAAAAAAAAAAAGTCGATTTTTGAATATCGTGTGCCAAGTTCACAGGAGTCATAAAGACTCGTGAAATAAAACGTCTTGTACCAACAAACTGTTGTCTTATGTAACAAATGCAAACTGCTACAACTTTTATTGCCTTTCTCCGTGAACTGTCGTAGTGCAATAATAATAATATTTATTTATTTCAGGCTTTATCGTTGACTTTTTATATTTATGAGATATAAAAAGTCGGTGATAAAGCCTGATTATGATGTATATAAGACCTAGGAATGTTGGACGACATACCTTTCATATTTCTTTTCTTATTCTGAATTGTTTTTTATATACAAAATTTGACTTTTATATTTTTATTTCATTCTACTACTATAGCTTAGCTTTGTAAAGGATTGGTGAGTTAGTTATTTATTTATTTCATCATAAAATAAGATATTCTGCCTTTCCAAGCCGTATTAAGTAGACTGTAAAAAGTCGTCTGCAGCGGTACCTGAATTTCATCTATATCAGCCGCCTAGTAGCTTGCTTTGTGAGCTGTGTTTCTGTAGGGTATTTGGCTGTGAAATTGAGTGTAAGAGGCACGAGATCTTAGTCCTCTGGAATAGCAACGCTTGAGTAGCATGTAATATGATAACATGATCTCCGTAGGTACTGTTCATGTCGTCAGCTTGCTTACCATTCCAATTACATAAAAAAGTATCAATATAAAGATGTATAGGATATATCTTTAGGAGATACAGATAAATTAATAGAATACACGCATACCTTGCATGTTGATGAACACATATAAAGAAAGAGGAACTCTTTTTGTATATGTGTACCACAGTGATACACGAAGGCAGTAACTTAGTGTATTGTTTGCTGCTCAATGCTTAGGGAGATAAACCACCGATAGCCAAACCTACATACAAAGGCGCTCGTAATAACAACAGGTTATCTACGTCCTCGGATATAGCAATAGGATTATTGTACCAATAAAGATCTGTATTTGCAGCACGGGCGTTATCTAGCGCCTACTGCTCATTTACATCGATGACAGTTACCACTTACCATTAGGTGAGTCAGAAATAAAAATATCTACTATTGATACGGTCACAATAATTGAATAGTCAACAATTTATAATCAAGTTGGACAGGTGCTTTCATACACATGAACTAAAATAACTGACTTGGTTTTATAATGATTTACAACTCTTTCTAGTGTATATATGCGTGCGAGCGAGACCTGCCAAACCACTTTAAAAAAAGAAGACATTCTCTATTCAATTATATATGGAAATATTTGGAAATGTGGACCGATTTAATAATAATTCTTATTTATTTGAATGCAAGTAAGAACTTGATTTGGTCGTTCCAAATCAAGTTCAGGAGAGAGTTACTAGGCTTAAAATTGAATACAGGTGCTCTCCAAGTGGTACAATATTTAATTGTAGTTAATTAGTTAAGAGTTATCTTTCGTAATAAGATTTAAGTTTTTCATGCGTATGTCTATTTAAACGTACGGTAATAGTACCGTTCCATAAACTGAAATCGTATTATGGAAAACTTCAGTGTGTGCTTTAAACGTCAATCGTGAATAATCAAATTGTATAATGTTGATGGGACTTCTTAAAAAGTTTTATAGATTGTTTTTAATTATAAAAATAGACAAATAGTCCAACTCTATCAACGAATGTTCGCAATCTATCTACATAAGATAGTTCGCTATAAATTCTACGATTGTACTAGAGATAGTTTACGTACGGTGACCCATTTCGTTGTCCGTTAAAAATAACACTCTTCCCTCGAAATAAGACGTAGTAAAGTTTTATAGTCATACATATATTGCGGCTTGTCTGTCTATCGGTTATTTAGTGTATTCAGTAATACTACTAATGGAAATATATATGTCTGTATGTTTGTTACACAATCACGCATAAATGGCTGGATAGACTCCAAAAACATAAATAGAAGCATATTATAACTAACGTAACTTCGTCTGTGTCACATTTTCCGCAATTTTGCAACATTTTTATTCTAGCTCCGCTTCTAATGGTCGTAACGTGATCTTATATAGCCGATAGCCTTCCTCAATAAATGGGCTATCCTACACTATAAGAATTTACAAAAGTGGATCAGTAGTACAACCTTCCTTTACACAGAGAAGATAATATTACACTTTTACTTACCAGAATAAAATATTTTTGTTTTATACACGTATTTTAATCACCGGAATCATGAACAAGCTAAATTACATTTGGAAACAAACTCGCAATTCAGAAAAATAGAGATTTACATATTTTTTAAAATTGAAAGTAAAAAACAATAAAGAATAAAAATTTTGATCTTCGTTTTCTTTATTTTAGCTTCGTAAGAAAATTCAATTAACAAATGGAAATGAAAGATTAATTAAGAATGTGTACTACACAATTTATTTTACTAGTACCTACGTAGGTATATATGTATTACTACCTGTCCTTGTGTGTTGGCCCTCGGCTAACTAATAGTATATTCTATTATATACTCGCATTTGTTACCACATGAACACGAGGGCGTGAAAAATATTGTATATTCAGGGTGCTTCTATTAATTATGCACAATATACTAAACATTTCAGATTGTTGCGTGCCTACATTGAAAAAATTATTTTGGTTTTTGCTATTCCCCCTGATAATTGTAGGTAAAAGTCACAAATAAAATATGTATAACGTTTAATTAAAATATTCGTTCCATCTGGAATGGTAAACCAACTGACAACGGGGGGGTAAGGGAATTGTTAGTAAGGAGGACTATTGACTCCATTGCTAGCAATGTACCATGTCAGGTTGACCTCCTCGCGGTTCCCCCTGGAAACCATCGCGATAAATTCCTCATTAATTTGTCACGATGGGCTAACTGACCTGAACTCATGCTCATCTTATCATCCTTCACTGGTGCCCCGCCGGTGTAAACCGTTAGCGCCGGCGGGTGCACCATTCCATTTTTATGCCTAAAAAAAAACCAACTGACAACGGGGGGAAGATTGTTAGTAATGGGACTAATAACTCCATTGTTAGCAATGTACCATGTCAGGTTGACCTCCACAGTTCCACCTGGAAACCATCGTTAAAAATATTGGTGATTTTGCCACGGTGAGCTAACTGACATTACTTCATGCTCATCTTATCATACTCCACTGTTGTCCCGCAAGCGTATTCCGTTAGCGCAGGCGGTGCACCATTCTAGTATCATCCATAAGAAAAAAAACCAGCTGATGGGGGGGGGGGGATTGTTAGTAATGTGTTAAACTAATAACTCCATTGCTTCGCTAGCAATGGATATCATCATAGTAAATTGCCATTTGCCAAGATAAGAACTGACTTAACTTCATGCTCATTTTGTCATCCTTCACTAGTGCCCCGCCAGCGTAAACCGTTAGCGCAGGCAGGTGCTTTGTCATCCCTTAAAAAAACTAAAGGCCTACCTGGTGGTAAGTGGCAACCGTCGTCATACGGTCCTACACAAACATACAATAATTAATTTCACAAGAATGAAATAGCAAGTTTTGATCCTAATCAAGATTTTTTCGTCATGTAGAGCGCAAATTCAACAATCCCTTTTAACAAAACTAACAAACAACAAATTTATTTACATATATTTATATATATAGATAATGTCGAAGACAAAGAGAACATTAATGAAGACGCGACGTAATTAATTCATTACTTTCGATTGAAATTCTATAAATACGTAATAACTACATTTGAACTGAGTACCGAGTCATAAAGGTTCATTTTCCTGTATTAGAATCGATAGAAATATTCTTTGTTTAGGAACTAGACTTGAGAACAGGGGCTAGACTACGTAACCTTGATACAAATGTTTCTTATTTATATATTACTAGCTGACTCGTGCAACTTCGTCTACAACATACTTACAAATATTTATCATTATATTTTGCCCAATTTACATAATAACGTTTAAAATGCCTATGTGTTATTCTGATGTATAAGCTATATTACTGCAAAGATTAATCAAAACCCGTTCAGTAGTTTATGTTTGAAAGAGTAACAAACATCCATACTCACAAACTTTCGCGTTTATGATATTACTAGCTGTGCCCGCAGTTTCACCCGCGTTAAATTTTATAAAAAATGTGTTATTCTGATGCATAAGCTATGTTAAGTTTTATCAAAACCTGTTCAGCAGTTTTTGCATGAAAGAGTAAACATCCATCCATACTCAGAAACCTTCGCGTTATAATATTCGTAAGATTAAGATTAGATGAACTTCATATTATATCATGGGTTCGCTGTGTGGGTGCCGGATCCAATGTGTGACAAAGAGGGAAACTCCGGGCAGTGCCCAGGACTTGTGACCCGGGTGTCGGTTTAAATGACCCTTTTGCCGACGTAGATACGTCAACACTCACCTTTACCGCTACTGTTCTTTTTCCAGCCTCATTAAATCTTATAGGAGCCTGCTAGTGTTGCTATAGATACACGTTCTAGTAACACGTTTCGTGTCAAAGAACGATAGCTGCGACTCAACGTGCTTAAATTAAGTTTATTTGAATAAATGATTTCTATTCTATTCTATAGAACTTACTGCAATTCTAGACAGGTCTGGATCTTTAAGAACATTATACAGATTTCGGTCTTTTCGAAGTACACCTCTCGCTCCCACTTCGGCTGCATATAAATTAACATAGCGATTTTTCATTTATTTGTTTGTTCGAGACAATCACGAAACTACGAGTTTTGATATATCAACACGGAAATTCCTGACGTGTGCTTGCAATATAATCGAGGTGAATCGCTAGTTGTAATTTATTAAAAGAATCCTTACAATCATTACATTTGTAAGGGAAATCGTGGCAAATTATTTGTTTATTTATTTATTATTATATATTATTATTATACTAGCTATTCGCCCCAGCTTCGCACGGGTGTTCATGTATTATATATATAAACCTACCTCTTGAATCATTCTATCTATAAAAAAAACCGCTTTAAAATCCGTCCGGACGGACGGACAGCGACAGCGACTTTGTTTTATACTATGCAATAATGATTTACATTAGTATGTAACTTTTTTTTGAGATATATGTATATAAGATCGTCTAGTCGGTTAGTAGTATAACAGTAACGAATATACAAATAGACATAGACATTTGCGTATAGAATATTAATATGGATTTATTATTTCTTGAAATTTCATAGTTATTTAGCAGGTTTTATGTATGTACGTTTGTTTATTAGTAAGCAGTGAAAGTACCGCAAGCCGGTAATATCGTAACTTTGTTGAATTATACATGTCGCTTTGCAGTACTTTTAATATAGGTACATATATAATAGGCCTGGGTGGTTTAGCGATGTAGCACACCGCTTTACTTCCGACGGTCGCGTGTTCGATTTCGCGAAACATTTGTATTCATGAGTAAGATTGTTGATATTGGTCTGAGTGTTCTCTATGTATACTAAGTATATTATATATACCATACTATGTATAAGAAATATCTAAGTATATCTATCAGTTGTCTAGTACCCATTGAGACTGGATGGCATTGTGTGAATTGTCCAGAGATATTACTATTACTCATAACCACTAAGCTAATAGCTTTAATATTTTATTTTTGAATTATTATGATTATTTTTAACTTATTTTCGTTATAATCTGATTTTAACCTTAATAACATTATTTTCCAAAATATAATCCAAAAAATGTGTCTTATCAAGAAGTTAAACGCATAGTTATAAGGTTATAATACATACCAAAAAAGTGAAATTTATTAGGTGTTTGAGCCTATAGTAAACTGAGGGCTAGTCGCCAGTAATGGAAAAGTGAGTTTGTTTGTTACGCTCTCACGCCTTCGCAGCTTAATCAATCATCATGAAAATGGGATGAAGGACAAGTGGGATGCAGGCTTCTTTTTATCCTTTTTACCCAATACCGGTCACGCGGACAAAGGCACGGCCAGAAGGTGTATAGGCAAATGGTTTTATGTTAATATAATCTTATTAATTTTTTAACCAGTTGTTGTGTATTTAATATTTTCTCTATTTGATTATTTAATTGAATGAGTGCTAATCGGTAGTTTGAATTCACACACTTAAACTTAAATTGTAAAGTAAGAATACAATTATTTAAAAGAGCAACACAAGTTTCTTGCTCGTTATTCTTGTGATGACAGCTTTCCAAATGAGCGGTAGATTAAAAAAAAAAGTGATGACTATTCAAAAGTGCTTCAATGTAAGTTTATTTGAAAAAATGATTTTCTATTCTATTCTATTCTATAATTGTACCGTCACGACTATTAACCCGGATGGGGTAATCAGAGACATTCTCGACGTCATAGTGAACGCAATGCTTAACATGCCCACTTTTTGCTGGGAAATTTTGGTGGCAGAGGAAGAGCCTAATACTATTTCTAGGATTAAATTTAGATTTGATATCGGTGTTTCCTTCGGTGGAGTGCCATTTAAAAATATAAATTGGCACTAATTTTTTTCCCCGTTCACCAAGATTTGATCTCACGACCTTATGCCTGTTATCCGTGGTAGTAAACTACTTTTAATAATGTACATTAATATTGATAAAAATATGAGGTTTCGTTAGCTTGCGTGCTTATACGTGAAGCAAACATTGCGTATAAAATTCTTTCTCATTTTTTTATTGAAAATATTACTTCATGATATAACAATTGATTTAATTAATTACTCCACATGCACATAAGCTATATATTAGGTATATTGTTGGACTGGGCCGTTCGTCAACCAAATTATAATTTGAATGTTACATTGTTTGTAATGGCTTTGAAGCTTTGACAGCTTACGTTGTCGAAAAATTTGACTTACGTAGTACTTGATACGGAAGGACATATGTTGTTTTTTTTATTTAGGTTAATCAATATCCCATCAAAAACATAAATGTGAAATGATAGCCGAGTTTAATATTATGATATATGCCTTGATTGTTGACTTCTACGACAAAAGAGATGAGATCTAAATGGGTGCCAAGTTCAATGGTCTGTCCTGAAATGTATTTATAACAATATAAAATATCATTTCTTCTTATAACTTAGGATAATATACTGTAGCCTAAGGTCTAACTTGGCCAGTTCTCATATACCAATTATTACTTTCGATTGCTAGTTACTATTAATATTAAAATAGGAACCGACAAGTAACATGTTTAGAACTTGCGAAGGCTACAGTATATTTCGTATATGAAAACTAGCCAAGTTAGACCTTAGGCTACAGTATATTATTATCCTAAGTTATAAGAAGAAATGATATTTTATATTGTTATAAATACATTTCAGGACAGACCATTGAACTTGGCACCCATTTAGATCTCATCTCTTTTGTCGTAGAAGTCAACAATCAAGGCATATATCATAATATTAAACTCGGCTTCATTTCACATTTATGTTTTTGATGGGATATCATTACTTTTTGTACATAAATTATACGAGGTACTTATTTATAACTAAATTAATACCAAATTATTTTTGATAAATTACTGTATTTTCGTATATTTACGGGGTATAATTGTCTTTTTTTTGTGTTATTTTCTATATTTTCTTGTAACTTTTAAATGTTCAAGTGCAATGCCAATTCAGTATCAGGAATTTTTGGGCAAATCGGGGCGGTATAACGTCCACAGATGGTTGTACTCTACAATAGAGCTCTCGTGACTTGGATCAAAATTGTTAAGACGTACTCCATCTAAGGTTTTAACTCTGAAGAGTCCAACGTAAACCGACCCTTTATTAAATATAGAGGAGGCTATGTTGAGAAGAGGACTGCCAAAACTAAGGCCTTGTGATTTGTGGATAGTAATAGCATATGTTAAGCAAATACGGAATTGTTCCCTGTCAACATATACATTATTTAATATCTGAAACTTGTTATTGACACGTTATAGTTCGTAAAGACGATTATGTAACAAATTGACTGTTATCTATTGAATTCTCAAGAAAACAATTTGTTACCAATAAGTTCTCATTCTCGAGTTAACTGTACATTCCTACTTATAACTATACTAAAATTGTTATTAATTTTTGGTTTAAACTATTGTCTATACCATACGTATTTACTAAAATAATGTAATAATAATATAATCACAAATATATAAGTATAATTTAAGAAAGCTATAAATTTCGTAGCATAAATCGCAACCTTATAGGTTAGATATCCAGAAACAAAACATTGAGTTTTATCGCATTATTACCGCTCCCATAACGCGCGCCGCGGCGCCCTATACCGAAATGCCTATTATTTAATAATTATTTATAAAAATAATGATTTTACACTATCGATGTGCGCTAAATATTGAAACAATAATTAATACCAAATCTCAGTTAATAACATAATAAATACGAAATTCGACTATACTCCTAGTTATAAGTACGAGTATATTTTAGACAGAATCTAAATTATAGCAACTAGTGTTTACCGCTCAATGCAATATTTGAAGTTTGCTAGTTATCGACACTGATGTGAAGGGGTCAACGTAAATTGGTAATGATCGACGTTTTCATACAATATTACTATCGGTCCAGTACAAGATGAGATTTTTCGCCAGGGATCAATGTCAATTGGTGGCTATCGACGTTTTCATAGAATTTTAGTATTCGTCCAGTATAAGTTGAAATAGAATCAATTAAAGTGAAAAATTGTAGTAAAATGATAACAATTTACCAGTTTCAGATTTTTTCCTTTATATTCACCTAATTACCTATCTGCATACCAAATTTGAACTTCCTAGGTCATCTGGAAGTGGGTTATAATTTTGATCTATAGTTGATCAGTGATAAAAATGACGATTTTTGGACATTAATATCTAAATAACCGTTTGAGATATGTTTATGAAATTTGGAACACATATTTATCTCGCAAGTCTCAATATATGAACCAACTTTGACAGGTTTGTGTGAAAGAGTTTTTGAGTTATGAGGGAGTCAAAAGTGGCTCCAAATGGTTCGTGTAAATATACACACGGTGCTGCAAGCCAGTTTACTTGAAACTCGGCTTGACACGCTGCCGCGTGTCTAGATATTACAGACACGTGAGTGATGTCGCGTGGACATTTCAGACTTAGTTATTTGTAGACTAATTGCATGTAACTGAATTAAACAAACATTTAGCTCGTTATTTACAAAATAATGCAAGATATCAAACATTAAAGAAATTTAAATTTTGGCTTTGAAATATAATTCTTAACATAATAAAATTGATTATTAAAACAATACTTTGTTGTTCTTACTGAATTAAAAAACATTTAGCTCGTTATTTACAAAATAATGCAAGATATCAAACATTAAAGAAATTCAAATTTTGGCTTTGAAATATAATTCTTAACATAATAAAATTGATTATTAAAAAAATTACTTTGTTGTTCTAACTGAATTAAAAAACATTTAGCTCGTTATTTACAAAATAATGCAAGATATCAAACATTAAAGAAATTTAAATTTTGGCTTTGAAATATAATTCTTAACATAATAAAATTGATTATTAAAACAATACTTTGTAGTTCTTACTGAATTAAAAAACATTTAGCTCGTTATTTACAAAATAATGCAAGATATCAAACATTAAAGAAATTCAAATTTTGGCTTTGAAATATAATTCTTAACATAATAAAATTGATTATTAAAAAAATTACTTTGTTGTTCTTTATAAAAGTGAATTGTCTGTTTCTTTTTGTAATTGATTATTATGATTCTTATTGATATAATTCTACTGAACCAGTTTTGTACTAAATATCACAATAGAATAGAATAGAAAATCCTTTATTCTAATAAACTTAAGTTCAGCACTTATAAAACCAACAATATTAATATTCATTGTAAAAGTGAAATTCAAATTGTAAACACACACAAGGGAAGTCTTAAATAGTCAATATTTTTTTATAACTATCTTAAAGCTGTTTGCTGCAGCCACATAGTCTCTCCTTTGTGTGCTTTGGTTTTACCCATAAAGGTTCGTCATACACTTCATTTGCTTGTACGAGGTCACTATTCCAACTCGGTAGATATTCAAATTTATTATGCATTAATTTATTTAATAAATATATGTAGTATATATATATATCTTGAAAATGTTCTATGAACAAAGGACTTTCAACTCAAGGGTTAAACAAAGGCTAAAACTAACACTGCATTTAACTGGGAAAGTTAAAAAAACATTACCAACCTGAAATAGGGCCATTGCTCCATTTAAAAGATGCAACAAATCACTCACACTACACCAAACATCACAACGCACTCACACTACTGTAACATACACGTAATGTATTTGAAAATAAAACTGACAGAAAAAATTGTAAGACACATATAACACGTTCATTTGCGACGGAATGCCGCAGACTACTGAAAACTGAAAGCTGGATTGGAGGGCTGAAGGCAATAAAACAAAGCTTTCGTGGCAAACCCAGTGTTGCCAGGTTTAAGCTGTGGACTCCATAGTATGTCGCTGACCGATAGATTTTTTAGGTTTGTATGTATGTATATAATATATACACATATAATTCTTCATTCATCTCCTCCTAAATCTGTTTTGTAACCTAATTTCTTGTAAACGACTGGACCGACTAGAAAGAAATTTTGTGTATAGATTTCAATAGGTTGGTTATGTCTACTCGCAGGTTCGGCAGGATGGTTTGTACCCGCAGTTAGACTGACGGTACTGCTTTTCAAGACAAAAGACAAAGAAGCGTTTTTAATAGCACAGGGGACAAACGAGATTTTGGCTCATCACATGCTAAGATTAACGCCGCACATGAGCCCCCGCAAACCAGAGGAATTGCAAGTACGTCCAGACTCTACTTCTTCCTTGTATTACGACCTACTTTTAAATGCATTACAATAGCCTACCACACAATCGTTATGGAAGAATGCAAGTGGGGCTGCGGCTCTGCCCTAAACACCGCTTTTCCGAGTAGAAACGAATCCCCAGACTGGAAGTAGACTTCTTCCTACCCCTTTCTTTCCTACTTATACGATAAAGGTACGGAAGGAAATCTACATAAAAAAAAACAGTGTGTTAATTTGTATTTATAACTAGCTTTCGACAATCGAAACACCCTTTGTTAGTAATGGGGATTAATAATCTCCATTGCTACCAATGTACATGTTAGGTCGTCCTCCACGCGGTTCCTCCTGGAAACCATCGTGATAAATTCTTAGTGAATTTATCACGATGGGCTAATTGACCTGACCTCATATTCATCTTATCATCCTGCACTGGTGCAGGATGATAAGGCAGCGTTAGCGCAGGCAGGTGCACCATTTCATTATCATCCACAAAAAAAAATGGAAACACCGATAACAATCCATAATTAATGCCTCCTGCCATGTTGTAATTAAATATATCTAGTGAAATGTTGGCATGTCAAGTAATAATTACGATGACAGTTATCAAGTGTTGCGTTCACCACGACGACATGTCCCTGACTACCCCATCTGGGATAAAAGTCGTGAAGACGCTTCACAAATGCACAAACATGAATTATACAATCTATTTTCCATTTGGCACCTACCGACTCTGATATGCAAACAAATTTCACAAATTTATCTCGATATGTCAATCTTACTTCGAAGGTTGTTCGAGGAACAAATATTTGAATTGGAAAATTCGAGTAGAGAAAATGAATCTGTTGTTGCTTTTTGTTTAATTATGCTTTTAATTATTTTACTTTCATTTAATTTTCTGGACATGTGTGTGTGTTGTTTTGAACTGAAAAAGCCGCGGCGCTCCCTGCGTGCAATATTACCCAGGTTAATATAAGTCTTTAACAGGGAAAGGAATATTTAAAAAGTCAAAGACAAGATTTTTTTTCTTTTTTATTATGGCGGTATAGATATTTAATATAGTCTCAGTGGTAATTTTAGAAGCAAAGGTACTTATTTGTGATCGTTCCGGATACTATTTTCGGACGATACAAACGTTTGTACTCATGCATATATTTTTTTATTAATTTTCTTACATTACACTATCACATTTCAACGGCCTTGCTCGAGTGGTTTAGCACACTGTCTTACTTCCGATGGTTGCGGGTTCGATTCTTCGCACGGAGCAAACATTTGTATTCATGAATATCCTTGTTTGTATTCATCTGGGTGTTTTCTATGTATATTAAAAAAATGCATCTATGTATTTATACATCATCTGTCTAGTACCCATAACACAAGATCTGGTTAGCTTGGGACTAGATAGCAGTATGTGAATTATTCTGTGATATTATATTACATTATTTAGTATCAATTTCCTATAGTAATATTTCCTCTAAATAAATTAATCTGTAGGTATAATAATGTTATGAAGAGAGAGCAGATTTTGTTTCGAGGAAAGTACCTATATAGGTACTTAAAAACTCAGAAACTGCAGATACCTAGATTATTCAAGTTTGAAATATGTCAAAATAGACAAAACTATGAGCACCCGAGTAAAACCGGCGCAGGGTATTAGTAGTAACCTATTGCAGAGCGCATATCTAGAAAAAATATACTACGGAATAGCTGTACCGTGTTGTGCAGCTTCGCTCGCAAATTATAGCCTATGTGATATTTTGCTGTATAAGCTCTATTACTGTAAAGTTTCATCAAAATCCGTCCAGTAGTTTTTCCGTGAAAAAGTAACAAATATATAGAGTAGTAAACCATACTTACAAACTTTATAATATTATTAAGATATATGTATAGTGTTAATGTACATTTAATTTGTTATATCTACTACTAATATTAATTATATGCTAAAAATCGGCACTTCGCCATTTATACCGTTACCTTGATAACTGACGGGAATTAATTCTCAATAGGTTATATAACTTTCAGGTGACTAATTGCTGTACATATTAGAATCATTTAGAATATTCAAGACTTTAAAAAGTTGTTGAAATAAAACTTTGCTTACAGACTTTATTTTGTAATTAGAGCTATTATAATTAGATAATTAAGATAAATATACTTACCACACGCGATTAATATCGCATAAACATCCTCTTCTAACGCTGAACACACTGTTCACACATTTTCACTAATCACAGTGGAATCACTAAATCTACGTTCAGATTCCAAACGAGTGAAAACACTTTAAAAAATCACTTTCAAAATGGAGGCCTTTCCAGTCGGAATCGGGGATTCGGAATTTGAAAATCGAGTTCGATTTTCAAATCTGTCCGGGCTGCTCGGGCGCCGGACTTGAATTTAGAATGGGGAACGTTCGCGTACGCGTACCGGCCTTTTGCTATTTATACTTTCGCTGGGCACGAACACAAACCGTTATAACTAGAACTCACCAAATTAAATCATGTAGAATGTTAAACATTGCGGTTGAACCCAGTAGGAGCTCAATTTATTGTGGACAGTGGTTTAGATGTCTGGGAAATAAATACAGTATAGGAACCCGGGCGAACCGCGTAATCTTTCGGCTTGCTTCCGTCATAGTAAGTCATCGCCCTATAATTTTTATATAATCAATATAAACAAATATTGTTATGATTCAATTGTGAATGTATTTACTGGCTGTATTATGGATTAGAATTACTCCTGAATACGTGTGCACAAACTTTAATTTTCTATTTCGTTCCCTTCCGGATATTTTTTTATATAAAGGTAGCCTTTATGTATGCATTCTCCTATGCCTTCGTGTCAAATTTCACATTAATATCCGTTAAGACGTTTAGTTGTAGAAGTTAACAATCAGATAAATATGTTTACGCATTTCTACGTATGGATGTGACAAATAAGAGGAAGACTCGTTGGCGTAAGTAAGGTACCTGTTTCATCTATTTCTGAGACTAACAGTTTTGGTTTATAAGGAAGTATGACCTTACTCCTTTGGAATGGTTACTCATCATTTGTTAGCGAAGTCCATGGCGCTGTTCATATTTTTTTAATACCACAGTGGTAGCAAACAAGCATTCTCGGCCTATCTGATGATAGACAGTTACTATGGTCTATGAACCCCTGAAACACCAGGGGTGCCACGTGCACATTGCCGACTGACTTAAGGCAGTTATTGTAACAATTTCCAAGGCCAAATATATGTTATACAAATTATACTTTGGATTTGATTGTAAATTGTTACAATAATAATAATTTAAAAATAACTGTTTGAGCTTTTTTATGGCACACTCTAATGCGGCCAACAACGCAGCTGGCCTTTACAGCTTGACGGGCGAGTGCAGATGACACTGCACCAGCGGAAGGACTTATGGAGCGGCTGAAGGCCAACTCCCGCCTGACGTATACGACTTTAATCTGATAGTAATATGAATACTGTTAATATTTTTTACTTTTACGCTCTCAAGGTATTACCTACCTTGAGACCGTACTCAACTTCAATGAATTTGAATGCAAGCTCATACACTGAGGGGTTCGAACTTCGGCTCAGGCCGGCGTAATTTTTATCTCCGTTGGAATTGGACGGGGGATCGATCAGATTGTTTGAGCAAATAAATTTTCAATTAATTTCAAACAAATATTATACGATACATATCTATTTCGCGTTCATATAGCACCCTGCTCAGCTCAAAATAACGTGTGACATATCGGGAAAGTTTGTGGCATTGTATAATTGATCGAACTCGTTTCGTTAGGTATTCTAGTGGAATCCATTAATAGAACACGGTCGACGGTTCAGACACAATGTCTTACTTTACACTGTATTAGATTGTGAATTAGGTATAACAATTTATTTCAAAATTTATTTGTACTGTTTGTACATAATATAAAATGAAGTCGCTTCCGCTCTGTTCGCTTTATATCTTTGAAACTACGCAACGGATTTTAATGCAGTTTTTAGCAATAGATAGAGTGATTCAACAGGAAGGTTTATATGCTATCGCACGGGTTTACACCCGTGTGAGCCAGCCGGGGCGGGTAGCTAGTAGTTTATGAAATTAGTTTCGGTTGGACGTCGTCAAGAATGGTTAATATATATAAAAGAAATAACCGTAGGTATATTATTATCACACTATTAGGTACTGATTACAAAAGAGCACGGGGGTTCAGGGGGAGAGTCAATTGTGATAAAGCAATGGTGCACCCGTTCGCGCTATAGGTTTACACTGGTGAGGCAACAGTGGAGGATGTTTACATAAGCATGAGGCCAGGTCAGTCGCCGGAAGTCAACCTGACATGGTATATTGTTAGCAATGAAATTATTAGACCACATTACTAACAATCTTCATCCCCTCTGTATATATAATAATATATTTTTCCTTTTTAATGCATCACAATGGAGTGGAACGGTTTACACTCCACCATACATGAGTGGTAGACGATGAACATGAGGTCAGGTTAGTTAGCCAATCGGTCAACGTAATATGGTACATTGCTAGCCATTGCTACACCAATAGGTCAACAGTCCCATCTCCCTATATATTTACTTATATTTGGCTGACCACTCCCAGGCAACAAAACATATATAGCTGTTACGAGTATATACGGCCTCACCGATTACGATTTTATAATAGTAGTTGTAATAGTTTAGTTGTCAAATATAGATTGACATTAATGTAAAAGAAAATTATAAAAGGACAATACAATTCTTCTGCTGTAAACGTACATATTATTTATTATTTAACACATACCATCTCAACACAAAAGAACCCCACCACAACAATACCTTTTACTTAAAAAAACTTGTGTGGGTTGAATTTGGGAGTTAGGTATTTAAAAACTTCTTCAAGGGTATTAAATAAATATTTTATTGTATTTACTTAACAACAGATTATTATGAGTTTTATTCATCACCAACTGTGTCCTCTATAAATAACAATTTACATTAAATACATCAGCACACATGTGCTGAAATGTTACTTAACTCAACAAACTTTTATGTTTAATTTAATACAATTCGTAAAGGTGGTCATATAATCGTACCCTGAGGGACTCCATCAACAATTAAAATATACAACAACTAAAATAACACAGACTGAATAAAATACAACATAGTAGTATATAACATAATAGAAATTCATATTTTACAAATACAGGTTAAACATCGTATTAAATTTTGTATGTTTGGTAAATAATTAATTATATTAAAATTATGTTTATGAGAGTTATGGTCAAATACGTATGTAGAAATGATATTTATTATATTTGAAAACATTGTAGAAATAAAATTGAAGTATCTGTTTGCATGCATCAAATTAACTCCATTCACTAAATGCTTATGAAGGTATATACAGTATTTACATCAAAACAAATAATTTAAAAATGTTTTGTCTGTCTGTCTATCAGTTTGTTTATTCTTGCTAATCTCTGAAATGGTTGGACCGATTTTGACAAGTTACTCGCAGACAGCTAATGGATGGATGGAGTAGCTAAGGTAACATTTATTTTAGAAATTTTATTTATTTTAATAAAAAAGTTACCTTTCAAGCGGGTGAAATCGCGAGTAACAGCTAGTCCGTAATGAATTACAAAATTACGGGATTAAAAGAGTATTCAGCATTGGACACGAGGTAACGTATATGTATATAAAGAAACTTCATCTTACATTACTTTATTATATAATGTGACCTTAGCGGTGATGCATTGAAAGATGATATGGCAAGAAAGGGAGTAAATAACGAGATGAATGAAATAGAAAACATATTACACCGACTCCAAATGAATAAGATAAGGAAGAAGCAGATGATGATACAACTTTGCTTATAAAAATTCCAATGGTGCAATCAAGTAAAACTACTATTAGTGAAGTAATTAGTGACACTTAAAAGGCCACTAAAATCATCACAGACGTGGAATTTATTGGTGTTACAATTAATAGAGACTAAACCATACATATTACACAAATTACAATTACATACCTTCCATACGAATATTGCCATTGAATAATAAAAAATATGAATTATCCCATGGTAGATGAATTAGCTGTAGGATTAGACCGTTGGTTTATAATTAAAAACAATGTTTCCAATACATTCCTAACAACAACTCAGAACATTACTATAAGGCTTAGGTCTTTCACATATGGAAGTACTCAAAGAGGACTGTATTAAGGGTTCTAATATTTTGTAAGATTAGACATGCATGTTTACTGTTATCACCTTTGAATAAATTAATTAATATACAAAACAGAAATCAATTATTATAAAAGCAACAACTGCTGTAAAATATTTGAAATGAAATACATTTATTCTGAACAACAATGAAAATTGCACTTGACAAAACATAACATAAATCACATAACAAAAATAAATGACTTTAGAAGTAAAAGAAATTTTTAAATAAAAGAACGGAAAGGAGTATGTTTATTTGTGTGCATGCTGTATAATTCATCTTTATTTAATTTCTGTACTGCGATATAAAACAAATAATTTTTAATATACAATCAAGAATATACACCATTTTCTGTCTATATTCGAAATAGACTCATGAAATTAGATATACTTGTAATACAAATAAATAATAATTAATCTTGGATAACTCAGTGTTTTCTAACCCCAAACTAAGCAGGACTTCTACTATGGGAACTAGAGAACTGTAATGTTATTTCTTATCAGATTTACAATAAACTAAATATTTCACATTGTTCGATTGCCCAGTCTCAACAATAACACATAGAATACGAAATTTAAATCTTATACAAACAAATCAACTCGCTTGATATATTATTATACAAATTTGCATAATCTACCATTACCGTACCAATACTATTGACCGTCTGTATTCGCTTCAACACTTTCTCTCGATTCATTTACCTCATCGCTTTCAATCTGTCCTGTATCTAAAATCGCCTCAGCACTAGGTATCACAATAACTTCAGTGACATTATTGGCACAAGCTATATCACACACGTCCGTATCAGCACATACATCGCATGTTACGTCATTAGATTCTATATCTATGCTCTTCTGCTCCATATATTTTGCTATATCTTCATTCATAGCTTCCATATGTCTGACGACGTCGAACCCTTCTATTATTTCTTTCGTTTCATGTTTCTCTATTTGTGTACTTGTCGAACAAAAGTTTTCTATCTCTGTACATATTCTTTTGACGTTCTCGTCTAAACACGTCGAACAAGTTACTTCATCGTCGTTATTTGTCGATATTCTCACTAAGTTCTCACTTTGTAAATTCACTAACATGGTGTCTTCACCTAGAGTGAAAGTTACTTCGTTATCGCTCTCCTCAGCCTGTCTATCTTCAGTAAGTAATCTCAATATTTCAGAGTCTGAATTATGAGTTTTTAAACTTGGAGGAGTTTGATTGGGATTCGTTTCTATTAACTTCATGTTGTATATATTGGATTCACTGCCCATTATTGAAACTGTCGATGTGTCTAGAGCAGCCAATTCCTATAAAAATAAATAGAGATATAGATTTTGTTATTGTTCTTTTTAACAATATTAGAAAATAGGTTTTATTGTCACACACAAAGTAGCTTAAGGCGTGAGAAAAAATAAGGCAATAAAGATACCGAATTATCAGACCTATAATTTGTACAAAGTCATATGGGTGTCTGTCTCATCGATTTCAGTCAGCCGCGGGTGTGATATGACACTGAAATTACTTTCACTGCCATATCAATTAAATCGGGCATAACATCAGAGTACACCGGAATGACAAGCATATGAGGCATGGCGTTACATGTGTGATGTAATGTAATGTCTGTGGTACTCTTTGTTATGTATATGGTAACCACTTACCATCAGGTGGACCGTTTGCTTGTTTGCCATATAATTTACACTAAAAAAAGATAGAAGCGTAAGACACTCTTAATCTAGGATTACCAATCGAAATCAAATTTATACTCATGTTTGCATCGAGCGAGTAATCGAACCCGCAAGTATCTGAAGTAAGGCTATGTGCTAGGCCATAGCTAGACAAGCCAGGCCGTCATTGTCGAATTAACTTACTTGTTCATCATTATAACTGCCAACGCTTCTAGAGTGCCGGTGTCTTTTGATGTTTAAAGCAGAATGTGGCGATTGTCCATCCACTGCATCCTAATGATAGAATTAAAAAAATAATATTTTTCAAATTGAAATCATTACAATTATTGGGGAAAATAATATAAAAAAAACTGCACACTATGTATCACAATACAATTACAATTGATCATTGATTTCTGTGGTCTGCCAATTTTGTTTTTTAGTTAAGGTACAAAGTTACTCATATCTATATTAAATTACATTTAAAACATCATATTCCATTCAACAATAACCAGCGTCTCTTAGTAGGTGATAAAATAACATAACAAAAAATTAAAATGTAAAATAAAAACAATAACATGTATACAACATTTAGAGTTCGTTACTACAGAATGAAAGGTATTTCTGTTCGGCTAGCTGTTTCAGTTGCGAATAACTGGAAAAGAAAGTATACTGGTGCATTTTGTACATAGCGAAGGCAACGATTTATCACAAAAAAGAAAAAAATGAGTACCTAATTACTTTAAGCATAAATTAGTTTATATTATTTAAATTCTTGCTTGTTTTATAAGTCAGGCTATAACGAAAACTTTGATGAAAAACATAGATTTTTGTTTTATAGCATAGGGGACATAGGACTGCCGTTCACCTGATGGTAAATGATTACTGCCTCCCATGAGCACCCGCAACACCAGGGGAATTGCAAGTGCGTTACTTAGTTATGATTATAACATACATATGTTTGATAATGTAATACCCTCAATACATTTCCATAGATCCCTCTAAGCACAACGATACAGTGTCCGTCACCACCCATCACCTCATAGCGAGTGCCAAACATTCACAAAATTTACCATATATACAGCTATGATTAACATAATAGTCTTTTTTATTTTATATTTTTACAATCAGTCTTCCAGACTATATAGATTTGCTGACCGTTGTAAAAGAAGTGATTCTCCATTGAGAATCCAGCTTCAAATATTCCAGCTTATGAAGTTTCCAACTTATGCCAGGTTGTGTAAGATTACCATACACCTAATATTAATTCTGGAACTTTCTATGTTTGTGTAGAATTTCGAGAACATACCTTGAACCTGTTGAACTGCCGGTACTTCCCTCGCTCCGACGCTACCAAGCTTCGAAGCGATTGCGTCCTCGGACACTGGCCATCCGCCAGCCATTTGTACGTGCCAAACAACTTTGAGGTGTCCGACCTATGTCAAACGGTGGAGTTTTGCTTGTGTTATTTGCTAGTTGTATCCGCGATTATCATCATGATTTATTTTGATAAAAAGAAATTAATAATAAAATAAATTTATGCTGACCTAAAACTAATATTTAAAAGAAAACAATATATTCTAAATAAGAAAATTTTAAATTTCACGTAAAAATAATTGAAAGGCATTATGGCTCCCATTGTTGACGTCATACCTAAGGTTCTATTTTAAGGTTCTTGTGTGTTCTTCAATGATATGACAATAATGAATACATATAATAAAAATGTAACTAATTGCTGTCTGGACATGGAATATATATGAAAAAAACTATTATTGAGTGGCTTTACAAGTGTCATAGAATTAAGAGAATGATGTTAGAATTTTTCTTCGTTTGTTTGTGCGTTTGTGCGTTCTCTCAGAAATGGTTTCAACTATTTGTGTGAAGTTTTCATCACTATTTTATGGTAAGTTTAAGCGGTAAGTTTTATTTAAATTTTAGTGTTTGATTTTTTAATATAACAAACAACAAAAGTTTCAATATTATTATTGTTCCAATAACAGAACAAACAAAGAAAGATACAGAGTGATAAAGATTATAAACGTGGAAGTTTGTGAGTGTGGGTGGATGTTTGTTACTAATTTACGCAAAAACTACTGAATTGATTTTAATGAAACTTTACAATAACATAGCTTATACATCAGAATAACACATATGCTATAAATTTCAGCAGGGTGAAATCGCGGGCACAGCTAGTATAATATATATACAAGAAGATGATGAATTATGTTTCAAATGATAAATAATGAATACCCAATTTAAGATATATGACGTACAAAGACAGACAAAAGCAAAAAGCTAAGGAAAAGGTCACTGTATATAAAATAGCAAATATGGTGCATGATTGACTCATCGGTTGATTTTAGTTTAGCAGTTCCTACAAAAAAAATACATACCTTATCACATTAAGGATAACTCTCTGAGGTAACAGATATAAAACAAGAATACAGTCAAACTGAAATCCTCCACCTTTTAAAAGTCGGTTGAAAGAAGTTTAAAGTGTAAAGTGACAATAATATAGTTTCTACAACACTAAGCTTGTTCAATAGTTATACTGATGGTGTAAGTGCTAAGTGCAGGTTTCATATAGTTAAAATAGCCCTTGTAACATTAAGATAATAATAATAATAATTAATAAATGTAGTACAGAAGTGAGAACATTGAAGCTTAGTGTTTTGTTACCACTTATCAGGTTGTAAGAGTGCTAAAAGCTGAGGATACCACATCTCAGATACTTTGGGTTGTAATTTATTATTACATTATAATAATAATATCTAGTGACAATTCAGACAGCGCTATCTAGTCTCAAGCTAAGCTGAGCTTACTTAGAGTAGACTTACATTTCTTTGTAAATACACACATAAATATATGTATAAAACCGACAGAAACCAATTAAATTTTGTGAATTACGTATGGTATTTATGCCCATAAAACTTCCAAAGTAAAATCGACCTAATCAATATTGCATAAGGCTTAAAATAAACAAATGATACTTACAGGTTACTAGGTGTGGTGAGCAGCCTCTCCAAGTTCATTAGGGTCGGTCTCATGTCGGTGACGTAGAGACCTCGACCCCATAGCAGTTGAGCGATACACTTGTTGAGTAGGAACATTGCGTACCGGAACAAAGTGGTGTCTCCACCTCGAGCGAACAGGGGTATACTGCAAAATGTGATAAATAACAATATTAATAAAATAAATTAAGTATATTCGGCCTCTTAAGTACATAGCGGCCTCGGTAGTCTAGCGGCTTAGCACACCGCTTTAATTTTGATTGTCGCGGATTCGATTCCTCACACGGTATAAAGATTTGTATTCATAAGTATGACTGATATAATCAGTTATCTAGTACCTATTACACAAGCTCTGCTTACCTTGAGACTAGATGGCGTTATGTAAAATGTCCAGGGGTATTATTATTTTTTATTATTTTAACCGATGCAAACTTTGTACAAGGTCTGCGTATTAACCTGAATAGCTGACCCTGGCTGTTTTATCATATAAATTAAAATCGCTATTAAAAAATAGGGGTTGGTGATAGTAGGGTGAAATTTAGGGTTGTATGTATTTTTTTTGCCACATAGGGCTGGACAATTCATATCACTTAGGGGTATCAAAAATAGATATCTCAGACTTATTGAATATGCATATAAAATTTTATAAAAATTGGTAAAGACGTTTCGAAGGAGTTTGGTAACAAACACCGCGACACGAGAATTTTATAAATTAGATATATAACAGTCCCCGGCCGTGTCAATTATTCGCAATAATCTCAAAAATGACAACGGATTTTCATGCCATTTTCATTCATCGACAAACTAAGCAAGATTTCTGAGTAAAGAATATGTGGTTAAGATTTTTTTTTAATTAATTGAAATACCCTCGCAAAATCAGGACGAATTGCTAATGAATATATAAGTAAATATATCGAGTACACACAATTGCATTAAAGTCTATAATTGACAAATGCTAAGTACCGACTTAATTATTATTTAATTGATACGAAACATTCTTATCAGCCAGCTATTGGCACAGAATGCGCCCTTGCTATTAGTAATGTCAAATACAATGAGATTAACAAAATGTACCTAAGTAATATTACTGTAATAACAGATAACATCTACTATTAGTATTATATCCTTTAGTATGTATATAATACATATATAACATACTTGTTGCAAACATAATACATTTTGCAAGACAATATTATATACATATTATACCAAGACTTTAAACAATTCAATTGCGATTGCATTCACACTTCTTTTGTATAAAAAGACATGTAGCAAACATAACACATTTTGCAAGATAAAATTATATTTTATACATGTTTTGCCTAGGTAGACTTTATACAAAATAATTTGCGTGAGTCTGCCATTTTATGGTAAAAATTAGTTGAGATAAGAAAAATATTCCAATTCGTTTGCTAAAAAATATACCGAAAATGGAATGGATATTTAGTAAACTCTGTACTCATACTTAGAGTTTATTATCTTCCACTGGTGCACCACCACCATATACCGTTATCATCCTTAAAAATCTCGGCTTTAGAATTCGTTCCATTAGTTAAATATTAGAAGACTTACTTAGGATCTGGCAGTTCCGGCGTTATATCTAAAATCTTGCTCGCAGAACCCAGCAATGTGATCTTGTAGCGGAGAGGTTGGTTCAACAAAGCGGCCGCTAGGCAAGTTGCTTGGGCGACGAAGCCGGCTGCCACTGAGTCACTTACTGGTTTCGATGCCCGGCTGGTGGTCTCATCTCCACATATAGGCAGACACACGTCACATATTGTCCAGATTGATGTGTCTTTCTGTAAAGTGTTAAAATTAATTTAAATAAATACGAGGTATATTCTGTAAAACAACGTCTATGCAGGTAGGATATATTTTTATAGATTACAAGCTCCCGGCAAACGTTGTTTTGGCTTAAAATAAAAAAAAAAATTAGGGGTTGACTACCCCTAACATTTAGGGGGATGAAAAATAGATGTTGGCCGATTCTCAAACCTACTCAATACGCTCACAAAATTTCATGAGAATCGGTCAAGCCGTTTCGGAGGAGTATGGGAAAACTGTGACACGAGAATTTTATATATAAGATAATGGAATGGTGCGCAAGACTGCCTTAACGGTTTAAGCTGGTGGGGCATCAGCAGCAGATGATAAGATGAGCATGAGGTCAAGTCAGTTAGGCCATCGTGGAAAATTAAGCAGGCATTTGTCACGATGGTTTCTAAGAGTAACCGAGTGAAGTAGTGTAGTGTAGGTCTTGTCATCATTTTCCGTCAGATAAAGCCCAAGACCAAACGCAAACCCATCTATAATAAAAAACTATATAAATGCGTGCATTATGCGAGGAATCGTACTCGCGTCCGTCGGAATTAAAACAGTGTGCTAATCCACTAGACCGTCAGTAGTAAAGAATCTACAGAAAGCCACTTAAATACTAGTTGTACCCGCGGTTTCAACTACGTGAAATTTATAGCTTATATGTTATTCTGATGTATTAGCTATATTTCTGTAAAGTTTCATCAAAATCCGTTCAGTAGTTTTTGCTTGAAAGACTAACAAACATCCATCCATACTCACAAACTTTCGCCATTATAATATTGTATGTACTAGAAGTAGTAGTGTAATACCTGTTGTATATAGAATATCTGATGTAATTGTAGAAGTAACTGGTGCCGCTGACTGACTAGTGCCGCGTGCGATCTAGCCGCCATATCTCGCATCGCCGCGCATGACTGGCGGGTTTCTTTCATGGTATCATTCCGTCTAGACAGCGTGTGGTAGTTTTGCATCAATTCCAAACCTGGAATTACAGTTTACATTTAGAAAAGAAAATCCTTAATTCAAATAAACTTCATTTGAGCACTTTTGAATAGTCATAACTATTTTTTTAATCTATTCGCTCGCTCTTTCTCGCTCATTCACGCTCAGTCGGAAAGCTGACTGCAGAAAGCTCATCACAAGAAGAACGATGAAAAAACTTGCGTGTTGCTCTTTTAAATAATCGTTGTACCTTTGAGCCAGCCATCACTGCACTTTGCTATCATTTATTTGTTTTAATAGGACTAGTTATTAAAACATGTTTGTTTTACATACGAATGTATATATCGATGTGTCACAATGTTATTTGCCAGGCTTAATCAATTTTAATGAAATATTATAATAATATGTATACTCGGTAGGTCTGAGAATAAGTCAACATATAATGAACTAGAACGAACCTTTATTTATCCCAAACAGGGAATAAGCTCAGTAAGATTAAAATATAAAAAACACATACCAACATCTTGGTTTTCTTCCAAAAGTTTCGCGTGTCTCTCTTTCAGTCTTCTAATGTTAGCGAGCTTGCTGTCCCTTTCATCAGATAGTATAATTCGCTTAAATCTTAGTATTTCTAATTGCTTTGTGAGTCTTACATGCTCCGCCCTTTGGAATGGCGAGGGTTTGACCTGGAAAGCATGGTAATAATATATACATTAAAATTAATTAATTTTACCTAATCTAATCGAATGACAAATAAGCTGATGGCCCACCTGATTGTAAGTGGTAATCATCGTCTATATACATGAATAGCACTACGAACATCACGTTATCATGTGACACCCGTGATATAACTCAGCCGTTACCATTCTGGAGGACTAAGATGTCATGTCTCCGTACCCTGTAATTTCACTGCCTTATCTCACCCAATAACAGCCAGGTGCTTAACCGCTGCAATAGATACGAATTAGGTACCCACGCAGACGAAAGACGACTATGTCTTCACACTAAGGACGAAGCTGTCCTATAAATGTAACCAAATGTTACAAGGATGAGGTCAAATAATTATTAAATTCGGGCAATTTATGGCCTTTCTGCCGGCTCGACAATCCACGCTATAATATTAATACTAACAGTATCCTACTGCGTAGAAATTTCATTTCAATTTACTCTTAGTTCTAAAGTGAAACCAACATTGTTAAATTCATCTGTCCATTCTGAAAATCTTTCGCGTATATAATTAGTAGGATTAATCTAATATCTAAGTGGGAATAGAATAGTCTTACATACCTTAAATGAAAGGAGATCATTCAATTTTAAAGTGAGACGAGGTCCATTAGGCTTCTGTTTCTCTTCTTTTATTTTACCATTCTTTAAACTTACATCACTATGTGACGAATACTGTCCTTTTTCTACACTATCACTATCTTCAGGAGAGAACAAATTTTTTTGGGATCTACCTTTCAGCTTAGTACTCGTTTCAAACTGGTCCTCAGGTAGAGGCCAACTGTTATTTGTCACAGCAGATATACTGTGTATCCTCTCCTTTATCTCTTGCACAGCCTCTTGTTTCTTCTTTATAGAATACTGAAGTAAATGCAGTTTCTGCAATTTTGTCGCATTATAACTCGGCCTTATTTCCGATTTCAAAAAATTAATTGCCATATATCTGTATTTTGGTACGCCATCGGACTCGTTCCTGAGATCATAATTTTCTGCGATCTCGCTCAGATCGATTTTGCTACCCGATAAATCTTCTTGCGATGACGTTTTTGATGGACCAAAGCAATTTAGACCGCTCGACGTAAATTCTTTAACATCCAAACTGTCTGGTGAATGTTCGTAAATGTAATTTGGATCATTTTTATTTCTTTCTTCACTTACATCTCTTTTTCTGTAATAGTCTCGGTTATTGTGACTTATATTTAAACTAACAGAAGTTTTCAATGTTGATATATTTTGCTTGAAACCTTTCTCAATTGGACTATTACTTTTAGAGTATTCCTTATCACGTTTCCTTGTAAACTTACTAGGCGATATAGACCTTGTTTCCTTCACTAACTTATGATTCTGAATAAATTTAGGTTCTAGTGTAATCTTTGACAGATTCGTTCTACCAGAAGAATCTGAAGATAGGGAACCTTGTTCTAATTCATTCTCCGGCGGTATTATATCTAATTTAAGACTTTTATATGAACAGAAATATCCACCATGCATTTGGAACACAAGCGTGTTGCTTTTGAAACAGTCTGATGTGAAATTTAAAGCTAAATTGGCCCCTATATACCTTAGGCCACTGAAATATACACCCCACGTTTGTATGACGGTGTCACGTGGTCCTTCATTGTCCTCCTCCCGGAATGTGTGAGAGTGGTGACACCATATGCGAATGACTATGTTGGTGGATGACATACGATGGGTTAATTCTGTAAAACAATATTGTATATTAAAATGATATTTTTAATATTTTTAATTACAGTAAAGACTAGGTGACCATTGCAACTCTGTCTGCGTTACATTCTCCTAGTTTTACGAACCGAGATGTTATATTTCCTATAGACGTACTTAACAAATGGACTATCTGTAAGTAAAAGTTCCGTTAAAATAGGCCCAACCATTTTATATTAGCAAGAACAAACAGACAGACATTTCTTATATATTAATGTTTCTATGTAAGTATTATAGTACATTAGTGAAAAGTTATTAATTTAAAATTACAAACTGACACTTCATTATTATTTATTTGTATAGATTATCATATTAATAAATTACATATGTATTAACTATAGCAATGTAACAAACAAATTACAGATACATCAACAGAATAAACAAGTATGTCTCTATACAAAGTAGCTATTAAGTTTTCGTAGCTATACAAATAGATTTGAACTTAAAAGTTCAAATCTATTGTTGTAAATACCTATCACAATTGAAATTAGGACAGAGTAACTGCTATTTTGAAACTAAACCAGTTTCCTAATTATACGCTAATGATAGCATGAGTTAATTCGTTTCGTGCAAACGTTACGTCATTAGATAATATTTGACACAGTAACTTATTGTAAGTAAACTTGCTTATCAATGAGTCATATACACAGCTGTGGGTCATGAAATGATTGAACCAAGACATTGAAACATTGTGACTGTTTTATGCAATTGGAATGTAAATAAGCTTATAGATAGTTCACTTGATGTTTAGTGGAAACATTTGTTTTTATTGATGACTATAGCTAGTCCTTACAAATCTATGAATTTCCCGGCTTTTTCTATAGTTTAACACCCATGTATTATACATATAAACCTTCCTCTTGCATCACTCTATCTATTGCTGGAAACTTCATTCAAATCTGTTGAGTAATTTAAAAGATATAAGCCAACAGACAGTGGCAGCGACTTTGTAGTATATACTTTATACTATGTATAAAGATAAGGAATGGTACACCCGCCTGCTCTAACGGTTTACCCTGCCGGGGCACCAGTTGAGTATGATAGAATAAACATGAGGTCAGGTCAGTCTATTGTGACAAATTTACCAGGAATTTTTTTCGATGGTTTCTAGGGGGTTATGGTACTGCATGAACGTCAACCCGACATGGTACATTGCTTGCAATGGGGTCAACAGGACACATAACTAACAATCGCCTTTGCTCATAGCTGTAACCATTTATTATATACATAAATAGCACTATGAACATGACACTAACATGTGACACCTATTATACCACTCATGCACTGCCAATCTATAGGACTAAGGTGTCATACCTCATATCCTGTAATTTCAATGCTGTAGGATGAATTCCATTTGATGACTAAGCAAAAATATATTGTGTTATCCCTCCTTATCACCAGTATTGTGAGAACAAAGTACAAATACATCATATACTTTACACACATTGATGCAAGAAACAGAAAGATGTAAATTAAAAAAAATGCATCACAAAAGATTCATCTATATGGACTTTTGCCCTACAGAGGCATAATTATGGATTATCTTAATAATAATAGGACAATTAGAAATAACAATGCAAGATCATTCTTCAGAACAGTTCAGCCTAAAGGTAAGACACCACTTAATGCTTGATAATGCACTGTTTATAAGAAACAAATGCCGCAATATGGGTGTAGACTCAATCATAGTCAGAATAATACATTTCCAGCATACTGTGGTCAAGTTGATGCACTGAATATTTGTGGTCTCACACAGCTAATGGTACCGGAATTAATTAATTCATTAAATAATATAAATTCATTAATTAAAAATTAATTTTTACTTGAACATTTTATTATGTACCTTAATGTTATATTCCCAAGTACTATGATAATCACCTGAGTCTATCTCCTTCCATTTGGGGTGTGGCGAGGATATTCTCTCACTAGTGTAGAATGGGGCGGACATAGTAGTGTGGTGCAGGGTCAAGTAGAAACTGCACTGGGTGGAGGTCCACTCAGGTGGTCTGATGTTGTACCCAACAATCTGAGAATAACAATCACAACAACAACTAAAAACAAATTGATAACATTATATGATTACAGTGCTTTACAATTACTTGGTCAACCAGGTACCTAAGTTTAACTACAACAATTACAATATTAAAAAAAAAATATTTAGAAATACACCTACACAAACATTATAATATATAGATGTAGGTTTATTACAGACTCTTATAATATGTCAAATCTCCCGTTAATTTGGAGTGTTTTCAAGCTGAAAAGATTGACAAGGAACTCCACTCTTATTCTTTTCAAATGATCTTGTATGTGTTTAGAATGATACAGACTCATTTTAAAGTTGAAATTTGGAAGAATAGAATGACTACCAGCATATACTATTGGAACATGGTCAAAAGAAAATGTATAATTAGTGTCCGTAACATGAACAGTCTAATCCCACAAGCAAAAAAATAAACAAACAAAATATTTGCAATAATAATATTATATATAAATATATATATTTCATTTATTTCAAATATGTATCCACATTATGTTAGTAAACAACTTACAGAATATGTTAGTAAATTACAATTTTATTTTATGCCTATTTCTACGTCCAGAAGCACTGGGTCCGCAGCAGTGCAGCATTATCCAGTGTCTCTGGAGCGGACAATTCCGACATATTGGATATAGTGTTTAGGAGGCTGTTTGCTCATATTAGATAAAACCATGATAAATAAAACTAATTTTTATTTCATATTGCAATTTATTGTAGGAATTGTAGGACTTAGCTTGATTTCAAATTATTGTTACTTATATTATCTGTGTATATATTTATTCTGCATATATATTGTTGCATAAAGTATATCAATGGACAATATGGTAAGCACAATAGATGTCTTTGTAAGAAGCAACTGAGACATATATCATGAATTCATCAACTAGCATTAAATACCAATTAAATATAGTAAGCATGTTCCAATTGTACATTTATTACACTTAATACGACTAACGAAATAAATACAATACAAAATAAAATTATTATCAAATTAGTCATGAATGTGTAGGCGTTTGTTGGTAAACCTACAAAAGAATGAAAAGTTTTTATTCAAGTAGTTTTTTTTTGTATACCTGTATAAGGCTGCGCAAACGGAGTTGTTGAGTCGCAAGAGGTGTCCACTCTCTGCAACGGGGTCTTCCAAACATTATTTGTTAGTTTTGTCGAAATAAACTATTACAAAACAACGACACAATGGAACGCGGGAGAAATTAATCTTGATCACTTTTAGTGGATATATGTTCAGATTTATTTATAGTAACATTTGTTGATATTATTACGAAAATTTAATTGTTTATATTAATTTAATCCATAAAAATGCATTTTTCAGCTGAGTTAAATGTTATAGTTGTCAAATTAAACTTAATTATTTTTCTTTTTCGTAATAAAATTGCCATATTTAAAATGTAAATACTACTATGCTTAATCTTATTAATACGCATGCGTAAATTCGCATCACAAAAATATTGTATTAATTTGTGTTTGTATTTATTAATTAAGTACAATAAGACACAGTACATTAAATATATATACTATATGACAAATATTTATATTATTAAGTAGAACTACTTTAAATTATTCCTTCACTATTACACTACTGACAAAAAATATTACAGTGAATAAATGTTTGAGTGACGTTTTTCTTCGTTTAAACGATTACTAATTTTAAACTGTATTCCACAGTAGAAATATAACACGGTCTGGCAACATTATTGTAAACTGTCATCAATGGATTCTGGTCATTTCCTTTAGAACTATTAACAAATTCAAGAACATTTTTTGCACTGTATGACTACATTATGTTAACAATTCAAGACATTAAAAAAAATATGATATCAAGAAAAACAAAAATATGCAGACATGGCTGTATGGGCGCAATTTCTTTTGCCTTTCCGTTAAAGGATAAACAGCACCAAAAAAAGGTCTCTAATCTTGAGGATAAGTATTAGGCATTAGATAAGTATGTGCTAACTCGTAATAAACATGACTTGAGTTGACTCGAGTTACCTGGAATATACAGTATTTTTTTTGTTTTTTTTTTTATTTTTCGATCAATTCTAATGTTTTTGGGCGCAGCTAGCCTTGAAAGCTTCACCGAACTATAGGGGGCGAGTAGAAATGGCACTTTAAAGCCATAGAAGGACTTATGGACTGCAGAATCATTTTAATGATAACATAACCGGACGAATATGCGAATAATATGATAACAACCTAAAATCATAATTGAAATATCACTAGTGAAAATTGTATATGATCGGAAAATTTCATGTCATTGTCGGTTCAATGACAGAACCGTACCCTCGCTCTTTCACTTGATAGATTCATTTACCAGTTGAATTCTTCCAACTCGAGTTGGTAGAATTGAACTCGAGTTAACTCGAATGCAGCGCCACTCGACTTAAATCGAGTTGACACATCTCTATTAGACATAGACTCAGCGGTATGCACAGTTAGCACAGTTCCGTCTGCCTTTTCTAAAGGATAAATATGAGCATAAATTTAGGTCAGCATCCTATTTTGGCGAATTCATCTGGAATTAACAAGATTGTTTGCAAGTGACAGGCAAAGGTTTTGAGTATAAACTTTTATTTCCCAGAATTTTTTAATCTCTAAGGTATTTTTATCATAAGAGGGTCTCTTATGATAGAAATACCGAAAACAATACGAGATAATTCGACAGACGATTACAATCGGTTCCTAAAACGTCGTATTTAAATATACACGGTACATATTCAATGAAATGTAAACATGTCAAGTGTTACATTCACCACGATATCAACAGTTGGCGATGCCTCTGACTACCGCATACGATATTAAAGTCGTAAAGATTATTTTTATACATTTGATTCCTTACGAATTGGCTATCACAATATTACTCAGATAAGTGCATAAATGCAGATTGTGTTTGCAGAAATTACAATACGACTTCAATTTACTATTTTACGATTAAAATTATAATTACGTGGATACTTAATTAGTTTTTTAACTACAATATTACTTTAGTTTTGGATTTAACATGGGATTGGTATAATATGAAGATTAATATAATTTTAGTGATATATGTTTTTCAACAAAATTTTGTATCGGTATGTTTATTATTTTTAAGTAGCCGATATCTAATGAACTGATCTATGAAATAACTGTGTCTGTTACTTCTTATAACATTACCTAACTGTGAGTGAAACTCTCGTCAAAATATGACCAACCGTTTCAGAGATTAGGTAGAACAAACAGACAGACAGACAAACATTTATAAAAGTTTTTTTGTGTGAGTAGCACATATATACTAGGTAGGTATATACCTACTTTCATGAGCATGTAGTGAAAATATGTTTAAAAAAAATTACAGACACTTTCCTCGCTTAGATCCCATGAGGCTGTATGTATACCTACTATATATACGTAATTGCCAATCTTCACATTTTTTTTAAATAACATTGAATAATTATCACACCGACATCTAGTCCCACGGTAAGCAGAACTTGTGTTATCGTTACTTGACAACTGATATAAATATTTAAATATATTTTTTTTGTATATACATTCATAATACACATAGAAAACACCCAGACCGATACAAACAAGCATACTCCATATTATAAATATTTAAACCGTGCCGCGAATCGAATCCGCGACCATCGGAAGTAATGCGGTGTGCTAAACCGCTAGACCACCGAGGCAGTCAAATCATATTACTGTTAATGCAGCAATTCGCTTCTGGAACATCGGTAGAAAAAGACACACAGTCAATCGAGTCTGCTAAGAACAGTGCGAATGCAAGAGGCTCAGCAGAAAACCATTCAGTTTTTGGGAAAGTGGAGGATGGGGAAGAATCTGAAGATAGTAATTCATTTGTTGAAGAAGTAAATAAGGCACCCAGTATTAATGAAAATGAGAGAATTGAATTATTAAAACAGAATACCGCTACTAAGGTAAGTGAAATTAATAAATAACGCTCGACAATTAACACAACGCCATTTAGTCCCACAGTAAGCAGAGCTTGTGTTATGGCTACTAGACATGTGACATAAATACTTAATTTTTTTTGTAAATACATACATAAAAAAATACCCAGACCGATACAAACAATCATAGCTATAAATATTAATTAAAAAAACAAAAAGTACTGTGTTTTAAATTAAGCAGGTAGAAATAAACTCCTCCGCTTAATCCACAATAGAAACCAGATCCACAGTATGAGATTGAAAAGGCAGCAGGAGATCTGGCCGACATGATGGGCACGAACCAGCACTACAGTTACCCAACTGAATATAAGGACTTTGGAAGACGATTCGTGCCACAGTTTCCATATTTTGAAGTGAGTTTTATTGTTAGAGCTATAATCAGTCTGGGTAAGACATTTATTATATAAAAAAAAACATACAGTCTATATACAAATAATTAAAATTGAAGTATCTGTTTACAAAATTCAAATTAACAGACTTTCACTAAATACATATGAAAATATATAAGGTACTTACATCAATACCATAACTTAAAAAAAAAGTCTGTCTATCTATTTGATCTTGCTAATCTCTGAAACTGCTGTTTTATAATCGCAGATAGTTAATGTTGTAAGCAGTAACTTAGGCTACTTTTATTTTAGAAATTATATTTATTTTCATTCCATGTGGACGAAGTCATGGGTAACAGCTAGTAAAAATAGAAATGATAAGAACTCAGAACCTTGTGATCTTGAGATGCACTGGCTGAAAAATATTCACTTCGTACCTGTATTACTTTTTAATACTATGTCTTAATTAATTGTTATTTTAATATCCACCTAAAACTATACTATTTGTACGTACGTACCTTATTTTTAATCCATACACTATGTTAATAGGCATTCCAGAAGAAAAATAATAATCAAAACAACGGATTATTGCCCAGGAAAGTAAGTAATCTATATTTGTATATCGTTGTTTGCCATATGCACTTTTATTTGTGTATTTTTTTAATTTATGATAATAGTGTGGTGTCGCTAGCGCTAAAGGTTTACGCATGCAGAGTACCAACGGAGGATGATATAATGAGCATGAGGTCATATCAGTTAGCCCATCTTGGCAAAATCGCCAATATTTTATCACGATGGTTTCCAGGGGGAACTGTGTGGAAGTCAATCTGACAAGGTACATTTTTAGCAATGGGGTTATTACATTAGTAACAATACGCTTCCCCCAATTTGTGTATTTGTACATTACAGTTTTAATAAATAAATGTGTTAAACATCAAACTTAGTAATTAAGCTATTAATCTAATCTTTCTCTTTTAAAAAATACAAATAACTCAGGTTAATAGGTTTTTGATTTCTTAAATAAAGTTGTTCATCTCCAGGCATCACCAGATGTAGTTCTGGCTGTAGCTAAGGAGTCAGCACAATTGGAGGCAGCTAAACCTATCAATCCAACGGACGAATTGATCAAGAAGGAAATACTTAGAACTGGTGTAAGATATTTTATTACGTTATCAAAAAACATGATTTCAGATTCAAATCAAATCAATGAAATCAAAATATCTTCATTCATGTAGGTCTATTACAGACTCTTATGATATGTCAAATCTACCATCAGTTCGGAATGCTTTCGATATAAAAGAAGTGACAAGAAACTCAGCTCGTATTCTTTTCAAATATGGTTGTAAATGTTTACAATAATACAGATTCATTTTTAATTAAAATATGTGAGAATACAGTGATCTATAGCAATTTTGTCAAAAGCAAATAGTCTAATCAGTGTTCGTAGCCCGAATAGACCAATCCCCACAAGCAGCATTCGTTCACGAGTATAACGGATTATGAACAATTCCGTTATAAACAATAGAATTTAATTATATTTAATTAGGAAGTATTATTCTATAACTAAAATAGTTATTCCATGATAAACAACAATCGTTAAATCCAATCGTATGCAAAAAGAGTACCTAATAAAAATCAGTTCTGTTTTGGTGAAGAATTCATGTAGGTACCTAATACGATTTGAAACTATCAGATCTTATTGAATTATCTATTGAATCTCTGAAAAATTATAGTAGCTGATTATTATATAATTTTTAAGTTACCATCAATCCGATCAAGCGATTTAAAAAACGTTAAATTTTAGAATTACTGGAATGCAGTTTGGGTGGAAGATGTAAATCCGAAAGAATTATTGAGAAACTATAGAGGAAAACATACAGCTGTGGTACGTTCTTTTATAAAAATCTTGCCTAAAATATTGCCTACAAGACAGGAAAAAATAATCAGGCAAAAATGATTACAACCCAAGACAATTACGATTGCTTTTTTTGTGTGAATGAAATTTAATGGTATGTGAATAATTTTTATTTGTATGTATATAAATACAAACTTTTTAAACTGCAGGGAAAGGATACATCTGATTTACCTTTAAAATTGGTAAGTCCATTACAATAATCTACTAATTCAACAAACAAAATGTACATAAGTCGTAGTCACGTACGCTAGCTTGAAACGTGACTTTATATAACGTTATCTAGAATGAGTTTCAAATATATTTTGTGATATTATGGTTTTATATATAAATTCATTTCAGTTGTGCCTAGATAGTGCAAGCTTTATTCTTCTTCAAATATTATTTCGATCAGCTTATACCACAGATAAGATAATATTACATACTTATACATGCGATTTCGTCCATTAGATCAGGTCAAACCGTTTAACCGTAATAAAAAAAAATTTTTTTACTTCTTCATGCTTTACTTACGAATGTGCCAAATTTTGAGACAATTGTTTATGTATTTAAGGCATAAAAGCGTGATAAATAAATAAACTCAGTTTAACGTTTATATTAGGTATTAACATTTGGTAATTTTTTTGTTTTATTATGTATGGCAAACATGTCGTCCGGACGGTTAATGCTAATCGTCGTATAACATATAGATACTCGTACAGTGCAACAGACATCAAATCATATGACGCCCGTAGTACGATTCAAGCGACCTAGAGGACTAAGATTTCGTTCCTCTATATCCTGTAATTTCACTACATTTTCTCAGCATTTATATAAAACACAGCTAGCTTGGCTGTTAATATAGGTGATAAAGATATAGCCACGCGGTAGACGTATATAAAGTCTACCTCAGTCAGTGAGAATTGAAATCATTATAATATTAATAACATCCCTAAACAATCACACAGCACTATCTAGTCCAAAGTTATGCGGGGCTTGTGATATGGATACTTATGGTAGTAGATGACAAACATGAATACTTAGATATTTTTTTGTAATACATATATATAGAAAAACTCCACCCGAATTAAAATTATATTGTTGGGATAATATTTCTATAACATTGATATTTTACAATTTCAGAAGTCGGTCAAAGCGAAAATAATGCCAGGATCTAAACTTTATCAGCTGGTATCTGTTCTCAAACAGTATTCACCAAAACTTCTTTATGTGATTAACGAAAAGTAATAAAGATAAATAAACTTCAATATCGTTTATTCAAGTATTATTTTATTATTACCAGTTTTTCAGATCTTTGATAAATAGTCAGTGACACAGACAGAATAAGTGACCATAGGTTCCTATAAGTATTTGTATCCGTTGAGTGCTATGTTCACCTTACTTTAATATTTAACAATGCCCCTATCTACTCCTTTTGGTATTCATAGTCGTGACCGCATATTATAATGTTTTTTTTTAAATATTATAAGAATGACTTGGAACAACTTACTCTGCGCCATCTAGTCTTTAGTTAGGTAGCGCATTTAATATGGGTACTAGATAACTGATAGAAATACTTTAATATACACAGAAAACATCTAGAACATTACAAACAATCATACTCATGAATTTTCGCACCGTGCGAGGAATCGAACCCGCGATCATTGGAAGTATGTCTGTACGCTAAACCCCTAAACCACCACCGTATGAAATCTATTTGCGTTACGAATTACATACCTAATTGATATAGCCATAATTATATGGATCTCTCAGATCATTAATTACTAAATTATTAGTTTTATGCCTCCAAGGGTCTATTGGTTTTATGTCTATTCTTTTAAAATGTTCATAACATTTCAGCACCCTATCTTTGACGTTGTTATTTTCTGGAATTTCGAGATAATCAACCATGTGTCTCAAATCGTCTTTTACTTGCCGTGTGCGTATTATTCTTTTCATTTCATCGTATAAATAGTTGGTAGTTAGGAAATGGTGTTTCATGAACTCTGTTATCTCTTTCATTTTGCGTTCATGTTGTGCTTTTCCTAGTTTGGCTTTCTTTCTTTCTTTCCGCTCATTCATCTTGTCAAGCCTTAGTATACCTTTACTGTTTAATTCATGTAGGTTATCTATACTCAAATCTGTATCACTTTTTGTATACATTTCTTTATTTGTATCATATAAATCATTATTGTTCGGTTTTTCACGAATTAAAATGATATATGTTGAAGACGGATACACTGAATTGTCTCCTTTTATATTATTCATATGTTTTCCATGTATTTTAGACGAGAATAACACAGTCTGGAATAAAAATATTGTTCTATGACCATTGAATCTGGAATTTAAATAATCTACTCTTTATTTCTACTTTAAAATTATAAATTACATTTTAACGCGATTTAAAATTACTAAGTAGTATTTCAGTGACGAATCAATGGTGATATAATATGACATAGACATATGCTACTACTACGTAAATATAAACAAGCAAAAATACTTTTATATTACTGGTCAACCGTCCCATTTTGTACATGTTCAACTATCTCTACATCAGACGAAGCTGTACAGGTTAGCTACATATTCAACTTTAGAATAGTTCGAAAAATGACTATTTATATTTAAAAACATAATAATTACATATTGTAATGTCAAACAAGCTGATGCCCAGCCTAACGACCAGTCTGATGATAAGTGATAACCGTCGCCTATACACATGAATAACACTACGGATATGATGGTAAAATGCGACCCTTGCGGTACCAATTATGCGTTGCTATTCTGGAGGACTAAGATGTCATGCCTCTTATCATGTAATAATAAGTATAACATATGGTACTCGCTGCCCACTCATGCATAAATGTAATATATCTATTTGGAAACTTTATATATCTATATCCTGAGGAGAACCATCGCTGCATCGTAGCATCTCTGGCGAACGGGCAAGCACAATAGATCTATGTAGGTCGCAGTGCTTCAGGTCCAAGCACCTGACACTATTGTAGCACTAGCCGAAACAACCCATTAAAGAAATATATCTTACTCGCTGGTAATGTCGCAATTTGTAGGTGTTACAATATTTTATATATAAAAAAAACTTAGTTTAGACAGTAAGGCGATAATAAAACACATAATATTTCATACTCGACCATAAAATCAAAATCAGACCGGAGACGTGACTGATTCATATTCGATGTAATTTATAGACTTACGATAATAATTCCTAAATGAAATGAAAGAATATTCATATTAAAATTTGCCTCGTTTTTTTACGCCTATTAAGTGCACGTGTTTTTAAATGGAAAAAAACTGTCAAGTAACTGATTTGCAATTACCAACATATATGCATATGTTCAAAATAAATGCGAACGTGTCTCTGTCTGTTTGTTTACTGGGCGTGGGAGGAGACGAGGAATCAGGAAATGTCAGGTCACTTAGTCCATCATGGCGAATTCACCAGAAATCTACCGCAATGGTTTTCAGGCGGATCGCATGGAGGTCGACCTGTCATGATAAATCGCTAGCAAATTGATTAGTCCACAATAATAACAACCTCTTTTCCTCTATACGCATATATTATTTACCTCCTATTATAATGCCATATAGTTATACGACTTCCATTATATATACCTATACACTACATCCGAGCGAAGCCGGGGCGGGTCGCTCGTTGTTATATAAAATATTTATATCGGTGATAAAGCAGAGCAATTTAGAATATAGAAAACAGGTTACAGTTTATGGATTGCTTAACTTGTTACAACATGTAAGTGAATTCAAATATTTGGATTTACTGTGAACATGTTAGCAGTCACAATAATATTTTTAATTTCGAACTTGTGTATAAATAAGGTAATATAGGTATTAGTTATTTATATATTAATTTATGATTTGAATGCTGAGCCACTGCTAAGTGACTGAATATGATATTATATGCATATTTGTTTGTTACGGTATACATAAAAGATACTTCAATTCAAAAATTCTTGCATCTACCGATAACCAAATTATTTGCAAGTAACATAAGCTGTATTCCACTCGGATATCACCGTTAGATACTGCTAGTATTAAAAAAATGCACTACTCCAATGTAGGCATCGACTAATAAAAATCTTGAAATTACAATAGTAACAAACGATAATAAATTCCTGTTCGCGAAGCTAAGGTAAACTGCTTAACATATATAAATTTCATATAACTTGAATGCCATAGAAAAAGACGGACCATCTTAAGGTAAATATAAACCATATGTATGTGAACTCCACCATAGATATAACGTCAAATGACAATAGTCATGTCTCCAGACTACAGATTTCTCTGCCTCATCTCACTCTTCAACCCAACCACACATTATTAAGCAAGCTTGGCGGCTAAAATAAGTGGGACTGAGGTATCCACGCAGATGTATAACTTGTTCCCTTTCCATTTGTCTATGCGCCGATGTCAACTTTAATAAATTGAACCGCCGCGGTAACTGTAAATGAAGGACGGGAACGCGCTGGTGGATGGTGACCGTTGAACCATTCCGATGACAGATTCTACATCACAATCACATGTTCTATTAATTCATCAACTTCAATTCTAAACTCTAAATTCAATTATAAACTGGGTTCTATAGTTATTAGTACAATATAAAATTAATTGAAGAGCACCCAATACCTTCCTAAATTACCTGACTAGAATGCATCATAAACATCAGTAGATAAGAAGTTTTATTTTCAGATACAAACATCGCGCTACGAGGTATCACCCCAATTCAGATTTATAAACTATCCACTATTACTGTACCAGCCAACAAGACCATCTATAACTGTCCCATCTAAAATTTACCTATTTAAATGGACAAGAAGATTGTAATAATTCGAAAATCAATATAAGATTATATCACAAATGTATAGTAGTATAAAAAATAGAATGTATTTAACAGAGTGGTAATAAATCAATGGTAATCATACAAAATGTAATTTAAGAAATTTGGGATCTCTGTGCATATAGCACCCCAAATTTCTTAATGAATGATGAACTACTTATGACTAATTTTAATTTGTAAAGTTAAATAAGTATATTTAAGTATTAGCCCAATTTCAAGTCCTATTTTATTAAATCCTTAAGCCAAGGATTTAATTATTAAGTCAGTCATTTACAACAGTTTTTTTATTAATAATTGTATTATTATAATTAGATATTAACCTAATAGGAACTTACTATAATTCTGTAGGAGTTTAATTAGCAGTGTAAATAAATAAAGTGTATTATAAAAGTAAAATATGTATATATTTGGTTAAAGGTAAACGGCTAAAAAGGCTCATAACATGTCAAAGGCAAAATTCCAATGTACAATAAAAGACAAAAATGACACTTTTTCTTAATATAAAATTCTAGTTATAATGTTTTCTATTAACAGATGTGAGTTTTTAACTAAAAAGGGTCAATAATATCTGTTTTTACATATAATTAGTAAAAATCATGAGATCTTACATTTTATTTTTATTGAGTTCCCGATATCTACCCATGATCATGGCGGTTGAAATACTGCCGAAATATCGGGAACTCAATAAAAATAAAAAGTGGTAAGAATCTGTGATTTGCACTAATTATATGTATAAATAATGCCCGCGCCAAATTTAAAAGAGTATATAATATCTGTTGTATTCATCCCCACTCAGTAATACTAGCATTAGCAAAGTCTTCTATCCTAAATCTTTGAAGACTTGGAGGCAAGTTATCTCCATAAGTGTCCAAAACATTATTATAAGTCCACGGCAATACATGTGTAACTCCATTTTGATCATAGAGTATTGTGTTTCCTTCTTCAGATTGAGGTTGGTTTGTTCTCTCATTCTGCAGTCTTTGGTATAGATCTTCAAAAGAGGGCTGGTTTATTTGTGTTTTATTTCTCTCCTTCGCAGCAACTGTAATTAAAATAAGTTTTATGGTTCAGATATTGCCATAAAAATTGTAATAGAAGATTAAATATATTTTTTTTTAGTAAATCATTTAATAGTTACTTTAAAAAAGTTGTGGTATAAATTTATAGTTATTACGTAATTGTGATGTTTATAAAATGATTGTATTTTTCACTGGAAACTGATATACAGGGTATAGGATATAAATAATTTTACTGCCACAGTCCATCTGATTGTAGGTAACAATGATTGCCATATGACATGAGTGGTATCCCTTAGGCATTACCATTTAGATTCTCTGCTATATGTTACCATTCAAAACATAGAATTAGAAAGCAAGCTGCCAGCTGAAATAGGTGAGAGAGAAGTGCTCATGTATAGATGACTTTATACACAGTTAACTGTAATAGTAGGCTCTAGGAGAAAGGGAATTTCTAGTACTGTGGACTAGTGATCCCATTGTTAGAAATGTACCATGTCCAATTGCCTTCTATGCAGCCTGATAATCATTATGAGGAATTGCTAGTGAATTTACCCGATGGGCATTAGCCCATGATAAAATGATAAAATGAGCACGAGGTCAGATGAATTATCATCTGACCTCATGCTCATTTTATCATCCTCCACTGGTCTCCAGTCAGTGGAAGTACCATTCCATTCAATAAAAAATAATAGTAGCCTCTTCTCTTACTATGCTGAGTAATGAGATAACAAAGCATTATTATAATGATGACTTACCATATTCTCTCAATGATTCAATTTGTTCCTTACTATAATGGGAGTATCTGCATATACCTCCAAATTGACATTCTCCTTTGGCAAACCTAAGACATGGTTTCTTAGTACTTTCTTCAGCTAATATAGTTTCAGGATCTGAAATTGATTGATTTTGTATGATTAATAAATGTGTGTTGTGGCCTACTACATCGATTTATATACAAGATACAATTAGTTTGAATGTGACCAACATAAAAAAAGTGTATCAATTTATTCACTGACTCTCCAATGAAAGAAAAACAAAATTAAACTAAAACTGAAACAAATCAGAAGGTAGGGTCGCCCCTTTGCATATTGGATTCAAATACCTCAGCAAAATATAGGCATATCAGTAGTTCACCACAGTATTTCAATTTTACAATTACTCTGACTACCCCAGTAGGGAATAACAGACAGAATGGTAAGTTGTGGTGTTAATAAATATTGCCTGAAGATATATTGATTGGTATCATAATAATCATTAGAATTCCAATCCCAATACTTTTTATATGTAGAATAGCATGTTGAAGCCATTTTATGGAGAATAGTGACTATATATAATATACATGAACAGTACCAGTGCTTCCATTCATTATAATTCCCATATTAATCTTTCTTCATCAGGACACTGTTTAAAATGGAAGTCACAGGCAGTGTTTTTTATTTTGTAGTTTTTGTTAAAAGTATTTCAATCACTGTATAGCTTATGAAACAAGCTGTTGTGAGGCATAAATAGGTGATACAGAGGTATACATGTAGGCGTTTTTATACAATGTCTACCTTGGTAAAAAAGTATTAAAGGAAAAGTATTACCTTTAAATTGTTGATAGTGTTCCTGTACTAATTTCTGATGAACAACTCCTTTGTTATGTGTTTTCACGATGGTTGGAGTGGCTACCATGGATTTGTCGCAATAATTACAATGATATCTCTTGCCCATTATTAATATAACGTGCAAAATCTAATTTAGTAATTAATAAAGTGACAATAAAGATCCAATAGAAGTAGTTAATTGCATCTCCCTTATATAGTTCTGGCTTACACCGTATATGTAACTATTAAATTGGGTAAAATAAAACTATTTAAAATGTCCAATAGAAATTTCCGTGTAATTTATGCTTTTAATTATATATTTTGTTAATTTTTTTTTTATATATTTTGTGATGGAACAGGCAAAGAAATACAGCCTAGTCTACTTTTAAACGTATATTTTGTTAAATAAATTCTTTTTGTTTTGGTTTTATCCGTCACTGGGAAATTGGGAATCAAAGAATATACTACTCAAGGAATATTATTCTATTTTTGAGGCTAACCGGTGCTGTCAATGTCAAAGTGACTGTGACGGTATAAGAAAGTATACTAAGCTATCTAAAGCCGTAACTACCGAACACAATGGCTGTATCGCCTACGTGCTTTTGCCTTTCCCTGAGACGGGAAGACTAATTTTGTTCTCTGTATCGAAGGATATCTATCTATTATAGATTATAATTATTAAGTACATACCAATTAGCTTTACTTTACGAGACCTTCTCTTTGAGATTGAGCAGTCTTTCCATCTTACACAAGTATTAACAGGACACGGATACAATAAGACATACCTTAAGCGTTTCCACATCGTAGACAATGCGAATTGCCCCTGTGACGGATTCAGTGAGCAAACATTTGAGCATCTGTTTAACGAATGTCCCATTTTTAGCAAAGCTCGACACGATCACGAACAAACGTGCCGAATATTTGGTATCAGCGCTCCCTATGATCTCATCGCAAAAAAGTAAATCTGAACTCGTATAATTTATTCGCTAAACATATTGTAAATAACCTCAAAAAGATCAACAAAACATAATAATTTGCAAAATATACAAATAGAAATATATATTTATTCATTTACGTATGTATATAACTATAATATATATGTATTTATTTCGATAATTTAACATCCCCTCCAGAGGAACACATTATACAATTAAAACTTTGGCCGTATCAAATCGCGGCTGAAGTACTACATAATATATTTATAATACAAAAAAAAATAGGACAATAAAAAACAGTCGACAAACAAATAAATTTAATAAAAAAAAAAAATTTGCTTTACGTTCGTGATTGCACCAAACTCTGTACCGGTAGAAAGAACTTATGCTACGGTTGTCACTTAATAATAATTATCTAAAGTATGTAGATTGGGTAATGAGTGTATTAGTATTAAAGACTAAAGTAACTGTACCAGAGGATTAGTATATAGTTATTCATGAGTGGTATAACGAGCGTGATATAATAAAGATGTCCGTAACGCTGTTCATATAAGATGACGGTTACCATTTACTAGTTTGCTATACCAATTAAATAAAATAAATGCTGTACGAAATGTGGACTTGCCGAATGTCTAAAGATCAAATTAAGATGTAGGGCATTGATTTTGAGAAGTAAAATAAATCACAATATGTTTATTAAAATATTTATTACAATTATAATGTTAAATTACTATTTAATTGATGTTACAGATCAACGAAATCTGGTAACGCCGTACTGACCGTAACCAACATTTAAGTAGCTAGGATTATATGGTTTATAAATTTCCGGGTAGTGAGGAATTTGATGTTTAGTATAAGGTTTAAATATATTTGTGTTTGGAGCATTAAAAGGGAACTGTGGCTTAGGTACTCTCCCGCTTTTAGCTTCACTAGGTGCAAAAGGATAAGCATTATTGTATAACTCATTACTTCCAAAGGAACTTTCGAATAAACTATCATCTTTGCTTAGATCGGTAGCTCTTCTTAAAGGTTTCTCAAATAGTTTTCTTGAATTAGCATCATGAGCACTATACATATTTTTCTTAGCAATTTTCGTTACAATTGGAGTAACCAATGTACCGGGATTACGATAATTTTGAAGGGCATGACTAAACGGATCAGACCTTAATAGTGTTCGATAAGCATTCGAAGTGTCTAATTCAGCTGCATAGCTTCGGCGACTATCTGAAACAAAAATTTTAATTTTATTCAACTTATGTCAAATATATTTTTTCAATTTAAAGTACTAAACTTAAAATTATACTTCATTGAAAGATATATGAATTCTTCAAAGTTTAAGTAAACTTACTTCTTAACCTGATATATAAATAAAATAAATAAATACATATTCATACCAAAGTCATTAATATTACTCATAGTCCTTGAGACATAATCAGGCTGGGCCCCAGCTTTCACATATTGTGTTACACTTGCTAAAGTTTTTAGAGCATTAGCAGTTTCCTCTAGAACAGGGCTTAACATTCTTCTAGTCTGTCCAATATTTAATAAATTGGAATCAGATTTGTCTAGTTTTGCATCATTTTTCGAAGAAGTTCTTCCCAAACTTTCAACAGCTATGTCTATATTTTCATCTGAAGAATGATTATTTGAAGTACGACTATTTAAATGTGAATCACTTTTATCTGGATCATCTATTAGTTCATCAGATCTTTGTGTATTATTTGAACTATCATCTAATTTAGATTCACTATCAGGATTATGGGTAATTTTAGCAACATATTCTTTAGAGCCTGGATCATTATCTGATCGGTCATTATCCCGATTTTCATTACTTTTTGATTCCATCTCACTACCATCTTTATTTTCTTGATTGTCTAAGTCAACTACGTCACCACTTTTTGATTCAGCAAGTTCACTATCCTTACTAGCACTTTGAGAAGTTTTATCAAGTTCCTTTTTTGTTGATTTATCGATAGCTTCAGTTCCATCATCATTTACTGTTGATCTTTCTGTGCGCGATGCATTATTGTTATTATCACTTCTTTCTAGAAGCTCACTTTTATTTAAAATATCTGTAGTAGCTTCTAGGGACACTGTACTTCCTGAATCTGTTTCAATCAACTCATCAATTTGTTCTTGACTAGTTCGTCGTTCTACTTCCTGTGAATTAATATAATCATAACCATACAATAAATAACTAATTTAATTGATTAACATTTATAGTTGTTTTATAGTTAGAAATAGTTTACAACAAAATATAATTATGATACAAATTAGTGTACACATTTTTTTTTTTGTTATAATTCGTTATAATTCAAAACGAAATTATTTAGAAGATAAACGTAATATGTATTCAAAATGTAAACTACAATAGAATACACTATACACTCACTTACATCACACTTAACGAACTTTGCAACGCCCAACAGAGCAAGAATAAGGTAAATCGACTTGTTCATGGTTAATAGTTACACAGCATAATTGTTGACTGATTTGTGTTTCCACAATCATATAGGTAATAGAACTAAACGCATCTAAAAGGACTCGTTTGAGATTGGTTCGGCGTGAAATCAATTAGAACATTCTGTTTCAAACTGTCACGCGTTAAGATTCCATATTACGTTCACTCTGATTTTTATGGTGATTAATATTTACGGTTGTTTAGTATGTTTGACAGTGGGCCTAATGCCTTTATAGTTCTAATGATCTGTTACCATCGTACCGTGTTTTTATAGCATCATTGCTTAGTCTAAAGCATATGTAATTGTTGTATATGTTTAATTTATATCTATATTAATTAATTATCTATATTATAAAGCTACTTCTGCATACTTACTTTTTATGGTCTATTTTATAGAGCAACATCATTGCCAATACCTTCCCAACCCTCCTGACTACTTGAGGATCTTTGGTAACCACGACGTCAACAGTTGAATTTCTAAGATTACTCTATGATATACCTACGATAACACTTCTTTTAGAAATGAATCTTTTCCAATTAATATTTTTTTTATAGATTGGTGTCTTTTGTTAGTCTAACATGGCCTTTATTGGGACATTTTACTTATATTTTGGACAAACCTAGACGAGTCAAATTCAGGCAGAGTTTATGTAAGGGACGGTATTTACATGGCTTTTTCAGAATTAATGTCTTACACACAATTATAATATTTCTAATCAGTAATGTACTTATTACTTGTGCTTATTACTTAATACTTTAGTAAAGTAAGGTCGCTGAAGCTGTTATTCAGGTGATAGATATCTTGTCTGGTTTAAAAAGGATTTTAATACTACACTTTTCTATTTTTTAATAAAGTTATAAATGCTAGCCTATCTGTAAATATAGTCCATCCTCGTGACACGATCTATCTTCACACCAAATTTCCTTACGATACGTTCAGACGTTTAATTGTCAAAAGGTAACATACAATAGAGAGACGATATCTATCTATCTACTTTATACTTTCGTATTTATAATATTATTATAGATAAAAGCGGTGTAAATTGAATTGGTGATGATGATGAAAAAAAATAACAAAGTAATTTCAATATGTATTTACAAATTGCTAACCAATCCTTTAAGATTAGAATATGTACCAGCTACAAATAATAATACGCCTATAATTAAAACTAATACATTCTTCCACAGTCGCCATTTGTACCTTCCCAGACCTGGATCTTCCCATATAACCAACACTTCAATAATGGCTGGAAATATGAAGCCCATGTTGGACAGGCAGAATGCACCCAGCTGTAAAAATACAGTTAATTCCATTTTTAAATATTTCTTTTATGTAACTGCAATCCAGCACAGTATAGAAGTCCTCAACAAAATAAATTATAACAAAAAGAGGATAAAAAAAATATTCACATTCAAATGCAATAAAAAAATCACAGCAGAGAATTAGTTATAACTGAAATGGTATAAGCTGACCGCCTATCTGGTGGTAAGTTGCAATTATCGCCTATATACATGAATAACACCACGCTAATATGTATCATGATATAAAAAAGGTGTTATCACATGTCGCCCAAGGTATAGCATTCATGCGTTATTATTCTAGAGGACGAATAAAAAAATGATAGAAAACGAAGACTTGCATCCGTGTAGGTTCACTGCCCTATATCAACTCATTTTTTATCACTATTATCAGCTATATCATTCTGGCCACCAGCTTGTTTGCTATTGTTACATAAAAAAAGAAGAGTTTGAAGCCACAACGGACTGTTCTACTCTAATCATACTCTTACTTAGTTACTCCATCTGTCACTTGTATACTTCATATTTTAACTCTAATGAATTAGTGCTAGTTGCAGTTTGTATTCACACATTTTAACTTGAAATGTAAAGTTACAACAATTATATAAGGAAGCAACACACAAGTTTCTTGCACGTTCTACTTGTGATGAGACAGCTTTCATAATGAGTGGTAGATTAAAAAAATATGTAAGACTATTGGAAAATGCTTAAATTTAAATGTATTTGAATAAAGAATTTTCTATTATATTTCTATACTATTGGTGCGGCGGTGGCTATGATCTAGCCTTCTTCGATGGACTATATTGTTGTATAGGAAACTGGCTGGTCAAATATGAATGACTTACCCTTACTTCAATGTGCTTGTTCTTCAGTGGGCCCACACGGTTACGGGAATCTCAGGAATTCACTCAGGTTGATTACAACTATTAAGACATGCGTGCGATATGAGTGCGACGTGCGCGCGCGGCGAAAGCTATGACATCACTGATTATTGAATTAGCCGGGAGGGGTGTCAATGCACATCAACAAACCAGGTACGCATCGCGTTTGGCGTAACCATGCCCCCCGCCTTGACATAATGTCAAAGTAAAATTAACAAAAGAAAAAAAAATAAAGGAACTACACAATTGAACCTTATTGCGAATGCGACAAATACAAAAAACAAGAAAGAAAAAATACAAAAAATATCAAATGCGGAATTTACTAAATAAGAAAAATGCAAAGGATTTTAACTTAACTTATTAACCTATTATAAATGCGTACTACCTATCTTATAGAATACATATTATTGCAAAGGCAATGGACATAATTTTACCACTGGCCTTTGAAAAATACCAGCCTTTGTTTTGACTGAGGCAACGCGAATAATGCCGTCCTTACCCTTATAAACTCGTGTTATAAGACCAAGAGGCCAATGTAATGGAGTTAAATTCTCCTGCATAACAACTACTATCGTGCCTTCCTGGATAGGAAAGGCCGGCGTGTTCCATTTGCGTCTCAATTGCAACGTATGCAAATATTCCCGATGCCACCTCTTCCAAAACGATTGAACGAGTTGGTCTAAAAGCTCGTGTCGTTTCAAAAGATGAGGAATAGCGTCACTTACGTCGTGTGCTGGGAAGTGTTTTAGCGGTATAGTGTTAAGAAAATGAGCAGGTGTCAATGCTTCCAGGTCCGACGGATCTGAACTTAAGACGGTCAATGGGCGAGAGTTTAATAGCGATTCTATTTGTGTAAGAACAGTCGTAAGTTCTTCAAAGGTTAAAATTTGTAGCCCAATGACTTTACTTAGATGGCTTTTGACACATTTTATATTACTTTCCCAGCATCCTCCAAAATGCGGTGCGTTAGGAGGGATAAGGATCCATTTAATTCCATTGTTAGCTAATTCCTTATCCCAAACAGATCTACATTCTTGCGATAAAAACAAATAAAGTTCACGTAGGTAGGATCGTGCCCCTATAAAATTAGTACCATGATCCGTATACATGCATTGAATAGGACCGCGGCGAGCGAGAAAACGTTTTAACGCGGCGAGAAAACAAACTGTACTCAATTCACTTGCGAGCTCAATATGAACAGCCCGAGTGGTTAAGCACGTGAATAAGCAAACGTATGCTTTGCGAGTGGTTATACCACGACCGCGATAAGGGGTTACAAAAAACGGACCTGCGAAATCACAGCCACAATGGACAAAGGCTTTAGGAACTTCCTTCACCCTTAGTGCAGGCAGATCACCCATCGGTGGGAATGTAGGACGCGGTTTATTGCGGAAACAAATATTACAATTAGCTACGATCGTGCGAATCATACGTCGAGCTGCGAGAATCCAATATTTAGTACGTAGTATTGACATTAACAATTCTGGGCCTGTATGCAGGTTTTTACGATGAAAGTGTGTTACAATTAATTGAACTATATGATCTCTGCCCGGAAGTAATATAGGGTGTTTATAATCGAAATCTTCATCAGAATGAGTCAGACGACCACCAACTCTTAAGAGATTGTCTGATAAAAATGGATTTAATTTAATTATTGATGCGGTACAAGGCTTTTTATTATTTAACTTGCTAATATCGTTTTTAAAATGAAACCCCTGCACAGCGCGAATAATTATACGTTCGGCGAAATCCAAATCGGAACTGGATATGACGCCGCGTGGAAGAATGTTAGCGAACTTATAAATATAACAAATTACACGAAGTAATTTCATCCATGACGAAAATTTGCGAGCGAGCGAATATAAATAAGGTTCCATAGAATCTTCAATGGTAACCAGTGCGATAGGTTTTAATTCTGGAATGTCCGATGAATCCGCAGCAAGAAATGGCTTAATTGGCCATTGTCCCTTTGGTTTACAAATCCATGGTGGACCATTTAACCAAAGGGGGTGCGTTGCGAGTTGAGCAGGACTCAGTCCCCGAGACAGGCAGTCACTGGGATTGTCCGTGCCCTTAATGTGATAAAAATGCGTTGGTTCCATGTTTTCATGAATTTGCGATACTCGATTCGCAACAAACGTATGCCATTTGTGTGGCGACGAGTGTATCCAATTTAATGCGACCGTAGAATCCGAAAATGCGAATACCGATTCTATGGGGTATCTTGGCGAATAAACTTGATAAATAATTTTGATTAATTTAGAAAGAATTACAGCGGCACACAATTCCAATCGTGCCAAAGCAATTACCTTTAATGGTGCTACCTTTGACTTGGCACATAAAAGTGTAATATTTGAAGTACCATCTGGCAGTTCAATATACGCGTATACACAAGCACCATATGCGCGTTCGGATGCATCAGCAAATCCGAGAATGTTTAATTTGCAATTATCAATAACACCTATATGACGAATAAATTTAATGTTAGAAATGAGTGGTAATTCAGATTGGAATTGATTCCACGTGCGAACAATTTTTTGCGGGGGCGTTTCGTCCCAATCGAGTTTTAAAATCCAAAGTTGTTTAATTAAAAGCTTTGCATATAATATTATAGGCGCGACTAAACCTAAAACATCGAAAAGTCGTGCGACTGATGATAAAATATTGCGTTCGGTGCATGGACGATTAATGGGAGTAACTTTAAATGCGAAAACATCATCTGATGGAAACCAACATAAACCTAAAATTTTAAGCGTTTCATCCTTATCGAATTCCAGATTTTGCGAAAAACGATTACTTTCTGGAATAAGACCTTTTTACAATTGCTAGTCCATTTTGCCAGTTCAAATCCACCAGTCAAAAATAAAGCGGTGAGCTCTGATGCTGCCTGCGAGGCATCTTTACTATTCTTAACTGAACTAACAACATCATCAACATATATGTCTCTCTTTACAATTTCATGCGCGATTGGAAATTTATTTCCTTCATCGGAAGCTAACTGAGCTACAGTACGTAACGCTAAGTACGGGCTGCAACGTAAGCCAAATGCAACTTTATTAAATTCAAAGACTTGGAGCGGTTTATTAGGACTAAATCTATATACAATACGTTGAAAACAACGATCTTGCGGGCGAACTTTTATTCGTAAATACATTTGTCGCACATCAGCTGAGATGGCGACTGCGAACAATCTCATATTCAAGAGAATAATAAATAAATCCTGTTGTAAGGAAGGACCTGTATGTAGAATATCATTAAGCGAAAATCCAGTACTAGACTTCGCGCTTGCGTCTAGTACCGGCCTTATTTTCGTGGACACTTTGTCCTCACGTAAGACTGCGTGATGCGGTATAAAATAACTAGGGCTGTTATTTTCAATTACGTCTACGGGAGAAATATATTGTTTTCCTATATATTCGTGAATTACCTCATCATAAAGGTATTTCAGTTGCGGTTGCGATGCGAATTTACGTTCCAAATGATAAAATCTGCGTTTAGCGATATCGAAAGAGTTCCCTAAAGACTTAGAACTATACTTAAATGGTAAAGCGACTTCGTAGTACTATTTAATATAAATGAGTGACCTGATTCGTTACGAGTGGTCGTTGTGGTATAAAAATCTTCACAGTATTTATCGTCTATACTTGTTATTGGTTTGCGATCTACTTCTTCAATCTCCCAAAATTTGCGAATTAATACTGAAACCTCGCACGAAGTGGTGGAACAGAACGAGAATGAAGAAGACGTAGAAGTTAAGGTGGGAGCTTCACCTAAAATAAGATAACCGAGAACAGTCTCCAACGCGTTTGGAGTACCAGGTGAATTTATAATTTTACCTCCAGACAAAAGGGTCGCGAATAGATTGACACCAATCAAAAGGTCAATTTCTGATGGTGTTCGTATCATCTGCGAGCGGAATATTAGTTAAGTAACTGAGCGCGCCAACATCAATTTGACATGTTGGTAAGTTACCTGTTATTTTATTCAAAACTAAAGCGCGAATATTATAATATTGCTCATGATTAAATCTCGATCGGAAAGAGAGATCAACTGCACCCTTAACTGGTTCAGTGGCGCCACCTATACCCTTAACGGTGGTATGTGCGTCCGGCTGCATGGTTAAACCCAATTTTAAACAACACTTAGAAGTAATATAATGCTTTTGTGACCCGGGGTCCAATAAGCAGCGAATGACAACATCACTCCCATTTAGCAAATACCTTGGCAGTAGCAAGTACTTCAGTCACATACGGCTGCTCATGAATGGACGATGAAAGCGTGCATAACGACTCCTTGTCTCCACCAGTGGTGGTTCCAATAGGAACGGGAGTTGGTTCTAATCGTGTCTGATGTGTGGGTTGTGTGTGCGCAAGCGGAGGCAATTGCGACGAAGAAGATGGTGGTAATTGGCGACCGTGCGTAGAAGATGTCTGTGCGTTTTTCGTATCCTGAGATACTTGCGTAGGTGCGGAATTATTATTTTTAAAACAAAGCAACGTATGATGTCTCGGATTGTTACAATTTCGACAGGCGGAAGTTGATTGACAACTGAAAGAGTTATGTTGACTACTTAGACATCTAGTACACATACGGTTAGTTTTAATATAATTAAATCGATCATTAATTGTGAAAGTTGAAAATTGTTTACATTTATATAATTGAGAATGTGAATCACCTTTACATAAGGAACAATAAATGCGTTGCGTAGGATTAGTACCTAAAAATGTACGTGGCGATCGAGCGATCGATCGTTGATGCGACTGTGCACGACCACTGGCGGACGCGGTGGCGGGACCGTCCAACTTGGTGGCGGCAGCGGCGCCGGCGGTGCGGTTACACGTGCGTTGTAATATTTTTACGTGTTGACGTATAAATTTTATAAAATTTTCAAACTGCGGTATGTCATCTTCTCCTCTAATTGATGACTCATACGACTGCGCGGTAGCCTGATCTAATGCCTTTAATCCCATATAAATAAATATAAAATCATCCAGCTTTTCAATTTTAAGTTGCTTTAATGCTGCGATAGTCGACGAGAAAGTATCAATAAATTTTTCTAAGTTTATTGCCGAAGGACCGTTAATTGATTTTAAAGAAAATAATTTATCTAAATATGACGTTGCAAGAGAGCGTTTATCTTGATACTTGTCGATTAAAGCTTGCCACAATATAGGATAATTTTCGGCTGCTGGTACTAAGCCAGCACACAGATTTCTAGCCTTTCCTGACAGGTGACTCATAAGATAATGAAAACGTTCTGAGTCCGAAAAGGATTCATTGTCATGAATAACCTGTTTGAATGTTTCGTAAAAGAAAGGAAATTCTAAAATATCACCTGAGAAGACTGGTAACACAATTTGGGGGATCCTTACTGATCCCTGTTTGTTGTCTGGTAAAGCAGACTGACAAGCGGGAGCTGGAGTTCGCGAAGATTGAGGTTGTAACGAGACCGCCATCATCTTTATAGAATAAAACATTTCGTCAAAAGCGGTGAGAGATTGATAATTAACTACATAATCAGGGTTTAGTTCCAAATTAAGGAGAATAATTTCATCGACAATTTTAACATACTCGGTGCGCATTTGATCGATCAGGCTAACTTTTGCAATAAAAACATTACGATGTTTCTCCATTTTAGTTTTCGAAGATAATTCATAAATAGACTGAAGTTGCGAAAAATATTGTGCACTTTTTGATTCATACATTTTTAATTTTGCGTTTGTGTTAGCCATTATTATTATTTATATATATATACTTCTTAAAAAATAACAAAGGAAAACCAATAAATGCGATATATAAAACTATGTGCGGTAATAACGTACAACTATACCTGTACTACCGTAAAAGGGCGAGCGATAAACAATAATAACGTATAATAGGTATTTAATGTACTAAATACCTACAAGACAGACAGATGTACTTGTAGCGAAAATAAGTACACAAATGCGAGAAATGATGCGCGATATAAACTAGCATACATAAAAAATATATGCTTACTATGATATAAAACTACTAATTAATAATGCGAAAAATAGGTACAACTATTATCTATATATACCTATATGCGAGAAAAATAAAATAATGCATAAAAGCAATATTTTAAATATGCGGTGCGAGAAGTAAATCACAATAACGTTTTAAACATTAAAGCGCGTGACAAATAAATTTATATATACCTACTCATAAGCGGTAGTATGTAGGTACATAAGTGCGACAATACGGAATGTAGGTATCGACCATACATCTACAAAAAAAATATGCGAGCGAAATATAAACTATACATAAAGCGAAATCAAAGTGAGTGATGTCATAGAAAATCAGATAATATATCTATAACTATAACTAAAAAGATATAAAATAACTATGTTCACAACTATTATTTTACGCGGGAGTATTCTAAAGCGTTGTTGTTAGTCACTGTGTCGATACACCACGTATAACTTAATCATAGGTACGTAGGGCACGATCTTTAACCGACATGTATTGTATAAAACAGCTATGCGAACGAATACTCAAACAATTTACAATAACCAGCGTATTATACGGCGAGTACTGCAAGGAAATAAAATATCTATTACGAACAGAAATAAAATCGCTGCTTATCAATAATTATTCAGATTAAATAGTGTGCTTTCCCTGCTCACTTTCTTGTGTAAAGACTACGGTAACCAACACTAACAATCTTAACATTCAAACACTACAATCATCATACATAATATTCGACAGGTAATATTGTTTCGTCAAATAGTATAACGACAACTATAATATTTCTAGAAGCTTCGATCGATCGAACAATATCGATATAATGCGGGTGAATGTGAAATTAAATGAACGAAACAACGCAAACAGATATAAAGCGAAATTGAAGAATTGAGCTGCGAGTTATGAACAATTCATAAGCGACATAAATATAAACTTATTTATTAACGAAAATACCAATGTATCGTTATATTTGTGCAACCGTGGTATGCAATTTGAATAGATCCTATTACATGCGCAATAAGGTTCAATATTACATGCGAGTCATTCACTCGACTTTCACAATAGGAAAAAATTAAAACAAATTTTAAATAAATAAATTGCGATTCCTATTGTGATCCGGCGACGGAAGGCCAATAAATGGTGCGGCGGTGGCTATGATCTAGCCTTCTTCGATGGACTATATTGTTGTATAGGAAACTGGCTGGTATATGAATGACTTAACTTCAATGTGCTTGTTCTTCAGTGGGCCCACACGGTTACGGGAATCTCAGGAATTCACTCAGGTTGATTACAACTATTAAGACATGCGTGCGATATGAGTTGCGCGCGCGGCGAAAGCTATGACATCACTGATTATTGAATTAGCCGGGAGGGGTGTCAATGCACATCAACAAACCAGGTACGCATCGCGTTTGGCGTAACCAACTATTCTATTCAAGACAAAAAGAAGTTATACATACCAAACCCATCAAATTGCCAATATTGGGGAAAGCAATGGCAATACTTGTAATAACAACAATGAAGGTTGCTCTATAGATCCTCTCCCATATCCAGTGTTTTGCAGGATCATGTTTCTTGGAGACGTAATGCCACACCAGGTTGAATGGAGCCCAGAAGTTGAGGGCAAATGTTACGAAGATCATAACGGCCATCAGACATTTTAAGACTGTAGGAAATCTGTAATAAAGATAATTAAATATGCTAAGTTCAGTTCATATAATAAATGTACGTCGTTTGCAATAGTTTGTTATTACTGATAGACAACTTAACACGTCCAGGGCTAACGTCAAGTTTATTGTGACTATAAAATCCCAGAGGATGTAGGTGTTTCATTCAGATTGATATATTCCTATATTTAAAAAAAAAACTAAACGTGTAATACTGGTAGAGATCACTAATACTAGGGGAAACAAATATACATAATGATCATGCAATAAAAACAATTAAATATTAGGAATTAATAAACGAATTATGATACGTGGTTAATTTATATGCTGTCGAATTAACGAGACGTGTGGGACCGAGAAGTATACCATGGAAATCGCTCTACAATCTTCTAAAACATCTTGACCAGTTTAGAACTGCAGTGGTTTCTATACTAGAACGTGTATCTAAATGCACTAGCAGCTCCTACCAGATTTGGCTGGGCAGCAAGAGAAACACGAGCGGTGAAGGTGAGTGTTTAAGTACGTCGGCAAAAGGAGCCCCTTAAACCTACACCCGGGTCACAAGTCCCGGGAACTGCTCAGAGGTTCCCTCTCTGATAGACGAAGGACGGCACTCGCACGGTGAATTCATGGATTGCTATGAAGTTCGTCTCATCTGATTTAAAGGCAATTTACATTGCAATGATATGGATAAGATATTTATGTAATTGTAATACACAATTTACGACAATACGTGATCATGTAACGGCACTCATACGCTGCCATTCTGAAAGAAAGAAAGAAAAAGAATCGCATGCCTCTAATCCCGTAAATTCACTGCCTTATATTGATCCCTCAAATAGAACATATCTTAAATAGCGAATGCGGTACTCACGCAGAAGAAACATTTTTTATTTTTATTTTGGTTGTTATTTACTTCGTACAATTACTATAAAATGAGTAAGTATGTTTATAGTTTGTTTGCAGTTAATGTGTAATAGACAATGAAACGGTTCTAGAGGATTAGTAGATCATTAATTTACTCAGAATCATCATCATTATCACAGATAAAATATATGAAGATTTACTAAGTATTTCTTATCTAATATTCTATTTATATTATACTAAATAATAAACGTTTCTCTAAATTCTCACAAAGTTACTGTTTGTGGATATATTTTTATATCAAACTTTGAGTACAGTCGACAAAGCGAGCAGTATTTTTTTTTTCCTTCTGACAACCTTTCCTTTTCTTTTAATTATATAAGTTACTATTAAAAAATAGGTCAATGAAGATAATTATAAATATTTAAACAAAAGAGTACATTATTATATGTAGCTGATATGTTTAATTCTTTGGCAGAATTTACAGTATTTATAGTAAATAACAACTATCCAGATATCTTACGTTTCTGTAGGGAAGTTCAATGTCACAGGAGATATACTGCTTTCACCGAAGCCCCAGTATCCAAAAAATCCAACCAAAATTAGAAAGGAAACAACGATTGACATACCTGAAATTATTTAATAATAATGTAACAAAGCTTATTTGAAATATAGAGGTGATTTAATTACTTGTAATGAGTATTTATACATTGAAGCCAATGATCATTGTCATTTCTATTTAATTTTAAAAGTTTAAATTATTTTTATAAATCTACATATATTTATAAACTCTGAAAATGAGTCTAGAAGGTGTAATATGGTATACAAGTTCATTTCATAACGTTCCCTAAAAACAATTGAAAAACGCATGCAAATTATTTACAGCTAAACATAATATAAATTGAAATAATAAATATTTATATAGGTAGATATTTACATCATTTACATCAACAGATACATACACATTTTATAACACAGTATAAATTAAAAAAGCAGAGTATATAAAAATTAAAATTGACTTTCCCTTCTTCTTTACTTATATGGATGTCCAGTGATGTATAAAGTTAGTAAGCATTGTTTGCTCTGTGATGGTCTCCCAGATGCTTTTCAGTTAATAATTAGAAATAATAATAATTTATCCAGAAATACTCACCAATACATAAAACAAGCGGAAACTTCATTGGGTCTTTCATATTATTTTCAATTGGAAGTGATACACCTATACCTTCCATGCTGAATATGGCTATACCACAAAATTCGAAGAATCCTAAACTGTCCTTCCAGGCTGGTACTTCAGATATGGGTGGTGCCACCTCCATTGCGTATATTACTGTTGCAACTACGCATGCCACTAGAAATTGAAAGTCGAAATTATTTTCATTGTGTCTACAAATTACTCTTTAGTCCAGCAGTTTAGCCCAGTAGTGGAAATTTAACTATAATCTCATTAACATTACACACGCGAAGGTTTGTGAGTATAGAAGGAATTTTTTTACTCTTTCACGCAAAAAATATTAATCGGATTTTGATGAAACTTTACAGTAATATAGCTTATACATCAGAACAACGATAAGAGTATATAAGACAAAAGAGTATATTAATAAATTAAATCGCATATATTTAGTGACGCAATTGTAATTTTAATTGCATCGCTAAAAATCGCGAAATTATTATACTTTAGCATAGAAACGCTGGGTTTCCCTTATGTAACAATTAATCTACTATTATCATGCCTGTAAAATAGTATTTATTTATTAATTATACATCAATACAAACATTAGTTTAGAAGCGTGTAATTGGTACAAAACTGGATTGTAATCCAACACTATGTGTGCCTAGAAGCTAAATTATATGCATACAATATACTGTAGATAAGGTTAGAAAATAAAAAATATAGTAAATAAAAGTATCTATAAGTACAGTAATATTATGAGTAATTTAGTTAACATAAATTTATGTAAAAATAACTATTAAATATAATTTTAGTAGGCATTTTAATTTATGCAACTGTATGGTGACTGTATAGTAACTGAACTTTAGCTGCCTTAGGAACTGAAGCAGTGTTAAATGGTAAATAATGTAATATCTATATTGGAGACAAGAATTTGATTGTATAGGATTTATTAGTCGTTTTCTATCTTTGCACCGACGTATTGTGGTTATTAATAAGATCCGAATATCCCTTATGCTATGGATGGTTACCATTTCCCGTCGGAAATGATGAGCATCTTATAATATGAAGGATTGATGTCTGATGAAGCATGCATTTAATTTGTAATTTAATTTTTACCATTCGAGTTATTTAAAAGTGACTCTAATTATCTTCAAAAAATATGCGACACGTGAGATATAGTTAGAAACATTAAAATATATACAGTATTTAGTATTTTTATGTACCTTGTGTATGTTCGAGTTTAATTATTAGTATACCTCTTATCGGATATAAAACATTTTATTTACATAATTTATATATATATATTTTTAAATCATGAAAATTGTAATTATGACATAATTCTCTCTTGATATATAATTGTGTAACTAGATGTGTTACATTTGTGAATAAAATAACAGGAATATATGATAGGCTGTGTAATCTATTATTGTATATAATTTAAAATAATATTTACCTATAAATGCATCAGCTACCAGTGTAAACGGAGCTAAATACTTCAATGTAGTAATCATACATAACAATAACACTGGTATAAGTAACGCCAAGATATATAATCTCAACTGGTCCAAGTCTCCAGGCGTCATTCCATACGAGTCTTCTATAATTTGCTTTATAGTTTTTGCTATAATTATTTGATAGACACAACATGCTCCAAATAGGTCTATACATATTGTTACATCTACAGCATATCTGAAGAAATAATAAAATTTGTCACAAATGTAGTATAATATAGTCTGTAAGATTGTTTAAGCGATAACGCCGCTTTTTGTTAAGCATATTTATATATTTTTTTATTGTAATATTTTTCTGTGCGTGTATATTATAGTTATAGTTTTGTATTATAGGTATTATTACCTATAGTACAAAAATATACTTGTAACAATAGTAATAATCCAGTACATGGTACTGGATTATTACTTGTGAATGGTCACACAGCGCCATCCAGTTCTATAAGCTAAGCAGAGCTTGCCTTATGGATATTAGACTACTGATATAAATACATAAATATTTATTTTGTAATTACATATAGGTAGATAGTAGACATCCAAACCAACCAATCATACTAATTAATACAAATTTTATATATGTTTGCTTATTTTTTTTTGCATTGCATTTGCATTGTGACGCGTATTATTTATTGTACCTATTTCCACCACTCCACAATTCCTCTCAGTTACTCAAAGGTTAACTGAAAGGAATTCCTCTTTTGGGATAAGTCCGCCATTGTACGCATTTATTTTTATTAAGTCAATAGTGTCCTGTTATTTATAATATATTTGTACAATAAAGTATTACAAACAAACAAACAAATGTTTGTACTGTACGTAGAATCAAACCGCGACCATCAGAAGTAAAGCGGTGTTATACCGCTAGACCAAGGGCGTAATGGAGGAGGTTGCATACAAGAAGCAGTAGAGTTCATTTGGAAGAACAGATACTAGTAAATAATTATTTGTATAGAGTTATTTAATAGCTATTTCAGTGAAAAGTTATGGTTATTGGTTTACTACTAACATAATTTTGGAAAGTTTTTTATGTTATATCTGCTGTTTGATTATAGTGCAAAATAAAAAAAATATTTAATCATTTAGGACATTTTAGCATATGAAATTAAATTTACTCTTACCTAAACCACTTGCTGTACTTCTTCAAACTGGGGAACGGTCCTATTTCTAATGAGGCCTCAGCGACATCCGGATACGACATCTCTGTTATATGTAACCTTTTATAGAGCATTTGTGCTGATTTTACTAGAAGCTACAAATAAATAATATTTTTTTTGTTCATGGCATATAAAATCTCACATCTATATAATTTCGGGTCTTTTTGTTGATGGCCTTCCGTTATTATGTAATCCAAATTCCACATTAAATTTAGTAATACGTCTATCTAATCACAAGTATGTCTATCAGTCCGTTTGATACCTTTTCATAACTAAAGTGGCTGAACAGAAGTGAATGAAATTTGACATGAGGATGGACAAGGCACTAATTTATTAAAAAAAATAACAAAGTTAGTTATAATAGCTAATATAGCAAGTTTGGAATATTACGAAGAAGGACTACTGGCAAGGGGTGGTGTATTGCCGTCGTCAGTGATTATAAAGACAACCTATTTTATTATTATTTCTTTCATATATTATTCTATAAGGTTTATATGTAATATGGGACATAAAAAGCCTACATTAAATAAATGAAATATATTTTACAGTTAATATTAATGAAATTCGAATCAAATCAATACTTACATAAACACAATATGTTATATAGAATCCAAAGATAATAGTCAAGATTAATGATGTCCACAGACCACCTTTCATGTAAGCCTCGTGGATGCCTAGAATTCCACCGCCAAGACAACCTTTGATGAGATGACCTATAGATTCTAGAACACTGAAAACAAATGAACGAAATAATTTAATTCCATTAATATTAATCAGACTTTATAAGTTTGAAGATCATTAAGTTTATGGTCAAATTAGGGATGCATGATTATGTGAAACCAAAAGGGTGGTGTATTATGTGAAACTAAATAATTTTAATAATTAATAATTCCAGAACATATCGAATAAAATTGGAGTGTCTGTTTGTAATATTGAAATAACAGGTTTTTACTACATGCATATGAATATAAATACGGTACATACATCATGATAACATTTTTTTAAAATTTTGTCTGTCTGCCTCTTTGATCCGGCTAATCTCTGAAGTGGTTGGATCGATTTTGACGGTACTTTTTTTAGCAGGTCGCTGATGTAATAAGGAGTAACTACTTTTATTTTAGAAAAATTAAGTTAAATTCCACGCTGACGAAGTCTCCAGTACAGCTAGTTATGACCATTTGTCATCTCTGGAGAATTATATAGCAGTTATATAAGAGATTGCTTTAAGAGTTAGGACGTCCTTTTGTTTAGCAGTTAAAAAGTTCTTTTTCTTTGGAAATATATTTTTGTGCACAATTAAGTGTTATTATTATATATTTAAATTGATACACAGAACAATCTACTAACTAAAATAAACTATTAATTAATCACTTGGTAGGCTTCGAAACGCATCTTTCTGCCACAAAGTCATATGGTTCCTTTTCTGAATAACAGACAAACTTCTTTTGGTTGTCTTCTGGCGGTGGCTGCGGTGGTGGCTTTATGCTTTGTCCCTCTGTTTTCACTTGACTGTCTGTAGGGTTCTGTAGATATATAAGAAAACGTTATAAAATTTAAGAGCATGAAAATTTATTTTAGTACTTTTAAGTTTCCGCCTGGAATAGTGACCATAAAAATCACAATACTTCCATACAATCTTACAAATCTTTTTTTGCATTAACAAGTAGCCTACATTTTTTCTTAGGGTCTAGAGTATCTGTGTACCAAATTTCATTAAAAATCAGTTGAGTAGTTTTGCCGTGAAAGCACGTTAGACAGATAGATAGAGTTACTTTTGCATTTACTAAAGATCACAAACATTCATGGATTGCAATGTCTCTTTATAGGCAAGCAGACTGTATCTCAAAATACGCTACGATGACTAAGATCCTCGCCTCTAATTTCACTGTCTCATTTCACCCTTTAATCGAAACACAGTCTACAAAGCAACCTGCTCCGCGGTTGAATGTTCGCAATTTCAAATAAACAGCTTTTCACTAAACTATACATTGAAAATATATATGGTACTTCAACAACATAAAAAAATATAGTAAAAATTTTTGTCTGTCTGCGCCTTCTGTCTAATCTCTGAAACAGATGGATAGCTAATAAAGTTAATTTTATTTTAGAAATATAATTTAGTTTAACAAAATCAAAAAGGGTTAAATTCCAGGCAGGCAAATTGATTACTAAAGTCATAAAAAGAAGTTCCAGGAAATATCTCTAGATATATAAAAGGGTATAACTGAGGGAGATATTCATCGGATATATTATGTATCGGAGTAAATACAATTTATAATAATAGTAATAATTTCAGGACAATTTACATATCTTAACATAGACCTATGTTAAGCTAACTAAAGCTTGTGTTGTAGGTACTAGACAACTGATAAATAATAAATACCTTGATATTTCTTTTGTAATTACATACATATTATACATAGAAAACACCCAGACCAATCCTACTCATGAATACAAATCTTTGTGCCGTGCAAGGAATCGAACCTGCGACCATTAGAAGTAAGGTGATGTGCTAAACCGCTAAACCACCAGGCCGTCAAATTAAGACACATCTGTTAATGAGCAATAACTATATTAATTTTAAATGTTATTGATTATACTTTTTATTCCACAAACAATGACTCTAATAGTAACGCCAATTACACTTCTAGAAATTTTCCAGTGCATTGTGGAGAGTTCCGTCACAATGCACATTTAAGCCATACAAATAAAGTAAGTGGCAGTGACATACGAATATACGCCGTCAGTTATTGTTTCTTGATTGAAGCGTGTTATAAATGATGAGTATCAATTGACGCATATTTAGTGCAAATGTCAAATAATCACACTTTCAATATAATGCTCGTTTGAGACTACAATGTATTCCAATACATTATATATTCTGATATTAGAATTTTGTCGACGGAAAGAACTCTTGATTTACTCTTATTCCGCTAGGTATATCGGTAGTCTACCAGTTTACCACACCGCTGTCGCCGGTTCTATTCCTCGCACAGTATAAACATTTGTATTCATGAGTTGTATTTAGAAAAAAAAATCGGACTATTTATATCAGTTGTCGGTGTAGTACCGATAACACAAACTCTACTTACCTTACCGGGAGTTTTTATTGATGATAATGGAATGGAGCAGCTGCCTGCGCTTACGGTTTACGCTGGCGGGGCACCAGTGGAGGATAATAAGATGAACATGAGGTCACATTCACCAGGAATTTATCACGATGGTTTCCAGGGGAAACCGCGTGGAGGTCAACCTGATATGGTACATTGCTAGTAATAGGTCATGAGTCTACATTACTAACAATCCCCTTACCGGGACTAGATGGCGTTGATTCAATTGTCCAGGGTTATTGTTTGTATAAGGTGTTTTCTATGTACACTATGTTTTTCCATTAAAATGGGGCAGGGGATGATCGGAAGGAAATCGATATTCAAGGTTTAAAGGGATTACTGTGATTTAGAAGATTTTGTAGAGCTACGGGTAAATAGAGTTATAAGTTTGAGAAACATTAACTTAGTATAAATTTGTGTTTCTCAAACTGTCATCGTATACTAACAACACTAATGAGACGGGCGATATGCTTGATTGCCAGCATCGTGGTATAAAAAAGTAACAATTATGTCTTTAATTAAATGCAGTCAATGTCGTATAGATGAATAAATAATTAGTTGAAATAAGTCCAGTTAATATTTCGCATTTACTCACACTATTAGTATTAACAAGCATTATTTTCTATTGAGAATAGAACAGAACAGAGTAGAAATCATTTATTCAAATAAACTTATATTCAACTTTAGATTAAGTACAACATATTTCTTTAATCTACGCACTTTAGGCACTTTTGAATAGTCATAGTTATCCAATTTTAATTTGTCGCTCATTCGGTAAGCTGTCTCATCATAATAAGAACGAGCAAGAAACTTACGTGCTGCTCTTTTAATCGAATTAGCCGACTCTTGCATCTTAGTCGCATTTTCCCTACTTTTGTAAAAAAAAATATTGATGTTTCATTACTATTGGTTGTACCGTAATGTTATGTAGATTTTATTTTCCTCGAAGAATAAACTATTCAATACAATTCTCATTAATAGTTTTTAAACAAACGAGCAGTTTTATAATATTAGGTAGTAAATAGATAGGACAGCTTGTAATCACGACCAATGAAACCTACTCTAATCGTCGAGAGAGGTATATTTATTAACCATAAAATTATTCGTGTTATGACTTAAGAATTGGAGAATAATATTTCTATGTTACTTGTCTACTTAGAAAAGGACGCAAGTTTACATGAATTCAGAATATTTTTTATTATTGAAACAGATAAGTTGAAAATACAGGTAGCCTATGCTGGACAATAGGGCAAAATATTTTATCTTATTAATATTATAAACGAGAAAGTTTGTTAGTTCGCAAAAACTACTCGGACTGAATGGATTTTAATGACACTTTAAAATAATATAGCTGATACATCACAATAACAGATAGGCATACATAACGTTCACGCCAGTGAAACCGCGGACAAAACTAGTAATAGAATAAATTGACGTGCACAATATATACAAATGTCTACCTTAAGGACAGCGAATTGTATATTTTTATAGCAGAAAACGAAATTTGCTTAAGTAGTTTTAAGTATTTCCCTTACAAAAAGAATGTTAAATTGTTCTTCAGTATAATATTAGATTTGGAAGCACGCGTTGTTGCATTTTATGTACTATTTAGAAAATACCAAATCGATTTTGGATACATGCTGATTAAAATTGTAAAGACACGTATATTTAAGTATATTATATTATAAAGTATAGGTTACAAGTGTTATATTCTATATATTTTGGACAATTGTTTAGTAAAATTTCTCTTTTCTTATCCCATGTTATTTGGGGTTGTGTAATGTTCTTCTTGAATTCATCTCAGTTTGCAGTCATCTCGTTATTCACTTCCTTTTCTTCCATATTATCTTTCACAAGTCTATCACAATTCTTTTTAGGCCTCTGTCCTTAAAACCATTCACACACTCACATAATTTTCTTTAAAACAATCGACACTTTTTAACATGTTTTAGTAAGTAATATAGGCATCTGTGCTAATGTACTTTTTTAAATAGATAGTGCGTTATCTAAACCAATTAGAGACAAACTGACAATTGTTTTTTAATTATAGTTTTCAAAGGATTTACTCCGTCTCAGACTTTTAATGCTTATTGCATTAAAAGTCTTTATTGAAAATAACTCGTTTTTATTGTCGAACGAACTTATTTATACGCTTCATTTATGATTACTTCGAAGGTAAAATAGGAAGAAATGTAATACACACGGTAGCGGTAAGAGAAATGAATTAATTTATTTTTAAACATATATACTTTTCTACTAATTATCTTTTTATAAGAATTAAATGATAGCAGTTGTCTGAAAAACAATATATTTAAAAAAAATCGTACTCACTCGTTTGCTCATCTCCATTTTGCAAGCAATCCTATATACAACACAACCGAACAGTACCGATGTCTTAGTTGGTATCAATTAGTCCATGGCTTGCGTATCTGTCCTCAATGACCTAGTAAAGATGTGTACACTTGACGATAAAATTCATTAAAATAAAGACAGTGTATGTTTTTTATTCATCCGTTTCATCCCCAATATATTACTATACTGTCATATATTACCGTAATAATTAATCAATCAATTAGAAACAAAATATTAGTGTAAGGATATAAAATATAATATATTAGACTCTGGTGATCACTTAACTATATATGTAGGTAATATCATGTAAACCACAATAAAAGCAAAATATTTTGTATGTGCATGATTTATTACTCATGATGTGGGATATTTTTCAGATAGTCAGACGGTATTGGTAACGGTGATTCGTTGTTTATGTAAAACATGTATGTTTTCCTCAATATGTCTAATATATAAAATTGTCGTGTATTTGTAACAAAACTCCTCCGGAATGGCTTCATGGAATTTTATGAAATATTGTTTATTCTGTCTGTCTGAGAATAGGCTGTAAACTATTTTTCATTCCCCTAAGTGATAGTGGTGGTCCACCCCTTTATTTTTAGATTAATTATTAGATATTATTTTTACGAATCGGCATAAAAAAAATCATACAGCCCTAAATTTTCATTCTTCTACCTTCAACCCCTATTTTTAAACAGTGATATTAGTAATTTAATCATTTTCTATTCTGGGTGGTTGATAACTGATTAATTTATAGGGTAAAACAACGTTTGCCGGGTCAGATAGTTACGACGCTCTCAAGAAGGAAATATCTAACGAAAATCCTTTACAAAGTTATCTCGCCATTATTGTAATCTTTTCCAGCAAGAGGAAAAATCCGAGTTAAAGTAGTGTCTACTGATTCTAGCCTTGAATTACTCCATATTGCATAACATAATAATTTTTATTCAATCAATAAATTTATTATTTAGATGTATTGAAATTTATATATAATAATTTGCGCAAGTATAACAATTTATTAATCAATTTATTTTGTGTATGTATTTATGTGTCGTATTAAATGTATTAGAATATGCTTAGCTTGAATCAACCATTTGACATGTAAAATATTTATGGAAATTGTCACATTATGGAGAGGCTTTGCTTTTATTTAATTTAAGTAAACTTTAAATATTATTAATAATAATTAAAATTAAATTAAATAAACTCTTTAATATTTTTTACGATAATCCATTTTTTTTAACATTTTCTCAAATGGTATACTATTTGAGAGAAGATTTAAAAGCAAAGCTCTCCATAATGTATATAAATATTTTACATGTTAAATGGTTATTATAAGCATATTCTATAATATAAATACATTTAATACGACACCAATGTACTTTTAAGCGCAAAATAAATTGATTAATAAATTGGTATATTTGCGCAAATTGTTATATATAAATTTCAATACATTTAAATAATAAATTAATTGATTGATTAAAAATTATCGTTAAAAATAACACCCGCTTGCTCTCACCCTAAGCTAACGGTATAACTTCGCAACAGGTTCGGGTAGTTATCTGGAGTATCTCCTAAATATGGTAACCATTGATTTAACTGTACATTTTGTAATTCATGTAATCATATACAAGCTGTGCCCGCGAGTTCGTCTGCGTGAGTGCGGTATATTACGAACCGGTTTAAAACTACGTGTTTTTGGTACGTCTAGTCAAATTTAATGATAATTTGTTACGCCATTAAGGCAAATAATGTCACTTTCACATATTTTATAGTTGTAGTAAGTACATATTGTGTTTTCAGTCAAGTGTTTGCTCTCGTTAAACTGATTAAATATTCTCGCGTATTCCCGTGACTGGGAAAGGTGGTGAAAGGTTAAAAGAAGGAACACTTTGGGGTTTTTAGCCAGTAAGAATCCGGCAATACCCGTCTACCACTCCAAGGGTAGGTTCGGTTGATATGAAGATTTTAGCCAGTTAAAAAAATGCCATTACATTTTAGTTCAAAATTATTGATGTAATAACGTATTGTATTTTAAATATTAATATTTAATTAATGACCATGCAAGTTTATCAGTATGTACAATTTGAAAAACAAAAAATACTCCAATAAATTACATACTGAAATGACTGAAGTTAGGTTTAAGACATGTTTTCCGCTATTTAGTCTAGATTTCCAGAGATAGATGAAGAGCCTATGTTTGTCCTCGCGATGGAATCTATCTTTTTATCTATTTTAATTCCAATTTGTTCAGGTTAAAATTTAAACAACTGACGGTTCACCTGTTGGTAAGTTGTATTGTAACCGTCGTCTGTATATAATATATGAACATCACAATGGAAACTATGTTCCCATGTAACGGTGATCACGTTTAGTTTACCTATGTTTACAAATAGACAAACATTTTCATGCACATAATATTAGTATGGATTTTATTTACTGTCTTCTACTAGTTTTCAGTGTATTACGAACTGTATATAGTATTCCTTTATCTATGGTATTACAACGTCATACAATTGGATTTTAATAAAATAATTACAGATTCACTTCTAGATTCTTAACCAGTTTTCATTTATAAATTATCTCATCTGTTTCAAATTATATATCATTATACACGTAAATAGTATTTATCATTGTACAAATAACATAGCAAATAGCATACTGATAAAACATAATTATTTAGATGATTTAGTAAAAAAATTTCAATGTTACATAATACTATTGTATATGTATATATATAGTACATAGTTTTGACATTTACAAAGTTATAACATAAAATCAGATAGGTGTGTAATACTGCTATTTTTTTTTATTTATAAACTAGCTAACCGCCCCGTCTTCGCACGGCTGTACATGTCTACATATAAACCTTCCTCTTCAATCACTCTATATATAGGAGCGTTTTGGTTGTAGGGTAAGAAGACGACGGTTACCACTTACCATCAGATGAGTTGACAACATGTTTGTCATTGCAGTTATATTAAAATCGAGGAATATTAATTCCTTATCTATAGAAAATCTTAAACATCTAATAAACCCGTAAAACATTTTTTCCTTTCGAACTATTGTGTGTATGTATACCTAATTTTTTTTTAAATGCACTGCCCACAAAGATCTCTGTTTGCCCAATGGTTGACTGGCAGAAAATACCTCTATGGTATTAAGTCCGCCATATGCATCTATATTTGTGTATTTGTGCATAAAAGATTTAATAAACAAATAAATATAATATTTTCTTATTGGCATTGAACGCAGTAAACTCGTTACAATAATGAATACATAAAAGCTAAAACCGAAACATACAATAATATTGGTAATTTTAGATACTTTGATGAACATGGACCATCAAATAAGTTTGTTTGCAAATCTGGTTCAGGGTTGCCAACCTCAAAACTTTTATTTTGTGTAAAGGAACTAGAAATATATTTTAAGTAATTAAAATGAGACAAAAGTTGACGGCCCACCTGATGGTAAGTATATGGTAAGTTTATTTGGTCAGGTCAGTTAGCCTATCGTGGTAAATTCACCATAAATTTATTACGATGCCTTCTAGGGGGAAAATCGTGGAGGTCAACCTGACATGGTAACCCCATTGCTAGCGATATACCATGTCAAGTTTATTTACAATATATATTATGTCTAACATTAACTGAACCATTATATATTATAATAACCATCACGCTATCGTATAACGTACGCACCACTCCGGCGTTGTCATTCCTGAGATTTAAGATGTCATGCATCACATTCAGTAATTTCACTGATTTATCTCAACAGACGGCTGATATAGGTGATACGGTGGTTTTGTTGGCTGTCAATGGGACTTTTTTTTTGTATTTGATAATGGAATGGTGCACCTGCCTGCGCTAACGGTTTACGCTGGCGGGGCACCAGCGGAGGATGATAAGATGAACATGAGGTCAGGTCAGTTAGTCCATCGTGACAAATTCGCCAAGAATTTATCACGATGGCTTCCAGGGGGAACCGCGTGGAGGTCGACCTAACATGGTACATTGCTAGCAATGGTAGTTACTAGTTCCCATTACTGACAATTCCCTTCCCCCCTGTCAATGGGACTGTCGCTAGCGGTGGGGAGATCCTTACAGCTATCGAAAGGCAAAGGCACGGAGACACCGAGCTGTACGTGTTGTCTAGCAGGCACAGAATACCAACGATGTGACCTGACAGTTACCTGTCACGGCTAGCTGTAATTGTTATGTGTATATGTGCGTATGCATATGTATATCTTTACTAATATTATAAATGCAAGAGTAACTCTGTCTGTCTGTCTGTTTCGCTTTCACGTCAAAACTATTGAGCTGATTTAATGAAATTTTGCACACAGATAGTCTAGACGCTGAGAAAGGTTATAGGCTACTTTTTAATGCGAAAAAGGGTTCTAAGGGGTTTAACATATAATCTTTCTTATTTACAATTACAATCTTATTTACAAATTTCGACGAAGTCGCGGGCATAGCTAGCATATACATATGTATATGCTAGCTTTATATAACGTGTGTTTATATATGTTAATCTTAATGTTTACTTGTTGTTATATGAATATGTGAATGCAATGGTTGTCGGAAAATGATTTTCTTTCTTTCCTTAGCCATGGAAAAGAATTCGTAAAAGTGTGCCACATAAATGTAAATGTAAATTGGACTCCAGTCTCCGCAATTAGACTATCATTTGTCGTTGTGCGTAGAGCCAGACTACTAAAGTAGCTTGGCTGGAAAGCTCCTTCCAAAAGCGCAGAAGTCTCCTGGAGTCTTCACAGGCTTCATGGAGCGACCTCACCGTTCCGAGGATTTGTCTGTCCCCTATTGTGTACAGGTGTTTGTTTAAGGGACAATGGCCCGTTATTGTCCCTATAATTATTTTGAGGTTATCCCTATCTAGATTCAATAGGCGTTTTGTCAATCGATGGTTTGGTTTTTGGAATTGCCACTTTTGATTGTTTGCAATCAGTGGTTTGAATCCATCTTTGGTTTTGTATCTCGGTGGATCTCTGGCGAATCCAGGTTCGAAATGAAAAAAAGTGTGCCATATTTAGTATAGGTAGGTACTCGACACTCGTACGGTTGTCAACCCTGGTTTGTATTCATCGAGCCTGTCATAAATTTATGCCTAACAATAGAACTGATTCTGTGTCAATACTATGTATCAATTTATCGCAGACCCGATCTTATTATTGTGACAAATTAATGCATGACCCGATGATATAAATATCAGTCCAGATGTTTATTTATATATTGTTCATTTGGCGTAGTTACCGCCATTAATAAACATATTGTTGGAAACTGTTATATATATATATATATATATATATATATATATATATATATATATACACCTCTTTATTGTGTTTGTTTTTTTATAATAACTATAGTGTTTTATATATCTGACATTAATCAATACAAAGTAACTATACCGGTACATTTGTTTGCTTTCTTCGCATTACATACTCGTCTTCAATCTTCTTTCTTACCAAAAAGTATAAAAAACATATGTTTATAAATATACCAGAAGCATGCAGATATACTTGTCATATTTTAGTAAATAGAGCATCGTGTAATGGTTTATAATCCGATTCAGACTCAAAGGTAGTCAGTTCGAATCGGATCGATAAAAACTGTAGTAATGTATGTAATATTTCTCACCGACTCTTTAATACTAGAAACATCGATGATAAACCAAACTATTCCGAGTATAGCGAGTAGAGTGAGTAGACTCGCCCTTTACCACGTTGGATTCAAATATTTAATATATTTGAATCCATTTATTACGAAACCGTAAACTCTGGCTTCTTGGATAAAGCCACAGATAATATTAGTTCTAAAACTATTGTTTACGAGTTAATGAACTTAAACAATACGTAAGTATACCGCATACATACGTAAACATATAAATATGACTTAAGGTCCTCCAGTGAGAAATTTTTATAAAAACATCCACTGTAACAAATCGCAGCGGATTTCTAAGAATTATAAGTTCAGCAATATATATATACATGAATAAATAAAATATAGAAACATTAAAAAATATATATACAATCAATAAAAAAATGTATTCAATTAAATGTAGTCAGACCAGTGTTACGTTCACCAGAAACTCGACAGTTGACAATGCTTGACTATATATGTATACACATATATGTGACTTATAATGATATAACAGTCGTGTATGTTAAGGAAAATAATATATTAAAGTATGAGGTAAACCTTGGTTGCTTCCATAGTCTTCCTTGCACACCAACCTGTAGCAGTATCCATGGGTTATATTAACTTGCAGACACACTTAAACACTTTATTGTTAACTAGCTATCCGCCCCGGCTTTGCATGAGTGTACGTATAGTATACATATAAATCTTCCTCTTCAATCACTTTATTTATATTGCTAAAAACTTGATTAAAATCCGTTGCGTAGTTTAAAAGATCTAAGCAAATAGGCAGTGGAAGCACTTCACTTTATTCTATATAAAGATTTATTTAAACGGATTTTAACACGAATAATTTATGGTAAACAAAGATATTTACCTCTCTCGATGTTTCGACTACGTCACACTAGCCGTGGTCACGAGCAGACTGGAGTAACAACAATGCCAATATCGATAGGTGCCAGTAGTTTCAACTACCGTCATTTTTTGTAATAGTGTAAAATAAGTAATACATTTTAATATATAGGATTTTAATTTTATGTGACAAATATGTGCTCTTATCGAAACACAATTTTAGGCTTAATCAACACATCAAAACACAAATCGAGAATATATCGAATAGTAATTTAAAATTGCAGGTCTATTTTCAATTCAAACCATTTTAGTACTTACAGTTCTTTGGAAAAGCAATCTAGACTAAATCGAATTATGATACATAATAACTTTTTTGGCAATATATGTACAATATTATACATAAAAATATATACAAAGCTGGTAATAGCAGCTGCCTCAGCTTTGTTCTTACATAGACCACAAAATATATCTTAAAATATCGTGATCTATTACTTAATCGTTACTTTTCACAACGTTATATAGTCAAGCAGAGCTTGTGTTATGGGTACTCAACATAAGATACTTAGATATTTTTTTGTAAATACATAATATACATAGTAAACACCAGATACTTATGAATACGTATATACCGTGCGAGGAAACGAATCCGCGACCATCGAAGTAAAACAACTAGTTGATCGAGGCCATCAAGAATAGAAGAGTATAAAAAGGTGCTAAACAAAGCATCCAATTTTATTGAATTGGAATTAGTTTCCTGAGCAGACTGGCTGCTCCTTTTAATTCAAAACCGGAACCCATCATAATTATTTTATTTTCTCATTTAAATCAAACAAAACGGAAATATTTGAAGGTGAAATAAGGAAAATTCTCATGTTACCTTGGGAAATTCCTTGCATCGTTAAATATTTAATGCAGGTACTTTCCTTATTTAGTAGGGTCTATAAGGAAATTAACCTACAAACTATGAAAACCTGTATAGTTTGAATATTAATATATAAATATGTTGCTTAGATATTTAATGTGTATTAAATCCTAAGGCAAAGTCAGTGCGCCTTCGACAAAATGGTGAGGGTTCAATCCCAGAATATAAATTCCTAGGTGTTACCTGCAACTTCGTTGAAGAAACTTTCATCTGCAATTTCATTCCTGTTCAGGTATTTCTTTGAGATAAAAGATAGATTGAAGAAGCATATGTCCTCCTGAGATCTTTATGTCCATATTTCATTAGGATCAGTTTAACTGTTTAGTTGTGAAATGATAACAGACAGATAGGAAGACGGACAGACATTTTCATTTATACATAATATTATTGTGGATTATTAAATTTGTTAGGATCATACATATATAAAGATGACAATAATAACCCAGGACAATTCACATAGGAAAATTATTCTTATTCTGTCAAGCCTCATCCCTCTTAGTTTGTTGCTAATGTTATCGATGTTTCCATCACTGAATAGTCATTCAGAAATATAAAATTACACATAAATATACATTAGTGTTCCCAATTCACATAGTAGGTACTGTCTATAATAATTCCCAACTAAGCAGCATATTGATCATAATAAGACAGACCTAAATGTTTAATTTTTATATATAGTAAAACACCCAGAATTATACAAATATTTGAATATAGTAAAATATTTGGCATCGAAGCCACGGAAAATATAGCGGTGAGCTAAACCGCTAGATCACTGCAGTCTCTGCCGTTCTCAAGCTTCTAAGTAGGTCAGTAAATAACTTAGGCTACGTAACTTACTGTCGATCGTATGAATTGCAAATATGCGATTATAGCGTTCTATTACGAATATCTGATGCAGATCATCCTACCAAAGGTATGAGAGGATTTCACCAAAGTTTTGGACCTCGAACCGCATTCTAGCTATTCCCCATAACTGTTTAACAACTTGCGGATGAACCATGAAACTTGTGCTTGTTAAAGGACAGAACAAGTTTTGCACTAAAGAGCTGTACAAGTAACTACAAAACTATGTTCGCAAATACTAGTTACTAAAACGAGTACTCGTTATTATAGTATCGTAATAAATTTCGTAACATTTCCAATGTATTGTACCGTACATATTTATGTTACAAAGGTAGACTTTATGCAAAGCTTTCTAGGTAAGTTTGAGCGAAAGAAAACTTATTGTTCCTCTCACAGACTATTACGTATAAAATGATAAAAAAACATGTTAATGAGCATGACAAATCAATTTAATTAATCAATTTAATCACTAAGTGGTATTTTTTATAAGCTTTGTTCTGTGAAAGATGGCAATTAAATTATAGGGTACGGAAGCCTGACACCATAGTTCTCCGGAATGGCAACTTAGAGAGGTTCCAGGGGACTTGACAATGTAATATCCGTGGTGCATTTCCTGTGCTTAGGAGAGTTGTTTAAGCATTAGGCTAGTCGTAGGCTTTTTTACCAGTCTAGTTACATAAAAAGTAAGATTCCTACAGTAGAACTAAATAACTAGTTATTCAGAATGTTTAACGTACTAGCTCCATAGTACTCGGTATATAGGTATGCAATAGCTCTAGTTACTGGCTTGTCAATTCGTCCCTGCTTGTAGTTCAACTGGCGCTGGGAAGGTTAACTTTGAATGTTATAACTTCAATATAATTTACATATTTGCTTGTGTCTGTCAATAATATATTGCAAGCAATAACTAATTGTCGTAGTGGTTTGATTTATAAATGTTTAAAATATTAAAATAACCATAAGAAGTCCATAGTGGTCCAGCGATTTAGCACATCATTTTACTTTCGATGTTCGCGGATTTTATACTCGATACCATTATATGTATATTATGTGCTGTAGATTTACTGCAACTAGACGACTGTAGCAATAGTAACTGCAATAATTTGAAAGTAACAACAAGGTCCTTCGTTACACATCCCGTTGGTAAAAGCTGTACTATACCAAATCATTTACCGTGTGGAATTTTTAAAAAAGATTTTTCGGTCTCTATTTAGGTATATGGTGCAAGTGTATTTTAATAATTAAACGGTTTTTAATAATTAACCGCATGTCTATTAGTCATAGTCAGTCCTACTCTTGACAATAAAAACACTTTGTAGATATATGTATAGCGTGGCTTAGGTAAATGCCGCGCTAAATATATTGTCTGTATGTATGTGTATAATAAAATAATGTAAATCTATTAATAGGTAGATATATTTTTCTAAATATTAAAAAATACAATAAAAGGCACCGACGCACAAAGATAAACCGAACAGAATTATGGCCACATCTTTTATACAACTCCATCTGCAAATAAATAATAATAATATAATTATAATTACGTATCATTATTTTCGTGTCGTCATATGACAAGTGGGATACGTGGGAAAGGGAAGGAAGCATTATGTCGTCTCTAGCGCACACTGCTGGCATCATGCGGGCATTAAGCATTGGTGTTCTGTGCATTAAGCTGTGAACGGCGAGTAGGAACAGTGGTGTGGGTCTGAGAGCCGATAATTAGTAAAATAAACATTATAAGTGTAAACAAATACACCCAGTATCCAGATTTCAACCAATGGTAGTAGTAGGGTATCACAAAACATTCATATATTGTCTACATATTATAAATCATCACCTAAGTACATGAACAGCACTACGGATATTATTCTTAACATGTACATCTATTACCCTGTAATTTCACTGCCTTATATAATCCCTTCACTGAAACACATCTTACAAACATACATTGTTGACATAGGTAAGACAGAGGTACTCAAGCAGAAGACATGTAGAAAATATACGATTGAATATGTTTTCTTTTTTTTTAATCTATGCACCATAAACATTAATACGTATATATAACCTTGATGCGACTTTTGATGATCGTGGGTTCGATTCCTCGCACGGTACAAACATTTTGTATTCATGAGTATGATTGTTTGTATCGCTGTGGGTGTTTTCTATGTATACTATGTATGTATTTACTACAAAAAATATCTATGTATTTATATCAGTTGTCGAGTACCCATAACACAAGCTCTGCTTACCTTGGGACTAGAGGGCGTTGTGTGAATTGCCATATTAATTATATTAAAGAAATGGGTCTATCATAAATAATTTTAAAGTAAATAAAGTTATTTAGTTCTCGACTACTAGGTTAAAACTGTAATATAAACCAAAAACAATGAAAACAAAACATATTAATTAACAAATATATTTAAATACCTAATTGCCCCCGGATTGTGTTCATTCCAAGTGACATTTATGTGTATAACAGCTGGAAAAATAAAAACGATCAAGGCTAGAAAGAAGTCACCCATCTGAAAAAAAAATTAACATAATGGTACTATTATTTAAAACATATAGAACTACATGCCGCCCCGAGTAACTTCGCCTGCATCGCACTTAATTGACATTTATCATTATATTTAACTTACTACTTACGCTCAACTTACATACTATCTTTTTCACTTTTTCTCTTTATACTCTACTATTTCTACAATATAGAACTTTATCATCTCTAATAAACGTCTCGTAGGAAACTAAAAGTGTGATTTAGCAGGTAATGTCGGTAGTTAGTGAATTAAAAACAAACAAAAAAACCTAATATGTATAAATAGAAAAAAAAATGTAAAACTAATATGTACAAATAGATAAAAACATATTATTAATATGTGCGAGACAGCGGTAACAGGAAGGACAGCAAAATAGCTACTTCATCCAGGTCTTAGTGACATGTGATTATGGGGTATTTGTAAAATTAATCGCAATAGCTTCCAGGGAGAACTATGTGGACCTCTAGCTGATAATATATATTGTATAGATTTATATAAAAATTCAGTTACACTTACGAAAACCATCAATTTGATCATATTTGGAAATAGTAAAGCGATAGCTGTAATTGTGAATACATGCAGCAATCTGTAGAACCTTTCCCAATAGCCTCGTTTTCTGAAATATTAAATATACCTTCTATTTTTATTTTTTGGGAAGTCAGGTACTTGAACCTGTAGCACTACGGTCTGCGACCTACATACATAGATTGTGCTTGCCCTTTTTCAGAGTTCGCTACCGAGACCCATCAGGGACAAGAATTGAAGGATATTCTTAAGAAGAGCTAAGCGATGGAAGATATACCTTCTATCTATTAACTATATATAATATGATTTTTTTTTAAGTAACTGGAATAGTCAACAATCAACCTGATGGTACGCGTGACCGTCCCTGTATACATATGTTATTACGCCATTATGTTATGATGTGGCAACCCAGATATTGTTCCAGAGGACTAAGGTGTCATGCCTCTTGCCCTATAATTTCACTTCTTAATCTGCATCTTACAACCTAAACGCAGATAAAAGTATTAAGTAAGAAAGTGTTACATATAAATGTAGTTGGTTAAATATGTAGACGGTGGAATAAGGGCAGAGGAAGGTCAAAAAAGAGATGGATGGACTGTGTGAAAGATGATATGGTAAGAAAGGAAGTAAATAACTAGATGACTGCGAACAGGGATGAATGGGACAGAAAAACATATTAGGCCCACCCCAAATAAATGGGATAAGGAAGAAGCAGATGATGATGATGTTAAAGGTACTAAGTAATTGCTATTGTACCTTAAATATTTCTTTCCAATATAATGCCACATTGTCCGAAATGGAACCCAGAATTGTACGGCAAACGTTACCGCCAACATTGCTACCAGTAAAAATCGTAGTATGATTGGAACCCTTTAAAAAAACAATAATTTATATGTATATCACAAGCTGTGACAAGCGTGACTTCGTCTTTCGAAGCACACTTTCGCATTTGTACTATTAGTATAGTTGTTTTTAAACATAATTTTTATTATATTATCTTTTTAACCAATATTTGAAAAGAATACGAGCTGACTTTCTTGTCAGTTCTTCTCATCTCGAACGCATTCCTAACCGATGATGGTAGATTTGATATATCATAAGAGTCTGTAATAGGCCTACGTGAAAAAAGATATTTTGATTTGATTTGATTTATATCTTTGTAACTATGTACGGAAATATACTAACGTGGTCCTTATTTATACGTAAAATGAAAAATAACGGAATTTACCACATTTTATCTATTTTTATTTAGATATTGATATTTCGGTGATGTTAATAAAAATAAAACATAAGATTCCGGGAGTTTCTTAGTTTTACGTATGAATGGAAATTTAATGAGCTTACTATGTTTTCGTTTTTGGCGACAATAATTATTTAAACTTAGGAATGCGGAAGTTCTTCACGAAACATGCTGCGACGAATGCGCTGTATAATTATAATAAATTTCCGTACTAGTTTAATATATGAATGAATATAGTATATAACTATATATATATATAACCTGTAAATATATATATATATATATATATATATATAAAAGCATATTACAGGTTATATATATTTATCTATGTATATTGTGTATAATAATTATGTTTATTTTATATTTATATCATATAGGTATCTATTTATATATTAGTACAGTAATAATTCTCGCTAATACCCCACAACACTTTCTGTTTATACCCTAAGGTCAGCTGGGAGAGAACTCCATACGGCATTAAGCTTTCCTGTTGTACAAAAATTTTCGTTTTTGTTCAATAAAGAATAAATGAATTAGTATTACATTAGTATATGTTGTAACTGGCTAATGAAGAAATGTTTTATATTCTAAATTTGTATTTAAAATTTATAGTTCTTTTATATTACATTCTTGTTTTTGATACTTCAATTCATTCTTTCTATTCCTAATTGTCAGTAGTCTATATTAATATATATTTTTCACCGTTTTACCAAGTCTTTTTTCTTATTACTACAACAGTATACATTTCACAAGAACAAGGGTAATAAATATGCTTAAAATAACAAAGCTAATAGTTAAACATACGTTTCCATCGGCATATGATTAGTTATAGGTGTTCTACAGGACTCCCCCCACGCCCAGTATCCAAAGAATCCTATAATTGTCACAGCGGAGACCACAATTGCCATCCCTGAAATCATTGCATAGTATAAAACAAAGTCGCTGTCGCTGTTTGTTCGTACCTATGTATGCTTAAATTTTTAAAACTACGCAACGGATTTAGAATCTTTTTTTTTTTAAATAGATAGAGTGATTCAAGAGGAAGGTTTATATGTATAATACATGTACACCCGTGCGAAGCCGGGGTGAGTAGCTAGTTAAATAATAAACTTGAACAATTCACGCAATGCCGTCTAGTCTGAAGCTAAGCGGAGCTTGTGTTATGGGTACTAGATAACTGATAAATACTTCGATACATTTTTTTTTATATAAGTACATAATATACCTAGAAATCTGGGTGTTTTCTATGTATAATACGTATTTATTTAAAATGCATCCATGTATTTATATCAGTAGTCTAGTACCCATAACATATGCTCTGCTTAGCTTGGAACTAGATGGCACTGTGTAAATTGTCCTGAGATATTATTATATAGAAAACACCCAGACCAAAACAAATAATCCTACCATGAATTAAAATATTTATATCGTTTGTGGAATCAAATCCGCGACCATTAGAAATAAAGCGGTGTGCTAAACCGCTATTTCACCGAGGCCGTCTATAATAGCTTTACTGAAATACGTCTTATTTTCTCAAAGCACAGAAAGGATAATACTACATCTCAAACTAAAATATAAAATCGATGAAGCTATGTCACGCTTCAAATAAACATGAATATTTTAAATTGCATGTCTGGCACTTTTTTTAATAAAACAAAAACAGGATTGTGACATCTTAATAGTAAAACAAAGCAAGTGTATATCGGATATACATTTTTGAGTTCCATAGTTTTAGGGTTAGAACGAGCTGATTTCTTCAACAAGCGTTGATAGAGAGTAGAATTTATTTGGAAAATCATTACATAGTATAAAACAAAGTTGCTGTCGCTTTTTATCCGTTCCTATACATGCTTACATATTTGAAACTACGCAACGGATTTTGAAGCGGTTTTTTAATAGAGTGATTCAAGAGGAAGGTTTGTATATATTATGTATATCCGGGCGTATAATGTGTTCCTCTGGAGGGGATGTTAAATTATCGCATATATATTAAGTTATATACTAGTATAATATAAATTACTATTTGATTAGGTAAACTAAAAAGTACTTTGTCTCTATAGATTTAGAATAAGTTCATTATACAGAGAGAAAAAGGAAGGCTTCGATTACAGAGCTTGTTTTATGGGTATTAGACAACTGATATTAATACTTATTATATTTTTTCTTTAATGTAAATGTTTGTACCTTGTCACTGAATCCGTCACAGGGGCAATTCGCATTGTCTACGAGGAACCGAATCCGCGACCATAAAAGTAAAGTGGTGTGCTAAATATATAAATCGTATAGGCCGTACCATAGAGGCCGCCATAATTATAGTGGTCAGTATGAACAAAACAATAGTAAACGGAACCCTAAAAATATAATCCATCTATGTTAGCTTAGAAACATAATTTTAATAAAACTCTACCCAGACAGTCTCTTGACACAAAATACGTCTAGATTGTAGACAGATCCTTCTTTTATTTCATTCAGGCTTTGAAGCTATACATAGATTTAGTAAAATTATGTACGCGGATTATTATATTTTATTTATTTAGAAAACTCAAATAAAATATTTTATTATACATTTTATGTATGTTATAGCATACATAATTGTGCTTCATTTTTGTATTTATAACAAATATTATAAATATAAAAATGAGTTTGTTTCTGACACTTTCGCGCTTATCCAATAGGTGTCTGTTTTTGTTCTGTTTTGGTGCCCAGCAGCCGAGTTCGCTCCCACATTGGCTACTAGAAACAAATTATTGAAAATTCATTAAACAATGAAGAATTTGTTAATATGCAAGATTAACAAATTCGCGACCATCCGTAATGAGGCAATGTGTTAAATCGCTATATCACCGATAGCCGCAGGATAAATTTATCTAGTAGTATATATCTAAATGTAGAACTATAAATTTACATCGTCTTATATTTCAAATCAAACACTGAGATTATACTGATAACGGTACAGTAAAAATTTCATATTCTTAAGAATATATTATACATAGGTGTCATTACAATTCAAAGTGTAAATACATTGAATATATTTATTAAATGTCCACTTTAATAGCGAATGATGAACTCGCGGGCAAACGATAGTGATAATAACAAAAAAAAGTGTCCTTTCTGACGAACACACGGACTATTAATTTTTTGTTTGCAGCAGCGCGGGTAGATGGATTTGAAGCCATAATGCGTAAAAGAGCTGCATCACTGATGTCTAGAATTCGGGGGAGCTCAAACAGCATCCTAAAAACTGTTGCGAATATACCTGATTGTCCGCTCCAGAGGCACTGGATAACGTTGCATTGTGGACCCAGTGCTTCTGGACGTGGACACAGATATATGAATTAAATATATCTACGTATATGTATATTATAAGTTACTAACATAGTTTTATAAGTTTTTACTAACACAATATGGATGTAATCCGAATTAAAATCAAATTAATAAAAAATCTTTCAGACAAAAAATATGTTTAACTTACCATACAATATGACATAGGTGATATACTGAGGTGTTTTCATATTATTCTCCACGGCTAATATTATTGGTATACCGTCCATACTGTAAATGCAAATCCCGCACAATTGTAAAAGACCGTGGAAATTCTTCCATGCGGGACGATCATTTATATTATTCGATATTGTTATACTATAGTACATAGTTGTAATAACACACACCGCTGAAATTGTACAAATAAATATATTCAACCACCAATCAAAGGGTGGCTGCTCCACCCCTACATAATCTTAATAAACGCGAAAGTTTGTGAGTATGGATGTTTGTTACTCTTTCACGCAAAAACTACTGAACGGATTTTGATGAAACTTTACAGTAATATAGCTTTAACATCAGAATAACACATAGGCTATAATTTTAAAAGACAATGTAAATTGAGTAAATGTGATACAGACGAAGTTACGCGGGTTAGCTAGTTACAAATATAATTGTTGTTGCAATAAAAGCTTCATGAGAAAAGGTCACAAGTTTGATTTATATCACAATTTTCCTTACTATAAAAACAAATTAACTATTAAAAGTTTCGTTTACCAACAAATAAATCTGCGATGAAGGCGAACGGTGCTAGATATTTTAAACTTCTAATTAAGCTCAATAACAGTAGAGGTATCATTGATACAATTATGTAAATTCTTAATGTAAAATTTTGTTTCTGTACACTTTCACATACAGCTTCTAATACCTGTAATATGATATTACTGAAATAAATAATAGTTTGGGAAAATAATCAGATAACATATAATATGACAATTATTTTGTTAAACAGTAAAAAATGCAATAAAATAAGTACACAAATAGAAATTTACTTTCATCAACTCTCAATAACTGATATAAGAAGATTTATTCATCTTTACATAGTATAAAATGAGTTGCTTTAGCTTTCTTTATTTATAAACTCTTTATTGCACCAATAGAATTAATACATAAGAAATACAGAAAAGAGATATGGAATACAAAAGTCGGTCTTATCGCTAGATATACTATTACTAAAAAATTTATTTTAAAATTTGTTTAACCGCAACTGCTGGCACAAATTTAGTTTTTAATTTTTATATTACTAAATCTTAATTTCTTAAATTTTTAATATTAATTACTATAAATAAATAATTAATTATTATTAAAATAATTAAAAATTAACACTAAAATTTATATGTAAAATAAATTCTTAAACTATAATTTTTTTTTATTATTATAAGTAATTAATTTTAAATGAGTTGCTTTAGCTTTCTTTCTCTTAAATATTTGAAACTATGCCACGGATTATAATGTAGTTTTAGCAATACATAGATATAGCGGGTAGCTAGTTGAAGATAAAGAATAAAGTAAAGTAGAAAAATGAGAAAGTAGCTCTTCCGAATAATCTGTACCTGTTTTAGAGTATCGGCAATCATGATTTCGTAAATGCAACAAGTTCCGCATAGTTGTGAGAATAGGCAAAGATCCACCGTGTATCTGAGAAAGAAAAAATAATACATGATGAAATAAATATACAATACATAAAAACTTATTACTAAATATGTAACATTAATATTAGCAATATCTTCATTAAATACCTACAAGATATTGGATTTAAATTTTTGATTTCGATTTTATAGCTGTATAATTTAGAGAATAGAATACATAAGATGATATGATATTTTATATAACTTGAGATATATACTGAAATTAAGATTCGATTTAGATCACTTTTTTTTTTAACACAGGGGACAAACGTACATGTGCATGGTAAGTGATTACCGCCGCCCATGAGCACCTGCAACACCAGGGGAATTGCAAGTACGTTGTCGGCCTTTTAAAAAGGAATAAGCTCTTTTCTTGAAGGTTTCAATATCGAATCGGTTAGGAAATACCATTGCTGGATTCCACAATGTGGTTGTGCGTGGCAAAAAGTTTCTAGAAAACCGCACTGTGGAAGACCGCCATTCATCTAGATGATCAGGATGGTATTCTTGGACTTCATTCTTGACATAGATAATATGTTTATATAGTTTAAACAAAGTATCCCCGCTGTCGGTACGCTAAGATCTTATAAATTACGCAACGGATTTTTATGCAGTTTTCAGTAATGTATAAACTGATTCAAAAGGAAGGTCATGTGCATGAGTACAGAACAGTTGAGTAATTCAAAGGTTTGTATTGCACACGTGCGAACCCGGGGCGGTTCGCTAGTAAGTAATAAAATTAACAATTACCTGAATGCTTTACTATATCTTCTGCAGGATTTAAGGGGTCCAGTTGCTACAGATGCCTCCGCTAGATCCGGATAAGTAAGTTTTGGTACGCGAATTTTTACATACATCTTTTTGGCACAAGTCACCAACATCTGAATAATATATTGTATGAATTATTAATCACTTCCTATTACCACAGATAAGATAATATTACGTAGAGTACTATTTAATACTTTAAAGAGTAGAACATCTTTCAGAAGATTGTAAATATAGGTGTGCGGTCGGTAGTAATTGATATACAAATTTTAAAGAAACAGACTATCGACAAATAATTAGGATATTGAAAGTAAGATTAATATAAGATAGAAGGACGGCCTCGGTAGTCTAGCAGTTTAGCACACTGCTTTACATTCGATAATCGCGGGTTCATTATTATCATGATTAGATTAGCATAAATTATTGAAAGAAAAGTGTATATGGCGAGTGACTAATGACGCAAGATAATACTCACAATCATGAACAGAGTCATCATCGCTGACGATAAGGGACCAGGACTCCAATAACTGTGACAGTCACTAAAGACGTCCAAATGCCAGCGTACATAAAACCTTCATGCATACCCAGCACACCAGCACCTAAGCAGCTTTTGATTAGATGACTCAGAGACTCCAGGAAACTGTAGCAGAGTTATTAAAAGAAACATTAAAGTAGGTAAAGCGTTGTAAGTAAACTGAGAGGATCGTAGCTTAGTGTTTATTGTATGGTCCTACGTCAAAAAGAAATACTATGTGTGTCCGTTTATACCTCTTTCTGTTCGACTTTGCGGACACCGATAGATACTGATAGGAAATAAACAAACAGACAATTTTCGCCTAATCACAATTTACCGATTTTATTATGTACAATAAAAAATACATTTTAATAGAAATAGAATATAAAAAATCTTTACTTAAAATAGGTAAATATACGTAACATTTAAATAGTAATATGTCTATATTCGACTACTCATTCGTATCTAATTCATTAACTCTTAATCAATAACTTTTATTTAATCACTCATTAATTAATAAAACATTGTTGGTTGTGGATTTTCTCTTTCTAGTATATAATTGTACACCGTTCTTTTCTGCCACTTATTAGAATCTAATTCACTATTTCTTACACACTCACTCGCACGTAATTATTATTATCATTAATAAGTATTTTTTTCCGTTTTCTCACACCAATTAAATCTTATATTTTATAACACAATCTTTGAGATTTTTTTCTGTGCTACAAAAGTTAATCAATCATGTAACGAGAGAGTGTATATGATGTCAAAGATGTGAAAAATGAAATACTTAAATATCAGCCCCGTAGGATATGTAATTGTTGAGAAAAACTGAGATTTCTAACGTTAATATTTGCGATGCGTCGTCTTAACACACTCACTTTGTTGAATACGGGTTTTGTCCTAGTACATAATTGTACGCACTTCTATTCTACCAATTATTCGGATTTAATTCACTATTTTTTACTCACTCCACTCTTACTTAATCATTAATAATTAAAACACTTACTTTGTTGAATACGGGTTTTGTATTTCTAGTATATAAATGTACACATTTCTATTCTACCACTCATTCGGATCAAATTTATTATCTTTTACTCACTAACTCTCACTTAATCACTCATTAATATAGTCAAAATACTCACTTTGTTGAATACGGATTTTGTCTTTGTATATAAATGTACACATTTCTATTCTACCACTCATTCGGATCAAATTTATTATCTTTTACTCACTAACTCTCACTTAATCACTCATTAATATAGTCAAAATACTCACTTTGTTGAATACGGATTTTGTCTTTCTAGTATATAAATGTGCACACTTGTGTTCTACCACTCATTCGGATCTAATTTAATATGTTTTACTCACTAACTCTCACTTAATCACTCATTAATATAGTCAAAATACTCACTTTGTTGAATACGGATTTTGTCTTTCTAGTATATAAATGTGCACACTTGTGTTCTACCACTCATTCGGATCTAATTTAATATGTTTTACTCACTAACTCTCACTTAATCACTCATTAATAATTAAAACACTCACTTTGTTGAATACGGATTTTGCCTTTCTAGTATATAATTGTACTGCACAGACTCTATTCCTGGATAATATTCGTGGTACAAGGACAATTCACTTCTGCCTCTATTGACATACTGCGATAATTCTCCTTTCAATGTATACACTGAAGACGTATCGTACTAAAAACAAACAATTACAAAAGTTACACGTACGTATTTATAACGAGGAAATCGTAGAAACTTTTGAGGTAGGGATGTTAATATTAGAAAAACATAGGTGTTGACATCGATGTTTTTTTATTACAATCGAGCTTGCGGCTCACCTCGTGGTAAGTGATTACTACCGCTCATAAGCACCCGCAACACCAGAGGAATTGAAATGGTATTTTAGCTTCTGGCGGGTGAAACTCAGCAGACAACATGTCGACGTTGGTCTATAAGCATCGATGTAAAAATTTGACGTCCTCAGTTATTTAGCATATCGCTTCATTTTCGATTGCACTGTGCAAACATTTGTATTCATGAGTATGATTGTTTGTGTGTTGTCAGTCTGGGTGTTTTCTATATATTTTATGTCTAGTATTTATACTATTTATCTGGTAACCATAACACAAGTTCTTCTTAGCTTAAGACTAGATAGCGCTGTGTAAATTATCTAGGGTTCTTATTATTATTATCGATTGAGAATCATCGTGCAATGTTTCTTCTCGGTCTCCCTGGTATAATATCATTTTGCGTTATAAATATTATGTTAATGACAAAAAAATCATTTTATCCTATATGTTTTGTTCAGATACTATTTTGAATATCCATTTTTGTCGATATTATCGGTCAGTCAACGTTAATATTTAGATATTATTAAAGATTGGATATCGATGTTTCATAAACATATTGATCATCCCTATTTTGGTGAAGTTTTCAAATGAGTTGTATAAACTTTGTATGTTTTCAGACCTATAAAAGTTATAGTATAATCAAACGCAGCATTGTACTTACATTGTCGTCATTATATGCACTTGTGTCCGCTGTATTGTCCTGAATAATAAAACACGTAAATAAGTTACATATATGTACGTTGGATGTATGAAAGTATGAAGTATTGAAAGATGCGTGTAATGGAGTATGGTGAGAATGAGATAGAAGGATGGTGTGAAATAGAGAGAAGGATGCGATACGGAAGTGAGGTGAGGTGCGGAGAGAGAACGGGAATTTAGTAGAAGTTAAGACGAAAGCTAAAAGCAGTAGTCAGGAGTAATCACATAGTATAAAACAAAGTCGCTGTCGATGTCTGTCCATCCCTATGTATGCTTCAATCTTTAAAACTACGCGACAGTTTTTGAAGCTGTTTTTTTAATAGATAGAGAGATTCAAGAGGATGATTTATATGTACATATATACATGTATACCCGGGCGAAGCCGGGACGGGTAGCTAGTAAAATGAAGTATGGGACTGATGCTGTGTATTATCTAGTGTTATTATTAATTATTTATTAATTTTATGTTCTCGAAATTATTATTATTATTATATTATTACACCATTGTTATTACTCATACTGAAGAAAAGAGATTACTATATAAATACTGTATTCTATGCTTACAGGTAACTATAATTCCTTACATTTTGTGTTGAATTCAAAGTAGCGGGATTTCCATTCATTTCTGCATTATCCTGAAAATATATAATCTGATTTTGATAAATATTTCACAGGTACGTTTTAGACTCGTATAATGTTTTGCTTACAATTTCTAAGTATTATATATACTAATGCGTTAGCTGTATAAGTATATTATCATTTTTTTTTAAATTGCATGGTCATTTTGTAGGTATATATGAGCATTTTTTTATGTAACTAGAATGGCTTGCAAGCCGATGTCCTATATGATGGTAAGCAATAACTGTCGCATATACATGTACAACACTATGGAGATCACATTGTCGAGTGACACCCGTGTTACCACTCATGCGTTGCCATTTCAGAGAACAAAGATGGAATGACTCTTATCCAATAATAGAATTTGCATTTATATGAACAGCAACACGGACATAAAGTTCGTATCAGGCAAGCGGGAGTTGATCTTCAGCTGCTCCATAAGTCCTTCAGCGGGTTTGGAGTGTCATCTGCACTCGTCCCCCATCGTGCGGTGAAGCTGTAAAGGTCAACGAAAAAACGGACAAAGTCTTGTTTGTTGAGTCCATTTTATTATCATGCTTTATAAAAATATCCGCTATTATGGATTTAATTTAGTAGGTAGGTAAGAAACAGTCGACATTTTCTTATTTAACAAATTACAGATGAAGAAAATAGAACAGGTTATTAAATGTATTTATTAAAATATATGCATTAAATAATAGCTCTTACAACAGTACAGGCGTATAGCTGTAAAAATGTATAAATCAAACAGACAGACAAACATATGTTTGCATTTATAATAGTAGTATCTATATTCACTTTTTTCTCTGGATCCATAATGTTTTCATTCGCTACTAATTTATCCTGAAAGAAAAAGCAAGTGTAAGTGAATTAAGAATATTATTTTTATTAATCAAGTGTAATTTTAATAACAATCCAAAATAATTTACATCTAGTCCCCAACCAAGAAAAACTTGTACGATGGGTACTAAACAACTGATTGAAATACTTAATTACATTTTTCGACACAGGAAAAAAAAAACAATCAATACATATGAACACAAATGTTTGTATTGTGCGAGGATTCGAACCTTAACCATAGGAAGTGAGACGGTGTGCTAAACCACTGAAGCTGTAAACGTATCTAAAATAACGATAAAACATTTTGTATACGTAATATTTACTTCAAATGATCGCGGGTTCGATTCTTCGCACAGTACAAACGCTTGTATTCATGAATATGTTTCTTTGTAAAATATATTTAAATACTTATATCAGTTTAGTACACACAACATAAGCTCTCCTTAACTTACGATTAGATGATACTGTATAAATTGTCTGGAGGTTATTATTATTATTATAGTAAAAATAGGTCTTCTCTATACAGTACTTTATACACTTGAAAAGACTAAAGAATATTAGTTTTTTTATATACAACAATATATCTGCTAACATTAAATACAAAGACAAAGAGGAATCATTGTAATTGTAATTATTTACCATTCCTGGCACAGATATTGCGAACACGAGCTTTATATATCTTAGTAACTTTCATTAGAATATTAACGCGATACTACCTGTGCGCGCGATTCCAATGAAATTTATAGGCCGTGTGTTATTCTGATTTATAAGCTATATTGCTGTAAAGTTTAATCAAAATCCGTGTAGTAGTTTTTGCATAAGAGTAACAAATCATTTATACTTATAAACTTTTGCGTTCATAATATTATTATAGTAAGATTATATAAATGATACAATAAATAGGTTTTACTTGTAATCTTCCACTATTACTTATTCATATTCTGAAATATATATATTAATAATTATTAGTATATAAAATATTGAATTTATAAATTATTTGACGATTGTTATTATCAGGAGAAATAAACATTAATTCTTCGTTGCGTATAATTGACAGACTTCAAAGTCTAGTCTAAGTCATTGACATACAAGGCAATACTTTTTCTCTAACGACCTATCTAAACTTTTTATCAATATGTAACTCTAGTGGCGCCCTCATTTTCATCCCTTTGTACAATTGAAGACGGCCTCTGTGGATGATAATAAATCTTTAAAAATAAGTAAAGCATTTTATGGGTGCCAGATATGGATCTCTGAGGATCTCAGTTTTTCTATGCTGTGAGTGCAAGACCCTCTTATGGAAAACTGCTTTATTTTTTACAGAAAACTTTGTGCCGACCAAATCGCGTGTCTCTTAACTAATTGCAAGGAACATACTACTACTACTACTATATACTAGGAATATACTATACTATTGGTACAGTACAACATACATACATATTTATAAAATAGCGAGCGGACGGGTGGCCGCGAGTGCCCTGGATTGGTTGGCCTGTTCCTACAGTGTAGGGCATTGTTTGTAGTACTTGTCATAATTTATATAATGTTGTATATTCTCTTATTAGCTGTAATGTATATGTACTTGATTAGAAAATTATGTGCAGGGGCCAACATATGGCAGTTACCCTAGCGCCTGATGGCTCTTGCCGGATGATATTTGCTGGGATAAAGTGAGCAGGCGTTAGAATGGTAATTGTGTGTGGGTACATGCACTTCACACGCTCTTAAATATACGAGTTAATAAGTGCAAACATCTTCAACAACAATGTTAAACACTCAACAACATATACGAAAACATTATCCTTCTTCTTGTAGCTGTTTTTAATTGAAAACCGATTTTGAGACTTATATTTGGACATACTTAATTTTACGAATAAAAATACGAAATTTTATTTATTGCAATAATGAAAAGTTAAATTCTAGTATGCGCATAAAAATTGTTCATTCGTTTAAACAAAAAGTAAATTTATAATAAAAATAAAATATTCTATAGTTACTCTTTTCAGTACTAAATTACATACGAATATACAGCTTTATTCGTGTACTATGCGGTAACAAAATGCAAAATATGTATGTGTAAATCCCATACCGATATGAAGTACTCGTATGCATCATAACGAACGGTATGCAAACCATTTATTAATTAGATGCGTTGCCGTGCAGATATTTGTAGCGGAGAGTTTATATGAATACTACTATTATTTTGATTGCATTTTGAAGTAGACCGAAAATGTTGGCTCTGTCAGTACCGGTTGCTTCAACAGTAATGCAGCTTGCTTTGTCTAAGCCCGCCTGCGCTAACTGTTTACGCTGTTAGGGCACCAGTGGAGTATGATAAGATGAGGTCAGGTCAGTTAGCAAGTCGTGACAAATTCATCAGGAAGTTATCGCGATGGTTACCAGTAGGAACCGCGTGGAGATCAATCTGACATGGTACATTGTTAGTAATGGGGTAGTTCGGTGTCGGTGTCGGTGTCGGTGTCGGTGTCGAAGTCGGTGTCGAAGTCGGTGTCGAAGTTGGTGTTGGTGTCGGTGTCAGTGTCAGTGTCGGTGTCCATGTCCGTATATGTGTAGAAGTCGAAGTCGGTGTCGAAGTCGGTGTCGAAGTAGGTGTCGAAGTCGGTGTAGAAGTCGGTATCGAAGTCGGTATCGAAGGTGGTGCGAAGTCGGTGTCGGTGTCGGTGTTGAAGTCGGTGTCGGTGTCGAAGTCGGTGTCGGTGTCCACTGTCCACGTCTGAATATGTGTAGGTGTCGAAGTCGGTGTCGATGTCGGTGACGAAGTCAGTGTCGAAATGGGTGTCAGTGTCGGTGGCCATGTCTGTATATGTTAGGCGTCGATGTCTGTGCCGGTGTCGGTGTCGGTATCGAAGTCGGTGTCGAAGTCGGTATCGATGTCGGTGTCGGTGTCGATGTCGGTGACGAAGTCAGTGTCGAAATGGGTGTCAGTGTCGGTGGCCATGTCTGTATATGTTAGGCGTCGATGTCTGTGCCGGTGTCAGTGTCGGTATCGAAGTCGGTGTCGAAGTCGGTATCGAAGTTGGTGCGAAGTCGGTGTCGGTGTCGAAGTCGATGTCGGTGTCGGTGACGAAGTCGGTGTCGATGTCGGTGACGAAGTCAGTGTCGAAATCGGTGCGAAGTCGGTGTCGGTGTCGAAATCGATGTCGGTGTCGAAGTCGGTGTCGATGTCGGTGACGAAGTCGATGTCGAAGTCGGAGTCGGTGTCAGTATCGCTGTCAGTGTCAAAGTATGTTTCGGTGTCAGTGTCAGTGTCGAAGTCGGTGTCGAGGTCGGTGACGAAGTCAGTGTCGAAGTCTGTATATGTGTAGGAGTCGATATCGGTGTCGGTGTCGAAGTCGATGTCGGTGTCGGTGACGAAGTCGGTGTCGACGTCGGTGACGAAGTCAGTGTCGAAGTCGGTGTCGGTGTCAGTATCGAAGTATGTGTCAGTGTCAGTGTCAGTGTCGAAGTCGGTGTCGATGTCGGTGACGAAGTCGGTCGAAGTCGGTGTCGGTGTCAGTATCGGTGTCAATGTCAGTGTCGGTGTCGGTGTCGAAGTCGGTGTCGGTGTCAGTATCGGTGTCAATGTCAGTGTTGGTGTCGGTGTCGAAGTCGGTGTCGAAGTCGATGTCGAAGTCGGTGTCGGTGTCAGTATCGCTGTCAGTGTCGAAGTATGTTTCGGTGTCAGTGTCAGTGTCGAAGTCGGTGTCGAGGTCGGTGACGAAGTCAGTGTCGAAGTCGGTGTCGGTGTCAGTATCGGTGTCAATGTCAGAGTCGGTGTCGGTGTCGAAGTCGGTGTCGATGTCGGTAACGAAGTCAGTGTCGAAGTCGGTGTCGGTGTCAGTATCGGTGTCAATGTCAGTGTCGGTGTCGGTGTCGAAGTTGGTGTTGGTGTTGGTGTCGGTGTCGGTGTCGAAGTCGGTGTCAAAGCTGGTGTTGGTGTCGGTGACGGTACCAGTGTCGGTGTCCATTTCTGTAAATGTGTAAGAGTCGATGTCGGTGTCGGTGTCGGTATCGATGTCGGTGTCGGTGTCGGTATCGATGTCGGTGACGAAGTCCGTGTCGAAATCGGTGTCGGTGTCAGTGTCGGGGTCCGTGTCGGTGTCGAAGTCGGTGTAGAAGTCGGTATCGAAGTTGGTGTCGAAGATGGTGTTGGTGTCGGTGTCAGTGTCAGGTTCGTATCCATGTCTGTATATGTGTAGGAGTCGATATCGGTGTCGGTGTAGAAGTCGGTATCGAAGTCGGTGTCGAAGTCGGTGTCAGTGTCGAAGTCCGTGTCAGTGTCGGTGTCGGTGTCCATGTCCGTATATGTGTAGAAGTCGAAGTCGGTGTCGAAGTCGGTGTCGAAGTAGGTGTCGAAGTCGGTGTCGAAGTCGGAGTCGATGTCGGTGACGAAATCGATGTCGGTGTCGATGTCGGTGTCGGTGTCCATGTCTGAATATGTGTAGGTGTCGAAGTCGGTGTCGATGTCGGTGACGAAGTCAGTGTCGAAATGGGTGTCAGTGTCGGTGGCCATGTCTGTATATGTTAGGCGTCGATGTCTGTGCCGGTGTCAGTGTCGGTATCGAAGTCGGTGTCGAAGTCGGTATCGAAGGTGGTGCGAAGTCGGTGTCGGTGTCGGCGTCGAAGTCGGTGTCGGTGTCGGTGTCGGTGTCGGTGTCGGTGTCGAAGTCGGTGTCGGTGTCCATGTCTGAATATGTGTAGGCGTCGATGTCTGTGCCGGTGTCAGTGTCGGTGACGAAGTCAGTGTCGAAGTCGGTGTCGGTGTCAGTATCGGTGTCAATGTCAGTGTCGGTGTCGGTGTCGAAGTCGGTGTCGAAGTCTGTGTATGTGTAGGAGTCGATATCTGTGTCGGTGTCGGTGTCGATGTCGGTGTCGAAGTCGGTATCGAAGTTGGTGTCGAAGTCGGTGTCGGTGTTGATGTCGGTGTCGGTGTCGAAGTCGGTGTCAAAGCTGGTGTTGGTGTCGGTGTCGGTATCAGTGTCGGTGTCCATTTCTGTAAATGTGTAAGAGTCGATGTCGGTGTCGGTGTCGGTATCGATGTCGGTGACGAAGTCCGTGTCGAAATCGGTGTCGGTGTCAGTATCGGTGTCGGTGTCGAAGTCGGTGTCGAAGTCTGTATATGTGTAGGAGTCGATATCTGTGTCGGTGTCGGTGTCGATGTCGGTGTCGGTGTCGAAGTCGGTATCGAAGTTGGTGTCGAAGTTGGTGTTGGTGTCGGTGTCGGTATCAGTGTCGGTGTCCATTTCTGTAAATGTGTAAGAGTCGATGTCGGTGTCGGTGTCGGTGTCGGTGTCGGTGTCGAAGTCGGTGTCGGTGTCCATGTCTGAATATGTGTCGGTGTCGAAGTCGGTGTCGGTGTTGATGTCGGTGTCGTGTCGGTGTCGGTGTCGGTGTCGATGTCGGTGTCGAAGTCGGTATCGAAGTTGGTGTCGTGTCGGTGTCGAAGTCGGTGTCGGTGTCGAAGTCGGTGTCGGTGTCCATGTCTGAATATGTGTCGGTGTCGAAGTCGGTGTCGGTGTCCATGTCTGAATATGTGTAGGTGTCGAAGTCGGTGTCGATGTCGGTGACGAAGTCAGTGTCGAAATCGGTGTCAGTGTCGGTGTCCATGTCTGTATATGTTAGGCGTCGATGTCTGTGCCGGTGTCAGTGTCGGTATCGAAGTCGGTGTCGAAGTCGGTATCGAAGTTGGTGCGAAGTCGGTGTCGGTGTCGAAGTCGATGTCGGTGTCGAAGTATGTGTCGGTGTCAGTGTCAGTGTCGAAGTCGGTGTCGATGTCGGTGACGAAGTGAGTGTCGAAGTCGGTGTCGGTGTCAGTATCGGTGTCAATGTCAGTGTCGCTGTCGGTGTCGAAGTCGGTGTCGAAGTTGGTGTTGGTGTCGGTGTCGGTATCAGTGTCGGTGTCCATTTCTGTAAATGTGTAAGAGTCGATGTCGGTGTCGGTGTCGGTATCGGTGTCGGTGACGAAGTCCGTGCCGAAATCGGCGTCGGTGTCAGTGTCGGGGTCCGTGTCGGTGTCGAAGTCGGTATCGAAGTCGGTGTAGAAGTCGGTATCGAAGTTGGTGTCGAAGTATGTGTCGGTGTCAGTGTCAGTGTCGAAGTCGGTGTCGATGTCGGTGACGAAATCGGTGTCGATGTCGGTGTCGGTGTCAGTATCGAAGCATGTGTCAGTGTCTGTCGAAGTCGGTGTCGATGTCGGTGACGAAGTCAGTGTCGAAGTCGGTGTCGGTGTCAGTATCGGTGTCAATGTCAGTGTCGGTGTCGAAGTCGGTGTCGAAGTCGGTATCGAAGTTCGTGTCGATGTCGGTGTTGAAGTCGGTGTCGAAGTTGGAGTTGGTGTCTGTGTCAGTGTCAGTGTCGGTGTCAATGTCTGTATATGGTAGGAGTCGATGTCGGTGTCCATGTCTGTATATGTGTAGGGGTCGGTGTCGAAGTCAGTGTCAAAGTCGGTGTCGGTGTCTATATATGTGTAGGGGTCGATATCGGGGTCTGTGTCGGTGTCAGTGTTAGTGTCAGTGTCGGTGTCCATATCTGTATATGGTAGGAGTCGAAGTCTGTATCGAGGTCGGTGTCGGTATCAGTGTCGGTGTTAGTGCCAGTGTCGGTGTCCCTGTCTGTATTTGTGTAGGAGTCGGTGTCGGTGTCGGTGTCGAAGTCGCTGTCGGTGTCAGTGTCAGTGTCGGTGTTGATGTCGGTGTCCATGTCTGTATATGTGTAGGAGTCGATATCTGTGTCGGTGTCGGTATCGAAGTCGGTGTCGAAGTCGGTGTCGATGTCGGTGTCGGTGTCGGTGTCGGTGTCGGTGTCGGTGTCGGTGTCGGTGTCGGTGTCGGTGTCGGTGTCGGTGTCGAAGTCGGTGTCGGTGACTGTATCGGTGTCGATACAATGAAATTTGGTACACATATAGTTTAGACCCCTAGAAAGGACATGGCTACTTTATAATCCGAAAAAAGAGTAGCAAGGACTTGAAAGGGGGGATAAAAGATTGTATGGCAGAATCATCATTTTTGAAGCTAGACTCTTGAAATTTATTTTTGATAAATATGACATTTAATGTTTGCAAAAAAAATACCCTTAAGGGGGTAAAATAAAATATGGGATGAAAGTTTTTGTATAAACTCGTAGTTTTTGAAGCTTGAAATTTGAAACTTATTTTTGAGTAATACCTACGGTACCTTATTACTAATTAGATTTATATAACTTTCTGTAACTTTGTCTTTGCTGTTTAGTAGTAATAACTGTGGACAATTGGCACAGCTAATATTATAGGTATCAGACAACTGAAATAAATACATTTTTATTATAAATATACTTTTTTTTTATAAATATCGTCTATGTATACATTGGTAAAGTTACGCGGACATATTATCATCATCAGATGTAAGTGTTCTACTCGTACTTTGCATTTCACTAAGTATCGAGACAGTAGTTTGCTACTTAAATCTATACATATAAATAAACTTGGAGTGTTTGTAATATTGAAATAACCGTTTTTTATTACATGCATATGAACATAAATATGGTACATATACCAAAAAACCACTTTTTAAAATTATTGTCTGTCTGTCTGTTTGTTCCGGCTAATCTCTGAAATGGCTGGGACTATTTTGACGGGACTTTTTTGGCAGGCAGCTAATGTAATAAGTAGTAACTTAGGCTACTTTTATTTTAGAAACATTATTTTATTTTACAATACAGCTAGTAATTAATATATTATATTTGTTAAGTTTTAACCTAAAAAGTACAATAGTGTGAGATTGTGACCATGAGCCATTCCCTTACAGGGTGTCACAATATAATTGTTACAACTTAATCACTAGCTGCGTTTATGTGCTTTATATTTTTATGATAATGCAATAAATAAATAAAATAAATATCTTTCAAAAATGTATTGATTTAACATCTTTTACATTTCGGCTTTTCAGTGATTAATTTTTCACCCACAGTACTACCAGTACAGTTTGGTGTATCACACTCGTTGCTCTGATCACATTCGCCTCTCTCACATGGATCGTCTTCTTCTTCTTCTTCCTCACATTCAAATTTGACATCACATTTATCTTCGCAGTCGTTCTTTTCCTTACCTATGAATTTATCACTGCAATTATCTTGACAATCATCTCTAGCACTACATCTCAAACTATTGGAAATTCTCAGTAAAGTTTTCACGAGAGGAGGTTTTGCATCACGAATTCTTTGCCTTTCTCTGATTTTTCTAACATTATCATCACCATTACTCTCATCTTCTTGGTGGGTACGGAGCCTAGATTGTTGCATTCGTTTTTTGTTGTATCTATATCTATCTGGTTGGTATGAATCTTGTTTATCCGAATATACTATGTCATCATATTCTAAATATCTGTCTTTTCTATCATTATCATGTCTGTGTTGCAGGCCTCTGTTATGTGCTTTTTGTCGTTTATGCCAGTTGTGTTTAGTTTTCGGTCGACGATTGACAGAATTTCTATCAGCAAATGCTTTTGGTAACTAAAATGTATTATAAAATAAGAATTTTATTGAAAATCATTTATGCTAATAATTATGTCAATTTTATTACTTTGTGATTATACCCATGTAACCAGTATCAGAGATACCCATGTAACTAATCATTACATAATATAGTAAATTATTATAAATATCATAATTCTTTAAATTTTCTTTTAGCTTAATCGTAATATTTTCAGTAGATGTATATATGTCACAAGAGATCATGATTCGAAATGATTTTGGGGAATGTGTTATAAACACAAGTTGAATACGACATATTAGAAAAAAGGGAACTAATGATTTTGATAGTTCCATTTCTAATCAGCAATCTTTTTAGTTTTCTAATTTTGTTTGTATTGATGTCTTATAATATTTGTCATCTTGTGAACAATTGAAAGGCAGCTTTATGACTAAAGAACTTGATTATGATTTTGATACATTATATAAGTTTAATTTGAATGAATTTACCTGATACAAATTTGAGAGTGGCGCTACTTCTATGCGTTCTTCTAAACTTGATGGTAGCTCTTTATGATCGTGTGTATTTAGATGCAGTCCTTTTAAATCATCTAGAACCAAGATGATTGGGTAATTGGTGCCAGATTTCATCTTTGACAGATGTGATTGAAGGATGGATTCTCCATTTGCTACATTCAATCCCTGGAAGTGATGTTTTTAAGTTTTTGAAGTTTGAAATAAATTTTATTAGGATTTTATAAAGCACGAGCTTCTGTTTGCGACATTTTTTGTGTTACTAGTGACCAAATGACAAATTTTATTATGATATGACGCAAGACCGTAAGTAGCAAAATGATCTAACTAAAAATAACCAAAGGAATACCAACCTAAAGGAATTAAAATGATGTGTATACTAATAAAAAATTGAATAACACATTCACTTAAAATATTATATAGGAGGGTATAATGTATTATACAAGGGATGTAAAATATTATTTAGTAATGTTTGAAATTACTTACTATATAAAGAAGCAGATGTAAAATGATCTTCACTGTAGATTTAATAGACGCCATTTTACTCTTCTCTTTTTGGCGTTTTCCTCAAGAATGTTCTCTGATTCATTCGCCTTCAGATTGTAAACTTTGCATCAATGATTTTAATCAAATGTATACGGTGTTATTTTTAAAACATCCTGTTTTTACATGGTACCGTAACTTTAATGTGGGTGAAATTTAATTAAAAATAATTGTAAAAATCTATTTTTTATTATTTCTGTATTAATTTCACAATAAATTTCACACAGATCATTAGAAGATACAATATTAACATTAGATAATTACTTATACATATATGTTAATTATAGATACATTCATGTGTAAAAATATTTCTATACATGTAATATAACTGTAGAGGTCGAATGTCTGTACATAGGAAAAAAACGCCAAAAACCGAGTTAGAGGGATGTTAGAAGTGAAATAGAAGACATTTAGATTTTTTAAATTTATTGTTTCTTTGTCTGTCTGTATAGGCTAATCTCCGAAACTGTTGGACCGATATAAAGGAATTTGCATGGAAGTAGCTTAAATTTCTTGACCGGGAGTCAACATCTTAGATACTGTTAATCACGGGAAATTATTTTCCCGTGGGATAGACAAAAATCTTTAGTAACTTTTATTTAGCTTAGTACAAAACCTACTTAAGTAAAGTCAGAACGACATGTCATATGTTTATATTGTTCCAGTATTCCTAGACACAATAAATAGATAGGCACTAGCTGTACCCGCGACTTCGTCCGCGAAAATAGTGACCTTGACCAAATAATGAAAAAATATGTAACGACCGAACCCAATAAAAGCTAATTGAAAAAGTTTCATCGTTTCATCTTCAAAAATGACGACACTTCCATACATAACTCTTTCAACCCCTTATAACCCTTCTATCGCATTCAAAAATAGCCTATTTATTTATATTTAATCAACAGCCTCGAAAATAAGTTTCAATCTTCTAGCTTCAATAATAACGAATTTACATAAAAAAATTATCCCCTAATTTATTTAATCCCCTTAACATTTTTAAAAACTTTATATGTCAATATGACATATAAAGTTTTTAATTATTTATTAATATTTATATTTAATTAGCAGCCTCAAAAATAAGTTTCAAGCTTCAAAAATGACGATTCTTCCATACAATCTTTCATCCCTAATTTCAACCCCTTACAACCTTTATTTCGCATTAAAAAGTAGCCTATGTCCTTTCTCAGGGTCTAGACTATCTGTGTACCAAATTTCATTTAAATCGGTTCAGCAGTTTTGGCGTGAAAGCGAGACAGACAGACAGAGTTACTTTCGCATTTATAATATTAGTAAGGAAGTAAGGATGAAAAATACTTCGAAGTATTGATGAACAAGTTAATGTATTAAAAACTACCGTTAGCCTAAAAAATTGTAATCATAGTTGTAATAATATGATTATACTAGCTGTGACCGCGGTTTCACCCGTATTAAATTTATAATAATATAGCCTATATGATATTCTGATGTATAAGCTATATTACTGTAATGTTTCATCAAAATCCGTTAAGTAGTTTCTGCATGAAAGATGTAATAAACATCCATACTTACAAACTCCCGCGTTTATAATATAATTAAGATTATATAATTTTATTTCCATATCAGATACAGAGCTTAAAATACATAATGTCACTCCGCCGGTAGTTTCCGTAGTAAAATTCCGTGAAATTCTCATCGCTGGAATGCCTTTGAAGGCACCTTTAAAATGTTATCGATTCCTGGATTTCACTTAGCGACATTTCAGCTATCCTATATGTAGCTTTGAAGCGAATAGTTTTAAAATATTTAAATACTATCCCGCGAATATATTTTAGTTATAAAGTTTTTACAGTACTGAGTTTTGCTATCGATTTATTGTTCGTACTTTGACTTTTTTTCACGTACCAACAAAATCAAAAATTATTTATTCATGTAAGACATTTTAGCAGCTTATGAACGTAATACAATTTTTCTCTACCGTCCAGTTTCAGTATACAGTTACTGATATAATACCTATTAATAAAAACCGTATCATTATGGTTATTTTGTCCAGTAAAAAACAATAACATAATAAATATGTCAGTCGCTGTGTTTATTATTCCTTTTACCAAATACACTTTTTTATATTTTTGAAAAGGCAAAAAACTGTTGGTATCCATCTGATGGCAAATGGTGCCGTCGCCATTATGTCGTATGTACATGAATTATCATACTACGGACATCACTTTATCATGTGACACCCGTAACTACTCATGTGTTGCCATTGCGTATAACTAAAATGTTATCGTCTTATCCTGTAATTTCACTACCAATCTGTACCCTGTAACCGAAACATAGCTTATAAAATAAACTGCTTGACGGCTGATGTAGGTGAGAATTCTCACGCTGGCTGAAGTCCTCATGCAGTCGACTTTTTACAGTCTAAATCTGGTAAAATATATTAATGTAATTTTTGATGTCCTCTATATAAAGAATAAAGGAACAAATTATAATATATCACATTTACTCTGCAGTCCAATTTAAATTGGTATATATTCTATTAAATTTAAAATTACAACTCAAATGATAAAAACAAAAGAGGATGATAGAAATTAATTATAATGTTTCATTACTGTTTATACAATATACATATGATGTTTGTAATACAGTACATTTCAAGAGAATTAGGAGGCGTGGTTCTTCAACATGTTGGTTTTTTATAACAAGAATAAAGTTTTTGTTTTGGTCAACATATATTGTACCTATACTAAAGATATCAATTAGGAGGCATAGTTTTGCCACATTTCGGTTTTTTGTTACACGGATCAGGATTTGGTTTCGGTTTTGGTCTGCATATATCGAGTTCATCAAATATTTGCTGGCAGTTGGCCGGACATGATGGTTTCTTCTTTGGACATATTTGAACACACTTGTACACCTTCTCACATCTCGTTCTTAGTGCAGTTCGGAGAACTTGTTTAATTGATTCTAGGCTGTCATCTGAATCATCTGGATTAGACTGGAGAAAAATGAGTAAAAAATATTTACACTTTCCATTTTTTAACATATGTATTTAACTGTTTTGTAAATTAAATCATAAAATATACATATTATTTGGAAACTGATTTAGAAGAAAATCAAAATAGAATTATTTATCCATTACCCTAAGGTTGATATGAAAAAATTGCTCTGACGGTATCGTAGTTACGGTGGTTACGGTGGTTTAGCGGTATAGCACACCGCTTTTCATCGGATGGTCGTGAGTTTGATTTCTTCGCACGGTACTAATATTTATATTTATTAGTACGATTGTTTGTATCGGTCTGGGTGTTTTCCAAATATAGTATGTATGTATTTACAAAAAATATGTATCTAAGTATTTATATCAGTTGTCTAGTACTCATAACACAAGTTCTGCTTACCATGGGACTAGATTGCGCTGTGTTAATTGTCCAGTTTTATTAATATTATATATATACACACGTATATTATTCATATTTAAATATATTTTCTATCACTCTTTAAGATTAGTCATCTGTCTGTTTGTATCATTATATAATAATAGAATGGATGACTGCAAAATAATAAATATAAACTCACCCTCAACAATCGGTGCAAAATATATGCATTACTATCCTTATCTTGTTTGAATATTTCTTTATTATTTTCATAGTCTAATAAGCCGACAGCGTTATGGTTCTCGAGTAAATCGTCAAAATCAGACGTTCTTTTACTATTGTCAACTTCTAATACAATAACCACGGCACCATTTTTGTTTTTACCAAGTAAACTTTTTAATAATTTCGAATTTTTTAACGTATCCGTAGTGCTTGCGTTCTAAAAAAAAAAAAAATTAATTAAAAGAAAACGAGTACCAAAACGTTCAATTGCCACAATATATAGTTTTTTTTATTATTATCACGTTATCAAGTTACTTCCGTGCCCAATTCGTTAATAAGTATTGAATCCTGAAATTTCACTGCCGAATCTTACAGTACAACAGAAAAACAGCTGTAACGACCCACGCAGACAACTATTTACAAAGTCTATATGTATACACATAAAGACTGATGATGTACAGGCCAGCTAGGTGCTAGAAATTGTACCTAGTTAGTATTCTATCACTCATCAAGAATATAATATTTCTAGCATTCACGGTCGGTATTTAATAGACGAATGAAATGTTAAGTAAGTAAAAATAAAAAAATAATATAAGTAATAATGTTAAAAAAAGGTCGCAAGTGGGAAAAAATATTATTTACCCTTAATAGAATAAACAAGAATACTTACAAAAAAAAATAGAAAATATAGAAATGTACATTTTCTTACAAGCGTTTTCCTAAGCATTTTAGTGTAAACTATTTTACTTGTTGTTGACCAATACAGTCACACATTAGTGAATTTAATTTTAATTCAGTACACATAAACAAGTAGTTACATTTTTAATTTTTTTTTAAACAAGTTTTACAACCATGATAACTACATATATAGCGTGATATGAAGTTTAGGAGTAGGTATATGTAATACCAGGAGAGAATCGTGAACTAGTGTTTACCTACCCAAATGTATCCCGTAGGTTGTGAGTTCAAATGTCCGAAAAAAATTGTTTGTGTCTATTTTTTTTCCTAAGTAATTCTCCAATGATTAAAACATAAGTAACAAATTAAATTAACTTTGAAGGTAACTATCGAGGTAACAGTGAACGTAACACTTGACGTGCCCAAATTTCGCTGGGTATGTTTGAATCCAACGTGGCAGGCGGTGATACTACTCTCATCTAGATTATCTCACGGATTATTTATTGGTTTGATGTAGGTATTTTCTTCACCGGAGAGTCAGCCAGAAATATAATATGACAAACATTTTTTTTTCAGGTTTGGCCAATTATTAAATTACAACCTCTTGGGCGTTATGCAGGGTAGTAAACTAGATGCTGATTAATAATGAATAAAAAACAAAACACTTCCTTTGGAGTTTCAGATCACGTTTCACAAGAAACATAAACATCCAAAAAATCAACTTTATCTCAATTCTCCACAATAATAACAGTATTATAATGTAAATATACATACATTATGTTCGCGGAAAGTAAACAACGTTCGCTTAAGCGAAATTTCAGGCAAACAATCGGAATTTACATTAACTCTGCGATATTGCCGTATTTAAAATTGTCGGAGCAGAATGAATCGTTTTGTTGACATGGTGGCTTGGCTTTTGTTGAGATATGGCGTATTAGATTAATAAGTACCTAATTATCATATGATGTTGAATATCGTCTAATTTCTTCACTCAAAACTGGGGAATACGGCGAACAAATAAAATAAATTATAAAAAAGTTGAAAAGGATTTTTATATATGTTACTTATGTTATCTGATGTACCTTTGTTGAGGGTGTTCGTGTTTTAGTTCTTATTTAAGTACCTACATATTATTAATAAAGCAGTTGTTATCCAGATCTCGTAGTTTCTATACACAACATGGTGACAGCGGTTTAAAAAATCAATTAAACTAATAATATTACGAATTGACTGTTTAGTTTAGTAATATTTCAATAGTTAAAAGTGCTATTGATAACTATATATTATGGAACACGCGCGACCACCGTCGGAACTACGTCTGGAGGGCAGCTCCGTCAGCCGGGCTGACGCGTGGAAGAAATGGAAAATACAATTTAATTTGTTTTTGAAAGCATCGGGGGTGCATAAAGAGGAGGAATGTGTGCAGGCGAGCCTATTAATAAATTTGGTTGGACCCGAAGGTTTCGATGTTTACGAAACTTTTACTTTTAAAAGTGAAAAAGAAAAAGACGACGTCGCCATTTTGTTGAAAAAATTTGATGAGTATTTTGGAGTGAAACAGAATAAACTTTGGCAAGGTATAATTTTTTTATGCGAAACCAAGAGATCGGCGAGTCGATAAATCAATATGTGACAGCATTGAAATTGTTGAGTAAAAATTGTGACTTCAAAATATTAGAAGTGGAGCTCATTCGCGATCGCATAGTTTGCGGCATAAAAAACACGACGGTACGTGATCGTCTATTGAGAACCGAGGACTTGACATTAGAGAGAACAATAAACATATGCCAAGTGGATGAAATATCGAATGACAGCAGTCGCCTGTTGGAATCTCGCGGCGGCGGCTCCGGGACGTTGCAAGTGGACGCGTTACGGCAGCGCGGCGGCGTGGCGAGCGCGCGGCCCGCGCGGCGGCGGGCGGCCCGGCGGCGGGCGCCGGCCGGCGCTGCCGGTGCGGCTGAGCTCTGGCAGCGCGCCGTGTCTTAGGTGCGGAGGGCGCTGTGCGGAACCGGGCTCGTGTCCCGCTACTACGGTTCAGTGTTATGTTTGTGAAAATTACGGTCATTTTGCTAGAATGTGCAAGTTAAAAAAAAGTGTTAAAAAAATGCACGAGATCGGTGTGGACGACGAGAAGTCTACGGACAGCGACTGTGAGCCATTTTTTGTTTCTTCTGTTTATAATATTAATGAAATTAACTCGTCTCACAACTGGTTTGAGATACTTCCAGGCGAGCATGGTTTTGAGAAGTTTAAATTGGATACGGGAGCAGATATAAATGTCTTATCCCTTAAACGTTATCTGTCACTAGGTTATGATATAAACAGTATTTGTACGGATTCAAATATTATACTCCAAGCATATGGAGGTAATTCGATTCCTATAAGGGGAACTTCAATTTTACAGTGGTGGTATAAGAATGTTCTCTATGAATTAAAATTCGCTATCGCTGATATCGATTGTCAAAGTGTGCTAGGATATGAATCGTGTGAAACCTTGGGGTTGATAAAGAGGATTCACAGCGTTACAATGTCTAATAATGAGGATTTATTCACTGGTTTAGGTTGTTTACCAGGAGAGTACCACATTGTCGTGGACAAATCAGTGGCGCCAGTGGTTTGTTCTACTCGCAAGGTCCCATTAGGATTGCGCGATAAGTTAGAGGAAGAACTAAATAGGATGATACATTTGGGTGTTATCAGGAAGGTAACACAGCCTACACCATGGGTGAACTCTTTAGTTGTAGTAGCTTAAAAAAATGGTCAATTGCGTATATGTCTGGATCCGAGACCACTTAATAAAGCTATACAACGTTCACATTTTCAGTTACCAACAATACATGAATTGGCTACTAAATTGCACGGAGCTAGGTATTTCTCGGTTTTAGATGCTAATTCTGGATTTTGGTTTATCAAACTAGATAGTGAAAGTGCCGATTTGTGTACGTTCAGTACGCCGTTCGGGCGATATCAGTATTTGAGATTACCGTTTGGGTTAAATTGTGCGCCAGAAATATTTCACGCGAAAATAAAACAATTACTTGAAGGCTTAGAGGGGGTAGATTCATTTATTGACGATATAATTTGTTGGGGTAGAAATAAAGATGAACATGATAAACGATTAAAAGCGTTGTTTAGCAGGGCTCGCAAAATTAATTTAAAATTTAATAAAGAAAAATGTCGAATAGGCTTAAAAGAGGTAACTTATCTAGGTCATCTGTTTAATCAAGATGGAATGAAAACAGACCCAGAAAAAGTTAGAGCCATAATTAACATGTCTGAACCAACGGATAGAAAAAGCTTGGAACGATTTTTGGGGGCGGTGAACTATTTATCTAAATTTATACCTAATTATGCCGATCACGTTGTGCCATTGACTAGATTGTTGCGAAAAGACGTATTATGGACGTATGAAATGAGTCATAAAAAAGTGTTTAGCAGGCTAAAACAATTGTTAAGTAACGCTCCCGTGTTAGCACTATACGACACTAACAGTACGGTAGTGATGTCTGTGGACGCGAGTAGCGTGGCCCTGGGCGCCGTTCTCATGCAGGGCGGCCGGCCGGTGGAGTACGCCTCGCGCACACTCACCGACACACAGGTTAGGTATGCACAAATTGAAAAGGAGTTACTGGCTATTGTTTTCGCATGTGAGAAATTTCACCAATATATTTATGGAAAACCACATATAGTCATTGAATCTGATCATAAACCTCTTGAGAGTATTTTTAAAAAGCCCCTGGATTCCATCCCAGCACGCTTGCAGCGTATGATGTTAAAATTACAGGGATATGATTTAATAGTTATCTATAAACCGGGAAAATATATGTATTTACCAGATACATTATCACGTGCGCCTCTTCCAGATTTGTATTCTGATAAAATTAGTGATTCAATATTATGTTAAGTTAAAATGATAATTAGTAATGTACCGATATTCCAAAATAAGTTTACTCTAATAAAACGCGAGACGAGTAAAGATAACATTTTAAAATTCTTAATTTCGTATATAAATCAAGGCTGGCCGGTTTATAAGGGTAATATAATAAATGAGTTGAAGTATTATTGGTCTATAAGAGACGAATTGTATTGCATAGATGGTGTTATATTTAAATACAAACAAGTCTTAATTCCATGTTCGTTAAAAAATGAAATGTTAAAGCTTGTACACGAAGGACATTTGGGGATTGAGAGATGTAAAAGACGCGCACGTGAAGTACTATTTTGGCCAGGTATTACAAAAGATGTAGAAAGTTACGTTCGAAAATGTAAAGTTTGTCAGGAGAATTCAAACAAACCGTCGAAAGAACCATTGACTCCAATTACTGTTCCAAATTTGCCATGGAATAAAATCGGTACGGATATATTTGAGCACCGAAAAAAGTGTTATTTGGTCTTAGTGGATTATTTTTCAGGTTTCATAGAAGTTACACATTTAAAAGATTTGTCTTCGGTTTCAGTAATAGATTGCATGAAAGAAAATTTTGCTCGGTACGGCATTCCGGAAACGCTAATAAGTGACAATGGTCCACAGTTTTCGTGTCGTAACTTTAAACGATTTGCATCAGAATGGGGATTCAGTCATGTGACTTCATCACCTTATTACCCACAGGCTAATGGCAAGAGCGAAAGAGCCGTACAAACTCTTAAAAAAATGTTAACAAAAACAATAGACAGTAATGGCGACTTTTATTTAAATTTATTGAGTTACAGAAATACTCCCCGCGATAATAATTTGAATTCTCCTGCTCAACTGTTAATGGGTCGACGATTAAATTGTCGATTACCGGTTCATCCTGATTTATTAAAAGTGAATAACGATGTGGACCATAAAATAATTGTAAATAAACAAAAGAAAACCAAGCTATATTATGATCAACGATGTAAACAACTGCCTGAATTGAATGTCGGCGATGACGTCATTATGATAGAAAACAACGATAGGATCCGAGGTACGGTTATAGCACGGGCTAGTACACCGCGGTCTTATATTATAAAAAATAAAAAAGGTATTTACCGCCGCAATCGCCGACACTTAATTCAAAGTATGCCCAATAATAAATATGAGGAAACTATAGGGGAGGAATGTCCGTATCTATCGGCTAATGATGATGATGGTGATGAATTATATGTACCCAATTGCAAAATTAGAGAGAGCGTTTACAAATCTTATTCACCGCCACGTACCCGCAGGCAGTTACCAAAATAATATTGCAGTTGTTAGTTTATTTTTATTTTATTTTTTGTATTTATCTAATGTTAACATAAATAGTATGTAGTAATTGATTGTTATATCTATACTTGGTAAATTGTCTACTAACTAAATGAATAGTAATTCATTTTATTATTAGTATTGTAATTCATAGTTTGTATTATATACTTTAGTAATAGTATATTTTGCTTTTAAAAGGGAAAGATGTTGAGGGTGTTCGTGTTTTAGTTCTTATTTAAGTACCTACATATTATTAATAAAGCAGTTGTTATCCAGATCTCGTAGTTTCTATACACAACACCTTAATGTAAATTTACATCTGGGAAACGTACATAATGGTAAGTTATGGGAATTTCGAGTGTGAGGAGACATTGTAAAACACTTTGCTAAATTATATAATAATAATAAACCTACATAAATCACACAGCGCCAAACTAAGCAGCGCTTGTACTACGAGTATCAAATACTACATTTCTTTGTATACATATTATCTATGTGTTTGTGATTCTATATAGAAATATATAGAAACACAAACACATAGATAATATGTATAGAAAGTATTCACATCAGTATAAACAGTCATATATATGAATATAAATATTTGTTCTGTACTGGAATCGAATCCACAGCCGTCAGAAGTAAGACCTTTTCACTGTAGGAGTACCAAATGGGAAATTCGTAATAACTGTATTTCATGTGGAAATAAATTTGTCATTTTTTTAGAGTATTCTGAGTAAATTAACCGTTACACGCATCGCGTGATCAAATAGGCCCTGCGCAAATAATTTTGTTCGAAAACGTTTATGTATAAATATTTCCAGCGGTTTCGCCTCGACCATGGCGTTTAATTCACATGGGGCTTATATTTAGGGGTAACTGTGTATACAAAGCGGGTTAATATCGCACAAGAATCTCGTTAAAAACGCTGTAAAGGAAATGGTTTTATTTTATTTTCTTTGATATGAAAACGGATGATGAAATTGCGTTATTTTTTACTTTGATAAAATACTGAGAAGAAAGTTTTTGATGGATGTAAATTTATAAGAGAATTTAATTAGAAACGAGTAAAATGGATTTTATTCTAATTTGTTTTTTTAGACGAAACGAGTACTCGCCTAATGAACTCGCCTACAGTTCATTAGGCGAGCTGATAATAAAATAAAAATCTACAAAAGTACATAGTATAGAAATGATGTCTTTATTAATGAAATAGTAAAATCTGACTAACTAATGGAAATTCCTAACCGGCACCTATTATTATTAGCATCCGCCCACAACTTCGTTTCTGATTGATCTCGTTAATCCAAACTATTACAATATTATTATCTAGCCGTGCAGCGGTTTCACCCGGCTAAAATTTATAGCCTATATGTCCTACTGATGTATAAGCTATTCTTTTATATAGCTTTACTAAAAAGTTTTATTAAAATCTGTTCAGTAATTTTTGCGTGAAAGAGTAACAAACATCTATACGCTCAAACTTTCGCGTTAATAATATTGATAAGATGCGTTAGTGTGTCTCTCTGAATAGGAAATTATAAGTGTAGATAGATTTTATTCCCTTCAGGCTATATTTTTATTGGCTATATGTACTTTTTACTTGTGTATTACGTATATTAAAGTTATTTAAATAAAATAAGTTTAATTTAAATATTATAATACAACAAAAATATAAAATTATGGCCTTCTAGGTGTATTATATGAAGGAGGTCATAATTCTACAGCTATATATCATAGCTAGTATTTTAACAAAGGTGGAGTGGGCTAGTGTCTAAATAATCTCTATTCAAATAGACTTAATATAAATATTATTGAATAGTCATATAATTTTTATTCAACCACTTATATGGAACTCACTTATAAGAAGATAGTGCAAGAAATTTGAACGTTGCTTTTAAGCAAACCTTGTTTATTTTTAAGATTTTGTATGAATATAGACTGCTTTATAATAGAAATTTTATTAAATAAAGATATATAGTATTATTTCCTAAATTTACAATTTACAAGTGTTTGTAAATTGTAAATTGAAAATTGTAAATCCTGCGAAACTCTTGTCTGAATTTGTTTGTAGGCACGTAGTTCTGTCTTATTTACTTAGTAGGTAAATAATTTGAGTAGCAGTTGCTTATTTCTCGCCAAGTATACTTATGAGGTGTAATTAATCTAATTTACTATAATTTCTGAACTAAAGTAATAATAATTCGCATAAATTATCCAACAATAGAAGTTTGCATGTATTTGTGGTCAAAATGCACCGGCTACGAACCCAACTGAACCGTAAACTTGCATGACATTAACAGTGAACGGGTTAAAAACAACGAGCGAAGAAAATAGTTGGATGTGACCTGTTGTAGAACTATAAACGTTGGGTTTACACAATATATCTTCTACCTTACGACTGAAAGCATCCTGGTTACGAGTCCACACGATTTAACACTGTCGAATAAAAAAAAAATGAGCTTCCAATATTTAGATTCCCAGTAAATTAGGTATCTCGTAGTAGAAAGTGTATTTTTAATACTATGGATGGAAAATATGTCTATATATAGTTTGAAATTACAAACAGACGCTTTAATTTTATTTATTTATATACATTGCATCTCCAAGAATGGTACTAACACCATCGACTTCATGATTTAGTGTAATGAACCACGAAGTTGCATCGATCTCGGTATATTACCAACAATATGGAAATATTCATAACATTACTCTTCTAGAATCCGTGGGCTAACTCCCAAGTGCATATTTAAGAGAAGTGCTGTTTCCATACGTCACAGTTTACGGCCGAGATAACTCCTATATTTCAGTGCACTCCATATTTCAGCAGCTGGAACAGCGGGACAGATTGTATGCTGTCTTATATATAAATTAATGCTTTAGTCTAACGAAACATAAGTGCAGTTTTCATAGTAGCATACAGAATAAAGTTGTCCATGTGGGTACCTCAGCCTCACCTATTTTAGTCTCCAAGCAGCTAGTTTTGTATGGTGTGATTCTGTTGAATGATGTTTGTGAGTGTGGATGGATGTTTGATACTCTTACATGCAAATACTGAATGGATTTGAATGGAACTTTACAATAATGTAGTTTATACGTCAGAATAAGACATAGGCTATAAATTTCACGCGAGTGAAACCTCGGGCACAGCTAGTGCACCTTATCTCATAAAGACAAAGAAATTACAGGATAAGAGGCAGTAGGTGGCTGCTTAGCCTACGTACTCCTCCGGAATTGCACTGCATTTTTTCCTTTTTCATTGTAGTTAGATATAAAAAGTTAACATAAACTTGTGTCTAAATTAATTAAAAAAATATTGTTTTTTAAATAGAGATAATAAAAAAAAATCGCCTAATTACTGTGAAATTACAGAAAAATAAGGCATGCAGCTTTGTATTTAACAACTAAATCTTAAAATATCATTCTCTCCCCTCAACCCATCCTGATAGTCATATAAACATACTATCCTATATATAAATAATATGTAAAAATAGTATGTTAATTAAATAATAATATTTAAAAAATATATAATAATAATGTATAAATGACTTACAGTATTCATTTAATTAATGTTAGTAAAATTTTAATTATTTCTCCGAATAGAATGTACAGGATCACATTATAAGGTAAAGGGCATCGAGAACTCTACAATTAGCAGTGAATAGATGAGATTATCTTCAAAATGGTCGAAACCTTTCCAAAAATAAAATGTCCTAAGTTAGTTCCATTATGCGTCTATAAAGTATTTGATATAATATTGTACACAGCTGTTCAAGCTATAAGTTGTTGAAGCCACCCCATACTGGAGTTTGAAACTGTAGTAATTACTATAACAGTAATTATGGTTGACAGAGTGTGCGGGAAGAAGGTTGTGGCGCCAATTGTAGCGAAGATTACAAAAATAAGTTTGTATCTTTCACGACGTTCTATAAATGATATATCTTAATATAATTAGTTTCTTCTAGCGATTTACCCTGGAACAGTTATTATCAGGACAAAATGTTGACGAAGAATGCGGTCCAACTGTTAAGATAAGAAATAAACTCAACTAAATTCGAAATTTAAAATTTTAGTTACTATCATATTTATTTACCTCACAATTATCTTCTAGGAAACTGTCAATTATATTTGTTAAGCATAATTAAAGGCTGCAAAGGATCAGCGACCAGCCAAGCAACAAAGTTGCCATTAGCCGACTACACTTACACATTCTATTGTGGCACAAAAATAATGTTGCAAAAAGTCGATGGATGGATCTAGTTGATGAAGTTGGGATGATCAAATATTTTAATGAATAATATTCATAACAAGTGATTATATATAGTATTCATTGTATTCGCTGTATGAAAAGAGTAAGAATTAATAGTGAAGTTTACAAAAAGTATTTACAACTTTCAATGTAACAAAACAAAGTGCCGGTACTTTCCTTTCAAAATTTTCCGTTTACGGAAACACGTGCAGTTAATAACTTTCCAAAACATACTTGCAACTTTAAAATCGATCGTACGCTTATGAGTGTTCTGACCCAGTTACGCTGGCAGTGAGACCCGACCCAAGGCGGAGCTAGTAGGAAGTTTCGGAACAAGACAGGAGATAATTTGTTTTGAGAATGCCTCTATGTTTGACTTCCATAGTAACCATAATTTAGTTGTTCAATTACAATCAATGGATAATTTCAATATCATGATGCTTGAGTTTTTATATTTTGACGTCCGTGGTGGTCTAGCGGTGTAACTCCCAGCAGTACACCGTTTTTCTTCCGAAGGTCGCGGGGTGGGATCCTCGCACGGTATAAACATTTGTATTCATGAGTTTGATTGTTTGTATCGGTCTGTGTGTTTTCAATGTATATTATGTAAGTATTGAGATGTTATGCTTTGGACTCTGTAATTTCACTGCATTTTCTCCCTTTCAATCGAAATCCAGCTTACAAACCAAGCTTCTTAGAAATAGCTATCCACGCAGTGGACTTTTTAAAAAATCTATGTCACTAAATGTAAATATATCAATATGTATGTACGTCTTCTTTTTTTCAAATATACGTTATATCGAGATTCGAATTCACTATAGAGCTATCTTTCAAATTCATTCTCCTAGTTTGGAGTTGTAAAAGGTAAAAATGGTGAGTAACATACTCTATACTAACGAACTCAATACGAGAGCAAAAAAGGTACGGCCAAGTGTGTGTTGGTACATAAATTATTCGTTCCGTACATTTGTTAAAACCGAGAATAACCAAATTGGAATTTACTGTTACACGGTAAAGCTTCGAATTTAAAATTGTTTGTTTGTTTGTAATTATTGTACTTGAATAGATTTTTTGGAAATGCTTTTATTTAACTAGAATCTAGCGAGTCGCTCTTGCATTGCATAGTAGAAATTAGTTTACTGCAGTAAATAGACCGATAGACATATAGACCGATAATAATCTAATAAAAAATCCAAACACAGACTTTGTTTTATTCGTTTGCTTTAATAAAGATGTCTAATTTAAATTCTCCTTTTGAATATATGTAAAATTGTAACAAGTGTTCTTCAACGTTCTACACGTTGAAGAACGCTTGTAACAATTTTGTCATATTTTATTTATTGACCAATGTGAAAAACTTATTTACTGTATGGCAAGTCATAATATACACTAATAATATTCAAACAATTTCAATGTAATTACGATTATATTAATAAATAAAATAAAGTATATATACATACTCCATTTCTGCATGAACTGTGAATTAACAATTTATTTTCGTACCATATTCGAATTTAAAGACTAAAAGTCTAAGTTAAAGTTCACCACTATACCACGACGTCTCCAAATAAAACAAATATATTTACTATTGTACTATAATGGTATTGTTACTTTCTTTTTAAATTAGGAAATTAGTTAGAAAGAAAAAGCAGAACATCAATAGAAGTTATTGTTATATAAGAGGTACATACTGTATTAGATGAATTTCTACCGCTTTTATATTTTTTTAGGTCAAAACAGTGTCTATAAGTATTGTTTTGATCGTTTTTTTTATTAAAATTACAAAATATTTAATATTTATTTTTTTATGTGGTATTAATACTTAAATTATTTATTTTATTACGATACCCTAATAACAGCAGAACACCGGCATCGGAACGGCTGGACTGTGCAAACAGTATTGCAACAAAACAAACACAGCGCGAACATAAAATAGCTGATATGTTCCACTTTATACCTGTAACTTGTGGAAATAAATTTTTATTTGATCATAATCGAATATTTTTTTTTTAATTTTGTATAATATATACACCTGATAGACCCACCACCCCCGGTAAGATCAACAGCAGAGGTAATACTGTAAAAAGTCGTCTGTGTGGATTTCATCTATTTCAGCCGCTAAGCCGTTTGTAAGTTCAGTTTAGGTAGTGAAATGCTAATCCAATTAATTAAAAAAATCGTCTTGTTAAGTCAATGTACTTCTTACGATTACTTCAGTATGCTGATTGAAAATTAAGATGTTATAGGGCCGTTCTCTGTCTTCTTAATACCTTCGTATCCCAATCAGGGTATTGACAGCTGTCGAAGTTGTGGTAAAAATGAAGACAGTAAAAGGGTATATGTCGATCGGTATATTTGAATCCGACTTAGTATGGAGTAAGCCTATCGCAATATTTTTGATTAACTTAGTTTGTAGGTTTTGCATCACTGGGATATCAGGCGGAAATTTAAATTGACGCATTTTTTTGTGGCGCACTGGTGAGATTACTCACTATTGTTATCGTCAACGCAACCGTTCGCCAGCGTGCACCGCTAAACCAGATTCAGTAACTACAACGCCATCTAGTTTGAGTGAGATAACCACCCTAATATATTCTTAATTAATTAATATGATTTATGTTTATAAACACGAAATAAACATAAATAGCAAATATTAAATCTAATTATAATTATTAAATAAAATGTATATTCTAGAAATTTCATATAATCATTGTGTGTACACACAGTTCGGTTTCGCTCCAACTCCACTCCAAACTGCAATGGGGTGCTCATATTTTTAAATTGGCGAATAGACTTAGTTCTGCCGCGTATACGTTAAGAAGAATTAGACAATTAACAGACGTGGCAACGGCTAAACTCGTGTATTTTAGCTATTTTCATAGCATTATGTCGTACGGTATTTTATTACGGGGCAAAGCAACTGATATAAATGCAGTATTTATTTTGCAAAAGAGGGCCATCCGCTCCATTTACGGTATGGGTTCCAGGGAGTCTTTGCGTGAATGTTTTAAAGAATCAAATATCCTTACCGTTGCTTCTCAATACATCTACGAAAATATTATGTATGCCAGGAAAAACATTAACAGTTTTAAAAAACTAGGTGATTACACTAATAAAAGCTTACGTAATATCAACAAACTAGTTTTACCCAAGTGCCGTTTGACGAAAGTTAGTAATTCGTTTTATGGAAATTGCGTAAGGTTTTACAACAAACTACCAGAGTCTGTGGTCAATTTGCCAGAAAAAAAAATTCAAATGTGTCATAAAATATTTAAAAAAAAAAGCTTATTATAAAATTGAAGAATTTATAAATGATAATAATGTTTTTGTAGAAAATATCTAACTTAAAATTTATAGCGCTGACAATGTTATCTGATTGAACAGAGATTAAGTGCGTAGCGGTTTCTATGTTCATTGTCGCATGCTTAATCCTTGTTGTTAATTAAATATAAGTAATTCAATATTTATTTAAAAGAGCAACACACAAGTTTCTTGCTTATTCTTCTTGTGATGAATCTGCATTCCGAATAAGCGGTAGAATAAAAAAAACTTGACTATTCAAAAGTGCTTATATTAAGTTTATTTGAATACAGATTATTTCTATTTCTATTTCTGTGTATCGTTGCTGTTCCCGCTCCATAACACCTTTGTGGGTCTAAATAGGTGTAGATATCCACTGAATCACATCCTATGTATATATGGTATGTTTAAAACTAAAAACCTTTGCATTTGAATAAATAAACGATAGGTATATTTAGATTGGAGTTGACTGCGCGCTATGCGCCCGTGTTTGTTGAACACTCGATGCATTCGTCATTACTGCGTTGAAATTTGAAAATGTTTTGTGAAATGGATTTTTATACGTCTTTCTATTGCTTGTCAATTTATAATATGTGGTCGTCTATTGGTAGAAATTCGACCATAATAAAATTAACATTCAGTTAACTATAGACAAACAATATTAAACTATTCTCAGTTTGACCACGACTTTAACAATAACATAAGAGTATGTACTTTAGGGGGATTTATAATGTGGATTTATAACCCAATTGCTAGCAATGTACCATATCAGATTGACCTATGTACACGCAGTTTCCTGGACATTATTATGTTAAATTCCTGGTGAATTTGCACCGATGGGCTAACTGACCTGACCACTCATATTATCAACCTCCACTGGTGCCTCGCCAGCGTACGTGCCCGTAGTAGAAACTGGTAACAATAGTAGCAAAGGTACTGTTATATACATAATAGGTAGATAATCTATGTATGTATAGATTTACTTTATTTTTATGCAGAGGAACAACGCGACGGAAATACATTTAGGTATCAATTGTCTAATATTGGAATTTTAAATGGACCAAAACCACACTCTACTTTACTGTTCCCTTGCCTGGTTCATACCTTAACCCTTACTATGTTTTTGCCACGAAGAACGAATATGTACCAGTATTTTTTTAACTAAATCTATCTGTAAAACTTATAACGATTATATTATTGTCTTTTTTAAATAATTTTTAAATTTAAATTTAATAGTTCAATTGGTTTGTATTAGGGTTTATATTAGGCTATGTTAGATAAGGGTTTAAAACCTTATACGAAAGGTTTTTAAATGGTACCATCTGTCTGGGATACTGTTCAACAAAAATGTCGCCCAGGATGTTTATGAAGTTTGAAATCACAGAATTTACTAGAATTCACCGCAATATATTTTAATTCATCTTTCAAACTAAAATCTGCCAGGAAAAATAGATAATAGAAATTTCACTGCTCATTAGTCCTGAAAGTAGTTTCTTTGGAAAGAAGTAAGTGAGTTTTGGACTCATTGTTCTTCTTTTCAGTGGTGTAAATTGGTTTAAAAATGATCGACACGAGTAATTATTTCTCTGTAGGTATAGTGGGAACGCTTTGAAGATATGATCCTTTGTCCCAGCCTTGAACTGTAATATCTTTTTGTCTTGTAATGTAATCTTAGAAGTATATTCTACTGCCAACGGCATAAAGTTTTTATTACCTTACCCCAAAAGGAAAGGGCATGGGCCTATTCAAAATATTAATCAAGGAATGACGATATTATCTAAGTCCTCGAAACTTACGACTGTTAACTAACAGTCGTAACTTATCGAGTACTTTACACTCACTCGAGTAAAATATTAACATCGTTTGTGTATTTAAGACGAATTTTGAAATAACACTAAAAAGAAGATGACGAACGAACGAAACTTTTGGTAACATTAATAAATAAGAATTGCTGATCTGCAGTTAAACCTTGTTTTACGACTTAACGCCGATTAACCATAGTATGGGCTGTTAACGCTAATATCCATTTCGTGGGAGAAAGGGCTACCCTTTTCGTCGGGTCGCGCAGGGCGCTTGCAAAATTTACGACTCCACTAGATTTACAGCACTCATAAAATATTCAGTGGTAACAGAGCGTTTGCTTTTCAAGTTTTGTTACTGATGTCGTGGCTGTGTTTCTGTAATTGCTGTCTTGCTTTGGATATTTAGAGTTCGGATCTTCAGACAAGCTGATGGTAAATGGTGCTACAGTTTCCACTTACCATACCTTACCACTACATATAATTATATTTACTATATTTGAACATCACCACGGACATCACGTTGCCATGTAACGTCCATGTTATCCTTCATGCTTTGGTGTTCCGAAGGATTATTATGATGCCTTCATACCCTGTAATTTCCCTGCCATTATAACTACTACTATTACTACTAATTTATTGTTTTCTTAAAATTTCATGTGTATTACATTTCAATTGGTTTACATAAAGTTACGCACGCAAAGTCCCGGATTCAACTTGTAAAGTAATATACGTGTAATAGAGTATTTATTTACAGATAATTCATTTAGAAATTGATTACGAGATAATAATTGGAAATCAAGGAAATGATTATGCTTTAGATTAATATTTCATTTCTACTATGAAGTTTTTCATTAAGGATAAAACAATGATTGTTAGATATGGAATCGTCCGTACACATACGCACTATTCTCAGATACGTCTTAACCGATTTATATGTAGTTTCACTAAAATATTGTGGTAAGCTTTATTCAAAATTTATTTACAACGGGTTTACAAAAAAAAGTTATATTGGTACAAAGTCGCGATAACACGTGTTTCGCTTTACAAGAACGTATCATCAGGCATCGGATATAGCTTGGAAGCCTTGTGTTGACTCTTCCGCAATTAAACCGCCTAAAATATCTCATAAATAACACCTAACTCGAGAACTTATATAAAAATTTGGAATAGGTATCCAAAAAAATAAAAATGTTCAATGTCGCAGGCTGAGCTTGTAATGAAATATACATGTAATGGAGTATTTATCTACAGATAATTCGTTTAGAAGTTGATCTCGAGATCAAAACGGAGAATCAAGAAAATGATTTTGCTTAATTGAACACAAAGACAGATTAATATTTCAGGGCCTACCATGGCGTTTTTATTAGCGGTTCTCATTCATCCCGAATATAATACGATAATTTATCGGTGCGGAAATAAATAAATGGCCAGCTCGGTGAATGCGCTGAAAGGCGAGGGTGTTCAAAGCCTCCTAAATTGAATTTCACTCTTGTTACGTCGTGTAAGCATAGGGTAGCCATGCGTTTGATATAATATAGAAGTTAATGTTTAATTTGTTTCGAGCTGGATTTAGAGCAAGTGAATAAATCTTTGTTTTTCCTATTACATTCATTATTATTACCTTTATATGGAGTCGTTTCCGTTACCTTCCTCTCAGGGGGAAAGGGGATTGTTAGTAATGTGGACTGATGATTTTATTGTTCGCAATGTACCATGTCAGGTTGACCTCCACGCGGTTGTCGCTGGAAACCATCGTAACGTAACTAACATGCTCATCTTATCATCCATAAAAAAAACTTCGTGTCATCTATTTCAGGTGCCAAGCAGCTTTTTTATGTCAATGGAATGCTAGATAATTTGACGGCCCACCTGATGGTAAGTGTTAACTAAATTGAATAGAACTGTAGATATCACGTTATCATATGAAACCCCTGATACTGCTGATGCGTTGTCATTCTAGAAGACTAAGATGTCAGGCTTTTTATCCTGTAATTTCACTTGCATTTATTATACTTCATTAATAGGGCGAAACTATAACGGAATACCCAGTTTATAAAACTGCTTGGCGCCAAAACAGAAGAGACAGAGAGGAGGTACCTCGCAGATGAGATTTTTTAGTCTAAAAGGGTTTCCGTTTGAAGAAAGAGACATGACAGTGGCAATTGCATATCCATGAATCTGGTAACTTAGTTGGTACTCATACACTGCCATTTTGCTTTTATATATACTTTCTACGTCGGTTGTCTAGCGGTTTCGCAGTGTGCTTTACTTCCCAGGTTAGATTTCCCGCTCGGTATAAACATTTGTACATATATATGAGTATGATTGTTTGTATCGGTTTGAGTCTTTTACATGTATATTATGTATGTATTTACAAAAAAAAAATCTAAGTATTTATACTAGTAGTCTAGTACTCATAACATAAGCTCTGCTTACCGTGGGACTAGATGACGCTGTGTTAATTGTCCAGGGTTATTTATATTTCATAAAATGGTTAAATAGATATGTCCTAAAACAACAATGAAATATTGGCCATCGGTTACTAAAGTGAATGCCTATGTCTTTAGATGAAGCTATAATTTCTTAGGGGTTGCAATGTATGAAATTTTGTCAGCAAGCTGGAGACTGAATGAATCAGATTGTGTGACTCATTAGTAATAGTGGCGAATTTGTATGACTCATTTGTGGTAGTGTGACTCATTGAGATATTGTTATTTTTCCCTCCAGAAAAAATTATGGTTCAAAGGAAATCACAGTGTCTTTATAAGTTTACTACAGACACAGATAACATAATATTACATACCTACTACAGACAAGAAACTACCATTTTTCCCTAATTCTTATTAATATTATAAATACGAAACTATGTATCTGAAAAATTACATCTAACCAAGACGGTATATATTTGTATTTTTTTGGGATTATAATAATTAAACTCATTTTTAACTTGTTATTCGGTCGGCCATTCATCCAAGAAGGAAGATGTCAAGACAGAACCGTAGTTTATTGAATTTTTACTATAGATCAAAATATTCCACAGCTAGGTATATGATTCGGATATTTTCACAATAAATATGCCTGTTTATATGATTGTCTGTTTGTTATCTTTTCATGACTAATCTTGGCGAAAACCAGGCTGTGATCTTTTAGTGTTCTTACCACATTAATGGACAGAGGCGGTTGAGAGTAAGGCATCGCGGAACCTATCAGTAAGTCTGGATATTGCAAAGGCCTTTGATCGGGTTGCGCAAAGCTCTTCTTTTAAAACTTCAATCTTCGGGTTGATTGCGAAGTTATGTAGATGTGTCGCCAGCATTTAATATTATAAAATATGAATGTATGCATGTTGACAATGTTGCAAGTAGATACTTGCAACATTTTGTAACATTTACAATATAAAAAAATACTAGTCTAACTTACTCAATGAGTCTTAGTAAATGCCTGTTTCTATAGATTTTTAAACTCTACGCCGGTTTTGCTTGTATCACACAAGCTATGTTGTTTTTTCTTAAATTAAATTATGTTAGTCAGACAGCAAAATAAAGAATATAAAGTTTTATTTAACTATTTCTAAATAAAATATATCAGGACCTCTTAAAATTGTATTATGCTCGTGTACCTAGTTAAAGTTAGAATTAAGTTGGACGCAAGTTGTACCGGAGGTAAGTTAAAGCAAGTTAAGTTAGATTTATGTTACTTTCGGAGTGGATCGGCCGGGGTACACTTCGGAAATTGCCTAAGTATGGCGAACGAACGGACGTTTGTTTATTTCGTTATTACGAATATATGTTATAAATAATTTTAATGTTATACAATATTACAGTAACGGACACACATAAGGCCCGCCTGATGGTAAGTTTTGTATTAATTCTGTTTAGTTATTAACACTTAACAGATGGAGTAATATACTTATAATATCGTATAGGCATTGTACATTTTTTTATATAACTTGAATGGTAAATAATCTTACCGTCACCCATATATATGAATAGTATCATATATTATCATGTAACACTTCTGGTATCTGCTGGGCTCATGCTTTTCCATTCTGGGGTACTATAATATTATGCCTTCTGTAATTTTACTGGGATTTTAAGAGTACCTTCTGTAATATTATGAGATTAGGCTCATCCTACAACCGGATCCTATCTTTTTTCTTTCTTTTAGTAAAGGTTTGTACATTTATGAACATTTGTGAACAAATAAATTTAAGGACCTCTTTTTTAAGGGTCGGTTAGTAAGCGCACAAGTATAAATAAATAATTTTACATTATACCTTCTCCATTATGTAGAGGAATGGCGTCAAATGTACGTACCTATGTTTTAGACCTTTTTCTTTCCCGACTGTGATTTTACTTAGGTATAGTAGAAAAGAGAAAACCAACTTTACGACTAAAAACTTAAAAATTGATTTTGTGAACTTTATTTTGGAGTTACTGCAATTTGTTATATGTAAGTTGATAAAGCACTATAAGGTCGAACCAAAATAGTTAAATTAAACAAAATACTCTCAACTCCCGAAAAAAAAAACATTGAATACAGTCAGGCGAATCAGTCAAGATTATAGGATTGATTCGCCTGCCAGGTATTTATGCACATCGAAATTGCATGTATTTTATTTTTAATTTGACATTCTGTGCGATTTTGTATAACAATGGGTTGTAAACGGTCATAAAGTTCATGTAAAAAATCATGAAACCACTCTCCGAGGAGTGTTAGATTTTGTGATACTACATTTAAATAGACTAAAAAAAAATATAGTTTATCTATTAAAATGTATAAGTTGTGATATGGCAGAAGAGGGAGAAGGATAAGTTAGAAATTTGTGTGAATTTTTAATGGCCCCTGGCATGATAGTCACAGTCATTTAATCATAGTATAATAGTGTTTGAACTTAAATACAATTCACAAAAAAGATTGGTACAAACTGTAATATTTTTTGTTCAGTAACTGTAACATTAACTTATTTTTAAACACTTGCATGCTTTTAAAATCCTTTAAACGTATAGGAACATATTATATGCTTTACAGCTTGATAACGCGGACAGTACGGCAGTGGACCTTAAAACTACGAAACAAAAACCCCTAATGTGCATCGTACATGTTTTTTGAACTTGATTTAAGACTAACCTTTATATGATAAAAGTTTTTATATAATTCTACTATAAATTTTTGTTACACACAAAACACAACTTCGCTTTATACATTAATGAGTATAATATGAAACTCTTTTGTGCTTTATTCAGCACTTATAACGAATAAAAGCCGTATGCTAAAAAATTAACCGTCTTCATATGGAAGTTTCGCTGCAGAGCGGTACGTACGATATTAGTGTGTAGCGTAGTGATGGGAGGAGGACGGTGGAGGTATCGATAGATTCAATTTATTCTTATCTACACTAATATTTACAAGATAATTTATTTGTATTTCTGTGTCTTAAGGAATAAACTTCATGACTACTGGACCTATTTCAAAAATTATTTCAGTATTTAAATGCTACATTAATCCTGAGTAATAAACACTACATATATTTTGTACTAGATAAAATTAGGAATCTCCACTAAAATTTAAATAATGTAACACCAGATGTAAAAAGATGTCCATCCGAGTGAATTCGGGAAGGAAGTTATTTGTATTGTTACAAAGAGCAACTTTGTAGATAGAAAAATGTTTGTGTAGGTATGATAGCAGATACTTAAGAGAAGTCAAATCTGTTGTCAGCACGCCGCAAACTCGGAATACTGATATCAATTTCTATGAATAGTTGCTTTCAGTTGTGCTGCCATACTAGGTACTTACGGTATTACGCATATAAAAAAAGTATGTTTATAGTGCTCTAGCTAAAATGTCCAACAGTGTATTATAGTAGAGGTTTATAATTGAGACTGTAGATAGATATAACTAGATACTAGGGACATACATGTTCGAGGGTGATCCTTAGCTATATTACAAAAAAAAAAACTACATACAGAATTAAAGATTGTTAAACATATGTATATACATAAAGAGTATAAACAATACAGAACACATTTTCCAAATATTTCCACTGTAATGTTGACAGTTATTGTATTTGAATACAATTTTTTAGAATGAGCACTGGCTGAAAATCTTTCATTCTGTATAATATATGTAATCATGTATGATAAGCCCGTTTTACGTAGGCGGTAACGTACGAAAAACAATTATACGTGGGCGAAGTCAGTCCAGCGTATTACGGTTCTACCGTTACCCGCTTATTTTATTAAAATTGTGTCTATAAATACAATATAACTGTAAATAGTTCACGTACATTAAATATGTTCAAACAATATAATATTGTACAGCATCATTACATAGTATAAAACAAAGTAGCTGTCGCTGTCTGTCCGTCCCTATATATGCTTAAATCTTTAAAACTACGCAACGGATTTTGAAGCGGTTTTTTTCAATACATAGAGTGATTCTAGAGGAGGGTTTATATATATATTATACATGTACACCCGTGCGAAGCGGGGGCGAGTAGCTAGTAAATATATATTATTAGATGTATTATTAATTATAATTACACTGTTTATTAATATGAGACAGTAATCGGTTTAGAAGAGATTAATTAAATTCACTGACACTAATTAGAAACGAACATCCGAATTTCGACAGTTTCATTCGAAATGGTTGATGTGGAGTAGCTATATTATATCTATTGTTATAATATCTTGGGAGCCAGAATAGGAAAAATAAATCTATCTAGAAAATAGCTTTTCTATTATAATTACAAAGTGTACCTCACTTTGCATACAGTCGTAAGCGTATGTCTCGCCGATTTCTACCATTACCTGTTTTGTAATCCATATGCATAAGGGGTGACTAAATAGTGAAATTACAAGATAAGATTCATGTTATCTTAGTTCTCCGGAGTGGCATAAGTGTATCGTGTGTGTCACAGTTCATGTGACAACGTGGTGTAGCAGCGGTCAGTTATACTTGTTCTTTGCTTGCAATTCAAATCCCAAAATTAAAATTGACATGCTCACGATTTGTAAGGTTTATGGAGCGTGGCAAAGGGAAAGCCTACTAATTTGGTTTCTTATGGGTATTTATATCACCAGAGAGTTAGGAATATAAATTATCATTTTTTTGTTAGCCAGATTTGAAATTTACAGTTTTTATGGTCGAAGTTGGAATACTAAACCACTAAACTATGATACTCAAAAATATGTATTTATTAAAACTATAACCCCACCAGCTCTACTAATAATGATTAATATTTAATAACTTTAATCATTGGAATGAAGATAACATTTTACTCATTTCCAATTCCAACATATGATATGGGAATACTCAGGTCATTCATTAAAAACTATACACATTTAAATTATTTATTAATATTTACATAAAATATTTGGAATAGATTAATTATACGATGTGCCTTAGAGAAATGAGCTTATAATTAATCGAATGGATGATAATGGAATTTAAATTTGCTTCTAAATTTATTATCAACAGATTTGAAATTGTTTATATAATAAGAAAAAGTGATATTTATACATTGCTCGTCAGTCGGAATTTACTTAGAAATGCTCGGGGCCATGTTTAGTGGTTTTAATTTTGAGCGTCTCTAAGTAGATTCCTTTGTGAGAGGATGGGAGTAATTACTTACCGATTCAATCTGTCTTAATTTATTTTGTAAAGAAGTTATACGAAAGGTTCATAAGTTACACTCTGTTAAATAATTTACTAATTTATTTCAAAAATAAAGTTATTTTCGAACTATTCTAAGGTCACTGCTGGCTTTTGTTTCACCGACAGATGGAGGGGGGGGGGGGGAGGGGCGAATGGTGAAGGCACTCCAAACTCGCGGAAGTAATTATGGTGGTAAATATGCTGAAGGCCAACTTCTGTCTGACTGATAGGATTTTATTTTGAGAGCACCACTTAACATTCCGGTCCTAGTAATTTCGTTGGACCGGAGTTTAAACGGAAACCTATTTATTCGGCATTTTGCAGCGATTTAGTTGATTCTTTTTATGACAGCTACATTTGGAAGGGTACATCTATATTGGATACATATTAATTATGTAATTTTAGTGAGGATTTTTTTTCAGTATTAAATTAATCAGGTTGTATTGTCGATTGTCGATAACAGTGTTTAGTCACATCACTAGTGCGGAGTGGTCCATTGTAGGTAATTACATTAGCTCCCCCTGGATTGAGTTGGACGCAGAAAGCTCTAGAATTAAAATATTTTAATTACAATTTATAGAAGGTGTGTAAATTGCATTTATTTTAGAGTTACCGTAGAGGAATTTTTCTTTAACATATGGTTATATTATGTTACTTTTTTACAAATTGAAGTTACGAGTATATATACTACTAACTTTTTATGTAACTAGAATAATCAATAATAGTTTAGCTTCGATTTCAGAAAAGAATACAAGCTGAGTTTCTTATAATTCTTCTCAGCTCGAAAACACTCTGAACTAACGGTAGATATGACATATCATAAGACTCTGTAATAGACTTATAGAAATAAATATATTTTGATTTATCTTAGATACTACGACTTTGTAAATAATGTAAAAAATCTTTTGCGTGATAATTAAGTCTCACGAACAGCCGCTAAGCAGCTTGCTGTGTAACCTGTGTTTCAGTTAAGGGTGAGATATGGCAGTGAAATTACAGAATATGAGGCATGCATGACATTTTATTCCTTCGGACTAGCGACACGACGACACTTTCATGGGCGTCGCATGATAACGTGATGCGGACATCATGTTATCATATAGTACTAAGTAAGTGACACCTATGTGCATGGATATGAATATAGGTATCACATATTCACTCAACTTGTTTGTCATTCTAATTACATAAGAAGAAATTATAAAAATAATATATATGAAGTCTCACTAAATATGCAATCTTCGTTTTATTGACGGCCTCGGTGGTCTAGCAGTTTAGCACACAGCCTTAATTATGATGGTCGCCGGCTCGATTCCTTGCAGGGTACAAACATTTGTATTGATTGTATCTGTCGGGTATTTTCTATGTATTGTATATAATACATGCTCTGATTTATTTGGCATTAGATGTATCTGTGTGAATTGTACTGAGATGTTATCTATACATATAATAAACCTGTAGAATTTCAATTTAGAAAAAAAAACCGCCAAAAACCAAGACATAGGGATGTTAAATGTGAAATGGAAAACATTTACATTTTTTTCAATATTTTATATGTATTTCTATTTGTTTTTCTGCAAAGAAAATAACAACCTTTTACAGTATGCCCGCCATTAAATAATTTAAATATTAATTTGTGAATTAATTCGCCTCCGTAATTGTATTTGAGACATGCCTTTGTTTTCAAAAGCGCAGTGATAATAGGTACTTAATGTAAATGAAGATTGTGTTTTCAGATAATTTCTTTAGAGGTAGTATGAAGGGCAGACAGGTAACAATAGCGTAAGTCATAGAATTACAACTAAATAATAAGTACTTGCAGTAAAAGAATTAGTTGTTTGGACACTGCTTTATTTTCCAAATGATGTGGGTTCGATCCTCACAACTCTCTAGCATAATACAAATATTCATGAGTACGTGTGTTCATAATATAAACATTATATAATGTATATATATATTGTATCTTGTAACTTATATCTGCTTTTTTAAATACTCTATATAGCAAATTCATTAAAATCAGTTTAGCTGTTTGGTTGAAAAAAATACAATAAACAGACAAACAGACACATTTTTGCGTTTATTATATTAGTATAAATACCTTGCCATTCAACTAAATTCTATGGACGGAGTATAAAATGTAGCTCACTTATATGTGTATGTTTAAGGAATCAGAATTAAAGAATGCTAATATTTAATTAAAATAAATATATATAAAAAGTTTTTATATATAATTAAATTAAAAAAAAAACACTACCATATATTTACTTGATTGAATGAACAATTAATTTAAATTATTTACGGTCGAATTTCCACCACTGCACGACCATAGTTCTAATTAATTGATTCAAAGTTATAACACATTAATGTTATAAGGTCGAATTTGTAATTTCCTTTCAAAAATCAGATACAAATATTTTGTTACACGATACCTTAGTATCTACATCGAGATGAGACAAGGTGACAATTTAGGACCTTCATGAAAGATAAGTGGTATTTACGACTTTAAATACTCCAAATGCGTGTTGAATTTGGTTCAATATCATGTTACACTATTATTCATGAGAAGACATATATCTACAGATATGGTAACGAGTATAAACATATCAATAATTACATTTATTACATGCACCATTTTGTAATAGACGCGTATTTACTCAAAGTGTGGACATTTTGTTTATGTAATTAGAAAATTACGGGTATGCAGGCCTTACTGCTAGTTGGTAGTTTATTAACACATGTCAACTTAAAAATGTAAAGTTACAACAATTATTTAAAACAGCAACACGCAATTTGCTCTTTTTAAATCTTGTGAGAGACAGCTTCCCAAATGAGCTGTGCCTCCTCCGTCGGCGTTATATGCGTAAAAAGGAGTTACAAAGTATTTACTTCATGTTTTATTTAGGAACTCTTATAATAACATGATAATGCCAGTCCCATCGTATCTTATTACTAATTTTATCTTTTATCTTTTATCAATGGAAACAAGAATTTTGCTGGCGACGATACAGGATCAAATAATATAACGTGGTACATATCAACATCAAGTGGATTCAGTCCAAATTATTTACATACTTTACATACAATTATCAACGTTATTTCACTACAATTTACTGAATTATTTGAATGCAACGTGGCAGATGGACTATATATAGAAGTCGGTTGAAAATGGCAGAAAATTTATTAATGCCGCATCTTGGTGTTCTGTATTAATTTAGAAAGTCGTAAACTGGAAGTTATACCAGGGACGTACCCTAGCAGGCTGTTATGGTCAGACCCGTATATCTGAACCTAATAAAACTGGCATACGAATTGGAGCCAACTTGTTATTATATAGGGTTGTCAAAAACAGAAACTCTTTATTGTTATAATTAATGTTTTTAACGAGGTAGGCTTTGTAAAAGAATCATCTGTGTTAGTACTTCAGTTACCTATTGCAGCCGCCAAGCAGCAGACTGTAAACCAAAATTCAGTAAGTGGTGGTGACCGCTTACCATCAGGTGGGTCGTCAACTTGTTCGCCATTATAATTATGTAAAAAAGCTGTATGTTCACCTAGGACATACATTAAAGCTGAGTGGAGCCATTTCAGTGCATATATGGATGTAAAAAAATATTATTTTCTGTTTATTTTTAATTATCTACATCGTAAATTAAGTTTAATTATATATACATTTTTGCTCTTTTTTTTGTTTGTTGTTTATATTGTATTTTTTACATTGCACTGAATAAAATATTTTTCTTTCTTTCATATGATCGCCAACTCTGACGGTATATGCTGACGGGATACTAGTGGAGAATGAGGATTTTTTACTCAGGTACACTTTCTAAAAAATCGTAAATGTAGGTATCTCAGTCTCATATAATTTAGCTGGCGTTTACAGCTTCACCAGACGATAGGGGGCGAGTGTAGATGGCACTTCAAACCTGCACAAGGAATTATGGAGCGGCTAAAGGCCAACTGTTGCCTGACGGATACGACTTTTGTCTGAGGGCACCGCTAGGTGTTCGAACCTTGGCTCAGGCCGTCATAATTTAGATCCCCGTTTGAATTGGACGAGGAATCGATCGGAAGGACATCTTAGTATGTAGAATGGCAACGTATATACGTAGTGCTATTCATGTTCATAGGTAACCCTATAGTTTACCATACCTTCTAGAGGACTAGTAGCTTGTTTGCCATTTCAACTATAACATAATATTCCTCATACTAAACAAAAGAAATACCTTTAAAATTTTGGCGTGCGTCAACCCTAACGGAGAGACATGCCTCCAACAATATTGACCAGTTTAACATGATCTCTGGGAATTGGTGATTTCATATAGTGTATTATTTCAAGAACTGTTTCCATGGCCAAACTATGTTGGTTTTATGTTACAAAAATGTACTCGGGTTCATCAAGTAGAGTTATTAAACGGCCTTTTTATATTATATGTATATTTTAATAAAAAAACTCTTACATATTTTAATAATTTCCTCTTATATTCACTCAGATTCTGGCATGAATTGCCTTTAAAGGTTATCTTAGTGTTTTACAAGAAGGATATTAGATATATGTTCATTAGTAATAGCTTCTATATCATAGACACAATGTATAATAACACCAAAAAACTATACAGTCAATTACAGTTTTTCGGTGTTATTGAATTGACCAAGTCCCCTAATAGTGTTTATTCTCATATAAAGACACGTTATGTCTTTATATGAATAACTATGTGTTCTATGTTTATTGCACTTTTAGATATAGAAATATAACTAATTAGAGACAACGTAAGCAAAGGTGGAGTTATCTCAAAAAGAGATCTCTTCCAGTCAAAACAAAAAGTAGGAAATGTCTAAATATATAAAAATATCTATAAAATAAGATAGATTAAAAATTGTAGTATATAAAAAAATGTTTGTTATCGAACTCTATTGAAAAGGCTTGACTGATTTTTATGAAGTTTTTAAGTCTAATAGTACGTAGCCCATTTTTTATCCCCTAAGTGATAAGGCTGACCCAGTCCATAAATAATTTATATGGCAAAACAATGTTTGTCTAGTCAGTTAGTAATTAGATAAAATCAGAATATTGCCATTATGTTTCCAGCTTCGTTCTTAGCGATTTGTGTTTACATATTGTAGTAATAATCCCAAGCACCAGCCTTGCACGGTATTTTAAGTTTTTTTTTTATAAAAATAAAAATGAACATTTATAGTTGTTGTATCGACTTACCTTACTAGAATAGAGCCATAATTACATTTAAGTGTTGTACCGAATAGTTCTGTAATATTTAAACGGTATTTAACGAGCTGTCGCATGTTAGTGTAATATTAATTATCTTTTAAACTTGGTTTTACATAAAGCACAGGAAATCAATTATTCAACCATTACATATTTTCTACAGTATTATCAACGATAAGTACCATATTTGGGTAGTTCACCTAAGATATGTTAGTTTTGTAAAGATAGAACAGAGAGCGGATTCTTCTTGGTATAATAGGATTTTGTATGTAGAGATGATAGACTTAAGGAATGACTGTCCAAAATGGCTTATTTTTATTAAGTCATAAGATTATTTACGTCAAATCAAACCAGAAATTATTTATTCATATAGGACATTTTAGCCGCCTATGAACGTAATTTTTTTCAATTGATATTTTATCCCTACCGTCCAGTTCAGTATATAGATTCAATTGAGAAGAACTGGCAAGAAACTTAATTGAATTTCTTTTTATAAGCCAGTTTATTTACATTGTGTACTTACGTAGGTTTTTATGTCTAACATTAAGCGAAAATCTCGTGCATGAACTACTATTGCCATGCACGTTTGCCATTCAAGTAATCGTTTAGTGTATAATAGGCTTTGTTCAATAAAAATTATGTAACAAATGTTTTGAATTTATTTAAAGGTAATTATAATTATTTGTGATAAATTTTTTCTAAAATTAGAATAATGATATTCGATCCCTTTGAAAACAATTTAATTTAAATTTGTTGTTAACGGGTTTAATTAATAAACCATTAATTATGCAGGCATAACTTAACTACCGCATAGTAACTAATCTTCGAAAATGAATTCAAACTTTGAATGGAGGTTTAAACCGCAGTTAATATTACAGCTCTTGCCGTTAATTATTCAGCAGCTATGACTTTGTGTTGCCAAGCACTGTGGTTAGTTGTAATTCGTTAGTACAAATTATTCATACATCAATGTTTGTCGTCAGATCAGTGGTCCTTAACTGGTGGTTTGTGGAAGTGGCCTGCATAACCATTCTTTGGAAACCTCAGTGGTCTAGGGGTTAAGCCTTACTTGTTGGTCGCGGGTTCAAATCCTCGCACAATACAAATCTATTCATAAATATGATTGTTTGCATTTATCTGATTATTTTCTATACATAGTACATATGTTAAGTACGTGTTTAAAAAATATTAATGACTAAATATTACATACACAACTCTGATAGAAGTATTTACCTTACAAACGTTTCAAACTCAACTCGTAATCGTGACAGTAAAGAATCCGATTTAAATCAAAGGTGAATATTGTCTTTATAATATTTTGCATTTGTAGTTAATCTTCTAGTTATATGTAGTTAAATAATATCTGTAGTTAAATGTTCCTGTCACAGTTATCGTTTTATAAGCGTCCAGCAAGCAGTCCTATCAAAGTGGTATCTGTACCTAAGTTTAGTGTAAAAGGGTAAGAGAGTTTTTTATTGCTTGTAAGTACTATAGGAACTAAATAATTGATATGATGATTAATATGTTTATCTAGATCTTTACATACTTACCTTACAAAATTTTGATAAACAATAACCAGGTAACTAGATACTCAGGAATACAAATATTTACACTGCAAAAGAGTCGAAGCCGTGACCATCAGAAAGTGATACAGCATGTTTAACCACTGTACCACCGAGGTCTAATGATAATTTTAAAAGAGACTCAGTAGTGCTGTATATCATTACTAACTAAACGTTGAAACATTATAGTTACTAACTATAGTTTACAGTCATTAGCAAACGCGTACAACCAAACTAATGTAATGTAAATAAGCACCCTGGGGGTACATAAACTTGACTTTTACAAACTTGAACTAACCAACGAGTCGCTCCAAACCATACGGGCGATAAAGAACAAGTTCATGGGCGTTTGATACCAGGCGCAGTTCGGACCGTGGTCCGAATCGCCCTGTGATAATATCAACCTGTTTCAAAAAGGTGAAAAGGAACACTAACACTGTTAGACTCTACATAGTATAATACAGGTTTTCTCATGAGATTACAGCATAGAGTTTTTCAAGAAGAATTTATTAAGGTTTCTGAAGGGTCGGCAACGCGCACATGACACTCCTGGTGTCTCAGGCGACCATAGGCTACAGTAACAATTTACGATCAGGTGGGCCGTATACTTGTTTACTACCAACGTAGTAAAAAAAAAAAGAAAGGGGGCTATTGTAAGTATAATGTATTTATTCTTAACTATGATAATAGTGATATGGTGCACTCGCCTGCGCTATCAGCTTACGCGGCAGGGCACCAATGGAGGTTGATACAATGAGTATGAAGTCAGGTCAGTTAGCCTATAGTGGCATATTAACCAGGAACTAATCGCAATAGTATCCCAGGGGGAACCGCGTGGAAGTCATCTTAACATGGTACATTAGGTACTAGTAATATGACAATATTACATTTCACATTTCAACAATTCCCTTCCTCTCTAGTTGTGACTGTCGTCAAATATGTTAACGACAGTCACAAAGTTTTCCTGTTGCCACGTAACTCCTAAACGAATACTCAAATTCTGAGGAATCTGTCACGATATGCTAACTGACCTAACCTCAGGTTCTTATTAACATCATTTACGATGTCCCGTCAGCGAATACCGCTAGTGCAGGCAAGTGTCACATTTGTATAAGAAAAAAAGGTTTTGTTTAAAAATAAGTCTTAACTACAATTTATTAGAGATAAAATTGACACAGTTGTTGATTCGCCCGCGGTGTGAAACGCCCCTAACTTTAGATCGCAACAATTCCCAAACCACAAACACGCAACGGTAGAAAACAATACGACTTCATTGTTAAATGAGTTCATTTCAACCAACATCAATATTGGTGATCACAAAAGGCACGAATCTCTTACTGCAGTCAGACATTATTGACGAAGATAAATGATTTATATTAATTCATAAAACAAGCTTTTATAACGGAGTTGTGGAGCTTTGTGTACAGAAGTAAACAAATACCTACATAATAGGTGCTACAGACAGTCCCCTTTGTCGGGGCTGCTTTGAAGCTGAAGAAACGGCCGATCACATAATCCTGGAGTGCGTAGCAGTGGCCACACATCGAATACAAATCCTCCGAATAGTAAGGTCGCTCCATGAAGTCTATGAAGACACCAAGAGACTTCTGCACATGCGGAAGGAGCTTGGCTGGCTACTTTAGTAGTTCCGGTTCTACATATACAGCGGCCCAAATGAGAGCCTGATTGCGGAAAACAGAATCCAATTTACATTACATTACCAGACTGTTGTGGACTAGTTTTTTACTATCTGATATCGACCTCAAAGATCATAAGTTCAAAACTAGCTGACACCAAAAAACATTTGCGTAAATAGATAGAAATGACTAAGTCTCCGGTGATGTAAATATCATCATCACGGTTGCCTGGCCGATCACCCAAATATGGGATAGACCCATTATTTGGGCTCGGCGCAGTATGACATTTTCTTCCACTGATCACTTTCGGTCATCATATCTGAGCTTATTCTCCTTTTATAAATATCATCGTTTACATAATCCATCCATATTTTTTTCGATCATTCTTTCCCTTTCTATCCATTCACGTTCATGTTATATGGTAGAATATATTTGATGGAAATATAATAATAGGCTAATCTCCCACGGTAATGCAAATATATCGAGCGAAAACTGGATATATCAAATGTTCTGTTCTCGTTATGGAGAACCAAAAATTTGATAACTCCTCTGATTCCCTCATCCAGGATAACAGTAGTGTGTTACAATATTGAATCGTAACATCTCTGTTATTAAGTTCATATAATATACAATTATTACTTTAGGTGATTCACTCACTAAATTAGTACTATGGAACGGATGAAAATGGAAAACTTTATTTTTTAAGCTTTAACTCAAAACATAAATATAAAAAATTGGTTCATCTATAGAAAGCAACATAATCAGAGAGTAACAAAAATTGTATTTTAGTTTAAAAAAAATGTAGAAATGTTAACAATAGGCATAAAAATGTATAATACCTAAGAATTTTATTTTTTTTGTGGTAAATAAATATTACCTATTCGATAATAATACCATTACATACGGAAGATCCGCTAAAACCCACCAACAGAATCTCGAAGTGAAATATTCGTACAGACATAAAAATATTCGCATTCCTTTTGCAGAATAATATTTTTATAATATATTTTTACTATGTATGCTCAAAGGACGGTGGCAAATCAAGCGAAAAGAGGGTGTACCTTTTTCACTCTTCTTTGTTCAACAACTGTAGCTAGAGAATTCGTTGAAAAAGACTTCAAAACATATAGAAAGGATATAAAAATAAAAAATATATACACAGTAGGGCACAGTAGTACCATCACCACGCATAAAACCTATAAATCCTTGCGGATTATTAATAATAATTAACAATAATATTATTAAATATAGATTAATCCGAGCACAGATAGAATTATTACATAGTCATATTTAAGACATAATTTATATCATACATATAACATAGTTGAGACGTATTAATTTACTATTTGCATAGTGAGTTCATGTTATCACGATAAATTAAACTGCAAAGCACTTAAGAAGTGACAAACTGGAAATCACAATTATAATATTACAAAGTGAGGAAAGATTGTTAGTAATGTGGAAAAATTACCCCATTGCTGGCAAAAGTTCACGTCAGTTAGGCGTCCACGCTGTTCCCACTGGACACAGTCGTGATAAATTCCGAATTGTCACGATGGACTATAACTGACCTGATCCCATGCTCGTCGTATTATTTTCCATTGGTGCCTTGTCAGTGAAAACAATTAACAGGTTCACTATTCTATTTTTATAAATGAAACAAAAAATTTAAAGTGATGACATGTCTGTAAGTTTCATAGCATTATTTGAACTAGAGGCAAATCACGGCCGGGTTGAGTTGAATTATGATAGTTTTTGCGACTCCCGCACGACGTTTATGAGGTGTGAGCTCGACCTTACACTGAAATATTCAGCTTCGGGTGCGAGGCGTCAGTACCGGTTTTTACTGGTCTTCGATATGTCTTTTGTTTCCGGGGAGTTTTATCGTTATTGGCCATGTTGCACACTGCGATTATATTTCTATGTAGGTATACTGGAATGTTGAAGAAAGAGATAACCCTCCTGAAGGTACGTAGGTACGTCGTCTATATACATGAATAGGAAGCATTACAGATATTACGTCAACTTTTAACGCCTGTGTTAGAAATATTAGCGTTCCTAATACAGGCGTACGCGTTGGCATTCTGATAATTTCACTAAAATGTCTTGACTTTGTATCTTGGTATCTTCCCTACAATATGTCATATTTTAACTGAAAACAGCAACACAGTTTACAAAGCAGTTAGCTTGGCGGCTGAAATAGGTAAAACCCAAACAGAGAACTTACAAACATATTAAAAATCTAATATATCTCTTTTATACTTTTAGTTTAGATAAACAAAAAAGCTAATTTAAAAATGAGATATGTTGTTGTAATTTTTATGGTATATTGGTAAAATAATGTTCAATATGTCAAGAAAATGATAATAATCAAATAACTTGTACATAGAGGCTTCAAACATTTTAATAATACATATTCACAAAATTATACCTTCAAAGTTCATAATATTCTGACAACAAGAAAACTGGGGCACTGTATCCATGCTAGATATTTCAAACTACCTAAATGGGTACAATACTTCCGTCTCACACTGCATTGCTGGGAAATAATTATTGTTAATAACAAAACTAGTACATACTAAATATTGTAAATACATTCACAATATCATCTTATGAAAACAGAATAAGTCAACGTTAAGACGAGATCTTAATGATTTTGAATCTGTTTGCCGACTTGAAGTAAAAGATACTAATAAAAGTTGCTTAGATACTCGTACAATAGTGTCTACTATAAATGTCATAAACTGCACCCGTGGTATACCTAAAGCGTACGTTGCTATGTTTAAAGACTAAGGTCATAACACCTTAATAAGGCACAAACCCTTACTCTGTAATTTCACTGTCAATCAAACTGTAGCCTGTAGTACACAGCGGTTTTATTAAAATACCTTATATTTTCAACTCAAAGGTCAAACGTAAAAAAATAATTAGGAACTAAAAAGAAATTGGAAAGTTAAATCCAATGTTCACTTGTGTAATTATTAGTAAAATCAAAAGTGGCGCTCCGAATTTTTCTTTAAAGGCCCTGAGGGAAATCTAACTCTGTTTAGAAATCCTTAACAAATTCAATTATAAGAAAAAAGGGGTAAGAAAAAATACACAGCTTACTGAAATTTTGGATAAATTTAGATTAATAGATATTCAAATGTAATAAAGAGAATAAAAAAAATCACAGATCATAATTAGATGTAACTGTAACGGTAACCAAACTGATGGTCCATTTGATGGTAAGTGGCAAGCGTTGTCTATGAATACGAACAGAACCACGGACTTCAAATGCTTGCTGATCGATCAAATTCCAAAAAACATGTATGAATATAATTGTAAAAAACCGTGATAAAAAATAATTTATGATTGACAACAAGTTAAGATAAATATAAAAAGTACACTCCACTAACCTGTCGTGCGATTAAGGCACCTTCCAGACGTATAGTATCCGCTGGAAACTGTTACGTATAGCAAATGAAGAATGTTAATATGAAACCAGTCGCTTAAAGCAGTATCTCGAAGCACAGGATCATATGGATACACAAAATATTATCAACGAACACCTTTTCTGCAGTCGCCATATTTTTGAACTGAAGAAAAAGGCGCGCGCCAATCAGAACACAGATGCTGTAGTTCCCGGCTCTTGCGACGGAAGGAGCGATCACTTTACGAACTAACACGACCAGTAAGTGCCAGAATCAAAATACAGATGGCGCTACCGGTCTTTAAAATAGGACGTTTTGGAGACTACGAATTTGGACGAATGAAATGAAATTAAGTTACATAGAATATAATATAGTATTATAAATTTATTTTTTTACGTTGTTTATGGTAAACTGCTTCATTAGAAGCAATTATGTTGCATGACCAGAACGTTGATAACAGAATCGAAATATGAGGAAGTCAGAAATAACGAGGAACTGTAAAAGTTGTCTCAGTTGGTACCTTATCTATTTAAGTTGCCAAGCAGTTTGCTTTGCAATATGTATTCGTTCAAAGCGAGCAGGCTGTGAAACTACTAGAATCTTAACTCCCACGTATGACAATGGTATCCCGGCGGCACTCGATAATGTAACGTTTGAAGTACTACTGTTCATACAGTATACTGTACATACAGGTGACGGTTACCATTTATCATCAGGACCCCTCCAATAGATCCCCCGTTCAATTCAAACGGGGATCGAAATTACGACAGCCTGAGCCGAGGTTCAAACCCGGTGCCCTCAGACTAAAGTCTAGTCTCCTATATATATATAAATCCTTCCGCAGGTTTGGAGTGCCATCTGTACTCGTCCCCTATCGTCCGATGAAACTGTAAAGGCTAGCTGCGGCCAACAGCATTAGAGTAGTCCGAAAATAATTATCAGGTGGGCCGTCAGCGTCTTTGTCATTTCAATTACTTGATACAATAAAAAAAAATTAAAACCAAGTAAATCCATTTCAACTTATGCGAATATTACAGATATAGTACATTTAACTTATAATAGGTGCCACGTATAATATAACCGAAGATAGATTTTCATCTTAAACCATTTCTTTAAATCTGTAACTAGAATGTTTGTAAATAATTTGAATGGTAAACAAGCTTACGGTAAGTGGAAACAATCGCGAATATACATGAACAGTACTACGAACGTTACGTTATCATGTGACGCCTCTGACACCACTCCTTGACATTTCGTAGGACTAAGATGTCATGCCTTTTAGACTGTAATTTCACTGCCTTATCTCAGGCCTTCAACAGAAATAGATTAAGCCAGCTGAAATATTTGTTAGAAAACATTGATATGCTAATATTTTTGTTAAATATATCTTGAGCATTCTATTTTATGTTGAAATCGTTAAATAATTAAATTAGTTTTGGGACACGGGGCGGATTACTTCCCAGTCGTTACCAGATGTTCCGTTAAATTTAATTTGTATCTTCCTTCAGGCTGTAATAATGTTTTGATGGTTTGTGTACGTTACTCAAACGGCTCTGGCATTTCTTTGTTTGGTTCTGGTATCGTAATTAAACCGTATATTAATACATATCTAGGGAATAGCAAATCTATCATAGTACATATATACAAATAAATAAAACTTAAATAAAAAAAAAAACGTGAGAGATATACGTATGAGATTCTATGCGGTGCTTATGTAAAAAAATAACTTTTAAAAAGTTTCTCTGTCTGTCTATTTGTCCTTACTAATCTGATCTCTGAATAGTTGGACTACTGACGCTGGAGATACTTATTTAAATATACGTATAATAAAAGAATAATACAATAAAAAATAGGAGTATGCACAATCACAATATCTCATTTTCGTCATCAGCCGATTGAAAACCAAAGGAGTACTGCGATATATTAAAAATGTAGTATTAATTTAACTATAATTTCTTTATCTAACAAATCAGAATCAATCATATATGTATATCTATACTATAAATGTATTATCAAAGAGGTAAAGTTTGTAAGTTTGAATACAATGATAATTTCTGGTACAAATTATCCGATTATGAAAAATCTTTTATTGTTATATACTCCATTTATAAACGAAGTCCATATGCTTTATAACATAACGCTACAACCCATAGGAGCTGAGCTGCAATGAAACATGATGCAAAACGGGGGAAATCTGACGCGGACGAAGTTGCGCAGGTCAGCTCGTTCGGTTATAAAATTTAAAGATCTTTTTATTATTTCTGTATAAATAAATTAGTTGTCATTTATTAAAAAAAATATCAATAATAATAATGCATGAAAAATACACCCCAACAATTAAAACCTCGTCTATATTTTTGAAGTCGATTAAGAACAAGTAAAATGACCCACAAAACAAATTGTAACTTGTGAAAATGGACTAATAAATATGAAGGTAGTCCTCATATATTTTACACAGTGATGCCAAAACAAGGTTGCGTGTAAAAACCCCATTTGAAAGAGATGCACCCCGCTGAACTGATTGAGGTAGATGTAGGTATACCTTTACTATTTGGAGGCAGGTTTATTACCACTACAAACAATATACACCTTAGTGCATTTCGGCATTACAGCCAAGATACAAAGCTGAGTGGTAACCACAAAAATTTGGTCGCGGTTGTATTTCTTAAATAATCGTTATTAATATTATAAATGAAACGGTTTAGCACACGGTCTTATTTCCGATGGTCGTGGGTTCGATTCCTCTCACGGTACAAATATTTGTTTCCATGTATATGATTGTTTGTATTAGTCTGAGTATATCGGTCTATGTATATGATAGAAAAAAAAAAAAAATATCAGTTGTCTTTCGTCTTATTTAAAATTATCCATTTTGAAATAAGACGAAATTTACAACATGACTGTAACATATATGATAATCGTACGTCACCCCACCAAATGTCACTTGACACGTCCGCTATTTCGACCTTTCAGTGTATTTTTTTTACCCTAACGATTTAACTACTTATATGAGTGAATCGTCTAGACGTCGTGCTAGGAAGGGTTTCTTGTAGACTTAATTATAGGTCTACAAGTGTAGGAACCTCAAGGTCTTCTCGTAAATATATTGGTATAGGGGAATTATAATTTAACAAGCGCTCCAGATATATTAAAGGAATCAAAATTAACAGAGTAATAGGTGAAGTTATTGCTTATGGACATTCTACCAGACAACTTTTGGTATGCCATAATTACTAGCCATTCCCTGCGACTTCGTACGCGAGAAATTTAACAAAATAATTTTTTATTAAAATATATATTTTTTATTAAATAAAACTTGCATAGATTAACAGGAACAAATAGATAGACAGACAGACAAAAAATTATATAAGTACCGTTTTATATTAATTTAGTGAAAAGCTGTTAATTTGAAATTACAAAGAAGTTTACATCTTAGTAAAATATTAATTAATGTTTTTACATTATTACTTACAATCGTTCTTGCCGAGCGATAACAAAAGGTACGAAATAAATTAGCGTATGAGTTATTTATTAAGTGAAAACGAACTATTCCATAAAATTAAATGTATTTAATTATGAACCTGCGCCGCTGTCGTGCTTTCTGATTCGTGTCGACAAACTTCAGCGTTTAAATCAACGTAATTGTGAAAGTTTCAGTTATTTGCAGAGTGTAGTATAAAAAAAATAACAATTCAGACATTTTAAAGAAGAGAACAATTTTAAAGTTTGCAGGTAACACGCAACCCTTCAGACGCCACCTCTAATTCACGGCTAAGCAAGTGGGGGCGGTTTTTTTCCGTAATACGTACTTGATACATGAAGGGTCGGGGTCAGAATACTTTTAAATGGCTGCAGATCAAATTAAGTCGTGCTACTGTTTGTGAAATAACTAACTAGTTAAGCAAGGGAATTTGGGTTGATAGTTTAATGCTGGCCATAGGAGAATAAATTGTTTGTACACTTTTATAAAATATGCCACTTTTATATATCAGACATTTTTAAAACGTCAAGGTTTAACATTATTATTTTCATATTTAAATTACTCCTAATTTGTCTTTTTTTTTCAAAAATTGGAATTAATAGGTATAGGAAGAAAAATGTGGTCTAATGATCCCATTGCTAGCAATTTACTATATCAGGTTGACCTTCACACGATTCCCCCTGGAAAGCATCGTAAATTCCTAGTGAATTTGTAACTATGGGCTAACGACAAGGTTTTATGGTTATTTTATCATTCTCCACTGGTGTGCAGTGGCTCCGCTAGTGCATACCGATAGCGCAGGTGGTGACACTATTCCATTATCATCCATTAAAAAATATATTTAGTTAGTTTTTTAGAAATATTTTGTGATGATTATATAATAGATATATAACGATGAAACTTTTTTTCTATGGATTTTTTGGGTTACATCATTAAATATTATTTCTTGTGTCTAGGTCACTATTCCACGCGGACGAAGTCGCGGGTTTCACCTAGTAATGTATATTTATATTCAGTTTGCTACAACTTTATTATAATACTAATCGCGATAATTTAAACATTAAAAAAGATTTATGTATCTAGATAAAAGAAAAGAAAAACCAATATGTGTGTAATCTTGAGTTATTGAGAGTTACCTTGGATTAGGATCCTTAGTGACAGTATAAAAATAAACTAGTGGAACTCGTCAACCGTGTCTGCAACAAAAGGGTATAGTTTGATCGGCTCGCGGCGGTCCAGTTAAAAAACTTGATCCTGTTGTAGTTAAGGATACCTGTCACCCAGTATATGCCAATTTATGAGATAATATCTGCTTCTGACAATTTTGTTTTATTAAGGTCAACAGATATATTTTTAAATTAAATATAAATAAAATTAATAATATGCCACGACAATTCTCACAACGCCATTTAGTGCCAAGGTAAGCAGAGGTTGTGTTATGAGTACTATTATTACTCATATAAATATTTACATATTTTTGTTGTAAATATATACTTTAAATACACAGAAAATACTCAAACCGAAACAAATAATCATACTCATGAATACAAATTTTTGTACCGTGCGAATCAACTCGAGACCGTCGGAAGTAAAGCATATGTTAACTGCTAACCATCGCGGCCGTCAAATAATCTGAGGAATGATATATAATCTGACGTTTCACCTGATGGTGACTGACAATACATGTGAGTGACTACTGAGGCTGAGTCTACTAAGGTGTCAAGCATACTTTGTAATTTCACTGCTTTTTCTATCACAATTCAACCGAAATACTTACGGAGGAATGAACGCTAAGTGACTGAAATCTATACCACTATTATAAAGCCGAAGAGTGTGCTTGTCTATTTGTTTGAACGTGCTAATCTCAGGAACTACATTGAGAAATTATTAAGCTATATAACATTAAGCTATCAATAGGAGCGGAGCTGCAATGAAATATATTGTAAAAGGCGGGAAAATGAAACGAAGACAAAGTTGCGCGAGTCAGCTTGTCTGAAAGAGTACCTTTATGAAATCTACTAAGATTTCTCTACTCTTTCAGACAAATTCGTACAAAGTCTTTTGAAAACAAAAAATATTTTATATGAAGTCATATGCCTAATAATATAAGCCTATAAGTATACTCTGAAAGTTACCGATATACTGTACCTGCACCTGTATGGAATCAAAACTTAGACCAACGGGTGACATGATAGAAAGAGAGGGGTATAAATTATTTTAAACAATTGGAAAGAGACAGACCTATCCCTGTTATTGCAACACTGAATATTGTCATGTTCGATCTGTAGGTGCCGAGTGAAGGTTTTATTAATAAGGTATTGATATCTATTTACCTGCAGCTTCGTTTATTTAGTATTCTTATTATTAAGGATTTATAAGAGTCATTTCAATAAATAAAATTTCTATCATGACACACTGATTTGTCTTGAATTTGACACGATGGGCTTAACTAATTTGACCTAATGCTCATCTTATCCTCAGAAAATGCACAGAGATGCAATATCTCGCCGCATATATCACGGGGAGTGTTCTGAGGAATTGTTCGGATTAATACCAGCTGCTGAGTTTCACCACCGTACCACCCGCCAGAAACTGAAATACCATCCTGATCATCTGCATGAATGGCGGTCTTCCACAGTACGGTTTTCTAGAAACTTTTTGTCATGCAGAACCACATTGTGGAATCACCTTCCAGCAATGGTATTTCCAAACCGATATGATATTGAAACCTTTAAGAAAAGAGCTTATTCCTTTTTAAAAGGCCGACAACGTACTTGCAATTCCCCTGGTGTTGCTGGGTGCTCATGGGCGGCGGTAGTCACTTACCATCAGATGAGCCGCATGTTCGTTTGTCCCCTGTGTTATAAAAAATAAAAATTTCATCAAAATCAGTTCAGTAGTTTTTGCGTGTAAGAGTAACAAACATCCATCCATACTCACAAACTTTCGCGTTTAAAATACTAGCTGGGCCCGTGGTTTCATCCGCGTTAAATTTCAATATAAAATATAGCCTATGTGTTATTCTGATGCATAAGCTATATTACTGTAGAATATTATCAAAATCCGTTTTTGTGTGTAAGAGTAACAAACATCCATTTGCATTTATAATATTAATAAGAAATAAGACTAATAAGATATTCTTGATGAATTCGTTATGATTAGCTATCAGGCTTGACATTATCCTCATCGCTAGTGATAACCTGTGGAAAACGTCCACAGGTTATTACTAGCGTACGCCATTAGTTCAGCCGGAACTATGATTCCATCATTATAAAAACATTTACAAATATGATATCATTAGGACTTTTAATATTTCAGCGCATGAAGGACTTAATGAAGCTTGTCTCATATCAAACGACATTTTTTACTGCAATGTAATTAATCATAGATAATGAGTTGCAGCTTTTTCCTTAAAACAGGGCTGAGAATTTTATATTACTGTTTAAATATTTTCTAGTTAAAGGAAGGTATGAGGTGACGGTTGAAAACTTTTTGATACTTGGCAAAATATGTACTAATATTGTATTATGTTGCAGTTTGATCATCGAACAGTCAACACTAGGGTTCCAAGCTATTTCCGAACTCTATTCAATGCCTGATGATGCCTCATTCATAGGCGAAACTCATGTCACAATAGAGGTAGACTCCGTAACGGTCAGAATTTGATCACTATTAGAGAAGATCGTAACGCTTCCAGTAACGGTTGTCAGGCTTCCGCACTGAACGTTTGTGGTCACACACATGCTAATGGTAACAGTATTAAATAAAATAATACAAATCCATCGAGTAATATTGTATCTTTACTCTACTGAATAGATGTCAATTAAATTTGATGTTAAATATGAGAATAAAGAAAGAAAAAAAGAAAAAATATTTATTCAGAACAATGAAGTGTTACAATATAAACAAAACCAAACAAAAAAAGATCTAATATAATAAAAATGTAATATAGAATTATCATATAGAATTCAACTTAATTTGATATGTACATCATTAAAAATAGACATTTTTTACATACATATTCATATAGGTACTGAAATGGCTCCACTGAATGGACATCTTTCATCTAAAAAAGCAGATGATGTCGCGGGACAACGATTAACACGGGTTCGAGACTTGCGATGCAAACATTTGTATTTATTTATTCTATGTACAAAAAATATATATAAGTATTCCTATCAATTGTGTTAGTACCTTGTGTGTCAGTACCTTGTGTTATAACAAGCACTTAATTTAGGACTTGATGGTGCTGTGTAAATCGTCTAAGATTATTCACTTAGACGTATAGATTACAATAACGTTAGACGTGACGTGGATTTATATCCACTGAAGTCAGGACGGATCAATAGTATCTTATTAATATTATAAATGCGAAAGTTTGTGAGTATGGATGGGTGTTTCTTACTCTTTCACGCAAAAGCTACTGAACAGATTTTAATGAAACATTACAGTAATATTATTATAATACATCAGAATAACATATAGGCTATAAATTTCACGCAAATGAAACCGCGGGCACAGCTAGTATTATATAAAAACCTTATACAACTGTGTTTTTACTTTAAAGGAATTATTATGATAGGAATAACATGAATCCAGGTGTCGTATTGATTTTCGCTGACTTTTAACTAAAGTTACCGTTAACTCTACTGTGTGATCAGCAGTATTGACTATCGTAAGCTCAGTACGTAGGTACAATATGATATGTTGCAATACTGTTTCGTTGTAATTTTAATTGCAAAGTTGCATATTATTGTTTAACTAGTTGCATCTCTTGGCTTTGGTCGTTTGCATTTGTTTTGTACAACTTAGTTTGCATAAACTGTCATCTTATAGACTATTTAAATAAAATGCCTATGTTTGTAATTGTCATGCAATCTATTTTTTCTATATATCTATTCTATTGTATATGTTGGTCTGAACAGATCCTAAATAAATAGAATACTTAAATAAAGAAAAGAAATTAAAAATACATTGAATTATATATATCTAATCTAAATTTAATTAAGATCTATTCAGACAAATATTCAAGAAGAAACATACAGATATATGGACAAACACATTTTTGTATGAATAATATGTATCGCTAACCAGTCTATATAATATATATGACATATGTATTGTAATATTTATGTACGTAATTAGATCTTCTTACATATAGTCTCTACTTGAAATAAATTCCGAAGTTGTAAATTTATCTCCACTTGAATATCTTACAGCAAACATTTATAAAGTGGGAACCATAAATTATGTAATACATGAATTTCATGATTCTACTGATTTATTAATGGTTGTTTTTTTATACAATAAGGTGAGTAATAAGTTAACCAGTCATGGTGAAGATGTTAGATTCCAGGTTCCGTGTGAAAGTCAATCTGAAAGGGTCTGATAGGGTTTAAAAGTTTATTTCTTTGTTATGAGCCTAGTAGACCACTGCCCCCTCAACTTATACCAATCCTTACCTTGATTTTGGCTAATATAACTAATTTTACTTACGAAAGTTATTGAACAGAATATTTTAATTTATATATTTCTGAGACAGAAAAAAAATGAAACATAAAAAAATAACCCTGAACTACCCATACTCCGTGCAGGACTTATATCTATATAAGAATACTGAATGACGTCCATTGATTTATTTTAAATTTATTAGAACATTTCATACAAAAATATATAGGATTTATTAAAATAGATTGAATCCTCAACCATCGAGAAGTGAGTCATTGTGTTAAACCGCTAAACTACCGAGGTAATTTCTCAATAGTTTCAAAGTTTCATTACACCAATAACTATTATCAGTTATGTTAACTCCATAAATAGATTTCATAATGAGTTCCCGTCAATCATACAATCTCATATTATTACACAAGAATAGTTTAGTGTCGCGTCTGTTATCGATAGTAAATTATTTAAAACTAGCGACCCACCCTGTTTTTTTTAATGGATGATAATGGCATGATGCTCCCGCTTGCGCTAACGGTTTACGCTGGCGGGGCACCAGTGGAGGATGATAAGAAGAACATGAGGTCAGGTCAGTTAGCCCATCGTGACATATTCACCAAAAATTCATCACGATGGTTTCCAGGGGAACCGCGTGGAGGTCAACCTGACATGGTACCTTGCTAGTAATGGGATCATTAGTCCACATTACTAATAATCCTATTCCCCACCCGTCCTGGTTTCGCACGGGTGCAATATATATATATATTTCAATTTCTCGGCTTTATTGTACTTACTTCTAAGTATCTTAATAAATAAATAAATAATAATGACCCAGGAGAAATGAGTTCTCCACAGCACCATCTACTCCCAAACTAAGCAGAGCTTGTGTTAAAAGATCGAAAGGGGAAGAAAAGTCTATAAGAGAAAGAAGAAAGTCCATAAAAGTCAATAAAGTGTAAAATTTTATTTTCGTATCAATATTATTGTTCAGAAATTTTAAAATAATACAAAAAATATACAAAGTAATATTGCTTGAAGTGGGCGCACAAAGTTGTCTAAAAATTACGTCTCAAGTTAACTAAGACAAGAAAACGGCTGCTGTGAATAAATAAGTACGTACTACATCATTATTAGCGATTGATTAGCCCCTGAGAGGTTAGGCATTATGCCTGCTGACCGTTGACTCGATACAACGAAGGCTCTATAAAAAAGGCAGTGGTCCATATTATAGAACCGGTCCATATATTTATTTATTTAAAACTTTATTGATTTTGTACAATAGGCGGGCTTACGGCTTATTATATATGGTGCACTTCCCTTAATACTAATTAGATTTATATAACTTTTTGTAACTTTGCCTTTGCAGTGACTTTTTTACTGTTTTAGCCATTATGCCTGCTGACCGTTGACTCTATACAACGAAGGGTCTATAAAAAAGGCAGTGGTCCATATTATAGACCCGGTCCATATATGGTGCACTTACCTTATAACTAATTAGATTTATATAACTTTTTGTAACTTTGCCTTTGCAATTAATTTTTTACTGTTTTCTCTATTTTGTGTATAGAATAGTAATAATAACCCTGGACAATAGGCACAGCTTATGTTATAGGTATCAGACTACTGAAATAAATACATTTTTATTATAAATGTACTTTTTTTTATAAATATCGTCTGTATATATTGGTAAAGCTATGCGGACATAATATCGTAATCTGATATAAGTGTTCAACTCGTAGTTTGACAGTATCATGCCTCTGTTCCTTGTAATTTTACTGCCTTAATTTGCCATTCGTTAAATCATATATACGTATTTTCACTACTGTCACTTAAATCTATAAATATAAATAAAATTGGAGTGTCTGTAATATTGAAATAATCGTTTTTTATTACATGCAACGGTACATATACCAAAATAACATTTTTCACAATTTTTGTCTGTCTGTCTGTTTGTTCCGGCTAACCTCTGAAATGGCTGGACCAATTTTGACGGGACTTTTTTGGCAGGTAGCTGATATAATAAGAAGTAACTTAGGCTACTTTTATTTTAGAAAAATAAACATAAATTCCATGCCGACGAAGTCGCTAGTACAGCTAGTATATGAATCCTTTATATTTCTTTCTCTACGAATATACTACAAAGGTACTCTCGACAACTTACACAATAAATGTTTGTTTTGTTATCAAAATATCATATAAAAAGTAATTCTAAACACAGCTTGACTTGTATATCAGCGTGGAAAGACGAAGGATTATTCCAGAACAGATGGCTTAACCTTTTTGTCGGCAATGCGACCGTATTTGTCGGTAAATGAGACGTTTGCAGGGACGAACTCAGGGTCCGTAATGGGGCTAAGGGTGGGCGAATGGGACTTTAGTGTTATTGATGCAATTGTTGTTCTGTTGTGACTTTGTAATGTGGTACAAAGTTAGCTGATGAGAAAAATCTGGATTAAAATATGTTTGTAGATTTATACTGTATGATTCAGTAATAGATTAGTCATACACGTTTAATATTTCTTACGGTACTAGTTTCACTCAAAATGTACAAAAGAAATAATATACCATCAGAACTGTCATCCATGATGGAACAGTCAGAGGCAATGTTAATTGTCATGGTTTGTCCATGACACTGGCCAAGGGGGTGCGCCCCTTAGGGAGGTGAATATTAGGGCCTTGGGGCGAACTCCTTTGCCCCGGCATGAACAACCCCCGAGTAGCTGGATTTAAGCCTCATAAGAAATGCAATTAAAGCAGACTTAACCTAACTTAAGAAGTTAATTTTAATGTATATTTTTTTCTTGTTTATTGCGATTACAAATATTTTTTTATTCATTTTGTTTTTCATTGTTAATTGTCATATTCGTGGTGAATGCAAAGTATGCATATCCAGTAGGATATGCATACAATTGAATGCAGCAACATGGTAGGAACGAGCTTATCGCCTCTTGATTTGATAACGGTGTTTTCTTCACCGGAAAGTTATAAACATAGCTATTTGGAGTATATTAGATTTGAAGTCACGACATCTCGGATGTAAGTCAAAGTAGTAAGTCATTAAGCTATGACGCTCCAAAATTGTGGAAATCAGAATATACAAAATCCATCTTAACAATAGTTGCTTAATTTGAAATAACTGTTGCCAAACTGTAATACGATTTATTATTTTTTTACAAATATATGATTATTTATAATTTGATAGTATAAAGAGCTATCTATCGAATCACACAAAATATTACCAATACTTTAATAAACACAATATTATATTTAAATTATTTAGCTTTGACCTAATTATTACCCTTGATTACGTCTCTGGATATAATCGACTTTTGTACTTAGTATCATTCCCTGGGGAAATGACAATGCGACTGTCAATGTTTTGACATTTTGTCATATACGTTTGACAGTTGATGAGTTTATCAGTAAATGGACCATTAGGCATATGATTGTGACATCACATAAATTTGTACATATACAGGGTGGAACAAAATAAATAGGCTTTTATTGTAAAGTATATTATGATGTCAACATATAACAGCTAAATTTGTACATATACAGAGTGGTACAAAATAAATAGGCTTAAGTGAAAGTATATTATGATTTAATATTGTATAAAGCTGTGTCTAATAAGGATGATGGTCTGATAACGCAATGTTAATATTTCATACTTGGTTGTATACATTTTTCACATTCAACGGACCAATGATTGTGGTGACTGAATAAGTCAACACCTCTTTTCATCCCCAAGATATCGTAAAAAACAACAATGGGAAGAAAGGGCAAAGTTATAAATATGTTGATGCAAGAGACGGCAAACTTAGAATAAAGTACACCAAACAGTTCGCCCAGCATAGAAAGTGGACTTAATACTTTTTTTTAAAAGAGACTTGTGGCGAATTTACTATTATCGCGTGGCAACACTGTTGTCTAGCTACGATAGAACAATAAAATAATAGAATATAAAATCATTTATTCAAATAAACTTAATTTAAGCACTTTTGAATAGTGATAACAATTTGTTTTTTATCTAACACTCGTTCGGAAAGCTGTCTCATCACAAGAAGAACGATAAGCATACTTTCGAGACCGAATCGCCTCTTGTAAATATACTTCTTATGTATCTATTGTAAATATTTCATCAATATACATAATGTAAATAGCCACCACTCGACTCACCACTTCTCCTTCTCCTTTCCTGCTGCTGCTACAAAGAACACAATAAATACAAATAATAGCGGCTTCAACATAACCGCTAAATACTAGTGTCCAGCTTTGGGACGATATCTGATTAGTTAGTGTGATGTTGAAAAAAAGACAACAAAATACCGCGGTGATGCTTGTGTGGTATACCTACAGCTAGTGCTGATACTCTTACTAATATTACATCGCGAAAGCTTGTATGGATGGCTGTTTTTTTAAAAAAATTTAAGAGTAAAAAGTACTGAACTTACTTGATGATACTTTACAGTAGTATAGCTTATATATATACATCAGAATAACACAAGGGCTATAAATTTCATTCGAGTGTACCTGCGTGCACGGCTAGTGTGTCTATAAGTATAATTTTTTAACATCGTTCAAAAATATTTAAACTAATTTTCTATTACAAACATACGAAAATATATTATTGCTTCTTTATAATATTAGTATAGATGACTTACGTATACTGTTGTGATAGATAAAAATGCTTACTGATAAAAATATTGACTCCTGGATGTGAAGAAAATGCTTAAATTTGATTAATTGACAATATTACAGACGTAATCATGCAGCTTGAAGGGCGGGAAAATGTTTACGGTCGACAGTAACTTGCCGGGTTTCACGCCTTGCGGACGACGCCATGAGGACGCGTGCCAATCGATAGTTTCGAATATCGGGAACGCTGAACGATATTTTTAAATTTTTAATAAATAATTTATGGACGAATTAAATTTCGAAAAAGGATTCTTATTTTAAAAAGTGAAAATTATTCTTTTTATCTAGAAATTACAGTTTATTTAATTAATAAACAAAATAATTGTGTTGTTAACTTATCAATGAATTATTAGTATAGAATGGGACATCAATTTATCCTGTAGAACATTGTTATTAGTTAAGTGCTGAATTTTAGTGTTTTATCGGACTTTTCATTTGGATTTTTCAGTGCATTTTAATGGTGAGTTTTTAATTTATTTCTAACTACTGCATTAAATCGATGTTATTAAATGTGTTTTATTCTTTATTTAATTTCATGTGATTTTGTATTTAATTAGTGATTAATATCTGTAGAATCTTTATTATCATTATAAATATTAGCAATGAATTTGTATTTTTGAATATCTGTTCCGTAATAATGTTTTGACAAATTTTCATTAAACTTAGACATGTATATAGACAATACAAATAGATGTAGACTCACAAACATATATACTACTTTTACATATATAATACTTTTTATTCAATCAATTATCCAAATTATTCGAAAGGAATCGCCGGTAAAATATAGTTAGGGAATGATACTTATATATTACAGAATGTGAAACATATGATGTTTTTTTGCAATTAGTATTTTTTACTTTAAATTTGAATTTAGTATTTTAGACAAGTAGACTTTGTATAAATTATTACTGTGTTTTATATAATTCAGCTATCAACCAGATTGCTTTGTAAGCTGTTTCGGTTGTAGGGTGCGATAAGGCAGTGTAATTATAGGGTTTGTTTATAATACTTTATTGTACAACAAAATTATAAATAAAAGGACACAATTGACTTAAAGAATAAATGCGTACAATGGCGGACTTATCCCAAAACAGGGAAATCTTCCAGTCAACCTTTGAGTTACTGAGAGGAATTGTGGATATATACATCCACAATATATAATAAATAAATATATAAAGATTACTAGCTACTCGCCCCGGCTTCGGACGGGTACATGGATATATATAAATCCTCCTCTTGAATCACTCTATCTATTAAAAAAACCGCTTCAAAATCCGTTACGTAGTTTTAAAGATTTAAGCATACATAGGGACAGACAGCGACCGCGACTTTGTTTTATACTATGTAATGATAATTGGCATTGTAGTAATATAAAAAAAATACTATAAATAAAAGGAAAAATTGTTTTTATATATAAGCTATATATTATATTTATGAATATGTAATATATATCCCAAAAATAGAATAGTAGGTAAATTCTTTATTCACATAAACTCACATTTAAGCACTTTTGAATAATTATATAAAATAGTTTAATTATATAAATTCGAAAAATTACATATCGAAGCGTGTATCTTTTTGTTACGTTTTCTTTTCTTACTTAATAGCGAACGGATGTAAATGGGCAATACAAACTATTATATTCATGTATACAAATATTTGTACCGTGCAAGGAATCGAACCCGGTACCATCTTAAGTAAAGCGGCGTGCCACCACCGAGGCCGGCAAAATGCGAAGTACAGACAATCTTTTCATCTAAATAAAAGTTGCGGCTAACACCTAGCTGTAATATACACGCTTAACAAAGAAGTATCGAAACGAGAATTACATAAAAAAAACAAAATCTGTACCATTTACCCAGAACACACCTGTGACCGTCAAAAATTGGGAACAAAATAATCATTATCCCTCTCAACTCGCGGCCCAATTTGTTTTTTGTGGCTTTTTTTCTTAAACGGGTTTCGATCTGACCATGGGAAAGGGCTGACTACCAACAGGTGGCGAGCTACTGTGTTATTTCATGTTTTTATACAATTTTTATTGGTTTTATCCTTTATATTTTTGAAGTGTGACGAAATTGAGAAATAAGGTATTTGTATTTTGGACACGGATTTTGATACCCCTCGACGTTTTGTGTTATAGTTTTATACCTCATTTCCTTATTTGAGGTGTTACGAATCTGTCATACTTTTTATATAATTACATACTTGTATTACAAAGTAAACTATTATCAATCTGATATATATACTAACTTTTCTTTTACGTTACACTAAATATAATTAAATACTACTGAATCTTTTATATTATAAAATAAATTAGCTGTCACTGTTTGTACCTTTCAAACTGCGCAACAAATTTTAACATAGTTTTCATCAAAAGATAGAAAGATTCAAGAGGAGCTTTATATCTATGATACAATATATAGGTCGATAAATTAAAAAAAAAAAGATTTTAATAAATAAAAAAAAAGCATCCATGTAGCCATGGTGGGTCGCTAGTTTTAATAGTATAATATGCTTTTGCATATTTTCTCTTTTAGAAAGAGGAGATTCTTGACAGCCTCTGTAATCTAGCAGTTTAAAAAACAAGTAGCTTGGCGGCTGAATTAGATGAGAAAGAGGCAGATACATATACACACAGACGTAAAAGTGTAGCTCGTTAAAAGATACACGATTGATCTTGACTATATGATAAATTAACTGTGCCCCCGATTTCACTCGCGTGAAATTTATAGCCTATGTTATTCTAATGTATAAGCTATATTAATGTAAAATTAAAAAAAAAATCTTTACGTAGTTTTTGCATGCAAAAGGAACAAAATCCATCCATCCATCCATCCACACTCACAGACTTCCGTGTTTTTTTAACATTAGTAAGATGTTGGATATTATAGATAAAAAACAGAACTCTTCTATACTTCGTAGTGGGGTAACAGTAATTATCATAACATCAACCGAGATCCAATTTAAACTATAATTTCTAAAACGGGCCAAAATGGGCGGAGTGTATATAAATTCATTATTGGAGCAACGTGTACTGACGATATAAATAAAAATACAATCACATTTATTTGCTTTTAATTATTTATGGAACGCCCACAAACTCTTTTTATTACAGGGACGCCAATATTATGAGCAACCTCGTACAAATATAGATATTTTCATTCTCCTACAACATTTTACGATATTTTGACCTTCGTAAAATCTTCAAAATACTACGATGGTTATGAGGATTTCGATCTACAAGAATCGGTCAAAATAATATGATTTACGAGTTTAGAGAGTCAAATTAAATAAATAAATAAATAACTCTGGATGATTAACGCAGCGCCATCTAGTCCCATCGAAAGCAGAACTTATGTTATAGGTTTTTACATGTTTTTCGGGTACATACATAATGTATATAAAAACCTCAAACAGTACAAACAATCTTACTTATGAATACAAATGTTTGCACAGTGTGAGGAATCGAATCCGCGACCATCAGCAGAAAAGCGGTGTGTTAAACGGCTAGACCCGGTGATCTTGAGGTTTCAAAGAGTCTAGAGGTCTAGAGGTTATCAAATTGAGCTAATATACGAAATTTTATCAGATTTTTTACTTTTTCTTATAAAGGTGAGTGTTTTAATGTTGGCAACCCTGATAGGTACTGTAGTATATAGATAAGTTCTAAATATTAATATTTTAATTTCATGTCACACCTATTTGACTTATTATATCTACTTCATTTATAGATACTATATTTACACCAATATTTTATCAACCAACTTCAAAAAAGAAAGTGGTTCAGAACTCGTCTGTATTTTTTTGTGTTTATCCTCAGATTTTCCTCTAGGTAAACAAATTTTGATAATTCTTTTTTTACTTTAGCTGGTATTTCTCATGTGGTTTCAAATAATTAATTGAGGTGTATCAAGTAGTTTTTGAGTTATGTTGAATAATGCGAATGAATTCAGATTTTCATGGTCTGAAAACGGTATTATTAGGTTTATTCAGAGTAATATATGTAGGTAAGGTATTATATGCATATATATATTTAAATCTTTGGAGCTTTATCTGACCCCGAATGAATTATGAATTATGCATTGTTCGTTAGTTTTTGTAGTATATAGCTATATTATCTGTGAGTCTTAGTTTGTTTACCACAGACTCAAAAAATGATTAATAATTATATGCCTTCACGACCGTTATTTCAAATGGGGTAGACATGGGGTATATGTACATCGAATTTATGATACGTGCTTAATCACGGAGAGAGTATAAATAGACATTCAAAGTTTTTGCGCGTTTTTGTGCGTTTATCGCGACTTCGATTTCTCGCACGGTGTAAACATTTGTATTCATGAGTGTGATTGTGTACGGGTGTTTTCTATGTATATTATGTATGTATTTACAAAAAAAATATCTATTTATATCAATTATCTAGGACCCATAACACAAGCTCTGCTTACCGTGGGACTGTATTAATTATCCAGGGTTACTTATTTATTTTATTTTACATTAAGAAAGACTAAGTCAAGTAATTTGAATTCCTTTCCTGCTGTTATTTGAAGTAGGTTTGAAATAAATAGAAAAACAGTTGCAGGAAACGTTAAAAAAATAAAAACGTCTATCTTTATTTGGAAATCTCGACTATTATTACCTGCGGTTATTTTTTCCATCGCTGGTGTCATTACATCAGCCGACATTAGATGATGATTTCTCAGAAATCAATTCAATATCGGATGGGACGCGTGTCTAACTTCACACTGATGTTTTGGATTTTTTACCATTACCACAGATAAGGGATAATAAATAGCATATTACCTTTAAATCCAAAGGTAAAAGCTATCATCTGTGGTCTTGCTAATTATGAAAATATATTTCCAATTATTTTTTTAATTAAATTAAAACACAATATTACAATATATTGCCAATATCATTACATAGTATAAAACAAAGTCGCTGTCGCTGTCTGTCCATTCCTATGTATGTTTAAATCTTTATTTTGAACACAACGGATTTTGAAGCGTTTTTTTTTTAATAGATAGAGTAATTCAAGATGAAGGTTTATATATGTATATAATACATCTACACTCGTGTGAAGCCGGGCCGAGTAGCTAGTAATGTTGTAAGTTAAGTCTATATGTACTTTTTACTTCTATATTACGTGCATTGAAGTTATTTTAAATACGTAAAATAAAAATGAAACATTAATTTATTGCAAATTGTCAAAATTATCTCCCACTTGAACGCGGGACTGTCGTGTTTTACATTATTGATATGAATTTAGTATGTGTGTATTTGTGTATAAATATTATATTTATACGTGCTTTTGATATATAATATGTATTTATATTTAAGTATGTATGTGTTTGGATATATATTTTTTAATTTATTAATACCTACTCCGTTTTATTATTTTTATTTTAATATATTTATTATATTTAAATGCAGCGCTCCCTTGCCCTATGGTCGACTGGGAGAAAATGCCTTATGGTGTTAAGTCTGCATCTATATTTTGTATTTGTGCATTAATGTTGTAATAAATGAATTAATAAGAGATAATAAGTTTTGATAATGAAAGGAGATTTAAACTTTCACTTCATGTTATCATATAATTTTATACATTTAGTAAGGTTCAAAACTGTACTATGTAACAAGTATATAAATAATTATTCTTAGTGTTGTGTTGGCGCAGTAAGTTCGAAGAATTGTAAAAGTATTGGACCACCTTAGACCACACGCGTTTTGTTATGTCAGTACATTATCACAGTTTTGAGATAACAAAAAGCAACTCAATGCATTGCCTGCGCAGCTGTCAGCTGTGTATTTTGCAATGTAATGTTATTGATTTATACAATATAATTGCTGATGTTGGGACACTTGATACGGCATGCTGATAATCCTATGAATATTATTATTCAGGGAAAAATGAAAGGAAAGAGAAGAAGGGTAGGCTTAGACAGTTGTATCAATTAGATTAGAGTACCATCCAAAAATTACGTTCTATTATTATACTTATAATAATAATAAATGTGTATTATTGTTGTTCATTACCAGCTGAGCACGCGAAATCTTAATCATGGTGTTCGGAATAATAACAGCTTAGGTTTTTTGTAAACCGATTTAAATAAATCTAATTCTGAATTTTATTATGACGCTTAACATAATATTATTGAATAACTGCACTCGAATCGGTTAAGACGTTTCTGAAATGAACAAACAGATAAATTTCCTGATCATTATTGTTTTGGGTTCTGTTATGTCATAAAGTCCTCTCTTTCATGTAAAAACTGTAATCAGTTACATTTCTATTCTATGTAATAGATTATTTTATAGTAGAAAAAGAAATTAACTTAATATCTACCTACGGGGCCATTCTGGAGAAAAAAGTATAATATATATACATATTCATACTTTTTTCTCCAGGATGGCCCCGTAGGTAGATATTAAGTTAATTTCTTTTTCTTCTTCTTATATATGTATATATATATAAATTTTTGTTTATTAGCCTTTTCTCATTTTGACTCTCTCTAACCACCCAAAAGCAGAGTACCTTTCGAAGAGATTGCTTAACGATACGTCCGACTTTTGTATCAGTTATTGTATACATACTATTATATACTTTTTGTTCTATAGTAGGTGCGATAAAGAATAAATGAAATAAAGTAAAATATTGATGATAATTATATATTGATGATTTTATTATGTACTACATATTAATTGTAAAACTGTTGTAGTTTGACATGGAAGAGTATTTATTTCAATTGTTTTTACAATGCTATTAATTATTATTATATACCAAAAGGTTTCGACAATAATTATAAATTTATTTTTAGGTTTTCCACTTTGTTTCTTAATTGAAGTGGTTAGATTTCGAGAATGTTCCACCTGTCTTGGCATGTTTATTTTTATTCCCTTTACATACAATCGTTGCTTACCTTTTATGTTATAGTTTTGACAATATCTAGTGACAAGGGATGGAGATATGTACTAATGCGTGGGATGTTCATCCCACGCATGAGTTATGTTCCACTTTCATATATCTAGGATCTATTATTTTTATTCTTAGTTCATCCCACGACTTTTCAACTGAAGACTGATAAAGTTAATATGTATAATAATACTTGTATAAACAGAAGAAATGGTACATAAAATTTGATTTTAATAGTATAGTTGCGGAAATTGCTTGAGGGTCATACACAAAATAAATTAGTGCATTCACATATAAAAATAACCTAATGAAATTAGATAATATTATATATAGTTCGTATTTACATAATAATTAATATAATAAATCTTTAGGACAATTCACACAACGGCGTCAAATCTCTGTCTAAATAGAGCTCGTGTTATGGGTACTAGACAACTGGTATAAATACATAATTTATAAATAAATGTAAAGACTACATAATACACAAAGAAAACATCCAGACCGGTACAAACAATCGTACTTATGAATACAAACGTTTCTACCGTACATGGAATCGAACCCGCGACCATCAGAAGTAAGGCAGTGTGCTAAACCGCTAGTCCACCGAGGCCGTACGTAGTAGGTAAATAGGTAGATAAGTAAAGTACATATAAGTATCTAAATAGTAATGTTATGACATATTATATTACATATTTATTGTTTTCCATTTATTAAAGTTCCCACCAAACTACAATTTCTCTGCCATACAAAGGTTGACTGAAAGACATCTCTCTATTAACATAAGCCTATTATTTTACTCATACTTTGAATCTTTTGTCACTCCCCTTCCAATTATGAAAATAGTTAAAAAATGGAACAAAACAGTTCAGTAGTTTAATTTTTATAAAATTATTATTTTTATGTTAGAAGGATATCAAAGCTTTACGAAATATAATTTATTCATATAATTTTTTTTGCTAATACATAATAAGCAACAAATACCTAATTTTTGTCTCTGCTTCTGCAGTTGAGAAGAGCTGCCTAAAAATACCACGAAAATTGTTTCCTGTTTCTTTTTATCAGCTCCTGCATCATTCTGCTTGCCTATTACTTTATGGAAATTATTTGGTTGTTTCCAGTGAACAGTTATTTTAAACCAATGCTGTTTCTAGTGGAGAATTAGAGGTGAGAACTGCCAAGAAATTTAACTTATGACGTTTTTGTTTTTCTATCAGCTCCTGCGTCATTCTGCTTCCCTAGTATTTTATGGAAAATATTTGGTGATCAGGATCTAAAATTGTACTAATATTTCCAGTAACAGTTATTTTAAATTAATGCGGTTTAGAATAGAAGAATTTCAGTGGACCTGTCAAGAAATTTAACTTATAAAGTTTTTGTTTCTTATCAGCTCCTGCGTTATTCTGCTTGCCCAGTACTTTACGGAAAATTATTTAGTGATCAGGATCTAATTGTACTAACATTCTCAGTAACAGTTTTTTTTTTAAATCAAAACGTGATTTAGAATGGAGAATTGCAGTTGAGAACTGTCAAGAAAAACTTATGAAGTTTTTGTTTTTCTATCAGCTCCTGTGTCATTCTGCTTGCCTAGAACTTTACGGAAAATTATTTAGTGATCAGGATCTAAAATTGTACTAACATTTCCAGTGAACAGTTATTTTAAACCAATGCGGTTTAGAATGGAGCATGCGGTCCACAGTACATTACCAACCAAGTCGTGGTTTGAATATTCAGTGTTTAATGAGATATGAATAAGGAAATGGGATTGTATTTCTATTTTGTCATGTCTGTTCATCTTTATATATATTTACTATGTTATTTATTAGATACTAGCTTCTGCCAGCGACAGTACGCACTATTAATCGGAATAAAAACCACTAAAATATATTTTTTGGGACAGAGATCCCAAATATTCGTATATTTTAGAACGAAGGTTTAGTGTTTTATTTTGTCTAATATTAGGGATATGATTAGCGCTTCACATTCAACATATTTCATTAAACAATGTTATCTTTACATTTTTATAATAATAGTACAGACGGTCTGTTACGAAAATAAATGCACATTATTTGATCGAATACATAAAAGGAATTGAATCCATGAAAGTCAATAACGGAATATAGATGATATGAATAAATAAACAACCAATAGTAATTGAATATTAAAATATAAAATAATAAGAGAACGTACTGTATATTTTGTTACAATGAAAAGGGTGTTCACGATTTACTTTTCGACATCCTTACCAAGGTAAACTGGACTTTGGTAGACACTTTAGACCTTCGTAATGGCAATTAACATGTCAATGTGATAGCCGTTGTGCTATTTATGTGTATAGGTGACATTTACCACTTACCATCAGGAAGGTCGTAAGCTTGTTTGCCAGTCCAGTTAAAAATCCTTAATCCTGGAGCTTTGTTTTGACTATCTATACGTAGTCCTTAGTGTCTAGATATAGTGTCTGATAGGATATCTGTACCATTATATTTAGGTAAGGAGAGAATTTTTAGTGAAGGGGACAGGGCTTCAGTGCTATCTATGGACATGTCGACCTCCACGCGGTCCCACCTAAAAATCATTATGGTTCATTCTTTTCGCATTCACCACGTTGGAATATAAACCTGTGATGGATAAGTCACCTGATGAGATTATGTCATCACTCTCCACTGGGTTACCAATGGAGACACAGTGGCCACAGTGGTACATTGTCCGCGCAGTGTATGCCCATACATTTATGTGTTAGTATTGTGTAAAACAAGTCCTAAAGATATATTTATATAACAATTTAAAACTTGCAACCATTAAATACTATTAGGGTTCCCACAAGGTAATAACTTTACATTAGGAAACTTAGATGTTGCGCCAGCGTGTCTGCTATATGGATAAAGTTGTTTGCTTGTTGTTTTTTTAATAAATTATACGCCTCAGATTACTATTGATATTGTTTTTGTCTTTGTGTTTTGTTTTGATTATTTTTCTACGTAAAACATAATTTATGTGTTTTTATTTATTAATATAATTATAATCACATTGAATTTTGAACAATGAAAACGACTTCTAGAAAGTGTAATATAAATAAATAACCCTGGACAATAAACACAGCGCCACTGTAAGCAGAGCTTGTGTTTTGGGTACTAGACAACTAACTGACTAACTAATACATACATTATATACATAGAAAACACCCAGACCGATACAAACAATCATGCTCTTCAATACAAATGTTTGTACCGTGCGAGGAATCGAACCCGCGACCATCGGGTTTAAAGCGGTATGCTCAACCGCTAGACCACCGAGGCTGCCATAAATATGGGATAAAATTGTTTTGTTAGCTGTTTCTATATGTCTAGTATATGCACAATCAATAATATAGGTCAATAATGAGAGAGAGGTCTTAAAAAGGACACTAGTATGACCTTTTCAGATTCACAAATCGTCATGGGCGTGAGATGGGAGTGCCGCTAGACTAGATTGCGCGGGTCAGCCCAGAATGCCTTTCTATGGGAATCGTTCAAGGTTTTAGCAAATGTCAGGTCGTATGCTTATATTCCTTATATTGCAACAGCCTATGCAAAATATATAATTCTAGATTGAAAGTGTAGCGATTTAGCTTATTGACTGATGGTCACAGTTTTGAATTTGCACAATACAAATATTTTTATTTGTGTTTTTTCTGTTTGTATAGATACAAACAGAAAAAACAGATTAGCGTCTTTTCTATAATTAGCTATAAAATAATATTTAGGTATATCTATGTGTGTAGTACCCATAGAACATATGAAACTAGATATGTATTTAAATACTATGCTTGTTTTAATTGATCTGGTTACATTTGTGTGTTATATCACGTATGTATTTAAATACTATAAATTAGGTAGGTCTATGAGTACTCTAGTTATATTCCATTGTGTTGCTGAGTTTGGGACTAGATTGCGTTGCATGAGTTTTCAATTGTAAAGAAGAAAAACATTACGTATCTGTACTTCCTAGTTGAAAGGTATTTTTAAATTAAAAACTTCACATACTACAGAATAGGTCTATAGAGAGTTAAAAATAAAACAATTAAAAATAAATCCGTAAGACACAAAAATGAATTGAGTAGTATTCGCCTTTTAAAAAATATAGTAATATTTTGCATGTTCAGTATAAAACTGTTTATGAAAAAAAAAGAACTATACGGCTATTATTTCAATAATTTCCAGTAATTATGACCAATTTTGCGTGTCATTAAAACTTACCGACTCTGTGGAGTTGCAAAAATAACTGTTATTACGTACCTTCGGTATTGGCACGTTATACTGGTTACAAGTGAATACTTGAGTAGTCAGGACATAGTTGCAAGTTGAAACTTATCCTAGACCCGTTGCTATACTACAATTAGACATATTACTATGTTTTTTATGGTACTGTAATAGCGAACGTGCTGACGGCCTACCTGATGGTGAGTGGTAACCTGGTAATTTGTATTGTAAGACTTCAAGTTTTGTGTACTTGATATAGTTGGGCTAAAAAGGACTTTCATCCAGAGTCGTAAAATTTATATATATATATAATAAAAATACATAAACACAGCACCATAGACTTCACCAGGGTCATTATATAACAACAGTGGTGACTGTCAAGCGTTGAAATGGCTAAGATATCGTACCTTCTATAATCATGTAAGTTTCTTGCTCATTATTGTGATGAACCCGTTACAAATGAGTGGTAGAATAAAAAACAATATGACTGTTTAAATGTGCTTATAATAAGTTTATTTGAATAAATTTTATTTATTTACTATTTCATTAATATTGCTACCATATTTTTTACTTAAATCTTAAACATTTTGTAAGCTGTGTTTCGATGACTACTTAAATGATAATATAATGAGTATGTAGTCAATTTTTGTCAATATATTTTTATAATTTAAATTTTAATAAATATTATATCTATTTTATTTAATCTAGTATCATAAAAAAACTGAAGCCAAAACCATTCTCTCGTAATATGAATTTAAGTGAAAGAATTGATAGATGATGATCATATATTATTATTACACATATCTCCAATTATGAATACGGATGTAAAATAAAAAAAAATAACAACCAAAAAGTGCTAATTTCAAGTGTATTTTAATAAAGATAATTTATATTCTATTTTTAGCAGATATTGTAAGTTTATAATCATCTGTTTCTTCCTTATCCCATTTATTTGGGGTCGGTGTAATATGTTTTTTCTTTCATTCATCCTCATTCGCAGTCATCTCGTTATTTACTCCCTTTCTTACCATATCATCTTTCTTACAGTCCATCTCTTTTTCGGCCTTCCTGTGCCCTTATAACTATCTATATATTCATATGTAAAATAGAAACTTATTTTAAGTTGTTACACATATTTTCAATAACAAACTTCCAAATTACGAGTTCGTCTTTTTCAGAGTCGGTTGTATGCCACTCTCAAATAATATTTACATATTAATTTTCCACGGTCCTCAAAATTTCATATTCAATCGAAAAATAGCGTTGGAACATGCAAAACAACGCGTTGTAACGCAATAAAATTTCACAATACTCGATTTCATTCACAAAACCAACTATCCGAAACGTTTAATTGGCCAATTTAGTGCATTATCCATTTCTTTTAATATATTTGCAGCAACCGTGAACACAATCAAATAAAATTTAGCATTCGCTGCGGATGATTGGAAATAATTGTTGATTTAATTAATTTAAATAACATGCTGTTTAGTTGCAGTCATTTGAAACGAAAGTTATATGGGCGGGTAATCTTTACATAGTATAAAATGGAGTCACACCGCTGTCTATCTACTTAGATCTTTTAAACTAAGCAATATTAACGTAGTTTTTACCAATAGATAGAGTAATTTAAGGGGAAGGTTTATTATATTATGTATAATATAGACTTGTGAGAAACTTGGGCGGATGGCTAATAATTTTATAAATATTATATGTATGACTATGCGAACTGCAACTTAATAAAAAAAATCTTATTAAATATTGCGTATTTAGTAATAATTTTGTTAGTATTGTATATTATCGATCTATGTACCAAGTATATATAAAATAAATAATAAGATAGCCTCGATGGTCTAGCAGTGTAGCACGGTGTGTTTTAATTTAGGTTCGATTTCTCACACGGCACAAACATTTGTATTCGTGAGTATAATTGTTTGTCTGGGTGTTTTATATTATGTATATACAAAAAAATATATATCTATGTTTTTGTATCAGTTGTCCAGTACCTATAACATGAGCTCTGCTTAGCTTAGTTAGTTTAATAAATATCTCTATAGAATCATGTAAAAGAATAATAACAGAAGGACGTTAAATTCTTCAGTATTTTGATATCAAATTCTTTGTCAACATGGGTATGTATATATATATTTTCTTGGATTTTTTTTCGTATTATGTATGTTAAAAAATACATTTGATTTCACAACTCCCTTTGTATAGTCGGTTAAAAAAGACCAGTTTGTTTGTAGTAATTGAATATAAATTAACGGACATGCTTGAAATGTTTCGAGTGCGAAGACATACGGACAACCACAGAATAAGTACCCCATTACGTTACTAGACGCAATCGGTTGAAAAAGCAGTATACCCATCCGCTATAAGATGTATATAGACCCCATAATTCACTAAACTATGTATACAGCTCGAGATCTATTAAAACTGGTGCTGGTTTAAATGACCAGTATAATTTGAACGATGTTGATTAGTGTACGGTACGTGAATGTAGTTCTATCTGCGTTGGTATTTGCTCAGCTAGGATTTTTTGTCGGGGTCAATAAACTAGAGTGCGAGAGAGACGACCTTATCAATTATCGATAGAAGGCGGCGCTAGGTCGTGATACAGGCTGTTTACTTTATACAAAACTTATTTTAAATTCTTAATTAATTTAAAATTTGTTATTTCACTCTGATGACCCTAATAGTGTAGCAGTTTAACATCTTACCTCACTTTACGTCGCCATTTCGATTCCCGCAATATTGTATATAATTGTGTAGTTATATTTATTTACATTGGTCTGTTTGTTGTTTATAGTGTGTTATGCGTTTTATATCTATTAAAATATAATAATGTATTTAAAATTATTTGTTCCATCTTTTGTGATAAGTAATAACAACTTAAAAATACTTTTTTTAATATTACCTTCATCAATGTTTATTATATTACATGTTGTCGGTATTTATTCACGAAGATAAATATACAAGCCGGCCAAATTAAGACTCACAACATTTGAGGTCGATGTCCACAGCAGGCCCTCTCTAAACAGCGGATTTCAATATACATATTCTTAAGGTTTACATTATATTTTTAATTTAATATTGTAAATAGTGTTTTTTAATATATGTAAAACTAACAGCATAGAATTAAAACTGATGTTACCATATAAATAAAACGAATCAGCCTGTATATACATATGCACGGCTCTAGGAAACTGAGCGGTCCACATCCGCGGGAGCATGTTACACCTGCCGCCAACAACCAATAGCTGCCTGCTATACCTCTCATATTTTTTTTATTCACTGTGAGAGATCAAATCTTATAATCGTATGGGAGGTTAGCTTTTGATTATGTCACTTCTGTTTGTTTTTAATGGAATTTCACATTTTAAAATTCGAATTTATGTCGTACAAAGATCGTACTACTGGTACAATGAATACGAGCATTATAGAATTCAAATTCGAATTTTAAAATTTAAACGTTGTGGAGTACAATTTCGAATTTTTAGAAGATGGCGGGTTTCTGATAAATAATTATTTTAACCAGTGGCCGCCGAGTGGTCGATATGTGAGCATAATAAAAAATAAAAAGAAATCTTTTAATCAGCAATAACAATTGAAAACAGTATAATATTTATCTGCATGTGTATGTAAAATTCATGGTAATGTGTGGAATGCTTTCTTTATTGATTTAATGTATTTTTATGTATATTTGAAGTAAATAGTATTTTGCATTCATTCTCTGTACAAACTATAATTGTGCGAAATTGTATACACTTCAGTCCGCCCAAAAAAACCCTTTTTACAAAGTTTTATTCACGTCTTAATATATAGATTATTTTAATAGCCTTAAAAATTTTCAGTTTGATATAAATTAAATCAAGTTTTTTTTATTGATAGGGAATCTCTATCAATAAAAAAATAAGCTCTTGCTTGGTATTTAATTTTGGTTCCATACTAATATGTAATAACAGTGATTTCTACTTTCTTATAATAATTGTTGATATTAAATATAAAACAATAGTTTTCAATAATACCAAACAAGCAGAATACTCATGATAAACGTATAGGCAAAAATACGTAGAGACTTCAATTGTATTTAAAATAAATATTTTATATATAATCTTATAACACAATAAGAAAAATACGAACCAAATATCTTGAAGTTCTCACGCTGGACCAGATTAGCTTGAAACATAAATTGTAAATTGTCCAAAGCACCTGGCATTGTGGAATGCCACCTCTATGGTCTATGTTATAAGCGGAAAGTCGAAGTAGGTAACCTTTGAAATCTGCATACATTTTACTTATATTTATTTCTGGGTTTAATGAGATTTTACAATAATATAGCTTACGCATTAGAATAACATATAGATTATAAATTTCACGCGGGTGAAATCGCGGGCACAAAATAATAATAATAATATCACAATTAACATAGTGCCATCTAGTCCCAAGTTAAGCAGAGCTTATGTTTGTACATGTTTGTTGTTATATACAAGACAACTGATATATATACTTAGAGACAATTTTTTGTATATACATACAAAAGAGCCAGACCGATACAAAAATCATACTCATGAATACAGATGTACCATTTGGTATATAAAATGGCAAAAAAATAATAAAAGAACACAAAAACAGGGGAAAGGTTTTTTGTAACTTGTCAAGGGTAGATTCTGTATATGTCATTGGTACCTCTCTAGTTGGTTGATACTCACCAATGCTCATGATATTACTATTTTACTACTATAATATTACAATCGCGAATGTCTGTATTGTAGTAAGTATGGATGGATGGTTGTTAGTTAGTTACTTTCACGCAAAAACTACTGAATTGATTTTGACGAAACTTAACAGTAATATAGCTTATACATCAGAATAACACATAGGCAGTATATATAATTTAAAAAGATATTATTGATTTTAAATATATAATTGATGTAGATAAAATTGCCCGGGTCAGCTAATAATAAAATAAAAAAAAAATTCAATAATATAAATTAACCAGTTGAGTCTCTTGCCAATTCTTCTCAACTGAAGTAGCTAGTCGAACTGGATGGGATAATAATGAAATATAGATGTGTTATTCTTATCCACACTTACAATCTTTCGCCTTTATAATATAAGTAATTTTTTTTTTAATTTAATTAGTAATGTGTAGTAATAAAATAACCATGTCTTTCATAACTTGGGCCACCCACTTTACCCTTACGTGGCGTACGTTGTTCATACAATTTAAGTACCTTATTACTTACTGTTCGAAGTGCAACTATGGTTATTTTTATCATGAATAGTGCGTTATAAGAGCTACGTATATAGACAGTAACAATTACGAAATGTATGGTGCAATGCCTTCATTCAAGTGGTGGTTTTATAAATACACTAGTTTATGATAGCGACTTCGTTTGTATATTTAAATAAGTAAGTAATTGGTGAACGTAATTGGCTAGTACAATTCGGACTTACGCCAGAAGGTATCTGGCAATACTTGAGATATCTGGGCAACTCAAAAAAATATGCATTGTGCATTGAGAAACTGTGACACGAGAATTTCCGAAACGGCTTGACCGATTCTCATGAAATTTTGTGAGCGTATTGAGTAGGTCTGAGAATCGGCCAACATCTTATTTTCATCCCCCTAAATGTTAGGGGTCATTCCCTAATTTTTTTTTTATTTTAAGGTAAAACAACGTTTGCCGGTACAGCTAGTATACAATATATTTTTGACTCTCTACTGATGCAAAGAACGATATAATATGAAAATTGCGACTGTGTCATATTTAAAAAAAATCTAAATGAAAAGAATCTTATATTACTTCTTATAACATTAGCTAACTGCGAGTGAATGTCCCGTCAAAACAAGTGAAGCTGTTTTAGAGATTAGGAAGACATAACACAAAACACAGAACAACAAAGATGCAGACAGATAGACAGAAGAAAAAAATTAAAAATTAATTTATCTTCATATGCATTTCTTTTTAACAGGTTTTCATTAAATATTTCATATCTTTAATGAAAAGCTGTTAATATGAAATTATAAGCATACACTTCAATTTTATATATTTGTATTGATTCAATATTAATCCAATAACAATATGTTATCCCCGTTTCAGTGTTTCAAACTAAACCATACCCACAACCTAATTGCACATTTTGGATTAAATTGCTTACGTCTCATTAACACTGCTGCGTGTGACGTCACTCACTCAATGGATTGACAGAAATCGGCTTTAAATATCGCATCCATCTAAATTTACGTTCCGTTATATTTCGGAAGGGTTATACCAGGAAAGAGGCATAAAAAAGTAACATACCTGCGGAGAATTAAAACTTTTTTAATTAAAATTATTTTAGACCAAAATTCAGAAGGGATGAGTCCCTTCGTATGTGCGGAAAAATGGAATTACTCTTTAAAATTATATGAACAAGCATGCAGTTTAACTCGTTGCCTCAATGTTTGATGATCGCGAATTCGGTATCCGTACAATAAAAACATTTTCTGAGTACGGTCTACATAGCATTTCAATTTCATTCTTTACCAAGGGTAAACTTTAAAAAATCGTCTCCATGAATATTTCAATCTCACCTATTGCAGCCGCCAAAGGGCTTACTTAAGCAGTTTAGGTTATAGGCTGATTGTAAGGGAGGTAAAATATAGGATAAAATAATAATAGTAACAATAATTCAGGACAATCTACATAGTGTCACCTATTTTAGACAGTGTAAACGGAACTCGCGTTATGGGTTACTACACATACATATATAATATACATAGAAAATAAACAGATCCATACAAACAATCATACTCATGAATACAAATGTTTGCACTGTGCGGAGGTTTAGAACCCGCAACCATTTAAGTATGGCGGTGTACTAAACTGTTAGACCACCGAGTCCCTCAAATTGGGTATACGTACATATTTTCCCTACTGCTACTTTAATACAATATATAAAACTTTTATATTTCTAAGAATTTCCACAAAGGGAACTCTCGACAATAATACAGTTTGTTTTATTAGAAAAATATCATATAAAAAGTTATTCTAAACACAGTATATTGAAATAAAACAAACAAACATCAAACCACATAAACATGACATCTTAGTCCAAGTCTAGAAAGGTAACGTATGAGTGGTATCACAGGCATTTCATATTTAGGCGACAGTTGCCATGTACCATCAGGGGAACCGTCAGATTAATCAATTACAATCACAGTAATCAATGTCTTTGTGACGGACTCGACCCATAGGCTCTGCGGCGCGATATTACATGCCTGTGCATTTTCTATCATATATATCACGGGGAGCGTTCTCAGGAGTTGTTCGCATTAATACCAGATACTGAGTTTGACCACCGTACCACCCGACAGAAACTAAAGTACTACCCTGATCATCTGTATGAATGGCGGTCCTCCACAGTGCGGTTTTCTAGAAACTTTTTGCCACGCAAAATGACATTGTAGAATCGAAAATAGCTTATTTTTTCTTAAAAGGCCGGCAACATACTTGAAATTTCCCTTGTGTTGCAGTGCTCATGGGCGGCGGTAATCACTTACCATCAGGTGAGCTGCAAGCTCGTTTGTCTCCTATGCTAGAAAAAAAAAGATTGTTTGCTATTTTAATTACATAATAAAACTTGGGTTTCTCCATTTCCTCAAAATCAGGTGTAATATTAAGGTGTGTTAATAACTTTAAGTTGAGATGTTTTAGTCAGAAATCTATTTGAGTCTCTAGTTGCATATTATTAGGTATTCTGCGCGACTGTAGTGATATTAGATATTCCGTGGTGCCGCTCGCGTTGTACGTACTTCCTTTGCCAGCTCAACGTTCCGAGATGAATCTTAGCTTCCGCCCCGATATGACGTCATTTCACTACATTCCGTCCCGTCTTTGAAATCAAATTTTAGACATTTTTGCTTAAATCTATAACATTTTTAATGGTCATTTTATTTTTATAAAAAAAACTATAATAAGTGCCTGTCCCACCTTTATTCAGGTGCTTATTTTTGCTTCGTGGGAGTTTATATATTAACATAATATTTGACATATGTTACTTTACAAACATAAGTATTTCTCAAATCTGTTATTTAGTCTCGAAAATTACTTTTCCGTATTATTATACGGTACGGTATTCCGTCAGCTCTCTCTTTATTATATTAGTCCTATGACCTATGTAGGTATAATTGGAATGAGCTTCTATATAGTCTAGTCTATATAGAGTCTTTCTTATTATAATATCTCGAGATAATTAATATAGCAACATTTAGACTCAAACTAAGAAAAGCTTGTGTATATACTAGACAACAGATACAAATACATAGATATATTTATTTTTATATGAATTTTATGTATTTACCAAAAAGGTAAATACATAAAATCCATTGAAAATACTCAGACCGATAGAATTACTATTAAATAATTAATTATTCATTTAATAAGTTCACTCTAAAGTAAGGAGATTAAGGCGAGACTAGCAAAGAAAAGGCACCGGTATAAACAAATATTGTATTGACTAATATCGTATATGTGAAACAATAGGTAATTTAAAAAAAACATAGACAATAAAAAAGGTATATGTAATAATAGTTCGCAACATTCACGTTTTACTAATAAAAATTATGAAGAAGACAAATTTGAACACTTGCATTAAATAATATATTATGAAAATTTTTAACAAGTAAAATAATTCCGTAAGATAATCCCTAATTCATCCTGCGATAGAATTATTGCATGCGAATGAATAGCTTGGATTGCGTCCAAACTCAAAAAGAGAAGGAATCAAATTTGTTTTACAAGTTTTAAAGAATTTTAAGTCTTTACAGTAGGCATCTAGGTTCAAAATGTATTGTATCCATTCCCGAAAGAATATATTTTAATAATGAAACTAATTTTCAGGCAGATAGAAGCTACTTTTAAGAAACAAGAATAGGAAGTGCAATTACGTTGAAAAAAGGTAGACGGCTTGAAAAAAAACGTGTTTTCCTGAAATAAAGCGCACAGGATTGTTAGGAGTTCCAATTTTGCTTGCATGAACGATGCAAGTCTGTGTTGAAAAGAATCCAAGAATTGCTTTTTTAATCAATCTTTTATGATATAAGACCATCTAATATTCTTTCAATATTACATACTAGCTGTGTCTGCGACTTCGTTCGCATGGATAGCATTTCATTTTATCCCCTTAAGGGTAAAACTTTTACAAACTTTGATGTCATATTTATTTATATTTAATCGACACCCTAAGATAAGTTTTAAGCTTTTAGCTTTAAAAATTACAATTCTATCATATAATTTTTCATCTTCGCTTGTAACACTTTATCGCATTAAAAAGTAACTTATTAATGTCTGAAAGCGTGACAGACATACAGATAGACAGAGTTACTTTCGTTTAATATTACTAATATTACAAAAACGAAAGTAACTCTAGGAATATTTAAAAAATGAACACATATTTATAAATATGTAGCTAAAAATATAAAATAGTATAAAAAGAAAATTCAAAGTTAGAAAAAAGATTTGATTATGAAGAAAGAATACTCCAGAATTACCGCATCGATATTAGAATTTCTTTCATTATTTATAAGAATCACTATTACAGGCTAATATAGGCTACACATTATGTTAGTGTATATAAATCTCATAAAGTTTTAAGCACTTGCGCAATGTAACGCCGCTAGTAATATACGGCTATGTAGGAATAAATTAAATTCGAACAGAACCAACATGTTCATTTAAGTATTTTAAACATTATTTTGTCAATTTCAAACTGTATTTCCCGAGCATTAGTACTAATTTAGTGTATCGTTTACACAGGACAGCTGAAACGCAACCAATAAAAGCTTTGTTTAACAGATGCTACTCGAGTAGTGGCTATTAATAGATTTGGTTTTATTTCGATGCGTTTTCTGTTACACAATAAACACGCAAACTGACATATAATTAGTAAATAATTGTTTTGTTTTAAATTTTTATAACATTGTATTGCATCAAATTTAACAATGATTGAGAGATAATACCTATTACATATGAATCCTATAGCTTATATAAAACAGTCGCCGCCGCTATCTGTACGCTTATATCTTTTAAATTACGCAACGGATTTTAATGCTGTTTTCAGCAATAGATATAGTGATTCAAGAGGAAGGTTTATATGTATAATACATGCGTGTTAAATTATAAAACAAACCGAGATTTTCAAAGATTTGTAATGCAAACGTGCGAAGCAGCGACGGGTCCTTACTAATGTTATATGTAAATTCATACAATAACACAGTAAAAAAAAAATAATATTGCTTCGAACCTCTCCACTAGCCTAGAAGTTTTTCATAAAACTAGAATGCTTTACTTCTAATGCTTTAGATCTGCACAAAATCGTTCTCTATTATAGTGTATTATAGCTTCACTAATTCCAGTCAGCCGCAAAGGAGCTTCTTGGCAAGTTGTGCTTATGTATTTAAAGAAATAGCTACTAAATGTTTCTATAATCTGAATTATTCCTTACTGTTAATAATAATTTTATTAACATATACCTACATACATATATACATACAACAACTGTTAATAATAAGTGACTTAACTGGATTTCAATGTACATATTGTATGCTTGATGTTTGATAGGCTGTTTGAATCTACACTAAAATTCATCATTCATCAACATCTATCACGGTATATCATTGCATACTCATCAAGTCATCAAGTCATCTATTCTACTACTGTTTAATTTGATAGATTAACTAGATACTTACAACCTTGTTCAATACGTATATACACGGCAGTGCAATTAACATAATACTGCAGATTAAACAGGGAGTGGTCAGAACTTAAACCAGACAACGATTAAACTAGAAACAAGTTGTTCTACTCTCTGAGGGAATCAATAAACTGGTAACAAGTTATTATGGGAAATGGGTACAAATCTTCCAACAAGTTTCTCCGTGTAACACACTTTGAAAATGTACGATTTAAATTGAGATCGTGGATTGTTTTATTTGCTATTGTTTGTTGATTTAATTATTGTTCCTTTTTTAGATAGATGAAAAGCTTTATTTTTTAAATTTTACATAGTATAATTCTACTATCCTGTAAAACTCCTGTCGGGGTTTGTCTGCAAGCACGTAGTTCTCTCCTATCTACTTACTAAATAGGTACATGTTTATATATTATTTTAGACAGTTTTTTAACGTACATATAAAATACAGTATTCCGTTTTACAATATTTAAGTATTAAATACTATTAAATAAGAACAAGATTTTTATGTTTATTAAGTTTCTAGGTTATTTGTTTATAAATGGTTTCTATAATTTATACAAAAGGATTTATATCTATTTTGGTTTCTAATATCTTGAGGCATTTTATTAAATATTTCAGGCAATTTTAATTGTAACAATCGATATCCATAATAATTATTTAGATGTAGTGGTGGGGTTTCGTATTTCCCTTCTACACATTTCCTGGTGTCTATACTATGACTTGTCTTCGTCATATGGTGTTATTTGCTGTTTTTAGTTGCTAATAAGTATTTTGGAAAATTTGTTAGAAAATTATTTAATAGAAGCTATCGCTATTACTAGTAAGGTAGATTTTGAAGAAAATCGTATATGTGGGTAACTCTGTCTCATCTATTTCTATCGCCAAATGGATAAAGTGTAAAGGCACAGATAACATAATATTACATAGTAAAGGTATGAAGCGTACTACGGACGTTAGAAGTTAACTTAGTTCTGCTAATGTATAAGCGATGGTTTCCTCCACATATGAGGTGGGCCATAAGCCTGTTTTAATCTAATAACATAAAAAAACTTAGTGATGATGATTTAAAAAAATTCTGCGTATGCTAACAGCATACGCTGGCTGACTAAACAGCTCCTGTTCTACAATTCCTCTCAGTCATTCGAAGGTTGACTGGTAGAAATCCAAATTATATTACAAACAAACAAACAGTTCATTAGCTAAAATATATTTATTAGATATTTAATATTTTTGGATGATTAAAAATGACGGACAACAAGGAAGGAATATATCGTAGTTAAACATAAAACTACACTTATTTGAAGTCGGTTGAAAATGAGTCTCCAAGTCATCGTGGTAACTGCTCGATTTCAATGATGAAAGTGTTCCACTATTCTTTACTGTACATTACGTGAACTATCTACTTTAGTAGTAGATCGTAAAACCCTACCGTACTTCGGGCAGCGCGTTCGGGTAACACATTCAAATTGCTATTAGCATTTAATTGAACTTTTCATGTGTTTCAACGTGTCTCTGAAACTCTTTAAGTATATTGCGACACGAGAATATTGTTTAAGAGAGTTTTAGTTTAGTGGGATGAAGTAATATGTGTGACACATTGTCTTAAAGTTATAGCTGTTTAAAAATAATAGTAAAACTATTTTTAAAACCCCAAAGTCAAGGGTGTTATAAGTTTGACTTGTCTGTATGCCTGTCTGTGGCATCTAAGCTCCTAAACGGCCCTATAACGCTTTATTAGCCTATAAGGCTTTTTTTTTTTACATAAATAAGCTTAGGTTACATAGCCATACATATATTTTTTAATTTCTCGGTTATTATATACAACACGCATGTATTATAAACCTTCCTCTTGAATTAATCTATCTGTTGGTAAAAATTGCATGAAAATCAGTTGCGTAATTTAAAACATATAAGGCAACAGACAGCGGCAGCGTCTTTTTGTACTATACAAATATTTGGCATTTAAAAATACATACAACCCTTATACCATCAACCCTTATTACTCTATTTAGTAGCGATATTAATTTATACGGCAAAACAACGTTTGCTGGTTTAACGTTTGCAGCTAGTCCTATTATAAATTGTTTTACAACATTTTTTAGAACCATGTGTCGCATAACTTCATCCCACTACACAAGTGCAGAGAAGAATAGTATCTGCTACACACTGTCCTAAAACAAATCTTCTGTATAAACCTATATAATTTAATTGTTAAATATACTAAGATTATAAGCACAATACTTCAAAACTGCTACATTCTATATTATCTTATTTTAGTATTTTAATTGTCAGGACAAAGTTAGTGTAAAAGAATATAATTGAAAAATTGCACCGTAAAATGAAACATTTGTAATCAAAATCTTCATATTAAAAGATTGATAGAAACCATAGATAAAGTTAAAAGTTATAATGTCAAAGTTAATGGACATTTTTTATTTACTTCTGCCTGTCATAAATTTTGATCACTATCTCTGACAAGCAACTCAACTGATCTCATTTTTTATTCCTTTTTACTTTCTTTATTATAGTCATTTCTACTAAAGTATACCTTGTAATAAGTTGCCTTCGTGGTTACCTCGGTCTTACCTATTTCAGCTGCCAACCTGCTTGCTTTGAAAGCTGTGTTCTTTTTGAAGTGATTATACAGTCATATTACAGGTTAAGAGGCATGACGTCTTCGGAATTATAACATATGAGATGTATCACGGGTGTCACATAATGTCATATTGACGATGATTTCAATTATATAAAAAAAAAATTGTATCGAAATGTATTATTTTATTTTATTTGTATTAAATTTTACTGTTATTGGTACAGTCTTTTATGTACTTCAACTCTGTCTTGTCAATAGTTTCTTAATATATATCTCCGTATTCCAAGTCTTTTTCTATAGTTTTCCTTTTACTTATACACATATAAAATATAACTACAACAAAAATAACGAATGATTGCCAACGCAGTATGTCGCAGACTAGGTACGGGCTTGTGTAATTCTCTTATATTGTCCTTTTGAGAGTATCTTCATGCCAGAGTTGCAGTCTCAACTTAGGCGCCATTTTCCCCCCATTTATAAAGTCTTGCCTACTTCTTATCAATTAAGTTCTAATTTAATCTGAAACTTAATATAACTTACTAGCGAGTACTAATTTAATACAGATTTAGTACTAAGGAATATGAGAACAGCACTATGCGAAGTTGTGTAAGTTTAAAATCTTCAATATGATAACCTTGATGGTCTAATAACTTAGGACTGTCTTACCATCGGATGGCTATGGGATCGATTCCCGTGCAAATGTGTTTATGAATATATTTGTATTGATATATAATTTTGTTGTATTTACAGATTACACTAGAAGCGACCGCAACTTCGTCCACTTGTACGTTTGTAGTCATCTAATGAAACAACATTAATAAATAAAACATTTATATGATGCATCTATTATGTTATAGTGTTTGAATGAATGAATAAATGCAATTAACATTAGAATATATTCACAATAATAATTTTATCTCTTTGGGAGTTATTTTCCGCAGATTTCTTTTATAATTAGACCACCGAGGTCGTTCTTTTTTTTCATTTTGTGTATTTATATATGAAATTTTAATTTTTTGATATATTTATGGAATGTCAGATATAACCATAAAGGTTATTAACGTCACATAACGTCACTGGTATCTTTACTAGATCATTATAATGGCCTGTAAGCAGGAGATCCAGTTACATTCCCTAAGTGAAGTTTTGTTTTAAAGTATTAATTCTATATTAATAAATTAGACGAATTCGAGTTTAACTTCAAGTTACTAATTACTAACTACTTGTGTATACTACATATTTGTAGTTCTATAATGTTAGGATTTGCATTTATGTTTGTGAGTGCTTGTGTTTGCTGTTGTAAGACTCACGTGTGCATGGTATATGTTTAACATAGCATATGTAATAGTGATATGACGGTTTCAGTTTGGTATTTATATAATAATACTAGTTGTGCCCGCAGTTTCACCCGCGTTAAATTTCAATAAAAATATAGCCTATATGTTATTCTGATACATAAGTTATATTATTGTAAAGTTTCATCAAAATCCGTTTAATAGATTTTTCGTGAAAGTGTAACAAACATCCATCCATACTCACAAACTTTCGCGTAACCTTTTACTACCAACTCTATATTTAATAGTCCATTTATAAATTACGCATCACGTAGTTTATATATGACCCCTAAGTATAGATTCTACACTAACTCTTATTTATTATACTTTTTATTATACTAGATACAGAATAAAGTAATAAATTTACATTATTTGATACAAATGGCGATCTGATCGCAATCTGTTCTAGACCTTTATAAACATCTTATTGTTTCTTTGTTCATTTGCGAGTGTTGCAAAATAGATTTAGAAGTTCCTTTGAGAGAAAGAACTGTAACTGCGAGATACAGGTTGGATATGCGACGCTTTCTATCTCATTCACGCTTCGAATTACGTAAAATGGTCAGAAAGAAACAGCGATTATATCCATGTAACCGAGCCCTTACTACATGTTTTTTACTGTACATAGTTTATTCTAAACCGATTCACGAACATTATTTTTGTGAACAGAAGACTTTTACTATACTGAAGTAGCTAGGCGAAATGGATGTTAGAGATAGTGATAAAAAGTATGGCTTGTACAAGAGGCCGAAAGGACCTATGCAAATAACGTAACTATAATAATAATCTCAAGACAATTCACACAGCGCCATCTAGACCCAAGTTAAGCTACTACTACTTATTGGATACTACCCATAACACAAGCTTTAGCTAGTTTAACACAACAACAACAGACAACTGATACAAATACATAGATATATATTTTTTTCGTAAATACATACATATTATACATAGAAAACCAGACCGACACAAACAATCATACTCATGAATACAAATGTTTGTGCCGTGCGAGGAATCGGAATCGCGACCATCGGACGTAAAGCGGTGTGCTAAACCACTGGACCACCGAGGTCGTCGCTAAATAAATCATTTTGAGTTCGAGTTTTGAGTTTTATACTTTCTATAAGAGATAGTAACTTCAATCCATTTCATCATTGTGTGAGCACTTAGCATGCTTGCCATTTATGATGAATAAAAAATATATTTACAATTAATTAATTTAACGACTTAGCACATGGCCTTACTTACGATTATGGCGGATTCGATACTTGGCACGATACAAATATTTCTATTCATAAAGGTTATTGTTTGTCTGAAGGTTAGTTTGAGTGTTTTACATGTAAATTATGTATGCATTTACAAAAAAAAAAGTATTACATAATATAACCTCTGTTTAGCTTTTGGACTAGATGGCCCTGTGTGAATTGTCCAGGTTTATTAGTATTCTAATATTACGTTATATTAGAATTTATAAAAAGGATAAAATAGCTACTTTGAAGTTTTTAAAATAAAAGTTCTATCGTTTATGTTTTCAAAATTCGATTCACGACTTATTTCAATAGTAAGAACTGCATGATATGTGTCTCTCTTCCTTCCTAGAACTATAAAATGGTGCAGTATGAGTGCCCGTCTGTTGCAATACTACAAACTGATTTATTTATATATTCGCGTTAATAATACATTCTGCTTTAGCCGTGTTTACGTCGGTGCTGCGAGCTTTCCAAAGCTTACGTTTTGCAGTATTTGCGGACTTATACAAGTCGTATGACATCTATATCGATGTTGGTTAGGTTATTGCAGAATTTTTCTAGCATTTGTATTTTGTTTTCTGCGAATTACGAAACGGCTTGCTCTTTTTAAATGAAGATTCTTTTGAAATTGAAATGAAATATTTATTAATTTTTATAATAATACTAGCTTTTGCCCGCGGCTTCGCTCGCGTTAATTTATCCCCTTAGGGGTGGAATTTATCAAAATCCTTTCTTAGGGGATGCCTACGTCATAGAAGCTTTATGCATGCAGTCTCAGCCCGATCGGTTTATAATTGACAAAGTTTCATTCAAACTTTCATTACCTATTTTATCCCATTGGGAGCAGAATTGATTTAAATCCTTCTTAGCGGATGCCTACGTCGTAACATGTACCTGCATGCCAAATTTCAGCCCGATCCGTCAAGTGGTTTGGGCTGTGCGTTGATAGATCACTATGTCAGTCACCTTTGAGTTATATATATTTAGATTAATTTATAAAAAGTTTTGGATAGGTGTGTGTGATTTATATTTGAAATAAAATAAATCTGAGCATGTAAGCGCTTTAAATGCCTAAAGATAACTTGCAAAATTAGTTATTATATTTTAAAGACGGTCTTTTAATTGTAATTATATGTGAAATAATGAGTTAATAAATAGACAAAAATAATAATCTAGTGATGATCTAAATAATAATCGAATAAATATAGTTCAAAATTAGTTTACTTTTAGTTATGAAACTGTATTTATAATACTCTTATTTTATTTGTTTCAGATCTGCCTACAAGTACTACAGATTACAGAATTTATTTCTGAAGAATACTGTTTAATGCTATCAACTTATGGCTTCAATAAACTTAAATAATACAAAATGGAAAACCAAGAAATTGCAGCTGAACAGAAAGATGAGCATAGTGAATCGAATAATATTACAGATAAAAATACTGAAATCAAACAAAATGAGATAACAAATGATAAATGTATGAGTAGTAAAGAAGACATGAAGCCAAATGAAATATTTGGTGAAGTAAAAACTAATAGAAGAAAGTTAGAACATAGAACAAGGGTTACTAGTAGGAGTGCTAATTTTTTGTTTCTTTTGTTGAGGATGGTGTTGGATATTAATGATTTTGTGAGGCAGTGTGTAGTGTTTTGTCTGTTGGTGAATTGTGTTAGTGGACTCAACGAGCAAAAGTTCGCAATCGAGCCTCAGGATCAGGTTAGTAGATTTATATCACTATTTGATGATAGTTGGTTTGTCAATGATCTAGCTTTAAGTAACAAACTTTATTTTCTATTGTATTCTTTATTGCGTACAAACATACGAAATAAGAATAGTAATATGATACATGCGCTGTACAAGGCCGAGCTTATCTTTAAAATAGTTAACCTGGGTGAAGTTATATATATATATTTGTATTACGACGCTGGCAAACAAGCATACATCTACGGCTCATCTGATGGTAAACGGTTTTCGTACCCTATAGATGCTAGAAATATGAGGAGGGTCACTTGCGCATAGCCTACTTAATATATCCCACTTGAAAATCTTCACCCTATAGTCTCACGAAAAATCTTTGATGGATATTTCATTCCACAATATAAGTGTACGCTGGAGGAAGCTTCAGCTTCCGGGACCACTCAGGTTTCAGCGTGTGGGGATGAGTCCCTGTCGATGGTGAGTGGTGCCATGGTAAAAGAAAGCCGTGAGCATCACGTCGAGCAATTCTTCCGAATACTGTCTGTTGTATATTCGATGGAACACATAATATAACAAATATACTTTAATCCAACCAGTACGTAGTTAACCTTATCACAGTAATCCTAAATACGGTAATTAGAATTCGATTCCTAGTATTGTATTAACTAAAACACTCGATTTGCGTACATTTCGTCGCTCACCAAACCTACATAGTAACTGCCAAGCCCTACTTTCCTTAATTACGTTTCGATGCAAACAATAATTATTGGTATAAAATTATTTAATTAAGCAATATTTTGCCAATGAAATTTGAATTCAGTATTGTTTTAGAGCTTGGTAAATCGTTAAGCCTATTATATTTTACCAATTAGATTATAATCCTTGGTGTAGGGTTTCCACCCTGTAATAACGATAGTAATAACCCAGGAATATTTATACAACGCCATCAATTGATGGCCTAGGTGGTCTAGCGGTTTAGCACACCGATTTACTTCCAATGGTCGCGGGTTCGATTCCTCGCACGGTACAAACATTTGTATTCATGAGTATGATTTTTTGTGTCTGGCTGGGTGTTTTCTACATATAGTATGTATGTGTTTGCAAAACAAATATCTATGTATTTATGTCACTTGTCTAGTATCCATAACACAATTTCTGCTTAATTTGGGACTCAGTGGCGCTATGAGAATTGTCCAAGAATATTATTACTATTAGCTAGCCCCAAATTAAACAGAGCTTGTGTTATTACTACTAAACAATTAATAGAAATAGTTAAATACATTTCTTTACATTATTAAAGTAACATGTACATAATATACAAAGAAAACATGAGTAATCGCTCTAGGAAGTCTTAGTGCGGCTGTACGATAATATAGCGGATATTATCGTCCTATATTTTAGTCAACTGTAGTAAATACGATACAAAAATATAGCACGAAATGTATATTACTACCACTAATTCAATAAGCGCGCGCGAAATAAATTCTATATAAGCTATAACACACTAGCAGCGCGGCATGGTGAATTTATAATAATAGAAAGAAAGAAAGAAAGAAAAATATTTTATTCAGTGCAATGTAAAAAATACAATATAAACAACAAACGGAAAAAAAGAGCAAATAAAATGTACATATAATTAAACTTAATTTACCATAATTAAAAAATAAACATAAAATAAAAATTTTTTACATCCAATAAAATAAATATTTCAAATAAATAAATATATTATTTTTACTTTTAAAATGTAGCAACCCTATGTGATTTGAACAGTTGAAGGGTTTGCGGTCTAGTAATCAATGCTCAGTATTTATATTGAGTCACGTTGATGATTGATTTAATTGAATTAAAATTTCTGATAGTTGCCGTCATTTTTGATGAGGACAGATTGGCAAATAGATGAGCCATTACATTATAAATTTAATAGCATCTATTATAACTTGCAGAGATCAAATCGTGATGACGAGTAATATTGATAAAATATTAATAACTAGCTACTCGCTCCGGTTTCGCGCCTTTAAAACTTCCTCTTAAATCACTCTGTCTATTAAAAAAACCGTTTCAAAATCCACTGCGTTTTAAAGATTTAAGTATACATAGGGAGGGACTGACAGCGACAGCGACTTTGTTTTATACTATGTAATGATTATATTCCTTTTCGACAACTTAGTGTATCTAATAATTACAAGAACAGTATAAAGTAGTAGAAGTAAACTATACAAGTAGTAAGAAAAGTATTTGTAATTTAATAATAAATAAATTAATAATCTCAGGACAATTCACACAGTGCCATCTAGACCCAAATTAAGCTACCTAAAGCTTGTGTTATGGGTACTAGACGACTGATACAAATACATAGATATGGTTTTTTTTTCGTAAATACATACATATTATAAATAGAAAATACACAGACCGATACAAACAATCATACTCATGAATACAAATGTTTGTGCCGTGCGAGGAATCGAACCCGCGACCATCGGAAGTAAGGCGGTGTGCTGAACCACTAGACCACCGAGGCCGTCAATTATTATTATTATTAAATTAAGCGACGATATATTTTTGCCCACCGGATGGTAAACGGTGAGCCGTCAGCTTGTTTATCAATCAAATTACATAAAAAAATATAACTATACTAATGTTATAAATGCGAAAGTGTATGTTTATAATATGATTGATACCTTTACAAGACGTGAAAACAAATTGTAGCACAAAGACGAATATACATCATCTTATATCTCAAAAAAATCACGGGTAATGGCTAGTTCTGTTATAATATTAAATATCAAAGCAAATCATATTTTAGACTTAATCTTATATATAAAATTCTCGTGTCACAGTTTTCGTTCCCATACTCCTCCGAAACGGCTTGACCGATTCTCATGAAATTTTGTGAGCGTATTGAGTAAGTCTGAGAATCGGCCAACATCTATTTTTCATCCCCCTAAATATTAGGGGTAGTCCACCCCTAAATTTTTGTTTTTATTTGAAGGCAAAACAACGTTTGCCGGGACAGCTAGTATAATATAACAAAAACAATTACTGTGATAATCATTCTGTTTTGTAAAAATGTAACATTTGTAAAGATCACACAATTCATGATACAAAATTGTAAACATAACACAAAATAAAAAAGAAACTAGAGTAACTAAAACCCTAATCTATTTTTGATATTATTATTTTCTGAAGCGTCCAAAGGCAAGTTGACACAGAACGGCATGTATTGAGAATATCTGACGATATTAAAAATTCCTTGCCTTGGGCCGTGTACGGTTTACATCATGCCAACAATACGATACAGTTGCTAAATCATATTGAAGTCCAAAGGAAAATCTTATTTATTAAGAAGAAATTATTTTATATCGGAGATCTATACGATAAGATTGATACTAATAAGATAATGATAAATATTACAGTGATATGATGAACCCTCAAGGTTTAGCAATGGTGGCCATATTACTTTGTCTATCATAGTGTCTAAGGTAATTTATCAGAGGGGATTTGGGTATTATAGGTTCTAAATCTAAGGTGCACTGTTATATGTTTACTATGTATGTGGAATTATTATGCTATTTACAATAGAATCGAGATTAAAGTAGACTATTTAAGTCACACAAAATAAAATAGACTGTTGTTAGGATCAATATAAGTGAAATTATGTACATACATAATGAAAATATTATCGCTGTACTCAGTAAACTTGTTTTTTTAATAACCTGTGTACAAGTTAATATTCAGTCATTTAGATTTAATTTAAATACAGTTTTATAAAGGTGTCGTTAAAATATAGATGTTTTTCTAAAAAAATTCATTGCTGAACTAAATCGCTTTACTGGAATGGCACTTGCTTGATATAAACAGAACTAAATAGGAGATGCAGATGACAAACTTTAATCTGAATTAAAGCGTTCATCCCATTTACGTATCTTTCTTTGCAAATATCTACTATTTTCTTGTACATATCCTTGTATCCTTTTCTTTGTTTGATTCTATTGTTTGTGAATTATTTCCTTTGTGTTAAATAGTATCGGAAATTAAATACGGTTCAATAGAAATCGATGAAATGGCGATGTATATTTATTTATTTATTTAAGTCGTCCCGTGACTAAGACGTCTGATACGTCTAATCGAAATGTTTGGATGTCTTAAATAATGATATCATATAATCATATCAACAATATGGAGAGGATTATGCAGCATTTTCGACATATCTTTCTGTTTTACAACAGAAAGGGCAAAAATGCTGTTCAAGCCCGAAAGAAATTGACCGATGTGTGTGGAGTTACTGGTCAATGGCGTCCTGTTAACACACCTTGTGTTACCACAACAGTACGCCAGTACCAGAACTGGTTCGCTAAATTTCGATCCGGCAATTTTGATGTCGAAGATGCACCCCCCTCGGGAAGGCCGGTTGAAGATGATAAGGCACTGGTTGATGCCAACCAGCGAATAACACAACACGTGAGATCGGATTGAGGATGTTATAAATGTTGTTATTCTATAATTATTATACGGCTTAAGTGTGAAGTTGAGTGCAAAAAATACAATTAAATCCTAAGTTAGGAAAAAACGAAATTACTTTCCTAACAACCTAATAGTTTTGTGTGTTGCAGCATTCATAGTACAGTGTTATTTGTTTAGCCTTATGACTATTACTTCTTTTTTAAAGAAAAAGAAAAGAAAGAAAGAAAATAGTTTATTTGGTACATAACAATAATAAAAAATAATTTTCAAATTTTATATTACATATTGGTTTATATTAATTACGTAGTACTAAATAGGTCTCCGCTCAGCATATGTCGTGACGGGGTGCCACGACGCTGATATTCTGCGGATACCTTTATACATATAATAAATATAATAATAATAATATACATACATACATAGATCTAGGCGGATAACACAGAGTAAACATTTACGACATTCAACCATATAGGTAAATAGGTAAATATCAATCGTAACTACATATTGAAATATAAAATAAACATAATGAGATTTAAGATACCTAGCCATTATTCTAGTAGATAAATTCGTGAGGACTTCTTATAGATTTACCAATACTAAGATAAACATAATCTTTCAGAGTGCAGTCGTTGGCTCCAGAGTAATACTACCTTGCAGAGTAGTCAGCAAGGCAGGTCAGCTACAGTGGACTAAAGATGACTTTGGTCTCGGCACGCACAGATTTTTGACAGGATATGATCGATATAAGATGATTGGAAGTGATGATGAAGGTAAATACTTTAAATATACTGAAGATAAATAGTTTGAACAGTCTGTCTTTGTAGCTTCAAAATTACATATATAGTACAAATTTAATAATTAATCAAAATCTATATACATAGATTTTGATTAATCATTAAATTTGAATTTGATCACTACTAGAGAAGTTTGTATTCTTCTAGTAGCAGTATTCAGGACTCCGCAATGAATATTTGTGGTCTCACACATGCTCATGGTAGCCGAATTAAACAAAATCCATTAAGCAAAGAATGGACAATTTACAGTCGTCATCCAGCGTCATCCAGTCCCAGGCTAAGAAGAGCTTGTCCTAATATTTAAATATCTACATAATATACGTAGAAAACACCAACACAATCGCTCACTCATGAATACAATTGCATTGCACGAGGAATCGAAAATGGGACCATCAAACCGTTTAGGCCGTCAAACTGTTATTGCTGATGCTTTGTACAGGGATTGATGTTTTAATTATTTCAGGTGACTATTCATTGGATATAAGAGAAGTGACTTTGGAAGATGATGCGTTGTATCAGTGTCAAGTCAGCTCAGGACCTAGAGGTGAGTTGATAATTTTAATAACTGAATAATAATATTAATAAATAATGTTAGTTAATAACAGCCTCCGCCACGCAAGTGTTTTAACAAAAAAATGAGAATTTTAACACACTCACATGTACGAATATTTTCGATATTAATGTCCTCTATAAAACTGTAGTACCTCACTTTTCTCTATTATCAGTAATTTCTGCAGCGTACGGGATATAAGGAATTTTATGGAATGATTTTTAACACGTTGGGTTACTGAAGTTTTCGTATGTATCCCAAACGTTTTTTAAAGTTTTTTATCACCTATATTCATTAAAGAAAATGTAAGTTTCTAATTTCAAATTGCTCTATTAGTTTCGGAGCTCATTTAATATGAACAAGTAATAATCAAATTTTTATAATTTACAATATTAGTTTAGATGATTGTTATTTCATTCATATGTTTTTTCAAAAACGGTAGTCAGAGGCGTTATCAAATGTTAGAGCTGTTTTAAACGTAACACTTGACGGACAGTATACTTGTTTGTGATCATCGTGGCATGAGAAAAATAAATTGAATCCAGGCGTCTAGCGTCTATTGGTTTAAGTTTTGGTTAAAGGTCGGTGTTTCCCCTTCGTAGGAGAGTCAATTAGAAACTTATATTGACAAAATATTCTTGTATACAAATTTGTACTCACTACTTTCTTCAATTGAAGACGGGATAGTGATAACTTATTACATTTATTAAATTACTTACATTTTTTAAACACTTTGTCAGCGTGTAGACTCTACATAAATAAAATATTTACATAAGCGTCCAATTATTGCACACATCTCGCCACAGGATGTAATAATATCGCATAAAAACTTCCAACTACTGCACCGTTACCGCTAACGTGTAAAGGAAGTCAATATCCTGTACATTAGAAATATTTAATGAAACGACAGCAATTTATACCTCGGAATTAAACGAAGCCTAGTCCTCAAATGCTATGTACGTATTTATTTTGTACATAATTTTATGAAACGAGCACCAATTTCATGCTAATGGTTTAAAGGTCTATAATTATAAACGGGGAAGGTGGTACCATGTCTGTTTGTATTTCATAATGGTAATAGCTGCTTGTGTTATAAATGGACGAGGGTAGATGGGGAAGAGCATATAAAAGTCATACTGAAAATAAGGCACTTTTGAACACGGGAAGTAATAATGTTATTTTAAACACAAATAAAACTTTAAATACTTTAATCGTACTTTACATAGAATTAAATATAAAAGTGTGTTCTGAGAACCATACTAATGAAATATTTTTAGAATAGTAGAATGTACCACGCTTATTAATTTGTAAGATGTGTTTCGGTTAAAAGGTGAGATAAGACGAATAATTGTAAGTACAGAGGCATAACGTCTTAGTCCTCCAGAATGGCAACTCGGGACTGATATTACGGATGTCACATGAAGTAAATACGGTTAGCACTCAACATCAGAGAGAATGACATGTAAGTTTGTCACATTTACATAAAAAATATCCGAGAATTTGTTCCATATTAAAAAATCATATTAAGTACGTACTAAAATAAGATAAATTTAGTAGAACAGGCTAATATAGAAAATTACAGAGTATTAAAACATCAGTCTTCAGGAATGTTAACGTATAAGAGGTAACATGAGCATAAAATATGAATGAAATGATCTCACGATATTCGTAGTATGTAGACAACAGTTACCAATTTTAATTATGCGGATGGTTGGATATGCTGAGCTGAATAACAAAATGTTAAAATTATATGCACAAATGCATACTACTTGCTATGATATTAAAAAATAACTTAGGAAAGCTATTTTCAATTCCATACACATATCATTAAAGCTACTTGTGTAGACACAAATTTCTCTCGTAGAATTCTTCTCTTAGAATGAAATTTATATTTTATTATTAGGTTAGTGCCCGTATCTTATATGATAATTCTATATTCTATAGCTTCTATAAATAAATTATATTTTGTAGAGACTTCTCTTAGATTTTTGTTTTGCGTGGGAAGGATATTACCTGTATTTGCGACCCTGGCCTTTCCTATATAAAGTCTGTCTTAAATTTACTTTTATTGTTTGAGAATTTAGGTCAGGATATTGTCATATAAATATAGTTCCGACCATGTCCTTATTAATAATAGTATTTTATCTTTTGCTATGAGTAGAAATTTAATTTAAAATATTTAAACAACAGTAGCACCTGTATCAAATGTATTACACACACTTATTATATTGTAAGTAAGTATTTTTAAGTAATTGGAATGACAATCTAGTTGACGGCCCACTTGATGATAAGCGGTAACTATCACCTTTATACATGAACAGCACTACAGATATCACGTTATCATGGGACACCCGTGATACCACTTATGCGTTGCCATTTCAGAGGACTAAGATAATTTCTTATCCTATAATTTGCTTTGCTTCTGTAATAAGTGAGACTGTGGTACCCAATCAGATAACTTTTTAATCTACCTCTGGTGGTCTATTTCTCATCATCATCAGCCCACTGCAGTCCACTGCTGGACATAAGCCTCTCCCAAGGCACGCCACTGGGCACGATCTTCAGCCCTTCTCATCCAGTTACTACCCGCAACCCTACGTAAGTCGTCGCTCCACCTAGCTGCGGGGCGTCCTACACTACGTTTGCCAATTCGCGGTCTCCACTCTAAGCGAGCATCGGTTCTGCGACAGATATGACCAGCCCACTGCCACTTCAACTTACATATGCGAAGAGCTATGTCGGTGACCTTAGTTCTCTGGCGAATCACTTCGTTTCGGATTTTATCCCTCATAGAAACTCCAAGCATAGCTCTTTCCATAGCTCGTTGAGCGACTATTTCTATTTATACTAAACTATGTTTAACCTATTGCTGCCGCAGTATTTAAAAGCATCTAAAAATAAAACAAAGGAAACAAAAGAATCATATGGTGTTGCTTTAAATTGTTTCCAGTCTACATCAAATGTCTGTTTTTGTTTAGTTATATTTAGATTCTTGTGGGGGCGCGATCATTGACAGGCGTCTTCCAAGGATGTGACTTTGGGCCCATACAATCAAGGATATCTCTGTAGATATAATAAAGCAGAATATTAATAGTACATCAGCTGCGTATAAGTGACAAATGATTAATTTATTTTCTAATTGATTTCGTAGACGAACAAGTTTTCATTAAGATCTATTCAGTTCAAAATTAATGAGGGCTTCATTCAGAAAGATAATCCTGTTAGTGGATTTCTAAAGCGTTTAATACTATATTTTAGTAATAGTTTTGGATTAATATTAAAAATAATTCATATTAATTTGAGTAAGTCATTTGTAATTCTATAATATTTCACTGTAACAATTAAATAACCATAAAATAATTAAATGGTCACATCATTCATAAATTTAGTTCCAAACTAAATTATTAGGCACGGCCAAAAAAAGAATATAGTATTGGTATTTATTATTCGTATCTTTTCTTCTTTAGCTTTATGAACTCTGTTTCATTTATAGGGGCCCCACTGAATCAGTAATAGTTTGCTTATGCTCGGTATGTATGCTAAGTAGGAGTCACTTTCAGCGTTACCAGTTCAGGTTGTAGGTTAGTATATTAAGTAATGCTGAATAAATGTCTTTTATTCTTAGTAGAGCGGTTCTAGAGAGTTTAACTCAGCATAATCATAATGATGTCTCTGATGATTCAATCGTCCATAAGTATAGTGGTTATTTAACATCAAGTTTATACCAGTTTCATTACTATCATTATTTTATATACTAATATTTTTTTATAATATAATATATATTATAAACTAATCTTTAGTATGTTAGTTTTCATAATCTAGTAAAATGTATTTAAGTGCATAAAGAATATTTATAAAGAATATTTATAATCAATTTTGGTTTATAAAACAGAGAGTACCTACTTGTACTTACTTTAGAGAATATATATTATAAATGAAAGATCTTCTCTGCATTTGACCATATGTTCGCGATAATCTCAAAAATTACTGAAAAACGCTAGTTTTACATTCATCAATTAAAATCAAATTAAAAACTTTAAGCATTACTATAATATCTAATATCGTTAAAGCTCGGTTGGGAAATCATCGATAACACCTGAAGAATATCTGAAGTACCTGAATTTCAGACGAGACGTGCTGTATACTGTTTACCTTTAATCAATATTTCACCCCTTTATAACACAAGGCCAAAATTCTATAAATATAAAAAAGTGAAACCATAAAATAAATAACTAAAACGCCCATTTATGCTATGATTCACCATGAGCGGGGGGCGAAGAAGCCAAGGGAATACTTACATTATTACACAATTTATTCCATTGAAACCCTAGGACTGTAACCGAAATGGCTTTACAGAGAAAGGATAGGGTTTGACACGCCGCGAAATTTTATAAGCGATAGTGAAATATACTCACGTAACAAATTCTTAATAAGTATTAGTCGTATACATAAATGTATGTATACCATTTTATATACTATTTATTGTTTTTTTTTTATTATTATACATGTAATAAATAATGAATTTACCATTTTAATATATGATATGATTGACGGCTCTAAACCATAAAGGTATTCTGCTTTTTAGTACAGTAATTTCAAATTTGACTTGGAAGTACCATAAGTTTTTAAATAAATAAAAATAAATAATAAATATAGTGCTTGCCATATAATAATAGGCATAGCTAACTGTTATAAAGTGGTCACCCGGTGGTCGAAATTAGACCATAAGTTGGTCTAAAGTAGATAAATAATATTGAAGACACATAATATTAATATATTCTCAATTTGACCACAGACTTTAACAATAAACAAAAGAGTATATGTGCATATGTGTGTCAAATACACAGTGAGTGTACTTTTTAATGTCGTTTTTGTAAATATTATTTTTTTAAAAATGTCTATATAAACTATAAGTATGCGAAATTTTATACTCCTCCATTCGCTCAAGTTTCTTAAAAAAGGGAAAATTTTTACTTCATTTATTATTATTAATATTATATATATAGATGTCAATCAGGTCGCTAACTTTTCCTGCTTCGGTGTATTGCCCTTTAACGCTATCACCTCTTACGACACTCTCTGGGTATTGTATAGAATAATGATACATTGTTATTTCTCCGTCACTACTCGATGTATTTCCATTGTAAATGTAATACACATTAAAACATTATTCACATCATTTCCTCTTTCCGCTATAATTTAAACTCCGTCTTAAAATAGGGAAAGGCGATGTCATATCATTTCAAACGAGATAGCAGCACGCTCCCTGGTCGTTATCATTTTGAATTATTCAGAAGTCAATTGTAGGGATATAGCTACTAGAAGTGTTAAATAGATTCGTGATTAGAATTTTCGAAGTCTCTTTGTAGATAATTGGATATCATTATTTAATGTTGAATAGTAGTTGAAAGCTGCAAATGATATTACATAATATTCCAATGCATGATAAATAAATTATATACACATAATCAATAACATAATAGAAATTTCTTATGGTTTTAGTGGTTTTTTAATCTAAATAATAGTTTTATAGGAACTTTATGAAGATTCACATAATCCGATGAATTTGATAAATTGAGAGAATAACAAAGGCTACGGAATAAGGGGATTAATAAACATGTCAATAAATTTGTAATACACGAAAAGACACAAGAAAAAAACAACGGCATTTCAAAATGACTCAGAGGTTGTAAAAAAGCAAAATGTTGGCTTATAGTAGACAATAGACTGCCTGTAACATCAGAGGTGTCTCAAGTACATTGTTTGTTTGTACAACTACAATTTTTAATAAATAATTCAATAAGTCCCAAGTACTTGTATAAGAAACATCAATACACTGATCTATAAACAATAACGCATCTTAAGGATTAGCAACTAACTCGTTATTCCATATCCCATGTAAGTTATTTAATAATTACCAACCTATAGAATTATCGATTCATAAACAGTAATTAACTCAATTCAGTTTGCTAACAATTAAGACCGTGTTATCTGATACATAATGTTCAAATTATTTAGTGTTTCAATCTGTAATTAATGGACGATGATAATTTATGTTCGATATTTGGATCACATTATGATCATATAACTAATATAGTACCTAATGATGAAAATGATAATTTTGATAAACTAAAGTTTGTCTTGAAAACAATAAGAAAAGAATATAAACGCTTAGTAGGAATAGTATTTAGAATGTAGATTAAAATATCAAGCATTAAAATGACTAAACTTTTATTTATTCAAACATTGTTAATATATTTTTCTTTGAACACGATCTCGGCTTGTATGCCTTTGTGTGACCTAATGCAACATGTCTCCAGTAGAAACTGCCCCCAGCAGAATTCTTTATCGCATCGGGTCATCTTGTCGGTGCTCTTCCTCTAGCGCGATTTCCTTCCATTTGCTCCGTTATGCTTCTCCGAATTGTACTATTGGGAATGTATAATATGCCTGAAGAAACCAACTGCTTTTTCGTGCCAAATTGAGATATCAAGTTCTTTTGGAATGGAGGTTTTAAAAACAACTTTTGGATATATGGAATTTGTTATATTAGATAAATCTTAGTTTTATTAACAAACATGTTAAATCGTAAAAATTATATATATCTATATTTCCATACCCATATTATAATTGCGATACTACTCGTATGTTTGTCCGTCTGTTTGATGCTCAGTTACAAATAAACAATTGAACGGTTCGTAATGAAATTTGACATGAAGATGGATTAGACGTCTTTAATCTAGAAAACAGACAAAGTCGCGAGTAATATTGGAATAAATATATTAATAATATTAAAATCTAGATATATAAGTATATTATACAATAGGATAGTTTTAAAATTTGATACATGATGACACTTCTAGTGTTAAAGTGTAGTACCTTCCTTAATTGTCTGGACAATTCTCCTGGTGTTTTTTACCTGAGCCGCGCAAATTGCGCCGATAAGAAGTTTCGAAGGGAACTTTATTAGATATTTTAATCGGTGGTCCCAAGTTCTGTACCGTCTGACGTAGAAATATGATTTCAATCCCTGTGTAAATACTGCATGAAAATTTTTTTATAGTATGAAATGATTTAGTTTTTTCATATAAGTTACATCTTCATTGCTTGAGTTTTATTATTGGGGACTATTGCTATGTTGTCTTTATATTTCTTTGATAGTTCATTATTACGATAGATACGGAGTACACTTAACAGATAGAAAAAAATAAGTGCTATCAGATCGTTCAATTTCATAATTCCTCAACGTCATTTCTAATTTATAACAAGTCTGCATGAGTTTTCTTTTATACTTTACAGTTTGTAAATCGTATGTCTGTTTCATCCTTATATCATAATCCAATAGACAGATATCTACATATCTATATTATATATTACACGCATAATTAACGAGGTGTCGTTGAATTTTATACTTATTTATTCAAGCGTGTTGATAGATCCTATTGCAGTTACATGTAGTTACAATGTAACCACATGAATTGCGATTAATTACTATTGGTTTCTTCTGAAGATAGAATAGCATTGAATAAATATTTATTATTGGAAATCTAATTTTAATTATTTTTCTTTTTTATTCTACAACATAAAATATTCGGAATACAAATTCAGTCATGAAGAATTGGCAACTAATTGGATGGTGCAGTTTCAAATAAAAATCATGCAATTTTACCAGTTTGTGATTCTATATAATACAAACAACCAAACAGCAAAATAATAATAATTATATTTTTTTATAATCTTAGGTTGTGTTACATAGTTAAATTGTATATAACAGTGAAAATACACTTAAAAATATAATAATAATCTCAGGACAATTCACACAGCGCCATCTAGTCTCAAGTTAAGCTAGATGAAACTTGTGTTATGGGTACTATTTAAAAAAATATATGGGTACTAGTCAACTGATAAATATACTTAGATTTTTTTGTAAATACATACATATTATACATAGAAAACACCCAGACCGATACACAGTGCCATATAAACATCCAAATTAAGCTACCTAAATCTTGTGTTATGGGTACTAGACAACTGATACAAATACATAGATATGTTTTTTTTTTCGTAAATACATACTTATTATACATAGAAAACACCCAGACCGTTACAAACAATCATACTCATGAATACAAATGTTTGTGCCGTGCGAGGAATCGAACCCGCGACCATCGGTCGTAAAGCGGTGTGCTAGACCGCTAGACCACCGAGGTCGTCAAAAGATACAGTTATAATTGTGTTACAGGTATCGTATACTTTCCCAGGGTGCATTATTTTTTATTTATTAACATTTGTAAAATATTATTTATATTATGTGAAATAAACATATAAGTTTACAACAATACTACGTAAAAACAAATTTCAAATATTTTAATCATAGTCGGTTTTTTACATGTTCATATAAATAATTTTTGTGTCCAAAGAAATTCTTCTTTTATTTAATATTAAATGCGCTCATTATTTGGGCTAGTTGTGAAGAAATAAAATAGACTTTTACTACGACGACCAAAAGCAAGCATGCCGCAAATTGTCAGACCGCAACAGCTTTGTTCAGGTCAAGGGCTGGTCTAAAACATAAGTTGAAAGCGTTATTGGTGTTGAGTAATCGAACTCCATTTTACTTGTTGGTGATCAACTTTCAAAATAATATTGGTGGATTTTCTTAAATATATTTCTGGCCTAGTCGCCGTTGAATGCTAACGTAGCATTGCGACCTCGGCATCGGCGCCATGTATTTTATAAGCATGTAAGAATCCGAAATACCCAATCCATCTCTGTGATAGGGTATTGTCATTGTCAAAAAAATTCTCGAGCCAGTATAAGTAAATTAGCTCAAATTTAGAAATTATGCGTTTTTATGGAACTTAAATACCAAACAAGATGAAAACCCACTTGATATTGTAGCTAGACCGACTCTAGCTTATAATTTTTAGATTTTTAAACGTGGTATTTTTAAAGCGGTGTTAATACAGTACACTATTTAAAAGATTTTATTTTTGCATTTGTTATCAATGAACTCAAAACAGTTTAAGCTATTTTAAACATTTTAACAAAGACTACATTTGGCGTGAAAACTGCGGGTTACAGATAGTGTATCATTTACCAAACTCCCGCTGCCTGATATGCCTTGTGCCATCACAAAGTAAAGCAAATTTAAACAACAGCACGGAGCAACGAAAGTTTGTACCATTTCGTAGCGGTGACACAGCCATTGTGCTTGTTTATTCGCGCTTGTCTGCAGTAAGTGCATTTTATCACAGTTTAAATACTATTAGGTAGTTACATGTCTGCTACTTTGATCATGTAAGATGCTTGTAAGAGGGAAGAGATTCTTAATCATGTGACTTAATGGCTTAGTTAATTTCCAATGTCTTTAGTGCATATTGGAAATATAAGTACAAAAAGAACATTATATCGCTTAAAGCAATCTCTTATAGTCAACTTGGTAGATAGAAGTTTTGAAGGTCAAGTCAAAGTAACTCAGGTCATCTTCCACGCAATTTCCTCTAGACTTAATACCTTTGGTGCGGTTGACGGTACGTAGTGACGGTTATCACTTTCCATTAGATGAACCGTCAGTTCGCTTATCATTTCAGTCACATAAAAACCCGTTCATACCCGACAAAATTCTGGACAATTTTTTAATTTCGCTCCCAGAAAATTCGTCAAAGCCGAGACAATAGACTGAAAAATGCAATTATAAAGCCGTACAAAGTCAAACTAAAACCCATTTGGTCACGCAAAAGTTCCGAGCCGGGTGCCCGCATAAACTTGTGAATAGAGTCGTTAAATCCTATTATATTATACGTACTACCTATATAATACAAACTTGTTCTGATTTATTCTAATAGTTGGCAATTGCGGAATTAATGGGTTTCACAGTAGGTTCCGGACATTTTCAGAGTGTGGTCGAAGTATATTACATTGTCTTGAGACTCTTTTGATAGCAGTCAATACTGATCCTTAGTATTACCAGCTTCTTACACATGTATTACGCAGTCGTCATGTTGAGGCTGTCCACCGCGCGATAATGAATCTGTTGCGCATTTTCTTTGAGCGGGAAAATAAAATAAACTACCAAACTTCTTGTGCAGACAGGGTTTTATATTAATCAATGGTGGACAATTTAATAGAAATTGATTTTGAGGGTTTGAATTACTATACCTATTAGCGTCATCCATAAAAACCGTTCTAATCTCCTCTCCTTTTTATTCTTATACGTCAGTCGTTTAAGTATAATGTAATAATAACCATTATCTTTATTAGTTAATAAAACACTTTTACATTTACGAATGGCGAACCACACTCTAGACATGCAAGTCAAAAATAAGAGGATACCTTTAGACGTATTGATATGTTAGGTGCTCGATTGACTTAAATGAAGTGACTTCACAAATCACTTAGTATACAATGTATGGTTATAAAAACAGCTCTCTTCCCCTCTGTTACGCTTATACAATAGTCAAGAACTATGTTTAAACTAATTATATTGTTTCCAGGTGAACAAGCAATTCGGTCTAGATATGCGAGGCTAATCGTTCTAATGCCCCCTCAACCACCGAAGATACTTCAAGGTCCGATTCTTGAGTCTATTGAAGATAGAGAAGTCAATTTGGAGTGTGTATCTGTGGGCGGCAAACCAGCAGCTGAGGTAAATCAATTTACATTATGTTTGGGGACCAAAGAACATCTTACCAGTTCTGACTGTTATGCTATTGATTTAATGATATTTTCTATATTTCTCACTGTATTCATCTTAAAATAAAATCATTATTTCTATTACAAATATAAAATCAGATTATAAATATTCTTTTACACTAAGTCCTTTGAATTTTTTTAATAGTTGAGTTTCGTATCATACCTTCTCTACTGTATTTTTAATTGCCGATATATTTAACGTCCATTTAAATATTGATACTAATATCTATAATTGAATAAGTTGTTATGTAAATAGTTGCTAAACCACACGTTTTAGAATAAATTAATAAAAATAAATATAGAAATAAAAAAATGTCCAAGAATATTGTCATCAGCAAAGGCCGTCATATATTTTTTATACCATGTCTTTTCAATCTTATAGATCACATGGGTAGACAACGATGGTGGTGTTTTAACTCAAGGGGTTACTTACACCATAGAGCCAATGTCTGATGGCAGGAGGTATACAGCAAGGTCAGTTATCACTATTAATTCATTTGTTTATTTGCATTTTATCATGTCTTAATTTTTATATTGGTTACCTTTACCAAACCTTTTTATAAATTAATCTAAATATATATAACTCAAAGGTGACTGACATAGTGATCTATCAAAGCACATCCCAAACCACTGGACGGATCGGATTGAAATTTGGGATGCAGGTAGATGTAATTAATTCTTAAAGGATTTTGATTAATTCTACCCCCAAAGGGATAAAATAGGGGATGAAAGTTTGTATGAAACTTTGTCAATTTTAAATCGATCGGCCTGAGACTTTGCATGTATAAAGCATAAAATGGCATCCCCTAAGAAAGGATTTTGATAAATTCTACCCCTAAGGGGATAAAAATCGAGAGCGAAGCTGCGGACAAAAGCTAGTGGGTAATAAATGAGTGAAAACTATATTAAGTACAATACATACACAAAATAAAGTTTATAAATAATTTATCCCAGACAAATTATTTGCCTTTTTAAATGATATAAATGAAATGAAATTATTTATTTCCGAAATATTCGTACAATTTGTTAATAAGCAGAACGTAATTATTTGATCAACACTATTTACTATTAAATGCATGCAAATTATACAAAGGTATTAAATTTTAAATAATCTTTTATTGCATTATTTGTGGTCGTCGATATAATGGTAGATATAATTTTCTCTATGTACTTGAAATGGCAAATAGCCGACTTGATGGTAACTGGTGACTGTAGCTTATATATGCTCTTTCTAAACAGTTTAATAGTATTTATTGTCTCTAATTTCTAAACTATAAAGAGCTGTTTACAGTCTAGTATGATTATTTGCAAAGGTGGAAATCTTGTTTACTAAAATACTACTGTATAGTTACGTATTTAACATACAAAATTGTATAAAAATTCTGGAATTTGTGACTATTTTTCTATTAAATAAAACTAAATATGAAAATCAAAAATTACAGCGATTTGTCACTTTTTTTAATTGTAGTAAGTAGCTTGAAATAAAATAGAATATACAATATACTGTTTTAATTTAAAAAAAGCTAAAGGTCCATCAACAATTACAGCGATTTGTCACTTTCTTTCAATTGTACGAAATTGCGTGAAAGAAAAGAAAGAAGCAGTGCTATAACCGAAATAGATTTATAGCGATTTTAATAGCAGACATATGAATTTTGGGCATTACATCAAAAGTATAGAACGAATTGATGTAAAACAGGAAAGAAGGCTCATAACACTCATAATAATATCTGAAGTTACATGTTTAACGACAATTAGGGTGAGTGTTCACTGTATGCTCAGATGCGACAGGCGCTCACTGTATGCGACAGATAAAAATAAGTATTACACTATTAAAACAGGATAGGATATATTATATATTACATGTTATAATACTAATATAACCACATAAAGTAAGGTGCGTAATGTGTCTAAATTTTAAGTGCAATTTTCTGGAAACCATTTTTCTTTATTCAATGCAATAATTGCACTAAGAATGAAGCTGTATAGATCAGTTGCAGACAATATAGAAAGTAGTAAAGCGAACAAATAACAGGATTTGAACAAAAACAACACCAAAAGAACAACTTATACAAATGCTCACGAACCATATAATATTGAAGAATATACTTAATTATGTATTTACTTTAAACATCCTAATAAATAATTAATAAGGAAGGAGAGAGAGTGAGAGAGATAGAGAGAGATCTGACTTAAACCAATAAATAGGGGAGGAACGAAGTCAGGTGAAGCTAGTTGCTTGCTCTAATAATATTTACTTTTCAGGTCAGTTCTTCATTTTCGTCCAAGAAGACATCACCACAATCAAACGATCACATGTCAAGCACAAAACACGGCTGATAGGGCTTACAGAGCAACTACGATTAGATTACAGGTCAGTCAATATGTTTTTTCGTGTGGAAACATAAAATTGTGTTATGTATGAATATAATAAACATGAAAATACACCCAAGGGAAGCAGAACTTGTGTTATGGGTACTAGACAAACATAGATACATTTCTTCCGTAAATACATACATAAAACACATAGAAAACATATAGACCAATACAAATAATCATATTCATTAATACAAAGGTTTGTACCGTGCGAGGATTCAAACCCGCGATCATTGGAAGTAAAGCGGTATGCTAAACCGCTAGACCACCAAGACCGTCTATAGATAGAATATGAAATGATGAATCCACTAAACATATACACAGGTGAAAAATTAGTGGAAGTGGATGATGAATGGGGATGATGAAGTATACCCATCATGACAAATTTATCCAAAATAGACAGAGTTTGTTTTCGGGGAGTACTAATAAATAAAATAACATATACTATAACTTACGTTTAATTCTTCTGATAATAACGCTACTTTCATACTTTGATGAATTCATTCTTATCTTGTGTATCCTTGTAACATCACACTATTGACCCTATCTGATAAAATATTATCAGACAATACACACTAATTCCTGCACTATATGTAGTGACACACTGTCCAACGAATGAAGCGATGGTACTTTACAATAAAGAGCTTAAATTATTCAATATATAAAGATATTTTACCAAATAATTAAAGTCACTGCTATTAGAGAATAGCCTGTATTGAATTGACGATTTTTAAAAAAATTCTACTATCAATAACATGCTTTATGAAAAGTAGAAAATATATACTTAATATCAACATTCAACACACATTATACATTGCTCATAAATAAATAAGTAAGAGACTACAATATATTAGCTCCACTGGTGGATAATAAGATGAGAATGATGTCCGGTCAGACAGTGTGAATTGAATTTAGAAATTAATTCACAAAATTATTATGAGTTCATTTCTAAATTAAATTCACCAGAGTACAATGCTTGCCAGGGGGACCATGTGGAGGTAGAGATGCATGGTATATTGGTAAAGGGGTCACTAGCACCCATTACAAACAATCCCCTTCTCTTATTATAAGACACATTTGAAAGCTGAATTAAGATATACCAGTCTAACAATATTATCATTTAACACGACGGTCGATGGCACAATTTCCGATGTACTATCAAAGTTGCCGGTTATAACTGCCACTTTATTTCCATAACGAACATTTTAGCCTCGCGAAAAATGAGATAATTTGATACGACGATTAAACCGACGTTATTTAAGATTTTATGGGGAAAGTTCCCCTGGCCGGCTATTTAGCTTGCATAATTTTTGTATTAAAGGTATATAGGTTACTGGGAAAAAGTGTCGAGCTTTCAGAGCCTTACATAAGCACTTATTAAGTAGTCAAATGCTCGGAACCAACTTTGAGGTCGGAGTACTTAACAAGTTACGAATTACGGAGATGTATTTGATAATTTTTAAAATATGTGAGTCTGGTTTTGGCAGTCGCAGATAATAATAATATCTCATGCCACCAAAACATTATTTTCTGATTATATGCATATTATTGTAAAGTTTTTACAAATCCTGTTTAGTAGTTTTTGCATGAAAGAGTAACAAACATCCATCAATACTCACAAACTTTCGCATTTAAAATATTAGTAACATATTATGCTTTATATTATGCCATTAACGAAAATAAAAGTTTTATATATCGATCTATCCAATTCAATATTCATAGTTAAAACGTCTGTCGGGTCAGCTATTTGAGAATGAATTGACTTCTAAAAACAACGACTTCTATTATATTCCTTTACTCTTTATATATAATATTATACAATAATCCTATTCTATAAAACAATGTACATAAACTAAAACAAAGTGAATAGCCATTTTCCTTATTAATTCCGGATGTACGGCAAGAGGAAATTCCGGGAACATCATTGGTCACCCTACCGAGGATTTCTTTTTATGATAACGATATTATTTCCCGACGAGGCACGAATACCAACTATATTACTGTGAAACCAATGCAATGAGGAGGTCGAGGCTTACAGTTGAATACCAAAATGGAAAGTTGAATATTTTACCGCCAGTCAGAGGTAACAAATCCGGTTTACAGGACTTATTAGTTGCTCTACTTACTGACTCCAAGACTAGACGAGTAATTGGTTTGCGCTATAAAAGGTACGACTTTTGTAACTTATTTCTGTATCTTCAATTCTCTCTTATTTGATCTCTTTTAGGTCGTTTATGTCTTAAAATGTCTAGACACGACACGATTTGATTCCGATTTAGTTAATTTGCTGGGATGGGTTCAACTGTTAACTCAATCTGTATAGATTGTTGTAAATACTATTTATTGTGTATGTATGATATAATTTGACGGCCTCGGTGGTCTAGCGGTTTAACACACCACCTTACTTTCGCTGGTCGCGGGTTCGATTCCTCGCACGGCATAAACATTTGTATTCATGAGTATAATCGTTTGTATCCGTCTGGGTGTTTTCTACGTATAATATGTATTTACGAAATAAAAATCTATGTATTTGTTATCAGTTATCTAGTACCCATAACACAACCTTTACTTAGATTAACTTAAGTCTAAATAGAGTTGTGTCAAAAAAAAAATTATACGTTAAGTAGACGACTGTTATCGCTCACAATCAAAGGGGTGTCTGCTTGTTTGTCACTAAAATTAAATGAAAAATATTATCTAAACACTACTCCTTTGCCGCCTTTCCAGAGGTCTAAGTTTTCTTGCATCCGTATCCACTGTTAATAAAGATTTAAAGACTTTTGAGACTATACCAATGAAAGTGTGTCGTAGCAGTTACATGTGAAACTGGCCCTATAAGAAAAAATAAACGTTCCAGTTGGCACACACATAAATTACTCTATAAGCCGAGGCACCAATAAACGGATATAGAAAACGTAACGAAATAAAGCAGCAGACGGTAGAAAAAATCCCGACCGCAATTTCTGTTCTTCCTTTAGAAAATTCGCCGATTCGGCTCACTAACGCGGCTAATGTAACTTGAGCTGCGGATGTGAGCATCGTCCACAATTTGTCATACATTGCGAAGACCACGGGAGGTCTTTTATGTCTAGCCTTTGTTTTATACCGGCAAAGTGAAAATAAGGGCAGTGTAGACCTCTAATTTCGTGACGTCACTCGTTGTTCGTGTCAGCAAAACCTGTGTGTCATAAGAATTGTTTTGGAATTTTTTTCTCTTTTTAACTATGACTAGTTTCTGCCCCAGACATTATTTACGCCACTGGAGATGATTTAACTGACTACTGTAAATATGAAAGTGTACCTGTCTGTTGGTTTGTTACATAAAATCACATTTTTATTTACTTTTTAGTCATAAATTGTTATTTGTACATAGTTTTTCCTTGAAACATAATACTCCTTCATTTATTTTTATGCTTCTTACTATATCCATTTACTTTACCTTCTAGTAGATTATCTATATCATTCTTATAATTCTTATAGAAAAAACTGTTTAAATTTATTTTTCTATATTTTTTTATTCATAATTCTTGCCAAGGAAAAGTTTAAATAAATTCTTTGTACTTAATAACCTTGTATGAAGAGTTTATAGCGCATTTCACAATAGGAAGTCTCAAAGAGGTTTATCTTCACTCAAAGGCTTTGCCACTAATAGTATACGTAAGGCTTCGTCTAGACTCAAAGCTTAAACGAGACAGAATATAAATCTCTTCTTAATAGTATACTTACAGATAATAAATTCAATATTTAAGTTTGGTGTGCTTAAAATAAAATAATTCTTCAATGGATAATCACATTAAAAGATTAGTGAGTTTTTTTTATTTTTACATATGGATTTCTATCCCAGAAATACTTCGTTTGCAGAAACTTTTATCCCTTAAGGATATAAAAATAGGTAAATTAACAAGAAATAACCTATGTACCTATATTGTCAATTCTCAAAATTATTACTCAAACTTGATTGAGATTCTTTTAAGCCGTTTTGTCGAGAAAATGTAACAGATAGATACACATTTGCATTGAAAATATAGATAAATATTAGGGGTGATTATCTATTTTTTTTTATTTATTTAAACTTTATTGAATTTTGTACAATAGGTGGGCTTAATGCTAATAGCTCTACCAGCCAACCTTAGGGAGTAGCGAGACGCTCTATGGCGCTTTAGTATACTAAATAAAATTATATAATATATTACAAATAGATAATTATAAATAGCTACTGTGAAATAATGTTACATACCCTTACACGTTACATACCCCTAAGCATATCCGAACCATACATTACCCCTACACTGTGCGTTATCAGAGCATGTTGTATTAGTACCATATGACTAATAGACATATTTAAACAACATTAATTTGAAGATTTATTAATATGATGAGGACGGTACATTGACTATTTTTTATATACAAACAAGCAAAGACGCGGATAGCACAGAATGAAACCGCACCATTCGCAGAAAACAATCAGTAAAAGATTATAGATATTCGGAAAGCAAAAAGACGGGTGCTATCGAAGTTTCTAGACAGAAACTGTCTCGCGGCTTCCACGTTGTTTATTTTCCTAGGATTGTGGCTCTCGGCTTGTCTTGGAAAAATACGACGCTGGTTTCAATAGTGGTTTTATCTCGAATTTCCAGTTTGATAAATAAGTGTTGAGAACTTCTTGGATTGGTCCAGGTTTTCTTGACATTTTCTCTGTTTCTAATGTTATAGTTTGATAGTTGGCACTGAAAGTAAGAGATACAGTTTCCTAGTCTTATTCTTATTTTTAAATTTATTTACAGATATTGATAGATCAATCTTATGCGTTACTATTAGTAAAGACTTCATACCCTGTAATTACACTTCTAGGCGCTTTTTAAATGTTAATTTAAATAAGATAAGATAAAAATGCCCACGCAAATGACTTTCCAGAAAGTCTCTAAGTTCTACCAAGAGATGATAATAATGAATAAGTTAACATTTACCTGTCGTTCTTACTAATAAATAAACAATAACGTGTTCCCAAAATAAATTTAAATACAGACTTTGTGATGTAGAAATACGCCTACGCTAATCATTTGAAAAGCAAATTAATATTGAACTCCTTATTAATGCTTCATGATAAAACAACTGAAAACTGAATAATTTTCTGTAACAGGATATTTTTTTATTTTTACGTAATTGGAATAGCATGTTTGCTATCTGACGGTCCACCTGATGATAAGGGGTAAGCATTGTTTATGTACATGAACAGCATTACTAGCCCCTACGATCAATCCCCCGTTGAATTCAAAGGGGGATAGAAATTACGACGGTCTGGACCGAGGTTCGAACCCCTAGCAGTGCTCTCAACTAAAGTCGTATCCGTCAGGCGTGATTTGGCCTTCAGTTGGCCTTCGGCCGCTCCATAAGTCCTTCCGCGGATTTGGAGTGCCATTTGCACTCGCCCGGTGAGGCTGTAAAGGCCAGGTGCGGCTAACAGCATTAGAGTAGTCCGTAAAAAAACCAGCGACACCACTCATACGTTACTATTCCAGAGAACTAAGATGTAATGCCTTCTATCCTGTAATTTCACTGTCTAATCTGCACCCTAGAACCGAAACAATCTTACAAAGCTGTTTAGTGACGTAAGTGAAACCGATGTATGCATGCAGTCGACTTTTTGCAGTCTACCTCAATTCTTTATTACGGGAAGTGTTCATAATTTTTAAACGAGCCTTTGATGATCTGTGAACCAATTCCAATTTCCCGCGTTTTTATTTATTTGAAATAACGTCGATGAAACGTAATTGTTTAGCTTGAATCGATTACGTCTTTTCGCGTCGCAGGAAAAATGATCTTATGAATATTAAACAACCATTATATCTAGTGTTTTGACGAAATCCCCTCTTGAATACTTTTTATTTTATTTCTTAGAAATAAAATAAAATATTCAAGAGGGATAAAACAGTTTTAGTATATATCCGTCAACATTTGTCGGCCTTGGTTGTTTACGAATTTAGCACATCTCCTTACTTGCGAGGGTTGCGAGTTCAATTAGGAGGCAATTAATTTGTATTCATGAGTATGATTTTTTGTATTGGTCTAGATGTTTCATGTATATTATTTATGTATTTATAATACATATCTGAACTCTATTCAATACCCAAGAGAGATACTGAGGATACCGATATTGCGTGCACACACTCCTCTTAATATTTCTAGCTTATTATTTATTTATGAATAAATTGATGTATCATAAATATCATTCTTTAAAACTTTAAAATAATCAACTAAGTATTTAATAACTTTCTACGTTAGCGAAGGTACAGAAGTATAAATGGTATTGCGAAGTTGCAAGTAATTTAATATTTTTTGTTACAGGTGCAGTATGCGCCGAAAGTTCGGATGTTCATAAAATCTGGAGCAGCAAAAGGACAAATACAGGAGGGAGACACGCTGGTTATGGGTGAGTTGGTTATGTTTAGTCTATACTAATATAGTATATAGTCAGATAGATTGTTAATTATCCATAGTTAGTAACAGCTTTTTAAAATCAAGTGTTAATAGGACCAACACAAGAAAAGGGCAAAACACATAAATCTGCAGAGTTTGTTTACTGTAATAAGAACTTCTATTATAAGTACTAAATAATTGATAGCAATATATAAATATTTTTTTTTGTAAATACATACATAATATACGTAGAAAACAAACCTAACAAAACAAATCATGATTACAAAATGTTTTCAAAGTGTGAGGGAACGAACCCACAACCATCGGACGTAAACCAGTGTGCTGAATCCCTTGGCTACCATACCGACCACCATTTGTCTGTTTGGTTGAATTAAGTTCGTTCATTGATATAAAGATACTGAGATGTAGTCATATTTTGCGTAGTCCATATTTAATCTAGGTATATGTTTTTATTTTAAAAACTCTAAATACCCACAGAAAACTGTGTAAATACCAAAACATTCATTTAAAAGAGTTTCTATTTCTAATTTTCGAAATATCAATTAATTCAAATATACATTAAATAATTTTAATTTCATATTTCCAACACTAATTGGTTGAGACAGTTGTATTTATTATCAACATAACAAATTAAATTAAATATATAAAATATAACGCTGCTAAGTAGATATTCGTGTTACGGTCTTATTTGTTACTTTTCAGTGAAAATGCACAAAGCTGATAAGACCGAGAGAAAATAAATTCACCTAACACTTATAAAAAATTAAATTTCATTTCTAGTGCTGAGAAAAAAATATAAAATCTTTCTTATTTCTTTTATTGTAGCAACTACTACATATATTTTACACCTTACGCCAACGTACAGACGATTTATTTTTATATTCCAACAAGAACATACATCATATTAGTCCGCAGCTAGGATTCCACGTATGCGAGTGTAGAATAATGAAGCGTGTGGAATTTCTAGACTAGACTTTAAGATTTACAGCCATTCCTTACGCTAAAAGCTCTAAATAACTAAACTACGTATACATTTCAAAATGTCTCTAAAAATAATACCAATAAAGTTCTTTTTTATAGAAATTCTTACGTAATATATTTTGAATTTGGAAATTTTGTTATTATTAATATTTTATTTGATTAGTACTTATTTCTTTATTTTTGCTTTACTTTGGACTTTAATGTATAAAAAACATTTAATGTTCGTAGTCAGAAAGTGTCTAATTAATTTAGTAGCTAATAGACTAGTTAGATTTTAAAATTAATTGATTCCATTGGTAATAACGAGATTATTATGCAACGTATTTTGAATTTTGAATTTTGCCTTCAAGGATTAGTATTATTATTATTATGCTTTAGATATATTATAGACTAGTATAGAAATTACTATAGACCATATTAGTAATTTTAATTAAAATAATAATATTTGTAACTTGTTTTAATTACTGATACAGAATTAATTATTTATTTTTACTTATTATATAAATATATTTTAATGTTCGCAGTTAGAATAAGTGTCAAATCAATTTAGTGGGTAACGGAACGGGTATACCGTTCCGTTTTTAAATAATTGTTTCCACTGACAATGGCTAATGTAAATTTGAAATTCTAAACACGATATATTGCTAGTTATAAAGTTTATGGGTTATATTTAGAATTATAGAAAACTTCCATTCATTTTTAAATAACTATCAACCAGTGCTTTGTCATGATCTATCATTGTTTCCAGAAATACTGTCGTGCTAACTTTAGTTTCAAACTAACTTTTGTCAGTTCTTGAAAAATTTTGCCCTGATATTTATTTTCCACAACAACTTGGAAAGATTTATTTTAACTTTATAAGTGTGAATGGTCTCAGCTATAAAGTAATTTATAGATAGCTAAATATATAGGTATTTAAACTTATATTAAATAATTTTACAGCTTCTTAAATTTACTATTCTCTAAGATTTACTACTCAATCATTCTAACCAATTATGCATAGTTAAAAGCATTCTATTGCTCTCTAGTTAAAAACAAAAATATTTTATTAGTACTTTTTGTTTAATATTCACAAAATTTTGTTAAAAACTTGAATGAAATCAAAGAACTATACAAATAAAATTATTATGTCATTGTTTAGGAGGTCTTGCCTTTGGATTTGGATTTGGATTATTATTATATAATAATCTGGTTTAGTACGAATTAGATTCTTTATTAGACTACTGAAGTTCATAATAAGTAGTGAAGTACCATCTAACAAATATAAGAGAATAATCGGCCATTTTGTTTAATGATATAAAGTTCTAAATTCAAAATTAGCGCCATATATTTAGTAGCCAAATGGTAAATTTTAATTTATATGAATTTACTCCTTTAGTCAATTTCATAAATTGCCTATTGCAGACATGGTTAGAATTATTTCTCCCCTCAAATACGGAGTCTATTGTTTAAAAGATTTAATATAATAAATTATTCCACAGGTTGCCAAGGAAGCGCGAACCCAAACAATCTCACATACAAGTGGTACATAAACAATAATCAAATTGTCGGCACTACGAACAATGAACTGGTAAGCTATAGGAATATCTGTTATTTTTTTTAATAGATAATTAACCATTCTGAGTTTTCGCTTATACTGCCTAAATGGTGATATGCTAGTATGTTGGTCAAACTACTTTCTTAGAGCATGGATTGTAGATTTAAGACAAATATATGTACTTAAGTACATTTTGTTGTACAAATATAGTAATTAATTTATTTTTTGTACTGTGCGGGGATCAAACCCAAGATAATCAGCAAGTTAGGAAGGGTAACCACTGTACTAGCAAGGTTATAAGATATATTGTATGTATCTTTTAAGGTTTATATCGTTTGTGCAAAACTATATTCCTTACACATAAGCACCTCGCTATCAAAATATAGTTTCCGAATAATTTTGGCTATTATGCTTAATTCTCGGGAAATAATTTCTTTTCAAGAAGTAACAATTGTAGCCTAAAATAAGTGTCGTAGTTTTCAAAGTACTAGTAGAATCATTATTTGTTTTCAAGGTTAATGAGATTTTGAAGACGTCCATACAAATAGATTAGGAACACTAGGAAAGAAAGAAAGCAAAATATTTATTTTCATGTGAATTTAATACAAGTAAAACGTACATACATGGCTAACAAAATATATATCTCTAGTTATATAGTATTACTTAAAGAAATAGTAATTGTAATATATAAACTATTTGTATAAATATAATATTATATTTCTTTTTATTTATTAAGAGCTGTAATCGCGACTTCGTTCGCGTGGAATTTAACAGTAAAAGTTAATTAGAGAATTTTTCTAAAATAAAAGTAGCCTAAGTTACTCCTTATTACATTAGCTACCTGCCAATAAAAGTCCCGTCAAAATTGGTTCAGCCATTTCGGAGATTATCCGGAACAAACAGACAGATAGACAGACAAAAATTATAAAAACTGTTATTTTGGTGTATGTACCGTATTTGTATTAATATATAGGTATGTAGTAGAAAACGGCTACTTCAATATTACAAACAGACACTCCAATAGCGATAAGAACGCCTTTTGTTACTAGTCATTGTATTTTCTTTTTATATTAATTATATTTTTCTATACATCGGGTGCAATAATGTGTAAATAAATAAAAAAAAATATGCATTAATGACTGCTATGCTGGCAAAAAAATATGGTCCATATGACGGTAAAAAAATTAATTGTAACTATAGTAGCTTATAACAGGGATAAAGATCACCATTACCAATACAAAAATAACTTCTTTGATAAAATCCATGTTATAAATTTAGTCTCATAGTAATCACAATGATACATTTTCTTATAATGTTCACTTTTAAAAAAATATCTATGTATCTAGAGATTAATAGCCATATCTCTGGTTTGCATTGTAAATATTAATTTTCGTAAACACAAAATCTATGAATTTAAACTATTTTCTGCAAACTTAAAATTAAATTTTGTCAGCGCGGCGTGAACTTACTTTGACGGTACTCGAAGTTTGTTTGAATCCTTACTTGAACTGGATTTCTAATTTCACGTATGATGACATTTATAGTTATTATAGTTTCTATTACAGTTACTGTTAATATCTAATTATCATTTTATTACATTAATTTAAAATTATGGTACATTTATAGATTTTAATCTAAAATTATAACACTTTTAAAATTTGCCAATTTAGAGCAATTAAACTATTGCCAATAATAGTAAATAGTAATACATATTACCTACCATCATCTGACTTTTTAGTGTAAATAAATAAATTTCATTCATTCATTCATTCATTCATAAATGTATGTGTAAACGAATTTATTTTTGCTCGTATTACTGTTGACTAGATTTACAGGTGTAATATGTATATAGTGGGAATGCTGATGTTATTTAAAAAGAGTTATATAAATATCCTCTACGTTTATAAAATGAATAAAGAGATTCATTAGAAAGAAAGAAAAATATATTTATTTGGCGTATACAAAAGCATTATACACAGCAAATATGTAAGAAGACATTAAATAATATCTTAAATGTAGTTTTATAACTAATAATTTCATTACTACACAAGATATGTACGTGATCTACCAAAACGTACGAAATTTGTCATAATAATAAACAGTAAAAATTTTAACATTCCACTAAATACATTCTACAAAATATTGTAATTTCTAATTAATCAACATATTATTTGTTATAACAAAACATGTACCTCTATAGTATGGTTTAATTAAAAATGAATTCGAATTTTGATTTTCAAATTTCGAATTCATAAAGTTTACATAACATTTTTACAATAGAATGTATATAACAGGATGTGGTTTATTGGAAATTATTTTTAAATATGAATTTTCTGATTTTGAAATTTTGTTAAGATTGTATAGAATAGTGGCGTAATTAAAATTAAAATTTGTAACATCGTTCCAATGAATTTTAATCGCCGCCCTAACTTTATTTTATATCCTTTTTATGTGACGTAATAAAGTGCTACTTGTATTTCTTTCAGTGTATTAATTTTACAATTCGTATTTGCATCCACTCCCGTGGAAAGTGCGCTATAATATTTCGTGGAATGTTCAAATTTCTTGGCGCACCTAGCGTCTGCAATATGCATTTTTCATTAGTCGTATGTCGTAAAGTTATACTTTTGTAAGTTAACAAAGTTCGTACTCATGTTTGCATTTTCTCGAGGAATTCACTAGCTCTAAGAACTACTAATACAATAGTTATAAATTTTTTTCCCTTGCCCAATTAGCACAACGCCATCTAGTCCCACATTAAGACCACCATCTAGACCTCGTGCTATGTCTAAATAACTGATATAAACACTTAGTTTTTTTTCTTGTATATACATACATAATGTACATAGAAAACAACTAGACAAGATATAAACAATCATACTCATGAATACAAATGTTTGGACCGTGCGAGGAATCGATGCCGCGATCATCGAAAGTAAAGCGCTGTGCTTAACCGCTAGACAAATGAGGCCGTCTAAGTACTACTTACTATATAAACAATAGTTTTTTTCTTTACATAACCGGAATGGTAAACAAGCAGAAGGCTCACCTGATGGTAAGTGATAATCATTTATAAGTATATAGTATATAAGTATATACATGAACAACACCTACATAACATGTGACCACTATAATAACACTCATTATTTGCCATTCGTTCATTTGCAAAAACAACTCGGTTTAAAATAGGTGAGACTCAGGTACTACAGACTTTTATATATTATTATTTTTTCTAGGTACTAATGAATATTTCTCGTAAACACAATGATGCTACGATTAGATGTGAAGTCTATAATGCAGTGGGAAAGAGTGCTGAATCGAAGACCTTGGAAGTGGCATGTAAGTCCTTATTTCATTATTATATATTTATATTTTCGTGAATATTACTTACACAGATAAAAAAAATTGTATACATTAATTCTTAAACATAGTTCTTTATAACTTAATATTTTGTTAACTTCTACTATGTTCGTAAACGAAAAACATAAATAAATACATAAATTAATTGGCTGTGCTTTCTCAAAATAACACCTAACTCAATAAAATAACTCTTTATGATAATAAATTCACGATTGTGTTGTAGTCAGAAGAATTGTCAACTCGTGGTGAACGCTGGACGTGCTTGCCTATATTTCTTTGAGTTTGAAACTCTTTGAATTTCATCCATTATCAGTGTTTACATAACAATTGAGTCATAAATATAAAATAATAACATAACACACACACATAACACACACATAAATATAATATAAAATAACACACATAGTTTTTGGTGTCGACCAAATCCTAGCTCACTATATTTGTGGTAAATGAACTAGGTTACGCTACGCTACACTCTCTATTATTATATTAATATAACATGTCTATAAATAAACAAAATAAATATTTACTCTCATCCGTTTTTAAATTAAGAATCCGACATTTTCAAATTAAAAATATAATAAAGATTCCAAATTTAAAAATGGTTTAAGAAAATATTTGTAACAACAGACAAGAGAATTTGTGCGTCATATTTGCAGGTTTTAAAAAAAGGAATCTCATAAGGAAATCACTTCAATTCTATTATTCGTCCATTTTAATGCGAGAGTATCAAAATGTAATAACAATGAGTCTTCGATATACGAGAGCCACTCTTATTGCTTGAATAAAACGAACTACTTTCGTTTTACGAGCATGAGATTATAAGCCATAAAATGACTGGCCCATTTGGGTTTCTCATTTTCTGTTACTTGTCTTTTAGTGACGTCGGCTTTGAAAGTGTAATTGATTGTAGAAATAACTTTGGGTTAAGTAGGAAGTAGTTATGATTATATGATTTGTAGACATTTCGGGTGTATTAGAAAGGATTTAGGGACCATCATAATTACTATTTAGTCATTATTAAACATAAACTACTTTGTTGATTGAATTGAAAAAATAATAATAACCCTGAACAATATAGCGCTGTACTAGACAATTCATAGAAACACTTAAATACTTTTTTTTGTAAATTCGTACATACTAAACTTGAAGATTAATACAAATAATGATGAATTTGCATCGTGATGGAACAATTAATATTTTGCACCGTGCGAGGAATCGAACCCGCGACCATCGGAGTTAAGCGGGTGTGGTAAACCGCTTGATGTTCTGTTTTTATATGTATATCTACCAATTGTACTTTAATGAATTATTCCTGGTCTTTTTGGTTTTGCTCTTCTAGCCGAATATACATATTTTACCTCACCTAGAAACGTGTCCCATTTTAAACCAGTTAAATACATACATACATATCCTTTCATCACAATCAGTATTATTATAATTTAATTAATACTACATGAATATTCCTTGAATTACTATTAATTATCATTCTCACAACGTAAGAATGGGAGTGGGAAACAAGCATTACTAACCCACATTAGGCCACAACACAATAAAGCGTATTTAGAGTTAATTCCCCAATTACTGCTCTTGTTAACGATTTAGTAGTAATTCTTGTACCCGTAGTAATTATTGTTCACTTCATTATTGTGCTGAGGGGTAAAGGTAAAGAAAAATGACTCTTGAGCAACATATTATAAGAACGTTTTTAGAGTCAGCTAATTGGGTGAGAATACTTTAAAAATGTTTTAACCCCATATATAACCAACTTTAAACGTACTCTTATATACTTTCTCATCCAATAGTAAAAGACGGGTAACAAACCAAGTCGACAATAATAATTATTATTGTAAAGTTATATTATTGTCCAGTATTTTTGTTATTTTTACAAAAGTAATAATAATATTCTCAGGACAATTCGCACAGTCCCAAGTTAAGCTACCAAAAGCTTGTGTTATGCGTCCTAGATAACTGATAAATACATAGATATATATATTTTTCGTAAATACATACATATTATAAATAGAAAACACCTGTAATAAATAGATAAGATAATAGAGAAAGAAAGATTGTTTCATTTTCATCAATATATATTCTGTAAAATAGGTATAAATAACATATATGAGATATGTAACTATATAAAATAAACGTAATTAGTGTGGGCTGTGCAATTACGGTGTACATATACCTATTACTTAAATAGGTTTCCTATACAATATATAATGCAAAGATAATATTATATGTTTCAAGAAAATGTTACATTATTGTATGTTAATATTTTATGATTGTAACCTAAAAACGGTAGCAGATAAAGATGTTGGTTTTAATTTAGTACCTATTTCAGTTCTTAATTTGAATAAATGATGTAAAACATACATTCAACGTAATTTCTATGAATAAAAGAGTGCCTTTAGGTTTCATTCTGTATATTTAATTTGACGGCCTCGGTGGTATGACACCGCTTTTCTTCCAATGATCGCGGGTTCGATTCCTTTCACGGTATAAACATTTGTATTCATGAGTATCATTGATTGTATCGGTCTGGGTGTTTTCTTTGCATATTATGTAAGTATTAACAAAAATTATAAATATCTAAGTATTTATATCGATTGTCTTTGATTGATCGCTTTCCATGGGACTAGATGGCGCTGTGTTAATTACCTTAAATTTTATTATTGTTATTCATATATATTCTATGGATGGATGTATATATATAATATGGATGTAATCCGAATTAAAATTAAATAGATAAAATATTCTTAAATTATTATTTTGTACATACTAGTACTTCTACAAAAACATTACAAATTTTCTGTCTTATTTTCTTTTTAATATATTTTGTCTATTATACAATAAAAAAAAGTAATTTACCGTTTCGTATTTCTTTTTTAATTTATCATTTTTATTGTAGACGGCCCCACGTTCAAACAGAGGCCACAGAATATAGAAGGTGAATCTGGATCTACTGCGATACTCAGCTGCATTGTAGACGGTCATCCATCACCGAAAATACTGTGGTTGAGATACGAAAACGAGCATGTTGTTGTAAGTAATAACTTCATATACCTACCTCCTTATTTATAAAAAAAACATCTAATTGTAATTAACAAATTTTATTATCGAAAAGGCCGTATAATCTTAATGCAATTGCCTGCCTCTATGGTAAATGAAAAAAATAATAACAACAACATATTTTATCTATATACACGCCCAGTCTTATATAAACTGTTTATGATATTTTTTTACGTTATTTGAATCGTAAACAGGATGCTGGGTCACCAGATAGTAAGTACCAATTGTTGCCTGTAAACACGATATCTCGTCATCATGTGACGACTCTAGTGTGATATCCTGTATTGTCATTCCGAAGATCTAAAGTCTCCATACCCTGGAATTTCACTGCCATATTACATATATACGCACCTTTTAACTGAAACATATCTTACAAAGCAAGCTGCTTAGCTGCTAAAACTGGCGAGACTGAGGTACCCACGCAGACGATTTCATACATTATTTAATATAAATAAATGACCATTTTATGAACAGAGAGTCGGAAAATCTTCAAATTTGACCGTAACGATAACAGAAGAGACTGCAGGCGAATATTGGTGTAGAGCCAGTATAGATCACTACCAAGATATTGAAGCTTCTGCCATGGTGTACGTAAGAGGTAAGAGATAAGATGTGATGCTAATAATCTCAGGACAATTCACACAGCGCCATCTAGACCCAAGTTAAGCTAACTATAGCTTGTGTTATAGGTACTAGATAACTGATAAAAATACATAGATATATATTTTTTTTCATTACATACATATTATACATAGAAAACACCCTAACCGATACAAACAATCATACTAATGAATACAAATATTTGTGCTGTCGAGGAATCGAATCCGCGATCATTAGACGTAAAGCGGTGTGCTATACCGCTAGACTACCGAGGTCGTCAATATATATATATGTCCATATATGCAAATGTTAGTGATACAAATAAAGAACTAAATACTATTTTAGGTCCACCTAAGATAACTTCAAATGAGACACAATACGGCGTAGAAGGAGACAGCGTGAGAGTGGAATGTGTGTCCTTCTCTATTCCTAAACCAGACTATATTATATGGACGTTTGCTGGTGGAGAAATTAATACATTTCATAATCAAGTAAGTAAACTTTAATTATTGAGATAATAAAAAAAAGTATTATTATTTACAATTTATAACTACAACTTATAAAAATAATTGTCTGTAATACTAAAGCGTTCAAAAAGTACGTTTTTGGACGGGTCATTGGGGTCCTTAATATATACTTGAGCGCATCCTTTGTACTTGTGAACGGACTTACTTCACTGGCGAGTCAATCAGAACTTGAAATTGATATACAAAGTTTTTTTTTGGTGTCGGCTAGATTTGAACTTACGACCTTTTAGAGGTAATTCAGGGCAGTAAACCACTATGCCAGGATTATTTCAAATGTCATCGCTCTAACATTACTTTTACATAATTAGGGTGTTTATTTATTATTATAATAAAGAATGAAATGTTCATGTAACTTTAGAAAATTTTGCGTTTCATATCGACTAACTTGTTACTAACTACAAAAATAGTTACTAACAAGTTAGTAGATATTAGGTATACTTATACAGAATTCGTGGAATATAATCTTTTGTGTTGTATTATAATGAATTTTGTAGGAGTACGCGTTCTTAGAAGAAACATTAGCAGATAGCCTAACAAAATCAACACTGATCATAAGAAAAAGCGAAGCGAAACATTTCGGGAAATATAATTGTACGGTTACTAATGAATATGGAATGGACAGCGTAGAAATTAATTTAGTACCTGACAGTAAGTATTTACAATTATTTATTATACAATCTATACAAACAGTTTTAAAAAAATGTGTCGCGAATATTGTAGAGATTTCATTTTTTTAATCTAAAATACACTCTATTTTAGCTAATAATGTAATTTAGTATTGGTGAAAAGAAATTTTAATATCATTTAAATATTTTTGCGTTTATCCTTTGTTATTATAAAATATATTAATTTATAGAATTCTGCTATGCATTTATTTGTCAATTAATTTCTAAATGGCTAGACCGTTTTGGATTGAATTTGGTGTTAAAATTCTAATTGGTTGCTGATTGCTTACAAAATACAATTAGACCCGTTAAGACTGTTTTCGGAGGAGGATGAAACTTTTGTTAACTCTTGGAGTCTTACGCAGACGATATCACGAATGAAAAGTAGTCTAAAGTAATATTATAAAAAGCAAATATAACATATACTATTTATATTTAATAAAATGAAAGGTTTAAGAAAGAAACACCTAAATGCTTCACGCGTGTGACTAAAATCAGAGATACCATAATTGCAGGTAGTGTAAAACAAAACGAAATTCTTTCAGAATCATTGCCAATGTTCCTCATCATAACAGCGTGTGCTACTATACTTATAGTTCTTCTAATAGTAATGCTCATAATAATGCTGTGCCATCGAAGAACAAACAAGTCGGACGTAAAGAAACCAGACATAACTGACATAGGCAAGACCAGCATGGATCAGTTTAAAGACAGTGATAGAAACTCAAACATTAGTGATTTGAAGCTAGAATTGAGGCAGGTGGAAGGCAGCTGTGGTTTGGTAAGACTTTTAATACCTTTTTTATGCAATCGAAATGATAAAAAATGAACTATGATCACGGTATCATGTGTGAGTTCTTGGCCTACGTGAAACTGCAGCAAGTTCTATACTAAAACGTAGCATCACCAGCAGACTTCTAATAGATTTGAACAGGCAGAGAGAGAAACACCAGCGGTGAAGTAGAGTACTGACGTGCATCAACAAAGGGGCTCTTTAAACCTATACCTGGATCACAATTTCCGGGAAATGCTTGGAGTTTCCCTCTCTGCCACACGGAACCCGCATGGTGATAAGTGGCAGTCTGAGGCATGCTAAGAAGTTTGTGGCTTTCCGTTCTCATGTGTCACCATTCCAGAGGGTTAAGGTGTCACGTCTCTTATCCTCTAATTTCACTGCCTACCCGGTACCCCATAGCAAAAACACAGCTTACAGACATAGCAGCTGATATAAGTGAGACTGAGGTACTCACGACTGTTTACTATCAAGATCTGGTGATAATTATTAAAAGAAAAGCCACAACTAGATTACTATAATGTAATAATATAATTTTAGGACAACTCAAATGCTGGTTCAGAGACCGACCTCCATCCGACGCATCACTTAGTTTCGAATCTTGGACTGCCATTGGCTGGACCGGTTTCGTTACCTAACAGCTATGACAATGAACTAATGAAGCAGTACCAGAGATATAGCGGGGACTTCAATCAACCTATCACCAGTTTACATTCGAAGGTCAGTATTCTATATAGCTTTTAGGGTTGAAACCAAAAAGACAAAATTTTACCTTTATAGAGCTTTGTCTATGAAACTGTCTGTAACAGTGCTGACTGATACTAAATTGATGGTATATATTTTAAATTTGGATTAGTCGTATAAACTGTATGCTCAATTATTTTGTTGATGAAAATAAAATCTACTCTCTTTATAAGACGCTACGATATTGAGGCTCAAAATATCGAAGTAAGCATACTAGTTTCATTAGAAAATTATACAGTAAATGTCTATTTTATTTTGTGTACTCCAAAATTGATTATTATGATGTTTATATTTTTTAGCTAGTTTAGACATCATCCTAAATAATATTATAATAATAAATATGTCGCGTACTTTTCAACTTATTTTAAAAATTATAAACAGAAAACAATCACCAACACCTTTAAAATTACTAAAACAAAAAAAATGTATTTACAGGACAGTATACAAATATAAAAAAATATTGCCCAGTTTTTGAGCAATACTCAAATATTTCCTATTTATTTATTTTATAAAAAAAATAAACGTTTAGTTACTTAGTTCATTTTTACATATATTTGATCTAAGTTAAGTATCATGAATACATTAATATTTAGATCCTCTATTGTTTATAATGTATTAGTATAGAAAATATAACCTACTAATAACTATTATGCCTATTTATAACGAATGGAATTAAAATAACAAAATTCGGAACCCTCCGTATGCCAGTCTGACATGCACTTTGCGATTTAAGTTTTCTTTTTTTTTTCTTTTAAAATGTTACCTCAGTAAATATTGAATGCAGCCTATTCCTGTACATCCATTCCCTCGGGACTATTTTAAAATGCACGATACGATTTGAAATCTGAGTATTCCAACCTATTCTTAGTTCACTTGAGAAATGCTCCTACGATTTACATAATGGAAAAATATTGAAGCATACAGTATCTCGATCCAGTAATCCAAATGAAACGACCATTCATTCATTCAAATTTTTCAGCGTCTATGATAATGTCTTAGGTTTTCTTATAGGTTCAATTTTAAATAAATTTTTTACTAATTAATTACATATAAACATTCACAAAAAAATGTAATCCAACGCGTCACATTGAGGCAGCGTACCCAAGATACTGGCAGCGTTGCCTATTTGAATGCAGCGGTGAAATACATTTCTTATATAATTGTAAAGATAAAGAAATAGATCATTCACTTGATGGAAACTAAAGATTGAAGCATTGATAAACGCTACATTCAACAGCGGATAATGTTTTTATATGGTTTTGAATAACGGTTATCATTAGATATGCTGTCAGCTTATTTTCCATTCAAATTACATAAATAATTATGACCACCATGATACTGAAGCATTGCTATTCCGTAGGACTAAGAATCGTGCCTCACAATATAATTTTACTGCCATTCTTAAACAAAACACAGCTTGTGAAGGAAGTTGCTTGACGGTAGAAAGAAGTAAGACAGATGCTCACGCAGACGACTTTGTTATAAGTCTATCTATTTTAACTAATCTAATACAGTAATGTATGTAAGTTACATATATTAAATATTTACATTACGTATACAAAATATTTATAACTATTAAAAATATTTGTTACTTTTGTATGAAAAAATTATGAATTCACTCAGAGCACAAAAGACGTATGTTCGTAATATTTAAATTTAAACAATTCAAAGCACACGCAGTGCTTAATTTAAATTGTTAATTAACCACATCATTGACCAGATAAACCAAATATAAACTGATATTAAAAAAATTGTAAACAACTGCACACAATCTTCGTCTATAGACAAGAAAGATAGATAAATAACGATAGATAGGCCGATATATATTGCTATAACTACACTACAAGAATTTATCTTACATCTGGAAACTTTAGACTTTATACGGAGGTTCCTTATGCGATATAGTATTCACAAAGAAATGGTTTATAGCTATTCCCACGGGATTTGAGGATACGGGTACGTGCGGGCGACACTACAAAGTTTTGTTTTAGTTTATCTAATGGTTAATAATGACATCATAGCTATAAATTATAATAGGACGGTGATTAATTAAAATTTTGTGTTGTTCATACTTCATGTGACTGGACCTTAAAAAACTGAATAATTGTATAGTACCTACTATAGCTATTTATAATTACATATAAAAAGAGGTATCATAATAATACAATATTTATAAAAAGAAAGCTGCCAGCAATACCTCATCTATTTATAACTAGCTTCTGTTTGCTAGTTATCCGCAAGACCATATTGTTTAATAGAGTAATATTGCTTGTTGTAATCATAATATATATATTAAAAAATTCTTTTGCACGCACATTACATTCTAGGGCGTTACAATTAAAGACTTCAAGTCTTTAATGGAAATGCCGTAGAATGTACGAGATAAATGTGCATTATTTTACAAAAAGAAACAAAACAATGTCGTTGCTCTATGTTCAATGGTCCATTTTAAAAATAAGTAATTTTTTTTAAGAAGTATTTAATAGCTATATGGCATCAAACATTTTATGCCTTTAAATTACATCAGAATAACTCATAGGCAGTAATTTAAAAATATATTATGTAAATTGGGCGAAATATAATCTTAAATGTCAAGTGTGATGTAGAAGAAATTGCGCGGGTAGGCTAGTATCTAATAAATACACACAATCACATTTTGTATTTCATAAGATTTTATTATCAATCTGAACAAAACATACATTATTTGATATGAAAATAAATGCTATTTAAAAATTGAATCAGTGGAATCACAGTTATAATGTGATAAGGTTATGTACTCTTTATCAGGAAGAGAACTAGTTTATTTGCCATTTCAACTAGGTATATAAAAAGGAGTAAGGTTTCTTTTATAGCATAGGGAACAAACGAGCTTGCGGCTTACCCGATGGTGATTACCGCCGCCTATGAGCAACACTAGCCACATTGCAACCGCGTGTCGGCCTTTTAAAAAGGAATTAGCTCTTTCTTGAAGGTTTCAATATCGTATCGGTTCAGAAATACCATTGCTGGAATTGTTATTGGTTTAAAGTATTGATCGATTGTGGTCTTGATCTATTTCAGCCCTCTTTAATATTGTATGACCTAAAGATATACAGTACCTAGGTACTATATCCATTACCTATATAGACAGAATGGATCTTCTAAAAAGCAGCCTAGTGGGAAATAGTTCACTACGTGACTAGAATATTACTTGATATATCGTAAACAATACAGCTTATAGGGTTGTCAAATATAAAAGAAAAATGACATAATACCAGATTTGTATATGGTCTTATGTTAGAAAAAGATCTAACATAGGACAACACACAAGAAGGTAGACTTTCTAAAGTCTATAGGGCCACCCCTGTCTCACATATTTAAGCCACAAAGTAGCTCTCCAGTAGTATCTTTGTAAGCTGTGTATCGGTTTGAGGGAGAGATATGGCAGTGAAATTGTAGGATGTAGAAGCATGAGATCTTAGTTTTCCGGAATGGACACCATGGGTGGTATCATGTTTCACAGGATAAAAATGATGTCTGTAGTGCTGTTCATGTATGTAAGCGATGATTATTACTAACCTTCAGATAATCTATCAGATACCCATACCGCATCCAAAGAAGGCTTTAAAAATCGTAAACACACATCAATAAGTATTGCTTGTAAATTTAAATTAAATTTAAATTTTACTTTAATTGACTGAGTTCGTGACTACAATTTAATGGGATAAAAATTGTCATCCCTAATGTATGTACATATACATATTATGCCAAAGACACTAAGTAATTAGTTACACTAAGTATCTAAAATCTATTGAAACTTGGAATCATAAAAGAGAATATACAAATAAAAATTTACATCTATAAAATCAGGATTTAGAAAACTAAATTTTTACCTCGTTCAGCCTACTAAATAAACATTATCGCAAGGGAAATACAGCGGCAATGGCCCAAGAATGCATCCCTGGATTACAACGGTTATCCTATAAGCTAGGAACGAGCAGTCTTGTCCCTTGAGGCAACAACAAATTGAGCAAAATGTGGTAGAAAATGATGTTTTCATATACTAGTACCTCCAATCGATATTTAGTTATAAATAATTTACTGGATTTTACCGAAATACTTATTATATATTTATAGACAACAATCTAAATTAACCAATGGTTTGCACGTAGTTACAAATGTTTATACCGTGCGAGGAATCGAACCCGCGCCCATCGGAGGTAACCGGCTTACCTCTGTGCTAATCCGCTGGACCACCGAGGCTGTCAATGTTTTTCATATCTCTTACCTGCTTCGTCCTTATGCTTATATATTTAGAATTGATTGTAGCATGTAATCTTTAGTTTAAATAAATCGACAACCCTGCGTGAGAACAAGAAACAACTGAATCACATTACGACTTCTTTATAAGTCTAATATTTCTTGTTCAAGTTTCTTAGCAGAATTATGATAATGATATAGCAAATATATTAAATATAATATTCGTATTATCTACCTACCTTCATACCAGGTCTGTTACAAGGTAAGGGAAGAGCCAGTTACACATAGCTGATTATATTTCATACTAATTTCTGATTAAAGAAAGGAAGAGAAATTTTTTTCTTTGCATTTTTATGTGTGTACATTACCCTCAATTTATGAAAATATTAGTAATATTCTAATTAAATTTCATTATATGTATATTGTATAGCAATAGTTACGCACAACATCGACCGCGCGGGAATAAAATAAATATAATAGTTGCCTAAGTAAATCCTTTTAACGTTAGATCTCAGCAAGTTATTTTTTTTTATAAGTACCGTATATGCTTTCGTATACAGATATTGAAATACTATTAATTTAAAATTAAAAACAGATATTTTGTAGATTTCTTATTTTTATTTTATTGTTTAATTAGTCTTTCTAACAGGTTTATAGGACAAAAAATACTGGTACTTTTATTATATGTAGGTATTGCAATTCATCTTCCTATGTTCTTATTATTTCAACTCGCAGACTGTTCATGAATATTTCAGAGCTCTAGAGAATAATCTGTCTTCAACACCCAAGTAATATTTATGAAATATATCATTACTACTAGGCATTATTAATCATTATTAAAAGACACGTACCCAATTCTAGTAATATTATTTCTGTGACAAGAATAGATGGATGCTTATTAAAATAAAGTTAAATACACACTTCTTACAATTCGAATAAAGTTTGACAAAGATAAATTAAATTCTATAATGGAGACTTTGTACAAAGTCGTCTGAGTATATACCTACATCTGTCTTAAATATTTCTGGCCTCAAGCAACTTTGATAGAAGAATATGTAGTCTTACGTTGTTCTTACGCATGTCGTCTTACGTTAGTCATCTGGAATGGTAACGCAAATGGTATTGTTATCACATTACGAGTATAATCTGCTATTGAGAGTATAACCTGATATGAGATACGGTTATGATGGTTATAATGACACCTTGACTGGACTATAGTTGCACCATACTCAGTCATAAAATACAATAGGCACTGATTTTATGAATCATAGTAGACTGTTACAGCCGCCTATGCTGACCGTTTACGCAGGCGGTACAATAGAGAATAATAAGATGACCAGGATAGATAGATAGATAGATAAAAAGCTTTATTTTTCAAATTTACATATTATAATTCTACTATCCTGCAAAACTCCTGTCGGGGTTTGTCTAAAGATTCAGAGTAGATTGCCCATCATGGTTCTCTCATCTCATACTCATCAGGAATTTGTCACAATGATTTCTATTGTATGTAGACAATCATACATTGTCAGCAAGGGGGTTATCTGTCCATATTATATAACAATATAATTTCCACTAGTTACTATTTGAGATCTAACATTAAAAACGTTACCTTCTTTAGGTACATGGTCAGACCAACGGTTACGTACCTTATGTGGATTATTCAAGAGACTACGCGCCTCCCATGCCAGAGTCTCAAAGTTCTCTGTCTAGAAGCATGGATGGGTCTATACATTTAAGTCAATGTGATTCTCTCAATCGCCAACCTAGCAGTGGAAGACTAGGTGGCATAATTGGACCTGATGGTAAGCATAATCTTATTTACTTACAGATATCATGAGTAGGAACCGACAAGTTTTAATAAAACGACTGAATATACCTTAGACGCAAAACACTTTTTATACTGCTATGGTAGCAAACAATCATATGGCCTATCTGATGGTCAACGGTTACCATAGCCTATGGCCGCCTATGGTTACGCCTGACACACCAGGGGTGTCACGTGCGTGTTGCCGACACTAAATTGTTGTAATAATATGACACGTAGTCAAATATTTTGGTATTTCTTTATATAAGAATCGACTATAAATTTGATATATGAAAGAAATAATATTTGAATATTAGAAAAAGTACAAATATAACCTGTAAAAAAAAGAGTATATTTATTTGTTTGTCTTCTTTATCTAAGCGATAAGACTGCCTTTTGTACCTCATTATTTTATAAATTATATTGTTTGGTTATACATTAATAAATCATAAGTATATATTTTTTTATCAGTCATCCCTATGCCGAATCTAGGCGTAAGTTTGTCTGGTGGTGCTGATGTCAGATACGCCGCTACATATGGGAACCCTTATTTAAGAGGAAGCGGGCATTTATGTGAGTATATAATATTCTGTCTATATATGTAGATATGGATTTTTTAGATGTATAAAATATAAATTAAATAAATAATATAAATTTACATCCTACCCTCCAGTTCGTGAACTACTTATGTTGATACGATCTATCAAGTAACCCAAATCAATTGTATTATATTTTTTAAGGTTTTTGTTTTAGGTTCCTTGTCCTAGTATATATATATATTTCTGTATAAGGTCAGATATGTGTTAATATGTCTAACGTATTTAATAAAAGTACTTAATATCAGCACTTTTAAGTTAATTTAAATAAATATTACGTCTGTTTTTTTTTCGTATGATTTCATATTATTCTACAGTTTATATTTTAACAAACTGTAACAAATGTAAAGTTGTACAACATTTATCTAAAAGAGTGACAGACAAGTTTCTTTCTTATTCTTCTTGGCTATATTTCCACTATTATTTAACTACTAATTTGAAGTGAAGATTTACAAATCAATGGCTTACTATAAAATTGTCTATTCAAATAAACTTGTACAAAGTTTATATGAATAAACATTTTTCTATTCTAATTCTACTTATAAAGAACTTCAAGTTATGCTCGAAATTGTTATAGCATAATTTCCAATATGTTTCTTACTTTTAAATATATTCACAGCGTACATGCAACAAGTGAACAGCAATCCATCAGCCAAGTCGGCACCGCCCCCCTACTACTCCACTAGAAACCAGAATGTTCCGAACGGTACGTTAAAAATATATTCCGCGGCACTATGTCAAAACATGGGTACAAGATGAATGGATTTGTAACAAGCATTTGATCAATGTATACATGCAATGTTTATTAAGAGGTTGATTTTGAAATATTGGTATCAAAACTGAATATTTCTTCTATGTCGAGGGTTTTATTCTTAACATGTCGATGTATATTTATTTATTGGACTTCGTTGCTCATAAATAAAATGTACATATCGTTATTTACCAATTAACTATGAGCGGGAGAGAGAAAGGTAGTATGCGGCTATGATAGTCTTATATATAAAATGAATGTGTGTTTGTTCATGGATTTATAACAATATTACATTAGATTTTCCGCGGCACTACGTTAAAGCACTGGTACAAGGAAGGAAGGAATAAAATGAATATATTTGTAACAAGCATTTGATCAATGTATTCTTCTATATATTCTTTATTATATTATACAGTCTTTATTAGGAGGCAGATTTGAAAGTATTGGTAAATAAATAGTTTTTTAATGTGTCATTTTTCGTAACATAGTTTTGTATATCAATATTAATATATGTTTGCCTGGTTACTCGTTTATATCTATTATAATACTGTTATATGTGTATAAACTTATTGCTGGCTATTCTATGGTAATTTTAGTACAATTAACATCTATAGAACTAGTTTTGTAATAACTTGTCTAATTTTACGGCAGCAATACACCGTGTACCTATAATTAAATTAATATCATAAAATTTTTATGGACAGTATCAACAAGTTCTCCATCATCATCTTCATCATCAAGGCCTGTCAACAGTTCCCTAGCATCGTCTTCGTCTACTGTCAATAGTGCCCAACCTCAAGTAAGTTTTACTATTTACCATTTTATCGTTAATATTGATCAAAGTTATCTTGCTATAATTATGACAAAATTATGGTTTATTAGATCTATAAAGTGGCAAAGGTACCGACACAAATTAAAGCGAATTGTTATAGTCGAACTAGATTCATCAAATCTATATTCCGAATGAATAAAATACTATTTCAAAAGTATTTGCTTCTTAATATTGGATTAAAGATTCTATTTCTGTAATGGTACGAACGAATACAAATCTTAATATGAACTTTACTCTTTTAAATTTGGTTGAAAGTGTAACTTTAAAAATGAAATTGTACCAATATAAAATTTCATTCAAGATTAAATATACCGAAGACTGATAGAATTTCATATATGTGATAATGATATAAAATTGTTATGGTACATGCCATTATTTAATATTATATATAAAATTCTCGTGTCACAGTTTTCGTTCCCATACTCCTCCGAAACGGCTTGACCGATTCTCATGAAATTTTGTGACAGTATTGAGTAGGTCTGAGAATCGGCCAATATAAATTTTTCATCCCCTAAATATTAGGGGTAGTCCACCCCTATTTTTTTTTTTATTTTAAGGCAAAACAACGTTTGCCGGGGCAGCTAGTATATATATAATAATGCATATATTATTATTTTATAACACAAACATACAAAAGTACTAAGTAGTATATTATAAGGTACACCAATTCCTTTATCCAAATGTTTACTATATAAATAATGACACTATTAACATAGATATATTATGCAAGTATTAATATAAATAAATATTTAAGCAGGTGCCTAAAATGTCCCCATTATCTTCGGGTGCCCTCTACATACTACCGCCGTCCAGTCATGGAAGTCTTCAGTCCAAACAAATTACTGCCAAAGGTAAGCTTGATGATGTCTTATTTCTTTAAATATTCTAGTGAATAGATCTTTTAGAATAATACTTGGTTTTTTCAGTCATATAATTTTACACCAGTTTAGTTTCTTATCAGTTCTTCTCTGTGCCATTCCTAAAGGAGTTTTTTTTACTCAAAGGAATGGACGCAAGAATTTTACACAGTACATATTATTTTGTAATAAATATTTTATAGTATTTAATAGATTAATCTTCAAATCCACAGGTAACGGATCGCAGTTAACGAACGGTACACACGTTTAAATCTATATGTAGTTAATTAAAATTAGTTAGAAAAAATTCTGAATTAATTAGATCTCTCAAATATATGTAAATGTTATGTGAATTCATTCAACTAATTATAAATAAACAAATAGTGTATACAAATTATTTCATTGATGTTAATGAGGTATATGCTGGATATACAAGTAACTAGTACATAGCACAGATTTCGTATTGGGAAATATATTTAACAGACATTTCTTGTATTTTCTCTATAGTACCAAGCGAGCAAACAAGAGCAAATATAAATTTCATCAAAATTAGAACAGCCTTTTAATCATTCTATATAAATAGACGGACAAATTAGTGAATGTGTTCTAATTTTAAATTACTATATAGAGCAAGTTTTATGACGTTTCGTTAAACTTTTAATAAAATTCTAAATACTACACCTATATATGTAACCTTCATTATAAAGACCGTTTGAGTGCCAGATAAAACTGGCTATTTCTAAGATCTTGAAATTTTGCATAGAAAGCGTGTCAGTAATGAGGGTGAGTGCAAATGTTCTATAGACCTCCATTTCAGCTAATTGCTAAAAATACTTATCAATTTTAAACAAAATTTGTATTATGCTAATTAATTTTTTAATTGACTAAACTTATAATTTTTATGTTACTGTAATGATAGGCACCGTCAGCTTCTTTGTCATCACCTACTTCTTCCTTATCCTATTTATTTGTTATTTTACTTATATCTGAAATGGTGAATATAGTGAATTAAAAATTATCTCATCTAATGGTTATTGACTAAGTCATCTATATTCATGAACAGCAACACGGACATTACAACATCATGTCCGATTGATCACCAATCTATTTCAATTCAAATTCAATCGAAATTACGACGGCCTAAGCCGACATCCTAATGCCTAGTAGTGTTATTAGACTAAAGTCATATCCGTCAAGCAGAGCCTTTAGCCGCCCCATACTCCTTCCGCGGGTTGGTTTTCACCCCTTCGTATTAAGAAGTTGAGAATTATCCCAAAAAAGAACATTGGAGTGGTACCCTCCATGCATCATTCAGGATGACTTATCTCAACCTTTAATCGAAACAAATCTTACAATCCAAGTGGCTTGGCGGCTGAAATACGTGCGAGAGAAGCACCCCCGCAGACGACTTTTTAAATATATTTTTAATTGACCCTACCCTATTCACAAATGATTAAGTTATCGTTAATGCTATTATCCTTTGAGAATTTTACAAAGATGAGATCATTCAGGTGTACATAAATAAATTGAAATTGTCAAGAACTAAAGTGTCCTTTGAATTAATTTAAAATAAAATATATATCTATACAGTATTCAAATACTGTGAACTGTGGAGCTTCTCTTGATATTTGTTCATTTATTTCATTTTATACTAACTTTTAACCCTGTCTAACTATCTACTTTTTTTTTTAAATTTACTTTTTCTACTTTTTGCCCGGCCGTTCACTTGATACATTCATTCATTCAAAATTTAAGAGCCGTGCTCCAGTCGGTGGAGCTCTTGACATTTTGCACGATTTTCCATCAATCTTTATAGTTGTTGATACGACACGACTCCGACTTTTTCCTTGATCTGCTTGATATAGCTGTGTCTTATCTGTATCTTGGTCTTCCTCTTCCCATACCCACATGATAGAATCATCCACTATTAAAAAAATATATATTTCTAAATGCTTCTTCTCTATGTTTTAATGTCATAATAAACAGCTTACCCTACAGACAGTACTTGATACTGGAAATTCACTCTCGCTAGACACTCGCTAGTATAGTCACGTATTTTCATGATAAAATATAATTTCTCTACATAAAATATGCCGTAGAGTATATTCAGATTCCGCACAAATAATTCACAAAGTGTAAGCAAATGCAAAGGAATGACTTATATCTTTTTCGCTGAGTACTAGTATATCTTTTTGGAATATACGTACGTATAATAACATAAAGATAGATGCGAAATTCAAAGTAGTTTTGAGGTTAATTATGTAACTCTATTTCAATGTTTTTTTTATTGTAATGTAGGACAAGACCTATCTTAGTCCTCAGAAATGGAAACGCATGAGTGGTATCCCGGGTGTCACATGATAACGTGATGTCTGTAGTGCTGTTCATGGTATATAGGTTACAGCTTACCATCAGGTGACCACACCCTGTTTGCTTTCCATTTATATAACAAATAATTGTAATTTAAAGGTATCTACACGAATATGTATTTTTTAGCAACTAACTAAATGCGGTTTGGACTAATGTCAAATGCTAAGACTTATATAAACTGCTACCTATACAGATCTATTGTTATTCAAAGTTCGCTACGTAGAGCCGTGAGGGACAAGATTTGAAGGATATTCTTAGGAGCAATGGTTTTTATCTCCTCAGTATAAAGTGTATTTGAGAGAAATTATGAATATAATACTAGAGCGATAGAGTGGTGGAGCGAGGACATATGTACGTAGGGTTGTAAGTAATAACAGAACGAGAAGGATCGTACCCAGTAGCGTGCTTTGGGTGAGACCTCTTTCCAGCAGTGAACTGCAGTGGACTGATGATGATGATGAATATAGTATGTATCTGTATATGAAATGTACATTTGATTAAAACGAGACAATACTACTAGAACGAGTAAAGAGAATAATATAAAGAGATTCTTATATTTAATCTCTTTGTCTGTTCATTTGAAATATCATTAACCTGTAGACATTTTATTGAGTTTCTAAAGTATGTACATTTGATCACAGCATATACCTACTAATATTATAGTAGTTTTTTTTAATATTATTTTAATCGACGAACATCTGTGGATAAACGTCGAATGCTAAAATACTAAACAATATTAAAAAAATATATACTTTATTGTCTTATATAAAAAGTTGAAGTCACATAAAAAAAAATGTTAATTTACTTTATTATTAAGTATGAAATATATGCCTAATTTTATTAACTTAACTACTTATGTACCCTTCCTTATTTACTACTTGTGCACACAATCTGAAACCGCAGTATTCTACCATTATTTTTTTATATGAAAGCTATTTTTAAGAAAAGACATTATGGTCAGTTGTATACATTTATATATGTAAATATATAAAATATACATATATAATCAATTCCATAGCTAGAATGGATTTATTAGATGTTTCGTGGTTTATGAATCAGGAGAGGTTAGGTTTATTTTTGTAGAATTGTATTATATTTCTGTAATATAATTAGTATGCATAAAAATTCTTAATTTTGTATTTCCTAAAAAATAACTTTATACATTGATACATTGTATTTCTATTATGATTTGCCTTAAAAAGGCAAATTAATTAATGATTTCATTGTTAATTAAATTAAAGTTAACAACTTTTACATGTGTATATTACAATTGTAATATATGTTAAGCTAATATTACTGTTTAATAACGTCTAAAATTTATATAAATATATATAATGAATACGCTAATTTTGTATATCATTATGACGAATTTAGGAAATTTTGATCATAAAATAATAAAAAAAATTAACGTAATATTAACCAATTTATTATTCTCAATTCTACTGGTGATAAATTGATTCATTCTTTGTGAAAATATTCTTTCAATTCTTTATCAATGCGCACTTTAAATAAGAAAGTACATTGACTAAAAATTATACTATATATTGGTAAATACAATAAAAAAAAAATGTAAAATTATGAGACAGTAAAATATGCTCTTATTTTATAATTTTTTATGCATTTATATATAATTCGTTTTGTACTCATCATTAATCTTGTGGATATTAGGATAACTGCCATACCTTTCACAAAATTGGATAATAGAATTATTAACAATTACGTAATAAAGAATTACTGTAAACTAATTAAACTAATTGAGCCTAAAATGTTGAGCTTTAAGCGAGAAAGTCAAAGAATATTAGATATAAATAGATTTCTATTAAGATAATTGTGTAGATAAGTTTGTTTCTTAATTGTAGTCATAGTTTAATTCGTTTTTGATATAATCTCTATTGAAACATGAAATATTCTAAAAACTATCAATTTAATATAGAAATAATAAAGAAAGTGGTCTCTTGGATGGGCTTATTAACGAAAAGATAACATTTTATTTGAATTATGTATCCAAATTTTATTTCGTCTGGGTTTGTTCATTGACTTTTGACCATCATTATTAGCGCCAATATCGCTAGAAGGTAAGCGAATGAATTCGCAACTGAAAACAATAGATACACATAGTTATTACGAGTATAAGTCTATCATTGCACTACAAAACTTTAGAAGAAAGAGTATACTATACAGTAAAGTACATTCACGTTACAATACAATAAATAATTAAAGCAGAGACTACAGTGACTAGGTACAAGATAATGCAGTATTGCTATCTCTTACTGCTTACTAGACTGTGTATAAAAATATCTGTTATCTACATTAGATTGTTGGAGATAAATAACTAAAATGAATTTCGTTCGATATTAATGAGTATTTTTTTCATTTATAAAATCATGTTATTTTTAATCAATAAACTACTGTTTTAATTGTACACTAATTCAGTCAGATTTTTATTAGGTATGTTTTATTAAATAGTGATATTGTTTTGTTTTATTGAATTTCAATGCTTAAAAGTTGAAAAGTGCACTAATATGAACTTAGTGCAGTTTTTATAAATGCTTAGATATAAATATTAGTATGTAGGTTAAAATTTGTGTAAATTTACTTTTATCTGAGACTGAAATTGTAAAAATCTTTTAGTGTGTAATCAGGCTGTAATCAAAATATGTGTTATATTGTATCACTAAACTGATATAAAAATAAAGTTGAAATAATAATATATTTGTTTTATTATACATACAGTTGTTTCTTCTTCTTTAAGTTAAAATATAGTCTTTACCCGTTCTCAAGACGTCAAATTTAATTTTTGGTTTTAGTCGAGAGTTTTCACTATTTTACATATAAAAAAACAGATACACAAATCCACTTTCATATTTATTATACCTGTTAATTTGCTTGATTTCGTTTTTGGATTTTACTTAATTATATAAAAATTATAAATTGTACATTACTTTATAGGCATAAATACAAGATTTTTTTTAATATAATTACGTACTTCAATGAAATTTAATACAATCTTAGGATAATTCACATAGTGCCATCTATGTAGTTCCAAGCCAAGCAGACCATATGTTATGTTTGTGATTATTTTATGTAAATATATACATAATATCCGTAGAAAATACCCAGACCAATATAAAAAAATACTCAATGAATACTCATGAATACAAAGTTTGTACTGTGCGAGGAATCGAACCAACCATCGGTGGAAAGGCGGTGTGCTAACAGTTTTAACAAAATAAACAATATGAGAGAGATGAATTCACGCAGGCGCAGCTAGTATGTTATACATACAAGCTGTGCCTGCGGTTTCACCCCTATGAAATATATAGCCAATATATAATTCTAATGTATAAGCTACTACTGTAAAGTTTCATCAAAATCCGTTCAGCAGTTTTTGCGTGAAAGAGTAACAAACATTTATCCATACTCACAAACTTTCGCGTTTATAATATTAGAAAGAAGTAAGATAGTGCAGAGTTTTTCCTAACGTGAAATCGGTAACAATAAACCAACATAACATCTGCAGAGCCTACATTGTGTCATTCTCCGTAACTTTCCGGATATTGCCTTATATCTCGCAAGGCTACTTGCTAGAGGTTAGGTTTATAGCTGGCTGTAAGCGGGGTTTATTGTTTTGCTCTGCCGTATTGTGGCGCACTTACCCTACTGTGGCGAATATGAATGGGGGGTAATGTTATTTGCTAGGATATCAACGTGACTGAAGGTCTATATTGAGGTTACACTATTTCTAGAAATATTAATATAATGCTAAGTTCGCTGGAACTTTGGCTTTGGAAATGCGTTGGTTATACAGGTAATGGATATTACCTGTATAACAATATTAAATTATAATTCGTGAACGTTTTATATTCCCCATTTGAGCAATTAATTGTTTACTACATAAGTAAATAATTGTTGGTGAAGTCGCTGGTAGATGATCCATAATAAATAAATTAATATAACTAAATTTAATTTTAAAATTAATCACTACAACAATAAGTTTCTTGTGATCCATGTTTGATCACTACGTGAAGTTATATAATTTCTAAAATAAAGGAAATGAGTACATTAGTGTCAGGAATTGGAGTGCTGACTCGATGCAGATGTGTTTCCTGGTTTCACTTCACTTCACCTTCTTGCTTCACGTTTGATCGTCCAATCCGATCGCCGCTGCATTGTCTGAGGATCTGTCGCAATACTTCCTATGTATCTACTATAACATAATCTATACATATAAATAAAATTGGAGTGTCTGTTTGTAATATTGAAATAACCATTTTTTACTATATAATGTAAATACATACACCAAAATAACATTTTTTACAACTTTTTACTGTTTGTTTGTTTGTTCCGGCTAATCTCTAAAATGGCTAGACCGATTTTGACGGGACTTTTATTGGCAGGTAGCTGATGTAATAAGGAGTAACTTAGGCTACTCTTATTTCTATTTTTTAGAAAAAATATCGTAAATTCCACGCGAACGAAGTCGCGGGTACAGATAGTTAATAATAATAACAACCCTGCACAAATCACACAAGAAGTAGACAAATGATAAATATATTTAGGTACTTGTTTTGTTACCCAGACCAATACAATAATTCAAATTCATAAATGCAAATATTTGTATAGAACCAGCGATTATCGGAAGGCAATGTGCAATATCTCTAGACCACACGAAACTTATGAAATCTAGACATTAAAATTAACTATATAGGCGTATATATATACTTGTATATTAAAGAACGGCTAGTTTTAAACCAAGGTAAATTTGCAATATGGTCTTAAACATATGACAAAACTGAATATACTAATACATCTTAATATTAAGAATGCAAAAGTCACTCTATTTGTACGTAACATTTGATTCATAGCACAAGCTTTGTTTGGATTGTTACCTTTCATGACTACAATACCTAGTACAACTATGTATGGATGTATAATTTTATATATTTTTAGTGTACTTAAATGGAATGGTTATCAAACTGTCGGCCTGACGGTAAGTGGTAACCGTCGCCTACGTATCTAAATAAGTATCACATACATTATCATGTAATATCAAATATGAGGAATACCCTCATGTGTTGCCATTGTAGAGGGATAAGATGTCACGCCTCTGTACCCTATATGTCACTGCCTTATCTTACCCTTCAACCTAAAATCATCTTGCATTGCAAGCTGCTTGGCTGATTATGAAATAGGTGAGACTTCAAAGTCTACCTTAAAAATCTAGAAAATTAATAATGAAGTACGTTTCATTTGACACGGAACCAACCAAGTATTTAAAGTGACAGTATTATGTGATGGTCTATCTTTATCTTCAATGAGGAGATGAAAGAGAGAAGAACAATAGAGAGGCGCCAGTCCAGTAGGCTCTTGTGCACTTTGTGATTACAAGTGCTCTTGTATATGTTGGGCTACGAAAATTAATTGATTTATCGCTAAATAATAATGTAAATCTACACAAAATAATATTATAACAAAATCATTAGAAAAATTAACTTTATGGAGACAAATTTCCCAAATATGGTTTTAAGTAATTAATATAAATTTTTTAAAGTTTTAATATTTGTGGGTATAAGATAAAGTATTAAATAATATATCTTAATTTAGTAAACACATTTGTTTAACTTAAAATAGGATACCAGACTTTAATCCTCACTTTTAATGGCCACCACTTGAAACAGTTACCGAGGTGCAAGATGAATATTTCGAGCGATCCATAGCGTCGGCTTATCGCTTCGATGTCAGATGCTGTAGGATTTCGTGACATCTATCAAATATATCGAAATTACCTACGTCGGTTTCGCATGAATGTACAGTGTATATAACAAATGTTCCATAAATATATGTAATAGCTGACGCGCAAACGTTGTTTTGGCATGTAAATTAAAATCAGTATTAAAAATAGGGGTAGTGATAGAAGGGTGAAAATTTGGAGTTGTATGTATTTTTTATAATGTGGCTTAGATTATAAAAAAAAATTTACAATAAATAAAAAATAAATGTCAGGGGTGGACAACCCTTATCACATAGGTGTGAAAAATAATAATGAAAAATAGTAGCCGATTCTCAGACTTACTGAATATGGATATAAAATTTATCATAAAACTCGGACAAGCCGTTTTCGAGGAGTATGGTAACTAACTTTGTGACACGAGAATTTTTAATATAAGATATATATAAACAAGTAAATCTTTCTGAAAACAGGAAAATCTGTTGCGTGGTTTAAATGTAAGCGTAGAAGCAGATATACTATATATATGAAAATATACTATATCTACTAAAACTAGACGTATGGACTAATGCAGAAAAGAACTGCATCACTGATGTGTAGAATTCAAGGGAGCGCAAACAAACTTTACCACTATAGCAAATATTTCGGATTGTTCACTTCAGAGGCACTGGGTATCATTGCACTGTTGCGGATCCAGTGCATCTGGACGTGGATATAGATGTGAATTGAGAGACAAAGATATATGTTCTTTATTGTTTCTATAAGTTGATTACTAAAATAATATGGATGGATATCCTAAAAAAATAATTAAAAACCGTGCCTCCTCTTTATACTATTTATATAGAAGTACATTAAAGCCAAAAGAAAAAAGTACATTATGAATATCTCGTAAATGAAGTGTATTAACTCGTGTTAATACTCATAATACTCGTAGTATTAACATCTCATACAGCTATGAGGCGCTCGTCATTCTATTGCGGTTGCGCGCCATGCAATATTGTGCATCTGTGGCGTTTGCGCGGGAAAATTAAATTAATAAAATGGTTTCTTCTGCAGACATACTAATTAATTATTGTGCTCTTCATTACTAATTCATTTATATAATTTATCTCTGCAATTTACTTTTATTGTAATAAAATATCTATCACATACCTAACAACTCGAAAATTGTAAATTTTCAAGAACCGACTTGCAGTTCAGTATTAAGCATGCGATAGACTGAACGATGGGACCGTATGATGCTGCTTTGAGAGGCGAACTTCTTAGCATTCCGTGTATTCACCGTGCGGGAGCCGTGCGGGAAATTTATAAATTCTACCTGATAGTACAATCGCAAGGATATAATATTAGATACATTGTATATATAACACTATTTTATCATTTAAAAAAATATATATTCAAGTATTATATTATATTTCCAACAGTTGTATAGTATGGGGGCTACATGGCGCTGTAAATTGTTCTAGATTATTATTACATATTATTGTTATTTAAACCTTTTTATTATAAAAATATAAATGATAATTGACTGTCCATGTAAAATATATGTATGTATGTATAAGAAAAGACATAAAGTCTTTGAAACGTCTAAACATACGTGAAACCAAAATCATTGATATTAGATTTTTTTTTGAGATAATGTGCAAACTAATCTCAGAAACGGTTACACGAATGGTTATGCTTTTCTCTAATGTTTTCAAGTTCAAGCAAAAGAGAAAACTGAACACCACAGGTACGAATTCTCAGGCTACGAGTACATTAAAAACTTGGCAAAAGACCTTTATAATATAAATAAATAAAAATTTACATGCAATTTAGAAAGCATATTACAGCGCTGCCTACTGATATCACCGTAACAAACGTATAAATATATACAATTAATATATATATGTATATTTGTTTGTAATGCAAATAAATTACTTACTTACTATAAAGCCCAGTTCACTTCAGTTCCAAGATTGGACTCAATCAGTTTACGATGAAAGCTCAAAAGACAATATTTGTCGTGTCCACTATCTCATACTTGCAATTTCTATACACTATGAGCTTCTACGTTAGTGACGCACTAAATCGAGCAGTGAGTTACTACTACGTTATATAAACGTAACGTAACATAAGTACTGTTTCGTTACTTCTGAATTCATGTAGTTCCTTACGTTGCATACGGTGGATACTCTCATTTATATTCCGTAATTACTGTATTAAATAAAGCATGTAGACATTTATAAAAACAATATTATCTACAATATTCATCTGCAAAGTTCTTAAAGAGTAATTCTTGTATATTTATTTATTAAAGATCTGTTTAAATAAATTTAACAGAACTGAAAAATTCTACAAAGCTGGTTTTGGAATAACTGTTTAAAAATGATAATTTTCTAACTACAGAAAAATATAACTAATCGTGTAACGAGATGTTATAAGTTTACCCATAATATCTCGTTTCATGTTTCTTCTTTCTTCCGGAAAAAGAGATAGGTAGAACTGTTACACAAAGTTGACAGTTCTTGTATATAATCATTTTGTAATATTAATATTTTTTTAGTGTTCTATAATTTAGAACGAATAAAATTAAATCAATTCTGAAAACAACTCTGAAGTCCAAACGGCATGATATCAGTTGTATCAAAAGTAACTAGTGTACCGATACTATGTAACGGTTATCGATAGTTTCAGTAACCAGTATCTACGGGTGTATTTATCATTACTTTCACAGCTCTATTCTATGTAGAACAAAACTGGAGGCAATCTAGTGCGATGTTTACGTTCAATCTTGAACGTTATTATGCCAAAGGGCCAACTATGTATACTCCTCCATTGTTTGACCCCGTCATCTTTGAGTATTATTCACTAATAGGATCTGACTCTAGTAGTCTAGTGATGTACCAGACTACCTTACTTTCTAGTGGTGTAAGGTACGACATATGTACATTTTTTTTTCGGACTACTGTCATGCTGCTCGCCGTAGCTGATCTTTACAGCTACACCAGACGATAGGGGATGAGCGCAGATGGCACTTCAAACCCGAGGAAGGACTTAAAGAGCGGCTGAAGACCAACTCCCGCGAGATGGATACGAAATATGTACAATACAATCATTTGTCTTTATATAGCGGTGTGACAGTAACCTATCACCGCATATACTGAGCATCGGTCATACTGCCACGTACTGTGTAGGCATAATTTTGTAATTTCATGTTATTAACTGACAATACATTTCGTTTCTATCTTTATACGTACCTCAATCACAATATTCAAGATCATGAAAACTTTAATCTTAATTCCTTCAGCTAAATCTGTGGAACCTGAATATACAAACATGTACGTAGATAAATAATTAGTTTTTGCCCCTTCACAATTTTACTATCTGTAAAGACAGAGAAGATAATGTAAAGATCGTTAGAGAAACTGTATCGGGATAAATAAACTTGACAATATATGTATGCTTGCATCACACTTACTTGACATTTATCATTATATTTCGTCTCATTTACATATAAGCTAAATTATTGTAAAATTTCATCAAAATCCGTTTAGTAACTTTTGAGTGAAAGAGTTGCGACAAACATTCATCCATCCATCCAACCATACAAACTTTCGTGTTTATACTATGTATTAGTAAGATTTAGAATTAAGAAGAATATAAGTTATCTACTTTTATCCAAGTCAAACATAGTACTTTGTCAAGAGGACTGAGCTATTTTATAGTAACAATGATTTTACAAGCTTTTACATTCAATTCAAATCACCATGATTTCATCCCATAAAATTTGGTATTCAAAAATATATTTGAAACCATTGAAATTTTATGGCCGTAAACAATTGTAAGACGTAATTGAGAGCAGACTTTGTTATGTTTATGCGCCATTCTTTTATGGGAATGCATATGGAATATTTTATAGTTCCTAACTTGAGAGCCATCTCTTACATATTTTATTTTGCAACTTAACAAAGTAAGTATACCATTACTTAGTGTAGATTGTGAAGAAAGTCGCCATTTTTAGCAACTACAATTAAAGTAAAAGTGTAACTATCCCGAGTCATCAATTTGAGTACCTCACTTTATCAATTAGAAGATCAGTTAATAATTTTCAAATACCATTAATAAAATGTACCAACATGTGAATGCAATACTAGACTTGCCCAATTCGCTGCGTTTATTTGAATCCAATCTGGCAATGAACGAAAGTAATTACAAAGTGACTTTGTAAATAAATATCAAAATGAAATCAACATATATTTCTTCATGTAGGTCCATTACAGACTCTTATGATATGTCATGTCTACTGTCAGTTCGGAATGCTTTCGAGATGAGAAGAATTGACAAGAAACTTAGCTCTTTTTCAAATACGGTTGTTCACAATATCAAATTTGGGAGAATGGAGTGACCACCAGCATATGCTATAGCAAATTTGTCAAAGGCAAATAGTCTAATCAGTATTCGTAACCCGAACAGACCAGTTCCCACAAGCAGCACCCGTTCAAGAGTATGATGGACGAGCCAGCCATCATTGTATTCCACCATAGTAGAGGGAACATATTGACCTGGCTCACCACGTTACCACAATTTTGAACTCTATAGCGAGCTTGACTGTTTCAAGTTACTCCAAATGACGTACACTTATAGTAATTGCCGCATAGGCTGTAACAATCACAGTTTTCACCCATTATAAGATTAGTAAGAACTAATATTTTAAATGAGGAATTTCGTGAGTATGGATGGATGTTTGTTACTGTTTCAGAAAAAAATTACTCAACGGATTTCGACTTTACTTTACTGTAATATAGCTTATACATCAGACTAATACATAGGCTAATTTCACGCTGGTGAAACTGCGGGCACAGCTAGTATTTTAATATATATTGTATAGTATTAATATGAACGTTATTTGATCTGAACATTGAAATAGGTATCTGATAATCAGCAAACGGAAATACTTGTCATGACTGCGGTTACCCCAGTACGTGACATATATATCGCATTACCCAAATTGATGTATTAATAAATAAATACCAAACGTTAATTCGCAACGCAGCGGAAACGTAGCGTTAACGCAGCGGAAACGTAACGGAAACGTTGCGGCCATTTCCCGTCATTTGGTTACATTGTTAGTGTTAAATGGAATAGGTATTTCTGATTAAGTGGCTTACCACTTAATATCTCAGTATTATGTTAGTTTATCGGACATTATTGGTCCATTTGGATTAATAGACTTGTCTTTTGTTTCATGTTTAATCTCTTAACAAAAGCGAGGGTCTAATTCCACTATTATTACCTATACTAGTTTAGCCCGCGACTTCGTGTGACGGTTATAGACGTGAGCTGTCGATAATATAATCAAGCGACAACAATAATTGAAACATGTGACATAAAATAGTACGCCATCTATAATTCTACTAATAAAACAGTAGTATGTGGCGCATTATAAGATATTAAAAATAAAATTATTTTCCCCCTTTGTGTAGTATTTTTCTTTGCTTTCTTTTACCCGTATGTTAAACAGGTTTTGTGAAAATATTTTAATATGTCATAGTATCTAGAAAAACTTATTTTAGTTTGGTCGTATTCCTCAAGATACTTTTCATTTATTAGAAAGAAATACTCATTAAAGAATAATTTAAATGGATTATAGAATTTTAATCGAGGTACTGAGTCTTCCAATATTAGCTTACAAACCATGATTATAACTAGTTTATCGATTTTTAACTTTTGCCATAAATTTATAAATTAATACAGACTGTTTTGATTGAGGTTCCGATAAATATACTTTGGAAAATCTTAGTCTAAATTAGGTATGTTTAAATTTATTTCTTGTCTGCTTTTATCTTATCTGTCTCTTCCTTGAAATCTTTACAAGAAACATACACTGGTTTTTCTTGATTTAGAACTATATTTACAATTGAAAGTAGGAATATAGGTATGTTATTTTTTAATTTAAATGATGCGAGATTGTGCTAACGAAACAATGCGACAAAATTAAAGATTATTTGTAAACAAAGTTTAATACCTTAGATTCCCAAAAGCACAATAATATTTTTTTCTTATAGTTTAAGTTAAATTTCTTGCGAATACCAGATTGTCTGCTAACGAAGTATTTGAGGCCTATTGCTAGTTTTAGAATAAGCAGCCGTTGTTCAGTTTACGAGTAGATTTACGGCTCGGATAGCTTAATTTACGACACGAGTTTAACAGTTTGTTACGATTTACTACCGATTAATGGCCACAGCGAGTGTTTGCCACTTCATGTTTTTATTTCAGCATCATTCGATTGTCTGTGGACATGTTGCGACACGTAAACAAAACAAATTTGTACTTTTGATTGCGTCTTTTATAGGACAAGTCATCCATACGGATTTGTGCATTTTATTGCGACTTTTTAGACACATATTTATTTAATGTTAAAATAATTAGTTTTTAATCAACATTTATTATTAAAATACTGCATTTTTTCTATTAAAACTTATGACCTGCTAATTTGATTACGATTGAGTTTATTTTTGATATATATTTGATAAACATAAGTTAACATACAAGATAATATATAAAAAATTATTGCAGTAAACATAAGATCATTATTCTAGTTGGGATGATCAGAGTAATTATCAACATATCGACATCATAGTCAATGCAATACTTCTCTAGCTTATTTCACTGAGTAGTATAGTAATATTTAAATACAACTTGCCGGCGAGACTACTGTCGAATGTGGCATAAATATTGCGGTTTGTTAACGATGTTTCCATTGCTGGAGAGTTTGTTATAAATATAAATTGACTTTCTTATTGTGCCGGTCAGATTCAAATGAAGCCCTGAGGTCTATACCTCTATTATTTGATACATGTTTTAGCACAAATGTCGGTCTCGGAGGTCTAGTGGTTAGCAAAACCATTTTACTTCCGTTTGTTCGATTCCGCGTACTGTACAAACATTCATGAGTGATTGTTTGTATTGGTTTGGGTGTTTTCAGTGTATTTTACATATGTATTTCTAAAAAAAAGTGTATAATATATTTATATGAGTTGTCTAGTATCTATTACACTAGATGGCGCTGTGCGAATTGTCCTGGGAAATTATTATTATATTATAAATATTATTGATATTAACAGATTATGCAGATTGCTACATTTTAAATAGATTTTTTTTATACTAGTGGTAGAAAACTATATGATTCAATGTCACAGCCAAATTCATGTATTAATATATGAAAGTCACGTCCTCTTATATAAGTTATAATTTTTTATTACTGTCTCTACCATTATTATTCAATTACAGCTAATATAACCAACTGGGAACTATCTTTGGCTGTAACCAGTATATACATTTCTACAAACAACATTGATTAGAGTGCCCTGAGGCCGGCTTAATGCAAGAAGCCATAAGTAAGCATTATTACCAGAGGTAGACTTCAAAAGGTCTGCAGGGTACCTTAGTCTCACCTATTTCAGCCGCCAAGAAGCTTATTTTTTTAATCTGTGATTCGGTTGTAAGGTGCAGATTTGGCAGTGAAGTTCCAGAATAAAGGGCATGAGATCTTATTCTCTGCCTTGTGAATGGCAACGAATACGGGGTATCACAGGTATCACATGATAATATGGTAGTGCTGTTCATGTATACAGGCGTCGGTTACCATTTACCATTAGTTGGGCTATTATAAAATGAACAAATGTATGCATATTAAAACATATAAAAGGGTATCCTAAGGTTTCTTAAGGATCCGTAACGCGCACGTGACACCCCTGATCTTTCAGGCGTTCATAGGCTACGGTAACCATTTACCATCAGATGGGCATTATGCTTGTTTGCCACTATAGTAATATAAAAAAAAACGCATTTTATGTGTGTGTATTATTTAACACTATCTGATTAGTGTTCAGAGAAATTTCCACGGAATAAGATGTGTTCCTAAAGTAAAATACAGCTATATTTTATGGTAGACATTTAGCAACACATAGCTGAAAATTGCAATTCCATGCAGTAGTTTTGTGTGATGTGAGTACAAATATGAACACAGACAAAAAATAAAAAACCTGTTTTTTAAACTTGTGTTCCTCTTTTATATTTTTTTAAATATTTATAGACACCAACCTTTTATGATTCTATTATTTCTAGAATAGATTAAAATGTCCAAAAAGCCACTAAGCCTCTGACCAAAAGGCTTAGTATCGTTATGGATCACTAGCAGCTAACATTTAGGTCAGAACAGAAATCAATGATGGTAAAATATAATTACAATATTAATATTGAAATTAAATAACCACGTTACAAATATATTATACAAATTTATTTTAAATAGACATAATATTCTGTTGTGCTAGTATTATTAGTATAATACTATATATTGTAGTGTTTCATCACAGAGGAACAGGATGAGAGGATCGACAAAGTGTCGATGTCCGAAATATAGTGACAGCTCGAAACCACGAAATTTCATTCCATTTCATTTAGGACATATTTGAATGTCATTGTTTAATGTTCACCTAGTTTATTATGATTACCTAGTACATTATGATTTAATACTCATACTAGTATTATCAACACATACAGCTATGACGCGCTCGTAATCCCACTACGGCTGCGCGCCGTGCAATATTTCGTATCTGTGGAGCATTACGTTTGCGCGGGAAAGTAAAATAGACTATAAAAAAACTTCTTCAGCAGATATACTAATTTGTTGTACTATTTATTCTTACTTGCACTATTCTAAGTAACTTTATTGTCCATTTTTTATATTTACTTTGTTCGTTGAGGACAGTTTTGAATTTAAATGCAATTTTCTCAGGCGTCGTTGATTTTTTTATTCTATTAATTTACTAATAGAGACTATAATAACAGAATAGCAGAGAGGCTGGACTCACTCTCCCCTCTAAGTTATGGACCGTTTAGTCTCGATTAATACTTCTAAATTTTATAAGCAGCAATTGTAAAAGTTTATTATTTGAGACAAATAAAGATTACTATTATTATAATCTATTTATATATTTTATATTCAGAATATTATATTCAAATAGAAGTTAGAGATACGGGTCATAGTGACCAAGTAATTTTATATGTTTAATTAATTGTAATGTAAAAAATTACACACGATATGACAGGTATTTAATATTGCTGCTTCGTGCATTGTGATATGTGTATTCGGCGGTGGATTTCAGTTCTTATGATCAGACACAACAACCCGAGTATAAATAGTGCCCCTACTAACATACCTAACACTGATATATGTACTAAGAAACTCCTAGCGACTGTAAACCTTCAACACAAAACCGTCCTGTGTGAGTAAACAGAAATTACATCGGCACAACCCGTACAACAAATATTAATTGCATTAACTCGTATGCAAACACGTGGTGGACGAGGGCACTATGCAATTTTAACCGACTATGCAAAGAGTAATGTCTATAATGCGAGTGCAATTGTAAATTAATTTTGTTTGAAGAAATGTAAATCAAGTAATAATATAATAATTTATAAATACAGCTGTTCAACACAGATAGTTTTCAACGCAAACTCGTAATTTTTAAGATCAATGTTCAACCATACAAATTATTTAAGTTTATAATATTAGTGTAGGTTTTAATGTTTTTCTACTATTTTTCACATAATATAATGTTTCTGGATACTTGTTTATTTATTTGAGCGACCAACAAAACACTATGACGTAACAATTATTATCACTCGAAAGAAGTTCAGGTATCAACACTATTGACTTTATTACTAGTAACCACGCTTTGCGTAAATATTTACAGAAGTTTTATATATATGTTTATTTCATTTAAATTATAAATACAGTGTGTTATATCTATTTAATATGATTTTATCGTTATTTATTTTCTCATTATCTAGCTATTTATTATTATCAAATTTAATTACATTTATTGGACGTATACAAAAACTACAAACTTCAGAAATCTAATAAGCAGGTAATATCACGATATATAGCAAGCTTGTTGCCGGACGTTACAAGCCGTTTTATCTGTCCGCCATTTTGTTCTACCTGATCGTAAAAAATAATTGAATTGCAAGGGAAACGGTCCATAATATTCGTACCTGCCGGTATGATATAGGCCGGAGATATTTTTGCCTAATCGTGGAACGAGATAATATCGGATGCTTCGCTTCCCTCTGCGTTCCATACGTATGTTGCGTAATTTTTTTATGTATCTAGAATAACAAACAAAGTGATACAATAATATAATATTATCTGTGAAACAAACTACTTGGGGGGAAAAAGGATTGTTAGTAATGTGAATTGATGGCCTCTTTGTTAGCAAATTACCACATGTCAACCTGACATCCGTTCCCTCCGTAAACCATCATGATAAATTCCTGGTGAATTTCTCACGATGAGCTAACTGATCCGACCTCATGCTCATAAGATGACATCCTCCACTGGTGCCCCATCAGCTTAAACCGTTAATGTACAACTGGTACACCATTAACATTGCATTATCATCCGTAAAAAAAAACAAGGTACTTGGCGGCTGAAATGAGTAGACAGTAACACAAAACTACCTCTACCTCGTTCTAATTAAACTAGTTCAAGTCCAAATGCGTAAACTAAAACTAAATATAAATCATAAGTACCAGTATAAACGCAGGCAACTTTTACAATTAGTTACATTTTCTATAGTAAAGTTTGTGACTAATAGTACGCCCTTGTACAAAGAGAGGTCACAATTCTCTGTGACAACTCGGTAAACTAACTTTTTATCGGCAACTGCCAAAGTTCCTTATTTGTGAGAAACTTGCATAACTTAATAGTAGACTGGCACAAGTTATAAGCGACAGGCGTACGATATAATAATAATTAGAATCAATTTGTATATATTTTGTTGTATAATTAGCCAAATTTTGCTTACGATGTAGTAAAACAAATTTGAAAATTATATTTTTACGAATGTTTTATTTACTGAAAAACGTGAAAACGAGCTCGAGTAAAATCCTGAAAGATCCCGTAAGTAGCTAAGCATTCTTAATAATATATACATAATGTATTTTCTTGCACAGTTAATGTAATAGAACAGCTATGTGTAACTCGTGGAATCGAAAACAGATATGAGAAAAAAACCATCTTTATAAAGAAAAACTCCGTAGGCGACCCCAGATGGAGCGACAAATTCTAATATATTGTTCGGGGATACAGTTTTTTTTAACATATGCCGTATGTAAATGATTACAACCGGATATGAGGACTAAACAAACGCATATTGCACTATTTATATATTAAGTTTTCAAAATATTTATTTATTTAAATAAACTAGATTTCTAATTGTATTATATGTATAACACTAGTAGTTAATTAACATATTCCTCGCGCAAACGCCGCGGAGTAAACGTGTAGCTGTGACTAACGAGCCGATAATATGGTGATAACAACGATACTATATGTAAGAAGACTTAGATAAAAAATAATGAGCAAAAAAAGTGTTCACACTACACTAATGTATGCTTTTTCTTTTGTAAAACAAAATAATATATTTTTAGTATGTCTTCAATGAATTGCACCATCGCCTAACAATATAGTAGGCTCAAAACACGCAAAAGGTCGCTTCGTCAGAACGCCCACAATTACCTAGCTTACAAGAAAAGTCACTCTCGTCGATTTCCTCCGCGTCGGCATTTACTTCAGTTAGGAGATTTAATAGCAAGTTATGGTAAAACAGTGGCTAAAATGTTTGTTATTCGCTACATTAACGATCATTAGATAACGTTCATGTATATGAATTTTTGTAGCACAGAAATGGTAGTGGAGCATTCTTTTTATTTCATTGGAATGGCAAAAAAGAAGGTAACTCATCTGATGGTAAGTGATAACTGTACCCTATGTTGATAGGTAGCAGAATTAGGTAAGATTGAAGTACCCACGCTGTCTTTTGCGACGATGCCAAAATTGAGATTAATTGATGCTGTGTCTTTTAATACTTGTTACGTATTTTTTTTTGTATTTGTTTATTAATTAGATTAAGATAGAATAGAAAATTATATAAATTTACTCATTCGGGAAGCTGTCTCATGAAAAGAAAGAGCAAGAAAATTAGAAATAATGTATAAATATTTACGTAAAATTCAACCACTATAAAACTTAATAATAATAATTAGGAAAAGAGCAAAGCTATAAATGCACTGAAAGTAATTGATGCCTTCCACACAATATTTTCGCGCGTTGTCGCGCTTTTAAATAATTATTATAACTTTCCTTTTTTAAGTTACAAACTAACAATTAGCACTAATTCATTACACTCAAAATATTAATTTATATTTATATTGATGTATTAAACCAATTATATCAAAACGCTTGGTCGATATTGTAAAAGCTATCAGAAGTAGACTTTAAAAAATGGTTTATTCACGTTATGTATGTATTTCCAAAAAATATGTATCTAATGCCCAATTTACACTCAGCCCGAGTGGCAGGGAAGTTAGCGCGAGAGTGTAAACACTTTCCATGCCATTGGCGCTGCCACTCGCGCTGCCCGGCGTTCCCTCGATTGTCGGTTTTTCGTGCGCGAGTCAAAGGACTGGCAGCGCGAGTGGGAGCGTGTTTTTACATTCAGCCCTCTCGCTCAATTGTTGACCGGCAATATTTCCGGCAGCGCGAGTGGCAGGGGATAGTAGCATAAGTATTTATATCAGTTATTTAGTAACCATAACACAAGCTCTTGGGACTAGATGGCGCTCTGTGCATTGTTTAGGCATATTATTTTTACAACATCCCATGTCTCTTACTTTGTAGTAGCATGTTAATTACCTGTTCAGTGTCTGGTGATGTAATTATAAGAAGGTACAATGACATTTTTCCATTTAAAACTAAGAAAACACAAAAAAAAATCAATTTGCAAGGTTTTTTAACTAAGACGGCCGCGTAAGCTCAGTGGCTCGAAGGAAATTAATGTTTGTACTGCGAAATTAAAAACGGTGAGCCAACACATACAGCGTGTTTCATGTTACAGGAGACTTATTTTTGTTTACTTTAAGGGATTAGATTGAAAATGAAACGGTATTTTTTCTTAGGAAATCTATTTGTTGTGTAAAATGGAGTGTACATTATATAAATCACATATAAAATGAAGAAAGTATATGATATATTATATGAAAGTAAGTTGATATTAATGTATTTGAAATAGATATTTATTTTATTTCGCATATATAGTCATAACTTTGTTATTAAGAAAAATAACTTATTATTCTTATATTCATTTTTTATTTTCGTAGCCTAGTATCTATCTTGAATTCCACCCCAGAGGTTATGAATTCATATATGCTCGACACTAAAAAAAATTGTGTATTTAGTTAAATTTCTAACTAACTTTTCAGTCAAAGAAACACCGATGTTAAACTAAAATTACTCCAAGAGTAGGTAGTTGAGGTACATACTGTCGACTATCGATGAATTGTTAGTTTTGGTACGTTTGAATTATGGGTACTATACAACTGATATAAATACTTAGATATATATTTTTTGCAAATACATACATAATATACATAGCAAATAACATACCGATACAAACAGTCATACTCATAAATACAAATATTTGTATCGTGCGAGGAATCGAATCCGTAACCATTGTAAGTAAAGCGGTGCTAAACCGCTAGAGCACCGAGGTCGTGGTGAGAAAAAGTGAACATGTCTTGTGTTCACAATAACGTCGCCAGTTGACAATGTTGACTACTCCATCTGGGATACAGCCGCGATGAAATGTTTGGTTCTCAATAACAATAAAGGGCGCCACCTTCACAAGATTATTGGTAGCTTAGTAAGGCAATAATTTTACATTTTCCATTTATTCTTTTTGATTCTTTATGCCGTAGCCAAGATTAAATTACACATAACATCGCCATCGGCAAAGAGAAATGAGGACTCACAATTACCTAAGTTTCGTAGCAAAGTAAGAAAACAAAGTTCCCAAAGGTAATTTATTGGGTCGCTCAGAAGTTTCGCATCAAAAAGGCTTGGGAAATTTAACAAACGACGTTGCCTTTCAAGAAAAAAAATGTTGAGCATTATATTTTATTTGCATAAAACGATTTTAATTATTTTTTTAGGGAGTTCGAAAATGAAACATACTCTATATAGATTTTCTGCACAAGTTACGTAGATACTTGTCACAGACGTTATTGCAAAAATGTAGTTTTAACATCAAACGTCGCCTCTGTTGCATTTCAATTTTCTTTATAATTATGTAATATACTTGTTTTCTGCGGTTTCGTGTGTGTAAATTTGACTTTGTTCTCTATATTATTGGAGAAAAATATTTAACTCGATAGTTTGCAGTACTTGTCAAAAAATATATAAATTTCATTTTTAAAAATTATTAATGTATATAAGGAACTTCACATAATAATTATTCAGATTTTTTTTTGATGTTGAAAAGTTAAATTATTTAAAAATAAAAAAATCATTTATCTAAAAATATTTTTTAGGTTAATTTAATTTTATTTTGAAATAAATATTATTTTATTTGTTGTTTAAAATCACGTGTTTTTTTTCTTAACACAATATACAAAGGAATTTAGTATTTAATCCTCTCTAAAGTAAGTTTAAAAACATATAGCCATTCTATCAACGCAAAAATAATGCAATATCCTCGAAAAAAATTTGCGGTGAAACCGCAATTTTGTTTCACAAACAAAAGATAAACCGGGGAAAGCGTTAAGATCAAATTTACATTCCCCTTGGATACTTTTAATGTTTCCATTATAAAAAAAAAATCCTTACGATAATTGCCTTATCCGCTGATATAATCGGTTAAACGGTTTCCGATACAGTGATATCTGAATTACAAATAAATGGGAAATTTTATGATATGGAATTCAATTTTTTTATATCCCTAACTAGGGTCTCAAAAAACCTGAAAGTAAGTTTTATTTTATCAAACTATACAATGCTCTTGGTCACAGTTGGCTTTTACAGCTTCACCGAACAATAGCGCAGATGGACTTATGAAGCGGTTGAAGGCCAACTCCTGTCTAACAAATAAGACTTTAGTCTGAGGGCACCGCTAGCCTAAATAACGCGTATTGTAAACGGTCAATATTATTGGCTGTCTACATCTGAGGGCACCGCTAGCCTAAATAACGCGTATTGTAAACGGTCAATATTATTGGCTGTCTACATCTGAGGGCACCGCTAGCCTAAATAACGCGTATTGTAAACTGTCAATATTATTGGCTGTCTACAATACCTTCTTTTACCTTTAAACACGATGCTTGATAAGGTAGGCAAATTCATAAGGTATTGTCAACAGCCAATATTGTGGCAAATCCGATACTTGACATTTCCTCATTTAGCCAAGATTATTTATTTCCAACTTGAGCTCCTGCCCCTTACTACTAACGTCTTATGGATTAATTTGGTTTTCTATCGATTTTTTTTCTGTAAACAGAGAGTTGGACAGATATTTAAATTAACACATATTTTTTTGTTCACAGAGAAGTAAATATGTATTAACTTTGCAATCTTCAGCAATATGTTATGGTAGTAGTCAGTAGACTAAGGCTAAATAGTAATCTATACTTAGAACTATACTTAAAATTATGTATACTTGGTGTACGGTGTGAATTATATGGAGATGACTGTACACGAAGCAAACCAAATATAATCTTATAAGCGTGAAAATTTACAAAAACTGATAGATATATATCACTATTGCACGCTAACATTATTAAACGGACTGTAATAAAATTTGATATTTAGATAGGTATATAATTTTCTATATTTCTAGATATCAAATGAAACACTTATTGCGGCCAATATAAATAATTAATAATTTATTTAATTCTACTCACAAATATGGATGTAGAAACAACTAGATGTAATATTTTTTAATACAATGCATAAAGTTACTATTACAACCAATATGATATGAGGAACTGGTGTCTAAAATAGCTATAATCTGTAATACAGATCACCAGGCCCCCAACCGAATGTATAAGTGTTGTAAATGAAGTAAATTACGAAGATTATAGTACAATAAACAACACATAAAATCAATCGTATAGCAAAATACACAGGATGCGACTAGTAGGTAAGTAATATTAAGTAAATTAAAATAACCTAATTTACTACAAGTAAATTTGTACTTAAACACAACGTTTAACAATACCTGGAAGTAAATAAATTTTCCCAACAATGTAAATATTTCATCTCATAAATATACATTAATTTCATGAATAATTTATTGCGATAAATATTTACACGTTTAATCAAATTTTGTTGCCACACGCCTCAACTGTTAATTATGATCATAGTTTATTGTTACGAAATTCCTTCATGATATTGTATTGTTCAAAATATTCGTTGAAAAGTTTTTAATCAAAGTGTAAAAGATGTTATTCACTAATATTTCCTTTTGATTGAACTGGAATAGTATTTCTGTCTCATCTATTCTGACGCAAAGCAGCTTTGTAAGGTCAAGCAGTAATCACACTCCTTATCCCTTCAAATCTTGAAATTACAGGATATGGAAGCATGACTTCTTAATTCTATGGAATGGCAACGAATGAGTGGTTTTTAATGACTTTTAATGGGACGGAGCATCCGCCTGGGTTGACGCTGTACACTGGCGAGTCACCAGTGGACGATGATGGGATGAGCAAGAGGTAAGTTAGCAAATCGTGATGAAATTATTTCATAAAACAAGCTTAGTTTGATGCTAAATTGCATTGTGTGGATTGTCCAGGGTTACTAATATTTATATATTAATATTATTTACAAAGCGAGTATACGGTTCATATTAGTTATGTAAAAGAATATAAACCACAAAATAATAGAAACAATTTATCAATAACTACGCAATTGAACAAGAAGAAAGTGTTCCTTGCAAAACGCCATCTCATTCTGTTATTTGTAATCTACATAATTCGACCCTTAGCAAGTTGGGGGTGGCATCGAAATTGAAAGATTCCCCTTTTTAATAAGACGAAAAATTGTTAAGACTTCGTAGAGATTTCTACCTTCGACTCCATTATTGAAATATAGAAGGCATTCAAGAATGAGACGAAAATATACTTTTAATACCCACTCAATTATTATAACTTTTCAAGTTTTGATACGGCGTTTTGAAAGATTAATATTCATTGTTTTTGATAAAAAAATGACAACAATTCTTATAATAAATTGACTGAAACTTAAATAAATCATGTAAAAGTTTAGTTTTTTTTTGTTCCACATAATAAATAAAATTTCTCTTATGATTTAGAATAAGAAGTATTGAAGTCTAGGCAATAAAACTCAAATCTAATTACATCTAAATCTCTATTGTATTTATCCGTGATTATAAGTTCATAAAACAGGGTTCTATTGATATAAGCAATACTTTTAAGATATAATCAAATTAATTACTACGGTATTTTAAAAATGCAGAAAGAGTAACATTCCTCACTTCTAGTCTCCTCACTACTAGAAGACTATTTGACACGTCCGTCGTTGGTTAGTAATTTAGTTAAAATAAATAAAATTTTATAGGAGATATTGGGATTATCGACAATTCTCATAGCACGTCTCTCAAAAGGACGGAGCTGGTGGATACCAGCTCGGTCCAGGTGCTCCTGACCAAAGATGAGAGCAGTACTCCATGTGCGGCCGAACTTGAGACTTATATAAGAGGAGTCTCTGGTCTGCAATGAAGTACCGCCTCGCTCTATTAAGCACACCGGCTATTTACATGCAGTAGAACTTATCTTGATTAAAAATGTGTGTGATACTGTTTTTATTAATCAATATAAGTATAACCACATAATATGTTACCAGATGTAAGTTATAATTAGCGTTTTAATTTATTTTTAGATGCAACTTCGACGCTGTCACTTAATCCCCGTTTTTGCTGTCTTTTTCATTTGTTGTTTATATAACAACAGCAGCCTATTCCTTGATAACTAATCCAACACTTTTTCACAATCAGATCAGTAGTATCGGAGATAAATCTGAATTAGAGCTAGAAACAGAAATAATCTTCATTCAAATAATAATTTAATACAATCACTTTTGAATAGTAATTTTTTCTTCTACTATTTAATCGGAACGCAGACTCATCACAAGAAGAATGAGCAAGGAACTTGCTGTTGTGTTACTCTTTTAAATAAATGTTGTTAACAATTACATTTTAAGGATTGTGTGTGAATACAAACTGCCAAATAGCAAAGTTGACATAAAAAAATAAATAGTTATTTTAGTACTGGCGGCGCGGGTGAAATAAATATTGTTTGATTTTGATTTAAGTGGACTGTATCTAAATAATCTGACGGGTACGTGGATTGACACGATACACTGTTAGGTTGGTGATTGAGAACTGCTTGTGAGGATGGAACACAAAGAAAGACAGTTCTGGTAAGGAAGGAGGCACAGTACCTTTGAATTGTAGGTTGCAGTGCGGCGGCTATCGGTGTCTCCAGGTCCCAGCTACTTGCTTCACAACAATGGCACAAACACAATGGTCTTAAACACACTAGAGCGATGCGGTGGATTAAAATGTTTAGTAATTATCACGAATTACAAAAAACTTGATCTTAAGCGCGATCAAGGCGGGAATTCAATGTCAACTTCAGCGTTCAATTTTACAGTGACGCGCGAGCGCGATATGTCACTTTCGATACAAGCGAATCTTCTCGCTCGCACTTAAAACAAAGGTATGTGCGGGAATAGGAGAGGATAAAGGAATTAGTGTAGTGCCAATCCTTAGAAAATTAACGTTTCGTACCACGCTAAATTATTTATTTGAACAAACTATTACTAATAATAATTATACAATGATAAACAAAAATGTAATGTTATATGGCGCAACCATTCCCCCCGCCTTGAAGGGACGCCTTCAAAGTAAAAATAGAAACTTAAAATAAACTAAACCTTAACCTAGAACTCGTATTAACTAAAACTAATGTCTAGGTAAGGGGCACAGACGTACAACCGGGCGCAAATAGGAGCCGGTTGCAGTTTTTACACGAACAACCCGAATTACGCCGTCAGAAGCCGGAAAGACCTCTTCAATAACCCCTAAAGGCCAATGAAGTGGTGGCGCGTTTTCAGTACGTACAATTACAACAGTTCCGACAGTCATCTGATTGACGGGCGTATTCCATTTTTCGCGAGATTGTAATGTGTGCAGGTACTCCGCTCTCCATCGCTTCCAGAACGTTTGCACTAATCTGTCTAATAATGCGTGGCGTGAAATCAAAGAACTGTCAGCTATTTCTGCGGCGGGCAAATATTTCAACGGAGTAAAATTTAAAAAATGTGCGGGTGTTAGTGCAAGCGGCTCTGACGGATCATTAGATAAAGTCCGACATAATGGTCGAGTATTCATGATTGCCTCTACTTGCGTGAGTACCGTAATCATTTCCTCAAATGATAAAACTTGAACCCCAACGACCCTGAACAAATGCGTTTTCAAACTTTTTATATTAGTCTCCCAGTTACCTCCGAAGTGACTAGCAGCGGGAGTGTTGAGAAACCAAGTCAGGCGGTTTTCTGACAAGACGTGCGCAAATTCGGTGTTAAAATGTTTAGAGCTCAAAAATGCGTGAAGTTCCGAAAGCGTGCGTTTTGCTCCAATATAATTAGTGCCATTATCGGAGTAGATATGAGCTACAGGACCACGACGAGATAAAAACCGTTTAAGAGCTGACATGAAACTTGCTGTACTTAAATCTCCTGCCAATTCTATATGGACGGCGCGGGTTGTTAAACAAACGAATAAACAAATATAAGCTTTAGTAGACCGTATGCCACGACCACGTGTTATAGTTATTTTGAAAGGACCAGCATAATCGGTACCTGTGTGCATGAATGGTTTTAATGTTTCAAGAACACGACAGGGTTTGTGATCTGACATTTCTGGAAATGTCGATTTCGGACGAAGTTTAAAACAAGGTACACATTTGTGCACTCTGTGGCGAATCAAGTTGCGGGCAGATAAAATCCAATATTTCTGCCTTAAAATAGACATCAGTAAATCAGGACCAGCATGACAATTAACTTTATGGTGATAGTCTACTAATAAATCCAATATATGATGTTTCCGGGGAAGAACAATAGGGTGTTTCTGATCAAAATTCAAGTTCGAATTTCTCAAACGACCACCGACTCTAATTATACCTTCTAGAATGAAGGGTTTGAGTCGCTGAAGTGATCGGGAACAAAATTTTCCATTTTGTAAATTGTTAATTTCCCCATGAAAATACAAAGCCTGTAATTCTCGAAGGATTACAAGTTCTGCGTAATCTAAATCTGCTGCGGTTATGAATTTTAGCGGGGTTAATAATTTTGCGAAACGACAGACATAAACTACGCAGCGAAGAAGCTTGGACCAAGAAGAAAAGCGATTTGCCAGAGCGATGAAAACCGATTCTTCTGGCGGTGTACGAGTAACAAAGGAGAGTTTCTTCTCCTCAGGCGGGTCCATAACAGCAGAAGGATTGAAAGTGGTGACTGGCCATTCCGAAAAGGTGGATTTAGCCCACTGCGGGCCGTTGAACCATAGGGGGTGGTGAATTATTTGGGCAGGAGTAAGCCCTCGCGATAGACAGTCGGCTGGATTGTCCGAACCAGACACGTGATAAAAATTGTGCGGTGAAAGCAGAGATTGAATTTTAGAAACTCTATTCGCGACAAAAGTATCCCACCTGTGGGGCGATGCGTGGATCCAACATAAAGCAACTGTTGAATCAGAAAATGCGTGTATTGCCTTAATTGGATAGCGGTTGTTAACAGCGGTAACAATATTATTAATTAAATTAGCGAGCAAAAGCGCTGCGCAAAGTTCGAGTCGGGCCAACGACACGACCTTGCGGGGTGCAACCTTAGATTTTGCACTTATAAGATGCACAGTACTCACACCATCATTCTCGACGTGGAAGTACACAACAGCACCATAAGCCTTTTCACTAGCGTCTGCGAAGCCAATGATGTTCACCACACTACGTTTTGTGATGTCAACATGGCGCTGTAATTTAATTTGATCTAGACTGGGGAGCTCATCCCTGAAACGTGACCATTGTCTGACGATAACTTCCGGGGGGGCGTCGTCCCAATCGCAGTTGCATAACCATAACTCTTTGACAAGAAGTTTGGCAAATAATATAACGGGTGCTACGAAACCCATTACATCCCACAATCTTGCGACACAAGATAAAATGGTGCGTTTTGTACACTTTTCAGCGGGCGTGCAAATTTTTAAACTAAATAAATCTGAGCTAGGAGACCAGCACAGACCCAGAATTTTATGCGTATCAGACACATCGAATTCTACGACCGACGAAAGTCGATGTGTTGACGGAATGGAATTTAAAACTACTTGCGAATTGCTCGTCCATTTGACAAGATCAAATTGTCCGGCCTTCATGAGTGAGATGATCTCAGCAGCTGTGACGATAGCCTCATCTTCACTATCTAGACAATATACTAAATCATCCATGTACAGACCGGTGTGAACCGCTTCCTTAGCTTTTGGGAACGATTCGCCTTCGTCGGTGGCTAACTGCTTAATAGTACGCAGTGCAAGAAACGGACTCGATTTGAGTCCAAAACAAACGCGATTAAACTGATAAACCTGGAGAGGTTCGTCAGGCGAAAATCTATACAATATGCGTTGAAATCTGCGGTCACTCTCTCTAATACGAATGCAAAGAAACATTTGCCTAATATCGGCAGAGAGAGCTACTGAAAATAATCTGAAGTTAACTATAATATCAAATAAATTGCGTTGTAAATTCTGTCCATTATAAAGAAGATCGTTGAGAGATACGGACGTGCTAGTTTTAGCGCTAGCATTGAGTACGACGCGCAATTTAGACGTGAGTTTATCCTTTCGAATAACTCCATGGTGCGGTATTATATACGAAGGAGCATTACTATCATCATTAACGGGTGCGGGTGAAATATAACTCTTATCTAAATACTCCGTAATGACGTCATCATAGGCTTGCTTGAGTTCAGGCGAAGCCTGCATTTTGCGTTCGAGACAAAAGAAACATTTCTCGGCTAATCGACGCGAGTCGCCAAGAGAATGTGCATTACCCTTGAAGGGAAGCGCGACGGTATAACGACCGTCGTCCTCGCGAGTGGTAGTGCCAGCATAAATAGCTTCACACTCCTTGTCGTCCGGGCTGAGAATCGGTGCAACATTCACCTCTTCCATTTCCCAGAATCTACATAGAACGGATTCCATCGTGGGTTCGGTAACACAACAATGCGCGGTGGTAGTGTAATTACAATTATCTAACATATTAGACACGGAAGTATCGGTATTTGATCTAGCGGGAGCTGAACCTACAATAACAAAGCCTAATACGGTCTCAATAGCATACGGCGAGACGTATGCGGGTTGACCTTTAACCTTACGGGACAATATTAAATGCGGGAAAATTGAGGCACCGATTAACATGTCAATGTTCCCAGGAGTAGCGTAACTATCATCGGCTAAAGGCAAATTTTTAAAATTTGAAAATAATGAAATATCGACACTAACAGTCGGTAACCGTTCGGTTATTTTATCTACAACTAAGGATTCCATATCAAATTTAATATTACGATTAAACCGTGAAAAGAATTTTATATGTACAGAACCCTGTGTGGCCTTTGTTGTCCCTCCTATACCTTTAATCGAAAAGGTTGTATTCTGTATACATTGCAATCCCAAGCGATTACAACAATCCCTAGTTACAAAATTACTTTGAGAAGCACTGTCCAATAATGCTCTAATATAATGTTCGTTACCGTCTCTATCGATCATTAAAACACGAGCGGTGGCTAACAATACTGTAGTAGGTACGCGAGGCATATTTTTATTAACATTGTCTGATAACGTGCATAATGCTACGTCTTCCGATGCGCGGGATACGGCGGGTGTCGGCGGGGGTGAGTGCGGGGCGCGGTCCGTGCAAGGAGCCGGTCGGCCGCCGCCGCCGCCACCAACAGCGGGCTGCGTGTGCGACGAGTGCGACGATAGAGGTCCTGTGAACTTGGCACACGATATTCAAAAATCGACTTTTTTTTTTAGAGTTCTGACATCCTTTTGAATAGTTCTAGAGTTCTTTATAATCATTTTAAATAGTTCCGATGTTTAAATTAAAAAAAAACAAATTTTAAAAAATCGTGCGCTAAGTTCACGCAGCGCACGAAATCACGAAAATCACAAATTTCTTCGGAGTTCTAGCTTGCTTTACAATAGTTCTACAGTTCTCTATCAGTTATATCAATAGTTCTAGCGATTAAAACGAAAAAATCGATTTTTGAAGTTTCGCCGCGTCCAAATTATAATTCATATAAGAAAAGATCAATTTCCGACGCGAGTTCTAGCCGATCTGATAATAGTTCTGGGCAGCATTCTCCGAGTTCTACAGAAAAGCTTCATAACATTTTCCTGGAAAATAATTATTTTGCAAGTTATTGCAAAAAATATAAATCTACAAAAAAAAAAATTACGAGTTCCAGCTGATCTGATCGGAGTTCTGGGTAGCGCTACCTGAGTTCTATCGAAAAGTCTAGTAACTTTTTCCTGTGAAATAATTATTTTCCAAATTATCGCCATTTTTAACTTTTCATGACTGACTTATAGGAGAATTTTTTTTACGAGTTCTAGTCGATCTGATCGGAGTTCTGGGTAGCGCTATCTGAGTTCTATCGAAAAGTCTACTAACTTTTTCCTGTGAAATAATTATTTTCCAAATTATCGCCATTTTTAACTTTTCATGACTGACTTCAAGGAGAATTTTTTTTACGAGTTCTAGTCGATCTGATCGGAGTTCTGGGTAGCGCTACCTGAGTTCTATCGAAAAGTCTAGTAACTTTTTTCTGTGAAATAATTATTTTCCATATTATCGTCATTTTTAACTTTTCAAGGCTGACTTATAGACTTTTTTTTTACGAGTTCTAGCCGATCTGATCGGAGTTCTGGGTAGCGCTACCTGAGTTCTATCGAAAAGTCTAGTAACTTTTTCCTGTAAAATAATTATTTTCCAAATTATCGCCATTTTTTACTTTTCAAGACTGACTTGTAGGAGAATTTTTCTTTTGACGAGTTCTAGCCGATCTGATCGGAGTTCTGGGTAGCGCTACCTGAGTTCTATCGAAAAGTCTAGTAACTTTTTCCTGTGAAATAATTATTTTCCAAATTATCGCAATATTCCAAATATCTTGAAAAGTAAAAAATGGCGATAATTTGGAAAATAATTATTTCACAGGAAAAAGTTACTAGACTTTTCGATAGAACTCAGGTAGCGCTACCCAGAACTCCGATCAGATCGACTAGAACTCGTAAAAAAATTCTCCTTGAAGTTAGTCATGAAAAGTTAAAAATGGCGATAATTTGGAAAATAATTATGTCACAGGAAAAAGTTACTAGAGTTTTCGATAGAACTCAGGTAGCGCTACCCAGAACTCCGATCAGATCAGCTAGAACTCGTAAAAAAAAAATCTCCTATAAGTCAGCCTTAAAAAGTTAAAAATGGCGATAATTTGGAAAATAATGATATTACAGGAAAAAGTTACTAGACTTTTCGATAGAACTCAGGTAGCGCTACCCAGAACTCCGATGAGATCGACTAGAACTCGTAAAAAAATTCTCCTATAAGTCAGTCATGAAAAGTTAAAAATGGCGATAATTTGGAAAATAATTATTTCACAGGAAAAAGTTACTAGACTTTTCGATAGAACTCAGGTAGCGCTACCCAGAACTCCGATCAGATCAGCTGGAACTCGTAATTTTTTTTTTTGTAGATTTATATTTTTTGCAATAACTTGCAAAATAATTATTTTCCAGGAAAAAGTTATGAAGCTTTTCTGTAGAACTCGGAGAATGCTGCCCAGAACTATTATCAGATCGGCTAGAACTCGCGTCGGAAATTGATCTTTTCTTATATGAATTATAATTTGGACGCGGCGAAACTTCAAAAATCGATTTTTTCGTTTTAATCGCTAGAACTATTGATATAACTGATAGAGAACTGTAGAACTATTGTAAAGCAAGCTAGAACTCCGAAGAAATTTGTGATTTTCGTGATTTCGTGCGATGCGTGAACTTAGCGCACGGATTTTTAAAATTTGTTTTTTTTTTTTTTAATTTAAACATCGGATTTAAAATGGTTATAAAGAACTCAAGAACTATTCAAAAGGATGTCAGAACTCTAAAAAAAAAAGTCGATTTTTGAATATCGTGTGCCAAGTTCACAGGAGTGACGATAGATCCACTACGCACGTAGTCGCTGTGACCGAACTACCACTGAGTATGTTCGCGGTGGAGGTGGCATTACTATGCTCAAAGTGGAGCATAGTATGATGTTTTGAGTCACATTTGTGACATCGACTATTTGAGTTACAATTAAATACACGGTGATTTTTACTTAGACAATTAATACAGTAGGAATTAGATTTAACAAATCGGAAACGATCATTAGGCGTTAAATTTCGAAAACCTGGACATTTATATAAATGTTCATGTTTTATGTTACACAATGAGCACTTAGGCTGCGGATTAGCGGTTGTAGTATAAGAGTATGTAGATTTATGTTGCATAACTTTCGATGCCGCATCCATACGACGATCGACAACTTTCTTAGTAACTTCTTGGTTGCTTGAAGAAGTGCGTTGCAATATTTTAATGTGATCGCGCACAAATGACACTAATGTATCGAAAGATGGGATGTCGGATCCCCGTTTATCTAGTTCGAAAGCGCGGGCGGTTTCGGAATCTAATTTCTTTAACGCGGTATACAAAAATATAAAATCCGAAAGATTATTAATTTTTAAGTTATTTAACGCGGATACTGAAGTTGCGAATTTATCGAGAAATTGTTCTAAATTATTTATATTTGATGAATGAAAGGGCTTCATTTCGAATATTTGATCTAGGTATGATGATGCGAGCAGTCTCTTATCTTCATACTTACTAATTAAAGCATCTAAAATGACCTTATAATTTTCAGAACAAGGGTTTATACCGGCAAATACAGAACGAGCTTTACCTGTCAGTTTACCCATCAAATAATGTAATTTTTCCGAATCTGACAATCTAGGATTGTCATGAACTATGCTTTTGTAAGCTGTATAGAATAAAGACCAGGATCTCAGATCTCCTGAGTATTCCGGAATTGGTATGGGGGGCAGACGAGGCCTGTCCTCATCCCTATTATGCTGATGATGTTTGACATCAGGCGGTACCTCTAGCGATCTTGCGGCTCGTTTTATACGGCAATACAAATCATCAAATGCCATGAGCGGTTGATAATTAATAACATATTTAGGATTCAATTTAGATTCTAAAGTATTTATTTTATCTAACATAGTTTCGAAATCCGAGCGTAATTTGTCAACTGTTTCGATCTCACACAAGAATGTTTCTCTTTCATATTCACTAGAAAGATTATGAGTCCTATCTGTAATACTTTGTATGCGAGAAAACATTAAATCCTTTTTAGCGAGTAACAGGGGTAACTGATTGACATCCGACATGATGAACAACCTATAAATACAAAAACTTGTTTGTACTAATAAATATATAAGAAAGCGGTGCGGTGGAGAACAGATAAATACCTACACAAGTTACGTGCGGTGCGGTACGGTACGGTGCGGTGCGGTGCGGTGCGGTGCGGTGCAATGAGAGCCGGCAGTACACAATGTACTTACAATTAAAATACGAAATAATAAACCACAACGTACTCGTGATAAGAATCTGTCAAATATTTATATTAAACAAAGCGATGTCTGTTTATTACAGCGTAAGCAATGTCTTGTTTATTACAGCGAACTAAATTCAAAGTCTATGCCGCTAACCTATTCAATAGTAGACCGGTAGAAAGCGATAATATTAAGCTATAATATCGTATGCGTCTCAGCCTACCCTAAGGGGGCCTGAGGATATCAATATGTAGGTAGATAGACTACCTACAATGGCGCGAAAGTAATTGATAACTACGAATATAAATGCGGTGACTACAAAAATAAAGTTGTTTTACCTATAGTTAGGTTAAAACAATGCGGGAGTATTACAACAAATCGTAAATACCTACTATTACTTACGATGCGAAATTGAGTTGACACGGAATTTGATATGAATCTATCAGGTAGTTGTACCTACATGTACCTACGAGATTCTAGAAACATCGATATAACGAAATAAAGAAAATGATGTAGTAAAATACAAATTAATTGTATGCGTTTGTACGAAATATACCTAGAAATAAAATATCTAGTGTGGTTTAACCAAATAATTACAATATTCGGCTCGAAATGGACCACTAAAATAATGGCGGCGCGGGTGAAATAAATATTGTTTGATTTTGATTTAAGTGGACTGTATCTAAATAATCTGACGGGTACGTGGATTGACACGATACACTGTTAGGTTGGTGATTGAGAACTGCTTGTGAGGATGGAACACAAAGAAAGACAGTTCTGGTAAGGAAGGAGGCACAGTACCTTTGAATTGTAGGTTGCAGTGCGGCGGCTATCGGTGTCTCCAGGTCCCAGCTACTTGCTTCACAACAATGGCACAAACACAATGGTCTTAAACACACTAGAGCGATGCGGTGGATTAAAATGTTTAGTAATTATCACGAATTACAAAAAAACTTGATCTTAAGCGCGATCAAGGCGGGAATTCAATGTCAACTTCAGCGTTCAATTTTACAGTGACGCGCGAGCGCGATATGTCACTTTCGATACAAGCGAATCTTCTCGCTCGCACTTAAAACAAAGGTATGTGCGGGAATAGGAAAGGATGAAGGAATTAGTGTAGTGCCAATCCTTAGAAAATTAACGTTTCGTACCACGCTAAATTATTTATTTGAACAAACTATTACTAATAATAATTATACAATGATAAACAAAAATGTAATGTTATATGGCGCAACCAAGTACTAATAGGTAGTTTACAAAATAAATTAGTCATAGTGATCAGACCAGACCAGTCCCTACGAGCAGCACCCGTTCACAAGTATGACGAATATCCAACTTCACTAACTCTTATAATATTACTATAGATATCTAAAAGATCGCATAATCTAGCGATATGTCGGCAAATTCAAAAATTAAGAGGCTGCAAGGAAAGTACGTGAGGAGCAGATTTTTCATGCAGTCCACTTCTCCACGTCGAGGGCCCTTGAAACCGCCAGGGTGCTCGCCGAGAGTAGTTCATTGTTCTATGGTATAATAGGCGACGCCATTTTGTGTGGCGCTTTATACCACCCCTGGGTAGGGTGACCGTAGTTTACCACTGAAGTAGGACATTGGAGAACATTGGGCATCTGTAGAAATTTAATCATATTTGTAGATTGTAGATAGTATGTTATAATAAATTTACTAAACTGATATTATAAAAATATATGTTTCTTTATGTTTGTAACGGTTAAACACAAAATATTCCTCTTTCGTGCGGTATATAATGTATAATAATAATTAATAGAAAATTTTATGAATTCATATTATTAATATTTCCTACATGGTGTAAATTTTAAAAGGCGTGTGTGAGTTGAAACAAATGCTTGTTAATTATTACAGCTTGATATTTTATTCTTATAAAAAATATTGTACTAAAATAGTGCAGTTCTCATGTACCATAAAATAATTTTGTACAAAAATGTCAAACTATTAATAAAGCTAGTGTAGCTAGCTAGCAAGATGAGATGTAATTAAAAAATTGTTGTTCCGAAAACAAAAAAATACATCATCTTTTGTTGAACTTTTGCTATTTAAATATTAAAAGTTTGAGAATTCATTCAGTCAGGAATATCCTATTATATCAGAATAAGTGGTGAGCCGAGGTTGGTAGGTTTTTGTTTCATAATACAGTTTTTATGAGCTAGTTCCGTCAGATTAACGGTTTATGGACGATGTTTCGGAAGTATAATATTTTGTGCAATACGGTTTTGTTTATAGGGTTAAATTTTTGTACCGAAAATAAACTGAATAACTGGCCAGGAGATAAAAAAATAACAAGAATGGAAAGGAAAAAAACGAACCAAAATAAAGATATCATTCTTTATTCATTGACAGTATTGGTTACGTAGCGGTTGACTGTCTCATTTCTCGGTAGTCACTGGTTTGACTCCCGCACTATTTAAGTTTTTATGAGTATGAAAGGTTATTTTATATGTATTACGTAAGTACATTATGTACCTAAATATATTTAACTGTTTATAGAACAAACTAAAACAATTTTAGAACCTATACATAGTGTAGTGTATGTGGAAACACTAGCAGTTTATTATCTATCGTCTCGAGCCGAGCGTACACGGACCGCCGTGCGCAAGAGGGAAGGGATTCCCTGCGCAAGCGCCGCGGAGTAAAGACGTGGAGCTATGGCTAACGAGCCGATATTACGTCGATAACAACTTACATACAAGAAGACATAAATAACAAATAAGTGAACACTATATGTGGCGACGAGGCAAAATGGATATAAATAAAGATAAGTACAAAATCATTTAATAAGATATACAAATACCTACGGGTACGGAGTAATTACAAATTTAGAAGGATTATGGTGGGGCCGCACGGGGAGCGAATTATGTAGACCTATACAGAAAAAACAATAGCTGGGTAACATCGGTTTACGATCGATTTGCGCCAAGTAAGTAGGTACCTAATTATAAATTGTACTTGCTATACCTATAGTGTCTATAGCTGGTAGGAATAGTCGTATTAATAATCATTGTAGTGATATGTTTACGTATATCCGTGATTTATTATTTTTAATGTGTGATAATTTATTTATTTATTAGCATACAAAACAGATTACAGTCAATATAATAATATAATTAGGAGCGTGTAGTTCGGTACAGAACTGGATTGTAATCCAACACTATGTATGCCTAAGACCTAAATTATATAGACGCATTCAATATACGCTAGACAGCTAGATAAGGTTATATAATAAAAAGTAAACTAAATAGAAAATGATATATAACTACGTAATGCAATGAATTATCATGTTAACAGGATTTTATTTATATTAAAGAAAAGAAAATTGGTACAATGTTAAATATAATTTGTCTCTTTACGGTGGAAATTTAATTGTCTCCGGAACTGGACCAGCGTTGAATGGAAAATATCTATATTTCTATTCGAGACAAGAATTTCATTTCATAATGTTGTACTGCCTGCGCTGACGTGGCACTGATGGAGTATGGTTGAATGAGCGGGGGGGGATAGGATCGGTAGGCCCGTCGTGGTGGGTTCGTGTTAATTTGTCGCGATTGTTTCTGGGGGGAGCCGCGTGGAGGTCCCTCTGGCGTGATACATTGTTAGTAGTGGGATTATTTTAACAATCCCATTCCCCCTTCCGTATTTCCGTGTTGAAATAAAAAATCGGTAATGATTGTAGTTGCGCTGCATGTTCGTTTCATGAGGGGACGGTGACGGTGAGATGTTTAGTGGGACATCATATTATGTGATGCAATAGACCTGTGGGTATGAAGTAAAATAGAGCACTGTGCGGACGACACGTTTGTTTTGCTTTATCTTTTCTAGGTGTCGATGCACTTTAATTACTTTTGGCAATAGGGCCGCCTTATTGTATTTATACAGATGTGGTGACTAGTGTTCAAATGTCACTATTCTCTTTTAGGGTATTGCTGCAAATGGAAGTGGTCTAAAGTTCCTCTTTCTAACTGTAAGGATCACATGATAACCTAATATTACATTTTGTACGGGATAATATTACGATGTTGTCGAGTGATATGATATTATTACAAATGATGGGGAGCTGACAATTGTACCTGCATTATAATACTGATGTTGGGTATTATATACAAAACAACAATAGTAAAATGTAAGGTGGGGTGACACACACGGTTTGAGCAGTGCTTGGTGGACAATATTTATATTTGCCTTAATTGATTGCAAGTGTTGAAGTATCTGGGTAACAGTGTCCCATACATTTCGATGCGGATGAGTTGTTCGGAATACCTGCAGACTATTTTATTCTGGTATTCGAGCAGAGCCGCGAAGTAGTGTGGTTAAAATGTTTTATTTGGATTGGATTTGGCTTTTGGATTATATAATTTATAAATAATAATTATTAGTGAGCATTCCAATGGATGCCGGTGGGAATTGCAATTGTTCTGCATAGGAAGGCTATACATGTTGTGTAGTGCAAGGTGCCTATCTACTTGTCTGGCATATATTTAACAATTTGTGCTTTGTGTTAAAATGAAGCGCGCATCTACACTTGCGACCTAGAAGGCAATCTTTTGGTTTGGTGAATTTAGTGTCTAATGAATTTGTTGAAGAAAAACAAAAAACAACGTAGTCAAGAGGTTGAGATGCCGACTATTATATTGCGAGGAAGTGTGTCACTAGTTATGGCCGGATGTAAGGTACAGGAGTGCTGTATCTGTATGCGGTGTGTGGTTTCTATAGTCAGTAACACTAGAACGAGAAAAAGGATACCTAATTATGTATATAGAATTATTCTATTATTTTTACAGCAATGACAGTGATTAACTTTTAATAATAAGCTATAGTATAGTACAGTGGTGGTGAGTATGTCTTTATGGAATCATATTTAAGATTCTCTCTAATTTAAAAATACCAGTAAATTAGAAATTGCACAATAATGGTTACATGAAATAGAACTACTATTAAGTTCTGAATTATTGTACCTACTCGCCTAATGCATTATGCGGATGAGTGAAGGGGTGATTAGAGTGGAAAAAAAAAATGTTTTTATATTCTTTGAAGTTTCGGGAACATGGAATAGAATATGAATATTCTTTATTTAAAGAAGCTTGAATAAATAATAGGAATAATAGCCATAATTGCATTAATGTACCGCATTTAGTAGCTGTGGAATGGAGTTAGAATTTGTTTTGTGATCACATGCAGACAGCGCTGACAGCTGTTTTATATGAATGTGACGGGGATGTTGGAGCGATGAGGAGTCATTTTTAATTGACAGTTAATCCAGTTGCGGCTGGAGTTGTGTAGTGTCGCGATACGCGAAATAAGTGTATTAATGTGGTTTTGAGTTTTGAGATAGCTAATAGGAAATGATACCTGCTTCATTGTAGTATTTGTAAAATATATACATGTATTTGTTTATCGTAATAGTACTGGTGTTGGTCGCTCTCTAAATACTTTGGCCGCATTGCAGGGTAGCCAAAGACAAATTAGCGTGTTTTAACTTTTACATACGTACTACAGTGCAACCTCGATAAAACAAATCGAAACAAAAGAAAAAAAAAAAAAACCTGTCTAAGCCATTTCAACTTGAATCTTTAACAATAGTGACGAGCAGCAGTGTTACATTACAAACTTTACATTACTTTCCATCGAACAACAATTATTGTTCTACGAACAAAAGTACGTCGAAACATGTCCTGACATGAATCACATTTTATGAGATAAGAGATAAGTAGAGTTAGAGTCATACCATTGGTGGGAACATTATATAAAGGTTTTGGGTTAAGAAAATTCCTTAGAATGAGGTGTTTTTCCAAATTAAAAAAAAATAATAATAATGTCGCAATGTAAAGGTATATTTTACATCGATTCTTATGGAAAATCCAAGGGATTACAAAGAATTAGTTAAATCAAGGAAGTCGTTATATACGAGGTATATTATTGTGAATGAGGTGCGTTATATTATGGCTGCACAATTATTATTATTATTACTAGATAATAATGTAAACCATGATGCATGATAGTAACAATTACTAACGATACATTATTGGAAAAATAAAATAGTTCTGAGGATACTATTAGTATTCCTATACTTTAGATTAGAATTATTTACTGGACATTCTTGTGGAGTAAATAAATCTGAAATATGTTTAATATTAGTAGTCATAAATGTATATATTGTGAAAATTAAATGGATAAGAGTGGCGTTTAATTGTGCTATAATTATAAAATTTGGTGTTTTGCAGGAGTTCATGATTTGCTTATAAAGTGACTATTGGCTCAGATGACCTTAAAGAAATTAGCAAAGGAAGAAAAACAATGAGCATAATACTAATAACCAATACTTAAAGAGGATGAATTAAGAAGTTCAATGGAGTTATAATGACGGTGACAATGGCATTGATATTCTAAAAAAGGAGCTACAGAGGTAAGGTAGACTGGGCCGTCAAGCATTAAATTGCGTATTGACGGACAGGTTGCATTAAATTGCGTTGGCTGGGCCATCAGGCATTAAATTGCGAACTGATGGACAGATTGCATTAAATTGCGTTGGCTGGACCATCAGGCATTAAATTGCGAACTGATGGACAGATTGCATTAAATTGCGTTGGACTGGGCCGTCAAGCATTAAATTGCGTATTGGCGGACAGGTTGCATTAAATTGCGTTGGCTGGGTCGTTAAGCATTAAATTGCGTATTAACGTCCAGTTTGTGTTAAATTGTCTTTGGCGGGGTCATCAAGCATTGTATTGTGTATTGATGAATGGTGTCCTATTCATTAAAGGTAAATTGATAGAATGTTGCATTAAATTGCGGTTGAATATAAGTAATAAAAAATTGCCAGTTTTAATGCATATTAATTATCGGAGTGAAATGGAGCGGATTCAGTAAAATATAATAAATCAAAAGTCATAGGACACAAATTAATTTTGGTCGAAAATATAATTTCTATAACTAATATAATTGACGATTGCTGGAGTACGTAGAGTCGCTGTGGTGATATATGTGGTATATGTCGATCGCTCAAAGACTGGTCTGATAACCTTTCCTAATATTTTAGCACTAAATTAAAACAGGTGATAAGAGAGATAATTTTGGTACGATGAAGAATGGTTATAGTTATACCCAATTAATACTACATGGACTGATATCAGATGTGTAAACAGAATATAGTGGAAAGTCGTTTGCAATTGTTGATGCAACTCTTGATATAATAATAATATTCTGGTATACCACCACAGGACCCATCAATATTTTATGGAATGATAATAATAAATAGTGGGGAGTTTTGAAGAAATTCCAGATTATGTTTTAGATAATCAGTTTTCAAATGTACATGATAAAGAAAAATACTACATGTAAATAACACGTTGCATGAGACAGATAGAATGGAAAAAAATATAAGTATTTACCTTAAACCTACAAAATATAAAGTAGTGACTACTATGATAGAGATATTCTGGTCATAAACATACAACATTTTTTCAGAAGTGCTTTATACTAATCTTACATAATATTACACAATAACAAAGTGGAATAACGATTATATGAAAACAAATATAAAAGAAGAAAGGTGAAGTATGTGAAACACAGAGTAAATTGGAGTTAATATATAAATGTAATTTATATTCAAAAGAGGAGGAAAAAATCACGGTGCTGGTTACGCTGGAAAGGCCAATCGCACTAGAGGCATTCGGCTTATGTGTGGCAGTATAGTGTCAAAATGAGTCCACCATCGTTGTAACGTAGCACACATGCCTCCAAGGAACAAATACCTAATAGAGTGGATTGATTCATGCTTGAAAAGAAAATAAACTTAAAAAGGAGAGAGATGTAGTGTATGTGGAAACACTAGCAGTTTATTATCTATCGTCTCGAGCCGAGCGTACACGGACCGCCGTGCGCAAGAGGGAAGGGATTCCCTGCGCAAGCGCCGCGGAGTAAAGACGTGGAGCTATGGCTAACGAGCCGATATTACGTCGATAACAACTTACATACAAGAAGACATAAATAACAAATAAGTGAACACTATACATAGTACAAGCTAGGCTTAGTTTGGGACGTGTTGTACCAAAAAAATCTTAGTGTTAAATCATATTCTGACAGACTCTTCGATGATGGAAACATCGATAACAAACTAAATTGCATTCTCCACAAAATGGACAATTAACATGAATCTGATACACCGTTATGTAATGAAATTTATGGCTGAAAGTAATTTTTATTACACTACGATAGTAATTAAGTATGCGGCCTATCTTATGGTAAACTAACAGAAGCACCAGGGATGTCACGTGCGCGTTGCCGACCCTTTTGAAACCTTTATATGCCCTTCTTGAAAAACCTCATGCTATACTCTCTAGAGAAAACTGTCTATACACCACTTTGCTTCCTATGGTCTCGGGTTCGATTCCTCGCATGGTTTAAACATTTTGGATTCATATAATTGTTTGTATCGGTTTGGGTGTTTTCTGCGTATATTAAATATCTATTAAAAAACATGCCTATAGCACAGGCTTTGCTTACCTTAAGACTGCATGGTGTTGTGTGATTTTTCCAGGGCTATTATTATTATTATATAAACTTTCTATTAAAATAAACTTAATTTTAAGAATTATTATTAAATAATTTTTTTTTTATTTTACTGCTAAACGAGGTAATAGCTGAGCACAAAATAATGGAACCCGGTGACAATGTAACAGGTATAAATCACGTTTCTGAGGCAACAGATACCGGCTATGACACTTGCGAAATTAAATCTGAACTAGGTTATAAAAACGTTTGAAACCACTCCATGTAATGACACTCGCTTCTGTTACAAAGTATGACTTAATTTAAATAATTATTGCACGCCATCTATATTGACCGTCGAGTTTGGGCAACTTTTAGCTTGGATAGAATTTTCGATTTAGACTTTCTACAAAGTCTGTGTTAGCGTAGGTATCTTTTTTTCAGCTATTTCTACCGCTAAGCATAGCTTTTTGTATTGCATTTTTGTAACACTTTGTACAAAGTCGTCTGCGTAAGTATTTCTATCTACGTAATATAGTGTAAAGTATGATCTTTTTATAACGAGATAGTTTTCCGAATGAGCGGTAGATTAAAATAAATGTGATTACTAGTCAAAAGTGCTTCAATGTAAGTTTATTTGAATAAATGATTTACTATTCTATTCTACTCAGCTATTTCCGGTTGTAAGCTATGTTCCGGTTTGAAGGTGAGATATGGCAGTGAAATTACAGTCATCCGTTATAGTCGAGAACAGATGCTGGTTTAGGGCCAAGTCTGCAAGTCTGCTACTATGACTGATTTCAAAATCAAAATATCTTTATTCATGTAGGTCTATTACAGACTTATTATATGTCTTTACCGTCAGTTCGGAGTGCTTTCGAGTTAAGAAGAACTGATGGGAAATTCAGCTCTTAGTTTTTTAAATTATTACAGTTACTGCAATTTTGTAATAAAGGAAATAGTGTAAATCAGTGACCGTAATCCGAATAGACTAAATACCAACAGATTAATTTTTAAATATTCAATTGTTATTCGAGTAATTATATATTTATTCACTGAGACGGTTTTGTCTTCTTCATTAGTTTTAAATTATATTATTGTATAGGCAACATTGTATTAGTTTTTGTTTGAGACAAGATTATTTTTTTTTTACACATAGATATATAATATATCTCCCTTTGATGGGGTAATAGACTTATCATTGTGGGTAAAAATCACCACACAAAGAGAATATTAATGATGAATGATGAGGATGGAGAATTTATTATTATTATTATTATTTAAGTCTGCGTTCCGAATGAATGGAAGAATCAAAAGAATATGACTATTCAAAAGTGCTTACAATAATAATAATATTTATTCACTTTTGTACAATAACATTAGTTTATAACTCGTAACATCACTAAATTTATTTAAATAATGATTATTTCTATCTACTTATGTGTTTAATATTTTACTTTTGTGAAATAGCGATATTTAGTAGTTTCACATAAAATTATACACAACAAACACTTGTGTTTATTGATATTTTTAGATTTACTTATTATTGTGATATTTATTTTCTGAATCAGTCGTAGAATAAATAATATGATTATTAAAAAATACTAATATTGACTTTAGTTGATTTTTATTATTTTGATGATATCTATTTCTATTTCATGAAATATTATATTAAGGTTAGTGGATCATGGAAGACTATGCATGTAAGGAAATCATTTAAAGAATAAGTCATACTTTAATAACGGATCTTACAAGGAGTATGGCCTGCTACAGCTCTGGATGAGCTGTAGAAGGCCTTAGGTATTTACCTACGTTTGTTTTAACAATTTACGTATATTTTAAACCTTACCATACTTTGATGTTGAACGCTCATGAATGCATTTATTTAAAAGTAAACCGTTTTTTAAAAATAAAAATGGGAATGCCATCATAGTTCATAAAAACTCATTTTACAGTCTCGACGAGGCATAAAATGGGTCTTATCACACGAAATCTGTTCTAGTCGTGCTAATGAAATATTTATTTCAGCGTTGTACGTGGGACTTTTAATGAAAGTAACGTAGCTGTTTTTGGTGATGTTATTTTTTATGAGTAGTGGAATTGGAAACTGTCTTTTGGCCCGCCTAATGAAAACTGTTGTATTTGTTCTGTATATAACTGAACGTAATTTTAATTATCAATTTATTTAATGGTTCTTTAATGATTACATGGTTAATGTTTACTACCTTAATAAATTTGACGTTGGTACATTATTAAGGTTCTGTTACCAAAGACTAATAGTATATATGTGTGTGTTTGTGTATATTATATGTATGTAATGCACCATAGTATCCCCTTTTTTAACTAATTAAACAATATAAGGATTATTACTATTGTTTCAGAGTGATATAGGCCCTATATTGTCTTAATATGTAACTGTGCTATAGGTGACGTAGCGCTAGATCACTGCTTTACTGTCGCGGGTCGCTGGTTTTTTAAAAAAAAAACATTAAAGTATTCCTCATCATATCAGTTGTACCCGTAACACAGGATCTTCGCTTAGCTTGGAATTAGATAGTGTAAATTGTCATGGGTTATTGATATTATTATATATAGAGATATGAACATCCGGACATAGTCGTTGCAGGTCACTAGTAATATAAAAGTAAGTTAGAACGTATATTTGTGCAAACCAAAGTGACTTTCCTTGTTGTGAAAATTTGCCGACAGAAGTAATATTTTTGCACCCTAATAGCCGCCCCCTAACTGCATAGGGTTGAAATTACATGGATTTATGTGGCGCGTTGTGGGGAGCAACGCCCTTTGCTGTCTGTGTAGGGTTGTCAAACGTATAACGTTACGGTACACACATAAATAAACGCGTTAGCTTAATCCTCCCTAATTCTTGTAGCACTAATTGCTTTTCTCTAACTCTAGCTAAGGATGCAAAGCCGAACTTTTCAGATACTAATTTAGAATCAAAATATATATTTTACGACAATACAAGCTCTTTAAAAACACTTAGACACATAAACCCTGAATGCATGGAGAGTGTTAGTAATGGGGACTGATGATACCAGCAAGGTATGTTATGTGACATACATTGAGAATTTCCATGCGATTCTTTAATACAAATAATGTAATAGTTAGGTATGAATCTGTATTCAAAGACAAATGGGTTTAAAAATATACTGCAGAAGATAATCAGTAGAATTTTTTTTCTAGATTCTTGTTTTAGAAAATAAGGTAAATAGAAGAAATCTTAGAATATCCGGTATACTCTAAGTTTTCTTCTATGTACCTTCTGTAGTGGTTAAAACACATATGTTAAAGCACTCGTAATATATAAGGATTAGTCAAAAATTGTAATATCTAGATGTCCAAAAAATAATTATTTACATATTTACCAATAATTTGACCAAATTGAAAAATTTAGAATAACAATTTATTCCCTTTCTTAGGCGAAGAGCGAAGGCAAAGAGACAGAATATTTTTGTTGATACATATTTTGGGATTTATTCGTGTCAACCCTATAACAAACTCGACAATCTGATATAGGCTTGGCTAAAATAGACTTCACAGTGAAGTAATAATAGAAACAGACTAACGTATTCGCGACTGGATCGTTTGAACTCTTTATTATTACTAACATATATATACATATATAAAAATTAAATACAGTGGTATTTAAATATTAGATGTAAATTAAACAAAATTCCATATATTGTGACATAGAAATCTGTTTTCATTATTAAATTGGTCAATTGTTATTTAAATACTATATATAATATTATAAATATTACATTTTGTCGTTTTATTATTTCTGACCAGCGATGGTTGTCAGTTGTCTGGTAGAGAATGCCATCAGGCATTAACTCCGTCATGTATACAATTTGTGTAGAAAAGAATAAATAAATAAATAATATAAATACGTAAATATCTGAAAATATTACGATTAATATACACTATTACATAAAACTGAAATTCAATAAAATAAAAAAATATTAACTTAATGACTAAGAAATAAAAAAAAACATACACAATTATTTGGCGTCCATTTTCTTATTATTATCTTAACTGAGTATGTAGCAAATGTTATCTGTGTACATATATATATGTCTGTACATAGTATTTTTATTTAAACCCTTGTGATGGCGTCGGTGGTTTAGCACACTGCCTTACTTCCGATGGTCGCAGGTTCGATTCCTCGTAGGGCACTTACATTTACGTACATTACACGTATTCATGTTTGTATCGGTCTGGGTGTTTTCTATGTATAATATGTATGTATTTACGGAAAAAAATATATATCTGTGTATTTGTATCAATTATCCAGTACCCACAACACAAGCTTTAGCTAGCTTAACTTAGGTCATTTAACTGTGTGAATTGTCCTCAAATTATTATTATTTTTATAAGAGGTCGGTGAAAAATTAAACGTGATAATGCTTAATTCTCGAATAGTGAAAGCGACTGTCGATATTAGAATAATAATCTTGAACACTTCAATAGTCCTTTATTAAAAGCTCTGAAAAAATATAAAGGACCATTATAGTCGTATCTTTGAAAAATTGCATCGTTTTACAAGGCATTCAGGGCGTTATAATTAATTGAATGGAAGTGAGGACTGATGGATTGTGTGTCGTCTTGATAAAGCACCCCGTCATGTTTCGCGTGGTGATAGTGAAAACGTAAATTGAAGAAGTAATTTGTATTGTTATACAGTTACCGTGTTTGTTTTATTTAATACTAGCTGACCTCGCAACTTCGTCTACATCATACTTACTTGACATTTATTATTATATTTTGCCTAATTTACATGATATCTTATTATCTTTCTATAGCCTATACGTTATTCTGATGTATAAGCTATATTACTGTATAGTTTCATCAAAATCCGTTACGTACTTTTTGCATTAAATAGTAACAAACATCCATCCATACTCAGATATTTTCGCGTTTATAATATTAAAAAGATAATTAGGCCTTTTTATAAAATACTGGGAGTTTCCACGACTTCGTATCGTGATATGATTCAAATAAAAACACATTAAATAGGCCTTTTTGTTGGTAAACCTTTTGAGATAATTGTAAATTATTTTATCTAATAACAAACTGTTACCCTCGATGTTCGCGTGGAATTTGACTTGTGACAGAAAATCCCGTTAAAATAAGTCCAGCCGTTTGAGACATTAGCAAGAACAAACAGACAGACAAGCTGCTTAATGTAAGGTACTTATAAAATTGAATGGATGCGTAATTTTTAGTCAATTGTTGTATCAATCATTTGAAATATAAATGACGTTTTGTTTACTTTTTATTATATAAACCGCATTTCTTAATATTCAAATTACTATACATATTATTATATACAGAAGAATCACTAGGTCATATAATGAGCGGAACTCCAAGCGTGGAGGGATCGAAGACATCAAATTTTCACTCTTTGTAACGATACTCCTCAGAAACGAGTCATCAAGACCATTTCATTGTAGATAGACCTACGGGGCTCTATCGTTTACCACTCAAAAAAATTCGATCGGTCAATGTCTAGTTTAAGAATAAACACGTGACCTGGTGTGTAAACAAAACACCGGTAACAAAAATGTTGTATTAATAGATTTTTTCTTTATTGGATGATAATGTACCCGCCTGCGTTAACGGTTTATGCTGGTGGGGCACCAGTGGAGGATGACGAGATGAACGTGAGTGTATTAATAGTCTTAATAGGTGACGTACCCACGGATTTGTTATCTAAGAGTGTTGAAAGTATAATGCTGGCCATCATAGAATGAATTGTTTGTACATTTTTATAGAATACTAGCTTTTGCCCGCGGCTTCGCTCGCGTTAAGAAGTATTATTATTAATAGGTACGGTTTTTGCGGCTTTACAGTACTTTTATACAAACTTTCATCCCCTATTTTATCCCCTTAGGGGTGGAGTTTATCAAAATCCTTTCTTAGCGGATGCCTACGTCATAACATCTACCTGCATGCCAAATTTCAGGCCGATCTGTCCAGTGGTTTGGGCTGTGCGTTGATAGATCACTAGTTACCTTTGAGTTATATATATATATATATAGCCAACGTGTAAACTTTATCATTTTAATATATTTTAATATTTAATCTACTGCTGGTTACACTTATTTCCAAAAAAGAGATTTACCCAGAGTTGTACCTATTTATTTAACGAAATAACAGTATATAGGTACCTCATGTATACAAAATACGGATAGATATGAAGCAGTGCAAAATAGAGATACACCGAATAAATACTCGTTGATCGTTGTTTTATTTAAGAGACATTGAATTACTTTCAATTTCTCCGATAAACAGGAGTTTGTGTAAATCAATCTGATTGGAGTGGCTGAATCAGTCATGATACACTGTTATTGGATTTGGCAAACAAGTATCTATACCAATAATTGAAATCTAAAGAATTTGTTTGTTTGTACGTGCTTATCTTTGAAACTATCAAGTGGATTTTTGTTAAAGTAATTCTTAAATTCTAAATAACCATGTGTAGAAGTGGTATGTCATTTCTAATTAACAACTTTTCACTAAATGCATATTAAAGTATATAAGGTAGGTACATGAAAATTTAATTAAAAAAGTCTATCTGTTTGCTCCTGCTGATCTCTGAAACGACTGGACTCGACTCCATTTTCATGGATTTTTGAGATTAAACAACAATTAACCACATTATTTCAGGGTGACATACATATCTACACGCTAATGATGTAAATGGAAAATTATCTGTCTATTTGTTTCAACTAAACGGCTAAGCAGACGAGGATAAATAGAAGCCAGACCGGATATATTGGCTATATATTATTTTAGTATATACAAACACCCAGAAGAAGCCGGGGCGGATCGCTAGTCATATATAACAAAAAATGTTTACAATACTCAATATTACTAGAAATATTCACCCCATCCCTTTCAAGGAGGAATTCTTGGAAATACGCGTTAACCTATAAAAGCCTCATGATTTCGGTCATTAAGCAAAGAGCCTATTTGAGGTAAAACTTTTACAATAGGATAGAATAAGTAATTTACGGGAGTTTTTCGTTCGTTGCCATTATACCGGCACACGAGTGAATTTCATCGCCGTAAAAGCTTTACGAGCAAAATATATAATTGAGTAATAAAAAAATACAAAAAACTGTCTCCCACACTCGGGATCAAATTTCATTTGTGAGTCTGCAAATTGCGTTAAAGTGATTTTAAAATTTTATGGTGATTAAATTACAGTAATCCTTCTAATACATACTAATACGATATACTCGTAACTGCCGGCTGTATGATAAATTTTCTCGAACAAAAACGGCTGAATGCATCTTAATGAAATTTGAGATAAACATTTTTTTTCTTTTGGACTATTTACACAACGCCATCTAGACCCAAGTTAAGTTAGCTGAAGCTTGTGTTACTGGTACTAGATAACTGATACAAATACATACATGTCATATATAGAAAACACTCAGACCGATATATATAATCATACTCAGGAATACAAATGTTTGCCGTGCCGTGAAATCGAACTCGCGACCATCAGAAGTAAGACGGTATGCTAATCTGCTAGACAACCGAGGTAAAGTTACTAATTGTAAACATATAGCTATTAATTGAGATAGACTTTGTAAGAAGTCGTCTAACTGGGTACCTCAGTCTCACCTGTTTCAGCTGTTAAGCAGCTTGCTTTGTAGGGTGAAATTAGGCAATGTAATGGCATGATACCTTAGTTCTCTAGAATGGTAACACATGAGTGGTATCACGGCCGTCGCTTGATAATGTGATATCAGTGCTGTTTATGTCTATACACGACGTTTACTAACCATCAGTAGGGTCGTCAGATTTTTAAAAACATACGTACAATAAATATAAAACATAAATATAAAATGTCTTACAATGCTATCATTTATTTGAAAAAAAAAAGAAAACCAAGTCAATAGGTTTTTATATACATATATTTGCTTCAGACTTCAGATATACTTTTGCATTTATCCTCAAGCTGACCCCGCAAACTTTGTTTTGCCATATAAATTACAATCGCTATTAAAATAGGGGTTGATTATAGAAGGGTAAAAATTTAGTATGTATTTTTTAATGTCACATTATAAAAAAATTAAAGTAAAAATTTTTGTACAAAAAATTAAAAAAGGGCTGGACACCCCTTATCACTTGGGGGTATGATAAATTCATAGTAGCCGATTCTGAGACCTACTGAATATGTTTATAAGATTTCATAAAAATCGGTCAAGCCGTTTTGTAGGAGTATGATAACTAACATTGTGACACGAGAATTTTATATACAAGAAGAAGACAAGATAAATGCAAAAGTATGTCTGTCTGAAACAAATATATATATATATATATATATATATATATATATATATATACTGAATTTATAATGATATGCTTTTTGTGTACTGTCCTTGCTAGATTGTACTTTATTAAGTTACTAACTTTGCCTGCGGTTTCACCGCTATGAAATTTATAGCTATATATAATTTTGATGTATAAGCTATATAACTGTAAATTCCTCATCAAAAGTTCAGTAGTTTTTCCGTGAAAGAGTTACAAACATCCATCCATACTTACAAACTTTCGCGTTTATAATATTATATAAAGAAAGTGCTTCTTTAATTATAAAGGCATTCACTTCAAACAACCTCTAAATGGATCTGAAATTTATAGTATTAACATACCATAACGATACTTTGAAGTGTACACTTAAAGTCTGGATTAATGTAATAGATTGTACTTTGGATGGCTCTTAACCCTTTTAATAGACAGTTAAATAGTTTTTGAAGATAATTCAGTGTAACGTCTTAGTCTCTAGAATTAATAGTTTTATTCTATTATGGTCTGTGAATAGCGGGCCCTAAAATAATATCACTTTCTTTTTTATTAGGGTTTATAATAAGTAATTAAAATTGTATATAAATCTGCCTGAAAAAAACATTTAAATATGCTATAAAACACTAAAACTCTGTAAAAATGCTTATTATAAAATTACAGTTTATAAATGATAAATATGTTTTTGTAGAAATTTTAAATTAATAGCGCTGACAATATTATCTTACGGCATTAAGGATGAGTACGTAGCGGTTTCTATGTTGATGATCACATGCCTCTTACTTGTTATTGAGTAGAAATCCATTTAATATAACACACACACGTTTCTTGCTCATTCTTCTCGTGATGAGTCTGCGTGCTTGTATTGAGTTTATTTGAATAAAGATTATTTCTATTTCTATATGTAATTTTACAACATAATAATATATTCTTAACAGAACATATTATGGTAACTAACTTAGGTAATTTATAATTTTTAAGTTTGGAATTTAGAATCATTATAAAAATAAAAAGTAAAATATTGTTATAAAACCATGAATGTTTTATATTCATTCTTGACCAATTTTTTATGGCAAATTTCTATACTATTTACACACATTATAGAGATATTGTTATAGCCTAGCGGTTTACAATCTTAAAATAGTCGTGAGATTAAATCTGGCTGATACAAAAAATATCAAATCAGTCGTTTAAACATTGTTTAAATTCCAAAAATAAAAATTATTTTACAATGGTGAGGCGTTCCGTTTACACAAAACCTAAGTACATAGAAATGAAAAAGGATTAAGTAATTAAAAAACACAAGACTAAATAATCCAACAATCTGCCAACAACCCCCAACAACCCCCAAGTTCAAAGACAACCCGCCTACAGTGTTAGGGGCAATAAAACTGTGGGCACAAAGAATGGATTAAACATGTAACTCCCTTTACGCACCAGCTCTAAATTTTACTTAGCCTATTTAATGGCAGAAATAGAGATATAAGGAAATAGGAAAGGACTTTTTTCCAATTGATATTAATAATAAAACATAAGTAAATAAATAAATCAGAGTGTGTCAAACATAATTCGTCAAATTGCTAAGACTTTAAATGACTACAGTTTTATGGGAAGTAAAATCAGAGGTACAAAGAATAAAAATAAATCAACCTACTTAATGACACAAATAGAATGTCTCCAGATATTTGACAGTTCCAAACTAATCAAAACTTATACTATAGATACGAAACAACTGAGATATATAATCAAATCAAATTAAAATATTCATGTAGGTCTATTATATACACTTATGATAAGTCTAATCTATAATCAGTTCTGACAGTAGTTCGAGCCAAGAAGAAGTCATTGCACATCATTATAATAATATAGATAATACTAAAACTAACAAATATAAATTTTGCAAATAATGCAGTTACCATCAATATATGATATTTATTTGTATTTCTTTTTAAATATATAATATCTGAAGTAATATTATTAACACTAAGGATCGTTATTGTAATACATGTATTAATTATTATCTTTATTATTACTAATGTAATAAACGTTATAAAATAAACGTTAATAATGTAATACATGTAATAAATGCCATTTAAAATATGTTTTATATTTAGTCATTTCTTGCCACAGGTTTAGGTCTGCGGTCCCAGATAATGTTGGCATGTCAGTTGCTTTATGTTAAAGGAAAAGTTTGTTTTTGGAAAACATACCTCCGGGCATGTAGTAAATTAGTCCATCCCTTGTAACACAACCCCAAGGTAATGGGGATAATGATATATTTGAACATTTCCCCAAAAGTAGTGTCCTTGGTATTTGTTATTTGACCTCCGCATTCTTTCCGGGAATAATATCCCATATAATTGGAGCCTTGAACTGTTTGTATTATGAATAATGAGCTTATTTAAAACGATTTCAAAAAAGAAGAGGTTCTTCGGTAAATCAGACAGATATTTGTAATAAAGATTATTTCTGTTTGTTTTGTTGGCATTTCTATTTGTATGTTTGTATTAATAAAGTTATTATAAATTACTATAAGTACAGAAGTACTACATATTGTTTGTCCATATAGATACATAGAAAACACTCAGACCAATACAAACAATCCTACTCGTGAATGTTTTTTTGAAAGGAATCCCCGACCATCCGAAGTAATGCTAAACTAGATCATCAAGGCCGTTCATCTATTTTGTATGTATAATATCATAATGGTTTACTCGTATGTGCGTAGGTCGCTAGCGGGGACCAGATGGAATGATAAGATGAGCATAAAGTCAGTCAGTCCATCGTGGCTAATTCACCACGATTCCGAGAGGAACCCTTGGAATTCGGCCTGATGTGATACATTATTAGCTGTGGTTTACTACTTCTATTACTAACAATCCTCTCTCCCCTGTCGTCATTGTGTTTTTCTTATGAAATTGATAATGAAATGGTGCACCTGCCTGTGCTAATGTGTATCCTGGCGGGGCACCAGTGGTGAATGATAAGATGAGCATGAGGTTAGATCAGTCAGCCATCACGATGGTTCCTTCCATGGATATTGCTAACAATGGAATTATTAATCCACATTACTAGCAATCCCCTTTTCTCCTCTACCGTTGTATTTAAAGAAATTAGAATTAGACACAGTTTTCAGTAAGTAAAAGTGAAACATAGTATTGAATTTGCATAGTGTAGTCTAGGCTTAATTGGATCGCTTATAACGGTAGTAATACACTAAGAGGCTACAGGGTTTAGAGCGCGCTCGATACTCTATGCTCTTTATAGGGTTGTCTCAAAAAACTTTTGAAAATCCTCCTAATTTTATAGATGGAAATTTTGTAAGTATGGATGTATGGATTTTTGATGTTGGTTGATCTTTCACGTAAAAAGTATTATAGTACATAGATTCGTATGAAATTTTATATAAAGATAGATCACATTGCAGAGGTAGACTTTGTATAAAGTCTGTATATGTCTCATCTATTTCAGCTGCCAAGCAAGCTTGCTCTGATGATGTGTTTCAGTTCAAGGTCCCACAAGGCAGTAAAGTTATAAAGTATGGAGGCATGACATCTTAGTCCACCGGAATGGTAACTCAAGAGAGGTATCAAGGACGTCACGTATACAGTCAACGGTTATCATTTACCATCCGGTTGGTTTACCTTTTAACATAAAAGATACTTTTTACCCGAGTTCTCTAAGGCCGTTCCAATAAATACCGTGGATGACCGTACTGTAATAGAACTAGCATTACATTTATCGAGTTCACTTTGAACAAAGTGTCTATACCTCGTTATCAATTTCAAGTAGATACGTGATATCATATGACGACGTATTGCATCGTGCTATTCGTGTCTATAGGCGACGATTGATGATTCATGTTGGTTGTTCATCATTGGGAAGTCATCTTAATTGCTCTTCCAATTACGAAAAACATATTATGAATTTAATTTATATTTAATTCATATCTATTAAGTGGCAGCCCTAATACCCGACTGAGCGTCTCACACGGGGCATTAATTTGCATTATACTCGCGGTGCATACCCTTATAAAATGTGGTAATGGACAAGCTTATGCGCCATAAAGTGTTATTTCGCATGAATTCTGAGAGCAGTCCCTGTTATTCTGTTTGATGAAACAATTAGTTTGAACGCATGGAATTTTCGACTTTATTGCATTGTTGAATTTCATTGTTCGTGGTCGTGTTGTGTATTCATTTATTAGTATAATTAAATGAGTTCCATGTAATGCAACTAATTTGTTTTTAATATTAAATACGAGAATTTCATTATTTAATTAATTAATTTTATATTAAAGCGGATGGTCGATGAATTATTTTGTAATAGAAAGTTATTTAATTTATATTATTATGAGCTTTTTGTTGATAAACTCTATTATTTAGCTAACTTGAGTGACAGTTCACGTGCCTGTTTTAAAGTTTATGAATACATTAATAACACTATGCATGTCATATTTTTTTGTTTTTAAATGATGACAATGGCATCCTACTGTTTTATCACCAAATGAAAAAATCTTACATTATTGCCTGCGCTAAGAGTATACTCTGGTGATGCACTAGCATCTGTGTGATGTATGGATTGAGCTATTTAAGCAATCTTTTTAGTACCACAGGGAACAAAGAATTACTAGCAAGATTTATTTAAAATCCCCACAAAACAGTATCTTTACGCCACCCATAACTTGGTCATTTTACGGATAAATCTGAGGGTTCTATCGACCGCCTCTACCGGTTGTCGATGTGTCATCGTACACTCATCCTAAAGTATTAAACAGCGATCGCGTAAAACTTTCGCTTTATCACTATTTGTAGAGAGATACTACAGGCAGGGTATTTACCTATATACAAATCTATAGAGATTTGGAACATACTCCGCAAACTGTATACGCTGGTGGGGTACCAGTGAAGGATGATAGGATGTTCACAAACTCAAGTCAGTTAGACTACTATAGCTAGTTTACCAGGAATTAAAAACTGTAGATTACGGTATACCCGCATCTTTCAACCATTACTACTAACAGTAAGAATAATAATAATCCTAATATTATAAATGTGAAAGTAACTCTGTCTGTCTGTCTTGCTTTCACGTCAAAGGTACTGAACCGATTTAAATGAAATTTAGTACGTAGATAGTCTAAAGCCTAAGAAAGGACCTAGGCTACTTTTTAATATGAAATAAGGATAGAAAGGGGAGATGAAAGGTTGTATGGAAGTATCGTCATTTTTAAAGCTGGAAGCTTGAAACTTTTTTCTTTGGCCTTTTCGGGTTATATTATTAAATATTTTTTTCTTTATTTGGTCAAGGTCATTCTACGAGTACCTACAGAGTGGCAGGTACTGCTTGTAAATAATAATACTGGAAAATTCACCTAGAGAGATTGTTTGTATGAAAACGATACTTTTTTTTTAAAGTAAAATATGTATAATAATATGAACATTTTTTTTAAAAACGAGGCGAGTCGGTAGCTATTATTTTATCGAATATCATATTTTATGGATTAAAAATAATAAACTGTTATTCATTATAGAGAGAAACCCTTTGAAAGTTCAAATATTCGATACATCTCATTGAAATTATGAATATTAAATTTCGAATTAACCATTCCATCATTATACCGGAAGTTAATAAAATTGAAAACAATATTTAATAAAAGAAGTTAAATTTTAATAATATTATTCTAATTTTAATTTAAATATTGTAAATTGTTGCCTTCGATAACTGAATTTATAATTTATAATTATTTCTCAGAAATGTGTATAATTTATTAAAATAATATTAAACATTTTCTGAATTGTAATATAAGTTGTTAACTTTATTTAAATTTATCATTAAATGAGATTTAACAACGGTATGTTAAAAATAATTAGTATTTTCATAAATTATATTTATTAATTGCAGTATCAGTAAAATACAAAAGATATTCTATATGAATATCTTTTGTAGTTTAGTTTAAGTTTAGTTTTGTAGTTTAGTGTGGTTAAGTTTTTAAAAATATTTTGTGACGCCTTGAAATGGCATGGCAACATAGGCACAGGGCATCACAATATTATGGTTATGTATGTTAAACATAAAATTACTGTATCTATGATTATATTGCATATCTAAATATCCTATACTATATATAAATAATAAATATACATTACAAAATAATACCTTCTCATTCAAAGTTAATAATTATAATGCCAATGTATTAAACCTAATCTATACATATCGATAAAATTTGAGAGTCTGTTTGTAATATTGAAATAACCGTTTTTTACTAGATGCATATGAATACGAATACGGTACATACACCAAAATAACATTTTTTACAATTTTTGACTGTCTGTCTGTCAGTTTGTTCCAGCTAATCTCTGAAATGGCTGGATCGATTTTGACGGGACTTTTATTGCAGGTAACTGATGTAATAAGGAATAACTTAGGTTAGCTTTATTTTAGAAAAATAAATTTAAATTCCACGCAGATGAAGTCGCGGGTAAAGCTAGTATCATTATATTTAACATACCGCCTTAGTTTCGATGGTCGCAGATACGATTACTCTCACGATGTAAACATTTGTATTTATGAGTATGATTGTTTGTATTGGCCTACTTGTTTTCTATATACATTATGTGCTCGTATATATTTAAGTATTTTCATCAGTTGTCTGGTATCCATAACACAAACTCAGCTGAGCTTGTGACTAGATGGCGCTGTATGAATAGCCCTAGGTTATTATTATAATTGCGTAATCGATGTTCTCTATTTCCACACATTGTCAAGTATACAGAGCAGTTCATCACATCTGCGAACAATCGAGGCATTGTGTGCATTGTACTTTATGTGAACAACGTTGAACAATTCCCTACGAGCAGGCGTGGATTTTTCTAGATATTATTATTTCCTGAAATTATCCTTGGTGAGATGCTCTATTGGTTTTGTTTGCAATATCAAAGGCATTAAATTAAATATTTTTTAAAAATAATTTTTTTTATTTTAAAAATGGAACGTGAACTAATAGTCAGGTGATAAAGATAGAGACATCAAGTGAATTCAAGTACGCAAAACAGTTTATATTTTTATTTCCTCTATCAAACAACTTTTATAGGGCTGATTATTTATCATTATTGATAACAGAATTAATGATAAAAGTAAGATTAAATAGAGTACAGCATTTATTTGGAAATTTCGCTACTATGTACTAACTAACCTGACTGCTATCTAATCTCATCTCCACAGGTCCCTCGCCAGCGTATACCATTAGCTTCGACGGATGCATTCCATCATGGTCCACACAAAAAAAAACAAAGTAAAATGGACTACGAAACATAAACTATTTAGTTACTCAACCAGTTGTTTATGTATTTAAAATTTTAACTCTAATTAATTAGTGTTAGTTGCTAGTTTGTATTCACACGTTTTAACTTAAAAATGAAAATTTATAACTTAATTATTTAAATGAGCAACACGCAAGTTTCTTGCTTGTTTTTCTTGTGATGAGACAGCTTTTCGAATAAGCGGTAGTTAAAAAAAGGTAATGATTGGTCAAAAGCATTTCAATATAAGTTAATACTTTCTATTATATTCTAAATATGTTATCAGATATATCAGAGAAGATGTACTTCTTTTTTTTTTCTTCTTTTCCTGGCCTTATTTCCATTTAGTTGAGGTCCACCCATCTGGTCAATATTCGCCAGTAAGGTTTGTCCTATGTTATCTGGGATATGAATTCGACGTTTTCTAAATTCCTATTAATAACAGACATCCATGTGATACGAGATCTGCCGTATTTTCTGGCAAGTACTGTTCTAGTCATGTGGTCTGATGTACGCCACATGACATGACCTTAGGCGGCTCTACAAAACCTTCTCCAAGCATTGGAGAAGACATACTACCTCTTAAATTAAAGAAATATCGCGTTTCCATATCTTTATGTAGTTGTTTTTATAACATACTATTGAGCTATTGGAGCGAAAAATTCACAACAAGAAGTTCACAAAGCCGGTACGCGTTAGAACATGCAACAGTCAAAAATTTCAGTGCTCTTAGAAATTGCAACAATTTTGAGTCAGACAAAGCGTAGTCACGTGCTGTACATGACGTGGTTTGCATTTTTCTAGACCTGCGCTTGTGTTTCACAATAGATTTTTGTTCATTTATCTTCCAGGCAGCCTTTGAGGCTCCACCCGAAGTTGATGTAAGAAGCTTTGTGCAAAACTTAAAATGCTTATGTATTGTGCACGTATTATGAAATATTAAGAGGAAATATTCAATGTTTATCTAAAATGATGAAGAGATGTTGTTTTGTATTTGTTAAAAATATTATGTATACATCTTAATATATATAATTCTTCTGTATGTGTGCTTGTTATCAGCTTTTACACGGCTGAACCTATTTGGATAAAATTCTGTTTCGATGATTTTAATCATTATTGGACCCAGCACGTGGCAAGGTAGGTATAAATTGTAATTCATTCATTCGTCGAATAAAAGTTATACAAAGACATTAATCTAGTCCTAAACTATGCAGATCTTATGTTATGGGTACTAATCCATGTAAAAAATGTGTATTTTTAAATGTTTTTATTTTAAATGTTGAATATAACGAACTATAAAAACGAACCATTAATATGAACTTACGTTCAAATAATTACAAGCTTACACTGAAAAATGATCTGATTGGGTAATAGATAAACACTATACCCTTATCGTACGGCATAAATAACTGAATACGGATGGAATTATACGAGGTATATGTGAATTGTTTATATCGATTTCGATTTACATAAACAATTAATGCACAACGAAACTCGAGTGCAGACACAACAATCGATATATACCATTCGATTTCAGAATCGATGTCTCAGCGTAGTGTTGTTGACATGGTTATTTATGGCGTCTGGCTCCGGGATCAGTTCTATAATTCAACGAGCTTCCAAACTAAAGCGGACTATTCTCAAAACACTATTTTTTTTTTATTCGCGATTTATAATTTGGACTTGTGCAATTATTATAATTATATCCAGTTTTTTTTATATAATACAACTCTGATTTAGTTGACGGCCTCAGTGGTTTAGCGGCTACACACTCCTCACTTCCGATGGGCGCGGGTTCATTCCGCACACAGTACAAATATTGTATCCATGAGTATGATTGTTTGTATCGATATGGGTGTTTTCTATATATACGTAGGTCACACTATAAGTTTGATTGTTTGTATGTTTTCTATATATTTACAAAGAAATATATCTAAGTATTTACACTAGTTGTCTATATATAACTCAAGCTCTAACCAGCTTGGCGTAGGATCAGATGGCACTGTGTGAATTGTCCTGAGATATCATTATTAAAAGCCCTCCTCATCCTGATATATAATTTTTTAGCTTACCTATTACATATAAAAAGGAAAATCTTATCGCTTCATAATATTAATTTAGAATATCTATACCAATATTATAAATACGAAAGTATATCTGTTTGTCTCTTACCATTTAAAGACTAAACGTCTGGACAATCTTTAATTAATTTTGATATGAAGATAGATTTCATCATGAGCAGGGATCGATTCTCTATTATTTTTAAAAAATCTGGAAGGGGTAGAAGCTGATGTAGGTGAAATAGGGATGAAAGTTGATTTCGATTCATTCGAAATCGCCAGTATATTTACGTAACTGTTCCTGCTGGTTATAACTGAATAAAGCTATTTACTATTTTCTAAATCTTGAAGAAACTTATTTACGCTTCCTTAAAAGTCTTATGTTTCTTAAAAAAGCTCAACATAGCGCGTATTACCCTGCCGATAAAAATACACTGCTTAATTAATATTATGTACAACCCTCACTGAGTATGTAGGTACATACGAAGCAAATCATGTACATAGATACATAAAAAGTGACTTCCCTCAACATTCATTTAAGCTAAACTATATGTTAATTATAACATATTTAATTAACTTTTATAATAATTGAACTGATAAACTAATTAATTATTACAAAACTGCTAAAAATAGACGTATAATTTGTTAATGGTAATAAACATCATACTGTACGCAAATAAATAAAAATACATTATGCAAAATTACCACACTGAGAATAAGCACCCTTTAAGCATTTCAATTTTGATATTTCATCAGATAAATCCGTATTCCGGTGCAGTTAATAAATAAAATTCATAATTATGTAGTTTTAATTTTAGTATAAAAATTTATATTTCTTTTTTGTTTCGATTCAAGTTTTATATTACTTTAAATTATGGAAATATGTGTAATTTTGATTGATTCATAAATATGTCCATTTTGTTGTAATTAATTTTTCAAGTAAAGACGTTTTTGTAGGTACATATACTTTTTTTGTTAATATTCTGGATGAAAGAAAGAAAGTGAATATATACTCTTTACATAGTTAAATTATATTTATATATATCAATAGTAAGTTTAAGATTGTTATATTAGCTTGTCGCTGTATGCATTCCCGCCACATTCGAGGAGCTACAGAAAATCAGTGTTTTGCTTGTTAAGCAAATTATTCACGGAGTAGCAACCCATCTATAGTCGCAGTGCTACCGACCTTAACACCAGGCCATAACCCTCAACTAATACCATTTATATGTCCATGGCACATATTTTAGTTATGTTTTGCATTTTACGTTTATTATTATTATTTAAATAACAGTCAAGTATGTAGGTATGCGTTTCTAGCCTGAAATATGTCTCAGTTGATATGAAAAAATATTTAGTCTCTCTGATTTTTTATTTACTCACTCTTCTTGCAGTTTCACCGTGAAATTATAGCCTATAAATTTTAAATCAATGTATTCTGATGTTTAAACTATATTATTGTAAGGTTTCATTAAAATTATCAAAACCAAGCGCAAACCCATTATTATTAAAAAAAAAATGAAAAAAAATCCATTCAGTAATTTTTGCGTGAAAACGTTACAAACATCCGTCCAGACTTATAAACTTCCGTGTTTGTAATATTAGTAATTAGTGTAGTTATTAAAAACTCGAGTGATATTTTAGTATAAACATACATATTACACACAGTATCTGTTATTTATAGATACCTACAATATATAATTATTATTCACCGTAATATTGTTACGATTAAAACTTACATTTTGTTATGTTTTTACACGAGAACAAAAAAAGTTATAAAAAATAATAAGTGTATATAAAAAGTATAGTATCGGCATAATATAAATAGGTATGTCTTCCATTAATACTACTTCCATCTACCCCATTTAGCATTGCATACGTGTTAGTATTTTTCTATATGAACATCAACATTATATTAATGTAAAATAAACAACAGTAAATGTAATTTTACGCAGAATAAGGATTAATTTGTTGTTCAATGAATAAAATATGGAATGCTGAAATTGCAGTTAAAGTATAAATGTATTCGAAATCGCTTAATGCGTTAGTGAAATGTAAAATATCGACATTTTTATTCGACTGCCGGAAAAAGGACTTATTACTGTTCTTTTTTTCGTGTGTAAACATTAACGATATACATTAGTAATTATATTCGCGGCCTCGTTAGTTTAGTACATCGGTTTACATTCGATGGTCGCGGGTTTGATTCCTCGCAAATATTTGCATTCATGGGTGTGATGGTTTGTATTGGTCTGATTGGTCTGGGTGTTTTCTATATATATTATGTATCTATTTACGAAAAAAAAGATTTAAATATTTATAACAATTGTCTAGTACCCATAACACTAGCTCTGCTTATCTCTACCGATTCATTTTGCCAGATAGTATCTTAGATGAACATAGAATTCTTGTAGTAAGTGGTAACCATCGCCTTTATACCTGCAGCACCACGCATTGTGTTCTGCGGTTGAAGATCGACCTCCATGCGATCTCTCTTTCGTGACAAATTTTTAGTGAATTATCATTCTATTCATATTTTTAGTGAAGTATCATTCTACCATTCATCATCATCATCATCATCTAAGTCTTCCTTATCCTATTCATTTGGGATCGGCGTAATATATTTTTCCCTTCGATTCGTCCCTGTTCGCAGTCATGTCATTATTTAATCCCTTTCTTACCATATCATCTTTTACAAAGACCATCTCTTGTTCTGCCTTTGTCTGCTTTTATAACTATCCATATTCATATACCACTCTATCGTTATTAATAAAAAAAACTGAGTACATTTATATACTCATAGCCTAGAAGCCAAATTGTTTTTAATGTGTACTTTCATCTCATCGAGGTTACTTATGACCCGAGAGCTGGTAGCTACTTTGCCTAGAAGATAAGTATAGCTATTCTCTCTGTACCTCGTTGGTTTACCATCATTATTTTTACATGTGAGTGTAATGTAATTGTTTCTAACTTAATTAATAAATTATACTCGCATTTGTTATCAATTGTTTTGATTTTACATAAACTAACTGTATTGTTAGTAAGTAAAATCTTCAATATGCGATCACAATGATGATTTTATTTTATTCTTTCTTCTTGAGTAATTCTTCCACTAAACCATTCCTCTTTTTTTCTTAATATTTTTGTAACTTATACGATCTCTTTGTAACTTTTTTTTAATAACTTCTTACGATTTGATATTAATCGAATGTCAGTGAGACGGAAATCGATGGTTCGTGTCACTTTTACGATATCTCGATGTAGGTAGCTAATGAAAGCGTTTTCAGGTGATTTTTCATCATAACGTCTAGTGAAATCCTTATTCCTTATATTACACCGTTACACAACAATAATTCTATAATTTTTTCGTATTTTGTATTGTTATCTAAGCTGTACAATGTAGGTCATACTTATTTTTTCTTGCAAGACATTTTCAGGACACTTACGAATGTACTTTTTTTATTACTATTTCAACTGTAGGTCGCTTTAACTAATTACTTCAGTTGAGAAGAACTGGCAGTAAATTCAAATGGTGTACTATTTTTTTTTATTAAATAGAGACGTTTCCTAAAACCATCGTAAAATTTGGGAGAATTTTATTCACTTTGTAATTTAAACACGATAAAAGTTTTAGGCATGTATTAAAGTACTAGAGGTTGTCTCTACGTTTTACGGTTACGTAGGTTTAAAAGGCCGTAAGTTAAAATCTTACCGACATAAAATGTTTTGTATTTCTATTTATATTTTTGCTGAGGCAAATATCGATAAAGTTTCCGTTTTAAGTTAAACAACCATTTGGAAGAATTCAGTCTTTATCGATGGTAAGTAAACTTACATAATTTTATTTTTTTATTTTATATATTCCTAAATCCAAATATATTCTCCAAGTATTGCGTTCACCAGAATAAAAACCCTTCGACAAAATTTCTGTCTATCTCGTCTGATATACTTAACAGTTGTGAAAGTATAATATTTATTGTTATATTTGTAGTGTTGACACCAGTCCTGTGTAATTGAGGAAGAGCGGATTTAATATTTCAACGACTTTTGTAAGTCATTGCTGATAATGATTATGTAAAATTGAACGTGCACGAAAAATCTAGGTCACTTTAAGGGTTTTTATGGACGGTGTTGTAATAGTACTTCCACTTACGTTAATGGTATACGCTGGCTGGGCACTATTGTAGACTGAAGGCATGAGATGAAATCATCACTCTTGGTCATAATCTGAAAACTGTCTGTTTATATATTCGTCTGGCTGAGCATTAAAGTTTCAGGTAGAAGCGGCTGACAGAATTACAATATAAATCTAGTATCTATCTAGTAGGATAGTGGTTGTAATCTCGCGAAATTATTCATTGTTTCCTTGCCTTTATCCCATTATTTGGGGTTGGTGCAGTATGTCATCTTGATCTCTATCGATCGTCATATCTGAGCATACTCTCCTTTTATACATATCATCTTTTACATACTCCATCCGTCTTCCTTTCCATCTATCCTTTCTATGCTATCTGATAATATTAAAATTATTATTTCTATTTTGTTCATAATATATACATAGTTTTTCCTTTTACTCGATTAAATTAAAAAAAGTATTACGATTTATCTTAGTAGGTTTTTTAATCATTAAATACTTCTCACGTATTACGCCGCAAATATTACTGTTTTTTTTTTAAATTGATTTTTATACATTACCCTCAAATGGGTTGAAAATAAATACTCACGGCAGCCGAAATACGAGGCTATCTAGCGAAACAGGTTTGAACATATATTATAATTCATTACTACACGCATTCTCTTGAAATATCCATTGACGTATTTCCTACATAAAGTAGAATTGACAGCAAAACCTTTGACACAATAATAAATACGTCAGAACATCATGAAAAACTATATTCAACGGTAGTCGTGAATATTTCATCCTTACTTATGAAACCCTTCGTCCCAATGGGTCGGAAAGGTCAACTGTTGGTCCTATATACTATTTCGAAAGGTCGTTTATCATAGCTCTACAGCTATGAGTTACTAATAACTCTAAATTGCATACTTTAAAATTATATTCTCAATGTACTTCAAAAAGAACTGATGAGCTTCGGGTTATCAATTCGATAATTAAGTATTTTTTGTGTATTACCTCAGAAAAAAATTCTATGTAAACTTTTTTTTTTATTTGATAGCTAGTGTTTTGCTCGTTATATATAAATTTTATTAAGATATATTATCAGTAGTTTTTATATTTAATAATTAGATCGATCATGCATGGCAATATTTCTAAATTTTGTTACTCACGTAACTATTTATTTATTTATGTTCACTTTGCTATTTGGCAGTTTGTATACACATATTTTTTTTAAATTGTAATTCTGAACAACTTTTATTTAAAATAGTTTCTTGTTCATTCTTCTTGCGATAAGTCTGCATTCCGAATGAGCCGTAGAATAAAAAAAATATGACTATTTTTTTTATTCTACGGCTCATTCGTGTTTATATTAAATTTATTTGATTAAAGATAACTTCTACTTACCATAACTGGAATTATATTCATGCCTACTCTATCCTAGAGAATATTTCCTAACTGAAAGTAAAGCGTAAAGCCTTGACGGTTTGTTTTCTTACATTACTCATGGGAACTGTTTAAATTTTAACTGAGTTATGAGCTTTACTGAAACTGCGTTATCTTATCAAACAGTTACTGGACTCGGTATGTGTCGCTGTAATCTTTACAAGCTTTTGTATTATGAATAAATGATTATGACTAAGGCTAATAATACTATATACTTGTGCTGGCTTGGGTTCCTTATTCCCAAATATCCTAATTTCAACCTAGCGGTGCCATCTATGCGCCGAAACAAGAAACTTTTTATTCCTCGTCGACTCACAGCGGCTCTACACGTCACAGGCGCTTTTAATACACAACAAAACTTTTTTGCGTCGATAATGGCAGCAGTGTTTCAATTTAACTGATAATGTACAACAATTTAAATTGCTAATAACAGTTTGTGCTGGGCTAGCTCTTAGGCAGTGAAAAGTATAGTAAAGCTTCTACAGTCAGTTCCAGTAAAATCAAGCCTTCAAGAGATCGCCCCAGCTATCAACTGTGAGTCCTTATGCAAGCTAGCCATTGTACGCATCCCTACTTAACCTCATCTTTCAAAACTGAGCTATCTTCTTTTCACCCCCCCTGGTCGGGTTCCAGGTTATAAACGGAGACAATCCTTTCTAGACCCGACCAATAGTAATACCAGATATAGTAATAATAATACTACTTTGGTGGTCTAACGGTTTAGCACACCGCCTTACTTCTGATGGTCGCGGGTTCGATTCCTCGCACGGCACGGCGTACTGATTTTTCTGTAGTCTCGGAGAACGTCGCGGAATAGTAGTTTACTATCTCGATATAAACCCTAGCGTCGTCAGTCAAAGGTTGTTGAGATAAAAACATCAACAATCAGCCCTATCATTTTAGGAAAATATGTAAGGACACAGATAGTTTCTATGAATGAAAATCTATACATCATTCCACAAATCAGGAATATCGGCTAGTTTTGTTTGAATATCGAAAGATGGGTTGTCCATTATTTGTAATAGATAATATATGTTCATTTGTCCATGGAAAAAAAATCGCTTTTAGAAATCATAAGAATTAATTGTTAGTACAGGCTTCCAATAACGTGGACCGACGATCTGGTCGACATCGCTGGAAAGCGTTGGTTGCGAGCAGCGCAAGACCGATCATCGTGGAGATTTTTGGGGAGGCCTTTGTTTAGCAGTGGACAGTCTTCCAGGCTGAAATGATGATGATGATGATGAATATGTTACAGTGCTAGGGACTTAGTATACCTTTTCCTGACTAATGCTGTTTATAAATCATATTACTCGATCATTTTAGTATCAAGTACTACAGAATGTAATTTGATTACGTCAACAAGCAATCTCAATCAAACAGAAATTGATCTCAACTTAATAACAATTCTGTTTCAATTTCAATCATCAAACGATTTGAATAGCGTAGTTTGATAGATTCTAACGTTTTCTAGTTAAGAAACTTATAGGTCAATCTTATTAACCAATTAGTTATTAGTGTTATTAGTAAGATAATTCACACAGCGCCATCTAGTCCCAAACTAAGCAGTAAAGTTATGGGTACTAGACAGCCGATATAAACTTATTTTTGTAATATATATAGTTAACTCAACTCTCAGACCAATTCATGCATAGAAAAGGTTGTGCCGTGGTAGGAATCGAACCCGCGACCATTGGAAGTAAGGCGATGTGCTCAACCGCTAGGCTACCGACGCCGTCATAATGTAGGTAGTTTTTTGAATAATATAGTTTGATAGTTTTAACAGTTTCTAGTTGAGAAACTTATAGGTCAATCTTATTAACTAATTAGTTATTAGTTACATTCCATATTTGTTAAAGTTAGTAATAATACAATACTTTTTTTATCACCTGATGGTGAGTGTTAATGGTCACTTATATGTATACATAAATAACACCAATAATTATATTATCTGTGATAACACTTTATCAATTGTTACGCCACCCATGCGTGACCTTTCTGGAGGACCCATGTTTCATGGTTTCACAATAGTAGATTTTTTTTTAATTTCTTATACTCGTATAACCACTAATTCATATAATTTGTTCAAAAAAGTGTAATTTTTTATGTTAACTTATTTTCACTCATGTGCCGCCTGCTTTATTTTGAGCAATACTCTCTTTCCTAGGTTTGTTTGCGTCTATCTTTAATCAATTTTTTAATATATCTACTTTTAATATCGGTTTTTTCTACTAAAACATTATTATCATTTACAAACGCTTCAATTTTATAATAGGCATTTTTACAGAGAAAATGTTTTATACGATATTTAAATCTTTTTTCAGGCACTTTTAGAATAGTCTCTGGTAGTTTGTTGTAAAATTTAAATTGCCGCAATTGCCATAAAACGAATTACTAACTTTAGTTAAATGGTATTTAGGTAGAGTCAGTTTGTTATTATTACATAAGCTTTTATTAATGTGTTAACTAGCTTATTTGAAACTGTTTGTATTTTTTAATATAAATAAAAAATATACAAAAATATGTATATACTTTTTATGCATACAAAACTAACAGTTACATTACAATTGGGTTCTTTAATGAAGTTTGAAACTTCATTTCAGAACCCAAATGCTGTCCATACTCTGTATTGTAAACCACAGAGTACATTCACAATACTAAAGTTTTATCCGATTAAAGTATGAAAGACCCTCACGTAGCTAATTTAAATAATTGCATCACGTCCACGTATAAATTTTATCTACGTGCCACGTTTGCTTAAATAAATAATAATAAATAAAGAGATAATAATTTCAAATATCATGCCGGGGAGGCCCTAGGTTAAAATGATTCTTTTTTTGTGTAACTCGAATGACAAGCAGGATGTCGGACCACCTGATGATGACAACTGTTGCCAAGAGACATGACAGTACTTCGGACATTACAGCAACGTATAACGTCTCCCTTATACGAGACTATTCCTGAGAAGTCTCTCTATACACCGTAATTTTACTGCCATATATCGCACCCTTTAACCTAAATATAGCTTATACAGTGATAATAATTTCAAATATCACATCGGGAAGGTGCATTTAGTTAAAATAACTCTTTTTTTGTCTAACTCGAATGACAAGCAGGATGTCGGACCACCTGATGATGACAACTGTTGCCAAGAGACATGACAGTACTTCGGACATTACAGCAACGTATAACGTCTCCCTTATACGAGACTATTCCTGAGAATTATCTATACACCGTAATTTTACTACCATATATCGCACTCCTTAACCTAAACATAGCTTATTCAGTGATAATAATTTCAAATATCTTACCAGGAAGGTGCCTTTAGTAAAAATAACTCTTTTTTTGTGTATCTCGAGTGACAAGCAGGATGTACGACTGCCGGAAGGTAACGCCTGTAGATAAGAGACATGAACCCTTCCTTATTCCTGAGAAATATCTGTACACCGTAATTTTACTGCCATGTCGCATCCTGTAACCTAAACACCTAAAGTGTGCTGTGCTTGCGGACATTACGGCATCATATAAGTCCTGTGGTACCCATCATACGAGGCTATTCCTGAGAACCAGTGTTAAGTCTCTTTCTACCGTAACTTTACTGCCATATAAATAAATAGCCCAGGATAATTACCACAGCGCCATCTAGTCCTACTGTAAGCAGGGTTTGTGTTGTGGGTACTAGACAACTGATACAAATATTTGGATATTTTTTTTTTGTAAATAATAAATATATAATATACAGAGAAAACACCTATACCGATCCAAACAATCATACTCATGAATACAAATGTTTACACCGTGCGAGGAATTGAACCCGCGACCATCGGAAGGAAAGCGGTGTACAAAACCGCTAGACCACCGAGGCCGTCATATCTCATACTTAATTTAAACACACATTTCTTATAAAGCGAGCTGCTTAGCGGTTGAAATAGAAGAAGCGGAAGTGCCCATATAGACTTTTTAAGAATCCAGCTTGCTTTGTAATTGCAAGTCTTGACAGGCGTCCAAAATTCTATGTATTTACTTTATTTCAAAATAAAAAGTACATATATTTTTCTTTATTATTCAGTATACATATCGTGCTGAAATTCATTTACGAGCATAAATCTTTGATGTTTGTTATTTGACAGAAAAACGTGACTTTCAAAGATTGATTCGACTTATGCTATCTTACTTTTCTTTTAACTTCAATTAATCTGATAATTACATTTTGATTCTCCTCATTACATTTTGTTTCGTCATCGAACTTTCTAGATTCACTTTTATTTTTTTTTATATTACCCTCAAAATCGATGTTCATTACTGTCAACGCATACCAAAAGCAGTCGTAGATCGGCTGTCATTTAACATGACTATTTAATAAGCTATAACACCAGACACGCATCTGCGCAATGCCTTTGAAAATCCCCGAAGCAATGGCATGTATGTGATCGACATCAATAAGAAAGGTGGAGGTGTAATTAATACACAGCTCCTCAGATACCTAGAAGATTACGATTTATTGAGCGATCGTCAATATGGCTTTCGCCATAATCGCTCAACTGGTGATCTTTTAGTGTATCTCACACACCGCTGGGCTCTTGCCATCGAGAGCAAGGGTGAGGCGTTGGCAGTCAGCCTTGATATGGCGAAGGCATTCGATCGGGTTTGGCATCAAGGTCTCCTATCGAAATTGCCCTCATACGGAATACCAGAGGGATTATGCAAATGGGTCGCTAGTTTTTTGTCTGGCAGATGCATCAAAACCGTGGTCGACGGTAGTTGCTCCAATAGCATGGACATTAACGCTGGCGTCCCGCAAGGCTCTGTTCTCTCCCCGACACTGTTTTTGCTGCATATTAATGATTTGTTAACTACGGTTGACATTCATTGCTATGCGGATGACAGTACTGGGGACGCGTCTTACACGGGCCGTGCGAACATCCCACTTTCCGTTGTGGAGTCAAAGCGCGAACAGCTTGTGTCTGAAATCGAGAGTACTCTCACCAGAGTCTCCGATTGGGGGCGATTGAACTTAGTTCAATTCAACCCTACCAAGACACAAGCCTGCGCGTTCACCGCTAAGAAAACCCCTTTTGCTGTGGCTCCGCAATTCCAGAACACGTCCATTACCATCTCTAAGAGCATTGGGATTCTCGGTGTCGACATCTCTAGCACAGTTGAGTTCCGTAGTCATCTCGAAGAAAAGGTCAAGCTGGCGTCCAAGAAGCTCGGTGTGCTGAATAGAGCGAGGCGGTACTTCACTGCGAACCAGAGACTTCTATTGTATAAGTCGCAAGTTCGGCCGCACATGGAGTACTGCTCTCATCTTTGGGCAGGAGCACCTGGATACCAGCTCGGTCCTTTTGACTCGGTTCAGAGACGTGCTATGAGAATTGTCGATGATCCCAATCTCTCTAACGGTATCGAACCACTTAGCTTGAGGCGAGACTTCGCATCGCTTTGTGTGTTCTACCGAATATACAATGGACTGTGTTCTGATGAATTGTTTGACATGATGCCTACGGCTACCTTTTACCATCGCACCGCTCGCCATCGACAGGGAATTCATCCCCACACGCTGGAACCTAAGTGGTCTCGTACAGTGCGGTTTCAGCTTCCTCCCGCGTACACTTAGATATGAACTCGAGGTTTTCTCGAGAGACTACAGCATGGGGGTTTTCAAGAAATATTAAGGTTTCTTAAGGGTCGGCAACGCGCATGTGACACCCCTGGTGTTTCAGGCGTCCATAGGCTACGGTAGCCGTTTACCATCAGATGGGCCGTATGCTTGTTTCATGGTATAAAAAAAAAAAGAAAATCGTCAGTTCATAATATCATCGACTCCTATACTATCGAAGGTGGGGAAAAGGGATTGTTTGTAATGGGAACCAGTAACTCCATTCTAGTAATGTACCATGTCAGGTTTACCTCCACATGGTTCCCCCCGGAAACCATCGTGATATATCCTTGGAGAATTTGTCAAGGTGGGCTAACTGACCTGACTTTATACTCATTTTATCATCTTCCACTCGTGCCCCGTCAGCATAAACCATTATCGTAGGCGTGTGTACCATTCTATTATCATCTATAAAAAAAAACTATCGGTGGAACTAAAGGTGGAAGATCATCAAAGGCAAAACGAGGTATGTGCATACATTATATATATTTTCTAAAACGAAGATGATTTTTAATGTTCATGTCAAATTTCATTACGAATAGTTAATGAGTAGTAGTTTATTTATATCATTATGAATAGTTGTTTAGTAGTATTTAATATAACAGACAGACAGATATTTATATTATCAGTATAGATAGCTAACAAGACCTTTAGTTTAACAAATTCCTCCTCCAAATAAAACGAAGCCAAACAATATGATTAAGAGCGCCACGATGGAGAAATCTGTCTATGGTATACGAAAAATCCATTGTACGAAATAAGCTTACCGGATTTTCTATCTGTATATTATCGTAGCATCCTAAATCCAACCAATAAAATTAGTCCGTTCTACTGTGGGAGTTTTAGTGATGGGAACTCTTGAATATATCGAAAATCAGAATATAATATTAATTTATTATAAGCAGCATAATGGTCCATACAATGTACATACTAATAATGTGTGTCGAAGGAGGTGATGTATAGGAAATAATTTATATTTATATTTTATGTACATTTTATTATCATTCATATATTATATGTTAAGTAGCTTGTAATAAATAAAAATATATAAAAACACAATTGTACGAGTATTGTATGATTTTTTATGATTCTTATGTAGTTGAATATATAGTGAATACTTGAAACTATTTATTTCCTATTAATAACATTTTTATTTCTTTGATACAAATTATTACATTTTAAATATTTAGAAAGTTTTATCTAAGATAAGAGTTATAATTTCCAATATAGTGACAATATAAAGAAAAATATAAACAGATAAAACACAAAAAAGGGAAAACTCGAAATAAAACCTGATATGAAGCCGTTTAACCAACAAGATAATAGGCTAATATTCTTTTCTTATGGCGAGACTCTTCTTATTGCCTCGGACGTTAACGGGTTGTTATGATTGTGGTAACAATGAAATATTCTATAAATGAAACATAGGGATGTCTGACTTAATACCATACACAAAAGTAAGAACTACATACTAATTCTTTACTATAATTAGAGAATATTTTACTTTTGTAGTAACATAAAGAGTATCGGCTGTAATTTAATCTATCCTTATAATAAAGCTATTAGAAAAATAAGGTAGTCGGTCTAAATATTTTACATTTGAACACAACCGTTATCAAGTAACAATTACTTTTATATTATTATTATTATTAAGTGTTATTAAAAAAGAAAGTGGTTTTGGTTTTATTTATATATCGATATCGACAATAATGTTGAGTGAAACGTTTTATTTAGCACTTTTGTTTATTTATCGATACCGGGCGTAATTGAAAGCACGTCACTAGTGTTTTATCGGGGAGCAGCCAATCGGCACGACGTCCCTGTACTGACGTATTGCTTTACATTCTTCTAGCTCAAGTCTGAATACCTATTTATTTTCAAAGCCGGAATCTACTGGATTGAGAGAATGCGGTCTCTTTAATTTGAGTGCCTTTATGTTCTGAGAGGTGTTTGTGGTGGACTTAATGTTGAGGATCACTGTCTTTTTACCCGACTGTCGCTTAAAAGAGGGTAATGGTTTTTTTTATGAATATGTGTACGTACTCGCTTATTGCCGCATAGCCATTCAGAACAAGTCGCGTAATGATAGTATTTCTTATGTAACTGAAATACCAAACAGACTGACGGTTCTACTGATGGAAAGTGGGAATAGTTGCCTATATAGTGATGGCCTCGGTGCAGAGTCTCTCTACAATGTAGACCACCGATTAAGCGGTTTAGCGCCGCTTTACTTCCGATGATCTCGGGTTCAATTACTCGCACGGCACAAATATTTGTATTCATAAGTATAATTGTTTATATCGGTCTGAAAGTTTTCTATGTATAATAAGTATGAATTTAAAAAAATGTAATTGTATAATACGTATGCGCTGTGTTTTTATTTTTGTTGTTAATATTACAGTGCCTCGTGTGTATGTACCATTAACATAAATAAAAAAAAATATCTATCTAAATATCAGCTATCTAGTAACCCAAAACACAAGCAGTGTGCTTTTTAGCTTGGAACAAGGCGCTGTGTGAATTGTCTATCCGCCTCGACGTCGAATGGATATACCTATATGTATTACACATAAACATCTTCCTCTTAAATCACTATCTACGGTTAAAAACTGCATTAAAATCCGCTGCGTAGTTCAAAGATCTAAGCGAAAGGACAGGGAAGCGACTTCATTTTAAACTATGTAAACTTCATACTATGTACTAGGTATTCTCTACTTACCCGCAAAAAAAATGTATTAAAGATAGATAGACTTTTTATCGTAAATCACACGAGCAGTGTATAGCTAACCAGTGGTAACCCTTGCCAGTATTTCGTAGTGAAATATTCATTATTTTGTACCACTACAGTGCGGTTCAGCCTTCTGAATACGTAAGATTGTAATTCTCTCAACCGGAAGTATGAAATTCTGCTGATAATAAATGGTCAGAGGCAAAGCGTGGCTTTATTTATTGTTTAAAATAGTTACCTACTCTATCTGTAGAATTGCTTGGCAAACTATTTAATTTGTACACAATATTTATAGGGGAAAATGTTGGAACACTCGAAATATAATAAAATATTAGAATAGAATAGACCAGAAATAATCTTTATTCATATAAACTTAATATAAGCACTTTTGAATGCTCATATATTTTTTATTCTACTACTCATTCGCAACGCAGACCAGTCACGAGAAGAATGGACAAGAAACTTGCGTGATGCTCTTTTAAATAAATGTTGTTTTAAGTAAGTACACATTAATAAGGATTAGGCATGCGATAATCAACATAGAAATAACTATGCACTCAACTTTGTGTAACTTGATGAATAAGCTAATATTACTGTTATTAAGTTATTGCTGAAATAGGAACAAACATCCATCTATCCAATCATTTATAACTAAACTTTCGCATTTATAATATTATTGAAATATAATTAATAAATTTACGACATTAGTATAGGCGCCAATAATACGTTCAAACCACCCACGTGTTTCCCGATAGCTGAACCTCCAATTTTCTGTGATAAACTTCCAACTATTACGGAAAATCGCCGCTTTATCTCCAAAAGTGATAATTAATGGTCAACGTAAGCTTTCAACATACTCTGACGTCTCCTGACTTTGTTCAAGTTAAAAAATAGTTTTATATGCAGTTAAAATTTAACTATTTGTTCTGTTTACTTAGGTACACTTTGTACAAAGTTGAATACATAGATATATGTTTATCATATCTACTACTGCAGTGAAGCAGCTAAATTTGTAAGATGTGCTTTCCGTTTGAAGAACGGTGCAAATTATTATTCACATAGTTAAATCAATTTTAACACGAATAATTTATAGTAAATAAAGTTATTTATCTCTCTCGACGTTTCTACTAGGTTGCAGTAGCCGTGGTCATGAGTTAACTGGAGTTAACTGTATTAAGAATGTGTACTAAAATGTAAAAGTTTAAAATTTGTAGGTTTATATTATATTTATGTATGTATATTGGGGGAATCTTATATTAATAGTTATAAATGTATGAAATTATATAGATTATAATATAAAGGATTTTACATATAGTATATTCTGTTATTATGTATGTAACTATAAATCAGTAATTGATATTAATGGTATACCGCGGCTTCTCCTGTATTCTCACAACTTTATGAGTTTTGTGTATAATAATAATATAATATAATATCCTTGGACAATTCACATAGCGCCATCTAGTCCCAAGTTAAGCTGAGCTTGGGTTATGAGTACTAGCCTACTGATATAAATACATAGATACAATACACCCAGATTCATGAGTATGATTGTTTATATCGGACAAACAATCATACTCTTGAATACAAATGTTTGTACCGTGACAGGAATCGAACCCGCGACTATCGGTATATATAATGTCAGTCATTAAATTGTGTAAGAATTTATCTAATGAGTGCAGCAGTTCCGGTTTACCGTCTGCGTATCAGAAACTGCTCTCTCTCTCTCTTTTTATAATACACTAGTACTATACTTATATACACTAATATAAAAAATATATTTTTTGTAAATTTAGATTTAAATCAGACGGCCTTAGATACGCTGCACTGAATTTTGATATTTATAATCTATTATGTAGACTCTAAATTTGTTTGTCTGTATAATAAAAAAAAAACAAAAAATCTTTCAAATTTATATGTTAGTATTTGAAGGGATGAATCAACGGAATTGCCAACCCTTTCCGCGTCATGGCAAATTAATGTGCAAGCCATTTGGTGAAACGCTATCCAATCGCAGCGCCATTACGGCTGACCGTCAAATCTACATCTAAATCTAAGGCATATATCCAATGTCAATGGTCGGTCACAGCCAATTGATCGGAGTCCAGTTGTCACCAAACTTTTCGCACAAAAATATTGCGGCAATTTATTTGGGAGGCAGTCCAAGTGATAGAATGAGAGCGGACGAAATACAAGTCACTAATATTACTTTCCGAATGAGCGGTAGATTCAAAATAATTAAGTATGCCTGTTCAAAAGTGTTTAAATATAAGTTTATTTTGGTAATTTTACTTTTATTTTCTCTACCGTAACTAGCCTTTACATGTACGTCATCTATTTCACCATCATTAGCTATTTTTTGAGAAATGTTATAGCCTATGTCGATCCTCGTAATATAACGTATATTCACGTCTTCCATTCAGATTTGTTCATTCCGTTTATTTATGAAAAAATAATAAAACTATGGACAGGCAGACAGTTTTCTTTTATCATATTGGTAAGGGTAGTATTGTAGGGTTATTTGTTACTTAATTACACTTACATAGCTCTTCGTAGAGAGATTTGAATAAAATAATGCTCTAGATTAATGCATTATACACGATTGTACAAATACGGTTAGTTTAAAATAAAATATATACTAGAAATTTGAATAGAGGTAATAATAGAAATTCAGAATGTGTCAAAAGTAGTTTAAACAAAAATAATTGTAAAATCAAAATAGCAACCTATATGTAAACTATGTATGTTAATGGATTGTTCTTTATATGCTGAACTGCGCTATTAAATGTAGTGATAAATTTAATATATGTATTTTTATTATTATAGTCATCTAAATTAACCAAATAAGAAAAAAGTATTAAAATATATAATGTAATATCAGAGTGATATATTTGTTTCCATTGCCTCTTATTACTTAGACCAAACGACTAAAAAAGGGTTCTATGTAATCTTGCAAGGTCGAACGGTGTATTTTATTAGATTGCTCGTCGCTTGACTGTATTATGGCTTATGTTTTACAAACATTGCTCTGAGAAGTCGATCCTAGGGGACGCAGTATATTTTATCAGTTGATAGTATCGATGACTTATTTCATGATCGAAGGGATATACAAGTATGTGTCCAACATAGTATACCTTCCCGACTACTATCCCGGGTGGGGTAGTCAGAGGTGTTGTCTATTTTCAATATACGCGGCGTCCTAGTGAAGTGGCGTATATATAACCAATAGACGCTGAAGCTTAGTTGCTTAATGGATTTAAATTATTTTGTTTAATTCCGCTACAATTAGCATGTGTGAGATCACAAATATTCAGTGTGGAAACTTGAGTACCGTTACGACCTGCTCTGATGGTGATCAAATTCCGACAGTTGTTGAGTCCTCATTGAGTTATTGAGTCTACACTCATATTGCAAATACAGCATTATATGCATGGTGTAGACTCAATGACGACTCAACAATGGTCGGAATTTGATAGACTCAGTTTAACTCAATAAGCTTCCGCATTGAATATTTATAATCTCACGTGTGCTAATTGTACGAGTATTAAACAAAACAATATAAATCGTTCAAATCTATCTGTTAGTTATATAAGAAACACCTAATTTAATCAAATATGTATATTAACTGGACTACAGCGCGTCCTTCGAGAAACTCGTATAGTCTCTGACCTGTAGTCCAATCCAGAGCACTGTCAAAGAACAATGAGCACTGGGACCAGACAGAAGACGTCCGGATTGCAGGAAAACGGAGACAGTCTCTTGTGGAATATAACGAACACCACTCGAGAAATAGTTTGTATAACAGTATACACAGACGGTATCTTCGTCTAGGAGTGATTTTCCAAAACTGTTCTATAGCGCGTGTTATACTCGTATCTATGTTATATTTATTTATTAAACAAAAGCGGAGCACAATATATGTAATTCTCATGATTCTTTTGGAAATTAGTGGTAGTGAGCTGGTTATATCTGTCGCAGAGCCACTCACTAGAGTAGAAGTATAAATTGGAGACCTCGAAGTGACAATAGGACGCCTCGCAGCTAGGTGGAGCGACGACATACGTAGAGTTGCGGGTAATAATTGGGAGAGGAGGGCTGAAGATCATACCCAGTGGCGTGCTTGGCAGAGGCCTATGTCCAGCAGTGGACTGCAGATGGTCGCGGTTTCGAGTCCTCGCACGATGCAAACTTTATGGTCGCGGGTTCGAGTCCTCACAGGGTGCAAACATTTGTATTCATGAGTATGATTGTTTGTATCGGTCTGGGTGTTTTCTATGTATATTATGTATGTATTTACAAAAAAAACTGAGTATTTATATAATTTGTCTAATACCCATTACACAAGCTCTGCTTACCGTGTGATTAGATGGAGCTGTATGAATTTTCTATGGGTTATTTTTTTTGTATACAATGCTATTTTTATAGAAAGATTATTTAACGAGATTTATTGACTCAGGAAGCAATATAAAGCATCTTTCGTCTTTGATATTGGAACTATCTTCCAACTAATTCCCACAGCGCCATCCTTATATCCGTATCTATATGTCATTATAGTATGATACAATAGAGTTGGAGCTATATAATCCCATGGGAACGTAAGGCTTATAAATCTCATAACGGCTCGATAACGAACTAGCTACTTAAATAAAAATAGACTCTGCGATTCATTCGATGCCTCGATGGTGTAGTAGTTTAGCACACTGTCTTTCTTACTTCTGACGGTCGGGGATTCAAGGAAACATTTGTATGAGTATATGAGTAGGAGTATATTGTCTGTTTGTACTACACTACCACGCTATCATGTCTATTTGTACATTTGATCTTTTAAATTATGCAACATATTTCAGCCCTTTTAAAATCTGTTGCGTAATTTAAGAATTTTCTTCTTAAATTACGCAACGGCAGCTAGTGTAATGAAATAAATAATACACACACGTAGTATATTATATATATATATGTTTACGAGTACGTATATTTTGCTCCTGTATATGCGGACTTTATTATATGCAAAAGGTAATATGAATATATATTATACCATGAGGAAGCACACGAAGTCAGAGAATGTAGCTAGTTACAAATGACTGAATAAATAAACAACCCTGGATAATTAACACAACGCCTTCTAGTCCCACGGTAAGCAGATTCAAATTCAAATTCAAAAATCATTTATTCATGTAGGACATTTAACCGCTTATGAACTAAAATTTTTTTAGGTATATTTCTTTCCCTAGCCTCCAATTCATTAGACAGAAAATACTTAAATATATATTTTTTGTAAATACATACATAACATACATAGAAAACACTCAGACTAATACAAAACATACTCATGAATACAAATGTTTGAACCGTGTAAAGAATCGAATCCGCGACCTTCTGAAATAAAGCGGTGTGCTAAACCGCTAGGCCACCGTGATCATCATCATTAATGAAACTTCAATTACTTTATCATTATTCAAACTGTATTTGTACTAGTGAAGGCTCTATAATATGCAACAGAATATTTACCCCACAAAAACCTATCCAATCAGCAGACTCTCACGGATTACGTTCCTTTCTAATTGGTCACGCGTCTCCTCTTATTTCAAGGGTCATTCATATGAGTATCAAATGTTTTGATCTGTACCTTCAATTGGGATTGGATTTGGAATCTATTTGTATGAAGCAATTTAATATTAATATAAAAAATAAATAGATATAAACACTTTACTTCCAATGTTCACGGTTCGATTCCTCGTACAATACAAATATTTGTATTCGTGAATATGATAGATTGTATCGTATGGGTGTTTTTTATACATATAGCATAACGTAATCTATGTAAAATGTATTTAAGTATTCATAAGTTGTTTAATATCCACATTATAAGCTCTGCTGCTCTTAGTTTCGAACTAGATAGCAGTTTAGAATTTTGAAGTAAAATAGTATGGTAAGGCTAGAGAGGTGCCAGAATTTTGGACAGCATACTATTAACTAATTATTTTTTAAATAAATTCATTTCATTCCATTAGATATATATTTTATTTTATTCTATAATTACGAAATATTTATTCAATTAAAATCTATGGTATTAGTCTGTAAACTACGACGACTGTAGGCTACGATTTGGTATGGCTTTATTTGTTCAGATAAGGAATTTAAAATATTTTCATTATGTTAAATATATAGACTATTTGAATGCTATATTATTTTTTATGTATTGAATATGATTATAAATAAAATGTAACATGTTAATTTTTTACTACGTTGACTCAACTAATGTAGTTAGCTGTACTAGACAATTGTGATCAAAATTATGATTTATATAAGTAGCTACAAGTGTACTTTATGAATAAATAGTTTTGAGTTAGTTTTTGTTTCAATGATTATCAATGGATATTGTCATTACTGGGTACCAACGCAATGTGCTTTAGTCCTTAGGAACAATATCGTCTGAGAACAATGGGGCTGCATGCAAGTACAGTATGCTTGGCAGCAGATTTAATAGATTGGTGCATCCAATGGAAACTACTTCATAATATGGAAGTTTATAACAATAAATATATATTGAATATGATAAACAGTTATAATTCTTCAAAATTAATTAATTACCAAGAAAAACAATTACATCAATGACTAACTTGCATGGCAATAGTAGTTCATACACGGGATTTTCACTTAATGTTAGATAGATAGATAATTATACAATGTAATTTTAAATATTTAAATTTATACTACTATGTAGGTACTAGGTGGTAAACAAACATACAGCTCGTCTGATGGTAAACTATAAAACGTAGACAACAGTTACCGTAGTAAATAAATTAGCTATTAAAAAAACAGTTGAGTTTCTTGGCAGTTCTTCTCAATTAAATCAATATACTGAACTGTATGGTAGGGAAAAATATTAATACAAAAAAAATTGACTTTAATAAGCGGCTCAAATATCCTACATGATTTTTGATTTGAGTCGCAATACTTCTGGCTGGCCTGTCTACGTTAGCAGTCGTAAAGAAAATTTATTTTCAACTTAAACAAACTGACAGGGGCTAATCCTCGTGTACAGCCACTTCATACATAAAACAGGGATAGCAAATAGATGTTTCTAATCACAAGTCACGTCGTCACAAATATACGATTTCACCCCGACTTCAATCACTAATTGGTCACGTGTCAGCACTCAAATTAAGGGGTTGTAGGGGCTCGTATAACTTTGTGTGCGTGTTTGCTAATAAATTCACGTAGCTTATTTATTGGGCGTACGATTTATATGCCTAAAATCTAAATCAGAATTCTTTAGTAATCACATTTTTTTATAAAGCACAAGGGACTAACAAGCTTCTTCAGAGCGGTGGTAATCACTAAGTATAATACATACCACTCAAGGACGGAGTAATCATAAGGAGTGATTACCGATGCCCATGAGCACCGCAATACCTGGGGTATTGCTATTTAATAGAATAGAATAAGAATAAAAATAATAGAATAGAATAGAAGCTATTTTCTAGAAGGTTTCAATATCGTATTGGTTCAGAAAGACCATTACTGCAAGGTGATTCAACAAATCAGTTGTGTGTGGCAAAAAGTTTCTGGAAAAATGGTGGAGGATCGTTTTTACAAAATGCTGAAGAGAAATTAATTGGAATTATAAAAATATATATATCTATAAGATAAGTACTATCTCATAGTGGCTTCGTCTGCTTTTGTAGATGAAATGTAACCTACATCCATCTTCGTTGTTTGTTATCATCATAGCTATTTAGTAGTTAAAAAGTCAGAGACACAGTCACAGTCAAAAACAGTCAGACGGTTAAAATATTAGTATGGATGTATACCAATTATCTAATGCCCATAAGACAAGTTCTATAAATACATAATTAATTTAACGACTGACAATATGTACATGTAATGTCGTAAGACAGTGATAAGTACCAAATGGAATTTGCGCACTTCAAATATGTACACGTATGAATCTCGACAAGAAATTTAGAAACATCTTATTAATTACATTTCCAAATAAAATATAGTATTATAAAACATATTATATGAAAATCCATTTCCCTGATGTTGCCTTGAAAAGATTGCTTTCAGCAATAAGGCCGCCTTATTGAAACTGTACATGTGTTCTGTTATATATTGTTTATGTCTTTTTTTACTGTATGTCTCGAATAAAGTATTTTCTCTCTGTATATTATTATTATTATGATTATCAGTCTGGGACTTATAGTTATGATATATAATATTAGCACCATTGTATGTTATTGTATGTATATAATATACATAAAAAACCCCGAACCGATACAAACATTCATACTCATGAACAGAAATCTTTGCAACGTGTGAGGAATCGAACCCGCGGCCAAAATAAAGCGGCGCGTTAAACCGCTAGACCACCGCTGACATCATATAGATAACTCGCATTAAGTACCTACAGGCAAATATTATTAAAATAAAGTAATAATATGTCTCCGTAAGTATTCTTTTTTCAAGAATTTATTATAGTAATCAAGTTCACATAGAGACAGTTCCATACAAAATTCGAATAATCGGAAGTCACGTTCTCTCATATCACCATATGGGGACGAGAAAACGTGACAAAACGTGCCAAAGCGCGTCAATTCCTTTTCATAATAACGTACGTTATATAATATTTCTATATATGTGTATAATAAATAAGTTTAGCCCTGGAAACATAGTTTACAGCATTATGCTGAGTTGTGGTTCATATTGACACTGTTTTTAATGTGTGTAAATTATTGCTTGTATTTTTATGTCATTAATTTGTCAAAACAAGTCAATAAGATTATATTATTTTCTGTTTTATTCTATGTTTCGAACAAGGTTTTTTGTTAATTTTTTTTATTAAATATTACGTAGGAAAAAATTGTATCCGTTTTTTACAAATATAGTTTTTATATTATTTATAATAGAGAAAGAGAGCAGATACTATATTTTTTTATGCATTTTAATTATGCATTAAAATGCATTACTTAAATCAATAAAAAGAATATTACTCACACTGCCATATATTTGACACACATGCATATAACAAAGATTGTCTTTTGTTTATTTGTTTTACATCTTTTATTATTGTCGAATTTCGACAACTCGGCGACCACTATACTTTTCATTGCACCAAATATAGAAAATGATTATAAATCGTAAATAAACATTAACATATACAAAAAGCGGTCTTATCTCAAACCTATTTCCTATAGACATTTGGGCAGATACAGAAATTAAAGATAAGAAAACTTTATCTTTTTTTTATGTAATTTTGAATGGTAAACACTGACGGCATACTTGATAATAATCATCGCTTATATATGAACAATACAACGAATATCACGTTATCATGTAATGCATATCTATCACGGACCTTCCGTGATAGTTATTTTGCCTTTCCTAAGGACTAAGATATTATGCCTTCATGACCTGTAATTTCACTAATATTTCTCACCTTACCAACGAAACACCGCCTCTACCAAATACCAAACATTAAAGAAAACTTAACGACCTATTAACTTTTCTAATGTTCCACGCAAATTTCTTTTCGCAATTTTTTTCTTTCTTAAGAACCCTTCCCTGATAATAACAGATATAACAAAAAAAGATGTGCCGAAATCGGAGCAGCCGTTCACGCGTGATGCTGTGACCAAGGGAAGCAAATATATTAAAGTTTCTTAAGGCTCGGTAAAGTGCACGTGACACCCCTGGTGTCCCCACCCCATGTAGCGTAGCTTATGGTCACCCCACAGGTGTCCATAAGCTACGGTAACTGTTTATCATCAGATGGGCCGTATGCTTATTTGCTACCATCATAGTATAAAAAATACAGAGTAATTTTTGTGTGCTGATTACAGATTTCATCATTCAATCACTTTACTATTGTTTATTTAATTAAATAAATAAAGTTTTCAATATAGTCTGCAATATAAATAGCATAAAAAATGTTAATTGCTTTTATAAATCAGAAATTTCATTAATTTTTGACCACAACCGCATCTTGTCATTAGCAGGTTTAAATTAACCCGTTAATATAACCCGGATGAATTGAAGTGTGAACCCTAACGTCGCAGGATCACGGGTTCTATTCGTGATGTAATAAGAACGTATATTTAAGTGTGTTTTAAGTACTCCTATGAATATATATATTCATCATATTACATACATGTATAGACATAAAAATCGAGTAATTTTTTAATCTGTTTCATGTGGGTATATATAGAGTCGTCTTAATTGTTCATGTTTCATTATTGAATAACTAGCTATGCCTGCGTGAAATATATTTCACCCGCATGAAATTTATAGTCTGTGTGTTATTTTGATGTATTAGCTATCAAGTTTCGTCAAAATACGTTTAGTAATTTTTGCGTGCAAGAGTAACAAACATCCATCCATTCATTCATACTCACAAACGTATTTATAATAATAATAGTAAGATAAACTGGTTTTAAAAACAGTTTATTACATAAATTATGTAAAAAAATGGCTCATTATTTTCAACATTCAGATGTTTAAATATTTTGTGACCACATACATGTGTTTGTCATTTGCAGGTATAAATTAACCACTTTCTGTTTAAATTTAATCAGATTGTTTTAACTTTCCGGTGGACAGGGACAGGTTCCATCTCTACAGAATAATAATATTATCATGATTTCAGAACAATTCACATAGCGCCATCTAGACTCAAGTTAAGCTAGCTAAAGCTTATGTTATGAGTACTACACTATACAACAAAATAGTAACTAATACAAATACATAGATAATAATTTTCATATATACACACATATTATAAATAGGAAACACCCAGACCGACACAAACAATCATACTTATGAATACAAATGTTTGTGCTGTGCGAGGAATCGAACCCGCTACCATCGGAACTAAGGTGGTGTGCGGTGGGCGGTACCGAGGCCGTATACAAATAATTGGTTTTAGGAAGGTATTGGTAGTAATGGAGACTAGTAGAATAATGGTAAAGATCAGGAGATCCACCTGACGTGGTAGTCAGGTCGATCTCTACGCGATCTCTATGATGAATACTCAACTACATATGTGCTGACTAACTTCTTCATCAATATCAATATTATCCTTCACTGATACCGTATACCGTTAGCACAGCCGGATGCAGTGGATCTATCATCATCCATCTATGCAAATAAATAAAAGTGAAGAATTGAAAGAAAAGTTTGTAATTTCAAATTAAAAGCTGTAGCACTAAATGCATATGATTTTTTTTCTGTTTGTTCATTCTTCCTAATTTCTAAAACGGCTGGACCAATTTTGAGGGTACATTCGCAAACAATTCATGTCATAAGGATTAACTTAAATTACTTTTATTTTAGGAATTTTATTTGTTTTTGCAGGTTAATACAAAAAAATACCAATACATCTGACTATCCCATTTGGGATAGCAGTCGTGAAGGTTCAACAGCTGTATGTCGTCATTAACAAATGTAAATTAATCTGTTGCCTGCAGCCGGGCCAAACTGCAGTTGAACCTTTTGCTGCTTGGGATGAAAATGGTAATCTATAGGTAGTTTTCAGTTAGGAACAGCTGTTCATAATGGTCTTCACGAAAAACAAACTTTCTGTTTGTACAGAGTTTAGACAAAGGTTATTATTGTTTTCAACTGAATTCTAAAAGGTAAAGGTTTTCTGTGCTATGGAATTGGCCACGTGACTTCTCTGTTTGAAGGTTAATATGTATAATATTTATTTTTTAATTTTCACAGTTTTGTAAATATTATTCAGTGTTATGAATATTATCCCTTGCTTTCAGCTTGGTGTACCGATTATAACTAACTAATAGTGTCGCTTGACTTCGCTTGTCTTTTTTGATATAATAAATATGGCGTATGTATATGTAACCCCGTAATACTATCTGTCTTCAAAGCTAAATTTCATTCAAATCTGTTCAGCGGTATTATCGTAGATAGGTAAGAAATAGATAGACGGGCAGACCGACATGCTTTCTGATTTATAATATTACGATCTTGTGTATAACTTATATTAGTAGTTAATATGCATTGTAAATAATATTTTGAAATACATAGGTATAGGTAATATATTAAAATTATACCTTGTACATATACAATTATGGATATTAATCTATACTAATAATAACATTATAAACGTGTGTCTGTCTAACAGACTGTCGGTCGAACAGACGCATTTAAGAAATGTTTCTAAGTGTTGTTTTCAGTGGTCTAATACATAACACAAGTTCTGTTTAGCTTGGGACTAAATGCCACTACATTGTTGTAGCCCACTCATGCATAAACGAAATATCTCCTTCGCAAAGTATACACTCTATACTAACGAAATAAAAACTAAGTGTATCCTCCAATTCTTGACTCTCACAGGTCTAGGCAGCGAACTTTAGAAAAGTATGAGCACAATAGATCTATGTAGGTCGCTGTGTCACACGTCTTAGCACCTGATAATGGCCTAAAACTTTATTATTGTTTCTATTTCTATTTCACATTATTATGAACACTCAGGCGACTAGTATGTCACATACTTGTGGTCAATAACTACATTTGTTTGGTCTCGTAAATTCACATGAATGCCATTTCATTTGGGACTAAATGTCACTACACATCCTATGTAGTTGTAACCCACTCATGCATAAACGAAATATCTCCTTTGGAAAGTATACACTCTATCCTAACGAGATAAAAAACATCGCTCCTAAGAATATCCTTCAATTCTTGACTCTCACAGGTCTAGGCAGTGAATTTTAAAAAAGGGTGAACACAATAAATAGATCTACCATATGTAGGTCGCTATGCTACAGGTCTTAGCATAAGGGCCTAAAACCTCTAGTAAAAAAGATGGCGCTGTGTGAATTGTCTTACTTTATTATTGTTTCTATTTCTCTTTCACTTCTTTTATTATGGACACTCAGGCGACTAGTATGTCACATACTTGTGGTCAATAACTACATTTGTTTGGTCTCGTAACTTCACATGAATGCAGCCATTTCCTATCTAAGATTGCGGTACCAGGAAGAGAAAAGCATTATGCTTACACGACAAGAGTCCGCTCCCACAATTGTGGCGATACAATGGCATTTTTTCCATTTGCGTTGAATTGGTGCCGTCGCATCCCGGAATTATGTGACGTACGAATTAATAATGTAACTACGAGTAATGAGATGCATGTATAATTGCGTCTCGTTTTAATGCTATTGTATACATTATGTGTAATTGAAACGATATTCCATTGAATTTTGACTTTTACGAATTTGGGATTTATTTTGCGGAAGTCCATTTTACTACTTGATGGATTCATATAATTTTGTTTAATTCCGCTACAATTAGCATGTATGACCGCGACTGTCGTGGTTTGGTCGCCGATGAGTCAACACTAGGTTACCGAGCTGTACCCGAACTTTATTCAACGCCTGATGATGCCTGGCTCAGAGGTGAAACATGTGTCGCGATATGGGTGTAGACTCAATAACGATCGGAATTTGATCGTCATTAAAGAAGATCGTGATGGTACTCAAGTTTGCACACCGAATATTACTGATCTCACACATGCTAATTGTAGCGGAATTAAACAAAATAATATAAATCCATTAAGTAGTGATTAAATAGTTATTATGTATCGTTATTATGATTAAAAAGTGAAATTAACTTTCTTTCTTTGTTTAAAACTCGTTGTGCCCGCGACTACGTCCGCGGGTTGTAGTGACCTGACCAAATAAATTAAAAATATTAAATAATGTAAGTTTCATCGTTCTAGCTTCAAAATTACGATTTTCTATACAAACTAACATCCTCTATTTTATTTTTTGTCGCTCCTTAATGAATTTTTTACAAATATGGAATGTTATATTTATTTATGTATAATCAACAGCCTAAAAAATAAGCTTCAAGTCTCTAGCTTTAAAAATGACGATGCTTCCATACATCCTTTATCTCCCCTTTCAAACCCTTACAAGACTTTTTTCATATTAAAAAGTAGCCAATATACTTTCTCAGGTTCTAGACTATCTGTGTAACGAATTTCATTTAAATCGGTTCAGTAGTTTTGCGGAGAAAGCAAGGAAACTATGTTTTCAGCATTATATTGAGTTGTGGTCCACATTGATTCTGTTTTGCAATGTGTGTAAGTTTTTTTTTTGTCATAATTGTAGTATCGAGACGAGTCAATAAAATTCTATTCTGTTCTATTCTATTCTACCATACCCTGTCAGTATAGTAAACTATCGCAGTTATATGCATATGTAAAAAAAACGCAACAGATCTTGTATAACATAACTGATATTTCTACCCACAAATAGACTTCATACGAAACGGCACTTGGCAAATTAAAAAATTTAATTTCCCAGGTACATCGCAGCCTGCCGGCCTTTGTGTTAAATTCACGTATTTATTAGAACGGCCGGCGCGGTCCGCTGTAATTGCGACCGGGTCATTCTGACGAGCGCTAAAGGGTTAATTTAACGCTCGCTGGTTTGCAGAAGGTGTACAGATAACAAAAAAAAATGATTTTCATTCATTCTATATAATAATTGAGATAGCGCCATCTAGTGAGAACCTTAGCCAAACCTTTGTTATGAGTACTAGACATTTTCGGTCGAGAGTAAGGTAAGAAAACTGTTCAATTTTCAGGTATATTTATGGTAATAATAATTTTATATTAATAAATATTTTTATTGTAACATTTATAAAATTAATTTAAATATTAATTTATTTCTTCTAATAAATTTATATAGAAAATTTGCCATTATCGTTTATTTACACTTAAGAATACCAGGGGAGCTTAATGTCAAACACATTACACATACATTCTATACTAATTAACTATTGTGTAAACGCAGAAAGTGGTAGAATTGGCACATTACATAGATATAATTATAGTTCATACAATGTTTACCAATTTAGAAATAAGTCCAAAATTATATATTCCATGATGATTACTAGTCCGCTATACTCATCTTTATTTTTGTATTTATGTATTAAAGTTTTAATAAATAAATAATAATATATAACCCAACACAATTAACACAGCGCCATCTAGTACCACAGTAAGCAGAGCTTGTGTTATGGGTACTAGACAACTAATATATACTTTCTTTTTTTTTAATATATACATAATATATATAGAATACAGACCGATACAAACAATCATACGAATGAATACAAATGTTTGCACTGTATGACGAATCGAACCCGGACCATCGGAAGTAATACGGCGTTATAAACCGCGAGATACCGAGGCTGTCAAATAAATTACCTATATTTGGGTATCTACCTCAAAATCTATAAGATAGCGAGAAGATATATTGCATGCATTTGTTATACATTATGTTATCTGTGGTTATACTAACTGTACACGGGTGGTAAGGTTTTCACAGTGGAGACGATGAAACATAACTGTTAGTGACACGCTCCAAAGATTCAGGCTATGGTATGGTCAGTTTGATCATTACCCAAATAGCGATTTTTATATGTAAATGTATCATAGAAGATACATTTACATATAAAAATTATGAGGGCCTCGGTGTTCTAGCAGTTTAACCCACCGCTTTACTTCCGATGATCGCGGATTCGATTCCTCGTACGGTGCAAACATTTGTATTCATTCATATGATTGTTTGTATCGGTCTGTTTTCTATATATATTACGTATATATATATAAAAAAACAGATACTTGTATTCATGAGTATAATTGTTTGGGGGTCTGAGTGTTTATATGTATAACATTTATGTATATAAATGTACATGTACATATATGTATTTACGACAAAAAATATGTATCAATGTATTTGTATCAGTTATCTAGTACCCATAACACAAACTTTAGCTAGCTTAACTTGGGTCTAGATGGAGCTTATGACTGGAATGCATCTTCTCTTTCTCTACCTAATAAATGACTTTCAAATTCGAGATAGATCGTAACAACTAGCTGTGCCCGTGATTACATCCGTATGAAATTTATAATCTATATATTATTTTGATGTCTAATCTATATGACTGTAAAGTTTCATCAAAATCCATTCTGTAGTTTTAACGTGAAAGAGTAACAAACATTCATTCGTAATCACAAATTTTCGCGTTTATAATATTAATAAGATTTTAAAAATAAATCCAAGAAATCAAGCGAAATCTATAATTACTATCTGTAGAAGACATTAACAGGTTCCAGAATGGAATGGCAAGCTTACGACCCACCTGATGGTAAGTAGTAACCGTCGCTATATATATATACGGATATTATCATGTGACGGTAGTGATACCCCCTTGTGTGTCTTGAATTGCCATTAATAAGGACCAAAATGTCATGTCATGTCATGTCTCCAGCTACACGTATAATCGTATATATTCTCATTATTATAATAAAGTATTGTAACATAAAAAAATTGTGAAATCAAGATTAAAATTAAAACTTCAAAGTAAATATGTTATTAAATTATGCAGTATATTATTGACCGTTTACCATCTTTTGTGTAATCGTGTAAAAGATCTACGAATGAGTATTCATTGTGCTGCAAAGGTCGTTCAATCTAAATATATATAACTCAAAGGTGACTGACATAGTGATCTATCAACGCACAGTCCAAACCACTGGACGGATCGGGCTGAAATTTGGCATGCAGGTAGATGTTATGACGTAGGCATCCGCTAAGAAAGGATTTTGATTAATTCTATCCCCAAGGGGATAAAATAGGGGATGAAAGTTTGTTTGAAACTTTGTCAATTTTAAACCAATCAGGCTGAGACTTTGCATGCATAAAGCTACTATTTTTTTCTAAATATTTTGATAAATTCAACTCCTAAGGGAATTAATGCAAGCGAAGCCTCGGGCAAAAGCTAGTTTAAGTAATAAAGCTACTCAGTTAGAACTGGATTTGGGCGGGACTGAACATCCCTTTCTATGTTCACCGTCTAAGTTCCTGAAAGTAGAGCGAATCTTAGTTTCAGGATGTTCTTGGCGTGATTACACGAATCGCCTGAAGCTTACTTAACCGAGGGCCTTTTATCAACAATGCTATTAGATATCCGGTCAATAGAAGTAATGGAAAGTGTATAAGGTTGTCAAAGTGTGTTCTTATTTCGAAAATCAGTTGTTTTTTTTTTATGTCTTTTGAAAAACAAACAAACTGACGGCCTGCCTGATTGTAAAAGATAAGCCGTCTTCTATATATATAGTACATGAACAGACATCATATTATCATGTAACGCCCGCGATACCACTCACGCGTTGACATTCCTAAGGATTAAGATGTCATGCCACTTATCCTCTAATTTTACTACCTTATCTCAACCTTCAAACGAAATTTACAAAGCGAGCTACTTGGCGGCTGAAATAGGTAAGACAGAGGTACCCACGCAGACGTCTTTTTATTGTAATTTGCTAATCAAAAATATGTTTATATTCTAAACCAGCTGATTCAAAATTTCGTCTGCATCACACTTATTTGACATGTATGTTTGTCTTTCATCATCTTTCATCATCATCAACTTTCATGATAGGTTCGGGACAGGTGCACTGAGGGTGGGTGATACAAAATAAGAGATATAAAACAAAAGAATTGTATTGTTAATTTAAATTTAAAACAAAGGAATTGTATTGTTAATTACATCAATGTTAAGTCACCATCGAGTATTTCTGCACTTCCCGAAGGTTGACTGGCAGAGAATAAAAAAAAATATAAATGAGAACGATGTTCATTTTACGATGGTAGTCGATAGAGAGAGAAAGTTGCCATCATACAAAATGCAAGCATTTTACAATCTTTTTATAAGATTTTCCTGCTCTTTTATACATTACATTCTTCTGCATATAACACGCTTTAAGATACCGCATCATAGTTTTTCTATTAAATGTAAAATAATATTTATGGCAGAATAATTTTATTATTTACCTGAAAATAATTTCACATCTTATTTTATATCTAATTAAACTTTTAAAAAATATAATTGTACAAACATTTCTCATCGACGAAATACTTATTATAAATTCAGTTATTATTTCAGTTTCGTGAAATAACATGAAAAATAGAGTAAATAAAATACATGGACCTTTTAATATGCATGACGTTGATTTCGTCTATTGTAAAGAAATATTGTCCGCGCGGTGTACGAAAATGAATTTACTGTTTTCTGTGCACGTAATAAAATCGTAAAATCATGTCGAGGTAAAATTGTTTACTTGTTCGTTTGAGTGAGGTTTTCAATGGTTGTAAATTCTAACTTCTAAGAATTCCGCTCCGATCGGTCCCCCGTTCAATTCAATCGGAGATCTAAATTACACCGGCTTGAGCCGAGGTTCGAACCCCTAGCATTGCCCTCAACCTAAACTCGTATCCGTTAGGGGGGAGTTGGCCTTCAGCCGCTCCATAACTCTTTCAGCGGGTTTGGAGTGCCATCTGCACTCGCCCCCTATCATCCGATGAAGCAGTAAACATCAGCTGGGCAGCTTTTATCTTCTTTTCTTTCACTATTTCTTTCTAAAAACTACAGTTTTTTATTATTATATTTACTAGCGTAATATTAATACAATTGATTGCACACAAAAACAGAAAATTATTTACTCAAAACTTACAATTAAGCACTTTTGAACAGTCATACTTATCTTTTTTAATCTAATGCTCTAATTCAAGGAAATCTAATACCAGAAATGTTTTAGTTCGTGTTGCTGGTTGATTATTATCAATATATGTAATTCGTACAATGTAGCGGTCTCAGTTGAGACCGCTACATTGTACGAATTACAAACTAGTTAGTTTATGAATAAAAAAATATTGTTAAAATAGTAAGACCGCCTAAATAGCCTTTCTAATGTATTCTGAAGAGTAATTCAACAACAAATAACTCTCAATAATAAATATTAAATTTTTATTGTATTCCATAATGTTTACAGTAATATGATCATAATTCGTAAATATAGAACAATATGGGACCTGTTAGGGCACGTAAACATAACAAAATTATTAATATTTAGTACTAATTATAACATATAATTCAATATTATTTATTCATATACTTATTATATTATGATATTCATATATTACATCAAAACTAAATTATATCATATAAATATTCGCTTATAGTATAATTCATTCTTTCCATTTCTTTTGTGAAAGTCCCACAATGTACTATACAAAATAGATATAACAAAAGGACCAAAAACACAATGATAAACGTATTAGAATAACAGCGACAACTGCTGAAAAGATGTTATCGAAAATTTTACATAAATTTTTAATGACAGTCGCCATTGTAATCTTTATGTAAATACTGAATTAATATCCAACGCTGTTCGTCTGAGCGTTCATTAAATTGATCCTATTGCTGTCAATTCTCCCAAGATTAATGCACGTTTAGTCAGTTCTGATGAAACTTTTGAAGTATCCAAAACATTTCAGGATTATTTGTTAAAATTCGCATTGAAAATCCTTGGAAATAAAGTGACGTTTGATTTGAAACTTTTGTCTCAGAGAGGAAATTTCCTTAATGCAATTTACTTCGTTCCACCAAAAATAGAAATAAGTAGCAGAGTCAACAGGGTCCAATTATATTTTTAAAACCTAGTAGATTAAGTTCGTGTGTAAGCGCCTTATTAAGAGAAGAAAAAAAGTTAGAAACCAAAAAGAAGATCATCAAATATGACAGTATGTCGTAAGTTATAAAATATTGTAAATACTTTTTTAACTGTTTTGTACTGTATAACTGTTTTGTACTAACATTAAGTGCCAATTTAGTTTTTATTGTACCAACCGATTTTTTTTATTGTAACCAGGTTTAAACTCATCTAAACCTACTTTTACCCCTAGAGGGGTGCACCACTCTCACGCACAAAAGTTTTATTCAAATAGGTTCAGACATTTACGAGGCGTTAGGGGTATACACGTATCGAAGAATTATATATATTAAGACAATGTCTGGACTGATATTATACAGACCAAAGGTATGATTCTTCATTTCTATTAGAAAAATCATTAGAAATGCTTAACGGAATGAAAATTACACCTCTTGAAATCCATATTTTATTACTCCTACACTACCAGTGATAGACTAAAAAATAAAAATGAACAAATATGAAAGAAATAAAATATGGCTTCTTCTGTTAGAAAACATAATGTTTCTACTTTGTTACTTGCAGAAGTTGGTAGTTAATGAACGTCTGTATGTTTACCTCAGTCTCACCTAATTCAGCTGCCAAGCAACTTGCTTTGTAAGCAGTTTCGATGCGATTATGCAGTGTAGGGACAGGATAAGAGGCATGACATATTAGTCTTATGGAATGGCAACGTATGAGTGGTATCAAGGGTGTCACATGATAACGTGATTTTCGTAAAGCTTATCATATAGGCGATATTATATAGATCATAAAGCCGATCATATAGACCTATTTGATGATACAATTTATTATCAATAGAAATAGAAATAGAAATAATCTTTATTCAAATAAACTCATTACAAGCACTTTTGAATAGTCATATTTTGATTCTACCACTCATTCGGAATGCAGATTCATCACAAGAAGAATGAGCAAGAAACTTGTGTGTTGCTCTTTTTAATAGATGTTTTTTTTATATAAATAATTAAAATCAAATAGGTCGTCAGCTCATTTTTTATTTTTATTACATGCATTGTCATTTTCGAAGACTACACTAGAAACTTTTTGCTATAAACAACCACATCGTAGAATAACCTTCCAGCAATGGTATTTCCGCACCGATATGATATTGAAACCTTCAAGAAAAAGCTTATGTCTTCTTAAGAGGCCGGTAAGACATTTGTAATTCCCCCGGTGTTGCGGGTACTCATGGGCAGTAATCACTTACGAACAGGTAAGCGTCAGGTTCTATATAAAAAAGGTGCTATATAAAAAAAAACAATTATAATATTTCTTTCTCGCTCTATTCTGCCATCAATGACTTTGCAAAGCTGCTTGGTATCACAAAAGGGTGAGACAGAAATACTCACACAGACACTTTGTACAAAGTCTCTCTATAGGCAATATCAGCAGTATCGATATAAGATATAATAACATCAATAAGACCACTCAATTCCATATGGAATTTATGTACCGATTCGGTTACAGTTCTTTGTTTGCTGTTACTTCAATCTATTTCAATCAGAAATTCTATACATGATGTTATTGACAAATATATTCGAGAAGGTTTTGAAATTTGAGTCTATTGAAACCACCCTATATCTTTTGTATTGCGCGTGTTATATATATATGTTTGTAACAGGATTTCTTGAAGATTATTAAAAAAAATACTTCTTGGCATATATTCCGTAAAAATAAAATATGACGTTTAAATATATCAAAGTTAATCATATAAAAAGGACAAACCACAGGGACAAGCTGCTAGCTATTGTTATACTCATTTCTCTCTCATAGTTGTTATGGTTCATCCAGAAATGTTTTTATTGTTTGTTTTATTAATATGTATTTTTTACTTTAAACACATAACACAGCGCCATCTAGTCCCACGATAAGCAGAGCTTGTGTTATGGGTAGGTACCAGACAACTAATATAAATTCTTAAATATTTTTTTGTATATAAATACATACAAAACATCCAAACCGATCGACCGAGACCGATACAAACAATAATACTCGTGAATACAAATGTTTACACCGGGCGAGGAATCGAACCTCAACCATCGGAAGTAAAGCGGTGTACTAAACCACTAGAACACCAAGGTCGTTGATCTAAATAAAAATAATGATAAACAATATATTACTAGTATGATAAAAGTGCAACTTTATAAAGATATTTCAATATTTGGTACACAAACGTTGTTAAAGGAGCTTTTAAGTTTCAATATATATAGACATCATATTGTTTACTAATACATAGGATCTTTTAATTTTAGTTACTTATACTAGGTATTAGTATTTACATATAAAAAACTCAAAGTTTGATATGATAAATGTTGCTTGATACATCTTAGACGAGCTTTACATTGTCCATTAAACTTTATCCCTTCCTTGAACTTTCTTTTCCATTTTAATAAAGCAGCTTAGCGGAAAGCTTCTTAAAAACATCAATTTTTCACTTTATTATACTAAAACGATTACCGTTTCACCCCCGATGCTAAAAAAGATTGAATGGAGGCGTTCTGTTCGCTGAACAAGCAATTATGTAAATTGGCCATAATTCGGCCTATCATTTGATATTCGCCAAGTTTCTTATTGTAATTGATACTAGTTTTATTTTCGGTTATAGCCATTCATAATGTAGGACTTCATAAATAGTATTACTTATTTTTATATAACTGAAACATAGAAATATTAAAATAATTGTTAAATTTAAATTTTTAAACAACTAATTAAAAATCTATAATATTCTACCATAGAACCATTTCAATGAAAGCAGCTTTTTCAGAACAAATAATCGGACCATTTGTTACGATGAGCTACGATGCCACAAACACATATATAGACATGTTCATATGGTTTCTTCGATATATAAATAATATAAATACTAGCTATATACATAAACATATATTAGGTATATATTTATGTGTATTTTATTACAATCAGAGATAGACAGATGTTTTATGTTACAAGTGCAATAAAGAATGCATATGTAGTATATATACCTACTGGACGGTAGGTAAAAAAAAATATATATATAAAAACTTGACATTCATAAGTACTTATAATATCCTATAGGAATAAATTATTTCTTAGTTTGATATATTACATATTTAATATTGGAAGAAATTCAATGTAGATAATTTTTCAGATTGTCGATAAATTTTTGAAAGCTAACCAACAGAACACAATAAGACTTACGCCAGAACTATTGAACGTTCAGAACGCAATACTCAATGGAACTTAAGATTTATAGCAGTCCCAAAATCATCTCTGAACCACATTGCTATTTGTCATGCAACATCTGGTTCGGGGCAGTTCCCACCGGTTCGAGGCGGTTACGACTGGAGGTGTTACAACAAAATGGCGGATATTTCGACGTGAACTAGTTAGAACGAGTGAGGTCGTTCGTTTTTATTCGTTGTAAGCACTTGTAGGTGATAGTTAATGGCTTGCTTTTTATAAGACGAATTCCAAGGTATGTTTAATGTATTTTTTAATGGATGATAAAAGAATGAAGGATCCGCCTACTCTAATGATATACACTGACGGGGCACACATTGAAGGGTAATAGGACGATCAAAAATTCAGCTCAGTTAGCCCATCATGACAAATTCACCAGAAATTATCGGTATGGTTTCAGGCTAGACCTCTACTAGGTCTACTAAGTCGATCTGGATGGTAATATTACTAGCAATGTGATTACTGGTCCCCATTACTGACAATCCCTACGTAAATTCTAAATCTGTAATACATTAAATAATATATTACTTGCAACTACTTAAAAATGTTCATATCATTATATTAATACGTGAAGTAAAAACTTTCTAATTTAAGAAAATTGCGCGGATGCAACACTATGAAACTTTGCACACTTAGATATACTCGTAGTTTATACAGAGAAGAAGGGCAGAATGCTAATAATAATCTTTATTAAACTATGAATAAAAATACATTAAATCAATAAAAATAAAACAGACACTACCATGTATTTGACACCCACATGCATAGAAGTATAGTTTTTGACAATAGTACTTTAATAATATTCAAACTTGATAATAAGTAGAAATTGATAATTGGGCGACCGATTGATAATTAGTCGTACTAATAATTGTATATTTTTAGCATAAAATTTGCAATTCCATTTTATTACTTATTTTCTCAAAACATTATTAAAAAAATGGTTTATATAAGTATACATGAACGTAAAAAGTAAGTAAAATGTAATAAAACAGCTTATTTAATTTTATAAATATTCTCCTACAGCATTTCTTGTTTTCTTTTAAAAAAAATGTTTTATATACCTTTGTATGAACGTAAAATGTAAGTAAAATGGAATAAAACATCTTATTTAAATATACTATTTTGGTGCCGAAATGGAAAAAGAATTACAATGAAACGGAACGTAATCCCACCTTCAATTTGGCTCAAGGTTTCATTGTTGTTTCCAGATCCTAATTTTATTGATAGACTTTAGACCCAGCATCCAATCTATCTCCCTTTCAATTCTGAACGCTATTTTGTCATTGTCAGTACGGAAATATACGGCTGAGTGCCACAGATTTGGCCGTTGTTACGGATTTCAGAAGAATAAAGATGTTGTTATCTTAACCCTATTCGGAATTAATATTTATATGCCACTAGCTTTTAGCCACAACTTTTCCTTGATATGTTCATCCCGTGGACATCATCGTGGGACTAAATGGTGCTGTGTTAATTGTCCAAGAAAAAAAATCTAATTTACACTCTAAAAGTCTTGAATACATAAAAACTTTTTATGTATTAAAAAAGAAAACGTAACACAAGCTCTGCTTAGTTTATAGATATTATGATGGCGTTGAGTAATAAATACACACATAAAACATCCAAACCAATATAAACAGTCATATTCATGAATACATATTTTTATTGTGCAGGGAATTGAACCCACGACCATCAGAAGTAAAACGTTGTACTAAACTGCTAGACCAATAAGGCCGTTTAATATTAGTATAGGTAATTTTATCTATGCTAGACATACATAAAACCGCTCACTTCAACGTTTTTCCAATTATAGATAAATAAATACACAAAATACCTGTAAATTGGCAACACTACGAAAAGACGTATAAGTGTTTCACTCGTCAATAATCTAGATCCATTTGCTGTAAACTAGTATCATTCAATACTAAACCTTAATGAACGGGTACAAGATTAAAAGTCGCATTTCATTAGCCGCCTATAAAATCATTTCGACCGGTAATTTAACTGGGCCGATTTAAATTTCAAATATCCAGTTATCCAGATAGAGGTTAGCAGTGAATGGAGAAGCATTAACCACCCCAGTTTCACCCCCCAATCCTTATTTCACCCTTTAGGCTAGGGGACTAGGTGTGAAGTAGTACATATCACTAAAATATTTATGAATTTTGAATAAATTATTATTGAAGATTATTAATTAACATAGGACAATTCAATAGGACCAGTAATATGTAAAATTACTCCGTTAATTTTCCTATAATAAATAAATATATTAATGAATAATTTGATTAATTACGAAATGAACCGTAATGTCGCTGTCTAATTTTACTAAATTATTGCTAACTTTTAAAGCAGATATTCCAACATTATCTCAGTTAGTAAAACCGTTTAATATATTAAATTTGATTGTAGTATTTATTTTTATTTATAACTCTTTATTGAGGTGCTTAAAAATATACAAAAAAAAAAGAATACTCATAGTGTACAGAAAGGTAGGCTAGGTACAAAAGGTGGTCTTATCGCTAAAGCGATTTCTTCCAGACAACCTTTGGGTAGAGGAGAAGAAGGTGGTGGATGGCGCATGATAGAATGAATAGAAATAAATAATAATAGTAATATATAATATATATCTATATACATATATACATACATAATATAACTCATACAAAATATAGATACATATACATAGGTACATTATACATAATATAAATATAAAATTGAAAAAGTAAATTAGTAACACACAGTAACTAAGCAATGTGCAATTAAGAAAAAGACAATTTTTAAGTATTACATATTTAAACATAAATTTAGTTAAACATATAAGTTTAAATATCTTTATTCGCTAATATAATAATTAATATATAAAGCTAAAATAATATTTAATAGATAATAAGTTACCTAAAGAAACAAGTATTACGTTAGGTAAGACAAAAATATGCTCATGTGAAGCCATCTTTCCAGCGTCGTTACAGCAGTGTAAAAATATTACTTTCCATCATCTTTTTCATTACAACAATAACAACAATGTCATAAGACTAAAGTCGAATCTGTGATATAGGAGCTGGATCTCAGCTTTTATATCACAGATTCGACTAAAAGTAGTTTTCATCTTTCTCTGTAGTAGTTTCCATTTTCCTCCATTGAGGATGTAAAGCTGAACTACGAACATTACAACAGTTTTAAAAAAACACAAATTTATTTTTTAAATAATTGTAATAAAATGGTCAAGACAATAAAATGGACGTCGTCCCCTGTACTATGAGCTCATTTTAATTGTAGATTCATATTATTTTAAACAGAACAAGCTGTAACTGTACACGATAAGTTTTGCGTTGTAATTACAACGAAATTGTTATCCGCCGTTATTGTTAAAATATTTTCTTTAAGAGTAGCCTAAGATTTGATAACTTAACAATATATTATTTATAAAACAGACTAAGGAGATGACTAAACGCAATAGTTTAAAAATGACTAAAATCTAACTGAGTCATGTGTAATTTTTTTGTGAATATCATAAAGGCCATAATTTATTAAAAAGAGACAACAAAAAGGAGAAACTACTATTATATAGGAATGTAAACTAAGATGCAAATAAAATAAATATTAATTTTTTCAATAATTACAAATTTCCGTTCTAATTGTGAATAATTTAACTATACTCATATTTATAATTTTAAATACTTCAACGGGTACCTATTATAAATAAAAATATCCTATAGTTTATAGTTTTAAGCATTACCTCGTAAAATTACATGTAATTTCGTAATTTGTGAGTATTTTTAGTAAAAATGCAAACATTATTTCATGAATAGGTGTAAATTCTAAACGTAAGTGTAAAACAAGCGTTCGAAATTCGAATCTTGTATCAGATGTTTACTCGTACATCGTTGTCTTTCAGCCATATCATCTAGCTTATAAGGCTCAAAATTCACTAACAGGAGTAACACAGTGACACCTCATTTGAAAATTTCGAGAACTCATTCTTAGGTAAACTAGGGATGTGCCGATTTAAACTTTAGTCGAATAAATATTTAATATTTAAACAAAAATATTAGCAGTAGAAGACTATATTCATGTTTCTAGTATTATTTTTCAATAATTAGCATATTTAAGGTTTACATAATTTTTTTCAAAAGAAGGATGTGTTGATCTATATATGAAAATAATCTGATTTAATAATCAAAACGATGTCATTTAACGGGAATGTATACAACTGGAGTGTTCTGTGATTTCGTATATTACTATATAAAATTCTTAAAAAAATACAGTCTACTACTTCAAGGTATATTATAATAAATAACAGATTTTTTGCAATATTAAAATATGCGTACACAGAATTGTAATAAGGTTTCGAATGGTCTGCTTGTCGGCCGACCGTTAAGATTGTCGTCGGTAATGAAAGAGAGCTTGTTTGATAATGTAAAATATAATTATTCAAATTTCTATATTATCGTCCGTATTTGTGTTTGTCGTATTCGTCTCTGTCATTTGTTATGTCTGTCCTAGTCGCGTGTTATCAGTGGCCAGCAAGCACTCCTGTCAAAGAGGCCGCAACAGGTTTGTTATTGCAAGATCATTCCTTGTACAAAGCTATAATTTTATAATATAATAATAATAATAATAATCTCAGAACAATTCACACAGCGCCATCTAGACCCAAGTTAAGCTAGCTAAAGCTTGTGTTATGGGTACTAGATAACTGATACAAGTACATAGATATTTTTTTTTTTCGTAAATACATACATATTATACATATAAATTATTATAAAACAAATAAATTCAAACATCGAGGTATTAATTTTAAAACGTGTAAATTAATTTCATATTTCGTTTATTACCCAACGTAAAAAACTTCTACACATATTGGGCGTGTCATGAAATTTGCAAAATATCATGACACGCCTAATATGTGATATATGATATTACGCAAATTTATAATTTAATTCTGTAATTCAAATGTAATTTTATTTTTGTAAAAACATCTATGAATTCTGTAAATTAGAGATATTTTTACAACAAAATATAATAGTCGATAAAACGACTGCAACACGTCCCTATAAAACCAACATTTCAGTGTCGCCGGCTCGACCCAGGTAAGGATGTGTTCACAAAAGAGCGAAACTTAATGCCAATTTCCGTCGGTAGCTCACTACTGGAATATTTTGTTACCCTTACCTGTATTGTGATTTTCCAATGTATACGATATTTCTTTATTCATAAATTTTACGTTTGTGGTTTTCTGTCGATAGCTTATAAAATTTATTGAACGGTAAAATAAAATGACGACATGTTACAATAGAAAATGTTTTTAAAATGTGTTTATTTAAAAGCGCGTTACATATTACTATATAAATATAATAATTCTTAATTTTAACAATAAAGTGTATTATTAAACTTTATTGTTAAAATTAAAAATTATACATTAAAATTAAGCATAATACACACAATAACATTAGCCAAATTTTATGGACGACTTTCCTTCACTTGCAAATTCGTAGAAAAGTTCCATCCCAAATTGTCTCGACGTTCCGGATTATGTTTTGAAGCCCTCGCTGGTCTAATGGTTTAGCACACTGCTTTCCGATGGTTCGGTTCGATTCGCAGGTTCGATTATTTACACGATATAAAACGTTTGTATTCATATGTATGTTTATTTATATTGGTGTAAGATTTTCGTGTCTATATTATGTCTATTTAAAATATACTTACATAATTGTATCAATTTATCAAGTGTCCATAACACAAGCTTTGATTAACTTGGAACTAAATAGCAATAAGTGAATTGTCCAGGATTATTAAGAAATATATTTTCATTGAGTGAAAATTAAATACAAAAAAGATACTAGGAAATGAATGGAATTGAGGCAGTTTATTAACATAAATCGTCTTTCCTCGTAGGCCACGTCATGTGCAGTACAGACTTGTTAATTAACCTTTGAATTGATCAACAAAGCGGAATATATTTAATTTCTTAATTGGTTACTCCAACCATAATCCTTAAGGCAGAGTGTTCAAATTATATAATTGTGTTTATAAGCAATATACCGTTTAACAAGTGAATCATTTACACCGTAAACCCGAAAATACAAGAATAGAAGAACATTTAATTTTAAACCAAACGATAGTCTGTCTGACTGATTGTTATCTTTTTACGACTAAATGTCTGAGGAAAGACGCGTAGAAAGATTCTCTCACAACGTCCAATATATACTAACTTTAATTAAAAAAAAAAAAATATCTGGTAATAGCAATATTATTAATATTATAAACCAGAAAGTTTGTAAGTATGGATGGATAGATAGATGTACGTTTGTTACTGTTAATTTTTTCGCGCAAAAACTGCCGAACGGATTTTGATGAAACTTTACAGTAATATACGTCAGAACGAAACATAGGCTACATCGGCACATAGGCTGACGCGCGAGCACAGGTAGTAGTATAAATGTAAAATTGTATTGATCTGTCTATTTTTTTACCTTTTACTTTTTCACGACTGAATGGATCTTAATGAAATTTTACATAAAGATAGATTGTGCTACAACAGATAAGATAATATTACATAGTACTATTAAGACAGATATATGGCTATCTACTATATAATATAATATTAGCCGCCGAAATCGCTGGACATTATAAAAGTGTTATAAATAGAGTTGCTATTACAAATATAAAAATGATAAAAGCTCCATTAACAGTCTTAATAAATAATAGTTTATGCGTAATTACAATCCCACACGTTTAGTCAGTTTGTCTTGTTGACATGTTACATTGCTAGATATGGAATTAGTAGTTGATATTATTAACTATTCTCCCTCAGTCCCCTTCGATCGAAATTACGACGGCCTGAGCCGATGTTTGAACCCCTACCGGTGCCCTCAGACTAAAGTCGTATTCGTCAGGCCAGAGTTGGCCTTTAGCCGCTCCGTAAGCCCTTCCGTGGGTTTGGAGTGCCATCTGCACTCGCCCCCTATCGTCCGGTAAAGCTCTAAAGGCCAACTACGGCCAACAGCATTAGAGTACTCCAATGAATAGCCCTCCTCAGCCCACATAAATATATATATTTATCTTCCTTCAATCCTCTTCATTTTATAATTATATTTATACTTCATGATATCATTTATACTACAAATATAAAAATGATTAAACCACCATCACATATCTTAATAAATAATAGTCAAAGTATATGAGAAAGTTGGGGCACAAAGTTTAATACGTCGTCATATCTGGAAGCTGACGAGTTCACGCGTAATTACAATCCCACAAACGAACCTACATCCGACTAAGTACATACGCTCAGACAGTTTGTCTCGTTGACATGCCGGTGTGGAACAATAACGTAGTGGAGTGTACATTGTTACAATATATATTATTATGCTGCGCGTAGAAGTTGAACTGACATGTTACATTGCTGGCAATGAAGCCACTAGTTATATTTTTTTTCTTTCCTCTTCTCTCACTACATAAGTAAACCATTTATACCATTAATATAAAAAAAAGGTTAAGTTACCATTCGCCATCTTAACAAGTATGCTGCACGTGTTCCTAGACGTGGATGGAAATCGATCTAACATGGTACATTACTGCCAAGGAATCACTAGTTATCATTGTTATCTTTCCTCCTCTTACCCACCACAAATATAAAAAAGCTTTAACTTTACCGTACCATTCGCGATCTTAAAATTATGTCGTCATATCTGAAGGCTAACGCGTTCACGCGTACTAAATACACATGTATGTTCTTCTCTATTCCTACACTTACTACTAACTTACTACATACTTACAAAAAATTTATGTGTATACCGATTTCGTGTTTATTAAGACGTGACCGCGAAACTGCGACCATCGGATGTAACGTAGCAAATTTAGAGTAAATAAATAATTTAAATATTGCTACTCTACGCCACTTCTTACTCCTGAAAACATTAACATTCACAAATCCTAGTTCACATCGCCCACTGCAATCGTTTGCATAATATATTTTGTTACTTAATTGTTACCCTGGGCTATATTCTGCGTTATAGTTGACGCACTGGCGAGGAAGGGATGGTTAGTAATGGGAGCAAAATAGGGGCAAGTACCTTAAATGCTAGCTATGAAAATCGTCGTGATTAATTTGTACTGAAATGATCTGATTTTATTCTTATTGTCCACTGGTTCCCCGCCAGCATATATCGTTAGAACACGCGATTCTTTTGCCAGTATCTTCTTAATATGTAACTTTTATTCCAAATCGAAATCTCAGATAAGAAAGTAAAATTATGTAAATGGAATGGTACGACTGGGGAGTACTAGGATGGTGACGTAGTAACTTGATATCCATTGTGGGTTCAGATACGCGACGGTTATCTAGTAAGCCGCCATCTTCTTTGCCATTTCAGATACATAAAAAAACTGAATTTTTATAGAGAGATTCCACATGAACTGTAACATCCACTACAAAGTACTTTTAGGGATTCCCCTGGGAACAGTCACCGCGGGGAATACCTGTGGGGCTTCTTGTTAATATTACGCAGTGCAGTGACATTAGCATAACAGGTAGATAACTGCCAAACTGCCAGTCAAATTCTAACATGACATATAAAACAAGGAGAATACGGGGCTAAAATAAACCCCGTTCAATTTAAATAACATGTTGAGCTACGAACTCGATTAAACAGAATAATTCCGTATAAAATAAAAGCAAGTATTAACAGGAACTTGACTGTAAGTGTTATTTCTGTTGGATTAAAAATTATATTTTTTTATTTTTTATATATTTATTTCAGGCATAATACAGAATCATCAAAAATCTTTATTCAAATAAATCTAATCCAAGCACTTTTGAATGATCATGTTTTTCTTATTCTAATACTCATTAGAAACTCGCTCATTACAAGAAGAATGAGTTACAAACTTGCATTTTCTTAATAAATATTGTTTTAAGTAAATATACATTAACAAGAAGGAGGCATGCAACAATCGATAGAGAAAACTCTACGCACAATTTTTTTTCGCAATCAAATAATATTGGTAGCACATTGAATTTTCTGTAGGTTTATTTTCTACAAAAACATTATTAAACTCTTCAGTTTTATAATAAGGTTTTTTATGCCATCTGATATACCAGTTGTTTATGTCTTGTAATAATGTTATCAAATTAAACGTTCTCGCGATTATGAAACATTTAACAGTTTCAAATACAAAAGTGGTACGTTCGAATTTCAAAATTTGCAACTTTTTGAATAATATTTGTATTTAAATGATTTGATAAATAGTGGTTATTAGTTCATTTGGGGTTATTAAAACCCGCGTCTGTATTACGGAACCCTAAATAGTATGAAAACGGAAAAAACAAAAATCACCCTTCGATGCGAAGTGAGTGACATATGAAGGGGGCCCCATGTTACAATATCCGAGTTATCTATCGAATCTATGAAATATGTATGTTTTTGTAAACCATGAATCTGTTAGTCAAAACTATTAGATAAATCGTATTTTTAACAAAAGAAAAAAGTACATTATTACACTTAGGTGTATACATACATATAGCACCAAGAACCAGGAAGATCAAGATCAAAAATATAATTAAGAAATTAACCGTAATTAATATCATATATATATATCATAATATAAATTACGGTCTGTTTCTTAATTATATATTTGATCTTGATCTTCCTGGTTCTAGGTTCTATATATGTACATATATTCCTATAAAATAAAATTGAACTCTAACTTAACTATATCTAAACGATTAGAAATATAAAATTCCTCCCGCGTACACTTATATTGTGGAATGAACTAACTAACGAGGTTTTCTCACGAGACTACAGCATGGGGTTTTTATAGAAGGGCTCTGGATGTGATACTCCTGGTGTCTCAGAAGTTCATAGGCTCCGGTTAACCATTTACCAGTATGGGCCGTAGGCTTGTTTGCCACTATAATATACACCTAATACCGTTATAGATAAATGTTATATTTATCAATTGTTGAGAAATACACAGTCTCAATTGTTATTGGAAATGAGCTTTAGTTAGAGGCATTACCACCTGTCGATATTATGGTAAACGCAACACTTGACATGCTCACAATTCGCTTGGTTTTGTATCGTGGCAGGGAGCGAGCATATCACTGTCTTACGGATTTATTTTAGGTTTGATATCGGTGTTTTCTTCACTGGAGAGTCAATCAGAAATATACATTGACAGTTTTTTGAGTCTTCCAGTTTTAAACTTATAAATTAATGCATAATTCATAGAAGTACCCTTCAGACTACGTCGTTCTATGATAATCGCCGACATAGCTCTTCGTATTTGCAAGTTGAAGTGGCAGTGGGCTGTTCATATCTGTCGCAGAACCGATGCTCGCTGGAGTAGGCTTGTTCTAGAGTGGAGACCGCGAATTGGCAAACGTAGTGTAGGACGCCCCGCAGCTAGGTGGAACGACGACATACGTAGGGTTGCGGGTAAAAACTGGAAGAGAAGGGCTGAAGATCGTGCCCAGTGGCGTGCCTTGGGAGAGGCCTATGTCCAGCAGTGGACTGCAGTGGGCTAATGATGATGTTCTATGATAAATAACTGAAAATGAAATTAATAATTTTTCAACATGTCAAAGCATGATACAACAGATCAATATCATTATATTAATATGTGAAGTACAAGCTTTGTATCCCTTTCAACGAAATTTGTGCGGACGGAGAAATATGAAATTTCGCACACTTACCATATAGTTTGTACGGAGAATAATTGCAGAATGTTATTTTATTTCTTATGCATTATAAATACATTAAATAATTAAAAATAATAAAATCTAGCTATTCAAAGAGGGAATGCTGCCAGTATCTTCGGAACGATGCCTAAAGGGACCCCTTTTAATAATATATTTTAGTCATCATATTATATTTTTTTTATGCTATTTACGTATTAAATAACAAAGTGTATCTATTTACCTATGTACTAACTATATTTACTTCTTCATTACATTCCTAATATTTTTTTTATTCTTTCATTACTGAAATGTCTATGACATTGTTAATTTTATGACTTTTGCGAAAATTGTATATACATCATTATTTTATTACATGACTGATAAAGATAAGTCAATCTCTGTATATTAATACGCGAAGCAAATCTTTGACAACAGATCTTTAATTGAAATTGATATGATAAAAATAATAACTTATAACTTAAATGTTAATGACTATAGTTTAAATTATAAGTTTGAACATTATAAAACTTTAAATTTAAATTAATTATAATCGAATTTCGATCACTAGTAAGTGATAATACTGACACTAATATCTGACCTCTCTGAATCGACAGTTGGCTAGCGCTTCATGAAAAAGGCTTTAATAAATTATATTCAAAGGTTGTCTACAATATACTTGTATTTTCAATTACGGCTGTGATAAATTATGAAGTTCCATTTATTATAATAAAGCTACTTTAAATTTCCCTTTGTGAATAAAAAGGCCCTATGCTACAACGAGGAAGGGAATTAATTACTGCGCCTCGGTAAATAGAGTGTTCAAATATACAAATTTGGTAATGATTATAAAGTTTGCACTCAATTCAAATGAAGTTTGTAATACAAATTTGTATTGAGGTGTCTTTGCATTAGCAGGGTTTATTATGAATTCTGGTGGTTTTAGATATATAAGGAGCTATATCTATTTTTTTTAATCTTGCGCTAGACAGCGCTATATGTAGGCAAATCAAATACGTCTTCTGAGTAACACCTCTAATTGCTGACGAAATACGTAGACAACATTATATATATATACATGGGTACATATATATGCGAGTACCTCCTATAAATAATAAAAATAAAATATCTACCTACAATATATTACAGTTTTCAGGCGCTTTTCCGTAATCCTACACCTATCAAAACCTACTACTCTATAACCTAATTTAGATTCAATGACATTGGATTTGCTTACTTTCAGTCTTTTGTATCCTGAATAGCAAAGTTAATGATAAATTAATCTCTATTCAATTGGTCAATAAAAGAATTAATTGACATAGATATTCGATCGCTTTAGTCTGAATTATTGTAAACCAGCTATGCCAGCGGATTCACCCGCATAACATTTATAACCTATGTGTTATCCTGATGTATAAACTATATTATAGTATGTAATATTATCTTATCTGTGATTGTAGTCAAGATTAAATAAAATTCATTCAGTAGTTTTTGCGTGAAAGAGTTAACAAACATCCATACATTCATACACACTTACAAACTTTATAACATTATTATATATATATAATAAGATAACATTAGTTAAAATATAGCAAGATTTTTTTAATGGAGTTTTTTTTATGAATGGAGGATGCTAAGCATGAGCATGAGGTCAGGTCAATTAGCTCATCGTGACATCATCATTCATCAGAAATTTATCACGATGGTTTCCAGGGGGAACCGCGTGGAGGTCAACCTGACATGGTACAGTGCTAGTAATGGGTCATGAGTCCACATTACTAACAATACCCTTCCCCCCAATGGATTGGGTTGAAATCGACATTGAAGGTATCTTTGTACATATATACATATATATACAAAGTGTCCAGAGCAGATCTACGTGAAAAGTATGGGTTAATGAACTTTACAGAAATATTCCTAATTTTTTAAGTATTTTCTTTCAAAGACAATATTAAAAAAAAAACATATAGTACATGCAATAATATTGTAATTCTCTAGTGATCAAAGTATCTTTATGAAAACTTTCGTAATACCTCTATTTAAATTAAAAAAGCGGGCAAATTTGCAAAGTTGATACAACTCTTAATGAAAAAAGTTCACTGTAAAGTTAAGTTAGAAAAATATTATTGCTGAAAAAGAAAAAGTTATTTTCTAAGTCACATGCAGCCAAAAAGCTTCGGTACAGAAAAAAGAAAATAATACTACAGTTGCACTGCAGGGATAACCTAAGTTGGATTAAAGCCTAAAAATTTACTACTTTTATTTCTTTCATCAGGAAAACAGATAATAAATAAATAAAACTGTTTACATCGGTGCTCCAGTGGTTTGTCACATCGCCTTATATCCAATTGTCACGAGTTCGATTCCTGGCACGGTATTTATTTACATTTATATTCATGAGTATGATTGTTTGTATCGGTTTAGGTGTTTTCTATGTATATCAAGTATGTATTTAAAAAATATTGTAATTAATATATACTGATTTAATATACTTAAATACATTGTTTTGTAAATAAATAGAAAATACCTTAACTGATACAAACATTCATACATAAGAGTACAAATGTTTTCATCGTGTGAGGAATAGAACCTTCGCCCATAGAAAGTAAAGCGGGGCGAGAAACCGCTAATCCACTGAGGCTGTCACTGGATAGCAAATATAGTCGCGATTAAAAAAGTGAAAATCGAATTAGTGGTTTTTAAACGAATTCCCGCCCTGTATTAAAATCACGACACGGTTCTTGTAAACCTTTACAGCTATTGTATCCGAAAAACCAGGTTCCCGAACAATAAGGGCTTGGAAACAAAGACGTTGAAGTGTTGTGGAGGGCACTTGGCAGCTAACATACTTACTATGAAAAATCACAAAGGTGCCACTATTTTTTGTTGTAGCAGCCTATAGAAAAGTTGAACAGCCCTGACGGATGGCTATATATTCGGTATACGTATATGACCTATTGATATATGGTGTGTTCGGGTTACTGTCACTGATTAGACTATTTCCTTTTGTCACATAGCATATGCTGGTTGTCACTTTATTCTCCCTAATTTGAATTTAAAAATAAATCTTCATTTGGTAAACATAATTATACAATCTCATTTGAAAATAATAAGAGCTGAGTTTCTTATCGGTTCTTCTTGACTCGAAATAAAAGAGAAGAGCCTGTAATAGACCTATATCATTAAAGATATTTCATTTGATTAGATTACGGCGGTAAGACATACCTACTTACAATATGTGTATTTTTGACAACAAAAAAAGAAATGGTATATGGCCAAGCACTGAAATTTTCCTTGTGATAGATAGTTTTTTGAAGATCATATGCCCTTTATTACTGCTTCATACATTTATTGGACTATTTTTTTTATTACACATTCTGTGAATATTGATAAGAATAATATTTTTTTATTATATTTATTTTATACAATATCCGTAGGTATATAAGTATAAAAAACCACTAATGTTTTATGGTTTTCCCTAACAGTATTCAACCAAACCATTATCTAAAGATATAATGTTCCATGAGACTGTATTAATATTTATTATAGTTTCAATTATAATCTATAAGATTATATATTTTTCTTATTTACATAAATTGCACCGCCTTTTGTCTCTGATCAAAGAAATCACAACTTTTCATCATAAGTCTTGATAGTAACCACACAGTCTCGTCTTTAACAACATTTATTTAATACTAGCTGTACGCGCGACTTCGTCTGCGTTTAATTTAACTTAATTTTTTCTAAAATAAAAGTAGCCTAAGTTACTCCTTATTACATCAGCTATCTGCCAAAAAAAGTCCCGTCAAAATCGGTCCAGCCATTTTAGAGATTAGCCGGAACAAACAGACAGACAGAGAGACAAAAAATGTTTAAAAAGTGTTATTTTTCTGTATGTACCGTATTTATATTCATATGCATGTAGTAAAAAGCGGTTTTTTCAATATTACAAACAGACACTCCAATTTTATTTATATGTATAGATTATTACTAAGTCAGACACATCGATAAAAATAATATTATGCTTATTTGTATTGTGCAGTTAGGAAAATGTCCTGTAGGAGATAATATCTTATAATGTAGAACCGGTGTGACTGTCGCGAACAGCCGGTGGATAGAGTACAATCGGCCAGTTTCAGCTGCCGTACTTGCTCGCCCTAATTTGCCAATCGATGGAAAAATTCACTTTGTTCCCACTTATTCAAAACAGAACCAAGAAACTAACATATAAAACTATCAAGACGTCCTTACTTGCCATGGAATAATATACTTTCCTGTAGTAAAATATAGACTACATTTTAAGTTAAACATTAAATATAAACAAAATATCAGTTCAGTACATTCAATTTCATGCAATAGTTTTTTAATTAAATCTGCAATCCTACTTATTCTGTAGGATACTAAGAATACAAAAATATATTACTCTCTTCTTTATCAAATATTCTTAGTACATTTAACAAACACTAAACACATGCCGATTATATCGAATTTAGTCATTTAAACTAAAATAAACCGTTGAAAAATATTTTTACTATCTTAAAAAATATATTTATTAATTCTAAATATTGTTATTTCAATAATAAGATACGTCAACTTTATTAAATAAACTGAACATAAATTCCAATTACAGTACATAAGTATTTCTTAAATATACAAATATAAGTGCAGTTGAATGATAAAAGGTAACCGTTTTTTGTAATAATATATTATTTAAAGTTTCATTTACCTCAATTGTGTAGTTTGACGTAAAGATAAATCTTTTCTATTTATAGATGCTGTAACAAACGAAAATATCTGATAATCAAAGATTTATTTTACGCGTGTCATTCAGTATTATATGTCAAAAGGTTATATGGAGGATAATCAACTTTAACATTTCTAATAACAGTAACAATGTCTATTATAGGTGAAATATATGTTACTATTAATACTTCATTGTTATATTTTTGGAGGTCTACCTTTATCCAAGGGCTTATAACATGTGACTTATAAAGAGTGAAGGAAATTTTTCTGACCCAATTAGGATCGAAGTTTACATTTCCCTATAACAAAATTTGCTCAAACTCTCTCTTTTTGCAATGTAATAATTTATCTTTCTCTCTCATTGGAATATGAATTTTGTTATAATATATGAAGTAACTTCAGAAACCACTGTAACTAGTAGAGAAATTCCTTCACTATTTGAAAGGTACATCATACACACATTTATTCTATTGTAAAACTCTGAACGATGATTTCAGAATCGTTGATTTTTTTTTGTAAAAATATGTAATTTCATTTTTCTTTTTTTATTATGATTTTATAGCAAGTTATTACACATATTTGTTGACTGCCAGTTAGAGATGTATTTTAATATAGAATTATATTGTAGAAAACTCTCTTTTTATATATGTATATAAAATATAAACAATTATGGAACTACTAATGCTGATTTCTGCACAACGCCGTTCAATCCCAATACGTGCTCGAAATATCTACAGGTTCAGTCGAGCAATTCAGTACTAACTTTTGAGTCTACCTGTCGAATTGTAATGAAGCCTAATATCTCAGTAGATCTGTTATAAATAATGTGTGTACCTTTTTTTATGCACAAGCTGTAATTTCTTAAATGTAATTGGAATAACAAACAAACTGAACTGAGCACCACCTAATACACATCTTATGTGGTTGTAACCTATTCATGCATAAACGAAATATCTCTTTTGGAAAGTTTACACTCTATTCTGAGGAAATAAAAACCATATCGTTCCTAAGAATATCCTTCAATTCTTGTCCCTAGCGGATCTAGGTAGCGAACATCGAAAAAGGGCGAGCACAATAGATCTATGTAGGTCGCAGTGCTACAGGTCCGAGCACCTGACAAGATATCATGTGAGGGCTATGATAACGATAAGCTTGCCATTCTGGAGGACTAAAAAGTTATGCGTCGTATCCTATAACTTCACGGCCTTGTTTCTCCCGTCGACTGAAACATATCTTACAAAGTATATAAAATGTATATAATAATAAGAGTAACATGATAAATATTACCCGTGGATATCTGTATTGTTTTACTATTATTAATTGACTATGTACTGAAACACAAGGATCCCAAATAAAATAAAATAAATAAAATAAAGTAATGCTTTGATAAAATTTTTGACAAACGCAGACATTTTTTTTTACAAAAATTCTACCTTTGTACAACGTAGACAATAGTAGACATACATATTTACTTTTTTATAAATAGGTAAAAAATAGTAAAAGATCACAAACATCTCAATAAAATGTAAGCATCGATTTCAAAAAGAATCATCATAATTAACAAAAAATCCGTGATTACATAAACTACATACACAATCAAATTAAAAACGTCATTAGAACGTTATCTAAAATACTTGAAACTCTAAATACCATCGAAGGATGCCTTTCTTTATATTGTAAGGGTTGAAACACACCGTAAAAGGGTTTCATATTAAAGCACAGACAATCTCAACCCTGAAACGTCGTCGTGTATATTACCTGGGTGTACAATAAATTATTTAGTTAATGAAGCAACGGCGTGACAGACAGGAAATTGGGTACGTTAACCCTCAAAATATAAAACCTTTTTGAAAGCGTCAAGCCATGGGTCTTGTTATCCCATTCAAGTTAATATGGAAATATTTGTTTGTTATTCAGGGATCTGTGTTTGAGATAGATTTAATCCGTTGGGCTAATGAAGCCCTTTGGATTTTAAAGGTGGACAAATCTTTGTCCAATTATTATACATACTTTTGGGTGTCCATATAAGAATTAATGACGGGGTCGACCTAAAGGTTTTTTTTAATACGTTTCTGTAATATTTATAGTAACTAGCATTTTTTTGCGAGTACACGTAGTTGTAACATTAAACCGTTGAAGCATCCTGTCAGTTCTACGTTTGCTATCTTAATTCACAGAGCTAGCCTTTGTCAAAACTCGTCTGTGTAGCACCTCTATCTAACTATAACAGTCGCCAAACAGCTTTGTAAGATGTATATAGGTTGGAAGGTGATAAAGCAGTGGAATTATAAGATACTGAGTCTGATATCTAGACCTTCAGACTGCCAAATCACTCATACTTTGCCATTCAGTAGTACCGGAGATACCCGAACATAGAAACTCATAAATTTTACCTCTTTATAATATTAATATAGATAAAAAACGTTTTATAATAATAATAACCCAGGACAATTCACACAGCCCTATCTAGTTTGCGACTAGAAAGTAAGCTTAGGTTATGGGTATTGGACATATGATACAAATACTTTCAATTGGTAAAAAAATTTCAAAATCGGTTCCAAGATACAGAGATTATCTCACAATATCACAAATAACTCTTTACAATATTGGTACAGACAGTGTGATGGAAGGACTGTATTACTCTAATTTAAAAAGAGATATGTTCCTAGGTGAGGTAAAAATTGGTATATTCAGCTAGAAGAGCCAGAACTTAAAGACAATGAAAGTGGCGTTACAAAGCAATCGGTATAAACACTGAAAGTCAAAATATAAAATACATAAGTAAAGGTATAAAAAAAAACTATCAAAAAGGTTCGGTAACAGATCGCAATGGGAAATCTTCACTTTTGGGAATGTCTTCACATTTCCCAGTGACCTCAGTTCTGTATAGTACGCAGTACTCCCTCTAGACCTGTTTGTAGCTCTTGCCACTACTCGACTGCCGGAATGATGAGGGTAAATACAATTTCGACTCAATTTAAACGAAACATTCATAGATGATTTGTGGATGCAAGATTTATGTATTTTACTTGAATGTATGATATAAATTTCATATGTAAGTAGGTGGTTTATTGTAATAATTTATTAGGAAACTTGGAATTATATAGCATGAGACAAACATACAGTGGTTTTCCATAGAAATTGTTACTGTATATGTCGTTTTGTTAATGTATGTCATAATTATTGGATTATATTTTAATTTCTTACTATTTCTTTCTGTGACTTTATCTACGAATTATGTAGATAGGGTTGTCATATATTTTAATACACGCTGTATTGGAACAGCTATATAGTTTTCTGAGACTTTTACTGCTTTTTTGAGATGAAAGATAGACTATATGCATCCTCATGACAATAAATAGATAATAATATTAAATTTCATTCAGATCTATGTATTCAGCTGTTTAGTTATGAAATAACAAACACAGAGACAGACAGAGAAAATAAATTTACAAAGATAGAAGGAGAGAAGATAGACATACTTTCACATTTATAATATGATAGAGTATATGTAAATCATAGTATATTGTTTTATGAACACATTACAAGTTTTGTATAATATACACAATGTTTTCTTTGTTTCAATATAGTATAATATATAACTTTATTATATTCCAACACCCAATTTCTGTCAGAACAACAAACTGAACCTAAAAATGTTTAATGTGCTTTTAAATGGGGATTTCAGTTAATTCAAAATCGATTATCGATACCTAAAATGGAACCCAACAAATACCTTTATCGATAAATTTAAACTTTGAGTCCACTTAACCCTCATAAGCCAAGCCAAGGCCGCACTAATTTGCGGGACTAGAACCCAAAACCCGCAACCCCATAGCTGACAAACTACAGTTTTAGAATGTAACTAATGTTATTGACCTTTGAATTTAGTTGGTAATGAAAGTTTGACAAACAATAAGTAACAATAAGTTTTTATTATTATTTAAAACACTTTCTGTTATTCGTGTATATGTATATATATACATATATTATATATATGTACCTGCGTGTATATTATATAAGTTTTATATGTATTATTGAAATGGTAAAGAAACAAACAAGCTACTATAATAACCAGGTATCCTGATAAATGGTAACTACGCCATTATTATACGAGTAACTCTTTATTTACATCGCCTTTATTTCGATGGTCGCAGGTTCGATTCTTTGCACAGTACAAACATTTGTATTTATGAGTATAATTGTTAATATTGGTCTTGGTGTTTTCTATATATATTATGTATGTATTTACAAAATATGTATTTATATCAGTTGTGTAGTACCCATAACACTAGCTTTATATATCCTAGGACTAGATGGTGCTTTGTTAGTTGTCCTGAAATATTATTATCATTATAACTTTAGGGCCGCCCTCTTGTAGGCTCTTACCATTTTCTACGATTTTCCATCAATATCTTTAGTCATTGATACAATTCCTGGGGGTGTTAATGGATATGAATCCTACAGTAGGGATCCATCTATACCCCTTCATAAAGTTGGCGTTCCTGTATACTATATATCCCCTCAAAGAAAAAAGATTGTTATTCTATTAGTTTTAATACAAAACGTTGTTATTACCTCTGTAACAATATAGAGAAACAAATATTTACCAACTTAATTGTAAACAGGAATAGTACTCCTATAAGATAACTATTATTATTTAGACAATCTGTTATTAATTTATTCGTAGATTTCAGCGTGGGATATAAATGTACATATTAAATTCCAAATTGTGCGTCCATTTACGTAGATTAATAATCTTCCCACGCGAAAATAGAAGCATAATATGATATAAACAGATATAGATTAACTGTCATTATATAATAGTAACTAATCTATACATATAAATAAAATTAGAGTGTCTGTTTATAACATAGAAATAACCGTTTTTTACTACATGCATATGAATATAAATACGGTACATACACCAAAATAACATTTCCTTACAATTTTTGTCTGTCTGTCTGTTTGTTCCGGCTAATCTCTGAAATGGCTGGACCGATTTTGACGGGACTTTTATTGGTAGGTAGCTGATGTAATAAGGAGTAACTTAGGCTACTTTTATTTTAGAAAAAGAAAGTTACACGCGGACAAAGTTGCGGGGAACGCCATCTAGTTTCAAGCTAAGCAAAGCTTGTGTTTTGAGTACTAGACAACTGATATAAGTACTTATACACATTTTTATGTAAATACGTCTAATTTAACTAATATTATATATAAACGCAGAAGTTTGTTATTGTGGATGGATGGATGTTTGTTACACTTTCACATAAAAACTACTAAATGGATTTTAATGAGACTAACATAATAAAATATAGGCTATAAAATTTACGTGGGTGAACACCCAGACTAATATCATGAATACTGTGCTAGGAATCGCACCCACGACCATCAGATGTAAGGCAGTGTTCTAAACCGCTATATCACAACGATAGCTTCTTAAGTAAAGAGGACATCCGTCGTTCTTTAAGAAGTCATTGTTAAGAGGTAGACGATTTTTTTTCTTTTTGCTGTGTTAATTAGGAATTAGCTTAATAATATTTACAGTACTTGCTGCTTGTATGCAGCAAACAATACACTGATGTGCTGCCTTTTTGCGTATGGGCTATTCACAGTAATTCACACACACTACGTTATGAGTAACGTATCGTTTTCTTTATTGTACCCATATTGTTTTATTTTATCTCCACATTTGTAGTGTATTGTATTTTGTGACTGACCAATGTAATTGTACATCTGTTTTTATTTTTGTTGTTAATATTACAGTGCCTTGTGTGTGTGTGTCTTTAACGTGAACAAATTTTTATCTCTCTATCTACTTTCAGAGATTATTGCGCTCAAACAAACATGTAAACAGATTTAAACACAACCTTTTTGATGTTGTAAACCACTGTACCAAGCTTTCGAGTATCTCTAATAAATTAAGAGAAATGTATATATATCTAAACTAAATAGATATGTATGTACATTTGTGTGCTACACAATCTAACCGCAATTGTAATGAGTTTTTGAGAGTAACAAGACACATACATACCAAATACACCTTTGACATTGTAATGGTATACAAACTCGAGATTACGCGTTGAGTGTAATTGAATACACACTAATTTCGTACGATAATGGATATAATAATATTTAAACAGAGAATCTTGTGACCTAGTGGTGTAAAAACCCGGTTTAAACTACAAAGTTCTGGGTTCGAATCTAAAATACCGGTACCAAAGAAATCAGTCTAATTTTATTTAGGACTGACTCTCTGGTGAAGCAAACATAGTTGTGAATATATGTGTTTTATTTTTTTTCTCAGAACTGAACACTCAGCGTCATCTAGTCTCAAGTTAAGCTAGCTAAAGCATGTGTTATGGGTACTAGATAACTGATACAAATACATAGATATATATATATTTCGTAAATACATACATATTATACATAGAAAACACCCCGTATCGGTCGGGGTACAATCGTACTCATGAATACAAATGTTTGAGCCGTGCGAGGAATCGAACCCGCGACTATCGGAAGTAAAGCGTTGTACTAAACCGTTAGACCACCGAGACGAATTTTTGTTTATGGAATAGAAGAAATATACATATTCTATGGGCATGGTAATAAATATACTGTTTTTCTTGCCACTTCCCCGACTGCCAACGAATTCGGAATAAGATGGAACTCTATTACTTTATGCGGAAAATTCCATTACATTGTGACGTATCTACATATAGTTAGGCACTATTTCATACATAATATCAACCCGAGCCATTGCTCTATTACGCACTTGATACACTGCGGGACAAAATTTTAGAAAACATCGTTTTATTAAATTTTTATATAAAAAAAAACATATGTAAGTGAAATTTATCTATTTATTGTAAAACTGATCGTGTCTGCGACTTCGATGATGATCAACGATAATAATAAATAAAACATATATACGACCCTATCATGTTAAATGATAAAATAATAGATGGCGTACTAAAATTATTCTTTTACTTAATACATTTAAAGGGAGCCCAACTTTGGGGCCTATATGTTGATATTCTGTGAAAATTACATTTTAATACCTACGACTGGCGTAGTTACGTGAAACCTTAAAGGACCATTATAAGATAAAAAAATTATGATTATATTTCATACATATGTTATTCTGTAAAGTATATATTTGTAAGTAATAGAGTTACTCGAAATAAGTAAATTACATGTTAATAAGCTAGTCATCCATCGCAGCATCTATCGGGTATATAGACTTTAAGGTATCTTTACATTGTTTATGTCAGTTTAAAATAATTCACCTTACAAACAGTAAAAGAAAAAAAAGCAATACGTATAGAAAATCAAATTATTTATGTACTTGTATTTTTTGATGCAATAGTACTACTACTCCTTTATGCAAGCGACGGTGACTACCACCAACTACATAAATACATATAAAAAAAAATAAAAAAAAATAACATAAATACCCGTACTTTTATCAAAATATGAAATATTATATGAAACTCAGTGTACCCATAAACATGTCCTACAGTGTACTATCGTGGTGTATTATGTCATTGTATTAGTTGTCGGATCACGTGCGTATTTTATGCACACTATCCGTGGATGCTGTACCCTAAAGGGTTACACGGATATGAAGAATCTGGAAGACCCTAATTTACTTCATTATTCATTTAATAATAATAATAATCTTTTACAAACATACAGAAAAAATTGCTAAATATACAGATATTGCAAATAAACCTAAGTGGTCTTTTATATTGTCATTGATTGGTGTTTATTACCCGCAATGACAAGACTTGTCATATCACCCCATAAAAGGGAGATATATTATATATATAAAGTAATAATAATAATCTCAGGACAATTCACACAACGCCATCTAGATCGAAGTTAAGATAGCTAAAGCTTGTGTTATGTACTAGACAACTGATACAAATACATATATACATTTTTTGTAAAAATATGCTTTCTATAAAATACTCAAGAATACAAATGTTTGTACATTGCGAGGAATAGAACCCGCGACCATTGGAAGTAAAGCGGTGTTTTAAACCCCTAAACCACCGAGGCCCGTTTGTATATTTATTATATATTTAGGATCAACTATATTAAATAAATTCATAATATCTATAGAAAACACTCAGACCGATACAAACAATCATACTCATGAATACAATTGTTTATCTTGTGCGAGGAATCAAAGCAGCGACCATCGGAAGTAAGGCAGTGTTCTATATCGCTAGACCACCGAGGGTCGTCGTTATATTTGTACATTTATTATTTATTTAGGACCCGCTATATTTGTTACACATATATCTGTGTAACAATAATTATGTAATCAAAGGTAGCACGTGTATTAGGGCCCTTTGAAAACGTGTTCCGATTGGCCGCAAACAAATTGTTAAAATAATATTTGGTTCATATGTTTTAGACCTTTAAAGCTCCGGTTAATTAAAACGCGCGTGTTTAATATTAACTCTGTTAATTAACAATTTTCTGGCATAGCTACAGTTTCTTTTATAGATGACTAGCTGTAAACCGCGGCATTGCGCCTAATAATATACTAAAAAACATAAGAAATTCAATTAAGTATCTTGCTAGTTCTTATCAATTGAATGTGAAATGAACCGAATGGTAGGGAAAAAATAATAATACCAAAAATTTGACGTTTATAAGCGGCTAAAATGTCCGACATGAATAAATGATTTGTGAATTTGAATAAGGGGGAAAGGATTGTTAGAAATGTGGACTGATGACCCTATTGCTAGCAATGGGGTCAGGGTCAACTGCACGCGGTCCCCCCGAAAACCATCGTAATAAATTGCTAGTGAATTCGTCACTATGGGCTAACTGACCTTACCTCTTATCATCCTCCACTGTTCCTCTGCCAGCATAAACAGTTAGCGTAGGCGACTGCACCATTCTATTATTATCCTTAAAAAAAACCACTAAAAAGTAGCCTGTCTATTATTACTTAAAGAATTTATATTATTTTGTTTCATTCGGCTACCATTACCACTTTTTTTCGGATTACTCTAATGCTGTTGGCTGCAGCTGGCCTTTACAGCTTCACCGGACGACGTTAGTACGTGTGAACCCACAAATATTCAGTGCGGAAATCTGACCACCGCTACTACAGATATTATGACATTCTCTATTAGTAAATTGTTAGATTTACACTCATATTGCGACACGTGTTTTGGTTCTAAACGAGGCCTTAGATTAAAACCAAAACACGTGATTCTGATCGAGCTACACTCCAATCAGGCTAATTCGATAAAATATGAAAGAAATAATCTGTCTAAACCTACGACAGTGTTTTTTTAACCTGAGGACCGAGAATCATGAGCTATGGACAAATAATGTATCACATAACTCATCTCTGGATTATATTCATGAAGACAAATGTTAACATATTGCGACGATTCGTACCTGCAACTATCAGAAGTATGACAGTGTGCTAACCGCTGGACCAGACCATAAGTTTATATTGTATATAACAAACACGTGTGAACCCTGGTCGGGTCGCTAGTCATAAATATATTCATACCGTTGCTAACAAGAAATGAGGTGGCTTCGTGTAAGAACGCACCGCGCTGTCACTTCAAAGGGGGTGCTATTAGCATATTAAAATGTGAAAGCGTGTACGTTAGATTGGGACATTTACAAAGTGAACCAGCTAAAAGCATATCTATGTGTCTATCTTCGAACCAAATATATTAAAAAAGTGGTTTATGCAATCCCAATCTAAAGATATATGTAACTATTTGTAAAGATGCTCCAATCCGTATCAATTATTTTGAATATCAAACTCGGGCGCGGTTGTAGGTATGTGTGACTCAAAATATATTTTAAACCTGCAACATTGTACGCCTGGGTTTCAGCGGGCCATAGACAAAACGAAGCATTGGCTTCTTTGGATCTCAATGTCGGTTACATTGAGATCCAAAGAAGCCAATGCTCGTATACGCATTTATTGTACAAATTTGTACAAAAACTAGCCAGGAATTTCCGATGTTAATTACACAAACAAGATTCCCATCTCTTACAATTAGAGAAAATAGAAATAGAAAATAGTATAGAATTATATACAGATAATGGACCTTTATTTATGTTTATGTTATGTATATTAACGAAATATTTTATAAAGTTTTGTTGCGTATATTGTTTAAAAGGTTAAAGTTATTATTTAGAATATTATAATTAGTTAAATTTGTTGAACTAGAATTATTATTTTAAAGTTTTGATATTTCAAATTTTATCCTCTAATTGCGCTAGTGATACCCAATCACTAATAATGCCTAAAGACTTCTCTTAGAGATAAGTCCACCTTTGCTCACATTGTATATATATAATTAAAATTGTTTTTTTTATACTACGTAGGTAAAAAAGCATACGCCTGAAACACCAGGGGTGCCACGTGCGTGTTGCTGACCCTTAAGAAACCTTAATATATACATATAACCCTTCTGTAGACTCTCCCCTGTATACTGTAAAAACCCCATGCTGTAGACTCTCGAAAAAACCTCGGCAGGTATATCATTCCACAATGTTACTGTATATCACAAAATTCAAAGTGCAATAAATAATATATAATTATAATTAATTAATGTTTTCGTCTGTCCGTTTAGTTACTGTAACTTAATCTAATTCATGTTGTAGCCCTTGTTCTTGTTAGCCAGATAATTCCATTCACAGCCTTCATACTCTATATATAGTGAGTAAAGTTTATAATTCGAGACACCCTAGTTCGAAACTTCTCGTCTCACAAGCCTTTGGCTTGAATTTCAATTTTCTAGCAATACAGACTCGATTGAATTTGTAACAAGTTTTTAGTGTCGTATATTTAAATGCAATTGTGGAGTTTGTCAGCTTGTGGATATTTTTCGAAGGCTTTTTACATGCCTACTGCATAGTTGTATATGTAGTTAATAGGTAAAAAAATAAATCGGTATTTCAGCATAATCTGACAACCCTAAGTATATATGATAACCGTCGCCTATTTACATAAACAGAACTACCGAAATAACCTTCTAAAGTGATGGCCGTAGCACCACTCATGCTTTGGTATAGCGGTGGACTAAGATCTCATGCTCCTTATCCTGTAATTTTACCTTCACCTTCTTAATCTGAAACCGATACAAAATGTAAGTGCTTAGCGGAAATCGATTAAAGTGAGATGACCCATGCAGATGATTCTGTATAGACGCTCTACCTCGGTCAGATCCCTAACAGTCCTTCTTTATCTTTCTATGTTACTATTTTATATTAATCGGTAATTTTTTTTGTTTAATGTTCGTATCGGTCTAGTTCACTACAATAAGGAAATAAAAATGTTAATCGAAGTAACAACGGATACCACGCGGAAGTTTGAAACATCATCTAGTACATAGATAAAGTTGAAAGTTTTCGTGCGTTAATCTCTTGAACTCCCAGCCATATTAAAAAAAACCTTTTTTCTATTTTATAGTCCAATCTTTGAGAAAGGTTATAAGGCTATTAAAAATTACGCTGCAATCTCTAAGAGCTGAGTGGAAAGAAAAAATCTGATGCTATGTCATTTCTTATTTATTGCCAGATCATCTCTACTAAAGTGGCTAGCTGAACTGGACGGCAGAGAAAGGGGTAATAAAGTGTGACAATAAGAGTGTTCTCTTATTCTTTGCGCTTTTGACAGAACCATCTTGGTCATCATGTAGTGGAGTAAATGGCTATAATCCGTAGGACGTACGACAGCTCGCCATTTCTCTCTACTGACTATTATTCTGGTACTCGTAACGTGCATAAGTAGTTAAAGATATCCTGTAAACTTTGACTTTCAAAAAAGTGTAATTGTCGATGCTTGTACTAACCGATAACGTTTAACCTTTAAAGCTTTAATGTTACAGATATAAATACCTATTATTGCAAAGTTAAGACGCAAATATTGCGTTTCCAAATTAAATAGCATATAATAGATAATTTAACGCAGCGGAAAACAAAAAAAGCTTTGAATAGCGAAATCCTCTCTGTCATTTGTCATTATAACCCCTAGACATCGTTAGATATGCGGTTTACAAAATGGATGTCCCACCTCAATTATATTGCAGCCACTTTGATCTCTACATCTGAAAGAATAAAACTCATTTTCACTTAATCAAAAATAAATACCAACCTACTTTCTTGCGTGACTGTGGATCGTTTTGCTACCTACTGTGTTGACATTTTATTGGTTTATCCAAATCTTTACTGTTCGCACATTTTACATTGCTGCAACAGTTTGCTAATATTTTTCATCAGGCGCTATTGTCTTTTCAATGAAATAACCGCAATAATTTTCTCCATAAACATTGGACGAAGTAAGGTTGTCTTTGACACTATTAGGGCGCGATTTTATTGTCCTGTTCACGGGTGCTATCTGTTTACGTAATAGATTGTAAATATATCTTGGATTAAAATTGATTTATACGATCGGAAGCTGTTTCCGACAGTCGAGAGTGGTAGGTACTTATATATTTAATGGATTAGTCTTTGATTTAGCTTATTATAATTTTTATGATATATAAATATGGAGCACCAGAAGGATGATACAATAACCATGACCTGTCCGTCAGTTAGCTCATCGTGACTACTACACTAAGAATTAACAAAATTTCCCAAAGGGACCGCATGGAGATCGATCTGACACGGTAGGTACATTGCTAGTGGAATCACTTGTACCGTTTGGTAAAATTTATTTCCCCTATTAAAAATCCTTTTTGCATACTTCATTCAAATATTCAATAAAAAGTAGAACCTTTACTATGAGAAGCTTACTCAGTTTTGCGTGCAGTATCAGCGTTCAATCATACTTTATAGCGTCATTAGCAATTGCACCATTCGAAAAGCATGGCAATGTTCGAGTTTGAAGTGATGGCTGTAACACGGGGTTGAGAGGTTTTAAATGAATGATCACTCCAATTCTGAATAATAGAAAACTGTTGTGGTGGTTTATTTCTTAGTAGCGGTATCCCGTAACGATGTTTGAGTAAATTAAGTAGTAGAAGTAAGTAGTATTCCTATATTTATCAGGGCTATACTCTTGTCTTTATACCAATTTTTATATGAATCCAGTAGATTTGTATCCACAGTTTTGCTTATTAGCTTTTTTATGCCATAATGATAGCAAAAATCATACAGTTCATGTGATGGTAAACGGTTACTGAAATCTACTCGGCTGAAACAATAGTTTAAAAACCCCATGTTTTAGTGTGCATAAGTTTATCTAAATATACATAACTCAAAGGTGACTCAAACTGACATAGTGATCTATCAACGCATAGCCCAAACCACTGGACGGATCGGAATGAAATTTGGCAGGTAGATATTATGATGTAGGCATCCGCTAAGAAAGGATTTTGATTAATTCTACCCCCAAGGGGATAAAATAGGGGATGAAAGATTGTATAAATCTTCTTAAATTTTGTAGGACCTATTTTTTTACACACGCTAAACAAAAGTAAAGCCACAAAAACTTCACCTAATTAATAATAATACTTTACTACTACGCGAGTGAAGCCGCGAGCAAAAGCTAGTAATTATATATATTTGTTATTGCACTTAAATACATTATTATAGATAATGTTAACAAAGGAGGACCTATCTCTAAAAATATATCCAGTCATCCCAATAAAGCTATATAAAGTGCGAAATTTCGTAAAAAGGGGTTCAAAATTTTTGTTTCACCTATTAATATATAGATATCCAGCAAATATACATTTTTGTCAACATCAAGAATAGTATTCTGCACTCCTTTTTTGTAATATAAACTATAAGTGTGCGCAATTTCATATTCGTACGTCTGCGCAAATTTTTATAAAAAGGTGTACAAAGTTTTTGCTACACCTATTTAATATATATATATATATTATTATTTATAATGATTATGTGTAATGAATATATTTTTTGTTAACAATAAGAATTCTCTAACATTGTTGTTCCCACTTACCTGCGAAAGGCATATCAAATATAACAACATATAATTACATACAGTGTAAATACAAAGTACGAGTAACAATTGAGATTACAGTGCTATTTTAATTAAATTTAAGGCTTTGTTAAAATTGTTAAACAATTACACAAATTATACTAATTGTGATATAGTATTAATTACATTATCATTCCTATATAAGCGTCACTATCAGCTAACTGTTTCTAAACGGGCGAATTGATTGAATGGCTGAAGGAAACATTTGAAAGAAGTTTTGTATATATATTTCAATGGATTTCTGGATGGAATGAAATCATAATTGGTGGCAGACGGTTTGTCATCAAAATTGATTTGTTGAATAATTGACAATTAAGCTAATTTTGAGCTGTTATTTTATTGCCTAGCTAAAATGAATAGGGTGGCTTAAGCGCTAGTAACATATATATATAGCTAGCTCTCCCGGCAAAGATTGTTTTGCCATATAAATTTAGCTACAGGTAGGTAGAGAGCTGAAAATGTTGTGTTGTATATATTTTTAATGCCAAATCATTATTAACTAAAACTAAAAAAAAATATCTAAAATATAAAATAAAATATTAATAATAAAATAAAATAATAATAAAATATGATCGAGGGATATGAAAAATACATTTTGGCAGATTCTCAGATCTCCCCAAATGTGCGAACAAAATTTCATAAAAATTGGTAAAGCCATTTCGGAGGAGCTCGGTAACAAACACCGCGATACGATAATTTTATATATTAGATAACCATAACAATATTTGACGTTCAATTTCAATAAGAATTTAGCCATTTTACGACAAATGGCTAAATTCTTATTGAAATTGAAGATACAAATATACAGACACACTTTGTCATTTATATGGTCTTTATCTTGAATCTAGAACTTGAATAACAATCATTTGAAATCATAGTATCAGATATCCAGACGAGAAGCTTCTAACTCGAAGCTAGTAATTGATAATAATTAAATTATATTGTTTAAGACGTAACTGAAGAGAGAGTAATTGATACTATTATCTTTGTAATTGACACTGCCTACCCATTAAACCTTGAATATAGAAGAAAAATAAATTGTTAACATATAAAAGTATGAATTTTCAATATTTTAATTAGAACATATTACCTGACCTATTACCACTATCCAGACTTCCAAAACTCATACGCTGTGAGTTTTTTATCTATAACAATGGAACGGTGCAGTTGTCTGCGCTATCAATATAGCAACATTTCATTATCATCCATTACACAAAAAAATTTACTACTATATTTGAAATTATAATTGTGAATGTCTATAATTATTATTTTGATTTTGATTACAAATAGAAATAATTTTCAATCAAATAAACTTTTGAATAATTAAATAATTGTTTTTATATTATTTGTAAGTAATATTTTTCTTAAAAATGAAAACCGCAATACTAATTATAACGTAATTTGGACTGTAAAAACACGTGTGCTAGGGTACCTCAGTCTCACCTAGTTCTGCCGTCAAACGGCTTGCTTTGTAAATTGTTTCGATATTAGGCAGCGAACATATTAGGCAGCGAAATTACAGGATAAGTTAGGAGTAGTAAGTTAGTAAGGATTTGGTAGTCCTCTGAAATTTACCGCTTACAATTAAGATTTTTTTTATTTTTTTTTTATTGGGAGTTTTCGGCTATTGTCCGGTGCTAAAACTTATGACACTGCGACTGGCATAGATCTGTTACTATTATGTATTTTTTTACTGAAGGTTTTTTTATTGAAAGTAATTTTGTTTATACTATTGTTAGGCTAACCTATGACTCTGCGACCTGCATAGGTCTATTGTGTACCATTAGGTAAAACATTTCAATTACTATTAACCACCTTTGTGGGGTTAATGGCCCTTTGATGTGTTTTAGAACAGAAATAAACAATCATTGACCTGTATTCAATTATTGTAATTCTGAAACTTAGATTCGCTAATGTAGTTTCGTTGTTAAGCCAAATGTACGTCAATCTAAATGCCAATTGTTTGTCTCCAACCGTGACGCCGTTAAATTATGTATAATTTATGAATTTTCTGTCTATCTCATAATGGCTGACATGTACTTAGATAGATAAATATTCTAGGTTAAATGTCCAATCTAACTTCTTACCTAATTCTATTGGAATGTCTCAGAAATGATACTTGATTTATATACCTTTTTCAAATTACACTCTACATAAATTGCGTCGTTTTATTCCACGTCTGATCGTCTCGGTTGCCTCGAACAGAAAGAAGGTGATTCCCTCCTTGTGCCCTTCCTTTTTATGTCTATAACATCACGTGACTCGCCGGCCAGATCAAACAAAATCAGATTAATCAATATATGAGACATAAAAACCAGCTTTAAAAGGAAATATCAAAATCGGTTCTATTAGAAAAAAGCTTTGGCACATAAGGAAATATTGTTGAACTGAAAGCTTTTCTCGAAACTGATTTCGGTTGAATAAATTTAACCAAAATTTTTAAATATTTATAAAACTAGTTGGAATGTTAATATTTATTGTAATTATATATTTCTATAACCGTATATTTTATCCGAAATAGTTTGGTAATCAAGTAAGTAACTTGGCAGATGACAGAAATAAATGAGCCCAATCTATTTTTTCTTAAACTATAAGCTTGTTTACAAAGAAAGTGTTTTATAATACTATGGTTTTATAATACTGAATCTTGTTTATTTAGAAAGTATCTCTGTCGGTCTGTCTAACTGTCTGTCTGTCTATCTCGCTTTCACGCCAAAACTACTGAACCCATTTAAATGAAATTTGGTACACTGGGAATGGGTAATCTACTTTTTAATGAAAAAAAGGGTGGTAAGGGGTTGAAAGAGTAGATGAAAGGTTATATGGAAGTATCGTCATTTTAGATATCTTATTAATTCGTTACTTATTTCGTCAGATATCTTATTAATATTATAAACGCGAAAGATTGTGATTAAGAATGGATATCTGTTACTCTTTCACGCAAAAACTACTAAACATAATTTGATGAAGCTTTTCAGTACTATAGCCTATACATTAGAATAACACATAGGATATAATTTAAAGACATATTATGTCAATTGGGAGAAATATAGTAATATATAATATCAAGTAAGTGTGATGCAGACGAAGTTGCGCCGGCCAGCTAATATATACATATAAATAAAATTGGAGTGTCTGTTTGTAATATTGAAATAACCGTTTTTTACTAGATGCATATGAGTATAAATACGGCACATACACCAAATTAATATTTTTTACAATTTTTGTCTGTCTGTCTGTCGGTCTGTTTGTTCCAGCTAATCTCTGAAATAGCTGGACCGATTTTGACGGGACTTTTATTGGCAGGTAGGTAATGTAATAAGGAGTAACACAGGCTACTTTTATTTTGGAAACATTCTTTTATTTTAGAAAAAATTAAGTTAAATTCCACGCGGACGAAGTTGCGGGAACAGCTTGTATATAATAAATGTATCTGTCAGGACGTCAATTAATATTACCTCGTGTCTGATGCAACTGTGATCACACCCTGATCTCCCCGGGCATAAATAATTTTAAAAGGCAAATTAGACAAATGAAACATTACCAAGTAGGCGGAGTAATACTGGAAGAATAAATTAGAAAAGTTTCCTGCCAACGCGTAAACATCAAAAAGTTGAAAAGTCGCACCGAACAAATTACAGGGTTAGCATTTGTGGGGGTGAAGTTAAAAGAAAGGGGACCGGGGGGAGGGCGTAACAAAAAATAAAAGTTATTATTTTCATAGCGCAGCGAACCTTGTTTTATTTGTATTAAAATAAATGACGCAAATTACAATGTTCACAACTATAACCTGACTTACGTTTTACTTTTACAATTACAATTATATATTGTGAACATTGTAATTTGTAATTTACTATGTATAATATTTACTAATATTATAAATGTGAAAGTAATTGTTATCATCTAGTCCCAAGCTAACCAGAGCTACTTTTTTAATAAATACATAGTAAACAATCACATTCACGAATTTAAATGTGAAAATATCGTGCGATATATCGAACACACAGACACACACTGCACTTACTTGGTTTCGGCCCGTAAGTGTGGAAAAAACCAGCAAAAGCTGAGAGAGTGAGACGATAGTGAGTATAATAATAATAACTACTCGGTCAGTATGATCTGTACCTCTACATATATATAACACTATAATTTCGAAAAATTTCGAGACTTTAAAATGAATAAATAATCATAATAATATTTTTCCATCATTCATCAGTCATCCCATCATCTTCTTGCATCTTCTAAATTCATCCACGCTTGGCTAAGGCCCGTGTGAGCATTGTCTTCTTTTAAAACAGATAAAGGAAGAGAAAAGAAAAGAAACATCATTACATAGTATAAAATAAACTCATTATCGCTGTCTACAGCTACGCAACAGATTTGAAGCGGTTTTTTTAATAGATAGAGTGATTCAAGAGGAAGGTTTATGTATATAATACATGTACACCCATGCGAAGTCGGGTGAGTAGGTAGTAATGATAATAATAGTAATAATAATCCTGTACAATTCACATAGTCCCAGTCCCCAGTCCCATCTAGTCCTAAGCTAAGCAGATCTTGCGTTGTGGGTACTAGTGAAGATATATATCTTCATTTTGAGTAAACCACGAATCAACTATACCAGTAATAATGATCATCTTGTGTAATTAAATGTTTGGCAGAACTCGTTAAAGGGCATTGTGGGGTAAGTTGCTATGTTTATTAGACATCCCGTTAATTTCCTTTACGTTACCATTAAGCGACCCACGGTTTTACTTTACTGTAGTTTTTTCTTCGCATTTCGCCCGGAACGTGAGTTATGCACTACTTAGGGTTAACTTGAACCGCAGTCAAAAAAGGGTTTTATTAAAAGGTTTTTACTTATACGGACATAATACAAGATTAAGACGTAATAAGTTGGAGTTGGACTTGTTTTGTTTTAATAAATACATCACAATAGCTTAATAAAAGAAGTTAGTTGTTTTTTCTCTTAAAGCCTATATCTCACATGTACAAATTTACATGAAATAAAAGTAATCTAGAAAATCCAGATTTTCTGTAATAGATCTAATAGAAATTATAAAATTTAACGACCTCGGTGGTCTAGCGGTTTAGCACACCGTTTTACGTCCAATGGTCGCGGTTTCTATTCCTCGCACGGCACAAACATTTGTATTCATGAGTATGATTCTTTGTATCGGTTTGGGTGTCATAACATATTGAAACAATATACACAGTAAGTAGAAAAAAAAAGAACAAAAAATTTTGATACAACACAAATTTGTAACTAAAATTGAAATTATGCTTACTGGAGATCTTCAGTGGATATACATCAATAAATATAATTTATTTTTGGTAGATACATTAGAGTTGTATGTATAATGTCATACTACTGAAGTGACTTACTTACTCTATAGCTAGGAAACAGTAAAAAAGTTCTAATTTTAAATTTGATGGATTATCAACCAGTACATAATAAAATGAATGAAACCCACGTAGAGGACTTTTTACGTAGCCTACTTCGGTTTGCCATAACAAATGAATTAACCTAACATTTTAAATTATTTTACACCTTAAATCGTTAAGTGATTATTATTTAATCGTAAAAGTGATAGAGGTCACTTAAATAGTTATTGAATTAAGAACTATTGAACCGCTTTACGTCCGAAGAACGGCACAAACATTTGTATTCATGAGTATGATTGTTTGTTGTTATTTTCTATGTATGTATTTACGAAAAAAAATTATCTATGTATTTGTATCAGTTACGATTTATGTCCTGAGATTATTATTATTATTATATTACTACGTTATACGATTTATAATAGCATACCGAAACAAAAACAGATATAGGTACGTAGGTAGTCGCCTTTTAAAGCAACAATGAGTTGTACTAATGCGAAATAACATTAATCTGAGTCACACTTTCCATTCCAAAAATTGATTCAATTAATGTAGGATTATTTTGATATTTTATTTTGGTTCTGTAGAAAATTGAAATCAATTTGTTTGTCAAAAGAAGTAACAAATTCCAAACTTTACTAAATAAGTATGAAATTAACAAATGAATCAATATATATATAAAACATACAACACATAAGTGTATTTTGTATGATGGATATATATATGATATATTATACTAGTACATATAGTTATATGTATTAATGTTGCTCATTAGTGCAAGGTCGCTTAATTTAAATTAAAAAAATAACATATATCTGGTATTCAGTACCAAATCAAGAAAAACAACTGTATGTGTATTCTAAAGAACCCAAGAAAGCACTCCATTGTGGTATACTTGTACGGTAACTAACTGCATGTCCCGGGAACAACGGTAAAACGTTAGGTTCAGTCATTATTTTTGATTTCCAGCTCCTATTATTAAAATTGGAATAAAATTACCTAATTTTTCGAACAATAATTTTTAAGCTGTATATATAATATTAAAATATACAAAAATATTACTTAATTATTAGGTTGTGTGTCAATTTTTCTATTGTTCAAGGTTTGCGGAACCCAAATAGCAGAGTTAGCAAACAATAGCATCTATTACGGCCATATTAAGGTTTTTTAGTGTTCGTAAAGTATTCAATAATTCAAATTTGGTAATGTTGAGTTGAGTTGCGCAAGAGATCTGGCGCCACTAGTAGCTTAGTGTAGATTATCCTGTACGTTAGAATATAATGGATAAGACAAATTTTATAAAAAAATAAATCGTTACTATAAATATAAAGGATGAATTGACATTTGTGACTTGTAAAACACATGTCACAAATGTGACTTTCTGTGTGGACCGAGGATCTGGTCAAGATCGCTGGTAAGTTGTAGGATGCGAGCAGTGCAGGACCGATCGTCGTGGATCGTGATGTTCAGCAGCGGATATCTTCCGGACAGAAATGATGTTGATGATGTGGTATGTGTTGAAGATGAAAATCAATACATTATCTGTCTATCTATCTAATAGGCGACGGTAGTCACTTCTTATCAGGTGGGTCGTCGGCATGTTTGTCATTTAAGTAAGGTACATGAAAAAATTAAAAGTCATATTAACGTACAAACGAGAAATTGATTGAAGTGGTTTAAAAAAAAAATACACTTAAAGAGTCTGTATTAATTTATAGTTTTAAATATTTAATTTATATCGTATGTTCTTACATTATGGTTTCAATTGATATATCAGATAATTTGAAATTACAAAAACGCTCTTGAATTTGATTCATTAAAATCCGTTGTGTAGTTTAAAAGATCTAAGCGAACAGACAGCGAAAGCGACTTCATTTTATACAATGTAAAGATTATATTTTATTTATACAATGTTGTATATATTCGTTATATCCACATTAGTATCGTCGAAGGTGTAAACACAACATAGAAAACCTTGCCAGTTTTGCGTAGGAGTGGACATTTAGGTCGCCTGTTGATATACAACTAGATGCTTATGTAACCGTATCTTCAACATTAAATTGAAGAAACTAATTTCTGAGTTCAGAGTAAAAACGAAAGTTATCTCACAGATGTATGATAATGCGTATATTTGACACTATAATTATGCATTCAGGCAATGAAGTACAAGATATAGTGACCCGCTCCGGTTTAGCACGAGTATTTCTATGAAATTACACAAATCCTTAACGACTTTTGAACCAAAACCGCAGAAATAATAATAGGATTATGAATCCTGGATAATTCACACAGCGCCATCTAGTTCCATATTAAGAAGAACTTTGTATTATGACTGCTAGACAACTGATATAAAGTGTTGAATTTGATATAAAGACACATTTTATATATTCTATACACAAAATAAGTGGGACGTATACAATATTTCAACGCTATATTAAAAGACTAATTAAGTCAGGAATAATTATATAACAAAGGATATGCCAGTGGCGTGGTCTTGTAAGTTCTAGCTAGTCTATATCTACGATACAAATTTAAGACGTGCATACGTAACCAAAATAATTCTTATACTAATATAAATGCTTTGCTTTATCATTTATATTAATATAAGGATTATTTTGGATCTCTGTCTGGCTGTCGCGATTTCACAATTAAACTACTGAACGCTTTAAATGAAATTTGGTACACAGATAGTCATAACCCTGTGAAGGATATAAGCTACAATTTAATATGAGAAAGGTTGTATAGAAATATCGTCATTTTTAAAGGTAGAAGCTTAAAACTTATTTTTTTATTTATAATAATTTTACCATTAAGGGGGTAATGTAGTAATATAGGGAACAATAGTTTGTATGGAAATTCAAAATTTTTAAAATTAGAACGATGTACCTTTTATCTTTGACTTTTTAAGTAAAATTATTAAGTATATTTTTTTATTTGGTCAAGAAACAGTTAGTAATTAAATATTTTTGAATTCAGAGACCATAGACTGTTCACGGCTTTGTATACTCAGTCCAATAGAAATATCCAATCATTAATGGAATCAGCATCAATTTACCGCCAGATATTTAGTCGCTTTTATCGTTTAACGTTACTCAAATTGTATAAAAACTTCGTATCAAAGTTTTGTTATCGATTCGAGTCTCAGCCTAATACTATTCGAAACAAAGATAAAAGAATCTTCTAGATGGGATCAAGGAGGCTTTACATAATTTTATTGTTAAACAAGTTAAATATATCCATGACTTCATTCGCTTTAACAGGACTTGTTTACAATGATCCTGAAGGGACTAGGCTATCACTATTTTTTTGTTCAACTTCCAGTTTAGTGTCAGGCATACTATATTAGATATATTATCCCTGAATAATGTATATATATAGACTATCCCTGTACTATTCATCACACCAAAAAGGCAAACAAGACTTCCTCTGGACGTGGACTTAAGTTACCCCTTATAACATTAATTATCTGCGAGAGAAAGTTTGAGTCCCATCAAAATCGGTCCATGCGTTTCAGATATATATAAATAATATAAAAACAATATATATAAAACAATTAGATAAAATTTTATTTAGTTTTTTTTAGACGTAACTACTCTATATACTTTTATATGCATTTAGTGAAAAGACATTAATTTGAATTATATATACCACAAGCTTGCGTCTCACCGGATGGTAAGTGAATTCCTCCGTCCATGACTACCCGCAAAATCAGTGGCTTACAAGTGCAATACCTGCCTTTTAAGAAGGAATAAGATCTTTCCTTGTAGGTGTCAATATCGTATGGGTTAGGTTAGGTTTTCATCATGTCTCTTCCAGTTTCATATGAAGCAACAGTGGAGGCCCGACAACGGGAAACTTTTCTACTGAACTCCAATTAATTATATCGGATAATGAGTGGGGTTCACTTTCGATACCAACTTCTGTACGTGATTCAGCGGTCGAAAGCGAATTTCTTTTACGCTTCCTATGTTGCCCGAATACGGGTCTCGTTTAGTTAATTATCAGTAGGTATAATTATTAGAAGATTCAACGTTACAAAGTTAGACACTTTCTTATTTCTTTCGTGCTACCTTTCAATAAATTTAAAAGTTTCTCTAACAGCGTTCAGTGCTACAGTATTGCATTATTTATTTATTTATATACCTTCATTGAACATAGTAAAGGTAAAACCATAGTATATATGGTGCACTTAACATCTTACGGCATTTCCTATTGGTCAACTATAGGATGTGCTGATATACATACACTTTCTTATTTCTTTCATTACCTTTCGCTACCTTTCAATAAATTTAAAAGTTTCTTAGCTTGAAACTTATTGTATAGGCTGTTGATTAAATATAAATAAATATGACATTCAAAGTTTATTAAATTTTTACCCTTAATTGAGTAAAATAAATAGGGCCTGAAAGATTGGATGGAAATTCGTTATTTGTCGTCTATTCCAGGCGAACAAAGTCGCGGGCGAACGAATTATTTATTGTATATACTTTTTATAATATACTACCTGCATATGTCATAAAAACTAAATACGATAAATAAAATGCATGTAAACATTAATACACATTACATGTTTTTTTAAGTAATTTGAATGTCAAACAAGCTCAGCATCCACCTAATGGTTGGTGGTAACAGTCGTAAGAACTTACCTTTCAACCGAAACACATCTTAACAGCTAAAATTAGCGAGACAGAGGTATCTACCCACTACTTATACCAAAGTCTAGTCTAAGTTTTTTAACGTGTTGAAAAATCATCCCAAAGACCTTACCGGAGGTATAACGTGGAGGTGTGTGAGATACAGCTAATTAAAAAAAGTGCAAAAAAATTTTTACGTTTTTAGATTCATACTATTTTTTTTATACTTATATGCCTATTTGGCTTACTTAAAATAAAATCATTTTATATTAAATGAAATTTAAATTTCTTCCTTACATAACCAGTTCCTTATGTAGCCAGTTCCTTAAAAACATTTGTGTCGATGATTTTTGACTTTATGTTCATGTATGTTATGACTGAATATCGTTGTTTACTTTATTTTACAGACTCATCGAGAGACATGCTGGTTCATCTAATGCAAGAAATATTAAATAAGGATATATTATGGAACAAAAGGAGCCGCAAGAAAAGGTTTGAAATACAGAACAGAAAAGTCGTATAGAAATGTTTTGTAGCGCCATTTTTTAATTTAACTTCGAGTTGTTGAATCGGATAGGGAATTGGAAGGTATAAAGGAAGCTGAACGAATGCAGAATTAGATTTTCAGTGTTCAGAAAATTTAATATTTTCCTTTCAAATCAACGAATGTGGTAGCGTACGTCCCAATTGATGTTTCATTTGTATTGGTTATTGTTTCTCTTGATTTTCCTTCTACATATTAGTACATCAATAGTTTGCTTTACAGGTTATGATTTGGTTTGAAAGGTATTAAGGTCTAGCGGTTTAGCACAAAGAATTTTCAATGGTCGCGGATTCGTTTCTTCACACGGTACAAATATTTGTATTCATGTGTATGATTGCTTGTTCGATATAAGCAATCATACACAGAATTCTGAGTATTTTCTATGTATAACATGTATGAATTTACAAAAAAATTATCTATGTATTTATATCAGTTCTCTAGTACACTTAATCTAAATATATATAACTCAAAGGTGACTGACATATTGATCTATTAACGCACAGCCCAAACCACTGGACGGATCGGGCTGAAATTTGGCATGCAGGTAAATGTTATGAAATCCGCTAGGATGCCTACGTCATAACGGATTTTGAATAATTCTACCCCCAAGGGTATAAAATAGGGGATGAAAGTTTGTATGAAACTTTGTCAATTTTAAACCGATCGGACTGAGACTTTGCATGCATAAAGCTACTATGACGTAGGCATCTCCTAAGAAAGAATTTTGATAAATTCCACCCCTAAGGGGATAAATTAACGCGAGCGAAGCCGCGGGCAAAAACTACTAAATACAAGCTCTGCTTAGATTGTGTCTAAATGGCGATGCTAAAAAAACTATCCTATCTAGTTCTATGGAGTAGGTACAATAAATCGCTGATTTATCAATGCCTAACCTAAACTCTTGGACCAGAAAGTTGATTTAAGAAATGTTGTTTTTAAGACGTATATATATAACGAATTAAAATGTTCTTTATTAAATTCAATTATTTACGGTGTGAAATAGAAATTTATAGTTTTGTATGGGGAACAATCATACACGCTCTCCTAAAATAATATAACAAATAAGTACATAGGTTTATTACTTGAAATTTCATAAAAAATACGACAGATTCATGAAATGTAGATTTGTTACTATTATACAAATTTATCACGAACAATCCCGTGGGTTAGATTTATTGATAAACCATCTTACGACTCTCATATCTGTATTTATATTATGGAGAATATCTCAGGCGCATTTGATGTATGGGATTACCAATGTCAATTGTAACAAAATATCGAATCAAGAAATCATAATAAAATTCCAATACAAATACAGTTATGCACATACATATATAGATATGCAGGTACATATACAACGTTTTTAAATTTCGAACGAATTTGTTCTAATTTTAATTTTCATTCTAGATGGCCAGTGTTTATGTGACATCATTTTATTATGGAGTCGAATTTAAATGGAATAGAGCAGCGTGCTTCAGAATATACTTACCTGTATTTTATGTCTTTTAATATCCAACCTTATCTTAACAGAAATACGGTTTTAAAATGTTGCTTTATACATGAATTTCAATATCAATAGACGACGCTAGATGTAATGGAATTTCAAATGTAATATATAGACAACAAAGTAGAATTTTGTAGCACGCAGGCAATTTACTACGTAACCTGATATATTACATTTAAATAGAGAATAATTGAGTAATTTAAACAATGTATTGATATTACATATAAAATGTACTTGGAAGTTTATTATTATCTACCCTCTGCCGATGACTTCGCTCGCGTAATCCATATTATACCTTTATTATTTAGATAAGTGTTTAACTACCGAACTACTATAGTCCAAAGGTCATACGTTTGAATCTGCTCGACAGGGGGAAAGGGGATTGTTAGTGATGTGGAGTGATGACCTCATTGCCAACAATATACCATGTCAGGTTGATCTCCACGCGGATCCCCCCCGAAACAATCGTGATAAATTCCTGGTGAATTTGCCACGATGTAGCTCATCATGACTAACCTGACCTGTTTATCTTATCATCTTCTATTACCGTTGCGATGATAATGGCGAGTACAGCATTCTATTATCATCCATAAAAAAAGGACCTGGTCGACATAAAAAATACCTGTATATGTATATGTATTTATACAGATGTATGTAGAATGGTAAACAATTTATGGTCACCTATTAGTAGGCGGTAAGTATCGCCTACACATGAATAGCATAATTCACTATACACATGAATAGCACTATGGGCATCACGTTATCATGTAACATCCGTGATACCCCTAATACGTTGCTATTTCAGAGGTCTAAGTCATGTTTCTTATCCTGTAATTTCACTTCTTATCACATTCTACAAGCAACTGTAGCCAAACTGCTTTGTAAGCTGTATTTTGGCTGAAATTGATAAGTCTGACGTACCCATAAAAAAAAATGTAAAAGGTATACCAGACGTCGTAAAAAGTAGTATGACTTTTTACGACTTCTGGTATACCTTTTACATTTTTTTTTATCACAGTAGTGTATAGCCCATATGCCTATGGCTCTCTAATGGTTGCAGTTGCCTATAGACGTCTATAGACTAACCTTATACAGCATGTTCCTGATTATTTAATATCAAATTGACAGAATAATTGTGCTATGAATACATTAATTAATTCTATGATTATGACAATATACAATTAGGTATTTGTCAGTCTGTCTGTCATTTGCTACACAAACGGCACACGATTGATTGCATAGCTTTGTACCTTGTTAAACATACAAACATACACACTCTATAGTAAAGCTTGTCTATTGATTTCTAGTCTAGTTCTCACATGAATGTTACACAACCTTAATAGCGTAGCGGTTAATCTTGCACTACTTAATGTTGCGATGGTTGTGAATTCGATACCCATGTTAATATAGATAACGTTTGTTATATAAACTGGTAAAGGTAAGGTAAGATTTTAGTTTTGGCTATATAAAAAAAATTATAGGACAAATTCAACATTATTAGTAGTAGTATAGTAATAAGTAGTGTAAGTCATAATTTCTTAACACTATAATTATGTACTATCTAATTCAGATAGCTACTTCAGTTTAAAAGAACTAGCAAGAAATTCTACTGGTATTGTATTATTTTAAATCAGTTTCAGTATTTAATAAAATAACATAGCAAAGAAAGAAAGAAAGAAAGAAAGAAGAAAAAATATTTATTCAGTGCTTTTCAATAATGTTACAATACAAAAAAAAAGATTATATAAAATATCTACATAATTAATTTTACAATTTAGAATGTTGAAAATCCCTTGTTTGAACAAATAAAGTCGGGTCGTCAAGGCAAGGTCGTCATCCAAATAATCGTTTACAGTATAATAATATTTCTTAAAATACAGCTATTATATACTAAATATAAAAAAATAACATTATACAACGGAAATAGCCCAGTTTACCGCTTATGAACGAAAAATTTTCATCAAATCAAATCAAATTTTGTTTTGATTTGCTATTCATGTATATAGGCGACGGTTACCGCTTAACACCAGGTGGGCCGTAAATTTGCCATTCAAATTATATAAAAAAATTCAAAACCGTTATTAGATTTTAGCATGGTTGCAAAGCTGTAACAAATGTTACAGTTAACAATGCAAGGTCAGACAAATAGAGTATAATGTGAGGTATTTGGAGCACACTCACGATTGTTTGATGAACCGGTAGTGCGGGATCGAGTTTGGAATGGAGCAGGCATTTACTAACTAGCTACGTCCGCGACTTTGTCTGCATGGAATAGTAAACTTAACCAAATAAAGAAAAAAAATCTTAATAACATTATAAACGTGAATGTTTGTATGTATGGATGTTTGTTTCTCTTTCACACAAAAACTACTGAACGGATTTTGATAAAACTTTACTTTACTTTTGCTATATCTTATGCATCAGAATAACACATAGGCTATATTTTTTATTGAAATTTATATACTGAAATTTAATCAGTTAAAACACCGGACACAGCTAGTAGTTCATAAAATAAAATTGTAGAAAAAATAAATTATGGATCGATAAGTGACAATCTAAACAAATGTGAATACATTATTAAAATACGTTTGTTCTTCATGCATAATATACCAGCTCCATAAATATCTATCTATTCCACATCTCTACAATTTAATGATATAAAAAGCTTAGAGTTGCGCTCTGCTTGTTGTCGTGGGAGAAAACAAAAGTTTACAAGTAAAAAGATAATGAAGTACAATATACACTTACAGTTAGCGGGGTACATCGCGTGAACACGCCACATTAATGGCAGACAGTGTAATTAAAGGCGATATTAGTAAGCACAAGCTCGTTTCTGAATGTGGGGTGGATTTTCATTTAATTTATAGGTTGAGAGGTTGAGAGCGAAAGCAGAAGGATGGCTGTACTGAGTATACCTAGACTGGCTGGAATCATAGATAAACAAATAATCCCTGGACAATTAACACAGCGCCATCTAGTCCCAGAGTAAGCAGAGGTGAGAGTGTGTAAATACATAGGAAACATCCTGATCGATACACACAATAGTACTCATGAATATACACGGCTACACCATGCAAGGTATTCAACCTACGACCATCGGAAGTAAAATGGTACGCTAAACCGCTAGAGCATCGAGGCCATCATATCATAGTCAGTTAAATCATTAGGAAGAAGTTAATAATCTCCAAAATCGGCGTTTATGCTTGACGTGTTAAGATAGATAAATGATTTCAAAATGTCTTTGTATTCCTTTTTTCCACCTTTTACGTGTTGGAGCCTAAGAATCAGAGATTGATGTATTGGAAGTCTGGAATATTTAAATAGCTTCATTTTACCATTCGTTCCCTTAATTTATGATCGTAACAAAATTCTCAATTTTCTACGTTTATTGCAATCTCTAAATCGAAATATTTTTATACAATTATTTTTTAATTTTACGCAGTAACTTTGTGTTTTAACTTTTGCCTATATTCATGAAAATCTATATTGAATTCTCATAGCCATAGACAACAATGATATGCTTCCAAATATTTAAATTTTCAGCTTCTTATTTCTACGTTTATAAATAATTTTAAGTCCTTCATTGAATTAAATAAAGCTGCAATTTAAAACCTGATTGCATATTCATTCATTACCATCATTATTTCAGTCCGTATCTATTCACTGCTGGATATAGGCCTTTCCCAATGCCTTCCACCACATGCAATCTTCCTTCCGTATCCATCCTCTCTTAGCCAACTTCTTGATGTCGTCGGTCCAGCATGCAGGAACCCGACACTTCGTAGAGCCGTACGCGACCTCATTGCATATGCATTGCAAAATATCAATACACCTAATATAACCAGTTTACTCGTAACTTGAACTTATCTTGACTATTTGCAAAGATGCAATGATTAAATAAAACCAGATTCTATTTATTTTCTTAATTTTATATGCTCTAATGAATTCTTCACCAAGAAATTGCCAGCAGCAGCCATTTTTAATTTTATTACCATATTTGAAATTGATATTTAATTGCGAAGTGTTCAAGTGTTAATTTGATTTAACATCAAAAATGTGGAAAGTCTAGACTTAACGGAAACATGGCGCCAAATTTCTCACCGAAATTATTTCTTAGACCCAATTATGTCAAGTTGCAGTCGTCGCTTATTTACAACACATAATTATATCTAATATAAATGCCGCTCATTAGATGCTTAGCTGGTATTAAATATTATATATAAAATTCTCGTGTCACAATGTACCATACTCCTCCGAAACAGCTTGATCGATTTTTATAAAATTTTATATGCATATTCAGTATTTCAGTATTTAGGTCTGAGATTCGACCAATATTTATTTTTCATACCCCCAATGATACTAGACCCACTATTAATATATTTTTTATTTTTATTATATTTTGAATTTTAAAATACATTCACTCATAAATTTTCACTCTTCAATGCCTATTTTTAGTGGAGATATTAATTTACATGGCAGAACAATGTCTGGGTAGTATAATATAATCTAACTAGTATAATATAAATGTTCAAAAACATGTTAGACACGAACGTTAACAATTTTATTTATAAATAATGTTTTAGGTTAAACAAATAATTTTTCCATTGTAAAATTAAATTCTCGAGATTGTCACTTATTTTTATAGGCAATACTTTTTCTGTAAGTTTCTATATAGAAAATAGGCGATTATTAATTTTAAAAAACTCCAACTGAGTGGAGTAAGAAATACGGCAGTATTTTCAGCATATAAGAGTTCTGACATCTTAGTACTAATATGTAATATTATGTTATCTGTGGTACTAATAAATGGCATTAGTTTATAAAAGTCATAACGAATGTTATTACGGTTATCACTTTCCATCGTGTGGGCTTTTTTTTTTTTTATTGTTTGTTTGGGCTATTGTCAGATGTGTAGCACCTGTAGCACTGCGACCTTACATAGATCTATTGTGCTCGCCCTTTTCAGAGTTCGCTACCTAGACCCGTCAGGGACAAGAATTGAAGGATATTCGAGTGTAAACTTTCCAAAGGAGATATTTCGTTTATGCATGAGTGGGCTACAACCACATAGGATGTGAAGCGGCGTTTCCTCTTCAGTTTGGCAGAATCTGCAGATACTTGTCGTGCATAGGCCTAGCTTAGCCATATGCTTGTTCAATTTGCAGTGTCCTGTGAGGGCCCTAGTCATCATGCATATGTTGTTTTCACTCAATTGCAGTAATCTATTGGAGTATTTGGTCGAGAAGCCCGATATAAGGTCTTTTGAATGTATTAATCCTGGCATTTCTTGCCAGTGATTCAGTGCTTCTCGTTTGGTTATTAATTTGAGATGTCCCAGTTTTAGGCAACGAGGCACACCACAGAAGGGTTCGGGGCCCAGTTGGATGGTTTTTGCCCCTAACTTTGCCAGATGGTCGGCATTCTCATTGCCTTCAATATTTGAATGCCCGGGGACCCATCTCAGTATAATATTATTTCTGCTTCCTACTTCATTTAGTAGCAGGATACAGTTTCTAATAAGTTTAGAACGGATTTCGTACGAGTTAAGTGCTAGTAGAGCAGCTTGACTGTCCGAATAAATGTATATGTTCTGATTGATGTAGTTGAGGCTTAGGATTACTTCCAGACATCTAATTAAGGCGTAAGTCTCTGCCTGAAAGATTGAGGCGTATTTTCCTAAGCCTATATAGTTGCAGATTTTGGGTTTTACACCACATATTCCACATCCTACATCATCTTTTTCTACAATATTTTTCTTAGAACATCTGTAGTAAGTTTAGTAAATACGTAGGTACTAAGCTCATATTCGCAGTTGTGAATCAAAATAGATCAGAATTCGTGGAAAAATTTCTGCGCTCTTCTATTTCAATATCATGTTCATTACGTTTCAATGCGCTGGATATACAAACGTTTAATTAATTATTAAGTGGCCTATTTATATGGCCCCAAGTGTAGTTTAATTGTTCGGTAAATGATTTTTTTTATAAACACAACATAAACATTAATTAAATGTGTATCAATCAAACGTTCCTGAGATCAAGTGGTATAAAAAACCGGAAATGATAATGGAGCCATTAATACCGGTTTTTTGTGCGTATTAATTTGTTACTATACGTTTAATTACACTTCCAAAAATGAATCTACTTGATCGGCTCATATTGTAATGAGTTTGGCTAGTATTATTATTATTTAAGTAAATTGTACGTTTTTACACGTTTTTACAAAGTCTACCTATGTACAGTCTCTAAAGGCTGTACATATAATTGTTATTGAAATAAAAAGTCAGCATAAACCTAAAAATCGCCTCTTATAGTTCTACGAATATCCTTTTGCCACAAGAATTTAGATTATGAACTTATATTAAAGATAAGAGATTAAGAAATGTTGACCTTTACAAATGGGCCCATATTAACTGCTGAACTCTCGTCTCGAGTTGATATCTCCTAAAATATAGCCCCAGGCTGACAGTTTCAAAATAAATAACGTTCCTCTAAGTTGCCCTCATCATCTCATCACAAAATGTATACATAAATATGCTATAAAACCTTTGTTTTCTTATTTATTTATGTATTATATTTCTCGGTCAAGCAATATTACAAGACAGGAGCGACTGAACCTGTCCCGGGGCTAGGCACGTGTTTCGTATTTGTTTTTTGTATCGTGCGTAACTCAATTTTCTCTAAAACAAAACGCTATAAGGCATAGTATCAGGGACAGAGTCACGTATTTTTATACAACATACAATGTATAACTATACAATATGTCAATCTATTTTATGCAAAGACATAGCTGGCTAGCTATGTATTCAACAGAATCCTTGAGTCTAGTATCTACACTTTGGTGTTCACAGTTTCCCATATGCATTGATATACTCACAGATTATTGTACCTTCATTGCCAATACTTGATTGAAAATTATATGCCTGATAAATTCATTATTAATACCTAAAAATAGTGTAATGTAGGTGGACATTTTATTATTTACATATGTAAGTAAAGTTGTACTGTGTATCTATGTACTTTGTCTGAAATTAGATGTGTTACTGAGAATTAAATATAGGTACCTAGTATATATTATTCGAATAATACGAATGCAAGCAACTGGAGAGAAAAGTAAGTGAGATGAGTAAAGTAACGAAATAAATATATTGACAATTTTCTTCTAGTTGCATGTTTGTAGAACTAAGCAACTTCGTACCCATTGTATTCGGAATACATAGTTTATAGCTGTTTTATTTTCAATCCAATTAGAATAAAACAAGACAGCATTTGTTTTTTAAAGTTAAACAAACTTGTATTTCAATGGTATCTAAATTATGAGTTGAAAAAGAATAGAGAATAAAAACAAGATTTTTTCTAAATTGTACTCAGATAATATTTTTATATAACAGATATTACAAATTATCCGTGCCGGCGTTGTCAGTCCCTTGGACTATCATTACTCATAAACTTATAAAGATGAGAGGGAAGAAAGATACTGCGCGAAATGAATATATTCAACAAAAACAGTAATTTAGTCAAATATGGTAAAGTATCATTTAAAATATGTTTTATTTGATAATTGTCCATTTTTGAGAACTTTAGACACAGTTATTACATTACTGTAGGGTAGTTAACCAGTTCTAACTACCTGTATAGTTGAAATTGAGCAGTTTTAGTTTTGTTTCTTGATATACTGTGGTTTAATCAATCAGCCTGAAATTTGATAAGGTCCAATGGAAATGAAAAGGATTTGTAGCCTAACTTTTATTTCACTCCGTTAGACAGGCGCAGTCACGTGCAAAGATTAAACTAATAAGCTAGTAAATTTCAGAAAAATATATTTTTATTTCACATAGACATACCATAAATACATGCCTAATAATCTGACCCTAAAATAAAGTATAGCCAAATTTTAGTAGAAATATAATGGTCAAGTATGAATGTAAAACCACTATCTACTCCTACAACTAACTAACAATATTTTACTTTTTATTTATATAACGATTCTATAGAAATTAAAAAAGTAATTACATAAGTTTGATACCAAAATATGTGATGTTAAGTATATATATTTATTTTGTAAAATAACTTATAAACTATATATATATATATATATATATATATATATATATAATATTGGTTTGTATCTGAATCAGATACAAACCAATTGAGAGCATCTTTTTTTAATCTATTAATATATCCTGACAATCCAATAAAATGTTAGTAATTTTTTTCTCAAAATAACTGTAGGTAAGAATTATCGATTAATCAGTAGTAAATCAAGTTCGTGATGGTATCCAAGCGTGAGATTTTGTTTGGCGGAAGCGCGGTGTCGTTACAATATTTGATACACATCATTTTAGACTGAGCTGTTGACAACGCTAGCAATTAATCGATGCTGGCAAATTAAATTGATAGAATATTGTCTGTATCCCGTGGTGTTACTGACATAGAATACAACCTGGATTACTCGCTGTAAAAGTAGTTTTTTTTTAATTTGTCACATATTTATATATAATATTGTTATTACTAAAACTCGAGCACAATCGTTGCCCGCTAACTACATCTCTACCACTGCGTTATGTTGGCTGGAAGAGATCTCTTTCAGAGATAAGCCCACCCTTGTTCACATTGTATAACATTCTTTATTTATTAATGTTGCAATAAAGTATAATATATTATATTTTTTAAGTATTAACCAGAGGTAAAAAGGATCTCTGGCCTCTAACTTCCGCCTTCTTCGTCTACCTGATAACGATTAACTATTATTCGTTTTCTACTTTCATTTCAATGGCAAACTTAAATATTTTTATACCAGATTTGGTGTTGCCTGCATATAATACAATCAATAATTGTGTTACTCACTGTCAAAGTAGCATTTTCTAGGTGAAAGATATTTAAAATTGGTTACAATTTTTTCGAATTGATTCATTTTTATATTTTTTGAGACATTCTTTATAAACAAAGGTAAAAAAGATATCTCGCTTCTAACTTCTGCCTTCTTCGTCAATGTACAATGCAAACCTATATATAAATAAATTGCAAACCTAAATATTTTCACTTTATAAATATCGCTGGTTTAGTTGCCGTAAAACAAACATTTTATGTTATAACTATATGCGTGTTTTCTATAAATGTAAAATATATTATTATATGTATATACAAAAAATGTATTTAAGTCTCCTAAATTTCAGACTATTATTAGTGATGATATGAATAATGATACTATTAGTGATGAAGATATGCCTTCGATTTTTTAATTTATATATATAATTTAAATTGAGAAAACATTTTCATTTGATATGATTAATAATAGGCTCCATTTCAATTTGCAATCCACAAAATTGATAGTTTTCTATTCAAATTAATAAAATGGGACAGTTATATGAATAGTTAATTAGTTTATCAAACTGCAGAGTTGTTAGTGAAAACTGGTTAGTTAATTAATTCATTAGCCAACTTCTCTTATTATAGGTATTCATATATTCAATAACAATCATAGATTCGTGTTTAGAATTAAGTAAGAGTTAAGATATTATTTAAAGATAATATTTATAATATAATAATAAACTAAATACTAATATTGTTTTATTATTTGGTAGCAGGTTTTAATACAGTTACATGCATAATTACTAGATTTAAAGACAAACTTGCTGTTCCTAAGTAGGTATCTATCGTTTAGAAAAAGTCAATGGATCTTTTATAGGAATGGATATCCAAATTTACAATAAGATATCAAAGGATGTGCTGGTATTAGCTTTAAATAAATTTAAAACGTTTGTTATATCATATTTATTAAGCAAAGCCTACTCACTACACGATTACTTAAATGACAAATGTGCATGGCAATAGTTGTTCATCTAAGGGATTTTCATTTAATGTTAGACATTGACGCCTGTATGAGTATGAGTATGCAATGTAAATAACTGACTTTAAAAAAAAGGAAATTAAGTTGAGTTCTTGCCAGTTCTTCAGTTCAGTCCAGCTCAACTGAATCTGTATACTGAACTGGAAGGTAGGAAAAAAATATTAATACCAAACAAAATTACGTTCATAAGCGGTTAAAGTGTCCTATATGAATAAATGATTTATGCTTCGATTCGACTTGATTACAGCTTTTAATTAAATAGTTGTAGACATCTCGCTTCAATTTTGTTATATTTATGTTTTTATCATTTCCGAGAATACCATTGAGAAACACACAACCAAATAGATGAAAATTTTAATACATAACTCTATATATTAAGTTTAAAAAAAAATACAGACCTGACTAGTTTACAATTTCATTTCATCTACTAATTGAACCCGAGACTTTCTTTGTTTAACTTTTTTGTTTCTAAACAGATTAGAATAAAACAAACACAATATTTTAAAGTTAAATCTACCACGAGAATACAATGAAAATCGCAGCAAATTAAATTAAGGCATTTATCTCAATAAACGTGCACAACCGTACAGACAAACATATATAAATTCTAAGTATAATTTTAAGGATTCTATTACGTTGCTTAAGTCTCCTAATAAATTTTTTTTCATGTACAGATATCAATCCGTTACATTTTTGATATGCATTTATATACATGAATAATCACCCAGAACAATTCACATAGTGCCATCTAGTTTCACGCTAAATTAAGCTTATGTTATTCATTCTAGACCAATTCAAACAGTCATACTTAGAAACAAAAATGTTAGTATCGTGCAAGGAATCGAACCTGCCGCTATCTTGAGGAGATGTACTAAACTGCTAGACCACCGAGAACGCCAATTTCAGTTTTTAGTAGCTGTAATGAGAGAGTGTAATAGACATTAAAACCCATATGATATATTATGACATATAATTATGTAGGGATCTGAATTCCTCGCAACCGGTAGGTGTAATAGCGAAAGTCCAATTAATTCATATGTATACATGTTTATTAAATATACTTAAATGATATTTATTGGTGTTCCAAGTATGGGTAATGAGGCATAATTGATTTACTTAAAATTTATTTGAAACATTTGTCAGAATTTATTTTAAATATTGTTAAATTGTAATTGGGAATATTTGTCGGTTGCAAATATTCGACTTGAATGCAAGGAAATTCTCAAATATATTGTATTTTTTTGTCTCATAACGTTTCTCTATTTGAACCGATTTTGATACGCCTCGTATCAAACGTTATGAGACAAAAAATTTATATCTTTTATATATATCTGATCAATAGTTTGAGTTATCCTGTGTAATACGATCAAAGTTGATATTTGTGGTCATGATAAATAATTTTCCTTTTATCTACAGCACACAATAACACAGTATATATTAATTCAAATAGAAAATTATTTAAATCTACAAATAATGCTGAAGTGTTTGTTTGTAATTTAGAATTAACAGATTCTCACTAACGAACTATGAAAATATATACGGTACTTACATCAAACAATTCATTTTAAAAATTTTGGTCTATCTATTTGTTCTTGCTAATCTCTGAAACTGCTATAAGGAATAACTTAGGCTACTTTAATTTAGGAATTTTATTTATTTTATTAATCAGGAAAATAATAATAACAGCTCCTCTATCTATATTATTATATAATAATATAAATTTATATTATAATACTATATAAAATAACCATGTCATGGTAGACATTAATTTTATTGCCGCTATTGTGTTTAAATAAAATTTATTTGGTCGTGAATGTGTATTTAGCTTTAATAATGTTATGTTACAGATGCGGATTGTCTCAGATGCCGCTTCGATTGTGTCAATACTTCTTTATTACGTACTATGTAACTGATATATCATCACTAATGGTCTAGTCGTGACCGCACGATTCATTCTTTACTCATGTTTTTTTATACCTGCCGCATATGGAAGCTCAACATAGGTATTTTTAACATATTATAATTATTTTTACAATTTTACATATTTATAACGACATACTAATAAATTTATTATTAAAAGCAAAAATTGCTATTGAATATACCATCGAAGTCTCTCTACAATCCTCTAAAAAATCTTAACATATTAAGTATATAATGGTTTCTTAAGGATCGGCAACGCGCGTGACACCCCTGGTGCTCCAGGCGTCCATAGGCTACGGTAACCATTTACCATCAGATGGGCCGTATGCTTGTTTGCCACCATAGTAATATAAAAAAAATAAAAAAAACATCTCTAGAATTTTAGTAAACACTGTATTAAAATCTAAATCTATATTCGCAGGCCAGATTCATCTGGCCAGCCAGAGAATGTTATTGTACGTCGGCAAGGGGCTCCTTAAACCTACACCCGGGTCACAACTTCCGGGAATTGATCTGAGTTTCCCTCTCTGCCACACGATATACCCGGCACCCGCATGGTGAATCCATGAAATGCTCTTATATTTCATATCCAAACGTTTAATGATTTTGCAAAATGTTCTAAGAGTCAAAATAGTTTTAATTTTTCTGCCCTTAAATATATTTCTAGAGACGAGTCGCAAAGTGCGCGACCTAAACAAACATACGCTTTGTTTGCATTTCAATTACTGTTTGTGTATTAACACTTACCGACATCTAGTGTAAAATCACAATATCATAAAACTCATTAGTGTATTTCATTTTACTGCTGTGGTTAGTAGTAGTAAGATAATATGCCAGTCAAAATCTTCTTATTCTGTATAAGAACAGGATAATATTTTCACTGGTTTTTCTCAACATGCAACCGAATAAATACTTATTTTAGTATCACTATGCTTAAGGTTAGATACTTCAGTTAAATTTTCTGCGTCATCATTCTCAGACAGTCACATCTATTTCCACCGCCAAGTAGATAGATAGAATATTTATTCGCGTTCAAGGCACACACACACAAACACTGTATAATAAAAACACAAAATAAAAACAGATATACAATTACATTAGCCAAGTCAAACAAAATACAATACACTACAAATATACAGATATAATAATTAAAAAAAAAAAAAAATAAAAAAAATAAAATAATAATAAAATACATATATATATATAATGCAATACAGTTCAACACTATATAACTTCGCAAGTTATAATAATTGAAAAAAACGCTCAAATAAATAAATAAAGATAAAATAAAATGCAATACAGTTAACAACGAAAAACCGGTATGAACGTAGTGTGTGTGCATAGCCCATACGCAAAAAGGCAACACCTCAGTGTATTGTTTGCTGCATACAAGCCGCAAACCACTGATATTCAGGCACTACCCAGAGACATACGCGAGGACGCATGTAACAAGACCACAGCTTCTAATCAGCTCTATTACATTATAATAAATAGTAATAATTATTAAACAAATAATTATAAGAAAATAAGAAATAAGTATAACATATAGGCATAAAATACATAGAAAATTATTATCAATTCATATAATAAAATAAATATGAAAAACAAAAGAGAAAGTAAACTTATTGCATAGGAGTGTTGAGTGTTACCACTATCAAGCAACCAAAAGTAGCTTGCTTTGTATGTTATATCGGTTGCAGGCAAAAGGTATTGAAAATTTTCTTATCCTGTATAAGAAGCATATTATCTTAGTCCTCTGGATTGGCAACGGATGAGCAGTATCACGAAAGCACACGATAACGTGATATCCGTGGTGTTGCTCATATATAGGTGACGGTTACCACTTATCATCAACTGGGTGGTCAGCTCGTTTACCATTCGAATTAGACAAAAAAGGATTATGCGAGCTATGTATGGTAATTATAAACAATTCTTTTCAATAGCACTTGTCGAAGTGTTTTTATCTCGACCTTGTGTCGCAACGAATGTCGAAAGTCTCTAGATCTCGGATAACCCGCACTAACCGCAAATGAGAGCTCTTTGGTAAAAAAATATGATTTGTCAAACTTGTAAGACGGGTTCACTGCTACCCGACCGCTGTCAGGACCGTGGAGTATAGAATCCTCAGTTTGCACAGTGGATACGGTAACCATAGTAACTACAGGAAAAGTTAGTACATTGCATGCTCTTTGCATATTTATTTTTGTACCATTTACTATTCACCAATAAATATATTTTCCTTGATGTTTTTAAAATTTTTATAGATTTTATTATCTTTTGCCTTATTTAAAAGTATTTACCATTTTCTATCCATTGTTTGATTAATATCACGCATACATTCCATTACAATTACAAACATACAAAATTACAAACTTACGCTATGCAGATGACACGACCTTATTTGCGACTAGTGCTGAACGTTTGGAAACATTACTCCAGAAAATGGAACGAGTGAGTAATGAGTTTGGGTTAAAAATCAATCGTAAAAAGACTAAGATCATGATTGTTGACCGCGCAAATAATAATTCGCCCGAAGTCACTCAATTGGCGAACTGTGAAGTGATCCCATCCTACATTTACCTGGGCTCATTAGTTTCGAATGGAGGAGGTTGCATGGGAGATGTCAAGAGACGTATGGCCATTATGGATAAGTTGAAAAAAAAAACGAAAAATAACAAAGAAGAGATTAGTGCGTACACTCGTGTTCCCCATATTTCTCTACGGTGCCGAGACGTGGACCCTGCGGGATATAAAAAAGAAAAAGATAGACGCTCTGGAAATGTGGTGCTGGAGAAGAATGCTTTGGGTAGCATGGACCGAATTCAGAACAAACGTTTCTATTGACCTATTGCACAATCACGCATTATTTCCTTCTTCGGTCACGTTTCACGAAAAAACGACGCATCCGTAGAGCGAATACAGGGTAGAGTTGATGGTACTAGACCCCGTGGACGATCACCCATGCGATGGACCGACCAAATCAAAGCAGTGTACCAGAGTACCAGAATGGCAGACAGTAGAGACAAATGGCGAGCTGTCGTACGGCGGATGACATCAGCCTCACATCCCACTACGTAATAACCACGACCGTTCTGACAAGAACGAAGCGAATGAGAAGAAGAAGAAGAATACAGTCCATTAAACCAATCGATCATATTTTAAAACTTAATATATTATATAATCCTATTGCACATAATTTATGTATATTGAAAATTTACTATATAACTCATTATTATATAATCCTACATAATTTATATTGTTACGAATAAATAAATATATATTTCTCTCCTAATGATAAATTCATGCTTACTAAAATTATGAGTTCTGATGATAATGGTAAACGGCTCATCTAATGGTAAGGTCTACATAATTTGTATACCTAGTTGTGTTAAAGTATCATAAAATTCTGTCAAATACATAATAAGTGACGTTACTTATAAAAGCCATATGCATGTATTTACTATTATTATTTGTCGCCCGCGAATTTCTAAGCTTTTTAAGATATAAAATAATAGCCCATTAAAATCCGTTCAACAGATTGTACTTGTAAATCGAACAATAAAGGAAACAAGATTAAAGATTTAAAGGTTCTTTAATTCATGCATTTCCTCACAAAAACATCATATAATGTTATTTTTGTGAGGAGTTGTATCAAATTTTTAGGAAATTATATCAGATTTATATTATGATTCAAATAACCGAGTAATGAATTTAAGCGCTATGCAGAGTAGCCAATAAAAGGTAACAAACAGATAGACTCATTAGCATTTTTAATATTAGTAGAATAGTAGTTGATATGATAACAAGATTTCAATTAATGCCACATCCATTAGTGTTCTATGAGTAAGGTATAGATAGTATCAGAGAACATACTCCGTTAACGCGTATTAGCCCCCTGATCGATTCAGTGTGATGCGGATCGTACTTGTAAGTCGATCACTACACCAATGTTAAGGGGTATAAACTTAAAGTTTATGAATTTTATGCATTTAATGTGTGAAAATTTAGTTTCAGATAAGTTACTGCACGTGATTATATGTACGTAAGTTATATATTTTGCGGGTGTTAATAGGAATTTTCATTGTATATTCTAACCGCCGATTGTTTTCGTAATCAGATAGGCTAATGAAATGTATGTTAGATCATATGAATAAAGATTTGTCTATCTATCTATATAATGATTAATAGTATTTTCGGTATTTATTAATTGACTGGGACAAGCAACTATGTATACGTTCTTTAAAATAAATGAAATAAAGAAGAAAGAAGAAAGTAAGATTATCACTATCTTTTATGGACATAGCCATAAAAGATAGTGATATATATTTTCATTTAGATAAATTAATCAGTTCTCTCGTGAATTTGTAACAGACAAACAGACAGACACTTTTATAATATTGACGTTGACTTGGCCTTAATAGTATAATTAGAGAAAATGGTCACTTAATCCGCTTTAAAAAGCATTACGGAGAAACAATTTATGTATAGATATAAATGATAACATATTAAACGCCCTGCCTACGTTTGTTAGAGCTCAACACCGGAAATAATTGATAAGTGACACCTATAGAACTGGTCGAGGAAGGCTGGATCGTCTCTTATTGCCATTTCCTACTTACAAACTGACTTCAAAATATATGATTATTTTTATTTTATTTAGTTATTATTTATTAAACAAAAAAGCTTTTGTACAAAAGGGGAAATTAACGCCGTATTCATTAGTACATTTCCTTCATTCTCTCCCAGATAACCTTATAATCAAATAGCGTTGTGGGATAATAGCGAGAACTATAAGAATATATACTATACAAAAAACATACATATTATAAGCGATTTAGTTTCGAATTTTAGTACTGTATTATTATCAAGAAAGAGTTTTATGACTCTAGTAGTTTCCTGCCTTTTTTTAGTCTACTCTAATGCTGTTAGCCGCTGCTGGCCTTTACAGCTTCACCGACGATAGGGGGCGAGTGCAGATGGCACTACAAACCCGCGGAAGGACTTATGGAACGGCTAAAGGCTAGCTCCATGCTGACGGTTACGACTTTAGTCTGAGGGCACCTCGAGAGTTTCGAACCTCGGTTCAGTTCGTCGTAATTTTGATCCCCGTTTAAGTTTCCCGCCTCTGTTTCTTCTGTGTGCTCGTTTTTTTTTTAAGTTTGTATATTATTATAACATAATATATATACTATCTACTATAATACTGTACCGTCATTGTACAACTTATTTTTTTAAGATCGTTGTATCTTTAGTTAATTTAAATGTACTTACTGTACAATAAAGTGTTACAAACAAACTAACTTTTGGAGTATGTCATTTACACAGTAATTTTATTGAACTTATGGGATATACCTATAGTATAAATGACATGTTGGAAATTAAGACACTTTAGTTTAATTGATACTACATGTTTTGTTACAAAAACATGTTAGTAGACAAATCAAAATAATACAAAATGAATAATTCGATTCTACAATATAAAACAACATCATTCAAATCGTACTAAAATTTCTATCCACCATATATATATCCGGATATGGTAACGATAAAAAATATGTTATGCATTTATAAATTACAGTGAAACGTCCAGTTACAAAAGAATGCCGAATCTACATTTGAAACGTTAAGACTTTTTAATTATATAGCCGGAAGCGTATCTCCGAAACTGTTCTTATTGTTATTGTCAAGGGCACATGTTTTTCTCCATCTTAATTATTGACTAACGAATGTATATGACTTCGCCTGGAAGTAAACTATTTGATGATGATGACCAGAGATTTGTTAGTAGGTTAAATTGAGATTATTATTATAACTTTTATTTTTGGATTACTTTATATAAATGTAACAATAATTTCTAACTAAATAAATAACCCTGGACAATTAACACAACCCCATCTAGTCCCACGATAAGCAGAGCTTGGTTATGAGTACTAAGACAACTAATATAGATAAATACTTAGATATTTTTTGTAAATAGATACATTGTTTGAGCGTCTTCTAAAACATAAAAAAAAAGATTGTGAGCCGCCATACTGTTTTCCCGGCCCTCTTCTCCTGCACAATATGGAACCATATTCGCCGCCGTCTAACAAGTGAAACAACCACCGCATACATCAAGTAAACAAAAGGAGCTCCTTAAATATTAAAATAAACTGTATTTGTGTCGCGAGTGTGTTGTAGTTTGGGTGAAAAACTCAAATGTTTCAAGTCGCCGATGCAGTTCACCTATAACTATATTTTAGTGTAATTTGGGTGTGTTTCTATTTCCTTCTCCTTCGATGAGTGCAGTGTGGCTGAAAAATACACCATACATAATATACATACAAAATACAGAGATATAAACAATCATACTCGTGAATACAAAATTTGCAGCGGGCGAGGAATCGAACCCGCCACCATCGGAAGTAAAATGGCGTGCTGAACCGCTAGACAACCGAGGCCGTCAATAAATAATTAGAGGAAAAAAGGAGCATGTTCCTAGAAGTGTTCAGTTGAGTTCAATTCAACGAACTGGTATCTAACACGTCTAAAACCAAAAGACAAATCACCATAACTTGAAAAGGCATTCCGAGTCCTAATTATCGCTATCATTTATTATACAACCTTGACCCGAAAGCTTGTATTAGATCTAATGACTGACGTCATAGAGTTGAAAACTGAATTGAAAGTCCTTACGCTGAACCTATTACATTTATACCTATTCTCATTAGCACACGAGTAACTGACGCCTTGAACCTTTCTCATTTGAATAAGGTGGAAGGCATTGCTACTTGAAAGGACAATTATTACAAAAATAAATATTTATAATAATAATAATAATAATCTCAGGACAATTCACACAGCGCCATCTAGACTCAAGTTAAGCTAGCTAAAGCTTGTGTTATGGGTACTAGACAACTGATACAAATACATAGATAATTTTTTTTTCGTAAATACATAAATATTATACATAGAAAACACCCAGACCGATACAAACAATCATACTCATGAAACGTGCGAGGAATCAAACCCGCGACCATTGGTCGTAAAGCGGTGTGCTAGAGCGCTAGACCACCGAGGCTGTCAAATTTATGAACTATGGCATATCATGCTCCTTAAACGTTGCTCAGAATATTTGTTCCTGAGGTCAATTACTGACATATACCTATCAAATCTATTGATAGTTCAGAATATAGTTTACTAGCTACTGGTCCAGGCTTCGCCCGGGTGTACATGTATTATACATATAAACCTTTCTCTTGAATCACTCTATCTATTACAAAATCCGCTTCAAAATCCGTTGCGTAGTTTTAAAGATTTAAGCATACATAACAACGGACAGATAGCGACAGCGACTTTGTTTTATACTATGTAATGATGAAGCCAATAAGAAATGCTCTTTTCAAATGCGATTGTATATAATTATTCTAATACCACAAATCATGTTTAAGGTGAATATAGTAATACTAGCTCATGCTATTATATTAATGTAAATAATTAAAAATCAAATCAGTAGCTATAACTTGTACAGATTAGTATCCATAAACATCACAAGCACACAAGTAATAATAATAAATTAATAAAATACATAGAACAATTCACACAGCACCATCTAGTTCTACATTAATCAGAGTTTGTATTACAAATACTAGATATCGAATAGAAATACTTAAATACTAATATTTTTTTGTAAATACACATTATACATAGAAAACATTCAGACAAATACAAACAATCATACTCAGGAATTCAAACGTATGCATCGTGTGTAAAATTGTAATCGCGACCATCGGTAGTAAGGCGGAGTGCTGAACCGCTAGACTACCGAGACCGTTCAGTATGACGGATAGTTCATGTAAATTAAAAGTAAAATGTTATCTCTTTACACTGAAGTTCCTGTCTGCATAATTTATAATCTGTGACTAATACCGATATCGCGTTGTCTAGTCCGTGGTGACAGAATTATGACGTCATCAGATTTGTTGTTACCAAGAATTATCTTTCTTGCCAACAGATGAGAAATATCACATATCTATATCTTAATAATATAATATTACAAACGCGAAACTTTATAAGTATGGCTGTTTGTCATTCTTTTACGCAAAAACTACGCATCAGAACAATAAATAGGCTATATTGAAATTTAACGGGGTTGAAACCCATACAGTTATTGTTTAGAATAGAATAGAAAAATCATTTATACAAATAGACTAAAAGTAAGCACTTGAATAGTCATACTTATTTTTTCAATCTACCGCTCATTCGGAAAGCTTGCTCATCACAAGAAGAACGAGCAAAAAACTTACGTTTGAGGTAGTGTAGCGGTTTTTTTTTATTAGTAGATCATATAGTTGGAGCACCCGCCTGCGCTAAAGATATAACGCTGGGACTTTATGGGATTTAAAATGAGAAAACAGGTTCGTTAGCCTATAGTGGTGAATTTACCAGAAATTAATAAGGATGGGGGGAAGGGAATTGTTAGTAATGGACCGAAGATCCTATTGCTAATAATGCACGATGTCAGGTTTCACCTACACGGTGTTCCCCCGGGAAACTATTGTGGTAAATTCTTAGTGAATTTGTTACGATGCGCTAACTAACTTGACCTCATGCTCATCGTATCAACCTATACTGGTACCCCGCCAGCGTAAACCCTACATGTTCCTAGAAGCATATTAGCGCAGGCTGGTGCATCATTTTATTATCAACAATAAAAAAAATCTGTTATCTATGTTTTCGACATTTAACTACATTTCTACAATATCTTTGTGATGGTCGCTGATTCTATTCTTGCACATATATGTATATTCATATTTCAATTAGGTTGGATAACGTTTTACGTACGGTATAGTATATAGTATAAACAATTAAAAAACAATAAAGTTTTGTAGTATATAATAATAATAATAATAAACTTTATTCATAAATGCACGGTACAATTAAATATAGTTAGCCCTGGCTATCGATATAGGTGAACCTGTGCCACGACAGCCAGTTCTCTCCAACATTCTGTAAACATTTTTGGTACATTTGCAGTTGTGTACATAAAGGAAAAAAAAAACTTAAAAACTATATAAAATTATATGTATAAAGTTTTATTTCGTTTGTGACTAGATGGCGCTATATCATTATTTACATATGTATGAATTCAATAATTCAAACTGACTTCCTGAAGATAAATGTAGGTTAATATGTAAAAAGTATAATTTCTTGCCAGTTTTCAATTGAAGTATCTAGACAATCTGGATTGTTAGAATACTAGTAAAAAACTTTTGATGTGCTACGTTTCAACACTATTATTTATAAAATAAATGATTACTTTGATTTAAACATAAAATTTATTGTAATACATCTATATTTTTACTAAAATCGGAAATAAAATATTTATTAACCATCTTTTATGTATTTTGTAAGAGAAATGACCTTTAGTTTCGTAATAAGATCATACCGCACATAAATTGGCCTATAAAGAATAACCTCACACAAATAGTAAGTCAACAGTTAATGGTAAGAACATAATATACGTATAGCAGTTCATGAATTGAAAATGAAAAATGTTTATTTCTTTCAAAAACGATTCCTACAATACTGTGTTACATGACCTAGTAAGCATAGCACCGTTTTACTTCCGATGGTTGCGGGTTCGATTCCTCGCACGGTGCAAACATTTGTATTCATGAGTATGATTGTTTGTATCGGTCTGAGTGTTTCCTATGTTTATTACGTATGTATTTACAAAAACAAATATCTAAGTGTTTATATCACTTGTCTAGTACCTATAAAACAAGCTCTGTTAATCATGGGACTAGATGGCGCTATGTTAATTTTCGATGGGTTATTTATTTATCATTTATTTAATGTCTGTGTTCGGTGTATCTCGATCTTCCATATCCAATACCTACTACATTTATAAAAAAACTTGTTGCATCACTCAAGTCGTTACCCGTATGGAATACAAATGAACTGAGGTCTTCTGCAACCTCCCAGAAGGGCACAGTTTGGGGCCTCAATCGAGCCCCTATGCATCTTCTCCGGGGGAACAACCCCAGAGGTTTTAGATTATGAACTATTCAGGTAGATCTTCAATTGCTTTGTAGCTTCATTTTAAAAGTATGTTGAAACTACTGTGTCATATTTCTTTTATGGCATTTACATTTTATTAATCGGTGATATACTTTTTATAGGAATAGAAAAATCCATATTTAGCATTTTAGTTCCATTTTAAAAAATCGCTGTCGCTTATGCTTATAATCACAACCTAATAAGATCACTTAACAACTCTTAGATTATTATTGATGTCCAGCATTTAACCGAAGACACAATTCTTAATTACCTGGTAATCACCATTTTTTTAACCGTAATGTTTTGCTTTCTCACGAATTCTGAGAATTTTCTGTCTAACTTAGACGGAGAGAGTAGGATAATATTAATAACTGGTACAAAATTTATGGATAATAGGCAACTGATAGAAATAAATACATATAACAAACATCTAGTCCAGACCTATATGTCTATTCAATTCACAGCGCCATCTAGTCCCGAGCTAAGCAAAGCTTATTTTATGGGTACTAAAGAACTGACACAATTGCTTATATACATTCTTTTTTGTAAATATACATATAATACGAACAGTCATACTCATGAATACAAATGTTTTTGACGTTTGAGGAATCGACCAGCGGAAGTAAGGCGATGTGCTAAATCGTAGAACACTTAGGTTGTCGTTATAACTGTTTTTTTAAACCAAAAAACAGTTTACTAAACAAAATGCTTGCCGGCTGAAATATCCGAGACAGAGGTATCCATGAAAATGACTTCTTACGAAGTCATTTTCATTATACCTAGGTAAAAAATATTTATAAACATGTTAGGTACACTGTTTGTCAAAGCCTAGTATATGTCTAGCTTGAATTACAATTACCAAGAGATCGTGAGTTCAAATTTGTCCTACATAAAAATAAATATATCATTTTTTATTTCTCACTATCGAAATATTGATATGAAACGAAAATTTAATCCAATATGCAGTGGTAGGCTCATCTGCTACGTTGCATTCAAATATACCCAGCGAAATGTGGGCACGTCAAGTTTTGACTTCACCACAACGTCGACAGTTGACAATGCCTCTAACCACCCCATTTTAGATACTAGTCATAACGATGTTTTGTTATGTTAAAGTAATACGCATTAATTCGTATTACATACACGCCGTCGTACATACAAAGAGAAAATGTTTGAAAACACGACCACCAAGTTACAAATAGTTATTCTACACAAGTTTTCCTTTCTGTGTACACACATACACAGTCCCCGGCACGTACATTGAGTACTGCTAATGATGCGCACCGAGATTGTATGCGAGATATATGTAAAAAAATGACTGCGTTATATAAAGAAAATGCGATATTTTGATTCTAAACTTTTATAAATATTTTCATGTTTATATGTTAAGGAAAAACTTTGTTACTGTTTTTAAGATACAACATACGAAGACGTATATCATATATCGTGCACGCTGTTTATCTCACACTTCAACTGAAACACATGTAACAAATTCAGCTACGCAAATGACTTTTTACAAAGTCAGTTGCATTAATGTACTAAAAGACAGTAGATTTTAATTTGAAATTTACATTACATTTTTAATATTTATATTATTATATAATAAATGATCGCAAATTGTGAACGATAATTAAATTTGAAATTTAAATCATATCACTATATGTATTTTTATATAATTTTGATTTGATCAACAAAATGCAAGACCTTTGCATTTTGTTGATCAAAATATATTAGTGATTATTAATATTGATCTTCACACTTAATATTAACAGCACTAAAATATATATACATAAATATTGGATAAACAAACCGAATCACTGAGGCTCACGTAAATCCATACTTTATGTTACGCGGGAACCCAAAAACAGAAAAAAAATATTGCGCCGTATAAGAAAATATCATTGTTATTCAAGTGAAATTCACACGTGGGGTCCAAGGCTTTTCCCTAACGCGAAGGCGCGTGATTCGGATACTAAATAATAATTATTTACTCCCTCTGAGGTTTGTACCTGTATGGGTACAAATTTGAAATGCTCACGCTTTATTTAAGGTAGGAAAAAGGTATTCAGAAAAAATATGTTGTTACACGTTAAGTAGACTAGATTACCCTATTATGATTTCGTATAAACATGTCTGAAATGGTAGCTTTTAGAAATAAAAGGAAACCTTCGTAAACTGATTTCTTAAGGGTCGGTAGCACGCAACACTCGATGTTTTAGTCGGTCATACGCTACGGTAACCGTTTACCATCAGATGGGCCGTATGCTTCTTTGTCATTGTAGTGCTATAAAAAAGTAAACTATAGCTAAAAACGTAACAGTAAAAAAAAATATCGACATTAAAAGAAAAATAAAATAAATTTAAACATATTTAAATAAATAACTGACAAGTTAATTCGAAGTCAGCTACTTGTTACTTACCTACTATGTTCTGGATTGACGGTTAATTAATAATAATGATTGTACTCGTATTTCAGAACAAACAGTTAGTAAAAACATATTGAAATAATTTACTGCAAATAAAAACAATTTGATATAAAAAAATCTCCACAGCAGTCATTGTAGTGTATAAAAATATTCCCCTGTTAGAGTATTTTCTCATACTTTATAGAGATGATAACAAAAAAATCAACACATTGTTGATTTTTTTGTTATCATCTCTATAAATTCCGAAAAAATAATCATCAAATACACAAACTCACTTTTCGAAAATCGGTTGAAATTATCACATCTCCCCACAGTGAGGATCGTATACAAAAAACGCCTCCCCTGTTTGAGTCTCGGTTAATTTAAACAAAACATAACTTCTTCGTACTTAGGTGGAATTGAAAGTTATGACTTTCTAAGTAAAGCTGACACTTTTTTTTATAAATATTAATACCTCATTTTGAGTAGAATACGCATTTACTTATATTTTCAACACGTCTTTTGAAAAGTGTAGGATATTTTTTATTAATTTTTGTATGAACGAATCGTATATGTCATAATAAGATTATTTAGATGATAAAAATACTAACTGTAGCTCGCGGCGTTGTTAACGATTTTTTAAAAAATAAAAGATGGCCTAGGTATATTACACGTAAATATACGCAACTTTTATTAATATCCTTCGATCCGTTTAGCGGTGAAAAGTGAACAAACAGACAGATAAATTTATATATATTACTATCAATTACAGAAATAAGTTATAAGAATTGTAAGCACATACATTAGTGTACAGTTTATCGATTTTGTCAGTCTTATTGTATCTATTACATATATGTATAATAACTACCTACTAACTAACCTTTGATTTTAATTGCGTGACTGGGTTCCTATATCGTTATGCAGAATAGTCTAAGTTCTCTATATGAAATACTACGGATATTGTACATTTCATCATAATCGTTTGAACCCTTAAAGTTTAATGGACAAATAAATATACCAACATTTCACCGAAGATATTTAATTTCTATATCTAAGCAGTTAAATTACATTTGATTTTCGTACTAACTTGATCTATTATTATCACACTCAATTAATGTGAAATATTAACACATAAAATCCAGATTTGAATTTATAACCTTAGAAATTAATTTGTAGGTTTCATTAAAAATAGTATTTGGTCCAGAGATGCTGGATGATCAGAGCAGTAAACGTAACGTCGGACACAAACCCGATCTTGTGAGAAGCCTTTCATTTCGTGCCGCCGGTTATTTCATTTTTTACTGATACTCGACCCACTAGTAAACTGATTGTTAGAGGTTACACAGTGTGGAGACCACTTCTGTTTTTAACATAAATGAATTACACAGCGCCATCTATATTCTAACCTAGCTTTTATTATGGTTTTTAGTCAGCTGTCATGGTTTTTAATAACTGAAGCAAATAATTAAATATAGTATAGTCCAAGTATATACAAAATATAGTTACAAAAAAAATACTCTAATGGTTGCAAAATATCATAATTATGAGTACAAATATTATGTGGAGCTTAAGAAAACTCCGATTAGATAATTTAATTGAATAATTATCTGATTGTTTCTAATTATCTTATTATTTCATGATGATTGATTTAGCACTTTAATGATATAAAAATACTTTTCGTTACATTATTTTAGAAACACACATTATCAAGAACATAAAATTTTAATCGAATAAAAATTCAAAAGTTTTATTTTCCTATTTTAGATTTATTTTAATAGTACAAATATTATATGGTGATTTCAAATAGTACTTTACATCTATTTTTCATAGTATAAAACAAAGTCGTTGCCACTACCTGTTTGCTTATGTCTTTTAAATTACACAACGAATTTTAATGCACTTTTCTGTAATAGATAGAGCGATCCAAGAGGAAGGTTTACATATATATTACACGCGTGTTATATTATAGAACAAATCGATAAATTCAAAGATTTTAATGCATTCATGCGAAGTCGGGTTAGGCCAATAAATAAAAGTGTCAACGAAGTTATCTCCATGTTACAATATCTTAAGTACAAAACGGAAGCCTACCTACACAAATTTCGAGTCTGTACCCTACAATCAAGCAGAATGGCCGACAACGGTAACTACATAACCAACGTGTACATATTGTATTTTAATGAACAAGTCTATTTGGTATATTATTTTTAAAACTTATGTTCATTTTTGCGCTAATATCTTTACAATTATATCTATAACTGTGTGTGTCCTTAGCAAGAACGGAGCACTGTCCTGTGGCCTTATAAAGTTAAAGCCGATCTGTGTAATTTAAATCATTCATGGCAGAGACCTGCATTGGCATGAGTAGAAATTCCCCAAGTGACTGCGTACCCAGGTAGGCCGCTGTAGGCACAACCATTCTGAAATGGAGTATCGCTGCCCAAGAAGACTCCGAAACCATGTCTCATCTTTGGTCGTGTCCTTTGTCCTCACCTGAATAAGGTGGCCGATTAAGTTGAATACCATTGAAGTTGCCAAGATCCGTTTAAGCATATTAAGCATAAGAATATCATATCATACTCATAAATACAAATGTTTGCACCGTGCGAGGAATCGAACCCGCGACCATTGTAGGTAAAGCGGTGTGCTAAATCGCTAGACCACCGAGGCTGTCAAATGTACACATGTATCTGCTGCCAATTTAATTAAACCTATTTGTAGTGCATGTGTAATGTCAATAATATTTTTTAAATAAATGTATATTATTATTACTAATGTCAAATGTAAATGTAGACCATATGTAGCTGATTTAACCTACATACGAAAACATACATATAGAAAAATGTCATTGATTGTTGTATGTACATGGAAAATATATGAAAAAATATTTGCAACTTTGTTAACGTTACAGAAACCAAAACACAAACTTTTGTCATCTGCGTCATCAGATGAGAGATCACGTGTGACACTTGATTGCAATGTCCGTAGTGCTGTTCATCTAGCTAGTAAACGGTTACCGTTTACCGTCAATATAATTGTAATTCCAATTACATAAAAATAATGTAAGTTAAAATTGAACTTTATTTGTCTGTGCATTTGGTCGCGGTTTTCACTAATGTCTTATGGTAAACTTTGATTTGTCGACTTCGACTGCCTTACTTCCGATGGCCGCGGGATCAATTCCTTGTATAAACAATAGGTCTTTACTATGTACATTAAGTATGTATTTACAAAGAAATATGTTTATGTGTTTATATCAGTTGTCTAGTACCCATAACACAAGCTCTGCTTAGCTTGGGATTAGATGGCACTGTGTGAATTGTCTTGAGATATTATTATTATGTTAAGATATAACATAATATAAAGAATTTATTTTATTTCAATCTGTGTAAAAATATAAAAGTTATATCTGTATAACTTTTATATTTATATACGTATCTGTATGAAGTCGCGGGTTGAGCTAGTTAATGAATAAATCTCACATCTAAGCGCAGATTAGACTGGAGTTTATCAGAGCATGATAATCGAATAATTACAAAAATCTGTTACCAGTAATAAAGTTATTAATATGTATGCGGTTAATCCTTGATAAATTCATACCACTAATAAGGTCGCGTGTACCGAATAGAGAATGTTAAGTAGAATAACCTGCGATAAATTGAAGTGCTTTTAATGTTACCTGCCATTCAACGAAATTTACTGTAATAAATAATAAATATGTGTAATACCATCGCAGCCCTTGTTCAATTCAAACAGTGATCGGAATTACGACTGTCCGGGCCAAGGTTCGAACGGTGCCCTCCTCAGACTAATCTAAACTAAGTATCCATCAGAAAAGATGCTTTCATCCGCTCCATAAGTCCTTCCTCGGGAATTTTTTAAGGTATGATAATGATGGACTGACTGCGCTAACGGTATCCCATTATGACAAGTTAATCAGGAATTTAGATGTTGGTTTGATGATGGTTTCCAGGAGGAACCGCGTGGATGTTAACCTGACATGGTATATTTATAGTAATGGGGTTATTAATCCACATTACTATTAATCCCATCCCCCTCGCCTTCCGGTGAAGCTGTAAAGGCCAGCTGCGGCCAACAGTATTAGAGTAGTCCGAAAAAAAAAATATCTGAGAGAGAAAGAGGCATTTTTTTATGGACGATGGTAGTATGGTAGTATGGTTTGGTATACACCAAAACTTACAGGCTATAAGTGAAGAAAGATAGGGTGGGTATGAAGTCAGATCTGGAAAACTCGTAAACAATTAACTACTAAAGGACGGTAATGAAATTGTACACGCGACAGTGCTAATGTGGTTTAAGTGAAGCCTGATAAGATGGACATAAAGTAAGATATGGTGAAAAATGCATGAAGAATAACTGCGATGGTTACGAACAGGAACAAATGGAAGTTAAACTGACAACAACAATCCTAGCTATAGGGTAACTACTCCCTATTGCTACTAATCCTCCTAGTCAGAGGCATTGACTACTATCGATGCCGGGGTGAACGCAACACTTACCATGCCCATATTTTGCTTTGTATATTGCTGGGAGCGAACCTGCCGCTGTCTCTAGGATTAGTTTTATTTATTAACAGTATTCTCATTACAGAAGAGCCTATTTTGGTTGTCTATAAATTCTGAAAGGATATAAATTAACATAATGTTTTTTTGGTACCTGTTAAATTTGAACTCACGAAATTTTGGGTAGCAAACCATTGGTCTACTAAGCCTTCAAACTAAGCATGATGTACTGCGATAAAATGGAGGTACTTTTGCCTGCCATTCACGGAAATTTACTATAAATAATTAATAAACGGAAACTACAGCAAAGCCCTCATTCCCTTAAGGGATTAGAGTGATTGATGAAATTTTATGAATAAATAATGATCAATATGATGATTGTAATACGGTTTATGTGGAAGGAGATGTTAATTTGTAAATTCATTTGATGTAGGCAAACGATTATAAGAAATCAATATTTTTTATGTTTTAAGACATAAAAAAATATTTATAATAATATTGGTAGATACTTGTATATTCTCTGCAATACATTCATAATTTAAGAGCGCCGCTCGTGTGGAGCTCTAGCCACTTTTCCACTTCCATCATACTTTTTAAATGTTGATACGACACGACTCCAAAGTAGTGTTTAATTAGCTTGATGTAGTAGTGCCTTGGTCTTTCTTTTCCCCCTCTTTCCTTCGATTTTTTCTTAATAATAATTTTCAATTCATCCGTATCAAGTGATATATTCTCTGTATGTCACTTGATAACGCTCGATGATTTTTGGTTGGTTGTTAGCATATGACTTCGGTATTCCAGCGGTTCAGCACACTGCCTTACTTACTGCTTACTATGGTTACTGGTACAATTCGTTGCACTGTAGACACAAGTATTCATTAGTATGATTGTTTGTATAGTTCTAAGTGTTATAAAAGAAATGTATTATGTACTTTAAAAATAGTTAAATTACAGCGTATGAAAGCATGAGATCAAATTCTTATAAAATTGCATAGTAACATAGTTTAACACCATAAATTTCAACGCTAAATATTTTAATATCCAATGAACGATAAATTAAAATCTTTATTTTATCATAATTATAAACTTCTTAACTTTGAAATTGGTGAAGCAAAATTCAAGTCATGGCAAACCTAACAAAAGTCCAATTAAAGTTTTCTTTTAGAGGAGGCCAAATTTCACAGCTTCAAAGGGGTAGAACGGAGATCACAGGAGCACAGTAATGATGTTTACACGGGGTTATTTGAAAAGTTCCAGTGGAAAACTTGCTTTCTTAGCAATTTGGGAATTACAATAACTTTTTATGTACGCAGCGACAAAAGGTGTAATGTTATTACAAGTAATGAAGTTGCTGAATCAAAGATTATTACTTAATTGGAGTCAGCCGGAAACTAGCGTTGTGGCTATTGTCTGAGTAAGACATACGTTGGACGCGATCTTCATTTTAGCCACATTTACTCGTGATTAAGAAATTGTGAAGGTGTCGAGTATAAGTCAGCATTATTTGATGGGGTAAGATAAGACTAATTCCTTTTGAATAAAACTATTTCCTTTTGACACAATTGAAATAGCATATCCTGATAGTTACTCTATTCACCCTTTATTTGAATTTAAAATTGAATCTGTATTTTATAAATATATTCACACAAGCTCATTTGAAAAGAATAAGAACTGAGTTTTTGACAGTTCTGCTTAGCTCGAAAGCGCTGCGATCTGACGATAGATTTGACATAATATAAGAATCGATAATAGATCTACATGAATAAAGGTATATTTTTTTTTTATTTTGATCTAACAATCTTTATTAGTGGGAACTAGTGGTCGCAATGCCTCATGCTCATTCTATTTACTAACAGACTAGATGGCGCTGTTTGTCCATGACCATTAATTATTTTCAGATATTATAAATAAAAAATATGTCTGATAATCCTGACTTCTTTACTAATATTATAAAGACGAAAGTAATGCTGTCTGTCTGTCTGTCGCGCTTTCACGTCAAAACTACTGAACCTAAATCTAAATGTGATAAGTACACAGGTAGTCTAGACTCAGAGACAGGATATAGGCTACTTTTTAATGCGGAAAATGGATTGTAACAGGTTCTACGGAAAAATGAAAGGTTGCATGGAAGTATCCTCATTTTTAAAGCAAAAAGCTTATTATTTTTTACTGTTGATTAATTATTATAAATAAATATGACATTCATGTATGTACAATATTTAACCTTAAGAGGGTTAAATAAAATAATCGATTCCTCACACGGTGAAAACATTTGTATTCAAGAGTATGATTGTTTTTATCGGTCTGGGTGCTTCTATGCATATTACGTATGTATTTACAAAAATCTAAGTACTTATAACAGTGGTATAGTTCCTATGTATAACACAAGATCTATTTTACCGTGGGACTAGATGGCGCTGTGTTAATTGTCCATGGTTATTTATCTACTTATTTTATTATTTGCTTATTCAATTTACCCAATGAACTAAGCGATGTAGTACCAAAATTCGTTGTAAGCTGCAACGGAAATTACTTGTGAATAACAAATTATTCGAGCCGGATGCTGTTATCGATACTTTAACATCGATAGAATCGAGTGGGAAATTGTATGTTATTGTATTACGATATTTATAACTTCAGTAATATTTATATCATAGTCATAGGAGAGATTAACTTTTTTATATTAAGGTTTTCTGTTTTTGTATGTCACAATTATAGTACTGAGTTTATTAGTATTCAATCTTACTAATATTATATAGGTAAACGCAGAAGTTTGAGAGTGTAAATGGATAGATGGAAGTTTGTTATTCTTTCACGCAAAAACTACTGAAGACATTTTGAAGAAACTTTAGCCTAATATAGCTTATACATCCGAATAACAAAGGCTTTAAATTTCATGAAAGTTAAACTGCAGGCACAGCTAGTATGCTAATATTATAAATTAATGAAAAACTGAACCTGCATGTCTGTCTAAATGGATCGTAATGAAATCCTGTCATGTGAACGGATATAGATATTTTATTATAAAAAAGCAGACGAAGTGGTGAGTAATAGTTAGTATAATAAACATATTTGTCTCTCTCAAAGTTTCGACTAGATTGCACTAGCCGTGGTCATGAGCTGACTGGACTAACAGCGATGTCAAAGGCAATAGGTGCTGGCAATTTATTCAACTACCGTCGCTAGATAGACCAAACGAAATTCTTCAGTTCATAAAACAGATTTATTACTCGTTTGATTAACTGTTTAGTTACGACTTTCTCTAATTGTTCATCTTTTGTGACAGTATAATTAAAATTTTAACGAAAAAACACTGACTCCTCAAAAACTTAGTCTAATCTCTCTTATAGTCTTTCAAATAAAAATAGTTTTCAAATCAGTTTATAAATATTCCCTTCTTTTTTAAAGTCGGTGAAAAACTCACACAGTATTTACGGTATCCGTACTACTTAGTGACCGATGCTACCGAACTTTGTTTAAATTTTTTAATCACTGTATTTCACGCAGACATTAACGTTAAACCATCTTCACGGTTTTAAAATTGTTAAAATCCGTTCAACTGTAATGTAATGTATTTCAACTGTAATAATTTGTACTAAACGCAAAAGTTGTAAAAAAGTATAGTTATAATAAGGGTTTAAGAAGTACAAAATAAGCATGTTAATAACACATGTCATTCAAAACGAGAAAACCAAATGACGGCGTACAGTATAAAAACCGATACAGTTAAAAGACCGACATCCATCATTATTGCCAAAAATATATAATTACTCCACAAATGATAGCAATTTGGAAGAGAATATTTGTTGTTTTTAGTAGATGTTTCTCTCGTTTTTGTCTGAATTATTGTACATAAATAAATTGCTTATATCTTTCCTTTATATTTTTTAGTTGCTACTTATTTTGATTATGTCTGGATTTTTATGTCTTTGTGTGTCTGTATCACACTATCTTCACCTAAAATTTCATTAGGAACAGTCCAGCCGCTTTATCGTAACAGACCAACAGACACACTTTCGTATATTAGTAAGGATAATCAAATTAATTTTACATTAACTTCATTCATCAGACAATTTTGAATACTTATGCACGTCAAATTTATTTTTCTCTGAAATCTCTTGTCTGCAAAACCCGTGAAAAACCTCTCGTCTTCATTAAATAGAACGAATATGTTAAAAACGGAATCATTTAACACATTTAATATTTAGTCATCTAGCAGAAAGGGAATCAATAGAATGCTAAGAAGTTCTTTTTTTATATAACACAGAGGACAAACGAGCATGCGGCTCACCTGATGGAAAGTGATTACCGGTGCCCATAAGCACCCGCCACCATCCAGGGGAACTGCAAGTACGTTGTCGGCCTTTTAAAAATAAATAAGCTCTTGAAGGTTTCAATATCGTATCAGTTCGGAAATACCATTGCTGTTTCTCAAATATGATTGAAATATTAATTGAATTTTAAACTAAACTACTAAAACTAGTATATCTATTAAATTATCGCAGTTATGCAATTTTGTGAAACAATGAACGGGTATTTGTCTACTCAATGACAGTAATTATGAAACAGATAATATTACCGTACGAATGTTATGATAATTACGAAAATTGCAGAATTTGGTGAAGTTATGAAAACTCGAAATTAGAATTAACGAAAGCCAAAAATCAAATATAAATAAATAATTCTATATGAAATTATTTCTATGGGGACGGCCTTGGTGGTCTAGTGGTTAGCACACCTGCTTACTTCCGATGGTCGTGGGTTCTGTTCCTCACATGGCACAAACATTTGTATTCATGAGTATGATTGTTTGTATCGGTCTGGTTTTTTTCTATGTATAAATATGTATGTATTTACGAAAAAAAATATTTATTTATTTGTATCAGTTATCTAGTGCCCATAACACAAGCTTGAGCTATCTTAACTTGGGTCTAGATGGCGCTGTGTGAATTGTCCTGAGATTATTATTATTATTCTTTTTTACTTGTCTTTTTTTATCCGCTCGCTTTAGCTCTCTTCCAGAAACATTACTCTTATGTGGCATACAGAGAAGAAAGAAGAAGAAAGAAAGAAAGAAGAGAAGTTTAATACTCATAACTACAATAGATTAATTAATAAGTAATTAATAAGACTTAATAATTTTGGGAATAAATTAGATGGACATATAGTTTGTGTCTTTATCAGTTGGTATTGCCGTTTGTTTGTCTGTATGTTTGCTTTTTACCTAATAAAAGTTAGTAAATATTTGTAACTACTTTCCCGCGACTTTGTCTGCTTTTTTGGTGATAATATCCGTAGTATCATTTAGCCTAACGTATAGTTTCATTAAGGTTAATTCCATAACAAACAGACAGTAATAATATTAGTCTGTGATAAAAATTTCGTATTGAATATTGGTCAGGATGCAGGCTAAAGAAAGATTACCACTCTCCCTATCTTTCTATCTTGGATTTAGTTAAATTGTAATATATGTACTTCCAACAGCGCTGATATGAAACAAAAATGATGGTATACGAAACTGATTGCATATCCGAACCCATAAATAAAATGATAAATTAAAATTCAACACTGAATAACAATAATTTAATGAATTCTTGGGCTACTAAAAACTGCTCCTATGAGAAATACAGCAAATATACCAATTATGTATTATTTATTTCGATTTCTATCTACTTCCATAGCCTTAGGAAAATACTATTTCTTCGAAATATGAAACAATGAGGTACCTATTCGAAGAGAGTTATTAATGTCCCTATTATACAATCAATAGCAATTAATAATAAATACATAATTTTAACTTGAAACATTATTTTGCCTTCTACCCCAGTAGCTCAATATTTTCTCATGCTACTTTTTTAAACTGTGTATCCATTAGGATGGGTACGTACTCCATCGCGATGAAGAAATTGTTAGAGTGATTTATTAAGTGGGACTTTGTTATCGATGGTACCTTTTGTTTTGTACCTATCTTCAATTTACAATATTGAGTTGCCGCTATCAAGTTTTTATTTTCTTCATAATAGCTTTTATTTCGTTTACAATAACGCTTTCATTTCGACGTCACGCATTTGTTTGCCAGTACATTTTGATTGTGTGTCGCATTGTTTTCGAAAATGGTTATCGAATATTTTTTTTGTGGCATATGATCAGTCCTATTAATGATTAGATTAATGATTATAATATATTGATCGGGTTTCTTGCTTTGAAATTTTCATTAGGCCGCGATATTCGAAGTTAAGTGATTTTATAATGATACTGTTTATGTCTTTGTTTCAATGATATATTTTATCGTTCCTTGATGTTCTGATCTATGAATAATTAATATTAAAATCCTATTAACGGATTCTGTTGTTACATAAACTTTCATATCACCGACTGTAACTTATTGGTAATTAAGTATAACTTTATTACTATAATCATTTTCCATTGTGTTAGTAATCCTTTTAAAAAAAAAACCGTCTATCCGTTAGGTTTTAAATCATATTAAATTCATTAAAAATTAGACCCATTTAAGCTGTTCTAACTTAATTGTTTTTCTTTTATTTTTCTTTCGATCTAGTTTCTTAATTTGACGTTTCTTGATTTAACACGTTCGTTGTTAAAATTGATTTGTAGGAAGATATGGATTCTAAAAGATTGTTAATATGGAGGTTGACCACCATAATTGTACAGCTATAGCTTAATTATGTATTTTATTCGGTTCTATTTTCTTCTAACCTCTTCTTGTTCTTTATCTATTCTTGATGTATACTAGCTGTTGTGTGATCTGAGTTTTAAAACAGTACCCATCCGAGAGGTGTTAAACTCGTAATTAAATAAACAGAGTTTCTAAATGTATCAATTAGAAAAACCTTCTATTTATAAGACTTGCTTATAAACACAAAAACGGTCGACAAGATTAGAAAAAAAAAATAATTTAATGGACTTCCACCAGAACGAAAATAAAATATATAAAAAAGATATAAATACACTTCCGGTCGACTCGACTGGAAATAAGAGTGCTCCAATTTAATGAAATTCATTAAAACCGTAACATATTTCGCGGGCGTTTTTCATTACAATAGGCCGGTAAAAAAGCAAGTCATATTGTTACAAAGTGGTCATAAAAGTTTACACGAATAAAAATACTCCGAATGAAATTGATTCTAATCTAGCGGGAACGAAACAATCACTCTAATAGGTTTTCGCATTAACCCAGTAATAGACAAACGTACATAATTGTACGGTTTTTGGTATGCCGTGGTAAATAAGCAGCTACTTTCTATATCACTTTCGCTGTATCTAGATGTCGCGTGTGGGTGACCCTAATCGTTATTTACAGATGCTTTTTTTTCCACAGATATAGAGTCCATGCTCGTTATTTTAAGCGTTTACAATTCAAATTGACTTAAATGATTAAATTTTCAGTAATACAATAAAACAGATGCTTTTTTTGAACTGAACTTTCAATTTTAAGTAAGTTTGTTTATCACACCGTTTTCGATACAATTCGATGTCTCGCACGGTACAACCATTTGTATTCATGAGTATGATTGTTTGTATCGGTATGGGTGTTTCCTATGTATATTATGTATGTAATTATAAAAAATATTTATTTATTTGTATCAGTTGTTTAGTACACATAATACAATTTCTGCTTACCGAGCAACTAGATGGCGCTGTGTTAATTGTCTAGGGTTATTTATTTTATTTATTATGGATTAAAAAAAATACAATCGAATCGAAGATATACAATCGAATGAAATAGCATTTGTTGATTTTTTGTTTTATAAGCGTACTACTAGATGGAGTTAAAAAGTTTTATTCTTTTTCTACATCCGATGTTAGCATTTCCGTGAGAGCATTTTGTTAAATTTGTAATATATAAAATAAAAATAGAACAACTTCTGTGGAATTCTTCCTGTAGTTTAATTTTTTAACTACCTGAATCTTATGTTTTAATTAATATTATATTTAATTGAATAAATTTGATTACCAGTCTCTTCTAATTGTAGTAATGAGTAATTTAGTCGATAAGAATTATCTGCACATTCTCAAATTTGCAAACTATATTGCATTAAAACACTGTGCTCAATCAACCGTAATAACCAATGATAATCCAATAATAGAATATCCACATTCTGATTCTAGACATAGATATTCCGCAGATGCAATTTCCTATGTTAACCGAGCACGTTACAAAGTCAATAGAGTGCGTGAATATCGTGTGATTTTAAGAGACAATAACTTAGTTTCCTGACCATTCTTCTTAGCTATATAGAATAGAAAAGAATAGAATGGAATAAAATTAGTACCACGCACACCACGACACAACAATAAAAGGCGCTCATAGTAAACAAATAAAGAAATTACCAATAAATGTACGAACATAATGACCAAAAGTTACAATATAAACCATAATACATAAGGTTATCTAATACTTTGCAACATCCACACTGCGTTGCTGTAAAATTATGTCTGTTTAAGGAATCCATCTCAGCATTATGCCGTGACTGTAGCCACAACGCATTGTGCGATACTTCGGACTCATCGCGCAGAAGGATATGGACAATATGGAGATACTGATGGTAACAGGGAAGATTGGGGTTAAAAGACCTCGAGGCCGAAGTCCCAGTCAGACCAGATATCTAGTCAGCTGAATATAACTGTCAGCTTTGCAGTACATTAGCCATCTGAGCGCAACCGATGGCGACAGCTGATAGACAAGATCGTATATCCTCAGCAGTGAGAGAACAATCAAGAAGAAAAGAAACCACAACTTGCCAAACTTCGAATAAGAAGAATTAATAGTAATCAATGAACGGTATATTAAAACAATGGCTATTAGAAAGTAATGGCTATTAATTAGAATGAAGAGTATTTCTATTCTAATTTCAAATGTAAGCCATTCAATCGTACAACATTATCTGTGGATGCCAAAATTTGTTAACTGGAGTGCACTGAAAACACCGTGCACAATCAACCGTTAATAGCCAACGACAATCCAGTAATAGAATATCCACATTCGGATTCTAGACGCGGATATTCCGCGCAGATGCAATTTCCTATGTTAGCCGAGCCCGTTACAAACTCAATAGAGTCCAGTGCGTGAATAACGTGTGGTTTTAACTGTTTTAAGAGCGTTCACAGCCGAAGTTAGCAAATTCGATTTTATCTGTAAATTTTAAAAATCGAATACACAGATTATTACTGAATCTAAAAAAAACATGATTTGGTCAGCCATTAAGTTGTTTTTGATGTAACTACATATATCATAGAACGTGGCTAAGAGATTTACTACTTCGTTTTGTAGTGTTTAAAGGCCATAAGATAGGAATATCCATAGGAAAATACTTTACTTGAATTTCAATATTTTAGACCCATCCCCCACTCTCAACGCGTGATACAATTTATATATAATGTCTTCATCTTCTATTTCGACTTCTTTCCTCAAGACTGATGATGACCACCTGGAATTATTCTTCTAACCAATATTCTCCAGACATCTCTATTTTGTGCCATGTAAATCGCTGATTCTATATTTTGCTTAACGGCATCTCGAAGGGAATCAGTCCTTCATCGAGCAGATGCCCCTTCTTCCATTCACGTGATCTACCATTACACATTTTACCAAATTATCTGGTACCTGGCGGGCCACGAGACCGAGCTAAGTTAGCAGACACTGTAGAGAGACGGAAAGGATACTATTATTAAATAGTTAGTAATCCGCTTCTAAAAATATCTACCTACAATTACAGAGTTATTAAAGGAAATCAATGGGCAACCTTATCGCTAAAAGCAATCTTTACCAGGCAACCTATGCTTGTATACGTACTTCTATTGCCCATTATAATGTATGAATACGTAGAACAGAAATGTTGCGTAGCTCCGAAAATGTCTTTTTAATACATTTCCTAAGGTCAGCCTTCGAAATTCACGACCGAAACAAGTATAGTACATAACATTACATTTTTGCCGATAAATATGTCGATATGAAAGCCAACACAAATAAAGCAGACAAAGAAATCCGAAGCAGCAGATGGCGGCGATTGCGAGACACAGAATATAATAGTGCACAGTACCTCAGGTCTACATCAATGTTCTGTAATTTTTTTTGGTTCGAGAAACACCTGCTTTATTAAGAAATTCTAGGGATATATTTGTAAAGAAACGGGTCATTAGATGAACCGTCAGTTCACATAATAAAGATATCTGTAGTACAGGTTGCGACCTAGTTCAGACTCCAGGCCCTCGTTTACATAGTGTATTTACGTTACAAGATTCTTTGTAAGCAATAACATAAAGATTATTATTATTGTAAATGTATATATTCCTTTTTATTTGATTTAATTTTCTATATGTATAAAAACTGTAATAAGATTGATACAACTAGAATTAAGTCTAAAGGTAATGTTTAGTTTTACATTGACAATTTTGGCTTTTTAAACAACGTATATATTGGTGATTTATAAAAAGAGATAGTTCCCTAAATTACTATACGAATAAAATACTACGTTACTTACTAGAGCATTATGGTTTATTACAACAATTATTATCGATTGTTTAATTCGATAATAAATACTGAACGAAATTGGTTTTATTGATCAACTAGTCATTTGTTATTCTGTGGTAACTGGCAATTTGGAAAATTATCCCCTTCCGTTGGTTGCGTGCGACGCGCTCTTTGTGTCGTTGTCACCTAATTCCCTGTTTTTTTCAAGAAGACATGATTGTTTTCTGTTAATTTGCCCTCGACAGTAACCTCACATGATGAATTTTATTGTACTTTATGAGGGAAATAACCTTCCCTCTGCAGTTAATCATTGTAACAATCAACTGACTTCCTATTACCGCGCATAGATCTTTCTCTGCGAGTGTTACATATACTACTAACTTCTACTACTACTGCTATTAACTTAAGTTATTATCATTAAGTTATCGTCACAAAGATCATTATGTAGTAAAATACCTTTTTTTATGCAATTGGAATGGTAACAAGTTGATGACCAACCTGATGGTATGCAGTAACGATCGTCTATATATATGGACAGCACTATGGACATAACGTTACCATGTGATGCCCGTGTTACCACGTGATACCCGTGATACCATTTATGCGTTAGCGTTTCAGAGGACTAAGATGTCGTGTCTGTCATACTGTAATTTCACTGCCTAATCTGCACTCTACAATAGAAAACCAGCTAAAAAGCAAGCTGTTTGGCGGCTGAAATAGCTGAAACTGACGTACACACGCACATGACTTTTTACAGTTTACAGCCTTTAGATACTTTAGGAACGTTACAGTAAGTGACATCGCCAGCGGCATTACTCTTGTTCCCTCATCAATATAACATTAAATTACCTCAGACCGTTACCCGTATGAGCGTCCCGTTGTTTTACACCAGCGTGAGAAGCTACGTTTCACGGAAATGAGGTCTTGGATTCGATTCTCAGTCATGTTTTAATAGTAATTGACTGTCGCATCTAAATTGTGTCATATGGGATTAATGCAAATATGTAGTGACTAGTATTATCTAACACTAGCGACTTCGCCTGCATTATTTAATTAAAAGGTACCATGTAAGGTGTCGTGGAGATCTTTGGGGGAGGCCTATGTCCAGCAGTGGACGTCTTCCGGGCTGCGATGATGATGATGATGATGTAAGGTGTATTAATAATTACCCGTCTAATTTATGATGATTATTGACAAATTCAAATTGAAAAATCACTTATTCACGTTCAAGAGTTATTAGCCACTTATGCAAGTTAAGTTTTTTATATATAATATTTTAAAAATCTTTTAGTACTGGTTGTTGTTTCTTTCAGTCTATATAATATCATGATATCTCCATGAAATTAAAAATGTAGCAAAAACGGGGAAAGTGTGATGTAAACGAAGTTGCGGGAGTCAACTAGTGTAACTAGTAAACCAGGATAATTTATATTGTATATTTATTCTAAAAATAAATAGAGTTTATACTATGTGTACCAACTAAGTGATATAAATAGATACTTAAATACATTTTTTTATCGATACAAAAAACACACAAATCATTAAAACAATCAGACTCATTAATAAAAATGTTGGTAACATGCGAGAATCGAATCGCGAGCATTAAATAAGGCGATGTGCCAAAGCGTTAAATCACCGTGATTTTCAGAAAGATAGACACAATTAAAAACAACACCCTCTTTTCTTGTGTAGTCGAGCAATTATTTATACTGATTAGAAAAGTACAACCCCTGTAACCCAAGAGTAATTGTCTTAAATTCCACCTAATGAAGGCATTTATTCGATAAATCTTACGGGAATGAGGGACTCACGATCTGCAAGAATGTAGTACATCTAATTAAATACTTACTTTAAAATTGTTTTACATAATTTTCCATGCCTTTTAGGTTCTGGGTATCATCATCATCATCATCATCACTATGATGTTTATGTGTATGTTACAATGTATGTATAAGATAATAGAAGGAAGCAACTAATATCTATATTTGAAATTTTAATTAGCAGCCTCTATAAATGATTATAATATACTATCGATTCACCTCGGAATCGCATCACATAAACAGTGTATATACATATGCCAGAGATCGTATAACTATATGTATGTATGATATATATAATTTTTACTGGAAAATTATCTATTATATAAAGAGTAGTGTAAACTATATAAATCATTGACGCCTTTGGTGGTCTAGTGGTGTTGCACACTGCTTTACTTCTGATGTTCGGGGGTTCGATTCCTCGCACGGTACAAACATTTGTATTCATAAGTATGATTGTTTGTATCGGTCTGGGTGTTTTCTATAAAAAATATATCTAAATATTTATATAAGTTGTCTAGTACCTACCCATAACACAAGCTCTGCCTACCGTGGTTCTAATGGCGCTGTGTGAATTGTTCAGGTATTTTTTTTTCTTTTTTTTCGGACTACTCTAATGCTGTTGGCCGCAGCTGGCCTTTACAGTTTCACCGGACGTTATGGGGCGAGTGCAGATGGCACTCCAAACCCGCGGAAGGACTTATGGAGCGGCTGAAGGCCAGCTCCTGCCTAATGGATACGATTTTAGTCTGAGGGCACCACTAGGGGTTCGAACCTCGGCTCAGGCCATCTTAATTTCGATCCCCGTTTGAATTGGATGGGGGATCGATCGGAGAGGGGTTGTTCAGGTGTGTTATTATTAATAGTTTTTCTTTGTGAGTATTTTTTAATACTTTATTGTATAATTAACACAATTGACTTATAGAATAAATGCGTACAATGTGCCGAGGCCGTATAGTCTAATATGAGGCAACACAGTCATATAAATACCAATATTGTTAAAAATATATACATATTATATATATTGATGTCGCTTTAACTTGTCTGTGTGTAGCACTCTCATCGTCGTTGATTGGTAGTAAAATCAGCGTTTCGATTGCCGTGTGCTCGTATACTTTAGTTAGTATGTATGATTCAGGCATTCTATACCTTTATCCACAGGCATACATACATGTGATACTGTATTTATGTTGAGTTTCAATTCTAAATTAAGAGTTTTATGCTGTATTCCTTTTAGCCATAAGATCGTATTTTGAAATGCATTTTCTAACGTTTTGTTTTTTTTTTCTATTTCACATAGGTACTTAACGTTAAACTGCTTTAGAATAAAAATTGTAACCAACTTTAAAATATTAAATGTTATATCAACAAATCTATTTAATGACACCCAATAATATATACACATATAAAACTACTTTAGAACACTATATAACATTATATTAATATATATATATATATATATATATATATATATATATATATATATATATATATATATATATATATATAAACGTTATAAGTTTTGTAATTGTAAACATAACAGGTTTACAATTACAAAACTTATAACATTTTAAAATTAACTATGTATTATATTATAATATTATAAACCCAATATCTATAATCACAGATTATATTTAAGTATTAAAATATGTTTATCTTATAGGTTACGTATAGAGTACAAAACACCATCAAACGCTGTAAACTGCTATACCTGGGTCACATAATGCGGAATGAAAAATACAGTCTTCTGCAATTAATAATACAAGGAAAAACCAGGGTTGCCGAAGACCAGGCAGACGCCGTACTTCCTGGTTGAAAAACCTCAGGCAGTGGTTTGGGATGAGCACCAGGTCCCTTTTCAGGACCGCCGCGGACAAAGTAAAGATCGCCATAATGATCGCCAACCTCCGATAGGAGATGGCACCTACAGAAGAAGAATAGATTACGTACTATATATATATATATATATATATATATCACATCGGTAATATGGCTAATACTCAGCATATACTGTGACAGCTTACTGTCACAGCGTAATGCAGTTTGCCTTAGGTAAGCGTTCGGTTTGTTTGATGTCTTAGAGTTGGTGTTAAAAATAAGAAAAACATTTATTGAACTGTCAATCTGTATATACAGTATGAAATTAAATCTCTTCCGCTGTCTGTTCGCTTAGATCTTTTAAACTACGCAACAGATTTGAATGCAGTTTTTAGCAATAGATAGAGTGGTTCAAGAGGAATGTTTATATGTATAATATGTGTACACCCGTGTGAAGCCGGGCGGATAGCTAGTTATTATAAATTAATTAAGAAAATAATTAACAATATTTTGTGATTTTATGTGTCGGAAAGGTGAACAGATAACCAACATAGCATAAAGATTAGAAGCATGGCAACTTATGATGATGAATCCAGTGCTGATGTATGTAGTAGATGCTTACCACTTACTCCTCCGATCGATCTCCATTCCAATTCAAATGGGGATCGAAATTACGACGGCTTGAGCCGAGGTTCGAACCTAGTGGTGCCCTCAGACAAAAGTCATATCCGTTAGGCGAGAGTTGGTCTTCAGCCGCTCCATAAGTCCTTCCGCGGGTTTGGAGTGCCATCTGCACTCGTTCCCTATCCTCCGGTGAAGCTGTAAAGGCCAATAATCCGAAAAAAAATTACCATCGGGTTGGCCGTTACCTGTTTGCCACTCCAATTAAATAAAAAAGTAAATTCAATACCAATTTCGAAATATAATTTATGTATCAATATCATGTTGATTTACATAATAATTCACGCGTAATAGATCGTAACATATTATCTGTGGTATCTATCACAACATACAATAATAGAATGTAAATATCAAAACTAATATTATTAATGAACAAGGCCGTGTTAAAGTTTTTTTTAATAATTCGCTCAATCTATTTCAATCTCAATAATCATTTGTAATATAAATGTAGTCACGTGTCCTAACTGTAAAAAAACGAAACAAATATTTAGTCATTGGAGGAATGCGATTGTTAGTAATCTGGACTAAAACTTCTAACGCTAAAATGTACTATGTCAGATTGACCTCCACGGGGCTCTGGAAGTTTCCAGATAAATCTTGATAAATTCCTGGTGAATTTGCTACGATGCGCTAAGTGACCTGACCTCATATGCATCTTATCATCTTCCACTGATGCAACGCCAGCGTAAACTATTAGCGCAGGCAGGTGCATCATTCCAATACGATCCATAAAAAAATATTTATTTCGTAAGTATGGCAATAGCATACTTATCGTGGAAGATATCCAAAACAAGTTATTGTTGCTTGTAACAGAGGATATAAAGAAGTTGTTATCCAATGGGTATCCAGATATATATAACAAACTATCTGATCGTCGAACTCCGTTCCACCTTAGAAGTAAATAATATGTCAAAGGTTTTTTGAAATTTAGTAACGCAATAAATCACTAAACGCACCTTGTTTGATAGGTTTTTATGTGAAACAAACAGTTTGTATGTGAAAATAAAATTGTTGATGTTACTGTTTTACATGCAATTTCTTCATACATTCTCGCCCCTTAAACCTTCTATGGATTTTTAAAAATATATCAAAACCAAAATTAGACAAACAGTCCAGCTGGTCTCCAGTTTTAGCTGGACTAACAAACATAATTTTTATATATAAGAAGAAAGAAGATTGCTGAATTGCCATAGATACAATTCAAAGTAAGTTTATTTAATTTATTCATAAACAATAAATGTTATTATACTTTATTTTAATTTTTAATAAGATTTAGTCAATAGGATCTAGAACTTATGTAAATCAATAAACGTAATGTGACAGACGGACTGAACAGAGAGACAAATATTCATCATAAAGGTTCCCTACGAAAGAACCCTAAAAATACAGTGCAATTAACAACCTCCTTTAAGACGTTAAAAAAATAGACGTAGCAAAAAAATTACAAAATCAACCTTAATATAACTACATAAGTGCCAGTAAGTACGTAGTTATCTGCATGCGCGTACTTTATTATTTCCGTTCCCAATCCGTGCCGGATGACTTGACGTATATTTTTTGTGGCCGCATAACTTAAGAGGCATTTTTATCGATAATTTTACCGATACGAGTACATCACTACAATGTCAAAGTATCGTGTTGCTGAGATTTATTTTCTTGTTCAGTTTTCCTTGTACCTAATATATGGATGTACTCGTATTTGGTTACGATGAGAAGGGCTATAGATCCTGCCCAGTAGCGTGCTCTTGAAGATGCCTATGTCCAACAGTTGACGGCTGTAGGCTGGTGATAATGATGATTTGGTACCAATAACTTTTTTTAAATGTGTTCAAAATGACAAAGATGCTCGTATACAAATGGCAATGGCCAATCCTGACGACTATACACAAACAGAACCATGAATATCCGGTGATACGCCTTATGCGTTGCCAGTTTGGAGAACTTATGTACTTTCACTTGTTGATTGACTTGTAATTTCACTACCAGTATCACCTTTTAACAGCTTGCAGAACAAGCTTATTGATGTACAAAACAATTCAAACGGAGATCGAAATTACAACGGCCTGAGCCGATGTTTGAACCCCTAGCAGTAGCACTGATGCTACTGCTAGGGGTTCAAACATCGGCTCAGGTAGTCTGAACTAAAGTTGTATCCTTCAGCCGCTCTATAAGTCCTACCGCGGGTTTGGAGTGCCATCTGTATTCGCCCTCTATCGCCTGGTGAATCTATGTAAAGGCCAGCTGCGACCATCAGCATTAGAGTAGTGGGGAAAGAAAAATAAACTCTCACAAAATAACATTATGTTGTTGTGTTGTTCATGTATATAGGCGACAATTACCACCTACCATCAGGTGGTCCCAATTTGTTGTTTGCTACTCCAATTACATAAAGATATATTAACAGTAATTTACACCAATAAATATACGTTTTTCTCATATAAACCAAAGCCTTAATGACAACTGGACCAAAAACGAAACGCGAAAAATAAAGGGAGAAACGGAACTGCCTAATTACTGGTTCCGCACACGTAGGGGCAAACGGAGACCATAATTTTTACAAATAACGATTGCAATTTGACATTTATTGTCGCATTAAGGAGAGCAATACTCGTATCACAAATACTGGTGGCCATTTCGTGCACGAGGTGAATTCGCAAAATGGCCGCCTGTGGACACGTGATGACAGTTAAACAACATTCTGTCGGGATACTTTAAAAATGGCGTCATTTATATTAATGGAGATTTATGCGAGTTATGTTTGCTTTTTTATTCTTTACAAAATATAAAGTGACATCAAAAGTTTTGTTCTCTTGCCTATCCCTCTACCTCCCTCTCATTTATTTAAATTGTAATAAGTCTGCTAGTTACTTAATTTGAAGAAAAAAGACAAAACGCTACTTTGTGGTGATCGCTTTACTTGAAATACCCATATTTCGCTAGGAAATGTATTATGAACGACAGGAGACAAGGTTACCGAATTATCTCCGATTGAATTATCTTGATATCGGTAATTCCATTAAGCGACGGTTACTGAAAAATGTTATTTGGTGCAATTGTTTCTTATGTCAAACTAGATACGAACTTATGACTTTTATGATATATATACATATATGTCTACCTATATATCACTGAAGAGAATAGACATAGACTACATTAATCTAAGAAAAAGCTAGACAAATTCGCGGATAAAACAACTAGTCAATAGATATAATTATATGTATGTCTTAACAGCAATGTATATTAACTTATTTGTCACAACCAAAAAGAAATAAAAAAGTGAAATGTAAATAACGTAATGCGAGATATCATTAGCATAAAATCCGTGACAATGTCTCTGCAAATGTATGTTTGTACTGCAAGATACAGCGAACCAGGCCGAAGTGAAGGGTGAATTCTTAAAGCCTCGCCTGGCCCGTTTCCTTTGACACGTCTGCAGCTTTGATATTGCGATGTGTTGCTAAAATAACCTGTTTACGGTTAAGGACAAAATAACTGAATAACATGCAATGTATATAGATGAAATAAAATATAATAATATGATTAATGTTGTAGTTTTATTTTATTTTTGTATAGGTAAAACTAAAGACTAGGTATACGGAGATATATATTAGAAAAATGTTGACAACAAAAATGAAGTATAAATTAAGAATGTACAATAAAAGAACTATAAATTTAAATAAAAATTTAGGACTAAAAAGTATATTTCTGATTAGCCAGTTGCAAACAGTTAAAAATGAAAAAAGACACAGGATAAACAGACAGACCGACAGGTCTTCGCGTTTATAATATAATATGAATATACTTACAAGTATATATAAAATTCTGGTGTCACAAGTTTAGTATCATACTCCTCTGAAACGGGTTGACCGATGTTTATGAAATTTTATGTACATTCAGTAGGTCTGAAAATCCGCTACTATCAATTTTTCATATATGCTGTCAGTCAGACCTGCTTTTTATATAAATATGAATAATGTACAGTTTTTCTGCCTTCAAGTGTACTTCTAGTAGTGTCTATTAATATCAATTCTCACTCTTTTAATCAAGTAATGTACAGTTTTTCTGTCTTCAAATGTACTTTTCGTAGTGTTAAGTAACATCAATGCTCACCCTTTCTTGGAAGAATTAGAAACTTCTCACTGAAGTCAATAATGAAATAGTTGTATATATACTTTTTCTGTCTTCAAATGTACTTCTAGTAATATTAATTCTCGCTCTTTCTTGGGAGAATTAGAAGTTTCTCACTAAAATCAGAAGTCAAGTAGTAGTAATGTACACATTTTCTGTCTTCAAGTGTACTTATAGTAGTTTTCATGTATTTCTAGTAGTGTCTAGTTATATTTATGCTCGCCCTTTCTTAGAAAAAACAGAAATTTCTCACTAAATTCAATAATAAAGCACTTGAAGACAGAAAAAGTAATGTATACTTTTTGTGTTTTCAAGTGTACTTCTAGTAGTGTCCGATAGTATCAATGTAGGTACGCAACGTTCAAACAGATTTTGCATAAAGATAAATTTACGTGGTGTAGATGTAAATGATTATAATATACTATCGATTCGCCCCGGTATCGCCCGGATGTACAATGTATAAGCCAGAGACCGTATAGCTATATGTATGTATTTATACATACAAATTTACCGGAATATCATCTCTAAATGGTAGTGTGAACCATACATATCATGATGGCTTTAGTGTCTAGCGGTTTATCCTCATCGTTCTACTTCCGATGGTAGCGGGTTCGATTCGCACCGTGCAAACATATCTCTTCATAAGTATTCTTGTATGTACGTTTATTAAAAAATATGTATTATAGAAATTTATATTAGTTATCTAGTACTAATAACAAAGGCTCACCCTAGCTTGGGACTCAATGGCAGTTTGTGAATTGAATTGTGAGTTTTAGAGATGTAAACGGAGAATAACACAGACGAAAATAGCGATTTTATATTAGATTCTAGATTAGAGAATTGTAAAACGTGACGTTTTAGTTTTGTTTTCGTTTAGAAAACATGAATCGTCACTCATAAGTAGGACAATGTTATCTGTTTGTTTGTTAAGATTTTAACGAAAGATGTAACACGAGGACGTAAATAGCGAAATGTCTCTACATTTTCTAAATGAGCTTGGCCTGTCTAGAATTGTAGTAAGTTCTATGCTAGAACGTGTGTGCTGACTCCTTCCAGATTTAACTGGGCACGGAGAAAAACACGCGGTGAAGGACTGTACATGTTGACATATGTCGGTACGTATCCTCTTAAACCTACACCCGGATCACAAGTCCCGGGAACTGCTCGGTGTTTCATTCTCTGCCACACGATGGACCCGTTTCCCGCAAGTTTCAAGCTTTAATAATGACGATGTTTCCATCCAACCTTCCCACTCCACGAAATCTCCTGTTTCAACTCCTTACAATCCTTTTTTTTAAATTAAAAAGTAGCTTATGTCCTTTCTTAGGGTCTAGACTACCTGTATACCAAAATTCATTTAAATTGGTTTAGTAGTTTTGACGTGAAAGCGCGACAGACAGAGTTACTTTCTTATTTATTAATATAGTAATGACAGTACAGCGAAAGATCGAATCAATGCAATCATTACATACTAAAGAATTTAAATGTTTGTTTGTTTGCAACACTTTTATTGTACAGTAAAAAGTAAAAGAATATAAAGTTCTTAAGAACGCGTACAATGGTGGACTCATTCCAATACAGCGATTCCTTTCAGTCAAGCTTTGAATGACTGAAAAGTTTATCATTAGAAGATACTTGTTATCTCACATAGTTCCTGAAATGTAAATGAAAAAAAGAAAATGATGCTTTGTAATATCTTTTTCAATTATCAGCTTCGGTGGTCTAGTGGTTTAGCACACCGCTTTACTTCCCACGGTCGCGGGTTCGATTCCTCGCATGGCTCAAACATTTGTATTCATAAGTATAATTGTTTGTATCGGTCTGGGTGTATTCTATTTATAATATGGATTTAAAAAAAAATGTATATTTATATCAGTTATCTAGTACCCATATAACACGCTTTGCTTACCGTGGAACTATTATATACGACGCGGCGTTGTGTTAATTGTCCAGGATTATTTCTTATTATTATTTATGTATTTATAGTTAGAGGTTAAGATAAGGCAGTCAAATTCCAGCGAACGGTGACATAATACAAGTATTTTAATCATCCAGATTGGTGATACTAAAAGATCTGAGTGATATCACGCTCGTAATATGATAGCGTGATGTTCATTGTGGTAATCACTTAGAACCAGGTTCGCGATTTTGTTTGCTCATTCAGGTAAAATAAAAAAAGTTGAGAATATTAAAAGTATTCTATTATTTCATACTAGCAACAAACCTGGCTTCCCACGCATGAATTTATTGTAGGAGTTTCTTTTTTTTAGTAAAACACAGATCTTGTTAATGTCGTACCTTTATATAGAATATTTAAAATCAGTTGTTATTTATTATTTCATTATAAATAAAGACTGAAATATTATATTCTAGGCGGTGTTTATTCATTTACTTACTAGCTGTACACGCGACTTCGTCCGCATGGAATTTTGCAACATTACATTATTTTTCTAAAATAAAAGTAGCCTAAGTTACTCCTTATTATACCAGATACTTGCCAAAAAAAGTTCCGTCAAAATCCGTCCAGTCATTTCAGATATTAGCCGGAACAAACAGAGAGACAAAAATTGTAAAAAATATTATTTTGGCGTATGTATTTAAAATAAATACATACTCTAAGATATAGTAGTAAAACTCGGTTATTTCTATATTACAAACAGACACTCCAATTTTATTTACATGTATAGATGAGTTACAGTAATTAGACAAATTATAAACAATATTAGAATTTCAGGGGGAAAAGAGATTGCTGGTATGGACTGATGATCCCAGAGCAGTGAGCCATGTCAGCTTGACCTCCACGCAGTTTCTCCTGGAAACTATCGTGACAAATTCCTGGTGAAATTGTCACGATGAGCTAACTGACCTGACCTCACGTTCATCTTATCATCTTTCACTGGTGCCCCAGCACCGTAAACCGTTAGGGCAGGCGGATGCACCATTCATCCATTATCATCAATTAAAAAATACATGAGTATTTCTATGAAATTCAGTCAGTTTCGTCTCTTAAACATCATTTTATTACACCATTAAGTCTTTCAATCAACACTTTAACGAAATTTTATCCTTATATATTTTTCTTCCATTGATTACTTCTAATTCATACATTTAACTAACTCTTCATTTTATATATTGAAAAGCCATCAAGAATGCTATTTCTTTTTTTCAAGTGGCTCCACTGAAAATCAGCGCTGTAGTGACACGCTGCGGCACCAGCTGAATGGAGACCCTTTCAGCTCATAGCGAAACATTAGTTTTTAAGTTTTCTATATTTTTACTCTGTATCAGCGTCATGCTGAATAAATTATTATTATTATTATTAAAATAGTAGAAAAAAATTGCGTCCTACGAGTTTTTTTTAACCATTTACAAACAAACACTTTGTTACTAAGTAGTCGAGGCGGAGATTCGAAACACGAAGCTATTCCACAAAATAGGCTGTTTAGCAGAAAATTTCGCGGTAGCTACGCCTCACTTGATAGTATGTAAATTTTTGATGGTACCTTTTCCTCGGGTTATCTTAAAAAGGTGTGTCATAATTGGGAAAGATTGTAAGACGAGACCATCTATTCTATCTATTTATTACAGATTCGCCTGATTACGTAGACGTAATCTAATCATAAATGGGCTTTGTTAATTTTACTAATATTTTATCTATTAGATCTATCGGTTTAGCACACCGATGGCTGCGGGTTTGATTTCTCGCACGGCACAAATATTTGTATTCATGAATAGATATTTTCTATGTATATTATGTATGTATATACAAAAAAAAACTATATCTATGTATTTGTATCAGTTATTCTAGTATCCATAACACAAGCTTTGGCTAGCTTAACTTAGGTCTAGATGGTGCTGTGTGAATTGTCATGAAATTATTATTATTATTATTTGAATATAATTTGATGTACAGAGAGATCTTATGTAGTATAAGTTAAGCTATACTCATATTATCTGAATTCACGCAGGCAGCACCGCGATATTCAGTTAATCAAAAATATATAGGAGTCCTTGTTATTGTATAGCTGGAACGTGAAATGCAGTTAAACAACAAGCTTTATTAATTTTTATATTGATAATTTGAACATAAACTAACTTAATAATGTAAGCTAATAAGAAATGATTATAAAAACTCTTCATTTGGTTCTATTAAGTGGTAGAGAAGACTATATGACCATGCACGGTCGTGCAGAACGAACTAGAAAATACCATACTCTTTCACCACACCTGTATTGGTGTTAAGTGAGTCAAATTCCCAGCCGCCTATCCCTTTTCTAATTTCTTTCTCTACTATTACTATTATTCTTCTAGTTTTGTCGTTGTTCATGATAGACGATCATTTAGCATCAGGTGTGTCACAAATTCGTTTAAAATAAAATGCAATAAAAAAGGACTTTAAAGCTACCACGCATGCGAAGCTGTAGGCAACAGCTAGCAATATAATAACCATTAACATTAAAGTCGTTAGCAACTAAATAATAGTTAAATATCACAGAACACGGTAACTCGGCTTTATCTGACAATAGTTTGGTTCAGCGAGTTTTGGTCCGCAAATCGTTTGTCTCGTTATTATTTGCAAATTGCAGTGCGTACCTTTAATTTAATTAGTGATAATTGATTAGTACCTGGTTGATTGGGCTTTCAATAATGATTAACCGTAATTGACCGATATATGCTGATTTAGTCCACAATTTTGTGATCAAAACAAATATGTGTATATCAAGCGTGACGTTTAAAAATAGGGTTATTATAAACAAATAACTTTATCAATAAATAATTATATAGGATCTTATATTTGTTTATTACTTTATTTATATATTATTGACACAAAAAATAACTTTTGTACAACAGGCGAGATTAATGCTGTATAACATATGTCGACCTTGGTGACTTAGCAGGTTAGTACTCCGCCTGAATTTGCTGGTCCGGATTCGATTTCCGCATATAACAAATGTAATCACGAGTATGAGGGTTGGTAGTCTGTGTGTTTACAGTATTATGTATATATTTACAAAAAATAAAGGTGTTTCTATCAGTTATTTACTAGTTACCTGTATTCCAAATTGTGCTTAGTTTGGGACTATATTCCGCCGTGTGTACGTGTGTATTGTGTACTTTAGAAATAATAATAGTAACCCTGTGACCTGGGTTATTATTATTATTACTAAACTAATCAAATCTTTACATAGTATAAAATATAGTAGCCGCCGCTGACTGTTCTGTCTGTAAGACTTTAATGCAGTTATCAGTAATAGATAGAGTGACTCAAGAGAAAGGTTTATATGTATAATACATGCGTATTATAGTTTAGAACAATCCGAGAAATTCAAAGATTTTTCCGTCATCCGTGCGAAGCCCGGACGGGTTGCTTTAGCTATAAATTTCATGCAAGTGAAACCGCGGGCACAGCTATTATTATTTAAAGAATACATTGAATACAAAAATATAGGTCGTAAACATACTATTTCCAGCACATATTCCCAAGGGCGAAGTTAAACGCTATTATTGGGGGTATTTTTTTATAAATAACTAAACCAATTTCGATTAAAAACACATTAATGCATTGTATTCTATTTAAGTTGGTATCGCTGTGCGCTGTATAATTTCACTGCAATATCTCACCGTTAACGCCGGAACACAGCAACATGCAAGCGAGTTGCTTGTCGGCAAAAATAGGTGAAACAAAGCCTCTCATCCAGGTAACTTTGTACAAAGTCTCTTAAGAGATATCCTTAAATTACGTCACTCGTTAAGGGTGACAAAGTGTGACATTGAAGGACAAGAGGGTGCCTTAAATTTCGTGATGTCACTTCATGTGACTCACTATTGTGTGACAATAGGGTGGCAGGGAGATTAAATTTAGTGACGTGATGTTTTAAAATCTATATTTAAGTATTCATACACAAGATTTGTATTATTAAAGAAAATAGTTCTAATTCTAAAAAAATGTGACGTCACACTAGGGGGTGTGACGATAGGGGCAAAGTCTCACAAATGTGACTAACTGTGACAAATAAAACAAAGTCCCCGCCGCAACTATCTGTATGTTTGCGATAATTCAACAAGCACTGAACGGATTTTCAGGCTGTTTTCATGCATTAATAAAGTGATTTCTGTGCAAAGTTTTCGTGTATTTACGTTATGGTTTTGTGTACATTAATTGAAATACTAATGGAAGACCTGAGCTGGTCTCTAGCAAGGTGTGATACCCTTGGTGTATAGAAGCTACTGTTATCATTTACCGTCAGTTAGGCCGTCAGCTTTTATGCCATACTAGGTACATAAAAATGGTAATTAGATCATTAAGTATACAGTACTTCCAACAGGTAAAATAGTCTATTTATTATATTACTTTAAAGTTGTTTCGAATAATAACCTTAATTTCAGTACTGTTCTGAACAAAGCGCCTCATTCCCAAATTACAACTTTAAAATTAAACACCAAACGAAAACAACAGTTATTCCAATTCTGTAATTAAAAAGGTAAAAAAAACAACGCAAAAACTCTTGAATGACTTAAATAAACTTTATTTACACCGATAAATGCTGAAACCGGTTTTAAATCGAGTTTCATTTGAGGTTTGAATGAGAAAACAGTTTGCTGTTTATACGTGTTGCGTGAAAGAGATAGATCGCGATAAGTGTTGGAGTTAGAAAGAGTGAGCAGGTGTCGCGTGGCAATAAAAACTTATACTAACCATATAAGGGGATGGTTTCTAATTATAAGATAAAGTGAAGTATAAATTTTAATGAGTACTCAAGTATTGCTTGCTTGGAAATATTTGGACAAGAGAGCGTATCAATAGATAAGAATTCTTAGCCCTAAGGGTTATCAGAACACCGATATTTTTAGGATTTCCCGAATTATAAAGTTAAAAGGGAATTTTTGTGGTCCTACTTCCTTTGCCAAATTCAATATTTTGTCAAGTTAACAACAGGGTATTAAGTCAGCGAAATGTATTTTTATCTTTTGAATTCTTTTGTTAAGGTTAAATAAATATTGCAAATGTAGAGTACATTTGAAATAAAAAAAAAACAAACATTTCTGTACCATATATCAAATTGAAACACCACGGCAACGCAACAAATATTAGAAAAAAAAATCGTATTGGTTCACTAAACAAACTCATATCGGTTCATACATAAATCATTTCTTCATCCCACAGAAGGTATTTCCGAATACCAACTATTCGTTAGCGCTTGACATCCGGAACGCCCACATTTCGCGTGTTTTTTTAATCCAGTAGTACTCAATTGTAGACTTTAGGCCCGCATATTTAAATATATAATTTGTTAAACAACATTTTGCGGTCTAAATCTGCTTTAATTTATTTTTGATATAAAAATAATTTTATTTATAACTTTATTTAAGAAATAATGTAGTCAGTATCCTTTTCTTGTTATTGTACATAATTGAAATACAGACATTAATGATGTTAAATATTGTACAAAACAATAATTATCTCAATACTATTTTTTATAATAATCTTACGATTACCGAATATGGTTTAGATGATATATTCCTAAAAAGTTTACCTGAAATAATGTTTTTGTAGATATATGTCGTGCTTTAAGGAATCAAATATCCTCACCGTTGCTTCTCAATATATTTATGAAAATATCATGTATGCCAGGAAGAATATAGACAGTTTATGAGAATCATAACAATAATGATTTTACCTAAATGTCGTTTGGCTAAAATATTCGTTTTATGGCAATTGCGTAAGGTTTTACAAAATAATAATTATCTCCAGAAAAAAGATTTAAATGTCAAATAAAACACTTCCTTTGCAAAAAAGCTTACTATAAAATTGAAGAATTCGTTAACGATAATAATGTTTTTCTAGAAAAATTTTAAATACATGACAATATTATCTGATTACACTAATAATGAGTGGATTTTATGTTGATTGTGATATATTACACTGTAATTATTTATATAAAAAAAAAAATCTATTAAAAAGAGCAACACACAAGTTTCTTGCTCAAATGAATCTGCATTTTTGTAGAATCAAAATATGACTATTCAAAAGTGCTTGTAATGAGTTTATTTGAATAAAGATTATTTCTATTACTATTTCTATTTCTATTTCTATTTATGAGCTTTAAAATTAACTACATTTAACTTTTTTTTTATTCCATATTATAAATATTTCTATTTTATATTATTATCAATTTGGGATCATAATTTGGGAGTGAAAAATCATCATCAGAATTTTCAATTAATAGCAAAAATTTAAACAGTGTGTTTAATATGACGTATTTTAAAAAGGACGAAGCATAAGAGGAGTTTATTAGATATTTACATATCCAAATAGCAGATATAAAAGATGAATATGTATATAAAATGTAAGTAATGGTCTTTATTTAAATATAATCTTAGAAAATTGAAACTATCGATGATGACCTTTCGATAGAAGCCTGTAAAAGTGGGTTAACGTAAACATCTAATGAATAAATCAATCTGAAATGCAAACTACTTCTCATCATAATTAAGTAACGTAATGCATTGTGCCTTTTAGCTTCTTGAAACATGGAACAATCAATCGCATTGCAGCCCACTTCACATCGCAAGATAGCGGTCCAACAAAAGAAAGAGGTTGACTAACACTGTCTAGAATTATGAGTCCACTATAATGACAACATTACAACCGTTAGTAAAATTTGTTTTCTTAGAACAATTTGTTTTTATATAAGGTTCTTACTTAATATAGCCATTGTTATTTAAGCGATCAAACAAATTATGAAGGCAAAGGACAGCAAACCGTTTAAGGAAAAGATATCTCCGAGATTGAGTGTAACGTAAGGTTTGTTGACCTCCGTAATTAAGATAAAGCTCAATTCGATACTTTGATGGCATAATTAAAGCTGAGTTGATATTTTGTGATACCAATGTTTTTATATAGAGATAATAAAAAGTATTATTATTACCGTTAAAATTAATAATAAATTAGGACATATAATATACATAAATTTATCTTTAATTGGAAATTGTATTTTTTTTTCATATATATAATTGTACAAGAAACTATGTCATTAGTTAAGACCTTTATGATCGAAACAAAAAAAAATAGAGAAATATTTTTACTGATCAACTAGTGTTATTATTCTGCTCTCAAATTTAGACCCTTTTTTAGTACTGACCCCGAAATATAACGACACCATTTGTGAAAGCTTTTTCTTCTTGATAAAATAAGCCGTCTGTTGTATAGGTACAGTCAAGTTTCCATTTTTTAACAACATACCACATGCAACAAGAATACTGTAGCAATCCAAAAGAAAATGCCAGTGTTATAAGGAAAACACCGGCTGTTCGCTACGCTGTGAATATTGTAAAGGAAAAATTCCTTATGTCGAACGCACACGTTGATACCATGGCGCCACTACCTCGTTTTTGAGGCTCTGCAGTGGTGAGAGAAGGGAACGGAGATATCAGAGCTTTAGCAGGTGGAAGCAAGAAAGATATATTATTGCACCGGTAGCGAGGAGTGAAAGAGATCAATAATGAGAGGCACGAGGAGTTGAAAAGGGATTTCAGATTAAGGTCGTTGTCGAGTCAAAGATAAAGTGGCAAGAAAATTTCAGATGTGTTCTTATTATTTTGAATAGGACATATTATAATCATTTAAACTTTAAGATGTAAATATATGAAAAACTACGTTTTCATTACGTTAAAAATAAACCCTTCATTACTATTTTTGTCATCAAATATTTAATAATCCACGGGTAAGATCGGGCAAGTATCTTGATTAGCCTCGAAATTAAGATTTGTAATTAAAAAGCATTAATGGTATGTTTTATATAAAATATATTATATATTCCTTCAGAGTTTTGAATTTCTCTTCATAAACCTTATTATTTGTTTTCTTGATAATATTTTTATAATATATTTAGTGCATGGATTTAAAATGTATACCTTTTATTTGCTTTTGTGTTTTGTAAGAGAGTAACTAAATGTTTGTATTATGTGTATGTAGTATGTACAGTATTATATCCATTATTAAAAATAAATATTAGAATTATCACTGTTTATTCCATTTTGATTCTTAATTTGATGGTAATTAGTTGTATGTTTGTAATGATTACCTATTATTTATACAATAATTTTCGCGCCCAAACCATTAGTACCTATTCTGATCGTCTGCATTGTATGGTATTTGCCACGCAGCCTGGCCGGGCCCACTGAGCTTACATACACCCTCAGTTACTGGCTAAAAGGCACAAGAGTTATACGTATCGTGTACCGCCAGTTTATGCCGCGTCGTTCGTGTTACGACAGCCAAATAATCGCTGCGAAAAACGTTACTAACATTAGTGGTAATAGTGAGTGTGGTAAATTTTAGACGTTGTGGTAATTAGGTATATTAGTGGTAGTGACTTAAATGCGTTTTTGAAAGACGGATATTGTTTTCTTTAGTGAATATTGTGTGTTTGGGCGCTGGATTTTTAATGTGATTGATTGTCGACCTGAAAGGATTAAGTTTCAGCTTCGTGACGTCGAGTGAAGGTTAGTTGTTGTTTGTTAGTAATTTGTATTAGTTTTTTGAAGCGTTAACACTATTTTGCATTTAATTATGCCATTCTTTAGCATATTATCAAACCAGTATCAAAACCATAATACTTAATATCTAGTTAAATATTATTCACTATTATTGTTCCTTTTGAATTTCCAAGCTGGTCTCTTTTCTCTATAATCCATTAATTTTATTTAGAACTTAGTCCGCGTGATCACCATAATTTGACAGGGATAAATTCTTATGGTAATCCTTCTTCCTTAATGACCGGTTTAATAATTAAGGTAACAAATAAAAAATACAATTTCACATTATTAATATTGATATAATGTCATGATAAGTGACAAAAGTGTTAAGTAGTCATTATTTGTTAGAAATTTCTGCTGAAGAAGAAGCTGTAATATTATTTCAAAATATGATAACATTGAGTCTGTTAGGTTATTTTATTATCAGTATTGTAAAATATATTATGAACTAAATTAATATAAACAAAGTTATGCCAAGTGCAGTTTAGTCTTATTAAAAACAATTTTTTACTAGTTTCACGTGAGTTATCGTTATTTGTAAGCAAGAATAATAGATTATTTACCAATTTATAAAACGATTACTTCCATGCTATAACAAATATAGGTACAATTAATTAGTATGTATAACTTATATTATTTAATCTTATTGTAAAATAAATGGTAGAATAATTAGAAAAAGAAGAATTAAATTGAAGTTAGGAATTCTGAAGTACATAAATTGGGCAATGTCAAAGTAGAGAAAAACGTTATCTAATAACGATTGTGAATATATTTTAACAGTATAAGAGGATAATAAGTTTATAATAATGAATTAATCTCGTAATCAAAGTAAATAAAAAATTAAATCAAATATAATGCCAATAATTTGCGGACTACATGTAGACATTTTGACAGTTTCAGTCGCAAATATTTAATATGTACTGTCATTGTGTCATCTTTAGATCTCTCGGAAGATGAAAACAGGGATACCCTCTTCATTAAAATTTATCAGACTGTATGCTACGCGTTGCGTTAAAAATCCAGATATATTGACATTATAGAGGGTGAGAAAAATTGCGACCTTTGGTGAAACAGTACGTCAAAAAAATTAATAAAAGCCAATATCTTCCTTCCGTTACTTTCAATGATAATAATTAATGTAAAGTAGGTGTATTAATAGTAATGCTTACCGTTACAATTTAAAACAAACTAAAATAACTACACTCACAATTTTTTTTATCTTATTTGAGTAGGTCAGCTTAAAATGCAAACATGCGTTATTTTTAAATTTTCAATTGATGTCAGATCTAAAACAGTCAAGTTCTTTTTTAAATAAAATTAATTTACTAATATTATAATAGAAATTAAAACCGAATATCCTATAAGTTTTGAGAAAAATTTGCTGACTTCTAAGTACTTACTCTTTTTCGAACATGTGTAATATTGACGAAATCAATTTGAAAACCTTTAATGTATACTAATGTCTTTGGTTCAGTTATTACATATAGTGTTTCGTTTATGTGGTATTTAGTTCATATAGCTACAATAATGTAGCATCCACAGAGACAGCGGTTGATAAAACGACAAAGACTAATTGCACGAACAAAAACGCCATTTCTCAGCAACATGTCTTGAACAAAAAGCATCACACGTCCCGTTCATTCATTAACATAAGTACAACATTTAGGTATACGTCAAAACATTGTGCTAGTCACGTGAGGAAATTATCTTTATGCGACGTAATTTGCTCGACGTTATTGTGCGCGAAACGTTGTCACAACATTTTGTTGTTAGTTGGTGTGGTATTTGGAATTCGGTTGCGGTGTGGTAATACGTAATAATACGCTTTTACGTTGCCGTAAGGAATGCTGATCGATATTCTGCGGTGCTACGTGGAATTTACGAAGATTTGCTCCATTTCGGTTGGGTTTATTTCCTTTGAATTGCGACTGGGATGGCGGGTGTACATGATTAAAAAAAAGTGTTGACATTTTTTTTACTTTACTTATATATATCTCAGGACTACGTTTGCGTGAAGGGGCAAAAATAGTCGCATGGTAAACAACTATGATTGCCATTACTGCATAATATTAATATTATTATAATTTATTAATATTTATAATTATAATAATAGTAATAATGGCCCCAACCTAAACAGAGTCTGTGTACAACTAATACAAATAAATAGATATATTTTTTCACAAACATAGAAAACACTCAGACGATATAAAAATATATAATAAAGAATACAAATATTTGTACCATGCGAGCAATCGAACCCATCCACCATTGGAAGTAAAGCGGAGTGCTGAGCAGCTAGACCACCGAGGTCGTCAATAGTTTTTAAATATTTTTTATATGAAAGAAATTTTTGGCTTCGATTTTCGTTAGGACCCGTTATTCGGTTTCATATTGGACAATTTAATCTTGAAATTGGGATTGTTATGTCTAGATACCGGAATGCATTTGCATTTATTTGGATATGCATTTGCATATTGCGATCGTTTTCATCTGTTATTGCATATTTCACCCAAAATCTAGAGGTGATGATTATTATCGTTTTATTTACGTATTTTTTTGTACACAGTTTTTTTTAAATAATGTGATGACTATTCAAAAGTATTTCAATGTAAGGAATCTGAATAAATTATTTTCTATTCTGTTATATTTAACCAAAATTAAAATAATGAATTTAAGAAATATAACCTTTGTAGCACTACTATGTGATACACGCAACTTCGTCTGCATTTACTTTACATTTATCAGTATATTTAGCTCAATTTTCATGTTTCTAAATCATAGCCTATGTGTTATTCTGGTGTACAAGCTATCTATGTTACTATAAAGTTTCATGAAAACCCATGTAATCATCCATCTATACATACTCACAAAGTTTCGGGGTCATAATATTGATAAGACAGACAAGATTCCACTCAAACGTTGCAATTACAAGAGCTAAGGTGTCATGCTAGAGTACTCTTTAATTTCACCGCCAAATCTCACCCTCCACACCATTAAACAAACATCGTAATGCACTCTGATTTCATTTCACTGGCGCTAACTATAATTAAAGTCGAAAAGTTCCAAGAGAACGTGATTGCAACTCAAGATGTTACTATTCATTTTCTTAATCCTCCTTTTTCATGAATATACGTAATAATATTGCTGGGAAAATAATATTATATTTTCCAAACTAGAAATCTCTTTGCACGAAAAGCTAGCTTAATTAGTGGATTAGTGGAAATACATATTAATAAGCTAGTTACGGAGCTTATTGCGTTTCTTGATGTATATAAAAGAAATACCATAATGTTCTTTGATACTTGTTTTTTTTGCCATCTCAAGGACGGTCGATGAAATGACGGTATTTTTGCTAATAATGTCAGAGTTTATGAATATGACTGTACTTTTACTCTCGAACTCAACATATTATTGTACTAAAATTAAAATTACGTCGATAAATGCCTTCTAAGTTGGAAAGCGGTAATTTTCAGTGAAACTAGTTAGTCGGAATAAATACGGAAACTACCTTCAAATCGAGAGAAAAAAGATCACCGTTTATTCCGAATGATTATCCACAAGTAGGCATCGCGCGTTTCTCCATCCAAGTGTTGCCTCACTCAGTCTGATCGACATCTATCTATCAAAGTGAGTAAAATTAATAGAGATTTATTGGTTTTGACTAATGTGACCATTTTTGTTTATTGTCAAATTGGGATAACTGAAAGATTAAGAAGTTGAAATATATATCCGTAGTTAATATTATAAATTCGAATGTGTGTCTGTCTGTGTATATGTTACCTTGTCGCGACTAAATGGATATTAATGAAATTTCATATGAAGACAGAAAATATTAGTCGGAATCTATTTTTGACATCAAAAAGCGTTAGTTATCTATTAAAAAGCATTACAAGCATAGCCAATATATAATATATTAATGTTGTTCTTGATTGTTTTTTAATTTTCTTAATGGTAAATAAAATGGCTTGTTTAATTTTCCTTTTATTTAGTGCTGTACATAACTATCTGTAATACCTATATAAAAACCTCGTGTTATAGTGTTTGTTAACGAACTCCTCTAAAGCGTTTTTTTTATTAAATAATAATGAATAATAATAATAATTTGATGTATGTTTTGTATGCCTGAGAATAGGTCTTGTACTATTTTATATATTCCCAGATAATAAGGATGGCCATGGCTATCCAGAAATAATTATATGCAATATAACATTTGTGGAGTCAACTTTATATTTGCTTGTTAGCTATCATTGTTATCATTATGGTCTAGCCTTTATATATCAGTAAGTTAGTTAGGTTAGTCTAGCATATCATATTCATCCACTTTTTCTATCGGATTTCATCTTAGCTCATTCTTTATTTATGTATATTACTAGCTGTCCCGGAAAACATTATTTTGCCTTAAAATAAAAAAAAAAATAGGGGTGGACTACCCTTAACATTTAGGGGGATGAAAAATAGATGTTGGCCGATTCTCAGACCTACTCAATACGCTCACAAAATTTCATGAGAATCGGTCAAGCCGTTTCGGAGGAGTATGGGAACGAAAACTGTGACACGATAATTTTACAAGATAAGAGAGTGCTCTTTCATATAGTACAATAATGTTTTTCATGTATTCATTTAATATAATAAAACTATGTAGTTTTATTTCTATCCAAATTAATTCTTTACAAACATTACCGAATTTTAATTACCAAAGATAAGAAAATCCTTTTTTTTCTTATTAATGTTGAGACTGCTGATTTGCATAGATTAACATTTTAAGTCGGTAAGCGTCTCACTCTTGTTTTTTTTAGGCTTCAAGCGTGTCCCACTTTTTACTTACACAAACTTACCGAAGACAGTTTGCCAAACGGATTTTTTTACTCTGGAACAGCGGTACATTAACTCCTCTCTGAAAACGGGACTGTCCTGCTTAAACTGTAACGGATGGTCACAATATTAGTTTTACCAGTTTAAACAGTGGGCATTTCCCCACATTTTCGGCACATTATTAGCGACGCCGTTACGGTAATTGTTATGCTTCTTTATTCGGAAATGGGGTAATAAATAGTACACGCCGAAGTGAAAGTTTTTATTACGTTGCCTGTATCGTAACTTTTTGAAATATTGAGCTTTTATGAGAAACTAGCTGTTACCCGCGACTTCGTCTGCTTTCTTTGTAATATCCTGAATGTGATTTCTCATTTTATAATCTCATATTTCATAATCTGTGTATATCCTCGTAATATCCTGTCTTTATATTCTATGTGCGTCCTTCTGCCACAATTTATCTACATCTCAGTATGTTTATTTGTATTAGTCTGGGTCTGTTTATTATGAACAAATTTATAAAAATGAGTATTTAAGTATTTCTATTTGTTTAGTTCTTATAGTGTACGCTCTGCTTAGTTTGGGACTAGATGGCGCTTTATAAAATGTCCTAGATAACTATAATTGTTATTAAGTGAAATTAAAAATCTTTTCAGCATTTTAATAGTAAAAAGTTAACAATATACAGTCGCATATTCTCAATTATAATATTAGTCCGGAAGTATAAATAACACCTAAATATATTTCTTAAACAGAGTGCCGACGAAAATAAATTTAATCTTTCCGAATGAAACTTTTGAAGGATATAAATACTCACAAACCCGAAACCTCCGACCTACTCGCCAGTTTTACCTTCAACCGTAAAGTGGAAGGGATCACAAATTACTCAACATCGAAAAGTTTAATAACAGTAATAAATAAAAAACGCCGATATTTTGCAGTCGTCTGGCCATTATTGGTGTAATTATTGCACTACACGCTTCTTATAAACAGGATCTTGTTTCAACTTCAGACTGTATATTTAGATCCTGATCAACATCTGTCAGACAATTAGGTATAAGTAGTCTAGTGCTTTAGTATTTATATTTGCATCTGATGGTTGCGGGTTTGAATCTCGTTTAGTATAAACTTTTGTTTTTATATGATTGCTTGTATGAGTCTTGATATAATTGCTATGTTCGCATACTACAAACATTAAAAATATGGAGTATAACTATTTGAATCCAATATTTGTATAGTTCGGTGATCGAATTTACTATAATTATCCAGTTCGACTAGCTACGGAACTCGAGAACTGGCAAGAAACTCAATCTGTTTTTTTTTTAATCAGTATCGTAACATACTGTTGGAAGTATAATACTGGCCATCGTAGAATTAGTTGTTTGTACATTTTTATAGAATATATCATTTTTAATATATCAGGAATTTTTCTAATATCAACATGTAAATTTTATCATTTTAATATATTTTAATCTTTAATCTGCTGCTGTTTTCTCTTATTTCCAAAACATACATTTTCGAATTAGTATAACACGGTATATTGGGAACAATGGGGTAACAATACCTATTACTATCAATCTTGTCTTCCTAATGTTTAATAATGGCCTAAGTTAGAAAAGGGTGTTTTAACTTAAAAAAAAAATGAAGATTTTGCTAATTGGAACAGCAAACATCCCATGTGGTTGTAGCCCACTCATGCATATACGAAATATCTTCATTTAAAAGATTTTCTCCATTGAGAAGAGATAAAAACCATCGCTCCTAAGAATATCCTTCTCTTGTCACTGACGGGTCTAGGCAGGTAAAAAAGGGCGAGAACGATATATCTAAGCAGGTCGCAGTGCTACAGGTCACGGAGTTGGACTAATAACTCTGTTGCTGGCAATGTACCAAGTCCTGTTGAAATCCACGTGGTTCCCCCTGGAAACCATCGTGATAAATTCATAGTCAATTTACCACGATGGGCTAACTAACCTAACATCATGCTCATCTTATCATCCTCCACTGGTACCCCATCAGTGTAAACCAAAAATAGGCCGAAACCCTTAATAAAAGAGTGGAATGTTCATTTACAGTATATAATTTTACCGCTTTGGTGTGTATTAAGATTATAATAATAATAATAATCTCAGAACAATTGACACAGCGCCATCTAGACCCAAGTTAAGCTAGCTATAGCTTGTGTTATGGGTACTAGATAACTGATACATATACATAGATATTTTTTTTGTAAATACATACATATTATACATAGAAAACACCCAGACCGATACAAACAATCATACTCATGAATACAAATGTTTGTGCCGAGGAATCGAATCCGCGACCATCGGACGTAAAGCGGTGTGCTAGATCGCTAGACCACCGAGGTTGTCGCCGTTAAGATTAAAAACTGTACTCAATATAAACAAGCATTAAATATCTATTTATGAATGTTTGACATTGTGCCGCCTTTTAATCTTCCTGTTTATCCTAAAGGATAACTGAAAGATAATTCTATATACAGTCAGCTTCATAGATACCAAAATTAATAATAGAAAAGATTAGATTTTTGTCTGTAATAGATAAACAAAAGAAAATGACAGATTAAAAAAATCTTTTATCTATGGGAAACCATATTATCACTGAGGATTTTAGGTTATATGTAAGTAATAATAATATCGCTGGACAAATCACATGGTGCCAAGTTAAACAAAGCTTATGGGTACTAGACAACTGATGTAAATGTATACATTTTTTTGTAAATACATACATACAATATCCAGATTAATATAAACAATCATATTCATGAATACAATTGTTTTTACCATGCCAGGAATCGAACCCGCTACCATCGGATGTGAAGTGGTCTGCTAAACCGAAAAATTTTTGTCTAATTAAAGACCTTTTGAGAAGTCGATTAAAAGCTACCCTGAATTGAGTAGCGTCAGTGTATATTGCTCTTGTTTTTTTATTGCCCAAAACTCACCTTGGCGAATGAAAATAAACATCAGCAACGCACCTGTTGGATCAATTACGAGAGTGGGATCACTACAAAAAACCAGTTCGATACCTGGAACGAGTATTGTCATTGAGTAACTCTGGGAGCGCCGTGGGTAGTGTCCAATTTGTAGATTTTATTTTGATACAGTTTTTGCTGTTATTATTAATCCTTACTTATAAATGCCAAAAATAACTCTGTCTGTCTGTCTCGCTTTCACGGCAAAACTACTGAACCGATGTAAATTAAATTTGGTATACAGATGGTCTAGACCCTTAGAAAAGACATAGGCTACTTTTTAATGCGAAAAAAGGGTTGTAAAAGGGATGAAATTTTGTAGGGAAGTATTAGTATATAGATATTTTCAAAGCTATAAGCTTTAAACTTGTTTTCTAGGCTGTTGATTTCAACATAAATAAAGAAAAGTTCCTCCATCGATATTAATATTATAAATGCGTATATATATATCTATTTGTGTATGTTTTTGCTTCATTTTCACGTTGTTAATTAAATTTGACTTGAATACATCACAGATTCAATTATTATGATCGTATATTTTATACGACAAAATACAGACAAATACACCGGTAACAGGTAGTAATAGTGAATTCTTATTTTATTTTTATTTTTACTTTTACTTTCTCTATCCACCCAAAGGTAGTCTGTAAGAGATTGGTTAGCGATAACCTTTTGTATCAGTTTATATATATTTAACATTTTTTTGTTATGTAATTAGTCCAATATAGAATATAAATAAATAAAAATATATTTTTAATATTACTATTATGTAGACGGAGTAAAAAACATCTTTATAAACCTTAATTTACATATTACTTGTACCTAAAGATAATATAATAAGAAAATGAAGCTCACATCTCTTGAATTTTTCGAAGAAACCTCAAACGTATAATTATACAATCGTTTGCCGAGTTACAAATTGAATGTTCCGAGACAATTATATACTATAATAGTTAAATATTCGAATGTCTGGTTAAACACGAAAGTAATATTTTTTTTTATATTGTCATTTAAGTTTAGTTAATTTGTAATGATTATAAATTAATTATTACCTTGAATGGTCATGTGTGTAATTTGTAAAAGCGTTAACATACTAATCATACTCTATAATATTATTATATAAAACTCTACAGAACTTATTTCTGTCTGTTTGTTACTTTTTGACGACTGTGGCTGAACCTGTTTTAATGGACTTAAGAGTGAATATGACATCGGTGGTCTAGCGGTTCAGCATACTGCTTTACGTCCGATGATCGCGGGTTCTATTCCTCGAACGCACAAACATTTATATTCATGCGTATGATTATTTGTATCGGTCAGAGAGTTTTCTATGTATGTATTTCCGAAAAAAAAAAATATATTTCTAGCAGACTCTCTGGTAATGAAAACACCGTTATCAAACCAAAGTAGTCAGAGAGACAGCGCAAATATTTGTACCATGCGAGAAATCGAACCCGCGACCATCGGGAGTAAAGCGGTGTGGTAAACCGCTAGACCACCGAGGCCGTCAAAATAAACCTATAAAAACATCTGACACGTATAATAAAGATTACGTTAAGAAGTTTCCACCGTAATCAACCATCGTATCCGATACAGCTTCATCTCGATTGCTCATCTTGTATCAGTTCAGCTGATCTTTGCTGTAAAGGAAGGGCTAATAATATGCTAAAGAGCCAATAAACCTTCGCGGGAACTTGGGTGTAGGGTTGTCAGTTTTTGTGTACGAATTTGTCTTATATTTATAATATATTAATATTTATAATCTTACTAATTATACAGACATTGTAGATGAACTTAAAATAACGACGTTGGTGGTTTAGCGGTTAAGCATACCGCTTTACTTCCGATGGTCGCAAGTTCAATTCCTCATACACAGGGCAACCGCACATGCCTGCTTACTGTGCAATACACAATTGCCTACACATGCAATTTCATTTCTATACATTTCACCTCATTATATTTATTTTAGTAATAAAAATCAGTGTTCAGAGAGAGTAGCATTCAACCAAGGCGGTTTTATTTATCAAAAACATCCCTCATCAATCAATCAATAGCATTATCACGGAACCGTGGGCTTAAACAAGTTCCCCACACAGTACAAACAGTTTTATTAATAAATATGATTGTTTGTATTGTTATGTATATTACACATGTATTTACAAAAAAATATTTAATTATTTCCATTAATTGTTTAATACCCATAACACAAGTTCTATTTAGGGACTAGATGGCGCTATGTGAATTGTTATGGAGTTTTTATTATTATTATTATATTACTAGCAACTTCTTGTACTTATACTCTCATCCTCTAATTCACTTCCTTCCAGTTTAAGTTTTGATATTCACAATAGCATATGTCCATCGAATTTCATTAAAAACAATTCACGTTTACGAATAATCATGAAAAAATAACAAAAAGGTAAAATAGGTAAAAAGGTAAAAAGTAACAAACAGGTAGATACGAATTTCCATTTATAATATTACTAGCGACTCGTCCCGGCTTAAAAAGGATGTATTACAAATCTTTGAATTTCTTGGTTTGTTCTACACTATAACATACATGTTTTATACATATAAACCTTCCTCTTGAGTCACTCTATCTATTGCTGTAAACTGAATTAAAATCTGTTGCGTAATTTAAAAGATATAAGCAAACAGACAGTTGTTTTTTACTATGTAAAGAAGTAACGATAATAATCTAGTATTTTCATAAAATTCATGACGACTGTATTTGTTATTCGTTAACCTTATTTCAGCAGCCCTATTTTCAGAGAAGTAACAGTCTAATTAACTTGAAGTACGGTAATTGAGATACTTGTTACTTTCGCAAGTGAAGATACCGTTTCAACTTATATTTTATTCTTTCTGAAGGAGGCGTAAGGCATTAAGGTTTACGCCTATGCATTTGCAATTCATTAAGTGAGTAATTAATTAAAAGAACGCCCACCATGTTATTTCAACGAACTTACAAAAAGTAATTTGAGATACTGAGTAAATATTCAGTAGATTAAATAGAATAGAATGATTTTTTTATGTAATTGGTAATGGCAAGCTGCCATAAGCTGATAGTCTACACGGTGTTAAGTGCCATCCTTTCAGAACCCTTCAGGTAGCATAATAAGTTTAACAGAGCGACCTGTCTGTTCCAAGGATTTCTGTATATTGTGTGACCACACTTTATGATTACGTGTCTTTGGCTTCAAAATAGTTACGACAATAAGTCAGTAGAACCTATTGTCTTAGTGTTCGTTTGAGGGACAGTGGCCTGTTATTGTTATTATGTTAAGGATTTTCCTATTAAGATTTTGTCTTTATGATATACTTACTGTAACCTGTGACTTCATCTGCTTGAGAAAGAGACGAACTTCTTAGCATTCCCCGTTCGGGTGCTGGATCCAGCGTGTAGCAGAGAGGGAAACTCCGAGCAGTACACGGGTGTAGGTTCGCTGGTATACCTCTGGCTCTCACTTTGACTGCATATAAATTAACCACATAGCAATTATTAGCAATGAAAATAAGAATTAAAGCTAGTACGAGCCTACGGATATCATCGTGATTCTATAACTCTTCATGTTATATTTTATTAATCGCTCAGACGTTTAGCCGAGAAAAGTTGAGCAACAGATACACTTTCATATTTATAATATTAGTATGCATTATGCGTTTAGATAAATAACATGTACATAATAAAATAGAGTTAGTTTATATCTCAAAATCAGTCAAGATCCCCAGATGTGGGCGAGTCCACCGTCTTTTTCTTGGACATAAAAATTAATACATAAATGCCACGTAGTTTTGTAAACACTACTCTCAAATATTACTAATAGTTTTAAAAATGCAACATCAATCTCTACATTGACACAATATTTTTAATTCTTTCTTTGCAGTAATAATTAATTGCTTCAAATAATTTTCTGTATTTCATTAATAGGGTCCTTGGAATTGTGGAATTGTGTGATTTTCTAGATGCCCGTACACTGAAAAAGGTCGAGAAACACTGCTCAAGATAAATCAAAACATCATCATATAAGTCATTGGAAACTTTCTAAATTACATATTGTTTTCATTGGTGCCTGACAACTTGTGTCGTTAAATCCCCTCGCTCTTATCAGGACATAAAACTTCTCATTGTAAGCCAATACTTAAGGCTTATCGGTCACGTAAGTCTTACGCAGCTTGTTGATAGTTAGTTGTAGCTGTTGATTTAGAGTTTAGTGTTATTGACACATAAAAACGCAATACTATTTTCACCTGTGTTCAAGGGGATAGTTAGTAATGTGGACTAATGATCCTTAACTAGCAATATACCATGTCAGGTTGAGATTTACCCGATTCGCCCTGGATACCTGGATCATGTAGATTTGTAACGGGGTAATTGATCTGACCTCATGCTTATCATACATTTTTTAGTTAAAAATTTAGCGGGTTCCTTGCGGGTTCCATTTTTAATTACTCACTCTTGACTTGCAAGACCCAATGTTGCAACAGGCAGGAAAGTCTGTCGCTGGAAGAGATTTCCACTCCATAGCTGCTCTCATAAGGAAAGATCATCATTTTCTACTAGTGTCTCGCGAGTATATAGTTAGCGCAGGCGCATATGGTTATTATTCATGAAAAAAATCTCTGGCCATCCACTTTGGGATATCACTCCTGACGATATGTTTTATTGTGTTGCAAACAACCTTGAATACAAACCTTAAAACGTTATTTTTTTATTATAAAGTTACACATAAGTTGCGAAACGCGGCCCCGTTAAAGAGAAAATATCTCGTCCGCCCACACAGCCTGATTCTATGGCGTGAGCATGCCATCGATAGCTGTTAGGTGATTTTGTGTCACATAACTTGGAATAATCTTTGCGAATATCTCGTTAACGTAGATCGATTTTGCATCCATTGTTAACGTGGAAGAAATAGTAACAACAGAACTACGAGTTCTAGTCGCAGACAAAAGGTTCCATACCTATAGATAATAATAAACAAAGTTTATTTCTAACGTCTAGTTCTAAAAAAATTACGGCGGTTGAATACCGTTTCATCTGGATGATTCACGGAGAACGTTTATAATTGTCAAATTTTTTCCCTACCATACAACCACATCGTGGAATCGCCTCCCACCTTGCTGGGAGGCGATTCTGAACAGATACGATATTGAAACCTTCAAGAAAAGAGCTTATTCCTTCTTAAAAGTCCGGTACCGCAACTGCTCTTGTGCTGCGGGCGTTCATAGGCGGCGTTAATCACTTACCATAAAGTGAACCGCAAGCTCGTTAGTCTCTTATATTATAAAGAAAAAAATACAGCTATTAATAAAAAATCGTTTATTACCAACATTTAGTTCTAAAAGAATTACGAGTGTCGTAGATTTTAATAAGATAGAATTTTTTCATGTAAATATAGGCAACGGTTACCACTTACTATCAGGTGAGCTATTGCAGTGATATTTATTTTATGATGAGGAACGTGGTCTTCATAGTATATAATACTAGCGACCGCCCGCGACGTCGTCTGCATCTCGTAATACGCGCTGTTGGGCGCCATTGAATGACTCAGCGGCATCATTTTACTGCCGTCCCTCAGTAGCATACCGCTAAAGATTACAGCGTCATAACTTTTAAACTGTTTAAAATAATTATTTATTGCAACGATGTTTATCTACTGTAAACACCAGAAGTGAAAAAGTACTTATAATAATAATAATAAATAACTCTCTTGACAATTAAGACAGCGCCATCTAGTCCCACGGTAAGCAGAGCTTGTATTATGGGTACTAGACAACGGATATAAGTTTCTTGCTCGTTCTTCTTGTGATGAGACAGCTTTCCGAACGAGTGGTAGATAAAAAACAAATTGTTATGACTATTCAAAAGTGCTTAAATTAAGTTTATTTGAATAAATGATTTTCTATTCTATTCTATTCTATAAATACTTAGATACTTTTTTACTGTAAATACATGCATATAGTAAGATATATAGAAACCACCTAGACTTATGAATACAAATGTTTGCAGCTAAACAACTAGACCATAGAGGCTGTCAAATTCGTAATTATCATTTGGTATTTGTATTAGACAGCGCTGTGGTAATGATATTAAATACATCGCAATGGCGCTGGATATTTCTTCTTAAGGAGATATAAACATGCGGCAGAGAATAGGTTTCGGGGTCGATATTCATGTAATTATAGTGTATAGTGTTGTGTTCATTTGTTACTCTCATGTTTTTTTTAATTTACTGAAATTAGATTTAAGAAATTGTAAGTAACACTACGCATAATGCATATAAAATAAATATTTATTATTATTATTTTAAAATAATGGTGTGTCCTATCTCTAAGCATTATCGACATGTTACATCACCAGAGGGTTAGTCAGAAATTTACTAACTCAGGCTCGCCTGGAATTTACTTACACCGTGCGATATGTGGACCTCTCAAGTATTTAATTTATCAGATGATACTTTATTTTAGTAATTGCTCCATAATCCGATTAACGTGGCAAATTACTTGTGCTGCATTTTCATCTACAAAAAACAATGCGTCTATCTACCCCGTCTGAAAAAACAGTCGTGATGTTTTATGGGATGTTTATATGTAAAATATATTCCACCCACATCCCAGCGGTGGATCCCCTATTCGAACCGTCACGTACCTTGTTACTTGGAAGATATCCTCATTAGACGGAACCGCGACACGTTGCGGTCGCTTTGATGTTGACTCATTTCTGTTTTTTGGTAAGCAAAGCCCTTTTTAGTGTTACTTATGTCAAATGTATCAAATATACCTCTATATTGTCATGTTTACTTCAATACTTTAGATATATATTACAGTATAATTAAATAATCCTGGACATTTAACACAGCGCCATCTAGTACCACTGTAAGCAGATATTGTGTTATGGGGTACTAGACAACTGATATAATGTAATATGGACTCTATTCCCCGCAATTAGCTTCTCATTTGGCCCGTTGTGCGTGACAACTGACATAAATACTTAGATATATTTTTTTTGTAAATACGTACTTAATATACAAGAAAACACCCAGACCGATACAAACAGTTATACTACAAATATTTGCACCGTGCGAGGAATCGAACCCGCGATAATTGGAACTAAAACGGTATGCTAATCCGCTAGACCACCGAGGACGTCAATGTATAAGCATTGTTTCTATTAACTTCTTGTCGTCTAAAGTCTATTGTAGTATAGATATTATTGGGTACATCTTCAGGCCCAAACAATAACGCCTACATTTCTGTTATACTGCGAAAATAGGTAAGATGGTATTTATTTAAGCTGTGGTTATTCATTACCGGTTTGCTCCGGTAATGACTATGGATATCCGTTATACGTTTCTATAGCGTGTGTTAAAGGCGCGTGAAATTGTTTAGTGAAATTTGGCTTTTAATAATGAATTAAGTTTAATCAATACTCTCGACTTTAGGCTTCTAAAGGTTTATGTTACGTTACATTTCTAGGAGCTCATCTTAGTCAAATAACCCTATTGGTGTTTGTATTTTATAATTGTATATCTGTTTGCTACATTTTAATATCAAGATAAATTGAAATACATTACGAAGAATCAATATATTTTATGTCATTATATAAACTGAAAGGAGCATTTTTTTATATGTTGTCTACTACTCACAACATAACTCTGCATAGCTAGATATACGCACTAGATGGCGCTGTGTCAATTGTTCGAGGTTATTATTGTTATACATTGCAAACTATAGCTAGTATTTAACTAATATTATAGCGACGATCTCGGTGGTCTCGCGGTCTAGCACACCGCTTTACGTCCGATGTTCGCGGGTTCGATTCCTCGCACGGCACAATCATTTGTATTCATGAGTATGATTGTTTGTGTCGGTCTAGGTGTTTTCTATGTATAATATGTATCTATTTACGAAAAAACACTTTCTATGTACTTGTATCAGTTATCTATTACCACAAGCTTTGGTTATCTTAACTTGGGACTAGATGGCGCTGTGTGAATTGCTCTAAGATTATTATTATATTATAAATGTTAAATTTTGTGAGAATGGTATAACCATTCTCACAAAATTATAACAATAGGAGAAAAATTATTGTGACAAACTGACGGTACTGTGGTAATATTATTTAAGAATGATATCGAAATATCGGAAGTAAATGTCCTGTTTATGTAATGTATACTAAAATGTATGTCGGACTATAGAGAGGCGAGTTTGTCAAATATATGCTGTGACAAGACTAGAGGAAAGTGCCTACTGTCCAATTAAAAAGTCCCGTCAGGCTGTGTGTGGTGTTCCCACATACATTCTCTTAAGAAAAGAAAGGCAGAACCAGACCATTATCCGGATGTGAAGTGGTTCACACCCTTTATCCTTCAGAGTGAGTCAAGGCTACAGAGGCACCGGTAATCAACAGGGAGATCTGGTGAATAAGAATGTCACGTATAGCACTCGCCCACCCGGGTACGTCGACGGATCTATGAAGAATTCTCGTCCTAAAAAAAAGGGTCAAAAACACGAAAAATAATAAAACATATATCCTTGTAAATTATATTTTGTTTGAACTTAGTTCATAACTAAAGAACTCTGAAAAACGTATGCCGTAGTCAAGAGCTTTTATCTACAATCATAAATTGAATAAAAGACTTATTTATGTTTTACCCATATATAGAAATGTAATTTAATAGCAAACATGTTATGGATCGGTATGTTGGCGAAAAGCGTAGGTTTGCGATGCGATTATTTGATCTATTAGATACATTTATTTCAAACTTGTTTTTATTCAAATCTATACGGTCAAATCTAAAATAAATAACAAATCTAGATTAATAAGAATCCGGTTAAAAGATTTATAGATAAAATATGATAAATTTAATAGCTGAGCCAACAGACTTTGTTTTTCCATATAGATTGAAAAATAGGGGTTGGTGGTAAAAGGGTGAAAATTTAGGAGTGTCATCATCATCATCATCATCATCATCGTAGCCCGGAAGACGTCCACTGCTGGACATAGGCCTCCCCCAAAGGAGGAGGAGTGTATGTGTTTTTAATTCCCCATATAAAAAGATAAAAAATAAACCTTGTATCTATAACAAAAAAGAATTGGAATGGGCCACTCCTATAAGTTAGGGGTATGAAAAATAGATAGCAGCCGACTCTAAGACATACTGAATACACAATTAAAAAAAAAATCGGTCAAGCCGGTTCGAAGAAGTATGACAACTAGCACTGTGACACGAGGATTTTATATATATATATATATATATAGATATACTTCAGAAAATTCTAAATGGAATAGTAGAGTATTAACTAATACTCGTATAAGAAACGCGTATAATAAAATATTATAAGTACTTTCAGGATGATTAATTCTAGAGAAGGTAGTCAGAGATATTGTTAACATCTTTGATCATGACGAGGTGAACTCAATACTAGTCATGCCTACATTTCGTAGGCTACCGTTAAACGTAATTTGCCTGAAACCTGGCAGTAGGTTTGGCTTGTTATCGGTGTTGCCATCACCGGATAGTCAATGAGAAACTCGCAACCTTTTAGTAGTGGGCTAGTAAACCGTTAAACAACGCTGGTCGTTAATATAGATGAAGAAAATAATAATAGTTTCTAAAATGTGAAGCGAAATATTTATGACACATTCAGTCTTACCGCCTACACAGTTCTTGACTATTGGTTTTTTAATACAAAATTAAAGCATTGTTGAAAATCTACACGAATATATTGACATCGTTATTTAAATGAAATAGAATAAATTTTAAATGTATCTCATGATTCATGCATTCGGAATGCAATTAATAGGGTACCTTATTTTAAAAGAAAAACTACCGAGTGAAACTTATTATTGATTATTTTTTACATTATATTTTTATATTGTTGAGTAAAGGAATTTCTTAAATAATAGTATATATTAAATAGAAACTATGCAAACATTTTAGGTGTAATTTTTTATGGCAACTAAAATGTTTGAATGAGTTACACCTAAAATGTTTGAATGAGAACTGGAGCTTAATTATGTAATGTTGTTACTAACAATTCTCAATTGTGACAGATTAAAATTAATAAGTATAAGTTTATCTATGAACCATTTGAGGTTTACTAGCTAATTTCTAGCGTTTTCGCAACTGAAATGGTCCCCATACACATTTGATGAATTGCAGATGGTAATCTGATACAAATGAGATTTGTCAGTAACTGTAAAAATTATACTACCAGTCCGAAAGGGCGTGGCTTGTATGACATACATCGAATCGCAACAGTTTAATAAAAGTAATCCAAACAACCTTCAAGTAATAATAATAATATTACGTAATCTAAACAACCGTACATCACAGTAATAATATTACATAATTAAATAAATTAAAGTAATTAAATTTATCTCAAAACTTTAGTATTATTTATGTTACTATAAATAGTTTACTGCTAAAAGGTAGGTAAACTAGGTGGGAGTATTCAATCGGTTTACTATCTCATTCCCAAGAGGTTATGAGTTCAACTCTAGTCCAACTCAAAGAAATCTTTATATATCTGACTGACTTTTCGGTGAAGAAAATATCGATATCAAACCAAAAATTAAACCGATAGATCCTGTTAGCCACGTTGTAGGCATGTCAAGTGTTGGGTTGATAATGCTTCTGCAAACCCCATATAAAATAACAGTCGTGGCAAAATGTAGCTGTAAGTAGATGGATGATCGCTAAAGCTACCTTCACTAAATATGGCTCCAAACCTTATCTCCGTTTAATGTTATGATATAAAAAGCGTATCTAAATCGAATCGCTTGATTGCGAGATAGCAAACTGTTTAATATGAAACCTTTTTCGCCTCCAGCTTTAAAATTAAAGGACTTTTTAATACGAAACCTGTTTTTTACTTTCACGTAAGAGTCAGTTAATGAATAGTGAGATGAATAGAAGGACATTTGATTTATATGATACTGGAGACCCGTCCAGACGGTTTATATGTATATACATATAAACCTTCGTCTTTATACACTTTATCTGACAGCCCAAATTTTCCCCCTTCTATCACCAACCCCTATTTTCTACTAGTGGTTTTAATTTAAATGGCTAGACTACGTTTGCCGGTACAGCTAGTATTAGTATAGGTAAACATGCATTTTGAGTCAGAATAATATTATTTATAAATATTATGAAAATAATTTATTGAGGTATATTTTTTTATATATTGTACAGAACCATGCTCAGTAATACAACTGGGCGCTATATTTTTTATAACCGTTACTTCTCATACCAAAAAGGACAAAATATTTTGTATCTCTTTCCTTAAATCAAATTGAAGACGACCTCACTCGTAACGATGTTATTTATTGCCATTCTAACACAATACTCCTATTATGTTACTTTCTTAAATAGTCTGAACAAAATATGTATTTATTTTTCTTGATGGGATATATTGTTAGCAAGATATTTGGCCTCATATAAATACTTTTAGCGAATCTTTAATACTAATATTATGAAAAAATCTATCTTTTCAGTAGTTTTTACGATTAAATAGTTAAATAGATCTTATTTAAAATTGGCGTAAAGATAGCTTCTAACGCTAACTTTTACCTCAAGAAAGACAGAGGAAGTTGAGGGTTATAGTTAGTGTATTGCATACAACAGTTGACTGCCACGGTCAAATAACTACGCTTTAGTGGCACTGTGGCGTCACAGTGTAATTTATGATGACAAACTACTTTTTTTATATAATTGGAATTACTGGCGGACTCTCTAAGGGTAAGCAATTACCGTCAAATAAATAGCACTACGGTCATCACGTTATCAAGTAATACCGGTGATACCACTGATCTATTACCACTTCAGAGGACTATGATACTTATTGTGTAATTTCACAACCGAATCTGCAACTTACAACCGAAACACAGCCGACAAGGCAAGCTTCTAGGCAGCTGAAATAGGTGAGACTGATTTACAGTTTTATATAGTTTACCTCTAGTAAAACTATAATATCCGCTGTAGGTACTTATTTCTAAGGACTAAAAATACTTCCATTCCTATAATATACTTTTTTGTTGATTTTATTGTTCAGACATGCAATCGATTATTCGTTTTTAATCGATGAATATATAAAGGTTTTTTTCCTTTCTATTTTTTTTATCAGTTTGGATACCTCCGTGTCATCTGTCCAAATTTAAAAGCTCATTTATAGAAAGATTCTTTTGCTACCAAGGTATTATTAATATCTATTTATTATATAGCTCGCTTTATAAGTTAGCTTTTTCCGCTGCAGGTACTTATTCCTAAGGACTAAGAATACTTCCTTGCCCTATAATTCACCTCAAAGTGGTTGTAACTATGTCTAAACTTGAATAGATCAGTATGGATATTTTCTGTAATGGTCAATAATTGCATATCCTGCTTAGTGCAGCACTCGACGGGTTCATTTAATACCCAGACTGATGACATATTTTTTAGGGATTACGCAAATATTTACCGGGAGTGTGGACTCGTAACCCTTTAATGTAACCTAAAAAGAAATATTCATCTAAATTATCTAATTTAGGAACTAGATCTAAATAAAATTGACAATATTAATTATAATTCATAACACTTGGCATATTATCAGCCAATTTATAAAATTCATCTATATAATAAAATTTTAACTGATTGCCATCTTTAATAGAAGATATATGAAGAAAAATATATCGTTGGGGGACTCTATTAACTTAATAGAACCTAAAACAATGTTTGTTTTAATTGTCTGTTAGTCTATCCATCTGTGTACGCTAATCGCAGATATGGATTAATTGATTTGGGTGCAATTTTCATTTATTAATTTTAGTAAACTTTGTTGTTTCATTCCAATTGTTTATAAACAAAATAGTTATACGGGTAGTCTGTAATAAACATTTGAGAAGTAGAATTTTGAGAAGTAGTATACTGTAGAAGTAAAAATAAAATTAATTGCTTTTTATTCTTTTATGAAACAAGTATGATACCGAAGGAAAAAATAAGCATTCTGTAGAAAATAAGCGTCAACTGTGAATGCTTTCGACACCAGAGCTGAGGTATACCTTGCGTGTTGCCAATCAAGTGACACGAACATCTTGTGTCATTGTACCCAGTAATTTTGTTGCCATATTTCAGGAAACGGCATGCAATTTATTTAAAGTGTAATTTATAGGCGAGAGAAACAATCCAGTTGGCAATCATAGACTAAATACTTCCAAAACTTGTATAGATTTTTAATGATAATGAAATATAAATATATGTATCATTATTATTAAACAATCGCGTTATTATGTATGTATTACGTCTTATAAGACAGGCCTGTTCAAGCTTAGATCAGACAAGTTTAAAAGGTATGAATGCCGCCCATTAATTTGTCCAGCAGTGATATATAAATTAGGCTATAAAAAAATGGTGCTCTTGAGCATAAAACGATGGAAGAACAAGAAGAAAATCAGACCTAAGCGTGGCATCTGGAATTAGGTCCCCATAGTTTCCAGGATGAAATGCGTGAAATTCTACGTAAAAGAACAGGTAAATCCGCCACAAAGTCGTCTAAGTACATCAGCTCACCTATAGCATGCTTTGTAAAGTGTGTTTCGGTTGAACTTTATAATAAAGCAGTAAAATTATATGATAGGAAGGCATGACATCATAGTCTTCCGGAAGGAATTTAGCAGTGATGATACCACTGGTGTTATCATCATCATAATAGTATTACCATTCACCAGGTGCCTCTTTAGCTTGTTTATCATCCCAGTTACCAAAATGGTAATAGTCTCCACAATGTAATTTTAGAATGATTTTCGTAACTTGTACAAGCTTTCTAATGCTATAAAATTAATTGAAGAATAAAAATCATAAGACGATAAAATATTGTTTGAAAACTTATTAGTGATCAATTAAGAGAATCAAATCATGGGAAATGAGGTTTCACTTAGATTTTCCGGCAATTAGCCTCCAACTCCGCTAACACGATTTTTAAAGTTGAGAGAACCAATAATCTGAGAAGTTTGCAAGAGCATCTTTGAATTGGAAATATTGGATCAATTAAAACAATTTATTCCGATTGGAAACTTGTGTAGAGAGTGAAATGTTCGAAAAGTTGATCGACTGAAGTCCCAAGTCACTATGAAACTTTAATTGTGAGGGAAATGGGATGAATCAATCAAAACTAGTTGAGGGATGATGCTGATATTAACAAACGATCAATAATCTATTTCTGGATTATGTAAAGGACCTCAATTTCACTACTTCACAAATGTGTCAATGTAATATAGGGTGTCAATTCAATAGTTGTGTATACTTCTTGGTGGATTTGATTGTCCAGACATGCATCCGGTTAATTGATTTTAATTGATGAGTGTAAAATGGCGTTCTACCTTTCTATTTTTTTATCTGCGTATCTCGGTCCTCGGTCGATACCTCAGTCTCACCTATTTCAATCGCCAAATAGCTTACTTTATAAGTTAGGTTTTTGTTGAAGGGTCTAGCAAAATAAGATCAAGGCAATAAAATTACAGGATCTGAGATGAAATCTTAGTCCTCCAGAATGGTAACATATGAGTAGTATCATAGGTGGCACATGATCACGTAATGTTCGTAGTGGTATTCAGGTATATAGACGACTCATACTACTTACCTTCAGGTGGGGCTCGCAGTTTAATTACAAAAATTAAATATATACAGAAAATACAGAATAAAATAAATACAGAAAAATTGGTTAAACAAACAATAACCCTTGCAACTATCTTTGTTCTTTTCGAGTTAGTACAGTAAATCACTAGGTTAGGTCGTAACACTCACCAATACGTAAACCACCAAAATGACCATTATCGCCCTGGCCTACTCGTTGCCATTTCCATAATAAAAAAAAATCTTAAAAAAGAAACTGAGATAGTTTTAAGGAAATCCTTGACGTTTATTGCTCATATAAATGAGTAACGGTCGTAATGCCTCTTTTAGGTAAAATATTACCGGAACACAGTAAAAAAATATATATTTTTAGCGACCACATAATATCGGTTCTTTTGATGTAGATCTAAAACAATAAGGTCGGTTATTGCGCGGCAATTGATTTTTATTGTAACATTAAAGTATTTCTGGTATTAAACTAGTAAATCATTTGTTCGATGTGTCAAGCTCTATAAATCTTTATAAAGTTTACGGTTTTTAAGTCACTACGACGCGGATAGTCTGATGCAATAGTTCTCAAAGTGGGCAGTAACGCCCCTATGTGGGCGGTTGAGACTTTTATAAGGGCAGTAGAAGACCTCCGAGAAAAAATATTATCATTGATATATTTTAAAATAATAAATAGGATATTTGCAATATCATACATTTAATAATAATGAGATATTTTAAATTATCGCCTTGAAATTAAAAAATGTAAAGTCGTTTTGCCAAAACATGCATTTTTTTACTTAACGCAGTTAGTTAGTGGTATTAGTTGTACCTACTTAGAAGGCATAGATGTTTCAATTTAAATGTAATAATATTTATTTATAGTTGTTACAAATCGCTACATATCGTAAAATATATTCTCAAAGTAGGCATACGTGGATAAAATAAGATTGAGAACCTATAATCGATCGGTTTACCTGGTGCATTTTATATCGATTTGGGTCGCTAATATCTAACACTGACTTATTCACAAGAAATAAAATTTCATAAAAAAAATTATTCATTTTTACATTTCGACTGCCTCGGTGGTCTAGCGGCAGACCGCCTTACATCCGATGGTTGCGGGTTCGATTCCTCGCACGGCACAAACATTTGATTTCATGAGTATGATTGTTTGTATCGGTCTGGGTATTTTCTATGTATAATATGTATGTATTTACGAAAAAAAAAACATATCTATGTATTTGTACCAGTTGTCTAGTACCCATAACACAAGCTTTAAGTAGCTTAATTTGGGTCTAGATGGCGCTGTGTGAATTGTCCTGAGATTATTTACTTATATTATATTTCATTTATTATACAGTAATGGTAGTGACTATCATATGACTATTAGGTACATGTATCATGTCAGTATATTCAAACTCAAAATCAAAAAATATTCATTCATATAGGACATTTTACGCGCATGAATGTTAAGATTTTAACTTTATTTTTTTATGTCTAGTCTGGTAGTCAATGTTTAATACCCTAATTACTAACAATCCCCTTTATCTCATACTGAGTGAATATTATATCTTTACTTAGTAAATAAAGTAGCTTCAGTTATCTGTTCGCTTCTATCTACGGACAACGCAATGGATTTTAATGCAGTTTTTAGCAATAGATAGAGTGATTCCAGAGAATGGCTTTTATGTATAATATACGAAAACAAAGTAAATGTATATATATATATTAAAATTGTTAGTTATGTATGCTATATACTATTATAGTATTGTTTCCCTAAAAATTATAATAAAAATACACGTCCATCGTGCCAAACCGGGGCGGGTAGTTGATAAAGATTATGTAATATGAGATTAGATTTTTAAAAAAATGTACACAAAGCTGGAAACAAACGCTAGCCTATAAATAGACGTAATTTTTTTTATAACAGAAAAAACATGGCTGTCGAATACGTCGCGTGATTGACGCGGAACAAATGCGGAGAATTAATTTTTATATTGAAAACGCAATTCTACGGTTACATTCATTTGACACCGGCCTGACGGGTCCGATATATATTCACATACGGTTGTTAATGTTTTTTATGTACCTAAGTGGAAACGCAAACATGCTCACGGTCCATATGATTGTAAGTGGTAACCTTCGCATATACAATAACAATAAGATATTGAAACCTGCTAGAAAAGAGTTTACTCGTTCTTAAAAAGCCGGCAACGAACTCTCAATTCCTCTGGTGTTGTAGGTGCTCATGGGCGGCTGTAGTACTTACCATCAGGTGAGCCGCATACTCGTTTGTCCCATATATATAGGAACCGCACGACGCCATCATTGGTATCCGTCAGGCGGAAGTTCACTTTCAGTCACTCCTCAATTCCTTCTGCGGGTTTGGAGTGACATCTAAGAGCGCAGATGTCACGTCCTTATCATTCGAAGAAGCTGTAAATGCCACCTGCGGCCAACAGTATTAGAATAGTTCCAAAAAATATATACTATCGTGTGACATCCGTAATACCACTCATGCTTTGTCATTATGATGGACTACGTTATCATGCCTTGTAATTTTACTGCCTTATCTCATCTTTAAACCAAAATACATCTTACAAAGCTATCTCAGTAAAAAGTCCTACATTTAAAAGGATTTAGCGTTTGAGTCTTAAATAACAGGTAGATAAATAATGGTAATTAGGTGTTTTCTTATGGAAAAAGTATTTATTTTTCTTATTACTTACAAGTAAATTGTATGTAAATTAATATGCAATGGGATATTATACTTCTTTGGACTTGTGGTTTCGAATATCATGCCATTCTTTTTATTACCTGTATCGAACCGAACCTTTCGCACGATAGTCTTATTTTTTTTAGTTCTTTTACATCAGTTAATTTAAGGTTTAAATAAGGATTTTAAGATACATTTTATTTTCTTTTTCCAATTGACATTTTCGTGACACTCTATACATTTAAATAAAATTGGAGTGTCTGTTTGTGATATTTAAATAACCGTATTTTACTACATGCATATGAATATAAATACGGTACATACACCAATAAATTTTTTTTACAATTTTTGTCTGTCTGTCTGTTTGTTCCGGCTAATCTCTGAAAAGGCTGGACCGATTTTGACGGGACTTTTATTGGCAGGTAGCTGATGTAATAAGGAGTAATTTAGGCTACTTTTATTTTAGAAAAATAAAGTTAAATTCCACGCCGACGTAGTGGCGAGTAAAGCTAGTGTAATATATTTACAAATAAAGATGTATTAGTAGGCAGCTATATAAATTATATATCCACAAATTCCTAATATATATGATTATATTGAGTATTAGTATAGTATTAAATCCAATAAGGCGTAGTATCTCAATTTTTAATATATTAAGAATAATAATAATCTCAGGACAATTCACACAGCGCCATTTAGACCCAAGGTAAGCTAGCTAAAAGGTTGTGTTATGGGTATTAGATAACTGATACAAATACATAGATAATTGTTTTTTTCGTAAATACAAACATGTTATACATAGAAAATACCCGGACCGATACAATCATACTCATGAATACAAATGTTTGTGCCGTGCGAGGAATCGAATCCGCGACCATCAGTCGTAAAGCGGTGTGCTAGACCGCTAGACCACCGAGGTCGTCAAATCCGTAGAAAAGAGAGAATCTCCGTACACATTTTCATAACCTAAAATGTGAAGTTGAAATCAAAATATCTTTATTGATGTAGGTTTTTTTTTATATATTTGATATTTAGAGACTTTGCGGAAAAACTGCGGACATGCCAGTGCCATTGTACTGATAGCTACAATACCTCACCAATCAGCAAATTAGATACCTTAGCTGCATTACCGAAGGATCGTCTGAAACATTTTGTATGGCACCAACATCCAATAATATTGACGCAGGTCTATTACAGTCTTATATCAGTCAGATAAATCTATCTTTTTAAACATGCACGAGGATGATGCATTGGTCCCGATCGCGTGTTTACATCGTGATAAAATAAATTGAAATCTTGAAATATACATAGTAATATTTTTTTTTTTATACAGAAAAAATTACGGCGGCAAACAGCTGCAAGGCAAACAGTTTCCCATGCCACATAACTTCTAAATACATCTAGTTACTATGTATCCACCATAGAATTAACCACATCTTAAGTTTAACGCACTCGGCAAAACTGGTAGCTAACTGATGGCTTGAAACACCGCAAACATTGCAAGCAATAAATTATTCTGCAGCTTCTTAAAAACCCTCTTTAGATTTATAGTCACAAGGTTGAAAATTGTAAAAAGCATAGAATTTACTTGTGACATTTCCACTATGGTATGAAATGTTCAAGCCACGCGAATGCGTAAGTATTCTAACTATCCTTTTTAAGCATTACTCGTTGGATATAAGACCGGTTTTTCTTTGAAAAACTAATTGCTTATAAGCTGTTATACCATGAATAGCATCTCGCCACGCGTAATGTACTTGCAGGTGACTGGTTTTTTTTGCTTTCAAAAAGATATTCCTGTCTTTTATTTGCTGTCAATGCGTCTTTTAAATGTTCCAACTATAAGGTTGTGTTCATTGAGTTTCATATAATATTATTTAAAAAGGCTACGACTTGGAGAAACTTAAAATATCCATATTATTAATCTAGATGACTTACATAACGCCATCTAGTTCCAAGCTCGACAGAACTTGTATTATTGGTACTAGATAACTGATAGAAATACTTAGATACATTTTTTTGTATATACATATACAGTAGTAATAGTACATAGAAAGCATCCAGACCATTACAAACAAACATACTTATGAATACCAATGTTTAGTTTTAGGAATATAAAACCATGCCATACAAACTACAAAAAATTACTTTAATTTATTAAGAAATCAGGCTTTGAAAGAAATCTATACCTAAATGTAAGACGGCTATCGGATGATGATGACTGATGATACTAAACCTTCAAAATCAATATAGACTTTATAATTCATCCAAACTAAATGAGAGCATTCGATTTACATTTTTTTCTAATAGACGAATAAAGAAATTATTTGGTCCGAACGGTAACTTAATGAGGGTCAGACAGAGGTTACATGGAATGAACTCGAAATTATTAATAGTGTTACAGAGATAACGATCTGTAACGATTATATATTATTCAAAATAATATTTAAGTAAAATATAGTAATTTATGTTATGAAATATGCGGCGTCTTTTCAAGTAAAACTGTGGGCGAATTTTAATTGCTTATTATACAAGTAATAATTATTAACAAGTCCCTAAAGTTTTCTTTTGACATATTATAATTATATTTACGAGTTTAAATATAGAATAGAAAATAATTGTATATATTCCAAATTCGAATTTAAAGTTTCTTTAATTAAATAGATTTTATTTAAAAAGGTTTGTTATAATATAAATTGATAAATTAAAATACTTAAGAGAACTATTTGAGCAGTTGTTTCTTATTAGGTGTTTTATATATATTTGAAAGAAAGTTGTTCCAATAACTAATAGATAGGGTTTGTTTTTGAGTTCGGTTTCTGAAAACAAAACTTAAATATTAATTGTATTTTTAGTTAATATATCGAAACATTTACATAAAGTACTAATATATTACATTATATTATATTATATTACATTATATTATATTATATTATATTATATTATATTATATTATATTATATTATATTATATTATATTATATTATATTATATTATATTAATATATTATATTATATTATAATTCACTTTTACCATAGTTCGACAATATAATTAACTATCAACTCGCTCCAGCTTCGCACGGGCATGTCCATTAATTTATACAAAATAACAGTTTTGTTTCTTCCTCTTTAATTTACATGAAGTTCCCTTCAGTAGTTTTTAAGATAACCGTAAACATACAGACAAACTTTTTTCTTGTAATATATCTTACGCTTAATACAATACTGTATTAACTCCAATATTACTAATTATTGAAATTAGACCATATAGGGTGTTAAATTTTATAGCTAGCTTTCTAAAATTTGTATCTATATGGAATCTCGAATAGTATTAAATCTAATATTCAAAATTAAATTGCCACCTATTTACTTGAACATATTTTTTCTGATTAGATTATGAATAACTTTATTTTTAAAAGGGAATTTCAAATAAAACTGGGATCTCAGTTTATAATAGAATAATTAGAAAATTCTAGAGCATTCAAAAATAAAATAATCCTATGAAATTTATAATGGTGCTTTCCTTTATAAATTTCATAGAATTATTTTAATTGAATAATATATGAAAATTTTTGGAAAATTTAAATAAGAATTCGTATAAATAATATTTTGTAGACACGACGTATTAGGAGCAGCATTCAAATCTCCTATTGGTTATCAATAACGTGTAAGAGTAAGGGACTGGTACCTACTGAGCAGGTGCAGAAGCGGATACCTGACCGGTTGGTTTGAATACCGACGGTCACAGTCCGCGCCGACTATGTTTTTTATCTGTTTCTTATTTTATACGTATTACCACCTTACTTGGTTAAGTTATTTTAGAATTATTTAGTGTTAGGCGTATATGTGTAAAATATTATTCTAATTGTGTGATGATGTTGACGTTTTTATATTGCTATAACACCCAATGGTGTGTAATATGAACATTTGTAATCATTAGTAGGAAAGATTGCATTGGTCTAACCATTTTCTATTCTATGTATATATTATTATATATTAGATGTATACACACCTTTAGCCAATAGTTTTGTTTTACAGTGGATATGTGTGATGGTGTAGTGATGTGCCAATAAATACTATAAAAATATCTATACCAAAATTATTATTTAATTAACTGCATTTTTATTATTATTTGGTGTTTACATGTCCAATCATATATCAACGCCACCTTTAGGATAATCGTGTTTTCAAACAATCTAGAAATACATTTTAATATACGGCAAAATATCAACCAAAACGATCTAGTCGTTTAAGAGAAGTTAGGTAACAAAAACACTTACAGAAGAATTTAATAGGTATATTAAGATATTCCAAAAGATTAAATGTACTTATATTAAGATAAATATAAAGTATATAACAAAAACATATAAATTAATACTTAATTAACAGTTCATTTTGTGTTGGTGTTAAAAATTATGTGAACTTGGAAGGTCAATTTTCTAAATTAATTTTTATTAATAATTATGATACGACAGTGAAACTGGAATTAGAAATAGAGATCCGTTTAGAATTAATTAAATTACCCATAGGTGGTTCTATTAAACGTTTTCTATTGAAATATCAATCTATCGTTTATTTCACGGCATCTAACGTTTTTTTAATGCAAAAATCTCTCCTTATAGGCGCCATTTTGTGAATAAATTAATACCACAACAGGTTTTAAAATATTCGTAAAATATATATGATGGCAAAATTATTCTTACTATTATTGTATAATTTGTACATTTGTTCACACACATGTTATCTGATATTTGTGTATCATGTCATGTTACTCTCATTACAACACAAAATAAATGTCTACACATAATGTATTTTTTTATATATCTTAACGGTGTTATGACGTAGAAACAAATGTTCGAATATAAATGAAGTATTATGTGATTAGAGTATTGCAATATTTAACAATGAGATGTAATTTTATTTTAATATTTTAAATTTAGAACAATAACGTATTCACATCACTGTAATTTTTTTTTTCTTTCAATGAATAAAAAAGTAATGGAATATGTGAGAATTTTACTTACAACTATTATTATAATATTTATACTAATAAATAACAACATAATATAATTCCATAACTACAATATTCGTGTAAATAAATTGGGATTGTAATTTAAATATAAATTTTTAATGAATTTCACATAAAATAGACCAAGTTACAAGTTCTCTTTAGTTTAGAACAAGATGAAGTTGTGTATTACTCAACATTATTTAATTACTACTTCTACAATTTTGAATCCTGATAATTAAACCGAAACATCCAGCTCCTCTATCATTGCGTCATAGCTATAAAAACATAGAAATAAGCGATACTCCTAAATAAATCGTTGTATTGACAAAACTGCCGAAATATTCTCAATTTATTTACACAAATTAATTATCAAATACATTTAGCTATTAATTAAATTCGTTGCGAATGAGATTTGCAATAAATTAGATTGATAAATAAGTGATTTAGACGAGTAATAGTGATAATAAAGCTATTAAAATTAGTCGATTGATTGGACTGAATGTTTCCGGTCGTATAATTGCAAAAAATACAATTTTTAACGTCATGTATTAATGCATCGTAATCAACATTCTAATAATTTTTTTGTTACTTTTAAATGAGAATATCGTATACCTGAAAATATATAAATGTATATACATCGAAATTATCATTTCGATGTATCTATATATATTCTCAGGTTGAATAATGATGTCGTTCAGTAAGCTTTTTGACATATTATTCGCCTGTAGTCTTTTGTCAGTCACTGTTGGTTATAGTAGAGTGTAATTGATTAAAAAATAATATAAAAAAATAAAAAAACAGTTCCCGTTTATGTTAGTAGAAGTTAATTGAAATATATATATATATTTTTAAACACTAGTTTAATTTTTTGAATTTAAGTTAATTTTAGAAACCTCCCAAGAGGCTGTCATACCTATTACTCTGAGGGTTGTTGCCCTCGAAGTCTATGCCGGCAAAGAGGCTCGCCCCGAAGCACCAACCTTCCCCAAACTCCCTAGAGGGGTGCAGAAGAATAGTGTCATGTCATTGTGTATTGAGGGCACCATTTTATGTGGATACAAATAAAAATACATAAAATATGTCTTAATAAATGTGTTGTTTACTTTCAGTAGTTTATTATATTTATAATAATAGTGCCTGACTTATATCATTTTTTTGTATCGACCACATTTGAACTCCCTACCTTTAACTTGACTTATAGACAAGTCAAGTTAGTTAATTGTGCAACGGTATTCTCAGCGTATAAAGACGAGGTCCTTAAATATTCTATTCTTTAGAATTGTACGGTAGCGTTGACCCAACACTGACCTGCTTAATATTTTGATAGCGTGTACGATGTAATGGCGGCCATTTTGTGTTTTACAATAAATATAATGTCATTTGAATATTTAAATAAGTATGTATGGTGAATTATTGATTTTTAACCAACTTCAAATACAGGCTCTCAAGTTGAGTTTGGACTTTTTGTATATTATGCGATATTTTGGATTTTATGTTTATTTTTAATGTTGATGTATTTCGATTAAACTAGTAATTTGTTTTCTTCTGTATACAGACTTAAAGTCAGAACTAATTTTGTATATAATTACGATCTTCTATATGTACCACTTTTGTGACAAATAACTGAAATGTATGGTATGAAATGGTGTTAAATTTAGTTTCTGTATTTTTATTTTTATTATTTAATTAATTAATTATTAATTTTAATTACTGAGGTTAGATGCATTCCTGATAATTGACACCTAACGATAACTTAGGAAAAAAATAAAACAGGAGGGATTGTTAGTAATGTGGATTCATGACCATATTACTAGCAATGTAGCATGTCAGGTTGACCTCCACGCGGTTCCCCCTGGAAACCATCGTAATAAATTCCTGGTGAATTTATCACGATGGCTAACTGACCTGACCTCATGTTCATGTTATCATCCTCCACTGGTGCTGGTGGGACTTCCGTCTCGCCTATTTCAGCCGCCAAGCTTGCTTTGTAAGAGGCGAGAAATGACAGCATAATTACAGTTGCGAATGGCAATGCATAAATAATACAATAGAGTTCACATGACGACGTGTTGTTTTCATATCATTCATGGTACTGTTCATGTATATAACCGACGGTTGCCACTTAGTAAGTGAAGTGACCCATCAGCTGTTGCCATTCACGTTAAATAAAAAAAAAACATAGTATATTAGAAGTGAAACAAAAATTGTAAATAAGAGTTGGCGTATCGCTAAATCTTTTTTTAATACCTCCTTTTCAATACGCAGAAACCAATATTCGTTTCGCGCGACGAAATTAATTTATAAATTGTGACAGGCATATTTACTTATCGGGCAATAATAAAAAAAGAAACGTTTCTGACAGTGACATTATTCAATTAGGTTCTTGAATAAAATATGCCCCTCGGAGGAAACGCTGGACATTCCATTTTGAGACTTAACACCTTGTAAATAGAATTATGAATATTTTGTATTTCTTATCGTAAACAAAACTCGTTTCATATCAAGAGGATGTTGTCAACGCAGAAGACAAGTTACATCCTAAGTCCTTTATATATATAATTATAAATATGAATGTTGGGCTATTTATTAGATTATTTATTACATTCTTACACAGAAATATGGCTAAGTGATTTTTGTGTTCTTCCTGAAAATATTATTTGAGGAAGGACACAGAAATCACTAAAATTAGCTTCTTCCCTTGAGAAAAGTCATCAAAGTGGATGAAATAAGATATATATGTGTAGAAAATAAAGGGACGTCTAGGCTCTTATAAATACAGTTTAAAATTATGTTGTTCATTATTAGAAATATTAGAGATACTTATCGGAGTATCAGTAGTTCCTAGCAGAGCTCTTGCAGTCAGTCAGTCAGTCAGTCAGTGAATTGGAGATGAACTTCCACCGTTCCATAAGTATCTCCACAGTTTTAGATTCGACCCCATTTTCGTCCTGTCAAGATGTAAAGGCATTAGAATAGTTCGAAATATAACTAGATTCGAAATTCGAGATATAGCAAAAAGTCTATAGAAGCACCTGTTCTATTGAAGAATGATACGAAATGAAACAAAGCAGGTCTATTGGATTTATATTTTACCTCAGTCTCACCTATTTCAGCTGCCAAGCAGCTTGCTTTGAAATCTGTGACTCGGTTATAGGATGCGATTAAGCAGTGAAATTACTATATAAGGGGCATCTTAATCCTCTGTAATGGCAACACTTTATATAGAACAGACTGTGTACTGAAGAACTCTTTGACATGATGTCCACGGTTACCCTTTACCATTGCACCACTCGCCATTGACAGGGAATTCATCCCAACATACTGGAACCTAAGCGGTCGTGGACGGTGCTGTTTCAGAGGAACTTCCTCCCGCGTACACTTCCACTGTGGAATGAACTACTTGCGGAAGGGGGGAAGGGGACTGTTAGTAATGTGGATTGATAACCACATTGCAATGTAGCATGTCAGGTTGACCTCCACGCGGTTCCCCCTGGAAACCATCGTGTTAAATTCCCGGTGAATTTGTCACGATGGTCTAATTGATCTGACCTCATGCTCATCTTATCATCCTCCACTGGTGCCCCGCCAGCGTAAACCGTTAGCGCAGGCGGGAGCACCATTCCATTATCAACCCTCAAAAAAAACTACTTGCTTAAACCCCATTGCTAGCAATGTACCATGTCAGGTCGACCTCCACGCGGTTCCTCTTGGAAACCATCGTGTTCAATTCCTAACACGATGGTTTCCAAGGGGATGCGTAAACCGTTAGCGCAGGCGGGTGAACCATTCCATTATCAACCCTCAAAAAAAACTACTTGCTTAAACCCCATTGCTAGCAATGTACCATGTCAGGTCGACCTCCACGCGGTTCCTCTTGGAAACCATCGTGTTCAATTCCTAACACGATGGTTTCCAAGAGGATGCGTAAAGCGTTAGCGCAGGCGGGTGAACCATTCCATTATCAACCCTCAAAAAAAAAACTACTTGCGGAAGTTTTCTGAAGAGACTACAGCATGGTTTTTCAAGAAGCGTATATTAAAGTTTCTTAAAAGTCGGAAACGTAAACATTATACCCCTGTTGTTTCAGATATCCACAGGCTACAGCAACCATATATCATCAGGTTTACCCTATGCTTGTTTGCCACCATCGTAGTATAAAAAAACATCGTAGTAGAGTAGTATCACGGCTGTCACGTGATAACGTGATATCCGTAGATGTAGTCACGAATATAGGCTACGCTTACCGTTTACTATCAGGTGGGCCATCAGTTGTATAATGATACACAGATCCTATCTGATAAACTCCTCCAAAACCTGTATCCCTTTATCTAAATAGGGCTCTGTTAATTATATCGATAAACTAATCGATTATGTATCAGCTAATGCGATAAACCGCCGGAATTCTTAACAAAACAAATGACCGGGGACCTCTAAACTTTCTCGATACATTAAAATAATCGAGTGTACAACCATTACTGCGTTATAGATTGATGTGTTTTGATGCTTGACAGCGGGAACTGCCACTGTGTTTTTTTAATAAATATGTTAATGAATCGATATGTGTAATCGATTTTATTTTTAAATTATGGCACATCTTATGCCATTACAAATGTCAAAATAATGATTAAATCAAATTGTGCGATGTATATCAATGTTACTTTATTTGAAAGGTCTCTATCGTTGAGTGTATAGGTATATACTAAAATGTACTTGTATGTAATTGTCTAAATATATATTATATATTGGTATATTAAATACTATTTTCAATATTACATTTAATTTAAATTTTGAATATGGTTATTACTGAAATGCAATTATCAATAAATTGTAATTTAATATTGAAATTAAATTATCTATCATGAATATACATATTTGGCAAACGTTGCTTTGTATCGCCCTTATTACATGGGAGTACAAAAATAAGTATGCGACTTATTAAGACCTCCAAATTTACACTAAAGATTTCATAAAAAGTAGTCAAAGAGTTCCGAAGTATATAAAAAAAAACTTTTACACGAGATTCTTGACGTATTCATTGGATACATATTTCGTAATATCAATAGTATTTAATGAAATAAGGAAAATACATATACTTATATTGGTACTTTTTAATTTCGTTAAAGTTGTAAGAATTTGAATTGAGACGAAATTATTTCGTCTGGCATTCCATGGATTCACAGTGCCGGGTCCATTGTATGCCAGAGAAGGAAACTCCGACCAGTTCCCGGGACTTGTGACTCGGGTGTAGGTTTAAGTACCCCATTTCCGACGTATGACACGTATCTTCACCGTTTGTGTTTCTCTCCCTGTCCAACCAAATCTAGTAGGATCTTGCTAGTATAGCTTTAGATACACGTTCTAGTATAGAACTTACTGGAGACCTAGACAGACCAAAATATTTTAGAATATCATAGAGTTTCGCTAGTATAGCTCTCTCTCCTACTTCTATATATTAATCACATATAAATTAATCACATAGCCATTTTTCGTTAATTCGTAATATTTATTTGTTTTTATTGCATGGTCTTTAGGTAAATTCATTTTCCATAGTACAGTGAGCTCTATCATTATAACACGTTTAGTTTTTATCTCATATAGGAATATATCTAGTCTGGATGATGAAATACCTACATTTTCTAGGATTATATAATGCTTTTCATACGCGTCTATTAAAATAGTCAGGTGGAATACCTAGGATTGGGAAGCGCTTGTTTTTGAAGTTTCCATTATTATTCTAAAAATATATCCAAAAGGAGACATCAAGAAACGACGTAATTATGACACTTTACCGCGTTCCTTTGTAAAGGGAATTGTGTGTGTACGAATCTTTGAAATTATCTCCCTATACGTCTCCCTTTCTAATCTTAATTAAAAGGATTCAATACGCCCCGAGCCCGAGTTCCGTACCCTCATCTCTCTGTATCGTCGTACGCCAGGAAATCTAAGTATGTATTTAGTATTTTGAACCTTCTACTTAACTTGAAACGTTTATAAATGACAATATTTTTTAATACTGTTTTTAAAATATATATTTGAGAAAAAGGCATATTTTGTACAATGTCATCAGCTTCTTTTCATCTCATCCCATCTCTGGATCACGTATTTCAACCATCAAGCAGCTTGCTTTGAAGCTGTGTTTGGTTTGAATAGTAAGCTAAGGCAGTGAAACTACACGATGGAGATGCGACGTCCTAATTCTTCTGAATGGTAATTTACGAGTGATATCATAGAAGTCACATAACAACGTGATGTCTGTTCAGGTATATAAGAGATATCAATTATCACCAGTTAGGTTGACAGCTTGTATGGTATTCCACATATATATAAAAAAACTGAGATGTATCAATGAAATTACAGGGTATAGACATATAATATCTTAGTCTTCAGGAGGTGATAGTAAGGTAAGAAATAATGTAAAAAAGTGGACTTTAAAAAAGGTGAAAGTAGGTATCTTACATTATTAAGTAATTCGTTAATTTTGAAAAGGGAACACGTGCATAGCATAGGGTTGTTCATATAGGCAAAGTTTTTTTTAATGGATGATAAAGGAAGAAAGCACCAGTCTGCGCTAACGTCTTGCGCTGGCAGGCACCAATAAACGATGTTAAGATGCATATCAGGTCAAGTCAGTTAGTCCATCGAAATTCACCTGGGATTTATCACGATTGTTTCCAAGGGAACCGCGTGAAAGTCAACCTGATGTGGTACATTGCTAGCAATGCTTATTAATCCACATTACTAATAATCTCCTCCTCTTCTATAGTGGACGGTAACCACTTACCATGATGACCAGCTGAGGACCCAGCGTGTTATGTAAATGGAATTTTTACATAATAGAAGTTATCGTTTTTATAAATAATCGTGGTAAAGTTATGGCAACGTAAAATTAATAATACGGTGTTGTGATTATTATTAAATTTCATAACATTCATAACACGTGATTTTAACGATCACAATAGAGAACTTTGCAATAGATTCGCGTGCTAGTAAACCATCAATTAAGTTGTTTTCAACGTACCTGTAAATTTGTTTCTTTTTTTCTTCATTTTAACATAGTATATAATGATGAAAACATAGTTAACAAATGACATATTATTATGTATGCAATATGTATGAGATAATAATAATAATATATGGATATAGGGATGAAAATAATAATCTTTCGGGGCAAACTACACTGGGTATTAGACAACTAATAGAAATACTACTCATATTTTTTTTCGTAGATACTATATAATCAAATACGAGTAAAAAAAATGTTTACTAAATAGAACTCAATATAAATATGCTAACAAAAGGCGGTCTTATCGTTCAAGCAATCTCTTATAGACAACCTGGGAGATCGAAGTTTGAGTAGAGGAAAGTAGGTGGCGCACTACGAAAATAGAAATACATAATATAACATACATAATACACGTAGAGATCACTCGGACAGATATTATCAGTCATACTTTTGAATGCAAATCTTTGTACAGTACAAGGAATTGAACCCACAACCATAGGAATTAAGTGCTGTGCTAAACCGTTACACCATCGAGGTCGTCAAAAGATTATGGTATATATTCGATACATAGTTACACAATACATAGTTTGAGATGTTTATTATAGTTTAGGTAATACAAGTCAAATCTTTAGAATTCAGTAGTCAGAATATCAATTCAAGAAAACAATAAAAATAAATTCTCAACACCGTAAATACATTCCCAAAATAACACAAAAGCAATGGAGCATCAACATAATACAACATGTGTAAGGGAAACAGTCAATAAACAAATATATGACAGTCACTTTCATCAGTCAACCCTAAAAAGGCGGCGGATGTCAAAATTGACCCGGACTAATGAAATTTCCCAACCCATCGAGTTTCATTGCTCTGTCTATATCTATTTTGAGTTACGTACTATGTAGGGATGACGACGTGGCGACTGTTTCGCTTTATCGATTTTAATTATTAAATGATTTAATTATAAATATACTATCATGACTATTATCCTAGATGGGGTAGTCAGAGACATTATAAATTGTCGACGCCGTGGTGAATGCAAGATTTAACATACCATATACGTTGAGTATATTTGCATCCAACAGCCGTTGTTATGACTACCTCACCTGGCACTGTAGTCGTAAGGATATGTTATTTTAATCGCATAGAACTAAAACGCAAACTAATCAATTTCGGCATTTTAACGTTATTTTCTTTTTATTCTTTACTAAAATACTGTTATTTATTCTTTACAGTCAGTATTTTAGTTTATTTTTTAATTTATTTCTTTATTTAAATCTAATCATAATTACGTTGAAATGTATGTGCTAATACATTTATTTCTAATCAATTTCCATATATTAAGCATAATAAATTGATATCTCACGTATAAATTAATAATTGCCAATAAATCTTATCTTACTATTCATAATATTACGAACGCGAACGTTTCTAAGTAGGGGTGTTTGTTACTCTTTCACGCAAAAACTACTGAACGGATTTTGATGAAGAAACTCTACAGCAATATATAGCTTCATCAGAATAACATATAGATTATAAATTCACGCGGGGTAAAACCGCGGGCACAGCTAGTATATAATAATAGCGACAATATTGATAAGCATCTATTAACATTTGATTAAAATATATATAAATAAATAAAATACCTTCTCGACTGTTACCTGCGACGGGGTGGTCAGAGATTCAATTAATTAGCTCTATTACTAATACACATCAAATTCAAAAATCGTACACCAATTGACAAAATTTAATGTACAACAAACATACAAAAGATGTTGATAATAAAAGGCTCATTCAGTTCTTTATCTTTCTGTTCCATTCTTTATATATAATTTTTTTTGTAACATTTCACTTTCACATTAAAAAAAAAATGAAATTTATACAAAAATTTTAGTATCGATAACAAACTATTTCATGTAATTAATGGGAACGAAAAAACTTATGTTCGTTAAACACAATAGTCTCGCACAATGTCTGAATAGTAAGTCAAGGGAAAGAGTTTTGAAAAGTCGGACTTGTGGTCCAAACATTAAGTGCGGTTTTCTTAAAACTAATACTCTCGACTGCGACAGAACTATTCCATGGTTTTCTTTTCTACATACCCAAAAATATACTCGAATAGCCTGTTTGCAAACTTATTTTCCATTCCTATTATGGTAGCAATAGGACCGCATCCACCCACAAAATTTCATTTCAATAAAAGCGAAATCGTAAGGGTTGAAGAGGTTAGGGCTGTGACAGATAGGCGGGGAAAGTGGGTGAATTTATTGAGGTTTCTGGTAGTTTAGCCCTTAAATAAATAAACAAGTGAGATCGGAAGGCGTCGGTTTGAAGGAAAATCGATAATTCAGGTTTAAAGGGCGGGAATTTTTTTTATTGGTCTAGCTCTTTACCGCAGCTTTACCTAATGCGGAACACGTTAGATCCCATTCCCCCGGGAATTTTACAAACATTCTGGATGCTGGATGTAAAAAAAAAGAACTGCGTGATTCTAAGTTTTAAATCTTCGATTCCTAGCAAAGAATGACTACTGTTATATATACTAACATTAGACCACGAAATAGTCTATGCTATAGATTAAAAATAAAAATTATCTTAATATGTGTAAACTGAATTTGCAATAGACTATTTAAAACCGCGGCTTCGTGTACTTTTTTAATAAAAAATAACCTATATTCGTTCTCATGACTCTAACCATCTTTGCGTAAAATTTCATACAGAACCGCCTAAATATGAGACTGGAGAAATCAAAGTCCAACATATACTACAACATACACTACAATGTAGCATTAGTTTGGATTAGTATAGATAACTAACATGTTGTGAATTGGAAAAGAAATACAGAAAAAATCTTCTTTCTTCTTCACGGCTGAGGGCCTTTACCATCAGAAATGCTTCTTTCAACTATCCCTGCAGGCATCTCTATCTTGAAAAATAGTAAAATTGTAACCTCTCAAATTGCCTAACATAGTAGAAAATGTAGTGTACTCACAGCTATGTATAAAAAAAATCTTTTTTATATTTAAAATCACGCCATCTATTGGAAATAATTGATAACTAGTTTCAATGAGCTACGCTGGATGGCGCTACTGACCGTGGTAGACTTTTTAAAAGTCATATGCTTTGTTGGGCTAAAAATACCAACTTCAGTCGCAAAATAGCTTACTATATAAGCTGTGTTGGTTGAAGGGTAAGATAAGAGAATGAAATAACAGGATATGAGGCATGACATCTTAATCCACGGGAATGGTGATTTGCATTTCATTGCATTCATTCGCATGAGTGATATTTATCGAGATAAAAGTGAGTCAAAATTCAAGATTCAAAATTCTAAAATCATTTATTCATGTAGAACATTTTAGCCGCTTATGAACGTCAAGTTTTTTACACTTACAATTTAAATTTTTTTCCCTACCGTCCACCAAAATGGCAATGCATGAGCGTCATATGCGAAAATAATGTCCATAGTGTTGTTCATTTCTATAACGATTACCACATACCATCAGCTGGGTTGACAGCTTGTTTGCTATTCCAATTTCATTAAAAAAAACTGAGCAATCAGCAGGTATATTACATCTTTTCTCAATAACAAAAAGTTTTTAGCGAGAATCGAGATAAAGAAATAAAATTCGGGTGAAGTAATAAAGTTTACTTTAAACACGGTATCCAATTTCAAGTTTTGTCAGAACAGCAGGCTCGTCATTAAACCGAACTATAAGCATACCGGTGTTTATATTGAAAAAACGTTATTGCACGATTTTGAACCTAATTCGTTACTCATGGAAGGAGTAATTTAGATATTTAATACAGGTGAGGTGGTACTTTATCGTTCGATTAAACGGATGCCTGATACATCCGTTCCCAGAAGGATTGAGAGCGGTAAAAAAGCATAAAAAAAATTAACACACAGTCAAGTAGATTGATCAACAGTTTGTAACATCAAATACAATTACATACACGAAATATATTTATAATGTAGTAATATTTCATTCGCAAACCATTATTAGACGCCTAGATTTATTCTTTTTCCATTTTTTATTTAATTTATACTTACTTGGAATTCACAATTTCCATTTTATTATTTATAAGTTGTTGTTTTTTCAGATAAATATATCACAAATTACTTAATAGCTTATATTGTTGTAGATCAAGTTTAGATTCATAGTTTTAAGATATTTAACAAATATTGTGTTATTATTCATTTATCATTTGTTTATATTTAAAGTCAGTTTACATATACTTTAATCAGTTTAATTCGAATTAATACAAATTAATTCAATTCTTTAAACCTACTAATTAATTATTTGTTAATTAACAGTTTTAATTAAGCGTACTAATCTTAGTATGAATTATCATATTAAGATTAGTAGACTTGATCATACTTGGATTACTATTATCCTGTAATTCTTATCTCAATTATGTAAAAATAAACATGTAAAATTTATTTTTTATTTTCAATTTACATTCTTTATATATATATCTATTTGTGTATTTACAGTTTATTATTAATTTTATTATTTGTATTATCTGGTATAATTGTAAAAGATAATGCCTTAAAAATATTTTTACCACAAATTTGGTATATCTTTTTAAATTAGTATATAGTATACTATAAAAAAATGTTCGACGTAATGTTGTACGAACTATATAGCAGTGTGTCATAAACTCAAATCACTCCTTGGGAGCAGGTACCAAAAACAATGTTTGCGTTTCAGTAATAACAAGATTGTTTAAGAATAAGGTTAAACTTTAATTGCGTAAATTGGAGAGAGCATGCACTATACCATACTGTACGAGAATCAAATTGGGATTACTATAGGGCTGTCACAATACAATACGTTGAAACCTACACTGATCGCATTTTTAAGAAAACCTCAAAAGCTAGTTGTAAAATTTTGATATATATACATATATATCGGATTCCACGGGAAATACCACCTTTCAAATAAAAAAATAAAATAAAAATGGGTTCTCAGAAAAAAAATACAACAAAAATACTGTAGAATTGTGAAATCCTCCTTTTTTTGAAGTCGGTTGAAAGAAATATCTTTTATTTTAACCGACTTCTAGCTAGTTTACAATATATAGATAATGTTAAAATACAATACAAACTAACATAACATATATAGTTATGTATATAATACACATTTTTACTTAAAAAAAATTGAAAAACAGTCTGGTTTCTTCTAGTTTGTTTTTGGGACAACCCTAATTCGTTCTTGTAAACAATTTACCAAACGTTATTTCAATAATTATAAGTTTAAAGTCGGAAAACATTTTTTTTTTCTATTTAACTATACCGTTTTCTACTTATTTAATTACTAGTGATGCGCTTTGGCTTCGCCTGATGACTTTGTGAGTTTTATTTATATTAATGTATATATAAATAATATATAGATTATGCTTTGCTGGTATAATGCATTCTAAGAAGTAAAAAGATTTTCTTAAATTAGTGCAGTTGTTCTACAATTTATATTAATAATAACAAAATCCAAATTCCAATTTCATTATTAATGTATAAATTCAGTTATTATTCTAAACGATTAAAAATTATTCATCCGTAAGGTCATTACTACATTTATACTATATAAAACAAAGTAACTGTCTGTCCGTCCCTATGTATGCTTAAATCTTTAAAACTACGCAACGGATTTTGAATCTTTTTTAATAGATAGTGTGATTCAAGTGGAAGTTTTATATGTATAATACATGTACACTCGTCGAAGCCGGGGTTGGGTAGCCAGTATTGTTATATAAATAATAATAAGTTGCCAGAAAAAAAATTCAATAATATAAAAAGTTTATTAAAGTAAAAGCCATCAATATTATTGAATCTGAATTATATTCCAGAGTAGATAAACTGAATGGAATAATTAAAACGAGACCACCTTAAAGAACCACATTATTATGTGAAGGAAATACTTACTCCATAAAAATGACTACAAATATTAAATATTGACATTAAACGTCACGCAAACTACCAATAAATGTAACATTTAATGTGGAAGTTTAGTAATTAAACTGCTGCGCTGTCATTAACGTAAGGTAGTGGCTTCGATGACCGCGATCACACGACAAGCGCCACTCTGCAGCGATATTGCTACCTCTGCTTCTCATGGTCGGGAGTTAAATACAAATATTTGTATTCATGAACTATGCTAGTATATATATATATATTATATAATCTTATTAATATTATAAACGCGAAAATTTATGAGTTTGTATGGATGTTTGTTACTCGGATTTCATGAAACTTTACAAAAATACTAAATCGGATATTGATGAAACCGCGGGCACAGCGTTATATATACTAATAATATATCATGCCAATTCACACAGCACTATCTAGTCCCAAGCTAAGCAGAGTTTGTGTTATGAGTACTAGATAACTTATATGACTACATACATACATACATTGTTTTTATAAATACATACGTAATATACATAGAATACACCCATACCGACATAAATAATCATACTCATGAATACAAATAAGTATTTGTAGGTACCGTGCGAGGAATCGAACCCGCGACCAACGAAAGTAAAGCGTATATTGTACTGTTAGACCACTAAGGGCATAATTACACTGCCATATCTCATCTTCCAAACGAAACACAGCTTAAAAAGCAAGTTTCAAAGCACGACAGAATACTTAAACAAAGTATAACTCGGTAAAAACTTTTGCTCTATTTTGTATAATTTTGAGAAAACATCTTTGTATAATTTTATATACTTGAAATATTAGTTTTATATTATAATGTTATTTATATAACACTTGCATGCGACTCGAAACTCAAACTAGTTTATTTTACTTGCAAGAATTCTGACCATTTCCTGGCGCCAGCACAGTTTATAAATACATATATAACATTATTTTTAAATATACAATGGTCTGAATGAAATGTAAAGTTAGAATTAAAGTCAATTAGGCACAGTTTACAATGTCAGCTATTTTAGGAAATAGATAGTTTGTGTCCCGTGACATATTGGGTGTGGTATAGGAATTTTAACCTTATGTAAACAATCGAGCTCGATTGTCTGCAGCGTGTGGCATTCTAATCTCAGTACAGTTCTCAACGTAATTAGTAAATTCATATTTGTTGAAAAATTTTTTTTTGTAAATAAAAATTTATTAAATATTATTTATTTCATTGAGAATTTTCATTATCGTCATTCTTCTTCTGTAGGTGCCATCTCCTATCGGAGTTAGGCGATCTTTATTTTATCCACGATGGTCTTGAGGATCCTGGTGTTCATAAACTACTACCTGAGCTTTCATAACCACGAAGTTTTCGGAAACCCTAGATTTTGCGTGCATGATTAATTGCAGAAGACTGTATTTTTCATTTTATATATTTCATCAGCATTATGTGACCCAGGTACAGCAGTTCATGAACGGTTTTATGATCATTATAATCTACTATATTAATTGACATTTATAAAATACTAGTTACTCCCCCCGGCTTCGCACGGATGTACATGTGTTATACTATATAAACCTTCCTCTCGAATCACTCTATCTATTAAAAAAACAACCGCTTCAAAATCCGTCGCGTAGTTTTAAAGATTTATGCATACATAGGGACAGATAGCGACAGCGACTTTGTTTTATACTATGTAATGATAATTCAAAACACACTCAAATATGTAAATTCAATTTATTAAATAATTGTATTTCTAGTTTATATTCAATTCTAGAATGTCAGTTTATAAAATTTATAAATTTATTATGACAAACACATTCCAAATTCAAAATCGTCGTTGGCGATCTAATAATTGGCTACTGATTTAGTTTATTATTAGCATTTTTATATTCTTATTTATAAAATATATTATGTATTATAAATTTTTGTGTTTTATTCTTTATAATTCTGCAGTGAAATATTCGATATTAACATTAATAAATGACCTCACGCTGCGTCCGCGTAGGCGGTAATTCTTGAATGTTTTAAGCGATTTCTCCGGATATCTTTGGAATAATGAGGCGAGGCAAGCTTAATGTTTCAGTTATCGTTCGTTTTACGATCTTGTTAGACTCTTTTAAATATTTTACCACAAAGATGCATCGTATTGTTAGTATATTTATTAGGAGACGTATGAATTGGCATACTTATATATATATATGAATATAATGGAGAAGTAATTACTTATAATTATGTGTATAAATTTATAAATCCAAAATATATTACAATACTTCTGAGCAAAAATTGTTCTACCCAATAATAAAAATATTACACCTGTATCTAGAATTGAAGAGTGTCAATTTAGTATTTCAAATGCTTAAAGAGTTTGCTTTTCTAAATTAAAATTTGAATATACACAATGATAACTTTCCATAAAAAGTAATAGATTACATGGATATATCTACGTTTATTACCTCTTTTCCAATTAGAATTTAAAAAATCAACCAGAGAATATATTTTAAAGTACGCGTATCTTACAGAATATCTTCACGGTTTTTATAATAGCTATAAAAATAATAGTTAAAAACGTTTAACTGTTTATCATGTAGCCATCATCGCAGACGATGCTTTTTAACAGTATTAACACTTTCCGCTTTTATGTTGATGACTCGCGACACTTTGGACAATTTAAATTAGCCGTGTGACTCATCGCCCGTCCCGTTTCGTCTGACAGGATCCTTTTATACACGTGCACGTATTTCTTTTGAATATGGAATTATTTCTTTATTTAAATTTGAAATTGGAACGCGTATTATTACGGTCGTTGAAAATAAAATGTAATAAAATGTACTTGGTATAACGTTAAGTTCTTTTTTTGAAAATTATTTTTTAAAAATAGAAGAAAATACATTTTATTCTTTATTGCAATTTAAAATACAGTGATGAATTTAATTGTAGATAAAATGACAAAAGGTGGACTTATCTCTAAAAGATATCTCTACTAGTCAACCTAACACAGTGTAGCATAGCTATTAGCAAGCTAGTGTTAAAATATTTTTATTTGTGATTAAATGCTTCGTAACCATTGAAAATATAATGCACTATCCCTTTTAATGAACAAAAACTTACAATTATTATTCAATATAATAACTTTATTGGGCTGTAATTGCTCAAGTAATGGTCTTGAAATTTGAATGAAGAAAAACCATGGTTACGCCAATAGTTACTGTAATACATATGACATACTTAAAACACGGTAGCATATTTTCATACGATTAGCTAAAATTTTATTGTACCTATTTCGACAAAAATGGTTTTTAATGTCACCCGTTTGAAATTTGTAGCCTGTGTTATTTTTATGTATAATTATAATAATAATAATAATAATAATCTCAGAACAATTCACACAGCGCCATCTAGTCCCAAGTTAAGCTAGCTAAATATTGTGTTATGGGTACTAGACAACTGATACAAATACATAGATATAATTTTTTTTTTTCGTAAATACATACATATTATACATAGAAAACACCCAGACCGATACAAACAATCATACTCATGAATACAAATGTTTGTGCCGTGCGAGGAATCGAACCCGCGACCATCGGACATAAAGCGGTGTGCTAAACCACTAGACCACCGAGGTCGTCACGTAATATTATAATTACTGTAAGCTATATTACTGTAAAGTTTCATCAAATTCCATTGAGTAGTTTCGCGTGATAGTACAATTATAATTAAATTAATTACAATTATATAATTAGAAACTTTAGCTTTTATATTAGTGTTATTGTCTGTCACATTATTTATTAGACATAAATCGTTCGGTATACAAAAATCTTAATAATATTATAAACGAGAAAGTTTATGAGTATGGATTGTTTGTTACTGTTTCACGCAAAAAGTGCTGAACGGATTTTGATAAAACTTTACAGTAATATAGCTTATACACCAGAATAACGTATAGGGTATAAATTTTACGCGGGTGAAACCGCAGGCACAGCTGGTATATAATAAATTTCTTAATAGAAAATACATGTAAATGATAATAAATATAAAGTGTAAAACTATATGGCCAGTACGTCAGCAATAATTAATAAGAATATATTCACGTATTTACGAGTACGACTGTACCATTCCGAGACAGTTATAAAGCAGACTTACGAGGGGGTAAGTTAAAAATAACGACACGGTCTGATGTTTAACCGGTGGTAGATACTGCAGTCTCTTCCCGTCGATTGTAGAATACGTTCAACTCTGTATTTAACTATTTATAATTAAAAAAGTGAAAATAATTGTGAAAATTAAAAAAAAACAAGGTGAGATTTTTTTTATTACTGAACACTATATTATATTTTTTTGACGGCCTCGGTGGTCCAGTGGTTAAACACGGTTTACTTCGATCACGGGTTCGATTCCTCGCACGGTGCAAACATTTGTATTCATGAGTATGATTATTTGTTTATTGATTTACAAATAGAAATAGAAATAGAAATAGAAATAGAAATAATCTTTATTCAACTAAACTCATTACAAGCACTTTTGAATAGTCATATTTTGATTCTACCACTCATTCGGAATGCAGATTCATCACAAGAAGAATGAGCAAGAAACTTGTGTGTTGCTCTTTTCAATAGATGTTTTTTTTTTTTTATATAAATAATTACAGTGTAACAAGTAAGAGGCATGCGACAATCAACATAGAAATCGCTACGCACTCATTATTAGTGTAATCAGATAATATTGTCAGTGCTATGTATTTAAAATTTTTCTACAGAAACATTATTATCGTTAACGAATTCTTCAATTTTATAGTAAGCCTTTTTGCAAAGGAAGTGTTTTATTTGACATTTAAATCTTTTTTCTGGCAGATTTATAACAGACTCTGGTATTTTATTGTAAAACCTTACGCAATTGCCATAAAACGAGTTACTAACTTTAGCCAAACGACATTTAGGTAAAATCAGTTTGTTATTGTTACGTAAGCTTTTATTAGTGCAATCACTAACTCTTTTGAAACTGTCTATATTCTTCCTGGCATACATGATATTTTCATAAATATATTGAGAAGCAACGGTGAGGATATTTGATTCCTTAAATTGATTTACAAAGACTCCCTGGAACCCATGCTATAAATGGAGCGAATGGCCCTCTTTTGTAAAATAAATATTGTATTTATATCAGCTGCTTTGCCCCATAACAAAATACCATACGACATAATGCTATGGAAATAGCTAAAGTACACAAGTTTAGTTTACAAAAAAAAATGTATATCACATAAGTATTTATATCACGCGCTGACGCTGTTTCAACGGTCCAGGGTTATTATTTCATTGTCTTATTAAAGTTTCAATAATTCAAATATGTCAAGTGGTAATTTACCACGATGGTTTTCAGGGGTAACTGCGTGGAGATCATGGTACACCTGGACCTGACATGGTACATTGCTATAAGGTTATTAGTCTACATTACTAACAATTCCCTTCCCCCAGTTATCATTAGACATATTACAGTTAGCTATTTATTTAAAAGAGAAAAGAAATTTCTCTCTCATTCTTATTGTGATGAATCTGCATTCCTAGTGAGTGGTAGGATAAAAAATGTAACTCTTCAAATTGCGTATATTAAGTTTATTTGAACAAAGATATTTTCTCTTTCTAATTTTATTACTATCAGGCTTTCTAGCCCATTTTGTTTAGTATTATAGTTTTTTATAGGTAATGTTAGTACGTAAAGACACAAATTACGTACAAAGAATAAATATTAAATTAAATTAAAATCAAATCAAACTAACAAAAATAAAAATCATAATATAAGCCTAAGTATATAAATCATATATCGTATGTTAAGTTAGACTTAAATATAGTATATCAAGTTAGACCTATGTATAATAATATATAATATTATATATTATTACTACATCGGCGAAAACTATATTTAATACTTAATCATTTCTTCTTCAATATATTTAATTTATGAACCTTTACATATGAACATAACATTTTGACTCACGTAATGGAGATAGTCACATTTCCACTGCTTATGGACTAATATAAATTAATTTTATCGAAACAGATATAAATTATTAACATCACTTTTCAAGTAGGCAATAAAATTAAAACACAGATTACACTCAAATGGTGATGACCCGACCATAGATAAAGAATGAGCTCCATATGGGCTATGAATTAAGTATTCGTTGATAAAAAACCGTGTCAACTAATTCATGATAATAATGGAGAAATGTTGTAACTGTTATGTTACAACTGTTTTACAATCTTCACGACTAATATCCAAGATGGAGTAGTCTGACTATATCAAGACAAATGTAACTCTTGATATGTCCACATCGATAAGTATCTTTGAATCCAACGTGACAAATCGTCTTGACGGCTTCGGTGGTCTAACGGTTTAGCACACTGCCTTACATCCTATGGCCGTGGGTTCGATTCCCTTCACAATACGTACATTTGATTATGTCGATTTCGGTATTTATTATGTGTGTTATGTATGTAGTTATAAAAAAAAGTATATATACTTTTTTTTTTGTATATTCATATCCGTGGTTTAATACCCATAACACAAGCTGTACTTATCTTAGGCTGATTAGATGGCGCTGTTTGAATTATCCCGAAGTATTATCATTATTAATATTTTAAAAGAAGATCAGCCTTCTTTCAGAATCATCTCTCTTTTGAAACTTTTGTTACACACGTTTTAATCACCGGACAGTTAATTAGAAAGATAAATTCAAATTTACATTGTTCTTGGTGTAGATCATATTTAAACACATGAATTTTGGATTTTAATACAGCTACTAAATAAACTCTTCATTGCAAAAAGAACCCATAGACAATAAAAGCTATGTAAAGTATTGTAAAATTACTCTATTGACTGATAATACCAATTATAGAATGTGGAAAATATGCTGTTCATGCCAGATCCAGTTCCGTGCATGCTACAGCCTGTTTTCATACATAGTAGATGCTACTATTATCAGTAGAGCATAATTATACAACCACTGAGCACCTTCTGATCACTTTCCAACACTTTACATTTTAAACTCTACGCCTATAGTAATAAGACCAACAACTGCTCACTTTCAACTCCCATAATGTAAAACTGTATTTCTTATTGCCTATTATTGATAATCCCTCCTATTAGTTAAATGATAGGGTCATTATTATGTTGGTTAACTTTTAAATATTACAGGGATTAGTTTAATTGAACCAAATTTTAATATATTTTTGTATACGGGTAATTTGAATATGTAAATTGATAGCAGTTCTTTTTAATAGACTTTAAAAAGAAGGAAGTGATTATCATTGTCAGTGTCTCATTATTTGTTAGTGTTATATCTTTTTTTAGATTCAATGCATTCTTTAGTCTATTGATCTAGTTTTTAAAACCTCATTATTAATATTTTTATATATATGTTATTATATATCTATAATTATGTGATGAGTTTGTAAACGTCATTATCAAATTTTTATATATATGTTATTATATATCTAATCGCCGCTTTTTCAAATGACAGTTTGTCATTGGGACAAGAACTTAAGATATTCATAGGAGCTATATTTTTGAACTCTTCAGGATAGAGTGTACTTTCAAAAGGAGATATTTCATTTATGAATGAGTGGACTACAACCACATAGGATGTGTAGTGGCGTTTTGCTCTTCAGTTTACCAAAATCTGCACATTTTTATTGAACACAGGCATAAGTTTGTCATGTGTTTACTTAATTTGCAGAATCCAGTGAGGGCCTTAGTCCTAGTCCATATGTTGTTTTTACTCAATAGCAATCTGGAATGATTAAAAGCTAACGGCTAACCTAATGGTAAGTGGTAACCGTCATCTATATACATGAATAGTATTTGCACCGCCTACTGTTTCTCTGCATAACCTGTGGTTGACTGGTAGAAAATGCCGTAAGGCGTTAAGTCCGCCATACGTACTTTTACCTTGGTATTTTGTGCATTGAAGTTATATGAATAAATAAATAGTATCATGCCTTGATACCCTGTTATATAACTACTATCTCTCACCTTTCAATTAAACACATCTTACAAAACAAGCTGCTTGGTGACTGAAATGTGACATAGAGGTACGCCATGCAGACGTCTTTGTACTAAATCTACCTTTAAAAATACTAAAATAAGTTTGATAAAGTCCAACATCGTTTTGCTCAGAATTCAAGGCTCCACGAAACGCCAAAAAACATCTCCTTCCATACGAATCCATCCCGTTTATCTTAATGAGCAAACTTTCTTTAAAGTAAAGCATAAAAAACGCGAAACGGCGACTTCCCTGCCAAGTGCTGGTGAGAGTTTCAAAGAAAAATTCTATAACAACTCTGAAAGAACGAAACATTAAAACGCCTAGAATATCCGTGTATTTCCTCTGAAGTTTATATTTCATTAACCTGAAATACTTAGGTGAACCTACAATCCAGTGTTAGCTATATTTTTGTTACTACGTTTATTTAATTCACTGAATTGTAGCAGAATTTTCGAATTCTATATTTTATTTGTCGTTCAAATACTTAATGGTTATATTTTAGTTTCTTGTGAATATCTTGTAATATTTCATGTCTGTCTGTTTTGCTCTGTAAATAAATTAAAGTATTTTTATATGAGATTACCTCTATAACCCAATATTCACTAGAACTCCATTTTGTGTGATACAATTCAGGTATTCTTCAATAATGTCAGCAAAACACACTAGAGTCAGTATCTGCATTCAAAATAACAAATCTATAAATTTCTCAACTTTTCCGTGTAATATGTATGTATTATACACATACCTTCATCTTGTATCCCTCTAACCACTGCTGAAAACCGAATTAAAGTTTATATTTTAAAATGATGTAATTTAAAAGATTTAAGCAGACGGAAACCGGTGACATTGATTTATGATATATAACGATTATACTAAATTAAATATATATATATATACTAAACCAATTATTTCTAAAGCATTTTTATCTAAATTCAAATTCTATACTATCGCTTGACGATCGCTTTCGCACTGATTCACAATCTTAATTAGAGTAATTAATTTGAGATTCGACTAAGTACATATTTTCTACAAGTTTACCTAACCTGAATCAGTAAAGTTTTCTAGCCTTGAGGCATTCTATGAATAATACTTTAAAATATTAATTCTCCGCCTTAAATTCTTTTTTAAAATATTGATCTTACTGCAAAAGTTGTTGTACAGTTCCCCGCTTGTGCAGCTGAAGTCATCTACATGGTATATGTAGATGACTTCAATTGCACAAACTACAAAATGTGCTATGTATCTATTTTTCAATAGTGACCAAGTGTCACAGATACATTTGTGACACTTGGTCACTATTGAAAACCTAGATGGAAGCATCTGAAATTTTAAATATCTGCGTTTAAATATTATCCAAATTGTTTTTGCTTTTACATTTATATGCAAATAAATAAACATATTTTTATATAGTAAGATAGACAAACACATTTTCACATTTATAATACTATAATACATAGACTATTTAAAAAAATAAAATAAAATATTCTCATCGAAAGCCGTTTTAATCCGATTTGTTCACAGCTGTGTTGTACCCATACATTCATGCTCAATTAGTGAAAACTAATTCGTTTCATTTCTTTATAATATTTTTCATATAAATTATTATTCACAATTCAAATTACAATTTATATTTCAAACTAAATCCCTAATGAAATATTTATTTAAATATTCAGACTTAGTTGTAAAAGGTAGCTACCAAACTAGACGTCAAGCTAGAATCATGAATCAACAAACCTCAAGAAAATTGGAAAATAGAAAAATTAAAAAAAAATACAAGCCATTCGCTTAAAATTAGTATGACAACTTCTAAGAAATAGAGTGTCTTTTTTTATTGGTGAAAGTGGTTTTATATTCTGAGTATTACCCGGCTTTTGGCTTATATTCTTTACAATTGTTTTTTTTTTTACGTAACTGGAATGGTAAAAATGGTCTTGGGTTTAAATATTACCCCTCCTGTGTTTTGATTCCAGAGGAAAGAATAAGATCTTAGGTGTAATTCTTTAATTACATATAATGTAACTATTTATTATGATTATTTACGAGCTATGTATTGTATATAAAATTATCTGTATTTATAGACAGTAATGTAACCTTTTTTATAAATAGATCACTAATATACCCCTTCTTTTGTTCCAGATAAGAACCGTCATCACCCGTGAATGAATATAAATCACACATCACCTCCAATTAATCATAACTGAAGTGCTCCAAAAATAAAAATGGCGCTTAAAAACATTTTAAAAATAGAACGGATAACGCGCGCACGCACCGGGGGAAGCTGAACTTCCGTTTAAAATGTAATTTAAAAATAGAATTCCGGATATAATCATTACTTCCCTTATGTTGAACGGAATTATTTTGTAGTCGGAAATATTCGAAAATGTCGAGTTCAAGTAGATTGAGGGTTACCAGTAGGTGCGTGAACCCACTGTTTCTTTTGTTGCGGACTATACAAGTGTGGATTAGTTTTGTTTTAGTGTTATTTCATGTGTTTGGTGTTTGTGGTGGTTATGTCGAGCAGAAATTTGCAATGGAGCCTCAAGATCAGGTATGATATACTTTATTATATTATTTTATTTAATGTAAGGTAATAAAAATATCCCTGAACAAGTCATACAGCGCCATCTAGTGCCAAGCTAAGCAGAGTTTGTATTATGAATATCTCATCTTGCTTGCTTGATATGCATCTCATCTCAAAATCATTCCGAACTGATAGTAGATTTGTCATATCATAAGAGCCTGTAATAAATCTACATGAATAAAGATATTTTTAATTTGAATATACTTCCATATATTTTTTGTGAAAACGTACAAATTACACGTAGAAAACACTCAGTTTGCTTTGTAAGACAGACGTGTTTCTTATTCTGATTATACAGCGCAATTTTGAGAGTAAAATTACAGGATAAGACAACATAATCATCACAGGAATGGCAATGCATGATTGCTATCACGTGTGTCAAATAATAACGATGTCCGTAGTGCTGTTCATGTATGTAGGTGACGGTTACCATTTACCATTAGGCGAGTCTCCACTTCCTTGCCATTCCAATTACTTAAAAAATATATTATAAAACGAAATGATTGCTTGTTTTTATGTTTGTAATGAATAATTTAATAACTACTAACACTTGCCCGATTATAAAAAATCTTTCACTGTTTAATAGGTGATATAGGCTATGTATTAGGTTAATGTTATAAGAACACAAGCAGAGCTGGGCGCAGCACTAGTCATAATATAAATATTTCTGTTATAGTACATATTTATTAAGAATATGTTTGGTATATAGATGAGTGTTAATTGAATTTTGATATTGAATAGACAAACATATACAAATGAAGGTAAAAAATATGTGAACACAATCCATCATCCTAACTCAGTAATCAGTAATCCTATATTCAGTAATCTTTAGTTTACCTGTGAAGAAGTTTAGCAGTTTTATTATTTTATATTGTAGCGCAGAAATATAATATATTTTTAGTTCATATAGAGAAGTTTGCACAACTTCTCAAAATATTTTTTTTTATAATAATATAATGCAAAAATACATTGTATTAATAAAATTTTAATCTAATATTCTTGTGTCACAGTGTTTGTAAAACTATCTTTTTTAATATCAGTTGAAAAAGTATGTAACTATGTTAGGTAAGTAATACAAATTAAAATATAAATGGAAAGTTCTAGACGATTTTCCATTCGAACTATTTATTTATTTTCGGCTCCTAATATTGGTTCCTTAATAAAACCATCGTAACTTTCTTCTTTACTTTCAAGCTATTTATATAATTTGAAAGAAATACAATACACAATAACTGTGAAACGGATGCTTACAATTAATTTATTTAGGACAAAAATTGTCGACTTTTATTACAAAAATTTCAGCGTGAATAGTGGCTAATCAAAACACGTGTACCGATTAAATAAGTAAAAAAAATGCTAGTAAAAAAGTTAAACCAATCTTGAACGCTGCTTGCGAATGCAATCGAGTAAATTGGAAATATATGAAAAAACGAGCCTCCGTTCGTTTGACCTAAATAAGTTAAAAAGCCAACCATAGGCATGTTGAGCACACATTAATACAGAACAGTAACTATACAAAATTTTTAAGCTAAGTCTAAAGCGGTATATTAAACCGCTGGACTACTAAGGTTATTAGTTAGAGAATATCAAATTAACTAGCCTTTTGAAAAGTTTTTCTATTTTAACCAGGAGTTGGTCTTCAGCCGCTCCATTAGTTCTTCCGTGGATTTGTAGCTTCCGCGGATTTATACATATAATATAATATAACACGAAAATAACTGTATTACAATTAGGTTTAACCTTGTAACAGCAAATTGGATTTTAATTATAACATAAACAGTAATCTATTTCTAAGAAGCACTAATTATGATGACGACTTAGGCTTTGAAGCCGGCTACCGCAAGGGGAAATCCCAAGTAGCGCCCGTGACTTTTGACACGGGTGTAGGTTTAAAAGGCCCTTTTAGAATGCATTAACACTCACCTTCACTACTTGCAGCTTCCCCCCAGGCCCAACTAAGACCGGGATAAACCCATTTCTAATACAATTCACTTTATTATCCAAAACACAACCGGCACGCCCTGCGCTCGTCGACTGAATGCCCGTGACTCACCCAACCAAAGAGGATTATTCAACTACCGACCTCCGTATTTATAAACCGAAGTTAATGTAATGAGAAGAGAAGCGGGGGTAATGGATATCTTATCACAAATAACTTAGTTCGGTCTGTAAATACTAGATGACGCTATTTACAATATTTGTAATAATCTTTACCTTGGGTACTTCATTAGTACTAAACACAAACTACCTTCTTTTAATATATTTTTAAAATATAGGATTTATTCTACAATATTGATGTGAACTCCAACATATTCAAATATATTTAGCTCCCTACTTCAATGTAATACCAAATTATTCCAGGAACCACCTACATACATTGAAGGGGTAGTTGTAACACGGCACTCCATGCGTAAAATCCTTCATTTAAAGTTCTAAACTAGTTTCTATTATAGAAACTTCGGTTGAGGCCCAATTGATTGTCAGATAGTGCAAGTTGCTAACACAGGCCGATTGTTATCTTGGCAATTTCGGAACTACCTACAATCGTAGCAGGTATTATGTCATAACTTCGTAATGATGACACATTGCTTTTATTAGTTTCCATTCATTTATGATTTCTTTATCCTATACCAATATATAAAGACAAAATACTTAAATAGATAGAAAGACTTTTTCATTCGTGAATTTTGTTTTTAAAAGGAGCACAATATTTCCACTTCATGTTTTAGATCCTAAAAGGTGTACAAAGTTGCCGCTGCGCGTATTAATCATGATATATATTTATAATTGACGACCTCGGTGGTCTAGCGGTTTAACACGCTGCCTTAATTCTGATCACCAGTACGATTCCTCTCACGGCACAAAAATTTTGTATTCATGAGTTCGATTGTTTATTTCGGTCTGGGTGTTTTCTATTTATAATATGTATATATGTATATAATATGTGTATATGTATTTACGAAAAACTAATGTATTTGTGTCAATTACCTAACATCCATAGCACAAGCTTTAGGTAGCTTAATTTGGGTCTAGATGAAGCTGTGTGAATTGTCCTGAGATTATTATTATTATTTATGCATTCCGATCCAACATTTTCACATTTCACTAACAAAGTCACAGAAGATAGTAGTTTAAAGTTACATGTATCATATTATATAGTATAAATTATGATGTGTATAATATTTTTTGTTAACAGACAGCCGTGGTGGGCTCAAGAGTCACGTTGCCTTGTCGGGTGGAGAAGAAGGCAGGTCAACTGCAGTGGACGAAGGATGACTTTGGACTTGGTCTACATCGAGATCTCAGTGGTTACGACCGATATAAAATGATAGGGAGTGATGAAGAAGGTACGTAATCAATCTTTATTTACCATGTGGAAAATTATTTTTAAAAGTGTCCTTTATAATGAAGATTTATAAATAAAAAGCATTATTGTAATTTCTGTGCTTGTCTGGATGACGAATATCTTTAGCTATAGAAATAATTTGTTGGTTATTCTTCTCTTCTCTTCTTTGAAGAAGGTAGTCTTGAGAGTTTATTAAAGCTGCTAAAATTGAAATCAACGATATTTAGGAGTATCCTAAACATGTAAAGAAAATATGTAAATTCCTTGTACTTCACTTTAGTTTTTATCTAAGACTTATAACGGACTTCTATTCTTCAATTAAAACATTATGATATATTCTCCATTTCAATATATATTTTGATAATGAAAATAATATGTTTTTATTTCGTATTCTTTAAAAAACTTTCTAATTAAGTTAAAATAACATAATCATAAAAATATACTAACAAAATGAGTTAATCATCACTTATAGGCACTGGTATTTAGAAGTGCACAGCCAAGACCTTTTTAATGGCCACTTATTTAGATTACCCGCTTTTCAGGATATCGTTGAGTTTCTTAGGGAGGTTTTCGAGATATATTTTAATAAAGTCCATATTCCGAGAAGTTAATTACATTTGCCACGGCACGTCTTTGAATCCAACTGGCTGCTAATCTAATTAATGCCGTCATTATCTTCAGACTTGACTTTTTTTATGAAAGAACCGTTAATAACTTTTTCTTTTTCACAAATGTTCTCGGTTCCTTGTCAACAGAAGAGGCTTGCTTGATTTGTTGTAATTTGATTGTTAGATAATGTCCAGTTGTTTTAGCTTTAAAATTTAGAAGTGACTAGATTATCCGTGTGACTTCGTCTGTGTTATATAAGAGAAATAGAAGCATTAAGGGTAACGATAAGGTAAAGATTCCAAGTTTGCGACATTTTTCACTGATCACTCCATTCCTGTAACTAGCGTTTGTTATATAGCCTTCCTTCAAAATTCATATTCACCACTAAAATACTTTTTCAGTTTGAATTTGTAGTTGCCGAGATCAGAGCGTTCAACTATTATTTCTTCTAGTTCTGTTAAATTATTATTTTTTACCCACTACTATTACTAATGTAATATTATTTATATCTAAAATATGGTAAAGAAACTCACGGCGGTAATCTGCCACGGTAATTCCTGTACTCAGCTATTTATCTGGTTATTTTCTTATTTCAACTTCTTCAAGTCTGGTATCTAATCTTTATTCTTGTTCTTATATACAGTATAAAATGACACTGTCTGCTTATAATCTTGAGAAATAGCCGATAACGTATACCATTAGCACAGGGTGCTCCTTTTCATTATCATCAACTAAAATCCGTGTATAAATAAAAATATTGTTGTTGCAGGCGATTATTCATTGGACATAAGGGATGTTACGTTAGAAGACGACGCCAAATACCAGTGCCAAGTCAGCTCAGGAGCTAGAGGTATGTTTTACTATTATTTATCTATAACTATAACACTATTAGGGTAACTATCAGTAAATATATATAAATATAGATAGACATATATCTGTCTCATCTATCATCTATAGCTGCCTTCAAGCTGCTTGCTTTTTAAGCCGCGTACTGGCTTGCAAGAAGAGGTATGCCAGTGAAATTACAGGGTATTAAAGCATGACATCTTAGTCATCAGGTATTCCTGATGCGGCGACATATCAGAGATACCAGATGATAATATTCAAGTATATAGGCTAAAAATATTTATTTATTACTCTTTATAGCACCTGAAAATACATAAAATAATAAATTTATAGAGTATGAAGGTACAAAAGATGGTCATACTGCTTAACGAATTTCTTCCTTACTACTTTCTAAAAGGTTTGTTTATTAAATGACCTTGTTTGTCATTCCAATTGCATAAAAAATTTAAAAAAAATATTGACTTCAGTGCTACTGCAAAATATATGTAATATGTGTATAATAGTATTTGAATCAAAATACACAGTATACACATGTAATTCACTAGCTATTGCCCGCGGCTTCGCTCGCGTTAATTTAACCCCTTAGGGGTGGAATTAATCAAAATCCTCGTTATAACATCTACCTGCGTGCCAAATTTCAGCCCGATCCGTCCAGTGGTTTGGGCTGTACGTTGATAGATCACTATGTCAGTCACCTTTGTGTTATATATATTTAGATTATATCACTTTAATTAATTTATATATATATTATACTAACTACATTAAAGAATTCAATGGTCAACCGTAGATTATTTAAATTACAGTAGAATATAATAGGCTTTATTAAAAAGCAATAAACTATCACACTGCTACCATATTTAAGAATTTACAACAGTACCTACCCCCGTATTGTAATAACAGCTATTAATGAAAAAGTATTGTTGTTTTTAAGTAAAAAGTACATCAAAATTGGTCGAAAAGATACAGGTAATTTCACTTTTAGACGGTTGATTACAGATTTGGTTATCGACGATCCCACGGTACTCGCCCGATAATTTAAAACAATAAATCGTTGACGCATACAGAAATTACGGTACAAACTGTACAAACAATTCGCTTTTAACTTGGAAAGTACGCAATAATGAAATTTATACAAAATTTGAAAAATATGTACAAATTTTCTTTTAACTTTTGCCTTTGAAATAAATTCAATGTTATTTATACTTTCGAAAATTTATTACTAAAGAAGATTTTGTATGAACTGACATCAAAGGTTGACTTTAGTTTTTTTGTAGGTGTGATACGATACCCTAATTATATTGATCCGTTTTTTATTATATTCATTAATATTGCATATTTTCTTTTAATTTAGATATTTTAAAGTAATGACATAATTAAGCTATTACTAATATGTTATTTGAAGTTTTTTTTTATTCGAGAATTAAATAAATAATTAGAAATATCTACTACTAATGTCATGTAATTGTTATTACATTAATAGAAAAGAAATAAAATATGTTTATTCGATACACAACAGTTCACGGTACAACAGTTAACAAATCTAACACAATTGGAGCACTAATTTGAAGCAATATTTATATGACCATAAAAATATAAACAGATTGTTAATTCTTAAACATTACCAACAACTAAATGAAAGAGAACTAGATAGTACATATTTTTAGAATCCATGACATAATTTTTCAGAGACAATTAAATTAGTCTATATTTTTTTGGTATTATCATATTACATTTGTCATTACTGCAGATTACTAATTTATATTTTAATGCTACTACAAAAGCTACATTACTCATTAAAAGGGGTTTACGTTTTCTCAGTAACTATTTCATTCTGTTTCTAGCTACGTTCAGAAAAAGAACTGGATTTGTTTTTAATAAATTGGAAATCTTATTGTACGTTTTACCAGCCCTCACTCAAACCTTTCTGTTTTTCTTCCTTTTTATGTGTACATTCTAACCCGTCGCTCTATTACACAATGGAAATTTCGTTTGTTCGGTATCTTAATTTGTTTTTAATTTCTCCTTTTACCCGTTCCCTTTTTATTTTCCGTATCTTGAAATTTTCATGGTATTTTTTTATATTCATTCCCTTTGTTATTTTATGTTTTTGTAGTGTAATATTTATGAATTTCTTTCAAATTAGAAAATAAGATAAATTTTATCTCGTCTTTTATTATATACCGTATATAAAAACATTTTTCAAGTTGCCGATTAATGTTTCCAAACTGAAATCGTATTTCCTCCTCAGAATAACAGCAGAACATTCCGTCCGGATATTTAAGAAAATTTTCTTCAACAATGCCAAATTATTCGAACTCCAAATCTTGTCAATAGGATTGTTTCTCATTCTTCTGCTATTTTACCTATTCAGTCAAATTAAATTGGGGATTATAATTGTACGTATTTATAATAAGCTGTCTTAGAAGTGAATGCGTCGATCCTTTCGGCTTCAAGTGGAATATCTTCTATTCAGATGCAAACGAAGGGGTTCATGAAATTAATTTACATAGTCCTTTATGAGGCAGTAAACGTCTATGTAACCTTTTGATAAATCGCATACTCTTTGAAATGTCTTTGGTAGGCTCAGCTGAGATAACAGTGGAATATTCTTATCTTTACTTAGCTGAACTCTTATGGCCCATTCAGCTTTTGTTTCAAGATTTAGGTTTAACTTTGTATTTCTTAAGTAATCGACATTACCCTCTATTTCTTTGATCGTTATACTTAAGCCATTAAGTAAATTTGATCTTCTTTCGAGATCAAATTTACCTAACAGCCTAATTGTGAGTTTAACTTTTTAGTGATTACATTGCCTTTAAATTTTGTATCATACTAATCTAAACTTGACGCAATTATCTAAGAGTTTATTTAAACTGTCTTGAAATCATTCGGGTCTTTAATGAAAGGTCCTGCAATTATCAAGTGAAAGGTTAGATAAATTTTCTTATAACTATTATTGTTTAATTACGTAGGAAGTGAGGTACAAGTTGTATTTTGTACAAAGTCGTCTGCGTGGGTTTCTTTGTCTAATTTATTGTAATGTAAGATATAATTAGGTCTAAGAGCTAAAAGATAATGAAATTTAGTATATAAAGCATGTAGATAACATACCTCCTTAGTGCTTGGAATGGCAATGTATGGGTGGTACCTCAGACACCACATGATTTGTGACAGGTACTGTTTCTTTATATAGGCAATAGTTATCACGTACCATCACGTGCTATCATTCTTACTTATATGCATTCATGATGTAATTTTAAATATGTATTGGTCAATTCTCAAAAACTATTAAATAATTGTTGAATAAATACTTACAGTATTCTTGATTTATTTATACTATTGCGATATTTTATTGTACCATAATTTACTGGTCAATAAAGTTTAAATAAATAAATAAATAAATATTTGGGTTATTATAATGGTACAAATATTGTTAATAATATAAACGTAAAAGTGTGTGAGTATGGATGAATAGATGGATGGATGGATGTTTGTCACTTTTTCACGCAAAATCTGCTGAACGGATTTTGATGAAACTTTACAGGATAACTTATGCATTAGAATAATACTATAATTTCGTGCGGGTGAAACCGCATAGCTAGTAATAAATACACAGAATTAAAAACTAAGTAACTGTAAATAGACAGATTGAATGGAGAGAAAAATTCTATTTAAAAATTGCAAAATCAAGAAAAAACATTATCGACATGAATATAACGGCTGATGAAACTGTTTTTTATCAACCGAAAGCACAATGGGCATCTCGCTTGCGGCAAAATTGTACAAGTTGGCACTATTTAACTTGCAAAACTTAGTTCGCTGCAAGTTTTCTCTATAGGAAACTATCTGGAGAGAAACTCAGGCCTCATTGTCTTTATTTCGCTCCTTTTAGTATTAAATTGTGATTCGGAGTATCACGAGTTGGTCGGGATGGTCGCAAATTTACGAAACTAACTTTGGTGACTCATTGAATTGCGCGAGATTTATTTCGAAGAGTCTCAAAAGTCTTGTAACTCATTGCCGCTGTGTTCTGAAATTTGTATTTTAATTTTTAACTTCAATGTTATTGTTGCAGCTTTATTTAGAAACGAGATCTTGGGAATATAAGTTTGATTTAACAATGAGAAGTTCATATTGTTCGTGTTGTTTTTTTGTATAGTTAAATAAGATATATATTTCATCATTATTGCGTTTTAATTCTTTAAAAAGCTTGTAATTATGATCATTAAATTTTGATAGGATTTCCAAGAAATGAGAATACACGTTCTATACATCTGTATTCGACCTCAAAACCATCATTGTCATATATAAAATTGTGCAAAAATTTATATTCTCATCATCGTTTCCAAAATCATACCTCAGGTTTATTACTTATGATATACCAAATCCTCCACTTCTTCATTATTAAAATTGTATGTTAATATAGTGTAATGACATTATTAATTAATTAAGTGACAGTTTAAAATAATAAATGACTCCGCTATTCGCTTAGCTTTTAAAAAAATAAGTTCACAATCAGTTTTTCCATATAGTTATATCAACTTTATATAACCTATTTAATTAAAAATATAATTATATATGTTATTTAATTACAATATACGAAAATGAAAAATCGTTACACAATTTCTACGCTGTACTCCAGTATAAAGCCATTCCATATTACTTTTAGATAGATCTATACTGAGCTACTGTTACAATTAGCCTAATTAACTATTAACAGCAAGCACTTAACTGTAATATATGTGTAGTTTGAATACTAGAATTATTTAAAAAACAAACCTGCTATTATTCCATAGCGCCTACAAATATAAATGCTTCTCCGGACAATATTTAATAATTCACCGTAAATAAAGTAAGAGATAAATATGCAAATTCTTATGTTTCATACATAATATTTGGGTAACAGTTTATTGTATCCATGTAAAATTTATACCGTCAACGTAGAATAGTCATTCAGATACGAGCCATTCTGCAAGTGTCAAGTTTTTACAATTTGAATACGAAATACTAGAATGAGAAAAATCTTTGCAGTATTTTTAAGAAAATCTTGTTCAAATCCACGTACAGAAAATAGAATCGGTTTAATATGATGTATCTATTATTATTTCTGTTGAATGTATCTCAGACAGAATAAATAATCTTACGAATAATATGTCTCGATGTTATTACAACTGAAATGATTTAGTTTATACACGAAAACTATTTGCATCTTTCACAATTTCTCAGACTTTAGTCCTCAATAGATGAAAAACGACGTAATATACGTATATATTTTCTTCTATAAAAATTTAAAAGAATCTCAAAATGAACAGCAATTTATGGAAATTTATTTCTTGCTGGTGTAATAAATATTGTATAATATTATTTTAAATGTCTCTGTGAAATTATTTCGGCTTAGAACAAAACATTACAAAATATTAATAAATAATAAAATAAGGAAAACCATACAATACAATCACGACTGTTAAACCAGATGGAGCAGTCAGAGGCATCGTCAATGTTGATGTAGTGAAAGCAACACTTGATATGCTTACATTTTGCTCAGTATAACAGGGGTCTAGCCTACCTCTGTCCTACCATTTCGCGGATTATTTTATAGTTTGATATTAATAATATAATATAATATATATCCCTGGTCAATTCACACAGCGCCATCTAGTCCCATGCTAAGCAGCGCTTGTAGTATGAGTAGGTACTAGACAACTGATATAAATACATAGATACTTTTTTTGTAAATACATACATACATACATTACACACATACATTCGTATGTAACGAACACCCAGACCGATACAAATAATCATACTCATAAATACAAATGATGGTACCGTGCGAGGAAACGAACCTGCGGTCATCGGAAGTAAAGCAGTGTGCTCAACCGCTAGATCACTAGCTAGAGGCCGTCAATATTAGTGTTTTCTTTTCGGGAGAGTCAGTCAGAAACGTTAATTTACATAATTATCTATTTTTTGGTGTCGACCAGATTTGAGTTTTGGACCACTTGGGCGTAACTCACCTAGTAAACTACTAATCCACGACGCTATAAACTAAATAATAATTTAGATATGATCTTTAATTTTATTTATCGTCTATTAAACATTATAATATCTCATTCCAATTAATTGCTATTGGGAATTCTATTGTTAAACCCTTGTTAGAAATTCCAAGCTCGAAGGCTAACGAATATTACTCAGTAAGTTTGGATCATTAAGTCGCTAGTATATTAATTTTAACAATATTGTTTAATATTAAGTTACATTCTTCATCCGTGAATTTAATTATAAATTTTACTATGCTCTTATTTTGAGCCAGTACAGCAAGTACTATATAATAAATTCCTTTTTTAATGCTTTAGAAACGAGTAGTAACTATATTTTTTTAAATCTTCATTTTTTATACACGTCCTCAACGGCAGTTCATAAATATCTAACTAGCTGTTTGTGTTATGCCATATAAAATAATATCGTTTAAAAAATAGGGGTTGATTGTAGAAGGGTGAACATTTAGGGTTGTATGTATTTTTTAATAAAAAAAATACTTTTTATAATTCGTGGTTTAAAACTCAAAATAATAATTCTGTATTAAATATTTTAAATTAATTTGACATGGGCTACCGTAATCATGTAAGGGTATAAAAATAGGTAACCTATTCTCAGACTTACCAAGTCTAGATATAAAATTTTATTTAATCGATTGTGGAGAAGTATAGCAGCTAACGCTGATAGAAGAATTTTGTATATATATATTGTAACTGAATCAAAAATATTAATACATTATGTAAGCTTGTGTCGGTAATTATTTTTGACGACTGTACTTAAATGTTGTAGGATGAAACTGTAAGTGAACTAGTTCAGCTTGTTGTTACTGTTTCATTACTTGTACTGAAAATAGGACGTAAAAAGCTTTCAGATTAAAGAGTATTGTTACATATTGTATGGTCAGAAAAAAAAGATCGTACATAATATATTTAAAAATAAATGTAGGTTGTGTAGAAAAATATATCTAAATCATTCGAGAGTGTTCTGTATAAGCTTCTTATTGGCGAAATATCATTCCCAGAGACTAGAACTCTAGAAATAAATTAGATAGTTAAGTGATTCTCCACACTGACCTATGAGCCATTTTGTATCATACGCATGCAGTTTTATACATTCCAGGTTATCATATACAATCTTTTTGCTCTGAATATTCTATATTGCTTGTAATTGAACCTATAAATGTGTACTAAAATATATAGATTTTTATCTACCCATTTTCATTACAAATCTTCCTTAAATTAGTAGTAGATGTAATAATTTCAATTTCAATTAAAGACATGTCAATGAAGTTTTAGTCCCACCAAATAATAACTAGAAACTGTATATTCTGTTATATTCACGGATACTACGGATACACCGTAGTATCCGTGGATATAACGTCACATGTTAGACTAGCATTAGATTCATCTGATGGTAAACGTGTAACCACTAGCCATAGCCAATTGACGCCTGAAACACCAGAAATATCATTTGTCATATAAATTAATATCGCTATTAAAAGTTTCTATAACCCTCAACCGAAATTTTTAATAGAAGGGTTTAATATATTATAGTCCACCCCAAACTTGTCTTTTATTTTAAGAACAAATATTTTTATTAAAAAGTTTTATGATACATTTTATAAAAAAAAAATGTTTACGTTCTATTCTCAAACCTACTGAACATACACACAAAATTTCAGAATAGTCAGTCAAGCCGTTTCGGAGTAGTTTTATTACAAACACTATGACAGAAGAATTTTAATATACTATTATATACTAGATTTATCTATTTATTGATTCTTGATAATTATCAATTTTAGGGTACAAAGATACTTAATTAAGTATCTTTGTTTTTATGTATACCCATAAGGAATTGTTTTAAGAACACGATATATATGTATGTATGTTTGTATTTTTGTGTGTAAATATTACAGTCGTGTTTTAAAGCAATTATGGTTTTAAATTATACGAGACAATACCAAAAGTAATCTAAGTTGAATATAAACTTTTGATTCATTACAATTGTTTGGTTTTAATAAAACTTTACCGTCGTATAAATTTTGGAATTAGTTGTTATATTTCAAGTTTATTTTTCAGTGGTTAAATTTTGTTGGTTTAAATTTATTGTGCATACGTATATGACAAAGCTTTTGAATTAATTTGAAACCTGATTTATATATTTGAACTAGGTTTGAAATTTTAATTAAACCGTTATTAAACAATTTAGGATTTTGTAAATAGTGGAAATAAAAGTTTTCACGTAGAGCAAAGACGTGGCATATTTTAATCGTGTAATTTTTTTTCATAATCGTTGTAGACTAATAAATATATTTGATGATCCTAAATGTATTAAAATAATTTAGTCGTTGATTTTCAGTCTACTTTCCTATTATTTTCGTACTAATGAAATTATTGAAGTCGGTTTGTTAGTGGATCAAATGTCTAAATAAATCTTTTACGATATTTTTAATATATATATATTTTGTAATACAAAAAAATATATATAATAAAGGTCAGATAAACAGTCCATTCATGCGCCACCTATCATTTTCTATCTTCACTCCTCTAACTAAAAGTTCTCTGGAAGAGATATCATATACAATAAGACTGATTTTTGTACATTGTTACTTTAATTAATATTCTATATAATTTACTTCTGGTGCAATAAAGATTTAATAAATAGACACGCTAAAATATGTACTCGATAGAGGAAAGTACCTCAAAAGAGGGTTTTTATAGTGATTCTTTAAAGGAGAAGTTGTGCTATTAAAAATTAATACTGCAAAGAGCTTTTGACGGTTTAAATACAATTAATATATTAAATTAAATTATATGTTACATGAAAATTTTTACCAAATGTTCTGTTGACCGTACTTGATATAAATTAAACCTTTTGTACAGGTGAACCAGCAATTAGGTCACGATATGCCCGCCTCACCGTGCTAGTCCCTCCGGAGCCACCGAAAATCGTGCAAGGGACTTACTTCTCTACGTCCGAAGACAGAGATATCAAATTGGAGTGCGTGTCCACAGGTGGAAAGCCACCAGCCGAGGTAAGAATTCAGCAAGGTCATCATATAATTTTCTTCAATGCTTGTCCAGACAATTTTACATTTCTTACGTCAAATGTGAAACATTTTTACATATATAAATATGTAGATAGAGAACGTTGTATTTAATCTAACAGGTCGACCTCCACGCAGTTCTCCCAGGACTCTATTATGGTTATATATTGGTGAATTTACCACGCTGTTATAATCACCATGGTCTGACTGAACCCTCATTATATCAACTTCCACTAATACCCTGTATGCCGTTAGCTCAGTCGAGACAACTATTCCATATTAATCAGTCAAAAAATGGTCGAGAACTTTACATTGATGAACAATAGATATAATCTTAATCCTCTGAAATGACAACGCAAAAACATGATAACGTGATAACCGTATGTTCATGTATATAGACAAAAGTTATGGTTTACTATCAGGTGGACCGTCCATTTGTTTGTTATTCCAAATGATGGCCTCGGTTGTCGCGGGTTCGATTCCTCGCACGGTACAATCATTTGTATTCATGAGTATGATTGTTTGTATCAGTCTGGGTGTTTTTTTATGTATGTTATATGTATTTATAAAAAAAGTATTTACGCAAGCTATGCTTAGCTTGGGACTAGATAGCGCTGTGTTAATTGTTCAGGGTTATTATTATTATTATTAATTACAGAAAAAATGGCAGTTGATGGACGAATAGACAAAGTGGCATGCTAATGCTTCTATTTTATCTTTTTGTTTCGTAACCCTATAAATTGTTTTTTCTTTCACGAGAATAATAACCATTGATACTTCCGTAAGTCATGGTGCTGAAACAAAAAAATATATATATTAACATTTAAATTTTCACCTCCCTGTTCCTTATTCACTGTGACATTAATTAATCAAAGTCGTATTTAAATGAATGATTAATGAGGGCCAACCCTTGTTTTTCTTTACTTTTCTTATTCTTTACGTATTTTCTTCAACAATGGCTGCGTATTTTACATTAAATTACATTTAAATAATAATCAAATATAAGTCATCTAACTCAATAAAAATGAGCTTAAAGGACTGAGTGAAAATTTACTTATTCATAACACCTTTTACTTCATCCCATCCGAACAACAATACAACAACAATTCAACGAGCATTCAAATACCCTTGATATTTCAGGAATCTATAGCCGTAATCGTGTTTTTTTTATGTAATTGCAATGGCAAATAAGCTGATGGTCCACCTGATGGTAAACGGTAACCGTCGTCTATATACCATCCATATCAAGTTATAATGTCACACGCATGATATCACTTATACGTTGCCGTTCCGGATGGCCAAAGTATATTCTGTTAGTAATGTTATATAACTTCGCTTCTTATTACGCTTTTATTACTTGGAGAAAATCTTCAAGGACCCATCAGTCTAGGGGAGGCAAGCGTGACCGCTTGCCTTGTGATATTTCTAGTCACTAAAAACCCCAAGATCGTTGAACGATCTCGTCCAACGTTGCTTTGGACCGAACTTCTCTCCCCTTCTTCCCTGAGTAAGTAATTTCACTATCTAATCTGACCCTACAATCGTAACATATCGCACATCCCGTGTAAAAAGGCCGCAACTACACTTGCGTCAAAAATGTTTTATTACATAAATAAATCGAGCTTCACGGTTTACACCTTCTGTCAAAATCTCATGAAGCTATCGACAAAAATGAAGGAATAAATGCAAAAATACTAAAATTTTGCGACTTTAGAAAACATAAAATTCCAGCATAAAATAGAGGTATGCATATTTGCATTTATTCGCTTTACAATTATCCCGCTCATAAAGTCATAATTGTATTTACGTAAATTTTAAAAGAAGATTTACAAGAAAATGTATAACGTAAATATACTTAAATACTTGTTCCTATATCTTACAATCTAGGACTATTGTGTAATTCTAATTACTTACTTCTTCTACGAAACTTTTAGCTGATAGTTTATGTGTGATTATTGTTACATACTTTCCGCCCAGCAAAATTTCACAATGCCTAAAGTGTAGTTGTAGTTACTTCTTTATTACACGTAACATTTCATACCTGATGTTGGGTAATTTTGAATACATGCAAGAAAAAAAAAATTAAGAATACGTTCATGTAATTAAAATTAAGTAAAAAATAAACTATTTTTAGCTAATTGTATAAGCTGACGGCGCACCAATGATGGATGACAGGAGGAGCAGGAGACCAGGTGAATTTGCCAGGAATAGTAATAATAAATGATAGAAAAATCGATCTGCTTTTAGACATTTACCATAGCAGAGCGAATTGATAGAAGTGTATATAAAAACAATAGATAAAAAGTGTACTTCTATTTTAAATATGGATAAACGAATATACAATTGGCAGTGAATCTTATTGTAGGTCTAATAGGAATTACGATGGAACTACGATGGTTTCCAGGATGGACCGCGTAGAACTGAATGTACCTTATACTGCTAGCAGTAATATTCAATATTAATTCCCACTGCTCATAATAGATACTAGCTGATCCCGCAAACGTTACTTTGTTATAAATTACTAGCTGTGCCCGCGGTTTCACCCGCGTTAAATTTCAATAAAAAATATATCCTGTGTTATTCAGATGCATAAGCTATATTAGTGTAAAGTTTCGTAAAAATCCATTCAGTAGTTTTTGCGTGAAAGAGCAACAAAGATCCATACTTACAAACTTTCGCGTTTAGAATATTATATTAAGATTAAGATTTCTGAAAACTATTAAAGTACTAATCATCATAATTTCAACTTGTGTTGATCAGCAAGGTCAACATACTAATAGACCAATACATAAAGAATCGCATTATCTCCGCAATCTAACAAAGATAAATTCTAGATGAAAAGCATAATTGCACTAAAATTCATCGTTTATACTTATAGTGCATTAAGAAAAACCCAGATTATGAAAATGTTACTCCAACCTCTGAGAGATGGTACTATAATATTAGGTCCTTACATATGAAATTGGTGTTTTGTCGTACTGGCCACTTTGATCTCAAGTATCTCCTCTTTCGCCAGGAATTCAAATTACAAATTTGTACAGTTATTTACTCATGCATTTGTTTTTCGAAAACCGTAATCTATATGTTTTTCCATCTTTGGTTTTTTCTTTACGTCACTCAGTTTACAAAATGGAAAACATAAAATATCCCGTTTTTTAAGGGTACGAATTCCGTCGTGGCACCAGTGTGCAGAAACGACTCGAAGAATTAATAATGTGTATGGTGATGGTGTCGCAAATGAAAACACAGTGCGTTTTCGGTTTCAATGTTTTCGTTCTGGAAATTTCGATCTGCAAAACAAGCCCCGTGAGCAGCCAGAGTCCAAGGTTGATAATGAAGAATTAAAGGCTAATGTGGAAGCGGATCCATCGCTAACCACGTCCGAGTTAACTACAGGCTGCAGTGTTAGTAACAAAACTGTTTTAATCCACTTCAAGCAAATTGGGAAGGTGAAAAAAGCTTGAAAGGTGGATCATGAATTGAATGGAGCAAATTGACAAACGTGCGTAGACTGCTGCGTTACATTAGCCAACCGGCATAATAATGAAGGGATTTTAAATCGAATCATTACCTGTTATGAAAAGTGAATCTTGAACGATAATCGGAAACACTCATCGCAATGTCTGAATCCTAGCAAATCAACCAAATCCTGCCCCAAGATATAATTCAAACTCAAAAAAAGTTACTTGTGAGCGTTTAGTGGACCAGAGCCTGTGTTGTTCACTTCAGCTTTCTTAAATCTGGTCAGACGATTACGGCAGATGTGTATTGTCAGCAATTGCAAACCATGATGGAAAAGCTAGCTGCTAAACAACCGAGACTGGTCAATCACCGTAGGCCACTGCTGCTTCAGGACAACGTTACGAAATTAGAAGAGCTTCAAATGTCCAATATATCCACCGTACTTCCCGGATCTTGCTGCTTTCTTTCAAAATTTGGATAATTTCTTGCAAGGGAAAAAATTCAAGTCCGATTTATCGATTCCCGTCCTATTGGTTTTTTAGTAAAGGGATCAATAAAACTACCTATCAAATGGAAAAAGTGCATAAATAGCAATGGACTATATTTTGATTAAATAAATAGGTATATTATATTTTGAAAAATCAACTGAAATTGGCGTTTTGTAAGGGAGTTACTCCCTTACAAATTTCATATGTTAGGACCTAATATATTTACTACACGAGTTGGAGTAAAATTAAAGAGATTTCGGCAGATCCTCAATGTTCGGGGAAATTCCAAATAAAATACGCATTCGCTGACGAGACACCAATCATTGTAGACAAATAGAAGCGGAAGAGTTATGAGAAAAAAAGAGCTGCACACAGCGAGCCTTCTGAAATCAGGCATTAGTATGATGCGCCGCTACCGATACCTAAAATATATATAAAGACTTGATGAATCTATATAAAGATAATAACATACCACTACACTATCAGACTTTTTATAAGAGCTTAAGTACTAAATCTGCTACCACAGAGTCCGATTCCAAAGTTGAGGATAATGAAGGTTAATAAAAATATCACTATTTTGAACATTTTTTGATTAAGCTGATTATGGAGGCAATAAACATTTCTTTAAAAATAATAAAAAAATAATAATAACCCTGCTTGTTTTCATATTCTCTAAATTAATCTGACCCTATATTTATACTTTTGACTTACATGCACGCACATAATGGACTATATACTATAAGAAGTAGGTATTACATGATACAAATTAAATATTCAGTTACTTTCCGCATTATAAAAGCTATTTTTATAAATACACTAAATAAACTAAAATAAATAGCTCCCTAGAAATACGTAACTCGATGTACAAAAAATGATTTTCCGTTAAATAACAACGTAATTATACTTGCAACTCTAGATTATAATGAAATATAGAAAAGTATAAAGGCGTAAGTAGAGTTAAATTTGTTCATATATTTCAAAATACATAACAAAAAAGCAATAATTGTAGTTACCCCTGCAAATGTTCTTTGTGTTTCGTGGAATACAGAAGTAACCGTGTTTTTTTAGATTATCTGGAAGTACATGAAGCTGTTCCTAAATTAAATAGCACATGTAGTTGAAGGCAACTGTGACCTACGATTTTCTCTTTGAAACTTATTTCTAGAACTCATACAAAAAATATGGGACAGTTTTTTTTAGCTCCTGAAAAGTTGGTGAAAATCACTTACTTCCTTTTTCCAGGAATAGTGCGATATGTTACTAACCAAACTACTTGGTAATTGAAATAGGTGAGACTGATATCACAATGCAGACCTTTTGTTCTACGACTTTTAGTCTACCTCATCACAGTGTTTTTAAGTTCTTAATATGAAGAGAAACTAAAGAGTCTAAGTATGTAAAAACATACTTAGACTCTTTAGTTTCTCTTTAGTCGAATACTCTGATCATAACAGGTTAATAAAGTTGAAATGGTTTTACTAATACTCACATTCTCATTAATTTCGCTTTGTATATCTGTTTAATGACAATTCGATAATTGTTTAAATCCAATAACTAACCAAATTAGACGGTTGTCATAGCGTAACATGTGAAACGTAAGCGAAATGTGGGTTTGTCTAAATATTACAAATGTGTCCGTGCATTTGTTACCTACCTTTTCACGACTTTGAACGGAAAGGTCCTAAAATGGAATTTGTAGTTAAAAAAATTAAACTAGCAAAGTAGCGAGCAGCAGTTAGTCAAAATTCGCAAGAATGCAAATATTGTAGTGATCTCTCTTTTGTTTACTAAAAAATTACTAAGTTTCTTTCTAGAGGTGAAATAATTATAAATAACTAATACAAACAAATACAATCAAATCTTTCCTTCTATATATTTTTTTTAATTTATTTTACCTTTTATATTATTATTTATATTACTATAAATAAAAAGAATCAAATTATTAAATAAAAAATTGCACAACATTATTATCCTGTTATTGCTATAAATGTAAATATTATAATTATCCGAATATAGTGAAAAAATACTAAATAACTGCTAAAGCTTAAGAAATAAAAGCCATTTTATGGTTTTTTATATCTGAAAATTTATTATAATTGTCCGTTTTTCTGGCTAAATCCGAACAAAGCTGGCTTATCTCAAATTATGTTACTTCTGGAGTAGATTTCTTTTAAGTTAGCTGAATTACTTGGATGAGCTTATTTTTTTGTTCTTCTATTTTACCTTTGTATAAAGTCTACCAGACTTTATACAAAGTCTGTGTGCATGTCTCCACCTAACCACCGTCACCAAAAGTCTATATAAGACAGAAGATTGTGGAAATTAGTTATGCAAAAGTTTCATCAATGTAATTCTACAATAAAACTTATTTTTTTTTATTAAATTCATATTCAATATTGCTCCTCCTATTTCTTCTATTTGTGTATTTTTTTACGTATAATTCATGAATTATTTATCTATTGCTTGATATTGAGGAATAAAATATTTATTTACATAGAGAATATTCAGCAAGTCAAGGATGACTTTAATGAATTGGGTTTCCTTATTATTTAGATTCGATTTACTAACGAAATTTATATTATTTTACACTTGTATTAGTTTTGTTTAGTTCCGATACCATTAGCATATGTGAGACCACAAATATTAAGTGTGGAAACCTGACCACAGCTACTGGAAGTGTTGCGACCTTCTCTATTAGCGATCAAATTCCGCTCGTTATTGAATCTACAGCTATATTGCGACACGTGTTTCGCCTTTGAACGCATCATCAGGTATTGAATAGAGTTCGGATATAGCTTGGAAGCCTAGTGTTGACTGTTCGTCGACGAAACGTCGACTTAGGTTGGATTTGAGGCCTTGAAAGTTGGCATATAATATTTAATACGGTAAATGTTTTAGTTAAAGCAGAAAACTGAATGACTATATCTTAGTATACCTTAACGACTATTAGAACTGGTGGGAAATCAGAGGCCTCATCAACTGTTGAAATCGTTGTTATATTATTTTTACCAAACATTACCGCATTTCGTTGAGTATTATTAAATATAGCTTTGCGGGGATACTTACTAATTAATAAATAAAAATAATGTACCAATTGTGTTTCTTGCTCGTCCTTCTCAACTGTAGTAGCGAGAAGAACTGGACGGTAGGGATAGTGATAAAAATATGCACATGCATATCAAGGTTTCTTAAGAGTCGGCAACGCGCATGTGACACCCCTAGTGTCTCAGGCATCCATAGGCTACGGTAACCATTTACCATCAGATGGGCCGTATGCTTGTTTGCCACCATCAAAGTAAAAAAAATATCGTATGAAAAAAATTGGAACCGCTGAACAACGTCAGGTTGACTTCCATGTGGTCCCAATAGAAACCATAGTACTTTTATTGTCTTTCTAAGGTTGCACCACTAAATTATAATTCCTGATAAATTCGCCACGACGGATTAAGCATTTCTAATAATCCTATTTAATTGTTTATTTCCCAGGCCCAATCCAAACTTTCTAACGTCGATACGTTTACTTTTGACCTTGTAATTTTTTTTATCAAATGTAATATTGTAATTTGAAACCTCGTTGGAACGAAGTATTTTATATAACACATAAAATTTTCACCTTTTTTGTGATCAAGTCAAATTTATTCTAAAGCTTAGGATAAATCTCTTGGGAATAACACTGTTTATGTTAACATCCAATTTATTTTGTACCGGTGTCATCCTCGAATGTACCACAGAATATTCCATTTAAGCTTTTCAGGTGAGAGTCAATGGTATGTCGCTCATGGGACCACATACAATTAGGGTCTAAGTTGAAAATGATGTCGCGCTGAAATATAAAGACCTTTTGGGACCCAGCAATTTTAAAGCAGAATTTATTCCACTTGAATTAAAAGCAACTGTTTTTTATACAGTATAAAAAAACTGTTGCTTTTAATTAAAGTCGGTCAATTTAGTAAATAATTTCAGTGGTAATATTTAAAGTACAATCCTCAGAAATAGCACATACCTATTATATATATATCAAACGTGGAGTCTAAATTTATTATCAATTTGATTGAATGTATAATTTACTTGCCGTGAAATATATTTCGGGTATGCATTGATGTTTTAAAAATATATATCTTGTTTTATTTATACAAAAAGTTTTAATTTTGTTCAAATCTATTTACGTATAATTAAAAATGTAGATATTTATAGTAATAGGTACGTACATATATGCTCGAGTAGATTTGTTAATGGTTACTTCTATTTCACCAATTTCTGCTGCCAAAGCTTTAAAGGCATAGTAACATTACAGGATATAGAGGCATCACACCTCCCTTGGTTTGGAAATTCATTAGTGGTATTCTAGATACCACATGATATCCAAGTCGCTGTTCATGGATTGCCCAATTTTTAATCCTGCTTACAATATTAAAATCAAATCAAATCAAAATATTCATGTAGGTCTATTACACACTCTTATGATATGTCAAATCTACCGTCAACTTGGAGTGCTTTGGAGCTCACGAGAAACTCAGCTCTTATTCTTTTTAAATGAGCTTGTACATGTTTACAAAAACACAGTTACATTTCTAAATTCAAAGTTTGGAGAACAGAGTGCATAACATATCAGCTTATGCTATTGCAATTATAAAGCATACGATATTGTCAAAAAGAAATAGTTTATTCGTTGCCCGTAACCTGAATTAATGTATTAATTTATTTACAATTCATTTATTCATTATGTCCTTTCCCTTTTGTATTAACTTATATTTCTTTGAAAAGCATGTTGGTATATGATACTAATTACGACTTATAATCAATACAAACTTCTTAATATCATCATTAATATTATTAACATTGTCATTATTTGTTTAGATCACGTGGGTGGACAGCAATGGAGGCGTTTTGACACAGGGCGTTACATATACCGTGGAATCATTATCGGACGGACAAAGATTTACAGCCAGGTATGTTTTATTGTTCATAATTTTATACCTAATTATCATTGCATTATGGTCAAAATTATGAAATGAATGAACGCTTTTCATATATAATATTAGCTTTTGTTTGCTGGAGGAATATTTCAAAGTTTACGCTGTGCAATATTGAAATAAAAATGGATAGAATTTATTGTATATCTGAATTTAATAGTGACGTCACGGAATGTTCGAGAAGAATTGAGAAAATGTATCTAAAGTAAAACAAAACAACATCGATGTTCCATGAGTGACGTTCCAATATTAGAATTTTATAATTTTATTTTTAAATGTATTATATGGCTATTTGCGAACGCAAACAGCTTTTGAAAAAAATATAGTAAAATCAAATATGGAATGCTAAATAATTAACAATAATTTGCCATTATCTTTTCATTCAGTACGCTCTTGACAGAATTTTGATTTTTTTTATTTAGAAAAAATGACTTCTACGAGTCCCTCCCACTGGCTGTTCGCTTAAATCTTCAAAATTAGGCAACGGATTTTAATGCACTTTTTAGAAATAGATAGAGAAATTTAAGAGGAAAGTTTATATGTATAATACAAATATACCCGTGTGAAGCCGGGGCGAGTAGCTAGCATATTTATAAAAGTACCGTATAAACTTTTAATAAATTCAAAAGTTAAATGCAATATGTCTCAGCTAGCAGTCTTCATTTCAATAATTTCAGTTGCTTAGAGGCCACGTACAAAGATAACATTTATGAATAATGCTTATGTTAGAAACTTGTCTTGAAATAACTTCGTCTTCGTATTCTTGCTGTTAAGTTTGTATATTTTGGTGTACGAATACGTTAATAACTGTATTCCTGTGTTTGTTAATACGATTATACATCGTACCACTCCCTAATAGTATTATAAATGTTTAGTACTTTACTATTTTCATAAATTTAACAAAATTCTGACTGGAGCGAGATCTCTACAACTGTTTAATTAAAAGCTGTAATCAAATCAAAATTCATTTATTTATGTAGGACATTTTAGCTCCTTATGAACACCAAATTTTTTAATGGTATTTTTTTGCCTACCATCCAGTTTAGTATACAAATTCAGTTGAGAAGAACTGGCAAGAAATTCAACAGAATATCTTTTTTTTAAAGCCATATTATTTACATTATGAATTTATGTAGGTGGCCATGTATATTTCCCAACAGCATGTATAATTATAAGCTATAAGCAAGTCAAATGAGACTGAAAAAAAAGCTTTAAAAATAATACAAATATTTATAATAAAAAAAGAATGGCAAGCTGCCAGCAACAAAAATAATAATAGGAGTTTCCTTTTTAAATAATAATAACTTAAACTGTAAATTGTATATTTATATATTGTTATACAATACTGTATAATTATTTACATTATTTAATCTTGTGCTACTGTATAATTATCTATCGATACTCTATAACATGTTATGTAATATTATAATTAAATATTAATAATGTTGTAGGATGTAGGAACTAATTAGAATAATGTTACCATCACTCGAGGATGTTTACTATGTATATTATGTATGTATTTACAAAAATAAATCTATTTAAGTATATTAATGGTTGTTTACTACCCAGAACACAAGCTGTGCTTAGGTTGAAACTAGATGGCGCTGTGTGAATTATCTATGGTTATTTATTTAATATATTAATGTGACCATTAGAAATATAATGGTTAGTATTTATGAAATCATCACTTTTACAAGGTGTTATGCATGTTTTTTTAAATAAAAATTCTTCACGAGTTAGATAGGTAGGTAAATATTATTATTATTAATTTGTAATGTTATTGCCATTATTATTATTATTACTTTTTTTACTATTCTGCACTAGTGCCACATACTACCTTTTGTATTTTCTCTTCTACCCAATTATTGTTTGGAACAGTTGGCATAAGCGATAAGACCGCCTTTTGATTATTTTGTATTACTATGATAATTTTGATTACTGTAATATGTCTAATGCAATAAAGACTATAAAAATAATATTGTTTCACATCTTATGCGTCAACATACTATCAGCGTTTAATTTGAAAAAATATAATTATAGCAATTGACATAGTGCTTATTACGTATGAAGCTACTTTCGCTATGTTTAGAAAACTTAATCACGCACTGTCAGAAAATTTGGTCTTTCATTCATCAACACAGTGTTGTTAGTAATTAAAGTGACTACAAAATATTTGATGACATACAAATTTGAACTTACGACATTTGAGGTGGAGGTAATAGCTTAATGATCTACTGGAGTAGTGGATCATTAGGCTATTAAGATCTTACTAGCTGACCCGCGCTATTTCTGCTTCAAACTTACTTGACATATATCATTATATTTCGCCCAATTTACATAATACCGGATTAAATTATAGCGTACGTGTTATTTTCATGTATAAGCAAAATTACTGTAAAATTTTATCAAAATTAGTATCCGTTCAGTAGTATTTGCGTGAAAGAGTAACAAAATAGAATAGAAAATCCTTTATTAAAATAAACTTAATTTAAGCACTTTGAATAGTCACAGTTATCATTCTTTTAATCTACTCATTCGGATAGATATCTCACAAGAAGAACGAGCAAGAAACTTGCTTATTGCTCTTTTAAATAATAATGTTGTACATAACTTTACATTGTTAAGTCGAAACGTGTGAATACAAACTACCAACTAGCACTAATTTATTAGGATCTAATATTAACAAACATCCATCAATATTCACAAACTTTCGCTTTTAATTATAAAGATTACTTTGTAAGATAAATGTTCTAATATGATGTTTATTTACAGATCAATACTCAAGATGAAACCTAAACGAGAGCACAACAATCAAACATACACGTGTCAGGCCCAAAATACAGCAGACAGGGCTTACAGAGCTGCCAGTATAGTTATTGAGGTCAGTATAATTGAAATATCTTGTACAATTAATAACTCAAACACATAATAACTTAAGTTTAGTTACATTTTATTATACATTTTATTTTTCTTAGATAACTAAAATGTTCTGAATGAATATTTTTCTTTTCTTTCCTTCTGTCTTGCACCTATTTACTCAACTTGTTTGTTCATATCTTCTTGAAAGAACAAATCGTACATATTAATTTTATTATGTCGTGATTATGTTTCAAAAATAGTAGAAAAATTGATTGTACTAAAAATTCTGTTATGCACCTGATCTGTCAAAAGGTGAGAAAAGGCAGCTAAATTAAAGAATCGCCCTAATCTGACGCAATAGCAATGCTTGAGAATATATCCTTATTCCTGAAAATGAAGTCATATTTTTTTGTCGTTCGAACAAAATTTTATCGCAAACATTACATAAAATATTATTGTTGACAATTTTAAGTACCTACAACAATATGATTATTCTATGTAAGTATATATTGAATGTGTATCCCTTAAAATGATATTCACCATTATTGAGGCTATGCTATACTTACATATATTAAGTTGGCTTGACTACTATCTTATTCTACCAATATGCAGATTTATGCCATTAGTCTTATGCCTTGCGGTTTGAGATAATATCTGTAAGTTTCGAATAAAGCATCCCGAGAGACTCATTTGGGTATTCGCTAACATTATCACAGATATATACATATTATATATACGAGTATATTACAAGGCTATACCGTGCAATATGATTTTAATTATATATCGTTTATCTATACTAATATTACAAAGCTGAAGAGTTTTCTTGTTTGTTTGTTTGTTTGAATGCGCTAATCTCAGGAACTACTGGTTTGAATTAAAAAATTGGTTTTGTGTTAGATAGTCCATTTCTCGAGGAAAACTTTAAGCTATATAACATTACGCTACGGCCAATAGAAGCGGAGCTGCAGTGAAAAATATTGTAAAAGGTGGGGAAATTAAATTATTAAATAAATTAATTATCAATAGTAGATGGCGCATTTCAAAGTAATAAGAAAAGTAAATATTTTTTATACAATATCTTTAGCCTACATGTAGACATATTTAACAACATATTCTGTTAAAATTTAATTCAAATCCTTCAAGTCATTTCTACGTAAAACTGTAACACACAATTAAGTTTATTCTTCGTAACAATTTTCTAGTATGTAAAGTTAAAATTTTAGGTATTAAAATTAAAAAAAAATAAAAATGATATTATATATACATATATAAATCACAGAAGCCATTCAAAATTACTTGAATTTTTATAATGTTCATATTATGTAATAAAATATGTCGTAATATCGATTTGGATATTCAGTTATGTTGTTGTGATATTGCAATAAATAAATAAATAATAATTTTAAAGTCAAATTCTATTAAATTACTAATCTACAAGTTATCGTGCTACATTATTAATGTTGCTCCATATAAATTAATTGTGGAAAGTATTATCCAAAAATATTGATAACCGTCTAAAACGCTAAGAATGAACAGGTATCGTAAAATTAAACGACCGATACCATTCCGGTGATTGGTGTGGTCAGTAATTAAAGCACCAACACGTTGGACAAACGCGTTAGAACATTCAACCAACATTAGAATAACCAACCACATGTTTTGATCATTGACAGTCAAAATAGTCGACGAGTTGCCATTATTAAAAAAATAGAAGAATATAGTTAATATTTGCCATATTGCCAAACATAGAATCCAATATTGGCCATCTATATCAACATATATCTTCATTTCTAGACAATAAAAACAGTTACAAGCTAAAAATCTGTCTCTTTCCAACGACCATATAACGGTATTTGCAGCACCTTTAGTCGCTAGCTTTACAAATATAAGTATTAATTCATGACAATTTGCATTGGTCTGTGTATCTTATAAAAAAAATGCATCACAGGCCTAGTAGTCATATTACGAACACAAGTTGTGCTTACTTCGCAACATAATAATGAAATAAATAAAAATACACAATAACTTTTATTTTGGAATATTTAAGTTAAGTAACATTTTATCTACAACCCCACACTAGGCTATGTCTGTATCGTGGAAGTCAAAGCAAATTAAATTATAACATTGATACGACAATAATATGGTTATATTTTTAAATCGTTAGTTTTCAATAGATCATCAGATTATTCTCCTTTTCATCATTTTTAATTCTATAATAATGAAATTTCTCTCATTTTCTGAGACTACTATTTCTATACGTTTATCGAACTGGTAACACAGAACGAAAACGCGTTAAACTGGAAACAGTACCTTTTATAGTCGAAGGCATTGGCCCAACGTGTACTGGGGTATTCACGTCGCATCCGTTTGTAGATCCATCTAAATTTAAATCTACTTCTAATATTTAAATTTTATTAAAGGAAACATTAGAAGCTTAGAAGAATTTTAAATCGCTTCGTCTCGTTTTACAGTTATCGTTAATTTAATACTAACAATGTTTGAATGTGTCTGTGAATGTGTTAGAATACAAACATCTTCCTTTTGCTTTAAATATAAACATTTACTTAATAATGGCAATAAATTACTATAATTCATAGGAATTTTAGTGTAATTAATTAATCATTAAGTTAATTAAACGCAGGGAAATACTGTTGGATTTTTTAACGGCTTCTAACAAAAGTTAAATTTATATAAAAATTTAAATTGTCAATACTAATATAATATTTATCTCTATAATATTATTATCCATCTATATAATATTTAGTTATCTGCTCAAAAGATATCACCAACAGTACTTAAATCCATCCATTACATAGTGCTAATGTACTGTCTACTTCTAGAGATTAATAGTGTTTCCATCATCGAAGAGTTTAAAAGATACACAAAATTTTCGATACCGCCAAAATAGAATCTCAACCGTACCTTAGAGTTCAATAAATGGTCGGAGTAAATCATAAGGTCATGAAGCTTTAATATATTATTTCAATTATTGTTGTAAACTAGCTTCTGCTTGTTATTTCGCTCGTGAGATAACAAACCGGAGTAAAATTAGACTATGTTTTTCCCCATCTCAAATGCTACGTTTATACAATATTTTGCATATTGATAATTAATGAAGACATTGATAAGTTGTAAAACGTAATAAACTCGGATTTGAATTAAAAAAATCTGTTCTTATAATTTTTAATCAACTTAAAAATGGAGTAGATATTCAATTAAAAAAAATGTTTTAAAATTCAAATATATTTTTATTCGTAGATTTATGAAAAAATACACTTGAATATCATAACATTGTTTAATGTCAACAAATTTTGCCCATTCTACTTTTATTTGAAAATTGATATTTCTTAAATAATTCCATATAAATGGGAACTTATTTTCATAATTCTCGCATTATCTGAAAGATGATATTTCTTGTGATATTCTATACAAAATTGGTTAAGACCTACCTTTAACTTGGGGGTGGGCAGCGCGTACGTGACATCTCTGGTGTTTCAGGCGTCCATAGGCTACGGTAACCATTTACTGTAGTCCGTATGCTTGATTGCTACCATCGTAGTGATAATAATAACCCAAGACAGCTCACACAGCATCTTCTAGCTCCAAGCTAAGCAAAGTTCCTATTATAGGTACTGACGACGGATACATTTTTTTGTAAATACACACATAGAAAACATTCAGGCCGATATAAAGTAAATAGTATAAGAAAGATACCTTTTTGAATTATCGTTAACAATGCAATTGAAATCCTTTGTGGTCTGAGTACGATTTTATAAGATTAACTTGGTAGATACTATAATACTTTTAGGTGTTCTAAAATATTTACATACGTGTTACCTACAAATAGTAATGTTAGGTAATATATTTTCAGCAAGCTGCTACGTGTAAATACGATTCATCCAGATTTAGAACGTCGCCATGTGGCTAAGCGGTCTGGCTGGTACAAATTACGGACTGGAAATGTTCTAGATGTTCTAGTTTAAATTAGACTAAAACTGTTCTGGAGCCTTCGTTATAAAGTTTTTTTTTTAGCTTGTCAAAGTAGAGGTTTGTGTTTGTAATTGAAGTTAAAGTAGTTGGGGATACTAACGTTTTTTAACTCTGGTCAGTTCAAACGACGCCATATAAGCCCAAGCTAATCAAAGCTTATAAGCTCTAGACAATTGATATAATTATTTAAATATTTTTTTTCCAATCTATCCAGAGCTTTTGTTGAGTATAAATACATACATCATATACATAGAAAACACCCAGACAAATACAAACAATCATACTCATAAATACAAATGTTTTTACCGTGCGAGAAATCGAAACCGCGACCGACGGAAGAAAAGCGTATGGTAAACCGCTCGACCACCGCAACCGTAAAATCATGCATTGCCATTCTCGAGAAATAGTGTTTTGCCTCCGTACTCCATATTATCACTGTCGTATAATTCTTTCACGCCTGAAAAAATTACAAAGTAAGCTGCTTGGCTGCAGAAGTAGGTCGCTTAAAAAACTCGACACGGTACTTCTTTCTCATTTATTTCAGCCGCTAAGGAGTTTGCTTTGTATGTTAAGTTCTGTTTGAAGGGTGATATATGACTGTCCAATTACAGGTTACAAAGGGATAGTACCATATTCTTCATAATAGCAGAATCAAATTAAGACTAGATATTCATGGTACTGTTCATGTGTAAGTATATAGAAGATGCTATTTACCATCAAGTCGACCGTCTGCTTGGTATCTCTTTGTAAAAGATATCCATATTAAATTAAATATTAGTAAAAAGCTTTTTCAAATGACGAATATATTACAAACTATCAAAAATTAACGTGTCCGCAGTAAAGTGAAGCACATCGACACGTACTGCTGACGACTAGAACATTACTAGGGTAGGGATGGATAAATATCGATGTTTATGAAACATTTTCCTTTCTTGATTAATTTCGTCGATGTTCTCGGTAACTTAGCCTATATACTTCTATCTATCGATATTACTGTGTGTATACATACGTGTATAACACAGACTAAAATAGTATCCGAAAATTTATACTTTGCCTAAAAAAAGACTTCAGAATGTCAAATGATAGAAAACCAGGAGAGCTTACTAACAGATTAGTTAAAGAAAAGTCATTCGATACATAAAAGGACATGAAGTTAGAAATACTAAAGGAAAATATAAATGATTACTGTTATCGATACGTTTCATTCGATGTTTACCGTGCATCGATAAGGATATCGATTTTCTAAGAAAGACTAAAGGGTTTTAATGTTTTTTGATATCGATATTTTTCGTTAGATGTTTGTCGTACATCGATACGATATCGATGCATTTCTAATATCTGTCATCCCTACTGCCAGGATGCATTACGTTCAGGATATTATGTAGTACATAGTTGCAACATGTCGCAACAATGTACGTCATACGTAGCATCCTAGGAACCGAGGATAATAATGGCTTTTACAATTTAATCGATTTGTATACAAATACCCCTAAATTCATAGATACTAAAATCATCTAGGAATATATTTAAATACTGCAATCAGTATTTTGAAGAATAGTTATTTTCCATAGTGTCCGGAATATTCTTATTTTTTTACCTAGTTTTTTTATACTATATCTAAACTCATATTTAACAACATATACAGTAAAAATACATTCCAATTTCTTCAGCCGTTTTTATATAAAATCTTAATACAGTTTGTTATAACCGCGTATAGGTAATATATTAACCGCGTATAGGTCAACACTACATACGTACATACGTATGTAATGTTGAACTATACGCGGTTACCCCTCAAAGCCAAGTAATTTCATCACAATGGGCAAACTGAAGACCTCATTCTCATCTTATCATCCTCCACTGGTGCTGCGCCAGCGTATACCTTTAGCGCTGGCGGGATCTCCAACATTCCACTGTCATTTATTAAAAAAAACAGTCCCACACAGCTTTCGCCGTGGCATTATTTATATTAAATTATATGTATGTCAAATGATTTTTCCGAGAATTGGCACTCGTCTGTATAGATCCTTAGGAAAAATTGAGAAATTACATCCAACAACATATAGGTACACCTTAAGAGAAACACGCAAGCCTATCTTAAGAAAACAACCTAACTATAAATCTCGCCTTCCCTTATTATGTTACTCACGCCATCATGAGCTCGCTGTTTGGACATATTCTATTTTTATGGATCCGTACATAAAATATGAAAACCACTGAAATTTTATATCTGGCTGTCTGTATCTGTCATATAGCATCAGGTACTGGCAATCCAAAAAGTTAACAGATATGCGATCTGTTATGTAAATTATAGACCTTATAGTATGACGTATTTTATACGTGATTCCTAAATGACATTGAAAACCGAAGTGTTACCGAGAGGTATATCAGTGAAATCTCTCTACAAGCTTTGAAGATCTTGGCCTCTCTAGAAGTACATTAGATTCTATAGTAGAACGTGTATCTAAAGCTACTTCACAAGTCGTAAAGGTGAGAGGTGACGTACCTCGGCAAAGGGGCGCCTTAAACTTACACCCGGGTCACAAGTCCTGAGAACTGTTCGGAGTTTCCCTCTCTGCCACACGATCGACTCGACACCCGCACGGTGAATCCATGGAATGCTAAGAAGTTCGTCTACTCTCTAAAAGAAGTTAGCGGAGAAAGAGATAGACGAAATATTATTAGAACGTGCTTACGAAGATATAAAATAACTAAGACAAATTAATATTGATGTACGGAACTCAAATAAAATGCACGTCTAACAAGCTTAACGGTGGTTTTTATTTTGTTACGTCTTCCCGTTTGTATTTACTCCTAATTAGTAAACCATTGATCCCCTCACTACCTCCGATCCCTAACACTAGCATTGTTCGTTTTGTTATTTATTCCGACCCCGTTTGGTTGTTGCGATGCTCCTTTTTTTGTTGCGTTACGAGGTAAAAATGCCGGTAAACAAAAAGGGATTTTTTTGTTGTATTTATTAGTTTATTCTCGTATCCCGGATATGATATCGTATCATTCGTGATGCGACTTTTATTTGTGAAATAATAATGTTCCTTCTATTATGGATGTATATCGGTTTATGCAATAATATAATCTGCACCAAACCCAATCATTTATGGATATATTAATCTATGTACATGGAACGTAAGACATTTCAATTACGTATATTTTTTAATAGGCGACGATTTCTCTTGCCATCAGGTGGGCCGTTTATTTGCACTTTCCATTACCTATAAATAATCCCTGTAATCTCACTCTCAAATAAATACAGCTTATAAAAAAAATAATAAAAAAACGGTACCCACGCAGTTAACTTACGTACTTCGATAAAAAAATCATAAATGCAATAACAAATAGAAAACTGAAGCCATACAACCCTAATATCCAATCCGAGTCATACCTTTTATACATGGCCGATCCCAATATTAATTGCATGAGTCATAAACATCCACGGTATTTTGATAACACGAGTTGAAGCAATAGAGTTTGCTGGTGGGCGTCGAAAATGTCAAATGTTTCTCATTGTGTATCGTTGTCACCCGCCCTTTATGTGATGGGAATAATTATATATTTGATATAAAATATAATTGTCTTACATCTGTCAAAAGGTAAATGTACAAAATTGCCGGTGTACTATGCATCTATAGATTTTGTACAACGTCATCTGCGTGGGTACATCTATATGGGGTTTTTCAAGAAGGGTATATTAAGGCTTCTTAAGGGTCGGCAACGCGTATGTGACACCCCTGGTGTTTCAGGCGTCCATAGGCTACGGTAACCGTTTACCATCAGATGGACCATATGCTTGTTTGAAACCTAAGTGGTATAAAAAAAAAAAACATCACACGACTCTGCTATTAAGCAATTCTGTAAAAGAAACCATCATATTCTTTATTTTAGGTTTACTTTTATATTTAATTTCATGTTTATTTTTTATTATATTTGGAACGCCGCGCCGTAAGCTTGTTTACCATCCCAGTTACTTAAAAATAAATAAAAATTACTATTATATAATTTTTTTTATAAAAAAATCCTATATGCTTATAATATTCGGGAGGCCTAAAGCAATCGCTATTTAAATTTGTGGTCAAGTAACTCAGCCAAAAAAAAAAAAATAGACCATTTATACAGGAGATATGATAACAGAAATATACAAATAGTCAAAGGCTTTAAAATTATGACAGACCTCTTAGCATTGCCGTAGTTAATAATAGTAATACCTTAATATAATATTTACATTATAAAATTATTCTTACGCCGACCCCAAATAAACTGGATAAGGAAGAAGCAGATAATAATAGTTATTCTTAGTACTGAAAGTAGGTTTCCATTTTCAATGAATAAAATATACATTAACAACTAAAATAAGATCACACAAATTAGAGTAAGTTCGACGTATCTCGTGGAACGGACGGACAAATAGTGAATCCACAAATATATGTATATTCCAAGTAACTGTTACGTATTACGACAGCGGTTACGAATAGTGGGACATAAAAACACACATAAATACAGCAGATCAATGTATCGTAATGTAATAAAAATTATTGTCCTACGAAGAGTCTGTTAAAAGGAAATTACTATTTAGGATCACAAAATATGAATCCTGGAAGTGGCTTAGTATTTTTTAATTTATTGTGGGGTTTGAGTTATTGCCAGGTGCTTGGACCTGTAGCACTGCGACCTACACAGATCTATTGTACTCGCCCTTTTTCACAGTTGCTACCTAGTCTATTAGGAACAATAATTGAAGGATATTCTTAGGAGCGATGGTTTTTATCTTCTCAGAATAGAGTGTAAACTTTCCAAGGGAGACATTTTGTTTATGCATGCATGGGCTTAGAATTATTATTGTTAATTATATTTTTTAATTTTCAATTACTTGTAACTAATTGTTTTAAATTATTCCCTGATTCATAAACTAGAAAGAATTTGTCGTACATCGATACGATATCGATGCTTTTGTAATATCTGTCATCCCTACTGCCAGGATGCATTACGTTCAGGATATTATGTAGTATATTGTTAAAAGAATTTGGATTATTTTTTATTAATATAATAAATAATCCTAATTTAATATCAATACTAATATTATAAGTGTACTATCCGTGTTACATCTACTTATATAGTTATGAGCTTTGCGAGGTTCCTATATATTGATTAACTTAATATATGTAGCTTATGTAACTCTGAAATAATGAGAGGAGTTTTGTACTCTTTATTACACCAATTACATATAAAAAAAATATTGTAGTGAATATACATTAACTGATACAAAAGGCGGTTTTATTCCTAAGCATTTTTTTTGGTTTTGTCTCTCATTTCAGTATTAGCATATAAATATAAGTTTATTTGTATATTAACTATTCTTCTTGATTGTAACTGAACGTGCATACATTTCCATACAATAGTTTTTGCGTGATGCATATACAAATTTACAGCCAAACATAAAAATTAATATAAGAAATTATTTTTTATTTCTATTATGTATACACTTAGACTGATACAATTTTTTTATAATATTTTATCGTACTTCGTTCAGTAGTCTATTCCACCTCCATTGATATCAGTGGTATTATGAGCCAGTCGGTTTGTTTATCATACATTTTTTCGGTGGCCGTAAAATAAGAACCCTTTATGGGCAACCCAATTACTTTTTATGTTGATACCAACCGATGGATGCCGACATTACTTTGATATTGAGATGCTTGGTATTCGCAGATGGTATAGTTAGGGATGCCAACCGTACCAGAACCTCGAACAGGTACAAGGTTTTTGATTTAGAACAAAACACACGAGTAACACTTTTTCTATGACCCCATACTAGGCTATGGCCGTATCGTGGAAGTCACACCATTTTATGTGTGTTTAAGTTTTAGCACTTTTGAATAGTCATACTTATTTCTTTTAATCTAATCCCCCTTGGAAAAGCTGTCTATGAGAGTAAGAATGAGAAAGAAACTTACGTGTTGGTGTTTTAAATAAATTTCGGTACAAGTTTACGATGTACGAACTTTTGACTGTCAAAATACGATGTTGTACGAATTTTTTTTAATTGATGAATTTGGAGTCGTCACCTACTTATGCCATGCCATGTATATGCACTGGCGGTGCACCAGTAAAGGTTGATATGATGAGCATGAAGTTAGTTAATTAATTTCCAAAAGGGACCGCCTGAAGATCGACTTATTATGATATATTTCTAGCAATAGCCCAATAGTCTGCATTATTACCAATAGTCTGCATTATTAACAATTACATCAAGCTGATATATGAAGTTAGAGAGCTAAATTGAATTGATATTTTTTACCTTTTCGTACAAGATTAAATCTCCTAAGGCTGGTAACCCTGATACACTGTTGTGTGACCATTTTTAGCTTAATGATATTGCCGCTGGTGTAAATTTTCATTGTTTCACCCACAATTCTGTGGAATTGAAAGCTAATGGTGTCATGTTATAAGCCATGTTGGTTTTATGGGGAATGATAATCGTGTCTGTTAGAATTGGAACAAAAGGTGGTATTATCTTGAATCTATTTTTGGGACAATTATAATTCTTATTTTATTGTATAAAAGGGAAAAATGTGAAGTACTTTGAGAGCTGTAAAAACAAATTAATACTTAAAAGTTATCAAATTTATATAGTAGGTACAAATCATGATGACACAGAATACGTACATTCGCCGATTCTTCAAAAATTCACGTATAGTCAGGAGAAATAAATACTTTTATACATAAAGATGAAAGACTAAAAAATATTGGATGACAGTGGTACATTGATAACAACCTCAAACTTAAATAAGAGTTCGTATCATAATATGAACTGATTTGCACTAATTGGTTGAGTGCAATGATGGCTGACTTCATCATACTCGTGAACGGCACTGTTTTGTTAGGGTTACGGTCACTGATTAATTTATTTCGTTTTGACAAATATGCAATACGCTGATTATCACTATATTCTCCCTAATGGAATTTAAAAATGAATCTGTATTTTTGTAAGCATGTACTATATCATTTGAATACATTAAGAGTTGAATTTTTTGTCAGTTATTCTTAGCTAGAAAACACTCCGAACTGAAGGTAGAATTGATCATAATCTGTAATAGACCTATAGAAATTTTTTGATTTGATCTGATTTGAGCAAGAACCAAAATTGTGAAATACCATCTATTTTCATTTAAATAAATCATTATACTCGTATATGTGATTGAGAAATTATTGTTATTAATCTGACTTTGTTTTATGGCTAAAAAAGTATATATAATAATAATAATATTCTCAGGACAATTTACACGCGCCATAGCGCCATCTAGACCCAAGTTAAGCTAGCTAAAGCTTGTGTTATGGGTACTAGAAAAATAAAAATATCTATGTATATGTATCAGTTGTCTAGCAACTGATACATATACATAGATATTTTTATTTTGTAAATACATACATAATATACATAGAAAACACCCAGACCGATACAAACAATCATACTCATAAATACAAATGTTTGTGCCGTGCAAGGAATCGAACCCGTGACCATAGGTCGTAAAGCGGTGTGCTAGACTGCTAGACCACCGAGGTCATCAAAGTAGTCGAGTATATGTATAATGCTTTTAACGTTTGGTTTTAATTTTACCTTATCCTGTCCAGCATTAGAATACTTTACTGTTTCATTGCATCCACATTTTACACCAACAAAAGGTTGGCGGTTCTGAACTAATCTCTTTACTCGAATAATCCTTAAAAAGTAGAAAAATTAAAAAATATTCTAGAGACCAATACTATGAAAAGAATGTTTGCTGCATTTCGAATGCTTTTTATATTATCTTATACTGTCTCTTAAAAATAAATAATGTTATTATTATATTATTTTACATAACTATACATTTTTTTCTTTTAAAATATAATAAACGCTGACGGTCTACCTGATGGTAAGTAGTAGCCGTCACCGTCATAATGTGACTTCCATGAAACCGCTCATGCTATTCCTGTTTTGGATATATTATATAATCAATATAAAACTTTGAAACGTAAATACAATTAAAGTAAAAAAATCGCTGGTTTAATACCATACGCAAAAACTTCAAACGTCAAGCAGACAAGTATAGTTCTATATGTAAACCATGACACGGAAAAATAAACTCAAAATTGAAATTCTAATAAAAGCATTTTTATAAAAATATCAATGTATAAATTGACGCAGTACATTTTTCATATAAAATACCAATAGATATACACTGCAGTCCAAACTATTAGAACACAATTTCGAAAACTGTCTCTCATTCGTTATTCCCAGAGTTTACGGCTTAGCCGCTCTGCAGTTTTTCCCTTTATTTATAGCGTATGTATTTTTTGTTTTACTGTACAAGCAAAGCAATGAATTCCGTTTATAGTCTCACTTGTTTAGCGGTCTATTATTAAAACTTCTATAAATTCTGTTTTAGTCATTTCTGGCAGATTTATCGTGGGTAGCCTTGTTTGGTTATTTATGAATTTCGAAATCGTCGATTAGATTTTCCATTTTTTTTGTCGAATCCTATTCATAATTTCCCGTTTTGTGTAACGGACGACAATGAATATTATCAGCAATGGATATAACAAAGGAAGTGTCATTTGTCTGTCCCGATGAAGTATTATTTGAAAAATAAATACAATATGTATTTATTTCTAAATCACAGAAAAGCTTTTTACATTTCTTACATTTTCTTGCATTATATTAGTAACCGTCTGCAAATCAAGATCAGATAAATACAACATCTCAAATACCTACTGTAGTAGTATTTAATGATTTCTTAGTTATGAATTACATAAAATATTTTTTATATGTAATTTCTATCTGAGGACTCAAGTACATGTAATGCTGAAAAATAAATGAAATAGCACTTCAGTTTGTACAGAATGGTACTGGATGGATAGACAAGGCAGACAAAATCTATAAACTTATTATTTTCAATAACTCCAAATGTAATATATCATTATCAATATATACGAATGTGCTGATTTAGTATTGTATGCAACTGACTGATTAATATCAGGTGATAATTGGCCCCATATTGTAAATTGCATAAAAACTTGCAACAACAAGAACGAATATAAAACTGTAACTATTACTAGAACGACAGTAAATTAAAGCCTATTAAAAATATATTAAATGTTAACAGAAAAAAAATTGAACCTCCCACCTAATATGACTGTGGATTTAAAACAAGATAAAACCGCATAGTAACTAGATAAAATGAATTAAGATTAAGTAGGTAGATAATAAATACAAACGAAACAATGAGAAATTCCTCGTATTTCTACAAACTAACCTAATTTGAGAGGTAACAGAAAAAACAACTTCATCAAAGAGACATTTTCATTTATTAATAACATTGATGTCTTACGTTCAAACATTTTAAAATGCGCAAAGGAGTTAAAAGCAATTTTACTTTCCTTTCATAGAACTCTCCATTTAACAACAGCCTTAAGGATATACCCTTTTGCTTTGATATTTATTCTTATTTTTTCCCTTATTTTGTCTTAAGCCAAAACATAATTGTGGAAAGGAAAATGTTTCAACAATTTTATTTTTGTCAACAGGTAAAATATCCGCCCAGAGTGAAGATGTCTTTAAAATCAGCAGTTAATGGAAGATTTCCTGAGGGGAAAGACGTTATTATTGGTAATAATCTGCTTCTTAAGTTTTTTTATTCTCTCAAAGTGCTTTTTATCGAATTTTTTATTTATGTATAGACTTTGTACTATCTATTACTTCCATTAGCTTAGGTATTATAATGAATATTGCCAAATTTCACTATGGGTTCACCATATATGCACTATTATATGTAGGTTGATTTTCATGAATATGCTCTTTATATTGATGATATCCATTTTAAAGACACTGAATTGTCTAATTTTTTTGTTGTTTACAATACTTTGTTGTGTATAATAACATTTAATTTAATGTAACTAAATTCAAATGATTTTGGAATTAGTCTATAATAACAACTATTGCCAACCCTTTTGATCAAAAAGAAATCTGTTAAAGTGTTATTTATCTATGAAGAAATAAATACAGTGGAATTTAGAGCCTTTTCCGTTCCCAATTTGGTTGAATATAAATCTGCTCTCAACATAATAGACCCTATTTACTAATTTCCTTATAAGGCAAAATGTACACATATAGACATAAATACATTGTAATTAGGTACGCCTGAATCGAATACATTGATCGAATAAATCTTATTACAAAATGAATCAATGTGTTACATATTATTAAGTAAAAAAACAACAGGCGTAGTTGGAGTTTCTTCCTTTCTTAATTTGGTTGAAAATAAATCTGTTCTCAACATTATTGACCTTATTTCCTATACCCTTATAAGGCTAACTGTACTAAAGGCATTGTAATTACGTACGCCTGAATGTGTTATTGATCGAATAAATCTCTCTACAGCATGTAAAGGCGACGCAAACCCTACTAATTTGACGTACAAATGGTATATGAATGACAAACTCGTTGCGGCGAACGGCACAGAATTGGTGAGTGATGCTGGAATTAATTATACCTTCAATTTAGACTACAATTGAATAGTAGGTACTTAGTTTGTTCTATCAACGTGGACGATCTCTTGTTGGATGTTAATCTATTAATTATGTATATTAGTTCCTGAGTGTTGTCGCCTTGTTGGTTAAGTGTACTGAATTTGATAAAAAAATCACATATTGAAATATGGCCGATACAAAAAATATTATCAATTTTACTTTTTGACTAACTCTCCTGCGATGACAATACCGTTAACAATAATTAATCTGAAAAATGTCACGGGTAAATTTGGACATGTCAAGTGTTGAGTTTAGCACCACATCGCCCTGACTACTATTCTGTAACACTCATGAAGAAATTATTATAAAGTTATTTTTTATTTAATTTCTTATTTCTAAGATTATATAAGTGCTGATATAGTAACATAAATATATACATGTAGATTAAATTAAAATAAATTATTTAATTCCATAGAAAATTCACAATATAACAAGAAACTATCACGACCACGTTGTAAAATGTGAAGTACATAATGAAGTTGGGAAAACCGAAGAGTCACATGTTTTGGAGGTCACTTGTAAGTATTCTGTTAATAAATACTCTAATATTCATAAGTTAAATGTTAATTTATGCTAAAGGACTGTTAATGTTCATACCTGTCTATTGCTTTTATTTTAGTAGAGATTTTATCGAGACCAAATATGTACAGAATCGTCCTCATGAATGCCTTTATCTTATCCAATTCTCCCTGATTTTACACTAGAAGATAGCTTTTATATGGTGATCAGTCTGCTTTATAAGCTGTCTTCTAGTGTAAAAGGCAAATGACATGGCAAGGTGATATGGGAGTGAAATTACAGGATATGGACGGCATAAAAACTTAATAGTTGATTGAACAAAGGAAGATCCTCCATCTGACGTAGATGGAGTAGGAAATAGGATTGTCAATTGTAATGTGGATTTTTAACCCCATTGTTAGCAATGTACCACATCAGGTTGCCTCTACGTGGTTCCCCTGGACCATTATAATAAATTCCTGGCGAATTTATCACGATTGGCTGACCTGGCCTCATATTTATCTATTTGTCCTTCACTGGTGCCCCGTCAGCGTAAACTGTTAACGCAGTCGGGTGCAATTTTCATTAAAGATGACCAACCAGATGGTCATCCCTCGTGTAGACTTCACTGCAGCCATTTAAGAGGATTTAGGTGCTTTTCCTCTGTATTCTTTAATTCACTGCCATACCTCACTTTTCTGCTGAAATATACCTTGCAAAGTAATCTATTCCGCGATAAAAATAAGTGAGATAAATGTACTCACGCGAACGATGTTATACAGTCCACCTCGATAAAGAAGGAAAGGTACGATTAAGAGAAAATGTTTCTTTTAGATGCACCAAAGTTTAAAAGTCATCCAAAAGATGTAGAAGCGGAAGTGGGCACTCCTATAACGCTCAGCTGCGACGTTGATGGTTATCCGGCGCCAGAGATTAATTGGCTACATCATGAAGAGGACCAGAACATCGTAAGAGAAAATAAAATACTATTAATGTATTTTGTAGTACACTTTACAATTCATATCAAACTTGCTAATCTCATTTATTTATGTATTCATTTATGAGGGTCCAATATTTAGACGCTTTTACAAACGTCTTGGTATTAAAAAATTAGTGTAAAACTATACTATAACTAAATCAGTATTAAATTTTCAAAAGTTTAAATAATACAATATTAAAAACTACCTAATAATATCGTGGTATAGAATCAAGGGTGAAAAAAATAGGTTTAAAAGTGTACTTGATTGGAGTTTTATTATCGGTTTCTCTGAGCGCCACCTATAATATCTTAAATGAAATTATATAGCGAGGTGACATATTCTACTCTAGCACCATCACGAAATATACATTATTCCAATACGAATTAAAAAAACATCACAAGCACTATTCGTATAAAAATAAATACGAAAAATGTATTGAACAATAGAAATAACTACGCTCCTAATAATATGTAAATCTGAAAACAAAATGTATTCGATATAACAATGTTGTATCCAAATACCTAGTCATCATCACAAAGGAATCGGTAGTTTCATTGATGTTAAATATTTGATATTCCACCGCTTTTGAATCGAATCGATATCAACGCCCACTATTATAGTTCTTGACATAAAACATACAAAACCTATAGTTATATTACTGTTTTTGTTTGCCTATTGTACAATATTTGGTAATAATTTTCTTTGTAGAATCAATCTGGTTTTTAATACCCGTGTAGTTTGAAGCGCATTATGAATTCTACAACGGAAATGTTATACTACTTCAATTTTTATTACGTGTGTGATATGATTCATAGTCGCTCCATTGTTTTACTTTGCTTATCACGGACTGTTATCTAAAACAGAAAGTCACTTTTTAGGTGCGAGCTTTTTATAGAAACATTAATATACTTTATTTCTGTATGGCTTGACGTCAGTTATGATTTATAACGGCTGTACTGTTGTGTCTTGTTTTCTGTTTATGACTTGAATTAAATGCATTAGTTTAAGCTACTGTTTTGTCAAATAAAAATACTTAGTCGTCCACTAATATTATTGTAGTTTAAATAATGGTTATATATATTAATTAAATTAAATTAATAGTAAAGTTAGAACCAATTTTTATGTTTCAAAATAGATTAAATTAAGAAGAGTTATCATAAAAGTATACTTTAGTCTAAAAAAATATTCATAATAAAAAAAATCACATACTCACTGCGCAAATTTTTCTCACTGGGCGACCATTTGTATACATTATAGCTTAATTAGGGTATATGCAATAATCACTAGTATTTTCTATAAATTTAATGTTATAATACAAAATAGTTCAACGATTACTTGAACAGACCAGATCCTACAAACTCGTCTATGTGACTTTGAAATGTAAACTTACAACATTTGTTTAAAAGAGCAACAGGCAAGTTTCTTGCTCATTCTTCTTACGCTGAAGCAGTTTGCAAATGGAGGCTACGTTACAATAATTGTCAACATTCAGGTCTCCATTCTATTCGACATTGTCTCTTAGTATATTACACGCTCTTGTCATTTCCTCACTGTTTTAATTCCTCTACTATTAGTGACTGTTTTCTTAGATGTGAACAATGAAAAGTATATAATTTCTTACGGTATTATGATTGTGACATTGTATGCCGTATTCGCTTCCTCTCTATTATCTTACATCTCAGTAACAATGACACATACAATTAATTCAACCACACATATTGTCGTGTCGAATTGGAACAAAGGCAGTAGTCTTCGATTAACTGTTTAACGCTTTGTCAGAACCATTCATCTGTATCATTCCTTAAACAGAGACTGTAACTGTGTAAATGAAGGGAAAATTAAATCAGTTTATTTGTATGGTGCTCAGAGCAACCCATTTCAGTTCGCCCGTTTTCGTATTCCGTTGTTCTTATGACGGCACTCCGGCTTTTGTCTCGTTTCCTCATTACATTACAATGTTTGAATGCTCCGAAATAGCAATCGTTTTAATGAAATTGAAAATTTCTTTTCTTCTACATATATATGTGATGAATGTGCTTCCGTAAATTGTAATATGAATAATTGAGTAGACTGCCTGGTAAATTATGTATCTCTTTATCATTAACAAATAGTTATATTTTTTATCATAAGTAGTAGTGTAAGAATATTTTAAGTAAGTGGTATTATAGTCAAGTATGTTGACTCATGTTATATTTTTTTGTGGCGTATATACTAATATTATATATGATGAAGTCTGTCTGTCAGTTCGTTACCATTTCACAACTAAGCGGCATAACGAATCCTAATGCAATTTGCGTGAACATAGATGGTACGAGGATGGACGTCTAAAAAGCAGATGATGTCGCGAGAAATGGCTAGTCTATAATATACTGCTGTTATCCGATTTGATATGCATTACGAAATCAGCATGTTATGTTTATTTGAATTGATCTTATTAATTTTATGAACGTGGAAGTTTGTACGTATGGATGGATCGATGTTCGTTACTCTTTCACACAAAAACTAATGAATGGACTTTAAGGGGGTCTTCCTATGTGACGGCCTGTTTTTTAGGGATATTTTAGGATTTTTTTTCTACGACCAGTAAATATTTAGAGCTTCAAGTTTTTTATCATTTATTAACACATATTTGGACAGTATAAATATAAAATTTCAGCTAAAAATATTCAGTCAAACTAGAGTTACAGCGCTCTGAACACCCCCGCCTCGAAAAAAAGAGCTCCCACTTCCTCCACGATTCCGGCTGATCGGCTTATCTGAAAAAAAAAAAAACGGCGTTTTAATTTGTAGGCTTAAAAGCACGGAATGACCTATAATCAAATGAATATAAAAAAAATTGGATTTTTGATAGACATTTGAAATAAAAGTTGCAAATTAGGCGTTTTTTTTTTTTGTTTTTTGCTATAAAAAAATCGAAGTTTTGAAAATTTTCGATTGATAATAGTTCATTCCATGCGTTTACATATATTGAGTGTGCCCTGTAAATTTCAAGTAATTCGGTCCAGCCGTTTCTGAGATACAATGGAGGAAAGTTTGAAAAACACAGTTTTGAGAAAAACGCGTTTAAAGTTTCAAGTCCGTTAAAAACTATTAAAATATCAACTTACTCTCAATCGGCGATGCCTGGTCCATAGAGTATTCCTTCCTCTTCCTCGTGAAACTCTTTTAAAGCAGATTGTTCAGCTCTTGAGTCAATCCTGGCTTGTTTAACGACATCACTTACGCGCCGCTCAGAGCGTAAGATTCGCTTTTCATCCCGTTTCTCAACATACGCTTGGGCTTCACGACCAACAGGGCATCCCATAATCGACATAACTTTAAAAATACCTTGAAAACCTTCATTAAAGATAATAACTGCTAAGTAGCTAGCAATTTCAACAACTTTGGGACCAGAATGAAGATGTTTAGGAGCGAAAGTCCAAATCAAAGAATTCAAAGATTCGTTATTGTTTTGTGTCTCTGCTCCTAAACAACGAATTAATAATTCGTCTTTCGATAAATCTTCGAAAACCGGTTTGATAGCTTCTTGGACTTGCGGAATTAGAGGTGGTTTATCGTGATGAAATTGGTCCAGTTCATTATTAGCTTCAGCCTTACGCCATTTACACCAACTGTCTTCGCCTTCTGGACAAAATTGATGCTGAGGGTTTTCATCAGAAGAACATTTGTGATAGTACGTTGCCCAAACTTCCTTTCTCATATCTTCAAGCGAATCTGGATGGCGTCGAATTGCTAATCCGTAGAATTTTGTAATTTCTTGGATAACTTTATCAGTAAGTTTACCTGCTCCTTTTCTGTTTAAGTCTGTAGAAACGTGTCTAAACTTGTATAAACAAATATATTAATAAAAGGGAGGCCAGGTATAAAGCCGACGGTACACAATAGGCCCGGTCTCTAACTGCCAACTCACCGCTCCGAACCGCTCTTTCTTTTACCTGCTGTATCTTTAAAACGACTTCGAATTTTCTAAAATCGCTTTACTACCGTATTCTAGACATGTTAAGGGAGCAATTTATGAAAAAAAAAAAATCGATTTTTTCAACCCATCACATAGGAAGACCCCCTTAATGGAACTGTACAAAAATATAGTTTATACATCAGAATAACATATAGGCTATAAATTTCACGCGGGTAGCATAACTAGTATACTATTAGTTCTATTATATTATATTCAATGTTTGTTTAACAGTTTTAAACCAACTCATAACATCTCATGCCCAACGATGAAATGTTAACCCGAGATCACTTGGGTGCTTTTATGTCACTCCCAACACTGGCACTAGGGTACTGTGGCCATCCTACATATTTAAACTGTAGTATTAAAGATGTAGTTGATAAATGTTGCACGATCGGTCGGTTGAGACGATGTATACGTATGATAATAGACTGACCAAATGTACACAAAAATATTGATCTTATATACTAAAGAACAATAGGAAAATGTAAAGTGAAGTGACATAGTTTAGACACGGCAGTGCTTAGTAGACAATATTGAGTTTGTCTTACTAACCATAATTAATTTCAATGATTATATTGATATATCTAGGTATCTATGTTCCATAATATATGTAGCTATGTATAGTATTGAAAGTATTTTATTAATTCGTCGTTTTTAAGAGCGTTATGGCCTAAGATCACAGAAGTTATAGTAATATAGTTCAAATTTGAATGACCAAACAAATACATTTGTATGTCAATTTACATTTCTAACTGAATCTTGTAAACATATATTAATATATTATTTTTTTGCAGCGTGTTGGCAAAACTGTGAATCTATCTTTAACTGTTGATACGCATACGGCCGGACGGTACATCTGTCAAGCGTCTATCGAAGGATATCCTGAAATACAGGCTGATGCTTCAGTATATATTAAAGGTAAATGATATATTATCGTAGTTATATTATTGTTAATTCTAAATGTAATAGTAGATCCACAAATAGATATTATTTTAAGCTTTATGTTCAATATTTTTCGGAAACTCATAATATATAAAATAATACGTGTATAATTTATACCAAATATATATTCTGTTATTGTTATAATAGGCTACTGTAAAATAATAATCATGCAAATATTATGAGTTAAATATATGAAAATTATACCCTCTATTTCTTTGCCCTCATAAATACTGAGGGTATTTATGAGATTCTACAATTAATTAAACACGTTTGCTGAATTTATACAAGTAAATTGTACAGTTATTATTGACAAAATATTTTTTTTAATATGCATTATTTTTAGTAGCTTCAATATACTTCTATAATACATAATATATGTATTTGATTTTAAATTTATATATTTTTTATATATAGCCCCGGCTTCGAATGAATGTCCTGTCCTAATCCTATACTATCCAAGGGTACTTCTTTTTTTAAACAATGAATACACTCAACAATTACAATAATTCAACAATTACAAATAAAAAGGAATCCTTTTTATATGTAATGGATAAATTCTTAATAATTTCAAACTAATTTAAGTATATAATTTATTTACTTTGTATATACTTGTATAATTTATTTGTTAAAAACTCTAGCTAGACTATTAATTATTAATGTATTAATTATAGTATATACACAATTGCAAGTTAAATCCCCTGGGTCGTGTTGTATCTTCATTTTCATTAAATTTCATCGGGTTTCTACATGAAAATTAATGATGCCAGTTCATCAGGCGGCTCCGAATCAAATATGAGTTGCCACAAAAAGTCCTTTTGTGTCGCTCACCGGTTGAATAGGTCGATAAAGTCACGACCTTGTGGGAATAAACCGAAATTCTAACAGAGGTTATTGCCATGTAGAATAATACATGAAGTTGACAAGGTATTATGTATAGCTTGACCTTGTGTTGTTAAGCAAATGAATCTAAAATGGTCAATTTATTAATGTAACCGAAAAATGGGTACTTTCTTTTCATTAAAATGGCAGGCAATTCATATTCACCGGCCTCGGTGGTGTGCCACCTTAAATCCGAATCCACGGGATCGATTCCTCGCACGATGCAAACATAAGTTTGATTGTTTGTATAGGTCTGGGTATTTTCTAAATATATATGTATAAATAAAATATTTAAGTAGTGTAAGTTGTCTAGTATCGATAAGTTTATTAATCCTAGTTGAGAATACTTATATAAAACTTAAATAGGGTACTGTCTACAATCTAATATAACTTATTTATATTTGTAACTAGGTCCACCGAAAATCGTGTCCAACCAAACTCAATTTGGATCACAGGGGGATATCGTGAATATAGAATGCGCAGCATTTTCTATACCCAGAATTGACAATATCATTTGGACATTTGAGGGCAGAGAAATTGATACCATACATGATCAGGTAAGATTTTTAATACCTATAGTGTTAGTACTACTTGTCGTAACTTGTCTAATTCAGCCGGCAAACCTCTTGCTTTGTAAGAGTTTGTCTGTTTCGGTTGTAAGGTGAGATTCGACATTGAAATTACAGGAACAGAGGCTTTATATCTATGTTTTCTGTCTCTAGTCTCTCTGTGTTACATGATAACGTGATATCTATAGTGCTGTTCATGTATTTAGGTGATTGTTGCCGCTTACCATCATGTCGGCCGTCAGCTTGTTTGCCATTCTAATTATATATATAATAAAAATCTATCTGTCTGTCTAATACAGTAAAGAATTACGTAATATGAGCTTGTACAGCTTACAAAAGAAATAATAAGATAAGTGATCTGCTTTACTATAGTACTTTCATTCATGTCAGCGTTATTTCATTGTCTGCCACTGAATAATGGGTCTTATTCATTCGTGTAATTGTATAATTTTACGGAAGCTTCTATTATTCACATTTGATTTATTAGAAACCTCGTAAATGTTCTATTCAATTGCAGTTTGCAGTTTAAATGCATATAACAAATGTACTACATAAATAAATCTAGTATTGTTTGCTTCTCTGGTATGTTTATATTCAAATTTGGTATTTTTTATTCTATTGGAATGGCAACCAAGCTGTCTGATTGAAAGTGGTATGCATTACTTACAGATATAAACAGATAGATTGGTGTTACTGAATTTTGTTAGGTATCTACTTTTAGTAAGATCGCTTTTCTTTTTAAACGTCTCTTAGATAGATGCTTACTCAGATATGTTCATAGATATGTTCAATCAGCTAATGTATGAATGTATGTAAAAGTTCTTTTATTTGTTTTATCGAGGAAAGTTTGAGTTATATTACATAAATATTATAGAAATACTGTGTTAAATGAATTAATCAATAAATCTCTAGGTACTATAGTATGTGGTTTTTCAATAAGAGTATATTAAGGATCGGCAATACGCATGTGACTTTTGGTGTTTCAGGAATCAATGGGCTACGGTAACCATTTTCTGTAAATACGAATTTGAATTGCATCTGATCAATAACAAATGTAACATATAATATAACACTTATTTTATTTTTGTATAGGATTACGCCTTTTTGGAAGATTTGCAACCGGGAGGAGTTGTTAATTCCACACTGATCATACGAGAAAGCCAATCGAGACACTTCGGTGTATACAAATGTAACGTTTCGAATGATTATGGCAGTGACACTTTGGAGATCATATTGAAACCTAACAGTATGTATTCTTGTTATTATGCAGATATATTATTTAATAATATATTATAAACACATGTTTTGGGTTATTATAATAATGTTTTAACTCTTGATTATTTTTTATTTGGATCTAAACATTAATGGTGAAACTTTAGAGTAGATTTCTCATGTAGTTTTTGTGTTAAAAAATTCATTCGATATGTAAATTTCATGTAACTATAAGTAATTGCTATATTTGATATATTATTGAATTAAAATTTACTTTATTTTATTTAGAAATTAATTATAAATACTAATTTTTAATTTTACTTATCAGAAAAATGAGCTTGTGTAAGTCTCGAAAGAAAATATATTTAAATTAAAGAAACCTATATTAGCTTTTATACTTAAACTAGTTTAGGATTAATTTCAATGCTAAAAATAACTCACAACAATCTTTAAGCCTGTCTAAAGTACTTCTAAAAATATCTAAAACCCTCTAATCTAGCTCTAATAACTATATTGCCTGTTTACTTAACACAATTTGTTATTTATAGAAACCTTCCCCTTACTGCCGGTTTTATTTGGGGCAACATCTGGAACGATCATGGTGGCGGCGGTGATAATGCTGATAATCCTATGCCAGAGGAAGCAGAGGAAAAACAAACAGACTCAAGTGACAGAGAAACCAGATGTCACAGTTACTGCCGAAGAATTATTTAAAGACAACGATAGGAATTCTAATATTAGTGATTTAAAACTTGAATTACGACAAGCGAATGGTACCTGTGAAGTTGTAAGTACACTAATTTATTTTATGATAATAATAGGTAATCTTACTAATGTTATAAACGCAATAGTTTGTGAGTATGTATGGATGGATGTTTATTACTCTTTGACGCAAAAAATAATGACGTATTTGATAAAGCATTAATATAAACAGTAATATAGCTATTATAGCTAAGTATACCTGAATAATATATAGGCTGTAATTTAAAGAGATAATGTTAATTGTGACAAGTATAATGATAAATATCAAGTAAGTAATGCAGACAAAGTTGCACGAGTAAGCTAGTACTTGCTATAAAAACACTACAGAATTATAAGTATCACTGTTTCACCTATTTCAATTGAAAATTAGATTACTTAGTATGATATATTTCGGATGAAGGGTGAGATATAAATAGTGGTAAGGTGAGGTGAGATAGCAAAATTACTGGGTACAGAGGCACGACCTTTTAGTGCTTTGGAATAGCAACTTGTAAGTGATATGGAGTCACATAATGTTGTGATGTCTATTGTGCTATTTTTGTCCATAGGCATTAATTATAATATTAATAATCCTTGACCTCTTAATTATAACCTCTTAATAATAATATTGATAACCCTGGACATTTCACACAGTGGAATTTAGTCCCAAGCTAAGCGAAGCTTATGTTATGTATTCTAGACAAGTAGTATATATACTTGTAATACTTTTTCATGACAGTACATAAATAATGTACATAAAAAGAACATAGTTTTACTTCAATCTTTGTAATTAGACCATCAATGGAATAGAATGTTTTATCTTATTAATAACTAGCTACTCGCCCTGGCTTCGCACGGATATACATGTATTATATATACAAACCTTCCTCTTGAATCACTCTATCTACTAAAAAGACCCGCTTCAAAATCCGTTGCGTAGTTTTAAAGATTTAAGCATACATAGGGACAGACAGCAACAGCGACTTTGTTTTATACTATATAATGATACAGCTTACTATTGAATGTTTTATATTATCTATATTTAACGTATGTGTTAATAATTCAGTGTATGCTGAAATAAGAGTAGAAAATAGAGCTTTTAGAATTTACGTTAAAGGTCTATTTTGTGTTCACATGCAAGACTATTCTTGATCACGTCGGTTGCAACACTACAGAAATAACACGCTAAAACTTTACCGTACCAAGATCGAGGAACATTTTCCTTAATAAAGTGAAGTTAACAAGACTTAGAAGCAAATTTCGAAATTTATAGAATTTTGAACAATTTTATGTAACGTATGCTGTTTTAGTCATATTTAAAATTAGATAAGAGCTGAATTCGAAAACGTGGTGCACGAAATAAAACTGTATATTTTTTGTGTAGTATAACAATTTTAATAAAAGATTATATAATACATATTTGACGATTGGTAAACATTTGTATTGCAGGCAAAAAATTTTTTAATTGTATTTCATTTTCATAACAAAGTTATAAAGTATGTAAATTGTTTTCGCGACTAAAATACTATTTATATGCAAAGACACACAGACAGACAAAATACTTTCGTTACATAATAATTGTACTTACAGTATGATGTGATAAAAAAAATCAAGATATTTTGCTAACTTCCCATATCATTTTTAATCTTGCTAATATTAAAAACGCGAAAATTTGTCAGTGTGAATGAATGGATACATGGATGTTTGTTACTTTTTCACGCAAAAACTACTCAGAATACGTCAAAATAACAGATAGGCTACAAATTTCACGCGTGTGAAACCGCGGGCACAGCTAGTAAAGAAAATAGTAATAGCATATACTAAGAAGTTTATTACTATAAAGGAAATGAGAGTACATTGACTTCATTATCTCGCTAGGATTACTCCAACACGGGATCAGACAGCACATTATGTTCTAACGCCAAATTAGGCAGTGGGGTGCCTTTAGCCGGGGCCGTGCCACTGTCCTCTATAAATCAAAGTAGCACATACCAACCGTACAGATATAGCAACGATTATACTGACCCCGCCTACGCGGACTGCTACAAGGTAAGAATCTTCTATCATTTCATGTTTTACATTAAATTGTATTTTGAATATCTATTAATTTAAAAAAATATTGTTATAGTTGTTTTGATTAATTTTTCAAATTTATTATAGTCAACTATATATACTTAAACTTCATTCTTTAATAGATAGGAATTATTAAATTTATCTACAACTTGCTTTACAAAACTCAATTCATAAATAGAATCCAAGTCAAGATCATATAGCAGATACATACACAAGAATTGAACTTACCTTTAACTAGCTCTAGGAAACATAACACTTTTAGTCACTGTATCTCTTTCAATAAAAATTTATTAATGAAGAGAAGAAAATTTATGGTATAAAAAGTGGTATATAGTATGTTCTATGTTTGAGTTCAATAATGATTAAAATTTAAAAGGATAAATACGAGTATAAATAATAGTCAAAACAGATTTATTACATGTTCAACATTTTTATCAATAAGATACTGTACACTTTATAAACACAATTATTAAGCAGTTTTGTATGCCCACTGATATTCTTCTAATTCTGTAATATTATTTAATAGGTAAATGGTTTCGGCAACGGATATCAAACTTATGTCCACTACGGGCATGACTATACGCCTGGATCACTAAGAGTTACGTCACCAACTGTGGGTAGTGATAAATTGACGCCCAATAGGTAAGTGATATTGATGTGCTCCTACACGGGCAATTTAAATTGCCCAATACTGGCCAATATCCCTAAACGTTGTCGCGGTAACATTAGGCAAACTATTCCAGCCGTTGAGAAGCTTGCTTTATAAGCTGTTTCAGTTTTATGGTCAGATTCGAAATTTAAAATTACACCTATTGATAGCCACATTACTCCAACACTATCAGTGGCAGACTAAGAAGTCATTTTTGTGGGTACCTCAGTCACACCGATTTTAGCTACCAAGCAGCTTGTTTTGCAAGCTGTGTTTCGCGTGGATAGTGTAGATTAGGTATTAAAATTACAGGATAAAAGGCATGACAACTTAGTCCTCTGTAACGACAAGACTATAGATATCACTGGTATCTTATGATAACGTGATATTTATACTTTTTCACGTATGTAGGCGATGATTACCGGTTATTATTAGGTGGCTGTCAGGTGATTGATCATTTCAATTAGTTGCATAATTACAGCATTAAAAGATGCCACCTCAATACTTACATTATCTATATTTACTTCTGTAATTTCTTAAACTTCTTCATCTGTTATATAAATATTTAATTAATTGTGCAAATACTATAAATATATAGTAAACAGTAGTTAATTGTAATTTTGAAATACTTGCGTTAGCTACTTTATTGCCCAAAAATGTGTCTACGCAAGCGTATATAATTATTAAATGCTTTACAAAGTAATTAGTAGAAGTTATAAAATGTAAAATTTATATTGCGAACCTTAGGTAAAATAACTGTTATTTGTGTTATCATAGAATTTATTATTTCAGGTCAGTCAATGGAAGTTTACCAAGGGCTATAGATACACCGTTAACGGTACAATACAACCCTGGTAACGGTTCTCAGAATAATTCTCTGCAACGCTCGACTAAGCGGCAAGACAGTAGTAACGCACTGAATAATTTGGGAGTACCCTCTGGGGAAGGTAATGTTTCCATATATTGATCCAATAGCCGTATGTGTACTGTGTTACGTGGAGCGAATATACAACTATTTATCAATTTAGCATCAATACTGTATATGATGAAATTTTAAATGCTGCATAAAAGAGTGGTATTGTACACGATTGTTGTATTATTCATTTGTGTCAATGGGGTTATGAAAATTCTATTTCCAATAAAGTATTATAAGCAATTTTATAAGACCAAACATAACACTATTGCCTTAAAAGTATATGACATCAAAAACTTAACAGATCCTCTATATACTCGATAATTTTTGATGCATGATTGTATATTGAAGTGTGTCCATATTGTAAATTGTGGACAAACTTCATTATCTAATTACATTTGTTTTTTATGCTATTTAGGACAACAATTTTATTGATTGTGTATATACTTGTTATTGTTTATTAAAAAGCCATTAATGACAATAAATTCAAGTTATTGCTGAGACTGAGTCTCTTCATCTTATCGCCAAATAAGATCTGAGTAGCGTGTTCTCACAGATTGAATTAGAATTTTAAAATACCTCTGTCCAAATCTATATTGAATCCTAAAATGCCACTCTTTATCACGTTCGTCAGTTGGTTTGATATCAAATTTTATTTTCTTTTTAGTGTCCTCCTTAATGAGCGTTGTTGTATTACGTTTGTTTACCTAGTCATGTTACTATAATTGGAGCTTCAGCAAACTATAATATTCTTACTCCATCCCTTATCGAAGCATACCATACAAACTTTATTTATTTTTTAATACAGTGAATAGAATACCAAATGGAGGTATAATACAAGGCGTAGATGTAAGATATGCCGCCACCTATGGCAATCCTCATTTGAGAACTGGTGGTGGACTTGGTTTTGCTACTACAGTTAATACCGCAAAACCAGCATCAACTCCCGCACCACCGCCATATTCCTCCGTTAGAAGTTCTGTGGTACTGCCATCAGGTAAATAAATCTTACTACTTTTGTATTTAACTATAATAAGGCTTTATATAGTTTCTAACTTTCTATTTTAACTACTAAGTGCCTTTGTTTCTTGGTATTTTTGTATTTGAAGTTTCCTTTTTACCACACTATTATAAATAGTAAATAGGTCCAGACCTTTGTAGTCAACAACAGACCGTGAAGTTTGAAGCATTTATGTTTTTGTAAGTTATGATAATTCGCAATTGTCTAGACTGTACACAAGATTACGACAAACATGCGTTGTATTAAAAATAATATTTGTTGTATTTTTATTTCATTACATATTATAATTGATATCTAGACAATTATTTCCATTGTTTTTAAACCTTGAAGGCGTTGTAAACACTTACAAGCTTTTAGAATTAATATTAGACTTTCATGTAATTTTCTTTATTGTTTATTTAGCCACTACGGGTTTCTAATTATGTATTGCGACAATCTGCTTATTATAGTAACAAGCGATTGTAGCAATTATGTTAGTCGCACTGGTAATTAACCTTAAGTACTAATTCTATAACTTTGACAATTTAATTATCTGTAGCGACAAGTCTATTTAGTGCGATAATTCTGCTTAGTTGTTACAACAATTCTATCTCTCTATAATCTCTCTATCTACAATGATTCTGCTTGTCTATTAAAGCAATTATCATCAACAGGTACATCATCGCATTCAATAACATCTCCAACAAGTCTCGCGTCACCGCAGTGTACGACGAGTCCTATCACTACTTCTACTATGTCAACAGATAGTACACAACCGGCGACGGTAAGTACTAAATTATTGCAAAATCTGATGACTGTTATCATTTTAGTCATTTGTCTATGGTATAACTTATATGGGGCTATTTAAGTATTACGTAAGCACAAAGAAATAGTGCTTTGCTTATTTTGGATGACATGGGGGTAGGGGAGTCTAGATCATGATTACGTCATCGGTAGTTATTTGCTTTTTTATACGAATGACAACTCTCACATTGTCTTTGCAAAAAAAAATACATTAATTGAAAAATATTTCCGTCAGCATGGGGGGAGGGGTAAGAGCTTTGCTTACTTTTGGTGATAAGGGGGATGGGGGGGGGGGTAAATAATTGTAATAAATCTACTTCCGTAATACTTGAAAAATATATCGCAAATTGTCTCATTTTAAGTCATCACTTTCAGAAGTAAAATGGCTGATGCTAATTTCTCATATTAATGATGTAAAGAAATTAGAATACGGCAAAGTGATTCATAATATGTTAAACTTTTAAGTAACGTAGTTTTTTTTTAGTTCTGTACTAAAAAAAAAAACTAAAACGTACCTACGTAAGGTTTTCGATCTTTATTCATTCAAAGAACTGAAACCTAAAAGAAAATACGCAAATATTCTTAACACGTGCGGGGTCAATCGGTTTGGGGAGTGACCACGACGGAGGAACCTTTACGCTTCCCGGACAATTTCTAAATAAGGACAAGTCCTGCTAGTAACCCAGCTAAATGGATACCATAGTCTAAAAGCATTTCATATTTCTAGGTTGGCGTAGCTACATCCTCCGCTACTCCGCAATCTCCCAGTGCCCATTATATATTAGCTCCATCAAATCGGACGATAGGTAATGCTACAGTTACTAAGAAAGGTAAGCTATATTGAGTAACTAGTTATAGTAGTCTAAATCATTGTATTGCGTAAAAACAACGATCAGTAATTTTAAACTTTCGTAATATTAAATGATAATTAATAAGACAATACTTATTATATATTGTTATAACAAGACAATATTTATTTTCAGGTAATGGTCACCAGCCACCATTAGCAACGCATGTATAACCAATGTTTGAAAGTGACGTTTTTTAAAACCTTTTGACAATTTTTATCTACGTACTGCAATCAATGACACTACTTACGTATTTTATCTCGTGTAATATAGTGCGTTTTTGCAAACTGGCCTAAGGCTGTTGTGGTAAAACTTTATCTGTATTGACAATCGTGTTGTGACATTTATATACCTGTGTTTCTTATATATTTATGTGCTTTTATTCAGAAATTATTGCAACAATAAAGATGTCAAATTAAACAAGAATGTAAAATATACGGTATGTTTCTATGATGTTATTACACTATCATAGTATAAATATATTAGAATTAATTTAATTTAAATTTCTTTAATGTTTGTTTACATTTGTAAACAGCGTAGAAATATCGGGAGCTCATAAATAATATTATAATCAGGTAAATATCCTGTTTATATAATGAATACAATTTATTTATTTTCAAGAATAACGTACTTTTATACATATCATGTTTGAGTGTATTATCATTTTCGTCTGTCATATTCGGGATATGTAAATATTTTCAGGCAATAAAAAATGTTTACGAATAATCAATAGAAGGTATCTGAAACATTATATAAATTTTGTATAGCTTATATTACTAAGATCACATATCCTTTCTATATCATATGTTTAATAAAAATATACTCTAATATATCTATAATATTATAATAGTGTAATAACACTTTAAATTTTAGCTGACATACTACAGTAAAATTATAGGAACTTTTTACCGATTTTGTACCTTAACCTTCTTGTAATTGATACATTTTTTGTAAATACAAATATATTTTAAAATGACTATTTTATGTCTAATGTTTTATCTGAAACAAAAAAAAATTTTAATTCTTATTCATTTTATTCTGTTACTTTCAATATTTACGATACATATATATAGGTAATATTGATGTTCTGAAAGTTGAATTCTGCATATAGAAACATATGAACAAATAAGTAATATTATTATTATTAGATAAATAAAATTCCTGATTGACTTGTTTCATCTTCTATTCGAAACAAAACTTCCTCTAAGTTATTTTTTCATTACCAAAATACACGATTAATTATTATCAACCACATATTTTTGATTATCAATTTATGAATTCCCATAACTTTGTACAATAATTATAATTTAATATGTATATTTATAATTTAAGTTATTGTGTCTTAAATAATTTTATATTAAACGAACATGTCAATTTTATATGACCCTGTTGAGACTGGTCCTGTTGTTAAATGTAATTAATAAATAAATATAAATTAGACCGTCTTAACAATTTATAAATGTATTAATTATCTAAAAATTAATCATTTAAATTTTGTCGCTTTGCCATTATATTTCCATCGAAAGTTTTAGCGATAAAAGCAAATTATAAGTCCGTTGTTGATAAATATTTCATTTTTAAAAGTATTTTAGCAACAAATATATCTGATGCTTATTTCCTTTTAGGTATGACAAAGAATAAAGTCACTGATCTCCATAATGAAAATTATTACTATTATTTTAAAAATAAAATATAAATAAAAACATTTAAACTGTGTATGCATTATATGTAATATTTATCAGTATTTTTTTTATTATTAAGACTTTTTTAACAACAAACTCAAAACTATTTCCACAAATTTTTTAAACAGTTTTGCTATTAGTTTTTATACAATGTATGTGTTTTATAGAAATTAAAACATTCCTCTACTGTTTTATTGACTTGTCAATCAATTCATTAAATTATCTAAATATTTCCATATCAATTCATATTCCAAACAAAAGTCTACCTTATCTTTAGATTTTTTGTCAAGAATGGTGGACATTAAAAAATATATACTACAAATATTAAACATATTTTTTTTTCCTCAGTGTCACTGTATATTATTTCTCCATGCACAAATATATAAACTAAATTCTGCTACTGTTATTTTAACTAAATACCTATCAAGTAACCTGAGCTTGAGCAAAGCTATATGTATTTAATTTTATTCCGACAATAATTTCAGTTTCTTCTTCTATTTTGTTATGTTAAAAATTCAATTAAGTAAAACATAAATTAAAAACTATGACTATTACATGTATGTAAAAATATTTTATAACTATTTTTAATCTTCTTTTTAAATACTATATCGAAAATGTGTCTTCTTTAATGTGTTATTGTGTGTATAATAATACACAGTGAAAATAATTTAATACATCTGTAGAAAAAACACTAATATTTTTTTAATTTAAAATTTTATTATTATCAGATTTTATAGAGACATAAACCCCACGAAAATATTAATATTAGATAATTATTAATTAAGCTTTAATTCATTAATTTAACGACGACGTTGTGCCATTTTCATATCTCATACATATCCGAATTTTATAATACTATACTAATTATTATAAATTAACTTCAATTTGGCAACATATTTCAGATCTTCCGTTCGTTTTTACTGTAAGTCAATTGTATATTTATTTTCAAATATATTTTAATATACTCTAAGTCAATATATATATCAACAATGTTTCAATTATTAAGATTATATAAATAGATCAATATATTATTTACAGCTTCACATGATGCTCAATAAATAAAATGTTTTGTTACAAATTTCGATCTAAGACTGATTAGACTAAACTACATAACAAATACAATTATATTATTTTCTTTTCAATTAAATCATTAAATTCTCAAATTAATTGTGAGCCTTTATGTTATAGATGAATATAGAATTAATATTATAATCAATATTTAAGCATCATTTTATATCATTTTTGTAATGATATATCTTCGTCTGTAATATATATAAACATATATTAACACTTCAAACAGTTTAAGAATTTATATGATATTTAGACGGTGAAGAAAATATTAAAACAAAAATACGTTCAAAATATCATATACCATGTTCAGAATAGATTTTTTTTTTATTTCATTGAAGTTACATAAACTTTTGTTTAATGCTGATAAAAAGCGATGAAAATAATACGAGAAAAATCGTATAAATCACAAAAAGACAATAGACGTAGGTTTCTTAAAACGCGAAAAGTAAAGTTTTAATAGAAACTTCTTAACGTCTAATATAATGCTTAAATAATCTTCAGAAATAAGGCTAATATCATATGAACAATAAAAAATCTAAAAAGCCTTCATTCTTAGAGCTTATCTTCAACATTTGTCTACATATACATTTACCCTTCTTACATATTTTAATAAACAAGTAATATTAATTTATCATAATATAGTAATTCTGTTTACTGTATATTTTTCTATCTTCATGAATTAATTTATTATAACTCAATAGTAAAGATACTATAATAAACCATGACTCATAAAGATATAGTATATCCAAAATAACTATAAAAAATATTAATATTAACAATTGATCAATCTACCTACTTGATCGATTGATCAATCTAATACTTATATTCCAGGCACAACTAATTATATCTAATTCTGTATTCATCTATAAAATATTATAGAAATTATACAAGTTATATATAATTCATATGAATTTGTCCTTCATTCTTATGGTCTAGATGTAAAGTTTATAGAATATCACGATAGTCGCTTAGGGTGTCATCCGTCTTAAATGTAAAATAACGGCTTACAGTTTTGTGGTTCCTTCGAAAATATAGAAATTATTAATAGTCTATCAGATGATTTTGTTATAGAATACACAATATATATATTAAGTGTGTATAATATTCATAATAATACATTATGTTTTTATTAAGTTCAGATCAAACCTATCCGGATAAGTTCTCCTATTTCGACTACAAAAAGGTAAATTGCTTATAAGAGCGTAAATATATTTGTTACTATTGTAATACTTTGTTATCTTCACCTTAAAATTAGCATTTATAATATTATACGAAATTGAAGATCTATTATTATTTAACAAAATTAAAAAAAGTTTATAATAAATAGAACATCACTTTATCCTAATTATATGAAATTACTGCTTATTTACATCTCATTAGCAATTTACTTTAATTTACCTTAACAGAAAGTTAGTTAGTTTAACTTAACAGAAAAATATATAATTTGGTACGTTCCTATTTGGTCGAATGTTATTAGATTTTTTATATAATAATGATATATATAATGATTAGTAACAAATGAAGTATAATTACAGTTAAAAATATATTATTTTAGTCTTTCTTTTTATTATTAGTATAATTAGCCTGTGAATTATAAGTATTTACAAATTTGCGTCAAATGTATAGAATGATTTGTGGGCGGTCAGTAAGTAATTACGATCATTACGCTAGTAATTATATAATTGTTTTTTCTGTGATACTTAGATTAAAGTGTTTTAATGTAAATACGCTACAATTACTACGAGTGTTTAAATAAGAGATTGTATTAATACAAAGTAAAGCTTTCGACTTTGAACCTTAGATGATAGTTGACGATGATTTTCGGAGTGAGAAATAGATAGTGTTATGGAATGACGAATGTTTAAAACTTGTAAATAAGTAGGTACATTGTAAATATACTTTTCTAAATAAAACCAAACTTTGGCCTATGTACTTTGATTTTTATTGCTTAGAAACCCATATATACTAAACAAAATTAAAAAATATTTATTAACAAAATTAATTAAGAATTTTTAAAATCAAATTAGAGTAATTTGAATTTAAAAATTCTTAATTGATTTTGTAAATATCTACAAGCTCATTGGAAAATAATAAGAGCTAAGTTTTTTTCAGTACAAAACTTTTGTGTATAATAATGGAATGATGCACCCACCTGCCCCAACGGTTTACGCTGGTGGGGCACCAGTGGAGGGTGATAAGATGAGGATGAGGTCAGGTCAGTTAGCCAATCGTGATAAACTCACCAAGAATTTATCAAGATAGTTTCCAGTGAGAACCGCGTGGAGGATAAGATCATCAGTGCACATTACTAACAATCCCCTTTCCCCCTTCACGATTATACTTTTTTTTTTTTGTGAATGATAATGTAATGGTGCACCCGCCTGCGCTAACGGTTTACGCTGGCAGGGCACCAGTGGAGGATGATAAGATGAGCATGAGATCAGGTCAGTTAGCCCATCGTGAGAAATTCACCAGGAATTTATCACGATGGTTTCCAGGTGGAACCGCGTGGAGGTCGACCTGACATGATACATTGCTAGCAATGGGGTTATCAATCCACATTACTAACAATCCCCTTCCCCCCCTCACGATTATAATTGTTTTGTATCGATCTGGGTGTTTTCTATATATATTTGCATCAGTTGTTTAATACACATAACACAAGCTCTGCCTAGCTTGGGACAAAATGCCACTGTGTAAATTGCCCCAAAATATTATTATTGTTACTACTAATTTCCACCCCCTACTACGCGAAATACTTCTGCCCAAAATCCGCGGAATTTTGCCAGCGTCACATTACGCCATACCTAAACACAAAATCTTCGTGAACTTGTTCGGAACAGCAAGGAACAGGCAAGTTTGCACCTAACTTAAATTATTTGAACTACGCGATAGGAATTTTTACGAGCCCTTGCGGATATAAGGCAATTCTGATTCATCTGCTATACGGGCATGCGCGTAAAATGTTTATCACTCCTATTAATGTGTGGCCACTACGTTCGCGGATACAGTATATTATAAACACAAGTTTAGTACTCTTTCATCTAAAAATTACTGAACATTTTTTGATGAAACATTACAGTAATATATCTTATACATCACAATACCACATAGACTATTGCAAACTGTGGACACAGCTAGTTTTTTTTTATTTTACATTCTGAAGAAAAAAATAACTTAAGAGCAGAAATATATAAATAAATGTTTAATATATATTACGTAAAAACAAAGACGACTAGTATATATTAGAATAGGCTGAGACATACTATGCTTTCGATTTTTGGTATGTTTCCGGAATAGTATATTTAGTCTCTAAACAGAGAAAACTTTCTATTAGTAAAATTGCTTTTTGTCAGTACTAATAATCATATTGCATCAAAGAAACAAACAGTTAATTATCTATAGATACTAAATTAAAAATGTATTTAATATTCTAGTTACTAAACTAATATTATTTAGTCTAAAGCAAAAACAAATAAATCTAAAGCAAATCGACACAGAATATCAAATTCGACTAAAAATAAAAGAAAATGGAGCGGAAGTGATTTTAGTTTAATATTCTCTAAATACCTACACATTTTATAACATAATTATACGCTTGTTACTTTTTTTCTTACTGTTACTTGTTGATGAGTTTACGTAGGCTTTTCCACACTGAACACGAGTGTATCTAATCTAATCTTATTATACTGATAGTTCATTCTCCTTTTCTATAATAGATTCAATATAGAAAAAAGTAATTATAATGAAATTCCTCGAAGAAAAGGCACCTACATTAATTTTATTAATATTTTCATACAATGAAAATCCAACATTTAGCCTCTAGCAATGAATTTGTGTTCTCGACATTACTGTCGGGTCAATGACTGATAACGTATACTGCTTCCAAGATTTCCTTCACATGATTTTATTAAACTGTTCATGTTCTGCTTTTTTTTATATACACATATATTAGAATTCACATCATTATTGTAGTAAAATTCCGATATTTTAAAAATATATTAAAAGAAGGTAGTTTGTTTTTAGTACTGATGAAGTACCCAATGTAAAGATTATTACGAATATTGTAAATAATTTGAATTTGAATTTGAATTTCGTTGCGTGAGCCGCGGCATTCAGTCGACGAGCGCAGAGCGTGCCAGTTGTGCTTTGGATACAAAAGTGAATTCTATTAGAAATGGTTTTATCCCGGTCTTAGTTGGGCCTGGGGGGAAACCTGTAAGTAGTGAAGGTGAGTGTTAATGCATTCTAAAAGGGCCTTTTAAACCTACACCCGTGTCACAAGTCACGGGCGCTACTTGGGGTTTCCCTTGCCGTAGCCGGCTTCAAAGCCTCAGTCGTCCATCATAAGTAGTGCTTCTTACAGATATAATACACTTATCACACTCCACTGGTGCACCACCAGCGTAAACCGTTAGCATTGGTGGTTCACCATTCCATTATTATCCATAAAAAAAATCATTTGTACCTTTCTTTTATGTAACTATAGCTAACAAGCTGATAGTCTACCCAATGGTAAGTGGTAACCGTTGTCTACAAACGACCACTACCACGACATTATGCGTTGTCATCACGGGGGACTAAGGTATCACGCCTCCATACCGTGCAGTTCCATTGCGATATTCTTACAAGAAACTTGCGAGAAATACATTTTGCGACTGAACTAGGTGAGACAGATACTCAAGTAGACGACTTTTTACAAATTTTATTTGTACAAAGTATATACTTTAAACTAGTCATGTTAAAGGTACGGCTCGCGTTATAATAATTATTTTTTTTATTTGAATCTGACCTGCCTACATATTCAAAATGGCTCTGCACAAACTTATTTTGATATCTCTACTTTAAACTAACTAGCTAACGTAGAAAATGATCATACGACCAGCATATTGGCGTACCATAGCCATTACCATCATCATCATCGCAGCCCGGAAGACGTCCACTGCTGGACATAGGTCTCCCCCAAAGATCTCCATGACGATCGGTCCTAGCCATTACTATAGTCAAAAATAATTGTAACGCTAAAGAGAATTCATGCTCATTTCTGTAATATACTTAAGTACCCACGCACTTTTTATATACATAGTAGCTGACACGCGCGACTTCGTCTGCTATATCGCCCCATTTATACAATATCTTTTTAAATTATAGCCTATGTGTTATTCTGATGTATAAGCTATGTTTTTGTAAAGTATCATCAAAATTAGTTCAGTAGTTTTTGCGTGAAAGAGTAATATTTTGAGCCTAGACGAATTAGTGCTGGTTGGTAGTATGTATTCACACGTTTCATCTTGTAAAATGTGAACTTACGAGCATTGTTTTAAAGAGCAACACACGAAGTTTCTTGTTTATACTTCTTGTGATGAGACAGCTTTCCGAATAAGCGGTAGATTTAAAAAAAAATGTTGACTATTCAAAGGTGGTTAAATTCAAGTTTATTTGAATAAATGATTTTCTATTCTATTCTAATAAAAATCCATTCATACTTACAAACTTTCGCATTTATAATATTAGTCGGATAATTCTTTATAGTTTATTTCCTGGCCACAACCTCACAGAGAGAATCGGCCTTTGGCATTAGGTCGCCTTACCTGCTTCTCTCGCTTCAGTTATTATGGTAGATAAAACAATAGTACTGATATATTTAATGTAGAAACTGTAACTATTCCTAACGACGCAATAAGTTAAGATATTTAACTTAGCAAATTCTGACTTCTGATAGGAGTTTCCACGAAGTTGTTTATCTTTTAGTTACTGTCACTGATCTCGGTTATTTATCCAATTTACTATCAAATCTATGTGTTAAATACAGATTTTAGTGGAAGATAACTTAATATTATAAACGCAGGAAAGTAGTAAAAGAAATTAGTTCGATATGTATTTGTTCCACTTTAGTGTTAATAAAATGAAGCATTTTTTCAGAAACGATCCAAACTTGTTTTAAAATGTTTAATTAAAATTAAAATAATATACTTAAACCGAATTCATATAAAAGAGGTACAATATGTCCCCTAGCTAACTGGTGGACCAGCATGAGTAATATTTTGACGATAGAAGTAATAAATTGCCCGACCCACAACTCGGAACAGATTGTTCAGGTGCCGCAAAATTAGGAGAGCTGATCACACATATAGTGAGATAATACTAATTATCTCATTATATATGTCGTTGGATATCTATCCAATATAATGAGAGTAAGTAAAATATAATGAGAGTAAGTAAATGTCCACAGTAATTTACAGAGATGGACTCTTCCTGTGTTTCACATATTTCTGCCATCAAGCGGTTAGCCACAACGAAGCTTAGGTATGATACCTTAGTTCTTAGGAATAACAACGTATGACTGGTATAATGGGGGTCACGTGAAAATTTTCATATAGTGCTGATCTTATAAATGATAATGGAATGGTGTTCCTCTTGCGCTAATGGTTTACGCTGACAAGGCACCAGCGGAGAATGCTATACTCATCTGGAGCATAAGGTCAGGTCATTTAGCAATGGTCAAATTAACCATGTATTTATTACGATCGTTTCTAGGGGGAACCACGTGGAGGTCAACATAACATGGTACTTTGTTAGCAACGGGGTTATCAGTTCACATTACTGACAATCCCCTTCTCCCCATATAAGTATGTAGGTGAAGATTATCACTTTCCGTCAGATAATATGCCTTCGGCTTGCTTGCCATTCCATTATCGGCCTCAGTGGTCTGGCGGTTTAACTTTACTTTACTTCCGACGATCGTGGGTTCGATTCCCCGTATGGTGCAAACAATTGTATTAGTTTATCATGGGTATGATTGTTATAGGTCTGTGTGTTTTCTAAGTATATTATACATGTATTTAAAAAAAAAATTTGGGGGTTGAGATTAGATGGCGTATTGTGAATTGTCCTAGATTATTGAGCGGATTGCGAAGCGCGGTTTGTACTTTAGTCGATACTTTTCCGAAACGACTTGACCGATCGAAACCAAAATTTCGTCAAAGGTCGAATTTCGTTACCACTAAAAAAAATCAGATCGGACAAGATACGAGTTTTTAAGAATAAACGCGCTCCCCTCAATATGTGTAAACAACACACCGGTAACAATCCTAGTTATTATTAAAATAAAAAAAAAACTGAAATCTGATTCCGTATTTATAAAGTAGGGTCCTACTTTATAATAATATACTAGGATTGTTACCGGTGTGTTGTTTACACATATTGAGGGGAGCGCGTTTATTTATAGTTATTATTAAAATAAAAAAAAAACTGAAATCTGATTCCGTATTTATAAAGTAGGTCCATTCCATTTTCGGACCAATCTTAATCCAAAACAGTTACCCTTTCAAACTCTCGATAAAGGTCATTCCAAACATATGCCAATCCCACTATGTTAAACCAACTGTGTATGTTCAATGTAGCCATATGACCTTTTTGTGTTGAACGCAACTATTGGGGCGTTTTTGGTGCTATTGTTTCCTAAACTGTCTTTGGCAGTTGTGCCTATATCCTGGAACGTTTGCATAATGACATTTTGAGATTGCTCAGCCTTTCAAGAAATACCCGGGGACATGAATTTATATGGGTCATAGTGGAAACCTTTTAAGCTTTAAGCTTCTCGTGTAAATATTTCAATGGTACAGTAAATTTGTTTGCCTATATTATAGTGTGCTGAAAATATATCCAACACGAGACGAAGGATGTATATATATTCCTTTTTCTAAAAAGGAGAGGTTATTTCAGACAGTATTTTGTAAAATAAAAGTACATGCATAAAAGTGAAATTGTTTTCATCTATTGTTGTTGTTGACCATACCACCAGACCATGACATACTAGTTGATCAGCGCAATTTCGTCTGCATTTACACTTACTTGACATTTGTCATTATATTTCGCACAATTTACACAGTATTTTTTGTATACATTCATTAGTACATTACTAAAATTGTGCATGACAAAACAATGGTGAATGTGGATTATTTTGTTAACACTCACATTCTTTTAATAACTATATTTCATAGAAACAAACACATTTAATTTCATTGAAATTATAGCTTATGTGTTATTTTGATATTTAAGCTGTATTACTGTAAAGTTTCTTGAAAATCTGTTCAGTAGTTTTTACATGAAAGAGTAACAAACATCCATCTATCCATCTTTAGTCACAAACTATCGTGTTTATAATATTAGTAAGATTTTTGGTGTACCATAAGGTGACTCCATCTATCAATGATAATCAAACGACAACAACTAATTAAATATCTATATTATTTCATTAATAAACTAGTCTACTATTAAGATGGCTTTTTGAAAATATTAATAAAACTGTTTAAAATTCAAATTCTGTAAAAATTTAATTTTAATACTGCTCTTTTTAACTTGAAATCTTAATACACAAATTAATAAACAAATAAACAGATGGACTATATTATATGTAAAGATAATATTCATAGTAAACACATTGGGAAATCTGAAAAATGATAAATAAAGCAATGTATATAATGCAATATAGAGAACCTACCCTACTGGGTAGGTACCCAATAAACAAGAATTGGAAAGGGTTGGAATTGAGATTGGCTTGAGAATGGAATGGATAATTCGACGAAAATATACCTATTTTATAAATAAGGAATTAGATAAGATATTATTGTTTTTTTTTTCTAACGTTATGGCAAAAATATTATGACCCACCTGGTTGAAGCCGTTAGCTATACGCATAAACAGTACCGCGAACGTCATTCCTTTATTATAACCAAATAGTTATAAACTTACGAAAACCATAAAGATATAAGCATATCGTTGTTAGGTAGGGTCATAAAAACCGGCAATTGTAGCTTGTATTCATTTTACGGGCAATCAAATAATTATATAGTACCTACTCAAATATATATTCACTTACCTTTCATATAAGGTACCAGATTTTCTATTGCAACCTTTTTTTTTTTAATGGACGATAATGGTATGGTGCATCCGCCTGCTCTAACGTTATACGCTGGAGGGTGGGTTTTTCAAAAAGGGTATAGGTTTCTTAAGGAGTAGTATAAGCTTTATTAAGGGTCGACAACGCGCACGTGATTCCCTTTGGTGTTTTAGGCATCTTTAGGCTCGCCAACCGTTTACCATCAAATGGGCGGTATACTTGTTTGCTATTGTCGTAGTATAAAAAAAACGGATAAGAGGAAAATGAGGTCAGGTCAGTCAGCATCGTGGCAAATTCTCTAGGAATTATCAAGATTCCAAAAGAACCGCGAGGAGGGCATCCTGACTGGAAGATTTCTAGCAATGATGACCCATCCACCACCAGTCACATTAGTAACAATTCCCTTCTCACCGTTTTCAACCTTTATATATTGTTTTTAAGGGTGATAATTGTGTGGTAGCCACATGTGCTAATGGTATACGCAAGCGGAACACAAATGAAGGATGGTAGGATGGGCATGAATACATGTTAGTTATCCCATTATTCTTCATTATGATGATGACCAGGGGGGGGCCGTATGGAGGTTGACCTGATGACAGTAGGTCTAGCCATCATTACTAACAATTTCTTTTCCCATGTGTGTGGTTTGTGATATCTGTGATGCTGTTCATGTACATTAGCTCGTTTGCTATTTAAATGACATAAAAAACATTATTATTTTAAATTACTAGGTACACATTCCTGTACGCTCAACAAAAGTTTCAGAGACCTGTTGAATACGCAAATATTTCACGCTGTATTTCCTAACATGAACACAACAATACAACCCTTTTTTGAAGTTGGCAAGCACAAGTTATGACGCTACGCTCGCATCAAGATACGTCAGCCGAAATATTACCACGCATGGCATAAAAAGCATACGGAATTGCGGACTGTTTCGTTTTTTCGCATTTTTTTTATATCCCACTGTTTCCAGGGTACCCGTAAACTTCTTTTTATGTGCAAATGTGGTTGCTCATAAAGTTACTACGTGATATTTTTGACAACACCCCCTATAAAGGTCTTTTGCCATGAATAAAACGTTGGTACTAAATATTCGCGGAATCTTTTGTGACAAGCGGCTGGCTTTTGAAATCAGGATTTCAGGACTTGAGTGGGGATAGTTCGTATTTACATTGTACACATCTGTTCGAGTATATGCATAGCAACAACCGTTGTTGCCAAACTTTCGTATAAAGAAAGAAGAAGGAATATACTGACAACTGTATTACATTTCACAGCAGAAAACATAGCACATCGACATGAAACAGAATTTTAATTAAGCAATTTTCAAAATTTAATTTAATATAGTGCTAAAATATTGCTAATCCTGAGGTCTAATAGTATTTATATATTGTGACAAATTAATTAAATTATTATACCTAATAAATAATATCTCAGTACAATTAGTCATCGCCATCTAGTTCCAAAGAGAGTTTGTTTATGGGTACAAGACAACTTATATAAGTACAATTAAAAAAAAAAATTAAGTACTTAAAGACATATTTATTTTGTAATAATATACATAAAAAATACTCATTGCCTTGTCTTTCAATCGAAACAGCTTACAAAACAGGCCGTTTACCTGAAATTACTGAGTGTGAAGGGTACTTCAGACTCACTAATTTTCGGTGTGTCGACGCAGACGAATTTTTTAAATGAAAACGAATCAAAATATATTTATTCATTACGTCTATTATAGTCAGTTTGGAGTACTTTCGATCTGAGAAGAACTGATAAGAAACTGAGCTCGTAGTTTTTCGAATAAGGTTATATATGCTTACAAAATACAGATTCATTTCTAATTTCTAATTTGTGAGAATAGAATAATCACCAGCATATTCTTCGCATTTTGTCAAAAGTAAATAGTCTAACAGTGTTCGAAACTCGAACAGGTCCGTCCTCACAAGTAGCACCCGTTCACGAGTATGATCAACGAGGCAGCCATCATTGCACTCGACCATATTAGAGGGACCACATTGACCCGGCCCACCACGCCGCCTCAAGTTTGAACTTTATAGCGAGATATTTTACAGAATCTATACCGGTTTCAGCCGTTTTTATTTTTAAAACATCCCAAATGTTTATGATGATTATCTACAATCTGGAATTACACGTGCACCATAAACTTTTGGCGCTTGTGTAACGCAATTTTCTCCTATCCGATTATCAATAAAAATGTTTAGGGGGCAACTCGTAAAATTTGAATGGTGTTTTAAAACTGCCGTAAAACACTTTACTGCATTGTTTTTGAATTGTTCGCGTTTGCAGAAAAAAATTGGATTGTTTTTGAGGGGCCCGTGATTGGTGTAACGAGTTACAATGCTTAGGTAAAGTAAATGATATGGTCCACTGTGATTGTAGGTGGTTTATTAACCAATTTTATACTACAGTACGATGGCCTCGGCGGTCTAGTGGTTTGGCATACTGCTTGACTTCCGATGGTCGCGGGCTCGATTCCTCGCACGGTGTAAACATTTGTAATCATGAGTATGATTGTTTGTATTGGTCTGGGTATTAAGATTATGTATATTATATATATAAAAAAATATCTGTGTATTGTATTAATATACCCACAACACAAGCTCTGCTTATAGTGGGAAGATGGCGCTGTGTTAATTGTCCAGCCTTATTTATTTATTACTCGTATTTATTAACAGTTATATATATATTGTAAGTGTATAATAAATTACCTACTTTAGTTACGAATCTCTGTTTAAAATTATTCAAAGATAAACTAATGAAATACACTTACCATAAATTATGTTTAACTTGGGACTAGATGGTGCTGTGTGAATTTTCATGAGTTATTCTGTTATTATATAAAAATAATCCTTAATAGATATATTCTTTTCTATGTAAATTGCTATTTCCTCCTCTGTCAGAATAATATTTGATTGGTACTATAAAGTTATTTGTTAATGAATAAACTTATATAGATAAATAAGGACCTATTTACACGTATTTTAATTTTGTTTTTAATAATTAAATATGGTCAAAACATGAAATTCCTATATTATCTGATACTACACTTTTTATTTAAATTTTATTACTTTCATAATTTGACTTATTTCACAAACAAATAAATGCAAAAAAGATCTGAACGTAAGTTTAATTCCGAACATCTGCAGTAGGGAATGTAGATAAGTTGGTAAGTATAAAAAATAGGTAGAAACTTTCTTACAAGACTTTCTTGCGAGGCATCGCTGTTTACCGACACCACTCCAGTCCCTGTTTACCTTTGAAAGGTAAATATTTTATTACCCCTGCATTCTACGTTAATAATGCAACGTTTTATGTATACGGATATTCTAAATTCATAAACACAGACCATTCCCTTTTATGGAAGAAGTTTGTGAAAATTCTTGTTTTATTGAAAAGTCGGATGTAGGCCAAGAGATTAAAATGAAATTATAAATATAGCTTTATATAATGCGATATTTGAAAGTTATAATAATTTAATTTATAAATAAATACATGATTTTCATCGTAATAACTGTAAGTGTTTAGTTTACGAGAAAACGGGCTTCAATTGTTAAAGATTTATGAATTTAATAGTTTAGATAATTCTCAGACTCTTGTGTAAACTCTAAATCAAATCAAATCATTTATTCCTGTAGGACAGTAGTAGTATTTGTATTATAATTTTTTCTCTACCGTCTTCCCTACATTATTGATACAATTATATTATCTGTCCATTTGTCTATCCAATATTGTGATAATAATATAGAATATTAAGATTTTTTTCTATCTAGATATCTGCTAATTGATTTAGCGTTAAGATACATCTAAAACATGTTATGGTAAGTCTAAATCTATGATTCAATGTATTACTCTACTTATTGAAATATTCTAACGGCATGTACCTATAGTTCGTACAGCTAGTACATATGGGGTATATAAATTCAATTTTCTATCTTTTATTGGATGACCTCAAGAGACGAGTGAAAATATCGTACTCCAGTAAATCGGATGGAAATATCTAGTTGGATAAGAGGGCAAAGACCGGGTTGGGACAGTTTTAGTGCGGTCATTTTATAATGGGTCGTTATTAACAGGCGAGTTCGTGAGATTTGCTGTTTTCCAACATTATTTAGTATATTTATTCATAGTATATTTAGGAAGCTACCTTAAATGTTGGTAGCACACCGCTTTACTTTCGATGGTAGCGGGTTCTGATTTCTCGCATGCTGCAAACGTTTTTATTAATGAGTATGCTTGATTTTGTCTATGTATTTAAGTATTTATATCAGTTGTTTCGTACCCATAACATCTCCTGCTTAACTTATGACTAGATAGCGCTATGTGGATTGTACTGGGTTATTATTTATTTACCTATTATATAGCTACGTCGAGAACATCGTAGATGGCGCTATGTGGATTGTTCTGTATTTATTTACTTATTATATAGCTACGTCGAGAGCACCTTGGTTTAGTGGTTAATTACCAGGATATGAACCAATGGTTTCAGTGCTTCAAATACCATTATTCAATAGGAACATATTTAAATATTTTATATATTATATAGATATATAAATAACAATTTCTTTTAACAATAATCGTGGTCCCGTTTTCGTTAACAGTTTACGCTTACGGGACACCAGTGGAGGATGATAAGATGAACATGAGGTCAGGTCAGTTAGCCCATCGTGGCAAATTCACCAGGAACTTATCACGAGGGTTTCATAGGAAACCGCGTGGAGGTCAACCTGACAGAGTAGAGTGCTAGTAATGGACCCACTAGTCTTAATTACTAAACCTCCCCTTCCTCTCATAAATACATATTTGTCTATAGATGTTCTGTTGTATTAGATAGGTATTTGCTAATGGTCAGGTATAATATAATACATACCGTGCAAGCGAGTTGGCGTCGGGTGAAGTAATTCTAGATTTACCGTTAAATTATACGATTGTTAATACTTCAATACCTATCAGTAATCTATATTCTATTGTTAGGGTATTTGATGAATGGGATAAGTATCTGAAATTATAATAAGTCTATATAATCTAATTGCTAATCTAATCTATTCAAAATTTGAATATGTTTCCCTAAAGTTACCTTGAAAAGATTGCTTTCAGCAGTAAGGTTGTCTTATTATAATTATGATAATAATAAGAAGAATTTCAAGAATATAAAATGAATGATAATGAAATATACACATATGCACTTACTTAGTTTCAGCCCAATAAGTATGGTTAGCACCAATCGTGCCAACACCACAAACCAGCAAAGGTTGAGAAAAGAACCAAAAAAAAAAAATAGTAATTATTATTTTCAGGCTATTTTTAAGTTTTTTATTTTAAGTACAGTCACAAATTACACATATAAAAATAACAAATAATCACGGCTATATGAATTTCATTGGAAATTACACAACAGGGATTAACATACGTATAGTTTTACCACCTGCTCGCATAAATTTATACTATTTTACTTTTCCGTATGTCAGAAATAAAGAATATTCTATCTATCTATCTAATCTAAGATTGTATTGGATATAAATATATCGATGTTAAAAAAATATCTATCGTATAACTATTAGTATAAATCGTGTTAATAAATTGTGCGGATATATATTTAATTTTTGTGTAATATTCACAAACAAAAATAAATCGTGTACAAACGAATTAAAATTCATATTTTCTTATCACTGTGTTACTTTCAAATTCTCGCATACAAAACCAACTTAACGAGCTAACTTGAAGTGGTTTAAGTTGGAATTAGTCCCACTTAAGGAGTCCCCGACTAGTTCTATAATAGGAAATGTTCAAGGGTTGCTTTCCGATTTCAATTCGATATCGAATCGATTGTTGGAAATTTAGATAGGCACCTTGTTAGCAGTTGGGTTCATTTTTTTATTCTATAGTATTTTTTTTTTATTTATATGTACTGTAAATTCTTGCTGAACAGATTTTACTAATATTATAAACGTGAAAGTTTGTGAGTATGAATGGATGGATGTTTGTTACACTTTCACGCAAAAATTACCCAACAGATTTTAATGAGACTTTACAGTAATATAGCTTATATATCGGAATAATATATAAGCCAAAATTTAAAAAGATAATAAGTAAAATAATTAAAAGAAAATAAAATAAAAATTGAGCGAAATATAACGATAAATTTCAAGTAAGCGATTCAGACGAAGTGTGAGGAGTCAGCTAGTTATATATGTACATTAGGACCGGTCAATATCAATGAGTGATTGATCAATCTAATCTTAGAACAATAACTAAAATGTATTTAGATTTCAGAGAAATGTCATGATACTAAAAATGGAATTATCGAAAATAGAATTCCATAAGGTTCCTAAAATAGGAAATGATTAAAGAAAAAACAAATAATTATTTATGTGTATATAGTGTTTATGTTGTAGCGGAAAAAATATTATTTAAAAAAAAAACACAAGATAACTTGGCTGAAATGAGACGTTTTAATATACATATATATTGAACTACATATTTCTATTGGACGACCTCGGTGGTCCAGCTGTTTAGCACACCGCTTTACTTCCGATGATCGCGCATTCGATTCCTTGCACGGTGCCAACATTTGTATTTATGAATATGATTGTTTGTATCTGTCTGGGTGTTTTCTAAGCATAGTATTATATGAATGTATTTACAAAAAAAATCTATGTATTTATATTAGTGTCAAGCTCTAGCTAGCTTCACTTGGGACCAGATTGTGATTGAATTGTACTGAGATATTATTATATTATTGAATCCTTCAAGAAAAGAGGTTTCTAATTACTTCTAATCGGCCGCAGCGCACTTGCAATTCGCTTGGTGTTGCGGGTGCTCATAGGCTCATTGACGGCGGTAATCACTTACCATACTTAGGTTCTGAAATTGTTTTCCCAATTTCCGCTATCACTTTTGCACTCGCTACCGCTCCATTACTATATCAATTACATATACGCAATATTAGCACATCAAAGAGCATCACGCGATCTGTCACGGCAACACATGGCGGTACACGGATACACTGTTATTATTTCTGTTTATTTTGTCTTTGAAAATATTATTGTATATTGGATAAATAGAAATAGAAATAGAAATAGAAATAGAAATAATCTTTATTCAAATAAACTCATTACAAGCACTTTTGAATAGTCATATTTTGATTCTACCACTCATTCGGAATGCAGATTCATCACACGAAGAATGAGCAAGAAACTTGTGTGTTGCTCTTTTTAATAGATGTTTTTTTTTATATAAATAATTACAGTATCACAAGTAAGAGGCATGCGATAATCAACATAGAAGTCGCTACGCACTCATTATTAATGTAATCAGATAATATTGTCAGTGCTACAGATTTAAAGTTTTTCTATAAAAACATTATTATCGTTAACGAATTCTTCAATTTTATAGTAAGATTTTTTGCAAAGGAACTGTTTTATTTGACATTTAAATCTTTTTTCTGGCAGATTTATAACAGACTCTGGTATTTTATTGTAAAAAAATTGCCATAAAACGAATTACTAACTTTAGCCAAACGATATTTAGGTAAAATCAGTTTGTTATTGTTACGTAAGCTTTTATTAGTGCAATCACTAACTCTTTTAAAAATGTCTATATTCCTTCTGGCATAGATGATATTTTCATAAATGTATTGAGGAGCAACGGTGAGGATATTTGGTTCCTTAAAACACTCTCGCAATGACTCCCTGGAACCCATACCATAAATGGAGCGAATGGCCCTCTTTTGTAAAGTAAATATTGTATTTATATCAGCTGCTTTGCCCCATAACAAAATACCATACGACATAATGCTATGGAAATAGCTAAAATAGACAAGTTTAGCCGTTGCCACGTCTGTTAATTGTCTAATTCTTCTTACCGCGTAAGCGGCAGAACTAAGTCGACTCGCCAATTTAGTAATATGAGCACCCCATTGCAACTTGGAATCTAATGTGATACCTAGAAATACAGTATTCAACAAAATTAATAGATTTATTGTCCAATACGATTTTTGAATCTACCGGCCTTACATTGGGGAGAGTAAATTTGATACATTTAGTTTTATTTGCATTTAGTAGCATATTATTTGCCGTAAACCATTTTAAAACATAAGAGAGAGAACCGTTTACTGCGTCCATATCATCAATATGTCGATTGACTTTGAATACTAATGAAGTATCATCAGCAAACAGAACTATGTCGGCTATCTTTTCTACCATATAAGGAAGATCGTTTATGTAAACTAAAAATAAGAAAGGATTAGAATAGAGCCCTGAGGAACACCCATTTTAATACTAGTTCCCTACTTTACACCATTTATTTCAACAACTTGCATTCTATTATTTAGATAGGATTTCATCATGCATAGTGCTTCATATCTAATACCGTAATATTCTAATTTGAGTAAGAGTGTTTCATGATCAACGCAATCAAATGCTTTTGAGAGGTCACAGAATACACCGATAGCATCCTGTGACCTCTCCCAACAGTCAAAAATGTGTTTCATTAAAGCTACACCAGCGTCAGTATTGAAACCAAATTGCCGACTGTGAAGCAGTCTATTTATTTTAAAGTGGTGAAGCATCTGATTGAGCATAATTTTTTCAAACACTTTACTTAGTACTGGTAAGATAGAAATGGGCCTATAATTACCTACTTCAGTTTTATCCCCTAACTTAAAAAAGTGGAGTTATTTTACTATGTTTCATTAAATTGGGAAAAACACCGTCAAAAATACATTTATTGAAGATAGTTACTAAATATGGAGCAATAACATCTATAGCGGTGTTAATAACTTTAACAGACATGCCCCAATGGTCTTCAGTATTTTTTAAATTTAATTGTTTAAATGTTTTCGTAATTGTAGCAATGTCAATAAATGTAAATTTAAATGTAACCGGACACGAAGCAACATTGTCAATAAGGAATGATTTAGCTGTACTTGGAGAAGAGTTCAAAGAGGACGTAATATCAGTTGGAATACTAGCGAAAAATTTTTCAAAAATATTGACTATTTCTTTTGTGGACGTTACTAGTTTATGATTATAATTTAACGTAAAATCATTATATGGACTTTTAACTTTGCCAGTTTCTTTATTAATAATATTCCACACTGTCCTAATCTTATCCTTGGATTCTTTAATTTTTTTATTTAGATAATTAGACTTTGCTACATTACATACCTTTTAAAAGTTTTTGAGTATCTTTTTACATAATTTACGAATGTACTATCGAAACGGTATTTTTTTTGATCATATAAATCAAATAATATATTTCTACTTTTAAGAATTCCCTTTGTATTATCGCCATTCTGAAAATTTTGTTTTGTTACTAATACTGATAGTTTTTTTGTTAAAAGCCTTATTATATTCGTAAGAAACAATATTGAAGAAATCTGTATAAAGTTTGTTAGGTTCATCAGATTGAGGACAAAAATCTAATTTACTACGAACTGATATTTTAAATTTATTTATCTTATAACTAGTCAAGTCTCTTTTTAATAAATTAATTTTGTTTACGTGATTTGGAAAAATTACTAATTGACCACAGTGATCAGAAGGAAGGTTGTTTAATATTATTTTATCTAAATATTCACTGTTGCTAAATATGTTATCCAAACAAGTAGCAGACGTGGCTGTGATACGAGTGGGTTCGTGGAAGACATTACTCAAGTCAAAAGATTGAAATAAACTCATTAATTTAGTTTTTGTGGTGTTATGTGATAAAATGTCAACATTGAAATCACCACACACTATAATTTTTTTGTTAATATTAAATACTCTTTTTAAAATATCTTAGAAAAAATAATAAATGTTCTATGTTTAACTGGAACATTGGCTCCATTACCTCTTCAAATAAATTATAATCACTATTTGGAGGTCTATATACACACATAACTATATAATTTTCTAGTTCCACACAGGAAATTTCAATACAACACTCAACGGAAAGATTGCCAATATCACTACGTTCTTTTACTTTTATATTATTTTTCACCAATATCATGGAACCTCCTCTATTTACTATTTTTCTATTAAAGCAGCTGACAATATTATAATTGTTTAAGCTTAACATCATATTGCTCACTTTGAGCCAATGTTCAGTTAAACATAGAACATCTATATTATTTTTTTCTAAACTATAAACTAAAATATAACGTTTATTAAATATTATCTCTATTTGTGTGACCACCCGGCTCATCCAATTTTATATTAATATATGGACATGCTTCTAGTCTAGTTCGCACTCTTTTCTATCCTTGTGAGGGACACAGTTATCCGAATGCAAGGCTTAGATGCTTATAGAGTTTAGATTCCTTAATAATTTTTACTCGGAAGGTAAAATATATCTAAACATTAATAACATTGTAATGTAATATAATTTGGACTCTATTCTCCGCATTTGGCCACCCATCTGGACTATAGTGCGTGTAGAGCCGAGACTAATAAAGTAGCCAGCCAAACTACTTCAAAAAGCGCAGACGCTTCCTGGTGTCTTCACAGGCTTTACTTAGCAACCGCTCACCGTTCTTCCAAATATATATTATAAATATATACAATCTATAAATGAACTTGCTTTAAAAAAAAGAAATTAAGTTATGTTTCTTGCCAGTTCTCAATTGAATCTGTATACTGAACTGGATGGTAGGAAAAAATGTCAATATAAAAAATTTTACATTAATAAGCGGCTAAAATCGTACGTGAATAAATATTTTTTCATTTGATTTGGTTTGATATAATCATAACAAATGAATGCAGATGACAAATTGTCGATGACGAAGTCAAGATTCGGAAAAGGCGTGTCTTCATGAGGCGATTTATGAAAGTGAATTGTGTGTGTGTGGATAGAAGATAATAGTACTGAGTTCACTCTGCCCACCCCGCAAAAGATCTCGCGTGAAGTTGGATAATTATAGCAAAATTAAACCACGTAATAATAGCTAGCTTGTATGGTACCAGTACTTAGCATACAACACACCGAAGTATTTTCACCCAAGAAACTTACATTACCGCGTAGCAATTAACATGTAATAGTGTTTGCAATAGCCTAATTGCAAAACAAACATTACGGGTTGACTTTGAATGAGTTTAAATATAACTGTGCATAACTTTACATAGTACAAAATAAGGTTGCTGCTCTTATCTGTTTGTTTATATATTTTAAATTAGGCAACAAATTTTAGTAGTTTATTTAGTTATTTTAGTTTGACAATAGATGAAGTGATTCAAGAGGAAGGGTTATATGTATAATATCGCATATATTATACATATAACCCTTCCTCTTGTTATAGTATAGAAACAGCGATGCCTCTTACCCTATAATTTCACTAATTATAGGATAAGAGGAATCACTGTCTGTTCACCTATATCTTTTAAATTACGCAACGGATTTTAATACGGTTTTCAGGAATAGATAGACTGATTAAAGAGGAAGGTTTATATGTATAACACATGTATGTTGTAATGTAGAACAAGCCGAGAAATTGAGAGATTTGTAATGCATCCAAAAAGTCGGGACTGTTGTTAGTAAAATATAATTTACACATATAATGCGAATTGTGAATATATATAACTGCAATAGCATAATGTTGATGGTTGATGACCGTAAGTAAGACTGTAAAAAGTCATCAGCATTTATACCTCAGTATCACCTACTTCAGCGAAGCAGCTTGCCTTGTGAGCTGTTTTAGTGCTAGGGTACAGTTTGACAATGAAATTACAGGATAAGAGGCATAATGTGTTTATGCTTTGGAATAGCAAAGCATGAGTGGTATCGCGGGTATCATTTTAAAGATATGTCCGTAGTGTTGTTCATGTATATAGGCGACTGTTACCGCTTACCATCAGGCGGGCCGTTCAACAGAATCAAATTGAATCTATAAGTTCAATTACTATCTATGGTATTTACTTTATAGATAGAATCAATAGAAGGTATAAATTAAAAATATGTGAAAAGATAGTTTTTTTTATAAAAAAAAACTCAGATTAGATCCAATATACATATACTAGTTTCCCAAATTTACTACAACTGGAATGCGGTAGTTCATTGCTCAAAGCTACATCTACCAGTGCACTACGTAGCTCGTTAAATGAAATACATTTTAAAATTTCCACGTACGTGCAAAGAAAATAAAGCAATAAATAAAATCAGCGAAACACGATAAAATAATGAACAATGTCAACGGCGAATAGCCAATTAATTAAAACATGGAAACTTGCATACGTAAGCAACGTCATAATAATTAATTCATTAAGGTTACGATGTACACAACCATAGGAACGTAGCCCTCCTCGCCTCGCCCGTTTTTCATTGCGCCAGGGTATAAATATTTCAGACAGGAAAGGTCGTAGAGCGCGGATGTGTAAAATGTTGGTAGTTACAATGTTGTTTTTTATGTGAGCAAACAAAAGCATTTGATAACGAATTCGAAATTCAAATCGAATTTAAAAAAGACAATCGAATCATATGTATTTAGATTGTGATATTTGTCTATTGGTCTACTGACTCGACTTAATACTGTAAAGGTCCTCGATTCGAATCTGACCAGAAAAACTTTGTGAGTCTATTTATACTCAAACTAGCTATTACCCGTTACTGAAACTACGTGGAATTAATTTTTTTTTAAAGAAGCTATTTGCGTTAGCGTTAGTTTGTTACCTAATTTAAGTAGAAAAGATTTTTTAAATACATTTAAAATGATTTCATTCACATGTATAGTACATGATTGACCAAGATAAAAAATAGATTAAATTATTTTGCACACCAGATGCAATGTATATGTCAAATTCATGATAGTTAGTTAAGCCATTTAGTAGTGAAAGTGTACAAACATTTCACTTTCAAATTTATAATATTACTTTGTTTCTTTTCTTACCTACTCTAAACCACATAACAAGCCCCTATATATGTATATATAAGGTCTAGTACCTTATATAAAATTCACCCCTACAAAATATATTATTAGTCATATATAATACGAATATTAAAGAATTTTTATTACATCTTAGCATAATTAAAATATAAAAAAAAAATCGAATATGATATTTCTAACCGTTCATGTATACTTACTATTTTCTGTATTTAGTGCAATAAAGAGTATAAATAAAAAAATATATACATACATTCGAATTTATTCTGAAACAAACTACAGCCTAAAATACAGACATAACTTAAAAGTACTTTTTTGCAACGACCATCAACAAAGAAATGTTGATTCTACTAAAAAACCCAATATTCAATTCGCCACTCGGAAAAAACTATTACACTTACGCCCACGCAAAACTGGGCGTCAAATAAAAAAAAACGGGTCGTGATATTCAGGTACCAAATGAACTGTTTTTGCCCAAACGAATGACAAATTTAACATGGTCCTTTACGCCCCTCCCTATCCTTGAAATGTGGGATTAGAAGGGGATGTACTTGGTCTGTGAAAAGTTCTGTACATAATGGGCTATGTCAAGCCTTACTCATCGAATAGGGAGGGGATTGTTGAGTAGCACACTTGATTTTCGATAGCAATCCGATAGTATTGCGGTATAGACTCCTATTTTAAATGTAAGCTTTATTTCTATTCGAATTTCCTTTAGGGATATCGATTAATTTTCCTTTGACATGTTTGTTCCATTAGATATATGTACTATATCTTGTGCGTGTTTTTTATGTGTAGATTTATATGAAGATGGTATATTATTATAGTAATACGGGATATGTTTTGACAGTGTACGAAAGATATATAAATAATATATTTGATTTTATTCATCATATATTCATAATTAAACTTAGTTCAATAAGTATATCAACAAAACTAATACACAATAAACTACTTCTTTTTTCTAAGTATAGTATAATATATGTTTAGTATTTTTATATTTACTTTTCAAAGCTAAAAAGATTACAAATTGTAAATAGCATTATTTTTTTATTTTAGAAATCCATTGCAGGTTACCCTTATACTTTATATTCATGAATAACTGTGTTCAAGCCACGTAAAAAAACATCAATCGAATTTTTAAACATAACTCAGAAAGTAAATACTTATCAGGTATTAAACAAAATATGGGATCGTAGTATAAGCAGCACTACTTTCATTCAACTAAATTATTGATTGAATGTTAATGAAATTTAATATGTAAAAAATGTAAATACGAAGATAGGCTATTTATTATCTCAAAAAATAGGAAGGGGATGGAATAAGGGTTGAAAGTTAGTGCAGTCGAAATGAAGAGAAACAGTTAGTAACACTAGAATCTATAAAACTTGTAGACAAAACCGTAAAACTAATAACATTCCTCTTTCTGCCGCAGAATTTAAAGGAACGCTTTAACTAATATCAGTGGCAATAAAATAGAAGAATTTCAAAGGCGCCACATTCGTCTCCGAAGTAATCCTAGCGTATACCCACTGTAATTGATTTTGTTCGAGCCTCGGACCCTCGGCAGGGAATAATGGACCGTTTTCCGGCGGTAACGCCCCGTAATAGTTTGTCATTGCTAGCTTCTGATGTGACTAACTGGGCTATACAAAAGTGATGTAACTGACCAAGTAGTATCACTATAATTGAGGTATAATAATAATAATAAATTTATTTTATGTGTTGTTTTTAAGAACACGGTTTAATACTTGTCTTGTTCTTTTGCATATGACATAGTTGTTTTGTACTTGAATTATTTGTGTATTACATGTACTTATATATGTATATATTTTATATAGATTTTATATATTTATATGTGTTTATATTTATGTATCTGTGGTTTTTATATCTTATTAATATTATAAACGCGAAAGTTTGTAAGTAAGGATGGATGTTTGTTACTCTTTCACGTAAAAACTACTGAACGGATTTTGATGATACATTACATACATTTAATATAGCTTATATATTAAAACAACATACAGACTATAAATTTCACGCGCGTGAAACCGCGGGCACTGCTAGTATTTTATATATAGTATGTGCGTTATTTATTTGTATTTCTATACTACCTCTATTATTACCTACATACATCTTCGATGCTATTCATGCGCCACCTCCCACTTTTATTGTTTTTTCTCTATCTAAAGGTTATCTGAAAGAGATTGCTTGCTCGCAATAAGACCGCCTTTTGTACATGTATATCTATTTCCTGTATAATTCTTGTGTAAAATGCTTATAAAGCGTTTATAAATAAAATAGTTCTCATTGTTTGTCGAATTTTCCCGCAAAGAATTGTCATTAACCTCATCAAACAATTCATTGAATATAAAAGTCAGGAGATATTTAATATATTTCAACAGGCTTTATCACTGTGCATCAAAGCACTGCACTATTGCGCCGCGTACGTTAAAGTAAAATTCTCATAGTTTCAACTTTTTTTTCTAACACTAGTGATGTGTTCATTCCGAACCCGACCACAGATCTAATGACGCCATCTTAATTCAATTGTGGACACGGCGTAATAACTCTGTTGTTCTATTACTTTGTATGGACGATGGAAAGTTAAAGCTCATGTTTTTAGAAATTAAAAACTTATGTATCAGATTGTTGTTTTATTTATTTATTATAATACATATTTATTTGTCAATACATGGTAAACTTTTTTTCTAATATTAGTAAAATAAATAATGTTATTACGTTATTAAAGTTAAGTTAGATATTAGCTGTTAGTCGCTATTCTCTGTATTTTTTATACTAAAACCATCCCCGTTATATTCACTTACATATATCTAGTGAAAGATAATAGACAGACAGAAATACTTTCTTTTTAATTACTTTACATACCCATTAAAGCATTTCGTGTAGCCAAAAGAACGTACACTATAAAAAGAATTTACATTTTTCTTATCAGTATGATAAGAAAAATGTAAATAAGCGTTAAATACATTAAATATCAATTGTAAAAAAATATATGTATTGGATCTAGTGATCCAAATTATTAATAATATTTTTTTCATTATTTTGTTATTATTAACAGTTAGGACTTTCCTTCAGAATTGTCAGCTTATTTACTTATTTCAGTTGTATAAAACTTTTATGATTGTAAATACACCCATTAAATAACGAAGAGTACTTAATTTTTTATCGCAGTTGTGTACTTACTTCCAGCTATACTTAAAAGTAAGAAGCCACACGGCCACCGCATCAAATAGGTAATGGCTAAAGTAATTACTACCGTGTCGGCCATTTTGTTTTTGTAAACATTCAATATTTTTATAACTGTTTTTGCTGCGTGTTTTATAAAATTAGATAATAATACTAATTATTTTTAAACTCCATATCCATACTAATATTAATAATCTCAGAACAATTCCCACAGCGTCCCCTGACTGACCCAAGTTAAGCTAGCTAAAGTTTGTGTTGTAATGATTGTTTGTATCAGTTATCTAGTACCCATCTAGATAACTGATACAAACAATCATACTCATGAATATAAATGTTCGAGCGGTGCGAGGAATCGAATCCACCATCATCGGAAGTATGGCGGTGTGTTAAACCGCTCGACCACCGCGGCCGTCGATTTTGTAGTACAAAAGTCTGTCTGCCTATTTGTTTGTTTACGTTTTTGGAACTATATCGCTTTACGGATTCTAATGTAGTTTTACACGAAGAAAGAGCATATTACAAAGATGGATGTAGGCCCAATTTTTATTTAAAAAAATAATCTGTTAAGGGTGAAATAGTTTGTGCAGATGCAGTCGTAGGTAACAGCTAGTAGGTAAATAGTGTCATTGTGTGATTTAGCTACGTTCCGCCGATTTACTCGCATGCATTTTTTTCTATGTTTATAATTTCATGTAGTATGTAAAAATATTAATTTCTTATAACCAAATACTCAGAGAAGTACAAAATAGGTTATATAAGATTATTTTTTCTTTCACAGACGAAATTAGTCTTTATTGAGGTATGAGGTTAATGATATGAGGTATGGAGAACCAAATTTTAAGCCATATATATTTTATGTTTAAATTTAGACTAATTCACTAAATAGCAATAAATAAATATTCATTAATTCCTTGACTTTGTGCGAAGTGTATGCTTTTGTGTGAAGAAAAAGATATAGGAGTGAAATTACAGGAGGAAAAACTTTTTCATTACACCGTGTTTTCCGAGGAATCATTTAATTCGCAAAAATTCATGATATTCCTTGTAAAATATTATGTTTTTTAAATTAAAGCAAATAAAAATAGCTTTGTTCATGTAGGTATGTTAATGATACTTATGATAAGTCATGTAAATCTGTATGTACGTGTCGACCCAAGCAAGGGAATGAATCACGGTAACCATAAATCAGTGTATCAGCAACAGTTATTACTTTGAATCAGTCAGTTTGTTTGTTTGTCAGTAAATATACATAGATATAATCAAATCACTAACTTCAAAATTAGAAAATATAACTAAGAAATCTAATTCACGAAAGTCGCACTTCGACTACCATATAAATCAGTCTGAAACTGGCCAGAAGCCAGAGGTTGCTAACTTTAACATCAGTTAATCTAAACGTTGGCGGCCATTCAAAAAGTTCTACAGTTTTTTTTTGTCAAAATTTGGCACGAACACAAAATAAAAGCTAGTCGCTTAATTGCTATGACCTGAATAGAGTTAATATCTCTGCGAGCGGTGTTAATTAAAAAAATATATTTTTAAATACGAAAGATTACATTTTTATTAAAACATAAAATGTAATTTTTTATAACATATAGGATAAACGAGCATGCGGCTCATCTGGCAAGTGATTACGGTCGCCAATGAGCACGTGTAAACCCAGGGGAATTCTAAGTACGTTGCTGGCCTTTTAAGGAGGAATAAGTTCGTTTTTTTGATGGTCCAATATCGTATCGGTTCGGAAATACCTTAGTTGGAAGGTGCTTTAATATAATGTTAATCAAATATCTTTATTTATGTAAGTCTATTACAGACTCTCAAGATATGTCAAAGCTTTCTAGTTAAGAAGAACTGACAACAGGCAAACTGGTTGGTTCCAAATATATGGTTTCAGCAAAATATGGGTATGTCAAGTGTTGCGTTCAATACTACATTGACAAATGACAATGTGTCCATACGAGTTTTAAAAATAATATAATTTATCATCTATCTATCTAATATAGCCAGCTTCTACCCGAGACTTCGTCTGCATATTTTGAAATATAAGATAGCCTTTAATCTTCTTTTATCACAAAAAAAACTATTGTAAAATTACTGTTCATAATCTTTGTACGACTAAACGGCTGAGCTGACGTATCACATTGAAATTTATCACGAAGATATATCATTGGAGAGGAGAGGCACTAGCTAACTTTTGTCTAAAAAAAAGAAACGAAGTCGCAGGAAAAAGCGAGTATTTTATAAATAGAGATGAAACCACAAACACTGTTTATTTTTAATTAAACGTAAACCTAGTGAACGCGGATTAGAAGGCAGGATTTAGGGTGATATTCATAAAAAGCTGGCTGTTTTAACTGATTTAAAACATAACGCTTCCTACCAAACTTCGATTAATCCCGTGGGACCATAAAATAATAGGGATTAACGCAAACTATTGGGATACGGGCGGTCAGTAATTTATTTACGCCGTTACGTACATAATTGCTTGGCTTACATATAGAAAATGTTGGCAATATTGTCCATAATCTGCTTTGTATTCAACCCTTTTCGGCTTAGGCTTAGAAGTTTGTGGACTTATGCGTAAAAGAGATAGATAAATTAAATATATAGGGCACAGAAAGGGACATGAAATGAAACCGTGTAATTAAATAATAATTCAATAATTTACTCTAACTAAAATAATAAACTTAGGTACCTAATGTGTTAACTAAATAATAATTACTCTGTGTAATTTTTTTCTACACGTATTACAGATACTTAATATGTTTTATATGTAGTATTACGTTACATTCTTAATATAGAAGTAGATTAATTTTACTAGAAATACATTATTTTGTAACAAGTTTGACGGCGTCGGTGGACACAAACTTTTGTATTCATGAGAACGATTGTTTGTATTGGTCTGGATGTTTTCTATGTACATTATGAATATATATACACAAAAAATGTATCGAAGTATATCTATCACTTGATTAGTACCCATAATACAAGCGCTGCTTAGCTTGAGACTAGATGGCGTTGTGTCGATTGTCCAGGTAAACAAATACAGGATTAAGTAAGTATAAAGTACGTATGTACATATATAAATAATAATAAGAATATTGTATTGCAAGGATAATAAAATAAAATAAAATAATCGACAATCACATTTTTTATACCTTGGCGACTTCCCATTTATTCTGATATTGTAGTTTATTAATACTTGCTATACCATGCATATTATATTTATCTATATGTTCTCTAGGAGCAAGAATTATAGTAACAAAATAGCATACTAAATGTGGGCGATAGAATATATGGACTGTATGTGTGAGATCCATGAAATAGTGGATAAAAAATGGTAAATACTTGTAATATTGCTACGAACTATAACAGTGTAAAAGCGACAATAAAAAACAAGACGATTCTAAAAACTGTAGAAAAAATACATTCAAAATGAGTATATAAATAAATATATAAAAGTGGAACACCAACTAACCAACGTGATCTCAATCTACGCTTTTGAAACATGAATGAATACATACATACATTTGCATATTAGAGTTGAATGATCGACAGTAGATAAATCAGTGAAACATAAATTGTATGCAACGATATGGCTGGTACAATCCTACCATATATCGGAGGGTAGAAACCAAACTAATGGATTTATGCAGGCGTGCTTTTGTGTATCACTTCCTCTTGATTAGAATTGGGCTTTAGTCGAACGAATCCATGTCTACAGGCTATGTATATGAATTACGAATAGCCACTCGTGAAAATTCACAGATCCAATATGAAATTTCCTAGCAAATCCCAAGATTTAAATCTCAATAGTAGACCCATACATTTCTGGGTATAAAAGAAAATTAAAAGTTTTTTTTATGTAATTTAAATGGCATATAATATGACGGTCTATCTGATCGTAAATAGTAACCGTCTCCTATATATATATATATAATCATTTTTTTAATGGATCACAGTGTTATCATTTCTAAGGTCAGTGGAGGATGATGGGATGAGAATGAGATCAGGTCAAGTAACCCATAGTGATAAATTCACTAAAAATTTATCATGATGGTTCCAGGAGAAACTGCGTAGAGGTCAACCTGATGTGGTTGACCTCTACATTGCTAGCAATAGGATCATCAGTCCGCATTACTAATAATTTTCTTCCTCTCTACGCATATCATTGTGACATGGTTGAGTATCATGAGTCAATTGTGCTCACTTAAATGTCCAGACAGATGGTTGCGTGGTGGGATGGGTCATTGAGCTCCCTAAAATATGGTTGATCGCAGTGATGGCTGGCTCACCAGTTATACTCGTGAACGGATACTGCTTGTAGAGACGGCTCTGCCCTGATAAATATGATTAATTTATACTGTTACTCAAATAGCTATTGTATTTACTTACTTTTGTCAATCTTGCTATTTGGTAGTTGCTCCAGTGCCACACTTATTTTTCCATCTTCTGTTTGTTAGACGAAACCGCGAGTAATGTGAAAAAAATTATGTATTATAGTGTTGTCCAATATAAACAATATATAACTAAAGGGAAAGCAAACAGAGAGATTGAAGTTATTGGAAGAACTCTGTTTATGGTTGAAAAAAAACCTTGCATACAATCGTATGGCATCCTCTAATGTTTGGCAGAAGTATATAGATGGTTATAGTAATATGTCATTATCTATATTGGAACATATTCAATTGTAAGGATGAGATTATAATAATTTTCGTATTTTATTTTACTGTAACTGTCATTAGTTTTTTTTTCAACTGTCACTAATATGAATATATTTAACATATAACTGTAATGTACTTCTTTTGCAGGAGAGTAATAAATCGCACATCTACTTTATGTAGAGAAGCAATTCTCTAAAACAAATCGACATGCAGTACGCAAGTCGATTTTTCTTCGAGAATACGAACTGCAACATATTGTTAGACTCGGAGAGTATGCAATAATTAATGAGCTAGAGAAATTATACTGCAACAAATTGTGGATCAGTGAGAATGCGAGTGAACACAAGTGTATATAATCTATGCATATTTATTGCATAGTTAAATGGTTAAAACGATTATAGAATATTTAAAAGAATATTTTAGAGGATGACAAGAATTGAAGGATATTCTTAGTAGCGATAGTTTTTATCTCCTCAGGATTTAGTGTATACTTTCCAAAGGAGATATTTCGTTTATGCATGAGTGCGCTACATAGGATGTGTAGTGGCGTTTCCTCTTCAAAGTCATAATATGATACATTATATTAATTATGTGATAGCCAAGATAACACTCGGGCGTTGCCGAGAAGCTGTAAATTTACTGATATATCTCTCCATCTAACATAAACAAGTTAGTTTACAAATAAATGACACCTAGGTAGACGATTTTATTAAATGTACCCCTGATATAAAATCGATCTTAAGAATGAATGCATACAATAGCAAACTTATCCCAATAGAGACATTTCTATTTTTTCCAGTCGACCTTTGAATGTCTGAGTAAACTTCTAGAGTGTTATTTATTTATAAAATAATATTCACATTATATTAAATTTCAGCCATGAAACCATATATAAAGCTCTATTCGCATAATTTTTTATTACTGAACAAAAAACACTCAAACAAGAAACCGCATTTCTGTCGCTACAACATCAATTATTAAGGGTTGATACTGCGAAATCTTTCTCACAATTTGCCCTCTCGGTGCTCTTGATTTCTCAAGGGACAGAGAGTGCTATTTGACCGCCGTAAACGTTAAATTCTTAATAAGAGCAAAAAGTTCGACTCCTTTTGTAGACCTAGTTTATGTTTTCGCCTGTACCAGGGTTGTCAACAATGCGAGTATCATCGCACGCTGCGACTTCGAGATTTTATCTTATGGAAACTTGATAATTGTTTCACTACTTCTTTTTTTACTGAGCTAAATTGTGTAGTTTTCTGATTGTTGAAATTAAAATACCAAGTATATCTAAAGACCTACCTAATAGTTTGCTTAATAAACTATATTACAGTTTAGATATTGCAGTAAAATTGTAGGATATGGAAATAGATATAGAAACTGACAACTTCATCCACTGGTTTGGGTATCATGCCCCAGGCAACGCGTTCAGGCTTATCACATGATGACGCGCTATTCATGTATATAGGCGTATATAGGGTTATCGCTTTCCGTCGTATGAGATGTCGGCATGATTGCCTTACCAATTGCATAAAAAATGAATCCAATGTAACTAGCATTGGATTCAAATTGCCCTAAATTTTTATCTTATATATATATCAATTAGTATAATTTTGACGATCTGATGATAATGGGTTCGTTTCCTCACAGAGTACAAACATTTGTATTCATGAATATATTTTTTTGTATTGATGTGGGTGTTTTCTATATATATTATATATTTACAAAAAAAATATATCTACGTTATATTAGTTACCTATAGTATCCTACGTTATATTATATACCTAATTACCCATATCGCAATCTTTGCTTTGTTTGGAAATAGTAAATATATTGAATGTTGATGCCATACAAAATGTTTTAGCCGATTATACAGATAATGCGACTAAGGCAATTTGCTAACTGGTGAGGTAATGTAGTTATGAGTTTTAGGCTACAACGGGACTGGCATGTACTTTTTATTTGTACAAAAGTCCCTAAATTTCAAAAATAATAAATAAAAATATATGCACTGCTGAAGGAAGTTCAAGTTGGCAACCCTGGAGTTTACACAAATACGTTAGGGAGACAGAAATATTGCTGTAGAATAGAAATAAAACAGCAGGCAGCTTAGTAAGCGTGGTCAATGAATTGGTTGCCCGCTGCCGCTAGACCAGTAGCTTTTTCAAGTCACCGTCACATTTTGTACACATTTTTTTCAATTATTGCTCGAGTTTTCAGTACCTTACTTCAAGGAGCTCAAACGTGTAAAAAGAATCTTTAAAGGTATAGTACAAATTTTTTTTCTTCGCTAATTTTGAACCTATTGTAATGATTATTTTTGCAATCGATGAATAAATTAATCTAGTTTTGTCAATTTTGTTTTTGTATGGAAAATGACTATATTTTAAAGTATATTATTTTATCGATATATACCAATATTGTAAAAAGGTAAAGTTTCTAAGTTTGTGACGTTGTAGAGGAGTAATCTTTGGATTTACTAAACAGATTTTGAAAATTCTTTTAGTGTTGGATAGCTTATATATCAAGGAACTCTGTGGGCTTACGACTAATAGAAGCACAGTAATAAAATAGGTAGCAGAAATAAATATATACATACATAACATATGTATATCTATATATGTGTTAATTACTTTAAAATTTTATTTGTACAACGCATTAAAAAATTAAATTTATTTTTCTCTTTCTTTCTTCTTTCCATTTATAATCCATAGACTCTCACACATAACGCTTTTTCCGTTCTTATACATCTAAAAATACAAACGAATATAGAATCGCCTCAATTTTAATGTCGGCTGAATAACATAAACTACACTTCAATAGTATATATTCAAGTGTTAAACAAACATAAAGTAGCAGATAAACTTGCCTATCCTAGTTTCCAATTTCCCAAGTTCAAGGAAATGAAAAAATAAAACGTAACCACGAACATATTCAGTGGTAAAATATTATCTGGAAGCCCGAGTGAACTCAGCTGTAAGGTAATGTAGTTTTCCACAAAGTGGAGAGATCGCACTGTCATCTTGGTCCCCAATTTTTGCATAAAAATGCAAAAATATTAGATGGTGGTATAATTTTCTCTTGTTACTTACAAAGTGGACACGACAAAGTCTCAGAAAGTATAGCTATAGAAATGTGCAAGTTTCAGTTAGTTTATAATAATTTATCCTACTAATATTATATACATAAACTTACCTACGTATATATAAAAACGTGAAAGTTTGTGAGTATGGATAGATGTTTGTTACTCTTTCAAGCCAAAACTACTGAATGGATTTTGATGAAACTTTACAATAATTTAGCTAATATATTAGATTTACAAATAGGCTATAAATATCACATGGGTAAAACCGTGGGCACAGTTAGTATTATATAAATTAACGGACTCGGTGGTCTAGTGGTATAGGACACCACTTTACTCTTGATAATCACTAGTTCTATACCTCGCACGGTGCAAACATTTCTCATATAGTATAAATGTTTGTATCGATCTGGTTATTTTCTATGTATATAAATATAAAATATATAATGTATAAAATATATAATAATATATGTAAATATACATAGACAATAAGGTTTTTATATCAGTTGTTTAGTACCCATAACACGTCACAGCGTGGTCTATAAATTGGTTGCCCATACGTTACCAACAAGAGTAGCTCTGCTTAGCTTAGGAGTAGATGGATCTGTGAATTCCAGGGTTATAATTATTTTATTGACTACTGTTATATAAATGGAGTATTATAGCTAGAGCGGTACTTTATGTGCCTACATTTGCATTCTGGCTACTATTAGAGGCTATATTTAGAAGGCCTAACGTCATCTCGCAAATACATTTTCGGAAGTTTTGGTTGATAGTTTATCATTATATGACCATTACTATTCATTAGAATTTCATATAACAATTATTGTATTAAGATAATTAATCCGCACATATTTTATTTATTTATTTAGGAAGATTAACGGTGTAATTTTACATGTTACTTGTCATATCAAATTGTCCTATGCCAATTAACAATCTTCGCCAATAGTATCTACATATTTTATCGAATTAGCTGTTATTTTGTCGATGTCCAGTCTATTTCATTTCTATTATTTGTATTATTTTGTTTAATTTCGCTACCATTACCATATTCAGTGCGAAAACCTGACCATTAGTAATCACATCACGGCCTCGGTGGTCTAGCGGTTTAACACACCGCCTTACTTCCGATGGTCGCGGGTTCGATTCCTCGCACGGCACAAACATTTGTAGAAATAGAAAATCATTTATTCAAATAAACTTAACTTAAGCACTTTTGAATAGTCGTAACGATTTTTTTTTATCTACCGCTCGTTCGGAACGCTGTTTCATCACAAGAAGAACGAGCAAGAAACTTGTGTGTTGCTCTTTTAAATGATCCTTGTAAGTTTAAAGCAGTATGAAAAACAAATTCAAAATTGTATTCATGAGTATGATTGTTTGTGTCGACCTGGTTGTTTTATATGTATAATATGTATGTATTTATGAAAAAAAAATGTATTTGTATCAGTTATCTAGTACCCATAACACAAGCTTTAGCTAGCTTAACATGGGTCTAGATGGCGCTGTGTGAATTGTCTTGAAATTATGTATTATGTATTAATAAACCATCATCAGGCAATGAATAGAGAGTTTTGTTATAGTTTGGAAGCTTAGTGTTGACTGTTCGGTGACCCTACTACAAATCAGTAGTCTTAGTCTGGTCACCGTAGGACAGACTAAACTCGAATTTTTATGGTACATAAGAACCTGTTCCTCTCGATGTTGTAGTAAATGCACTATTCACGCGTCGACTAATTATTTTGTTCTAATTAATATACCGTCTTATACAGGATCGCTTTTTCGACTAGACTACAAAGAGTCAACGTATCTATTGCAGACGAAAAGAAAATTAAACTTGACTTTACTACCTTAAAATCGCATTATCTCTAATCTCTAGAGATTCCACCCTACTAACACTAACTATACAGTATCGTAAACGATAAGTGAGCAGTAACATACAAAGTTAGTACGTAGCACACGTGCTCATTGCAAATTTCAAATTCCACGCTTCGCAACGAAACCCGTGTGGGCAGTTAACGGGTTCAGTTGCAATGGCTCTGTTTGTCATGTGCGGTGCAAGTCATAACATTACCACTGTATTGTTTTATAATAAGACGACCTCGGTGGTCTAGCGATTTAGCACACCGCTTTACTTCCGATGCTTTAGATTCGACGTACGGTGGAAACATTTGTATGTTTGTTTGTATTGGTCTGGCTATATTCTACGTATATTATGTATGTATTTACAAAAATATATACATAAGTATTTATATCAGATTTTTAGTACCCATAACACAAGCTCTGTTTACTAATTAAAAAGAAACACGTATTAGCACTCCATGGATTCACCGTGCGGGTGCCGAGAACATTGTGTGCTGTCTTGTGACTTGTGACTCAGGTGTAGGTCAGCACTCACCTTTCATTTACTGGTATTGGTACTGGTAGGAGCCTGCTAGTGCTGCTTTAGACTTACTGCAGTTCTACATAGGCCAAGACCTTTTGGAAGAATGTAGAGAGATTTCGCTGGTATACTCCTCGCTCTCACTTCAATCGCATATTAATATACCACATATACCATTTTGGGTTAATTAGTTCGTGATATATATTTGTTTTTATTTAATAGTCTTTTGCTATATTTATTTCCCATGGTGCATTGTATTCTACCAGTATTACATATGTACATGTTTAGTTTTTTCGAATATATAAATTTACGTCTGGATGCTGAAACACCATATAAAGATTTCATTCATAAAGAAATTAGATTAACAAAACTGACGTCAATAAAAAAGATGTATGAAATGAATCCATACAGAACATTCGAATGGGAAGTGGGGTAATAATGGGGCTTCTCTCTCTCTCTTCTTCACTGTCTCCCTTAAACCTAAACAAATTTTATAAAACAAATTCAATATTTTGCCCTGATGTAGAAAAAAAATCAATGTATATTTAAATGAAATTACGAATACTTTACAACAATGTTTATTATTTATGTGATAATTATTTATTAAATTTATTTTAATGAATTCATAATAATTTATTTAAAAAATTCATATCTTATTACTTTAATTTTCTTATTTACAGCTGCATTCGGTGCTACAAATCTACCAACGCAAAACGACTTCTTTCCAAGTCTAAAATTGTAGACTTAGTTTTTGAGAGCGCATATACATATTCATCAGAAACATGGCATTACACAATTACTCGCATTCTCTCACACCTTGCACCATACCGCGTATTGAAAATTATGTTGTACCTGTAGTATACACATACCACATTTAGCTCCACTACGTCGTTTCAAGTTCATAACAACAACTTATTTATTAAAGAAACGTATTTAGATGCAAATATTATAGTTCAAGTTACCTTTATTGGCGCTTTACCGCATTATTTGTCGTGAACACCGAATTACATACAGACAACAACACATACAACAACAATAACAATAAAGATTACATATTATATACTAGTTTATCCCGCGACTTCGTATTTGTAATATTCGGATTCCTAGTTGATCATATATATACTATCGCCCACGTTTTGATCTACATGAACTGCACTATACACATCACTTTATTGTGAACCGTGATACAACTAATTCTTTGCCATTATAAAGAGAACTCCCTACTACGCTACCACCTACACACATGACACCGTCCTCGCCGACGAAGACGACGACCTCAACAACACCATCCAGCGCAAGCCCGTCCAGGCACTCCACATCGCCGCCTCAGGTCGGTCTATTAGTCCAACGCCCTAAGCCGAGGTTCCTACACCTAGTAGTGCCTTCAAACTAAAGTTGTTGTATCTGGTTGTGAGGCAGGAATTGATCTTCAGCCGCTCCATAAGTCCTTCCGCGGGTTTAGATTGCCATCTGCACTCGCCCCCTATCCTTCGGTCAAGCAGTAAAGACCAACGGTGGCTAACAGCATTAGAGTTAAAAAAATCTTTATTTTCAAAGATATGTAGAAACCAGCGTATCAAAGTAATAATATGCATAGAATATTTATTCCGGTAGTTTCCATTCAGTCCATGTATAAGACAATCTGGAATCACAAAGGATTCGTACACTTTCGTAAAATGCTCTACTTTGCGAAATGTCTTTGTGCACTTCGAGGGTTCATGAAGCATCTAATAGTTTAGATATGGTATAATATTAATATACAATTGATTATTTATTTCATAATCTATATAAATAAATAAACTTCCAGTGTTTGTTTGTAATTTCAAATTAACAGCTTTTCATTAAATGCATATGAAAGTGCATACGGTATTTATATAAAAGAAAAAATAAAAAAAATTGTTTGACTGTCAGTATGTTTGATTGTTCTTGCAAATATCTTAAACGGCTGGACCGATTTGACTGGAATTTTACTTGCAAATAGCTAATGTTATAAGGAGTAACCTATACTTATTTTATTTATTATTATTAAAAAAAATAAGCTATACTCTACGCGGGTAAAAATTATTTTATAATACGATTAATGAATAAGTGTTTTAGTGGCTTACTATCACTACATAAAACTTACATAAAGTTCAATTCCGGCGGATACCAAAAACTTAGTGTGTCGACTTATATTTCAGATTTTTGTTGTTCTGTAAATTTCACCCGTAATGTTTATGATTTATTGAACCAGATAAATGACACATAATTACGTGCATTTAATTCTTTCACTGTTCTAATTTATAAGAAGAAATTAGTTAAATTTCAAATATTAAAGAAAATACATTTAAACAATCCTTTATTGAATTTGTTTTATTTATTTCCGACTTAAATATATTCTATACTGATAAGAATATTTATATACTACATAATTTACATATCACTAAATCAATTCTAACACATCATTCAAAGTTAAGAACCCAGAATTCTCCTCCAACAAAATTAATGCAGACTTATCTTCTTGAGTCTGCGGCAAACGACGTTTCCCTTATCTATGCATATTATTGTTTAAAGAGCAGATCTTTTACTTTGTCGGTTACACAGGTTTATTTGAAATATTCAGATGCATCTGTATTTTATATTGCCATCTTTGTACGGAATCTATCTATCTTTTTACATTACATACACATTAGGGTACATTAGGGTCATTCCTCTATTACTCTGTGATTTTACTTATATCTTACTTGAAATTGGAATACAGTCTATAAATAAATACATATTATACATAGAAAACGCTTAGACCGATACAAACAATCATACTTATAAAGACAAATATTTGCAGCATGCGAGGAATCGAACCCGCGACCATCAGAAGGAAATCGGTGTGCTAAATCGCGAGACCACTAAGGCCGTCAAATATATTCCAAATCTCGTTTTTTTTACTAACTCTAATATGGATTACGTAGTTCCGAATCCATCAAGATCAACGTAGCAACGTCACGTAGCACAGTAATTTCATTTAGTTAATTACGAAAACCTAGAAACTCTAACAAAAGCACTTAACCCTTAACGAGTGTTAAAGGAACCGTAAAAATTTTACGGTTACCACATAACTGCATCTGATTTTAATACTTTGCCGCCATAAAGTCCAGTATCCAATCTAAAATGGCGTCGATTAATTGAAGAAGAGTAATCAGGTCGATGTAAATTCAATTAGGTATTTCGAAGTGTTAATTACATACTGTGTGTTATGTCTTTTATCTTCACATATCATTAACATATGTTTCTACCATGAGCCGATACAAGGTGTCTTTCTTCTTGTGACGATCGTGAAATTGTCGTCTACATGGGTATCTCAGTCTCACCTATTACAACTGCCAAGCAGCTTGCTTTGTAGGCTGTTTCGGTTGTAGGTAAATAATTGGGGTTGTATAAAAAAATAATCCCCAGAATAAAAGCAAAATCTGGTATATAATTTGAAATTTTTCGAGTTGATCTAAGATAGGTATAGATATATTTTTCTACCTAAATTACGATTCATGTTTGATTGTTCAAATTCATCAAAAAAGATTACATATCAATTTTCATTTCGATAGAATTCCAGAAAATAAATATAAAAAAAAAATCTTATTCACCAATACTTTTTTCACTACCTCAATCGAACACCAGCGAGTTCTAGGAATATATGTAAATTTAGGACTAGGTAGGTACATTCAAACTATGCCAGTTATATATAAAAGAAAAAAACACGATTTGTAGAATGAAATTGAACAATAATAAGTAAATAGTGAGTAAATAAAAAAGAACTACTAATACCATTTGTAGGGAGTGAAAACAGTGGTGCAAAGAAACTTGCCACTCACTACAGAAATTGGGCTTTGTTAGAAAAAGTGTTGGACTTGACGCTTAGTTGACAAGTATTTCTTATAGCAGTTATTGTACCGACAACAAATAAATCAATAATGAAAATTAAGATTTCTTGTTTTTGACGACCTCGGTGGTCTAGTGGTTTAACACACCGCTTTACGTCCGATGGTCTCGGGTTCGATTCCTCGAACAAATATTTGTATTCATGAGTATGATTGTTTGTATCGGTCTGGGTGTTTTCTATGTATAATATGTATGTATTTACGAAAAAAAAAATTCTATGTATTTGTATCAGTTACTTGGTACCCATAACACAAGCTTTAGCTAGCTTAAACTGGGTCTAGATGGCGCTGTGTGAATTGTCCTGAGATTATTATTATTATACATATTTTATGCGCAATCATAAATTTTTAACCGTGTCTTGACACGAATAATTTTATAGTAAATCAAACAAAGTTTGGTAGCACCAGTCAATAAGTGTACGGATACTGTGAGTGCTGTGTGTCCTTATCTTTGGTTGGATAATCTAGAGATGATAGTAGAAAAAACTACTGTCACGAGCTGACTGGAATAATAGCTATGTCAATGTAGATGACAGCAGTTTTTCTACGCTAGATTGTCGGACGCTTTCATCACTGACTGCTCACCTGATGATGAGTTGTATATCACCTATATAATGTAAACATAATCAAGAACAGAATACAGAAAACCAAAATCGATGTAAGTCTTTATAATACTGTGATTTGTGTAATGTAACTATTTTTTTTTGGAGGCATCATTAAATTGTCCAAAAAATAATATGTAAATTATTAACTTTTTTGTTCACCGTACAATAGTCTCGGATATGAAAATAGAATGTTGATCAAAACTTTGCAATAATTTATTTACCTACCGTGCAAACTTATTGTAAGTAATGTCCTATCGATAAAATTACTTAGGTGTATATTATTTTTATAGAGAAAAACGAGCTGAGTTGATATCATATAGATATATTATTATAATTTAGAATACAAATGTATCAAATTGAAGTGTCTATTTATAATTTCAAATTAACAAATTATACTAAATGCATAAGAAAGTATATACGATACATTGAAATATTAATTTAAAAAAATATGACCGTGGTTGGATTGACACATTTTTTACTGCCCTAACGTTTTAAGCTATCGGGGAACCAGTGGAGGATGATAAGATTAACGTAGGTAACTAGGAGGTCACGTTAGTTAGTTGACATATTCACAACCAACAAATTATAACGTTTTCAGTTTCCAGGGGAAACCGCGTAAAAATTAATCTAAGATAGTACATTGCTATAGGGTCATTAATCAACATTACTAACAATACTTTTCTCCAATTTCATGATTATTGATTAATAAATAAAAACATATCTATCAAATTATTTTTTTCACCTATAATATTATTAAAAACTAACACACTGATATTACCAACAAAAATTTTTTTAAAGCTTAGCAATAATGTTGTAAATATTTACTTTTAAAATATTTGCTTTTAAAATATTACTCTTTTAAAAGCAAATAGAACGAGCTAATTGAAAGGCTCCTTTCCTTACTTAGTCGAGCGAAAAGGCTTTAAAAATGATTCACGCCTTTAAAAATTCTTTAATTGTGACTGAGTAACTTATATTTTATATTACAATTGTTATTATACTTTTGTATTTAAAAGTTACATCTATAAATGTATTAAAATAACATTCATATAGAAAGCTATTTGGGTGGACAAACAGAAGCTTTTACGTGACTAATTCACTTGGTATTTAGTAAATTTCATTCCAAGTGTGTAAAGATTGTGTACACTGATTTACTATAAACTATTATTATGTAGTAGGTATGCTATATAGTTTAAATTAAATGTACAAAATACTTGTACAATAATCATTTAATTCTTAAAAAACTATAATCCTCTCATATCTATTATCTATCTAAATCTAAATTAGTTTAGATTTAGTGAACATATATTTTAAATCTATTTACTCTGTTTAATACTTTTCTATAGGTTATATATATTGTAAAATAGAAATAATATAAGAAAATAATGTGTTCATGAACATAGACAGCGGTTACCACTTATGAGATAACGATGTATCTTACTTACCATTCCAGTTCAATAAAAAACGGAGATAAATTGCATAAATTGGTGCAAAAGTAAGAAAACTGATAATCAAATATGGATTGTAAATTTGGTTGCGATGTTTGTAGAAATATAGCTATCGCACCGTTTCTAAACTGAAATAGCTGCTTTATCCAACATGAGTTTGTTGTATTCTGAAACAACCATTTATAATGTTCAGATATAAGTGGTTTGTTATCTGACTTTTTTATGTATTATAGAACAAAGAAATGAGTAATGAGTAACATACTTTTTCATATAGTAATCCATAACGAAAATTACATTTCTCATATTTTTCTCAGGATACTAGTGATACGCCTCGGCTTCATCGGTAGTACAAAATGTTGTAAGTTTTTTATGACATTTTATACTTTCAAACAGTGGAAATAATAAAGAATTAAGCCTAATTGACAATATTATATACTCTTATATTATATATTTATAATTAATTAATTAATAGCTATCTTACCTAAAACATCTATGTGTACTAATATTATAAAAATGAGGGTAGATTTATCCTCATTTTTATAATACGTTGTTGCGGGTGTTGCGGGTGCTCGTTAGAAGGTGCTCTGTACCTCACAGCTAGAAATGAAAATAGAGGAAGGTAGGCAGTATAGAAATTAGGTCTACAGACATCATTTCATATATTACGTAATAAAATATTCATATATATATTTGTTTATAATACACAGGTAACAAATGGTGATGTTAAGTACTCTATGATATAAGGTATACAAATTTAGAGTTATACATTGACTGGCAATATATCCCGGCTTGGCTCGGTAGCATTACATTATTTTTAATTTCTCGGCTGAGAAATGCGTTGTGTAATTTAAATGATATATGTGAACAGTAAACATTTAAATTTATAATCACGACCAACAAATAAGTAAAATGTATACTACATTTTAAGTAACTGTACTAATAATTTTATAATATGAATTTATGTGGCATGGTTAGTATTGTTTTGGATTATAGAATTACCTCATAAGAATAAAGCAGTTCGAGAATCACCTGAGCCCAGCACAAAGCGTGGAGCGATCTCAGAGCTCAGATTTGCACTCTTTGTAATGATACTCCTCCGAAATGACTTGATCGATCAATACAAAAATTTCATCGAAAGTAGATTTACCACAAAAAAAATCGATCGGTCAAGGCTGATTTTTTAAGAATAAACACGCTCCGTTCAGGATGTGACTTGGTATGTAAACAACACACCGGTAACAAACCAACATGGTGGCAGCGGTGGAAAAAAAATATTGGATACTTCACCATTACATAGTATAAAACAAAGTCGCTGTCGCTGTCGGTCCGTCCCTATGTATGCTTAAATCTTTAAAATTTTTATTCGTTTTTTTAAATAGATAGAGTGATTCTAAAGGAAGGTTTATATATATAATACATGTACACCCGTGCGAAGCCGGGGCGAGTAGATAGTTTAATCATAATTCACAAAGCAAAGCCGCTGACTATAGCTACTACCGAATAGACACGTTACTGCTGATATAGTATAACTATCGAAATGGATTGACAAGATTGAAATAGAATATTCGTGTGCCTGCAGGTGAAATCAACTAAAAATCCGTGTCGCTTTTCTATTGTCTATTTTCACGCCGTGTCAGTTACGGAGTAGACAGAATTTACCGAGTGCAAAACTATGTTCTTAATAAACAACTCTCGCTTTCGCCTTTCCATGTCATATTATTCCCTCCAACTCATATTACTTTATCAATATTTAATTTTAAAATATAATTAAATCTTATTTAATTAATTTATTACTTAGGTTCATATATAAGTGGGCTGCCTAAAATATGCTGTCGGCTGTCGAGCGCAATGATCCGTCATACACTTGTACGAGTGCTGATTGTAAGTACTGGTGTTTAAATACTCAACAACTTGAGTATGTAATATTTTGACTCTAATGAGTTTGGGATCGTTGGTAGATAGATTGGTAGTTCACCTTATGTCAAGTATGACTTTTACAATTATTTAAAAGTACAAGATGTAAGTTACTTGCTCCTTTGACTATTCAAAAATGCTCGAATTTTAATTTACTTCAATAAAGATTTCGTTTATTATTGTGAATGGGTGTTTGTTTGGTCTTACCTCATCTGATGGGCATTGCCCATACATAGCGAGACTTAGGATGTAGCGCGCTTACACCGTAGATATCTATATTCACCATAGACTTGAAGAATCCGGGGTTTTATTTCTCCGGGAACATGGAAGCTGGATGTGTGTTCCACTCTTTGGCAGTGCGTATTAAAAATGACTAAATTTCTAGGAAATTTTTGTTACTACAATGCTATCTTTCTGTTCATGATATTTATAAAACAGTTGGTCTTAAGTTAAAATCAATTTGTACAGTACTGACAGCACCTAGAAAAGCAAAGTATTATCAATTAGACACAATCAGCTTAATTTGATTTCGAAAGCACGAACGCGATTTGTAATTAAAAACCCAGTGACAGACAGTTATACCCATTGGCGTATCCACGGAGCCCGATAAAATGTAATTTCACACAAAATTTTGATGTTTCATAAAGAGAACAAGACAAATGCGATTCGCTCTATTAAGTCAATGTAAATAGCTTGCGAGAAATTGGTCCATTGCACTTATTGAAGTGATTTTTTACGAGCTCCACACAATGAGAACGTAATCTTTAAAAAATATGGGATACACTTTAATTAAAGTCACGTAAAAGCGACGAAATGTAGCCTAGTTGTTAAAATTGTAGATTTTATTTTCAATGTCCATTCGTAATATAGCAATATCTTGTGTCACGGTGTTTGTCATCGGAATACTCCGAAACGCCTCGGTGGATTTTTATAAAAAAAATATTACATTATTCTACATTAATTTCAGCAGCATCTAAAAGCAAAACATCACATTTGATTAAGCAGTTAAGACGCCATAGCATATGTCGCACAAGAAACTCATTTGAAATAACGCTCCAAGATTAGTCTCGAAACCTTTGTTTTAATACCTCTTTGGTATCGCTTACCTAAAAAAATGATCAAAAGCCTATCACTTGACAAAAAAGTCTTTGGTCATCGGCCAATTAATTGCTGTCTAAAGGAAATAACAGCAAATTAGTTATTCGAAGCGTTGGCGGTAGTGAGCTTTGAAATAAAACTCTGTCGTTCCTTATCTGCTTCATGGTAAATTATATCGCTGTCTCTCTTACACGGCACGCTTATCATTGGTGTTAAAGGTGTGGTTAGTTTACTTTTTTTATAAGCAGTACCCACAAATGTACTTTTTAATTTAGCTGGGTAGAAGTTTTTATTAAAACAGACCTCTAGATGAAACAGACTTCTGAATGTGTTGAAAAAATGGGATACAAAATGAGTTTCCTCAAAGTTGATAACTTTAACATCAATAAGTATCTCCTAAATTATTAGTTCAAATTTGTTAATAACATATTTGGAATATGGATTTAATAGTTGTTGATTTTGCCTATTGATCTTGTTGATCTTGGAAATAAATTATTACTGATGATATGTACACAAATTATAATGAAAGCTTTAAATTTATGAAAAGTAGTAGAAGTCGGTAATCTTTATTGAAATAAACTTAATATATGGATATCATTAGGGACGACTCATCACAAGAAGAACAAATAAGAAACTTGCGTGTTACTCTTTTAAATAAACTAAATAAAGGTGATGTCTGAATAATATAAGATATTATTTTTTAGTGTTATTAATCATGAAGGTTTAAAATATTGGAATGTATATTGGTGTAGATATGACTTAGGCCTTAGATATGTTTTAGATACATTATTTGTTAGAAAGCGTCGATTCACTTCCTGTTGTAGTTTCTATCAGCAATTTTTGCCTATTAATCAACAAATAGCCTTATATCCTTCATCCAAAATGACAAGTTTCATGATGAGCGGTATGAAAGTGTAACAAACAAACTCACTTATTTATAATATTAGTTAAGATTCACACAACCAAAGTCACAGATTACGGCTACTGCTTACCGTTCTGTATCTTTATACATTACTTTTTTGTTTAAATACCAATTTTATCTGCTACACGCTCCATTGCCTGTTTGGTGACGATCATTCACGGTGTTAATGATGCAACATTGATTCAATGTCTGGTTCAATATAAAATCATTATTTGATTCCATGTAATGGAAATTACATAAATATTCCATAATTTTATTTTAATTTTCATTACTTGCCCCAAAATACTGCCCTAGAGTAATAACATAAGCAATTCGATAAACATAAATAACAAATTCTAAATCCGTCTCGGTGGTCTAACGGTTTATCACACCGTTTTACTTCCGATGGTTGTGGGTTTAGTACCTCGTTCGGTACATGAGTATGATTGTTTGTATTGGTCTTGGTGTTTTCTATGTATATTATGTACTTATTTACAAAAAATATATACCTATGAATATATGTGGGAATTGTCCATTACACAATTACTTACTTAAGGAATAATTTTTTGAAGTCCGAGTAATGCAAACTAGATAAATTTTCAATACTATAACTCGGATTACATTGTCGTAATCGACAAGAACATAAAAAGAATAAGTTTATTAATAAAAAAGTAATTTATTTATAAACAATCGTATACATAAGTGTAGTTTATTCGTGTTACCTTTAAGGAAATTCACCACTTAAAATCATAACCTTTCTGTTGTCATAGAATTTAATATTATATAATAATAATTATATTATGCTGCTGTAGATAGTAACAACAATAATAGCTTTAACATGCATAATGATTTACGAAAGTAAAAAAGTAACATTTTCTGTCATGTACAGATATTATTATTTCAAAAACCTTTAAGAAACCCTATTTTCAATGAATAAACCGTAAAACAACGAATCAATTCGGATATAAGGTCTTTGAACTAGCTGTGAAGCAATATCACCAGACATTCTATGACAGTTTTGGTGAAAGACTGATTCAGGGGTTTTCTAAATGGGATAATAATCTCAAACATGTGTGGGTGTGGCATGGGTTTCTTATGACTTGACGAGTTCCCTATAACTTGACATTTCTTATAAATTAACATCCCAATAATCTAGCGGTTTAGGACATTGATTTGTTGCCGATGTTCTATTACTTATACAATGCAGACATTTGTATTCATGATTGTTTGGTTCAGTCTGAGTGCTTTCTATGTATATTATTTATGTATTTATAAAAAAATATATATTTAAGTATATATAGATATACAACTAATAGCAGTTGTCTAGTACCCATAACATAAGCTCTGCTTAGCTTAGAACTAGATAGCGCTGTGTGCATTGGCCAGTAGTATCACTAATTTATAATCTTCAGCACATACATAACAACAAAAGATACTGGCAGCGTTCCCTCTTTGAATAGCTAGACTAATTCTATATCCAAGGTTTATAATATTTTACAACAAAATATATAGTATATTAAGTGTCTTTTAGCCTTAAACATCGTGAACAATTAATTATCATAATTATCATTTTTAATTTTAGATAAAATACTATAGAGGAGATATATAAATGTTAATGATTAAAAATATCTAGTGGTCGCCCAAAGATCGAAATTCGACCATAATTCATTTTAATTATAAGTTTGAACATTATGAAGGTTCTATTGTCGAAGACTATACTTCTATTCGTGTGTCTGTCAAATACATGGCAGAATGTGTAATGTTTTTTTTATTAATTTAATGTATATTGTATACTATACGTATACTTTAAAAATAATGACTCTTCTCTATATAAATATAAGTGTGAGAAATCTCGGTACGCGTTATTTTGGTGAAAAGGGATACAAAGATTTATTTTAAGTATTAATATATAGTTTTATATGATAAAATATTGAAGAGGTTTTTCTGTTATTTGTAAAAATGTTATTGTTAGAAATAAACATAACAAATATGTCTCCAGTGAGATTGAAACCCTTCGACATGTAAACAAAATAATACTAACATCGTAAAATATTTGTTTGTACGAACCTGTGCACACACGGCTGAAACTCACAGTGAAATAATTGGTGACACCCGGATGTAATTAGCCGGGTCGGATCAAGATAAAGTTTCTCTTTTTAATTTCCAAAGAGCTGCTGAGTTTTTGTTACGGTGCCCGAAGGATTCAAAGGAGGTCGGTCTTTACGCATACAAAATGAAGTACAAAGAGTTTAATACAATTATGTTTGACTAAAATAGGACTTTATTAAGTACTTGTGTTCAGGATTTTGTTAAGAATTTGGTGCCAGCATTAATGTTATGCGAAATGAGACATGCAAGTTTGCCCTCGTGAAATTGATGAGGTCATTAAAAGGGTTGTAATTAAGCAATTAACTCCAAGTAGTGATAAAAGTAAATACAGTAAAATTAATAATAATAATCTTTTAATTAGATCAAAAAATATATAAGAATCAAATCATATCGTCTTTATTCATATTGGTCTATTACAAACTCTTATGGTATGTCAAATCTACGATCAGTTCGGAATGTTTCGAGCTGAGAAGAAATTACAAGAAAATCAGCACTTGTACTTTTTTTTCAACTTGTACATATTTACAAATATTCAGATTCATTTTTAAATTAAATTAGGTAGAATAGACTGACTACCAGCACATGTTTTTGTAAATTTTAAAGAAGTAACAGTGTCATTATCAAAATTAAGAGTATAATTTTGCATATTATAATATTTGCCTATTCTAGTAAAATTTTAAAATAATATAACTATTGCAACGTATTATTCTAACATCCAATAAGTACGTATGTATAAAGGTAGACAGATCTTCAGAAATCTCAAAAATCGGTTCGAAGTAATTAATTTCTGTTTTGAACTTACCGATGGTTCTTATTATTAGGACAGTTATCCATACGTCGCCTGTGCTTATAAAGCCTATCTGGTGAAAAATGGTAAACGTCGCATTGCGGATAATAAACATGGATATCACAGAATATACTCGTATACGTACTAGCAACGTAGTTGTTATTTATCGTACCACAGCTGGAGATGAGATTACTACCGTAGATTTCGATACTACCACCAACGAATGCATTTGCAAAAAGCGTACATTAGACGTGGATGGTTAAAAATTCAAAGACAAACCCATTTCCAAGCTAATGTTGAGCTAATTTTTTTTTATATAATAGATAGCATATGTTCTTTTTTATTTTACAATCTATCTTTACATCAATTTTCATTTCGAGACGTCCGAACGTTTAGTTCTGAAAAGGTAAGGAAGAGACAGATGAACAGACTTACACTTTCGAAATTATAATATTAATATCGTCTTTAGTTAAATGAATAAATATCTATAAAACATCTAACATAAATGAATACATTATGAATCAAATTGTTGAATATAACTTCGTTCCAATTCATCAACTCAAGCTTAATCACAAGAAGAGCGATATATAAATCCTAGTAGTACAAAATAATAATTAGCCAAGATGCATCATAATTTAGCAATCTGTAAATAAATGAATGAATAGCTATAAAACATCCAACATAATTGAATACATTTTAAATCAGATTGTTGAATACAATTGCGTTGCACTTCATCAACTTAACCACAAGAAGAGCGATATACAAATCCTAGTACGAAATAATAATTGACATAACTTTTAAAATACCTTGAAAACCTTCATTAAAGATAATAACTGCTAAGTAGCTAGCCGAAAGTCCAAATCAAAGAATTCAAAGATTCGTTATTGTTTTGTGTCTCTGCTCCTAAACAACGAATTAATACCCGTTCCTTACGCCATTTACACCAACTGTCTTCGCCTTCTGGACAAAATTGATGCTGAGGGTTTTCATAGTACGTTGCCCAAAATATCTTCAAGCGAATCTGGATGGCGTCGAATTGCATGCTTCCAATGAGAAACTGACCTTCTGTGCCGTCCGTCTCCCTCACACATACACGAGACCTCAATTAGGATGCCCCATACAAACAAGCGCCAGTTTGCAACAAAGGGAATTATTAAAGTATACAAGGAATTACAGGTGGACTGGAAGTGGCAGATAAAGTGAGCGTGATTTGTGTCATATCATAAATATAAATCTGGAGGAATAGTCGCCTGCGTGGATATCTCTGTCTCATCTAATTCCTGTTCAGAAACTCTTTTAATATTAATATATTTAAAGTTTATTTTTTCTATTATGTAATATATTATAAAAGTTTTGTCTTTACTGTTACCATTTAAATTTATCTATCCTATTACAAATTGTTTTATATCTTATTTTTACAACAAATCCGATACCAAGCATCTTCTAAATTGATGGATATGAACACTCGTGGTGTTCTCCAACTGTATAGGCTGCCATTTACCAACAGGTGAACCATGCTTGTTTGTCATTGCAGTTACATAAAAAAAATCAGTCATAGAAGCCTCTTTGTAATTATTTTTACATACAGTAATTTTATGATGAAGTATATGAAAAAATACACATAATCGGAAGAGAAAGCTATTTGAAAGAACGAAAGAAAGAAAGGCGATATTTAGCGATAAAGCCGCCCATTGTTATGTCTATCTTGCACTTAGCATTTATGTTTTTGTCTATTTGTACATATTTCATATTAATTTATATGAAATATATACATATAGACAAAAACATAAACACTAATTGTATGTTCTGTAAGCAGAACAATGTATTTTTTTTTTATTATCAGATTTTAGTTTAATATATGTATGACTAGAGTCGAAATTTGTATGGATAAAATTCATTTCGTAAATAAAACTGGAAGTGAATATTTAAATTAACTTGAATATTAAAACTTTTCTAGTGATGCGGTATGTGGTTAGTATTGGATTTAGACCAGTAAAAAATAAAGCACATGTTGTTTTAATTATACAACATTCCGCTTTATGGTCCTTCGAGCCGGATAATATTTAATTATTATTATTATATATATATAACAATAATATAAATATTACATTACAAATAATATACTTTATTTATTATAAATTAATTTATAACTGCAGCCACTGCTAGGATATTTATGGCAACTTACATCACGAAGGCGTGGCACTAACCCTTTTGTAGTTGGGGTATAACATTACCAATTTATTAATTGTCGGTTAATAGGATATCAATTGTTATTGTAACGACTTCGGATTGTTAGTGATGTGACGATATGATAATCGATAAAATAAAAAATTGAAGTCACTCTCTATTAATTTTAGTATATAGAACTTGATTGATTATTGAAGAGAAGAAGAAATAAAATAATCATATTTAACTTAAAAAAATATATGTATTATACCAGCTGATAGAAACCTACATAAAAAATAATTGAATTATATAAATGTTTACTAGCAAACTTGTAATGAATTTGACAAATTTATCATTTATTAAGCACAAAATGAATATTCTTGATTTGTAGTATAAATAAATAATTAAGTCTTTATTTAGTATCTTTATTTTTTTCGAATATTTTTCGTTCAAATACTGTTTTACTATTAAATGTAATATGCTCATACATCTATAATCGACTTATGCATTAGATAATATACAAACAGCCTCTGTGGTCTAGCGGTTTATTACACCGCCTCCATTTCATTTTCCATTCCATTTCAGTTCCATTCCTCGGACGATACAACCATTTGTATTTCAGACTATGATTGTCTGTCTATTTGCTATGTTATACATTATGCACAGTTATATATTTATATATTTTTTTTCGAACTACTCTAATGCTGTTGGCCTCACTGACCTTTTCAGCTTCACCGGACGATAGAGGGCGAGAGCAGGTTGCACTCCAAACCCGCGGAAGAACTTATAGAGCGGCTGAAGGCCAACTCACGCTTGACGGATGCGACTTTGGATTGAGGGCACCGCTAGGGGTACGAACATCGGCGCAGGCCGTCGTAATTTCGATCCCTGTTTAAATTGGACAGGGGTCGATCGGAGAGTAAGTAAGTAAAAAAAAATGTACATATTTATATCGGTTGACTAATACACATAACAAATGCTGCTTAGCTTGGGACTAAACGGCGCTGAGTGATTTGTCCTGAGACATTATTATTACTATTAAAAGTTATTTAATTTCAATTAAACTATTCAGTCATATATGTACTTGGAATTAATATTTTAAAAAGCAATAACGTTAATCACAAAATAAATCGTTCGAGATTTCCGTTATAATAAACGTATAAATGATCGATTAATTTATTTATTCATTACGACACATCACTATATCATTCAGCGTGTAATGCTCTATCTTTAATCTTACCATTATTCAGATATCCATTATTTTCCTTATTAATTAAGGGATATCTAATAAATATCTGTAATATTATGTATTAACTTCGTTAACGATATTCATTATAGAGATTTGTAGAGAAATTGGCGACTAAGGTTTCATAGGGAAATGTACTAAATAGAATATTATGATATGTCTATTATAAAACACATCTTCACAGCTGTTATGTGAGATGGGGTAGTTAAAATTGTCAACTGTTAATGTAGTGATTTTTTTGTAGCCTTTTAAAGAATGCCAATTCTGAATTGTACCATAGAATTATACTACTTTACTGTAGAATAAAAAATATTTGTCTATAAAAATATACTATATTAAGTTTATATACAAAGATTATTTCTTTAATTCCTATTTACTGTAATTTAGTATGTAATATATATAATAGTCCGTACCGAATCGGATAATCCATAAGTTGGATTATGTATCACTAGTATGTTAACATAGTCGGCGTCAGTGGTCTAAAGGTTTAGCAAAAGCTAAAGGTTTAGTCAAAGGTTTGCTTTTACTGATGGTCGCAGGTTCGATTCCTCGCACGGTGCAAACATTTATATTCATGAGTATAATTGTTTGTGTCAGTCTGTGTGTATTCTATGTACACTATGTATGTATTTAAAAATAAAATCATAATGTTTATATCAGTTGTCTAGTACTTATAACAATCTGTTTACCGTGGGACTAGATGGCACTGTGTTAATTAGGTACTTAGGGTTTTATTTATTTATATATCATTGATGTATGTCAAAATTAAAAATATATAAATCTAAAGGATTAAACAATTTACCTTTTTACGCGAAAAGATTTAAATGTTCAATGAATTAATGAAAACAACAATATTTATTCCTAAACAAAGAAATATAAAGGAATCCTTTCCCGTGCATTAAAATATTATTTTTATTTTTCAATTTAATACCAGATGTAGTTCATTATTCCAGTAATTTGAAATTCTGTATGAAACAACTAAGCTGTTGCTCTCTTATGAAGGATAGTTAGAAACATACGTTAGAATAATTTAACGAACGAGTTATTTTTTTATAAAACTGTGACACAGTTTCATAAAAAAATAACTCGTTCGTTAAATTACTTAAATTAATACGTTCGTAATAATGTACCGGCGACAATTACCTGCCACTTACCTGGTACCTGAGGGTAGTCGTAATTAATAAGAATGATAACCTAGGACAATTCACACAGCGCCATCTAGTGCCAAGCTAAGTAGAGCTGGTATTATGGGTACTAGACAACTGATATATAATATAATAAATATTCAGACATCTGGTAAATACTTGACAGATATAATATTTCCTTAATTTATTGCAAATTCTATTAATTCATATTAAGCTGTAAGTTATTTTCTCATATAAACTTACATCCCTTATATCACTTCTAGATTATTCTAGATTACTTCTAGATTATTTTTAGATAAAAGATATATTTTTATCTTCGTAAAACTTTTATATAACATTTCATTAGTATTCGTCCAGCCGTTTGGTTGTGAAAAGGCATCAAACAGCCAGACAGAGACAGCTAGAGATACACTTTCGTATTTTAAGTATACTGCTTGCAACATTTGCTACCCGTGTATCACTAACAAGTGTAGCGACGGTCCCTTGGAGAGCTTTTATCAAAGCTACCCCTGGCGTGGGTCATATCACCCTACAAAATTGCAATGCACACGTATATTTGCAAATTAAGTTAACTACCACAGAAGCAATATTTCAGAAAAGAAATACAAAATATTTATGGAGTACTCTGTACGAGGACGAAGTTTTACTAAATAATATATATGATACTAAATTACTTTAGTTAATTAAAAAATTACATATACCGCGGTGGACAGTTAGAATTATTGTTAGTTAATTGGCTTGACTATGCGTTTGTGTACGCTAATCTCTGAAACCCACAACCAATTATGTTTCACTAATGTATGGTAAGCTACACTTAAATTTTAGTATTAATTTTATTCGAAACTGTTTAAATAGAAAAAAGTACTACAATTGAGTGAGATGCGAATTCAGTTAGTTTTGGAATATTTCCAATAGTGCAATAATGCAAAAATTCGTAATAAGCTGCGTAATAAGGTGCATAAGAAACTCTCTGTATATACCAAAAACAGTATCATCTAGTATCACCCTATTCTGAATGTTCATAATAAAATAATAAGGAAATAGAAATGCAACTAATAATTTCAATACTGGAATCACTTAATGTATTAGTACATATCCAATTGTATGATATACTGTAGTAACAACAAAACTGACGCAGAAATAAAAAATACTGCAACGACAACAGGCAGAACTTCGCACCAATTAAAATCATATTTGAAAGTCGCGTTTCAGAACATACGAAAACATACCTTTAATCTAATTACACAAGTGCGATAATTAAACAAATTACATTTTTTGAAAATTAACGCAATCCACTAACCAGATGGGACTTTAGCGATTCTCCACCACGAAATGCAAGAACATAAATCAGCCAGCTCGTTCATCCCATTGTGCTAAAAAGCTCATTTACTCTCACCATAATTATGTAACAAAAGCTAAGTAATTATGCAAGGAACGAAACAATCTACTAGGCTAGAATGGAATTATGATCTCTAGATGTGACTACGGGAATCTTAGAGACTTAGTTCTTATATAAGACATTTTACACTTAAGACAATTTTGCAATAAATTAAAGCAATGGGTATAAAATTTTACAATAGAACACCAAAAGATATACTGTAATTGCCTTTAAATAAATTTGAAACATCTATTAAATCATATTTATTGAACAAAGCCTATTAATCACTAGATGATTACTTAAATAACAATTGTGGATGGCAATAGTGGGTTCTTCATTTAATGTTAGACATAGACACCCAAATCAAAATCAAACAGTTGAATTTCTTGCCAGTTCGTCTCAATTGAATTGTACACTGAAGAGGATGGTAAGCAAAATATTAATATTTAAAAAAAAGTTACGGCTAAAATGTACTACATAATGATTTTTGATTTGAGTTCCCAGATGGGCAACTGAAGCCCTCAATTTTTGTCTAAAATCTGAAAATTTTAAAGTAGCCAGTTACTATAAAAGATCCGCAAGGATGCATTTCTGTCTGACTATAGCATTTAATTTCATCTTTCAAATTTTTATGTAGACTGTTTTTCATATAATGTTTGTTCTGTGTACATAGTAAAATATTTATTATTATTATTATTATTATTTCCACTGTTGTCTTAATTTCTCAGCTTTTGCTGTTTTTTTTCGCTTTGTAGCGTATACCATACTGACGGGCCGAAACCAAGTAAGTGCAGTGTAAGTGTGTATGTGTGAGTGTGAGTGTGTGCAAACTTATAGTGAGCCTTTTCAATTATGTGATTGGTGTTATGTCACATTCATTATTATTATTACTATTATCCTTAAGTTTAGAGACAGCTTCACTGTCTTTTCCAGTGGTGTGTGCAGACCTGTGGTGCTCGCTATTTTGCTAGTGACATCGTTGGCGCGGGTTAATTCCATTAAAAGATTAACAGACCGCAGGAGCGTTGAAATCGCGTTGAATACAGAACATGTAAATTAGCGGAAAGCGGAGCTTATAGCGATTTTCATTAACATTTCAAAGAGTGTACGAACTGTGTCGCTCATTTGGATAATGGCGCTAAATGTCCATTCACATTTTGTAATTGAAAATGTATTGTTTACTAAAAGAAAAGTATATATTTGTAAATAACTAGATACTTTACTCTTACTTTCTGCATAAAAATAATTCTATAGATTCTGTTAGCATAGAAATTATTTATAATTGAGGCTACACATATATTTTATTACTGCTAAAATTTCACCAAAAACAATTCTGTCTGGATAATATTAATGTTGCGAATAAAACTTTCTTTTTTTATCTTGTATTTCCTTTCTTAGTGATGATATATATGTTATTACTCTTTAAATGTTAAATTCATTATTTAAAGTAAGTTAAATAATATAATATTATCCAAACAAAATTGTTTTTGGTGAAATTTTACTAATATTACTTTCGACACATAAAGTTACCATGTTTTAAAACATACAATACAGTATAAAATGTATTTAAATAAAAATGATGTTTCTATTCCAGTTTTTTAGTTAGATTTCGATCTAAAATATACATATGTATTTTTTATGTAAGTATAGTAGTATAGCAAAGAAGCTGACGGCCCACCTGTAAGAGTTAACTGTCGCGTACGTACATTTATAACTCTACATACATTAGTGATGTGTGTTACACTATCATGTGACAACCACGATACCACTTTTGTCTTCCATTCCATAGGACTAAGATATCAAGCCTCTTATACAATAATTTAATTGCGTAGCCGCAGATAACTGCTTACAAAATAAGCTGCTTGGCGGCTGAAATAGGCGAAACTAGGGTACCCACGTATATGATTTTTTACCTCTAGAGAATTCCTCACAACAGTTAGAAATAGAAAACATTTTTAGATATCAAAGGAAATTGCTTTCTATACCTTAATGAAACAAGAGACACCAATTATACTAAGCAAATCATTACCATTCAGATATAATACAGAAATCACTAACATTAAAGAGTTCAATCATCCAGTATTATCTCATTACTCCATTAAGATTGTTCGTTACAATATGGTATAAGAAAAAATCTAATATTAACACATCCAAGTCTATGGATGCACAAATCGATAGATAAGCAATCTGCGTCCATTTGTCGTAGTATTATAGCGCTCTCCAGCCGACAGTGATAAATGAAGAGCCGAATGTAGCCAGATGTCATCAAGTTGGGTAGCAATATTTTCTTTTTCATTACGTGAAACGATAAACATTTTGAGACGATTGTTATAAACAATCATTTAAAACGAACTATCGAGATCTTCCTATTAATCATTTGACGGTCTTAGTGGTCTAGCTGTTTTGACATCGCTTTATTTCCGATGCTCGCAAATACGTCAGCTCGTATGGTACAAACATTTGTTTTCATAAGTAAGATTGTTTGTAACGGTCTGTGTTGTGTGTATCTTATTTAAATATTTACAAAAAAAGTATCTCAGTATTTTTATCAGTTATCTAGTATCCATTACATAAGCACTACATAGTTTGGGACTCGATGGCGTTGTGTTAATTGTCCAGTAATATCATATTAGTGTAATTAAAGTATTCTCTAAATACGTATTCGTTAAATTCAGTCATTTGTGTGTATATAAAGTAATTATAGATATATACAATTACAGATATATATATATAATACTGTACAATAGTAACAAATCACAACAAATTTTGTAGAAGTTTAGTAAGACATGCATTTGATAGCGTTAAAGTTTATAAAATGTCTGACACATGCTTATATATAAACGAATAGTGTTGTAATTTTTGTAGTAAAATAGTCGGGTTTCAATTTTCTTGTAAATATTAGATCATCATTAGAGATATTAATTATCGTTTTTTGTATACAGGTTCTTTCACAGACTGTCTTTCTTTTACTGACTGCCTTTCTTCTACTGTACTTCTTTAGCATGCAATACTACCTGCGTCGCTTGGCTACTTTCAATTATTGAGTTTGTCGTCCCATCTAATGCAATTACATTATACTGCTTTATTGGAGCGCCACTTGAGAATTTATTTTCTTAATCGATTTTATGGTGTCTTCTGATGCATAGCCGTTCATTTCTCTTTCATGCTGTTTTACATTGCGTCTTCTGTCTTGTAGTATATATTATTCATCTGCTACTTTTCCTGATATCTTCTTTTCTACTATTCAAAGGCGGAGTATTCTAGAGTTTTGTTTATCACTGGATGAGTGACTTGAAGCTTCTTCTGTAGTCACTGCAAAACCTAAACTAATCAAATACGTTACTTCTAATAATGCTAACATATTTTTTATTTACTATTACAATAGAAGGAAAGAGGAAAAGGGGAAGACTAAGACATAGCTATATCAAGCTGATTAAGGAAAAAATTATAGTCATTTGTATCAACAACTAAAGAGATTGATGGAAAATCGTAGAATAGCAATGGCATAAGCTCCAGCAAAAAGAGTGCAGCTCAAAGCAAGCAGCAGCAAAATATGAATGAATAAATAGAATATGGTAGCGGAATACTTTCACATGTTTTCCTAGCACAGGTTCTCTTCTCTTATATTATAATATATATTTTTTAAAAAGTTCTGTAATTAATAGATTGGAGTAAATATGTATAAGTTATATTAACGTTACTAATTTTATTATTATAAATGCGAATATAAAATATGTCATTCCTTGATTCATTGTATGACACGTCGAGGCCAATTTCCTGAGACCGTGGCTAATATACCTTCTCTATATCATTATGGTTCCCCGTCACGATCCCTCGGAGGAAAATCAGATCATTATTATGTTTCGAGATAATCCTATTACTTTCTGGTATATATTTGGGCGTCTCCATTTTCTATGCGTCAGTACATTATTCTCAGTAGATATATCAGAACGAGAATATTATATGACTCCAGCCTACTATTGGATTATGATTAGTATCAATTTTTATCCTAGTAATAATAATTCTTGTAAACTTTTCTTTTCACTTTTCACTCGGTAGTCTAGCGGTTTAGCACACCGCTTTACTTCCAATGGTAGCGAGTTCGATTCCTCGCACGGTACAAACGTTTGTATTCATGAGTATGATTGTTTGTATCAGACTGTTGTTATTATATATCTACGTATTTTAATATGATTTTTTATCTTTACTAATATTATAATGCGTTTGAAGGAGGCTTGTAAGTGAATTATTAAATAAATAATAAATAACCCTGGTTAATTAACACAGCGCCATCTAGTCCTACGATAAGTAGAGCTTGTCTTATAGGTACTAGACAACTGATATAAATACTTAGGTTTTTTTTTCGTTTGGAAATACATTCACAATAATGTACATAGACAATACCCAGACCGTACAAGGAATCGAACCCGCGACCATAGGAAGGTAAACCACTTAATCTCCCAGGCCGTCAGATCCAAAATATTCGTTATTGCCATATATATTTTGTATTATATTTCAGCAATAGAAATAACTGAGTGTTACTAATAAAGCATTATCTCCTCATCACAAGATAACAATTGAACAAAGAAACCAAAGAAGACATCAAGAAGAGAATTCAAAAATTTATACCAAGAAATCGTAGATAACCTGATCATCATCTTCTTTTTCTTTCTTATCCCATTTATTTGGGTTCAGAGTAATAGATAGATAAATAACCTGATATGCTTCTCTTATAGTGGATGAACTGTAGCTGTAGTACAACATTAATCAATTATAATATGACTAATATACGGCGAGCTACGATCATTTAAATACTACATAATGGTACTGGTTCAGAGAATATAGTGATAAATATACGTATATCAAAATTAATTTCAAACGTGTAATAGATTTCAGCAATAGTTATAATTTATATATAATCCATAGAGACACGACCTTAACTTAAGGACGTGTTAGGGGAACTGAAGGTAAAGTAAAAGGTACTGCTCAAAGGGAACCTAATTCCCGTAGGAACATGGCCGTCCCGGTTTGTGTAATAATTCATAATTAAGTTTATTTTCGCGCCGTCCTAACCCAATTATTCTACTACCGCTCTCGAGGAGACATATTCAGAAGCCGTACGTACTTACGCATATATATTATTAGTACAAGGACTATTTCATACTGTATTAATACATAAATTCTACTTGTAGATTTGAAACCACGCGTAACTCTCGCAACTAATTAAATACTTGATATTAATATTCGTATTATCCAATTTATTCACGCTTTGGCTTTAATGTCTTGTATTCACGTGATTTTTCATGTACTTATAATGGTAAACAAGGTAATTACCCTCCCTGATGGTTAGTGGTAACCGTCGGATCAAGATGCCATACCTGTTATACTGTAATTTCGCTAATTAATCTGAATAAATATATACCCTGGACAATTAATACGCCATCTAGTCCCACAATAAGTAGAGTTTGTGTTATGGGTACTATACTTAATATAAAATACTTAAATATCGTCATCTAGTCCCAACCTAAGCTTATGTTATGGATACTAGACACTGAGAGGAATAATAATACATATAATAATAATTAAAATTAATACATAATATATATAGAAAACACGCTGACCGGTACAAATAATCACACTGAGGAATCGAACCGGCGACCATCAGAAGTAAAGCGGTGTACTAACCGAGACCGTCTAAAATCTGCACCATAAGGCCAAAACCAAGCTTACAACGCAAGCTGCTTGGAGGCTACAATAGGTGACATTGATATGTATATATTAATAGTTCGGATATTTTAGATAAGATGTCCTACTTCTTTTAATAATATATTTTACGGCACCGGAAACTGGTTGTTTTGACCAACAATAACCAAGTGCACTGAAGTATCATACTAAGCATTAACTATTCAAAAGAGAATTTGCAGTATTGCCTCATCACGAAAATCAAAAATATCTAAATAGCAAATTGGGGTTACCAACAGTAATCACCATGTGTAGACTACAGCCTGTTTCAAATCAAGTCGTCTACCCTCGCCCAATCCGCCAATTACCCATAAGCACTATTCGATACAGCAAAGGACGATATTATGTTAGTAGGCCCAGGTCAAATTGATTCATTCGTTTTGCATAATGCATGAGAACATACAATAACCTGCGATTTGGGTTTCTGTATAACATGATAGCAATCTCTAAGGATCTTTTATTAGCTATATAAGATACGGTACAAATTGTTGATTGCATTTAGTAGTTCTAAGACTTTTTAAGAAATCAATTAGTAATGAAAATTCTAGTATTTATATTGTGCTAGGTGCGCCCGCGGTTTCACCAGTATGAAATTTATAGCCTATATATTATTCTGATGTATTAGCTATTTTACTGTAAAGTTTCATCAAAATCCGTCCAGTAGGTTTTGCGTGATACAGTAACAAACATCTATACTCACAAACTTTCGCGTTAATTTTATAAAAATTAAGAGACTATTGTATGCTCTACAATAAGAAGGAAACATAAATGAAGTAAAACTATAATGTATACACAAAAGATATGAAAAGAAGAAAAGAGAATATACAGCAGATGGATAGAGGATGTCAAGGCAGTGGCCGATGGTACTTGGGCAAACACTGCTAACAATAGAGACCACTGGAGATAGTTGAAGGAGACCTATGCTTGTTAGCAAACCGAAATAGATAACAGATATACAAGTACAAATACAAATACAAATATCTTTATTTTGCCTGAAAAGTGGTTTACAGGATTTTAAAAATTATAATTTATGTATCACACTTTTCACCAGAAACTGGCAAACAAACATTAACAGTGTCCATTTATTATTATAAGAGTATACATATTTCTCAGTTTCATTTTTATTTTCATCATTATTAAATTAAATTTAAATTTCTGGGCAAAGTACTACGATTACCAACTTCATGAATTAAAGTACTCATCAACAGAGTAAAAACACTTATTGATTAGCCATCTTTTTAACTCTCTCTTGAACATATTTATCGGTAGTATTTTTATATATGTAAAAAATGTACAACGTAAATATAAAAAAGTAAGTAATATCTTGAAAAAGTTTCGTTTAATCTTTTCTTCTATTTGCCAGTTAAGTAGCTTAAATGGTTTGTTATTAATAATAACAGCAAAGGATATTTTTATAGACTTGAACCAATAGAACAATAAAATATATCCAGATGTATATTGTTGAGAGCGTCGTGGTAGAGTGACTACTACTTTGACTTGTAGACGTCGGTAGCGAGTTCGAATCAAGACGATAACAAAAACTTTCCATATCAGTCTATATTTCTGAGTAATCACCGCAGCAGGAATTGCTGACACATTCCTGAAGTCAACAAATGAAAATTAACCTAAATTTCCTAAGACTCTACACCTATTACATTAAATTCAAATATACATAGCGAAATGTTTAATAAAAGTCTTCAATGCTTCTAATAACCACATAGGTTCTTTCTGTACAATGTAATATATATATTAAATATCGAACAGCCCCAGTGGTCTAGTGGCGATTTAGCACACCACTTTAATTCCTATGATCCCCGGCTCGATTCCTCGCACGGTGCAAACCTTTGTATTCATGAGTATGTTTGTTTGTATCGGTCTGGGTATTTTCTATGTAATTATGTATTCACAAAAAATCCTTTAACTATTGTCTAAGTATTTATATCAGTGTCTAGTAACCATAACATAAGCTTACCTTGGAACTAGATGACGCTCTGTATATTGTCCTGAGATAGTATTACTATATACCAGTCACGTAAACGAAGTCGCGTGTAATATATGTTTCATTTATAAATACAAAAACAGCTATAAAAATGCAAAACATGCAACGCCAAAGTTCTGCTATTAAAACAATGCTTTCTCACCCATATATATATGGTTCAAATCACCTCACCCCGCCCAGAATTATTGTCCAAACCAGATAACAAAGGACGAATTTGCATAGAAATAAACAAGGGTTGATTTCAGACGATTTATGAGTGTGTCGCCTGAAATAGGCTTTGTTTTCATCAAACTAACTAATGAGTGTGTAGTGAGAGTTCCCATGTGATACGCAATCGAATTTGTAAGCAAATTGGACTGTTTATTTATTACGGACATTTGTAAAACGGAACGCGCGTTTGAATTGGAAATGACTAGCATTTTCTGCTATAAAATTTTAAACTAATACGCACCTAAGGAATTTATTTTTACAACAAATAGCAAACAGTCTTCCGGCCTACTTAATTATTTATTTATAAAACTATACTATAATGCACGTAATTTCAAAGTACATATGTTGGAATTAACATCTTGCGGCATTATCTATAAGTTAACCATTATAAATACCTTTTTGATATATTTATTTATTTCTTTAAACTTTAATGCATAAATACAATATATAAATATACATATGGCGAACTTAATACCTATGGACGTTCTCTACCAGTCAACCATAAGGCAAACTGAGAAGTTAGTAAGCGGCGCATTATAGTTTACAAACATTTACGTATATATACATGTCATAATATACATATGTAATAATAATATAAATAGATTTAAATATATTGATAAAAATAATTAAGGTAGAATTAAAAAAAAGAATTAGAAAACAAAAATAGAAAATCGGGGACACGGACAAAAGGTTACAAGTTCAGATAATATTTTCGCAATTTACGTTTGAAGGCAAATCTAATCGTGGCAGTTTGATATGAAGGGGTAAGTCGTTCTAAAGTTTGATAGCCTGAACGGTGAAAGAATAATCGACGAAACCGGACAAATGATATGTGGGAAATGTCGCCTACATACATGTAGAAACATGGACATATATTATTATATCGTTGTTTTATACTTTTATACTCATGGTTACTTATGCGTTGTCATCCGAAGAAAGAAAGTGTTATGCCTATAATAATAATAATAATATCCGAGATAACACATGCTGTTATAGATAACTGATATAAATACATAAATACTTTTTTTCGTAAAAAAACAATTGACAAATTATATAAATACTTAAATTCATTTTTTTGTAAATATATACTTATGTACAATAACATCCAGACTAATACAAACAATCATACTCATGAATACAAATGTTTCTACCATGCGAGGAATCTAACTCGCGACCATTGGAACTATATAGGTGTCAGTGTCAATAGGAAAAGCTATTAAACTCTGTTAATTATTATTATATACTTGTCCCTAAGCCTTACAATGTCGGCATGATACTTATCACTTCGTTTCCAAACTGACAGGAACAAGTTAGCGCCCATGTTACCCATTATAAGTCTTGTTACAATCCCTTAATCACTTAACGTACATTTGAAGTTAAAACTTTGAGTTTGTCGACGTAATTTTCTTAATAATGTATGTGCTTTAAATATTAAATCGCTTCATAGCACACTTGTACACTTTCGTTTGCTTATACTCAAAGTTTGGTTTACTTGTAATTGAATTTCGTAATGAAATGAGTATAACAATGTTTTTGCAACTTTTTTCATCATTGTTTACAAGTCTATTTATATTATGTGTACATAATATAAATAGAAGAGAAGTTGATTTTATCAATATTTCTAGGAACACTGCTATAAACAAATACTAAATGCTAATAACAATTTAAATACATATGTATTTTATGTATTTTGTAAATTAACTCCTTAGGAATAGTCCCACGAAAACGAAACCCAACGAAACTGTAAATTCAGATAAATATCGCTTGGAGACACAGGAAAAAGTTAGTATACGATATATGTCAGTCACATATATCGTATACTAACTTTTTCCTGTAATAAGTAACCAAATACCAAATAGTGAAGAAATAGAAGTAACCTTTTTTAAAATAATCAAATAATCAGTTATCAATGTTCATAATTTTTGATTCTGCACTCATTCTGCCTGACTTTCCTGTGATAAGAAACCAAATTATTACGGTGAGGGATGACTGTGAATTACTCCCTGACATATTGAATTCAAGTATACCCAATTACACGTAGGCATATTGCGTTGCTTATATTGTTACCCTGGTCTTAGCACGAACAATTTTATGGTAAATAAGGTTTTACCTTTCGCAATATTTCAACTAGTTTGCACTAGACAGTCAAAATAGCTATGTTGTATTCACCACGTTTACCACGAGGTCGACAGTTGTTAACTCTGTCGACCCCACCTGAGATCTTGAAGATATATCGTTATGAATATAAAAGCTATGTATATGTAGCCATCAGCGGAGTTATGTTAAACATCTGCATGATAGATGATGAATATGCTAATACCTCGTAAGATTAGAATAATGTGCTCCTTAGTTGACAGATGCTTAGGTCTGGGGGAGATATTATTGTATGTAAATTTAGTTTTGCATGTACAACAAAACGTGTCTATGCACTATTCACCATAGAAAGAGTTTGTAAAGTCCTCTGCATTGGTGAGTCTGTATTACCTATTTCAGCCGCCAAGGAGTTGCTTTTCTAAAATGTCTTTAGATTTATGGGTGAGATTAGGTAGTAAAATTACAGAGTATAGTGATATGACATCGAGGAAAGAGGATTGTTAGTAGTATAAGCTTATGACTCCATTGCTGGTAATGCACCATGTCAGGTTGACCTCTATGCAATTTCCACTGGAAACCATCGTGATAAATTCTTGGTAAATTTCTCTAGATGGGCTAACTGACTTGACCTCATTTCCATTTTATCAGTGTACACTGGTCCACATTGAATATAGTGTCCAATGAAATAGGCAAAGTCTTAAAATAATGATAGGGACAATGACGGGCCACTGTCCCTTAAACATTTGTACACAATCGCTGCTACAGTCCCCTTTGTCGGGGCTGCTTTGAAGCCGAAGAAACAACCAATCACGTAATCCTGGAGTGCGCAGCAGTGGCCACACAATGAATACAAATCCTCGGAACGGTGAGGTTGCACGCGAAGCCTGTGAAGACAACAGAAGTCTTCTGCGCTTCTGGGAGGAGCTTGGCTGACTACGTTAGTAGTCTCGGCTCTACACGCACAACGGCCCAAATGAGATGCTAAATGCGGAAAATAGAGTCCACATTACATTACACCGTCCATTGGTGCACCGCCAGCTTAAGTCGTTAGCACAAGTGAAAGCACCATTCTTCTTCTTCTTTGTCGATTTCTCAAGGTTGAGGGTTCTCATCACCAGGAATGCTTTCTCCAACCACATCTCTCCAGGTATCTCTATCCTGTGCCAAGTGGACCACCGATTACATATTACCATTCCATTATCGTCCATAAAAAAGTGGAATGATGTCTTAATCCTCTGGAATAACAACACATACGAGGTACTACAAATGTCACAATCTATATAATGAATGAACTCACGACTTTCGGGTTCAAATCATGGTAATCATTCACTATGTTACGACATACATCTCTTCACATTTAATGTATTCAATAAATTCTAATTTGATAAGAATTTGCAGTGTGATTGATCAATAACTTTAACTCAACACCAAAGTTACAGTTAAATATAACAAAATATACCATTTAAAGATCTCATGCTTTCCTTAGATATATTTTATATTTTAACTTAAAAAGTCTATGGACTTACAGTTTAAAAAACTAAGACTTAAGATACTTACAGGAAGGTAGTTTTAATTTTTTACATAGTATAAAATAAAGTCGCTTCCACTGTCTGTTCTCTTAGATCTATTAAACTACGCAAAGGATTTTAATTAAATTTTTAGGAATAGATAGAGAGATTCAAGAGGCGTATATGTATAATACAGACACACGTTCTAAGCCGGGGCGGGTAGTTTAAAATAAACATCTTAACAAATAGATATAAAATAAAATGGACGATAAGTAATGTAATGATCTATATTCTAAATATATACATTTCTATTAAGTATATGTAGATAAGTGTCAATGTGCATAGGTGGATAATGTCCATTTAAATTGTAATACTAACTTTAAAATATTTCCCACACCCAGAGACAAGTAAGTATAAAAGAGTTTCACTATACAGTTTACGGCAAAAATTCGACAAAAAACACAAAAAGATTACACGTACGCTTTCCTCGGAAGACAAATGAAGCTTTTATAGGATGAAAAGAGCATTGTAGACAACGCCGAGATCAAACGTTAAAAGCCTTATTCTTGTTTCACACAATTTACTCTAAAGTAGGTCAATTTTAAAAAATGGATCGAGCTCATTTTATTTTCGTGTTGCCAGTATTTTTTTTGTTCAAATTTGTACGCTGTCATGTTAGTGTTGACGGCACTTTTTTAAAGAACATTAAATGAATTATATTACAAACTATAACTTTTAAATTTAAATTGTTATATATAAAAATAAGTGTAATATTTTATAGACAAATTACATAAAAAATATATTTATAAAATGATTTGTTTATTGACTAAGTCGTAATAAATTCACTTACTTATCGTATTGTAATATTATAATCACAAGGTGGCGTTGGAATAGGAAATATAGCAGGATTTAATTTAAATTAATTAATTTTTCTAGCAACAAAGGATTTATTATTAAGCAATTACAAAATGTAACAACTATACAGTCAATACAGTTATACCAGATAAGGTAACAAGGCATTGTCAACTGTTGATGTTGTAGTCAAAGTAACTCTTGAAATGCCCATATTTTGCTCGGCATATTTAAATTCGAATGACGAGCTTTCCACCGTTTCTAGGATTAATATTAGTGTTTTCTTTAGCAGAGAGCCAGTCAGAAATATAAATTGACAGACATACACATAAATCTGTGTCAACCAGATTTGATTGAATTTACGACCTCCTGCGCGATATTCAGGCTAGTAAGACACTAGGTGACGACAATTTTTGTGCTTGATTATTGTAATATATCGAAAAAAAATTATAGAGAGCTAGAAAAAATAAATAAAAATTGTGGAAAACTGTAAAATACAGATGTCAGCTAAAATATTACAAGAGCGACTGCATGCAGGTACTCCCTAAATTTTATTTAAATGCATGTTTAGTTCTCAAGGTGAATTCCGAAAACGTGACCTATAATTCGATGGAGCAAGCATTCTGAATGACAATATTTTTCTGTTCGTACACAGTAAGTGATATACAAGTCCGTCTGTACTTTTTTTTGCCTCAAAAGCAATGTTAAAGATTTGGGCATACACAGGGACGGACAGAAAGCGACAGCAAGTTTATTTTATACTATGTAATAACGATAAGTTGTATTTTGTTTTATAAAATAACAATAATATCTAAAAGACTTGCACGCATATTTATTATTTCAGCAGCTTTCTAGCGACTAGTGGTAAATAAGATAATATAACAACTTACGCATTAGCGTATAGTGTAGCATTTATTCTATTCTATTCTATTCCATCCCATTCCATTCTATTTCATTCTATTTCATGCTATTCCATTCTATTCCATTCTATTCTATTCCGTTCTATTCTGTTCTATTCCGTTCTATTCCGATCTATTCATTATTTCATATTACATATTCATATTACATCTTATTCCATCCTATTCCATCCTATTCCATCCTATTCTTTTAAAGTGCGCAACGATTAGTGGTAAATAAGGTCACTTACGCTTATGTAATTGATGGAGATATTCAGTGAATATATAGCAGAAATATAATTCTAAAATCTGGATTTTATTACAGTTGCACATAATATAACAGTTACTTAACAACAGGAACTCTAATTTTAAATGTGGTGGATTATACTTTTTATTCTAAAATCAATGTGCCTTATGGAAACGTATGACGGATATTACAGGCGTCACATGACTTGATGTCCGTAGTGCTTTTCATGTATATAGGCGACGGTTACATTTAAACTGGGGAAGCTCTGACATCAACACCAGAGGTAAGTCACTTGATGATTTTATACTAACCAACTGTCTTCAAATCCTAAATACAGGGTGCACACCGACGTTCGTCACTGCCACAAGACAAGAGGTACTAGATATAACACTCGCGACCGACAAACTGGCCGAATATATCACTCATTGGCATGTCAGCAATGAGAACTCCATGTCTGATCACAAGCACATCAGATTCACAATTGAGGCTGCAACAGACTCAAACCCCATACTCTACAGAAACCCAAAGGCTACAGATTGGCCTAAATACAGAGACAGTCTTACAAGCCTAATTGCGGACCTTCCGAAGAGTATCAAATCTCCTCTAGAACTAGAACTCGCTGTGGACATACTTCTAAGTGACATAATAAGTGCCTACCAGAACAACTGTCCCATCAAAACCAAAACCGCCAAATGTAAAACACCCTGGTGGAATAAGAGTCTAGAAAAGCTGAGGAAGAAAACTCGCAAATTATCCAACAGGGCTAAAAAGGGACCTTTCGAATGGGCCCAATATAGTAAAGCCCAAACGGAATACTACTGCGAAATTAGGAAAGCCAAAAGAGCATCATGGCGTGCTTTCTGCGAGGAGATAACTCAGACTCCCCAAGGATCCAGATTACACAAAATGCTTGCCAAGGCGCCAAATAACCAAATTGGACTTATGAAAAGGCCCAATGGTACCTATACGACATCAGAGGAAGAAACTCTACAGCTGCTATCTACAACCCACTTCCCTGGTTCGGTTCATATCTCAAGAGATAAGGAGAATCCTCCAAGCTCACATCTACAAAAGCCCAACCATGAGGCGTGGAACAGAGCTGCGAGGATTTTTCGACCAAAACAAATTATATGGGCTATAAAATCTTTCAAGCCATATAAATCATCGGGAGAAGATGGAATTTTCCCGGCCCTGTTACAACAAGGGCTTGACATCCTATCTCCCTATCTGGTAAGAATATTTAGAGCCAGCTTTGCCTGGGGTTTTATACCAGAACCATTAACGAAGGTCAAAGTTACCTACGTACCGAAAACCGGTCGAAGAGACTACTCGCAGCCTAGTCTCACAGACCTATAAGCCTAACCTCTTTCATAATAAAAACCATGGAAAAGGTTCTGGACCAACACATTAGAGCTACAATCCTCGAAAATGCTCCCCTGCACAGGAATCAACATGCCTACCGCAAGGGACATTCCACAGAGACCGCCTTGCTCGAACTCACCGACAAGGTCGAGAAGGCCTTTGAGGACAAACAAATAGCTCTATGTGCATTTCTCGATATTGAGGGTGCTTTTGATAACACGCCCATAGAGACCATCTCACAGGGACTCATCCGCAAGAAAGTGGATGAAACCACCACTCAATGGATCAAAGCAATGCTCTCTAATCGAACCATTAAAACTACTCTTCACAACAGTACGTTAGAAATCCGACCTACCAAAGGATGCCCTCAAGGAGGCGTTTTATCGCCACTGCTGTGGCTACTAACGGTAGACCAGCTCTTAGATGTTATGACCAAAAACCAATTTGAGGTACAAGGCTACGCAGACGATTTAGTAGTCATGGTTAGAGGGTTCTGTGCAACAACAATATCAGACCGCATCCAAAGAGCACTAAACATCATAGTTAAATGGTGTAAGGAAAATGAATTATCAGTAAATCCTGATAAAACAGTAATTGTTCCGTTTACAAAAAGGAAGAAACTTGACAAACTTGTCATGCCTAAAGTAAATGGAAGAATATTAGAGTGCTCCAAAGAAGTCAAGTACCTGGGCGTAACCTTCGACCAAAAACTGACATGGAACACACACATAGACAACATAACTCAAAAGGCGAAAACATCCCTAGGTATAAGCCGACGGGTAGCGGGGCCCAGATGGGGAATCAACCCCAAAATTGCCCTATGGCTTTACACAGCAGTGGTGAGACCGCTTACCACCTATGCCTGCGCTATCTGGTGGAGGAAAACCCTCCAATCCACAGCCGCCACCAAGCTAAACAGCCTACAGAGAATTGCTTGTCTGATTATTACAGGAGCCATGAGCACCACGCCGGGAGCAGCTCTAGACGCATTATTGGACTTGACGCCCCTTCCTTTATTCATACAGGAAAAGGCGAAAGCCAATATGCTCAGAATAAGTTCCCAAAGGAGGATATCTTGGCATTCCCTGGCCATAAAAACTATACAAGACTCGATTATGAGTGATCCTATTCTGGGAATGCCTGAAGACAACATGGCACCAGAGTGTAACTTTGTACAATATTACAAAATCGAAATATCTGGAAGAGACGAATGGCAAAATAACCATACACCGTCTCACTCAGAGCATGACCTAGTCTGGTTTACAGACGGGTCCAAAATAGGAGATGATGTAGGATGTGGAATATGTGGTGTAAAACCCAAAATCTGCAACTATATAGGCTTAGGAAAATACGCCTCAATCTTTCAGGCAGAGACTTACGCCTTAATTAGATGTCTGGAAGTAATCCTAAGCCTCAACTACATCAATCAGAACATATACATTTATTCGGACAGTCAAGCTGCTCTACTAGCACTTAACTCGTACGAAATCCGTTCTAAACTTATTAGAAACTATATCCTGCTACTAAATGAAGTAGGAAGCAGAAATAATATTATTCTGAGATGGGTCCCCGGGCATTCAAATATTGAAGGCAATGAGAATGCCGACCATCTGGCAAAGTTAGGGGCAAAAACCGTCCAACTGGGCCCCGAACCCTTCTGTGGTGTGCCTCGTTGCCTAAAACTGGGACATCTCAAATTAATAACCAAACGAGAAGCACTGAATCACTGGCAAGAAATGCCAGGATTAATACATTCAAAAGACCTTATATCGGGCTTCTCGACCAAATACTCCAATCGATTACTGCTATTGAGTAAAAACAACATATGCATGATGACTAGGGCCCTCACAGGACACTGCAAATTGAACAAGCATATGGCTAAGCTAGGCCTATGCACGACTAGTATCTGCAGATTCTGCCAAACTGAAGAGGAAACGCCGCTTCACATCCTATGTGGTTGTAGCCCACTCATGCATAAACGAAATATCTCCTTTGTAAAGTTTACACTCTTTCCCGAGGAGATAAAAACGATCGCTCCTAAGAATATCCTTCAATTCTTGTCCCTGACGGGTCTAGGTAGCGAACTCTGAAAAGGGCGAGCACAATAGATCTTTGTAGGTCGCAGTGCTACAGGTGCTACACATCTGACAATAGCCCAAACAACCCAATAAAAAAAAAAAAATACCATTTACCGCCGGGTTTTGTCAGCTTGTTTGTCTTACCAGAAAGAAAAAGATTTTCTCCCTTTTATGTATAATACATACATAGCAGTACATTAGTATAATAATATTATACATTTTTGCAACAATTATATAGTAGGTGTAATTTATTTTCTTTCTTTTTAATGTAAGAAACGTTTATTCATGTAGGACAATTATTACCTATATGTAGTTATTGCAAAATTATAAAAATCATCTCAAAACTACAGATAATTCCGACAGTAATATTATATATTGTTTTTATCATTGCAACATTTCAATCTCGGTCCTTCATTCCTTTGCCACGGATTTCTACGTGTCATAAAAAAATACGAGAAATCCAATTATAAAAAGAATAAGATGTATTAAATACGATTTATTGGAAATTCAATTCGAACAGATGCAGTAGTTTGTACGTGTTTCGCAGATCGGTATTCGTCTCACGTAAGATGCTGACTCGACAAAAATGTCAAGTGCTCTGCGGTCGACTGCTACACTGCTCCTCAAAATTGTAAAATATCATAAAACATTTGTTTATTTATGCAATAACCGAGTATTTCAAATGCAATCTACATATATGCAATGAAAGTTATATACAACTAGCTGACCCGTGCAACTTCATCTCTATCACACTATATTTCGCCCAATTTAAATAATATCTTTTTAAATTATAGCCTATGTGTTATTATAACGTATAACCTATATGACTGTAAAGTTTCATTAAAATTGATTCAGTAGTTTTTACGTGAAACAATAACAAACTCCACCCATCCATACTCACAAACTTTCGCTATCATGGTTTCATCAATGTAACTGTCTTGTACTATTCCTTTAATCAGTACACATTTTAAAGCAATCTGAAACAGTTGTGCCCAAGGCAGATGACTTCGTATAATGTCTACCTCAATAATATAAAATGATGCCTATCTTATCTGTGATTGACTATAATTCTACTTGGGGTAGATAGAATCGTTGTCATATTCATATAAATAAACAGTAATTCAAAGTTTATACTAGGTAACCAATGGCTGAAAATCGAGTAATCCTGTTACATCTAATACCTGTGATATAGGAATCAAAGCTCTCTTGTAACATGTACTGTAAATAAAACTTGTTAGTAGTGTTGACGTATATATTTAAGAGTATGCGTAGTGTATTACCTTAACGTATTAAGACAAAAAATAATATAGTAATATTAATTTATCTAAACCCACATCAGTGTACAGTCTGAATTAAATTCGATTTTAAATTCAAAATATCTTTATTCATGTAGGTCTATTACAGACTCTTATGATATGTCAAATCTAGCGTCAGTTCGGAATTATTTCGAGATGAGAAGAAATTCAGCTCGTATTCTTTTTACATAAATGTTGTACATGTTTACAATATGAGAGAATAGAGCTGCCCACCATATGCTGTATGTCATATGTTAAGAAGTCCTGACTCCCAAACTAGCGTCAGCTATATATCAGGAGTCAGTCCTTTCCCACCTTTAATTGACATATAAAATTATTAGTAAACTTAATTTATTATATTAGCTTTTGTGTGTGTGTGTGTATATGTGTGTGTATGTATGGATGTGTGCCTGTGTATGTGTGTGCATGCATTTATGGATTAGTGAATGTATATGAGAAAGTATGAGTGTTGTTTTGAATGGTAAGTAGTACTAGGTGTGTGTAATAGGGGTTTAGTGCAAAGGACGTATGCATAATGATGTTGGGTATTTTGTGTTAGTGTAGAGGATTTATATAAATACAAAATTTATTTCTATTGCTGATAGAAAACCTGTCGAAGACGCCTCAATTTTGTGGCATTGAGCGAGCTTGCACGTCCGCGGCACCCCAAACGTTTTCTTTGGTCCAGATTGACACAGCACCAAACAATCGGGTGGTCCCGTTTAATCTCGACAATAAATTTCTTTTATCTCCCCGCTCCGGGGCAAAGACGTTTCCTCTCGCCCCTAAAAGGAAATTCTTTTAGGGTTTCCGCAAATGAAGTTCAGGTTCTATATATTTGTCAAAAATGAATGAATGGCTGAATTTAAATAGTTTTATATCCATAGAGAAATTTTATATTTTATAACTAAGAATAATGTTTTATAAGCTGTAATTCGTGGTTTTCTCCATATTGTAAAAAGTCTGTATGTAGACCAGTAGGGCTGGGCTTTTAGAATGAAATTAAATTGAATGTATTTATTTCATTGAATTATGTTATATATATTAAAAGAATGTTATTTTAGCGTTTTATTTTTTTTGCAACTTTAGATAGCAATGGTAATAGTAACTAATAAGTAATTAATAATTGAAACATCAAAATTATGTTTATCTGTCAAAATTAGGTAAATAACACTTATTTCCATTAAGTATCAATCAATATTATTTAAAGATACTATTAATTTTATTAATAAATTATTGCTCCTAACTTTTAACGAAACATTCATAAGACAAAAATAATTATCAATTAGCCAAATAAGGAATTGGAATTTAAATGAATTCGTCATGAATTCCTTAATGTAACGGGAGATTTTATTACATTTTTATAGACTATTATGATCATTATAATGAGAATCGACTGCAGTTTACGCAGATGGCGTATGATGTTAAGTCAGGTCACATACAATCGAATTTGTCAAGATATAAGCATGATGGGTGGTGGCTGGTATATGGATGGTATCCAAAGGGAGCAGCGGTCAACCAAAGTTAGTTTGTGATGAGCATTGTTAGTAATGAAGACTATAGTCCAACAATGAACCGTATCAGATTTACATCTACGCCAGTAGAGTTTTAGGAGAAAAACATGATAAATTCCTGATGAATTTCTTATCTATCAAAATAACAAATCTTTACATTGTATGAAACGAAGTCACTTCCATTGTCTGTTAGATCTTTCGATTGTTTGGTAGATTCTTACGCTGTCTCTTAAATCTTTTAAACTACGAAATGGATTTGAATGCAGATTTTTGCAATAGATATAGTGTTCAAGAGAAAAGTTTATATATTATATTATATTATATGTATAAAACATGTACACCCATGTGAAGCCGAAGCGTATAGCTAAAATTAGTGTACTATCTGTAGTACACAGTATAGTGTACTATATGTTGTAACATCAGCAATGGGGCTACTTAACATCTGTTTGGTCTAAAAAAATATATACGAAATTCGTGTAATCGTATCGTGTGCGGACATCCTTACGTTTTCTATATAACGATTAATTTGGTACAGGTACAGTCACTTTTCCAGCGAAATAACATTTCCGTGGCACCTAGTTGTGGTCGAATTGGATTAAGATCCATTTTGTGGTTCATATAAACCGGCTGTATTATTAGATTGGCTAAGAAACAAGAATTGTAATAGTATACATACGTTATATATTTCTTGAATAGGTTCTAATATAAAACTATATTTCCAACATATAACCTTAGAAAAAAGAAAAACTCAAATTATGAGTTATATTAATTATTAATCCAAACATTAAATACGGTAATATAATGAAATCACTTATAAGTGATATTAGTAACTAATTAATCTCATAAATCAAATTCTTTAATATACTGTCTAACTCCAACTTCCGATTTATTGGTATTTTTTTTAATAGTTATAAAAAAATCGACTATTCTACAGAATATACTGCTCTAGTCGTGAATTGTATATGGCGGAAAGCTTGTGATGATATTTACCTAACATGACATTTCATGAACATTTCATGAAATAAAACAAAGCAAAAATTGAATTTATTTTTAAAAATTCCGAATAGAACTACGCTGTGCGTGTGATTTAATATGACAAGTACAAAATTTATTTTAATTTTGTTTCTTGATAAAAGTGATTTAACTTTACAGGTTAACTCTAAATTATAAAAAAAAACAAAAAAATATTTATATAAATTATTGATTAAAATATATTAGGCGGAAAAAGGATTAAATAATAACGAAAGGTAAACAGGATATAGAAAAAGGTTCAAAGCGAAAATAGTAAGCATTTCAACGATTGGACAATATTGGCTACTGAAATTTGTGACACATATAAAGGAATGCCAGAGTCGCTTCGAACTCACTGAAACTATGATACATTGAGTTATAAATCAATTTTGCCGCACGTGCTTCGACGGCCTAAGGAAAACACAACAATATATCAAGTCTAACAACCAATTTCCAACACTACAACGACTGAATAAAGTCGAAAATTGAAAAGGAGAATGGGACATTTCCAAAAAAGGTTTCCTTAATAGGTCGACTCTCCCTAAAGCTTTTGTGATAAGATATAAAATAGTGTTGCCGATAGTGGTGCAATGTTTGTCGATAAAATCTACAAACAATTCTAAATATATATATATATATATAAAAGTAAAATTATATACTGTCTGTATAGTAATCATAACTTACCTAATACTGTATTTATTTTGTTAACTTTTTTTGTAATCGATGTGTTCTGCGTTCGCTGTTGTGCAATTATTGCAGGTTGAGACTTGCGTACTATTTTGTTCAAGAAATGGTTTATTGTATAACTTTCGTATTCCTCTATTTATTCTAATAATAAAAAAAGGTATTGCGCAGACACAACAAATAAAAAAGTATATATCTAGTATATTGCTTTTGCCAAGGATATATCACTTTTAACATTGTATTCATTATAAATTTATTTAAAATAATATATTAATGTGTTAGAATCAAACTGAAAGGCAACTGTTCTGATTTTATAATATTTCTTTTTTACGAGCACACAACACTATACCATAATAATGGCCACCGGATGAATTAATTATTGAGTTAAACTTCTAGGTATTGTATTATTGTCTAGATACATAAAGTTAATAGCATATCCATGAAACTGTTGATGTCTTTGTACCATATTCATAGTTTCTACTTTATTGAAAGTTATACCAATTTCCGATTGCTAGGAAAAATAATATCAAAGAACCCAAAATAAAGCTTGTCGCAAAATAAATATCCTTTTTATATATTAAAATATAATAATAGACTTCTTCCTGTGTTACTTTAATGGCTACTCAATTGTTAACGTTTGATAAATATATTGTAGCAGACACCGTGAGGCGGTGGAATTCGATCGTCTGCCACACTCTGGTATCACTGCAGGAGCGATCACAATAAATAAGAAGGATACGTGCACTTACTTGGATGGAGTCTTGTGCGACGTTCTGGTTCCACCTTAATTTCAACGAGATGCTTCGAAGAGTATTCTCCTGGATTTATCCTGGTTATTCGGTAATATCACGATTTGCGAGACGACAGACCGCGCGTATGTCGAGCCAAGTGCATGCGTGGGTTCACCGCGCAAACCAACTTACGATTGTGACCGCTCCAAACATTACGCGCGGTAAGCGAATAAAAAATGCACAATTTATGATTGGGACGGTACATAATTCCGCCCACCGAAATCCGATAGGCATTTCTTTAAATAAAAATATACATATAAACGATACTAATAAAAAAAAAACTATTATTAGAAATACAGATGAACTACTCACTAATGCTATAACTATACCTACGATGTAAAACTACGATGGCTAAATATAAATAATAAATATTAAAACGGTTCATTGGGTAATGGGCATAATTTGACCAAAGGTCTCTTGATCAAATTATCCTTATCTGTTCGTACGGTAGCCACGCGAACCAGACCATCTGGTCCAGGGTGTAATTCTACAACTCTCCCTATTTGCCAATGTAAAGGTGGATGATTATCGTCTTTGATAATGACCATTGAGTTTAATTCTAATGGCTTCGACTCTTTTGTCCATTTAGCTCGCAAATTTAACGAGTGGAGATATTCGTTTCTCCATCGATTCCAAAACGATCGTTGGAACGACTGAATCAGTTGCCAGCGATCTAGCCTGTTGACATTAAGGTGAGTTACATCCACATCTGGAACAGATGTCAATGGTTCCAGAGTTAAAAAATGTCCTGGTGTTAAGACTTGGTAATCATTGGGATCTGAACTCATAGAATACAAAGGCCGCGAGTTCAGGACTGCTTCAATTTGACTAAAAAGTGTAGCTAGTTCCTCGAATGTCAACACCTGATCACCTACAACTCGATATAAATGCGTTTTTGCAGCTCGTATTTGAATTTCCCATACACCTCCGAAATGAGGTGCAGAGGGTGGGTTAAATTTAAATTCGATCCGTTCTGTCTCAGACGCGATTTTAGTGAGAGACACGAGTTGATTACGAGCACCGATAAAGTTTGTACCACAATCTGCGTGTATTGTGGAACATCTGCCTCTCCGAGCAACGAAACGACGTAAAGCAGCAATAAATCCGTCTGTAGAAAGACTGGAAACGGTCTCTAAATGTACAGCCTTAGTGGCTAAGCATACAAATAAACAAGGATAAGCCTTGTCTATTTTAGCTCCACGATATGGTCCAGTTTTAATACGAAACGGACCAGCATAATCTACTCCTACAATAGAGAAAGGTTTTACTTCATTTACACGATATTTTGGAAGGTCGCTCATAAACGGTTGTAACGGTTTAGGTTGGAGTAGATAACAATTAAAACATTTGGATAAACATCGTCTTATAACGCGCTTAGCCGATATAATCCAAAATTGTTGCAGTATTAAATATTGTGTAGTATTTACGCCACAATGACAGTTGCTCAAATGAACCGATTGTATTAATTTAGATGTGAAGGGATTATTCGATGATAATAACGCCGGATGCTTTTGTTCATACTCAAGCCCAGAACGAGAGATCCTGCCGCCCACCCTGAGTACATCCTGGTCATCGATAAATACATTGAGTTTACGAAACGACTTTGGTAATGATTGACCAGAACGTATTCTTTCTAGTTCAGTAGGAAATGATAAAGTTTGAACGTATTTTACTATAATATAAAGTGATTTGTACCGTTCTTCACTAGTCAAGACTGAATCCGAAGAAAATTCAGATTTTCGTAATATAGTGAAGCCTACCTTATCGACTATTGCATCCAGCGAGAGATCGCTATTGAGTAAATCCTCAAAAAAAGGATCGAGATTAGGATGTGCCATCTGTTGATTTAACAGAGTCGCGGTTCGCCTAACTTCTGAAAGCACCGTACTGTCATTTGTTTCCTTAACGAATACAGGGGTTGATGGCCACTCGGTGTGTGGTTTACATAACCACGTGGGCCCCGCCCACCATAACGAATTGTTAATAAGTTGTCGAGGAAGCTGTCCTCGCGAACAAATATCTGCAGGGTTATCATTTGTAGGAACATGACGCCACCGTTCAATCGTTGCAATGCCTTGTATGTGACTAACTCGGTTTGCAACAAAAGTTGTCCACTTTGATGAATGTGATCTAAGCCAAGAGAGAACGACAGTCGAATCACTCCATAGAGTGACAGAGAAATTAATACGCGGAGCATATGCCTCTTCCACGAATTTGAGCAAATTCACCAATAATACTGCCGCACATAATTCTAGACGTGGTAAGCTGAGCTTCTTTAAAGGAGCTACGCGAGCCTTGGAGCATACAAAAAACGTGTGTACACGATCGCTACTATCAGTAACACGCAAATAGATCACAGCACCATAAGCCTTTTCTGAGCTATCACAAAATCCGTGAAGTTCATATGACACGGCGTGATCGATAGTACACCGACGAGGCACGAATAAATTTTGAATCGATGGTAATTGCTGAATATAGTCATTCCATGTGCGAACTATGTCATCCGGTGGTGTTTCATCCCAACCTATGCCAGCCACCCAAAGTTGTTGAATTAAAATTTTGGTGTGAATCGTCAACGGGGAAAGAAATCCCAAAGGATCAAACACCCGACTAACCTCACTCAGAATTGATCGTTTAGTGCACATTTTATTAAGAGGTTTTACATGAAAGACGAATACATCATGGGATGGATCCCATTTCAGTCCGAGAACCTTCAGTGTACATGGTTGTTCATCAGTAAACGATTTAGCTTCAACCAGGCAATGCTCAGTCAGTACATCGTCCAGTAGCTCAGGTTTGTTACTAGCCCATTTTCTTAACTCGAAGTGCCCAGACTTGAGTAATTCAACAACTTGTGACTTCACCTGTCGGGCTTCGATCATATTGTTAGCACCAGTAACAATATCATCGACATAGATATCGTATGTAATCGCCCTTTTTGCTAAAGGTAATGTGTCGCCCTCATCGCATGCGAGCTGCTGAAGAGTTCGACAGGCGAGAAAGGGAGCCGATGAAACACCGTAAGTAACGGTGTTCAGTTTGTACTCTGATACCGGTTGTCGTGAATCTGAACGCCACAAGATGCGCTGGTAGTCTCGATGTGTTGGACTAATAACAATCTGCCTGTACATTTGGCGTATGTCCGCCATAAAGACAATAGCGTGTTCTCGAAAACGTAAAAGAACTTTCGTGATATCAGTTTGACATTTTGGTCCAATTAGCAGTGTATCATTTAACGACTGACCAAGATTATCCTTTGCGGAGGCATCAAATACCACACGCAATTGGGTGGTGGGACTGTCAGGCCGTACAACACAGTGATGCGGGATATAATATTTTCCGCGACGCTTTTCTGAAGTGGGTACCAATGACATATGACCACTCTGAAGATAGTCAAACATAAATTCAACGTATTGACGCTTTAAATCAGGGTCACGCGATAATCTACGTTCAAGAGCATAAAACCGCCTCTCAGCAATATCACGAGATCCCGAGAACACGGGTTCACAAGAATTTTTGAACGGTAAGTGTACCACATAACGACCGTGCTCATTCCGATGTGTAGTTGCGATATATTCCTTCTCGCAAAGAATGTCATCTGGGGTAAATGAATTGGCTTGAGGAACGTTATCGATTTCCCAGAACTTCTCCACTAATTTTGTAAGATCATCATATTGGATCTTTGATTGCAACGCAACCAATGACGAACCTGATAATGAAGTCTTTCCTAGTAATAGCCAACCAAATACTGAATTAAATGCAGGTGGTTGTGATGGACCGCCCTTAAGTCGTTCTGTAAGTAACGAATCCGCAAAAATATCTGCACCGAGCAACAGATCCACGGGTCCGGGTACATCAAACCCAGGGTCCGCTAAATCTAACGATTTGATATGTGACCAACCAGAAGTATTCAATCTCGCGATTGGTTGGTCACCACAGATCTTAGGAATGACGTGCATGTCAAGTTCAAATGATACGTTTGTATTATTTGTCGATAAGCTTCCTACGATACCACGCACTAAACCACTGATGGAAGCTGACACGTCACCCAAGCCGCTTATTGAAGAACAAGAAGAAAGCACATTAAGATTTAAACGATTTACTGCTTCTTCAGTAATAAAATTATTTTGACTGCCGGTGTCAAACAATGCTCGAAAAGTATTGTTATTCCCGAAACTGTCCTTTACCGTTACAAGAGCTGTTGCTAACAAGACAGTTGTGTTAACACTTGAATTTTGTGTTAACAGTGATGAAGTGTTACTGGAATTTGTTACTTCCCTATGTAACAATGTATGATGTCTACGCTTACATTTTTGACATGTGAATACAGAATTACAAGTTTTCAACTGATGCGACGATTTCAAACAGTTATAACACCACCTTTTCTCGTTTACAATTGCCATTCTTTCATCTACTGATTTTTCGAGAAACGATTTACATGAACCAATTGAATGTGATTGACTACAAAATGGACAACTAGACGACACTGATCTAACGACACTCGACGATGCACCAGTAACCATACCGGTTTTAGACTCATTAGTTGCTACGAGTGTATGCGAAACGTTCACGCGCCTTGTATGAGTACCGGCATGAACATTCGACAAGTCACGAGAATTTGAATGTGGCTTCTGTTCGGTAAAATGTGTATCACGACTATGCGCTTCACACTTAGAATGCAAAAATTCACTAACTAATTTATAAGAAGGAATTTCGATATTCGAATATTTTTCTTCGAACTCACGTCGCATCTTTGTGTCAAGTTTTGACAACAAATGGTAAATAAGAATAAAATCCCACTGTTGAACTGGCAAATTCACTTGTTTTAATATATTCAAGTTTTCATCAATCATATCCAGCGACCGACGAAAATCTTTAACATTATTAATTTTAAATTCAACATTTAAAATTTCGCGCCAACATGTAAATGCTAAGTCACGCTTATTTTTGTAACGATTAACGAGTGCGCTATATGCATCGTGATAATATTCACCGGTTACCGGGTACGAACGTATTAACGCTAAAGCTTCGCCTGAAAGGGATGATCTTAAGTAATGGAATTTTTCCAAATTATTTAAAGACGGACAATCATTAATTAATGAATTAAAAATATCGATATATTCAGCCCACTCCTTTATATGTCCTGAGTACGTTCTTAATGAAATTTTTGGAAGTTTTATATGAGAAGAGGTCTTTTGCTCCGATTTCGACGGTAAATTTGAATTTGTATAATTGCGTTGCAAAGCCAAAATGTTAAAATAGATATCATCAAAACTTTCACGGACACCCTCATCATCCGACTCAGGATCATCCTGTAATTCTAAAATAAGAAGATGCGCATTTTCGAAATCGGTAGTAATTTTTTTTAATTCATCACAATACGATAAAAATAGATCTAACTTTGTTGCATCCAACTTCGCGTCATTACCTATTTGTAATGCTTTAGATAAACGGTTAAATGCAATAGTTCGTTTTCGTCGCAAGGAAGGCAAATCACGAGTTGTATATTCGTCATGTTTCGATTTAGTTCGTTTTGACAGGCTAAGTTTACGTTTAGTAGTGAGCGACATCTTTAACAAAGAAAAGATTTATTTCTATTTATAAACTAATGGAAACGAATAGATAACAGCTCACAAGTAATGTTCGAGAATATTCAAACAAAAAAAAAACAAATAATTTTGAGGGTAGTAATGAATAGAACGTATGATGACCTAAATTATCACGTAAACAACTCTCTTTAACGGAACGACTAAATTATATGTACGTCGCGATAACTGTTACCGTGAAATTAATAACAAATGTAAAACCTTACAAATGTTTTACTATTATAGGATAGTTAAATGTTATGCCAGAGAAAAAAAAAATGTTTTTATTACTTCTCACTATTACGAAAGGTGCATAAGAAATATAATAAATATTCCTATTAGTAATGATTACTTTTGTCACTACTAATACAATTAAGAATTTGTCTGTCTTGTTTGTATAGGATATATAATTTTATTATAAGAAAAATTATTACGATATCATTCGATAGTTTACATTCAACAATTACGTGAACCGATACTAATATATAAACACCGATTAAATATAAGATTGTTTATATGATTCCACACAATTGTTAAATATAACGATTTTGTAATAATAACCAGATTGGGAATTTTATATTTAATGTTTATGCAAGCCGAATTCTATTTATAAAAACATCAATATGAATAAGCTTGTTTTTATGATTTACAAAAACATAAAATATCGATATGACAAAACCAGGTGAAACTATTAGTTAATTCTTCAAACCAAACCTACTCATTACAATGGCAAACAGAGAGTTACAACTGCGTCCGTATACCCACTTATTTTAGGAATAATGGATACCAAATTCGTATAATGAAATTTAATGATATTTAACGATTTATAAATAATTGTATTTAGTAAATATATACATATATATATATATGTATATAATTCTATGTTTAATTGAAATATGTAACGTCCCAGTGCAATATAACTTATACAGCTGATCTGAACTATGAACTTTCGTTTGGTCGGGTTTTAATTCGACCGACGATTATCCCGGGTTTCGGCACCAAAAAGAGATGTAGCAGACACCGTGAGGCGGTGGAATTCGATCGTCTGCCACACTCTGGTATCACTGCAGGAGCGATCACAATAAATAAGAAGGATACGTGCACTTACTTGGATGGAGTCTTGTGCGACGTTCTGGTTCCACCTTAATTTCAACGAGATGCTTCGAAGAGTATTCTCCTGGATTTATCCTGGTTATTCGGTAATATCACGATTTGCGAGACGACAGACCGCGCGTATGTCGAGCCAAGTGCATGCGTGGGTTCACCGCGCAAACCAACTTACGATTGTGACCGCTCCAAACATTACGCGCGGTAAGCGAATAAAAAATGCACAATTTATGATTGGGACGGTACATATATATATTTCATTTTTATGTCGTGAACAGAAAAGTTATATTATTCCTTTGTACATAATAATATTACTACAATGTATTTTGCTCGTTTCACTTTCCTTATACTTTGATTATTTATTTAATACAAAGAGGGGATATACGTTTATCGATATCGATAAAATTATTACGAAGTCAATCCAAAATCCGAAATTTACTATCGATAACATGGCCACCTTAAAACTTTGTCACTACCCAACACAACAGTTTTAATTTAAGTGATTTTCACACGAAAATATTGCCTTAGGGGATGATTCACTAATCTTCTTTATTTATCAGAACAGTTTTATGATACAAAAGCAGAGCCTTGCTTTTTTAATAGTTTTTACAAGGACGTATTAATGATACAATATAGAACTAAACAATAGTATAGACGATACATTTCAGACGAAATACTACCAGATTGATAAATAAGCTTATTATTTTGAATAAAATTTTAATGTTTCATTTTTTATTTAACGGTGATTACTATCTGCTATTTATACATGTATATGTTTTCAATATGGTTCTAAATAACGTTAGAGTAATTGTTTTTCTACTCTCTAATTCAATCAAATTATTTACTTTATATTTCTTTGCATATTATGAGGCATTTTTTTTTTCTAATACACATACTCGTCCATACCATGTTTTATATCATTCTGTATCCTTACCAGTAACTTACTTAATGAAGACTCCATAAAACAAAAGAGGTAAAAAATAGGAGCAGGAACTTCTCAGTCTATAATAATAATGCTAAATGTTAACACATGCTAAATTTCATGGTAATTAAGAAATTAAAATTTTAAGGTGGAAACAAACAGATAAACTAACTTACTTTAGTATTAATAGTACAAAACATCGAGCACAAAGTAAAAAGAAACACTTGTTACATCCATTTTATTTGCTCCGGACAAACGATAATAAGGTTTTTTTGGTGAATCTATTACAGAGTCTATAAATAGGTCTTTGAAAAGGTAAATAGACAATTTCAATATTTATGACATTATTTAGTTTAAGCATAGTTTTTATATGGATGATAATGTAGTGGTGCACCCGCCTGCGCTTACAGTTTACACTGGCGGGGCAACAATGGAGGATGATAAGATGAGCTTGAGATCAGGTCAGTAAGACCTGACCTCAAGCTCGTGATAAAGTCATCAAGAATTTATCACAATGGTTTCCAGGGGGAACCACGTGGAGATCAACCTGAATGGTACATTGCAAGCAGAAAGACAATCAGTCCACATTACTAACAATTCCCTTTCCCCCCATTTTAAGCATAGTTAAACTTCGTATCACAAGACGTATAAATTGAAATAACTAAAACAAATGTTAGTAGGTAGACTGATGTCGTCTGTAGTCTAGCGGTTTTGCTCACCGCTTTACTTCCGATGGTTCCGATTTGCCGTACAGCGCAAACATTTGTATTCATGAATATGTTTATTTTTGTCTTTGTGTTTTCTATGTATATTATAAATGTATTTACAAAAAAATCTGAGTATTCGCATCAGTTAGGTACCTAGTACTTATAAGACAAGCTCTGTTGGACTTGGGACTAGATGGCGCTGTGTGAATAGTCCAGTTATACTAAATTATAATAAGAATAATAATAATCTCAGGACAATTCACACAGCGCCATCTAGATCCAAGCAAGCTAGATAAGCCTTAGGTTATCGGTACTAGATGACTGATACAAATACATAGATATGTATTCTTTCGTAAATGTATACATATTACACATAGGAAATACCAATACCGATACAAACAATCATACTCATGAATACAAATGTTTCTGCTGTGCGAGGAATAGAACCCGCGACCATTAGAAATAAGGCGGCTATAGCGATTGACCACTGAGACCGTCTTTTAACTTTTAACACTAAAATAGAATTCAATATTTTTTTTGGTGATATACCTTCAAGACTTTTAATGCAGGTGCGGTACTCAGAGGTATTATAAAATATTGTCGTTTAGAATACAATTGACATACCCACATTTCGCTACGTATGTTTATAACCAATGAATCAGGGGGAGTAATGTATTGCTGTCTCTCCTATTTATTTGATTTGTTATCAGTATTTTTAGTTAGTTGGAAATATAAATTGACAAAGTTTTAATGTACGCCAGATTCGATTTCATGACCTTTCCGGTCGAGTCGGGGTTAGTAAACCCCTAGTAACTACCCCTGTACTTACGAGTGCGTACACACAAAATATGAGCATGTCTCTTGTAATAATTTACGAGTATTTTGATATATTATTTCCACAGATAGAGCCAAGGTTGTCCCCGATATTAAACTTCCGGGAAAATGCCCAAGTAACTTTTATATCCCCTCGGAGAATTGTCGAAACACTCAGCCAAATGTATACAAATACACACACATAAATCAGCCCGTGCAACCATTTTGGGGTAATATTTCATGTAAAATGTGATAAAAATTAATATTTGTAATTACCGAATATTTATCTGCATTACATAGTATAAAATAAAGTCGCTGTAGCTGTCTATCCGTCCCTATGTAAGCTTAAATCTGATAGAGTGATTCAAGAGGAAGGTTTATATATATAATACATATACACCCGTGCGAAGCCGCGGCGAGTAGCTAGTAGTTAATAAAATAAACATTGTAATAATATAATACAAAATAAGGTAGAACTTTATAAAAAATTGAGTTACAATGTCTTAATCCTTGTGTCCGGAATGGCAACACATAAGTTGTATCACGGTCGTTACATAATAACATGTAGGTATTTCTGTCTTACCAATTTGTTTTGGTTGGAAGGTGAGATAAGACTAAATATCCTGTAATTACAGCCTATGGAGTTACAATGTCTTAGTCCTTATGTCCGGAATGGCAACACATAAGTTGTATCACGGTTGTTACATAATAACTTGATGTTCGTAGTACTGTTCATGTAGATATTTGACGGTTACCACTTACAATTTGTCGGGCCATCAGTTTCATTAGCAGTGGCGATTGAACCTACGACCAACAGAAACTGAGCTAATTGTAAACTGCTACACCACAAAATAAACTAAAATTTCTCCAAAATTTGCTTGAATTAGGAACATGTAGTAGAGAATTTTTTTTTATCATTTCATTTGGCAACCTCGTAGGTCTACCGGTTCGTTTCCTTACACGATAATAAACCAAGGCTAGTTTCTATGCGTTTGTTTATTATTATTACATTAAAAGATTTTCTAAAATGATGACTCAAATAATTTAAATTAATTACATTCATATAAGTGCTACCCGTCTGAAAAATTACGAGAACGAGACAGCACTATACAAAGTAGTTGTAGCGAGAACGAGACAGTTTCAAGACACCACCTGTAGCATTAGGATATTGTCTATCCACCTGGCTTAGAACAGGACAGCGGACCCGGTTAACACCACGTCGGGTGATCCGGGTAATGCCCACACTCCTACGTTACCCGGATTTACGTTATAACTTATAAGCACAATGTTAGAACAAATCGTTTTGAATATGTGTATACGATTTCATCATGATCTTTTACATAAGTTGACTTTATACAAAGTCATCTGGGTGTGTTTGTATCATCTATTTCAGCCACCAAGTAGTTAGCTTTGTAAGCTGTGACTTGGTTTTAGGTATGAGACATGGCGATATAAATATGATTATAATCCGCTACACATGAATATAAGGCATATATTCGAAATAGCAAAGTATGAAGTACTGACGTACACATTTTTTTTTATAAGAATATTGCTCCCGTATAACGGTTTACGCTGGTGAGGCACCACTGGAGGATGATAAGTCCAGTAAAAGGTCAGGTCAGTTAGCCCATCATGACATATTCACCAGGAATTTATCATGATGGATTCCAATGGAAACCGCGTGGACCCCATATGGCCACACACAATGCTAATAATAATACGGTCAACTGTCAGTTCAGACTTCAGGATGTACAAATTTGTGAGTGTAATTGTGTGTGATTTGTAAGAATTTAAATAAACTTATTATTTATCTATCTATCTAAGTATCATGGGCATTACATGATGTCCGTGGTGATGTTCATGTATTTAGACGATGGTTGCCAGTTCCCAACAGATGATCCGTCATTATTTTTGCCTTGTGATATAAAAATCAGTAATAACTTTATTATTACATTTAAATGCTAAGCAATGGAAATATCATTCCCGTTTATAGTGATTGATGTAGCCTGCAAATTAATAAACTTGATGACAACGAAATCCATTAAAATTTCTAAACTTAACAAACGAGACAGCTCATTCAGCGAAGTCTCAATCTTCGAATCTGTACAGCCCTAATACAGCAATTACAGCAGTAAGTCGTCAGTAAATAAATTTTGTTCGTCGACAAATCGTTAATTCCAGTACAAACGCAGTCTGAATAGGGATGGGAAACGCACTAATGAGCCCGATTGCCGCGGAATCACGGCCGAAATGGCGACTGGTGACAAATTCACTCCGCGCTAACGTCGGCCCAACTGATTTATTATTCGCTGATATACAGTCAGAATAATCGTGACAGATTTAGCCAGTTTAGAACTATTTTTTGTCATCTCTCCATTTTCGTTGAGAGCGCTTTCAATTTCTGTTTTAATGGTTTTGCGCTAGTTTTAGAGAAGTTTCTAGAAAAATAGATTAGTGTTAGTATTCTGATTAGGTTCAAATAAAGATACTTCTTATTATTATGAGATATGTTTTCAATATTTATCATTGGCCATTTCGCTTTAAAGACAACAAAAACTGCTTCCATTTTAATGGTCACTTTATGTAATAATTGACGGGTAAATTAAAGTGATTATTCAAAGTTATTTAAGTTTCATATTACACCAAATCTATAAAAGATTCTCCATTATTCTAATTTATTCTCCAAATTTAAAGATACAAGTAATTTCTCTTACTTCTGATCATAATTACATATTGTCGCGCTGGGTCTATACTGTCTTTAGATATAAAAATCTTCTGGCCAGGCTGCTTCGAATATAGGATATATTAAGAGCTTTTCTCCCATTTCTTCATTGTGCTTGAATTTTGTTCCCCATGTTTTCTTTTCTATAAGCCCGTTTCATCCCCAAAAACTAAGGCTGAAATGGAATGATGATTATCATTTCGTCACTACAATACTTTATACTGTACAATATGTAATTAATGTTATCATCCTTTTAAACCAAATTATGTTAAATAATGTATACAATAAAATTACATACAAAACATAATTTGTGTCTTAGAAAATTCAACCTCAATTTATTTTCATTTTGCAGACGTAATCTGTTATGTTGATAACAATTTCACGGGTTCCGCGATTCTCTATGATAATTGCAATTTCGTGGTAGACATTAAAATTCAATTAGACGTTATGTTACAATGAGGATGTACGTAATTATGAATATATTGTCGTTTAAGACTGTACTTTAGGCAATTTAGCGCCATTTTAATTATGTTTTAGTTTTAATTTTACATTTTTACGGCCTTGGTGGTCTAGCTGTTTTGCACATCGCTTATTTTCCTCACGATTATCGCAGGTTAGATTCCTTGCATGGTACAAACATTTGTATTTTAGAGCATGATTGTTTGTATTGGTCTGGGTATTTTCTATGTATGTATTATAATTAAATAAATAATCCTGAACAATAGATACAGCGACCAAGCGATTGAATCCCACTGTAAACAGAGCTTGTGTTATAGGTACACAACTGATATAAATACTTAGTTTTGTTTTTGTAAATATATACATAATATACATAGAAGACACTCAGACCGAAACAAACAATCATACTTATGAATACAATATTTGCGCTGTGCGCGGAATCGAACCCGCGACTGTCGGATGTAAAGCTGTGTGGTAAACCATTAGATCACCGAGGCCGTCAAACATTTGTAATTTATAGACATAAACATATTAAAAAAAATTTTTTTCATTGTCTCTATCTGTTGTCTAGTACCCATAACATAAACTCTACTGACCTTATTTCTAAGATCAGCTTCATAGGTCTAAGTGTTTAGGCTGGGCGTTGATGAATCAATTATCACAGTGTAATTTGAGAAAAATCTTAAACAGAAATTAATAATATTTATAAAAATACATAGAACCACAATTAAAAAGCAAGCAGCAGTTATCTTTGGACCTGTTTATGTTATTTTTTGAAATCTAAGTCTTTTACCCATTTGCATGCAGTAATGGGACGTTGGCAGAAGTTATAAACTTATTTACCAACCATATTTATATATTTAAAATTCAAGTAAGTTATGTTTAGAGCAAGTCATGTTAAGTTTATTTAGTTTAAAGTAAGTTAAGTTTATTTAGTGGCACGAATGTTTATGTATCTATAATAAACTTAATAAACTTAACATGACTTGCTTTAATCATGTTAAGTTTAAATAATAATAATAATCTCAGGACAATTCACACAGTGTCATCTATACCCAAAAGTTAAGCTAGCTAAAGGTTGTGTTATGGGTACTAGATAACTGATACATATACATCGATTATTTTTTGTAAATACATACATACTATACATAGAAAACACCCAGACCGATACAAACAATCATACTCATGAATACAAATGACTGTGCCGTGCGAGGAATCGAACCCGCGACCATCGGTCGTAAAGCGGTGTGTTCGACCGCTAGACCACCGAGGTCATCAAAGTTTATTTACGGGATTGTGGTCTGACTCTTCCACGGTACTAGCCTGCTTTGAAGAGGAAGAGGAACGTCGTTTAGTTCTTTAATTTATTTTTTCTTAAGGCAAGTCTATGCCTTTGAGGCAATCTTTGCTGAGGATGGAAATTAATATTTAATAAGGTTTTAACAAAATTGTAAACAATAGAAGAAAGGACTTTTATTTTATTTTATAATTATCAATCATAGATATGATTTTTTTATAACGACCAAGGTCTATCGTATGTACATAACATACAATAGACCTTGGTTATCACGTATTGCGTTGCCATTCCGGAGGATTAAATATAAATAATAATAATAATAATGTTTATCATTAATAATGAACTGAACCTGAACCCCGGCCGACTGTGCTTCTGCCGAGGGTAAGTTGCCATCTCCTCTCCTTAAGAGGGGAGATGAGAATTTTTGTATATTGACAATAATAATAATAATAAATTTTCTTCTACTGGCGTTATCCCAAATTCTCTACACAACTCATTAAATAAACTACACCTTAATAAAACATTCTTCATTGAACTCCAGAAATCTACAGTATTAGATACATGTTCTGTAGTTAGAAAATTTTTAAATAGTCCAATTACAAACATTCCTACTGATTAAATTAAATTAAAATATGAGAACAAGTGACTTGGCAAAAAAACCGTCCTTGTCTCTACAATACCAGCTGTAGCTGAGAAATAATATATAATAATAATAATTATTATTATTCATAATACACATTTACATTTTAATTTACTGTAGTTCTACACTAGGCTCGCAGGCCTGTATTGTAGAGACTGGAGTGACTTATTATTGTGTACATTTTACATGTTTACCCTTTGTATTAATGGCTATTTGAAAAATAAACTATACATATATATAATATGATATGTATATATAAAAGACATACTTTTTTGACTATTTACGATCACCAAAACTTCATCAAATGTTTTGGTGATCGTAATAGAAATCACATTTGCAATAATATTGCAAATGTGATTCTATTAGCTTTTTTCCTCGCACACTCATATTGAGTAATCACTATACAGTAATAGTATTTCCGAAACGATGTTGAAACCTTCGAGGAAGCTTCGAGAGTTTATTAGTCCTTAAAAGGCCGGCTACTCATCTGCAATACTGGCAGTAATCACTTATCAGGTGCTAAGAAGAAGTTTGATCATTCATTGGAAAACGCTGTCGCCCATCACCAACACTAAACCCTAATAAAGTAGAAACAGCTATTATGTAAATTGAAAATGGTTTCCTTTCGTTTCCAACGAGGTTTCTATGTTGTTGTATTTTTCAATGTTCATGTTCAATGAAGACTGCTCTGTTCTCGATTTGATTTGTAATCAATGAACAGACGATAACAAGAACTCATTTTAGTTTAAAGCATTCATTATTAGCTATTCGTTATGTACGTTATAAATAAATAAATTTTACTAAACGAATCACACGATGCCATGTACTTTCAAACAGCAATACTATATGTGTAACTACAAACTATAATAAATGAATAAATAACCCTAGACAATTAATACAAGCTCTGCTCTGCTCCGTAACACAAGCTCTGCTTAGTTTTGGACTCGATGGCGCTGTGTTAATTGTCCAGGGTTATTTATTATTTATATATTATTATTATAATATACATAGAGAATACCCAGACAAATACAAACAATCATACTCGTGAATACAAATGTTTCGTCGTCCGCGTATCTTCACCTCAGTCTTACCTATTTCAGCCGCAAAACATATATCAAAAAGTAAGCTGCTTAGGTTGATTTTTAATTGCTATTTAATGTGTTTTATTTATAGACTTCTGCCTGTATAGATATATTTAATTGTATATCTTATAGTCTACTAGCTATTCACCCCGGCTTCGTACGGATGTACATGTATTATATATATAAACCTTCCTCTTGAATCACTATATCTATAATAAAAAACCACTTCAAAATCTGTTACGTAGTTTTAAAGATTTAAGCATACATAGGGACAGACAGCGACAGCGACTTTGTTTTAAGTATAAAACAAAGTCGCTGTACATACGCTTACATAGTACTGTAATGATAAGGATAATGATATGAGAAGCATCAGCTTATAATAATCTTCAAAATCAATTCACATAAAAAAAGTTCTAAAGTAACAAACAAAAAAAAGTATAGTCGAATTCAGAAAGTCCTTTTTATAAAATATGTCGAGTGGAGTCCGGACTGCTATGTATTATTTGTTAAGAGTAAATACATTGTATGTACAGAGAATACCGTCATTTTATCAATTTCCTGTAGGGTTTTCTTATTACTTTTTTAGGGTACGCCTCCTACCCTTTGTTTCCTATGTAATCCCTCATTCTAAGAATATCTACAAGAAATTGCTTGTCCGTACGTTCACTTCAGTAGATACATTGAACCAGGGAATTGTAAGTATTGACGTAAGACGAGTTATGTTTAAAAAAATGCCTACTTATGTCTTCAAGTAGACTTTAGTTACTGATATTAATTAGTTTCGTTCTGAAGGATGAGTTATGCCAGTGAAATCACAGGTGTGAGTCAATTCTCTTATCTCATAAATGGCTAATTCATTATTTAAAAATAACATCTTTGTTACATCCCTTTAACTCCATGTAACGAAAACCCAACTACGCACAATAACGGATATTATATATGACAGATATAATGACAGCGTGACTGACTGACATGTGACTGACAGACATATAGACTGACAGTATCCATTGTCATAGAATGACACTATCAGCGTAACGTATGACATGACACAAGGCTATAATATTGCACTGAGTGCGAAGGCAGTCCTACTGAGTGACAACGCATGAGACCTACCACGAATAGTACGATCGAAACCCCGTCGAATTCAAACCGAAATCGCAATTGCGACAGCCTGCGCAGAGGTTCGAACCCTAACGATATTTGCAGACTAAAACCGTAACCGTTAGGCAGGAGTTGCTCAAGCCGCTCCATAAGTCTGTCCGCGTGTTTGGAATGCCATCTACACTCGCCTTCTACTGTTCGGTGAATCTGTAAAGGCCAGCTGCGGCAACAGCATTAGAATAGTACAAAATAAAAATGGGCAGTTAGCTCTTTTATTGAACCAACTACCTAAAACTTAAAATCATCCTAGCCAACAATCACTATAGCTAATTATTCTCTACTAGCAGACCAAACTTCATTTGTATCACATTTTCTCCGTTTTTGCATCACTGATTGCTGCTCTACTTCTATTAGTCATAGCGTGAAGTCTATATAACAATATAGCCTTATTCGATAAATGGGCTATCCAATACTTAAAAGAAATTTCAAAATTGGTCACGAGTACCACAGATCACCATCATCATCCCAACTCACAAACTCTACTTTTTTGTAATATAAATACTAATAAATATCACGATGGTATTATGTATTAAAACAGATAAATCCATATGATAAATACAAGTTTAAAAAAAGGTAAAATCACAATGATTAATTATTAACATACAACGGGAGGATAATAAAGTAATAAATCCTATATAGCGCAAACATTTTTAACGGAAAGCAATTTCGAGTTTGCAGTTTACGTCCAGTAATTTCGTCCCGATGAATAATAACACGGATAAAAAGCCACTTATTTTTTTTTAATCATAGTTTATCGAATCACTCCTCAATTTATTATTATTTTTTACTCTATCAGTCCCAACCAGCTTTGCACTCGTGTACATAAAGAAAATGGGAGGTAATTGGAATACATTTAATATGAGACAGCCGCGGTGGTCTAGCGGTTTAGCATACCGCACTATTTCCGATGGTCGCGGATTCGATTTCACGAACGAAATGAATTTCGAAATGTTTGTTTAGAAATTTCGTAGCGTCTTGATTTATTGGTTTACAATTTTCACTTATACCTAAAAAGCTTAGAAGGTAGAATTCGAATCTTCCAACGTCATAAAAATTCGGTGTAACAAGGCTTTGATAATGTTCAAAGTTAAATGAATAAAATAATAAAATTAAGTTTTAATTTAGTATTACTTAGTAAACTAATATATATATTAACTTAACAATGTATTGTAATAAATCAAAGAATATAAGCGAATCAAATTAACAACTTTCACCATTTCCCCAACGGATGCCTCATTCTCTACTACTTTGGTACATTTACTTCAATGTCTTTACCACATAATATACCAAACTTAGGCAGCGTAAAGTTTATTTGAATCCCAAGCGGGAAATATCTCCGAAAACATAAAGGGTTAAGGTTCAAATCGCTTGGGAGAGCCTGAAAGGGTCCTGACACGTCAAACAGTCACATCTAGTCCTGTGGGATCCTGTATGCTCGTATTAGTTTACCACCCGCAGCGTTTTAGGGTTAGGTTACTCGCTCAGAGATGAAATAGGAGCTTCTCATAGATATATGTAAGATACAGTTAATATAATGGTTAATTATGAATACATATATCTAACTATATGTATATATATGTACTACAGTAAATTCGTTTTAAGGTATATTAGCAAAATTATGTCATAATAATTAATACAAGCAATCTTTGTCTTTACTATATATACATATAAAACATGGGCGAAAAGTCTTCGTCTGTTTGTTTGTTTTTTTAACCTTTCACATAAAATTGGTTATAAAACTTAGGATAAAATTATCTATATTACTTACAAATAATTATTTATCGTAAACAATTGAATGTTGATGCTTTTTTTATCAAATGATTGATTCTATGCTATAAAATTGTAGTATCAATACATTTTTTGGAAACACACTTTGTACGAATAAAGTTTATTCGAAAATATATTATCTATGTGCTTTTTAAAAACATAATTATCGTTAATTTATATATAGATAGTTATATGTTTATACTCAAATATTGCTCGTTTAAATCATTACATAGTATGAAATGAAATCGCTTCTGCTGTTTGTTTGCTTAGATATTTAGTCTTTACCATAGTTTTTATATCTGTAAATAGAGTAATTTAAGAGGAAGGTTTATATGTATAATACATGTACACCCGTGCGTAACCGTGGCGGCTAGCTAGTTAATAAATATTATATGTTTCTATAAAAATAAAATTAATATAAATTTTCCTTTGGTAATTTCGAACAGGATTAACGCGTATCCTTATTTATAGGACCAAACAAAATTATTCCTCTATACAAAATGAACACGCGCGTAATATTTTTCTCGTCATAATATTGCGTATATTTTTGGAATATCGCGCAAAATTTTATTGTATCACTTGATAATGTAAAATTATGAACATATCCTAGATTCCTTTGAAACATAAGATGTTTTCCCGAAGAAATATGGTTTGATATTTGGTCCAAGTTACAAGAAGAACTCGTGTTATTAAATATGTTATTTTAATATAACCCAAAAGTGTTTAGTAATTTTGGAGTAAGTACTATGCTGGATAGTTTTATATCCAACGACTTAAGATTTTAAGAGAGTCAAATCTCAAATGGTTTTAAAATATATGTTTGGGTCAAAAATGTAGTATACCAATTATAAAAAAAAAATTCATGATCTGAATACCATATTACAATATCAGAGTTGTCTTAAAAACATTGCTGTACATAAATAATCTCGTTATTTTATTGTAAAATATGCCAAAATAAGATGAAATTCTAATAGAGTATAACGTCAAAATAGTGATAATGAAATCATAACTTCACTTGGGAATCAAATCAAAGCTGTTTAGAGATAGATGTGAAATACAAAACTTCTTAATTTATATATTATGGAAATGTTTTTTTACATATATACATAAAAAATTCATGTTCTAAATATAGGAAAATACATAATTTGATGGTATATAAGGTATATATTATATTAAGTATATGGTTTTATTTTGTAATTTTACCATCATTTTGATAATACGTATGAACTACACATTGTATTGAGTATATCTATTAGTCTTTTTATACAAAATCGATATATTTTTGTTAAATAGATATTTAGTTAATTAAATGTTTAAAGTATGTATTTAATATTTAATTCGGACATCTCTTGTGACTTGTACCACGACAAATTCACGTCTCAGGAGGCCTGAGACGTTTGTCAATGTCACTGTATCCCTCTCTCGCGTTATGATTTGAACAATTCCCAAATAGAGAGTTATCTTTGCTTGTTTCCATCTCTTTTGCTCATTATTTCTTGATATAAGGATGTAAGTAGCTTATTTATTATACTAGCTGTATGCCGTGAATTTGTCTTAGTGAATGTCATATATCTAGAGAGAGTAAGGAGTATAATAATAATAATAATAATAATAATAATTTATTCAGCGTAGCATAATACAGAGGGAAATTTAGAAAATCTTAAAAGCTAATATCGCGGTATGAGCCGAAAGGGTCTCCACTCAGCTGGTATCGCAGCGTGTCACTGCAGCGCTGACTTTCAGTGAAACCACCACTCGACAAAAAGAAATAGCATTAATGATATTTTCTTACATTATATATATATAAATTGTATAATCAATGGAAGAAAATATATAGCGTAAAATTTCGTACATTTGTTCAATAAAATATAATAGAAGAATAGACTATTGAAGCACTTTTTAACCCCCTGTGATATAGTAGTTGTATTTCAGTACGTAAAATAATAGATTATGCTAGTGACGTGACGTTAGACAGAGTGACTTATCTAACTTGTAAATAAGTCATTTTATCTAACGTCAATTAAGTTGCGTAGAATATATATAGTAATAATAGACTAGTATAAGTTAGTATCAATAAGTTAGAACCAAAATACACAATATACAATTCGAACACTACTGTATGTTTACTCTCACCACCGACCCTGTATAGTATGACCCTGTATGTACAATAAAACTTTAATAATGTTCAAACTTATAATTAAAATTATTTATGGTCGAATTTAGACGATTAGGCAACCACGACTTATGATAAATTGAAATACTACATTTCTATTAATATACTTCTAAGTAAATAAAAATTTAATTACCGTGATGCGCAGAACTAAACTACTATGTTTGTTGGGGCTGGATCATCATTATCATCATCATCAGCTTACTGCAGGTCACTGCTGGATATAGACTTATTCCAAAAGAGGGGTTGGATAAGTTGCGTGATATCCGTTGCAGGGAAATCCTTGATAACTTTTTTTTATTATTTTTTTATTTTATACTTGTATTTTTTAATACATTCTCTTTTATTGCATTTTATATCACTGTATCAGTTTCAAAATATAAAACCTGAGAAGTTTTGTAGTTTTTCAGTTTTTACTCTAAAGGGAGGTGTAGGCATTGCTATTTTGAATAGTTCATCCTTGTAAATGTTACCTACAGAGAAAACTGTAGTAGTATGTGAGCGACCCGACACATGGCTCTGTTTACGAGTACTGTACCATGAATAAAATATACTTCAATCCATTGCCGGATTGTAATATAAGAGAAACAATGGTTGATACTGTGATGCATTAGTTATACTTAGTAGATAATGTTCTTTGTACAATTAGGAATTAACCCGAGAGAGACTTTGTGCAAAGTCGTCTGTGTGCTTGTATCTCATCTAATTCTGTCGCTAGTAACTTTCTTTGCTATGTTACAATTAAAAAGACATGGCAGTAGTCACAGGGTACGTGTAACAACTTAGTTATAGGTTCATAGGGTTATAAGTCGTTTTATGTCATCTTTGATGCTATTTTTGTAAATAGGGTAGAAAATAGAATAGAAATATTCTTTATTAAAATAAACCTAATATAAGTACTTTTGAATAACATTTTTTTTTTTATTCGGAACGCAGATTTGTCACAAGAAGAATAAGCAAGAAACTTAGTATAAAAAAATATTATTATTAAATTTTAAATAGAAAAAAATAAAATATACTTAATAATAGAAAAATACATTTCATATTTCCAGGAAAATACTCTCGTATTTAATTATTTTTAATATGTTATTGGCACAAACTGAAAAATAAACAGTAATAAAAATAAATACAGTTACTTTGTTTAAAACAAATAAATAAATAAATAATTAGAATTTTAGCTTCAACATCCTTTATTTTATGATAATTATCGTTTCATATGTAGCTAAATCCTCTGCTATATGTGACGGAACCGACAAGTAGTAAAACTCTTTTATTTACATTGCTAATTGGGTTTATTGAAAAAAAGTATTTTGATTAACGAAAATAAACATTAACACTGAGTTGTTAATTTGCCATTTTTGGCAAGAATTTTGCGAAATGAGAGACATGCGAATTCAACATAGTGTGTGGGTGTTTATTGACAGTATTCAATATAATATACCTATTCATTGGATTTAAAGAATTCCAATATAATGACACCATCGTCCAGTATGCTAATACGCATGAAAGCCTCGGTGGTCTAGTGGTTTAGCACACCTCTTTACTTTCTATGGTTGCGGGTTCGATTCCTTGCACGGTACAAATATTTGTATTCACGAGTATGATCGTTTGTATCGGTCTAGTGTTTTCTATATATATTACTTATATATTTTGCATTTATATCAGTTGTCTAGTACCTATAACACATGCTCTGCTTACCGCGCGTTTGGGGTGACATCTCCCGCCCCCAAACGTTAGGTGAAGCTGTAAAGACCAGCTGCTGTCAACAGCATTAAAATAGTTAAAAAAATATCGTAATAATGATAAAATTTAACGACTCTAAAAAAATACTATTATAGATTATACAATTATTATTTTCTGACTAATATTTATTTTACCTATTATATATATTATAAATTACAATTATTATTTTCATCAAGTAGGGGGGTATAAGTTTAGAGTGCTCGTTTGCCATTCAAGTTACAAAAAAAATACAAAAGAGAAAGAAATGAACGAACTTAATATAAAAAAAATGCTAACAAAAGGCGACTCTCTCGAAGCAATCTCTATCGGTCAACCTGAGATGTAGAAATGTTGAGTGAAGGAAAGGTAGGTAGTATGTATCTTTAGTATATGTATTTACAATACATATACTAAATATACATACAAATATTAAAAGATACATAAATAAAACATGCCTAAGTAAAGAAATAAAATACACATACATAAATAAAAAATATAAATAAATAGATGTATAACAAAACATATTACAGAAAGATTTTTAGGCGGAGAGAAAGTCAGTAGTTTTAACTAAATTTTCGAAAATAGAATGGGATTGTGATAATTACAAATAATTTATAATGTTGCGTTTATAATAATAATATAAAATTGAAAACATGTTTATCATCTATACATATAAATAAAAGTGGAGTGTCTGTTTATAATATTGAAATAACCGTTTTTTACAATTTTTGTCTGTCTGTCTGTCTGTCTGTTTGTTCCGGCTAATCTCTGAAATGGCTGGACCGATTTTAACGGGACTTTTTTTGGAAGGTAGCTGATGTAATAAGGAATAACTTACGCTACTTTTATTTTATAAAAATTCTCTAATTAACTTTTTTTGTCAAATTTCACGTGAACGAAGTCGCGAGTACAGCTAGTTCTTAATAAAATAAAGTAAGACAGTGAATTATATAAACTACTCTTTATATATATATTGATATAGATGCCAGAAAAAAATGGTTGATTCATTATCGACACCCGTTTATTCCCAAGCTACCAGATATGATTACTCGATTAGATTGGCACCAAAATCGATTATCGACCGCTTCTCGTGTAAAACGATATTAATCAGATACAGCTTATATTCAATTTAAGTGTTAACACTTATTATTCGATTTCTTTTTTGGTACGTTAATGAAAGATCACATTTCGTGAACGGTTTTATTTGTTTGGTCTTTGAGGTTATAGGTATCGTTGACATTATTATCAACCGGTTTAAAAACGCGGAGGTCCCTATTTTTATTGTACTTTTTTTATGGTATATCGTAGCAGATTGATTATTCCTTTTACAATTAATAGAAATATCACCAATAATAGTTGATAAAGCACAACAAGATTTATATAATTTTATTGTTTAGTTTTATTGTTTGGTATCCTTGTTTGGTTTATATTATTTTATCATGATTAAAAGTTAGTTATTATATTCAGAATATTCTCATTTAGTGTTGTATTCTTTAGTAATGATCTATTAGTTTAGTTTTCTTACTTTTATTATTTTAGTAATATTAAAATAGATAATTTGTATATCTACAATTATATATCCATACTGCTCAAGTATTCCGACGCAAACTTGCATTGACTATTTTAATTCATAAAGATTAATTCAGATAACTCTAAAGATATCTTCATTCGTTGCCGTCGTACTGATTGTATGTATGTAAATACATTGTTTTTTATAAGGGTTATTATTATTATTAATTAAAAAAAACAAAATATTAATAGTAACCCTGAACAACCCACAGTCCAATATAGACTTAGCTTCTAAGCAGAGCTAATGTTATGGATGTTAGACAACTGACAAAAATACTTAATTTTGCTTTTGTAAATACTTTAATAATGTACATAGAAAACACCCAAACCAATTCTCATGAATACGAATGTTTTCATTGTATAAGGAATCGAACCCATTACTATCGGAACGTAAGGCGGTATGAACCGCTAGACCACCGAGGCCATCAAGTTTACCATCGTCCGTCTTGTATTAAATCCCGTAATAGTTTGAGATGAATATAAATTATTAAGGTTAATTTAAAATGTTACATCAGATAAAATCAGCTGATTATCAACATCTAAAATATACCTTTTAGAAATTACATTTATCATCTCAAAGATAAAAGAGTTTATTTGTTGGTATTCTGTTACTTAATTTATGAATGGACGCCACTATCATGTTGATCTCATAATCTTTTATTTCATTTTGGATACCACAGTTAACTTATTTCACACCTCTTTATTTATTTTCAGATATTTGAGCGGTCTCTCCTCTTATTGTATCTTTCCGCTTGTTCTGTCTCTCTTGTTCTCTCCGCTTGTTGTATCATGGCTTAGTGGTTTGGATTAATGGTTACTGGACAAAAATGTAATTTTAAAAGGACCAAAAAGTACTTAATATAAGTTTATTTGAATAATGGATTTTTTGTTACTATTATTTCTGTTTCTATTTCCTAGTGTTTAAGTTATGTAACAACAATAGGTAACAGTTCTATATAGATGAACTTAGTTTTGTTTCATTTTCTTCTAAAAGATTAATATCCTTCGTTTCCTTTACATATTTAATTAAATTAAAAAAAAACCGATAAATATAAATATTTGTAAATGTACATTGGAAAAGAGACCGAGTACCATTTTATTTGCTAAGAAAGCATTTGTTTTTGTTAAGATTAGCCAGTTAACAAAGTTTTGGTTACTTTGAAAGTTCGCCCCTTTTATCTTTTCAAATGAAAATGTATTATTCCCTTTTGGGCCTTCTCAATATATACGGCAACACTAGTTGTGTGATATGAGTTTGTTTACTTAATAATATAGTACTGAAGGTCATATATAATAACGATGAACAAATGTTATACATATAATAATTGTATTTTTTAATATAAAATATTTAACAATAAAAACATACAATATTATTTAAAAAATAATATCAAGTTTAATATTATAAAAAAAATGGTCTTTCAAGCTAAATGCATATTCTACCAGTCTTAATGTTAAATACATTAAACTTAAATAACTAAACTTAAATACATAAAAATTGACTAAATACAATATTTAATTAATGAATGATTGAATGAATGAATTATATACGATATTTAATTAATTACACTACCAATTCAAGTAGTAAAAATGGATTCTTAAAGAATCTTCTAATTAAAGAACTAGAAGAATATTTTTTTTTATTATAGAAGTATTTATTTAAGTATTAAAAACTTAATATTCTTACTTGTAAATAAGTTTGTTACTCCAACCTTTTTTTGTTCATTCATAAGTCTGGTGGGTGTACCTCACCCACTCACCAGACTCACTAATGAACAAAAATTATAACTCTGCATTGTAATTGCTTTTTATAATATTTTTGAATACCAAATACACATGGTAACCAACACACCTACATGTTCTTTTTTATATATTTCTTTGGGGCACCCTTACATTGCTGTAACAATGTAAGGGGTGCGCTAAGAAATCTAATTTACTTTGTATTTTATTTACAAAGTTTCAACGAGTAAATGTATTACCTATTATCATTCTTTCTCAGATAATTTTCCGTTCCCTACGTTTCTAATACAATATTCACATTTATTATGAAGGCAACGCTTTTTTACCGACTTCAAAAAGAAATATTACTTAATGAATTTATATGACAATATTTTGTTTAATTTCGCTACCTACTGTACGACCTTCTCTATTGGATAACCGTAAAGATTCCAGTTGCGATATCAAGTCACTGCACTGAATATTTGTGGTCTAAAACATGCTAATGATAGTGGAATAAAACAAAATAATACAAATCTATTAAGTAGTGAAGGACTCGCGTCTGTACATAAATATATTGAAATAACTGTTGTCTGGCATCATATATCGGATCCCACTGTAGTAAAATGTCAAAAACACCATCGTCTATACCAAGCTGCTAGATTTGTAGTGCCTACTTTCTTCGCGCATTTTTAACAAGGTTTTATTTGGTCAGGCACTTCATCCGATTCCATGTTGCTTGGGAATTTCAACCTTCTATAGACCGCACTAAAAGCTGTAATGTACTTTGAAGACCCAACCTCCATTTCCAGACTTCGCGAAGGCTAAATCTACGCTTAAACCTTTTGAGGCAACTTGGCCCACTTTTCGGGAAAATGGGACAATTCATAAGAATTTAACTGTAACCCAGATTAACGTTGTATTGTTGTAATGTGAAACAGGAAAGATATTAACCACTTAAAAAATTTACCTTAATTCTGCAACTATTAAATGGTTCATACTTAATCGCCTTATAAAATTTCATGTTGTTTAAATTAAGACCTATTTCCAGTTTTATATAATTTAAACTTGATTTAAAATATGCACCAGTTACGCAGTTAGTTTATTTTAATCACATATGTATGTATATTTATTTAACAAATATAATGACAAGCAAGTATGCTGATGTTATGAACAGTCCAACATAGTATGACACTATTAAAACCACTTGTGCGTATGCCAATCCAGAAGTATTGAAGGACACTGAATTATTACAATAATAAGCAATCTGATTAATACTTGAAATATGTGAGACAAAGATATCCAGGTAGATGACTTTGTACAAAGTGTTTAGGATATTTATATTTCTGGGGAATTTTAGTTCATACTTTGTTTACTAGATACTACTACAAAATGTTAAATGGCGCTAATAAGATGTTTTCACATGGTTGTATTTCAGAAATCTGGTAATTCTCAATACAATGCAGAAAAGACTGCTGTTTAGTTTTGATCGAGGTTTGTAATGTACAAAATACTTGGCATCTCTATTTCATCTATAATTCTCTATCTACCATTAACTGGATTGCTTTGGGAGCTCATTTCCTAATTGAAGGGAATATGGCAGTGAAATTACAGGACATCAAGTAACTTGGTTTGTAACCGATTTCTTATTTGTGAAATACAGTGTTACACAATATAGTTCTCAGGAAATATTCCTCAGGGTAACTCAGTCCCAAGCTAATCTCATACTTAGATGTTCGTGAGATTAGTATGAACTAAGATAGGTACCACGATCATCGTATGGTCGTATATACCCTTGGTGACATTTTTCATTAGGTGGGTCTTCATTCTAGTTAAAATAAAAAAATGAAATTATAATTGTTTATGTATAATTACAACAATACGTCAACAAGTTCCTAATCGCTGCAGTTTGTAACTTGGGTTAGTAAGTGGGCACTTTGAAAGTTTTCAGCGTTGACTGTAAAACTTTGCTTTTAGTATCGATTTATTGTGTTCAAAATTATCCTTGTTTGTTCATTCGTTATTCTATAATTAAGTTAAAACTTCTATCGGAAACACGGTTTTCTGCTTTGGTTGGATTTTTTGGTAAAATCACATGATCGTAAATCCGTTTTTGTGTCACCTATTACTTTACCTCAAAATCAAACTCAATCAAAACTAGTATGATGACATGATCATAATTATATTCATTTTTGTGTTGCCTAATTCCTTAGTTCTTAGTAGTATTTGGAATATGAAACAATTAATTTTAGGTAATAAAGATTAGACAAAATATCTGTTATCATCAGATATTTTGTTATTTAGATAATTATATAATCCACAAGTTTTCAAACATACTTTGGGTAGACAATATCATCGTCTTCCTTTCTCTTCAAATTTTGCCTAAAATCCCCTAAAATTGAGGTTATGAAAAAAAATCCTCATTTAACAATAGCAATTCCAATAGGTACTCTTATTTTTTTTAGGTAGTATGCATCCCAAGATTGTTTAGTATGTTCTACCAATAATGTCCAAATTTGGGGGGCTATTATGGCATAAGAGGTAAATTGGGAGGGGTAGAAAATTAATTGTCCCCCCTCACTTTTCCCTCCAATCAGGCATCACAGCACAATATGGGCTCACCATAGTACTATATATATTTATGGTATTATATTCTTCTCGTCCATCCATCGAAGCCCATTAAAGCTAACAAAAACGCGCGAAACAATGTCTATAGGTACCCTTTAGGCTTTTATAACTCACCACTTACCGATAATTTAGTCGAATACCAACTTTATACCTTAATAATACAGACTCCATAACTGCAAAATCAAGTTTGCCGTTTCATATTTATAACTTACATTGGCAAAGTTACGTTTGCGGTTCTTCAAGAGGAAATTGGTTTTTATTACCGCGCAGTAGAGATATAGATTGAATACAGATGAGGTTGTTTGGTTTGCGATATCGTATTTTATAGGTTTGTTTGGGTATTTCTATGACACAGGAGATTTATTCACGAGAGGTAAATTTCTTTTTTTTTTTGTTTGCAATTTTTTCGTTCGAAAACATACAGAAAAATCACAATTTTAATGCATTTTTTAAACACAAAATTTTAAATTACACTAAATATACATTATACTTTGTTATTTATCAATTCAATTGTCGACTGGACAATAAAAATGTTACAAATATTGTATGTAATAAGAAATCCATCTAAATCACATCCAAATTCACTAATTTCTTTTATTCGCAAATCTCATGGTACGCAATACTTAGAACAATACAGATTACCCCATCACTATTTTCTTAAATAACATGATTATTCTTGTAATATTATTTTTACATTTATATAAGTTTAGTTCGATTTTTTATAAAATCGAATACTTGTTTTACATGTCGATTTTAAAAGAAGACCCTAAGATTATTCTAGTGGCACTAAAGAAATACATATTTTGTTCAATTTCTTAATTTGAAAAACTGACCACTTAGGTATCCTGTAACCTTTTATATATATAAAAAAGAATTTTTCAAACAGTTTATGAATAATGAGGTTGTGAGTTAAGAAACGAAAAGTAAAACATTTCCCTTTTTTAAGTCCGTTAAAAATAAGTAACAAGTATTGAGAAAGTTAATACAATATTCTAATAAGAATAATAAGCAATTATTTCTAACTGTATAGCATACAGTAAGTATATATAAACATTGTCAAATAAACCCAGTAATGAATACCGAAATATGAGAGTTTTTTACAAAAATGCAGTCACTACAGTGGTGGTAATAAAAAAAACATTCGCGTTACATTTCCGCTTTGTCAAGCAAACTATTTTTTCTATTCAGCTTTCTAGTTATACCTTTAATAACATAGAATAGGCATTTTTTTTTATAAGATCGGCATATGAGTATTAAAAAAGTAATAAATAATAATAATAATAAACTTTTTATTGTGCACATAGAAGAAATACAATAAGAAAACAAAAACAATAAATAGAAAATTATGAACAAAAGGCGGTCTTATCGCTATAAGCAATTTCTTACAGACAACCTGCAAGATAGGACTAACATACACAGAAGAGGTAGATGGCACACACAAGACACTATAATTATCAAACTAATTAATAGACATACATATACATATACATATATACATATATTCAACATATTGGAAGATTTCAAAGTTAAATAGGAAAAAAAAAAAAAATTGCTATAGGGACAGATAATGAGACCTTAGACGATTTTTAAATATTGTATGAGATTGAGCGGATCGAATGGAGAGTGGTAGAGAGTTCCAAAGGCGAATGGCTTGGACAGTGAAAGAGTTGGAATAATATGTAGAGGAGTGAGCAGGGATCGTCAGACAAAGGCTTCTGGTGCTACGCAAAGCAGAACCGGGGGATTTAGAGTGAAATAAAAAATTTGTTTTTAGATATTCTGGAGTAGAGGGATGGAAAAGAATGGTGTAAAGAAGGCATAGTATGTGAAAATTCCTGCGAAGACGAATGGGAAGCCACTTGAGTTGATTGCGAAAATTGGAAATGTGGTCATACTTACGGAGACCAAATATGAATCGTATGGACATATTTTGGAGTCGCTCAAGTTTATTTAATTGTTCTTCAGTGAGATTTACATAGCAGGAATCCGCATAATCTAGGATTGGAAGTAACAAGGAATTTGCGAGCGCAGTTTTGGTATCCACTGGTAGGAAGTTCCGCAACCTATTAATGCTTCCGACGGCTGCAAACGTTTTCCGACTCAACTGTGAAATTTGTGGTGACCAAGACAAATTTTCATCAAAAAGAATTCCAAGATTTTTGACCTGAACGGAATATTTAATGTCATGGCCATCAAAGGTAACTGGTGGTAGATGATTGAAGTCTAATCTAGAAGTAAAATATGAACTTCCAATAATTATACACTGTGTTTTTTTAGGATTTAATATAAGGCCATAAGCTTTGCTCCAATCAGATATATAGGCGAGATCCAGATTTATATCGTGAATAGCATCGCTAATATTAGGCAGATCAGCTTGTGAATAAATTTGAAGGTCATCTGCATAGAGGTGGTAGGATGAACGAAGATGAAGTGTGATAGAATTGATAAATAAAGTGAAGAGAAGAGGAGATAATACGCCACCCTGAGGTACGCCCGCAGTCGTTGTACACCAGGATGAACTAATATCATCAATACGAATACACTGCCGGCGCCCATACAGGTAAGTACGAAACCATTCAATCACCGTTGGAGATATGTTAAGAGTACGTAGCAAACTGAGTAAGATGTCAAAGTCTACGGTATTGAACGCATTACTGAAATCCAATAATGTTAGCACTGTCAGCTGCGATTTGTCCATACCAAGTCGAATGTCATCGGTAATCTTGATCAGAGCTGTAGTCGTGCTATGACCAGGACGGAAACCAGATTGAAGAGGATTTAGAAGATTATTTGTAGAAAGGAAATTATATAAGTTAAGTATATTTGTTTATGGACAAGCCGTTCTAAAACTTTGGAGAGGAATGGAAGAATGGAAATGGGTCGATAGTCTGAAAAATTCAGCGGGTTTTTGGTTTTGGAGAGAGGAATTATAAGCGCGTCTTTCCAAGAGGTCGGGAAGATGGCAGATGATATAGAAAAATTTAAGATAAAAGTAATGGTTGGAAGAATGATATCAAGGAAAGTATTTATTTTCTTAAGAAAAAATACATTGTAATTAACCTGTAATTAGGGAGGCATGAAACCTTATTTTCGAGAAATGGGAACGAAACTCCTCATTGTTATTTCTGGAAACTAAGGTTTCATGCTATCATCTATCTATCCACATTCAATGTATAATATGTGTATTCATAAAAAAATATATGTATATATATAATAATATATTTGTATCAGTTATCTAGAACCTATACCACAAGCTTTAGCTAGCTTATACTTGGACTAGATGGCGCTGTGTGAATTGTTCTGAGATTATAATTATTTATCATCATCACCATTCCCACAATTGTTATATGAATATACAATGTTCATGATGCTGTTCACGTATATAGGTGACGACATTACTAATATAATTGTTCTCATCATCATCATCATCATCGCAGCCCGAAAGACGTCCACTGCTGGACATAGGACTCCCCATTATTGTTCTATCTAATAACATAAAAATCCGACAATGATTTATCGATAGTGTTCCGTATTCCGAACATCCTTAGTCTAAGTGGATTATATCACCGGCATGTTTACTGGAGCAAAGGACGTTTAATAATACTGGCCACCAATAAAAACATGTGGCCACTTAAATTTCGAATATAGAATAAAAAAAAACAATTGAAAATAAGAACTAGAAGAAAAAGGACGAGAGGGATGTATTTTTAACTATATAAAACAAGAATTTTATTGATTTAATTATTATAATATAATTGTTTTTATTAAAATATACAGTCTAGTGCATGGCCACTAAACAGTACTATACATCGGGACGTTCCTAAGCGAAGGTGAGTAAGTTTGGTGTTATTTTGCTTACTTTCGAGTATTCGTAGTATGGAAGATGTTCTTCTTGGGCGAAATCGTATTTCTCCTTCCATATATTTTTTTTAATACAGTCCACTGTCTATATTTATTTATTCTTTATAGGGATTTGTAATCTAACAGACAGATTGAGTTATTATCAGAATTTTAGTGACGATCCACCGCCTCGAATAATAGAATAGAATAATATAAGGACTGATACAGAACATAAACAAAAAAGTAATGCAGCAAGATATACAGGCAAAGAAAATAAAGGATTTAAAACTAGACGTTGGAAAATGTTCACATTATTTTCAGATTTATAGAAACTATCTGTAAGGGAGACTAATTACGATTTTTTTAAATTTATCAAAATACTAATATATAATAACAAATACAGTAACATAAAATTACTTAATACTCAATGGAATAAACACACACTTTATTTAACAAAGAATGCATGTCGTACAGTCTAAGTCTACAACAAAATAAAGTAAAAGGAGGAAATAAAAGATTTAAACGAGATGTTACTGGAAAATATCTACTTCCATTACAGATTTCTAGTTAAGACTTACGAGGGAGGCCGATGAAGTTTTAAAACAGATGGGGGGACGAGTCTTAATAAATCAACTAAGCGACAATTGGGAGTCCCACTGTCTCTTGGATAATGGACCGGCTAATAACATCTGTCTATCGATAGAGGATTTTGTACAACTATGATTTATATTACAAAGTATTATCCTACAACCGACTTCAAAAAAGGATGAATTTGTCAATTCAATTGTAATTTTTATGTATCTATGATATATTAAGATTTCTTAAGGGTCGGCAACACGCACGTGACTCCTGGTGTTTCAGGTAGACTACGATAACATTTACCATCAAATGGGCCGTATTTGCCACCTACGTAGTATAAAAAAAACAAATTAGATCAAGATCTAACAAGTATTTATTGTAGTGTCTTAAATTTCAAGTTCATTTGTTGTTTTTTAATTGTATATTCTTATCATTCAGATTTTAAATATAGTATATTTATCCTCGCGGTCATATTGATGATGATGATGATTTTTAATTAGAGTTTTGCGCCTTGAGTGATGCTCCATCACTCAAGTAGCAAAACTCTGTTTCTCTATCTCTCGCTCCACAACTATCAGCGACTTTTTAAAGCTGTGGCACACACACTAGGTTATCTAAATATATTCCATCATGTTTACTAAAATATTGAGTAATGCTCACTATTTGTAACTGAACCGATATGTTACAGACATATCGGTTCAGTTAAAAATAAAATTCTTACGAATTTAGATAAACAGCTTGCTTTATAAGCTGCTTCAGTCAGATACGGAAGTGATATTACAGAGTACATTATTTATCTCTGGAATGATAACAATTCCGTGTCATTTTGATTTTATTATTACCACAAGCGTCAAACATATTTTATGAGATTCTCGATGTTGTTCCTCAGTTTGTCTTCCCTTCTAGTTACACAGAAACAATGTTTCTAATTTTGATGTTAATAACTGTTGTCTCGCTCCTAGCTGAAGATTCCCAACAACTTTTGCAAAGAAAAATATAACCATTGACAAGCGTCCGATGTTGCTGAACTTATAGACTGCGAGTGGACTTGTAATTGTTTCTTTATTTTATGTTCCAGCTTTTCTTTGTTGCTTTTAGAATAGAAGTTTGTGCGGTAAATAGAAAGTTCCTAGGTATTATTGTTGAGTTCTTAGAATATATCCAAGTTTGTTGGTACAGCCAGTTGCTTATGACTTATATCGTAGCATTAGGAAAGGTCACGTCAATCGTTCAATCGATTGAATAGAATCATTAATTTAATCGATTTATATAAAAATTATTATCTCGGCGACCTAACTGTTGAACACACTGCTTTACATATCGATGGTATTAGGTTTGATTCCTGGACTTTATAAAATAAGCGTGTACATGTAATATCTATTAGAAGTGATTTACTATGTGTATATTTTATTTAGAAATAAATGTATCTATAAATTATATAAATTATACATTGTCCATAGAACAAACATTATTTAGTTTAGGAATAGCCATATAACTTTTTTTATTATACAAATTTGTAAAAAATATTTTTTCATATCGAATTAACTTTTATTGTAACTAAAATACCATTAGAACTTAGAAGTAAACAATAATTAAAACTCATTAATCGAAAATACACTAAAATCTTTCAAATTGCTAAACCACACCTTCTGTAATAGTTTGGAAATAATAGGCTGATATAATAATATTAATGGTAGACCGTTAACTAATGGCTTTATAAAGAAATAGTAGCGATACGAAACACACAAATATCCGGCTTTTATTAAAGAAATGGCAAAACAAAATAACCCAACGTCGTAACATAGAATGATATAAGGGGGTACCAATCCAATCTGCATAGATAGTATTGAAAGTGCCCGGAATTCCCTGGGACATTATCAAAATACAAATATCTGGAATATCTTTACAGATGGCTGCGTGACTCAGGGAAATGTCGAAGGAACTCCGTGGGGCCCTGAAACAATGATAATATTGAGAGCGCCCTCGGGGTTTAGGGCCGAACGCTGAACGTGACACTTCAGTTACGACTTTCATATTGGATCCATTCACAATCATATAAAGGTATTATTACAGTGGTAATTTTAAACGCGCACTCTTGGGTACCGTTTGTGATATTCATTATTTATTCTAGCACGATTGTAAGATATGTTTTGGTTAAGAAATGCATTATAGAGTAAGGAAGCATGACATGGAATGATTAGTCGTCCGGAATAGCGATGTCTGGTATCACAGGTGTTAGGCATGATAACGTGATGACCGTGCTACTGATCGTAAATATAGGCTGTTACCACTTACAATCAGGTGGACCGTCGGCATGTTTTCCATTTTAGCTAAGTAAAAAAAATCAGTATAATACAGACACGACACTTTTTGCCAATTAATCATGTTAGATATCTAAATGTTTATCACTGATTCAATTTAGCTAGCTACCTCAGTTGTGAAGAACTGCTAACAACAAAATCCTATAATTAATATTTCTACTAAAATACAATCCTTCCATTACAACTTATTATTTACTATCTGAGTTCTATAATTATGTTTATAAAGTCTTTATTTAAAACGATCAATGGAGATGTTTATCAAATTATTAATTGAAATTACTCTTTAAAATCTAGTTATATTATAGACTCTACATACAGTTTGTTCACTTCGGAAGTACAATTCAAAGACAATAGAAATAGAAATAATCTTTATTCAAATAAACTCATTACAAGCACTTTTGAATAGTCATATTTTGATTCTACCGCTCATTCGGAATGCAGATTCATCACAAGAAGAATGACCAAGAAACTTGTGTGTTGCTCTTTTTAATAGATGTTTTTTTTATATAAATAATTACAGTGTAACAAGTAAGAGGCATGCGACAATCAACATAGAAATCGCTACGCACTCATTATTAGTGTAATCAGATAATATTGTCAGTGCTAATTTTAAATTTTTTTTACAAAAACATTATTATCGTTAACGAATTCTTCAATTTTATAGTAAGCTTTTTTGTAAAGGAAGTGTTTTATTTTGACATTTAAATCTTTTTTCTGGCAGATTTATAACAGACTCTGGTATTTTATTGTAAAACCTTACGCAATTGCCATAAAACGAATTACTAACTTTAGCCAAACGACATTTAGGTAAAATCAGTTCGTTATTGTTACGTAAGCTTTTATTAGTGCAATCACTAACTCTTTTGAAACTGTCTATATTCTTCCTGGCATACATGATGTTTTCATAAATATATTGAGAAGCAACAGTGATGATATTTGAATCCTTAAAGCACTCTCGCAAAGACTCCCTGGAACCCATGCTATAAATGGAGCGAATGGCCCTCTTTTGTAATAATATTGTATTTATATCAGCTGCTTTGCCCCATAACAAAATACCATACGATATAATGCTATGGAAATAGCTAAAGTACACAAGTTTAGCCGTTGCCACGTCGTCGACAAAATTAAAAACAACTCATAATGTTACATTAAACAATTTGCTAACTAATTCTTTTCATCTAAGATAATATTCAACAAGTTATAAAAGCACTTACATCATACCCAATTTTTAGGGCTCTCTTAAATTCTCCAGTTTATATCCAGTGATTTGATGTATTCCGGTAAATGATAAAATATTTTTATTTCACTTATGTAGATACTTTTTACTACGCATATACTTGAAAGATATTACAGTACAGACGTCATATTTATATTACGATCTTAAATTGTGATATAATTGATGATGTTAAGTGGATATCTAATGCGGTGTGATTAATGAGAGTGTGATCCTCAAAGGACCAGGATGTAGGTACGTCAGTTATTGACACGTGACGACAAATGTATTGGCATTTGTCAATGTCGAGTTGTCTGCACTATCTACACCGAAAACAATAACACATATTTTTCGTGAAACAAACCGTGAAGGCATTCCTTCGGTCTTTTTTTGTTGTGTATTTTTATATATGGAAGCACTATGATATGTGTATCAGGACAAAATACACAGCGCCATCTAATCCCAATCTAAGCAGACCTTGTTTTACAGGTACTATTTAATTAATATAAATTCATAAATATATATATTTTTGTAAATACAGAAGATACAAGATAACACTCAGATTGATATAAATTTGTACCATGTGAGGAATGGAACCCGCCACCATTGTAAGTAAAGCAGTTGCTAAATCACTAGACCGCGGTTATCTCGTAAGCTAGTAAAATGGCGAAATTAGGCCTTAGTTTAACAACAATTTGCAGATTTTGCAAGCAGAAGAAACGACACTACACATCCTATGTAGTTGTAGCCCACTCATGCATAAACGGAATATCTCCTTTGGAAAGCATACACTCTAAGTTGAGGAGAAGAAGAAGAAAACTATTGGTCCTAAGAATTTCTTCAATTCTTGTCCCTTACGGGTCTAGGCAGCAAACTTTGAAAAAAGAACGAGCACAATAAATCTATATAGGTCGCAGTTTCACAGGTCTTAGTACCTGACAATAGTCTGAAAACCCCAATAAAAAAAATACTCCAATATGGCAACGCATGAATGATTGTTCATAAAGACGGCAGTTATCACTTACCATCACATGCACTGTCAGCTTGTTTTCATTCAAGCCATTCCGTTTTTAGCGTTTCAAGTCGAAACTCTTCAGACGATATTCCTCAAAAAAAAGGAACGAATATATTTGTACGACGAATATGAGATCTTTTATTATTAAAGTATAAGAAATAAGTATTGTTATATTAATTACTAAACGCGTTTATTAACTGCTTCTATGCATAAAGATCATATGAGTATCCATCGGTCTAATAGCATAGATTATCGTTCACCTTTTAAAGATATAAAAGTATTGAAAAAGATACAAAAACAAATAAGGTTAACTCTTTTTGTTATTAGCGTTTCAAGTTCAAATTCTTCAGACGATACTCCTCAAAAAAAAGGAACGAATATATTTGTACGACGAATATGAGATCTTTTATTATTAAAGTATAAGAAATAAGTATTGTTATATTAATTACTAAACTCGTTTATTAACTGCTTCTATGCATAATGATCAAGAGTATCCATGGATCTAATAGCATAGATTATCGTTCACCTTTTAAAGATATAAAAGTATTGAAAAAGATACAAAGACAAATACGGTTAACCCTTTCCCCGGGGGAGTTAAAAGCAGATTTTCCGTGTGAGCGGAACTAGCGAGCCATTTGTCGATCACGACACTATGTCACGATGGACACCACTATCGAAAGTTACTGAACTTCGATCTTCTCGAATATTTGCCATTTTTCTCGGCCATTATATCGGGTAATTTTACAAGTTTTATATACTTTTCTCAATTTATTAGCGTATTAGTGACTCGGACTAACTTTGCACGGCTTATCTGCATGTATATATTTAATACATGACGCTATATGTATAGAATATCCATGTCTTACAATGTACATATGTTATACACGTAAACTATCTGAAAATGGGAGAAAAAAAATGTAATAAAAACAATATACGTCACGTTATAAGCGGCTAAACTGACCTACATGAAAAATAAGTTAGGTAAAATACAGTAAAAACTGCATTATAATCCGTAACGAATTTTGGAGGAAGTAAGCTAAGAAAAAGATATATGAAAACAGCGATTTTAATTTAAATTAAAAAAAAAATGTAATATTGCATCAAAAGAAAATGCGAAAATTTTCGTAGAGTTTATTTTAAAACTTAACTTGTATTTTTTATTCAATATCGCAGAATTCTACTACTAGTGGATACTCATAAATGAGACGTAACGTTAATGCAAAACAGATATTCAAAGCAAGTATTTTTCCTTTGAATACCTGCTTTGCATTAGTATTCATGACAATTTTGAAATAGATATGTAATGAGACTTTTTTAAATGTAATAACTCAGAACAAGTTACACAGATATTTAGTCCCAAGCTAAACATAGCTTGTTTTATGGATACTAAACAACTGATGTAAATATTTTGTTGATTACATAGAAAACAATCAAATCAATACAAACAATCGTATTCATGAATTCAAACGTTTGTATCGTGCGAGGAACCGAATCTCCGCCATCGGAGTGTAAGACGGCGTGCTTAACCACTAGACCATCTAGGCCGAGAATACAATAAATCTTCAAGGAAACATACCAAGTGTCGTTAAACTATGTTTTTTTCCTTGCGTTTGACATAAATAAGACAGGCAAGCATTACTCCCTGAGCAGTTAATAATCCCTTGTAGAGATGCTATAATGATATAAAAAAGCAACTTAAACGTTAATCTCGCTATATTCTATTTGCCCTCATCTTAAAATGAGATTCTTCTACTTAAGACTAGATAATAAATACGTACTCTCAATGTATAAAGTCCTTAGTGGTTTAACAGTTTTATATATTGCGGTAGTCGCGGGTTTGATACCAGCACAATAATAAAGTTTTGTATTTTAAACAAATTGTGACCGCGGTTTTACCTGCATGAAATTTATAGTCTATGTCATTCTGATATATAAGATATATTACTCTACAGTCTCATTAAAATCAATACAGTTGTTTGTGCGTGAAAAAGTAACAAACATAACAAAAGGGGTTAAATTATCACTTATAATCACGTATGCTGTAAGCTCATTTGTTCATTATGCTATATCATCATCATCATCGTCTGCTTCTTCCTTATCCCATTTATTTGTGGTCGTAGTAATATGTTTTTCTCTTCCATTCATCCCTGTTCGCAGTCATCTCGTTATTTACTCACTTTCTTACCATATCACCTTTCACACAGTCCATCCATCTGTTTTTTGGACTTCCTCTATAACCATCCACATTCATATGTTATACCTTTATTATATAAAAAAAGTAATATCGTAGTAGTAATTAAATATCAGTTATTTCACCTAACTCTAATTCCGCAAGTCACAATTCTAAAAAAGGTTTTGTATTGTTTAGAAAATGACTTAATTTTTTACATTCAAAATAAACCGTATTATTAAGAAATCCTTGAGAAACACCCAAATTAGAGAAATTACAGAGGTAAAGAAATCAGATAAAGTAATTAAGCAAATAACCTGTTACTGTGTGATAGATCGATATTTATCGTGTTAGTAATGAAGGGTTAGCAAACACACGGATTCATATTGTGTTTATAAACATATAAATAAATAAATAAAAATAAATAAATTATTAGTAAAATTTTATATGAATTACAATATATTACTTATTTATTGAATAGACAAATGAACAAAATTTTATGTAAATTACAAAACTATGAAGTTCGGCTCAGATGACAGTGTCCTAAAGTATATAGATATATATTAAAATATATAGGTAGTCATATTACTTCGTAGATTAGTATCCTGATAATCTCTTTAGTCTTTATATACCATTTAATATAATTATAACGTTGAATATAATTCATATAATTCACCACTAGATGACGTTCTCAAACACTAGAGATTTAATAAAATAATATTACCCACAAGTTATTGCAAAACAAACTGTCGTTTATGATGTCTATCCGACAGAATGAACAATACACATAAAGTTTTATTCGCCGGCCCCCGTCCGATTATCATGAATATATCACGGACGTCCGAAAATATTTTTTATCCTACACTCGCATCGTACCATCACTTTGCATATAACTTAGGTGTCACGTGTCGCTTGATGTGCATAATATGTAAATTGTATAATGGTGTCGTAAGAAAATTTTAATGTTAAGTTTTAATATCTTTGAAAAATTAAAAACTAGACTCGTAGTGTAATGATTTATAACTCACTTAAGTGACCTCAGCTGTCATCATGTGGAATATAAACTGCTGACTAAATTTTATGCATCCGTGATCAGCTACTAGCTAAAGATTTTTCTCGTGTACCTGGTAAGAAATTAAGACCCTCAAATAGATCATCCGTCCAATTCAAACGGGGATCGAAATTACGACGTCCTGAGCCAAGGATCGAACTCCTAGCTGTGCTCTCAGGCTAAAGTCGTATCCGTCATGCGAGAGTTGGCCTTCAGCCGTTCAGCCTTCAGCCCCCTATCGTCCGGTAAAGCTGTAAAGGCCAGCTGCGGCCAACAGCATTCGAATAGTCCGAAATAAAAAAGAAATTCAGATGCACTTACAAGAAAGAGCATTTTTTAATACTGCGATAGTAGCAAATAAGCTTAAGGCCTATCTGATGGTAGACGGTTACCGTAGCCTATGGACGCCTGAAATATCAGGGGTGTTACGTGCGCATTGCCGACCCTTAAGAAACCTTAATCCTTCTTGAAAAACCTCATAATATAAGTTAAAAGGTAATTATTTTTATTTTAAACTTTTATTAAATTATATAGACAGTTATAATGATTAATCGAAGCGTGTACGATCACATTAAAGGACCGTATATCCCAAATGTAAATGAAGGGTCAAACATAAACTTGTAATATTGAATAATTGTTTCCTTAAGAAGCGACAGTGGCAGGTTAAGCTATACGTAGCGAAATTGGACTATTACATCGGCTTAGTAACGTTTAACAGGCGGTTGAAGAATTAATATTTACTGATAGGTTTCTGGCATAAATTTCGTAATATATAGAGGATTCTGACAACATATATAGAGTACCAGTACTATTGGATATGATTGTCTGCATATGTTTCTCTGTCCTACATATTTATGTCAACAAAGAGTTTGCTTTGCAAATTGAGTTTTTATTGAAGTGTGAGATAAGGCAGTGGAATTATAAGAAACAGATGCGTCTATATCGTCTTAGTCTTCAGGAATGGCAACAGTACGTAGCACCAACGAGCGGTGGTGTGTGGTGCTCATGTACATATTATGACATTCAACGTTTGTAAAACTGTGACCCTTAAGATGGTAAAATAAAATAGGGGATGAATAGGGGATGGTTTGTATACAAATTCGTCATTTTTGAAGCTAGAACGATGAAACTTTCTTCTCTATTTGGTCAAGGTCACTATAACTCTCGAAAGAAGTCGCTGGCACTTTTAGTTATATGTATTTAAAAAAAATCATCTTTACAATATTAGCCAAGAAAAATCTTTCCAATATTTTAACATCTCATCTAGATAATGTGAAAAAGAAAAATATACATTTTCAACGTTAAATTCATAGAATGAGTCGCAAAACAAGACTCATTATAAAGAAGTAATTAGTGAAAATGTCAAGATAAAAAAAAGGAAACTCGACATTAGAGAATCGTTTCGGAAATATATTGTTAATTGCTTCCATGCAATGATTTTGATAATTTATAATAATGTTTTTTTTTTATTACTATGGTGGTGGCAAACAAGCATACAGACCACTGGTGGTAAACGGTTACCATAGCCTATATAAGCCTGAGACACCAGGAGTGTAAAGTGCCCATTGCCGACCCTTAAGAAACCTTAATATACCCTTCTTGAAGAGCCCCATTCTGTAGTCTCGTGAGAAAAGAATATTATTCATTGACTGTAAAATTCCACTCATATTCTAATCAGTTGATTGTTTTTACATAGTTTATTTGTCCCCAATTATGGGACGAGTAATGATTAGTGCATTACTGACGTAGACTTTTACAAAAGTCTTTTGCAAAGGTATAGAATATACGTTACTGTCTTGGTGGCAGTAAAAGTAGATGTGTTTTTGATAAAATATTATCTTAAAAAAATCTGCTTTGTGCCTGAAATAGGTAAGACTCTGATACACATATAGACGACTCTTTACAAAGTATTCCTTGTTATCTTTAGATAAAATATAGCTAGTGTATATATTAGGAATATAAACATTAGCTATATTTTATCTAAAAGAAATCAGATCATCAACCTGGTCATCAACAACCAACATCATTTCAACCTGGAAGACGTGCACTGCTGACCAAAGGACTCGCGTAAAAATCTCCACAACGATCGGTCCTGCGCTATTCGCATACACCTCTTTCCACTGATCTTACCAAGATATATACATAAATAATATAATAAGAATAAAAAACAATCAAATTAAAAGATCATAACAATATTTTTGCTGCGCCGTAGTCGGGTAAAAAAATGAAAAATAGGAAATCTCTCCAATAATATTGCAACAGACTGTACCTAGTACATATTCACACGCAGGGGTGCAAAACTTAAGCCGGGTACTATAATATGGTTTAACTTGTGCGAAACACTCGAACGGTGGCTTAACGACAATTTGTAACTGTAAGTACGATTTCCTGCCATAAATTCGTGTTATACCAATACCGAATGGTAGTGATTCACTTTAAGTTGTTTACTTTTGGGGTTCCGTACCAATAATGAAAAAACTACATACATATAGTAGTACAGTTGGGGTAGGCAATATACTATATCAGGCTGACCTCCACCCGGTTCCCTCTGGAAATTAACGTGATAAATTGCTTGTCGCAAATTTGTCAGCTAATTGACCTGACTTCATGCTCATCTTATCATCCTCTACTGGTGCCCCGCCTACGTAGACCATTAGCCCAAGCGGGCAACCAATCATTTCATTAAAAAAACATTGTACAGACCATCCGATATTATGTTTTGTTCGATCAATCCATGTAATACTATACGTAAAGAGAAACCGTTACAAAATGTCTAAAATTATCAAGCTCAAAATTACATTAGGGCTTTCCTCTAATTTTTAAAGAAATTTATTTATTATTTTTAAACCCATAAAAGCGGATTGTTTCGGTTACTTTCTATATTGATAACAGGCGTTTATAATAATTTCAACGCCATTTATAACCTAATAGACACTTAATAAATATATTTTGATCGAAAAGTCTTCTGTAAAAATATACGTATAACATGTATCACGTGGTATTGCCACGTGACCTAATTTTGGTAACAATTTTACGTATGAAATTGTTACAATAGGTAACTTCAGTTTCATTATTATAGTATTCATCTTATCATTTTATTAACATTATAAAAATAGTACAGAGCAAGATTTAGCAGTGTAACTATATTTAAAAATAGTCATATTAATTTTTTTACTACTCTTTTTCTACTGGGCCTTCTTTATCTTCCGAATCACACTTGTCCGGTTTTTAGTGCATTTCTACCTGACACGTTAATGTCGATTTTATGGCGAATGTTAATGTTAACTTATGCAATCAAAGTTGCTTTTGGCTGTCCTTATAAAACAACAGCAGTAAACACGTATTCTTTTGTGTTGGTGAAATTTTAAATCTTGAATTAATAGCTCTGGAAAAGATTGGATTTGCAGTATCTTGCTTTTTATTAGCAATTAAACGGATGTGTGAAATGAAGAAGATTTTGAAGAGTGGAAGATTATAAAGAAATGAGATCAGATAGTCCATCTTGGCAAATGTCAATTTACCGCTATGGTTTCCAAGGAGGAGAAGTGAAGGTCAACCTGACATGGTACATTGCTAGCAATGGGGTTATTAGTCTACATTACTAACAATCCCTTTCCCCCATAATCGATATATTTGTTTGGTAAATACGATTCCACAGACAGATACACAAACAGTCACAAACTTATTACACCCTATTTTGTGTTGGGTGTTAGAAAAGGAAAAAGGCACAACTCTAACAATTACATTTATACTCATTTAAGTTTATATATTCCTCCATTGCAAACACCAGTTGATTAGTAGGAAATACTTAACATTTCCACTAACTAATGAATAACTTTTAATTAATTACTTTGTTTTGTTTAACGTAAGTAACGTTACAAAGTATAGTATAGATGTTTACTATTAAACAGTTGCACAGATAAAAGCAATTAACTAATTAATACTACGCTCAAAATAGATTTCGTCGGTCTATAGTTATTTATTTTTTCAATTCATATTTAAGTGTTGTTCTATTTATAATCTTATCTTTCAATATAAATTTATAACCCATGATTCTTTATTTCCCAGAAACATACTGTTTTCTCCCTAGAAAACTATACTAGTCGTCCACGCAGTACCGCTGTACTGTGTGGACTATACATATATAATTACAAAGTCACTAGCCCCCATTACTAATAATTGAAACATTGCTGTAAGTGTCACTGGCAGATTTCTAAGAATGATGGGAACATCTATTTCATTTTCATACATATTTTTCTTTTACTTTCTTGAATAATATATTCATCTCGCTCATTTCACAGTAAGTAGATAAGCACATCACTTAACTGTGGCACATATTTAACTCCTTTGTTTGTTTGTAAATTTGTAATTGCCAGGACAAAGTAGTGAATAAGAATGAAAATATAAAAAAAAATGTACGGAATACTGAAATAATTAGGTTATTAAATTACACGATTATGCAAAATTTTTCCGATTAAATTATCGCGATAGAAAAAAAGTAATACTCACGAAACAGGATATCAGTACAAATCCAAGACCCAAAGCTCTTAGATATAAATCATTTTCTATTAGATCCACCATCGACCGTTACCCTTGTCACGGCCGTGGACGGTCGTGTACTACGCCAACATATTGCACAGTTTTATCTTTTTGTGAGATTATATGGGCAAATTGCTTCGCAAACGTTCGGGGCCGCCCAGTTTTTTCCGCTATTCATATTTTAGGCAGAAATGAGTAGACACATAAAAAAATTTAAAAGTGTCGACATTACAAGCGCATGACGTCACATGTGCTAATACGGATAAAATCTATGATTTATGGACAGTAAAGAAAATAAATACTGTCAATTTTTCTCGCCTATTCTATTATTATACTAACTGTGCCTGCAGTCTCATCTGCGATAAATTTCAATACCTAAATTTTAATATAAAATATAGCCTATGTGTTATTCTGACATATAAGCAACATTACTGTAAAGTTTCATCAAAATTCGTTCAGTAGTTTTTGCGTGAAAGAGTAACATATATCCATACTTACAAACTTACGTTTATAATATAAAATTAAAATTAAGATTATGGGAAGGCCGAACTGGTCATGATCGCTGGAAAGCGTTAGATGGGAGCATCGCAAGACAGATCGTCGCGTTGTGAAGATTTTTGGGATAGGCCTTTGTTCAGCAGTGGACACCTTCCGCGTTGAAATGATACTTGCGTGTAATGTAAGTTTGTATACGAAAAATATTTTTTTAATCGGTCGTGTAGTTATGACCATTATAATTTCTATAATTTCTATAATTTCTATTTTATATCCATTATAAGCACATCATATATTTTATTTTCACCGCAAATATCATGAAGAATTATTACGCTTAATACTAGCTGCTGAATTTCAACAACGCACTATCCGCCAGAAACTAAAATACCATCTAATTCTGAGCGGTCCTCCACTATGCGTTTTTCTGCCATACACAACCACATTGTGGAATCACCTTTCAGAAATGGCATTTCTAATCCAGTACGATATTGAAACCTTCAAGAAAAGAGCTTATTCCTTCTTAAAAGACCGACAAAGTACTTGCAATTCTCCCGTTGCTGCGGGTGTTCATGGATGTCAGTAATCATTTACCGAGCTAGTTTGTCCCTTATACTATAAAAACATACAAACTTTATACAAAATCGTTTACATATGTATCTCTGTCTCACATATTTCAGCCGCAAAGCAGCTTGCTTTGTAAGTTGTGTTCTGATTTAGGTAAGGATTAGATCGTGAAATTACAGCTTTGTGTCCTGCAGAACGGAAATGTGTGAGTGGTACGACCTGGTCATCAGGAGTTCTGCTTGATTGTCGTTACAATTCTAAAAAAATATATCATTATTTTTTATTTTATTTTTATTTATTTTACCACGGTATTTATAATATGGGTATATTATAAATACCGTATAGACTAACATACATGTTAATGAATATTATAAAACTAATATATTGATATATTGAAATTGATCTCGTGATCATAGCTCTGTCAACGGTAATCTGCCATGGAAGGGGCGATACATCTTTGTCCAACCCATGTTCCCAGTTTATCTGGGGTCGGGTCTCCCTGAACATCTGCGTCAGGGAACTCTGTTCTGGGTTGTCTGTATATTAAGGTTGTTCTGGTCCATCTGCTTCTTAATATTATTCCACCAAGTAGCGCGTGGCCTGTCACTGCCTCTGGTCGGGTTTGGTATCTTGAGCACTTTTTTAACCATGTAGTCATCTTCGGGTCTTTGAATATGGCCGTACTAACGTAAGCGACTTTCTCTTACTTTTTCCACAATAGGGGCCACTCTGAAGGAACCTCTAATGTACTCGAAGAAGGGGCGATACATCATTATTACAATATTAGTACAGACAATAAAAAATAGAAACATTCCTATTTCCAATTTTACTTTTAATTTACTTTAAATTAAAAAAAAGTAACCAAATCTTTCTCTAATGTTATGTTAAGTTTGTATTTCTTCATCAGAACAGGTATATTATTATTAACTGCCCACAGTAATCCTTGTTCATTATTTGGTTAGATAAAAATATCTAAATACAGTAGTTTTGCAAATCCGTTGAGGATAATGGGTAGCTCATTAAGCTGACAAGGGTACGGTACATCGTTACTCCGCCTCGTTGCAAATTCTCCTTTGAAAATATTTGCGGGTTGCAAGTGAAGTGCGAAAAAAATTAAGAGTAAACTTTCCTATTTGTATTTCCCCGTTACCCGCTCGAAAAGCGGGCGAATAATTTGTTTTGCCATGTTATAACCGGTTGAAATACTTATGTTTGGTCCTTACTCGCGGTTTAAAGGTCTGCTTTTTCTCGTAATGTGACTTTTTCTTGTAATATGCCTGCCTGCTGTTTTTAAATTATAGGGTTGTCACATAAAAAAAGAAAGAAATTATGTTTACTATAAAAAGCGTAATAGGTAACTAACTATATTCATGTCATTAGTCATAAGTCGAGCCGTACTCTTTAATAATATTATTATTATAAATATCTTGATTATATAACGTGTATACGTTGGTTTAATTCTCAGAGCAAATTAAGATACATTCATAATTTAATAGCTACTCAACAGCTATGTTTCCGCTGACCCATTTTCTTCTATTCCCATGAGAATTCTCAAAAATCCTTTCTTAGTAGAAGCCTTCAACATAAGTGAAATATCAGTGTAAAATTTCAAGTTATTAAGTTAGGGCACCGGAGATATAAGGTCTTATGTTTTATATATTTACAACCTTTACAATGTTGACATGTCAGTATTATATTTTTACGTCCTCCAAATCTATGTTGAACTATTTTCTAGTTATTGCATTAAGAAGTAATTTTAGTATTTAATAATAACGGGAAATTAATCATTAATAAGTAAAGTCATAACACTTCTAGTAGTAGTGGTTAGACCTCTATATTGAATATTGAATAATTATAATAAATAACCCTCGACAATTAAAACAGCACCTTCTAGTCCCATGGTAAGCAGCTGATATAAATACTTACATATTTTTCTTTTTTTGTAAAAATATATATAATGTACATAAAAACACCCAAATCGATATATGCAATCATACTCATGAATACAAATGTTTGCACAGTAGCGAGGAATCGAAACCGCGACCATCGGAAGTAAAGCGGTTAAACATAATAATAGGAGGTCAAAATAATGCATTTCATCCACTTAAAAAAAATCGTACATGTAGCCGAGTTTAATATTTATATAAATAATAAGGAATCAGAAATTAGGCTGACCCAAGTACCTATAGAAGAAAAATCTGTACTTGTGTAATGAGCTACTATGTTCCATTAAGAATACTTTACAATGTAACAACAAAATTACTGAGAATATAAATTATGTAAGAATATTCTAAAATATAATGTAAATAGACGCCATTGTATCCTTCACTAATTACCAATGTCTACTTCTTATTCATTATAAAGTAATATATACATATAATAACAAGGAAACGAGACGAAAATTGTCCGTTTGTGTGTTAAGTTTTCACGTGAAAATAGATGGTAGAATTACGACGAAATTATTACAGAAAGGATAGGATTTGTTAAATATAGGTAATATAAGAATGAAATTCTTGCAGAATATTTTATTAAATGTAGGTAGTATACAACTAAAAATGGGATAAATACCTCCAAAAAGGATATATCTCCCTACCACCTACAATTTTAATAAATATTTCATTAATAAAATAATAATTGCATCGTATAGTTGATTTATTTTTGTTATTGTTTCACCTTCAATAGCTGGCGATCTACAACTGTACAAGCGTACGAAGTCACGAGCACCACTAGTATATTATATAACTTACCATACTACAATGGTTATACCCACATCTATTGAAATTTGGTATCAAAGTAAACAGAATCCAATGCGTAAGATTTAAAATTGCAATTCCGTTGTACTGAAAAACCTTGGTAGTACGGCGTAACTTAGTTCAAAATATTAGGCATATCGCAATAAAAAACGTACAGGCTATTCGCTCAACATGTCCAAAAAATTACCACACTAAAGTACACACCATAAAATATTTACGTGCATTCGTATTTTGACATTTGACATGAAAGGGGTAAAATATTGCCTGCAGCTTTTACGAGGGTTGGGGCTTATAATATCCCAGGCATATGAGCGTTAGTAAAGTTTTATTATAGTGAATGTAATAAAACAGTAAGCCGCATAGGGCTTCATTGACATAAACTAATATAATAATTGTAACAGGTCTATATCTAAAGATATTAAACTGAGAGAGACCGACAATTTGCTTTCGATCCTATTAAATGATCTGTAGGCTAATGCTATTTCTACATAATAACAAACATTGCATCCGATTGCTTAATTTACAGTTCAGCTGTTCACAATACTTTCAAACCATTCAAATCAAATCAAAATATCTTTATTCATGTATATCTGTTTATGACATACATCTTAAGATATGTCAAATCTACCATCAGTTCGGAGTACTTTCGACCTACGAAGAACTGGCAGGAATCTCAGTTCTTATTCTCTTCAAAACTGTTATGTTGAACACGATTATAAAAATACATATAATTTTTAAATTATCGTTTTTGTTTTACTTTAACTGGAAACTGTATGTACAAAATCGTCTATGTAAATACCTCTATCTGATCTATTTTTACCGCCTAGCAGTATGTTTTGTAAACTGTATTTTGGTATTTTGAATTTGCGACTACATCGACTAATTTATTTATTATACAAATGGTAGTGGTAGTTTCTTGTAAACGTACAAAAATACTTTTATATTCTGCTATATTAATATTCTTCGTACTTATTGTTGATTTTTTAACAATGCATTACTATGGCGAACTAACTATAACGTACGTATAATTGCGACGTTCTAATTATAAAAACAAGGTATATTATCGAATATCAAACTACTTTTTAAGTTTTATCGATATAAATAACGTCACTGGGATAGTTTGACTAGGTACTAAGAATTAAACATGTAATATATTGGACTTATTTATTAACTTGTATTGAACATAACCTTTATTTTAACAACAAACTTTATTTTTATATCACTTGAACTTCTATTTCAGTAGGGTCCAGACCTTACCATGTGGGGTCTGCGAAGGAAGAAAATATATATTACACATAATTTACGAAAATTATGCAGTATCAATTAAAAATAATGAAAATAGGTAGATGTTTAAACAGACGTCTTTTATTGAAGAGCGCAGTGACAGAAGTATTATAAAATAAAAATTATATAAAGAACATCATATTTTGAATATGGATAAAAAGAATACAAAAACTGCCCGTGACTCTCATTGTAGGTCTAACATATCACAATAATGACATATTTTTCTTTTTTACTGCATAATTTTCGTAAATTGATTTAAAATTAATTCCTCGTATAATTTGGTATATTCATGGGAATGAGATGTATAATCTTATTCTTACTTATTATCCAGAGAAGCTTCTTTGATTCATAATTCGTTGACAAATTATGGTTGCATATATTTTTAATATGAAATAGTAAAAAAATATACAGAAGTTTTAATAAAATATATAAAGAGAAATTAAGGTAGGTCACGCTTACCACTTATATATATGAAAAATATTTTACGTATTTTCAGATCTACTGAATATACACACAAAATTTCATAAGAATCAGTCAAAACATTATTTAAATTATTAACTGGGTCTTAACACGAATAATTTTATGGCAAATAAAGGGTTACCTCTCTCGACGTTTCGACTAGGTTGCACTAGCCGTGGTCACGAGCTGACCAGGTCAGTCAGCTTAAGACCCGGTTAATAATTTAAATAATGTATATAAAACAATTAACAATCAGTCAATACGTTACGGTCTTCGGAGGAATAATGTTACAAACACTGTGACACGAGAATCTTATCTTACTAATATTATAAACGTGAAAGTTTGTGAGAATGGATGGATAGCTGGATGGATGGATGTTTGTTACTCTTTCATGCATAAACTACTAACGGATTTTAATGAAACTTTACAGTATAATAACTTATACATCTGAATAACAGATAGGCTATAAATTTCATGCGAGTGAAGCTATGGGTACAGCTAGTTATATATATTAGTAACTAGAGTCATAAATCACTGTTGCATATATATGAAATCTAGAATTTATCACAGCGATATATGACGAACACTATGATTTAACTACGAAATGTACATAATAATAATAATCTCAGGATAATTCACACAGCACCATCTAGATCCAAGTTAAGCTAGCTAAAGCTTGTGTTATGGGTACTAGATAATAGATACAAATACATAGATTTTTTTTGCCTAAATAACATATTATACACATAAAAGATAACATAAGATAAAAGATAAATACATAGAAAACACGCTGACCGACACAAACAATCATATTCATGAATACAAATGTTTATGCCGTGCGAGGAATCGAACCAGCGACCATCAGATAAGGCAGTATGATAAACCGCTAGACCACCGAGGACGTTACATTCACATAAACAATTGTGTTAAAATGTTTTTTCCATTACTTTGCACAGCCGACAGTCCTATTCAGCGTTACCTGAAATACGGTGAAGTATAAGTAATCCTGTCTAATCTCCAAGTTGGGAATTTCCTTTGTCTTATCACTTTCACTTTGGTCGGTAGTCGCTGGCTGAAACAATTGGAATGAATTATTTTACGGAATAACGTAAATTAAAAAGTTATTTCGAGACGGGTTAGACGAAACAAATGTTAACTGAAACATAAATAAGTCATTATATCTTATAATTACATCGATACCATGGTGATTTTGTGGTTAACCCTGAGCAAATTCCGAGTAGCTAGTAACTAACTGGGTCAGTTAGTTACAGCTAAATGTTGTTTTGCCATATAAACAAAAGTACTAATATCGCTATAAAAATACGGGTTGATGATAGAAGGCTGAAAATTAAGGAGTATATATGTATTTTAGATACGTACAGACAGCATAAAATAAAATAAAAAAGTGGAAGGGCCACCCTTAAGGTTCTCAGACCTATCGAATAACTATTTAAAATTTCATCAAAATCGATCAAGCCATTTTGAAGGAGTAAGGCAACTAACACACAAGAAATTTATATATTAGAAAGAAGAAGATCTTCTGTTATGAGTAATAAAGAAATTATAGAAATACTTAAATATTTTTTTATGCACTTGATAGGTCCTAATGAAAATCAGCGCTTTGCTATACCTTGGTTATGCTATTTGAAACTCATGAGTTGGCATTCCAGAAGACTAAGTTCTGCTTCGTATAGTCTACCTAGGTGAAATTAAATCAGTATTGGCGCGATCGCGTGAGATCCACATGATAGGGTAAATTGCTAGCAATGAGGTTAATAGACCTCATTCGTAATTGTTTTTTCTCCTTCTCTAACAGTGCAAAACAATGGCAGAACAGTGTAGAATTAATCCTTTAATAATTATAATAATACAAATATTATCATTAGATAGGTATAGGTATTAGGTATGGTAATTTTAAGACATAGATATAAAAATCACTTAGTTTTTAGCCAAAAATCTTCAAGTACCAACTTTTTCATAATAATATAAAATTATAATTAGTCGACTCCTCTAATTTTATATTATCTCTATCACAATCTCTATTTTCTTTATCCTCTAATTTACCCATTTTGAAATAGCCCTATTAAGTTTCTTATTTTTAATAAAAACCATCCGCTTAATAGAATTTATATCGTTATGTAAATTTATGTGCATTATCATAAAATCTAAATTCTCTGACACCATCGATTGAATAATAGACAATAATAAAACTTAATCCTCCAATTTGCAGTCTCTCATATTGGATTAATATGATATGTACAGAGAAATGGAAGCAACTAATATATGGTTTCAAATACATTTACTTATTATGATAATTAAACGTAACAAATATTTTTATTGATGATAATAGAGTGCACCTATTTGCACTAACAGTGTACGCTGGCGGGACACTAGTAAAGATGGTAGGGAGAGAAGTCAGGTTAGTTAGCCCACGTAACGAATTCATGGAAATAACAACGATGATATAAAAATGAAACTCGAACTCGTAGTCGATTCTACATGGTACATTGTTAGCAAGGACGACACTATTCCCCGATACTAAAGATGCCCTCTCCCCTACCTATCTAATATTGTAAATGGGAAAGTGAGTTTGCTATTTATTCACATTTTAACTGCTTAACTGATCATCAAGAAATGCTGCATATACATAGCATTTTGGGACAGAGAGGCTTAATTTTTCCGTAATTAGTCAGTAATTGCATTCCACCATCATTATCAAGTACACTAAAGTCCACTACTGGACATATGCCTCATGTTGAAATAAAAGTACTTGAAATAAAAGTAACTTTAATGGGTTCGAAATTAATATATAACAAAATCAGAAATGAATATGTGAGATGTATATAATGAAATGGCGAATATGTCCAGGCTTGCCTCACTAGGACAATAATTAATTTTATTGATTCAATTTTAGTTCAATTTTCATCAGGGTAGTTTCAAATCTGATATAATATGTATGTTATAAACTGTGGCATTAATTGCTCTGTATACATAACAGAGAACTAACTGCACTGTGGCTCTGTGCATATTGATATATGAATTAAATTGCGTAACAAAAAGCATATCGATAAATACAGAATTCAGAATATCTTACTCATATTATAAACGCGGAAATTTGTGAGTGTGGATGGATGTATGTTTGTTACTCTTTTATGCAAAAACTACTTAACGGATTTTGATGAAACTTTATAGTAATATAGCTCTATCAAAATAACATGTAGGCTACAAATTTAATACGGGTGTAACCGCGGGCATAGCTTGTGTAGATATATAATAATAGTAATTATTTTCTTACTAAAAATAAATAAAAATGGTAGAAATATATCCTTGCTAAGCCATCTAGTAGGTTTTCTTTCTTACCTCCTTAGATTTTTAAGATCTCTTGGCGAAGAAAACAATCTAATCGAAGATCTAATTAAATATTATAGTAATATCAGAAGTTGATTTTATGTAGAGCCTTCGGCGTCTTCTTACTTCAGTTGTTCCTACAAAGTCTGCAAAGCAAACTTATAGGCGAATCCTAGAGCCTGCTTCACAGACTTTATAGGTTATGGTTCTGATATTGCAGAGCACAATGCTTGTAGTAGCATTACGCGAGGACGTAACGTATATATAGTTCATACTTTCCATCAGGTGGGCTCATCAGTTTTTAGCATAATTCCTATTCCCATTACATAAGAGAAAATTGATGGGCTTTACTTACTTATTTGAATAGCCTTTTTCTATTCTGGAAGATTTCAATCTTGCACCAAATGCGATGAATTTTTTCTTTCTGTAATTGCAAAACAAAAAAAAAAACCAATATTTGTTATTTAAAAAGTCAAAGTTTTTATAATAACTTAATAGTTTTATGTGTGTATTCTATGTATTTGTGTACGTCGTTTTACCAGTATTATTATCAATTTTATAATATATTTTAAAGAGGATTTTCTCTTTATCTGTGGTCTAAAGTTGGTAGTCAAGAGAAAGAAAGCTATTCAATAGAACCATATGCATTTTATTAAGAAAAAATAGATTCTTACAATAAATACATTTGTGCGAAGCAGAGGCATAACCTTTTCCATACATACACTAAATAAAACTTACTAAAAGTAAGAAAGTAAAAAGAATTAAAATACAAAAATTATACGGAAAACAACAGCTGCATGGGCTAGACTCTTTGCCTTCCCAATAAGGACAGTAAAAATAAAAAAATGAACAACATAAAAAGATCTCTCTCATATTGTCCATTTATAAAAAAAGATTTTTGGTTATCAATACTATGCGCTAGACCGCACTAGTTTATTTTAAAATTTCTTGTACAAGATATTTGAGTTTCATTTCCCGAGCTGTCCACTATAACATCCTAGGGGTTGAAAGGAAGTAGTGACATATTGAACGGTGACACGTAAACATTTTAACATAGCATGGAACCAATATTTGCGACATGCTAAATGTGAAAACTGCATGTAGTTTTAATGACGTCACTTCCTTTATAAACAATAGACACGAAAATGTTCCTAAATGAGTTTTTTTTTTGTACATACTACGTAAGCTGACGGACCACTAAACTTTATCGTGATAACCGTCGCTTATAGAAATGAACAACACTGCGTTATCATATACTATGACAATGATACCTCTCAGGGATTTCTATTCCTGCCATGTCTCTTATCTTATAATTTCACTACCTTTTCTCATCCCACAACTAAACATCTTAGAATGCGAAATAGGTGAGAATGCGGTACCAACGTATACAACTTCTTATGGTCTATCTCTATTATTAAAAGCTACTAATTAAATTGTACAACAAGACAATAACTAGATTACAAACCTCTTTATTCAAATAAACTTATATTTAACCACTTTTGAATTGTCATTCTTATTTTTTTAATCTACCAGTAATTTTTGTTGTAATTTTATTATGTTTGTATATAGGTAAAAGAAATAAAGACTAGGCATACGGAGAAAAATCTATTTATTTGGATGGTATTGACAATAGAATTGAAGTGAAGTAATAAACAAGAGTGTAATATGTTATGTATGCTTATGTTTATGTATGCGCAATAAAGAGTTATTATTATTATTAATATTAATATTAAAGAAACTATAAATTTAGAATATAAAACACATTTCTTCGTTAGCCAGTTACAACAATTTTGATATCTGTCTCAGCACAAGTATAAAGAACAAGAAAGTTGCATGTTGCTGTTCTAAACAAATGTTGTAACTTTACATTTTTAAGTTAAAATATATGGGATTATAAACTACCAAATAATATTAATTTGTTAGGCTCAAATTATTAAATTAAATTTTAATGGTTATTAAATTTAACAAAACCGCATTCAGCAACCAATAATTGATGACATGAATCAATCGCATATAGTTTTATCCAACTTCTTGTCAATGTTGAACTGTTATCAGCATAATTCATACACAAATAAATCTAATAATATTCTTGACTTATGTATTAGTAATAAATTAAATATTGACATATCACTTATATCCTTACCTCTGGTTCAACCAGACGATTATCACCCTCCATTACAGGTGAGAATTCCAACTACTAATAATTTTAAGCCGTTCCCAACAAAGTCATATGATAAATATTGTTATGAGAGAGCAAATTATGTGACAATAAGTAATGAAATCTTAAATATTGAATGGAATAACCTCTTATCAAAATTAAATACTGAAGATGCTGTCAGTATGTTTTACGAAAAAATTTACGACATAATTAAGAAACATGTACCCACAAAAACTGTTAAACCCTTTAAATACCCTGTCTGGTTTACATCTGAACTTATTAGATAATATGAAAAAAAAAATCGTGCTTGGATAACCATGAAAAAATTCAACTCGGAATCTAATCATAATGTTTTTTCAATATACAGGAGACAATTCAAAATGAAGTCAGAACAATGTTATAATAAATATATGAAACATATTGAAGACAATATGAAAGTAAATAGTAAATATCTTTGGACCTATATTCGCAATCGTGATAATAATTCAGACATACCCAATTCGGTCTTATATAATAACTCAGAGGCAAACACACCTGAAGAGGTATGTGCTTCTTTCTCCACATTTTTTCAATCTACATTTGAAAAGTCTGCTGTTTCTGAAAATTTTGATATGGATGACATCACCATTGATGAACGTTTAACACCTGATAATGTTATCAATAATCTTGAAATCTTAGAGAAGGATGTACTAGTAGGTTTAAAGAGTATAGATATTAGTAAAGGTGTTGGAATAGATAGTGTTCATGGATATTTCTTAAAAAATACTGCCGCTGTTATTTGTAAACCTGTGTGCCACATATTTAATAAATGTTTGCGTGATGGAATGTTCCCTAGGATATGGAAAACAGCTAGAATTGTACCTGTACACAAAGGTGGCTCAAAACAGAATGTAGAAAACTATAGGCCGATTTCCATTCTTCCCACTCTGTCAAAACTTTACGAAAGACTAGTTCATAAAGCAATATATCCCAGTCTCCATAATGTAATTTTGAACCAACAGCATGGTTTTGTTCAACGTCGATCCACAGTAACAAATTTACTTGTTTATACTAACTATTTATTTGATGGGCTGGACAATAACAAACAAATAGACTGCATATTTACTGATTTTCGCAAGGCGTTTGACAGAATCGATCACAGAATGTTACTAGAAAAAATAGCCTTTTGTGGTATAAGAGGAAACCTCTGGAGATGGTTCAAGTCTTATATTTCTAATAGAACTCAAAAAGTTGTTATTAAGGGATTTGAATCTCATTGTATACAAGTTACCTCAGGAGTTCCTCAATGATCCATTCTTGGCCCCCTTTTATTCATACTATTTATAAATGACATTAATACATGTTTTAAGCATTGCAATTTTCTTTTATATGCTGATGACTTAAAATTATATTATACTATTAACAATATAGAAGACCATGTTAAATTTCAAGAAGATTTAAATCGTTTTACAAATTACTGCAAGAAATACAATACTAACTAAAGTTAACGACATCAAGGATCTTGGAATAATTCTTGATTCTAAACTACATCTTGATTTACACATAGAGAGTATAATTAATAAGGCTTATAAAATGTACGGGTTCATAATGAGATCAGGTACTAGGTTTAGAAACTGTTCTACATATATTCATCTGTTTCAGTGATTAGTAAGATCACAGTTAGAATACGCAGTGACCGTATGGAATCCCCATTATGATAAATATAAGAATAAACTAGAAATGGTTCAAAAGAAGTTCCTCAGACGTATACATTTTATGTTTTTTCGTAGAAGACTACCCTATTATGATCTACTTAAACATTATAAATTGCTGAGCTTGAGCTTAAGACGCTCTCAATTACAATGTATGCTGCTTTATGATATCTGTAATAACAAATATGATTGTTTAGATATGTCATCAAGTATATATTACAACATACCCCCCAGAGTTGAAATGAGAACATCACGCACCCATAGACTCTTTTCGATTAAAGCAAGTCGAACTAATGCAGGTATTCGTAAACCTATTACTCGCATTTTGCAGTCGTACAATGATAACTTTAATGAATTGGATATATTTAAATTGTCATATATAGGTTTTAGAAGGTCAGTAATTAATAAACTTAAAGCCTTACATATACTATAAGCACATAGAATCATAATATAATTCCTTCTTTTTACCTAGTCATACTGATGTACACACATACATACGCGCACACCAACACACACACACACACACACTACACTCATATGCACAAACACACATTCGCACATACAAATGATTTTTCCTCGTATCTTTAGTAAAACCTGTAACAAACATATCTCATATCTCTTTTCCTCATTCAACCAACTACATACATATACACCATCATAATTATAAGTAGAAAATATATTAGCTTGTATGCGTTTAGTATGTATGCGACCCACATATCTTAATACTTTAATATAATTTGTGATCATGCATGTTGGGTTTACAATAACATAGTACGTAGAAAATGTAAAATAATTATAAGTTTCCTAATTGTGAACCTGTTTTTGATCCTAAATAAATAAATAAAAAAAAAAAATAAATAAATAAAGCTGAACATATTTTGTACCATATTATTTTGATCGCGATTTTCCCGGATGTGCATTATTGACTCGAAATTTCATTATTTAATTTTGATTATAAATTATATACGAGACCTATTTATATATGCGTCTCAATAGTTTTATTATTCTATCTCGTGTCAATGAATCCTGGATGACAACAATTTAATGACAAATTAACGGCCTCGGCTGTCTAGTGGTTTAGTACACCGCTTTACTTCCCATGGTTATGGGATTCCTCTCCCGGTGCGAAAATTTGTATCCAATTGTTTTGTAATATATATGTCTGGGTATTTTCTATGTACTTAATTGTATGTATTTGATGATTTTTTCTTTCCCTCGCGCTATAGAAACAAGCAAACTCACTTTTGAGGATAATGTATTGTAATTCCTTTAGGTGTGATCCTCTGCTTGCAAGGCCTATCGCTTCCGCATGGACAGCCTCTGAGGGGTCTGAATGATGCCGGATAAGCTGGAACTACCCTGTTAAATATAAAAACACAAATAAATTAGATCAAATATTGTTCTACACCAAACCTGTACAAAGTAGATAACTATGTATATGTTATTCTGATGTATAATCTATTTTAAGTTTAATTAAAATCCGTTCAGTAGCATGCACGCTATAACTGCGTGCATGCTTGGTTGCTTTGAAAACAGTCGGTACAGATGCCCGAGGGATGCATTTAAGGCCCTCAGCAGGGTTGTGGCCGGCAGCAGCAGGCGCTCCACCAGCGCAGACAGGGTCAGGGGAGTCCCCAGCAATGCGTAGATCATGTAGAACATCTTGCCGGGCTTTGACAATGGTGTCACGTGTCAAAGTACAGAACAATATAATTCAGCTAAGTTGATATTTACTTAAGTTAAACGAAATCATTGTCTACTTACTGTTTCCTCCGGAATACTTTCCATTTACTTTTATCTATGGTAACGTATCTCAAGTTGGATAAACTGAAAACAATATAAAAGTAACACAATCTTAATTAAGGTTGTTGTTTCGTTTATTCTATTTATTCTATGGTCGAGCACAGTGATGGCTGGCTCATACGTCATACTCGTGAACAAGAGCAGCTTGTAGGGACTGGTCTGCTCTAATCAATACGACTGATTTTATCTTATTGTGTATTTATATTTGACCCTAATAAATTAGTGCTAGTGGGTAGTTTGTATTCACATGTTTTGACTTGAAAAATGTAAATTTACTATGATTATTTAAAAGAGCAACACACAAATTTCTTGCTCATTCTTCTTGTGATAAGTCAGCTTTATGTGGTAGATCAATAAAAATGTTGAAACTATTCAAAGATGCTTAAATTAAGTTTGAAATATGATAGAATAGGATAAAAAATTTTTATCCTATTCTATCATATTTATTTGGTAAATATGAATAAATTTACAAAAACAATTCAAGTAATTCTAGTATCTATAACGCAAGGTCTGCTTAACTTCGGACTAGATGGCGTCGTGTAAATTGTCCAGGTATATTTATAATTATGAGTCCACTAACCCAGTATTACTTGTTGCTTCATCAACTTTCCGTCTACATTCTTTAGTATTAATAATACCCATTAGGCTCGTACTGATTTCTTTCACACAAAAAATTATTTCAATTTCAGCTATATGAAGTTGGGAGGTCAACGGAACTTTAACTGGAGTGAATCTGGACTGTTTGCGATGTCATCCCGTGATATTATTGTATTTATTGTAGCATTGTATTGGTTGTGTTTGATTTAATTTCTAAAATATTTTTAAGACATTTTGGTGTGATCCATTGCTATTGACAGACTGACAAATTTGACAGTTTTATTCGTTTATTATGTCAATATTAAAATAGAAGAAGTTTTTTATTTGTCTATTTTAATTCAATGTCTAATGAATAATAATAATAATCTCAGGACACACACAGCGCCGTCTAGACCCAAGTTAAGCTGGCTAGAGCTTGTATAATGGGTACTAGATAACTGACACAAATGCATAGATATTTTTTTTTATAAATAAACACATTATACATAGAAAACCGTGCGCGGAATCGAATCCGCGACCATTGGAAGTGAGGCGGTGTGCTAAACCACTAAACCACCGAGGCCGTCTTCATTGATTTTAATTATCTGTACCAGTTCTGATTTGCTATATTCATTTTAATTATCACGATTTTTTTTACTGTTAGGTACGATAGTTAAGATTCTCTGAACATTTCTTACCATTTACTTCATCAGATATATTTACAATTCAACCCTTAATGCTAAACTTTGTTTCCTTTATATCATTAAAACAGCCTGGAAAAGGGTTAGGATTCTTTTATCACCCCCGTGATTATCATTAACAGAGATCTTTAGGAGTCATCTTAAGAAAGGAGTTTCTAAAACAACGTGATTTACTTTTGTAAGCAGTGGAACAAAACTTACCTATTTATTTAGGAAACAATGTAATACATACTTTATATTGCTCAAGATACAGTGTAAAATAAAACCAACCTTCTAATTAACAATAATTTACCTTCACGACTGTTATCGTTGGTGGGATTGTCAAAGGCGTAGACATAGCTTGATACGGCCGATTTTTCACAGTCTGCATTCGTTTTAGAAGAAGTACCTAATTGCAATCATTGTATAATATACATAAATAAAGCATATTCTATCGACATATGAAAATTGTGATTATTATGAAATATGTTTCCAGAAGACATGTTCTATATTTGTATAAGGAAATTCATACAGAATTATAATTTAATTGGCAGAAGTGAAGAAAACTCTTCCATAAATGTTATTATGCAAAAGTTTGGAAGTCTTTGTATGTTATTAGACTGTTATGGAATAAGAATATACATGGTCATATATAACTTTATATAAATATTCCTAAATTAATAGAAATTATATTGTCAAGCCATGAATATAAGAATGATATTCGTCCAAAGTTTCGAGATACACTATAAAATGTCGTATATGTCATACTAACGTTTAAGTGCAAATTCGTCTGCAACAACTTATATCCCCCATTTCACCCCCTTCTAAATTATTGTATGAAATAAAAGATAGGTAATATTTTCTCTTCTTAATATATATTTTCTATATATAAAATTTCACTGTCCTGCAAAATAGCGATTCCGTAAAATGTTACGTAATCGCTATTTTGTCGATTCAGTAACTTGGTTGCCATTACAATTCAATAAATTTTTTTTATCGATATGTAAAGATACGTTTATGTTGCAATGCTAGGTAACAGCGACAATATAATCTCATTTCTGACAGATGACGTCATTTTCACTACGTTACATACGAAAATCGTTGCGATCGATGTTACATACATAATTAGCCCACTGTTCAGTCCTTTAGTAGTAATTAGGTAAGACACAATTTTGCATTAATAATATTAGTATGGATATTAAAATATTCTAGTTTATTTTTGCTTTAAATGTAAAATGTATTCCAGTTGTTATAATAAAAGATATATTACCAATCTATCTACATACATGAAAAACAGCACTAACGTTAGTGTTGATATTTTCGACTATAGAGGAGCAGGACATTGTCGTATATAGTTTCCGGACCAAAGGTAGCCTGATATTGAGGGTCACACAGCTGGAATCGATTCACAACGCAGGTTTCGAAGCGTTTGTGGCCCGGGTCCCCACCAACATTCTGTTCACCTTCGTGAAGGAAGACTACTGGATAAATGGACGATGGGAGTTTTGTACCGCCGCTACCATGGTAGATTGCCGCAGTGATTATGGTGACGACAAAGTCTACATTATTATTGAATTTTATGATTTCTTATGTTTTATATAATTATGTTAGTCCTTAAGGTATATACAATATGAGCCAATATTGTTATATAATAATATTAAGTTGCCTGAAATAAATAAATAAAATTTATATGTCTACTTGACTTGACCCTACGGACACATCAATTTATCAGAATGCAATTGCCCGGTATTATACCAAAATATATCATAGGTAGACACTATAAAAACTAAATTACAATGCTTCCTTAAACACACATACTTTTATTCTGGTTTGAGTGAAAACATAAATGATTAAGTATACCAATCAAAAGTTTGCGAGTTCCCGATTGCGTACATTTATTTCCATCCTGCAACTTTTCCACAATAAGGAATACCGTGTCATATAAATGGCCTAGTCGTTTTTCATCTCTAACTATCTCAGTTACTTATAGATATCCCTTAAAATTTTGAAATCACCGCCGACAAAAAAATCAAAATATTGCTATTGTGCGTCTAAGGTCCCGAGCGCAGCTAATTTACAGACCTAAACTTTGAACTTTTGAACAGATTTTCATAAATTAAAGAACCATCAGAATCACGTCAAATATGAATGATGAAAGAACTGGTCTCGTTGGTCTAGCGGTTTTGTACACCGCTTTACTTCCGAAGGTCTCGGGTTCAAATCCTTGCATCGTTCAAGGAATTGAACCCGAGATCTTAGACCGAGATATTTGCGTTCACGATTTGTACCGCTTTGGGCTGTGCTCTATGTTTATTACTTATGTATTTATAACAAAAAAATATCTTAGTTTTATGTCAGTTATCTAGTACCCCTAACACTCTGATTAGCTTGAGAATAGATGACGCTGTATGAATTGTCCAAGGATATTCCTAAAATTATCTATATTTTGTACAGTATAAATCAAAGTAGAGTAAAATAAAATTCTGTAAGCATTAAAGTATTTCGTGTACAGTAGACACAAAGACCGTTGTCGTTTGTCTAAGCCTTTATATTATAAACTGTGACAAGTCCATCGCGAAATGCCACTGTAGCTGTATAACCGACGGTTGGTTTGCTCTCGAACCGAACCAGACAAGTGTGAACCGGCGTAGTAATACTGGAAGTGGCAATTAGTGAATATAATGAACTATAAATAAATAAATAAAAAACCCGATACAAACAATCATACCCATGAATACAATGTTTAACAGTGCAAGGAGTCGAAGTGGGCATGAGGTCAGGTCAGTTTGCTCATCGTGACAAATCTACCAGGAACTTAACATGATGGTTTCCAGGGAGAATTACGTGGATGTCAACCAGATATGATATTGCTAGCAATGAGATCAACAGTACACCTTACTAACACGGCTCTTCCTCCCTTAACAACCGTGACACTGGCAGTAGTGTAGCCCCTATTTTTTGGGGGGAAAAGAGGGGAAAATCATGGAGACCCGCCCGTCTCAGGGGTTGGACGGACGGGCACAATGAGACTCCTACTCACCAAAACTCTACGATATTCCTCCTCGCCGCCATAGTGCCAGGGTGGCGGGATCGAGCTGGCAATCAATCGCGATCCGGTCGATGCCGGGACGGGCCCCTCCTGGGCTGATTGTCCCAGCCTGCGCTGCCTCCCTTTGCCGGTCTATAGGCCAACATGGTAGCAGACTGTATTACTACCATCCCGCCCAGGGCGTACCAGAACCAAACCGTTGCTCGGCCACCGTTCCCCGCGGACGTATCCACGAGGATGGGGGACCTCCCAATAGCTGGAACATACGAGGAGGTTGTTCGACGCCCCAGTAACCCAACATCATGCAACCACTTCGATATTGACATTAATATATAACTACAGTCCTAAAATACTAATTCAATGATTACTACCGACAGTATGAGATGACAGTCTAATGGCAGTATTTATTTGACAACCATCGTCTATATACATTATAGTCACCGTACAATACATGGGTTGCCATGGGGATCGGCAATGTTAGACTGTAGTATCTCACACACTTTCAAAGTAAGTTGCTTAGCGGCTGATTTCAGGTGGGAAAAAGATATCCATGCAAAATATTTTGTACAAATTCTACTAATCTAGTCTGGGCAAATAATTATATTAATTATTTTATTATCACTACTTAGTATAGACCAAAGTCGCAGTCACTGTCTGTCCGTCTCTATATATGCTTAAATCTTTAAAACTACGCAACGGATTTAAAAGCGTTTTTTTTAATAGATAGAGTGATTCATGAGGAAGGTTTATATTATATATACTAAACTGAAAAGGTATGCTTTCGAGCCGAAAAACGTTAATAAATTCGAAAAAGATATAATAATGTAAATAGCTAAATCATCGTGATCCAATCACTTCTAGCATACATAAATCTCTGGTTAGCCTTTTAAAAAACAACTGAGCCCGACTTTAGACAATGGAGCACAAAGCGGTGTCAGTGGAGGCCACTTTGAGTGCCGCCTGTGGAACAAACATGAAAATGGCCATGTTTATTCCTCAGGTCAGAGGAATAAAAACTAATATTTATAAAGAGTCGACCAACTTTTCATTTGATTTCCTAAAGCAGGATTTTATCAAAAATTAATATTCCTTCACGACTGTTTTTATATATGGAATAGCCAGAGGTTGTCTACTATCGATGCCGTGGTGATACAACACTTGATATGCAACATGTCATTTCATAATTAATCATATAGTTGTTTGTATCGGTCTAGGTGTTTTCTATGTATATTATTAATAAACCAAAAAAAAAATCTAATTAGGTTTATCAGATGTCTAGTACTCGTAACACAAGCTCTGCTTACCGTGGGACCAAATAACGCAGTGTTAATTATCTAGGGTTATTATTATTCTTATTAATTGAGCGACACCAAAAACATGTACATAAATTTAAATATCTTATTAATTGTCCAGTAATTGCAAAATACCGACAATAAGCCAAATTAATCAGAGAGACACCGGTAGATCACCACCCACCCACAGACACCGGTCGCCCCCACACATGTTGTAATCAAATATTCTCCAATCAAATTAGAATATATTAATTCATATAGGACCTTTTGGCCCTTTATGCACGTCATATTCTTTTAATCCTCAGCGAAATCATGACTAATATTGTACCCAATATCCTCAGTTAATAAAGCCTCTGACAATTCCATCAGTAAACGTAATGAGGATACGTAAATGATTTTCAAGACACTTTTTTCCCCACGCACAACCCCATTCTGTATTCACCTTAAAGCAACAGTATTACTGTATACTCAAAAGGCCGGCAACGCACTTGTAATTCCCCTGGTGACAAGTGCCGGTGATCACTTACCATCAGGTGAGCCGCAAACTCGTTGATCCACTATGCTATAAAAAAATAATTTGGATGTCAAATAAATTACAGCCATCTTTATTTAATTATGTAGATTAGCAAACTTGCATATCATCTAACGCCTGTGACGCATTATTATTCCGAAGGACCCAGATATTTCCTCTTGTAATTTTACTGACTTTCTTTACCCTCAACCGAAACACAATTTACAAAGCTACTTGGCGGACAATCAGGTGGGGCTGAGTTACTGCGTAGACGACATTTTACAAAATCTCGGTTGAAATAAGTCAAATAAAGCATGACCTTTTAAAGTAATAATCCAGTAATAAATAAATATAAAAAGCTGTACAATATTGATAAAATACAGTACATAATCGTATATTGTGGGTTGTTGCAATGTTTGGTTAGTGAAAAACCTTGTTTTATTAGCGAGTGGCCGTGATTTCAATGGATAATTAATTATTACAGGCTTTTATTTAACTTCCCTTGTACACACTGTACCTGTACAGATAAAATATTGAAACTTTTCACCTGAGTGGGTTTTATTACCATCATCATCCCTAAGCTATAGCTCTGAGCTTACTCTTTGTATTATTTTTTACACCCTCGGTCTAGCTAAGAAAGAAAGAAAAAAAAGGAAATAATTGTGTATCAATACAAATATAAAACACATACAACTCAACGGATTTGGTGGTTTACCGTTTTAACACACCGCATTACTTCACATGGTCGTAGATTCGATTCTTCTCACGATGTAAATATTTGTATTCACAAGTACGATGATTTGTATTTGTTTCGATATTTTATATGTACATACAATCAATACATATACTAGCTGTGCTCGCAGTTTCACTCTCGTGAAATTTATAGCCTATGTGTTTTTCTGATGTATAAGCTACAGTAAAGTTTTATTAAAATCCATTTAGTAGTTTTTGCGTGAAAGAGTAACAGACACACTCACAGACTTCGACGCGACGCGTTTATAATAAAGTAAAATATTTATTGCGACAAATATTTCGACTTCATCCTGAATTCTTCTTCAGGATGATTATGACAAATCCGTTTCAGCGTCTGTGCCAGCGTGAGGCGAGACATTACAACAGAAAACATAGTAAGTAAATTAAACCGTACATAGGTATTAAATGGGATAAGGAAGAAGCAGTTGATGATAGGTATTAAATGGGTGTCTGGCTGGCTTATTTCATTAATGATTGTAATAGTGTTGATATATAGGGAGCATAATAAATATCCCTATCTCGGTAAATATCCCATTTATGGCATAATAATGCCAAAATTGAACCTGTGACCATTGAATATAAGATGGTGTACTAAACCAACTGGACCGTTAATACTGTTGGAATATTATTAGAGACCACAAAACGCATTGAGATGTCAGTGGTACGAAATACGTTGCGTTTCTAAGGAGTATGCAGCCACGCCTCCGTACTACTGTAATTTCGTTAGATTAGAATTGCAATATTGCGCGATATTACATTGTCAATCAACATAATGGATTTTTTAATCTATTTCCTGAAGAGTAGGTACATATTTGTGTAACTTTTCATCGGCGACGTGATGGATCGTCCATAGTGATATTACCAAGTGATGTCATAGAATTCATTACTGTAACAGATAGACCGAGGTACACTTTGTATAAAGTCTTCTGTATGGTTTTTTTGGCAAAAGTATTTCTGCCAACAGGCAGCGTACTTAGTAAACTGTGTTTTATATTAAATGATGAATAAAAATAAAAAAAATGAAGGGTGATGATATGGCATTGAAATTACAGGCCATGGAAGATAACATCTTAGTACTTAACAATAATAACTCATGATGACTATCACGGATGTAGCCACGATTTTGTAACGGTTATGTGGATCTTAGTCTTTAATAAGGACAACTTATCATAACTACGACGGACCTTACCGTGGTTTTATGATGTCCATGGCATTGTTCATATAGGGGTCGGTAACTGTACGGCTATTACTACCCTAAATGAAACGAATATCGAATTTTAATATATATTTTTTTTAATATTAAGGATAAGCACAACTAGTCATAAAAATAAAATAAATCATATTATATGATAAATAAGGGTGAAGTAACTAAATCCATCGTAGTAACCGTAATATATTAGATCATGACCCTGTATGTAATGTCTATCCAATAGTATGATGGTTCTTACATTTATTAAGTAACTAGCTGTTTTACCTTTACCTTTCATCCCAATGCAAAAAAGGGGTTGTAAGGGGTTGAACCCCTTACAATAAGTACAATAAGTAAAGTAGCCTATGTCCTTTGTCAAAGTCTAGATATTCTGTGTACCAAATTTCTTTTAAATCGGTTCTGTGGCTTCGGCATGAAAGCGAGACAGACAGACAGACAGAGTTACTTTCGCATTTATAATATTAGTAAGGATTATTACTTTTTACCTTCTGATTATTTTCATTCTATGATTGGTTCACAATTCATTTTGTTGGTGTAAAAGAAAAGCGATTATCAGATGTTTCGTATCCAATTAAGTTAGACATATTTCCTAAAATGTTAATCTATCAACCTTAGCTTAGAAAAAAATGGGTCAACTAGGAAATCAAAAGTTCCTTAAATTCTTAATTGCAGTTGCAGTTAACTGTATCAATCACAAAGTTATTTTATTTTTTGCTGCTACACCGACCACGGCAATATACCTGTCCCGTCTACATTACGCCACTATGGAACAGGACATTGTCGATTATATACGAACCAAAAGTAATCTGGCAATGAATGAATTTCAAGGCATTTGTGACCCGGGTCCTCACCAACATGCTGGCTACCTTTATGATGGAGGACTATTGGACGAAGAGTGTCGGCGCTACCATGGCAGATTGCTATCGTGAGAGCCAGACAATTTCAATATCTTAATTTTATAACATTATTTCATATGTATGTTAGTCGGTAAGATATTTGTAATATGGTCCTAGTAGCCTGAAATAAATAAATAATTTAATTAATGAGTACGCTTCAGCTTGTGCCTTAAAATTGCTAGATAAAAACCGCAGGTGGCGTGTAGGTAAGTCATCAATCATACTCATAAGGTGACAACGGTGCGCCTACTGACGGAATCAATAGGTGCCACGTAGAGAAATTGTCAATTATACGATATTGAGGCATTTTTCTTTATAAAAATGTCAGCGAAATACTGACGCTAATGGTCCAACCATGCGTGGATGTTACCAATTAGATTTTCAAAGGAAACCGTATCTATTTTTAATGGTTGTTTTTTCGATCGACAACAATAACAATTTTTTCATGTTCACTATTGGAGTTGCTAACTAAAAAGATAAAAAAGAATCCTTATAGTTCAAACGAATGACTATATGACTAATCACTACGTACGTTACGTAGTGATATTTCTAGCTACAATATATTACTTCGCTGTGATACTTTTGGTAGGTGTTAAAATTTGTTAAATTATCAACAATTAATGTAATGACTAATGTAATTAGATTTAACAGAATCTTTCATATTTATACAATACTACGCTAGTGTAATGATGTACTTCATAGCAAATTTAAACTTTTTCCATGCCTTAACTTATTATATCCTATCTACATATATTAATATTTCAAACAGGTATAATTTATCTATTATACCTTTTATTCGAATTTGAAAATTTCCTTTTAGTGCTGGATAGCCTGGTTATATATCATATAGCATCTCTTCGATAAATGTATCGAGGAAATGCTATACAATGTATAACATCACACTATAACAGATAAGAGTAGAGCTGCAATGAAGAATATTTCAAATTTAATTAATAGTAACTATTAAATGTATATACATAATTGTAAATAAGGGAACGTCACGTGTAAAAGTGTATTCAAATTTTAATTAATATTCGATTGGAATATTTAAACATTAAAATTTTTCACATTACTAATATTTTCACGGAAACTGAAATCTAAATTCCACGCGGACAAAGCAGAAGGAAACTGCTGTCATTGTTATAAATTGTAGACCTACTACAGTGATAGCTCTAAATTGGTCCATACCAGAGCGTCAGCAATTTGTAATACCTCCATTGAGTTCACGTCACGTCACAAATTAAAAATGGCCGTCATTAAATTTTGCAAAATTAATACGACAGGTGAGACAGTAGACGTTTATTAATGTCGCGCCATGAATAAAATTAAATAAATTTAACGTTTCGTTGATTCAGGAGAGCTGTTTATTGGATAATTTCCTACGGGGGCGCAGAGTAATCAAACTTTAATTAACCTCCCATAACCGTTATGTGGCTTATGAAAATGTTATGGAATACAAAATTCAGTATAGCAACATTGTATTAATACAAAATAATGTATATATTATTATGTACTAGGGTCGCATAGTGGTCAAAATTCGACTGTACTCAATTTTATATTAAAAGATGGAACTTTAATACTGTTCTATTGTCAAAGACTATACTTCTATAATCATTGGCATTAGCAGTTACTTACTATTACTTACTTACTCTTAATAATAATCAAAAGATCATTATTAAATATAATCTGCAGATTTTGCCAAACTGAAGAGGAAACGCCACTACACATCCTATGTGGTTATATCAATCTCATGCCTAACCGTAATATCTCCTTTGAAAAGTTTACACTCTATCCTGAGGAGATAAAAACCATCGCTCCTAAGAATATTCTTCAATTCTTGTCCCTGACGGGTCTAGGTAGTGAACTCTGAAAAAGGGCGAGCAAAATAGATCTATGTAGGTCGCAGTACTACAGGTCCAAGCATCTGACAATAGCCCAAACAACCCAATTAAAAAATCTTAATTTTGAATTAAGATTTTTTTTAATTGGGATGGTGCATTCACAACATAAAAGACTGCTGTAAAATAAGAAAGAATGAGTTTTTTACTAATAAAAAAAACTAAGTTACAAATAAAATTCTTAACTAGAGAGTCTATCTTGGTAATGATAGCTGGGTATCAGATTTCATTTCAAATAGTTTTGCCTTTACTGGCAGATTATTATGAATAATCTCTCGTTGTTGTTTCCAGGAAACGATAATATATAGTATTTGGAAGTGAAATAGCTCCGGTAACAGATTACCATGAGCCGCTTGCATGTTTGCCACCATCGTGGTATGAAAAAATAAGTAAAATCCATCATATTTAAAATTAGTACTAGCAGGAGTAATATAATATTATAAGAAAATACAAAAACCATTACGAAATAAATTATATTTACTGATAATATATACTGAATAATCATGTAAACCTTACTAGTGTTATAAATGCGGAGGAGTTTGTGAGTGTGAACGGATGGATGGATGTTTGTTACTCTTTCACGCAAAAACTACAGAATGGATTTTAAAAAACTTTATTATATAATAATATATTGCTTATACATCGTAATCCGCGGGTACAGCTAGTTTAGTAAGGAGTAAAAACGTGAACACAGTTCATCAATAATATCGACACCTTTTTATGTTAAATTTGACAAAAATAAGAGCAGATATCAATCCTCCATTTGTGAATGACTGCACTGCAACTTTCATTACTACATGTGCTGATTCGCTAATTTTTTACAGGCCACACCGATTTCAGACCGTGTCACGTCTGATGAAGGCTCCGTTACATAGCCATGAAGATGCTGGATGTGGTATTATATAATTGAATTAATAAAATATGGCCACAGTGGTCTAGCGGTTTAGCATACCGCTTTATTACCGACGGTCGCGGGTTTAATTCCTCGCACGGTGCAATCGTTTGTATTCATGAGTATGATTGTTTGTATAGGTCTGAGTGTTTTTTATGCATATTATGTATCTATTTACAAAAAATATACATCTTAAGTATCATTTGTCTACTACTATAGGTACTACACAGTTTATGCTTACCATGAGACTAGATGGCGCTGTGTTAATTGTCCAAGGTTGTAAAAAAAATAGGCAAACCTAGAATTTATGTTTGAATTGAAATGGAAAACAAGTTGATAAAGTAGAAACATGGTGCAATTCTAATCCTTAATTGGTGCATTAAAGAAAATATTACAAAATATCGAAACAGCACATGAGAATGACGTGTGATATACACATTCATAATTACAGAACAAAATATTTTGATTGTATATAAATTCACTTAATTGGTTTATGTCTTCCTATCTTACTTATGGTATATTATCTATACTATGTTTCGGTTGGAGGCTGAGATATGGCAGTGAAATCATAAAGTGCGGTGCAATCTTTGAATACATGAATACAAAAGATAACAGTCCTCATAATGACAACGCATGAGGGATGTAGTATGTCGTCAAATGCTGACATGATATCCTTACTCCTGTTCATGTACAATAAACAGGTGACAGTTGCTAGCTTGTATGCCACAAATAGTTATATATATTAGTAATAATAATAATAAACTTTATTTGTCTCAAATAAAAAAAAAGTAAATTCAATTGCTTATATAATAATAAAATTAAAAAGTAATGGACGAGACAAAACGGTCTATAACTCAGAGGGGTCAGGGGTCCAGGTCAGTCCACCCTCTCTGCTATTGTATTATAGCCTCTATTAGTAAATACAATAAGAGATCGACGACGACGATAGCATTTAAGTTCTAAACTACTACTAACAAAGTAAACATAAAAATTGAAATAACTTAACAAAAATATACATATGATATTGAATGAATAAAATTGTGATTTACTAACATAATATGGATATATATACGAAATAAATGAAATAAATAATAAAAAAAGTATAGATCTAAAAATTATTCAGACAAAATTAATAAAAAATATATATTCGGGATATTAAGAGGTTTATTATTTAGAGAGAATATTAAGAGGAAGTAGATTATTTTATATGCTATAAAAATATATATCAAAAAACGAGGCTTTACCACAGTTTATATATCAACGTTCCCGCGCACTGAATCTAACAATGGCTCGTCAAGTTTGACTGACGCTTCACGTCGCAGTGTCGCAGCGTAATTTCCTTTTGTAAGTTTTTCATTTCGACGCTGAAATGCAGACGCAGGGTTTATATAGTCAACCACATGGAACACACAGTGACACAGTGTCAAGTGTTTACTTCTGTGTAGCACTACACTTCAATTTACTGGATTCAACATTTATTAGGCAATAATAGTCACGCGCCGAGTTTAATGTTTACTTTTACATATATCATCTTATCGGAATTGAGGGTATATTGAAAATAAATTATAATAAGTAGTACCCTATATATATATTCATAAAATATTCCTTACAACCAAATCTCAATAGATTTTTAACAAGTCTAGAAACCTGAAATTTAGAACAGAAGTTTATTACATTTTATTAAATTTCTCATGCAAAACGAAATAATTAGTGCTATAGGAAAAACCGTGGAGAAGACCTAAGAATATATTAAATAATTTAAATGAAAATTCTATTCCTGTAACAGCTAATAAACTTAAACCGCATTTTCTTAATTTCGGTCTCATTTAAAAAACTAAGGAACCTCAACTTTTTCAATTGTACGCCAACAATTAGATTAGTTTTCGTTTAAATTACAAAACGGAGTCGGTCAACTCTCAACTGAACACAATGGGTTTAAAGCTCCAATTCCCAATTCGGCTATCACGTGAAGACTGAACTGGACACTTGGGGCGAGTTCAGAGTAAACTTGTGGCGCGCGTACAGAATTTATAATGAGGCTATGATACCTCCGGCCATTTTGTCCAACGTTTTTATAAGGGTTATTGTCGTTTTAGCTGTTCAATTGAGAGGAACTAAGGAATTTTAATGGTAACTTTTTTAATAAGCCAAAACTTGGTCCTGGTCTTAGCAAATTTTAATGAAGAATTCATTCTGTGCACACTGCACTGTAGGGTGAAGTTAAAATTAACGCTGATTTAATATCCGGATGCAAATTCAGAGTCTTTACTTTTCCATCATTTAACACACGGTATATCTATAATAATATGTGTTGTGGCTAACACTAATAATAAATCAAATTTATGACAAAAAGAAAATTAAAATTAAAGAGCTATATTTTAAAGTATGCACATATGTAGAATTATTGTAAATATATAAAAAAAAATATTGTACTACATATGATGATCCCTTGTAAAAATTGAATTCGATTGTTTATCAAAAATAATTATAAAAGTTATTCTTATTTTTATGTAAAGATTATATATTTAGTGCGAAAAAAAGAGAAGCAGCACAGTGTATATTTTTATTTTAATAAATAATGAAATTATAGATAATTTACAATTTCAATTTGGTCATATTTAAATACTTTGGGACACAAATCTGTGAGATGAAGCTAGTTTCACGTACACAAATAAATTTACATAATTTAACAAAGTACTTCTGTCCGTTGGACCACTTACACGGACAAGACAAACAGCTTTGAGCTTAACGCCTGTCTGGTCACGATACGGTGACTTGATTTGTATTGCGTCTTGCTTCGGTTTGTTTCTAATGATAAATATTTATAGTTACAATACACAATTTCAGCGGTGCAGGGGATTGTTAGAAATGTGGACTAATAACTCCATTACTGGCCATGTACCATGTCAGGTTGAACTCCACAATCTTTCTGGAAACACAATGACCCGATTCCCAGGAAAAGTGTTGAGACCACAATTGGTAAATTGACATTTCCGAAGATGATCTAACTTCATGCTCATTTTAGTTCTGGCAAATATTTCATTCCATTATCACACATAAAAAGTACACAATCGTATTGTACAGACTTATAAGTTTCTTATTCTTGAGTGTTGACAATATTGCTGAATAAATGTAGCTGAGAGGACAGCGATGACTTGAAATAGTTTCAGACTACGTTTAACTTAGCCCTGCGGGTTTTCATTCTTCGTCTAAGATCTGCAAAAAAGAATGGTTTTATGTAGTAGTAACAGTTATAGTAGAATGTCTTTGAGAACGATGAAATAAAGAAAGTGGGAAAGAAAAGTAAGGGAAAAGAAGGCACCATGTGTAATATAAAGGTTGAAATAGCGAATGAAAAAGATAGAGATAAGTATGTCTTATAATGTGTAATAACGGTGGATTGGAAAAGTGATAAACCACATATGATAATTTTCATTAATCTTAATAAATTTATTCAAAAAGTTATAAAAATTTTAAATATAAAAATTAAAGAATATTTGTAGACACAACAGTTGTACAGGGTTTTATAAGCAATGCATCTGGCCCTAATTAGGTCTAGGAATAAAAAAAAATACCATAAAAGGAAATATTTTTTTTTAACTTCTTTACTTACTATTTTCAATTTTATTGCAAAAAGTGAAGAAATTGTTAATGTAAGTTAAAAGTTTAGTAAAATGATAATTGCTGTAGTTTAATTTTAGAAAGAAAGAATGCAAAACCTTTTCTCTATGCCTAATTCCAAATATTGATCTATATAAATTACAGAATATTATTAAAAAAAAAACAATTACGCAATCGCATATTATCTTATCTGTTGCAATAGTAATTGGATTATTATTTACTGAATTATTATCGTACACACAAACCGAACTTATATAATTGTCAAAAAATGAGTCATGTCCCAACAAGTCAGTGTTTACCTAATTTTCATAACCACATTACATCCACATCTACTTTGACGTAAATTGGAAACTTGTGTAATTGTTACCTCTTGCCTGTCAACTGTCACATTTATGAAATAAAGGTCTAGCTTGTGGTTCCCATAAAATTATTATTATACAAGTTCGTTGTTGATTCTAACCGTTACAGTTATTAGATTTTCCTTGTGTAAACTCTGCAATATTTAAATTATTACATTTGAGTGATTCAAACATAGGTAGCTACTGAATTAGGGATTAGACCGACCGGATGGGACTAAACCCAAATACTGAATATTTGAAAGCTATGTATTTTCAATTGTGCCTTATTTTATAAATATTAGATGGCTTTTAATTTTAGTGTGTGTAAAAAACCCTATCCGATTTAATAATATGATAAATGTTTATTTATCATTTATTTTCCTTTCTACAAAGATTTTATAAAACTTAAGATATAAGGAGATATAAAGAGTCCATACCAAGTAGTAGGAGATGAATTAGGTTATACGTATTTTTTTTATACAAAATCACTTACATTAGCGTTCAAATCAACAAACAGTGCAAGTTTTCTAATGCCGCAATTCAGCCCTACAACCTTTCATCATTAACGCAGACTGGTACACCAATCTATCAACAATAAAAAAAATAACAACAGAGCGCCATCAAGTCTAAGCTATGCAGACCTTGTGTTATTACTCTGAGTTAGACAGCTGATATAAATACTTCATTTTAAATACATACAAACAATCATACATAAATTGAAATTTTTGCATATGCGAGGAATCGAACCGGGCATCATTGGATATAAAGCAGTGTGCTAAGCCTCTAGACCACCATACTAGGCCGTAAATATGTTCCGACCTTACTTTAATCGATCCAATAGAGTGAACTGCAAACCTGTACCTACCTTTTAAAATAATACAAAGTGTTTGATGTCTCAAATAAAGTATTATTGAATTTTGACAACTTTATACATAAAACTCTCGATATTTTCTCGTAAAACCATGACAGCTTCTTACCTTTCATTCCAATCCCAAGGGTGATGTTTTAGATACAGGCTACCCTTTGATTTTTTGCATATGTTATTCCCAGAAAAGCCTTTTAAGGAAATCTTTCCATAATATTTGCTTATTTTGTAGCAACGTTGAATTTCCGTTGTGTTTTGCGAAACGTACGTTTTGTTAAGTGAGGACTTCGTTTAAATATTTATATATCCACTGAAGGGGTTGCTTTATCTGTTTTAGAAGTCATGGTGACTCAACGGTCAAAAGATTGGAGGTGTGGGTTCAAATCTTACATCGAAGTAGAGTTTGTAAAAAGTCGTCTACGGACCTTAGCGGGTGCCTCACTCGCTGTGCCTGCGGTTTCACCCGCATGGTACTAATGTATAAGCTATATTCCTGTAAAGTTTCATCAAAATCCGTTAAGTAGTTTTTGCTTGAAATGAAACATCCACCCATTCATCTATCCATTTAAACTCACAAACTTTCGCGTTTATAATATTAATAATAATATTCAGTTGCTGTATAAATAGGTAAACAGTTAATCGTGATTAAAATGTAACACCGCGAAACTCAAGCAAACAAACAAAGTGCATCCGTTGGGTTCAGAATACCGATATAATCCACCCAAACGTTCAGATCGCACGTTCTGGTAAAGAACCGGTAAAATAACATAAAAAAACTAATAGTTTGTAACTCCACAAACTAGTTGATAACGTCAACTTTGTCTGCTTTTATTAGTTTAAAGATAGTCTGTCTATCCTCGTGATATTATATATCTTCACGTCTTTTAACATTAAGATCTGTTGAAATGTTTATATGTGAGAAAATGACAAAATGAACATACAGACAGACATACTTTGACACTTATATATTAAGAAGTAAATATTGATAGATTTACATATAAAAAGATTGTAAATAAGAGAGTAAAATGTATACATAATGACCCTGTCAAATTTGAAACAGTATGTAAAAGGGTAAAAGTGTCAAATGCAGCCAAGATTTGAATTGAATTATTTAGATAAAACCTTCAGTGTCAATATTAACAGATTACCAATTATATTTATTATTTTTTATTTATATTCTTTATTGCACCAGATACAGAAAATTAAAATAATAAGATTACATAAACTGATACAACCGGCGGTCTTATCGCTTAGCAATGTACACTAACTGTACACTATGTAACTAAAATAAGAAAAAAATAATACATAGACGGCAACAGGAGCTGCCTCAGCTAGTACTGATATATTTCAGTATCATCCATTTTCTACATCTTAGACTTAAAACTAAGACGACAAAAATTACTATATATATGTATACTCGTATTATAGAAAAATCTCCATACTCGGTTTAATCTGAGAAAATACTGAACGGATTTTGATGCATTCATCCATCTACATAGTGATTTCTGAGGAAGCTGTCCATTAAAGTCCAGACATCGTGATATACTAAAAAAATCGAAACAAGTTAGAAGAAAGAAGATATCGAACATTGTTGTGACCCAACAATGATCGCATACCGAACTTCGCGGCGAAAATAGTTAGGACAGTGCACTTGGGCAAGTTCGTACAAAACTCCACTGTACATTTTATACCTTTATTTGCATATAAAACGAGTATCTTACTTTCCCGTCACTACCGAGTGTAAAATGACGGCCAAGTTTGTTGGAATTCAACGAAATTTTGCAGCAGCGCGAGTCACAGGCGAACTTTTTGACAGAACCTAACCAAACTACTTGATTCGGTTGAATTAGTAGCTTTTCCAACTTTACAGACGAACCGCGTCCGAATGGCTACAAACACTGGTCTTCAGTTTGCAATTCTTAATTTAATTCTATTACTTGAGTTTATATCATATTAAAATAGTACTAAAAATTATTTATGATGTTGTTCAGTAAAAGTTCTCTAATTTAGTTATCAATATTAATTCAAACTAAGTTGAAGTGTTAATTTTTTATTAGTCCTTTACAGATTAAATTTTATTTGATCTTTACCAGTTTGTTAAATTTTACCTATTTTAACCAACTTTAAAATGGGAGGTGGCTCTCAGCTCTACTGTGTTTTAAGTGTGATATTACAGAAAACTTTTCATACTACGATAATGGCAAACAAACAAACAAGCTGTTGTTTCAGGCGACCATAGGGGATGCCTGTATGCCTGATGTTGCGGGCAAAACTAATTAAAAACATAAAGCATCATAGTTGAAACTGTTTATTAAAATATAACTAACAAGTTCTTAGCTATGAAGTGTCTTAACTATTTATGTAAGTAACACTTAATCTTGAAATTGTATGGGCTTGTAAAACTATGAATAGAATACTATGGTTCTAACCTCAAAACTAAAAGCCATAGTGGGTGCTGTCAACGGTTGAAATATACGTTGTTCGAACTTTCTCAACTTAGCAAGTTAATTCTACGCTGGCGTTAAGCCAAACGGGCACGGTAAAAAGTGGTCCAAGTGCGTTCATTATTTGGTAGTTAGACTTTACTATAATTTATGTCTTATTCTATATAAAAATTAATGAGTCTTTGTAATACTTTATTGTAAAGAACACAATTAACCTGTAAAATAAATGCGAAAGAGAATCCCAACCTCTGACTAAGAGGACTGAGAGAAGTGATGGAAACGAGTATAATATGCATATGCATATAAGTATGCATACATGAATATAGTATGAATCATAAGAATACATCTGCTTATAAATTTAATATTTTTTTGTCTTCTTTTGTGCTGTATAAGCTGTTTACACTAGCAACCATATAATTAAAAATATTACACCATATTGACGACCTCGGTAGTCTAGCGGTCTAGCACACCGCTTTACGTCCGATGATCGCGGGTCGATTCCTCGCACGGCACAAGCATTTGTATTCATGACTATGATTGTTTATATCGGTCTGGGTGTTTTCTATGTATAATATGTATGTATTTACAAAAAAAAAGTATATGTATCAGTTATCTAGTACCTACCTTACAACAGATTAATAATGCTTACCCAAATGAAATATAATTATAGGTAAAGTTGAAAAAGGTGTCATAGGTTTTTCGCCGAAAAATATTGTATATTTTTTTCCTTTTTCTAAATAAAGATTTACAAGAGGTATATCAAATTAAAGAGAAATTAAATAAACGTTTATTATTAATATTGAACAATTATTCATTATATTTGTTTTTTCAATTTCAAATTCTTCACTGAGTTTCATATATTTTTCTACAAAGGACGTGTGCTCCCAAATTTGAAACGAATTTTAAACGATTTTAGGTAAAATTATAGGTTTGTCCTTTCCCACCACTGCCCCATCAACCGCTTTCTGTTCTTACCTAATGGTTAGCTGGTAGAGAATGCCATATGGCATTAAGCTCGCCAAATTGTACAATTTTAAAAAATGCAATAAAGTATAAATAAAATGAAGTCAGTTTTTTTTATTATAGTTATAGTATAGTTATTCTTATACAAGATAGAATAATCTACTATTTTTAAGATCTTTATATACAGTACATTACATTATTTATATATGGTACAACACTATAAGACTATTTAAAAGTGCTTAAAATCAAGTTTATTTGAATAAAGGATTTTATGTTCTATTCTATTCTGTTATTTGTGTTTACTGGATAGTCAGTCATAAATATAAATTAATACACTAATTGTTTTTGGTGTCTACCAGATTCGAACGTACTACCTTTTAGGTTTAAATCGGGCTAATAAACCAATAGGCTACAACGCTCTCATTCTAAGTAATTGTAGCTAAAGTATTAATTAAAATGATAAAAGATCTGTTTTATCTATGATCTAAAAATATGTATAAACTCAGTATAAAGTTTCGCAATCTAGTTAAAACGTTGATAGTACGAACGATTAGGTAAACGTAAGTACTAACGTTAGGTTAATGAAAAACGGAGTTTTCGCTTAAACTTCTCTACATAATAGTCTTATAAAATAAATTCACTGTTTTCGTCTGTCTGTTTCATATATACCACAATGGTGGCAATCAAGCATACGGCCCATCGGATACTAAATGGTTACTATAGCCTGTGAATGTCTGAAGGACATGGAATGTCACGTGTTCATTGATTTTTAAGAAATTTTAAAATTAAAATTGTATATTAAGAATTTTTTAAGAATGGTATCTTTTTAGAAAAATTCTTCATGTTTTTTGTATTAATTCTTTGCTGTTTTTAACTTGCTTTTTCTAAGCGATGTACTACAAAGATACAACGCCGCACCGTCCTTTTTATTTTAATTATTAATTATCAAATTGTTAATGTAAAGAATAACCTAATGTCATAAAAATAAAATATATTTCACATCAGCTCAAATCCAAATCAGAGTAAGAAGAAACCGAAACTCAACAGAATCGATTTCCGAATTATATAAGAAATCTCTATTTCTTTTCTTTCATACTGGGATGGATTTCTTATAATCAAGAAACTTATTTCAGGATAAAATGTTTATAGTTTTTGTTTTCGAACTTTATTTAATGTTGTTGACAGCGCTGTCCTTCACAGATTTACGGGATGAAAATGGGGACGAGTGCAGAATGTAACTCTAGAACTTCAAACTTGCGGAAGGACTTTTAGAGTGGCGGAAGTTCAACTCCTGCCTGACTGATACGACTTTAATTTGAGTACAATACTGAAGGTATTAAATCAGTTCAGATCGTCTTATTTTCGATTCGAAATCTTTGGTGTATAATAAGAATAATCATAATCGGTTGACTATGCAAATAGTTACGCGTAGTTACCCATCTGGCCGTCGCCGTCGTCTGTTTGGATGCACCGTGGATGGGTTTAACTTCCAAGGTCTCGTGTAAAGGAGGGTAGATATATAAGCTGCGAATTGTTTGAACTACTAGCGGACTGTGTACTTAGGACGAAATTAAGCAGTCATTGGATTAATTTATGAGTTACTATCTCACTTTGTTAACTCGTTTAATCATTTTAAGTTGTTTAAACTAATTTTGACAAATTTTTCCTTCTGGTTTCCTTGCACGAAACCTTTGTATAAATACAATATTAGGATATATGGATATATTATTACAGTTAACATTTTGGCATCTTACTACGATGTAAGTACTTTTTATTATGCTTACCATATAAAATAAATTAATAAAATTTTCTTTTTATTTGGTCAATCATACACTAATTTATTGTATGAATATTTACCAACAATTGTTACCTGTACATCATAAAAATAGAAATAGAAATATTCTTTATTCAAATAAACTCATTACAAGCACTTTTGAATAGTCAAATTTTGATTCTACCACTCATTCGGAATGCAGATTCATCACAAGAAGAATGAGCAAGAAACTTGTGTGTTGCTCTTTTTAATAGATGTTTTTTTTATATAAATAATTACAGTATAACAAGTAAGAGGCATGCGATAATCAACATAGAAGTCGCTACGCACTCATTATTAATGTAATCAGATAATATTGTCAGTGCTATAGATTTAAAGTTATTCTATAAAAACGTTATTATCGTTAACGAATTCTTCAATTTTATAAATATATCAATTATCATAAATACATAGATTAATAAATTAGAATTAGAAATAGATCAAAATATTTCTACAAATTGCCCAATCGTATGGTAATTTGTGGTAACTGAGAAGAGATCTTTCAACTGAGAAGGTTGTTGCTGGCAGCTTGTCTACCATTCTTTTTATAAACTTTTGTATTTTTTATATCTGTTTTTTATATGTCACTCTTGACTAGTTCTTGTTACACTGTTCTCTGTAGGCCTTTTGTGAAATATACACGTTTATCTATTATGATGATTTTCAATGAAATAGTCGTTGTGTCGGGAACACAAGTCCAGTCACAAAGGTATTATTAGCTTTTATGTAGAGTTTTTATGTCGCACCTATTTTAGTCAGCCCCAAACCAGCTCTATTGTAAGTTGTGGAGCCTATCAGTTTGTTAAAATTACCGGATATGGAAGGGTAGCACCTAAGTCTTCTGGAATGATATGCGGATGCATACTTCATGCGCAAGGGTCCCATGAGCTCACACATGGACTCTTCATTTACACAGATTAACCACCTCGTGAGAAAGGGGAAGGAGATTGTCAGTACCTAATGTGGACTAATAGACCTAATAACCCCATTGCTAGGAAAGTAATATGTCACTTCCTCCAGCCAACCATTGTGAAAAATTGCCATTTGCCAATATGTGCTAACTAACCTGACTTCATGCTCATTTTATCACCTTCCACTGGTGCCTCGCTAGCGTAAATCGTTAGCATATAATTCCATAATCATCCATACAAAAAACTCGTGAAAAATCAGTTGGTTTGCCATTCCAGTTACATAAAAAAATCATATACTGGGAGAAACTGCATAGAGCAACAATAGTAACAACAGTAGGTAATTTTCATTTTTAACTGCCAACATATATTCCAATAATAAAAATCAGTATCAACATACTATTATTTCACACGGCCGGTGTTATTTCACGCGTGAATTCATTGTATTAAAAGTAACGGTGTGTACACTATGGTATTCATTTTTCAATTCAAACAAACAGCCAGCTCTGTACAAACTTTGTGTCGTGTCCGCACAAAACCGTACGAGTTTGTGGCCGCGCGACGTATTCATGATACTGGAGGCCTATCGACATCACCGACCCGGACAGATAAAATGCTGCACTTTTATTTTAATAGTTTTAAATTAAAATTCATTGCGATTAAAAATATGATCAATATAAATGTATATACAAACTATATGTCCGCACAAAACTGTGCTGGTTTGTGACCGCGAGACGGTATGAACTTATGGCCACGATATATTAATTAAAATGCAAGCTTATTAACAGTAACGAACCGGATATACAAAATGTTGTATTTCCATTGTTTTGAGTTTTAAATTAAAAATGAACTATTACCAAGTATCCGAAACTTTATGTTAAATATCTTATTATTTAAGATAAAGTTGAATATTAATACAATACATGGATTCGTTGGATAGAAGTACTCATTTTTCAATTGAAATAAACAGCCAGCACTGTACAAACTTTGTGTCATGTCCACACAAAACCGTATGAGTTTGTGTCCACGATATATTCATAATACTAAAGGCATATCGATATCACAGAGCCGAGCAGATAAAATGCTGCACTTTTATGGCTATGACTTTTAAATTTGATATACAGCTTCATAATTTTCTATTTTACAAATGATTTACAAAATAACATATAAATATAAATCGATATAGTGTGATGTGGGTAACAATGTGAAAATAGGTGCTTGGTTGTTTAGTTACTGTTTTTTGTGTTTAGTTGTCAAAAAATGTAATTTACAAAAGAAATAATTAAAATGATGTACAAGAAAGTAAAAATATTAGTTAAGAATCTCGAATAAAAGAATTATTATTTAGAAAATATTGACAGAATTAACATATTAGTAGACTGGACATATATAATACACTATAAAGAACAAAATAGTCTCATTTTCTTTATTTATATAATATATAGGTAATAGACATATAAAATACCCAGATCGATATGTACAGATACATACAATCATATGGATACAAATAATACAAACTCATGAATACAAATGTTTGTACAGTGTGAAGAATCGAACCATCAGAAGTAAAGAGGTGTACTAAACCGATAGACCATCGAGAGAAATGTAAGTAGTTGACGAAAATAAATTGTTACAGTCATGTCCTTTTAATCTCTGGATATTAGTGAAATGCACGTGTTGCCTAATGGGAGTTATGGCGATAAACCCATAAGTTATAATGACAAACATTACAGGCATCCTTGCTATCGTATAATCTGTTAAATAGTCAAATTAGTTTATAATCTAATATTCTTTCACCAATTAATTTCCTCTTCTCTTCTGTAGTCGTCCACTCTTGATTGTGTTCGTGGTTTTCATGATGGTATCTCTTCGTTGTCATCCTTAGTGACAGAGCTCCTCGTAATTTGTCAGGCGCCTACTGAAAAGCAGACGCCCTCGAACGCAAAACGAACGACGCTGGGGTGGTTCACCCCAGCAGTACGCTCGGGCATAGAGCTCCGCTCGAGGCCTGCACCCTGCGGTCCGCAAGGACCAGCGGACGACCTGGATTCATTCATTCGTAATTTGTTTCCCTCTGGTACGGTCTTTGGCTGTATGAGAACATTATACAATGAACTGCTACGTAGCAGCTTTGAACAATTTAGTCAAACCCTTACGAGCACGAATTTATTTTTTATGGCAATCCGTATCATCTATCTATTTCAGTTAAGAAGAACGGACAAGTACATTCTCTTAATAATGTTTATATCAGTATTTACATAGAATGTGAATTATGTTTATAACGAAATCGATGCGCTAGCAATTTAACACACTGCCTCAAGGAGGCGACATATCCATGTTTGCAACATTCTCAATTCTTCTTCTCATTCGATATGTTCTTGACAGAATGGTGGTTATGAGCCTGATGTCATCCACTATGCGACAGCTCGACATTTGTCTCTATGTACTGTTTGCAATTCTGTTGTACAATTGTCGAGTGGACCGCCTACCGCTGCATTGACTTGGTCGGGCCATCGCATGTTGGCCCGATCAAGTCAAAGCAGCGATACGGTATGGTCCACGGATTCTAGTACCCTGAAGTCTACTCAGTATGATAAGCAGCTCTGTGGATGTGTGGTTTCTGCGTGAGACGACGTGACCGAAGCAGGTAAGAATGCGCGATTGTGTTATTGATAGCAGCAATGTATTGCCTAGTTGGTCGAGTAATGAAATATTTATTCTAAATTCAGTCCATGATACCTGAAGCATTCTTTCTCATCTTTTTCTTCTTGGTTTCGCACAAGTTTCCACACTGAATATTTGTGATCTCACACATGCTAATTATAGAGGAATTAAACAAAATATTGTTAATCCATTGAGTTGTGAAATAGATTTCCGCAAAATAACACCTATTTCGATAAAATATAAAATACAAATTGTTTAAGTAACAAATGAGAATAATATAAATAATATTAATATTAACTTAATATTATATTTGCGTAGAAAATACGTGTTATTACAATACGGTTCTATGAACTATTTCAATACGGGATTCTGGTAATTTTCCTTTAATCTCCATCGTATTTGTATGTTCTGAGAATAGATTCGGATATTAAGAAAAGACACCAGATGATGCTGATATTATTATCATAATAGTAGTCGTAACAATACCAGTGTGTAGAGGGAGAGAAAGAGTGGATTTTTTGGAATGATTACTTTTTGGAATAATAATGCAATTTTACAAAATCATCAGGATCAATCATGACGATTTCCAGGGGAAACCACGTTGAGATCAACCTGATATGGCACGTTGGAGTCAACCACATTACTAATAATCCCTTCCTCTCCCTCTAATTAGGTCCAGTGACTCCATTGCTACCTATATATCAAGTCAGGTCCTCTTCCATATGGTCAAGTGCCTAATTCCTAGTGAAATTGTCACGATGAGCTACCCAACCTAACGTCATCGTTATCATGCTCCACTAGTGCCCCGCCAGCGTAAACCATGTATTACCATGTATTAAAATATATAACTAGACTCTATTAGGGTATAACCATAAATTAATTGTACATTAAGGGGGATGATCTACAAAGTCTGTGTGGTAAAAAAACCGCGTTTCTGCAGTTCATCTGGCATGTTCTTGCATTAACAGATGACTTTATGCCAAGATTAGAAAAATTGCATCCTTATTCATTAGAATGCGCTACAGACTCAACAATATTCTGAATAGATTGTTGAAAAAATTTGACCTACTAATGATACAATATTTTATTAGTGAACTTGTTAAGGCAGAGGGCTAACAATTATAATTTAAATTAGCAATAATCTTGTAATCACTGTTAGTGTATTTCTTACTAAATAGATAAAAATAGTAAAGTGTTTATTAGATTTGCAAAAATAAATACTAACAAATGGTCCATTGATGACATAATAAACATATTTATTATTGTTAAAGTATTACCCTGTAACAAGAAATTAGAGAAGTCGCAAAATTCGTGTAAAAATTAAATCTATAAGTAATCCAGGTTTTATATTGGTTTTTTTGTTAAGTTTTTTTGTAATCTATATTTATTTTGGTAAGCTTCATTTGAAATTTAGTGTAGTCGTTTTTCAATCAAATATAGGTGTTCAGAGTCTTGGGCTGAGCATGCAGCATTTTATCTCCCAGTAGCGTATCTACACACAATAATGTATGCGCATACATTTGTTTCGGATGTCGTGCAAGCCTATCGCGGGCTTGTACTTACCCTAATATTGTTCATAAATATGAAGTATATATTTGACGTCAATATTTTAATATACTACACCATTTTTTGTGTACATTTAATGTTTTAATTTCAATTTGAAGATTGGTATAACGTGTGCAAGTAATTTTAAAGTCATTCAATATTCAAGAATTCTTTATTTGTGCGTTTATATGATTATATAAAAAGAACTTATACCATATAGAATGAACCAGTCATTTTTTAAACCATAGTCATTTTAGATCTCTTAGTCTTTTCTAACAATATTTTTTTTTTAATAATAATCGTGGATAATTCACGTAACGCCATCCAATCCCAACCAAAGTAGAGCTTATATTATGCAGACTGTACAAGTGACACAAATACTTAAATACATTTTTTTATAACTACATATAAAACACCCAGATGGACATAAATAATTATATTCAGAAATACAAATATTTGTACCGTGTCAGGAATCGAACCCGCGACTATCTGTACTAAGGTGGTGTGCTAAACCGCTAGACCACCGAGACCGTCGTAGTAGAACTAGACTTTGTAAAATGTTTGAATGGGTATCTCGACTCAGCTTGCTTTGTACAATGTGTTTTGGTTGCGGATGAGATAAGGTAGTAAACATATAAAATACAGGGACATCATAACGTGTTGTCCGTGATTACTAACATTTGGTACATCAACTTGTTTGTCATCCAATTACGTAAAAAATTATTAACGCTCCAGCTTATAAAAAGTCATCACCATCGTCTATGTGCATGAACATTACGTTATCATGTGACCCCGTGATACCACTAATGTCTGATCCTGTAATTATGTAATCCCTGATCCTGTAATTACACTGCCTTTTCTCAGTCTACAACCAAAGCAAATTGTTTAATAGCTTGACTAGGTAACACTGAAGTACCATTACCCTCGCTACAAATGTTCGATAATAGTATAATTATATAAATACAGGCAAATCTAATTAAAACCAGATATCACACAGACTTACGTAACTCAAATCAGCTTAAAACTAAATTAATTCCATACAATCTAAACAGTTCAAATATATTATTATTACGCAAACCCAACCTGAATTCCCTCAGTGAAGCGATTATCTAACGATCAAGTTAAAACCCAGTGTTGCCAGTAACAATGTATGATATACTCGTTAAAGTAAACTTTAATTGCTATAGCAACGTAAAAGTTAAACATGGCAACAATGTTTAACTTTGACTCGTTAGATGTGACTACTTTGTTTGTATCGTCCAATCATACGGGAAACATAATTTTGGGCTCTGTACATTCAGGGAAATATAAATAACATTTATACAATTTATATATATTTTAGTTATTTACATATATTTACATTTATGTATTTATAAAAATAATATATAAATGTAAACATATGTACATAAGTTATTGAATAAAGCATATTACTCCGTAAAACATTATTTAGCACACGACATTGCATGGAGTTAGTTGTTAATAAGCTACTTATGTAATACTAATACTTAAATGCTACGTAATATTAAAATATATGTAAACCAACTAAAATATAATAATTATATTAAAACAATATACCTCTGTATAGTCAGGAAAATATAAATAACATTTCTATGTTTACTTGTAATAAAATGTATGTTTATTTTTTTATTATTTATTGTTACTTTATAGCATTTACTATAATTATTATTTGCACATTTTAATCCACCCAACCCTTCCTATTGCCTTCTGTGTTGGCTTAACTGGAAGAGATCTCTTTTAGAGATAAGTCCTCTTTTGTTTACATTATCTCTAATGAACATACATACCTACACAATATATTCAAAATAAAACAAGGAATATGATTATTTCATATTTCAATATATTCACTCATTGAAAGAGGCTTACTTTTCTGTTCATCTGTTTGTTGTAATATAAAATACGACAGTTTCCTTACTGGAGGTACAGTTTTTTTCCACCAACTGAGTCCCACAACAAATTTGCTAAGGATATGGTGAGCTGATCAATAAAGAAAAAAAAGTCGGTTTGTTTTATACATTCAGCGTGATATTAATTATGTTTACTACTATTGTAAAATGATTTTACTGTTCTTACTATTGCCTTGAATTATCATCTTTTCATCTAACTTCATCAACTCCCAGAGAATGCGTATATATGTTACTTATTCTTGTTAATTACAATTTTACAAAATATTACATGAACGGAATATGAATTAATTAAAAAGTGAAATAATTCCGATTTATAAAATTAATGAAGTTCAGAAGGAAATACTCGATGAAGAGGAAATTGAAATATTATGTATTTTAACTTTCACTTCGTTAAAATATCTACTTAGCCTTTACATTTTTCTTAGAAATATAAAAAAATCTGTTCCTTTTAAGTAATAAGTATTTCTTAATATATTTCATTTATTTTAATATCTCATGTAATAATTTATATTATCTAAGCAAATCGTTACTTTCAGTGTCTAATATACTGAAAATAAATGAAATATATTAAGAAATACTTATTGAAAAGAAGTCTATTACTCGGTTGTTTTCGGACTAATGCTGTTGGCCGCAGCCGGCCTTTGCAGCTTCACCGGATAGGGGGCGAGTGCAGATGGCACTCCAAACCCGCAGAAGGACTTATGGAAAGGTTGAAGCCTAACTCGCGCCTGACGGATACTACTTTAGTCTGAGAGCAATGCTAGGGGTTTTAACCTTGATTCAGACCGCCGAAATTTATTTCTCGTTCTCGTTTAATTGGACGGGGGATAGATTTGGTTAAAATAAATGATAATTTGGTATACAACCTTATATCGCGTTAGGTATTCAGACAAGTGATTTTATATTTTAAATATGTTAGACATATCCGTTATTTAAATGCTATATAATATTTAAGGATTAAATGTACCAGTTGAGTTTCTTGCTACCTGAAGTTCTTCTCAACTGAAGTAGCTAGCCGAACTGGACTGTAGAGATAGTCATAAAAATATTACATTCACAAGAGGCCGATAGGTCCAATGTTAATAAATAATTTTAAGTTAGAAATTGACTTTGAATAGTAAGAATATATTTTTTTATTTATAATAATTAACATGGTATTCAATCTGCAACTTAGCAAAGTCTATAGGTACAATATTATTTTTTAAATTATTGGTCATATTTATGAATAATTTTATGTACGTTTTTAAACAAAGTTCGGTAGCATCTGTCAATAATCTGTCCGTTCTGTGTATCGCCAGTTTTTAAACAAACTGCTGAGATATACCGTCATTGATATCACTGTACTTCACAGCCAGTGGGATTATGTCTATTAAAACATTGTAGAAAAGGTAAATATCCTTATTTATCATATAATTATTCCTATTAAGACCCCATTGACTATATTACTAAATACTAAGTTTAAGCATTAATGGTCACCTGAAAATAATAGAAGATTGCATAGCTCCATTGATATTACAGGTATTTTGAATAATTAATTTCAGCCACTAATATAGCTGGGCTTATGACGTTTGTCTTGACATTTTTTTCTGTGAAAATGACAGAAAATTAAGCAGTATAAGTTTCTTCCTTTTCCCTATATCATACAGAAAAAACGTTTTAGTGTTAACATTGAAATGACAAAAGATTACGCTATTTGGCTTTGTCCCTTTACCTTTTCCCTATCTTGGATAATGTGGATTTTTATTTGAAATGTTATAAATTTTAATTTAAGCAGGAACACAGCAAAGCTTTAAGAGTATAATTGCAGTTCTCGAATTATTATTCGTCTGAATATGACAGAATATTAGGCTGTATGACTTTGCCCTTTGCCTTTTTCATTCAGAAAAAAATTTAGTCTATACATCGAGATGACAAAAGATTTCTGTATTTGAATGGCAAAGATCAGGTGAGCCTCACCTGAGAATATAAGGCTCACCTGATGAGAAGTATCTTAATGTATAATTGTGTTATATGAATATATCAATGCAATGGTTGTCAATATACGATTTTCTTTCTTTTCATTCTTCAGTAGGTTACGAGGCGGCTCCTTTGTTACTTTGTTTTTCCACTTTTAGTAATGTTTGTTGACAGACCTCTATTTATATGACTGTTCTTATTTTGAATTATGATTTGTTTAATTCTATATTTGTGTTATATACAATTATATTAGCATGGCAGAGGATTTAGTTATTTATTTAATCTTTAAATTAGATATCCTGCCGTTGCCAGCCATATTAGTTATAAAGAAATTTTTTACCTGAAATATTATAATAATGGTAATAATAATAAACTTCAATTTAACCAGCAACGCAGAGAAGCCTCGAGCTATAATTTCATTTCTCGAATTATTGTTCGCAGCGCGTACAAGATAACGTACGTTAGGTAATGGTTGCGAGGAAATTAAAGCAATGCCGGGTTGTTTACTTTTATTACTCGCCGGGAATTTGAAGTAGGCGGCTTATGTGGGACGAGGATGAAGGAAAGAATGGGTTCTGTTCAGGATATGTAGGCAATAATAAAAATAATAGCAGCTTTATGGATATAGTTGTGTCAGATATTGTTATCTCTTAGTTGAGGAATAAAAATTATATTAACTTAGAACAATTCAGAACCATCTAGTCCCGAGCTAAGTAGAGTTTGTAATATGAGTACTAGACAACTGATATAAATATATAGATATTTATTGCAAATAAATACATATAGAAAACACCCAGACCGATACAGTCAGAATGGTCATACTCTTGAATACAAATGTTTGTACCGTGGAGGAATCGAACCTGCGATCATCCGAAGTATGGCGGTGTGCCTAACCACTATACCAGTACTAACCCAATATTAGTATTTTTCTTTTATATTATGGTTGATGATACCATATAAAAAGTTATAACTTATATAACAGGTATAACCTGCCTGCGCCAAATTGAAAAGAATAATTCATCTATGTATTTTATGTATTTATATCAGTTGACTAGTACCCATAACACACACAAGCTCTGCTTACCTTGCAACTATATCGCGCTGTGTGAATTCAAGGATATTGAAATTTGAAGTAAGCCAACCAATAAATGTTATCATTTGTGCGGGTAGTTGTTGCTTAGATTTTGCTACTACACTGTCTGCAATATATTTATTTACTTTTTTTTTTATATTTCCACTAATATTTAATTTTGTACAAGTTTATACTTTTAGTGCACATGTTAAGTGAATTATTTGTAATTTTTAATGAGAATAAATATTTAAAACCATATATTCTATTATATATAACCATATATTCTAAAAAATATATTCTATTATATATTGTTTTGTACCTGCTCTTACTTCTCTCTCTCTGACCAAATACTTTTTCACAAATATATATCATCTTCTGTTTAATAATTTCTTCGCAGCTCCTGGTTGTGTAGACAGTAAACAAGGAGTACAACGCATCTGTCTACATTTGTCATAACTCACAACGCCGCCCAATCTCCACCTTGCTAATTACCCGATGCTGTATTGTTTATTTGTTTTCATATAAAAGTATGAGATACAGTTACGTGAACATCAGTAATTCTATAAATTATAGTAAGTTTGTTTGTTTGTTGATGCTGATAGTAATTATATTCATATTATATCTATGCTTTAATAAATTACTTGTGTAATTTTTTTTATGTAATGGTACACGCGCCTGCGCTAACGGTTCTCGCTGGCGTGGAGGACGATAAGATGAGCACTAGGTCAGGCCAGTTAGCCTTATCGTGACAAATTCATCAGGATTCACCATGATGGTTTCCAGAGGGAACCGCGTGGAGGTCAACCTGACATGATACATTGCTAGCAATGAAAAATAGTTAAGCATAAAACAATTTTCACATACAAGCTGTTCATTCTTTTCAAACAAGATGCGTTTAGAAATTATTGCCTAACTAAACTTCTAAATACACATTAATTAATTCTGAGGCAGAATGGAGTTAGTGGGGTCAGCTAGTCTTATATAACAGACTTGTAATATGGACTCTATTACGCATCATCTGGACCGTTGTGCGTTAGTAGTATTCAAAGTCAAGGTATAATCACGTTTATTTCATATTGAAGTTGTTACAATACAGCGATATTCATGTAACAATCCACCTTACCTTAGTTAAATATATTATAGTACTACTTTACAGCACATAAGCGATGCTAAGCGCTGTGTTTGCTAAGCACAGTCGTTGCATAGTTCTGCTCTAACGTATCTGTTGATATAAACATGCAGTGACTAGAATGTATGATGATACATACCAATAGAAAAGTGTTTTAATTATTATATATTTAAAGTCTTATATTACTTAATCAGGTAATAAATGTGATGATGACGTAAGACTACATAGTGTCAGCATTACACTTTCGTATTTACGATGTGCTGAGATTGTTGGAACAGAGTATAAATACATAGTGTTATAGAATAAATATAAACAAGAAACTGTAATCCGTTTTGTCAGTGTAGATTAAGTAGGCTGTATATTATTCTTTTTATTACCTAACTATAATATTGGTTGTAGACATCTATATGTTAAAAAAATATTTATTAGTTTTTCTTTACGGAATGGACAAATATAGGTTTAATATAAGAACTAGAATAGAATAGAAAAAATATTGTGTAATTTACCTGCAATTATTGTCATTTTTCGCGGCACTACACCTTTAACATACCACAACACACCTACACTATAAATGTACATGTACGTCCCTATAAAGTCTTAATGTTGCGGATATGATAAAATCCTGCCCTCTGGCGGACGCGGCGCGCAACAGGAGTGATAGATTCGATCGCGGGAACGAACAGCGGTCATATTAAAAACTTGGGGCAAATTGGCGGATATTTTGGTGTATTTGGGGTGAGTATAGGGACAATTTTATATTTTATTTATTTTTTCGTGTACACAAAAGTGATTAGATAATAGGCATCGGCGGAGGTATATTTGTAAACGCCCTGTACCAGCGACTTTAATGCGGAGTGAAGAGTAGGTGACGAAATTATTACCACCGAATTCCATTAATACATAAAAATAACACAAATATGCTAGAATCGTTTAGTCTTGTTCACTATTAAACTTTTATATGTGTACATGGTTCTGATTTATTGATTTGTTTTAATATTCACACTAATATTAAAAGCGAAAGTGTATTTTTTCTTCGATCTACTGAAAACATTTTCTGTTTTTGTTCGTTTCAGTTTTGTCTGAACTTCAGTATGAGGAGGAGGAGAGCATGTTTAATAATACAAAATATAATGAAAAGGGATGAACCAAGGGACGAAACAGGGGATGAAACAAGGGATGAAAAATTGAAAGTCGCGAATAACTGCTAGTTAATTATAATGAGTTTTCTCGGCGACTGCACCTCGCGTGCATGCTGTTTGCTCTTGAAACGGTCTCAGGATTGAGTCGCACAATAGCGACGGTAGACTAGACTTGCTTTCATAACACGTAGGCGTTTTCACACTAAACATTTCCATTATACTACGCGCTCGTATTTGTATCATGCACCACGCGTCTCTACTTTATGAAATGGGGCTTAAAGAATTATATTGTAAAATATCAGCACACACTTTCATCTCTGGGAGAAGGGCATTGTTAGTAATAACGGACTATTGAACCCGTTGCTAACAATCTACTATGTCAGGTTGACCTCCACGTGATTCCCCTGGAAACCATCATAATGAATTACTGGTGAATTGGATGGTTGTATGGAAGTATCGTTTTTAAAGCTAGAAGCTTGAAACTTATTTATTAAGCTATTGAATTAATGTAAATAAAGAAAAAGGGTTCTAAGGGATTGAAAGGTAAATGATGTATGGAAGTATCTTCATTTTTGAAGCTAGAACGATAAAACTTTTTCATTTCGCTTTTATTGGGTTAGATTACTAAATAGTTTTTTTTTATTTGATCAAGGTACTAAAGTAAACTACTTAAAACGGATGAAGTCGCGGTTACAGCTAGTTAGTATATACTGACCAAATCAAACAGATAACAGGGTGCTAATAAAGAAAAAACAAAATGGGTCTTAATTTTACCTGTTGATATTTACATAAAACAAAATTGTGTAATTCACGTAATTTGTGTGGTATTCCTGTACCACAGTCCTCGCATGACGTATAGGGATTACGTTATTGCGAGGGCGCGATAAGTGAATTTGCATAGAAATAAGCTTGAAATCATTTCACTGTACATTTATTGGGGAATTGTGCGTTAGTATATTTTTTAAGTTATTAAGTCTTCTTATGATATGCAATTTTCACTTTTCACTTTGTAGTGTAAATGATTATTTTTTATTTATTAAAGTTTTAATATACAAATAAAAATGGTGCTTGTATGTATTTGTATGTTGCGTGTGACTTAATATTTTAAGGCATTTTCTCCCAGTAGTTGAGTTGTCTTAATTAAAGTATTTAATTTATTTAAGTAATAGTAAAAATATAATAAAAATACATATCAAATACAATTTGTTTTAAATACATATGTATTTAAAACAAATACACACATACTGATATATATAATAAAACATGTACATAATATATAAAATAAATGGTCAGGAAGACAAACGCATCTTCGCAGTTCTAATATTAGGATGGAATTATCTATATATGGATTTGAATATGTTGCTATTTTCTGCAGAATAAAGGCGGATTTAGATCAAGTGAATTAAACTTATTTCCTCCCGAGATTCCCTAGTTTTTAATAAATATACCTATGTAATGCTAACCGATTTATACCTCTGTAGCCTCTAAAGAACCTACCGTGAATATAAAGATTAAACACTCTTGTTCTTAAAACACTCATTGTTCATTGCTGTCATGAATATAAAAAGAAACTCCAATAATTTATTGAGATTTATTTGTGTAAAAATAATATTTATTAAAGAAAAATGAACTCCCGAAAAAATTAACAGCCATTTCGTTTTACGGATTTGTTTACAAGTAATCTACAACATAATTAATACAATTAACCCCTAAATAGCAGCCCCTATAGACCCTTTTGTTCGCTATAGGGCGGTTTTTAATCTTTCCTTCGGCCTATTATTTAGCCCTTTTTCGGTTTAAGAATTCCCACATTTAACCTTACGTTTTTTAGCAGCCGATATTTTAATATATTAATTAAGTTTTCATGGAAGCTCTTCAAGAGATATTTATTTACTTGCTTATTTACTTAGTTAACTTCTTTTTTAGTTGTTACCCACTTTTTAATTTAGATTTAAGTATTTCCAATTATTTTAAAATTTATAAAACCCCACATCACTTTTTAGTGAACTAGAAAATGAGCTGATAATACTATATGTATCCGCCTTTACAATCTAAATATATATAACTCAAAAATGTCTGACATAGTGATCTATCAACGCACAAACCAAACTACTGGACGGATCGAGCTGAAATTTGGCATGCAGATAGATGTTATGACGTAGACATCCGCTAAGAAAGAATTTTGATTAATTCTACCCCCAAGGGGATAAAATAGGGAATGAATGTTTGTATGAAACTTTGTCAATTTTAAACCGATCGGGCTGAGACTTTGCATGCATAAAGCTACTATGACGTAGACCTAAGAAAAATTTTTGATAAATTCTACCCCTAAGGGGATAAATCAATACGAGCGAGCCGCGGGCAAAAGCTAGTTTTTTTATAAATTACAGTTGAGAACCATCTCGATCATATGAACTACACCAAAATCGGTACAGTCATTTGTATATTATTATACTATACATTTATTTATAACATACCTATACATACACGAATAGATAGACATGTTGTTAACAACATGTCTATCTAAAAGTGTATGTAGATTATAAAGTTCGACTTTGTTCGTCGGAGCTTAAAATATGAGTGTGATCTTGTACATATCATCAATATATATCCTTCACGAAAGAATCATTTACAATCATAATTATAACCACCTAAAAATCATACCATACGTATACATCCTAATATTACATATAAATGCGAAAATGTATCTATTTGTTATCTTTCACGATTAAACAGCTGATTCGAATTTAATTAAATGTAATGTGAATTTGAATCTTTTATCTCAAAGAAAGCAAACGAAGTCGCTGTTACCCATTAGTATGACTTCAATACACAATAAACTTACAAATAAAATCTAACATACCAACCAGCTATCAATTGGGACATGCAAAAACAACATAAATGACATGCCCCAGATCCTATCAATTCAACAGACAAGTAACCTTGTTAGTGATACATAAAATACTTTTTTGTCAACTATAATTTATATTCCGATTAAAATGGGCCGCGTCGGGATCATTAATAACTGCCTAACTTTATATACAACATTCAATGGATGTCAAACTGTGTAGCCGGCTTAAAAAAAGGCTGCGCGATGTACATTCTCCGCAAAACACAGAATGAACAAAAGATTAAAAATGGCACAAACTATTGAATAGCCCGAGTTCGATCACTAATAAGAAAAAAGACAAATACACTGTTTGTACTGGGAAGTTGAATGAAATATCTCCATTGTAAACTCCGTAATGTACACTTTTGTATTTTACATTTAGTTCGTCCACTGTAGTAATAATAAATTAACCTCCTATAAATATCGTCTTTTAATTAACTAATATTCGAACTATATATAAAAAATAATCTTTACGTTTCGAGCTATTTTTGTAGTTTTTGTGCATAGTATTTAAGATGCCGATCGTTGTGGAGATTTTTGGAGTAAGCCTTTGTTCAGCAGTAGACGTCTTCCGGGCTGAAAAATGATGATGATGATGAATGAATGAAAAAAAGACAAACAAGTTGACCGTCCACCTTGATAAGTGGTAATCGTCACCTGACACGTGTTATCATTAACTTTTGTTTCGTTATCAGTGTTTCCTTCATCGGAGAGTCGTTCAAAAATATAAATTGATACATAGTTTTTTTTAATGTCTACCAGATTTGAACATACAAATTTTAGGGTGGAAATCGATATATAGATAGATATATCGTTTATTTGTTTATTACTAATCACACACAACATGTACATAATTCAACATAAGATTTATAAAATTGTGTTATTATGTGTGATCTGTAGCAATACAAAAAGGTCGAAACTCAGCGTGGAACATTGTTCAAGGAACAGAACACTGATTTTCAGCTTTAACCCATTTGAGGGTACGTGAAAATAATAATTAAAATAAATATAAAATAAAAAGAGCAATATTATTAGTGATTGTCTGTGCGGTGTGTGTATAATAAAAATAATGTAAATAGTTAATATAGATAGTAAACTCTAGTGGTTTACTATATATACATAGATTTATTTCAAGTACTTATTACTATTGTCTAAGAAGTAAAAGCAATTCAAACAACGCCATCTAGTATCAAACTACGAAAACCTCCTCTCTCTCTCTTGTACCTCCTATAGGTACTAAAAAAGACAAGAAAATAGGAAAAGGGTTAAACTCATAATATCATTTGGAGCGAGTATTAAAAATAAACTCTACAGAAGATTCCAAGCAAAACTGTCAATAACTCCAAACGGGGCGCGTGATTAATTGAAAAAGTTCTTCAATAACGCCACCCAATTAATACCAGTATGAAGTCAACACAGGAGACAAAAACAGTATTTAGACAATCAACCGTTTGAATAAAACTTTGATTCTCGTCATTGTTCTGTTTATAAAGAAAATTGTCAATAGTAGCGACGGGTACAAAGGGGAGACTAGTAAACATTTAGACTTATAAAACAAAGGCTTGAAATCAGTTGCTTTGTGAGCGGCATTATTTGCAGAAACAGTGCATGTAGCTTTAAAAATTGTATACTTTAGTTTGTCTTCTAACAGTATGCGAGTTTTTTGGTTGACATTTTTATATTTTATGAACTATTGTTAGTAAAAATTGGAAAGAACAATACAGGAGCAGGAATATACAAATACTTTAGCAGTTTGTCAAAGCGACACTATTGATAGCTACAAATATTATTACATATTAGTTGTAATAAAATCGTAATAACAACCCAAACTATTTGGATAATGCTATATAGTCACAAGCCTTATGTTATATGTAGTAAACAAATAATAGAATACTTTAATACATTTCTGGTAAAATAAATATCGAATTAATGTAAATAAATGAAACTACATACAACAAATAACTGAGATATAAAACAAAGTAAATTTAATTTAAAAATACAAACAGAAAGTCGAATGCAATCGATCATTGAGAATACAACAGTCTTAGCACGTTTAAACTAAACAAAAAATGAAGGAACAGGGAAATACGGGGATTTGCTCGCTCAGACACTGTGCAACTTAATCGAAATCCACTTGATTGGTTTACGTAGATGACGGTATATTTTATGTTCAAAGTATGGTACAAAATTACGAATTTTAATTATGAATCTATTATGTGTGTAGAGCAAACAATTTTGTGTCTACTGACAGTATAAAATTACATATTAAACTTAAAAATCGGTTCTTTCGTTAAATGTTTAATTTAGATTAGGGCAAGACATAAGACTACATCGCTTAGCTATATGGTTTTTGTTACAGTCAAATTATCAACAGGTGACAAATTTCCTACTCACTTTTCTATATGATGAATATGGCATTGATATACCGAATAGAAACTGCTATCAGTCATCCATACAATCCACGAAAATGTTTCATGCGTAGCCTGACCACTAAAGAGATGGATGGAGATATTTCTGCACCGTATAATTTCGCTATTTTCTCATTGTTCTAACTGAAACATAGCTTGTAACGTAAATTTGGTGTAACGTAAAACAAAAGGTGTTACAGAGGCATCTATCCATATGACTTTATACAAATTCTACGTCACTGAATTGAAGAATTAGGCCTTTTAATTGCTGAATATAATATGTATATCGTTGAAATCTCAGTTTAAAACTATTGGGTCTTTCAATGATTTCAGGTTCTTATGAGTCTCAGCTATCCGGTCTATCGCCAAATTAATCAATAATTTTTTCAGAAACTATTAACTCTTAATTATTAGGAGTTAACGTTGAAAATCCAGTGTTTTTTTAATTCCAAATAGTATCTTTCGTCTGTTCGTACCTTTACAATATTCGTCACAAAAACATCGCACGTCTAAATGACACAGTACTAATTACGGTGGTACCTACGCCAACAAAAGTCAAACATTTCTCTCATATCCCCAAATTAGGCTCAAGTTAAATCGAGGGGAAGTCGAGCCGCGTGGAATACCCACGAGATGCTGCAGGGCAATCATTAAAAACGTTGCGCACACGGAACAAACAAGTCGCATTTATTTGAAAGTTGTTGTCACATTTGCCCCTACTCAACCTAAGGTTAGCGGAACTGCAATAAAAAGTCAAAACTTGTGTTTAATTTGTTCCGGGACGGAATTTAGTTATGAATATACGCTTTTATCTGTTTAACTTTGCGTCTAAAAGGTTTCGTAGTTTGAATATATCAGTTAATTCACATCTATTTAACTTATAATAATAGTTCTTGCTAACATCCATCCATTCTAAAATCATTAATATGAAAGGACACACTTTCATGTTTATTTATTACATTTTCAATACTAATTGGCCAAACGAATCTTTATAAAATTTGACATAAAAATAAATTGCAAGTACTTTTAACGCCCAACTAAATACGAATGTGGATGGTAAGATAAGGGGAGAGGAAGGCCGAAAAAGAGATGAATGGACTGTGTGAAAGATGATATGGTAAGAAAGGGAGTAAACAACGATGTGACTGCGAACAGGGATGAATGGAAGAGAAAAACATATTTATATATATAACAAAATAAATGGGCTACGGAAGAAACAGATGATGATATCTTTAACACCAAAAGAAAAAGCAGACGATGTTGCGATTAAATGTCTTTATTATTATTATTATATTATTATTATTATTAACGGCTAGTAAAAAAGTATTATTTTACGAAAATATAGTGTCCGTTTCACCCTAACCGGAGAATCTAAAAATCCGTCACAGAATTGAAGACAAATAACATAAAGTCTACACGAACATAAACAGTAAAGATTTAATTGCGGATTAGACCACACAGCGAAATTTAAATGGCTGATAATGACTTTATTCATACCCCAAGTACATTAAACCTCTGTTTATTAACATACGTTATCTTATTATGCAAGGTAAAAATGTACCCTTGGGTTGTAAATTAACTCCAATTAACCATTTCTACATATATACCAGCTGACCCAACACACGTTGTTTTGCCATATAAATTAAGTACTAATATCGCAATTAAAAAATAGGGTTTGGTAATACAAGGCTGCATACTTGCTTTATCTGGGGGGAAGGGTATTGTTAGTAATGTGGACTCATGACCCCATTACTAGCAATGTACCATGTCAGGTTGACCCCCACGCGGTTCCCCCTGGAAACCATCATAATAATTTCTTTGTGAATTTGTCACGATGGGCTAACTGACCTGACCTCATGTTCATCTTATCATCCTCCACTGGTGGCCCCGCCAGCGTCAACCGCAGGCGGGTGCACCATTCCATTATCAACCATAAAAAAAAACATGCTTTATCTCAATTTAACGTACTCACATCAATATGTGTATGAAGCTAGCAAAGAGACAAAGATACAAATGAATTGGTGAATTTTGTATAATGTCTACTTCGGTAAATAATTAAATATTAATTGATTTTCGTTAATTAATTGATCGTGAACGAAGTACAGCCTTATAATATTGAAGATGCTATACCTACCAGCAGTTATATATTAACTATAGTATAGCTATGCCAATATCAAAAAGAAAACAATTGGTGCAGGAAATACAATGACGTGTCAATATCCTGCTAGTAATACAGGACCGCAGTTATTCGTATCACGTGCGCACCCAATGGGGGCAGGAAACAGATATAAAAATTATACGGGGTTAAGATATACCGAGTTTCCTTGTAATCTTACGAGATGTCCAGAGTTTCGCTATCATTATTATTCTTATCGGTGGATGATTCTGTGTTGTTTAGAAGTCTGTTTTAGTCGGTACAACGATTAATGAGGTTAAGCAACGTCGGCTGCAGACATAATTTTGATGGGTGACCGTATAAGGTATTTATATATTTTGTTCTTTTTTCGAGATTCAAATCAAGCCTAATTTTCCTTTTATTCATTATAAATCAGCTTTAATTATTCCGTCAAAATTCACATTAAAATTTTTAACAAAAATAAATTAAATCGGTAATATATTCCGAACAAAGTCACGAGTGAAATCTAGTTGGAGTAATATGTATGAAGTACCTATCATTACATTTTTTGTACAGAAAACCCGTGGTTACACGAAACAGTACTATACAATACAATACACGCGTACATATTTCTCTAAAACAATATTTTAAAAAGGTTATTAAGAAGATTTATAATAATTACTTGAGTACATTGATATTCACGATCATATAAGTAGCATTGAGTGCTTCTAGTCCAGGAGCTAAGGTCCGTTTATTTCTATATACACATTTAAAAAAATCATTCTAATTTAAAAAAAAAGTTTTTTTCTACATTTATCATACGATTTATACACTAGAAACAGAACTAGACATACAACTAGAAATTGATCCCGGCTTCTACTACTGACATAAAATATAGCCCATGTTAATATATCATTCTAAGAAATAATTTTTAAAAACAAACAAACAAAATAAAATCTGTCGTCTTTAAAATTAGCCTAACTCTATTCACCGTTTCCTGTATAGAATATAGCCTATATTACTGGTTTATAATGTAGCTTTTTTGCTGCCTCCGTAGAATACGTTACTTCTATTGTTAGCATACGATATGTATAAGAATTTTCAAATGAATTGGTTGGTTAATTTCATTATAAACAAACTGTCTAAGAATCAATTAAGGTAATTAGGTATTATCAATTAGAAAATAAAGAAATATATATGCAACCTTTTTGCTTAATTGTACAAAATTTATGTAATTGCTTTTTGTACAGAAATAGGAAAAGAACTGTCAAATTTAAGGATGCTGTCAGGATTTCTAATCATACAAAATAATAGATGTAATAGGTAGTAAAATCTAAATATATATAACTCAAAGGTGACTGACTGACATAGTATCAACGCACAGCCCAAACCACTGGACGTATTGGGCTGAAATTTGACATGCAGATAGATGTTATGACGTAGGCATCCGCTAAGAATGGATTTTGATAAATTCAACCCCTAAGGGCATAAATTAACGCGAGCCAAGCCGCGGGCAAAAGCTAGTAGTAGTATAAACATAAATTAAAACCATTTTGTTCTTGTTAAGCTTAATAATATTATTTTATTATTATTTATTACTCTTTCACACAAAAACTTCAGAATGGATTTAGATGCAACTTTACAGCAACATTGCTTATTCATCAGAATGACACATAGGCTACATTTTATATAAAAATTAGGTAACAATAAGAAAAAATTGTTTTTATCTGTGTGTGTGTATATGTATATTATTAACTTAGATCTACTCTCTTGTACTATGCTTCGTCAGAAAAAGGTGATCGTAATAAGTGGGTTAAATTACCCTAACATAAATCATCTCGCCATGTACTAATGGTTCATTAAATCTCGGCTCTTATAAACAAAAATGGATTGTTCTAATTAAACAATGCAATTAAACGGTCAGAGGGCGTATCCGGAACATGAGTTTTTAAATTCTTACTGTCTGTGAGATTATCTGTTGTATTATTCATTATTTCTTATTCATTCCTATTATAATTACTGCTAATAGTAGTGGTCATGTTTTTTTCTAACACTTCGAGTAGATACTTTTATAGTTTTGCTTAATTTGAGATTTTTTGTCGGTACTTCCTTCACCGAAGGGTCAATCTGAAATAAGAATTGGTATACGCAATTTTCTTTTTGTCAAACAGATTTGAACCCACAATCTTTTGGGTGTACATCCGGATAGTACCACTAAGCGACGACATTCTCAAATGATTGATTATGTTTATTTCATAGATTGTAATAAACTATTATTAAATTATCACAATGTATTTAACACTAAAACTTTGTAAAATATATTGCACATTTACAACAAATCCCTGAATCTGCTTCTGTCTCGAAACTGAAATGACAATTCCTAGGCTTAATATCATAATTTCAACCACCTGAGCCCGAAGCCTTATCTTGACACGGGACCCTCCTCAAGAAACATTTCACGACAAGATTAATATTCGTACTGATACGAAATAGTGTTTCTCTATCTGTTGTTTACTGTAATTACACTATCAAATCGCTGATGAATAGGACTGGGCAGTAAAAACGGTTGTTGTAATACCACCTTTAAATACATAACCATACGCGCGTTTTACTAGTTTTACGTAAAAATTCGTCTAAATAAGTACCTCAGTTTTACCTAATTGGGCCGTCAAGCAGCTAGCTTTGTAAGCTGAGTTTAGGTTGTAAAGACAGACAGCTAGTGAAATTACAGGATAAGAGGCATGACATGTTAGTCCTCTGATATGAATGCATAATATCTGAAACGCATGAGTAGAATTACGGGTCTACTATTGTTAGAGTTCACATCAATACTGTAGAAAAACTACGATATTTTAAAAAAGATATTGAAAGAAGGTAGTTTGTGTTTAGTACTAATGAAGTACCCAATCTAAAGATTATTACAAATATTGTAAATAGCGCCATCTTGTATTTATAGACCGTACTAAATTGTTTATCACAAGATAACAGTTACTCCCACTTTTCTCAATACTACACTGATTTCGGTCTATAAATACGGAGGTCGGTAGTTGAATAATCCTCCTTCGTTGACTAAGTCACGGCATTCAGTCGACGAGCGCAGGGCGTGCCGGTTGTGTTTTTGATACTAAAGTGAATTGTATTTAGAAATGGGTTTATCCCGATCTTAGTTGGGCCTAGGGGGAAGCAGGAAGTAGTAAAGGTGAGTGTTAATGCATTCTAAAAGGGCCTTTTAAACCTACCCGTGTCACAAGTCACGGGTGCTACTTGGGGCTTCCCTTTCTGTAGCCAGCTTCAAAGCCTAAGTCGTCATCATTATTAGTGTTTCTTACACTATAGTAGTTAGTCCGTAGTTAAATATTTGACGGCCTCAGTGGTCTAGCGGTTTGGTACACCGCTTTACTTCCGATGGTTGCAGGTTCGAGTCCCTGCATGGTGTAAACATTTATATTCATGAGTATGATTGTTTGTATCGGTCTGAGTATGTTCTATGTATATTATGTATATACTAAAAAAATAACTAAGTATTTATATCAGTAGTCTAATACCCATAACACAAGCTCTGCTTACCGTGGGACTAGATAGCGCTATGTTAATTATTGTTCAAGGTTATTATTTATTTATTAAAAGAGGCAATGGTTATCGTTTACCATCAAGTAGGATGTTAGCATCTTTGCGATTAAAATTATATAAAAATCGTAACTTAAAGGTAACCACTATTATTAGTTATTGTATTTCACTGACGTAAAAAATATTCAGTGTAATATAGCCTCATCATCATCACCACTGTTGGACATAGGCCTCTCCCAAGGCACGCCACTAGGCACGATCTACAGCCCTTCTCTTCCAGTTACTACAACCACAGCAACCTTACGTATGTAGTCACTCTACCTAGCTCCTCCATAGCCTAATCGCCCGCAAATATTGAAATGCTACCTTTAACATTTAATATTAATTGAAGATAAAAAATCAATTACGACTAGTCATTTACAAGCCTCTTTGGTATATGATTTGTATGCTTGGAACTTTGTTATAAGTTGATTGGTTAAGGTTTTTTCTTATGCAAAACTTACATGTGAAGTATTTGTTTCTTGTTTTTTTTTTCAATAAATGAAACATTGCTTAGAAACACAATAAAAAATATTATATCCCTTTTTCTGCCCATTTTTTTTTATATATTTCTTTTAAGATTTTATTATATTTTTTTATGTAAAAGAAAGAATTTAGTCATATTCTGTATATAATGCATTATTACTAAATCTTACTTATTACTACAAACACGAAAGTTTGTAAGTATGGATGGATGTACGTTAATCTGTCACGCATAAACTATTGAACGATTATTGATGAAACTTTACAGAAATATGGCTTATGCATCAGAATAACACATATACACGCAGGTGATACTACGGGCACAGCTAGTGTACTAAAAATATTAAAAACAGGAATATCATCTTAAAGTTATATTTTTCTAAATTCGGTCTATACCGAGTTTTTATTAAGAAAATATAAGCAAATATTTTTTTTTAATTAGAAAACGAGGCTTTGAAATTTAAACGTAGATTAATAACGACATAAATATATATTTAGGGAGTCGTAACACCGTGATAATGATCCAGCAACTTAATTTACAATGCAGTGAAATAATTATTTTTATTGCTCTATAAATTGTTAGGAGCCACTACTGCCGGTTCTAGAACGAAATTCGTTTATCTACTGTTTTGTGTTGGAGTGAAATAAAAAGATATAAAAAAATAACTTATATTTATAATAAAAAACAGACTATAAAAGACGTAGAACGTAAATGTATATGCAACTGAAAAATTTTGCATGTAATAATAATAATATTCCTGGACAATTCGCACAGCGTCATCTAGTCCCATACTAAGCAGAGCTTGTGTTATGTTTATTCGAAAACTGATATATACTTTTATTGGATATACATACATAATATACATAGAATATACCCATACCAATAAACACAATCATATTCGTGAATACAAACGTTTCTACCAATCGAATCGAAGCTACAACTATCGGAAGTAAAGCGGTGTGCTAAACTGCTAGACCCTCGAGGCCACAGTAGACTGTATGAATAAATAGTGGTAGAATCATTTAGAAATATCAACCATAAGTTTATCAATAAAAGAATCATTTTAGATTCAATATCAAATATGTCTAAAATAAGTTTATCAATAAAAAAATAATTTTAGATTCAATTTCAAATACATATGCCTAAATTAAGTTTATCAATAAAAAAATATTTTAGTTTATACAAAGTTTCATTGTTTCCAACAATAGTAAGGGTTCGAACCTTGTTCATCGTTTATTATTATATACACTAGCTTTAGCACCTTTATGGTTGGCAATAAAGGAAATCGAACGTATTTCCTCCTAAATAGCTTTTATTTAGGAGGGGAGCTGAAATATTTTATCTTTTACGGGTGTTTATTAGCTTAATATATGTTACGGACTGTTTCGATTGCATACCTTTTACTTTGTATTTTGAAAACTTTATTATTAAGGAAATAGAGTGATATGCGCAAAAAAAAAATTTTTTAAAATGAGTAAATCTTATAAATTGTCGTAACACTCTTTCTCTGAATAATATTGGTTAAGAAAACGGCAAATATATTCTACATTGACTGTATAAAAGATAATTTAAGTTTTTTCTATACTCAAAGGTTTTCTGTAAGAGATTGCTTCTTGCGACCGCCTTTTGTACATATATATCTCTTTTCTGTATAATTCTTGTATAAAATGCTTGGTGCAGACTTCATTACATAGTATGAAATAAAGTCGCTTTCTCTGTTTGTCCGTCCCTATGTATGCTTAAATGAGCTTAATTGGACGAGCTGAGTTTCTTGTCAGTTCTTCACATCTCGAAAACATTCCGAACTGATGGTAGATTTGACATATCATACGAGTCTGTAATAGACCTACATGAATTTTGAATATGAATTTAAATCTTTAAAAACTACGCAACCGGTTTTCATGCAGTATTTTTTAAATAGATAAAGTGATCAGAGGAAGGTTTATATGTACAATATAGCTACGCCCGGATGAAGCCGGGGCGAGTAGCTAGTTAAAAATAAAAAACAAAATTCAGTAAGATCCATTCATCCGTTTAGTAGTAAAAACGTAACAGATAGAGACATTTTCTTTATGTAATTGGAATAGCAACCACGGTCCACCTGATGGTAAGTGGTAATAGTTGTCTATATTTATAAACAGCACTAGGACATCACGCTAGTACGTGATACCCGTGATACAGTCCATGTGAATAAAAATATTTGCTTCCTTCCATTTCTTTCTCTAATACTTTACTTCCTAGAGGATTAAGCTATCACCCCTCTTATCCTGTAATTTTAATGCCTAATATAGCCATACAACCGAAATACTTCTCACATAGCAAGCTACTTGGCGGCTGAAATGTATGAGACTGAGGCACCCACTTAAATGGCTTCTTACAGTTTAACTCTGGTAACACATGTGACTAAAGCATATATAATGTAAAAAAGTAATAAAATTACTTTAATATACATATAGACAAACGACTTTTAACAGTATACCTCAGGTAAATACTATAGATAAAATTTCGCATCTTACTAATATCATAAACGCGGAAGTTGGTTAATGTGTATGAATGTGTAATGTGTTTGTTACTCTTTCACTCAAAAACTACTAAATGGATTTTAATGAAACTTTATAATAATATAACTTATACATTAGAATAACACATAGGCTATAAATTTCAAGCAGGTAAAACCGCGGGAATAGCTAGTGTATAATATTTGTTAGGCAAATGTGTACTAAACACGTAACTTCAACAGTAATTACGTCGATATTGTTTAATAATGCCAACAGACAACTATCCCAATAAGGATAGACCGAAAAGGGGTTCATTTTAAAACCACTCTCAATGTATCAATAAGTAATGAATTCTTAGTATAGATGAATGATAAAATTTCCTATCACAAATTTGCACAGTCCGCAATCCATCTATCCTACTAATATTATATTAAACAGAAAAGTAGGTACACGTCAGTCTGTTTGGTAACTAAATTAAGCTTTAGTTACAGCTTAAGTTACAGCCCTACTGTTTAGTTATGTTCTTGGCTCGCAAATAATCTGAGAGTTATGTACATGATTGCAAACCGCATATGGGTTTGAATTCTGGTTAAGATGTTTGGACATTATATTGACTACACTATGTGAATTCTGATAATCTTCTGCCATACTACATAACATTACTACAAATCTAAACTATATCGACTAGAATGACAAACGATCTACTACTATTAAACAGTCCACAAGATCCACGCATCTTCGTCTGCGTTATATTATTTTTGTATTTTTACCATAATTGTTGCTATTTATACAAGTAAATAAAATTGTCTGTTTGTAATCTCAAATTAACAGCCTTTTAGCCTAAATCTAAAGATCCTAAAGAGAATCGGTCAAGCCGTTTCGGAGGAGTATGGGAACGAAAACTGTGACACGAGAATTTTATATATAAGATTTAACGCGATTGAAACCGCGGGCATTTTTAGTACATAATAAAAAGTTGTTGAATTGAGTACCTCCTCTTTTCGAAATCGGTACATAACAAATGTAGAATCGCGTTTTCAGCGACCACACATCCCTTGGTTAGAATAAATTAATTTCAACTCCACGTTAATTGAGAGGGCTGAATTCTTGTGATCCAACTAGGGGCGGTTCATTATTTATTCTTATAATGTTACCTTTACCACCCCCTTCAGCTTTTGGGTTAATTTGTTAAGGATGTACTTGGGCTAACATAAATTCGTGCTTTGAAAATTTATATTTTTTTCTATTCGAACATTTTTAAGGAGTACTAATTCGGTTACAATGAAAATTTTCATTGACCTTTATTTCAGTTTATGATATAAACTTTATCTACGATATCGTCTATGTAATTGGAACTTGGATGGACTGGAACTAAAAGTAGTTTTTTTTGAGTTTTCTGTCAAGAGATATCACTATAAAGTCATATAAGTATCATAAAATGAATTAATACTGTTTATATGTATGTGCAACGACCATCAAATAAACTATCAATATCTCACCAATTTCAACAACCAAGCAAATTATTTTGTAAGCGGAGTGTTGGTTGAAGGGCAACGAGAACAAGCTCGTGCCTTAAAATGTATTTAGGTTGTAGGTTGAGATAAGTCAGTAAAATGATAGAATATCACTGGTGTCACATGATAGCGTGATGTGTGTTGTTCATATCTATTGACGACGCCTATCGCTTATCATCAGCTGGGCTACCTGCTTATTTGCTATTTCAATTACATAAAAAAAATATAATAATAATAGAAATAATAACCCAGGACAATTTACAGAGCGCCGTTCAGTCCCAAGATAGTAGTATAGTAGTTGTAGAGCTAGTTATGGGTACTAGACAACTGATATAAATACTTATATATATTTTTGTAAACATAGATATAATATACATAGAAAAGCATACACACAGTTACATTTAGCGAATATGGTTTTATGTTTTTCCACCATTAAAATTCACTTTGATGATTACAAGAATACTTGTAAAAATTCAAAATGTCAACATGATATTTGACATTTTTAGCGACTACTTTAGAGATTTGACTGAGTTTTAGACTTTAGAGATAAACCTGAAAGGTTGATGAAATAGCTCTGTGTATTTCAATTATGCTGTGAAACTACTAGATTTTCATTCATTCTTAGAATTTAATTTTAGTAAAAGTTATAATGTGAATGAAACACCGTAGAAATAAAGTATCTAATTGTGGAAGAGAGAAAGGACTATTAAATATATTATTCAATAAGTCCGTTCCTTTCACACTTGGTCCCTTTGAACTTATAGTTTAGTCTTTTCTGAAAGTATTATTATTAGTAATATTTAATAATACTTTAATAATCCAGAATAAAACGCACAACCCGTGTTCGAGCGCAATCGAACATGAGCTATCGACAGCCGCTAGGCCGGGTGGGTCATTTTCACTTTGCCTTGTGCCTACGACGTCACCACACGCGTACCTTATTAATTAGACAATTAGTTCCTTGTAATATAATAACTCCTCGTATTAAATATAATAATTTACAGCCCACTGCTCATTTTATTTACGAGTCATCAACAAACCGATTGTTCTCAAACCCAACCTTAACAGAGCTTATGTTTATTGTTTAGATATACTTAAACATAATTATTGTAATACTTGTTTTTTTTATACCACGTAGGTGGTAAACAAGCATACGGCCCATCTGAAGGTAAACGGTTACCGTAGCCTATGGACGCCTGAAACACCAAGGGTGTCACCATGCGCGTTGCCGACCCTTAATGTATATATACTATCGAAAACACCTAAACCAAAAAAAAGGACTACAAATCTTTATACGAATATCGAACCGACGACCATTAGAAAAATGTATCATTACATAGATTAGGGAAGTAAGTAAATTTTATTTGAAATATTTTGAGAATTAAAAAAAGGAATAACAATAAGACTGAAACGGATCTTGTTTATATAAAATTCGTCCAGCATTTATAATTTAAATTAAATCTGTGTTATTAATTTTAATAGTTTATTACTTTAAAAAACGTTACGTTACGTTAAAATTCACTGACGAATGTAAAATATTTAGAACATTTAAAATATAAGTTCTAGTTGATTTTATATCTGTGATTCCAAATAAACTGTTTCATTGAAATGGAGCCCCGAATTTCAGGTAGAGATAATTGCTTAAAGTAACTATTTATGCTGGATCAAAAGCAACTTTCGTACTGGAAAGCCTTTCACCTAGCTATTTATGTATTTACCTAGCTTAAAGTTAAATTGCAAACGGTATTAGGGGCGTCTCATTAAGACAGCAGGTAACACCTCTCGGTAACTTTCTTTGAATCCAATTGGGAAACTATTGGATGCGTTTATAGGATTAGTAGAACTAATTGAAATGATAGATTTAGTTAATGAACAAATAACATTAATTTTAATACCGGTTTAGCATACAGTTTATTTATGATGGTCGCGGGTTCAATTCCTCGCACGGTACAGATATTTGTAATCATGAGTATGATTATTTGTATCATTATAATTTTGTAAGTCAAATCAAATTAAGTCAATATATTTTTATTCATGTAGATCCATTACAGATACTTATGATAAGAAAATTACTGTCAGTTCGGAATGTACTTTCGGGATAAAAAGAACTAATATTAATATCCCAACACAATTCACACGGCGACATTAAATCTCAAGCAGCAGCAATCTAAGCAGAGCTTATGTTATGGGTATTAGAAAAATGATATAAATACATAGATCCATGATTTTTTTATATATACATAATGTACATAGAAGATGCCCAGGCCGATAAAAATAATCATACTAATGAATACAAAATATTTGTATAAATAAAGGAATCGAATTGAGACATAGTAGTAAACCGCTCTACCACCGAGACCTGCGCCTAACAAGAAACTACAGATTCATTTTAAAATTAAATTAAGGAAAATGTAGCGACCATTGCATTTCTGTTAAAAATAAATCATTTACTAATATTACTTTAGTTGTTTCACCTGGCTGTGGTTACTTAGGCGTGCTGCACACTACGCTAAATACTCAAATAACAAAGCGTGTATACAAAACAGATCGTAATTTCAATTCTCAAAACCAGCCCGTAAGTCATACATAAAGGAGCCATTCATTTCCAACTTAATCTAAGTTCTAGCAGCTTACTGCTTATCTAGACAAATGTATGAACCGCAACAAAATTAGTTCACGGCACGCGACCCTGATAACTGTATGAAAATTACCCTTAAGAATGAATTAGAGCTCCGTCACACTTGTTTGATAGTCCGATAAATATATGGGAAGGTCGGCTAGTTAGTAGTTCATTATGGAAAGTAATATATACTAGTATAAGTTTCATTGATATTTCTATCTGTATTTGTATTTATTATTATGACTAACAATAAAAAAGTATAATCCTTTTAAAATAATTTTTAAATTATCATTTTTCATTCATAGCTGACCTGCACAACCCCGCCTGGATCACTTTTTTGTACTCCGCCCTGGTCGTAACGTTAGTTAGCCTACAGGATTTATCGATATATGTATGTGCTACAACACTAAAATATTTTTTCAATCTACATATATATAACTCAAAGGTGACTGACATAGTGATCTATCAACGCACAGCCAAAACCACTATACGGATCGGGCTGAAATTTAGCATGCAGGCAGATGTTATGACGTAGGCATTCGCTAAGAAAGGATTTTGATTAATTCTACCCCCAAGGGGATAAAATAGGGGATGAAAGTTTGTATGAAATTTCGTCAATTTTAAACCGATCGGGCTGAGACTTTGCTTGCATAAAGCTACTATGACGTAGGCTAAGAAAGGATTTTGATAAATTCCATCCCTAAAAGATAAATTAACGCGAGCTAAGCCGCGAGCAAAAGCTAGTTCAAAATATAGTAGTAGCTCATCAGGTTAACGCGTTCGACCTATTAAACAAATTCTTAAGACTTATAATACTAATATAGATTCGCAATACAGTTTTAATTCAATAGAACTCAAATGGCAAATAATCTCACAGCCCACCTGATTGAAAGTGGTAACCATCGCATATATACATGAACAATATAAAACGCATTAACTTGTCATATAACACGTTTTGTATCCTTCTCTCCCTAAGGAAGGAAAAGACAAAATACACATCTACCAGTAGTTGAGTTATAATTAAAAGGAAACTTAATTGTTAAATCTGATTGTCAATGATTCTAGAATGACAACCTCAGTGCTCTAGCTGTTTAGCACATCATTTTCCCTATTGAAATGTTTATAATGCTTGCGTGAAATGCTTCTCAATATATTTATGAAAATATCATGTATGCCAGGAAGAATATAGACAGTTTCAAAAGAGTTAGTGATTGCACTAATAAAAGCTTACGTAACAATAACAAACTGATTTTACCTAAATGTCGTTTGGCTAAAGTTAGTAATTCGTTTTATGGCAATTGCGTAAGGTTTTACAATAAAATACCAGAGTCTGTTATAAATCTGCCAGAAAAAAGATTTAAATGTCAAATAAAACACTTCCTTTGCAAAAAAGCTTACTATAAAATTGAAGAATTCGTTAACGATAATAATGTTTTTGTAGAAAAATTTTAAATACATAGCACTGACAATATTATCTGATTACACTAATAATGAGTGCGTAACGATTTCTATGTTGATTGTCGCATGCCTCTTACTTGTTACACTGTAATTATTTATATAAAAAAAAACATCTATTAAAAAGAGCAACACACAAGTTTCTTGCTCATTCTTCTTGTGATGAATCTGCATTCCGAATGAGTGGTAGAATCAAAATATGACTATTCAAAAGTGCTTGTAATGAGTTTATTTGAATAAAGATTATTTCTATTTCTATTTCTATTTCTATTTCTATATTTGTGAACTTTGGGGGCCTCTTTTGACAATATTAAGACTTTCTAGAGTTCCGTAGATAATATTTTTGTCTCATGGATAGTGCCCAGTGATTCGGTCTAGAATAAAATAGTTCAATAGCTGCCTTCGTGGCTACGGTAGTCCAGAATAACGCTTTACTTGGTCCTACTCGCATTACGATGGTTGTGTGATTCGATTCGTTCGAAGATTTGTATTCATGGGTATGATTGTTTGTATCGGTCTCAGCGTTTTCTATATTACTTAATTATTTATATTATATATGTATATATACTATTTATTTAGAACCCTCCCACAAGCTCTGCTTATCATGGTACTAGATAGCGCTATGTTAAGTGTCCTCGTGTATTATTATTATAATTTAATTTTGAAAATTAAATTAAATTGAAGGTAACTAAAAATATTAACAAGAAAGTAATTATAACGTCTATAAGGAGTTATACTTGAACGTTATACCTACCTATGTACATAAATACAAACATTTGTTATGTTTTACTGTTATTGGTACAATAACAGTTTGTTACCGTGACGTGGCGAATTAACCGTTAAATTTGTCTGTTGCTCGCTAAACTACGTAATTGCGGGCGCTTTTATAGCACTCACATATATGGGGTTACAGTTTGTGGGCTATCGATTCGAGTTCAATTTTGACAATGTGATTTTAAGAAGACTGTTATTGACATTGCAAGCATTTGATTTTGAATTTGACGAATTGTTTATATGTTTAAATTTTTGGAAGCTACAGAATAGAATAGAATAGAAATCATTTATTCAAATAAACCTAAATGTATGCGCTTTTTAATAGTCACAGTTATCTTTTTTTAATATACCGCTCATTCGAAAAGGTGTCTCATCACAAGAAGAAAATTGTCTGTTGCTCTATGATGTTACCACTATGTTCTTATGTGAAAGGAAATAATAAAGATGTCATAATAGCTGAATCGTATTAGTTAACATTTTTATTAAAATTAATTTATAAGCCCTGGTATTTCCGATCAATAATTAATTCATTTACACGTAAGTCATATACACACGTAAAAACTACAAAAAAAAATCAATATTTACTGCTCATCTAGTCCCAAACTATGCAGATCTTATTCTATGTGCAATAAACAGTCGTTTTTCACCCAGATAAAAATACTTTAATATATTTATTATAAATATTACGATCCACATAGAGAGCACCCAGACCAAAACAAACAATCTTATACATAAGTACAAATGTTTTTATCGACCATTTGCAGATAGGTTTTCTATCAACAAAATTCTAGAGTAATGCAGGTCACCATTAGCATAAAATTATTTATAATATTGCGCTAACACCGTATAGAAAATTACACACTCAAATAACAAAAGTTCAAACAATTTGCAAGTATTAGTCATACTTTCTACAAAGCGATTATCGTTAGTGTATTTGTTACAGTAAATTAAAATTAGTTAAGGTATGTAGGTAATAGTTCGCCTCCCCCGGACCGGATGGGTCTCCATGACGATTTTCTTTAAGTATACAAAAAGTAGATAATAATAACGGGTAAAATCGGTCTCCATAACCTTCACATGTAACTTTATAATCTTTTTTTACTGTAATTAGAAAGACAACAAGCACTTTGACGGCATGTGATGTTCAATGGTAGCTCTTGGTAATATGTAGATAGACCTTTCTGATAGACCTTTCTGACGGTATGTAATGGTAAATGGTATCTGTTGATATTATAGATATAGATAGACTACAGACATCACGATATCATGTGATACCTGAGATACCACTTATGCGTTGCCATTTAGGTGAACCAAGGTGTTATGCCGCAATCATTTCTTTTTCAGACTATGATTGTGGAAATCAAGCATACAGCCCACTTGATGGTAATCAGTTACTCTAGCCTATGGATGCCTGAAATACCAGTGGTATGTCGTGCACGTTGTGTTTTCTAATTTCATTCCCTTATGTATAAATTTATTAAGTAATTAATAATTCAATTGGACTCCCTCAATACTCAATTCGCTAGAATAATAGCATAGACTAACTAAGTGACATGATTCCACTATTATTATCTACTATATGATCCTACTAAATATCAGGACATTGTCGACTATAAAAGGACGAAGAGTAACCTGACATTGAAAGTAACGCAGCTAGAGTCGAGTCACAAGGCGTCGGTTCCCTACCAACATGCTAACCACCTTCAGGAAGGAGAACTACTGGCCCATGGGCGGCGCTACCGTGGCTGATTGCCGTCGTTAGTGTCGCAACTACAGACACGATTTATATTTTATCTATTCATATTATTATTATATATGTATATTAGTCTATGACGTATTTATAATATGCCAAAATATCCACCCTTCAAACGAAATATAGCTTACAAAGTCAGCAGCTTGTTGGCTAAAATAGGGGAGAATAATTAAATGTATTTTTAAAAGTCTGTCTCGGTGATTGAGATATTGAAAATCATAATCTTTGATAACATTTAGTTTCATAGATTTTTTACATAATCAATTATGTAAACATATACTTTCTTACATCTGTCTGTGTTTACAGATAGTCTGGTACCCATTAGGGTTATTAATAAAGTTCTGAAGCGGTCTGTTTTGTGACTAAACAAAGCTATCAATACCCGAGTTAGCAAATGCTAACATTCACATAGCTCTGTTGAATGAACACGACCCAGGAAATTAAAGCTAAGCTATATGTGCTTTTGTTTGTTTCATTTGTGTAGACAAATGGCTTTGTTTATCGGCTTTTATTATAATTATTAAATGCTAGGTGAATGTACAATTTGACCTGCTTATACTGATATTGTATGATGGAGACCGCATTTTGATATGAGGTAAATAAATTACGGAAATACTGGATTGAGTTAATAAATTCTTTCACTGATTGAAAGATACAGTAATCTAAGGTTTGGTAGTATATTATGTTATTATAATAATAAAGATAATTAACAAAATTATGAGCACGTGTGCGAGGTTAGAGCGTTTATTTTTTTATGCGCGCTGTTTCATGTTCAAAATTGTTTTTCTATCATCCTTATCACAGCCTGGAAGACGTCCACTGCTGGACATAGGCCTCACCCAAAGATCTCCACGACGATCGGTCCTGCGCTGCTCGCATTCAATGCCTTCCAGCGATCTTGATCAGATCGTCGGTCTAACTTGCTGGAGGCCTTCCCACGCTGCTTCTTCCAGTCCGTGGTCGCCACTCGAGGACTTTACTGCCCCAATGGCTATGTCGGTCACTCTAGTTCTTCTGCGGATCTCCTCATTTCTGACTCGATCACGCAGAGTAACTCCGAGCATAGCCCTCTCCATTGCCCTCTGAGTGACTCTGAGCTTGTTCATGAGGCCCATAGTTAGTGACCACGTCTCTGTGCTGTAAGTCATCACTGACAACACACATTGTTTTTTTTTAAATAGTTTTATAATTTATCTATAAATAGTACAGTTCTGATCTAATTTAAAAACTGGAATTGTCTTTTCTACAGTCTTTTATATAATTTTAATGTCCTTTTACTTTATTTTTGCTATTTTATATATAACCTTTCAACTGAACCACATTTTGTTGAGTGTCTGAAATAGATGACACAGATGACTTTGTACAAAGTCAAGCAAATAAGAAATAATAAGAATAGATAGATATGAAATAATATATTATATCGTATGCTTGTAGGTATATTCGTCTATAATGCCTAAAAATATGAATATTTTCGAGACACTTGTATTTCTAATATTATGTAGATATGCCCAGATAATACAATTTAGCATACATACAAAAATCATTCGGTGTTCACAAAGAAAACATCACGACCTTTTCATATAAAATACACACATGAATTAAAGATGAATCCTAGTATTGTTAGGAGCGTTTTAGAAATCCGTGGACCCTTATTGAAATGTAAGTGGTCCTTAAAATAACTAGCTTTGGCTATATCGTCTCGGATCTCTTATATTTTCTTTCCTATTTTCCATAGTACTATTAAGTATGCCCTTGGGTATTTTCTGCACTTCACAAATTTGAAATTATTTATATCTTTTAGAGATAAGCCCTCCTTTGTTAACATTATTTCTAATGAACATAAAAAAATAATCTACTTCAGTACAATAATTAACATATCGTATTCCATGATCCTTACTGCTACCTTTTACCATCGCACCTCTCGCCATCGACAGGGGATTTCAACCTACACGCTATAACCTAAGTGGTATCGTACAGAGCGATTTCAGAGGAGTTTCTTCCCTATATACTTAGATTGTGGAATGAACCTCACGAGGTTTTCTCAAGAGATTACAACATGGGCTTTTTCAATAAGGATATATTATGTTATTGGACCTTATGCTTTCATCGAAGGTCGACCATCATGCCATTGCCATGCCAAATTCCGATCGATCATATCCTTGAGGAATTGTCAGAGATAAAGGTTGCTATAGACTTATCATGGCGGAAAAAATTCCCGCGCTACTGAAAATAATTTCATTTTAAAGTTAACAATAAATAGCTCCGCTCAACATGTGACCTGGTATGTAAACAACACACCGGTAATAATGCTAGTATATCTGAAACAGTGTAATAGTAGTTAGTATTGGAACAAAACTACGTGAATGTTATATAAAAAAATGTGTGCGTGGTAAAATTAAAACATTTAACCACGTACAGCTTCAATTGTTCAAGACTAAAGTAAGCATCAGAGACCTAACCTCAAATTTGTTATTTAGCACATTCCGCCGCACCCCTACTAAGTAACACCGCGAACTCATTTTAATATGCAAATGCCGGAATTGAGACGAGGTATATCACGTTGATGGTAATACAAATTGAATTCTCGAGCGCTACGAAAGACTTGCACGGTACGGAGTAAGCGTTAACGAAATATCTATCCGAAAGCGTTACTCGTAGTAATGGACTTTTCGGTAACGAAAAGGATAATGTTCAAGTCTTTGTATGTTCAACTTCTGGCCTTTTATATTCTCAAACATTGACTAGATATCGACCTGTAGGATTTGTTAGACATAGTGCATTATTAATAATATACTTTATTACGTCAAATCTGGTAGACTAGATGTGCCCGTGACTTCGTCCGCATGGATATCCAAGATCACTATAGCTTGGATATCGTAAAATATTTAATAATGTAACCCAAAAAAACCGAAGTAAATGTTTCATCGTTCTAGCTTCAAAAATTACAAATATCTATACTACTTTAACTATGTACTTACTATTTATTTTAAACCATTAAGATTTTTTTTACGAACTGAATATTATATTTATTTATAGCTAGCTTTAAAAATGACAATACTTTCATTTACTTCATATCCCCTTTTAACTAATTACAAGCCATTTTCACTCTAAAAAGCCTACGGTTTAGCCTAGCCTTAAGGTTGCCAATTTGGAACTTATATTCAACTCTGCTGTACCAGATAAAAAAATAAGTATTTTAATCTTTTTTAATATGAATTAGAAATATACCAATGAAATTAGACTACCTGTGTACAAAATTTAATTGAAATCGGTACTGTAGTTTTAGCGTGACAGACAGACAGAGTACCAATGGAAGATGAGATGATAAGCCTGAGATCAAGTCAGTTTGCCATTGTGGCAAATTCATCAGAAATTTATCGTGATAGTTTTTACGGGAAACTGCGTGAAGGTAAAACTTACATGGTACATTGCGATGTGCGAGCAATGGGGTCACCGCTATACATTACTAACAATCTTCTTTCCCTTTGATGGTAAATGGTAACTGTCACCTTGAGCACAACATGAGCAGCACTATACATCTACTACGCCCGTCACAGCTCCGAAGCATTGTTATCCCGGAGAACTAAGATGTTACGCCCATATATCCTGTAATTTCATAACCTTATGGCCCTTCAACCGAAACGGGAAATAAGATGAGACTGAGATAAGCAGGCAGAGAAGCAGAAATATTTTACAAAGAGATATTCTTTCACGCAAATTCAACATTTTCATTTCCAATTTGTTTGTTAAAGAATTTATTTCGAATATTAAATTGGTTTCGAAAATCATTTAATTAAAATGATATAAATAAGAATAATTAATTTTATTTATCGTTTTCATATAAATTCTACGAAAAACGTAAAACCTTTTCCTTTTAACTCCCCTATATTTTATGATATGAATATTTTTCAAGAGAAAGATAATTTACGAAATGCACATTTTTAAAACGGCCATTGGGAAAAGCAATCAATTAAAAGCAGGAATAAACAGGAAAATGACTCATAAAAAGGCGGGAAAATAGATAAAAAGAAATATTATAATGACTGTCCATTTTTAAAAGCAAATCAGTGTTTTATAATCAAAACGGTGCTGTATAAAGCGTCTATGCACGACTCGATTTGTATACCCGATCAATCAGGCCGATCTGTTGGATCCTGAGAAGGTGATATGCGAGTAGATTGGACAGTCAGGTATGTTTTCGCAGTCTCTATAATGTTGAAATTATATTGTGTTGTTCAAAAGCGAGATATTGCACCTCTGTGCATTCTCTACCGCATATATCCCGGGGAGTGTTCTGAGGAATTGTTCAGATTAATACCAGCTGCTGAGTTTCACCACTGTACCACCCGCCAGAAACTAAAATATCATCTTGATCATCTGGATGAATGGCGGTCCTCCATAGTGCGGTTTTCTAGAAACTTTTTGCCACACACAACCACATTGTGGAATCGCCTTCCAGTAATGGTATTTCCGAACCGATACGATATTGAAACCTTCAAGAAAAGAGCTTATTCCTTTTTAAAAGGCCGACAACGTACTTGCAATTCCCCTGGTATTGCGGGTGGTCATGGGCGGCGGTAATCACTTACCATGAGGTGAGCCGCATGCTCGTTTGTCCCCTGTGTTATAAACAAAAAGCGTTAGCGGAGGCGATTGCACCATATCATTATCATCCATTAAAAATAGTTAGAAGCTAAGCTCAGCTTGTGTTATTGGTACAAATAAGCAAACTATTGTAATAACAAAGTTGAATAAGCGATTAATTGAAAAAAATGCGTAAATGTTAATTAGATGTTGTTACTTAGATATAGCGTATAATGCCAACCCGATGAATTGGCCCTAAACATCGGGTGTCAAATCGTATCGTGCGTAGATACTTTAATGCTGCTGGTCGAAACAATGCGTACACGAAATGATGGTCATTATACGGCAATTATGAAAAATGACTGGTAGGTCAAATTCATGAGGTGGATAAAAATGGTAACAAAAGAACAAAAATCGCATCCATTAGTAATCGTGACGTGTAATGATAAAAACGATCTGTCTCAATTAAACGTGGTCCCGTAGTACTTACATCTGATAGCAGTGTAAGCAAAAACATAGTAACTACCATAATTATGATTTAATTTTGCACTAGGTTAAATATAGGTAATCCTATTTTGATCTTTGTACCAGTGGTATATACGTACATGAAGAGGACAATTTTTTTATTTAATTTCTTTATACAGTAAGGTGCACAGATACAGTAAAAATATTAATTAAAATGAATGTTATATGTATAAATAAATTGTCTCCAGCATATACTCTATATATTAAGAGGAAAATATCATATTTAAAAATAGTAATAATAAATATCAAAATTACGATATACCTGAAAGTAGCCCCATTTTGTTAACACCAATCGATTGCGAAAGGTCCCCATTGATCCCACATATGCAAAGTTATTTAAGATCAAATTCGCTAATATGGAATTTTTCCATTTTAAAACCAATCTGTAAGTTTTACGGTACAAATAAATTAAACAAATACTGTTGATCATGCAATTATCTACGAAAATTGTTCTAACAGTTTTTTTCCTAATAATCACTTTCTCTGAGATACAGCTATTTAAAAAGTGTGTCGAAATATGTAACTGACATTTCATTTACAATAGCGTTTTCAATATTCGAACAACAATTTAGCTAGCTACCAAATCGGGATAGCCCCAATTCTTTTGGATGGCTAGGAATGGAAATAAAATTGCCCATTGCTAGCAAGGTCATGTTAGGTTGACCTCTACGTGGTTCTACATATTTGGAAGTCTAACTAATTTATTCCTAATAAGTTCACCACGATGCGCTTACTTGTAAGCGACAATCATCTATATGATATATATGAATAACACTTCAGAACTACTCCTTGTTGCTATTCCTGAGGTATAAAATGTAATCCAGTAATTTCCCTGAAACACATGTTACTGAAATAGTTGATATTGAGGTAAGACGTAGACGACTTACTACAAAGTCTAAGTCTGTAACTGGAGCTTCATACACATCCTACCCTACATCCTTCCTCCACTGGTGAATACAGTTATACTGTATATCGATGATGACCTCGGTGGTCTAGCGGTCTAGCACACCGCTTTACGACCGATGGTCGCGGGTTCGATTCCTCGCACGGCACAAACATTTGTATTCATGAGTATGATTGTTTGTATCGGTCTTGGTGTTTTCTATGTATAATATGTATGTATTTACGAAAAAAAATCTATATACTTGTATCAGTTATCTAGTACACATAACACAAGCTTTGCTACCTAAAGCTTAACTTGGGTCTAGATAGCGCTGTGTGAATTGTCCTGAGATTATTATTATTATAAAAATCGCGTTTAAAACATATTCAATACTACAATAAATTAACCTACGGGACCCCAAAACATGCGTTAAAATGTCACCCCTCGATGTAAATCCCCCTGAAATCTATCACAATAATTCAAATTGTAACAATTCCGCGCCAATAAATGTCACCTTATGGAACCGTGAATGGATGTTGGTATAAATCAAAGGTGGTTAATAATTGAAATATTGGAGGGTCGAACAGGGTCAAAAGGCGGCAAAAATTAAATTATTCTATTCTTTCGGGCATCTGCCTCTTTTCCTGCAATACGTAATTGGAAAAATAAAATTCTTCGGACTGGCTGTACTTTATAAAGAGGATATAACCTCTACTAACTTTGTTACTGAAGGGGAGATGGGATTGTTAGTAATGTGGATTGATGATCATATGCTAACAATGTACCATGTCAGGTTGACTCCATGCGGTTCCCCCTGGAAACCATCGTGATAAATTCTTGGTGAATTTGTCATGATGGGCTAACTGACCTTATCATGCTCATCTTATCATCCTCCACTGGTCCCCGCCAGTGTAAACCATTAGCGCAGGAAGGTGCACCACTTCATTACCATTCATAAAAAAAATTTGTTACTGCTTAACTATACTGTTGATATTCCGGGTAATCTCCGGTACTACTAAACTAATTTTAAAAATTCTTTTAGTGTTGGATAGTTAATTTATGGAGGAAGGATATATGGATAGAAAGTTATAAGAAAATGTTTATACTAAATTGATAAATTATAATAATTGTTCTCAAAATTATATTATATAATTTTGAGAACAAGCTCTCAAATTGTGATAACTAATGCATTTTATTTTATAAATTGTATTAGTTTCTACCTATTATACCTTGTTAATGTAATGAATAAGTAAAATTAATTTCGATATTTTTTATTATTGTGTTTTCTTAGAAAGTATTATAGTGTTAGTACCATACTAATTTCATTGCAACATAATTTATCATGGCTGTATATGAAGAATGTGTAGAGTCAAATATAAACAAAGAGACAGGTATACAACAGAGTAGGTTAATTGACTTATAAGCCATAACTAATAATATCCAATTCACACAGCGCCATCTAGTCACAAGCTAATTGTAGATTATGTTATGAGTACTAATGGTACTAGACAACTGATATAAATACATATACACATTTGTTTTTTTGGAAATACATAATATTCATAGAAAACACTTGACCCATCCAAACAATAATACTAATGAATACAAATGTTTGTACTGTGGGGGAATCCCTAAGTCCCACATTACATCTTATTTTTCTTTTCTCACTTAAAGTGTGAAAATTCACGAATAAAAATAATAATCAATGAAGATATTCGTTTTAACGGCTCTGTATATTTATGTATCGTTGCGTGTGACCTAATTCAGGGGGTGGGTCGAGCCCACTGTAACAAGGTTGAGACTTTTATTTGAAAAGCAAATTTTTCTTTCTATTTGCAACATCTTATCTACCAACATCTCTTCCTTATCTGAGTAGCATATATCTTTTTTACAATCATTTGTATGTAATTCACTTTACCATTTATATATATTTGTTACAAAGAACATCACACTTGTTTTATTTATTTATTTATTTCAGTTTCATATTATAAATACCTTCTAGAGTAACATACATATGAATTAATATTATAATACTAATATATTAAAATTGATACTATGGTCACGGCACTGACGACGGCGATCTGCCACTATAGCGCCGATACACTACCCCTTCGGCCAGTATTTCTCCTTCCTCCTTATTACCCATATTCTGGTTTAGTCTACAAACTTCACGGCTCTGGAACCCTGAACTGATTCGTTTACTTAACAATAAATACACGTTTAAAAACGTATATATTTTTATTTTTTTGTATCATATTAAATATTTATATAATATGTGCATGCGTGTAGAAATCTACGTCTTTATGTGTATTATGGAACCCTAAGAATATGGCTCATGTTCCTAGCATGCATGCTGTGCTAATTCGCATTACTAAAACTATAATTTTATTACTCTAGTAGACATAATATCAGAAACTACTTTAAACGTACTTATACGGACTTATCCTTTCATAAATTTATCTGTAAGCGCAGCAAAAATGGAATAAAACAGCACTGCGAAAAATTATACCACGTCATCGAAATATCGGGGCGGATCGGCATCGAAAAAATCATTTTCGAAACGTAAATTCATTGACGTTCGTTTTAAATGCTAATTCCCATCGATTGAAGCGATCACCAGCCGCGGCGTCGTGTTTTCAAATATAAAAAATAAACGAAAAACAAACGGCAAATGGTCGAGGGTGTAAAAAGGTCAAAACCGTTTGAAATGGTTGAAACCTTAATCACCCGAGATGTGAGATCGCTTAACGATCTTCAAAAAACATATGCGTTTAATCACTTCGTTTTTACTTCTATAGTACTATTTTTCTAACCTTCTACTATTTCTCTTTATGAGATATACTATAGGGATATTCCTAGGAATATCCCTATAGTATACTTCATGCTGCAGAGGATTTTCAGTAATAGATACCTATTACCAATAATCCATCTTATAAATTTTAATTTTATGAAGTTATTAATATTATGTACCTCTAGAGGTACATAATATTAATAACCAAGAATAACCAAGAAGGAGTATTGATAATGCGTCTCTATTACTAAAAATCATCTGCAGCATGAAGCATCTGAACATGAAGTCAGGTTAGCTTAGCTTATCTGGAATTAACCACGATAGTTTTCTGGGGGAACCGCGTGGAGGCCAACCTGATATAGTACACTGCTAGCAATGGGGTCAGTAATTCACTTAAAAATACTGAAATTACATTAAAATACTTAAAAAAATTAGGTAACAATCCAACTGGAACAAAACAAATAATATTTTTAAAATGAAATTTATTGTCACAATACATTACTGAAAGCCGGACCTAAATTGATTAAGACTTTTCTGAGATTTTCGTAAATTTAAACAGATAATGATAATGACCCAAAACAATAATTATTATAGTAATAATGATAGTTCTGGGTCCTGTTATGAGAATAAATTTTCTCAACAACAGTTTTTCTCATGTATAAGAGCGATCAGTTACTTATATGCATTAAGGATGGAATAGTTGTCAAAACATTTAATCATTATCAAATCGTAAATATATAATCATCATAAACATATTCACATCACTATGATCAATGAAAATTTCAATAAAAAATAATCTACTGCCAACCAAAGGATGTTCCGGCATCGTTCCCTAATGGACCTTTTTCCGCGTCAATAGTTTTTTAAGCTCCACCTTGTTACAGGACATTGAATCTGATGTAACTCAGATTTATTTAACTTACGCAGATAAAATGACATTTAGGGATCCCTTGTTGGGGTTTGAAATCAAACAGGTAACATAATAATAATAATAATAATCTCAGGACAATTCACACAGCGCCATCTAGTCCCAAAACAATCATACACGTGAATACAAATGTTAGTGCCGTGCGAGGAATCGAATCCGCGACCATCGGACGTAAAGCGGTGTGCTAGACCGCTAGACCACTAGACCACCGAGGTCGTCATAATAAGAAATAGAACTAATTCCGGACGCCTTGCTTTGTGCATCATGAAGAAGAGGTATCTGATGTATCATGGGAGAGAGATATTGAGGGTTTTAAGATGAAAATACGGAGATAAAAGTAAATAAAAGTAAAAAAGTAATACGACTACTACTACAGCGATATAACAGAATGTTATAAAGAGAATTTGTCAAAAAAATATGAATATAAAATTAAACCTAAAACCAAGCTCTCCTTAGCTTGGGACTAGATGATGCTGTTTGAATTGTCCTGACATATTATTATTATCTTATAAATAATATAATAAATATTAAGTAAATAAAAGTTTCAACAAATTAAACAACGATATATATAATTTACGCCATTTCAATAATCATAGCATCCGACTTTACTTAACCTTGTTGATCGTTCAACTAAGAACTTCAGCTGAACTGCGAACGCTACGTTACTAGAAACCAGTGGTTCCCAACCTTTTTTAAGCTGGCAATGAATTATTTTTGTTAACCGAAACAACAAAATATATGAAAACACTGTAATAATTTATATAATATTTCAGAACAATTCACACAACATCATCTAGTCCCAAGGTAAGCAGAGTGTATGTTACTAGACAAACTGATATATTTTATTTCTTTTTTATAAATAAGTACTTAATATACATTGAAAACACCCAGACTGATACAAACAATGATACTTATGAGTACAAATGTTTGTAACGTGTGAGATTAAAAATAGAGATCATAATATGATCTATGGACGTACGTAATCCGAATGAAATAAATAAATAAATAATAGTAATATTAACGGACCACTAGTTGAGAGCCACTGTTCTAAATCAAGCTAAAATTAACTATCTAGGGCAGTAGACTCGTCTAACTCAATTACACAAGAACCTTCAGTTATAATTAAAAGTTGACAATTTACACTAATTTTGTTGGTTGTGCCTCCATAATATTCTAGCTCGTGTAAATTAAATTTTGTTTTCGTGTAATTTCGTAATTTCCCTTTTAATACACGGGTAACTTTGTTTTCAACACAATGCCCTTATTACAGTCTCTTGTTATTAATTTATAAACCTTAATCATGAGCAAAGCATGAAATATCTTATGGGACTCATACATACCTCACGACTGTTATGTGAGATGGGGAAGTCAGTTTTTTTTATAGATGATAATGGAATGTTGCACTCGCCTGCGCTAACGGTTTACGGATGATAGGATGAACATGAAGTCAGATCAGTTAGCCCAACCTGACAAATTCACCGGGACATTATCACGATGGTTTCCAGGGGGAACCGCGTGGAGGTCGACCTGACATGGCACATTGCCAGCAATGGGGTCAATAGTCCACATTACTAACGATCCTCTTTCACCCGGGGTAATTAGTTCACTATGACGTGGTCAGTTGATAATGCTTCTAGGTACCCCATTTGGAAATATAGTTGTGAAGATATATTAATATTGCAAAGCACTAAACTGCGCACCTTCGTCTTGTTCATATAAGGTCTTATAAAGAATAAGCTTCCACAATTTTGCAACATTTTTCATTAATACTCCGCTCCTATTAGTCGTAGCGTAATGTTATATAACTTATAGCCATCCTCGATAAATAGATTATGCAAGACCATAGTCTACGACTAAAGTAACTTTTTAATACAAAACTTGTTCAACCTGATAAACTAAATAGATTTGTACTGTTTTGTTTAATTCTCTACCATTAGCATGTGTGAGATCACAAACTTTCAGTATACTTCGACCATTATTGGATCTATACCTATATATGTGTATTTCCTCCAAACGAGGCATTATCAAGCAACAAATAGAGTTTAAAAGTCTAGGCGACTAGACTGTGACGTCGAACCGACAACATCCGGTCAGGTTTATACGCACAGAATGTTTTCAGACATACAAATGCTAATACTCGTGGAATTAAAAAAAATAATATAAATCCATTAAGTATATATAGAAAAGTGCGTCGTAACTAATCGTCTCGTCTAATCTTATCTTAATCCGAAAATTTATAAGTATGTATTTTTACTCTTTCTCGCAAAAACTACTGTACAGATTATAATGAAACTTCACAATAATATAGTTTATGCATCAGAATAACATATATGCTATATTTTTTATTAAAACTTAACGCGTGTGAAACCGCGGGAAAATCTAGTATGATATAAAAAACTAAATTAGTAACAGATTTTTGTTATACACGCCCTGGCTTTTAAAACAAGAACTAATTACTGAACTGCTTGCTCCATTAATTAAATGCCTCTCGCAACTTGACGGCTGGAGAAACCGGCCGTCTTCGTGCCTTTGAAGTGAAAATTGTCTGGACCAGATTGTATTATGGATCGTATAAGTGTTTAGTGAATATTGTACTGATATAACGCTAAAGGGTTTGTTTGATCTACTCTAAGGCTCTCTCTGGTACTGGCTGTTGGATTTGAAAAAAATATTATACTATTACTTGTTACAAACGCATCACCAATCACCCTTGACATATTATTTTTTAAAATAAAAAATACCTCAGGATATATATATAATTAAATTAAATTTTATTCAAATCTGTTCATCCATTTAGTCGCGAAGAAATGTATTAACTACAATTAAAATCAGAAGCAGTATTGTTTATTCGTTTATCCATATTGAAAATAGAAGTATTATTTTCATATTTTGTTTTATACATATACATTTAGTCACTGCGAACTGCTATATTAAACGTTTAGGAGCATAGCTCTTCTTATCAATTATTTATTACACTTAAGTATTTATAATATTATTATATGGATATTTGAGGCAGATTATATATGCTACTTAACATCATGCTACTTTTAGGAGCTGAAAAAATAATATCAGAAAACTGAGCTGCAATAAGTTTTAGAAGAAATAATAGAACATAAAAGCATGACACCTTAGCCCTCGAGAATGGTAACGTATAACACGGTGTCACATGATGTCATAATATCATGTGACCCCGTGTAATACGTTAGACTCTTCATGTACATACATATATATATAGGCGACGCTAGCTATTTTCCATCATATAGGAAAAATGCATCTTTATACATCTCTATTAAATTCTACTGCGAGTGAAACCGACTGACACAGCCTGTACGTTAATATAATTGAATAGGCAAAAGGACTGTGATAAGGAGAAAATGTGATAACGACGTGATGTTCACGAGGGCAAAAGTTTTTAGCCTATTACGGCAAAGTTACAGAGTTTAGCTGACTTCTCGAAAACGCTTAATGATTACGATGGAAAGCGATTCCAAATAGCTAAGTATTAACAATTATTCATGCGAATAATGTTTGCGATGAATTATACTTCACTTTTGCTGGTTTGTCCCCAAATAATATCTCGTTACTGATGAATTTGTATGAATATATTGATGAATGAAAATATAATTTTAAATTCAGTTTTATTTAAATTTTTAATTCAGCAATATTTGATCTAATAGTGAAGGTAAACCAATATGTAGGTCCATAATTTGCTATTATGGACTATATGGATGCCACCGTAATTACGTTAAATCAATAAAAACAAATAAAACTTGATAAGAACCCGTAAATTTATTAACGTTACATATAAATAATAACTCTGTCAAATTTTTAATAACTATAAAATCTATTATCTTTATTAATACTTTTTTAAATATATATTATATGACAAGAAGTGTATAATATGAACGTAGATGGACGGAAAGGGAGAGAACAATCTAAAAACAGATGGATGGATTGTATGAAAGATGATATAAATAAAAGGAGAGTATGCTCAGATATGACGACCGAATAGAGATCAGTGGAAGAGAATGACATACTCCGCCGACCCCACATAATGAGATAAAGGCAAAGCAATGATGATGACTATATGATAAGAAGAATACATGGAAATTATATATAATTCCGTTTAAAGCGATTAACATAGATGTATGTATATATATAATTACGCCCGCGCCTAAAAAGGTTATAATAACACGTTTTAGAACAACATTTTAGTAAAAACATACGGATAAATTACACAACATGAAAATTATAAGAAAAACATTATAGAGGAAACAAAGTGATCTTTTCCAAACAAAGCTAATATTGTGTAGAAATCACCGCCCACGGATATACCTACTCGAAGAAATAACAATGATATACAGGATTACAGGGTTGGCAATTTTAAAATATTTTAACCTTGTTATGTCTCTGCCTGGCGTTTTTTAACGTTTTCCATAGACCGTCGCCCCGGCGGAGAGATGACGATGTGTGGGATTTTTACCCACTAAAAACCACACGGTATACCTGCAAGTGCCTATGCCTGAGTCAGGGGTTTCATACGTGCATTCTACTCCGATTTCGATGGCGACAACTCGCGTTGTGGGTTTTGTAGAGCAGGCCCTATCTCTAGTCTCTGCCTTCATAGCCCCAATACATGAATGAATGAATGAATGGATTTTTTTACTTTTTTATAAAACAAAATGTCATGTTTCGGCTAAATTTATTTCTCCAACGTCGTATATCATCCTAATCTATTTACTTTTTTTATCGTCATATATTTGTTTATTGCCAATTCTTAACAACCGTAATTTGTGAAGTTTTGTTGTAATTTTATAAAATATCGTTAGTTGACAATAAATTAATTTTTCTTTCTTTCTAATTTAACGAATTGTCGATTTTGACTTTGTAAAAGTCGTCTCAGAACTCTGACTATTTCAGCCGCGAAGTAGCTTACTGTACAATCTGTTTTGGTTTACGGGTGAAATTAGTGCAATTACATAATAAAAATCATAACATCTTAGTTCTCCGGAATGGTAAAGCGTGTGTGTTGTCTGGGATGATAACATAATGTCCAAGGTGCTGGTCATATGTATAGACGACTACCACTTACCATCAGATAAGCAGTCAGCTGCCTTGCCATTCGATGTACATAAGAAAAAGTGTGAATGTACAAAATCTTGTACAAACTTATGATGAAAATGTTCTCATATCTATACGAGTATTCTCTTAGAGTAGTTGGCAGCCCTGATGATTAAAAACATAACATTATTATGCAGGTGGGTGTACTGAGCTCCATTGAAGGGTATTATAATATTGTTTTCTAATTGTTATAAAATTTATGCTACATAAAACAAAATGCAATAGAATTGAAGAATGTGTAGGTTTCGAGATTGTTCCACAATGAATTACTAAGGTATTTCCTTAGTAATTTTAAATGTTAACAATATACTTACAAATAGGGCTGTTATTAACCTTATCTACATAGTTTTATTAATTTCCTGTGGGAGGATAACTTAAAGGCTGTGGCTGGACCAACATACGTTAGATAGAGGAACATTCTATTGCAGGAGGCCTATGACTCAGGATAAGCTGATGAACCGAGTCACTGAAATAGTAATAAACAGAAAGAACATTAACTTCACTATCTGCATAAAGGTTATAAATAAATAAATGACTGATCAATATTGTTTATACTTATATACCGTAACGTTTTTTAAATATTTTCTTAAGTTTTTTTTCTTATCTAAATTTATTTTTAGGGTATTTGTTTTCAAATATGTCAACCCCATATATTCGATGATCGCGAGTTCGATTCCTCGCACGACACAAACTTTTGTTATGGGTACAAAGTATGATTGTTTGTATAGATTTGAGTATTTTCTATATATGTACTTTTAAAATACATGTATTTATATCAGTTGTCTAGTAACCATAACATCAGCTCGCTGCTTGGCTTGCGACTAGATAACGCTGAGTGAATTGTCTTTAGATATTATTATTGTTTGCAATAATAGTGATTTAGATGGCTTAAAATTAAGAAGCATTCTCTCTAATAAGATTATGTTACAGTTTTTCTATGTAAGTTGCATATAAATGTCGTCAGTCGTTCATGATTTACGTAACTCTAAAGGGCTATAAATAAGAAAAGCATAGCTAAATGCGAAATAAATCAATACAGTGTTGAGTGAGTCGTCAAACTTCTAATTGAAATGTTCGAGGCGTGGGCTTAATAAATCATGGCTACAACACGGATATAAAATCGCGAGGAATGCATGAAAAGCAAAACGAGCACAATTGGAGAGGAGACGTCAAATCAGTTTCAAATATCTTATTCATGTAATCAATAATAATAACTCCACATTCCCACAGTGCCATCTAGTCTCCCTAGCCCTGTTTAGCTTATGGTTACTAGACAACTGATAGAATACTTAATTACATTTTTTTATAAATACAGACAAGACTCAGAGCAATATAAATCATACTCATGAATACAAATGTTTGTATCGTGCAAGAATTCGAACCCGCAACCATCGGAAGTAAAGCGCTGAGATTAACTGCTATATCACAAATACTTATTTATGGCCTATTATTATAACTACTTTAAAAATAAAAACCATATTAGCATTATAGCAGCAGTGTCTTCATTTGTTTCTTACCTTTTCATAACAATTTACTGAACTTTTTTTAAAGTTTTTTTTTACAGGAGAATAAATTTAGAATTAAAATGAAACAGGCTCACCAATTATCCGTTTCGTACCGATCAAACATATTGTTGGCGTGCACACTCTATTCCAGTGGAACATAACTCAATGCATAACGTATACTTTTTCGTTTGAATAAGTGTCATTTCTAGGCAACTCGTTTTCTATAAATTAATTAGTGTAAAAGGTGATAAGAAAATCAATGTAATTATCAACATTAGTAGTGAATTCTTCGAATTATTCTATTTCGTATCTCTTTAATACAGAAACTTTCTTAATTAAGATGTCTTCTACGAAACTTCTTGTTTGCTGTTTTAGTCGTGTAAAATTAACCAAATTCCCGTAATTTTATGGGAAAAATGAATACCGTAACAGCTAATGAAAATTGTAATCATTCTAAACCAATACCATAAACTGGATATATTTGATTTTTTTGTTCATCCATACATATTGTTATTTTGTTCAATTTTAAGTGAAATGAGGTGAGAACTGTACATAATATTTTACAATTAAAGGATTTGTATTTATCTTTGTTATGAATAATAATTTTTGGTGATAAAATATTGTATGTAATAATATTAATATAAATATGGTAAATTGTCTTTATTGGTGACGCCGTGGAATGTCCAGAACAATGTGTATACATTTATAAAAAGATAGAAAACAATGTCACAGTTCTATTTTATACATTCGATTTTCAAAATGGTTTATTTTACTTTTAAGAAACCTTTAATGGCTATTTGCAAACATATAATAATACTAGCTTTTACCCGCGGCTTCGCTCGCGTAGTAGTAAGTATAATTATTAATTGGGTGTAGTTTTTGCATTTTTGCTTTTGTTTAGCGTGTGTAAAAAATTAGGGCCTACAAAATCTAAGAAGAAACCAAACTTTCATCTCCTATTTTATCCCCTTAAATGGAATTGGTGGAATTTAACAAACATTTAACAAAATTTTTTTAGCGGATGCCTACGTTATAGTAGCTTTATGTGTGTAAAGTCTCAGACTTTATTTCTTTGATTGATCGGTTTAAAAATTACTGTAAAAGTCAAGGAAGTTTATCCAATTTCTTTTTTCATACGAACATTCATCCTTGTTTGTCACTATGAAAGTATATGTAAAAAAATAATTTGGACAAAATCTAATATTTCTCAAATTATAATTTTATAGTATTAATATATATTCAACTATCAACAACACTTCAGCCAGTCTCTTCCAGCAGTTATTCTTCCATATCTAAGTCCTCTTTCGAAGTTCGTTCACTATGAAAGGTGAAAAATGCTTTAGTTTGCTAGTAATTTTTCACGTCGTTGTGGTTTCTTAGTTACTTTTACAGGAACTGAAATATTCTTCTTTATTAATACGTGCTTTCAATAGTTTCTAAGTACCTAAGTACTAGTATATACATGTATTTTTGTACAATGAGTTTTACCTGTAGAGAGTCAGCTCTCTAGCTGAAAAACGCAACCTTTTCTGCGTTACATTTTCCCCGTTTTTAACGTTTTACTTTGCAGCTCTGATTCTATTGACAGCAAAATTACGAGATTGAGGCATAAGATTAGTAACGAAGGTGTGATTTTCGTGTATATAGGGCACAATGGCAGCTTTCCATCTGGTGGGCTATCAGACTGTATTCCATCCAAGTTACATGAGTAAAAAAATCTTAAATAAAGACATTGTATTTATGAACTTTACCAATATATATATATATATTGATAAAGTTCATATATAGCAACCCGTTCAGACTTCACGGATGCATTAAAAATCTTTGAATTTCTCGGCTAGTTTTATAGTATAACACGTATGTATTATACATGTAAACCTTCCTCTTAAATCACTCTATGCTGAGAACTGAATTAAAATGTGTTGCGTAATTTAAAAGATATAAGCGTACATACAGCGGTAACTTTGTTATTTACTATATAAAGATGAATACACGGACGAAAAAGTCTATATTATTTATGGAACACGAATATTCAAAACGAGTACGATGTTCAACAAAATTATGAATATTCACAAATTCTAATTATGAAAACAAACTGAATTCGAATATATAAATAGCAAATTGTAACAAACTTTATTCCAAACCCTACCGGTATTGAATACAATAGAACCCCCCGAACAAGGCCACGGCATCAATTAAACTGCATTTAAGCTAATTGTTTACAAATAATCCAGATAAGTTTTAATATCGGAACTGTCTGGAACAATCGCCTGTGCGCCGTCAAAGGGTAACCTTTTATCTTAGGGTTGCCAATAATATTAAATTAAATGGTCTGTATTACTTGTATTAAAATTTAATTTCTTTTAAATACAAGTAATTATGATTTTTTTTTATTAATAAACCCTTTGTTTTTTTTACTCGATTAATACTTCTATACCTATTCTTTATCGCACTTTTAAATGCGAGAATTGAAATACATTTTAGAAATATTATAAACAAAGAAGGACTTATCTCTAAATGAGATCTCTTCCTGTTAACGTAAAACAACGTGACACAGGAAGTGGTGTGTGAGTTACAGAATTGCAAATAATAAATATAAGATAAGACAAAAACAAAATAATTGATTAAATTTGAATACATATGTCAAATTACGCATTTTCTATATATATAAAAATGTAATTGAGTGTGAAGGGTAACTATAAAATGAACGATTGATCTATTATAAATTAATATTCTAATATTATAAATCAATTACTTACATAGTTGCTAAGATTGTCTTTTTTGAATGAATATTTTGATATGAAATGCATTCGCCTACTAAAATATATATTTGCGTAGGCGAGTGCATTTCAGGCTGGCGTGGGACGAGTGGACGACGAAGAGTTCAGTTTGCGCATTGTAAAGAATTCACCAGAAATTTACCACCATGGTTTCCAAAGAAACAGCATAGAGGTCGACCTGATACGGTACGTACATTGCTAGCAATGGGAACCCCTATTACTGTCGATTCTCCCTAGTTACTATAGCTATATATACCACATTTAAACGACAAATGTTCTAAATAATAAAAACAGATTTTTTTGTAACTTATGTACTCTGTTTTTGTAGGTGATTACCTGTGTTGGTTTCGTGTACAGTCGGAAAAATAATTAAATATGCATTAATATGTACCATATCACAACCCTAGAACTTGTTGGTATCTACCTACATAACGGGAAGACGGCTTGTATAAAAAGACAACGAAATGTACATCTGTTACGTACATTTTTAATTGAATATTTTTCAATCAGCTCCAAACAAGAAGATATTCTCAATTTCTTTGTATTTTTTAGTATTTGTAATATTACGCGATATCTTCCTCAATCCTAAATAATTTTTTGTAGTTGTTTTTATAATGAACTTTTATTTTATTATTGCTTTAAATTTTACTACCATTGTGGCATTATCTCTCTTGGAGGCTCTTTGTTAAAACCGATTAGTTTGATAAAATATTTCGCTCCAAAGCAAATCTTATGATCTTAGTTTATATATTAACTATCTGTAACCCGCCGCTGTGTCTGTACAAACGTCATTCTGTATTTCAGTGTCAGCATTTATTGAGGTAAAAGATTATCCATGCCTGTATTTGTAATACAATCTATCTTCATTTCAAATTCATTAAGAACTATTCAGTCATTTTGTCATGAAAAGGTTATAAACAGATTTATAGATACTCTTTGACATTTATAATATTAATCTGGAATAAGTAAATGCTTAAATATAGTATTTAAAGATAATCTAAGTCGTTTACTGGTTTAGCACACTGTTTTACATCCGATGGTCCAGGGATCGATTCCTCGCATGGGACTGACATTCGCATTCATGAGTATGATTATTTGTATCGGTCTGGGTGTTTTATATGTATAATACGCAGTTACAAAAAAACCGTATGTAAGTATTCTATTAGTTGTCTAGTACCAATAACAGAAGCTCTGTTTAATTTGGGACTAGATGGCGTTATGTGTATTGTCCAAGGACGTATATGTATATATATATAAATAAATAAAATATTTATTTACGTTGAAGGCACGCAAAAGGCACTGTAATATTAATAACAAAAATAAAAAGTAGAAACACAATTACATTAGTCAACAGACAGACATACAGATAAAATACAAAACAGTTACAACTATAGCATATATTAATCAATTTATAATGAAATTTACTTATCTATTTTTTACTAGTAATGAAATGTCGCTGAAATGCTATTACCATCGTATTCCTTTGTACCGTCAATGGGCCCCCAAAAATTAACCAACCCTTGTACTCTCCTTTAAAGTACACCTCTCCCACACAGCAAGGGACAGACAATGGCTCTCAAACCCTCCACCCTTTGTTCTTAACCCTCAGCCGACCAACTCCCATGAATTTTACATTAAGGGTATTTTGTGAACATTTTAAGCACAGGTCCTGGGTACTTGGTGCGTTCATTGTTCTACCAGTCGGTGGTAATATAAAAGTATATGTACCATCACGACTATTATGCCAGTTGGGGTAGTCAGTGGTATTGTTAACTGGGTTAACATTTTGCTGGGTATTTGAATCCAACATGAACCTGACGTTGTTTCTCCGATTAATTTGTTGTTTTTTGTTATTTATTTATTTAAATACAAATTAACACAAATACAAAACATAATACATAAGCAGATAAACTGCTTAGCAGTTTGACTGCAGTAAAAGTCTTTAAAACTAACATATAAAGAACACATACATGTATATTTATTTATTTATTTATTCTTTACACATAATTTGCCCTAATACTTATATCGGTGTTTCCTTCACTCAGAGTGTCAGACAGAAATATAAAATATTGAAAATAAAGAAAATATTTTTAATTACTAACCGTTGTATTGTTGCACAGACATAGAAACAATAAATTACTTAAAATGTATACATGTACAAATAATACACAGTTTTTTAACCAGTCAGGTTAGAACTCACACTATAATTCAAGATAGAAAACCACCAGGCTGATATCAGCTAATAAAAAAACTAAAACATAGCGAATACTACTTTACAATCAACGATGTAATATAGTAAGTTAAATTATAGGTTGCGATGGCACGACACTGAAATCTTTAGGAGCTATTGTTTTTTAATAGATGATTTCATATCAGCAATGCTATTCATGTAGTCGACGGTTACTCTATTTCTATGCTTGAGATGCAAGCAGTCTCATGTGTATGGCAATTAGTCATTAAAAATTAACTTCGAACTTCAAAATTAAAGTGCGTAGGCACTTCAATTTCCGAGGCCAAAGGTATTTTTGGCCAATGTAATTAATATCAAAAGGAATCATAACAAATGCATAACTCAGTTGAACAACTAAAGAGTTTGAAAAGTAATTTGATAACTTGTACAACGTGAAATTCGGTACAAAAAAATAACCTGAATATATAAATATTCCTGAATGAGTCTTATGACGCCATCTAGGCCAAACTAAACAGAACTTGTTATACTAGACAACTGATAGATTTACTTAAATTATTTTTTCCTTAATGCACACATAATATACACAAATAGAAGGAATTGCTAGTAATTTGAACTATCATTGGTTACAATGTACCATGTCAGGTTGATCTCCTGCGGTTTCCATAAAAACCAAAACGATATGTGGGTGCTAACTTGACCTCATGCTCATCCTCCACTGGTGCCCCGCCAGCGTAAACCCATAGCCAGACGCGTGCACCCGTTCCATTAATTCATTCCATTATCATTTGTGAACAATATATACATAAATACAAATAAACATATTTCTATATAAAGATCGTATTATGCGAGGATTGAACCTACGATCATCAAAAAGTAAAAATGTGTGCTTTTAATTCGAAAATAATGTAATTGAAATAGTTATTATTGTAATAACTATTTTAATTACATTATTTTCGATAGCCTCGTATCCTGTAATTCCTGTAATCCTGTAATTTTACTACCTCACCTCAACATTCATTCATCCCTTTAACTGAAATATATCATAAAAAGGAAGCTTCTGGGCGGCTGAAATAGGTGAGACTGATGTACGACGACTTTTTCAGATCCTACCGCGGTGAAATCACACCACACCACACACCAGACTTAGTTAAAAAAAAGTCTAATATTTTTGCATTTTCTATTAATTTTACATTTATATTTTTTTACAAAGTAAATGTAAATGTAAATATAGAGACGTAAAATTTAAATAAAATATTTTAAAATTTTACATGTATTATATAGGATTTGCGTTATTTTTACACAGCGAATGCAAATGCGACATTTTATTTACTATTACTATACAATGTTTTTTACATTAATTTTACATTTACACAATTGTTTACAAAGTCCACCGTGGTGAAATCTCATGTAAATACAGATACTTAAATTCAAATGCTAAATCGAACGAATGTTTATGTTGGCCATAACTTCGCTTGCCCAATCGACTGCACCGACCATTGTGGAACAAACATAATGCCGATCACGTATTTCTATTTTCTAAATGTCCACCGCAGCATTCCTTTGTCTTAATAGGAAATCCTCTATATCTGGTTGTGAAGTGACATCCTATGACTTAACCTGCGTTTCAATTATGACATTCTCTATATCAGTTGTTTATAACCTTCTTTAGGCACAAACTCCTAGGAAATAACGGCCTGAAAAGCTTAGCGGTTTAATACACAGTTTTACTTTGGATGGTCGCGGGTTCGATTTCTCGTACGGTAAAACACTTGTAGATAAACACTGAGATAAACTGAGATAAATAAGGTGTTTTCTATATAGGTACAATGTGTATGTATTTTTTTTAAATACATAGTTGTATTTATAAAGTTATGTATTTAGTTAAATAGTTTATTGTATATAATATTTAATTATAATTAAAATAATAATACCCCTCGATATTTCACACAACGCCATTTAGTCCCAAATATCCTGAGCTTATGTTATAGGTACTAGACAACTGATATAAATACTTAGATATATTTTAAGTATTTATATCAGCTGTCTAATAGCCATAATACAAGCTTTAGCTACCTTAACTTGGGTCTAGATGGAGCTGTGTAAATTGTTAATAAAATATGAAAAAAAAATGAACTTCTATATTATCTATATAGAAGTTTGTGCAAACGATACTATTCCATATGCAGTATCGTTCGTATGCATATAGATTAACAATCACAATTATTTAATTTACAATTATGAGCTCGGCTAATCTTTCAATAGCGGAATGCCTCGTTGCAATAACCGTATCATAACTGGAATATCTCTGAACAATAGCCATCATAAATCCACCCAATTAATCTGCGAGCTTGCCTCGACAGCACCACTTGGATAGCATCCAGCTCTGAATCTAATATGGGATTACCTGCCATGAAGGGTGTGGACGTACACCAAGTTATGTGCCCGCTCATATTATGACTGAATGATGGGATACTGCAGAGATTTACCGGTTACTTATGTAATAATATTACTACGTAATCTTGGTTATCGGTCTATGTTTTGCTTCTTTATCTTTATGTATTGCGTGGGAACGTATACTTCAATTATGTATATTAGTCGCTATGCAGCTTGTTTTATGAATTGTTTCAGTGTATTGTGAGATTACAGGGTATAAGGCAGTAAACTAGAGGATAATAGTGATGACTTCTTAGTCTTCTGAAGTAACAATAGTTTTATACTTGACATATAGTTGACGTTTTGTCCGTAGCGCTATCTCTACGTACAATATATGTACTTAGAGTATAGTATATATAGTATAGTATATATACATAATACATATATATATGTATATAAATATATATTTGCAAATCATAAATTACTATCTATGCTCGCTTGCGTCGAATAGATGACGAATGAGGATTTTCCATTTACTGCCCTATTTTAATTTACCTCCTTAAGAGTAAAATTTTATACAAGCCTTGAATGTCATATTTATTTAAATTTAGTCAACAGCCTCAACATAAGTTTCAAATTTTTAGCTTTAAAAATAATGATACTTTAATACAACCTTTCTTTTCCCCTTTCAACCTCTTACAACCCTTTTTTAGCATTGAAAAGTAGCCTATGTTCTTTCTCAGGCTCTGGGCTGTCTGTATACTATTTTGTAATTTCATTTAAATGAGTTTAGTAGTTTTGGCGTGAAAACGAGACAGACAGATAGACAGAGTTATTTTTGCATTTAAAATATTAGTAACGATAAACACAAGCTCTGCTTACCATGGGACTAGATGGCACAGTATTAATTTTCCAGGGTTATTTATATTTATTATTACGTATATTTATGTAATTACAATCAGATATGATGGCCAATAGGGATCAGTGGAAGAAGACTATATACTGCGCCACCTCCAAACAAAAGTAGGGAGGCAAGGCATAATTGATGTAATTACTTAATTACACACATACACTTTACATATGGTTGGAAAGCCTAACCTAATGGACTACTGGCTCTACTCCAAGTTAGCCTATATTCGGTAACTTCCCCGATATAACCATGACACTAAACCCATTTATGTAAACTTGGTAAGGTAAAGTAAGGAATATTAACTTATTATTCATACCTATAGACAAAGAATGAGGGTTTAGGCATATAACATATTACAATATTTATTTTCATCAACAGTAAAAATCATAAATTGTCGCTCTTTTAAATCGATTATTGATATTTTACCTTTTTTTTATGTTTCCTGAATTGTAAAGACATTTTCATATTCATATATTATTATAATATTATTCTATTCATATGAATAATAGAATAGAATAGAATAAGAATAAAATTTTATGTAATATATAAGAGACTAAAATCAAACAAATTAAAACTACATATTTAAGACATTTTATGTTAAGCAATCTACTAAATACCTATTATGCCGTTATCATTGGCTTATCTACTATCATTATAGCCTTTGAAAGGGCTTATTCCAACCAAATAGGGATCAAATATTGTATATTCATAAGAAAATTTCGACATCGATCCCTACTTCGATGAAACAATAAATTAACATAGGTATATATGGATGGAGTTATTCAATAAATAGGTATTAATGAATTTAATCATTAATATCACATTATCATACATGCCCGAGTCCTCTGGAAAGGCAACATATGAGGGGTACTCCAAAAACGTCAAGGCTTTTGTAATTTTTTTAAATATATATATAAGAAATAAACGATATTTGTTTGTCTCGTTAAAGCTTAAGAACGGCTGTACTTATTTGGCCAATTTTAGTTTTAAAATATTTGCTGAACTCCAAGGAATGTTTAAGTGGTGAGAATATATGAAGAAATTGCATGGAACATGGTAAAATGTTGTCCCATACAAACTGCTTATACCTGTCAAATAGTTATTAACCTTTGGTATTTATTATTCAATTTTGAGGCGAAATGAAGTTTTTCAGATCAGCTAGTTTCAAATAAATAAAATGTAAGTATCTGATTATAATTTCAAATTAACAGCTTTTGCATATGAAAATATATACGGTACTTACATCTAAATTGTCTGTCTATCTGTTTGCATATCTCTGAAATAGCTGGACCGATTTTGACGGAACTTTTACTCGCAGATGCTAATATAAGACGGAACTTAGGCGAGATTAATTTTGGAAATTTTATTTATTTTATAAAGTTACATTCGAAGCATACGTCGCGGTTAACAACTAGTATTGTGTATAAATGTACATATAAATGGATATTTACTGCATGAACCCATCCTCAATTAATGGTACGGTAACAAATTAATGCGGTCATTGTGTACCGAAGGCGTGGTAACGTGTAGCGGTGACTGTCACGATGTCATCACGCAATATGTGAGTGGATATTACATCCGATACATGGAGTTAAGTAGGCAATAAAAAACACATATTTCTGCTGTCATGTAGTAGAAATGCAAGACTATATTTTGGGGAGACAATCCTATGATTAAACTACTGGGTGCTGTAAGAAAGAAAGGAAAGAATAATAATATTTCAGGACAATTCACACAGCGCCATGAAGTCCCAAGCTAAGCAGAGCTTGTGTTATGGGTACTAGACAACTGATATAAGTACATGGATACATTTCTTTTTGTAAATAAATACATATTATACATAGAAAGCACCCAGACCAATACAAACAATCATACTCATGAATACTAATGTTTGTACCGTGCGAGAAATCGAACCCACGACCATCGGAAGTAAAGCGGTGTGATAAACTACTAGACCACCGAGGCTGTAAAAATATATAGAGCCTCTTCATTTCCTGAAGTATTTTTTTTTGACCTGGGCAAGTCTTGTCCCAAGTTAAGTATAGCTTGTGTTGTAGGTACTAGACAACTAATATAAATACTTCGATATTTTTTTATAAAAAATTGTGGATGGTTTCAAGGGCAGAGGAAGGCCGAATAAGAGATGGATGAACTGTATGAAAGATAGTAAGAAATAGACTATTTATTGTTATTAACCCTTATTATAGTGACTTTAAGTAGAAAATTGTATTATTTATTTGTACCGGTTTAAATAGCTTTCAGTATAATTGACATTTAAGATGAACTCTTGAAAAAGCTGCAATGCATATTGGCCAGAAGCCAGAATAATTATGTAAAGAGCATTGTTTCACGACCAATTATTGTTATGTAGGTAACCAAAACTGACGAAAACTTCTTTAAAAAGTGTAGTAAAAATTCAGTTATATTTATTAATGTAGTTAATTTTGATACTAAAGACTATCTGACTTCATCTCCAGCCTTACACTGCTTACCTCCACTGGTATCTCGCCAGTGAAATTATTATTTCATATCACTTCATATCATTTCTTCATCACGTTGAGAATACATTTATAATTATTTTTATGATAAAAAAAATATTTGATACACTACAACGAAATATAATTAATATTTCATTGCTCGCACATAACTTTTATATTATACATACTGTTTGATGGAAAAGAAAATTTAGCCATATAAACACGTTATGACCAATAAAATAATACCATATTACTGGCCATAAAAGCACCCAACGAGAAAAATATTTTGTCGGTACGACACTTCGGACATATCAAGATAATAAAACTTGGATATAAAGTATTTGGAAACGGCAAAAGTACATCACTAGCAAAATATGATACATACATCACGACTATTATCTCAGATGGGGTGGTCAGAGGCATTGCAAACTGTCGATGTCACGTTGAACGCAACACATGACATATCCATATATCGCTGTGTATATTTGAATCCAAACATTGCAAGGGTGCGAGTCTATGGCGTCTCTCAGATTAATTTTGGTTTATTATCGGCGTTTAAGCTAATCAAAAATATAAATTGACCTTTTTTTTATATCAGATCTGCAAAATAGTTAGAGAAGCTATTTTAGTTTATTATATTAGTGTTTGTTTGTATTTACTTTCTTTATTCTTTTCGTATGTAATGATTTTGTCGTCAATTTAATGTATTTTTTATAACTTGTGTGTAATAAATTTTATTCTATTTGAAATAACGACTATTTGAACCTCGACTTACAATGGAGGTCCATTGTAAGTCGAGGTAGTAATTTGATATATAAAAAACTAATTAATTAAAGGATTGTAACTCTTATTTATATTAAATAAAAAGTATATTATTGTTCCTCCCAAAAAAAATACAATTACGTAGACAATTATGTATAAAAGGATTAAAAACAAATACAATAATAAATACGACAGACATGTAACAACAGGCGGCTTTATCGCTAAAAAGCTAATAATAATTATACTAAAAATTACTATTATAAACTGTTTTTAATTTACTCACTTTTTAATATCTTCATATTATATTAATATATATAATATTATATTTTTAGGAATAAAATTATATTTGATATTAAAATTATATTAACGTGAAGAAATTTAATCACATTTAGTGCCTGTAACTTATCCAGTTCTTATTTTATATTGGCATGCCTACGTACATACTGTAAAACCAAGAAGTCATATGAATTAGTGTCATTGAACCGAATTATTATATTCACTCGTAAAAATGAGACACAAATTATATAGAGAAGGAATACTAAAATATAACGGTTATGAAAGAAATATAAATTATATTTTTGCTGGAATAAAACCAAAAAAAATGTACGAATACACTATATGACGAGATAATTTACGTTTGCGACGTAAACTTTGTACAAAGTTGTTTGCGTGGGTACCTAGATCTCTTCCATTTCAGCCACCAAATAGCTTATTTTGTTAGCCGTTTCGGTTGAAAGATATGATAGTGAAATTATACGATCTGTGACACCTTACTCTTTCAGAATATAAAAGCATGTCAAATAGTCTTATTAAAATGCTTTATTCATGTAAGTCTGCCTATTACAGACTCTTATGATTTTATTTAATTAATTCTACCGTCAGATACAAGAGCTTTCGAGTTAAGAAAAACTTACAAGGAGTGAGCTCTTATTCTTTATTTGTACATGTTTACAGTAATGTAGATTAATTTATAAATTCAATTAGAAAGAATAGAGTGACCACCGGCATATGCTATTGCACCATGCACTGCATTATAACATAATATTTTTTTAACTACTTCAACACTCTTGCCTAAGTATTACCGGACAATAGGGGGCTAATGCAGATCGTACTTCAAATCCGCGGAAGGATTTATGAAGTGGTTGTAGGTCAACTTCCGCCTGATGGATACGATTTTAGTCTGAGGGCACCGGTAGGGCTTCAAACTTCGACTCAGGCCATCGACGTCGTGTCACCTGGATACATGAACAGCAACGCTAATGGGCATAATAAGATGTCGGCGACACTGTTCAGGTGACAGTTATCACTTATCATTTAGAAGAATCATACTCCTCACCGTCGATTCGCATGCCAGATTCTGGTGAAAAATATGATTCTTAAATTATAATTTTTAAAATCCTGAAAACCATTTTCAGCCAAAATATTTATATTTATGTGTCCAGTTATGCAAAACTTTTAAAATAAATGATTACATACGTGAATAAATACAGAAATAGTTGCAAGAGATCCCAGCTTCCAAGCGCGCGCCAACTCTGCAATTCGAGATGTCCTGCGGTTGTCTCATCCACAGAAATGCGGATTGACTGGTCTATAAATATTGCTGGTAACAATGCTATTTGTGATTTTATTATTTACTCGGACCTAATGTTGCAATGTACAGAACATATATTTAAAGATTTTGTTACACAAAATGGACTATATAGATATGTATGAGTTAAATTCCTGGACATATCAAAGACTCAAACTATGACGATTACATGTAATTATACTTTGCGCTTCGTTTTCCAGATTTGTACGAAATATCTGTAAAATATATAAACAATATTTATTTGACGACCTCGGTGATCTAGCTCTGTAGCACACTGTCTTACTTCCGATGGTCGCGGGTTCGATTCCTCGGATGGCACAAACATTTGTATTCATGAGTATGATTGTGTGTGTGTTTTTACGAAAAAATTGATTTATTCGTATCGGTTATCTAGCACCCATAACACAAGCTTTAGGTTCAAGATGGCCCTGTGTGACTTGTCCAAAAAAAAATGTAAAAATACAGATACTGATATTTATACTGATCACTTCGATCGAAGCGCTTCGTATAATAATGATAGAACTTCACTCAGGTAAGTTCGTTTAACTTTCATATATTAGAAACGCGGAAGTTTACGAGTGTAGATGAATCTATGAATAGATGTTTGTTCCTATTTCAGGTAAAATCTACTGAATGTATTTTAATGTAACATTGCAATAATATAGCCTGTACATCAAAATAACATATGGGCTATAAATTTCACACGCGTGAAACCACGGGTACGACTCATCATTGCCTTGCCTTTATCCCATTATTTGGGATCGGCGCACAACTACTCATTAATAAATTAAATACTCCAATTATCGATTCGCAAAATAGACAATAAAAGTTATGGTTTAAATTATAACGTTTGCATATAACAAAATTGTTTTGTAAAATGGTGTAAATTTCTTTTCTATGTAACTATAGCTCTAATCGATCAAAACTTTCATCATCTGCTACAATATATACGTGTCATTAACACAAAACCATTTTGTCACCGTTTTCCAATCGTATATGACTAGTGATGTGACATTATCGTATTATCGATATTTTTATTCTGAATGTTACATACGTTTATCTATTTATGAAAATATTGAATACCGGTTTCTTTTTAAACCACCACCCGGTTTTTTTAATATATAATGACACTGATATATTTATATATTAGCTGGCAGATAATTTTATTTTATAATAATTTATATTTGCTTATTCTATACCTGTTGTTGTCTGCTATCACAATCTTTATTAGACACTAAAATTTTATGTACAAAAATATATAACACAATATTTAATAGTAAAAAATACAATTTAAATATGAGATATAAAACTATAGGGCCAGTACGTTAGCAACAGTAACTTTAACATAATTCTTTGACATCAAATAATAGCAGTAATATTATATTATTAACTACACTGTTTTAATTTCGAAATACGAGTAAATTCAGTTAAGCTGTATAGAACTGAATTTTAAGGTTGTCTATATATATTTTGTGTTTAAGTACGTAAGCTTGGCATTATTTGTAGTAAAAAGGAATAAGTAAATACAAATAATTCTTTTGTACAATTATAATAAATATTTTATTGAGAGCACATCACTAAACAGTGACGTTTTACTTGGTTAATTTCTTAGAGAATAACAAAAAAGCGATAGAAAATGAGTTTTTGATGATCGCTGCAGCTAATGATTCTGCTCGTAGATAATACACACATTTATATGATATAGTAAGTGTTACTTAGATATATAGAATGGCAGATTGTTTTAATACCTTTGTGATAACGTATAGCTGTGAACTTTGGTAAATTAATGTTTTGTTGACGAAATAAACGACTTTAATCGTAATATTAAGGATTACTCAGAAGATATCAACTATATCTTAATGTAAATGCAATTAGATATTGTACCTACACTTGAACTTGCGTACTTACATTATTTGTATCTGCTGCATGTTTATATTTATTAACTAGCTGTCTCCGCGACTTCATCCGCGTAGAATTTACCTTTCATTTTCTAAAATGAAAGATATTTTCTAAAATAAAAGTAGCCTAAGTTACTCCTTATTACATCAGCTACCCGCCAATAAAAGTCCCGTCAAAAGCAGTCCAGAGATTAGCCGGAACAAACAGACCGTATTTATATTCATATACATGTAGTAAAAAACGGTTATTTCAATATTACAAACAGACAGTCCAATTTTATTTATATGTATAGATAAGTAAATCTTAAAATTATATGTATCATTAGTTTACTTTATTATTATTATAAATTATTTAATTTTTACAACTTTATCCATTGAAAATTATTTCACTATCATAATTCTTGTAACTTTTAATATTTATAATATTGTAATGGTTATTTAATTAAATACAATTTTTATTTGAGTTCAAGAGTATGTGATCGTAATTGCAACAGAATTTTAGCAATTATGCTACCCAAATTAACAAATAAGCTGCTACTTGTAGTAAATAACAAGTTACGTTTCATAAAATGTAATCCTATATTTGGGGAGAGGTGAGTATATTAAAAAAACTACACTTGTATGGTAAAGATAAGTTTATTTATAGAACAGAATGATGAAATGTAAAATGACAAAATATAGATTGTCGCATGCAAATAACAAACACTGTATCATGCAATATTTTTGAACATTTTTATAAAAGTTTTTTTTAAACAACAAAACGCATCATAATTTTTGTAAGCCCAGATAATGTCAAAATTAATGAAAATTACATAGAATGTACTATTATATAAAAACATTGCAATTGAAAAAAACGACAAAGATATTTTAAATAATCTACCAAAAGTACATATTTATCATAATTAGCATCAAATTATGTCATAATTATAAAAATGCAGGCTTTTTTACACTATCATATCACAGAAATAATGATATACCATTTATTACTTTTACTAGTTTAATTTTAATCTATCTAATTCACATACTGAAACGTTATATTAATATATATACGTATTTTTAATTAATTATCATAAAATACATTTACATATTAAATAAATCGAAATCGATTAGGCCTATTTGTTTTAAACGACGACTATTCCATAGTTTTAATTTGTATAAAATATACAAAATATCTCTTTCAGTCTAATTCTAAATACATAATATTGTTAAATCTAAATACACAATTTTAGTGAGGAAAATGGAATATAAAAATCGACTATCGATGTTGTTGAGCAAAGCATTTCAATGCTAGTGTTTCGTTAATACCGATCGGAATCTAACTTCATTTCTAGTTCATATGTATATACTTGATATTGATGCGATAGCCAACCTCAATTAAATTCCATTAAGTTTATATATGTATGAAAAATAATAACTACATATTTACAATCTTATTATGGCATTTCTCATAATTAACTATTTACAAAACAATATTTCAATATCGTAGGTACTAATTATAAATTATTGCGTAGGAATAAATATGAAATTATCGATCAAATAAATGCTTGAATATTTACTATTAATTAATGTAATATTAAATATCAATTTGGTCTGTCAAAAATTAAAAAGTAATTACATGATAAATTCAATTTCATGCAAAGATTAATTGTTTATTTATTAATAAAAATCACAAATAAAGCGCCATTAACCAAAGACTTTTCTACAAAAATTAAATACATTAAGAAATCACAATATATTGTCAATTTCATCACATCTAAGTGTTACCTAGTGGTTGCTTGTACAATCAAATTGGAGTAGTGATGTAATGAAATCGATAATATTATTGATTTTATGAATTATCAATTACAATCGATAATTCATTGAAAATACCTGTACAATTCTATCGACAACAATAGCTCGATTGTGTTTTGATCGACGCTAATGATTGTATTAAATGCGAACAACTCAATAAATATGGTTGTAACAATAGCCTATGAATATCAACTGCTGGTATTTTCTCGTTGATTACTTGATAAGAAAAACCATTATTTGCTATACAACAATTTTGTTATAAATTCAGTATTAAAAAAAATACCATTAACCTGTACTCTTTTTAGTTGTAAATAAAAGGCTATTAATTCATTGAGCATATCGCTTTGAAAAATTGAAAGATTGTATTTGTACCCTAATTTTGAGTACGATAAGATTCATTTTTGAAATAATAACATACCGGGATAATTATCCTAAGGTCATATATTTACATTCAGTCGTATATTTAAAATCTATTTAGGAACATAGTATTTTACACACACAACTACCATAATTATTTATGATTGTTTATAATTGATTAAATCATTTCACAATATAATCTGAATAAAATATTGAAGTTAATTTTCCGATAATTGTTTTCATCGATATTAATATTATCGACAAGTTCACATACCTAACTTTTACTTCACATGAAAATGAGTGTAAATACGAAACAATCATAAATAATTACATATTTTTTTCTAGTTGTATTAGAAAATGAGTTCGTAACTTTATACAAGTCTTGTTATTGTTCGCTATACATGCGTAGCTTGTGATGTTTGGTTGCCATTACCTGAAATAATTAAATATATCACATCACTTATATTACTGAAGAAAATATATTTAAAACATAATCGTTATATAGTATTCAAAAGTCACTAAAGTCACTTCCGACATTTGTTCGCTTAGACATCTTAAAGCATATATGCAACGGATTTTAATGAAGTTTTTAGTAATAAATAGCGTGATGGTTTTTATGGATGATAATGGAATGATGCACCCGCCTGCGCTAACGGTTACTTCAGTGGAGGATGATAAAATGATCATAAAGTCAGCAATTTATCAGGATGGTTTCCAGGGAGAACCACATGTTGACCTTCATGCGGTTCCCCCTGGAAACAATTGTGATAAATTTCTGGTGAATTGGTTACTATGGGCTATGGCTCATTCTTCACTGGTGTCCCGCTAGCGTTAATGCGGAGGACGCATCATTTCATTATCGTCTATTAAAAAAACTACGGACGTCATGATTCATGGTGAACATAACATTAATATTTCTTTATTTAATATATTTCTGGGATTTAGTTAGATTGTCATCGATTTTTCTATAATTGGAAAATTAGTCAGAAACGTACTATTACAAAATGTTCTAATGTAGACTAGAATCGAAATCAACAAGTCCACATTAATAGTAGTTAGTATTATAATAGAGTGATTGATGTATTGAATCTGATTGTATGTTTATCTTTAAAAAAATTAAGACTATATTTTCTTTTTTCATTAGTTTTAGCTCCTAGTATGTCTAATATTAATGCCTAGATATAGAGTTAGTACTTAATATAATAAAATTACTTCAATTGACAAACCTACAAACCTGACGGTAAGACAACAGAGCTCCTGACAGACGAGTACGGGGGCGGAGCTGGTGTGGCCGCCGGTCGGGCTGTATGCACTTGGTGTCCGTAGCCTAATACATAAAAAAAACTTACCTCAGTTATATACCTAATCAATATTTTTATAGTAGGTATACTAGCTGACATAACAAACGTTGTTTTGCCATATAAATTCACATCGCTATTGAGAAATAGGGTCTGGTGGTAAAAGGATTGTATTAGACCTACCGAATACACATACATACACACACGTAATTTGTGTATTTTTTTGTAATTGTTGCACTGTTTGTTACTTTTTTTTTTGTTTATTTAATGTGTGATTTAGTTTTTTCTTCTACTGAATAAATATAATTTCATTTCACGTATAAAATTTCATCAAAATCGGTAATTTTTTTTTGGAGGAGTATAGAATCTAACACTGAAACGAGAATTATATATGGGTATATTATTTTATATATAAATATATGTTTTGTACAATTATATACCTACATGAAACTATTTTATTATACGACATTGTCTGTTGCATAAATCATAGAATTACTACGAATTGATATTTTTAGTGCGCGTTTTTTAGTGCGTAGATTAAAAATATATATTTATGTAAATATGAAAATATGAAGTATATATATAGTAATTGTGATTGTACTCACCAAGTGAACTATTTCTTAAATATGGGTTTCCATAAGTAGCCGAATATCTTAAGTCTACACCTGTTTTGTTATTAGGCTGGGCGTATATTGGCGTTGGCGGTGCTAAAACAAAACAATATTTAACTACTACAAATCTACTAAAATTTATTTTTCGTCTAATAGAAGCAGAATAATCTACACTTCAAAAGAAATCTTAATTCTTACTGACATAATTTATATAACAAAAGAACTACAATATAAAAAGATAGAACTGAAATAAAATACCTAATATAATTTGCGAAAAGCAAATAAAACAATATTCTAAGAAAAGAATTCAATGTTATAGATATGGTGTTTAATAATATTAAACACAAGAACATATTACAACCAATTCGGATGATGATTTTAAAATTAGAACTATCTTAAGAAATATATAACATATTATTTTTATTTTAATAACAAATAAAAAAAATCAACTCACTTTCAGCACCAACTGGAAGCCCTAAATTGTTAATAGCATCAGTCTCATCTGGAGACTTGGTCGTTCGTTGCAATGAATTATTTTGCGATCCATTGCCGGTCGACATCGGAAGCGTTGATGCTGTATCAATGCTACGCGTCAGTGAACCTTGCAATGACCTGTTTATAAAGAATATAGATTACTCCAATTTTGATCCCTAATAAAAAAAAATTTCTTGTCACTATGACGTCGAAAATTGACAATACCTCTGACTACTTCAAGTAGGATTATAGACGTATGCTAAGCTTATTAGTTTATTAGTCATATTTTTTATTATACAGTGATAACAATGGTACAATCAAAATGAGCAACTCTAATATGTTATAGAAAATTATATATTTATCTCGGTAAATAAAAAAAGCAATCTCTGTTCCTCAGAAGAGGTACTCGCCCTTTAGTAGTCAGTATTTCTAATAAGTGAATTTTTAGCATAAACAAAAAATATATCTTACCGGTTATTTGGAGGTACTTCCAATTGCGTCGGTGATTGTACCCTCAAATTCGGTGGGGGCGGATAGCCTTGAGGGTAATCGTACACGTACCCAACTGGACCCTAAAAACACTTGAACATTAGAATCCCAAATAACAAAGTACAATTATATAGATTACGAAAATACAAAAAATAAAGCTACATAATCCTTTCACTTATTACAAATTTTGTTCATGTATAATATTATTCTGTAAAGTTGCCTCAAATATTTTAGTTTTTATAAAAATAATATTTTACCAAATTTTTGTAAATGTGTACCGGTCATTTTTTATCTAAAAAAATACTTTTAAATATATTAGTTATAGGAGGAAATTGTATTGCATATAAGTCAATGGGGTATTTTTTTTAAATCTATTCTAATATTATATAATCGAATGAGTGTCTCTCTCTAGTTATATTGATGCCATAATATTTATTGTCATTATTATTAGCAAAACAATACCGTAATATATCTTATAGCTATTTTCTTTTAATCTAATGTTAGTAAAGTTCTTATCCATCTAGTAGTACACTTACAATGGTTACAAATTATTAGACCTCAGCCTAACAAGTACACTAACAAAACCTAATATCATTGGTAATAAATAAAAATAGAAATGAAATATAAAAACTAAAAATTAAATTAAATAAATAATCTACTGACCTTAAAATACGGGTCACTATACGTCGGGTCGCTATAATCGTTGCTGTATCGGAACTGCATTAATGCCTCATCATGGCGGATTGAGGGAAGCTGTACAGGTCCTGCCAGTGGTAACCCTGCTGGTATCTTCGTGTCTGACCGATCTGAACTCGTGTAATCCTAGTTTAAAGAAAAGTAATCATCAGATATCAAAGTTCTCAGAAATTTCAAATTGGAATTGTATTGACTAATAAAAGAGTAGTAATTTTATATGATTTACAAACAATTTATTTAAATAATCATGCTCTAAAATATCTAACATTATACTATAAAGTCTATTTTAAAATATCTATATATATGAGACCCTCGGTGATGTAGTGGTTTAACATACCGCTTAACTTCTGGTGATTGGATTATTTAACAATAAAGATATTTATATTAATTGCCAACAGTGTGTCTCTCCTCTCTCTCTCTCTCTCTCTCTCTCTCTCTCTTAGTAGCTTTACCTCGGTAAAAGTTATTTTATTGTATTCCAATTTAAAGGTGGAATTGTGATAGTGAGATTTAAGGTATGAAGTTATAACAGCATAGTTTTTAGGGATAGTGGTAATAATAGACTTACTGGAACAAGAATATTGCTAGTAATGTCGACTAATAACCCCATTGCTACCGATGTACCATCTCACGTTGACCTCTACGCGATTCCCTTTGGAAACCATCATAGTAAACCTTTTGCCAAGATGGACTCGCTGACCTGACTTCATGCTCATTTTATCACACTCAGATGGAGTATGTACCCCAGTGTAAATCGTTATCGCAGGAGGGTGAATATTTACATTATCATATTAAAAAAATATATAGACTTACCAATTCATAATTGCCATCGCCTTGTGGCAACTGCATTTTGAGGTCACTGATGTTGGAACTTCTGTCACTCCCTTTGTACATATCACCAGTGGTCACTGTGACGTCAGGCTTCTCACTCATCTGTTGGCTGCTCTTCCTACGTCTTCTATAGCAGATCACGACGAGGCTGATGAAGGCAGCGAATATAATGATGCCGGAAGTGACGCCGATCAGTATTATGAAGAGTGGTAGGGTTTCTGTTGAAGAATTATACATGTTTATTTTCCGTCAAGTATTTTATAAAGATTATGCTTTATTGCTATGTGCAATGATGAAAGGTAGTTATAATTAATTAGTGTACTAAACATATGTGTTTAAATAAAACAATATTTTAGTTTATGCTAACAATGTTCATTTGAAAGTGAAACAAATTTATTAAAAAAAAACAAACCATCAAAAAAATAATTTAATTTAATTTCAACACGCAAGTTTCCTACTGGTTCTTCTTGTGAAATATAGTGGTAGAATAAAAAAATTGGACTATTCAATTTCTATTCTAATTCAAAATATGTATGTATGTAAATAGAGTTCATCATTATCATTATTTCTGCCAGGAAGACGTCCACTGCTGAAGAAAGGTCTCCCCCAAAAATGTTATATATAGTTATAGCTTGCTAATTCAGATAGCAATATTTAAAATACTTACTTATCCGCTTCAGTACTATTGCAGCGTTTGCATTACCATACTCGTTGGTAATACTGCAATTATATACTCCATAGTGTTTAGACTGACTGGCTCTGATCCTTAGTGTTGATTTGACGATACCATCAGGTAGTGTTTCTTCTTGTATTGCGTAATCCTGTGTAAATTTTTATATTGGTAATACAAAGTAATGTGGAACATCAAGGAGAATAAAATTTCTCCTTGCTGTCTTCCGTCTCATATTATAAGCTTATAACTGTATTAGTTATTAGATTTATATTATTTTATTTAATTCCTCTAACATTAGCATGAGACCACAAATATTTATTGCGTAAACTTGATCACCATTATTGGAAGCGTTATGATCTTCTCTAATGTTGATCAAATTCCGACCGTTATTGAATGTACACCCATATTGCGACACGTGTTTTGTCTCTGAACGAGACATCATCAGGCAATTAATAGCTTGAATATGGCTTGGAAGCCTAGTGTTGACTATTCATAGATCAAACTATGACTGCAAAATAACTTCTAATTTCATGAAATAGAAAAAGAAACTAATAAACTGTACTGATTTGGTTACAATATCTCCTAATTAAGTACTTTACTTTACTAAATATTTTATAATAATTTTTTCTATTAGGTAAGTTTGTTAATTTTGTTAATTTTAAAGTTATTTAAGAAATGATCTTTACATTTCGCTTAAATTTTTCAGCGTATAATTCAACCATAAAATATTAAAATAATTTTTTTTTTCATTGACATACCGGAACTTATGTGAAAATTAGAAAATATGTGTACATTATAGGACAATCAGGGCTGTATAGATATTAGCCTTTTGTCTGTTGAATAAATAAAAATAAAATCTGATAATTGAACTGATTTTATTTTGTGTTATAATAAAGTTTTAATTTATTTAAGGGGAAGTGAGAATGAAGAAATTGCAAATATTTTTAAATTTAATAATAGTGAATAACATACCGGATCTTGTATTACACTGATTTCATGGCCTTCGATGTACCATCTGATGTCGTCAGGCTTGGGTACTGACAATGCGGCACATTCAACAGTAACACCTTCGCCCTCCGTACCAAATTGTGTTCTATTTGACAGAATCTTTGGTGCACCTGTGTAAAAGTAAAAAAAATGTAATATTTGAAAGTATGTTTGAATTTAATTAAAACCGAACAAATAAAATTGAAGTGTTTTTTTGTGAAAAAAGTATATATTTTTTAATGTAGGTATTATGTGCAAATTATGTATGTATTTAAAAAACATGTTATGTACATGTATATTCTAAATACATACGACGGCATAGTTGGTCTAGTGGTTTAGCATACCGCTTAACGTCCAATAGTCGTGGGTTCGATTCCTCGCACGATACAAGCATTTGTCTTCATGAGTTTCTTTAGTGAGATTTGATTCTTTGTCGGTCTGAGTGTTTTCAATGTATATTATGTATGTATTTACAAAAAAAAATGTATCTGTGTAGTTGTATCAGTTGTTTAGTAACCCATTACACAAGCTCCGCTTACTGTGGGAATAGATGGCGTTGTGTGATTTGTCCAAGTTTATTATTATTATAGAATATGTTTTATTACTATACAAACCTTTAATAAATACAGTAGCCTCGCTTTCTATTTCCGGATAGCCGTCTACTGTGGCCTTACATATATATCGGCCAGCTGTTTCGTTACCAACGTATACATTCAAATTGGGTGCCTTCCCCTTAACCTGCTGGAAGAATTGCAGAATCACATAAAAATATGACAGAAATTGAATTATATTTATAAATTTTATTATAATAAATATATTTATGAAATAAAAACAAACGTTTTATTTGTACTTCCATTTTCACACTAGCTTCTGATTACAAATTATATTTCAATTCAGTAATTAATAGTTTAATTTTAAATAAAATACAATATAAATGATGATTATTTTTTAAATTATAATAATTTTAATAGTTAATAAAGAATATAATTTTGATGTTATCCTGAAATGAATACCGCAATTTTCTCTTATATATTTTATATATAGATTAAGTAGTACTATAACAGTTCTACATTACTTTATTGGTCCATGAACTACCTTCACTGCTATTGCTGATACGATAATTAGAGGTAACAGCGGATAATACCTATGCATAGAATCGTACATCATAGACAGTACCTCTACGTAATACCGTATTACAGAGACAGTACGTCTTCGTACTACCGTATACCATAGACAGTACCTCTGCGTGCTACCGTATACCATAGACGCCTTTGTTGTGGTAAACGCGACATTTTATATACCCACATATCGCTATTTATATTTGAATCAACGAGACAAGCCTGTAGTACATTTTGCTCAATATATTTGAATTATTTTAGTTAAATGGATTCTAAAAATGAATTTGTCTTCGTCAAGATCTATATTTGTATAGCCTTTATGTATTTATGTATTCCGTTTATGTATAGTTAATGTATTCTGTTACAAACAAGGTATAAACACTGGGTTTATTTCTGAACGTATACAATATTCATTCTTCAATTAAAACCTTTGTTTTACTTTTAATTACTGTAATATTAAAGACTAATTGCACTTACTCTGTCTTATAATAGATTTTAAAAAATGTATAAGGGAGTTTCTTGCTAGTTTAAACTGAAGTAGCTGGTTGAAATACTGTTTATATACTATCTTATATATGTATAATATTCTCGTGTCACAATATTAGTTACCATACTGTTCCAAAACGGCTTGACCACTTTTTATTAAATTTTATATACGTATGCATATTCAATAGGCCTGAAATTCGGTTACTATCTGTTTTTCGTACCCCTAAGTGATAAGGGTTGTTTACCTACATCATTTTTTTTTATATTTTTTTTAGAATGTTGCATTATAAAATACACACACAATTTTTAAGAATAAACGCGCGTAACAAACCTAGTATAACTTTATATCACTTTTAATAAATTTAGAAGGATAATCCGAGGCGGCGGTAGGCTCGTCCTTACCACGTTGGACTCTAATTATTGACAATACTTCTAATTACTTCGTCCAGGATAACACTAATAAATGTTATTATTATTAATAATAACCGTATCATAATTTAGGAAATAAAAATTGGATAAGAACAGGCATGGTAGCCACTTACCCCTATCCGTCCGGGCTCGTGAAACAGCCACCGGATCTCAGGCTGGGGCTGACCATCCACATCGCAGCTGAGTGTTACTCTCTTACCAACTTCTGCTGCTATGTTCTGCGGTCGAGTTCTAAATGCTGGGGCATCTAAAATACCATTTTTTATATAATTCAAATAACAAAAAAACCAGAATCATCTTGACGGAAAATGGTAACCATCTCATCATATAGATTCATTAAAAGTACTTCCTATATATTGCTATTGTCGAAGACATTGGATAAAAACTGGAATTAGAAGCTTAGTAATTTCATAAATCTGAAGATTAGACTTTTTTTTATGTTATTTCAATATTTACACATGGAACTTTACAAATTTATAAACATAATTATTTTCAGTATATTGTATTTATAATAAAAATTCATAAAAAAAATCCAACTTTTTGAAGTGCTCTGGAATCTGATTTAAATTAACAACACTAATAGCATCGGTGAAACTGTAAAGACCAGTTAAGGCAATAAATAATAGCATTAGAATGGTTAAAAGAGTCAAAATCAAAATCGACTCTAAATTTTGTTTTGTATAATAAGAAAAAGAAAAAACAGAAACTAATTACTAAGTACTCAAACTTACTTACAGTAACGTTGTTTATAAAGTTTAAAGTATCAAGTAAGAAGAATAAACCATTACACCGGGTAGTGTTAATAAAGACGTACAGAGCATTGATAATAAAATACTTACACGTAACATCCAGAGTCACTGTCTTGTCTCTGCTCCCAACTGAATTGCTGACTTCACATTTCACGACGGCTTTGTTATGCTTACGGGACACGTTGAAGATAATCTGTAACAACAGTTTAGAAGTTAGTACAATTCAAGCTTTAACGGGTTAATTTAATTGTTCAAAATATATTAATTTTATAGCTCAATTTTTGAGGAAGATATTTAACATAGAGCTAGATTTTTTAGGAGCTAAACAAAAAGACAAAACTTTGCACACAAATGGTAACGTTAGTTTGACTTCTAAAAAGCTAAGCTAAACAAAAATGAATTAATGGGGATAAACCGATCTTATGCAGTCGAGAACTAAGGGCGACCGCCATTTCATTCAAATTAAACTACGGACGAAATCTCAAGGAGCAAATCGTAGCTTACATAAAACCGCGATATCCTATATATAATTTTAAATGAGATATGTAATCAGTTTATGTCTCAAAGTTTATCTCTAAATGCTTTAGAAGAATTTAGAGAAAATTACTTAGTCTATTTTAGCCACAAAGAAGCTTGCTTTCTAAACTATGTTTTGGCTGTAAGGTGCGAATTAGGCAGTTAAATTACAAGATAAGAGGTAGACACACGCTAGAACCTAAGTGGTCTCGGACCCGGACAGTGTGGTTTCAGAGGAGCTTCCTCCCGAGTACACTTAAATTGTGGAATGAACTACCCACCGAGGTTTTCTCACGAGACTACAGCATGGTGTTTTTCAAGGTATATTAAAGTTTCTTAAGGGTCGGCAAACCGTATGTGACAGCCCTGCTGTCTCAGGCTTCCATAGGCTACGGTAACCATTTACCACCACATGGGTCAAATTGCAAAGCATGCGTAGTATCACGGGAGTCTCGTGATAACGTGATATATATAACGGAGCTTTTTATGTAGCTTATCGCTTAGATTATCATTAAACATGATATCTAGGTATCATAATGCTTTTCATGTAAATATAATATTCTTATATAGATAGTTATTGCATCATCAGTTAATCATTTAAATTATATAAAAAAGGTTGATAAAACTTTTACCTACATAACATCTAGTAATATTTCTAGAAACCTCTGCAAACTAGTCCATTAATGTCATGACACAACAATATGTAACGTTTGCAATACAGAATTGCATACGCAGAGATTCACTCATGCATAAACCATCAAGTTCGCTCCAATGAAAAATTCACTGTACGGCTTGCTGCGATTGCAGTTTCGACGTTAATGTAGGTTTTATTAACCTGCACGTATTCGTATTTCTGTAGTTGATTTTTTGAGTCGTCAGGCTGTATTTGTCAGTAATATTTGACCGAATTAATATACAAATAAAGTCAATAATGACTTTGCCTTTAATTCCTCTGTAATTTCGCTTTCAGGCAGTATTCAATTATATCGTAATGGTATTGAAAGTAAATATCAAAAAACTATTCGTATATATTTCAGTTATATTTATATATTTTAATTTATTTCATTCAGGCTACTAAGGGCCCATATTATAAATACCTTCCAGACTAACATACATATGAATGAGATTGTAATTAATATAAATTATCTCTGTGGTCACGGCACTGATGACGGCAATATGCCACGGTAGCGCCGCTACACCACACCCTTCGTCCAGTAGTCCGCCTTCATAAAGGTGGTCATGTTGGTGGGGACTCGGGCCACAACTGCCTAGAAAATCGAGTTATGACTCGATTCTAACTGCGTCACCCTCAATGTTAGGTTATTCCTGGTCCTTTATTGGCGATATTGGGTTATATATACTTTACATACGACTACGACCTGTACTACTCGTCTATAAGTCTTACATATTTCAGCCGTAAATCATCTTGTTTTCTAAACTGTGTTTTCTTTGAAGAGTGAGATGAGGCAGTGAAATTACAAGATAAATGGCATGATATCTTAGTCCTCCGGAATAAGACCGCATGATATCATCATCAACCCATCATCTGTATCATCACAGGGTATCACATGATATCCGTAGGGATGTTCGTAGATAACTATTACCATTTAGGTAGATAATTAGTCTCTTTATGCTCATCATCATCAATCAGTATCATATCAGGGAATCACATGATATCTGCAGAGTTGTTCTTAAATTACTATTACTATTTAGATGGATAATTAGTCTCTTTGTGCTTATAATCAGTATCATCATAGAGTATCACATGATACCCGTAGGGCTGTTCGTAAACGTTTATTACCATTTAGATGAATTAATCTCTTTGTTATTCTAATTAATTTATGATCCTCTGATAAACAGATTTGAAGCATATGTATTACTAATATCAAGCAGTCTCTAATCCTTGTATTAGATAACATTGAACTGCGGTCAAACAGACCTTAGGATGTCACTCAATGATATCAAAGCGACAGAGATATCCAGATCCAATAAATAGGTATATGCGTTTGATATTGCTCTATATCTAGATATTGAATACTGGACCGATACGTAGACGATTCCTATCACCTTAAATATAGTAATCGACTCTAAAAATAATTTATGGTTTTGTAAAGTTTCAATTCAAACTTATATAATAAAACAAAAGTATCTAAATAGTCTAACATTTATCTAATAGCCATAACATAAGCTCTGCTGACTCTGGGACTAGATGGCGTTGCGTGATTTGACCTGAGATATTATTATTTGCATTAAGCAAGAATTAAAGCCACCACCATCTAAAGAAATATTTAGAATCGCCTACAATTTGGAATGAGGTAGTTGAATACATTTGTAATATTAAAATAATTTCATAAATACAAGTAAATTGTATCTTAGTATTAACGAAATGGCTGCATTTAATGAAATAGCGTCTGTACCTAATACAAAGGCCTTCAAGGAATGTTATTACGAGGTAGTCAGACTGCAATGTGCAGTAGCATAATAATTGCATTTCACAGTTATTATTATGAGTCTTAGTTGTACAAAGTTTGGTACGTTTATTGAAATTATGAGTAAAGTTACTAATTGTTTTATTTGTTTGTTCAGGATATCGTGCGCTATGTACATCTCGAGTTAAAAGCATTTAAAGACTGAAGTCGAGTCTGCATTGTGTAGCTATTTTCGAAAACAGTTCAACAATTAATATAATTAGAAGAAAATTGCCTTTGTAAAATTAAGAATATTCGTTAAATCGGTAATTAAAATATAAAATATAGTTAATTATAGAAATAACTCGGGACATTATTAAGGTTTCATGAGGGTCGACAACGCGCAGATGACACCCCTGGTGTTTCAGGCATCAGGCTACGGTAACCATTTACCATCGGCCGCATGCTTGTTTGCCACCGTCGTAATATAAAAATAAAAAAATAACCAGTCCCAAGCTAGCGTACTAATAGATATACTTGTTTTGTAAATTCATATATAATAATAGAAAATACGCAGAACAATAACAAATAATCGTACACTTGAATACAAATAAATATTTGTATTTAATACAAAATAGCGGACGAGGAATAATAAATTTAATAACCCGCGACAATCGGTATTTAAACATAATAATAATCTCAGGAGAATTCACACAGTGCCATCTAGTCCCAAGTTAATCTAGCTAAAGCTTGTGTTATGGGCTAGTGTACCCGTAACACAAGCTTTAGCTAACTGATACAGGTACCTACATAGATATTTTTTTCATAAATACATACATATTATTATACATAGAAAACACCCAAACCGATTTAAATATAATTATATTCATGAATACAAATGATTGTGCGGTGCGAGGAATCGAACCCGCGACCATAGGAAGTAAGGCGGCGTACTAAACCACTAGAACACCGAGGTCGTCAACAACATTTATGTTTATGTGTACACTCACCATTTCATCGGTGTAGTCGCCAATCATTGGATTGTTGTTTAGATACCATCTGTACACTTGAGGCGCCGGATTGGCATCCACTTCGCACAAGAACCTCGCCTCGGTACCTTCGGGTATCCTGCCGTTGATTAACCCAGACTTTATTGATACATTCAGCTTCGGTGCATATTTCACCTGTACAGACAAGTAAATAGAAATGTTAATAATCAAGAAATCAAAATATACCTATATTATTCAAGAATATTAATAGCATTCCATTAGTGGAAGATTTTTTTAAATCGGTCTGGTAGTTTTTTAATTCAAACATTATAAAAACATATAACATTACTGTAGATATTGTTTTTGGAGTAAGATAATAAATTATTCATAGTGATTAAAAACAATTTAACTCTTATGTTATATATACTATATATAACATGACAGTTATATTGTTTTTAGAAATAATGAGAATACTTATAATGGCCATTATATAAATAATTGCCATTATAAGTATGAATATTCTCGACTGAGAATAATTCTCATTCACAAATAATTTTCATCTAGCTATAGATGTAAGGCAATACAGTCATTCATATTCTCACCTCAATATGTACAGTGGCCATCCTGTATGCTCTGTCGGCTGTGTTCTGCGCTTGACATGTTATTGTCTGGTTATGGTGTTCCTTGGACGGTGTTAACCGCAATACTGACCTGTGTGACATACAAGCATATTAACAACTAGCTGTGTCTATACTCCATAATCTATAAATATAATATATAAACCGTTAAAGATAATAGAAAGGACAAAAATAAGTAAAATGTTAATAATACAATTTATAATAATGATAATAAGTTATTTTCTATTTAATAATCACATTTACTTTGTTCCCTGGTACGTAAACTAAGTAGAAACCTATATTTTAGGTACCAGTTCCCTCCTCTTTTATTAAAATAATTCCATTTATTTAATTGACAATATAAATACATTTTTTAACGATTTTTTTTCTGAAATTTACACAGAAACAAATAAACAGACAAACAGAGTGTTTTCACATTGTCACGGTCTTATGACTTTCGGAACAAAAATTTTTTAGAAGAATATATATAACTATAAATTCAGAAGAATATTTTGTATTCAAAATATTCTACAGTAAGTATCTGTACCCTTTCTTCTATTTATTATTATAACTATTGCAAAACATTTAAAATACAACACTTTCAAATTAAAAAGCCAAATTGTTAGCAAGATTCATGGTTTATTTAAAGATCTTAACAAAAACGTATTTTTAGAATAGTTTAATTAACTGATTTTACTCCAGTTTTAACAATGTTTGTTGTACAAACCTCGTTTGAAATCTCTGTTCGTCTGGTAACAACTCCGTTTTCCATTTAACATCTTTTTTTATGACAGCTTGGTTACCGTTTACCCACGTTATCTAAAAGAAGTCATGATATTAGTGACTACTGACCTGTTCTGATTTCTCATTATTGATAAAGGATTGTTATAATTAATAAAATAATCCAAAATTAAATAAGGTAAGACTGGCGAACGACTGAATAAATTAATCTAGATAGATTTTTCGATAAATTGCGAATAAAGTATCCGAGTAGGGTAAAAATCAAATTTTTGTATTTCCCATATAAACTGTTCTTAGGTGGCAATTGATACATAGACTTTGTATGAAGTCTTTGTTGACGGCCACTGAAACTGGTCGCGTTACCAGTGAGTTTTAAGTAAGATGTGACTATGTCACAGGATGGTGGGATATTGCTGGCAGCTGTAAATATTTGTATTATTTTGATTTCTCTTATTTATTTGTCAGTTCTCTCACTTATTTCAGTCGCCTAAGAGCTTTGAAGATGTGTTCCGGTTGAAGATTGAAATAAGGCAGAGAAAGCGGAATAATAAGATATCATGCATCCATGTGTATATATGATATCTGGAGGCATATCTTATGCAGTCCTCTATAGTAGTAACGCATAAGTAACTTAATATGATGACGCGATACCGTGTAGTTGATGGATATAGGCAACGGTTACCGCTAACCGACACGTGGATTGTCAATTTTCTTGATATATCCGTTACATACAAAAATGTTTTCGAATCTGTTTGCACTTACTTCAGCAGCAGGCTTGCCACCAACGGAGACACATTCAATATCTACTGGTTGGTCCTCAGTAGCATCTATGAAGGCACCCTGGATTATCCTGGGAGGGTCTGGTGCTACCAACACCATAAGTTGAGCGTACCGGGAACGGATTGCTGGCTCACCTGGTTCATAAAAGAATTATACTTTGAATTTGGCAAATTATACATTGTATCAGGATCTGGGTCGATCGCGGGTTCGATTCCTCGCACGATACGAACATTTATTGCTAGTTCTTTTTATACATATGTATATAATATATATAGTAAACACCTAGACCGATAAAAACAAACATACTTACGAATGAAAATGTTTGTACCGACTGTGCGAGGAATCGAATCCGCGACTATCGGAAGTAAGGCGGTTGCCATTGACAGTGGCTTACTGATTTGCCATCCCAATTACATAAAATAAAGTAGGTATAGAATCGGATCGACTCAACTCTGAATACGAGTACAAATAGAAGCTGATACAATGCAATAAACATGACCATCAAATCTCCAGTTTTATTTTTACACACTATGTTTGCATCATTCACAAACATTTGGAAATACCAAACTGAATTGAAGAATAGTATACATAGACGCCTACATAGGCGTCTATGTATACTATACATAGGTACATACCTAGGTACACAATGGTCTATTTGTGTAAATTCTAATTTTTTTACGAAACTGCCGAAATTCTACCAGCCAAGAATCTCTTAGTTTGTGGTAGGAAGATCATTATTCCGTTTCCCCACCCTGAGCTTCGGATGAACACCTCGAGAAGGCAAAATCCCTAAAGGATGTACACCGCGAGACTCCGCCCGGACCTTCCTTTCTAGGGTGCAAATTCTACTTAGACTTTGCACAGACTCTTAAACACACATACATGCCTCTGTAGGCATAAGTATATATTTATGCCACTATCAGCTTTTTAAACAGTGTTCCGTTTGACAGATAAAATTATAGGGTACGGAAGCACCACATTACACAGAAATAGGGAAATGAAAGAAAGCATGTGGGAAAACATGAATGTGAAACCTTAGTCCCGGGAATGGCAATTCATGAGAGATACTACACGAGTCACATGACAACAAGACGATAAGTTGTCAACCCCAAAAAACGGGAATGGCAATTCATGGGACATACCACCCACGTTACATGACAACATAATATGCGTAATACTGTTTCCGTATTTAGATGGTCGTCATTCTGTTGAGAAACTCTTTTTATATTAATATCAGGGATGTTATGGATATAAAACTTCGGATGCGGATAGAATTCGGATATAATAATGATTATTATACCGAATACAGATACGGATGCGGATATGAAATAATTTCGGATCATCCGTTAGTTCTGGATAATTTCGGTTACGAATATTTATTTTTTAAGGAATTTCAAAAGTAAAATACAAATAAAATGGTTACATAACGTGTCTCAATTAGGTTCCACCCCTATCCGATATTATCCGATACTTTTATTTCGGATTCGGTTACGGTTACGGAGTTCCTTAACATCCCTGATTAATATATTTAAAGTTTTCTTGTATTCTATAATCAAAACTATAAAAACAATATTATATAATCTCTCACTTCACTCTCTACCATCTTACCATTAAGTACATTTTTCCAGTCACAAATAGTTTTACTACATATTTCTACAACATATTCCAGAAAAAAAAACTCACCATTCAATCCTGAACTGACTTGACACTGGTATTTGCCGTCATCTTCCAGTGTCACATTTTTTATATCTAATGAGTAGTCTCCTGAAACAAAAAAAAAATACAGTGAATAAAAAAAATATAAATAATAATCATTCCAATTATAACATCATTAACTGCTTCTTCGTTATCTCATTCCTTTGGACAAATAATAACGGTTCATAATGTTTTATATGTTATAAGATAAGTATCATTAGTACTACATTTGAGGTTGCAGAAGAAAAGTTAGATTGTTTTTGCATGTAATAAATGAACTATGAAAAAATACTTAACCGATTTTAAATATTCTTTCACTAATAGAAGAAAGAAATCATTGATAATAATGGAATGGTGTATCCACTAACAGTAACGCTGGATCACTGTTGTAGGATGATAAAATAAACATGAGGTCAGGTCAGTTAGTCCATCGTGACAAATTCAACAAGAGTTTATCACGATGTTTTCCAGAGCGAACCGTGTGGAAGTCAACCTAACATAATACGACAGCAATGGGATAATTAGTATGTGTACTAACGATCTCCAGAAAACTACATTATTAAATAATAAAATGAGCAATATTTTATTTAAAAAACAATTACACACCCTACAACAATTGCCTACATCAAATGCCAATTAAATCATTAATACAAATTAAGTAGAATTTATAACCAACAAAAAACACGAGTATTTTAAAAATATAAAAAAAATATACTAGTACTTACACTATGAGAATAACAGTACATTTTTTATCCTCATTTTTCATTAAGCAAAGAAACGCGTAGTCCGATTAGCTTATTAAAAAGTATTCCCAGAATAGCTCTATCTAATTGAATTGTATTTGCTCATCTTTTGATACACCCAAATTGTTTTTTCATCCCTTAGCAACTAATCTTATTCCAGTTGTTTATTATACAGATCAAATATAGACAGCCTCGTTGATTTAACAGTTAAGCACACTGCTTTACTTCCGATTGTCGCGGGTTGGATTCCTCGCACAGTGTAAACATTTGTATTCATGAGTATGAGTGTTTTTTATATAGATATACATATATTTCCAAAAAAAATTTTTTTTTATACATACGTATATCAGTTATTTAGGACCCACAAGACAAGCTCTGCTTACCGTGGGACTAGATGGGGCTGTATTAATTGTTCAGGGTTATTAGTGACCCCATTGCTTGCAATATAAGTTACATTTATGATCCACTTAATACTTGGTGCTTTAACTACGATGACCTACCTGATCTGACTTCATTCTTAACCTATCATAGTCTACTCCCCCTCCCCAGCATATTCGTACATTCAGAGTTTTCTTAAGTTGGATAATTTATCTTATTAGTCATGCTCACTAAAATGTCCAGATTTGTGGCGGCGTCGTGGTGGGCCGGGTCATTGGGCTCCCTAAAATATGGTCGAGCGCAGTGATGGCTGGCTCATCCGTCATACTCGTGAACGGGTACTGTTTGTAGGCACTGGTCTGCTCTAATCACTATGACTGATTTCCTCTTATTAATTGTTTAACCAGTTGTTGTGTATTCAATATTTTTTCTATTTCATTATTCAATTGAATTAGTGCTAATCGGTAGTTTGTATTCACACACTTAAACTTAAATTGTAAAGTAATTATAAAATTATTTAAAAGAGCAACACACAAGTTTCTTGCTCGTTCTTCTTGTGATGAGACAGCTTTCCGAATGAGCGGTAGATTAAATGTATGTGCTTCAATGTAAGTTTATTTGAATAAATGATTTTCTATACTATTCTCCTCGAAACTAAGATTCAGAATTAAAAAATGCGTACAACCCTAAAACAATACCTATAATTTATTTTATATGTAATAACCATTTTGCGAAATTACCAAATAGATTTCGAATATGGCATCATGGTTTAAAAATGAAACGATTTCCGCTATTGTCTCACATCTGTCGATGATTGCTGACCTTGAGAGAATATTTCCTATGCGTCAAGAAATCATCATAGCCAACTCGGACCGGTCGTTGACTTTGTGCGTTTGTCTAATTATATCGCGCTAGATTTGCGTGTGATGCAGACAGGGCTAAGTTTGTTTGTTTTTATACATTAGATTTAGTATATAGTTTTACTAGTTGAGCCCGCGGTATCATCCGCGCTAAATTTCAGTAGAAAATATAGCCTATATGTTATTATGATGCATAAGCTATATTACTGTAAATGAGTTTGATTTTTTTAAATGGTTGAATCTATTTGTTTTCAATATATAGGGTAGATAATGTAAATTGAAAAGACTAATACAAACAATCATCAGGAGTAAGGCAGTGAACTAAAACTAGACTAAACTAAACCGCTAGTTCGCTAGTTAAATCATACATAATATATAAAAACAAGCAATTGTCAATTTTTAAAATAAATGATCTAGCCATACTAATATTATGAATACGACTCTGTGACGACTAAATAGCTAAAAATATTTTAATAGAATTCGACGTATATATAGATTATATTCCAAGTTCTAATTTCTTATACAATATATCTTATATATATATATATATATATATATATATATATATATATATATATATATATATCTAAAATAACCGACTATTAATACTTAATAAAATTATTATTTAGAGATTAGGAATAAAATTGATTAATTGCAAAAAGAATCATTAATAATTCTTACGTACGTTATAAAAATTACGTCCAAATTAGGTAACCTCCTTTTTGAAAGTCGGTTGGATGTAATGAAGCTTTGTACAAATTTAATAGGTATTTAAAACAACATAAATAGTATAAGACAGCTAGGCGTTTTGTTGGGCAGATTTTGTGTAATAAATCTTTACGATCTAATACTTGCAGATGCGTAGTTACTGGTCATGACACAGACCAACAAAAAAGTCTAGAAGGAATACAGTATAAATTAATACACATTTTGTAGTTAAATACATACATTACTCTATTTCATAAAGTGGGAGCAAGGTACGGTTATAGACTGAATATTTAGAGAAATTATTGCAAGTTATTATTTTTTTAAATTAATGTAAATCGTAATGAGATGTTTAAAAAATAACAATTATTAAATTGACAATTGTGAATTATTTTATACAATAATTAGTGAATTATTTTTTAAACATTGTCATTTCATTTGTTCCTTAATCTCGTACGTGAGGCGATAACAATTTATCGCCTCACGTACCTACATATTTTTTAAATATTTTATTAATTTAGTAAACACACATTTCTAGTTATTTCTAAAATACATAAATTTTAGTTTTCCCACTTCACGTAGACTTCGTCGCTCTCGTTCGTCACTTCACTTTCATCACCCGACTTTGTTCGAAACCTATATTAGGTATAGTTACCCTATTTAAGATAATAGACGTGAAGGTATATTAACAATAAACGGAAAAACACTCGCATTCTTTTTTCACTTATTCTGAAATATTTTTTTTATTATTCAATGGCGCGAAAGCACAGGTCGGATTATGTTAGACTCAAACCTCCTTTGTAATCCTTCTTAATACGACTTGATGGGTTTTTATATGTTTACAGACTTTTAAACAAAAAGGTATTGAATATTAATAGAATAGTAAAGTTGATCTAAGTCATATTTTTTTTTAGGAAAACCTGGCGTAAATGTTTTTTTTGTTGTCTAATTAATAAACGAAATATCTTTATTCATGTAGAACTTTACAGACTCTTATGATATATTAAATCAGTCAGTTCGGAGTGCTTTCAAACTAAGAAGAACTGACAAGAAACTCAGCACTGTGTTACTCTGAAAAAAATGAAACTTTATAAATATATATATATAATTGAATATATTTCAGGACAATTCACACAGCGCCATCTAGTTTCAAGCTGATACATAGATGATCTTTTTTTGTAAATTCATAAATAATATATATATATTTATGTAATATAAAATACTCAGACCAATTCAAACAATCATACTCATGAATACAAATGTTTGTACCGAGCGAGGAATCTAATCCGTTACCATCGGAAGCAAGGCGGTGTGCTAAACCGCTAGAGAACTGAGGCCGTCAAATATAAAAAGGTATATATTATATTCACCTTCCTCGTCGCTCCCTATCATGGAGTACCTCTCGTATCCGCTCAAGTTCCGATGTGTGCCAAGACCGAAGTCGTCCTTCGTCCACTGTAGAGCACCCACTTTGTTCTCCACCCGACAAGGCAGCGTCACCCTGGAGCCGACTATGGCACTCTGTTGAACAAAATTTATCTATTAGTGGACCACGCCTTTTCGTATTTCTATCATATCTCTAAATTATACGCGTACTCAGGCCATGAAAAAAATTACATCAATTATTCAAATATCATATAAAACAGTCTTTTTGTAATAAAGCTTATTATAAAATTTAGGAGTTTGTAAATGATAATAATCTTTTTTGTAGAAAAAACATAAAATACATAGTGCTGACAATATTAACTGATTGCACAAAGATTGCGTGCGGTTTCTATGTTCATTATCATATGCCTACTTGGTCGTGCGTCTTTATTTCTTGTTTGTTCTTCGTATAATGAGTCTGCATTTCAAATGAGGAGTAGAATGAAAAAATATAACTTCTAAGTTTTTATATTAGGTTTCCTTGTTTAGCGATTATTTATATACTATCCTAAACATTTATACATCGGCGGTAATAATTTCCCGACGTAACTAACTAAAAAACAGAAACGTTAACAAGAAAGTTTAAACTACAGTATCTGCCTAACTGTAGCTCATTATCATTGCCTTGCCTTTATCCTATTATTTGTCATCGGTGCAGTATGTCATCCTCTTCCAATGATCCCTATCTGTTGTCATATTTGAGCATACTCTCCTTTAATACATATCATCTTTCACACAATCCATTGATGTTTTTTTCGGTCGCCCTCTGTCTTGCTTATATTTAGCTTATTCAATATTAGTGAATACAGTTCACAAATCAATTTATTTGAAGTTGTTTTATGTCTCTAAATTAAAACATACATATTAGAATTATTTATTTATTATTATTAAATCAGATCCTGATTTTGATAGCGGTTTAAAAGATTAAATTATTATAATGGTTCTTATAATACATTATTTTAATTCAAGACCATTAAGATACACACTATACGATTCTAAAGCTGTTTTTAAAACAAATAATCATAAATATACGAGTCACTATTTGCCACATCTAAATTTGTTTGTACATCTTGTTTCAAGATACTTGAGGCATTCGTTGCTAAGAAATTCAAATATTGTAAAATTTAAAATGGACACAACACTACTCCAACTGAAGTTTTCATCTCGAGAGCTACTTACGAGATGAGACGTGTATGGGATGTGAAATTTGCCTCTCCAGCACTGTTCAACTTGTAAGATCCTTTTGTAGTTAAGTGATGAGCGGTTAGCCATCATAGTTCTTTTATTTTATGTTATATGCACTTATTTCAAATGTAGCATCTTTGTTTTATGTGCTTGGAATGGCAGTTTAGAATCTAGGGGGGAGGGAAAGTGGCAACACGGAGCCTATACCCCCAGGGCGGCAAGTTCTGAGGGCACCAAATTCGAATCGGCAGATGAATACACAACTCATCATTATTAACGCACTTTTGACAACTTGACCAACGACAGAGGGACGTCAAGTAAATCGTTTTTGTTCAATGCATTTGAAAATGAAGATATAACTGTTACTTTCACAATAATTAACAGCAATACTATTTGTTCAATTTGTATGTTAATATATATATTGCAAACATGTTGGCCGGAGAGGGAGGGCAGTGGAGTATTAGAGGGTGGCATTTTTTAGTTTTTGCCCCACCTCGAAAAAATTAAAGATCAGTGGCTGCAAATGACATCCCACCTAACGGTAAATATTAACCATTACTTATATATATGAACAGCACCATGGTCATTACGTTATCATGTAAGGCCCTAATATAACGCATACGTTATCATTCTGGAGGATTAATATGTCATTCTATAATTTTGTTGTCTTTTCTCACAATTCAACCAAAACACAGCTTAGCAAACTGCTTAAAAGTCTAAAAACTTGCTTGTAGCTTGTAACAGCCACCAAGCTTGTAGATTTTTTCAAATTATTTCTTTAATATATCATAGTATATAATATAGCGACCCAACTTTGTTTGCACTTTTAATTTGTATATTTATCTTATACATACTCTAGTCTTCATATTATAAAGTCTGCGGTTATGAGCAAATAAAAGTAAACTTTGAAACCACTATATTGAGATTGATTTGAGAAATGCTTTCATTAATCGAAACGTATCTTATTCTAGAGTGTTTTTAGCTAATTAAGCTACAAATTACGTTAATATGTACAAAAACTTACAAACTCAAAAGCGAACCGTAGTACGCCACTAGTACGATTACAATAAACAAATCAGTTTATATAAACTCGAGCCTTAAAAAGAGAAATAAAAAATATACATAATAAAACTATTTATCATTATTTCAATACAGAAATTTTATTAAACTTATGAAGACCATCAAATAGATTGTCTAAATTTACATAAATACGTTGTTCTCCGAGAAACCGTAGAGACGATTTATATAAAAAAACACGTTTGAATGTCAACGACCGACATTGGGCGGCCATATTCGCGTTTCATATCGAGATTTCAAATTAAACAGCTGATTAGAGTCGTAGCTACTTTTAATTAAACATCCCGATTGTGGTATACTGATAATATAACGCGATTGTAACAAAATACCTATGCTAATGAGAGGTGCAATTATAAATTTAAATTTATTTGCTGACGCCATGGTTCAAGTCACAGGTGACCAGCATTTTGTTTTTTTATTTTAGTAACAAACTAATTTGGAAATAATAATATTTACTTATTTATTAAAACTTAAAAAAAATTAATATACAAATACACAAATATTGATGCAAATGGCGGACTTAATACCTTAAGGCGTTTTCTCCCAGTTTTATCGTCTATATTAAGAGGCCTTTCACATTTTTTGGCGTAAAAGCGGGGTCTTTGGGGTTCTGGTTCTAAGAAATTAAGAGTCGGATATACATTTTGATTCCTGAATTATATAGATAGATATCTTATCTTAAAAACTACATCTTTGAAATGTTAATTTTCTCTTTATTAGTCTTCCTAATTTCTAAAATAGTTTATTCAAAAACGCTAAGAGACAGAAGTTTGGGGTCGTCGTTTATTAATAAACAAACATAAATTGATATGATATTGATACTAAAACTTGATAATTACTTTATAAATTGAGACAGCATCGTCTTTTTTTTATTTTCAACTTAAATATCTAAAAAATTGATCATAATTAAACCCGAAATTTCAACAAAACTTTGCCATAATCATTTCTAATTTTCTCATAAATACAACGAAATTTTTGCATAAAAAAAACATAATAATAAAGTTAATATACTTGTAAATTAGAAATATAAAAAAAATATATAAGTTTCTAAGAAAAAAATAAACAATAATAATAATTTAAAGTTGTATAAATTCCGTTGCGCCAAAAGTAAATTCTCAGTGCTGCGCTAGCGCTCGTCGAGGTAGTACCTATGCCATTTTTTACAACACCGCTAAGATAAGACATTCGTCAGTGAACATTAGTATAGAGCGACTAAACCATTTTGATAATTTAAGTAATATTTAATTAATTTTGCTAATATATACTTATTTCTACGAATATTAATATATATATATATATAATATTTATTTTAGCATGCCAAGACAAAAGTACAGTTATGCTACAGATAAAACCTACCTACCCTGCTGCACTATGAAAAGCACAAGAGCATGGTATTTCGTCACACTAATGGCAATTAATTGTTAAAAATAAAAAAAACCATTTTAGTATTTTTAAAAAAAACTGCTTATCTGAGAGAAAAATGTAAGAAAATGTAAACGAATTTTACTTTATGTTTATTTTGTAGTTTTTTCTAAATTAAAATAGGGTTATTGTTTATAAAAATACCATTATTATTTTTACGTATATTTGTCTTGTGTTATATCATCTAGTATGTAATGTGGATTGTAAATAAATTACCAAATTATATATAAATATATAATTCCTTAATGTTTAGAGATATTTTATCCAATTTACTTTATTTTATTTTACACAATACAAATATTTCTAAATTGTAACCATTGTGTTATTATACTCGTTGGACTTTCATTACTGTACAGTTATGTCAAATAGTCTAATAATTATGTGTCTTTGGGTGATAAGTCAACAACATTATAAATGTTTTTATTTAGAGACTAGCTTTCAGCTGGTGGCTTCGCCCGCGTGAACATGGGATATATAGATTATCGCGCGTTTAAAGATCTGTGTATAGTATTGGGACATTATCATAAACCTTCTTTTTGAGTCTATCTATTCTGTCTATTAAATAATAACAAATCAAAATCTGCGTAGTTTTTTAAGATCAAAACATACAGATCTATTACATGTGTAGAAGACATTTTAACTTTAAAATGGTAAGATCAGTTGGAATCATCGGTATTCTTGGTATATAAGCTGGTTGCCCAGCTAACGTACCGGTTATACTGGTCTACGATTAAGTTGTCTTTCAATTTTTTAGTAAGCAACATATCCAATGGGACGCCATTGCACATGTTCGGCGGGCTTAAATTTCATGATTGGATCATGCTTTTGAGAAATTCCTTCCTCAAGTTTGAGCAGTTAGTGTAGGAAATCACTATCTGTGCTTCCATAAAAATGGGCTCTCATATTTGTCAGTAGTTTTAAACTTTCAATTAAAGTCCATAAGGGAGACGATGTTAATGACACAGAGAGTCTTTCAGAAATCTCCAGCAAAAGTATAAAAGTAATCCCGCCAATGAGAGCAGAGGTGTTTCTAAGGTCTTTTAAGGTTCTGTCAAAAGTCTCTATAGCTCATGGTGATTTCATTCCATATAAGCAATGAGGCGTCTTGTAATAATCTATAAAAAGTTTTGATATTAACACGTAATTATTTATCAAGAATCAAGAATCGGCCAACCAAGAACGAGAAGCTGCAATATCAGCCAATCATGCGGCGACGTCAATGATGCAGGAACAGCAATGATAGCAGTTGAAGCTTTTTTTATACAATAGAATGGCAAACAACTGACGGTCCCCCATGCATTGCCATTCCTGAGAATGTGAGGTTTTATTCCTGAGGTGTTATTCCCCATGTACCCTGTAAATTCACTGCCATATATATACACAGATAGTCTATATAGATAGATATACATATACACAGATAGTATACCCTGAGAAAGGTCATAGACTACTTTATAGTGCGAAAAAGGGTTGTAAGGGATTGAAAGCGGAGATGACAGGTTGTATAAAAGTATCGTCATTGTTTAAGTGAAACAATTAAACTTTTTTGGGTTATAATCTAAATATATTTCCTTTATTTGGTAAATTTCATTATACCACGTTGACGAAGTCGCGGCCACACCTAATATACATATAAGGATGTAAACTTTAAATCGAAACAAAGGCATGAAAACACAACTATTATATATAAATAAAATAATTATTTGCCTAAGTTTAATATTTAGAACAAATAAATAATGCATCCGACTCTTATAATAAATTATCTTGTATTTATTAATAAATAAATTTAATTAATATATAATAAGAATTAATTAGTACATTTATGTTATAGTAATTTCATCTTCCTGTCCTTATCCCAATTATTTGTTACTCATATTACTTAAGGTTTTGGCTTTTAGTTATACAATCGGCCAGCATCCTGACTTCAACCCTCTAGGAATAATATAATAAAAAAATATGGTCATTATTAGCACTTTGATAATTAATATAAATCACGTTATTTAAAAAAATCCAATAAATAGTTTATGTTACTCAGTTAAGTAAAAACATATCACATTATTAATTAAAATATTACAAGGATCAAAATGGTTCATACTAAATCCACACCGATTGCGCTACACGTTTATTTGCGTCTGTGTGCGTGTATTACTGTGTGTGTGCGTAAATCCATGCGATTAAACTTAAAGTTGAGCGGCATCATTTTGTAATATTAACAATATAAATGCAAAAATGTGTCAATGTCTAGATGTGTGAGTTTTGTTCGTTGTTTGTTTTTACTTACGACTATACTATTGAACGTACAATTACTTAACGAATTTAAATAGTTATATCATGTATATATCTAAATAAGAAACTAGATGATTTTTGTGGTATTACTATATACTTCTTTTGTTGATATTTTACTTAACTGTATATATTATTTAGTCGTGTACTATTGATAAACGGTGTTTTAAAAAAAACGTTTATCTGTATTTTTCTACACTTAACAGCATCATTAATTTACTGAATGTAACATTTTAACGTATAAAACACAATAATAACTATATTTCATGCCTACAGCAAGGATAAAATCGCTCGTCCCTTATCGCTTATACCAACATCCCATATGTATACAATAACAAATGACAGAAACTGTAAACGTTTTTATAATAAAATCGATTTTACTACGGCAGATATAATTATGCATGTATGTCTATATGCTACAGCTAATTTGAAACATTAATATTAATGTGGAATTGTTATTTTGTGATTACATGGTAAATAATCTTGCATAGATAGTAAAATAAATAAAAAAACCACCGTTAACGTAAGAATATCTTCTAATTTTTTTTAATATATAAGACTGTTGAAGTCTCGTGGTTTACTATGAGACTTCAAAAGAAACACCTATACCATACCAACACAATCCGCCCTCTGTAACAATAAATTTAAATGAAATGAATGTTTATTTACAAAACAAATAGAAAATAAAAATTTACAATGTATATTTATTTAATAATAATTTATAAAGTATAAAATGTAGGAGATATTTAATGTTGCTTTCGCTACGACATCAACAATCAATAATCCTTCTAAATATCCCACCTATAATAACAGTCATGAAAATATTACAATATTAATAATATACAGTTTATGTGTATTTAAAAAATGTCTACGATTCCATAGGGTTTTGTCAAAACGCAATGTTTACTTCCAAAGTAATTACTTATAATGTTCAAACCCGTTAAATGATCGAGTAATAAAATTTAAACTAGACTATGAGTGGACACAAAATGGCCATAAAACGGAATTGATAAATGGGACTCCTCATTAAAAACTACATAAACATCATTTTAGTATCGGCACGGTCATTAAAAATAATGCATAATTAATATTTACATTATTAAAAATTCGTAATATTTTAGATTCTGTCCGCAACTTAATATATGAGATCATGATTGCTAATCCTTAGTAATATTATAAATGCGAAGGTAACTCTGTCTGTCTGTATGTCTCGCTTTCACGCCAAAACTTCAGAACCGATTTAAATGAAATTTGGTACATAGATGGTGGTATTTTGGTACGTACATACATAGACATTGGTCATGAAAATGGATATAGGCTACTTTTTAATGCGAAAAAAATTATGTAAGGGGTTGAAAGGAGAGACAAAAGATTTTACGGAAATAGTGTCATTTTTAAAGCTACATTCTTGAAACATAGTTTAGGCTGTTAATTAAATATAAATAAATATGACATTCCAAGTTTGAAAAATGATAATTTTAAGGGGGTTGAATTAAATTATAGGGTAAAGTTTGTATGGAAATTTGTCATTTTTGAAGCTAAAACAATGTAACTTTTTCTTTGGATTTTTGTGTTAGATTATTAAAAATCTTATCTTTATTTGGTCTAGGTCACAGGCACATTCCAGGCAGACGAAGTCACGGGCACAGCTAGTAATATATATGCCCAATTATTATTACAGATGTTTTTTCTTCTTTATTTATTTAGGAGCTATATAGTTAACATGTTAGAACCATCATAGCTTCTAAATTAATTACAAACATTGAAATTATATCTAACTTCTCTACAGACAATTTGTGATTTAAACTTTCATCCACAAATTTATGAAAAAAGACAAATTGTTTTTATTGAGACTATTGTGATGAATTTCTGATGAATTCGCCACAATGGACTAACTGATCTGACTTCATTCTCATCCTATCATCTTCCACTGATGCCTTGCCTACACCGTTATCACTGGCAAATGCACCATTCCGTTATCGTCCATTAAGAAAAGGTTTATATTATTTTTTCTATTAAAACTTTCAAACAAGCTAATATCGCAATATTTAATAAGTTTTAGTTATAATAATAACAATAACGGAAAATACCGCAACTTATTTTCAACAACAACTAAATTATTCTGTAACTTTGTTTCTACAAACAATATTATTAAATTTCAAGAAAATTATTATTTTCTTATGATTTCGACTAAACAATTCCCAGTATTGTAATTTAAAACTTAGTTCCAAGAAGTGTTTTATTTTTTACCATTTTTATAACATCAAATAGTACAGTCCCGTCCTCTATTAGAACATATATATCTGATGCTTTATTAATTCAGTCGTCAAAGTTATCATACCTTGTAACCTGTCTCTTCACTTCTACATCACGCTCTAAACCAAATCAAAGCTTAAAACTGCTCTATTGACGCAAAATATGAAAATATATAAAAAAAAAAATATAGAGATCTCATCCCACTCAAATTTTAGAGTCTACGGTTAAATTGATGAAACTCTACATTAGTTAAACAACCAAAATAAAAATCTCTTTTAACCATAAAGATGGTCATTAAAATTAATGTCGAATTTGCCAAAACATTGCGTATCATACATACTTAGTGCCTGATTAAGCCAGTGCGGGATGTAGCGGTCTATAGCAAATACTTTCATGACTATAGTTTGGTTTTGTTCTTAAGTTTGCGTAAAAAAATATAATTATTAAAAAAAAAAAATATAACAATTGATATATCTTATATTCCGTCTAGACATTGATAAAAAAAAATTATAAGTATATATTATGTTCAGACAGTTGTAAGTACACGGGATTGCTAATAGATAACTTACTGATAGGCTCACCCAGCGTATACATGTAAAAAAACGTGGAATTGTGAACGTTTTCTCGTGGTTGATAAAGATAAATTATGAGATACATACCTGATCTTGAGGCTCCATCGCAAATCTCTGTTCCTGGTAACCATAACAACCGGTCAGCAGCATGGCAACAGCTAAAATCCACACCCCAACATCCGGTATCCGCCATTTCCTGCGTATATCCGTTCTATTTTCGAATTTCGAATCATCCCCGCGCACGCGCCGCTCTATAAATGGTGTTCCATTTCCAAACAAATGTTTGAATTTTGCCGCCATATCAGCTTATATGGTTGGCGCATATTGGTTAGTTTCTTCTTTCATTTGTAAGTTGCCTTAGCTCAAGTGGTTCTCATTGCTTTTCTGTAACAAAAAAAAAATTATGAGACATAGGCTTAAAATATATTTATCTCAATGCAACAATATTTGTCTTATTTTTCGTCTTTATATTATTATAACTTCTACCATATGAGACTGGTTCTCCGCCAATATCAAGGTTAGTACATTAAAAAGAGGGACAATAAATATTTTTATTACTCGGATTGGTCATTGGTGAGATTAGAATAAGTATGAAGAAATTATACATAGAAAACCCTACAAACAACTCGGACACAATTGTACATACAATGTAAATAATTTCAGTCATTAATTTTCAATAATTAAATACTGTCAGATTTCATTATTATCTTTTCCTTAGAGATAATTACTATTTTATGATGTAACTGTATAAATATTTATTAAGTTCTACAAATAGTTCCGCTTCCCCATTATTTCAAATGGATAGTAACAAGAATGTTTCTAATTATAAATTTGATAATTAAATACCGGTACTTTATTATAGATTTGTATTTATTTTCCACGCGGATTCGTAGATACTGATATCAATATTTAAAAACAACTCTTATTATATAAATTTGAATAGACGCAAACGTGATCCATATTTTACAATAAATACCTAAAAAATATGAATACATTTTCATAATCAAATAAACAACAGATCATTTATTTCATATTAGATACCTTTTTAAATTATAATAGATGCCTATAAATGAACATCAACATTCCTTTTTCAAAAATTAAAACAAAGAATTATATTTTAAAAATTCTAAACAGCGGCCATATATGAACATAACATTTCATTTTCAAAATATAAAACAAAGAATTTAATATTTTTAATTATGTCAAAACTTGCCTGTATCCCGCTGGTTAACTGGCTTCTCGATCCAGTTATGCTTTATTTAATACCATTTACTACATAAACGGCCTTAATATTATAATGACCAATCTTTATTTTAATTCAAGTTTAGCATAAACTAATTTAGCGACAGCAAGGCGCCAAAGATAACAGGGTTTTCAAACGACAAGTTACGATATTTTTAGACTTCCATACGTGGTACCAACATATTCTATAACAATGTTTTGATTTGAATTTAAAATCATAATATTGGAATATTTTTATACGATTGCATACATCATATGAAGGAGACTTTACCATTATAATACTTACCGTTATTTTTTATACGAAATCTTAATCTACGAAAGTACATTTAATATTTACTGCATCTTAAATTTTGTAGTTGATTACGAGTTAATATAAATGCCAAAATGAAATCTTTGGTATATCAGAAATCTTAAGTTTTGAAATATAACGTTGGACAATGTTGGTGATGCTGTTAGGGACAAGAATTATGAGCTCTTTTGTACGAGAAAAAACTTTCAATGTTGGCAACCCTGAAAGGCAATTAGTTTGAACTGCAAAAGCGGAGCTTATTTCTTGTTATTTGCTTAAAAATTCTACGACCCGATTGCTATCTCGGTTAGTGTGATTGGATATCGCGTTAAAGTTTACGAGTTCGATTCTAATAAACGATAATCTATAGTTGCTGATTGATTTATAATTGTCGAGAGAGGATCTGCGACAATAAATTATAATATTCAAAGCGTTCAATAGATAAGACGAAGCGATCGGGTCACTAATGTATTCTAATACTATAAAGAGGTAAGTTAGTGAGTTTGGATATTCAGAGTAATGTTTGGAACAACTCAGCCGATTTTGAAAATTCTTTCAATGTTGGACGTCGCATTTATCGAGAAAAGCTATAGATTATATAACATCATGCTACGACGAATAAAAACGAAGTAGAAATGAAAAATAATGAAGTAAATTTACTAGATCAGCGGTGTGACATCTTAGTTCTCTGGATTGGTAACACATAAGCATGAACGACGTATAGTAACTACCGACTTCGCACTTGTGTACATGTACATGTACCTTCCTCTTGAATCACTCTATGTATATATTGTTAAAAACTGCATTAGTATCGTTGCATAGTTTAAAAGATCTAACCGAACAGACAGCGGAAGCGACTTCATTTTATACTATGTATACATGTTTCTGTTCATGCAGTGTACAGAAAACGGTTTACCATTAACATCAGATCCACTACTTTATTTGCCATTTCAATAACATAAAAAATACATCATGTAAAACTCTATCCACAGAGGTTTTTTTCTAAACAAACAGAGTATATATTTTAACAAAATAAAGGATGAAATACCAAGAATGGGATCAACAAAAAACTCACACCACACTCCATGGTATAATTTCCATATATCGCATGACAATGTGCAACGCACATGGTCGGCCATGTGCGCGGCACTATCCGCTATCGTAGAAATATGACACTACTAGAAGTGACATCACGATAATAAAATATATATCATGATCATTAAATAAATACTTCATTTATACTCTGATACGGCTTGACCGATCGAGACCAAAATTTCACAGAAAGTTTTATTCTCCATCGTTTACCTCTCAAACAAATTCAGATCGAGTTTATGAGAATAAACGTGCTACGCTCAACATGTAACCTGTAGATTACCTACGGTAAACGTTTACCATCAAATGGGCCGTATGCTTGTTTGTCACCATAGAAGTATAAAAAAAACCTTGTGTCTATACTACATATCAGTAAGAAACCTTATACCGATAAATATTGAGAATATTGATATTGAAATTAGGAGAGAATAATAGCAATACTTTAGAGTTCTTTTCGAAACTTTTATATATGTTTTATTAATGTTAAGTAGGTGTAGTATGTAAGGCCAAACTCCTTGTAATGCCAATGCCTATAACATTCATCTTTTTTTATTATTAGTCTTACAAATGAGAATGCTAATGTGGGATGGTAGCATAGCAATGTTGAACCACATCAAAGACGAGACAGTTGGACATTCGAAGCAGTTTAAAGATGACTCAAGTACTGTAGAAGGGTTTGGTCACCTCATGTGGTGACCATCAGACCATATGACGAAAACAGTACTTGACACGAGTACCCAGCCATACCATCCACATGGATGTCTGTTATTAATAGGGATTTAAAAAACGCCGAAATAATTCCGGAGGCGACCCAGGACAGACCGTACTGGCGAAGATTGACTAGACGGGCCGACTCCAAATAAATGGGACTAAGATCAGGCAAAAATAAAAATAAGAAGTCTTACAAGGAGCATGATCTTCCATGGTCGTCAAGCTCAAGGCGGGGGGGCCTTATAGTCTTCGCTGTAAAAATAAACTATACTACGTTTTCATTGTAATAGCTGTACATAATAAAAATTGTTTGTAAATACTGAATTGAGTGGCACTCACAGCCCGTACTGTTTACTGTTACAGTTATGGTTACTGTAAAACGGCACTTATTTGCTCAATTAATGGCCACTAATCATAGTTTCTGAGTGTTTACTGGCGACGTTTATATTCCCGTCATGTTATAATTATAGGAATGCAACTTTTAATAATAAAATTACTTAGTGTAACATTGTAATAAAAGTTATATTGCTGTGTATTCCCACATTTTTGTGTGCCATTAGAATGGCAAAGCAATCTACCTGATGATGAGCATGAATGGCATCACGTAATCAATGACAACTGTGGTACCTCTCAATCGTTGCTATTCTGGAGAAGTTTGTGTTTTTATGGATACTCTGCAATCCATTGATTATCAGTATGATATCTCCCCATAATTTGATTGACTTAGCACTTCCTTCTACTGAAACACATTAAGCAAGCTACTTGACGGAAATGAAATTTGTAAAAAACTAAGTATCCGCCCTTATTATATTGACTATATATTGATTGGTAATCAAAATTTCTATAGTTGAAAGAATATTTAAAATCCATTCAGTATTAACTTTAATAAATATCTTACTGGTCGGGACTTTATAACTATAATAAACTTAGCATAACAGAACATCACTTCCTTTGGTTTCACAGAATGCGTAATATGTTTTATTTTTTTAAAGTTGACACGCGTAAAAATAATAAAAACTGCAAATTCCTTGGTTTAACAAAAACATAACACATAAACACGGTAATGTAAACATCCTTTTTTGAAAGGCATAAATGTAAACAAATTGAGACCTTCGGAGGAACAGTATAGAATACAAGTTGCAACAGAAACTGTTGTACCGAGATAGACTATATACAAAATCATCCGTCTGGTGATACTGTCTCTAGCTTGCTGCTCTAGCTTACTGGTGTCTATAGCTTGCTTTGTAAGCTACATTTCAAATTGAAAGGAGACACGTAGGCAGTAAAATTACGGGATACAGAGACAACACTAGTAATCAGAAATGATAACGCATAAAAGTATCACGGGCGTAACAATACAACGTGACATGTGATGCTGAAAATCTTGCTTACATATCAAACAGATAATAAATTAGATAGAAATTTGTTTCTGTATGTCTTTAATATTATTACGTACAATTTCTATTCACTTTTTTTATACTACGTTAGCAAGTAAGCATAAGGGCCATCTGATGGTAAACGGTTACTGTCCACTAAAGATGCCTGAAAAACTATCTAATTGCACAATAAAGAAGTGAACTGAGACTGACGCAGACGACTTTTTACTAAGCCTATTTCAGCTGCCAAGCACTTTTAAGCTTTGTAAGCTATATTTCGGTTGTAGAGTAGAAAAAGCAGTGAAGTCACAGAATAAGAGGCATAACATGTTAAACCTCCGAAATGACAACGTAAAAGAGGTATCGCGCAATTCATATGAAAAAAAATTATAGATTTAAACACTTATCTACGCCCAATATTTGTAGACGCGCCTAGGCATCACATCCATTCAACATTTATCTTTACCCTTCACTAATACCATGACCATATGGCCACGAATGAGACAAATATTATTTTAACACGTACTTTTTATAATTACACACTTTGTTTAATTGTAAAGTCTGGTAGCAACGTGTTATTTTTAAAACTTAAGTTCATTTTTACATTAATATTTTTATAACTATGTTACGGGAATTTAAATAAACTTATTAGTGTGATTAGACGTTGTGACAAAAACAAATAGCCTTTAAATGTTTCTTAAAAATAAAATTAATGTTTTTAAAAATGGAACGTCGAACAAAGAATAGCTATATTGTCAAGTTTTTTATACACGTTGTTTTCGTACATTCCACGGCGTCAATAATAAAGACAAAGTGTATACAAGTGCATTTTTACATTAATATTTTTATAACTATATTACAGGAATTTGAATAAACATATTTGAGCGATTAGATACTGTATGTACGAAAATAGCCATTAAATGATTTTTAAAAATAAAATTACTATTTTTAAAAATAGAACGTTGAACATAGAACGACGATATTACTTTATAAATTATGTTTTTTTTTAAGTATACACAGTCTTTTTATACATTCCTCAAACTAAATAAGGACGAGGAAGACTTCCGGATAAAGTCGAAATAATTGTTGCAAGACTAAAAGATAAACAATTTACATAGTAACAAAATTCATTCAATACATTTGTATATATACAAAATGTAAGTTTAAAATATAAAAAATATGCCTTCACGACTATATGCTAGAGAGGGTAGATAGAGACATTATTATTGATTGATGATATTAGAATGATCTTACTGATAACGCTAATGCTGAATTGGAACCAGTGAAAGATGAAGTCGTTAGATGATTTTGTACCAGAATCGAACTGACGCATTAGTACCATGGTACATTACTAGGCTACAACGCTATCCCAAATTTTATGTATCTACCTAATATTAAAAATATATATTATTGTAGTATACAATTTATTATATGCAGCAATACAACTTTCCGTATATATTTTTAGCGAGCAAATATCTTAAATATCTTGTAGACTTACTCACGTCTATAATAATATTTACTTACGCATGCAAATACTGTTGCTAGGAAATATGTTTTGCTTTAAAAAAAACATTATTAACATTACGGTTCTCTTCACGGAATCTGCGGCATTACGAACATGAAAGATGAATGCAAAAGAGATGACATAAAATATACATAAAAAGGAAAATACATGTAGTATTAATATACATCAGACAAAGACGGTATAGCATTCTGCTTTATTTATTTATTTATGCTTTATTAGTTAATAAAATGTAAAAGTTACTTTTGGGGAGTGCAACACTCAAAGGCGGTTTAGCATTAAATATAGTTTGCCAAGTAAAATACTTATTAATATTTATGATAGAGACATATCCAAATATCCAGGTCACAATTAATATAAAAAAATCGCTTTCAAAATAAGTCTGATTAAAAATCTAAACTAAAACCAGATCAGACTGTTTATACCAACAGATGGGCCGTATATACTTGTCATTACTGTGGCAGAAAAAAGCAATAAGCAAAATCATCTCTAATACAAATTATTACATCGATTAGGAATATCTGTAATACTTATAAAATTCGCTGATTGGGAGAGCGTGTAGTACATACACGCTCTCCCAAATAGTATTCATGTACTACAGAAACTACATACTGAGTACCAAAAAGGAATGCTAATAAAACTAAGAAATGACTTTCCCGCTAAATATTCAAATATAGAACTGAAAGCGAACTACAAACTGCACAATACGCGCGCTTCAGGTACAATGTTTTACTTTTGTTACCATTCTATTCTATTCTATATTTATTCGAACGTTGAACTTTCTGGCTGAAAAGCTACAGTTTTATTACAAAACAATGTGCCCGCTGTTGCTATTAAAACAGCGCGAATTGTTGATAATTACCATTTCATTAGTCTGCTGTTCGTTCGGAAATAAAGTATTTAATAGTTGAATAATTAAGCAATCTAGGGATTTGGCGGTATGGGTTATGCTCTTTACCTGTCTTAAGAACATGTATGGCAATTAAAAATTAAATATCTTATATCGTGTTAATTTGGTATTATGTACTTATATTAAAATTCAATACAAGAATAATTATGTTCTAAGCTTGATTATGTGTATCAGTTTACTAAGAGGACTCAAAAGAAGTTGAAACTGTAGCCGTATAAAATATGTACCTACATATTAAATAAGAAATTAATTACAGTCATCATATTTTACACATATTTTAATCTCGATTTATGATAATTTATAAATATTTAAATTTTTATTTAAATTCGTATTATCCTTTTGAATATTATAAAATGCATCATTATGCGTACATTCGTTTAGAACGAACAATAACACACATAGACACGTCAAACATATCTTTTTTGTGTTGCAGATTAACAAAATCCTGTCTCTACTACTACTCTGTCTCTCTGTAGTCAGACCATTGTGTGGTTTGCACTAAGAGCTTAAAATAATTTGCAGCCATTGAAGTTGTTTTATAAGCATGTAAGCGACAATAAACTGGTACAAAAAATGCCGTTATTATTAATAGATCACTGTTCTCGAGACTAATATAATGCTTAGTAATAATATAAATATGAAAAAGAATTTGTTTGTTGAATAGTTTGCTATATCTAGATGTTTTAACTAACTGTCATGAAAAATAAACAGTATTTTCTTTTCTATATAGAAAGACAATGCGTATGTTTTCCAGGGCATCCAAGTTATCCCGGTCACTGGGCCAAAGTTACGAACAGAACCTAGTTATAAAATGTAATGCAGAACTTGTTGAATGTTTGTCCTAAATTTGCTTCAAATATGTTTACCACTATAAGTGTGATTGAGTAATAAACATCCTAACTTTGGATGGCTAATAACCCCTTTACGAATAGTTTCAAAACTATCTGTTACCTATCTCTATATATAGTTAGGTAAACTATAAAATTCCAACAAAATAAGTTTTTAAATAATTAGTTACAACTAATATTGAGAAAGATCTTAACAGAGGTAGATGGTAAAAAGTCGACTGCGGAGGTACCTAAGTCTCACCTAGTACAAGCAGCCTACTTTACATATAAGCTGTATTTCAAAATTCAAAATATCTTTATTCTTGTAAGTCTATTACAGATTCTTATGATATGTCAAATCTACCAATTGTAGGATTTTTTTTTGATATTTCAAGTATAGGGTTCAATTCGACAATGAAATTATAGGATAAGGGGCATTATATTTTACACCTCCGAAATGGTAACGCGTGAGTGTTTTAGTACGTAAGGTAAAAGACAGTGAAATTACAGGATAAGAGCATTGACATCTTATTCCTCTGGAATGTGCGTTGAGCACGAGCTTCACATGATATCGTGATGTTCTTAGTGCTGTTCTATAACGGTTACCTTACCATTTACCACCAGGTCCTACCTTACCACTTACCGCCTTGATTCCAAACAGTTATGCAAATTAGTCTAAAAGGTTCAAAACTTGTTTGTAAATAACCATTTTGTTTCTTCATGAAAATTTTCTAGTTTGAGGAATATTAAACCTGGCTATCGATTATCTATTATATTATATAACTTGGTATAATTTCACATTATTTTTCACTTTTTCAGTATTGTTTACAATACTCTACAGTCAACCTGTAGAAACCAATGGAAATATTGGGAGTTCATAAACAAAATTGTCGATATCGATGGTCTAGCGGTTTAGCATACCGCTGTACTATCGATGGTCGAGGGTTCGGTTCTTCGCATGGTACATTTCTATTTATTTGAATACGTTTGTTTGTATCGATCTGGGTGTTTTCTATGTTTATACAAAAACACGAGTACACACAACACGAATTTTGCTAGTCTTGGGGCTAAATGTGTCATTTGTAAAAAAAAACATGGTATCAATATATTTACAATATGCACAATTGGTAAGTACATATACCCTACACGACTAGTCCAAGCTTAATATTCATGGATTATATTATCTATATATATAAAAAAAACACTTTAGGCGATTGTATATAACTTTACCACTACTTTACTTTTACCATACCGTTCCATATATATTGCTTTATTATTAACGACTTTGAGTAATGTGCCGTGTTGACATATTGATGGTAACATTTCGTATTATAAGAGTGAGAGCATTTACACCTGGACTTTATTAATAGAATGTATAGTTTAGGGGTTAAGAGGCCTTCATTCAACAGATACATAAAAAAAATAGAGTTTTAAAAAAGGGAGTATCAAATACAATGTATATAAAACTTTATACACACCAACAGAAGAAAGAGAAAGGACTTTTTTCTCTTCTTTTAATTCTTATATTGATGCCAAAAGATAACAACTCAATGCAATGTTTGCTCTAGGACACAAACCACTGCTTTTCAATTACTACGTATCTAAACTACATACATAAAAATAAAATTGAATGGTAATATTAAAAAAAAGGTCTAAGAGAAATACGACTACTATTTTTAAAGTCGGTCTAAAACAAAAATAAGTTTCCTATTTTTTTTAAATCTTATTATGTTTCTTTAATGCTCCATACTTAGTTTGTATAGATAAATTAAAGCATAAAATTACTTTTAACTTTTAGTCCAATTGTGTGAATAAATCAAAACTAACAATCTTAAAATAAGTGTTTGAAAAATCGATATGTTTTTTACCTTTGTCATAAATAAATCACTATTGTTATACAGAACAGAGTTCTAATTACTATGTAGTTATAAATGACAAGATAGGATCGCAACTATTATAGATATATAGGTATCGGTATGAATAATAACATAGTTCTCTGTTGAATAATGACAAGCGAATATACTACTAATATTATAGACGAGGATTTTGTGAGGTTGTATAAATAAACAATAATAATAACCCTGAATTAGTCCCAAGTAAGTAGAGCTTGTGTTATGGTTACTAGATAACTGATAGAAATACTAAAATACTTTTTTTTGTAAATCATACATAATGTAGGAAACACTCAGATCAATACAAACAATCGTGTTCATGTTAAGTAATATTTGTTTACTTATCCAGACTTTGTAAAAAGTCTGTGCCTTAAATTCTACGAATGATAAGGAAGTGGCATCTCATCCTTTAATCGAAACACAGCTCAGAGCATGTAGATGACTTTTTATAAAGTCTACCTTGGTATAGTCCTAAACATTTTATTTAAGGTTTGTTCTCCTAATCCATGTAATATTATGATGAATGAATGATGATGATGATAAATGGTAAAGTATGTCTATCTGTCTCTATTTTATTATACGAATAATATGGCCACAGGCTAATTTAAATGATAATTTAACTAAAAAAACAGATGAAGTCGCGAGTAACAGATAGTGTAATATATATTTATAAAAAATTTTAGTATATGACTATATAGAAATGTATGAGAAAATTAATGATATTGCATTCAATTTCATAACTTTAGGCAATATGAGACATGACACATCATGAAAATCATCAATAACACTACATGCATGGAAAATTGTTAATAAAATGTACACTTCCTAATAGTATTAGTAATACTATATGTAAATGTGAGAGTGTGTCTGAATGTATGACTGCTTAAAATGCCTGAACTGAGTGAACACGTCTATGTTCACTCTGTTCAAAATTTCATTAGGATCTGTTCAGTTTCGATCTGTAAAAACAAGCTATGACCAACAGCATTGGAATAGTTCGACAAAAAGCTTGTATCACGAACATCACATGTCAGAAAAAGCCGACGAAGTCGGAACTAGAGTAGTTATCATACAATTACATAAACTATGTGCTGTCTGATAGAAGAAGAAGAGTGAAGCATCTCCTGTAGGTACCTGTTATTTTTTTTTATATTACAACGGTGGCAAACAAGCATACGGCCTATCTGATGATAAATGGTTACCGTAGCCTATGGACGCCTGAAACACCAAATCTGAGACGAGACGACCAGATGAAATTGAATAAAGCTATAAAGTAGGTCTTCGTATGGAAATCGTGGTATTTGGTTCTTTGTCTACTTAGTATGAAACATGGTTAAGATATATAATAAAATATTCAAATAAAATATGCTGTTATCAGTATATTTAAGTATGTAGAACATTAGGTATTGGGTTTTTTATAGATGATAATGGAATGATGCATGCGCCTGCACTAACAATATACCAGTATAGAATAATATGGTAAGCATGAAGTCAGATCAGTTGGCCCATCGTGGGGAAATCAATAGGAATTAACCACGATCGTTTAAGGGGACCGCGTGGCAGTCGATCTGACATGGTCCATTGCAAACAAAGAGGCTGGGGGTATGGGATTATTAGTAATGATTAAAAACAATGGGTGGACAAACAATGTGGATTAATAACCCCATTGCTAGCGATGTACTATATCAGGTTGACCTCCACGTGGTTCCCCTAGAAACCACCGTGATAAATTCCTGATGAGTTTACCACGATGGGCTAACTCACTTGAGCTCATGCTCATTTTATCATCCTCCACTGGTGCCGAGTCAGCATATACCGTGAGCAGAACAATGGGGCTACCATCCCCATTATTAACAATCCTCTGCCCTCTCTACATTAATGGGTTAGCTCAATGAGTGATGGTGTTTCTATAAGTATCTAGCTACGTAATTTTCCTTTATTGTACAGTTTGACTAGGCGTGTGCGCAACGAGAATTATTATCGGCAAATTCCACAAAAACTTTCATCCCATAAACAACTTTAGGGGGTTTCAAATTCTCTTTCATAATAATTGTTAAATATTTAATCTATTATGAAATGTCATTCTTCAATAAGAACTATTGTTTTAGGAGAACTTTTTATCAATTGTTTTTATACTTTTATTATATTCGTGTTCACAAGAAATATTATTAGGAATAAATAATTTCTCGAACTTAATTTGAAACACATGTATGAATTATATAGGACATTTTAACCAAGTGTACGTCAATTTGTTCCATAAATTTTTAATCCAAGTGGAAAAATATTGAAAAATTATTTTACAAAACGAAACACTCACCACAACGCTGTCTAGAGCGAAAAAAAAAAAATCCAGAGAAACTAACACTTGGTAACGTTCTATTCGAAATTCAAACACATTCGGCCATTTTCGAACAATGGCACCGGGTTCGGAGTTTCGAAGTGCGCGGCGCGCGCTTACGCGTCGGTGGACAGCTAACGCACTGGGCGCGTACTGAATTGAGTATCTCTTATTTTTAGAATACGCCCCCTTGTTGAAAATTCTCATATGCTGCCCACTAAAAGAGGGTAACACGTGGTTGTATCCGGTACATGGGAGAACAAGATCAGACTTGTATTTAGTTCTCATGAGAATGAGTCATGATAGGGTAACCAAACGAAATTCGGTGTAATTTCTATCTAATGGTGTATTGGTTAGAAACTGTATGTCAGTGAAGCTTTTTCCCTACTCGATGGTAAGTGCTAATCGCCTATACATCTTACATGAACAGCACCACGATATCATATCACTCATGCCACAGCCTGTAATTTCATGGACTTATCTACGTTCAGCCAAAACCCAAACAACTGAAATAGGTAAGACTGAGGCATACGTTCACGCATACAACTTTGTAAGTACATATACCTCGATTGTGAAAAAAATAAAGATATAATATTTTTGTATGTTTGTTTATAAAGGATAAATAAAAAAAATACTTGACCAATTTTGAACATTCTTTCACCTCTAAATAGCTTCGTTAAAAGCTGTTTTCTACGCAAGCAGCACTATGGGAAAAGACAAATTCATAATTATGATCTTGTTGCAAATTAGTTTACCACCATGATATCATGTATTAGTATTTTATTTATTAAATCACACACTTATCATAAGCAATCTCTTTCATAGAATTTGGACAGAGGCAATAATACCTAAGTGGTACTGTTCAGTTCATAGAATTTGTAATAAAGTTCACTAATTATAAACTGAACAGTCTTTATGAACGGGATTTTGTCTTAATGTTAGAATATATATTAATAAAAAAAATAATAACTGAACTTACTGAACTGAATAGTAAGGAAATAAATATTAATAAAAAAATTTACATCCATAAGCGGCTAAATGTCCTATAAATAAATAATTTTTGATTTGATTTGATAGAAGAAGACATCTTTGTTTTTATCAAAAAAGTTACTTATATATAGAATACATAAATATAGTATGATAGTGTAAACAATAATATCAATCATATTATTCACATTAAAACCATGATTTCCATATATAATCTTTAATTCATAAGAAATAGTTTATGGTTACCATAGATAATTACCACATGGCATGCCTATCGATATCAATTATTATTTATATAACTCTATTACAGTTATATTGTCGCATCATTAAGGACTCAGCATGTGGTTAACTGTTCCTTTATGTGGTTGACTCATCAACAGTGTTTGTTATCAATAACGAAACATTAGTTGTGATTATTTTGCAGTTTTGTTTGTATTAATTACCCAGAGGTTACCCAATAGTCAAACTATGACCATAATTAACATGTATTATAAGTTTGAACATCATTAATGTTTTATTGTCACTATATTTTTATGCGCGTAAGTGCTAGTATAGTAGTATGCGTAATGTTTTTGTTACTTATTTAATCTATATTTTATGCATAATTAAAAAAAATAAATATGCTGCACTCCTTCTTTATGTAAACTAGAAGTATGCAAAATTTCATACCCCTACGTCCGCGTCTATTTTCGTAAAATTATGTACTAAGGTTTTGCTTCACGTATTAATATAATGATTACATACAATAAATAATATATAAATAACTCTAAACAACTAAGAAGAGCACTATTAGACTAAATGACATTAATTAATACCTATGTAAATATAGAAAATCAACATAAAAATGTATAAATACTATATTAAGTCTATACATATAAAATTCATATTTATTTTGTTTGTATCTAAGTACATATTATATTATATATTTTATATAAGTAAATCATCCTCAAAAAGTAAGACAGTGCCTTAAATCGCTAGCAACAAAATAACAGTATTCGTCTGCATGACCACGGCTTATCGAGATTAAGCAGATTATGTTCTCCTCCCAAATATATATGCCGAAATTCACGATGACACGTTAAGGCGTGAAACCGTAAAAAACGAAAAACTCACTTTTGCGTTTATAATATTATTTACAGTACATATTTTTACACTTTTCTGACTTTTCTTTTACGTCTCGCCGCGACTAATTGACATTTTGTCTCATTTCTGAAGCATATTTATAGAATTCTGTTTATTTTTTCCGCCCGCCCATGGGCGGAAGATGTAAAAAGAAGTAAAACCCATCCCGACTCCCTCGTCTCTTTCAGACACGTGTCTGTCTCGCTCTAAGAACAGTAAATTGTCTGGAACTTGACATCATCTTCATGTTTAACCTATTTTAATACAACTTCAAAATAGCAGGTTTTCAATTTAACTGTACAAAATATCTAGTTTGTTATGCTATATCTGACCTTTATAAGTTTCTGCGCGGATTAAGTAATCAAAGCTTTGGTTTTTACGGAGAGACTTTGTACAAAGTCACCTTGTACAAAGGTACCTCAGAATTAATTATTATTTAGCAACTTGGCAATGCTCTTAATTGAAGTATATGGTAGTAAAATTTTTTATTTAGATATAGATTTAATTTGATTATGAAAGCATAATACCTCAGTTCTTACGAATAGCAACGAAAGGAACGCATAGGCATATTTTTTGCATCTGTATTGCATTTTGTTAGCTGACCACTGTAGATGTATTTACTTCTTTTATATATTTATACTAGCTTTTGCCCGCGGCTTCGCTCGCGTTAATTTATCCCCTTAGGGGTGGACATTATAAAAATCCTTTCTTAGCAGATGTCTACGTCATAGTAGCTTTATGCATTCAAAGTCTCAGCCCGATCGGTTTAAAATTGACAAACAAACAATTTCATACAAACTTTCATCCTCTATTTTATCCCTTTGAGGGTAGAATTATACAAAATGCTTTCTTAGCGGATGCCTACGTCATAACATCTATCTGCATGCCAAATTTCAGCCCGATCCATCCAGTGGTTTGGGCTGTGCGTTTATACTCACTATGTCAGTCACCTTTGAGTTATGTATATTTAGATTACTCTACCTTGTGTATATGTCTTTAAGGTCTTTAACGCAAAACAAATGTTTCATCTATCTACCTATCGAAAAGGTTACTACTACCGACACAATATAATTTTGTAATGTCACTTACCATCGGGTGGACTTTTAGTTTGTTTGCCATTACACTTACATAAAAAAAATATAAATTCCGTTAAAATTAGACTCGCGAGACACAAAAGAAAGCTGATTTTGCGTCTCGTCGCAATCAATTGACATTTCTTGAATATCTGAAATATATTTATAGATTTCAGTTTGTTTTACCCGCCCGCCTGTCTTGGCATGGCGAAAAAATGCAAAAAGGATACAGAGATATCCCATCTTCTGTATCTTTCATACATGCAACTGTCTCGCTCTAAGAATGAAATTTACAGTAAGATTTCCTTTCAATATTTATTTATATATAAAACCCATTTTGTACCTTATATTACCTTACCATACCTTACCTCATTATATTACCTTTATATATAGTATATTGTTAACCGACTCCAAAATAGAAGCATCAACGTTTTCTTATTAAAATTATTTTTCGTTTTAAATCACATTTAGGTTTATTTCAGTTTTTTTATTTTTTATATCTTTATTTTCTTACACATACCTTTTAATGTTTTGTTAAAGTATCTATATATTATTACAATATATATTTTTTTACATGTTTTACTATTTTGAAGGCCTAATACTAAACCGCATTAATTACAAAAATACAAATTTTGAATAATCGACTTTATAGATATGATGATTAAAGCCATTTCCCTAAATTAAAACTATTGAGATATTTTTAATTAATATTAAAAATTATATTCATCTTTACATAGTATAAAAAACTAAAAAACGATTTTTTTATACTATGTATATATATCTTATGAATTAAGCAACGGATTTTAATACTTTTATATTTTGGCAATATATAGAGCGAATCAGTAGAAAATTTTATATGTATAACATATACTTATAGTATTACAGTATATAAAAGCCGAAAGGTACCGAAAATTCAAATATTTATAATGCACCCGTGCGAAGTCTGGATGATTGTTATACTATAGTTATCTACGTTCAGAAACAAATGCAATTATTAATGACATGTATGATGTGACATCAGATGTCACTAATATTCCTGTATATCCTATTTAATACATGATTGATTTATGATTTATTATTTAATATGACGTCATGTGTATATGTATAAAATTAAAAGTAGAATCCATAAAATAGAATAAATGTTGATCAATCACGATAATAAAGCTATTATTCTTGTGCTTCATAGTAACTATCGATTATGGTCATCAGATACCTATATATTATAATAATAATCTATGACAATTCACACAGCTCCATCTAATCATAAGCTAACCAAAACTTGTATTTTGGTTTTAAAAAACTGATACAAAAACAATTTTTTATTAAGGCATTCATAATATAAAAGAAAACACCCAAACCAATACGAACACTCATATCAATGCAAAAAATTGTTTGGATTCTACGAGGAACCCGCGACCATCAGAAGTAAAGTATGCTAAAACGCTTGACCACCGAGGCATTCATATATTCAATTTATGCGAGACGTTATAAGTGCTATTTATTGATAGAAAACTATCAAACGCGTTAAAACCATTTCAAGATCCATCTGTAACATTGTTTTCGCGATTGATGTCAAAACATTTCTAAATATATTTATTTTTTTACGAATTATGACCGTAAATAAAACTCAAATTCACGCATGTTTGTCATCTACCTCTTTCTAAAAGACTGGATCGATTTGGATGAAGTTTTGTAACTATACAATGCTTTATAATATGTGCTTCTGTTGAATGTTGAGAGAAGACAGTGAAATTACAAAATATGTTGTTAATTACAATCGTGATGTTGCCGTAAGAATAACACAACCCCATCTCTTCCAGTGGGTGTCGTAGAAAGTGACAAAGAGATTCATCAACGAAAGGATGGACAGCATGGTACTGAATAACTACCACACTGCAATCGCCAACCCGCATGTCCAGCGTGGCGATTAAGGTAATATTACCCTTTGGGGGAGACCTTTGTTCAGCAGTGGACGTCTCCAGGGCTGAAAGACACGTGATGTCCTTGGTACTATCATGTTTATATGCGACAGTTGCCATTTACAAAAATGTGGACCGTTTATTGTAAAAAAAAGTCGAACGTTATTAGCAAACAGGCAAAATATATTTTCCACAGCAGAAATGCAAGACAGAAATGCACGTAGCTCTCTAAAATCCTCGTAAAAACACGTCCTATTTTAATTCCTGACGCATCCGGAAAATTTACCTTGAAAAAAAGGGGTGCCAACGTCTGGGTGTCCTTTATACGTTTTCCCCGCCTCTCGCTAAATTTGTCTGCAGTGCAACTGTGTTTTTTTTCCTCCTAGTCTCGACGGAGCACCACGCTGCGCAAGCGAAAATATACCTTATTGTCAACACTATACGATATAACCCTAATGTTGCGTTCCTAAACTAAAACCGACGTTATTCTAATAATTTTAAAGATCAAATTCTGTTTGCTGTATAACGAGCGTTCTCTTAGCTAGGCTGGCCAAGTTTGGTAAATATTTTTTCGGGAGTTAATAGACAAAAAGTGGAACAAGCAATAACTGCATTCTAAAAAATAGGTTTAAATATTTTTTTAACCCTAATTAACCCATATTTCAGTTTTTAGGCTCCTTGAGTAGCTTCTACTTACTTCGCACGTCCAACTGACCATACTACACACACATGTTACGACAGGAGCACGAGTAGTAACAAAATATCGAAATATGAATAAAAGTATTTCTCACTTTTTTAATAGGTAGTTGTGAACCTTTTACTTTCAAATCGACAGTAATTTAGAGATTATAGTAGTTACCAATAGTTTGGGCTTTTTTTTTTCGGACTACTCTAATGTTGTTGGCCGAGCTGGCCTTTACAGCTTCACCGGACGTTAGGGGGCGAGTGCAGATGGCACAAACCCGCGGAAGGACTTATAGAGAGGCTGAAGGCCAACTCCTGCCTGACGGATACGACTTTAGTCTGAGGGCACCACTAGGGGTTCGAACCTCGGCTCAGGCCGTCGTAATTTCGATCCCCGTTTGAATTGGACGGGGGCTCGATAGTTTGGGCTGTGCGTTGATAGATCACTATGTCAGTCACCTTTGAGTTATATATATTTAGATTAAACTTTAACATTTTGGAAATCGTGATAATTCGCGTGCCGCAAGTCCTTTCATGTATTGCAAGTCGGCACATCCTTATTAAATTGTAAAAGTTGGTAATCCTACTAGTAGCGAAGGCACATGTTTTAGTTATCCATTTGGATGCAATTTGGTTTAAGCGTTTAATTCAGTTACAGCGAGATTTACTGGCTATTTTTGATAGCCCCAGTGCTCAGCGATCCGTTTATATTTATTGCACACTCAATAATTATTGTGTAAACAAGAATGTATTGTATGCATTCCTAAAATTAACATGCGTAAACATAATTAATGTATACATAGTAAGGTATTTTTCAATTGAAATATATCTAATATATAAAATCTCGTGTCTCGAAGTCAAACTCCTCTGCGTTTCTCTAAGTAGATCTAAGAATTGGTCAACATTTATTTTTATACCCATTAATAATGAGGTTGACTCTCCCCTAAATATTTTTTTGTATTATTTTAATTATTTAATTGTAAAAAAAACTGATTACAACAGAGCTTTAAGTATTAGTATACTTTAAGTTTAAGTTTTTAAATTAGTTAGTTAATATTAAACGATATATCATTTATCGGTAAACTTAATCAATTTAACAAACATTATACAATATACTAAATAATCCGTACGGTAATGACAATAAATTTAAGTCTATCAAATGACAATTTAGATATTTCAGTCGACATCAAAGCGTAACTTAACTTGCAGAAGCGGTTTAATTAATAACTTCAAAACGAGTTAAGTATGTAGAAATTAAACATAATTGATTATAATTTAGACGTATCTATTTTTAAACGTACATTTTCAGATTGGAAGCTGTGAATAACTTGAATGTAACTTGATACTTTAACTTAGATTTCTTTACGCTGATAATGTGACAACGAGAGTAGATTAATTAAAACTAATTGGATGGTGAAACATGTATAATTTATAAGGCTTTTTACATTTCCAAGAATAATGATATATTACTGATTTTTCTGTATCCATCTTGCAATCTGTTAAACAATTAAGCACGGTGGTCTAGCGGTTAACATAGCACCTTACTACGATCGTGTGTTCGATTCCTCGCACGATGCCAACATTTGTATTCATAAGTATGATTATTTGCTATGTACGTGTTTTATATGTATAATATATAATGTGTTTATAAAATTTATGATTTTAATATTTTTATTACTTGTCTAAATACCTACATTAGCCTTGCTTATCTTGAGAAATACGGTATACGCTGACTTGGCATCAGTCTAGGATGATACGATGTTTTTTTTTATTCATGATAGTGGAATGCTCCTCCCGCATACGCTAACGGTTTATACTAGCGGGGCACCAGTGGGGGATGATAAGATTGAGCATGAGGCCAGATCCAGGCCAGGCCTTAGCCGATCGTGGCAAATTCGTCAGAAATTTATCACGATGGTTTCCAGGAAAAACCACGTGGAAGTCAACCTATCATGGTACATTGCTAGCAATGGGGGGTCGTCATTCCTTATTACGAACAATTCCTTCCCCTAGTTGAAAATTAAGTTAGGTCAATTACCTTATTGTGGTTATTTTACCAGAAATAAAAAAAAATACAATTTCCAGGGATTTTAATCCCTGGATTACGTAGAGATGAACCTGAGATAACAATAGGGTTATTAGTCCCCATTACTTGCTATCCCCTCCCCTACTATTTTAAAGATAGATAGATAGATAGATAAAAAGCTTTATTTTTAAATTTTACATATTATTATTCTACTATCCTGCAAAACTCCTGTCGGGGTTTGTCTGCATGCATGTAGTTCTCTCTTATCTACTTACAATAGGTACATGCTTATATATTATTTTAGACAGTACTTTAACGTACACATAAAATACAGTATTCCGTTTTACAATATTTAAGTATTAAATACTATTAAATAAGGACAAGATTTTTTTTTGTTTATTAAGTTTCTAGGTTATATGTTTTCAATAACTCAAATCATAACCCTATAAGTTGACTTAATCTTATACCGTTAACTGTATTACCATCGGCATCGTTCGGTAAGATTTAACGGACTAATTAAACTGCTATTACACGAATAGAAAAGAACCAAGCGGTCTTACGCTGTATTAACTCTATATGCAATTAGTTAGCTTGACAACACACAAACTTGTCCTCTATCTAAATCAGATACATTAATAAGATTAAAGCGAGTATTAATTTGATTTCAAATCTGATTTAAGTTAAAACCTAATAACCAGGATTAATAGATGTTAGATCAAAGATTAAATATCTCATGTTAGGTTTATTTGTTAAAAATACTTATAAACAAATAATTATCTATGTATATCTTAAAATACTCGAAACGTCGAGAGAGGTTAAATAACTTTATTTACCATAAAATTTTTCGTTAAGACACGATTAACAATATATCTATATAGATATAATATTTATTCAAATTAACTTAATATGAATAATTTAATATATAAAAACTTAATAATAAGCATTTTTGAATAGTAATTTTTTTTATTCTACCCCTCATTCGGAACTCAGACTCCTCACAAGATGAATGAGCAAGAAATCTGCGTGTTGCTCACCTGCCATCATCTACTCTCCTGATATAACATTTCTGTATTAGTCGCCAAAATGTGCGTTCTACTGAATATATAAAGAACTGTGTTATGAAGAATGGTTTGAAATGAATTGGTGCCCACGACTACCTTTTACCATCTTACTACTCGCCATCGACAGGAAATTCATCCCCACACGCTGGAACCTAAGTGCTCTCGGACACTGCGATTTCAGAGGAACTTCCTCCCTCGTACACTTAAATTGTGGAATGAACTACCTGCTGAGGTTTTCTCGAGATACTACAGCATGGGGTTTTTCAAGAGAGGTATATTAAGATGGCAACGCGCACGTGACAACCCTGGTGATTCTGTCGTCCATAGGCTTCGGTAACCGTTTACCATCAGATGGGCCGTATGTTTGTTTGCCACCTAGGTAGTATAAAAAAACTCGATTGATAAACTGACTGAATTGTCCTATTACACAATAGGAAAATCAATCAGTTTATTCAAGTATATTTTTTAGTAATGTAAGTTTAATTAAAATTATGCATGATAATCTGAAATATATATCATGACATGTTATACTTGAATTATTTATGACCACACGTTGAGTATAATTATCAAGTAGCTACACGGTAATGTGTTAGCATCTGTCTGTACGTCTGCGAACTCAGTGCGGTACCTAATTGCTACCGATTTGTCTTGGGTGCGTCATACTGCGATGTTAATGTTCTTAGGAGCTGTATTTGTATCATTTTACTATAATTATTTAACTAGCTACAGAACGTGGCTCTAATTGAGTTCGAAACTATTTGACCAACAAAAATTCGAATTAATTAAAATTTTCCTTAACTGATATAAACACTTTAAATATTTAATTTTGTAAATAAATATATTATATGTATATATTGGAAACGGTCTGACCAATTCAGTCATCCTTATGAATACAAATGATCGAACCGTACGGGGAATCGAACCCGCGACCATCGGTAGTAAGACAGTGTGCTAATCACTACACCACCATCGCGTCATCATAAAACAGACTACTATTTTCACAGGTTAAAATAAGAATATATAAAAACGGCAATCATAATTTTTCAAGACATTTTACAAAACTTTATAATACTATGATGTGCAAATTGCAGGGTAATTTTCTGTGTTACACTGTCAAGTATTTGCAATGCGACATGCGAAGTTTACAGTGCGATAGCAAATAAGCGGTGCTTATACTGTATTGGTACAAGTTGTAAACCATCTGAGGCAAAAAGCAAGACGACGTTAATAAATTAACATCTTGACGGTACACACAGCGCCATCTAGTTCAAATTTGCAAAGCTACATAACACGATCTCAGAAAAAGGCGTAACAATTTTGTTGTTATTTAAAATTTTCAACAATATTGTAAATGGGGTATTATGTAGTGTTAAATATCCCACTTTTAATATTGTCTCATTATTATAGCAGTTTGGATTTGTTCCGTTGCTTTTAAAAAGGTGAAATAACTTTGGCGCCAAAATGTAAAAAAAAGACAAAATAATATAGAGACCATAAGCGAACTATAGGAAAAGTATATATATATTGTCATATTTATTGAAATATACTGAAATACAGTTTTAAAGGTTTTGTTTTAAGTGATATAATGGTTGGAAGTGCCTACAGTACAAGTATTTAAGGGTTCAAAATAAAGAAGTATATTGGTTGCAATTTTTCATTGAAATTATAGAAAATACCCTATTAAACATTTGGTCCAAAATCGAGCCGGATTTAAATTCAGTTTGGTTTAGTTTAGTGTAAATTGATTACTATATAACCTGACTAAACTAAGAAACAGAAGGTTTTTGCTGGACAATTCCATAGTACAACAACGAGTAGCATCAGTGGCGTCACTTCATGGTACCTATAGTGCGTTGTTTTCGTGACATCAGTGGTCAAGCTAGTTGTAGACGTAGGCGCTGTTCGGAGTAATTTCGATACATGTCGTTATCAAGAAGCAGAGACATAATATTGCTGTGATATCTGATTATCAATAAGTGAGTGAAGTGGAAACTGTGAGTACATTCCATAAATTATTAATTGTAGGCGAAATTTATTAATTGAAGAGAACAATAGTCAATGAAGATACAATTAAATTATAACTTTATTATCTATATGGTGGCAAGAATGATGAACTGCAACAATCTTTCAATAAAGTATTGACTTTGATAGTTGTGAAACAAGGATTTGGAAAATTTATAAATAGACAAAAATGATTAATATCGTACAGTGTTAGGATAAGATACACTTATATTTATATTTGTAAAGTGATTTTATATTTTATTAGTCTGAGACCTGTATGTTTAAACTATAATTTCGTTTAATTTAAATTTACTCTGTAGTTTATGTTTGTAGTTTAATTTACTTAATAGGTTCTTATTACGTTGAAATAACAGAGCAATATATATACCTATATATATTACAGATTTTGAATTTAATTAATATAAATTGTAAATTGACAAGACAGCAATTATAATTGAATAGATTCTTATATATTAATATTTTTTATGTAATTAGCGTTTGTAAAATGGATTCATTAATTAATGTTCAAAATGATCTATACACACGAATTTGTAAGGCTTGGACTAACTTTAAAAAATCGCCTAAAAGCCGTATTACAATGGAATATATAGAGAGTAAACTAGAAGTAATAGAAGAGTTATGGTCTGAATTTAAAGCGGGTCATAAAGAGCTTCTTAAAGTAGCAGATCCAGATAAATTGAATATTCATATTTATGTTACTGATGAAATATATGATAAGGCCGAAGAAGTGTATATAGATCATAAATGTGAGTTGACAAAACTGTTAAAAGGTTTTATACCAGAGAGGTCGGGTAATGAAACTATTTTCATTAGTAATGATGATACAAGTGCTAAGCCAAGCTATGTCAGGCTCCCAAAGGTTAATATACCTATTTTTACAGGAAAGTACAGCGAATGGATTACTTTTCGTGATTTATTTCTGTCTATGATTCATAATAACTCATCTTTAGATAAAGTGCAGAAATTGCATTACCTTAAGGGATATTTGACAGGCGAGGCAGAGCAATTAGTAAGACACATTTCTGTATCTGAAACGAATTATGACATATGTTGGAGGCAACTTGAGGAGAGGTATAACAATAGAAAATATTTATCTCACTGTATACTGACAAGGCTTTTAGGTCAAACAAATGCTGTTACTGAAACGGCAGGTTTTCTTAAAGAATTATTAGATACTTCGACTGAATGTTTGAATTCTTTGGTAAATATTGGAGTAAATATTTCATCCTGGGATATAATATTAATTCATATACTCACGTTAAAATTAGACCCTGAATCACGAAAGCAGTGGGAATTAAATATTAGTACTAACAATAGTTTAAACATTTTACCCACATTTCAACAGTTTAAAGAGTTTCTTACCTGTCGCTACAGAGCTCTCGAGTTTACAGAATCTAGCTTCAGTAACAGACGGAGAGATGGAAATTTAGTACAAAACCCTGTTAGACCTAGATTACTAAATGCAAATGTATTTGAAGTAGCGTGTGAATATTGTTCCGGTAACCATAAGTTATGTTTCTGTAAGGACTTTATTTCAGAAAGTTATAAAAATAGACACGAGTTTGTTGTAAATAATCGTATTTGTTCCAATTGCTTGGGAAGCAATCATTCTGTGAGATTCTGTCAAAAACCTATTAATTGTAGAGTATGTCAAAAAAGACATCACTCACTTCTACATCCACCAAATTTGACCTCTGAAACTAGCCATCAAAATGACTCAGTACATAATATCGGTGAAGTCCCAATATCTAACAACCAAGTCGAGACCCCAATAGATTCTGTAGTATCGTGTTTGAGTACTAGCGCAGAAAATCAAGTTCTTTTAACAACAGCTCTAGTGAGAGTCAAATCGGGATCAGGTCAATATCAGGTTTTTCGAGCAATTATAGATCAAGGTTCACAAGCCTCTTTCATTTCAGAAACTGCATTTCAAAGATTAGGTTTAAAAAGTTCAAATGCAAAGACTATAATATCTGGGCTTGGTGGTTACTATGGTTCGGTAGCTTCAAAAGGGAAAATATTATTGGAAATTCAGTCAATGTTTGATTCAACTTTTAGCACTAATGTTACAACACATATCTTAAAACAGATTACATCTTACATGTCAGCTAAACAGATACCTAAGATAGATTGGATTAATTCAGCTAACGTTACTCTGGCTGATCCACAATACAATGTTCCAAATAAAATTGACATGTTATTAGGAGCAGAAGTCTATAGCCAGATTTTACAAGAGGGTATAATAAGAGGTCCACGTGGTTCTCCTGTAGCACAATGCACCTCTTTAGGGTGGGTTTTGTCTGGACCTGTTCAATGTATAAATTCTAAAAATAATATAGTGGTTTTGCGTAGTAATATAGAAAAAGATGATAATATACTACAAGGTTATCGGGAAGTAGAATCAAATAGTATATATAATTTAAGAACTCCAAAAGATCAACAAAAATGTATGCGGTTGACCAACAATAAAAAATATATTAAAAGTAGACATAATGTCAAGTCCATGTTTCATACTAAAATATTTTATAATACGAAAAACAGAGTTTAATAGAACTAATGAGTATAAAAGAGACAATATAAAAATAAATGAAAGATTATCAAAGCATCGAAAAGTAAGCAGAACAAATTAATTGAAAGATTAAAATAAGAGATAATATAGAAAATATAAATTAGTATGGATAATGTAAAAATAGTGGAAGTAGGAAGTATTATCTGGTGTAGATGTTTCAATACATTTTAATACTCAGTGAAATTATCTTCGAGCATAAACTAATGATAATGAATATAATTCTAATATTTGATTCAGATAACATATACAAAAATAATATATGATTTACTTACTGAAATAATATTTATTCATTATAATATGTTATATTGTACGAATTTTGTACTGTACATGAGAACATTCATGGTTTAACTGTAAAGAATTGTATGGATTTTGTAATATATTTCTCAACACTTTGACAGTGGTTGTTATAGAACTTTGAGTGTCTATTATGATTTTTTGAGCGCACATTTTATTAATTGGTAGCTAAAACTAGGCTGAAAACCAGAATACTATACATATATTGAAATATGTATTGAATATACTACAAATTACAATTAGACTAGATGTGATAATTGCAATAATCATATTATTGACAGACCTAAGGCACATGTGTATCTCAACTAGTTTAGTAAAATAATTCAACTCTAAAAAAATGGGTTTTTTGCCAGAATAGCACAGTTATATCCTTGTGCCATGTAACTTTGGTGTATAGACTATCTTAAAACATTTATGTCATGTTGAAATTCTGTATACTGTCCATTGTTTGACGTGAGTTTGGGCAATTCTTCTTATTAATTCTTATTTATGTTAGTGTATTTAGTTCAAGAATGAAATAGATTTAATAATGTACATCAGTTTTGAGTTTGCTTCGATTTTTGTATTTCATTATTATATATTTGATTTAGTTGCTTCACGGTGGGCGGATTTGAAATAAAGGACATGTAGTCCTTGGTGGGCGGAATGTTAAATATCCCACTTTTAATATTGTCTCATTATTATAGCAGTTTGGATTTGTTCCGTTGCTTTTAAAAAGGTGAAATAACTTTGGCGCCAAAATGTAAAAAAAAAGACAAAATAATATAGAGACCATAAGCGAACTATAGGAAAAGTATATATATATTGTCATATTTATTGAAATATACTGAAATACAGTTTTAAAGGTTTTGTTTTAAGTGATATAATGGTTGGAAGTGCCTACAGTACAAGTATTTAAGGGTTCAAAATAAAGAAGTATATTGGTTGCAATTTTTCATTGAAATTATAGAAAATACCCTATTAAACATGTAGTATCTTATTTCGTATAACATTGCCTAATTATACAAGTTGCTTAGGCCGAGACACTAAGCGTCCACCCTCCCTGAACAATTATTTGATTATTCTGCCCTTCTATTCTTCTTCACTTAGTTGAAAGTTGTAGGTAACTCTATATAAACTCACCGGTTTCTCTAAAATAATGTCAGTTGGGAAGTTGACAGCTTCTAGGTTTGCTTAAATTTTTAAATAAAAGTATTTATCTGAAGAAGCAAGAAATACATAAAAATAAAAATACAGAAGTTATATCAAAGAATTGTCTTTGGTATCATTTCTGTATTTTAATGTCTACGTTTAAAAAACGCAGGAGCTGTTAACTTCCGAACTGTCACTATTTTAGAGTTGTATGGGCTTAAACTCTTTGCCTTTCCTGTAAGGATAAATAAAACAAAAACAATATGGAAGCATCCTTGTTTCTCTAAATAACACGAAGACAGAATGCGGAAATTTTTTATACTATATGATTATATATGGAATGTCTCGGACTATGCGTCTCGTATAATTTCAATAGAACTTAATAATAATAATCGTTTATTCAGCACAATATAATGCAGAGTGAGAAATATAGAAGAATTTAAAAGCTAATAAATACTCAGCTGGTGCAGCAACGTGTTCATCCAGCGCTGATTTTCAGTGGAGAACCACTCCAATAAAAAAAATAACATTCTTGATATGTTTTACTTTAAATATATAAAATGTAATATGTATGTAATGGATAAAATAGATCAATCGAAGGACAATATATAGCAATAAAATTTCGTAAATGTGTTAAATATAAGACTTAATTGTGTAATATAATATAAATTGAATACATGCAATGCAGTATTATACATATACTTCACTTATTTGCCACGTTTAAGAGTTTAAAACATTGTTTTAAAGATAAAACTGACTGAATAGTATTTAGTATCGGGGGAGGTAAATTGTTCTAGCAGCACTTCACTTCAGGTAAAGTTGTTTAATTTTACAATTATATGAATAGCACTGTGTGACCCCCGTACACCATTTATTGAGGGGTTTGTGTTACCTCCCATTCATACAACTTACAAAGTAAATTGCATGGAGGCAGTAATAAGTGAGACTTCATGCAGTTTACCTCCATCTTCGTCTATATTTTCGTAATCTTAGACTTTATGAAAGCATACTCTGTGGGGAATCCATAAAGTTTACCTCGGTCGACTATTTATAATAAAGAATTCAAGGAATTATATACCTACTCGGAGCCACTATTTACGGTTCATTTTAAAAATAATAACCGCACATTAGTGTCATAAAGTAACTACCATACCGGTGAATACAAAAGTATTTCTACGTAAAAACTGTAGATTATTCAAATGTAGTCTAGCTTTTGTGCACTATTGTCGTTTCACATTAAAGAAGCGAAAACTTCCGCACGTGGTTTACATAATATCGTTATATTCTCAACTATAAATAGTACACTTACATATCTTGTTATAAAATCATTATCTATGTAGTTATTCATACATGCAAAACTTTAAATAGACGAGTAAAAATAATCATCATTGCCTAACTTTTATCCCATTATTTGAGTCAGTGCAGTATGTTATCAGTTTTCACTAATCCCTATCGGCCGTCATATCGAACGGTCTCGGTGGTCTAGCGGTTAAGCACTTTCTTCCGATGGTCGCAGATTCGATTCCTGGCACGGTACAAACATTTGTATTCATGAGTTTAATTTTTTGTATCGGTCTAGGTCTTTTCTATGCATATTATGAATGTATTTCCAACAAATAATATATCTAAGTATTTACATAAGTTTTCTAGTATCCATAACTCAAGCTCTGCTTTCTGTGGGATTAGCGCAGTGTTAATTATATGTACAGGGTAAAAACTATACCGTCATTATTTGTATGTAATAACGGGCCGAGCTGAGCCTACGACTAGACTATTAAAATATTTGATATATATAATATATAAATATTTTATTAATAAATATACTGGTAGAGAATGCCATATGGCATTAAACTTGCCAAATTGTACAATTTTTAAATGCAATAATAGAATAAATAAAAAAAGAAATTATTTTTGTGAAGACAACAGTATAGTGCAAACCGGCTGCTTCAGTACAGCGGCGTGTTATTAGAACATTGACCCTATGCTCTACCGCGAATATAATAATCACAAATATATAAAATGGCATGCACTCAAACTTTCTGCTGCGTGCTGCTTCACCGACAACGACAATGTACCTGTCCCGTTTTACGCCACTAAGGAGCAGGACATTGTCGATTATATCCGTACCAAGAGTAACCTTACCGACTTGCTGCCCACCTTCATGAAAGAGGACTACTGGCCGAAAGGTGTGGTGTATCGGCGCTACCGTGGCAGATTGCCGTCTTCAGTGCCGTGATCACACAGACAATATAGTTGTATTGGTTTTTATTATATTATATGTATGTTAGTCTATAAGGTATTTATAATATGGGCCTAGTTGCCTGAAATAAATGATTAAATAAATAAATAAATAAATAGTAAGTTTCGATTATTAGACATCTATGCTCTATAATATAATAATCACATATATAAAATATGAAACGGCTTGACCGATTTTTATAAAACGTTATATGCATATTCAATCATGCACATTCTAACATTACTTTTTTTTATTTTTTGACAATTTATTTTTTTAAATATGGCATTAAAAATATATACAACCCTAAATTGTCACTCGTCTACCAACTACCCCTATTTTTTAATAGCGATATTAATACTTTAATTTATATGGCAAAACAATGTTTGCGGGGTCAGCTAATTATAATCTATATTATTATTACCATAAATATGTTACTTTTCTCTAGTATTAAGTGGTTTCATTCCAATATAGTTTGTATCACCACTGCATAAATTACGTTATCTATACCGACAATTTGTTAACACGTCGCTCGATATTTATCGATACTGAATCGATATTAACGTATTCCGAATAGGGAGATCAGATTACTCAGATAGTTATAGTTTACGGTTTCCGATCATTTTTTGTGGTAACGTAACCTGAAATGTTTTATTGATTGATATGTGGGAAAATATTTTGACAGCGTAATTTAAAAACAACGTATGCCATCTTGAAACAGTTTTTTTTTATTAATACGTATACAATAAACAAAAAAAAAAACCGATTTCATTTTTTAATAATATAAGGTATATATATAAAGTGATATCTTTTATATAGACTGCCTCGGTAGTCCAGTGACTTGGCGTACCGCCTGACCTACGATGATCGCGGGTTCGATTCCACGCTCTGTACAAATATTTGCATTCATGTATATGATTGTTTGTATTGGTCTGGGTGTATTTTATGTTAATATGTATGCATTAAAAAAATGTTTCTATGTTTTTATATCAATTGTCTTGGACTAGATGGCGCTGTGTGAATCGACAGTGGTTATATTATTATATAATATTTAATTTTACATAGAAAACTAGATAAATAGATAAGTTCAAATTATAATTACAAAAATAAAACATTTAAGAAGTATGTAATATAATAATAAAAATACACATAATACATAAAATATTTTAAAATTAATTATATAGATTATATAATATATATTGTTCTTTTAAAATAAAAAAAAAACATAAAACACCCATAACAATACCAATATAAACAGTCATATATATACAAATTTTGAAATAAGTTCGAACTGGTAACCATCTGATGTAAGACATTGTGACAATTCACCAAAACTACGAACACAACTAACTTCATTTCCAAAAAGATGCCGAAACTATTCAAAATGAACTATTAACAACTGTTAAGTATTCGATGTTTGACCCGGAATTTCTATTATTTCACCGAAAACCCGTTAAGTGATTCTATCGTAATATCTTTGCTCATAAACAACCAAACAAAACATATAAAAACTAAACTTTATTACGATTTAAATCAGTTCAGTTTCTCATAATAATCAACGCCGTTTTGAAGACGGGCGATGACATACGGACGGAAGGACCGAGGGTAAATGTACGGAAACAGAAATAGGATAGGATATCCTCTGTTTCTATGTAAATGTTCATTTGTAAGGTTGAATATGAAAGCTTATTGTTTGCTTTTGTAATATTAGTCTAGTTATGAGATTATGTATGAAGTTTTCGAAGAATTAGAGCACGAACAAATTGTATTTTATTCACTGGACATAATATTTATAATCGTTTAACACGGTCATGACTATATTATGTAAAAATATGATTTGCAATCCACCATCCCGACTGTTATCCCAGATGACATAGGCAGAGGTAGAGTGTCAATGTTGTGATGAACGCACGAGTTGACATTTATTTATTTTAGGAAGATTAACAGTGTAATTTTACATGTTACTGATCATATTGAATTGCCCTATGCCAATTAATAATTTTCACTAATAGTAAATGCCCAAATTTAGCTAGGTACATTTTAAATCCAACCTGGAAGGGGGTGAAGCCTATGGCCGTATCTCAGATTTTTGATTTTTCAGATTTTTGATTTGCTATCGTAGTTATAGTTTCCTTCACCGGTAAGTTAGTCAAATATAAACTGATGCACCTAATTTTTTTATTATTTTATTAGTGTTAGCCAGAATTGAACTCACGACCAAGAAACGACGAAGGTATATTTCAGGATATTAAACATATAAGCCCCCATAAGAGGCTCCCTCCGTCTCAAAGATTTAATAAAATTTATATTTAGGTGATCAGCATTAGCATATTTAAAAAAATGCTCTGTATAAATTTTTTCTATATATTTTGAACATAGATCAATACTGATACCTAGAAATTCTATGAAGGTACATTATTATAAGATGAATAACTAGTTGCTCGGTCATTATAATTATTTTAATTCACAACTATCTTAATTCTCTTAAGAAATATGTTATTAATTAAACCTATGATAATTTTTAGAGTCGTTTATTGTTGTACACAATATCTTCGCTAATTTACTTGCATGATTCTTGTGCTTTCTTTATATAAATAATCATAGGTCATAGTCAGAAATTATTTATCAATGCAATAAAAGACAGTCGAAATAACTGACTTCAAGCATTGTTAAGATTCAATCGAGTATCGTTCAATATCATTTTAGAATAGGATCAGATACTTACGAGTAATCTGACAATTCATTGATGTAACTCGTCTAATGAGTAATATAAGTAGAAGCTTAATTTATCTAAGCTACGATTACTGCTTTCATCAATCGAGCCGCTCCCATGATTAGTTTCTCACAGTATTGTTAGGTGGGGGTTTTCCCACAAATTTAGGGGGTTTTGTAGTGATAAGGGATCTATGAACATATTAGTATTGACACGTTTACCTAAGTTAAGTAAATATCAATAGCATGCGTTTTCCCATTACTGCCCTTCAACCGCTTTCTGTTTTTACCCAATGGTTAACTGGTATAGAGTGTCATATGGCATTAGCCTCGCCAACGGTACATTATTTTTGATAGTGCAGTAAAGAATAAATACATAAATCAAGAAAAATAAATATGGAGTAATTGTGTGAGGGGATTTGAAATTAATTTGAGGGGTTTGTAGTCTACGTGGACATGACTAGAAGTCATGACTATAAAAAGACGTAGACTATAAAAAAAACTACACTGGCTTTTAAACTAATACGAACTAGAAATGTGAAAATGACATCTTAATAAATTAACCTGTTTAAGGAGTCAGATTTAAAAGTCTATAAAAAATTCGAAATAAAAAAAAAATACAAAAGAATAGTTGTAAAACAAGATTTAATATTAGCGGACTAAAAATAAAAAAACAAGTAAATAATTATAGTGATTATAGATAAGAGCGGGCTAAACAAGGCGTCAAACTTCTACATTGATATTTTTTTCTAAAAACCTCAATTTTTAGGGATATTGCTCAATATTTAAGGGTACTACCACACCGTCAACTGGCAACACTGGTTTCTTTACACCTGACTACTAATGATAACATAAGAACAATTTTCAAAATACAATTGCGACATATAGATATAACAGTAGTCGATACCGTAAACCTGTTGAGTACAAGTCATTGACACGTTACTTAAGCCTACAAGACCGATGTGTATTAATCTGGATTAACAGTATGCTCTCACTATTAAGGTCGACAACGATAATATGCATATAATAAAACGGTCCTACTACGAATTCACGAAGTTAGAAATAACGAGTACGTTTCAAGGTTAGAAATAATAATAGTACAGATTTTTATGTAACTAGAACGGCAAAAAATCCAATTTAATAAATTACTTAATAGATGATTTAGATCAATGAATTGTTAGATTACTCGTAAGTAACGGGCTCCTATTCTAAAATGATATATTTGAAGAAATATATATGTATATTACAAATAATAAATATATAAAAAATATCCAACAATCTAAATCTCTCTCTGTAAGATGAGACATATTACATCTTTAGATTGTTGGATCAGGGAGAAGAAGGATGAGTTCATAGTGTAAAAATAAAGGAGACGGGAATTTTTGCTTGCAATATACTATTTCAAGTTGACATCCACTCGAAACCAAAGAAATAGTAAATAAGCGTTGAATAATAAAAAGCAGACAAAATAATAATAAGAATAACCCTGAATAATTTACACAATGCCATCTACTTTGATGCAAAATAGAGCTTGTCTTATGGGTACTGCAACTGATTAAATAGTATTTATATCAGTTATAGTAAATACTTAGTTATTTTTTTTTGTAAATACAAAATAATAATAATAACCCTGAACAATTCACACAAGGCGATCTACACCTAGACCGATACAAACAATCATATTTATCGAATCAAATGTTTGCATCGTGCGACGAATTGAACCCGCGACCAATAGAAGTGTGCGAAACCATCGAGGCCATCAATAATACTATCAAATTGAATGTCTTTAAGTTATATTATTTGCAATCGAGTTACAACAGTAGCAGAAGCTGCTATAATTTGCAATTACTTCACACGGCCCGAGTTTATAGCAAACAGACATGATTATCTCATTTTATACTCACGCCAATTATTTCAATTGCGCATAAGAATTATGTTGAAATGGACATGTTAGTGATGGTCTCAAATAATTAATTCATATCTATTTACTATATAGTAGCGATCCGTCCCGGCTTTACACGGGTGAATAACAAATCTTTGAATTTCTCGGCTTATTCTAAACTATAACTTGCATTTATTATACATACAAACCGTCCTCTTGAATCACTCTATCATTGAATGAAACTGCATTTAATTCCGTTGCATAATTTGAAGGATCTAAGCATACAGACAGCGGCGGCAACTTTTAACCGTCTCAAAAAAAGATATTTCTCAATTCAGCATTTTTTATAAACTTTGTTATTTTATAACTCCGTCATTCATAAAACTGTTGATAAAAAGCTTTTATTATTTGAAAGAGAACACTTTCAGATTGGTCCCGTTCAATAACGTAGTAACGAATAAAAGAGATTTAAAATACTACCAAAAAAAAGAAGTATTTTAGGTCAGTTTTATTCGTTAAATTATTTTTATACTATGCAAAAAGAAGAAGAAATCTCGCTAGAATTACAACGACTAACACATTTCTAAATAAAAATAATAACAAAAATAATTTCTTCATGGTTGAAGCAGATGTTTTAGCTGACTCCACAGACGCTCCTGTCTTGCTGATTGCACAAACTGTTGCTAATCTAACTGCAGATACCAAAAATCGCGAATTCGTTTTTTTGTTTGTTTATAAATATAAATGTATCATGTTACGCTGTGGATGGATGTGTGGTGGACAAGGATAGACAAGATAAAGAATGAATACATTAGAGGAAGTATGAAAGTGGCACCGATGTCGGAGAAATTAAAGAGTAATCGTCTATCGTGGTATGGACATGTAATGCGTAGGAATGAAGATCATATCCTAAGGACGGTGTTACATATGAATGTGTATGGTTATAAGCGTAGAGGAAAACCGAAAAAGAGATGGATGGACTGTGTGAAAGATGATATGGTGAGAAAGGGACTAAATAACGGGATGACTGCGAACAGAGATGAATGGAAGAGAAAAACATATTACGCCGACCCCAAATAAATGGGATAAGGAAGAATCATCAATCATCAATCATCAAGATCATGTCACGCTGTGCAAACTAATACTAATACAAAATTTCAAAAATTACCCCACTTTTTTTGGAACCCTCTCAAAAATTAAGATTTTTTTTTAATTTATCATCATTATCATATATAAAATTAATTCTGTAGAGAGGAATATCAAAAATAACACCTGGTATGCCGTAATATGATCATTATATCAGTATATTGATTACTGAATCGTAGAGGCAAAATAATTGCTGTCATTATACGAAATGATTGTTTCAAAGTCTATTATAGAACATGTTTTGAGGCGTGTTCATATATCAACTAATATGGATTGAGAGATTTCATTCCATATTGAGAGGAAGAGCTTAATAAAGGTCCTTTGAAATAATATGGCGCTATTTAAAATACTAGTTATCCGCTTATCCTTTGCCTGGATTTTCAAAGTTTTGTGAGTTTTATATAATGATGTAAGCTATGTCTTATGGAAATTAATTTGAAGGGTTAGGTGATTTAGCAGACCGTCTCATTTCTGATGGTAGCCGGTTCGATGCCTCGCACGGTACAAATATTTCTTTTGATGAGTGTTACTGTTTGTATCGCTCTGGGTGTATTCTAGGTATATTATGTATGTATTTAAAAAAATGTATGTATGTATTTACATCAGTAGTCTAGTACCCATAACACCAACTCTGTTTAGCTTGGAACTAGATGGCACTGTGTGACTTCCTGAGATATTATTATTATTTAGAATGAAATGTGTACAAAAGTAATAATCTAAAGTAGGTTATACTCTACTGTAAACTCCATAAATGATATAGTGATAGATATTTAATTAATTCTATTCAATATGATACTTAATGAAGGAGATGCAGCCTAATACTCCACAATTAAGCATAATAATATTAGAAATGCGAAAGTTTGTGAGTATGGATGTTAGTTACTCTTTCACGGAAAAATAACAGAACGGTTTTTGATGAAATTTTACAGTAATATAGTTTATGCGTCAGAATAACACATAGGCTTCATTTTTTATTAATATTAACGCGTGTGAAACAGCTAGTATTCAAACAAAATCTATTCAATATGATCTTTTATAAAGGAGACGCAGGCTAGTAGTCTACAACAATCATATATACATTTGCTATTTACATTCCTCTTTATTCTCTAATCTCGTATAAAACAGCAATTTGGAGTGTATAACCTATGTACCCCACATGTGTTGCATTTTACACATCGTGTAAGAATACGAGGATAAAATAACGTGTCATGTTATACATCATTACATACAGTTGTATATTCACCCATACATTTATTTATACAAAGAATTTAATTTATAAAAATTGCAATATCTTAGTATTAATTATTTTCACATAAAGATGCGAATAGTTGATATGCTCTTCTAAAGGGAAGATAGTTTTCTCAGCTTTCTATAGCCTATAATAATAATCTCAGAACAATTCACACAGCATCTTCTACATCCAATTTAAGCTAGCTAAAGCTAGTGTTATGGGTAGTAGATAAATGATACAAAAACATATTTTTTTGTAAATACATACAAAACACCCAGACCGATACAAACAATCATACTCATGAATATAAATGTTTATGCCGTGCGAGGAATCGAACCCGCGACCATAAAAAATAAGCGGTATACTAAACCGCCAGAGCAACGCCGTCGTAATTTTTTTTTTATTACGATTTGTAAATGTAATAGTATATGATAAACCTTATAAAACGTGTGAAGATTGAAATTTTAATTGATTGCAAAATTAATTAGGTTATTAAATTAACTATTAGTAAACTGGACATGAGTATGAATATTTAAGCGATAAGGCCGCCTTTTGTACCCTATTACTTTGTTAATTTTGATGTCAATTGTGCAATGTATCTGGTGCAATAATTAGTATATAAATAAATAAAGTGGACATGTTCGTGCAATTGGACGGCCGTGTGTGTACAAGCCGTGTTTTTCTTGAAACCTCGGTGGCACCGCGTATCTATGCAAATTGCATTACAAACGCTGCCCGCTCCCATTTCGTTTTTACACCGGCATAACAACTTCGCAGCTAACAAGGCTCGGTGGAAAAATAAGCAATTTACCCTGATTGGTGGGGGCGAAAATTTCGACGTATTTCTCCTATATTGTCGAGGATTTATGGCGGATTTAGCGATATCAAAAAAAACTCAATTCCGTTTTAGGGTTCTTTGGTTAAGTAGTTGATAAGGAACCCGGGAGACTTATGTCTATCTGTATATTAAAGCTAATTTTCAAACGACTCAGAAATTTGAGTGTCTTTTTTATGTGCGTGTTTACGCAATATCGTTGGTAATTTTTAACCAAGAATTTAGTTTTAAATCTTTGATTACTTTAGTATTGTTTTTTAACTTTCGTGTTAAATATACTTTATTTTTATTATTAACCAGCTCTCAAGACGAATAATTTTATGGCAAATAAAAGAATTTACCTCTTGAAATAAAACCAGCACTTAGTTTATTAAAAATTTGAAAACCTTTGCTTACATATTAGTTTTAATTTCATAAAGATTTAAGGTTGTTTTTATAGTATTATTATTACCTATGAAATTTTCTTGTTATATTTGAATTAATTATTATCTTTACTTTGAATATTATTCTTTATAGGGGTAGACTTTGAATAAAGTCGACTCCGTGTGTACCTCTGTCTCACCCATAACGGCTAGCTTTGTAGTTAGTATTTTAGAATGGTGATATAAAGAGTGAAATTACGGTTTCCATAAACAGTCGTACCATGGGCGTAGGATGATAACGTGATATGTGTGATACATACAGACGACGGTTACAATTTATTACCGTGGACTTACTTGTTTTTCATTTACATAAAACAAATTGTTTACGCCATGTTAAATTAGTAGAGAATTGTAATGCCGTTGCATTGCGTGATATACTAGGTCGCCCCACAGAAAGCAAACAACTGTCTACGGCAGACAAGAGCTGCACTATGTAGTTAAATATAGCAACATACCTACTACTATAGGATGTTGTTGTAACATTATTGTGTTAGTGTGTCTGCAGATTTTGCCAAGCTGAAGAGGAAACGCCACTACACATCCTATGTGGTTGTAGCCCACTCATGCATAAACGAAATATCTCCTTTGGAAAGTTTGAGGAGATAAAAATAATCGCTCTTAAGAATATCCTTCAATTCTTTTCCCTGACAGGTCTAGGTAACAAATTCTGTAAAAGATCGAGCACAATAGATCTATATCGAAATATATCTAGGTCTTCTTAGATTGAGATAGATATTAGATTCTAAATATTTAGTAATGGCTTATATGTACTTGTATGCGACAATGTAATGGTTGGCAATAAATATTTCTTTTTTCTTTTTATTCTATAAATTGTCTGCTTTGTCTGTAGTCCATACTAATATTATAAATGCCTGTATATCTATCTGTTTTTGAAATTCTCACAACTAAACGGCGGGTCTTAATAATTACACAGGACAATTCACACAGCGCCATCTAACCCCAAACTATTGAGAGAGCTTCTCTTATTGGTATTCCTGAATATCTCTATATATTGATGATTACTTAATTGACAAATCAAGTTTTCAATATTTACTCGAATACGTCTCGAATTTCAATACCTTCGAGGAGGGAAACCTAACAACTGCACTTCAATGCCAAAATCTTATTAACAGCCTATAAGTAAAGGCAAAGAAACCATATAGTTCTTCAGACGCGGAGCTTTAAAGAGTTTCATATCCATACAATGCACTTTATCATCGATCAGTGTTCTCTGAAATTTTTGTATATTTTGATGTTCTGTTTTTTATAGCAATTTTTTTCAATGGTCGTGTACTACGTTTTTTCCTTTTGAAGGTCATCTGAATATATACATTTAACTTATCACTTTTAGCCAGTAAATACAGTTTTCTTCACAGACATCGTTTCATTGTTCTAATTTGCTGGCTCATCTGTCCTATTCGTGAACTGGCAGTACTAATAATACTACATGTACGGTGGCGGCGCGGGTGAAATAAATATTGTTTGATTTTGATTTAAGTGGACTGTATCTAAATAATCTGACGGGTACGTGGATTGACACGATACACTGTTAGGTTGGTGATTGAGAACTGCTTGTGAGGATGGAACACAAAGAAAGACAGTTCTGGTAAGGAAGGAGGCACAGTACCTTTGAATTGTAGGTTGCAGTGCGGCGGCTATCGGTGTCTCCAGGTCCCAGCTACTTGCTTCACAACAATGGCACAAACACAATGGTCTTAAACACACTAGAGCGATGCGGTGGATTAAAATGTTTAGTAATTATCACGAATTACAAAAAACTTGATCTTAAGCGCGATCAAGGCGGGAATTCAATGTCAACTTCGGCGTTCAATTTAACAGTGACGCGCGAGCGCGATATGTCACTTTCGATACAAGCGAATCTTCTCGCTCGCACTTAAAACAAAGGTATGTGCGGGAATAGGAGAGGATAAAGGAATTATAGAAAATTAACGTTTCGTACCACGCTAAATTATTTATTTGAACAAACTATTACTAATAATAATTATGCAATGATAAACAAAAATGTAATGTTATATGGCGCAACCATTCCCCCCCGCCTTGAAGGGACGCCTTCAAAGTAAAAATAGAAACTTAAAATAAACTAAACCTTATCCTAGAACTCGTATTAACTAAAACTAATGTCTAGGTAAGGGGCACAGATACAACCGGGCGCAAATAAGAGCCGGTTGCAGTTTTTACACGAACAACTCGAATTACGCCGTCAGAAGCCGGAAAGACCTCTTCAATAACCCCTAAAGGCCAATGAAGTGGTGGCGCGTTTTCAGTACGTACAATTACAACAGTTCCGACAGTAATCTGATTGACGGGTGTATTCCATTTTTCGCGAGATTGTAATGTGTGCAGGTACTCCGCTCTCCATCGCTTCCAGAACGTTTGCACTAATCTGTCTAATAATGCGTGGCGTGAAATCAAAGAACTGTCAGCTATTTCTGCGGCGGGCAAATATTTCAACGGAGTAAAATTTAAAATATGTGCGGGTGTTAATAATTTTGCGAAACGACAGATATAAACTACGCAGCGAAGAAGCTTGGACCAAGAAGAAAAGCGATTTGCCAGAGCGATGAAAACAGATTCTTCTGGCGGTGTACGAGTAACAAAGGAGAGTTTCTTCTCCTCAGGCGGGTCCATAACAGCAGAAGGATTGAAAGCGGTGACTGGCCATTCCGAAAAGGTGGATTTAGCCCACTGCGGGCCGTTGAACCATAGGGGGTGGTGAATTATTTGGGCAGGAGTAAGCCCTCGCGATAGACAGTCGGCTGGATTGTCCGAACCAGACACGTGATAAAAATTATGCGGTGAAAGCAGAGATTGAATTTTAGAAACTCTATTCGCGACAAAAGTATCCCACCTGTGGGGCGATGCGTGGATCCAACATAAAGCAACTGTTGAATCAGAAAATGCGTGTATTGCATTAATTGGATAGCGGTTGTTAACAGCGGTAACAATATTATTAATTAAATTAGCGAGCAAAAGCGCTGCGCAAAGTTCGAGTCGGGCCAACGACACGACCTTGCGGGGTGCAACCTTAGATTTTGCACTTATAAGATGCACAGTACTCACACCATCATTCTCGACGTGGAAGTACACAACAGCACCATAAGCCTTTTCACTAGCGTCTGCGAAGCCAATGATGTTCACCACACTGCGTTTTGTGATGTCAACATGGCGCGGTAATTTAATTTGATCTAGACTGGGGAGCTCATCCCTGAAACGTGACCATTGTCTGACGATAACTTCCGGGGGGGCGTCGTCCCAATCGCAGTTGCATAACCATAACTCTTTGACAAGAAGTTTGGCAAATAATATAACGGGTGCTACGAAACCCATTACATCCCACAATCTTGCGACACAAGATAAAATGGTGCGTTTTGTACACTTTTCAGCGGGCGTGCAAATTTTTAAACTAAATAAATCAGAGCTGGGAGACCAGCACAGACCCAGAATTTTATGCGTATCAGACACATCGAATTCTACGACTGATGAAAGTCGATGTGTTGACGGAATGGAATTTAAAACTACTTGCGAATTGCTCGTCCATTTGACAAGATCAAATTGTCCGGCCTTCATGAGTGAGATGATCTCAGCAGCTGTGACGATAGCCTCATCTTCACTATCTAGACAATATACTAAATCATCCATGTACAGACCGGTGTGAACCGCTTCCTTAGCTTTTGGGAACGATTCGCCTTCGTCGGTGGCTAACTGCTTAATAGTACGCAGTGCAAGAAACGGACTCGATTTGAGTCCAAAACAAACGCGATTAAACTGATAAACCTGGAGAGGTTCGTCAGGCGAAAATCTATACAATATGCGTTGAAATCTGCGGTCACTCTCTCTAATACGAATGCAAAGAAACATTTGCCTAATATCGGCAGAGAGAGCTACTGAAAATAATCTGAAGTTAACTATAATATCAAATAAATTGCGTTGTAAATTCTGTCCATTATAAAGAAGATCGTTGAGAGATACGGACGTGCTAGTTTTAGCGCTAGCATTGAGTACGACGCGCAATTTAGACGTGAGTTTATCTTTTCGAATAACTCCATGGTGCGGTATTATATACGAAGGAGCATTACTATCATCATTAACGGGTGCGGGTGAAATATAACTCTTATCTAAATACTCCGTAATGACGTCATCATAGGCTTGCTTGAGTTCAGGCGAAGCCTGCATTTTGCGTTCGAGACAAAAGAAACATTTCTCGGCTAATCGACGCGAGTCGCCAAGAGAATGTGCATTACCCTTGAAGGGAAGCGCGACGGTATAACGACCGTCGTCCTCGCGAGTGGTAGTGCCAGCATAAATAGCTTCACACTCCTTGTCGTCCGGGCTGAGAATCGGTGTAACATTCACCTCTTCCATTTCCCAGAATCTACATAGAACGGATTCCATCGTGGGTTCGGTAACACAACAATGCGCGGTGGTAGTGTAATTACAATTATCTAACATATTAGACACGGAAGTATCGGTATTTGATCTAGCGGGAGCTGAACCTACAATAACAAAGCCTAATACGGTCTCAATAGCATACGGCGAGACGTATGCGGGTTGACCTTTAACCTTACGGGACAATATTAAATGCGGGAAAATTGAGGCACCGATTAACATGTCAATGTTCCCAGGAGTAGCGTAACTATCATCGGCTAAAGGCAAATTTTTAAAATTTGAAAATAATGAAATATCGACACTAACAGTCGGTAAACGTTCGGTTATTTTATCTACAACTAAGGATTCCATATCAAATTTAATATTACGATTAAACCGTGAAAAGAATTTTATATGTACAGAACCCTGTGTGGCCTTTGTTGTCCCTCCTATACCTTTAATCGAAAAGGTTGTATTCTGTATACATTGCAATCCCAAGCGATTACAACAATCCCTAGTTACAAAATTACTTTGAGAAGCACTGTCCAATAATGCTCTAATATAATGTTCGTTACCGTCTCTATCGATCATTAAAACACGAGCGGTGGCTAACAATACGGTAGTAGGTACGCGAGGCATATTTTTATTAACATTGTCTGATAACGTGCATAATGCTACGTCTTCCGATGCGCGGGATACGACGGGTGTCGGCGGGGGTGAGTGCGGGGCGCGGTCCGTGCAAGGAGCCGGTCGGCCGCCGCCGCCGCCACCAACAGCGGGCTGCGTGTGCGACGAGTGCGACGATAGATCCACTACGCGTGACGTAGTCGCTGTGACCAAACTACCACTGAGTATGTTCGCGGTGGAGGTGGCATTACTATGCTCAAAGTGGAGCATAGTATGATGTTTTGAGTCACATTTGTGACATCGACTATTTGAGTTACAATTAAATACACGGTGATTTTTACTTAGACAATTAATACAGTAGGAATTAGATTTAACAAATCGGAAACGATCATTAGGCGTTAAATTTCGAAAACCTGGACATTTATATAAATGTTCATGTTGTATGTTACACAATGAGCACTTAGGCTGCGGATTAGCGGTTGTAGTATAAGAGTATGTAGATTTATGTTGCATAACTTTCGATGCCGCATCCATACGACGATCGACAACTTTCTTAGTAACTTCTTGGTTGCTTGAAGAAGTGCGTTGCAATATTTTAATGTGATCGCGCACAAATGACACTAATGTATCGAAAGATGGGATGTCGGATCCTCGTTTATCTAGTTCGAAAGCGCGGGCGGTTTCGGAATCTAATTTCTTTAACGCGGTATACAAAAATATAAAATCCGAAAGATTATTAATTTTTAAGTTATTTAACGCGGATACTGAAGTTGCGAATTTATCGAGAAATTGTTCTAAATTATTTATATTTGATGAATGAAAGGGCTTCATTTCGAATATTTGATCTAGGTATGATGATGCGAGCAGTCTCTTATCTTCATACTTACTAATTAAAGCATCTAAAATGACCTTATAATTTTCAGAACAAGGGTTTATACCGGCAAATACAGAACGAGCTTTACCTGTCAGTTTACCCATCAAATAATGTAATTTTTCCGAATCTGACAATCTAGGATTGTCATGAACTATGCTTTTGTAAGCTGTATAGAATAAAGACCAGGATCTCAGATCTCCTGAGTATTCCGGAATTGGTAGGGGGGGCAGACGAGGCCTGTCCTCATCCCTATTATGCTGATGATGTTTGACATCAGGCGGTACCTCTAGCGATCTTGCGGCTCGTTTTATACGGCAATACAAATCATCAAATGCCATGAGCGGTTGATAATTAATAACATATTTAGGATTCAATTTAGATTCTAAAGTATTTATTTTATCTAACATAGTTTCGAAATCCGAGCGTAATTTGTCAACTGTTTCGATCTCACACAAGAATGTTTCTCTTTCATATTCACTAGAAAGATTATGAGTCCTATCTGTAATACTTTGTATGCGAGAAAACATTAAATCCTTTTTAGCGAGTAACAGGGGTAACTGATTGACATCCGACATGATGAACAACCTATAAATACAAAAACTTGTTTGTACTAATAAATATATAAGAAAGCGGTGCGGTGGAGAACAGATAAATACCTACACAAGTTACGTGCGGTGCGGTGCGGTGCGGTGCGGTGCGGTGCGGTGCGGTGCAATGCGGTGCGATGCGGGCAACGAGAGCCGGCAGTACACAATGTACTTACAATTAAAATACGAAATAATAAACCACAACGTACTCGTGATAGGAATCTGTCAAATATTTATATTAAACAAAGCGATGTCTGTTTATTACAGCGTAAGCAATGTCTTGTTTATTACAGCGAACTAAATTCAAAGTCTATGCCGCTAACCTATTCAATAGTAGACCGGTAGATAGCGATAATATTAAGCTATAATATCGTATGCGTCTCAGCCTATCCTAAGGGGGCCTGAGGATATCAATATGTAGGTAGATAGACTACCTACAATGGCGCGAAAGTAATTGATAACTACGAATATAAATGCGGTGACTACAAAAATAAAGTTGTTTTACCTATAGTTAGGTTAAAACAATGCGGGAGTATTACAACAAATCGTAAATACCTACTATTACTTACGATGCGAAATTGAGTTGACACGGAATTTGATATGAATCTATCAGGTAGTTGTACCTACATGTACCTACGAGATTCTAGAAACATCGATATAACGAAATAAAGAAAATGAGGTAGTAAAATACAAATTAATTGTATGCGTTTGTACGAAATATACATAGAAATAAAATATCTAGTGTGGTTTAACCAAATAATTACAATATTCGGCTCGAAATGGACCACTAAAATAATGGCGGCGCGGGTGAAATAAATATTGTTTGATTTTGATTTAAGTGGACTGTATCTAAATAATCTGACGGGTACGTGGATTGACACGATACACTGTTAGGTTGGTGATTGAGAACTGCTTGTGAGGATGGAACACAAAGAAAGACAGTTCTGGTAAGGAAGGAGGCACAGTACCTTTGAATTGTAGGTTGCAGTGCGGCGGCTATCGGTGTCTCCAGGTCCCAGCTACTTGCTTCACAACAATGGCACAAACACAATGGTCTTAAACACACTAGAGCGATGCGGTGGATTAAAATGTTTAGTAATTATCACGAATTACAAAAAACTTGATCTTAAGCGCGATCAAGGCGGGAATTCAATGTCAACTTCGGCGTTCAATTTAACAGTGACGCGCGAGCGCGATATGTCACTTTCGATACAAGCGAATCTTCTCGCTCGCACTTAAAACAAAGGTATGTGCGGGAATAGGAGAGGATAAAGGAATTAGTGTAGTGCCAATCCTTAGAAAATTAACGTTTCGTACCACGCTAAATTATTTATTTGAACAAACTATTACTAATAATAATTATGCAATGATAAACAAAAATGTAATGTTATATGGCGCAACCATACGGACTAGTCTACTCTAATCATTATGACTGATTTAATGTTATTGTTTATGTTATTACATATATATAATATATATAAAATATTTTTTAACCCTACTAAATTAGTGCTAGTTGATACTTTGCATTTCGATTTAAAAATGTAAAGATACAACAATTTTTTAAAAGAGCATCACGCATGTTTCTTGCACGGTCTTCTTGTGATGAGACTCCTTTACGAATGAGCGGTATAAGAAAAGAAAATAACTATTCAAAAGTGTTTAAATTAAGTTTATTTGAATAAAGGATTTTCTGTTCTATGTTTGTAAAAAGTTCTGATACATTTATCGAGGTAGACTTCTTACAAAGTCGACTGTCTGCGTATCAATATCTCAATTATAATAATCTAAACCGCCAAGCAACCTGAATCGTAAGACGTGTTTCGGTTAAAAAGTGAGTAAAGAATTGCAGTTTTTAAAAATAAAATTGCCTTTTAAAATTAGTTTCCAGAGGCGTGATACAATATCAATAAACCATATAAATATAAAAATATCATCTAGTCCCAATGGACTAGATGATATTTTTATATTTATAGAGAAATCCGCGAAAAAATCTATTCCCAACTTTTTATATGCATGATCTAAAAAAACTTGTCCTTGAAACGTTAATTTGTGCCAATTAAAAGAAACACCATCCTCTACGACCTAATAGACATAATTGCACTATCGTGCAGGCGTTCAACGATCGATTAATCGGAACATTACTCGAATAATCGGTATTCTTTCCCACGGGCGTGCGGTAATCGATTTAATCGACCTGTCTCATTCACTTCACGGTATCAGGTTTGCCCTTTAATGCTTCATCAAGGTATTAGATATTTGCTATTTAAACTAAATTAGACATTGGAAATTGGAAACATTTTAATACTTATTATTACTGTACCTTTACTGAACATAATAATCATATTGCCTGGAAGATATTGTGTATGGTATAAATATTATTTTACAGTTGTATTTTTACACGTTATGAATTAAAAATATAAGGTTCTTTCAACAATCGTTTAAAAGAACAACACGCAAGTTTCTTGCTTATTCTTCTTGTGATGTGCAGCTTTCTGAATGAACTGCCGTTCATTCGGAATTCATTCACCATTAAAATAAATTGATGACTATTCAAAAGTTTAAATTAAGTTTATCTGAATAAAGGATTTTCTATTCTATTCTATTTAGCAAAAATGTTGAATAAAAATCTAAAACAAATTTTCTTATTCGACTATATATTTTATATGCTCCAAGAATTGTAGGCATGTTGCATGTTTAAGCTTCACTATATTGTTAACAGTTGACAAAGACTGACTACCCCTTTTGGTATTATAGTCGTGAAAGTATGTTAATTATAACATTAATATAAAAGTGAGATCCTATGTCGCAAATGCTCAGTCTACTTAAAAGTTGTAACACCCCTCTTTATTCCGTCGGGGGTTAGAAAAACAAAATCTGATGCTAATTAAAACCAAGGAAAGTGCCGTGCTCTCAACACGGATATTTTACTAAAATTTTGCACGGAGCAAAGGTATTTTAATCAAGATTTATAAGGTCAATTAATTTATCAGACCAATGGGCAAGTATTTTTCAATGAAAAGCTTTTGTGTCCGACGATTCATTACTTTTACTTTAGTTCACTTTCGACGAAATTCGGACGCGGCCTTAAATACTTTGGAGGATTTTTCCACTTAACTGATGTTGTTTTCTTCTTCGTATACTATGAAGAAAGTGCTTTTCGTGAAATAAATATTCTTATTCATAAAAAGATACAGAGCAATATAACGTTTTTAGATCGGCTTCAATATGTACAATCATCCACATACATAATAAGCAATACTTTCTTTCAAATGCTTTATTTTTTTAGTTTGTATAATATAATAATTTTACTAAGATTGCCTGAAATAAACTGTTTTTCCATTTTTGGCTTATTTTTGCCTCTTTCTCATGCTCATTGTTGTATGTTTATAAATATTTATATATTTGTACCTAATCTTATATATATATAAAATTCTCGTGTCATAGTTTTCGTTCCCATACTCCTCCGAAACGGCTTGACCGATTCTCATGAAATTTTGTGAGCGTATTGAGTAGGTCTGAGAATCGGCCAATATCTATTTTTCATCCCCCTAAATGTTAGGGGTAGTCCACCCCTAAATTTTTTTTATTGTTTTAAGGCAAAACAACGTTTGCTGGGACAGCTAGTAGTATATATAAATGTCTGTTTTTTCTGTGAAGAGAGTAATGAAGTGTTTACATTTCGTTTCATATTTTTTATAGGAACATACTGTCGTTATTCTCAGCCACTATTTAGCATGGATATCACGTCATCATATGACGGCTGTGATAACCACATATTTGACGGTCTCGGTGGTCTAGCGGTTTAGCACACCGCTTTATTTCTAAAGATTGCGGGTTCGATTCCTTGCACGACACAAACATTTTTGTATTCATGAGTATGATTGTTTGTATCGATTTGAGTGTTCTATGTACATTATGTATGCATTTACAAACAACAAGACTATGTATTAGTATCAGTTGTTTAGTATCCATAACATAAGTTCCACTGGGACTAGAGGACAATTCACATAGCGCCACTATGTGAATAGTCCTGAAATAAAAATAAAATATTTTGCCATTCCGGTAACTTTAGGTGTCATGCCTCTATATCTTGTAATTCCACTGCCCTATCCCATCCTTCTACTGACATAGCTCACAAAGGTATTAGAGGCTGAAATTGGTTAAACAGAAGTACCCATATAGTAACTTTGTGTAAAGTCTCCTTGTAGTAAACGATTCATTCACATACAATCTCAACTATCTCATTTCAATTATGTATTTATCTTTTATTCTTTTACAGGCCAATTCTAGCGAATCGATAAATTTTACTATTTGTTTAAAAAAGCAAGTTCAATGATTTGATGAGATGGCATCGGGCGTCACGCAATCAATCATTCCGTTGCTTAACCTTGAAAACGTTATTGTTCACTGGTTCAAAATAGTCTGTGGACTGGGTGCTTAATTGTACAACTCATAATACAAGACTGTGGCTACCGAAGCCTGACGAGATACGCTGAAGTATGTCAGGTGTCATTAAAACTTAAACTGTTTTGTCCTTTGCCTCACCTATTGAATAAACGAAAGAAAAAAAAAACATTTTTTTTTTTATAATATCGCGCCTTTTTTCTTTTTGTACTACGCTGAATCCACACAATAACTACTTTTTATCAAATGTTTTTAGTTTTTATTTCTTAGAGATTTTGGAGGCAGCGGAATTTTTATTGCTGTGTCATTGATAGACATAACATGCTTTACTATCTTTCCTAGTTATTCCTTTCGTATAGATGAACAAAATATAGTGTTACATTGCTTAGGAAATCATACAAATTAATGTACAAATACAATAATAAATAACCCAGGACAATCCACACAGCGTCATTTAGTACCTTGTTTTTCTCCTGGAGCTTGTGTAATTTGTACTAAACAACTGATATAAATACTCAAACGTTCTTTTTGGGTAAATTCATACATAATATATATATATAAAATACCTGTACCACTACAAACATTCATGAGTATGAATGTTTGTACTGTGCAAGGAATAGAACCCGCGAATATTGGAAGTAAATCGGTATGCTAAAATATATATATCTTAGTCACAATAATAGCAATGCATGAGACATCTCCTTGAGATATTAATGGTACTGTCCATATACATTCTCGTGCTTTCTATTAGACGGCCAGCTTTTTTGCAATTTTAAATATAATAACATTGATAATATTGCAATAAATAAATAACTAACCTCTCACAGCTAGTTAAATGATTATGTAATTATTATAAATCATATAATATCTGCGTGGGAATGTATTAAGAAGCAAAATTACTTAATCATAATGTGAAATGCATTTCATTCCACCTATCCCAAGAATCTACCAAGTGGAAAAAGCTAATGCATTTACATCCCATAAAAGATGGAAATACTATAAGGTATGGACAAGGTGACACTAGACTCGTTACAGACCCCAGACTCAATAAACCGGTCGTTGAAATACTAGTTCGATAAATATTAATCGGCCTAACGATACAACTCGATAGTAGCGATTTAATCATTCGCCAATTGTGGAATATCCACTATTGCATCCATTATTGCATCGAAATTGACATAAAATAATAATGTCTTTAGAAAATTTTGTAATTTTATTATGTCAATTTCATTATTATAGTCCTAATATAGCAATTTATTGAAAGCTGAAACCTCTTGAGTATAAAAACTAAGTGAGTGATAGTGTATAACATTTATTTATAATATATATAATGATTCATAGTTCCATTTTTACATAGTTCTTTTTGATAACGCATCGCCCACATAAATCTCTGATTGCCCTATAGTTGTCTGAGAGAAAATACTATTATTGAGTCCGCTACCTTTATTTTAATAAATAAATTAGTACCCGAGTAGAAAATGTTCAATATCGAAACATCTCGTAGTTTTTGACATAAAACATCACTGAATCGTCGTCAACCCAATTAAAACTACGAATGGCAGGAAAATTGTCAATTATCCTGCATTAAAATACCGGAATGACTGTACTGGTACTCGACTCGGTTTGATGAAATAATGAATTTCAACAGAAAGGAATTAATTACGCACTTACCAATGTTCAGTCATGTGCTGTAGAAGGGCAAGAGTCTCCGGAAACGAGGAGTATTTTTTATATTAATGGAATAGCAGACAAGCTGGAGACTACCAGTTCATTTGGCCTATTTGATGAAGTTTAGACATCATCGCATACGGTACATGAACAGCACTATTAGCATGTCCATCGTATCTTTCATGTATTGCCTTTCTTAGACTAAGATGTCATGACTTTAAACTATTTGCCACGCAGAAACACAATCATATTCTAGTATTGGTATTTCCGAAACGATACGATGTTCAACCTTCAAGAAAAGACGTTACTCAAAGGAGTAAGCTCCTTTATGAAGGTTTAATAAAAAAGCCGGTAAAACACTTGCAATTGTCCTGGTGTTGTGGGTGCTTATTGGACGGAGATAATTGCTTACCATCAGGTGAGCCGCAAACTCGTTTATCCCTTTGCTATATAAAAAAAAATAGCTACATACCCTGTAATTTCACTGCTATAGCACAAATAAACACTTAGAAAACAATGTGTTTGAGAGCAGACATTAGTTAGACAAAGGTACATCTGCCTCAGTGGTTTAGTGATTGAGCACGCTGTTTTATTTCCGTGGTCGCGGGTTCGATTCCTCACATACAGTGCAAACACTTGTCTTCATTAGTACGATTGTTTGTATCGGTCTGTATGTTTTCCACGAATATATATTTTTTAATAGATGATAATGGAATGGTTAAACCACCCGCGCTATTAGTATCCGCCGAGAGAGATGAGAGATCAATATGAGGTCAGGTTAGTCAACCAATCGTGGCAAATTCATCGTGACAATTTTCCAGGAGAACCGCGTGCAGATTGTCCTGACATGGTGCATTGCTAGCAATGGTGTAAAGTGTCCCCATTACTAACAATCCCTCTTCCCCTTTCTACATATATTATGTATTCACAAAAAAGTATTAAAGTATCCCATCAGTCGTCTAGTACCCATAACACAAGCTCTGCTTAGCTTGGGACTAGATGGTGCTAAGTGAATTGTCCATGGTTATTATTGTTACATTTTCAGACGTCGACGCCTTTAATCTTACTTTAGATGATTTTCGCGAATGTTATTACTTAAAACTGAATCTTCAATTGTCTTAATGGAGACAATAAAATTGTAAATTTTTATTGCATGGTTAATTAATGAGACAATTAAAATGCAGACACGAAATAATCGTAACTACATGAGTCAACCTCAATGAGCCTTTCCGTTCCATTAGTCAAATATTCGGTTGTCCGGCCGGACATTCCTTTCCAACTGAGTTCAATAAGGACAATATAATATCATCGCGACTACAATCCCAGTTAGGGCAGACAGTGAATGGTGTATAACATACAATTAAAGAAATCAAATCAAAAGTCATTTCTTAATGTAGGACATTTTAAGCGCTTATGAACGATAAGTTTTTTGTATTAATATTTCTTTACCTACTATCTAGTTCAGTATACAGGTTAAATTATAACAGTTACAAATTAAACCGAAGGGTTAATGATAAAAGAAACTTTGTATGTCAAACAAAGTTTTTAAAGTTTACTGTCGGTCGGATTCAATCTTCTAAGCTTAGAGGTCTATAGTTTACTACTCTAGGGTAGTAAACCGTAATGGGATCAAACCTATGGACCACTGACATAAATTAGGAATAAATAAACAATTCACTTTTCTATATTATTATAAATATTATTTATATTTAGAAATAGAAATAATATTTATAAAATATTTAATATAATTACTTGTATAATTAAATTAAAAATTAAATAAAGTTTTTTTTTATTTTACTCGAACAATTATTCACCGCACAAGAAGAACAAGCAAGACTTTGCTGTGCTTCTCTTTTAAACAACTTTACATCTTGTATATTGCTCTTTTAACTTCACATTCTTTAAAAGGACACACATTCTTTTTTCTAACATTTTTTAAAAGGTAACATTTTGCGTGATGTCAAACTGTTAAATAGTAAAATTTATATTACCTCGTTATATTATTGTTTGAATAGAAGTCTCACATAATGAAACATTTTACGACTCATTTATATAAATACTCCTTTGGTACCTACAAAATATTGTAAGTACGTATTTATTTGCCAAATGAATAAGGTATTTCCCAATTCCTTATTAGCTAACAAAGCTTAAAGGTACCCAATGTAAACAGAGCTCCGTCATTCAAACATTACTTTGACAAATCTAAGAATCAAGATCTCATGTTATAGCGGTAACGGTTATATTATCAACGTATATTATTGTAACAACATAGTCTATAGAATCTCGTTTGGCAACTAAATTTCGCGTGGGTGTATGTGATTGCCGTTTAAAAGAAACAGGAGACTTTATTTCAAAAGTCACAAGAGCGATTTTAAGTCGCACATAAAAAGTGGTTAAGAATTTTTATGGTGCCCCCATATAGGAATATGTTAGAATACAATCGATTATAGATTTATGAATGCTAAACATCATTATTATCCACCTAATGATTTATTGTTATATTCAAAGTAATGATTAAAATGCCACAAATACATTCGTGTTTTTAGATAAGGGTAATGAGACGTATGGGGACTGGTGTACCCATTATTAGCAAAATAAAGTAGACTAAAAATATTCTGTAACCCCTCCGATCGATCCCCTATCCAATTCAAACGGGGATCGAAATTACGACGGTCTGAGTCAAAGTTCGAACCCCTAGCGGTGCCCTCAGACAGAAGTGGTATCTGTCAGGCGAGAGTTGGGCTTCAGCCGCTCCATAAGTCCTTCCGCGGAAGTGCCATCTGCACTCGCCCCCTATCGCAGAATCCCCTATTACAGAATTAGAGTAGTTCGAAAAAAATCTTTATTCAAATAACCTTAACAAGCATTTTTGAATAGTCACATTTTGTTGATTCTACCACTTATTCGTAACGCAGACTCATCACAAGAAGAACGAGCAAACGTGTGTGTGGCTCTTTTAAATATATTGTCACATAAAGTTTGCCTGAAAACCGTACAAAGTCGACTGCGTGGAACCATCTGTTTCACCTACTTAAGCTGCTGTATAGCTTTGTAACATATGTTTTCGTTCTTTTTCTTTTGCCTGGCTTTCATCCCATTTATTTAGGGTGGACTTGTCAAACTTCGCCAGTACGTTCTGTCCCCCGTCGTCAAGGGCGTTTTTAGGTCCCTAAGTTTTTGGATCGTGTTAATAACAGAAATCCATGTGACCCTGCCGGTCTACCACGTCCTCTGGGCTGGGTTCTCATTGCAAGTACTGTTCTGGTCATTTGATCTGATGATTGTTGCATGACATAACCGTACCACCAGATAAAGTGATATCCTGTAATTTAACTACCTAATCGCACCCTATAACCCAGCCAAACCACACAGCTTACAAAGCAAATTGCTTTGCGGCTAAATAGAAATAGACGAAAACGGGTTATTTTTATAGCATAGGTAAAAACGAGCTTGCGGCTCACCTGATGGGAAGCGATTACCGCCGCCCATGAGCACCCGCAACACCAGGAGAATTGCAAGTGCTTTGCCGGCCTTTTAAGAAGGAACAAGCTCTTATCTTGAATATTTCAATATCGTATCTGTTCGGAAATACCATTGCTGGTAGGTGTTTCCACAATGTGGTTGAACATAACAAGAAGTTTTTGGAAACACGCGCGGTGAAAGACTGCCATTCATCAATATGATCGGGATACCTACCCCACTCAGACGACTTTTTACAGTCTACCTCTGGTTAAATACTCTATTATTTGTAATAGGATAGTAATATTTCATCTTACAGCAGTCGGGTAATGTAGAAAATAAAGAAAGACATAAAAAATGTCATAACCAAGCCAAGTATATTAGCATCATTTAAATGAAGGAGCGTTAATAGACAAGGGTTATTGACTTATCAGAATCTGTGAGTGAGGAAAGATGTTGCAACAGTTCCAAGAAACCGGAGGCTGTATGCTAAATTTTTTGTCACGAACAGCACGTATATTTTTTTATTATTCACAATTAGAACATTTTGTAGATAGATAGTAACTGTATCTCTATGGAACAAAGTATCTTTTTGTAAATGGTTAGAACTAAAAGGACGTTCTAATTTGAAATTTTTTTTTTACCGTACATTCTATAACTAATAATAATATAATTCTATACTATACCACGCATGTATTATACATGTAAACCTTCCTTTTGAATTACTCTATCTATTGCTGAAATTGCATTAAGATCCGTTGGGTAATTTAAAATATGTAAGCTGATAGAAAGCGAAGATGTTCACTATAGAACATTTGATATAATCAACTATATTGGTGGTCTAGCTATTTAACATATGGCCTTATTTTTGATGATCTTGGTTTCGATCCCCTGACAATACAAACATTTGTATTCATGAGTATCACTCACTAGATATATGTATTCGTTTATGGAAAATTAGAGCATTTTTTAATATATTTTAGTAACTGTCATTTTTAGTGTGTAAATGTCTTTAAAAGTATTTTTTTATATTATTCTGAAGTCCATTATTATTTTTGTGTTCAGTGAATTTGAAATTTCAGTGACAAAAATCTTTTTAGGTTTCTTTTGGTTGTATTTTTGTCATTGAAGAATGAGCCAATTTGTCATACCATTGCGCTCCCAAAGTTATCGAAATTTTATTGTTGTAGATATCTCTAACCTTTTTTTTAAATGAAACACACAATAAGTTGACTTTGCAAGAATTTTTAAAATCATTTACATTTCTTTGGACTTTATCCACAAAAAACAAACAATTATTTTGCATTACTATTGGAAACTATTTTACAATGGTTTTGGAAGAATAGGTCTCTTTACATGGAATAGATTAAAACAAAAGTCGTTCTTTAAGTATGTTTGTTCAGTAATAATGAATCTATATATATATACATTTTTTGTAGTTAGGCTCTTGTAAGTTCTGTACAAATTTTAGACAATAATCAAAATTATATATTAATTTCTTTATGCAAAATACATATATCTTACTGTCAAACATGAATGATCCACACCACAGTATTATAAACCGGTTGCATTTTCAACGGTACATAACCAAAGTGGTCGTCTCCCAACTTGACCGAACCAAAAATAAACTGAATCCAGAGAAACCAAAAAGAAATCTACACAGCTCATTGAACACCTGCCCTAATTATAATCCCTAACATCAAAACCTGTTTACAAACAAAAAAGTATACAAACATATTTCTGCGTCCACCAAACTACAACATTAGCTGTTATTGCAAGGCAATAAGGTTCAATAATAAATATATACACAGTGATATTTTGTATAGTATAACTTGAAACTTGCAGCATCTTGATCGTTTTTTTTTTTGATACTGACTACATTTTAATATCTTTTTTATTGAAAGTTTGTTCTCCTCTCATTTAAGATGATGTTTGTTTTATGTCACTGTATTACTTACGGGTATAAAAAGATGTGTAGGCGGTATTATTCCTTTTATCTATGGCACATAGATATGATAACAATAGGTGAGATGTAGAGAGGTTATTAGTACTGAGCGCTGAGCAAAATAAATAATAATTAGGACAATTCACACAGCGCAAAAGCTAAGCAGAGTTTATGTTATGAATATTAGACAACTGATATAAATACATACATACTTATTTTCTAAACATATACATAATATAATTAGATAAAACCCAGACTGATACAAGTAATCATACTAATGAATACAAACGTTTGTGCCGTGCGAAGAATCGAACCTGAAACCTTTAGAAGTAAGATGGTGTGCTAAAAAGTTAGACCACTGACTTCAAATGCTATGTATTAAAATATTGTTTCATATATCAATATGGAATGCCATAACCTCCAGCGATAACGGTATACGTTGGCGGGGCACCATTGGAGGATGACGTGATGAATATGAAGTCGCGTCAGTTAGCCAAACGTGGTGAATTCACCAGGAATTTAGTAGGAGGGTTCCTGGGCAGACCTGTTCATTTAACTGACATGGTATATTTGCTAATAATATAGCCTGTAGTTCCCATTGCTAACAATCCCCTCTCTCCAAGCATCAATGGAAATTATGGATGGAGATTAATCTTTTAAATATCTGTTGTAAATGGAATAATAAATAATCTATTAAAACACCTACTATTAATAAATGTATTAAAATAAAAAAATAATAGGAAAAAAGCAAATATTAAATTTTTAAAATATAATGTGCTAGGGTTTTAAGTGAAGCAAAAACTTTACATCTTTTTTTTACGAAAAGTGCCATTTATTTATGTTGGAGTACAGACTTATTCCTTATATTAAAATTAAAAAAAATATATTACACATATTACAATGATTATGATACTCACATATGTATATATTTATTGGTAATAGAACCTTATTAAGACTTAAAATTTTAATCTAATTTCGACCACTGCGACTACTATATTATGTACATAAATATTACGTCCAGACAATAATATTAATTATTCCACAAAGCATTTCAGAATGTAAACACAGTAAAATTAATTTATCTTTAAATAACTGTATACTAGCGCCATCTATTAGACTTTTCATACAACCCACTGCAATACGAATGCAGTGGAAATTAGTACGTAAAATGTTCATAATAATGTAAGGTATTATTGGATATTAATACATTTACAATTCTAAATATTATAAAATAAACAATGTGAGAAACGTATATTTATAATATGTATTTCTACATAAAAACCATTTTAATTTACTTTTAAAGCTACTTTATTTTCAACGGGCTACTTTATTTTATTATATGGCTTTATATGTAAACTAGCTATCTGACTTCGCATGGGTTTACATGTATTATACATACAAACTCTCTTCAATTCTATCTATTGCTGAAAACTGCATTAAAATCCTTTGCATAATTTAAAAGATAAGCGAACAAACTGCGAAGCTACTTCATTTCAAATATGTTTTCAACAATAAAAGTCATAAAAATATAATAGAAAAAATATATATATTGAATTTTCCTTACCTCATATAAATCTATTTAGATACAATAATCCAAAACAAACAATCAATTCAAAGTCACTATAAACACGTCATTAAATCCACTACACAACACAAAACGTACACACTTTATCCACAAAAAAAAAGTATTTTTTAAAAAACGAACACTCAATTTGAAAAGAGAATAAAACGTCAACGCATTCAAAAACCGAATTCGAAAAGTTAAGGCGCGAAACTCGTCCCATTCATCGTAACTCGTAAGATCGGACGTGCGTCGCGAGTAAATGTTTACCGCGCACTGTGACTGAAGTAACGCAACTGGTAACAATGCATTGAAACGAGGTATGCGTGACGCTTGATAAGCTCCGCGCATGCATCCAGATGCAACCAACAATTAGTGCATTCAATCCGAGTGCTTTTCAGGTTCTGTTGGCGAATGTTATTAGACAAAGTAGCACGATCGTACACCTGTCTTGTTTGCTTTTTTTTTGTTGTGTTGTTTTACGGCCCTGGAAATTCCCTTTCAGCCAAACAATTACATTATACACATACAAGTTAACTATTCGTTATTAAGTACTTATGGCATTGAGTATTCTTGTTTGTTATAGGTAGGGTTGCCACATTGCCAAACCCAATAGCCGGACTGACCAACTAGTTTGGCCGGACATTTGTGCAAAAAGGCCGGACACCCTACATTATTAAGCCCTTTATGTATAATATTAATATGTCAAAAAAAATCTATGTAAAATCTAAAACTTTTTTTTTATTATTACCACAAATTCATAAACTTTAATGGGATATATACAAAATCGAATACCAAATCAGTCAAAAATATATTCTAGATAAACATTTATCAACATTTTTCAATTCGTCTTAAATGGAAATTCTTTTTACAAATAAGTTTTATTTACTTGCTGTTACTTCAAAAAGCAAAACAAATTAAAACAAAAAACAATCTAAAAAAAACTACATTTCTCTTGAAGTTAAACAATAAAAATAATTATTTGTTATACAATAAAAACAATAACTAACAAAAGCCGGATATCGTTTATTTTGGCCGGACATGCAATCAAAAAGCCTAACTATGTCCGGCTTTGTCCGGACGCCTTGCAATGGTAACTATACTAACTAACTATGACGTATTGGGGGACTCATAAACACCTATTAAGTACTTTGTATATGTACTAGTAAAGCAATTAAGTAATTAAACATTATCTTTTCAACCTTTCATCCATAACTAAATATAGGTTTCATCTATAAATTTTAAGTCATAAAGTTTACCTCCCTGCAGCATTTTTATAGTCCTCACTATATGAGTAAATTAATATCGTCACTGTACCTCGTGGGGGGTCGCTTTACACTACATTTCTTCATACAGGGTCTTCATTCATTAATCTTCCGTATTTAAATAAATAATTAATCTTGGACAATTGGGGGAAAAGGGGACTGACAGTAATGTGGACTGATGATCTTATTGCTAGCAATGTACCATGTCAGGTTGACCTCCATGCGGTTCGCCTGGAACCATCGTGATAAATTCTTGGTGAATTTGTCATGATGGGCTAACAGACCTGACCTCATCTTATTATCCTACACTGGCGCCTCACCGGCGTAAACCGTTAGCGCAGGAGGGTGCACCATTCCATTATCATCCAAAAAAAAAACCTTGGTCAATTAACACGGCGCCATCTAGTCCATCGGTAAGCAGATCTGTGTTACAAATTTATATAAATGTTTGTGTCGTACGAGGAATAAACCCGCGACTATCGAAAGTAAAGCGGTGTGCTAAACCGCTACACCACCGAGGGCGTACCTATGAGACTTAACATTACAGCATACACGATTAAGTCTGATAGTTCAATTAATAGATTGATCACTCATTCGATTAATTATTCGGTTAATTAATTAATTAAGAAATTTATAATCGCAGATTAGGCATTGAGATGTATTGTCAAATTTGCGCGATAACGTGCCACAGAGCAAACACAGCACAGAATCTGTAACAAAAATAAATTATAACATCTATTAATCTTAGTCGACCTTTTTTTGCAACTATTTACAACAGCGAGTCGAGACAAATGTCATTTAAACAGTTTTTTTATACTGTACTTAAGTGGTTCTCAACCTCCACTCAACATTTGGGGCATTTGTAGTTAAGTGGCTCTCAAAGTGTCATCAAACCTTTTGCCGTTTTTTTTAATTGCTCTAAATCTTGAGTGTGAATTTGTTTGATATTTTACGTTTACATTCAAATTGTAGCAGATGGGCACCATATGCACGACTGAGATATTTGTTTATTAATTCTTTTGCTAAGGCGAAAAGCGAGGTAGACTTTCGAAGCAGATTTTGAAATTTCAAATATCGAAGTAGATTTTGGACAGATACAGTAGCTCAATATAACTCATTTCAGGCACCAAACAGCTTGCTTTGTGACCTGTGTTTCGGTTGAAGGGTGAGATATGGCAGTTAAATTACGGGGTATGGAGGGAAGGGGATGGTTAATAATGTGGATAAATAACCCCATTGCTCGCAATGTACCTTATCAGATTGACTTCCACGCGGTAACCCCGGGAAACCATCATGGTAAATTCTTGGTGAATTTGCCACTATGGTCTAAATAACCTGACCTCATGTTCATCTTATCATCCTCCAGTGATTCCCCGCCCGAGTAAACCGTTGACGCAAGCGGGTGCACTATTCCATTATTATCCGTGAAAAATTATGTCATATTTTTTTTAAGTCCTCGGACGTGAGTTGCCAACTCACGTCCGAGGTACTATTTTCATCACTATTAGGTGGGCATGGTCCAATTGCATAAAAACATTTTAGTATCTGCCCGATTAGTTATTACGACCTATTAGTTCTAAATCAAAGTTTTTAACCACTAGACTACGACGGTCTCTACTACAAAAGTACTAATAAAAACAATATACTGATAAAGTGAAATATTTATAATGCGCGGGGTTCAAACCCACTATCACTGTGTGGTAAGACAGTATGCTACCGCTATACTACAGAGGTCTTTATATAAGTTATTTTTAAGACAATATATCTAAAAAAGTAATCATACAACTTTATCTAACACAACCACTATTCTTCACAAAACGACCTCAAATCAAGGTTTTTTTTTAATGTAAAATTCACAGCACATCCATTGTCTTAATACAATATAAAACAAATGTTCCTTTACGTAATTCTCAGGCTGTTTTAAAAACGATACACATATATCTTTGTTTTTATCTATACCCATCTCTTTTTTCCCAGCATCTTGGTCCACCACCTGTCGTTTACATGTTCATCTGAAAATATCTCGAATGATGCAAGAAATACAGTTGAAATTTGTTTGATTAGTCAAATGATTGATTCCAACTGGTTTCTTTGCAGCATACACGATTTCTCAGCATCGGATAGAAGTCTGATTAAATTAATCGAGTAACTGAAATGAAATTTTGATTGCATACGTTATTTGGGAAGGCAATGCAACCAGCAAATTATATATTACGGATCAATCAGCTTATATAATTCGTATTTCGAAAGCTCTATAAGATATTATGATAGTTACTTATATTAAGTTTATTTGAATAAAGATTATTTCTATTTCAGATCCAATAGGTATTTTCAGAGGTATGTTTACTTATATATTATATTTACTGCAAAATATTTTAATGAAATATAATTAAAAATAATAATATTTCATGACAAATCACGCAGCGCTATCTAGTCCCATGATAAGCAGAGCTTGTGATATGTTTACTAGACAACTAATATAAATACTCATATATAATTTTTTTTATAAAGAGATACATAACTTACATAGAAAACACCTAGACCGATACAAACAATTATACTATGAATACAAATGTTTGTATCTTGCGAGGAATCGAACCCGCGACCATCCAATGTAAAGGGATGTGCTAAACTGCTAGACCACCGAGGTTGTCAAATATGTATGTAACAAGTGTAGGTTCTCATCCTAGTTGGCCATGTAGTATTACTTTTTTATGTAATAGAAATGGTAAAGAAGCTAACGGCCCACCTGACGGTAAGTGGTAACAGTCGCCTAATAGAAATAAAACAAACTACTAAGCTGAATTTGTTTTCTGAATACGCTAAATATAGTTGAAATATATAAATTAATATTTATGGATAATTACCACAACGGCATCTGATAGTAAGTTTTTTTTTCGGACTACTCTAATGCTGTTGGCCGCAGCTGGCCTTTACAGCTTCACCGGACGATAGGGGGCGAGTGCAGATGGCACTCCAAACCCGTGGAAGGACTTATGGAGTGGCTGAAGGCCAACTCTCGCCTGATGGATATGACTTAAGTCTGAGGGCACCGCTAGTGGTTCGAACCTCGGCTTAGGCCGTCGTAATTTCGATCCCCGTTTGAATTGGACACGGATCGATTGGAGGGGATTATATTTCCTACAGGTACACATTAATTTATACATAGACTAACTACATGTATTATATATACAAACCTTCCTCTAGAATCACTCTATCTATAAAAAAAACCGCCTCAAAATGCGTTGCGTAGTTTTAAAGATTAAAACATACATAGAGACGGACAGACAGCGACAGCGACTTTGTTTTCTACTAAGCAATGATGAGACTGAAGTATCCATGCAAACGTCTACAACTCTTAAACATAAGTATATATTGATATCTGTATCTATATACCTGTCAATATAATTTTTAAAATAGACCATTAAAAGATTCAATTCGATTTATATTTATAGGTTATACACCCAATTCGCAGAATTTTCATTTCACAGTCCGTATATTAATTCAATTCCCTGAATTTATAATTTTTCATAGGAAGTCATGTTTCATTTTATAAATGATAATTAATTAGGCATCTCCATAGAATCGAATATACCTCCTGCTCAACAAAAAAAGGTGTAATGACTACACTGTCCGTAGCAAATCTGTACTTTTAAGCATGACTGTATTGCTATGTAGCTGACGGCCTCGGTAGTCTAGCAGTTTAGTACAAAGCCTTACCTCCGGTGGTCGCGGGTTCTATTCCTCATATTCTAATAATGAATATGATTGTTTGTATTGGTGTGTATTGTCTTTTCTTATATTTATAGCATAGGCAACTAACTTGTTTGTGGCTCACCTGATGGTAAGTGAATTGCAAGGGCGTTACCAGCTTATTACGAAGCAGTAAGCTTTTTTTTTTAAAGTATCAGTATCGTATCTGTTCGAAAATACCATTGCTGGAAAGTGAATCCACAATGTGGTTATGCGTGGTAAAAAGTTTCTGGAAAAACACAACAAGGTATCAAAATAGGTAAGGACTGAAAAATATGGGTAGATTATTTAATAGAAAAGATACAATAGAAAATAAAGATACAAAATTGACAATGGTAAAACATAAAAGTCTCATTAATTACAACCTCCCTTCTGTTCATTATATTACCTATATTATATGTATTACTGTTTATATATGCAGTATGTTATGTTGTTCCTTATTATTAATTCGTAATATTGTTGTCATTATTATTATTATTTACCATTCTATTTTAGCGCCACCATCTTTTGTCTTTTCTCCTCTATCCAAATATTGTCTGGAAGAGATTTCATAAGCAATAAGGCCGTCTTTTGTAACCTAGGTATATTATGGGCATAGGCCCACAATAATTTATACCTCTGAAGCCTATACACCTCTTCAAGTCAATCTATGCTTGGCGATGAATCCTAAACAAGTAGTATTATGAAATTGTTATTTCAAGACTAGCATGTTCTCATCTATTGAGCCACTTGAGGGTCGCGTGTTCATTCCCGTACAATGTAAACATTTGTATTTTTATGTGTGACTATTTGTATTGATCTCGAAGTTTTCTATGGATAATTGCAATTTCTTTGTGGTCGCTCAGTGGTGGAAATTTGACCATAATTAATTTAAATTGATTACTGCTTATTATTATATAGAGACATATTTGTAGTTTTATAAATATATATTAGCATTCTGCATTTTTTCTTTATCTAAACTATAAGTGTCCGAAATTTTCATACTCCGATATCCGAGCATATTTCGTAAAAAGAGGTATAAAGTTTTTTTTATCATGTATCAAAACGATACTCGGTAAACTTACAGAGATATACTTCATTACATTACATAGTATAAAACAAAGTCGCTGTCGCTATCTGTCCATCACTATGTATGCTTAAATCTTTAAAACTACGCAACGGATTTTAAGCGGTTTTTTTTTAAATAGATAGAGTGATTATAGAGAAAGATTGATATGTATATATAATACATGTACACCCGTGCGAAGCCGGGACGAGTAGCTACTGTAGTATAAGGTAGACTTAAAAAGTATTCTGCGTATTAGTTAGTATATACACATAGTTACTATTAGTCGCCAACTAGCTTTGTAAGCTGTGCTTCAGTTGAACAGTGAGTTCAGGCAGTCAAATTACAGCATACGGTGATATAACTTCTTAGTCCTCCAGAATCCGTGCGTTTTCGCCATAAATATTTTTTAATAATTTTAGAAATCTATATATTATTTCATTTTTTAATATTAATTCACGGTAAACTAAGGGGAGGGACTAAATAGCGCTGTCTGATATTGTATATGATTCTTTATTTGTTTACTTTAGAAATCTACTAATAAACGTAGGGTCTATTACTCAGCATCAGTCAGAAACAATAGGCTCGTACGTGTCTATAAAATGAACAAGAAAAGAAACCCAGAAGCCTTCAAAATGCGTTACCTTTCTTATTATAACTGGATTATTAAATAAAACAAGCACTGCAGGACTGCTTTTTTCGTCTCATTCACACGCCACGCGACGATGTGCCCATCTCTTTTTGTTAAATATACGTTACATATTTTTGTCACTGTCACACGGCACGCTTATATAGCTGTCTCGTTCACACTGGGTGAACGTTCGGAACATCCGCTGAGAACGAGTCCAAAGAGACAGGTGCAAAAACAAGCCGCCCCAAGTACATTCCTTGACCAGTCCGCTGTCTCCATAAAGATAGGTGTACATTAGTGTATCAAGAATACTTTTTACATATAACTAGTTGAATCCCACTGCGTTCCCTGCCTACATATTTTTTTTTTTTTATAATCATATGGTTTACCCCTCTGAGCTAACGGTGCCGAGAAAAAGATAACGAGATGAGGATGAAGTACATTGTAGCGAATTCACCATGATCTGATCACTATGGGTACTTTATGGGATCCGTATAAAGTTCGACCTAATATGGAACGTATTTTATTTTATTTACCGTATAAATGCATATTAAAAACTTTGTTACTTTCTAGTTATTTTATTTATTTATTAAATCTTTTATGCACAAATACATATAGATGCATATGGCGGACTTAACACCATGAGTTATATCTGTATCAAACACCAGATTGTAACAGTATATACCTATATAGTATTTATATATGTTAGGTAACGTTATAGGTTTGTCCTTTCCCATCACTGCCCATCAACTGCTTTCTGTTCTTACCTAATTAGCTGGTAGAGAATGCTATATGGCATTAAACTCGCCAAATTGTACAAATATATTTATATAAGTGCAATAAAAGAATATATAAAATACAAAGTATTTATCTCCATTAATGTTTATGAGGAGAAATATTAAAAAATAATATTGTGATAATGAATGCTAACCTTTATGGCGGCGCCTGAAGAACTCATATTGTGTTCACCAGATGTTGTGCAGCTCTTTAAACATAGACACCAAGTATTTTAATGAGTATACTTATTCAATAGCTTCTCTAAGGATCTTACTTTTAAATTGTGAAATGACCAACTAAAATCTTTATTGTATATACATACTGTACCATACAGTACAGTACAGTGCAGTCTAATGCAGTATTGTAGTAGTACTGTACTACGTTTTTTTTGGACTACTCTAATGCTGTTGGCCGCAGTTGACCTTTACAGCTCACCGGACGTTAGGGGGCGAGTGCAGATGGCACTCCAACCGGCGGAAGGACTCATGGAGCGGCTGAAGGCCAACTCCTGTCTGACGGATACGACTTTAGTCTGAGTGCACCACTAGGGGTTCGTACCTCGGCTCAGGCCGTCGTAATTTTGATCCCCGTTTGAATTAGACGGGGGATCGATCGGAGGGGTTACAGTACGTGTAATACCAGTAAGATGATAATCTGATGAAAATTGACAACGGTCGATAGTATAGATTAACCAAACTATAGACATTAGGTCGTTATGTGATGACCGTTGTTTCCTGCATGTACATAATTGGAATGGTAAACAAGCAAACGACCACATGTTTTTTTATAGTATAGGGGACAAACGAGCTGGCGGGTCACCTGATGGTAAGTGGTTGACCCGCATCACCTAGGGGTATTGCGAGTGCTTTGTCAGCTTTTAAGAAGGAATAAGCTCTTTTTTTGATGATTTCAATATCGTATCGATTTAGAAATACCATTGCCGGGAGGTTTTTCTACAATGTAGTTAGTTATGCATGGCAAATGTTTCTGGAAGAAGCACAGTAGAAGACGGTCCTCCATCGTGCATCTTGCTGATGATCAGGATATGATATTTTAGTTCCTCGCGGATGTGTGTGTGAGTGTGATGGTGAAATTCAGCAGCTGATAATAATCGGAACAATTTCTCAGAACACTGCCTGTGATATATGCAGGATGATGGTAGGTGACGTTTTTTTAATGGATAATAATGAAATGATGTACTCGCCTTGTAACTGTTAGCGAACTAACAGTTTAGGCTGGCGGGGCACCAGTGAAGGACGATAATAGAAGCATAAGAACAGGCTAGTAGCCTATTGTGGTTAATAGTAGTTTATCACAATGGCTTCCAGGGGGAACCGCGTGGAGGTACCTGACATGATACATTGCTAGCAATGAGATCATTAGTCCACATTACTAACAAGCCCATTTCCTCCCACGGAGACAAATTGTTCTGAAAACGTAAGATGAAGTATGGGTATGAAGACACCCTGAAATTACACTACCATGTCTGACCTTTAAAAATTCGCACAACTTGTAAGCTGTCGACATAATTAGGTGTTTTAACAAGCTCTGCTTTAAACTACGAGAATTTAACACCTATTTTCTTATATCTCTACAAATGACAATCAGCGCACTGACAGCCTGATTGACAGTTTTAATCGACGCCTCTAGGCATAAACAATTCCACAGACACATAATTAAACGCTCGTTATGCCTTACCACCACAGATGTGGTATTAATAGATTTCGCAATTGCATCTACTTTGCGTGTCAATTTTTGGTCATAATATCCCTGTTTTTGAAATGCCTCAGGACAATTCACACAGCGCTATCTAGTCTCAATTTAAGCAGAGCTTGTATTCTGGGTACTAGACAACTGAAACAAATATGTGAATTAATTTTCTTTTGTAAATACACATATAATATACATACAGACCAATATAAACAATTATATTCATGAATACAAATGTTTGTACTGTGCGAGGAATCGAACCCACAGCTATCGGAAATAAGGCGGTAGGTTACACCACTAGACCATCGTGGTCGTTTAACAACAGTGTTTACCTTTTATTATAAATTTTATTTACATAACTGTAATGTCAAACAACCTGACAGTCCATCTGATGGTAAGTGGTAACCGTCGCCTATATACATGAACAACAGCACAGACATTACGTTCAAATGTAAGGCCTGTGATATTTCTCAGTCGTTGCCATTACGCCTTATCTTGTAATTTCACTGCCTTACCCTACTCTCACTACAAAGCACGCTGCTTGGTTGCTGAAATAGGTGACACTGAGGTATGGGTATCTCAGTGTCAGATGACTTATTAGAAGTCTACATCTTTGCTGCTCTTATAAAGTTGTAGCTACAATAAACAAGCTCAATGCCATATAGTCATCAGATAAATCATCAGTTTCTTTGTCATTTTAATTACATAAAAGATATTAATTATAAAATATGCTGACCCGATAAACGATTATTAACAAATAGAGATTGGTGGTAGAAGGGTGAAAATTTAAGGTTGTGTGTATTTCTTAATGTCTACTGAACATACACACAAACTTTCATAAGAATCAGTTAAGCCGTTTCAATGGAGTTTTGTTATAAATACTATGACACGAGAATTTTATATAGGTATACATGACATATTAACCAGGTCAATAAATATATTTAGGTATTTCCAGAAAAATCTAAGTGAACAAGTGTTGTGTCTTAATAATATTATAAACGCGAACATTTGTAAGTATGGATGTTTGTTAGTCTTGCACGCAAAAAGTACTGAACGAATTTTGATAAAACTTTACAGTAGAATAACACATAGGCTATATTTTTTATGGAAATTTAATACGAATGCGAAACCACGGGCACAGCTAGTAAGATATATTTGATATTAACGAGATCAACAAATATCCAAATATACATAGGCATTTCCACAAAAATCTAGGTGAACAAGAATTGTATATTGAGTAAACTCTGCAACATTGAATATTGCCGCAAAGTGCAGTTTATATTACTTCAAGCAGATTTTCACCTGCGTCTATTTTGACTTGCTGCATTGGGTCTGAATGTCTTGGATACAGGGCCGGCGGAAACGGGCATTTTTTTTTATACCACGTAGGTGGCAAACAGGCATACGGCCCATCTGATGGTAAACGGTTACCGTAGCCTATAGACGCCTGAAACACCAGGGTGTCACATGCGCGTTGCCGACCCTTAAGAAACCTTAATATACCCTTCTTGAAAAACCCCATGCTGTAGTCTCTCGAGAAAACCTCGGCAGGTAGTTCATTTCACAATATAAGGGTACGCGGGAGGAAGCTCCTCTGAAACCGCACTGTCTGCATGCAACGCATGCGGAGCATGCGGGCGCCTCGTCGAAGGAGGCGCCATGCGCGCCATTACGAGATTCGGATATATACTATAATTTTATTAAAATATAGAATCTATAGAATACTTAATAAATTATAATAAATAATCTAACTTAACTATGAATACGGAGACAAACGACGGTAGGATAAAAATTGCATGCGGGCGCATAGAACCCTAGCGCCGGTCCTGCTTGGATAAAATATAAGCTTTGAGTTGCATTTATATTTAATATTAGAAAATCATTAATCATCAAGTAATATAAAACAAAGTTCCTGTCGCTGTCTGTCCGTCCCTATGTATACTTAAATCTTTAAAACTACGCAACGGATTTTGAAGCGGTTTTTTTAAATAGATAGAGTGATTCAATAGGAAGGTTTACATATATAATACATGTACACCCGTGCGAAGCCAGGGTGAGTAGCTAGTTATTTTACAAAGCTTTCCGGAGGTAATATTTCAACCTCTAAGCAGTTTTCTCAGTAAGATAGAATAGATAGAAAATACTTTATTTGTAACAGTACAGTAAAGAAAAGACATAGACAATATTTTAATGGACGTATATATCGTTACATTACGGCGGCCTTATTGCTGAAAGCATTTCAAGACATCCTTAGGGAAATGGATTGCAATATCGAAAAGGTAACTTATAGTTCCATGTTTGTAACATGGAAAAACTAAAAAATAAACAAACACATAATTATAATGAAGGAAAATAATGTAAACTGTGTTTCGGTTGTAGAATGTGATTACGCAGTGAAATTTCACATAAGAAACCCATCCCTTAGAAAAAGATGTCATTTCAGTACTCAGGAATGGCAACGCATGAGTGGTATCTCTAGTGTCACATGATAACGTGATGTTCATAGTTGTTACTGTTCATGCCTTATCATGTATATAGGCGACGGTTACCACTTGCCATCATGTTTCAGCTTGTTTGTTTTTCCAATTACATAAAAAAAGGTGTACTGCTTTGTATTCTAGCTATAAAAATTAAAGATACTGTCAGTCCAACAAAGCTTGTTCTCATCGATATTAAACAACAGAGAATTAGAAATAATACAATTTGACACGAATATTTCTCAAACTGACAACCCTAAGGTTTAGAAGCTAAGGTAACAAAAGAAAGAAGAATAAGGTAGGAAACTAGTTCACGACTATGTTCAATTTTTATATATAAACTTTAAATCTATTTAATACATTAAACAATTAAATGAACATAACAATTCAGCAATGCTATATCCGAACTGATATGATATTAAAAACTTCAAGAAAAGAGCATATTCCTTCTTAAAAGATCGGGAACGCTCTTGCAATTCCTCTGGTATTGTAGGTAATCACTTATCATCAGGTGAACCGCAAGCTAGTTTGTCCCCTATGCTATAAAAATGTAATTCACTATACAGTAATGTAGTTTACTCTACATTTTCGAAGTCGATTAAAAATTCAAGTAAAATCAAACTAGTTTTATCCGAAGAGAGCACCTGCTGTAAATATATATAAGGACAGAATAACAAAATGGCTGAACTGCATTAGCACTTATTGCTCTGTGCCGCATCGATTCTATTTCACACAGATTTGCACCTGTGTCTAGGTAGAAACCTATAATATGGGATATCCGCAATCCGCACCAATGAATATTAGAAATATACAGTTTCACTGACTGTTACCTGTGACTACGTCTGCTTTTAAAGATAAAACATAACCTTGTGATACAATATATCTTCACAAATCTTCAAATTTCGTAATGATTGGTTCAGCCATTTAGTTGCAAAAAGATATTAAAAAATGTATAAATAAAAGACAAACGCATTTGCAATATCTCTATAAAAAATAGTTTAAGAAATTGTCTTACAAATAAATTATATCATTTCATTGTATTATACTTACTTCTTTTCACATTTGTGTAGAGAAATAATAAAAATAATTATATATATAGGACTCGGATGATAACATGATGACAGTGCTGCTGTTCATATATATATATAGGCGACTGCTACTTACCATCAGGTGGAATATCAGTTTCTTTGTCATTACATATACAAAATAACAAAGAAACTGATCTTTGTGACACACACACATACATTGTTCAAAAGCACTGAATAAATATTTTTTCTTTCTTTCTTTCTTTCTTTTAGTATGGATATATCCATACTAAAAGAAAGAAAGAAAGAAAAATATTTTTATTGCCCCGAAGGTTATTTAGTATTTACTATAGTAAATACTAAATAACCTTCGGGGCAATATTCGAATATCTTCAGTAATGAGGCGATTCACTTGATGCTAACTTAAAAGCTTACAGTATCCTCCACTTTAGACATTAACTCGCTCGTGTCATATGCGCCGCCACGCCAAGATTCTAAAACTTTTGGGCGACGCTTAATTCCGTCATAATCCCGGATTATATGCAAACAGTGGGGTCCGAATCTCCACACATTTGTTAGTGAAACGCTGTCGTATTTAGTGGAGTAATCCGCGCCATTGCCACTACTGGGTCTGATGATTTACAAAGTTATAATCACTCTCATAATTTTGGAATGGTTTTAAAAACAATAAATCTAAATAGTTTAAAATAGTATACCAAGATAAACAAAGCTCTGCTTACCTGCAAACTACTAGAGGACTAGATGGCTTTGTGTGAATTATCCTGCTCTATTACTAAATAAAGTAAATCTAATAATGATTCGTAAGAATAAATAACTTAAAAAAATATTTATGAAATTATTATCTATATATAATATTAAATACACTATTGCGATTATAAAATATAACGTAATATAACATAATTATAATAATATATTAACATATTATAACATAGATTTATTATACATATATATAGTTTACATTTATTATGTCTCAGTGTACCAACAACACTATCGTATGTTATATTGTATTACTAAACTGGTTCTGGGTTAAACTATATTTACAGTTCCAACCCCTTTACTTGCAAATCGTGGTCACAGTTATTGTCATACTTCATGAACTACCAGTTAAGTTAAGAGTTAAGTTTTGCTGGAGTTTATGCGTAGTAAAATTTAATTTAGAACGTTTATAGCTGTATATGTTATATGCTTAATACTTGGGGATATATATAAAAAAGTTATAATTAACATCAAGTTGTAAATACGGACATATATACATATATATATATATATATATACTCATGAAACTTAAAATGTGGAGTTATTTTGGGAGTAGGGGAAGAGAGAAGTTGCATCTATAATTCTATATACATACCTACTTGACCTACAATTTCATTAATTCTAACAAATAACAATGCAATGATACATCCGACTGTACTAACAGTATAGACTGGTAATCTACCAGTGCAGGATGTTGGGTTGAGGATGAATTCAGATCAATTAACACATCGTGGTGAATTCACTAGCAATCAAATTCATTTTTCACGATGGTTTCGAGAGACAGCATGGAGGTCGACCTAATGTAGTTAATTATTAGGACCAATCATCATCTGTTTCTTCCTTATCCCATTTATTTGGGATCGGCGTAATATGTTTTTCTCTTCCATTCATCTCTGTTCGCAGTCATCCCGTTATTTACTCCCTTTCTCACCATATCATCTTTCACACAGTCCATTCATCTCTTTTTCGGTCTTCCTCTACGCTTATAACCATCCACATTCATATGTAACACCGTCCTTAGGATATGATCTTCATTCCTACGCATTACATGCTCATACTACGATAAACGATTACTCTTTAATTATTAGGACCAATATTTTCTAATATTCTAATACTTACTAAGCCCGTCTACCCTACAATACAACAGATAACTTACAATTGACTCGACTGTAAAATGTATTTTTAAATGCTTGTATATATTTCATAAATTACATATATAAACTATATTAATCATTTCAGCTTTAAAGGAGTAAAAATCACTTTAAAATTGGTTTTCTTCCATATGATCCATAAACAAATACACAAGACACATTAAACTTTTCGTAGACAGTTAAAAATATAGGCAATCTTTGTCTACGATATTTTTATGTGTGTTTATTAATTAAGGTAGAGTTTACCTTAGTTTTTTTATATACCTTCTGTTCTCTGATATTATAAACAAAAAGCTAACCGTGTTTCTTACCACGCACGCCGAACTTCTGCTCAGAATGATTTAATATTCCGTGTTTGTAGTGTATCTTATATATGCTTTATTTTATGTTTCTCCTATTGGATCCTGATAACAGTTTATGAGCTGCAGAAGAAGAACGAGCATCTGCAAATACAGTGTACTTAACTACTATTACACTCTACTGTATAATTTGTACTTCATCTAACTATATTATGATTCATTTTCTAATCGAAGTTTACTTCAAAATCGAATCATACTCATCTCTCATCATCAACAGTTATTTATAATTACTATATTTGTTCTATTTTAATTGCCTGAGGGTAGTACGTTTCTTTATCATATTTAATAACTATTTTATCTAATTGCTTTGTTAAAGTAAAAGTAAGTGTATTGACTATTTTAAAACTGGGAGCTACCTCCCAGTTTTCTATTCTACAATGGCGATGAGATTATTAAGATTGCAGCGAGCGTTGCGAACGGACGTGTGGAAAAGATTTTGTAACAATCTGTTGAAAATATAAGAAAAGTGATTATCATTTGTCTGTAAGTATTATTTTATTTATAATGTTATCATGTTAATACCATGTAAATAGAATACCATCATCCATACCTATTAAGCTATCACTCTTGACATTTGAATTAAAAAAAAATCTAAATATATATCCTTGTAATTTACCTCCAAAGTGCTAATTTAGAAGAACAAAATTATATATGTACCTTTGATAGCAAAACCGTGGATCCATGTATTGTATAGATGTGGGGTGTACTCAACAAATTAACAGAATGAAAAACAAGTTTGCGTGTACAGTCGTCCATATTAATATTAATCGTGGTATACGTGTAGTTAGCGCTGTACAGTAATCAGTGTTGTCAGTTAACTATCAGATATTTCCCCTAAATTTTGCCCAACATTTTTGGGGTTACTTTTGGGCAAAATTTAGGCAAAACTTTGGAAGAAAAATCCTCCCAATAAAGAAGTCTACAGTTAACACAATTCTAGTTATATTTTTTCATAGCCGCTTGTTCTACAGCATTTATATTTTTCTTTTCCTGCATTTATATTTTCATTTCTTAGTTTTAGCACACAGGATTATTATCATATTTTTGTTTATAGATTGACACGAGCATGCCAATAAACCATTTAACCGTATGTCATTTATTGCCCCACAAATCTCCTCAGAATATGTGAGGAGATTGCTACCCAATTACCCCCATCGCCACAAAATACCCCCAAATTTAGTGGAAATTCCCAATGTGGCATCACTGTACAGTAATAGTGATTGATTATACCGTCACTGAAAGAGCGGGGATCTAGGTTCGTATCTATATGTGAACTACTACAATTATTATACTTTTTACCAACTTTAAAAAAGACGTTTGGTATTCGGTTAAACATAAAACTAGCTATCACCCCACGAATTTATCTGCACAAATAAAGTCGACGAAAGTGACACTAGTTCATCCCTTATTTCACTTATTTATTTTTTCATCCCTTTAAATGTTTTTTTAGAGACAAAATATAACCTATATTTCTACTAATATATGTTCTTCAAATCAAATTTCAATTAAGTCTTGTTCTATGGAAGCATTCTACCTGAAATACCCTCCAAACCATGGTTCTTCTCCCAGCGCCCACTAGACAAATGGGTTACTTCAGTTATATGCCGCCTCCGACTAGGACATATATGTACTCCCACTTTCCTTTTTAAAATCAGAGTTTTTTTTTCGTACTACTCTAATGCTGTTGGCCGAAGCTGGCCTTTACAGCTTTAGCGGACGTTAGGGGGTGAGTGCAGATGGCACTCCAAACCCGCGGAAGGATTTATGGAGCGGCTGAAGGCTAACTCCTGCCTGACGGATACGACTTTAGTCTGAGGGCACCACTAGGGGTTCGAAACTCGGCCGTCGTAATTTCGATCCCCGTTTGAATTGGACGGGGGATCGATCGGAGAGGCGCCCAGAGGCGCCGGTGTGGAGCACCCAGGCGCGCGCAGACGTCCGGTTGAAGACGCGATATTGTGTGTTTGAGGTCGTCGTCTTCGCCGGCGAGGACGGTGTCGTGTGTGTGTAAAAGTGTTGTCAGAGTGGAAAAATCAGGGTTCGTGACCACTCTCTCTGTGAATGTGGCCTAGACGAAGGGACATTGGAGCACATATTTTTTACCTGTTTAAACCTGTCAGTTCCACTCTACGATATGCTCCCCAGTAATATTGCCAGACCTATTAATATTCATTTTCTTTTAACACTGGCTCATTCCCCCTTAGTTAAAATACTAGGCAAATTTATTGCTGTCAATAATATAAAAATATAACCCCCTTTGTATATATTCCCCACATTTTAAAATCCTTGTCGATGTCATGTCTGTCAACCTGTTATATATATTTTATTATACATGTATTTTACTCAACTACTATTTTAATTGTAAGCTAACATATGTTGTGTTGTCCTTATTCTTAGCATTCTCAGCCAACTGAAACAGTCCTTTCTACGAACACAGTCAAGAAAACCGTAAACCACACCACTGTGTCTCCCAAACCACGACGTAGGCAAAATCACCGACCTCATTTGGTGGAAGACATTTAAATTAAAAGAAGAAGTCCTGTTCAATCTTTTAGTCGTATACAACAATATAAATAGACAGACAGATACATCTTCGCTTTTAGAATATTTGTTTTTGTTAAGATAAAAAGATAGATTATAATAATAGTAATATCTTAGTACAAATCACACCAGGCAATGTAGTCTCAAGCTAAGCAGAAATTGTGTTATGGGTACTAGTCAGATGATATAATATATATTTTGTTGTTTGTAAAACAAGCATACATAATAAACATTTAAAACACTCAGACAGATATAAACAATAATATTCCTATTTTGACGACCTCGGTAGTCTAGCGGTCTAGCACACCGTTTTACTACCGATGGTCGCGGGTTCGATTCCTCGCACGGCCCAGACATTTGTATTCATGAGTATGATTGTTTGTATCGGTCTGGGTGTTCTCTATGTATAATATGTATGTATTTAAAAATAAATCTATGTATTTGTATCAGTTATCTAGTACCCATAACACAAACTTTAGCTAGCTTAATTCAGGTCTAGATGGCGCTGTGTGTTTTGTCCTGAGATTATTATTATTATTATATTCATGAATACAAGTGTTTGTACCTATATTATTATATAAAATTCGTCCAGCCATTAATCTAGAACGAATTGTTAAACAGACAAACATATTTTAATATGGATAAGTATGGATTGATTACTATAAATTCCAAAGAGAATTTTCTATGAATACTCACCAGTGGCTATCCACGTATTACATTTAAAAAGTCAAGCAATATGCGGGTGTAATCACTTCACGTCAGGTGCATCGGTGCATATTCCCACGGTTTCGGAGACTTACAGATTGGCCGCATCAACTACGAGTAAGTACATGCGGCTTATCAGATATAATAAGCAGTTAAACAGAAATTAATAAAATTTGCTATAAAAATAGACAATCTATTTTATTTTTGATGACTTCGGTAGTTTTGCACACCACGTCACTTCTGATGGTCGCGGGTTCGATTCCTGCCACGATGCAAACATTTGTATTGATTTGGGTGTTTTTTATGATTACAAAAAGTATGTATCTGTGTATTTATATCCGTTGTCTAGAACCTATAATTCAAGCTCTACATAGGTCAAAATGGCGCTGTGTAAATTGTCTTAAAATATCATTATTTAATAAAATAAACAATCTATTTTCACAGTATCTTTACGAAAATGAATTTATGTAATTATTTATAATTGTATGCTTCGCGGTTTAGTGGTTTAGTACCCTGAATTACATCCAAGAAGGTCGTGAGTTCAAATCTGACTTACAACAAAAGATACTTTGTGTATTAATTTATATTACTATCTGTCTATCCGGTAGAGTAAACACCAAAATCAAACCAAAACATATCCGGGAGACGGCCGGCGGTAAGTGTAACTATACCGAGCAAAATGTGGACATGTCAAGTGTTGCGTTCACCGCAACATCGACAATTGCCTCGGCTACATATGTATGTTAAACGTATTTAAGTATTTCCATCAGTTATCTAGTACTCATAACACAAACTCTGCGTAACTTGGGTCTAGATGATGCTGGGTGATCTGTCCAGGGCTGTTATTAACATTATGTTCGGGTTACGAACACAGATTAGGCTATTTGCTTTTGCATATGCTGGTGGTCACTCTGTTCTCCCAAATTTTAATTTAAAAAAGAACGAAGAAGAAAGGAAAAATACGAACTGAATTTCTTGTCAGTTCTTCTCATTTCGAAATCATTCCGAGCTGACGGTAGATTTGTCATACTATAAGAGTCTGTAATAGACTACATGAATAAAAAAAAAATAATTTGAGTAACATTTCTTTAATCTAGGGTCATTCATTCAATCATTTAGACGTAAAAAACTAAGTGAAAGACAAGCACAGCCTTGTTTTTATAATATTAATATAGTAGTAGGACATATATAAAAAGCTTCTGTTATCATTCGCTATCAACTCATTTTAACAATACTTTCAAATCATCTATATTAAATGACCCTCCATTATTTTTGAAATCGAAAGGTTTCAATGATTGTTCCTGAGCCAATCGAAATTATGTTTTATAATAAAAAGTGCAAGGTTGAGAATCGTAATAATATGGGTAGTATCACGTAATAGTAGTATGAACAGGAAAAATGTAATTTACTTAATAACCCCCGTGTCACGTGGTTTGAAAGTTTCCAATCGAGGCAATGTAAGGACTGGCATACACGATGCGTCCAAACGGACGCAGTATCGGAATGTAGATGAACAAGGTGAAACAATCATGCTAATATTACTTTTGACATAGTATTACTAGAGGTTTTGGTTTGTTCTCGGTGTTTTCTTTACAATGCAGAGCAACGAGCAATTTTCTTGCTTGTTCCTCTTAATATGAGGTCGAATGAGCGGTAGATATGGTAAAAAAATAACTATTTATTTTATTTATTTTTATAATTTTGTACTTATAAAATTGTACAAATTGGCAAGCTTAATATCATATGCCTATGACTAGTCACGTGATTCAAGTATATACAGTGAAATGTGGATATGTCAAGTATTGCGTTCACAATAACGTCGTCTATTGACAATGCAACTGACTCTATGATAAGAGCCGTAACAAATTTTTTTATGAACAGTCAACGATCGGTTACCTATAAGGCAGCGTCCCAACTAAATGACCCCGAAGGAGTGGAATACCGACACGCTTCCACAATTGAGTAGGATGAAATAGGTCGCCCTAGACTGGGCCTGCCCAAGTATCTACAGGGCGGGCCAATACAGCCGCAGTAGAGGTAGAATGCTAACGCGACCGGCTATGCCACTCATAGTTTTTTTAATGGGTAACAATAGCACACATGCCTTCGTCACCCCTCTGAAGGTGTGATGGTATATAAATGATTTTTCTACACGTTAAAAAAAAGGTGAATTATGACCCTGTAGCCGTTGTCGCACACTATCGGCGCTCGCGCACCAATAATGAATATATGGATGTAGTGCAGTCTATGCCAGACTTAAAAGGCAATATACTAGTAATTGAACAGAACATGACTATATATAGAATATACCAGATTCCGTCCAATAGAAAACTAGAGGTAAGTAATATTATTTACCGACTTCTACCAGAAATAAATTTACAACTTATCTGTGTATGTATGCCTAAAAGTGTCGTTACTCCTAAACGGGTTTTTCAATCTATAAGATTTACTCCTTTCTTTCCATAACCACCCGCCAGAGACCAAAATACCATCCTGATCATCTGGATGAATGGCGGTTCTCCGCTGTGAGGTTTTATAGAAACTTTTTGCCGCGCACAACTACATTGTGGAATCATCTTCCAGTAATGGTATTTCCAAACCGTTACGATATTGAAACGTTCAAGAAAAGAGCTTATTTTTTCTTAAAAGGCCGGCAACGCACTTGCATGTTCCCTGGTGTTGCGGGTGCTGATGGACGACGGTAATCACTTACCGTCAGATAAGCCACAAACACGTGTGTTGCCTATACTATAAAAACAAACGAAAAAACAAACCACATCAAAACATACAACATACAAACATCCGTATTCATCATTATTATAAATGATTGTATTAAATTCAAATTTAAAAATTCTAAACATCTTTATTCTGGGTCTATTACAGTCCTTCATGCTATGTCAAATATACCGTCAGTCGGAATGATTTCGAAATGAGAAGAACTGACAAGAAACTCAGCTCGTATTCTTTTCAAATAAATGTTGTACATGATTACAATAATACAGATTCATTTTTAATTTCAAATTTGGGAGAATAAAGTGATCATCAGCATAGCAAACGAACCAGCGACCACCTGAAACAAGACGGTGCTAAACCGCTAGACCACGGAGGCCGTCAGCTATATATTAATACAGCCATGCAAGAAAGTTCAGATTTGCTACCCCACCGCAGACTCGTTTGTCTCCTATGCTATAAAAAATTGTATAGTCAGTCTGAGGCACAACCCTAGCAAAACTAAACGAAGTACGCCATCCATTTTATTGCATGCACTAATTACAACTGTATTTTGTTATGCACCGCAGTTTTGCATTATAAATACAGAACAGACAGACCAACTGACTGACACTTAGTGAATAAGTGAAAAGGCTGTAGTCGAGTGGTTAATCATTGCAGTCTTTTATTAGATATTGTTTTATTCTAATTCTTCTATGAACGCTGTATGTGCTATTTGGAATATTACAGTATCGTGGAATTACATAAATGTTTTGTGTAATTATAATATTATTATTATATAGATATATAAATTAAAATTATAAAGACATACAGTGTAATTTACTAACATAGTTTACAAGATGTTTACTAACATATCAACATGGATGGATATCCGAATTAAATGAATAAATAAATAAATAATTAGTTTTTTATATTATGCTTACAATATTCAAGGAAATACAAGCAACATGTTTACAAAGTTTTATCACAATGTATTGAATAATAACCATGTGACCAACCAACCAAAAAAATATCATTATTTTTAACTAGACAATCACAAGACAAAGTGGTCGCTGATTATATAATTTTCTATACGTAAATAATTTTTTTGAAAAATATTTTAAAAAATATTTTTTACCATACTGTAATCAATTCTCTCGTCTTTAGAATATTAGTTTATATATGATTATAGAGACTATATATGATTAATAATAATAATGGACAATATACACAGCGCCATCTAGTCCCAAGTTAAGCAGAGTATGTGTTATGGGTACTAGACAACTGATAATAATACTTAAATACATTGTTTTGTAAATACATAAAAAATATAGAAAACACCTAGATCGATACAAACAATCATATATGAGTATGATTGTTTGTACCGGTCTAGGTGTTTATATAAATGTTTATACCGTGCGAGGAATCCAACACGCGACCACTGGAAGTAAAGCAGTCTGTTAAACCACTAGACGACCGAGACCGTCGATAAAAGGATGTTTCTATACCTACAATTATCGGAATAAAAGTTACATTTAAGTTTATTAGCAGTGTCTGACTCGTATTTTTCTAAATTATGATTAATGTAGCCATTATTAAAAAAGAACTAATAGTTACACCGAAGACATGCCTTTTATGGCGATGAGTGACTACAGACTTCTCTTTTTTATGTATATTAAGCTATAAAAACGTTAAAAAATTGCGATCTTTATTAACTGATATTTAGAAGAAAGCCTTTGTAATAGCAGCTACATATCATATACATATATATATTTCAATAGAACCATACCTTTACGCTTATAAAGGCATCTTATTGCAAAACGATTGAAATAATTCAATATAATTAGAAAATTAAAACAGATTTAATATTACTATAGCAATTTAATTGTAGTAGGTCGATTAGGCACATGTGGAACGCATTGAAATGAATTACCTCTTTCACTGATAAGTAAAATACTAGTAAAGGTGCCGGCCCACTAGATCGATATCTAGTTAATGTTGCTAAAGGTTAAAGCTGGCGCTACTACCACGCCCGCTATTAAATCTCTAGTGCAATTAGTGTTGTACAGCTTTGTCGATAAAAGCAATTAGGTTAAGTCCTAGTTGTTACAGATAATTATATGTATAATTTATCTGTGTACGTAGATACACTTAATTGAATCATTTAATAAATTCGTTTACTGTAATAAGATAAGGTTATTGCTATCGCTTGTAATATAGGGTGTTGCATTTAGTTAATAATATATTTTGGCCACTTGTCTTTAATTTGAAATCAACTTCGAAATGGATTTCAATTTGAGTGTAAAACAGTAATAATATTTCATTGAAGACAGATATGTTTTTGGACGTTTAATAGCAGAGCGCATTAATAGAACTGAATCTGACCAATTAATAAGTGATAATTAATATTTTAATTTTACTATTATTCTATAGGAACAATAGTTACAAAGTATAATTAATCAACATTACTATTTTAAATGTGGATAAAGGAATATATAACAGCCAGTGCATCTCACTGCACAGTCTAATAAAAACGATAGTAATGATTTTATACATATATGCACATTCCATCATGTGGACTTATACATAACCATCTAATTACATAAAGAACACACCAAACGATACAAAATCATCTGATGTATCTGTATTTATGTATAAATAAAGATGCATTTAAAAATCTTAAACATTCTATAATAAGTGAAAATGAAATTTTAACGAAAAGGAATGGAAATTATCGATAATATAATCTACATCCCTATTTGAGGAGCCACGAATTGTATACCTTGCACTACATGCAAACCTCCAACAAAGTTGGATCTGTACATAGACATATTATATACACAACAATAAACTGCATTCACTATAAAAAAAATCAGGAAAATAGCCTTTATAGTTTCAGACTGAAAGTCGATTATCAAAATTTTACTTCTTACTAACATATGTAATATTTTGTTATCTGTGCTAATATTATAAACGCACAAATTTGTGAGTATGGTAAGATGGATGGTTGTTTGTTACTCTTTCACGCAAAAACTACACTACGGATTTTGATGAAACTTTACAGAATTATAGCTTCATATATCAGAATAGGACGCTATAATTTAAAAAGATATGTAAATTGAGCTAAGTATTGTAACAAATTTAAAGTAAGTGTGATATAGACAAAGTTGTCTGGGTCAGCTAGTTTTTATTTGAATTTGAATGAATGTTACTTATTATTCCGCATGCTATATGTAGGTATTGCATTATTACAGTTGAGTTTTTTTTTACATTTACGCTCAATGTTTTATGAAGTCGGCAGATGAAATTGCGAGTTAACAAACACCACTATTCCTACAAGCATATTATGCAATTATTAAACAAGAAATGATGATTTTTTTTCATTGTTTTTTTTTGTAATTTCACGACTGTTAACCTAGTTGCGGTAGTCAGAGCAGTGGTGAACGCAACAGTTGACAATTCAACATGTCGCTCGGCATATTTGAATCTAACATGGCAAGAAGGTAGTCTATTGTAGTCACTAAATTAATTTTTAGTTTGATATCGGTCAGAAATACATTTAATATGACACATAAAGTTTATTTTTGTATCGGCCAGATTTAAACTCACGACCTTTAGAGCGTAAATCAGGTCAGTAAACCACTGTATCACGACATTAACATTATTTTAATATGACTACTATACTGTACTGAACCAAATTGTATTTTCTCTATCACTCCTTGAACTTAGATTTTGCTCGGCTTTAAATGTGCACTTTAACGGTTTACCGTAAGATTTTCTTTTAGGGATCCGCATGGCACTAATATTTTAATAGAAATAGCTAACATATAATTTTATTGATACGGTCCTTAATATTTTTTTTTTTGTTTTTACTGACATCAAGAAAGATTGTTTAAGAAGAAAAGTTTTAAAAATCATGTAGTAATACAATTAATTTGTGTTATATACTACCCAATATCATTGAAGGACAAAGTTTTAAAAGATATAGCTACTATTTGCAAATCGATTATTTTTTTTTGTCTCTAGTCTAAATTAACTAAATATAAATTGAAATTATATTTATAAATTAAATACCTATTAGTTCAGAGATAGTTATACTTTATTAAAAATAAGTAAAACAATTTTATATTTTAATAATAAGAACCCTACCTAACTACACAATATACCAGTAGTAAACATTCCATTTCTATCCTTTCTGTTTGTTTATTCTGAATAAAGAACAATTAAAAGCAAGAATGTACTAATTTATTTTACATAATGTAGTCTAGTACTGAAGAACCATCGTCATGTTTCTGCATTCGCACTTAACCGCAATTTGAATTTAAATCGAATCGGCCGGCAATCTAACAGGTTTTACGCGTTCTTTCTTACTTTGGAGGCAGATAATTCTGTAATAAAGGATAGATAAATTCTATTCTATTTCTTTTCCGTATACTCTATTCCTTTTTTTTTCATCTATTACTATCGAGTCTAAATAATATACGTAGGTACTCTAAAAATCATAATTATGTTTGCTCTTACTGCCTCATTGATACATAGGTATAATTTATTTATTAAGATTAACGATTTAATTTTGCATGTTACATATTGTAATTAACAATAAGTCTTTCTGATTTTTATCCTTAAACACAACATTACTAACCATATTAAACTGTTTTATGCCAATTAATAAACTTCGCCAATAGCATTACTAGTTTAAATATTCTCATAATGTATTTATTTATTCATCTTATTAATGAATGATGAAGAAATGGTTCACCCGCCTGCGCTAACAGTACACTAACGAGACCTCAGTGGAAGATGATAGGATGAGTGTGAAGTCAGGTCAATTAGACAAAATAGCGAATAAGTATATACTGGAAGTACCTTTAAATAAGTTTATCTGTTAAATCATATTTATTGACTCACTAAACTATTACCCTAATGACAAACGTGCTATAGTTGATCATGCACTGAATTTTCATTATAAAGAACAAAATTCAGTTGAGTTTCTTGCCCGTTGTTATCAATTGCATCAGTATTATAAACTGGACGGTAGGGAAAATATAATATTATACAAAAAGTTAAAATTCAAAAGCGGCTAAAATGTCCCACATTAAGAAAAAAGAAGAATTCACTACGAACTAATCACGATTGTTTCAAAATGAGACCGAGTAGGCTCTACCTGATATAGTACTTTATTATTAATCAACAATTATTCTCTGCACCACCTTTAGTTGACTGGTAGAAAATGCCGCATGGTGTTAAGTCCGTAAAATGTACTGTACTATATATTGTATTATGTGCATTGAATTAATAAACAAATTCTATCCCCTATACAATCCTTCTCCTTTCCTATCCAATCCTTACTCTACTGCACCGGTAATTAATAATATTAAAATCCATTTCCACCTATCTTTAAAGTTTTTATATATCTATTTATTAAAATCCATAATACCCATCTCTCTTTATGTGTTTAAGTATATATATATACATAAAAAATAGTACTAAACTTTGCTTTGAATATATATGTACCGTATATGGTGTCTTAAAGGAAATAAATCTGTTGCTCGAAACAAAAAACATTACTCCCTTATACTCGTACTCGTACGTCCCTGAAATTGGGTAATAAAAATCTGTGCAATGTAAATAAACATAATATAATGTTATGCGCGGACGTAATAGCATAAAGATGTCGTATGAAAAATCATTTCCACACAACTTCCGCTATTGCATCCAGGAAATTATGCTCACGTGATTCAGCAAGATGGCGTATTAGGGGCGAGCAGACGAGCAATTATACAGTTGCAGTTTGTTAAGACATAACATACCTCAATACTTTGTGGAATCACCTTCCAGCGATGCTATTTCCGAAACGATGCTATATTGAAACCTTCAAGAAAGAGATTATTCCTTTTTAGAAACCCGGCAACGAACTTGCAATACCCCTGTTGTTACAGGTTAGGTTGTTACAAGCCGAAAAATTCAAAGATTTATAATGCATCCATGCGAAGCTTGGACGGATCGTTAGTAAACGATAAATTAAATATTTCTGGCTTCGTACAGGGTTGATGTTATAACTTTAATGGTTAAATGAACAATTATTAGTCAGTCAGTTATTTACGATAGAAACTCCATTACTTAGCAAACATGTTAATATTTTGTTCCACAAGAAAAATTGCTTGAATAGTTACAAAGTATAACTACAAATAATTAGTACAGGACCGATGCGAGACTAAAAGATAATTACAAAAATTTGTTCATAACTTACAAATATCATAAGCAACAAACATATAAGTTGAAAAATTGAAAAAACTTCGGCTATTATAAAAAAGATCTATTGAAAGAAAAATATCAAAATCATTTATTCATGTAGGATATTTTAGTTACTTATAAACGTGAAGTTTTTTGTATCAAAACTCAACTGTATTTTTTACAATAATTTACAATACGCCTTTGCGTCAAATTTGTAATAAGTAGAGAATTATACAAAATACAAGCTGTGCCTGAGGTTTCACTCGCATAAAATTTATGGCCCTTGTGTTATTCTGATTCATGTGGTATTACACTGGGGCTGTATCACTGTATATATGAACTATATTACTTTAAAGTTTCAACAAAATACTGAAAGAGTTTTTGCGTGAAAGTGTAACAAGGATCCATCCATACCATACAAACTTTCGCGTTTCTAATATTAATAAGATTTATTTGTAATATATACATATGTACTAAGTCGTAAAAATGAAGTATATTCACATTTTTGTACACACGGTTCATTTTTGCAAACAAAGATTTATTAATTTAATGCACAATGTCATTATTTTCATATTAATAGCAGTCCCTAAAATATGCGCATCTAATTTGGTGGCACCTGTCTGCTCCTTAGATTTTCGCAAGTTACAAATACACAGAATAAAATTATTATTTCGTCAGTTTTCAACGAAGAAGAATAATTCCGATTTTTCGTATTTTTAATAATATCTTAAAATCCATGTTAAAGACAGGTGAATATTTCAATAACCCTGGACAATTCACACAACTCAGTCTAATCCAAGCTAAGTAGAGCTTATATAATGGGTACTAGACAACTGATATAAACACTATATTAAATACATTATTATGTAAATACATATATAATAAACATAGAAAGCATCCACTCCAATACAAATAATTTAGGGTCGCCAACACGCACGTGACACCCCTGGTGTTTCAGGCGTCTATAGGCTACGGTACCATCTACCATCAGATGGGTCGTATGCTTGTGTGTAAGCGGTATAAAAAAAAATAATCATGCTCATGAATACAAATGTTTGTATCAAGCAAAAATATATTATGACTACGTCATAATACACATACACCCTAGGTATTTTTACGATTTTTGAAAGAGAGGTTATATCATCGATTCGCATCTTGACTCAAGTAATAATGGATTCTGTTTTCTTCTAAAGAAACATTAGAAAGTAATACCTAGTATGTATTTAGTAATATCAAAAGAAATTTCAAATCAATCAATTGAAAATATCTTTATTTATGCAGGTGTCTTATACACTCTTATGATATGTCAAATCTACCGTCAGTTCTGAATGGTTTCGAGATGAAAATAACTGACAAGAAACTCAGCTCGTATTCTTTTCAAATATTGTTTACAATAATACAGATTCTTTTTTAAATTCAAATTAGGGAGAATAGAGAGACCAGCAGCATATGCTATTGCAATTTTGTCAAAAGCAGATAGTGTAATCTGTGAAAAGACAATGAAATCTAGTAACTAATATACTTTCAAATCTTCTACCGACGTCGTTGAAGTGAGAGTTACTCCGATACACTCATGTGTATAGAGCTTAGTTCGTGCGAGTTGACCAATTTCTTTGAATAGAATATAATATAAAATCATTTATTCAAATAAACTTACATTGAAGCACTTTTGAATAGTCATTACAATTTTTTAATCTACCGCTCATTCGGAAAGCTTTCTCATCACAAGAAAAACGAGAAAGAAACTTGCGTGTTGCTCTTTTAAATAATTTTATTATTACTTTACATTTTTAAGTATAAGTGTATGAATACAAACCACCAATTAGCACTAATTCAATTAAATACTCAAATAGAAAAAATATTTAATATATAACCAACTGTAACAATTAAATCTATAGCACGCCAACACGATGCAACATTGTTAAAACTACTACCTACCTAACTGACAGACTCGGTTCTCATGCACACTTCAATGGGATGATGTACGTTGGGGTCTCAGGGCGAGCTTCTTTGTACTGGCTTCTGGGAACAAGCACGGGTTTTTTACTTATAAGAGCAATACGCAAATTTCTAACTCGTTCTTCTTGTGAAGAGCTTTTCTAATGAGCGGTATATTAAAAGAAGGATAACCGGGACTATTCAAAAGTCTTTAAATTAAGATTCTTTGAATAAAGGATTTTCTATTATATCTATAAACTTAACTTATTAATTTCCAACTTAATCCTTCACTATTTCTGCCATAAATCTTAGGAATACACTTTCTGTTGCCTATAGAAGATGGATGAACAGTTGAATCGTTTGACGATAGTGTAGGGTCATCTTTAGTCTCGAGTCTGCAACTTGGCGCATACTAAGTAGTTCAGAGCAACTATGTGCTTTTGTCTGCATGGCAACTGTTTCAACTAATTTACGCACTCACTGTTAACCTGTTAGGTAAAGTTACTATATTCTGTTAATGTTTGACGTCAAAGGATGTTATTAACACTAAATTACGTAGTGTTTATGAATTTTAGTACTAAAATCTAGTGTACAGTACATAGAGTATCTTATTGCTAAATGTGCTGATCGCTCCCGTAAAAGATATGTAAACGCTTTTACATTTAAAAAAAAAGCCGACCCATACAATTTGCGCCGCGTCACATTTTCTGCTTTTTTATAATATTTTTCTTTCTTATCCTTTCTCAATGAATGGGCCATCCAATATTAAACTATTTTTTTCGATTATTTCTGGAGATTAGGGTATTAGATAAAACAAATATAATGTTCAGTTTTATAATATTACTATAGATTACATATTCAAATTCAAAATATTTTTATTCATGTAGATCTATTACACTATAAGAAACTCATCTCGTATTTTTTTCTAATAAGTTTATACAGTTTACAGATTAATTTTTAAATTCATATTTGGGAGAATAAAACATATATATCCCAATAGAGTGAACATATCATTAGTAATATATATATTAGAATATATTTCGTAAGTTTATCTTTGAACTATTTTAAACTGAGATTCATAACTGAAGTTATACATTTTTATGCGATATGTATAATAGTTACTGTGGTTGTAAGAGGTAATATTGCTTCTAGTTATTGAAGTTAATAAAGAAAAAGGCGTAGGTGCTAAATTTCTATTTACTAAATATAATATTACTACGCCTACTCGAAAAATGAATTACGTGTTACGTACTTCGGTAACGTGTTTCAAAGTACCTCATTATTAACATAGATGGAAAAAGAAAAAACGAAACGCCATTATTTGCCGTGATATGTTTCATTTTGGGAGCAAATTAATATACTTCGCTATTTATTTTATACTAGCTACTCGCCCCGGCTTCGCACGGATGTAGTTGTATAATATATATAAACATTCCTCTTGAATCACTCTATCTATTAAAAAAAACCGCTTCAAAATCCGTTGCGTAGTTTTAAAGATTTAAGCATATATAGGAACGGACAGACAGCGACAGCGACTTTGGTTTATACTATGTAATGATGATACCTATTAATTATAGAACGTCTTAATATTGCAAAGAGACTTAAATTAGGCACAAATTATATGTGAGTGCTTTCTTTTACTACTATAGTGGCAAACAAGCTTACGGCCTATCGTATATGATTATCGAAGCCTATAGACGCCAGAGACGCCAGGTGAGTCACATGCGCATTGCCGACTCTTATGAAACCTTAAATTCTTGAAATTAGTTTACTATTATCTTTATTATAGCGCCATCTAGTCTCAAAATAAGCAGAGCGTGTATACTAATTATCTGATAGGAATACTTAAATATTCTTTCTTATATCTTATATCTCAGGACAATTCAGACAGCGCCATCTAAACCCAAGTTAAGCTAGCTAAAGCTTATGTTATGTGTACTAATATAATAATATAATAAATATGTGTACTAGACAACGGATACATATACATACATTTTTTTTGTAAATACATACATATTATACATAGAAAACAAGCAGACCGATACAAACAATCATACTCATGAATACAAATGTTTTTGCCGTACGAGGAATTTAACCCGCGACCATTGGTCGTAAAGCGGTGTGCTAGACTGCTAGACACCGAGGTCGTAATATACACAATCAAATAAAATTAAATTAAATTTATCAAAAGAATTCAAACACTATACAGTAAGACACTTATAACACAATCATACCATACCGTACGAGGAATAGAACCCGCGACAATTAGAAGTAAGGTCTGCTAAAACTTTATACCACCGAGGCCATCAAATATGGTACAGTAAATTAATCAATTGTAACCAATGGCTGTCTGTATATTAAAGAAAATAAGACAACACATGTTATTGAGGGACCTTACAACGTAATAGAGCACGAAAGAAATCCTTATAATTGTTATCTGTTTGTCTATGCGTTTGTCTGCGTACCTAATTTCAGTACAGTAAATTGGACGGAATTGTACCCAATGGCTGACCGTATATGGAAGAAAATATGAGAAAATCTATTATTAGTGGACCTTACAACGTAATAGAGAACGAAACAAATATCTTTATAATTTTTATCTGCTTTTCTGTGCGTTTGTTTGCGTAAATAATTCCAGAACGGCTTAACTGTATTATACTAAAAGTTAACTAAACTGTGCGGAATTTAGTAATGTATTATAGTAAGTTTCACTTAAAATTTTTTGTTGGTTTTATTCCAAACGGTTAATGTAGTAATTAAAATGATGCTCGATGGTGTACTGGTAAAGCATATCTGATCTTGGTCGTAAATTCGATTGTGGCATAATACAAATGTTTGTATTCATAAGTGTTAATTATACATATGTTTAAAAAACGTATCTAAGTTTCGGGATACTGAGCTTTATTTAACAGTTATTTACGATAGAAACTCCATTACTTAGCAAACATGTTAATATTTTGTTCCACAAGAAAAATTGCTTGAATAGTTACAAAGTATAACTACAAATAATTAGTACAGGACCGATACGAGACTAAAAGATAATTATAAAAATTTGTTCATAACTTACAAATATCATAAGCAACAAACATATAAGTTGAAAAATTGAAAAAACTTCGGCTATTATAAAAAAGATCTATTGAAAGAAAAATATCAAAATCATTTATTCATGTAGGATATTTTAGTTACTTATAAACGTGAAGTTTTTTGTATCAAAACTCAACTGTATTTTTTACAATAATTTACAATACGCCTTTGCGTCAAATTTGTAATAAGTAGAGAATTATACAAAATACAAGCTGTGCCTGAGGTTTCACTCGCATAAAATTTATGGCCCTTGTGTTATTCTGATTCATGTGGTATTACACTGGGGCTGTATCACTGTATATATGAACTATATTACTTTAAAGTTTCAACAAAATACTGAAAGAGTTTTTGCGTGAAAGTGTAACAAGCATCCATCCATACCAACAAACTTTCGCGTTTCTAATATTAATAAGATTTATTTGTAATGTATACATATCTACTAAGTCGTAAAAATGAAGTATGTTCAAAGTAAAAAGTCAAGTACATTTTTGTACAAACAAAGATTTATTAATTTAATGCACAATGACATTATTTTCATATTAATAGCAGTCCCTAAAATATGCGCATCTAATTTGGTGGCACCTGTCTGCTCCTTAGATTTTCGCAAGTTACAAATACACAGAATAAAATTATTATTTCGTCAGTTTTCAACGAAGAAGAATAATTCCGATTTTTCGTATTTTTAATAATATCTTAAAATCCATGTTAAAGACAGGTGAATATTTCAATAACCCTGGACAATTCGCACAACTCAGTCTAATCCAAGCTAAGTAGAGCTTATATAATGGGTACTAGACAACTGATATAAACACTATATTAAATACATTATTATGTAAATACATATATAATAAACATAGAAAGCATCCACTCCAATACAAATAATTTAGGGTCGCCAACACGCACGTGACACCCCTGGTGTTTCAGGCGTCTATAGGCTACGGTACCATCTACCATCAGATGGGTCGTATGCTTGTGTGTAAGCGGTATAAAAAAAAATAATCATGCTCATGAATACAAATGTTTGTATCAAGCAAAAATATATTATGACTACGTCATAATACACATACACCCTAGGTATTTTTACGATTTTTGAAAGAGAGGTTATATCATCGATTCGCATCTTGACTCAAGTAATAATGGATTCTGTTTTCTTCTAAAGAAACATTAGAAAGTAATACCTAGTATGTATTTAGTAATATCAAAAGAAATTTCAAATCAATCAATTGAAAATATCTTTATTTATGCAGGTGTCTTATACACTCTTATGATATGTCAAATCTACCGTCAGTTCTGAATGGTTTCGAGATGAAAATAACTGACAAGAAACTCAGCTCGTATTCTTTTCAAATATTGTTTACAATAATACAGATTCTTTTTTAAATTCAAATTAGGGAGAATAGAGAGACCAGCAGCATATGCTATTGCAATTTTGTCAAAAGCAGATAGTGTAATCTGTGAAAAGACAATGAAATCTAGTAACTAATATACTTTCAAATCTTCTACCGACGTCGTTGAAGTGAGAGTTACTCCGATACACTCATGTGTATAGAGCTTAGTTCGTGCGAGTTGACCAATTTCTTTGAATAGAATATAATATAAAATCATTTATTCAAATAAACTTACATTGAAGCACTTTTGAATAGTCATTACAATTTTTTAATCTACCGCTCATTCGGAAAGCTTTCTCATCACAAGAAAAACGAGAAAGAAACTTGCGTGTTGCTCTTTTAAATAATTTTATTATTACTTTACATTTTTAAGTATAAGTGTATGAATACAAACCACCAATTAGCACTAATTCAATTAAATACTCAAATAGAAAAAATATTTAATATATAACCAACTGTAACAATTAAATCTATAGCACGCCAACACGATGCAACATTGTTAAAACTACTACCTACCTAACTGACAGACTCGGTTCTCATGCACACTTCAATGGGATGATGTACGTTGGGGTCACAGGGCGAGCTTCTTTGTACTGGCTTCTGGGAACAAGCACGGGTTTTTTACTTATAAGAGCAATACGCAAATTTCTAACTCATTCTTCTTGTGAAGAGCTTTCCTAATGAGCGGTATATTAAAAGAAGGATAACCGGGACTATTCAAAAGTCTTTAAATTAAGATTCTTTGAATAAAGGATTTTCTATTATATCTATAAACTTAACTTATTAATTTCCAACTTAATCCTTCACTATTTCTGCCATAAATCTTAGGAATACACTTTCTGTTGCCTATAGAAGATGGATGAACAGTTGAATCGTTTGACGATAGTGTAGGCTCATCTTTAGTCTCGAGTCTGCAACTTGGCGCATACTAAGTAGTTCAGAGCAACTATGTGCTTTTGTCTACATGGCAACTGTTTCAACTAATTTACGCACTCACTGTTAACCTGTTAGGTAAAGTTACTATATTCTGTTAATGTTTGACGTCAAAGGATGTTATTAACACTAAATTACGTAGTGTTTATGAATTTTAGTACTAAAATCTAGTGTACAGTACATAGAGTATCTTATTGCTAAATGTGCTGATCGCTCCCGTAAAAGATATGTAAACGCTTTTACATTTAAAAAAAAGCCGACCCATACAATTTGCGCCGCGTCACATTTTCTGCTTTTTTATAATATTTTTCTTTCTTATCCTTTCTCAATGAATGGGCCATCCAATATTAAACTATTTTTTTCGATTATTTCTGGAGATTAGGGTATTAGATAAAACAAATATAATGTTCAGTTTTATAATATTACTATAGATTACATATTCAAATTCAAAATATTTTTATTCATGTAGATCTATTACACTAAAGAAACTCATCTCGTATTTTTTTCTATATAAGTTTATACAATAATACAGATTAATTTTTAAATTCATATTTGGGAGAATAAAACATATATATCCAATAGAGTGAACACATCATTAGTAATATATATATTAGAATATATTTCGTAAGTTTATCTTTGAACTATTTTAAACTGAGATTCATAACTGAAGTTATACATTTTTATGCGATATGTATAATAGTTACTGTGGTTGTAAGAGGTAATATTGCTTCTAGTTATTGAAGTTAATAAAGAAAAAGGCGTAGGTGCTAAATTTCTATTTACTAAATATAATATTACTACGCCTACTCGAAAAATGAATTACGTGTTACGTACTTCGGTAACGTGTTTCAAAGTACCTCATTATTAACATAGATGGAAAAAAAAACGAAACGCCATTATTTGCCGTGATATGTTTCATTTTGGGAGCAAATTAATATACTTCGCTATTTATTTTATACTAGCTACTCGCCCCGGCTTCGCACGGGTGTACATGTATTATATATAGAAACCTTCCTCTTTAATCACTCTATCTATTAAAAAAAACCGCTTCAAAATCCGTTGCGTAGTTTTAAATATTTAAGCATATATAGGGACGGACAGACAGCGACAGCGACTTTGGTTTATACTATGTAATGATAATACCTATTAATTATAGAACGTCTTAATATTGCAAAGAGACATAAATTAGGCATAAATTATATGTGTATGCTTTCTTTTACTACTATAGTGGCAAACAAGCTTACGGCCTATCGTATATGATTATCGAAGCCTATAGACGCCAGAGACGCCAGGTGAGTCACATGCGCATTGCCGACTCTTATGAAACCTTAAATTCTTGAAATTAGTTTACTATTATCTTTATTATAGCGCCATCTAGTCTCAAAATAAGCAGAGCGTGAATATTAATTATCTGATAGGAATACTTAAATATTCTTTCTTATATATATATCTTATATCTCAGGACAATTCAGACAGCGCCATCTAAAACCAAGTTAAGCTAGCTAAAGCTTATGTTATGTGTACTAATATAATAATATAATAAATATGTGTACTAGACAACGGATACATATACATACATTTTTTTTGTAAATACATACATATTATACGTAGAAAACAAGCAGACCGATACAAACAATCATACTCATGAATACAAATGTTTTTGCCGTACGAGGAATTTAACCCGCGACCATTGGTCGTAAAGCGGTGTGCTAGACTGCTAGACACCGAGGTCGTAATATACACAATCAAATAAAATTAAATTAAATTTATCAAAAGAATTCAAACACTATACAGTAAGACACTTATAACACAATCATACCATACCGTACGAGGAATAGAACCCGCGACAATTAGAAGTAAGGTCTGCTAAAACTTTATACCACCGAGGCCATCAAATATGGTACAGTAAATTAATCAATTGTAATCAATGGCTGTCTGTATATTAAAGAAAATAAGACATCACATGTTATTGAGGGACCTTACAACGTAATAGAGCACGAAAGAAATCCTTAGCATTGTTATCTGTTTGTCTATGCGTTCGTCTGCGTACCTAATTCAGTACAGTAAATTGGACGGAATTGTACCCAATGGCTGACCGTATATGGAAGAAAATATGAGAAAATCTATTATTAGTGGACCTTACAACGTAATAGGGAACGAAACAAATATCTTTATAATTTTTATCTGCTTTTCTGTGCGTTTGTTTGCGTAAATAATTCCAGAACGGCTTAACTGTATTATACTAAAAGTTAACTAAACTGTGCGGAATTTAGTAATGTAATATAGTAAGTTTCACTTAAAATTTTTTGTTGGTTTTATTCCAAACGGTTAATGTAGTAATTAAAATGATGCTCGATGGTGTACTGGTAAAGCATATCTGATCTTGGTCGTAAATTCGATTGTGGCATAATACAAATGTTTGTATTCATAAGTGTTAATTATACATATGTTTAAAAAACGTATCTAAGTTTCGGGATACTGAGCTTTATTTAACAATTATAAAAGGTCTGTATTACAAGAAGAAAAGTTGCGAGGATATATTAAAATTTTATATACAATTGCATATCCCAAAATAATTTCTTCCTCATTCTTATGAGCAACAGTCTTATTAAAAAATATATTTCAGTCGCATTAAACGTAGACATAGTCGGCTCAAAAGTTTAGTATACAATATAAAGATCAGAGAGATGTGGAGATGTGTGTATGTATGTTCATTTCATTGCCGTCGCGCCTCGGCAGTATACAAAATTGAATTTATACTTCATTTCCCATAAAATGCCTATGTCGAATTTATTTTCAACCATTAGCATATTAAAGCGGTCCTTACTTTAGTAGCGATAGCATAATATATAATGTACTAATATCTTTATGCTTTTGTACCTTATCACAATAACTATCCATTATCATTTAATCAAAAATGTTTGCAATTGGCAGTAATGTCACTATGGTAAAGGTCTAACTTATCTTTATCTTTACATAGTATAAAATAAAGTCGCTGTCGCTGTCTGTCCATTCCTATGTATGCATAAATCTTTTAAACTACACGACGTATTTTGATGCCGTTTTTTAATAGATAGAGTGATTAAAGAGGAAGATCTATATGTATATTACATGCTTAATATTGTATAGAAACACTGATAAATTTAGGTAATTAGGTATATTTAGTATCAGTATTGCACCCGTGCAAAGTCGGGCGGGTCGCGAGTTATACCTTATTTTGAAATCTGATTCAAGCGGCTGTAATATAATTTAGATGCAAGAAAATTATTTAAAAAAATATAATGATTATTATATTTTTAGAGCTCAAGTTTGACAATAAACATAACAAGTCAAAATAACTAATAAAGTCTAATAATAAATGTACATTTAAAATTTTTCGAAACTTATAAATATAGTTTAGTTATTTACTACACAGCTGTACTCGTAATTTGTTTTATATTATATTGAAGTATTTTTGCTATAATTTTTTTTTAAATAATTATTTGTTTATCCTAACAAACATAGATGGTAACACTATGGATTCTCCTGTCAAATATATTTTTTATACTACGATGGTGGCAAACAAGATCTCCCATCTCCCATCTGATGTTAAATGGTTACCATAGTCCAAAGCCTAAAGTCACGACCGCAATGGGGATTTTACATATTATATAGTTTAATAAAAATTCAAATCTATAAAATAAAATATTGCATTGTGCATTGCGTAACTAAATTATTACCATCGTTTATCTGACAATCCTGTAAAGAATAGTGTAAATTGCCTTTGGTTTATTCTCTTCAGTGTATAAACATCTACATCTCCAATTGCTGAAAGCTGAATATTCTCACTCGTCTTCAAGTAGGTACTTTAGAATGATCTCCATTCTCGCGGCGTGTCGGCGACAATAAAGAATATAAAGGTGGCAATCGAATGCTCTGTAAACGCGAGAATTACTGAGAATTACTCGCAAGTTCTGTTAAATGAAGCCTGTGAGCTTTGTTGACGCGACGAAATCACGTTTCAACACCTTTTGTGGAATGTTAGCGAGTTTTATAAACAAAAATATATTCTACAGTTTTATTAAGTCAGTTGGAAAATTATCTAATATATAAACATCTCTTGTCACAATATATTGGTTGTCTGTAAGAGATTACTTAAGCGCCTTTTGTTTAGTACACTGATATAGTGTTTTTTTTTATAAATATTTTACTGTGTTACAAATAGCTATATTATAATTATATTATGTTATCGAACTCGCCGAAAACATCTTGACCTACTTTTATTACATTTTTGTTGTATATTTTAAAGGTCTAAGAATAGATCAAAGTTTTTTTTATACCTAATGGTTGCCTTCGTATCCAGAAACAATTTGTATGGCAAAATCAAATTTGTTGGGTCGGCTGGTTCTGTTATATTTTTTTATATATTTGGAATAGCAAATAAGATAACCGCCCACCTGATGTTGACTAGTAACCATTACCTATAACTTTCTTTCCAAGCCAATGGTAAAGATAATGGCAGAAAAGGAAAAGAAAGGAATATTATAATCATAATCAATGGTAACGCATAAGGAGCGTTGCAAATTTATAATCAATATGGAAATTAACCTAATGACCCACCTGATGGTCAGTGGTAACCGTAGCCTATAACATGAACAGCACAACGAACATCAAGTTATTATGTGACACCAATATTACCGCTCATACATCACCATTTCTATGGATCAAGATGCCATACCTCTTATCCTATAATTTCACTACCTTATCACAATCTACAACTGAAACACAGCTTACAAAACAAGCTGCTTGGCTGAAATACGTGAGATTAAGGTGAAAAATGTTTTGTCTTTTTTTCTATACTATTTTGCAAACTGTACGTTGCCAATTTCATAGAAATGAGATCAATATTCTGTATATTTTGCAATAAGAGAGTGATGTTATAATTTATCCAATAACGTCGCGAGTATCATAAAGAATAACATTAATTACGTAGGTATATAGTCATTAATTCCTATTGTAATATATCGTTGTTGATGTAGGTTTTATATTTGAATAATTTGCAATAAAGCATTTAATATACACATAAGTGTATACTTAATATTAGGGATCCACCCCAGCTATACAGGAATAGTAGAATATTATAATAGACATATAAATTCGTCAATAAATACTAGCAGATAAACGGTAACATTTGTATGTGTATATATGTGTTATACATATATGTGGATACTTTCTGTTGCTGGCAGCTTATCCACCATTCTTTTTGTAAACTTAATATTTTTGATATCTATTTTTTATATATCACTTCCTCTCTCTCTCTCTCTTCTTGTTACTTTCATTGTTCTCTGTGAACCCTTTTGGGAAAAATACACATTTTTTACTGTTATTTGATTTTTAATTAAAATAGTAGTTGTGTTCCCATCACTAGTCACATTTTCTATTTTTAGTATGTTATAATGGCAAAACTGACCTAAGTTTGTTCATTACAAACAAACTACTTTCAGCTATGTCATGTGCTGGTTACTATTCACCATCAGATAGGCTATCAGGTTATTTACCATTCCAATATGCTATTGGAATGTATTGGTTTGGACTGATTCAAATTGTAGCTAAAAACTATCTCCATCATGTCAGATTTCAAACAAACAAAATCGCATCATCGTTTAATTATTTGGCAGATACATCAAACTTCCTACATTACTATTTTTGCTTCTGGCGTTAAAAATCCAACTGTGCGAATTTAAAAACTGCCAGAACTAAATAATATAAAAAGATATTTCAGCGTGAAATTTGTGAAGTATCTTCCGAGACAACTAGGTGCTTTATCAACAATTTCACTCATATGAAACACCAATTTGTTTTCTAAAAATGTCGAACGAAACTCCGGAAGAGTCTTAGGAAACGACTGAACTATATGAGATATAAAGAAAGCGTAGCAAAGAATATAATGTGAACAGACTGTATATTTCATATTAACTGACCCACGCAACATCATCTCTGTCACGCAAGAGAGAGAAAGTTTACAAATAGCTAAAATTTTCCTTATTTTGGAAACACTTCAATTATATTCAGCTCGTGACCCCTTCTATTGGTCGTAACATGATATTAGATAACCTAGCCTTCTTTGATAAATGGTCCAACACTGAAATACTAAAACACTAATAAATTTTCCATTCGAACCTAGATTAACTCGTTTATCCAAACAAACTTTTCAGCTTTATAATAGTAATCATAGAATTGGATTAACGAACTAATTACCAAACTAATAAAAAGGTCGCATATATAGGTACATGAACAGACATCATGTCTTTATAAAATAAATCAATAATCCTGGACAATTAACACAGCGCCATCTAGTCCCACGGTAAACAGAGCTAGTATTATGGGTACTACATAACTGACATACTCGTAAATACGTACTTAGATATTATATTTTGTAAATACATACACAATACACATAGAAACCACCCTGACTGATACAAGGAATCATACTCATGACTGGAAATGTTTGCAAAGTGCACTAAATCGAACCCCCCATCGGAAGTAAAGCGGCCATCAAATGTCAATTATGTGATGCCCATGATACGTAGGTAACAATTTATTTACCACTAACATACCTAATACGTATCTATACATATACATAATAATCCATCACGTTAAAACTCAGTCATGTTCATTAACAAAACTAAAGAAAGATTGTGATGTGATAGTAGGTATATTAAAATCATTAAACACATTATATTTGCTCCTGTAGATTTCTACTGAATAAATCCATCAGTATCCTTAATTCGTTTTCACTGTTTCCATTCATGTAAATCCAGCCATGTCTACCTACTCCGCAATTTCGCTGCCATATCTATATGAATGATAGATTCTCTTATACCCACAAAGATATGTTTTTTTAATGCAAACCTCACGTACTGTTTATTATTACACATATATAATTTTACATTTATTTTTTATATATTAAAATTTATATATAATTTGTATGTACGTAAATGTTATATTTTTTTTATTTATATCTATCAGGTAAGGTGTACTTTAAAAAAATGTATTGGAATTGTAATTATTGGCCATTCTGTGTCAAATAATCTGTGATGGAAAAGTCAAAAGAAGCGCTGCCGTCTTCACACCTTGTGAGTAAAGCGAGTTTAAAAACAGAAAATTCAAACTTTAACTGCACCTTTGTTCGCACTAAATGCTCATGTTTAATGTATGTGTGTTGAACTGTACGAGAAAACGGCACATAGTTCAATAAAGAGGAACATCTGAATTTGTGTATATCACGATATGACATTTCATTTTTCAGATCTGAGTATTCAACTGGAATGCCAAACAAGTGGTTATCTTGTAGAAATATCCTTAAAAGACCGTCATCTCGCCAGAGGGTTGACGGGGGGTGGGGGGGGGGAGGGGTGGATCATCTTACCAAACAAAAAAAACAGAAAAAAAACCAAACCAAACAAGCATTCTACCACGAATCCGGTAGTCCGGCAGGGCAAACCCCGTTTCGATGTTAGGGCTACCTATTTTGCCCTAATCAATTGTGTAAGCGTGTGGACAGACGCGCCTGTTCTCGAGGCCATTTAGAATTACTCCCTCCCTACCCCGGTCAAAATGGAAAATAGAGGTGCGGTGGAGTTGAGCACGCCCCTGCCTCTAGGCTGGACTATTCATCTGCGACAGATTAGTGGAGCGGAAGGATCAAACTGACGCTTCTTGTCCACGGCCTCCTTCTGTGAGATAACTTCCTCGCAGAAGGAACTGATCTCTCGCTACACGGTATACTCCAAACTACATTCGGCAGCGAAAGATGGATCCCATGATTCTAGTTAGAACAATGCGCTTATCCGCAAACGCCGGATAATCTCCCAGATGTCACACAAGCTGACGGCCCGCTTGGTAGTAATTGGCATTTGTCGTATATATACATGAATACATATATCGCTGTATCGCCCCTAGTACCGCGCACCCATTGCTATTCTGGAAGATTAAGATGTCATGCCTTGATACTCTGAAATGTCACTGTATCTTCTTTAACCAAACCAAATCTTTCAAAACAAACTGCTTGGTGGTTGAGAGACACCTGAAATGTTACTGTATCTAAACCTCAACCATAACACATCTTACAAAGTAAACTGGCGGCTGAAAATAGACGAGGCTGAGATACCCATACAGACGACTTTTTACAAGTGCATTGCCGGTCTTTTAAGAATAAATTTCTTGCTCTTTTCTTGGTTTCAATATCATATTAGTATCGGAAACACCATTGCTGGAAGGTGATTTCAAAATGTGGTTGTGCGAGGCAAAAAGTTTCTGGCAAAATGTACGGTAAACAATTCGTTCTTCGGTACTACTTATATATCAAATACTTGAATACGGAACATATACTTTTATTTTTAAAGCATAAACTGACAAAGGTAGACTTGTTTTTGTTTTTCGTCTTCATAGGTAGATGACTATGTACAAAGTATATGAAACTAATACAGATAAGCGTAGATTTGCGAAATATTGGGTAATGAAACAATGACTGAATTTAAGCTGTCGGCTATAAACAGTATAAATAAAACAAATAATATACATAGAAAACATCCAGACCGATACATATAATAATACTCATGAATACAAATGTTTATACAATACGAGGAATCGAACCCGCGACTGTTGGAAGCAACGCGGTGTGCTAAACCTTTACACCACCGATGTCGTTTATATATATAGTTATTTACATATTTTTCATATGTGTACTGTTAATAAAGTTATTAGTTTCCTTTTTACAGCTTCGGTGGTCTAGCGGTTTAGGTTCGATTCCTCGCACGATGCAAAAATTTGTATTCATGAATGTGATTGTTTGTATCAGTCTGGGTGCTTTCTATATATGTTATGTATGTATTTACAAAAAAAAATATCTAAATATTTATATCTAAGTTGTCTAGTACCCATAAAACGAGCTCTAGTTACCGTGGGACTAGATGGCGCTGTTTTAATTGTCTAGGGTTAGTTATTTGTTATTTATTTTTACAGGTCCGGTTTAGACTCGAGAAGGACATCGTCTACAGTATACCCGACCAATCTACCAAAGATTTTAAAACATTTAGAGTTATTGATCCAAAGTAGGTATCAATAAACATCAGCTAGCAGTAAAACAGTCGGGTTAGAACTTTTAAAACGATTTTATAGTAGAACGTTCCAGAACCATTAGCTGAGAGAAGTGGTCTAATACATCTAGCTCGGTGACAACTCACCTAGCAAGTTTAGTGGAAATATTTTTCAATGCTCAAATATATTGGTTTCTTACCCACATTTTGAACGTAACAATATCAAATGAAATGTACGAGTCTGTAATAAATAAAGAAGTTAAACGGGATTTATAATCTATAAAAGTCAACAATAATCTATAGATAATAAAATAGAAATGTATGTTTGTAATATACAATTAATAGTTTGCCACTAAATGCATATGAAAGTATATATGGTACTTACATCAAAAAAATAATTATAAAAACGTTTTTTTATCTTTCAATGTGACTGTTTGTCATAAGTCACTTAATTATACATTTTTATAGAAATTTTATTTGTTTTCATTCCACGCGGACGAAGTCGTAAGTAACTACTAGTCTTATAATAAGATAGAAAAATTGTATTTCGGCGCAAAAAAATGATTATATGTCTGTTCTACTGTTAAAGTTTTACTTAAAAATAGCTGGACGGCTATAATGTAGATAATATTTTATTAATTACGAATCAAAATTAACAAAATATTATCTAAATTATAGATAGCTTAAATGAAAGCTGAAAAAACAAATTCAGAAACATTTAATTTATTTAAACTTTGTTTAACATCTACAGATGCGGTTCACAAATGTAGTAAAAATAATGACTATATTTAAAATTTAACTGATCGCTGTCTGTATATGAAAGAAAAACTATTATTAGAAATTATTGACGTAATAGAACCTATAACAATGATTGCTAGAATTTCTACTCTCAGAATGGCTTAACAGATTTATATGCACTGATGTATTATGGTAAGCTTTATTTAACATTTAATGTTTGGTTTATTAAAAACTGTTTACAAATGGAAGAGTTATATAAATAAAAATGAAAAATTCAAACAGATTAAACTTACTTAAAATTAATATTAATTATACACGTTTAATCTAGATTATAATGGTTCCTAATTTCTATCTAAAATAAAGAATTTTAACTGAAACAAATATTGAAGTACATTACTTAAAGACATTTCTTAATAAAAAATTGATTAGCTATCAAACTCAAATATTGGTCTACAAGCTAAAAGCTCTAAAAAGTTTCTAAAATATATTCACTTGAACCACTCTAATAATTACTACATTTATAAGCCCTAGTGAAATTTAACCTTTAGTTTTTTCTGCTTAATCTTTTAAGAAGGGTTCGTGAAGTTAATCCACTACCATCTGATAGTCTTATAAGGCTTCAAGGGCGCTTAAAGTCGTGCCTAATAATCTAAGCTATGGATCAATTTCAGAAGGTTTCTAATAGAGAGCTTTAGCACGAAACTAATATTTCCTAACAAATAGATTAGAAACATTGCTGTCATCTTGTCTATTGTTACTTGATAGAGATTACTTGTTACCGTTGGCATTACAATAATATATTATTACTAGCTGGCCTGGCAAATGTTGTTTTGACATAAAATGGGGGTTGATGGTAAAAGGATGAAAATTTATTGTTTATTACCGTAACTTAATTTTTTTTTTTTTTAAATATTAAATTTTGCTCCAGAAATAAATAATAAATATATTTTGATAGATGAACAATATTACGGACCTTATAATGTCACATGACATTTCATATGATTGCTATTCCTAAGGAATAAGTACTTATCATGTAATTGTGTCAAATTACATGATACGCATTATCAGCTGTTTTAGTGTCCTAAAACAGCTGATTACTTCAAATAAATATAAATAACCATGCATACCAATATTACAATATATATATGTAATAGTATGTATAATAATGTATATTTTACACATATGTATAACATAAACATGTGTAAATTACGTAATATATAAATATTATAAATATATGTGTATATATATATAACTCTCAGTGAAACACAATTAGCGCTACCAAAAATTCAGTTGTATCAAATTGCAGTTCAATTCAATATGTAGATAGCAAATAATAATGTCAATGAAACAAATAAGAAAAATTAAAAAAAAACCTTGTAAATATTTTACCACAGTAAAAATATACACATAAACTTGATTCGTATCACAAAACAATACTTAGATAACATCAGTAAGGATTAAGTATCCTAACGAATCGAAACAGCGGAAAGTAAAAAGATACCTCAATTCCACTGAAATCGGGGGATAGAATTTATTCGTCTCAGATTTGAATGGAAGCAAATTTGAAATTTAAATTGGGACGTTTGCCCGAATTGATGGCGGATTCCAAATGAAAGCTTCCCGAAGTACCTGAAATAGATATTGCTATTACCGCTGATTGCTATTTTGGATATACGCGTTCCTATGAGGAAAATGCTCTTATATAAAACGTTGACAAATACTTGTAATCCGTTGTTTGGATTAGGAGATATCCAAGTGGTAATCCCACTTTACTAAATGGAGCATAATTTGCACTTGGCTCGCTGTCTATAGCCAATTTTTATTGATTTCGCATTTGCAATTTGGTCCGGTTGTTTCTTTTTAAAATGGTCGTGTTTTTTTATTTATTACTAATAGCTTTATTGACGGATAGATGTATTTTGTGACAAGGGTGGACAAGATAAATATTTAATATGATAAAAGAAGTAACACAATAGAGTTTTTAGCAATAGTATTTCTGAACTGATACGATATTGAAGCAAGAAAAGAGTTCATTCCTCCACAAAAGCCCGAAAACTCACTTGCAATTTCCCTGATATTCCTCAAGAAGAGAATATTACTTAAGAATTAAATATTTATATTATTTATTTCTGTTAAATATAAACAGCATTTTCAAATACTAACAGAAACCTAATAGAATTCCAACAAACAAACAGGCTTCAGCTATATGTAGAGTTAGACTATTCAATTTTAAAAATATTTTTATCTGCTTGTATGAAAATTTTGAGTTTTATTGTAAAACTAGCTTTTGCTCTCGGCTTAGCTCGAGTATTATACAAAATTTAAGCCGCCGTTTTACACATTTAGGCATTACATTTTGAAAAATCCTTTCTTATTCCACATCTACGTGTATGTGAGATCTTAAAACAACATATATCTAGGTTGTTTTCTAGGTTTATTATATTGTAAATATTAGATTAAACTAAGCGTTGATGTATTAAGACTTCTCTTTTTATACATAAGTTTACTAATGAAAAAGTAAAAATAAAAATAAATAAAAAATATAAAAAAAGGAAAACTGCATAACAGAAGAAAAGTAATTATTATTTTACAAACTAAATTTAGGAAAGTTATTATTTATTTAATATTTATCATAAATATTATCATGTGTAACACCTAACAATTTTACCCTGGTTGAACGCAGACTAATCAGGCCAGATAAAGACCAAGCAAAGACGCAGGTAGAACTTAGTTATTTATAAGTAAACCAGGTAAGTCTATAAGGTATTCCGTTGCATTGTAACCTGCATTACCTCGGTGCTTATTAATCTGCAACATGGCACCACTTGCCTGCATTGAGTGCATAATTATCTTGTGCACAGAATATGGAGCTCAAGTTAATTAGGTTCAGCGCATCTGTACCCTTGTATACGACATAATAAATTAAAACTAATTACCGCTAAAGTATATTTAAATAAGTGTACTATGATAATAAATGTTGCTAACTGTACTTTTTAATAGCTGACTAGCTTACTTAGTTACCTGCGATTGCGAATGCTTTTTTTAAATAATTGACTATATTGTCCTAGTGATACAGTCCTTTAAAATTTTCAATCCGATGTAATCTACATTGTTAGCAAATAGAAGTACCAGTAGAAATAGAAATAGAAATACTATTTACTAGCTTTTACCCGCGGCTTCGCTCGCGTTAATTTATTCTCTTAGGGGGTTTATCAAAATCCTTTCTTAGGGGATGCCTACGACATAGTAGCTTTATGCAAAGTCTCAGTCCGATCGGTTTAAAATTGATAAAGTTTCATACAAACTTTCATCCCCTATTTTATCCCCTTGGGGGTAGAATTAATCAAAATCCTTTCTTAGCGGATGCCTGCGTCATAACATCTACCTGTATGCCAAATTACTGTACGTTGATAGATCACTATGTCAGTCACCTTTGAGTTATATATATTTAGATTAAAGTAAACTCAATACAAGCACTTTTGATTAGTCATATTTTTTTTATTCTACCACTCATTCGGAATTCAGACTAATCACAAGAAGAATAAACAAGAAACTTGTGTGTTTCTCTTTTGAATAAATGTTATTTTAGATAAATAATTGCATAACAACAAGTAAAAGGCATGCGTTAATCAACATAGAAACTGCTACGCACTCATTCTTAGTGCAATTAGATTTTATTGTCAGTCTTAATCACCATCATTTCAGGCTATATCTATTCTCTGTTGGGCCTTTTCCAATGCCTTCCACCATATACGATTTACCACCATCCGCATCCATCCTCTTCCAGCCACCTTTGGGATGTCGTTGGTCCATCTTGCAAGTTGGTCAACCCGTACGCGATCTCCACCTTATAAGTTTTCTGCAATCCGCCATCGCTAGACCGGCAAACTGCCACTTCAGCTAAGATACTTTGAGACCTAGTAATGCCCACAACTAACAATCCCCAACCCCTCCTCTTGATATATCAATATAAGCGAACCACCTTAGAACAGTTGCACCAATATGACCTCTTTGGTTATTTCATTGTCCTTTTCATTGTCAGGATAACTTTTAATTAATAGAAAATGTTTGGTAAATTGTACGTAATAGTGGAAAATTTGGATAAAATATCTTCATATAAAAATATTTGCCTTTATTTCCTTATTTAGCACAAACATTCGTGCCAAACTGGAATTGGTAGACAGTAAAACGTAAAAGGAACCTTATGATCTATGTGCTTGAGTACAATTTGGAAATTTGTCTCATATTCAGGTCAGTGCAGGTATTAAACTCGATGGTTGAATAGTTCGATACATGCTAATATGACGATTGACAGACACTGTACGTTACTGTTCTGTACTTACTGATGTATCTCACATATGAGTTACATTCCCGTCTCTACACTTGGTTGCAATTAAATTAATCTTCTGTATTCGCGTAGTTTGTAGTATTACCGACGGAAACTTTGTATAAACTAACAGAAAAAGGCGGAAAGTACGTATTTTAAAGACTTTATTAATTATACTTTAAATGTTTCAAAAATTAAAAGTGAAATAATTATAATATCATGATATTTTATTCTGTTTCCTCACAAGTGTGTTGAAAAACGATGTACGACATACGTGCGTGTTTAACACACTCGACTTCAGCTCGCCATGAAATTCCGCTTCGTGTCTTATAATCATAACGAACTTATATCGTAATATACTATTATAGCTGTTTTTATGCAGTGAATAAATAAGTAACTGATCAAACTTTGGAACACTTAAATATATATATATTGTTATTATTATTGTTATTTTATTTTATTTTTTCTATCAAGCTGATGGACTTCGGTCGTCCGTGTGGTGACTTATGGCCTACAAAGAATAACAGCGCTGTGTATAATACACAGTAGTGTATATTTACAATAATAAGTTGTCACAGTATATACTGTGGAATATATCGTGTTTTGTTTCTGTGTGTACAATATATGTGTAATTACAATAAAATTTAACAAAATTATAATTAATCATAGTACAGCTCATACTCAGCATATAGGTGACACTCAGCATATAGCTCACACTCAGCATATGAGTAGTAGTCAGATATTGACAATTAATAACGTATACGTATGATTTTGTACAGTTTTATTGAAATTTTATAAATTCATGTTTTTAGTTAGTAATTGACGATAGATTTCTTTTTTTCTTTTTTCATAAGTACGAAAATATTACTTTGTATAGTTGTGCTTAGTGCTTATTTATCATATTTATTTTTTATTTATGTTTAATATTTATTAACAAGATTGGACTTATCGCTTAAAGCAATCTCTTACAGATAATATAGAACTGGATCTATTTACATGTGTGTACATATTTAATTATTAAAATTTTAGAATTAGTGGCGTATGCTTATTTTTTATATATATATTTTTAGTGTAAGCTTAATGCTTCATACTTATTGACAAATGGCGGCCTTATCGCTTAAAGCAACCTCTTACAGATACATGGAACTTATCCATATAATTGTGTATACATATTTCTGTCCGCCAGTGTATTAGACAGTCAATTTGTCGAGATTAGTGGCGTATGCTTGTCAATGGTAATATACTACAAGGTGCCAGGTTAGGTGGTGATATTATATTAATTGTGTTGCCAGCATCACATCAATTAGTTCAGTCATCACGCCACCTCTCTCACATGTAGGTATACATACTGTTTGCCGCAATTTCGTTTGTATTTCCCTTGACTGTAGGGTTAGAGGTAAATAAATTACATGAATAAGCGGTTAAAATTCTATGTGAATAAATAATTTGGAGTTTTAAATAGAAGCAAAACTAAATTCGTTGTTTATATTCAAAGTATCTTCAAGTCAAATTTCATTCAGATTCGTTCAGTTCTTTTAATGTGAAAAAGTAAAAAACGTACGGACACACTTTCGCATTTATAATCTTAGTATAAGTACAATATATATAAACCGACCTGGACAAGATGCGCCACAGATCGAACATAGTAGAAAATTATGCAAGAGGCATACGTCCAGCAGTGGACTAATAGATGCTGAAAGAGAAGAAGAAAGAGATATATTTCTACTACTACTACCACTACTAGTAGATGGTATTTCATAATCGAGGCTAATCCATATTATCTATATTGATATTATAAAAAAAATGTGTGCCAGACTATATGTGACCTTTTCACAATTAAATGGTTGAACCTTACTTTTTTTATACCATCATAGTGACGAACAATCAGCCCATCTGATGGTTAACGGTTACCGTATCCTATGGACGCCTCAATCACCACGGGGGTCACGTGCGCGTACCTCTCTTGAAAATCCCATGCTGTAGTTTCTCGAGAAGACCTCGGCAGGTAGTTCATTCCACAACCTAACTGTACGCGGGAGGAAACTCCTTTGAAACTACACTGTCCGAAACCACTTAGGGCCCAGCGTGTGGGAATAAATTCCCTGATGACGGCAAACGGTGCACTGATAAAAGGTAAAAATGGTATCACTTCATTATCATTATTACCATATATAATGCTACCTTTAATCGCAAAATAACTAGATAAAATCTTAGCTAAGACATAATTAAAAATACGCAAGTTATATTTAAATTGGCCGATGTTATTGTATAATCGAATGACATTTATTCAACAGCTGTGACAAAAATGGCCACAAAAAGCTTAAATAAATAAAAACGAAAAACTTTATAAATCGGTGCCAAGTACACGGTTGACTTACTGACCCGGATCAACCCCGTCCCCGTGATAAGGGTTGTTTGTGAACCCCCATACATATGCGAATTATTGTAACAGATTCATATCTTAAGCGGATAAAAGTATTGAATTTTTATGTATATTAAAATCTCAGTCACAGATCGTCCCAAGTATGTAATATTATCTTCTCTGTGGTCCCAGGTATGTTCTTTATGTAATTGGAAAGGAAAAATGATAAAAACGTATATGACGAAATGCGCAGTACCTGTATGTATTATGAATGATCAATACTATGACCACCACATTATTATATAACGCCCATGATGTGGTATTATGAGCTTGATAACGTGATAAAGAGCGAAATTACAGACCATTTGACGACCTCGATGGTCTAGCGGTTTAGCACACCGCTTTATTTCCGATGGTCGCGGATTCGATTCCTCGAACACTGCAAACATTTATATTGATGCATATGATTTTTTGTATCGGTCTGAGTGATTTCTGTGTATATTAAATATTTATAAAAAAAACTAACATGTAAGTTTTTATGTCAGTTGTCTAGTACCCATAACACAAGCTCTGCTTATCGTGGGACTAGATGGCGCTGTGTGAATTGTCCAGGGTTATTTAATTATACAGGGTACACAAACAACTTAGAAACAGTGCATTATGCCTTACTTTTCCTGAGGATTTAGGTATCGTATCATGAATTATAAGTATAACAAGGGTCTCTCACTATTCAAACCAAAACACGCATTTCGTAGACCCTCAGAAAATATATTTTAATACAAATAAAATTACAAAAATGAATTGATATTTATATAAGTCATCACCTTCTTCTTCCTTATTCCATCCATTTGGGATCGGCATAATATGTTTTTTTCTTCCTTTCATTTGAATAAACACATGGCTGAATTAGGGCCTTAGTTGAACAACAATCTGCAGATTTTGCCAAGCGTAGGAGGAAACACAGTCTATGTGGTTATATATATAGCCAACTCATGCTTTAACGAAACATCTCCTTTGTAAAGTATACACTCTATCGGAGATAAAAATGATCGCTCATGAGAATATCCTTCAATTCTTGTTCTTCACGGGTCTAGGTAGTGAAATTTAAAAAAGGGCGAACACAATAGATCTATGCAGGTCGCAGTATTACAGGTCTTAGTATCTGACAATAGCCCAAAATCTCCAATAAAAAAATGCCTGTTCGCAATCTTCCATAATTCACAATACATGAAACGTCGTATCCAATCCCACACTTTGTTACAATACAATCTCTTTACGAGTATATCTGTACGAGTGAATACCATGATGGGATATTTTTTGTCCGTACATAACCATTATTGTTGTGACTTCTCTGAGACAATCGCGAACATGGGCACCATACGTTTTTATGATATCCTATATATTTACTGATAACTGTGCCCGCTTTACAGGTCAGTGCATAAAAATACCACGCGAGTGAAAATAATTTTCATAAAATTATTTCTCATGTAATTGCTAACTAAAGTAAAAACCTATTAATGTATCTGTAATAACACATTAAAAAAAGCTGCAACAAACAGTAGCTGAAGAAGAAAGACAAAGAAACAGAAAGAAACTGCTATACGGCTGACTGAAATGGGCGAGTCAGAGGTATCCACATATATGTTTTTATTAGTTTAACAATAAATTAAGCGTACTTCTAACAAACAGTCTCAATTTGTCATGTTTTATTAAAAAATATTATATTTAAAATTTAAATTTGATTTTCTGTATTTTATTGTAAGTTTTAGATATATTTTTATTAATGCAAGATGATTTATTTATTACTCGTTTTAATATGTTTTAAATGAATAATTGTTAAACGGATGTCAACCTGTTATACAAGATTAAGTAATAAACATAATAAATAAATAAATTATTAAATGTGCACAAATTTTCTTTGTTATTATTAACAGGTGATATTGAATGCTAATACAAAATTGATTGGTGTTATCTCTTGTCTATAACATTATAATATAAAATATATTAACTTTATAATATATAGATTTCTTTAGGTTTATTAACATAATATAACTATCGTCATATTAAATTATATAAAAATCTTTTTAGTCGTGAAAAAACTGAGAGACAGTACCATCGCACCGCTTGCCAGGGAATTCATCCCCACACGCTGAAACCTAAGTGGTCTCGAACAGTGCGGTTCCAGAGGAGCTTCCTCTCGCGTACACTTAGATTGTGGAAGGAACTACCTACCGAGGTTTTCTCGAGAGACTACAACATGGGGTTTTTCAAGAAGGGTATTTTAGGGTTGCTTAAGAGACGCTAACAGAAACGCGCACGCTAACACAACCTTTGTCTCAGGCGTTCATAGGCTACGATAACCGTTAACCATCAGATCGGTCGTATGCTTGTTTGCCTACCACTATCCTGAAGCTCAATTCTATTAATTCCTTTAATGTAACTAGTATCAAGTTGACGGCCTCGGTGGTCTATTGGTCTAGTACACCGCTTTTACATCCAATGGTCGCGGGTTCGATTGCTTACACGGTGTAAATATTTGTTTTCATGAGTACGATTGTTTATATCGGTCTGGGTGTTGTCTATGTATATTATGTATATATTTACAAATAAAAGTATCTAAGTATTTATATAATATCAGCTGTCTAGTACCTATAACAAAGGTCTGCTTACCGTGGGACTAGATGGCGCTGTGTTAATTGTACAGTGTTATTTATTTATTGGTGTCTTTTCTTTACTGTATATCGCAAATAAAGTATATTCTATCTATCTATCTGTTTTAATGGCCAACAGTGTATCGCAGTTAGTATAAGTGCCTGTTTATTCCAGTTCACAGTGTCGTTTACTTAAGTGTATTAGGTCTGTTAGAATAGGCCTCAGGTCTCCCCATTGTGTACTGACCCTTATGTTTGACTTTTAGATGTAAGTGGCCGTAGACCTTTAAATGTTTATGATACAAAAGGTCAGGTGTTTAAAATACAGGTAGCATCTACAATAATACTTAAAAAAGAAATAAATGAAGAACAGCATGGTTTCAAAGGTCATTATGTCCAATCTGGCCGATACATTTAACTATACTACTACTACTCTCTGGTAATGGATACACAGGAAACAATGTAAAAGTGGATGTGAAGTCAAGGTAATTTAATAATCTCAATTCATTTACTTCGACGTTTCGACTAGGTAGCATTAGCCTAGCGACGGTAGAAGGAAAAACTGCTGTCACCTATCTATATTGACATCGCTGTTACTCCAGTCAGCTCGTGACCACGGCTTGTGCAACACAGTCGAAACGTCGAGAGAGGTAAATACCTTTATTTGCCGTACAATTATTCGTGTTAAGACCCGGTTAATAATATAAATAATTATTTGTTTACAAATAACAACAATTAAATGCCATTGTCATAATGCATAATGTATGCATTGTTATTTTTTTAGTATTGTATTTTTTCCCCGTAGAATCCTGTAAATTTACGGCAAGGCATCCCAGAAGAGCTGGAATGAAACGTCGAAAACTCCTAAACAAGCTTCCAAAGCGGCAATTATCCCCTCTCCGCCAATTAAATGCAAAAGTTACGACTCATAAAATTCGCGAATATTAACAGAAAAATCGTATTGTTCGTATTTGCGGCGCATTTGTTTATACACTAGTGGATGCCCGTGATTTTATCTGTGCAGAATTAGTAATCCATTCTGCTGCTGACTTTCTAAAATATTATTAATTTCTTATTTAAGGTTTATTATAGTTTTGTATGCCTTTCTTGGGATATAAGTGATTTCTCATATAACTTTTATCCCTTACTACTCAGATTATAGGTTTATTTTCGCACTATCCAAGGTCCAATCTATTTCTATAACAAAACTCATCAAAATTGATGTATCACCGAGCTAGGCTTTGTATAAAGTGATCTGTTTGAGAATCTATTTCAGGTGCCAAATATTTGTATCAAGGGTGAGAGATAAAGCAGTGAAATTACATGATATAAGGTATGGGACACAGTTACCTAGATACATCAAAATAATAATTAATAATGTCTAGTAAGACAAATTCAATATTGCAAGCAAAGCATTGCTGTGTCTAAACTGTGTCACCCCACCCTACATTTTCCTATTGTTATTTAGTATATAAGACCATTATTTCTATGTACATATAGTCAGTCTATTATCATCTGTAATATACATCGTCTCGACCAACAACATCGTATTATTCACCCGCAACATGAGGCATAACACCTTAGTTCTCCAGAATGGCAACGCCTCAACGCCTCATGCGTTGCCATTCTAATGTATATGAAGGCCAATATAATGTAATATGAACTGATAATGATACATAAACAATATGTGTATAGTTGCGTGATTTAAAAAAAAATACAATAACATAATAATGTAATATCCATAATTAAATGTTTTTTCTTTGTCATGAACGCTAAAGTTGTGAGTATGAATGTACTATATATACATAGATAAACAGATGTTTGTTATTCTTTCACGCAAAAACAACTGAAGGAATTTTGATGATACTTTACAGTAATATAACAATAATACATAGGCTATAATTTAAGGAGATTTTATGTACATTAATGATAAATTTGACGAAATATAATGAAAAATGTCAAGTAAGTGTGATGACGATGATGTTGCTGGTATCATGTAGTTTGTCATAAAATTGGTACATATAGAAGATGATAACTCTATTAAATTATATCGCTCGTATCCGCAGTGCTGTTCATATACAGATATAGGTGAGGATCACCACTTACCATCATCGTGTTTGCCATTCCATTACAGAAATAGAAATAATCTTTATTTAAATAAACTTAATATAAGCATTTTCATATGTTGTGTATTTTGATTCTACCACTCATATGGAACGCAGACTCATCTCAAGACGAATATAATGTATATATCCTTGGGCAATTCACACAGCGCCATCTAGTCCTAAGTTAAGCAGAGCATGTATTGTCTGTACTAGAAATCTGATGTAAATAAACACTTTTTTTGTAAATATACATAATATACATAGAAAACACCCAGACCGAGACAAACAATCATACTCATGAATACAAATTGTACATTGTACCATCTATTTATTTTTATAAGACATATGTATCTATTAATATTTTGTACAATAAAGAATTACAAAAAAAAAAACAAACAAATTGTACTGTGCGAGGAATCAAACCTGCGACCATCGGAGGTAAAGCGGTGTGCTAAACCACTAGATCATAAAGATACTTACGTGTTGCTCTTTTAAACATTAAATAAAGATGTGTAAATCGGATACACAGACTGACCGAGTTACTTTTGCATTTATAATATTCGTATGGATAACAGAGCGAAATAAACGATGCCTCCCTTGAGAGGGAGGGTAAACGCAAATAAAGTAAGATTTACATGAATGTGTTCAACGTGCCCCGTTATAATCGACCGAACTTGATGAGAATTTGCCATAGGGAGACTTTATGTAAAGTCGTCTTTATGAATACCTAAAACATGATTACCATTGTTCATAAATATTAAAATCCATTTTAGCATTTTTGTTATATATTAGTTATAAAAAATAATGATAAAAATGTTTAGCATATAGATTTATTTGAGTGCTAAATACATTGGGACACGTAGTATTACAGTAATTTAAACCTCACACAAGAAAAGGGGTGCTGTAAGATTAACGTGTCTGTGTATCTGCCTGTGACGTCGTAGCTCCTAAACATTTTTTTTTTATGTGTGAAAACTAACATGATGGAGATATTTCTTAGCCAAAATCTGTGTATATGCGTTTGGTGTTAATTCAACTAGTTGCTTCTCCCGACTTCGTTTGCCTTTTATGAGATTAAAAATAGCCCATATCTATCCCGTTACTATTTATCTTCAAGTCGATTCTTTAAAGTAAGTTCGTTATTTATAAAAAGATAACGTAAGACGTTTATTTTAAGACGATCTGGTCAAAATCGCTGGAAGGCATTGAATGCGAGCAGTGCAGGACCAATCGTCATGGACATCTTTGGGGGAGGCCTATGTCCATCAGTGGACGTCTTCCGGGCTGCGATGATGATGCTGATGATGACGTGTATTTATAAAAAGATAACAAATAAAACAGACATACAGACATAGGCACAAATCTCCTTTATAATATTAGTATGTATATAATAGTTGGACTACAATTCCGTTCCTTGTAACAAGAGAATACGCATATCTTCATATCTACATATATGAAATGAAAATTTATTATTATTCTCCTCATAGAAAAAAAACAAATAAGAGAAAGAGGCAGCAATGGGCGGCCTTATCACTGAAAAGCGATTTCTTCCAAGCAACATTAGGATGAAGAAGAACTATTAGATTTAAGTCTGATCCAAGTGTTACAATAATATGTATTTGCAAAACAAATATAGTTCTAAATTTAGGATTAGTTAGTTTTAATTAAAGTTTGTATGATTGTATGAATAGTGTAAAATTATTATGTGATGAAATTTTGTGAAATAAAATAAATAAAAAAAAAAGAGTTAGCTATTATTCAGGAAGAAAAAACAAATTAATGACGTTATTTTTAAAACGAAAACTAATAAACGTAAAATTTTATACCGTTAATAATGAGATTTGCGTCACACTTTTCACTCAGATAAACATCTAATTGATTATTTACAAAAACTTGATTATACAGAAAAACCTGTTGCACCTGACTCAATTGGAGGAACACACGGAACTATATTTCTACATGGTCCACATTACTATATTTATAAAAATATCGTATACATATATGTAACGAGTCTAGTGTATAATTACACAATTTAAGACAATAAAATTAACACGTAATTTAGGGATAATAAACAGTATCAGAAATGATCTTAATATATTTGATTGTAGCCTGCCAAAAATCACTGAAGCTATTCAAAAATATCTTGAATTTTTATAATAATTAAAATGTGGTATTGATCTTATCTTAATATACTGTACTAAGTTGCACTGCCGATTTGGATTATTTTTTATGGTATGATATTGATATAAATAAAAAAAATCCGGTGTATAAAAAATAGAAAACCCCACAAAACAAATCAATAAATAGGTATGATACCTGAGCAAGGGGTTGTTCCCTAACTATAGGAATTAGTCCACAGGAATGGCAACGCAAGAAGAATAATATGAATGTTCCATTATCTTGTGTTATACCAATTTACGAATTACTGTGACGACTCTATTCTATCAGATGGGCTAGCATTGTATTTATCATTTCCATTATACAATGTCATTTTACAAACCTTTGCATTAGTCATGGCATGCGAAATATAATATTATTTTTAATTGTAGTGAACAGGGGAAAAACTGTAATAATTATTTTTAAGTTTTTTTTTAATACTTTTATTGTATTATTACATATATAATCGTTAACTAAAATTGTAATAAATTTCAAAGCGCGCCCGTACAGAAAACAATCCCGTACATTCCAAATAATACCGTTTTGTCTTAAACGTTTTTTGTAATATTTATGCCGTATTCTTAGATAAATAGAGTATATTTTATAACGAATTACTTCACGGTCTGTGGTCCTAAAAAGTCAGTTCTGTAGAGATATTTGTTTTGCAACTGTTTACTTTATTGCTCGCCATTAAGTACTATTTTGGTTACATCGCTACAACAGATTCTATTTGTTACGTTGTTGCGTTTTTCCGGACGGTTGATTGAGTTGTAACGATGGGATTATTTACCTTTTTTTATAAAGTAAGAAAAAAAAATTAAATTCGTGATTTCAGTCTTTTTCTTACAATCTCCTATAATAAATAACCGCTGATTAATAACAGCCATTTCTCTGAGCTGGAGCACTCAGAGGTATTGTAAATAAATGGTATTGTAAGTAAATGTAATAGTGTATAAGGAGAATAACTGTAACTACATACTTAAATTGGTGTCAATAAAATATATTATTATTATTATTATTATTGTTATCTGTCGACGTCGTGGTAAATACAACACTTGACATGTCCACATTTCGCTTATTATATTTGAAGGTGGCAGGGAACAAGCCTACTATCGTCTCGCGAAATACGTTTGTTATCGGTATTATCATCTCCGGATAGTCAGTCAGATATAAAAGATTTTTACTTCTAGAATTGAACTCCATGACCTTTAAGGTCTAAGCGTGGGTGGAAACTACTAGACCGCGACACACAACTACGTATCAACTATGCTATAGAAACTCAATTAAACCTAGACAGATATTTCACCTTTATTTACTATGTCTAGACTAGACTTTGCTGGATATATGTTAGTTTGAACATGTACTTTAGATATCCGACCGCACCCTATCAGCGTCCATTCGAAAATTACACACATTTAGTGAGCAAACTCCGCAAGTATGGAGCTTAAACTTGGGCCACTAAGGTTTCAAATACATAAGCAGAGCGTGTGCGGGAGCGAATGGTGTTTTTTTTATGAGATTGATGTAGCAAACAGCCTATGGTTATGGTCATTCCATTCGTAATCAAAAATGAACACAACATCAAGCAATGTGATACCAGCGAAAAATTAATAAAAGTGTTTATATTAAGTGTATTTGCAAATAAATTATTTCTATTTCTATTTCTCATGCGTTCCATTCCGTAACCTGTAATTCTCAACCTTTAACCACGATACAGCTTATAACTCAAGCTACTTAGCGACGGATTTGGGTCTCTACCCATGTAGAAGACTTTAAGCAGAATGCAAAAGACGTAAGGTAGACTAGTTTACGCCTAAAATAACAGAAATTAAGTCAAAACGATCTCAAAGGATGGTTTCTTAAGTTATCTATTTGTTATGTTTACAGTCTCAAATTGTTAGTTGTTTTTAAACTATCCTAATGCTAATGACCCCAGTGGCCTTCTCCGAACGACACGGGGTGAGTACTCCAAATCCGTGGAAGGAATTATGGAAAGGCTGAAGGCCAACTCCTGCCTGACGGATACGACTTTAGTCCGAGAGCACCGCTAGGTGTTTGCACCTCGACTCAGGCCATTGTAATTTCGATCCCCGTTTGAATTGAACGGGGGATCGATCAATAGGAAGAACTGGAACATAAAATACAGGTTTATATCTACTTTACGTCCTAGAGGAAGATGTGTAATGTAAAAATTGGAAGAAATAAATTATAATTATTATACACATAATTAGCTTAACATGTATAAATAAAAACTAATATTAACACACTGTGAATCACAATTAAGATACCGTTCCTCCGGTAGAGAAGATTACCATAGACCCTAAACACTTATTATGAATTTAATAAGTGTATACCATATATTTTTGTTAACACAGGTTTCATGGCCCCAAACTAAGTTAAGACTTAATAGACCTTTGTGTCTCTATTATTTAAATCTTCAACTTATAGATACAGCCAGTAATATTGATACAAATACTACAAATACGAATATTTATCTATCTGATAGTTGACCTTTCCATAACCATTTTTAATACGCACTGCCAAAGGGTGGACGTAAGTATTACCTTAGCTTTCGTATTTCTCGAAATGCTACCTCAAACTTTTCAAGTCTATTGCGATTAAATTTCTTCTGGGTGAGCGCTCTACATCCTAGGTCTCGCGATCATTTCCCTCCAGATGAGGTAAGAGCAAGCACAAACCCATCTATAATAAAAAAAAATAAACTGAATTAGACTTTGTAGAAAGGAGGTTGTAATTTAATATTATATTTTCAGAGAAAATTCAAATTACTTAGTAAATTACAAGTAATCTGTTCAGCTATAGCACTGTATCAAAAAGATAGATATGTATCTAACAGACATACAGACTGATATACGTTCGCCTTGGTAATATAATACATATCCACCTCCGATCGATCCCCCGTCCAATTCAAACGGGGAAATTACGACGGTGACAACCCCTAGCAGTACCCTCACACATATTTCTGAAGACATAAAACTTTACTTCTCCTACTTATATGTAAAACATGTTCCGAGACATATATAAGTATATGTAACTAACATGAAACATTGAACATGAGTCCCCCACTTGATTCGAACTGCAACACGGTTGAGCACCTGCTCACTGCATAGTTGGACTTTAACTTTGTGTACTACATCCGGTTGAAGTTTAAACTATGCTATTACGTCTCACACGATCTCCTTTTGGCCAAATTAAATACTCTACATAAAATTATTTAGAAACCTTATTTATTTTTACCATTACGTGTTTTTTAATGGATAATGCGGTCGAAGTGGGATCGAGAGGTATACCAGCGAAATCTCTCTACAATCTTCTAAATAAGCTTGACCTCTCTAGAACTGTAATAAGTTCTATACTAGAATTGACTGCAATAAATTTTGGTACTGTAGTAACTACTTTCTAGTAGTAATTCTTCTTCAACAGCTTTTCTGTAACACTTTGTAATTTGTATTGAATGTAATGATGTCAAATTTCACCTCTATTCTATAGCTTTTTGATTATATTTTATATGTCTAGTATAGCCCTGATTTATGTATAAAAGATACATAAAGTGAAAAAATAGATATAGTAGATAAATATTAATTATTATTAATATATTATTATATGTATAAATATACTGAGATATTTATGTTCATGACACTTGGATAAATAGGAACAATTACAAAAGGAATCATCGAAATCATTGCAAATTTCTTGAATATATAATGTATGGTGTACTGTACAAAAAAGCTGATTCTAATTGTTAACGTTCTCCTTTTTGATGTCGGTACAAAACAGAGAAGCGCAAACTGCGGAAGTCCCTTTCAGTTTTAAAACTATTTCAGCGTAATTACGTTAGTCTAGATTAGAGATGGGATGTAGTCGATATCCGTATCTGATCCACGTAATTTAAATAAAAAAATTCTCTCTCACTCGCACTTGCCTATTTTAGCTGCCAATCCGCAAACATAGCAAGCTGACTTCTTATAAAAAGTGTGAGATTTGTTAAATTTAAATATGTTAGAAAAACCACCTCCACGCGGTTGCCCCCTGGAAATCATCACGTTAAATTCCTGATTAAATTGCCATAATGGACTAACTGACCTGACCTCATTCTCATCTATATCTTATCATCCTCCACTGGTGCCCCCAGCGTATACCGTTAGTGAAGGCGAGTGCACCATTCCATTATCATCCCTTAAAAATATTATAAAACAATATGTAGATGCATGACAGGACTATAGTCCTCAGGAATGAGACATGTCACATTGGTGTCACATAATGACGTATGTGGTACTATTTATGGCTGTGTACAGCCGACGGTTACCACTTGCCATCCGGTGGGCCTTCAGATTGTCTTCCAATATAATAATATAGAGTGTAATAATAATAAAATCTCTTATTTTTATATAAAGTGTAAAGGCCCTTAAAATTCTTTGAGCCCTTTTATCATAATTAATTATTTTTGTGTTAATAAGCATAATATTATTATTTTTAATCGTTTATTAAATACGCATGTATTATACATATGAACCTTCCTCTGGAATCACTTTATGTATTGCTAAAAGCTGTATTAAAATCTGCGTTGCATAGTAAAAGATCTAAGCGAACAGACAGCGGAACCGACTGCGTTTTATACTATGTTAAGATTCTGCTGTATATAATATAAGATGTAATAGTGTTACTAATGTATCACTGTGTATTATATTGACGGCCTCGGTGGTCTAGCGGTTTAGCATACCGCCTTACTTCCAGTGGCTGCCGGTTCGATTTTTCACACGGTATAAAAAACAGTCAGATTAGTCTATGTACTTTTAAAATAAATTTTAAATTTATTTTCGAAACCATATTAATTTAATGGAATTTATTTTCGTTAGCGTCGTTTACCGTCATTTTTTAGTATAATATATCCATATAATATATTATCCATAACCACGGATTTTTTTAAAATACTATAATGCCCATCCCTATGCCAAAATTTGCGCTAGAATTAGTAGTCCGGAGAATTATTTAAGGGTGACTGTTTAATCCGCACTTTCGAAGTTTAAGTTAAAGTTGGCGCAAAATCGAGGGCTAAGTTAGGCTCAGTTAATCTAAGTGCTACAGCTCGGAAAACTTTACGTTTAATAAACGTTTTTTAGCACAATAAAAGCCCACCAGAAGGAAACTTTGTACAAAGTCGGCGTCTAGACATCTGTCTAACATTCTTGCTGGTTTAGTTATAGGCTGTAGGTGCTATGTATTCATTAGTATGATTGTTTGCACGGGTGTTTTTTATGTATAATATGTGTGTGTTTGTTTGTTTATGTGTTTTTTATGTATAATATGTGTGTATTTGCAAATATTATATATGTATGTATTCCTATGAGTTGGTACCAATAAGATAAGCGAGCTAGCTTAGCTTAGGACTAGATGGCGCTGTGCGAATTATTATTATTATAAATCCTGAAATTATTATTGTTATTATAGGCTTAATTAATTCCTCACTATTTTAGAATCACTATCAACAATTTATATATGTAAATATCTTTCATTTCAAATATTTTGTAATATAACTAGATGTCGCCCAGTGGTCGAAATTCTACCATAATTAATTTAACACTCAGCTAAACTATAGATAAATAATATTGAAGACAAACAATATTAAAGTATATATGCCTACTAGAGTATATATGTCTGTGTTATCAAATAATATTGTGTGTAATACACAATTTTTTAGAAATATTAGTATTCTGCACTCCTAAACTATAAAATTAAAATTATCTTTAGTCATGTATTACAGATTCTATTATATAAAATACTAGCTACCCACCCTGGCTTCACGCGGGTGTACATGTATTATATATATAAATCTTCCTCTTGAATCATCTATTCATCAATCATCTATCTATTAAAAAAACCGCTTTAAAATCCGTTGCGTAGTTTTAAAGATTTAAGCATACATGGGGACGGACAGACAGCGACAGCGACTTTGTTTTATACTATGTGTGCTTAATTTTATGCTCCTCCGTCATCATAATTTTCTTAAAAACGGGTTCATAGTTTTGGCTTCACTTATTAATATATAGATTTAATCCATGAATAAAATAATACATGGATATATCGTTTGTTTGATCAGTATTGTGTACTTTGTAACAATATTGTGAATACTCGTAGGTTGTAGCGATCGACGTAATAAAAAATAAAGGCTCTATTGTAAGGGGTGCCTATCTAGCCATCTGCTCTAGACTACATTTCCCAAGCATCAAAACGTAACGTGTAATGATGGCAAAAAAATGCATAAAGTATAAATTATTATTTAAAACGTATATTATGATATGTATGTAGTATGCTGAGGTACTTAAGATCTATAGATTTTTTAAATCTATACATATGAGTAAAACTGGAGTGTCTGTTTGTAATATTGAAGTAACTGTTTTTTACTACATACATGTGAATATAAATACGGTACATACAACAAAATAACATTTTATACAATTTTTGTCTGTCTGTCCGTTTGTTCCGGCTAAACTCTGAAATAGCTGGACCGATTTTGACGGGACTTTTATTGGTATTTATACTTTTATTTAAAAAAAAAATTAAAATCAACGCGGATGAAGTCGTAGGTACAGCTAGTATATAATAAAATTAATATCTAGTAAAAATATAAACAAGCGGCGATATGTATTGACAGATTACGTGTGACAATATTATAAAAGTTTTGTTATTAAAATAAGTATTATACAATATATATATATAATCTTGATATATATATCATTATTTTAATTTGCACAAGATTTAAAATTTTGGAACTATAAATATAGGTACTATATTTAATATTAGTTATAAAATGTAGTTAGTACAATTTGTTAAACATCATTAAAAAGTAAAACTACCTTTACTTTATAGACATTAACAAATAAGCCGAAATATGACCAAATTGAATATATTCGTATTTTTATTGTATTACTAATAACAGAAACAATAAAGCAATATTGCATAAAATAATAAAATCAATACATACACACACCTGTATATTTAAATTTCTCCTTTTGAAACATATTTAACTTGAATACAGAAATAACTTTTAAATATACTATTTAAAATTTGATCGGCTTTTACCACGTTTTGTTAAATTCCCAATATTTTAAAAATTAAACGCGGCAAGACCTTTTTATATTTTTAATAGTACTAAATAACATATATACATGGGTATATATTAATGTATTGTATCTTTATTTATATTCTATTGGTATTTTATTTTGGACATTGTTTTATATTTAGTTTTAATTATATATGTTAAATTTGACCCCACTCAGGACTTTCTATGTGACGCTATATTGGGTTGACTGGAAGAGATCTCTTTTAGAGATAAGTCCTCCTTTGTTAATATTACTTCTAATTAATATATCTAAAAAATGTATTTAAGTGCACTAAAGAATATATATAAAGTTCTATTCTGTTTTAAACATAGACAGATAGAATCACTTACTGTCGCGGTTATAATCATACGATTATGTATGTATATCAAGTATGTACGTTTGTCTTTACGTATACAACTTGTCTACATGTAAGCAAAATGATGATAATTCGAAGTTCGTTAACATTTTATTCGATTTTGATAATTAAAAAGGTATCTATTGTTTTAATCTGCTGACCGTACCCACAGTAATACAGAATAAAAAAGTAGTACAAGGAAGAAAAGTGGGAGCTTTTCCTGTATTTTCTGCAAGAAGTTGCTTGAGAGTTTAATCATGCGCAAGATAAGCAGGTCGCCGCTAGGGCTATACGTCGCGGCTTACGTTTAACCAACTTAAAATAATAGAGGAGGTTTTTTTTAATTACCTGTCTATTGAGGTAGGCGGAAATCAAAGTCAGATATTTTTGGTTGTTTTTCGCAGATGCCTGGATATCTCTGTCTCCCATCTATTTCTGCGTCAATCATGCGTTATGATTAGAAAATGAGTCTCATTCAACTCATATTTTCATGACATCATAATTTCTCTGGAATGGGATACATGATGTCGTAATCCAATCTGCTGTTCATGTATATAGTCGGCGGTTGCCTCTTACCATTAGTTGGCCAGAAGCATGTTCATCATTCTAGTCAAATAAAAAACTGTGATAAAAAAATTACATAGTCGACAGCGACCATTCATAGATATAGATATAAGTAAGTGGTAACTAAAAATAAGCCGACAACCCGCCTGATAGTAATTGGTAAATTGAAATAAGCTGACGGCCTGCCTGATGGTAGGTAGTTACCTCTTTACCACCAGCTGTAAAACAGCTTCTTTAAAATGCTGTGTTTCTGTTACAAGTTGAGATATGGCAGTAAAATTACAGGAATAATATCATGGTTCTTCGTAATAATATCATATAAGGTATACTAAGGCCGTCATCTGATGATGAAATGTCCTTAGCACTCCTTATGTATACAAGTAGTTACCAATTTACCATCAGGCGGGCCGTCAGTTTGTATCTAGTTACATAAACGGTGGCAACCCTACAGTTTTTCGGTCCGGACCCATCCAGACCTTTTGTCCCGCACCAATTCAATTTAGTGATAAGGGATAACCGACGGACTCTCGCAGATAAACAGCGAGACAAATAAAATAGCCATCTATCGGTGGCATCAGATACGGGACGTATGTCACTGTATACGTGATGCGAATCCTTTGATATCTTATTTACTATTATTGTTACATTTTTACGGATATAAATAAAACAGATAGGGATATATATATATATTCAGGTAACAATATACAGGTTTTTTTTTCGGACTACTCTAAGGCTGCAGCTGGCCTTTATAGCTTCACCGGACGATAGACGGCGAGCACAGATGGCACTCCAAACCCGCGGAAGATCTTGTGGAGCGGCTGAAGGCCAATTTCCGCCTGACGGATTCGACTTTAGTCTGAGAGCACCGCTAGGGGTTCGAACCTCGGCTCAGGCCGTTGTAATTTCGATCTCCATTTGAATTGATCGGAGGGGAATATACAGGTATATAAATCTTATTATTTGTTTGTTGAGAGTACCGTGGCTTAGAATAATAGGATAGAATAGGAAAGAAAAATATTAATACAAACAATTTGATAGTTAATTTTAAACATTCGTGTTTAATATACATTATTTAAATTATTAACCGGGTCTTAACACGAATAATTTTATGGCAAATATACACTAACCGTGGTCACGAGCTGACACAGTGTGTGTGAGTCAGCTCGTGACCACGGCTAGTGCAACCTAGTCGAAACGTCGACAGAGGTAAATACCTTTATTTGCCATAAAATTATTCGTGTTGAGACCCAGTTAATAATTTAAATAAACAACTTGATGTTTACAAGCGAATAACGTTCTGATGGTCGGTGATTGCTTTTTTAAAAGCAAAGAAAGTTATTTTTATTTATTTATATAATTCTTACTTATAATTTAGGAATCGCGATTGTCGTCTTATACTAAATTAACCTATTCGCGTTCGCGAGTAAAACTAGAGTGACCGTCCACCTGCCTTCCTTTGTTCTCGTACTTCTTGGATGCCGCTCATTTGAGTCAGCAGCTGTTGGAAATACTTTCCAAGAACAATCGCTATATCCATGCCGATTGTGTAACTTCAGGTAGGTAGTTTAAATGGACTTAGGAGGTTTGTACTCGTAACAAGCGGCTAAAATGTCCTATATGAATAAATTAGTTTTTGATTTAATTTCTTTGATCATCACATAGTATAATATAAAATCGCTGTCGATGTCTGTCCGTAACTATGTTTGCTTAAATCTTTAAAACTACGCAACGGATTTTGAAGCGGTTTTTTTAATAGACAGAGTGATTCAAGAGGAAGGTTTATATATAAAATACTTGTACATCTGTGCGAAGCCAGGGCGAGTAGCTAGTAACAAATAAAATTAAACCGAGAGACGGCGGTCTATGCATGGCATCAATGTGATATCCTGATATTTATTGTGTTTCGTTTCCTGAGGACTAAGGTTTTATGCCTCCGTGCCTTGAACTTTCACCACCGTGTCTCACCTTTATAACTTCACATAATTAAAAAAAAATAAGTTGTTTGGCACTACAAATATTTGAGACGGATGTAACTACATAAACGACTTGTGCAGAGACCTCGTGGTCTAGTTGTTTAGTTCACCTTCGTTCAGACGGTCGCGGGTTTAATTCCAGCTTGAATATGCTTTTTATGTATATTATTTATTTAAGTGTTTCTAACAGTTCTCTAGTAACCACAACACAAGCTCTAGTTAACTTGGGCCTATATGGCGTTATGTAAATTGTCCTGGGAGATTATTATATATATGAACTTTTTTTAAATACCCGTGCGGAGTCGAGGCGGAATACTAGTCTTACTATTTGGTACTATTATAAACGCGAAAGTTTATGAATATGAGTAGATGAGTAGATGTATGGATGTTTCTTACTCTTTCACGCAAAAACCACTGAATAGATCAGAATAACATATAGGCTATAAATTTCATGCGGGTAAAACCGCGGCAAAAGCTAGTAGGCTATAAACATGCGGATGAAACCTTGGACTTGTTATTAATAAACGAATACTGATGCCTTGATGACAGCAGACTATAATAAATAAGGCGCGAAATTATAAAAGCCAATAATATAATCTAATTTTACAATCGATTAATCGCGTATCACAATGGAATGATCAGATTGACCTATTTGAAACAAAACACTCCCAGCCTCCCAAATTCAATAGAATGTGATTGGAACTATCGAATTAAACGATTTAAGGACTACACACACGAAATCGCGTTCAGTTTTAAATGTAGAATTTATTTAGAGAGCGATAATAGCGAACAATTTATCTACAGGATGTCCCAAAATTTATGATATCTTAACTGAACTATTTTATAACAATAAAATTAAACGAGTAACCTGTAAAATATAATTAGGGAGCGATAATAGCAAATAATTTACCTATAGGTTATCCTCAAATTATACATAAAACCTTAACTATTATAAGATTATACACGTAATCTTCGTCAATTACACGAGTGATACATGCAAACCGCATGAATATCGGTTTAAGATTTTTTGAAATTATCGCAAACATACAGACAGCCACGACACGAGATTTGTTTCATAATATGTATAGGTATATGGATTTTCATGCGGTTTTCATACATCAGTAGAGTAATTTCTGAGAAAGGTCGTTTGTATATTTTAATAACATTTTAGATATATTTTGTGTCAATTGGTTAAAATACCAGTGGACAACTGTGGCGGGTGGGTACTGTACTAGGTATTTATTTTATTACACTTTTTATATATTTATATATGGGAAAATATCCCATATAGATCATATTTCAAATTGAAATAAACAAACATATAAAGAAAGCAAGCTGTTTGGCTGCTAACATACGAGTAGTTGACACAAATAATATTTACATCTATCTACTTAATATTAAATAAATTATTACACACATTTAATTAAAATACAATTGTCGTTAAAGACATATATAATAATAATAGTAATATTACAACTCTTTGTTGAAAATATTTACAAATAAATAACTTTACGTATGTATATTAAACAAAAGGCGGCCTTATCGCTTAAAGCAATCTCTTACTTGTATTACAATTAACTAATTTTAATTTAATTTTAATTATAGCCGATTAGAAACAAGCGAGTGTGGTGATGGCCTAATAGGTCGATTAATTGAATAGGAATGAAAACGGTTCGATTTTACGGCGCACGAATTCGGCTGTGGATAACTGGGATTTGTATTTTAGTTTATCCTCGATTTGTCAAATACGACTGAATAGATATGTAGAAAATGTGGCGTTTAACTGTAATGCGAGCGGAGATTTGATTTAAACATATTACGTTTATATAAAAGATGTTTAGTAATTTAAATAATAATAGCAACCCTGAACAATTAATATTAGAAATCGTTAAAATTAGAAAATTTCCCAAAATAATGATAGGATAAAAATCATTGTCCTGAAAACAATATAATCAGTATATTTATTCTACTGATTTTATTGTTTTCAGTTTAAAAATATAATAGGAATAGACCAAAATAATGTCGCCACAAAGAAAGCGACAATTAATTTAAAAAAAAATTAACACAACGCCATCTAATCCCACTGTAAGCAGAGATTGTGTAATGGGTGACAACTAATATAAATACTTATTATTTTATTCTAAATACATATATAATATACACCGAAAACGCTCAGACCGATACAAACAATCCTACTCATTAATAAAAATATTTGCACTGTGCGAGAGTTGAAACAGCGTCCATCGCAAGTAAAGTGGTGATCTGAACCGCTGCACCACTGAGGTCAGTATCCTGCAGGTTATTACAAAATCGGGTTTTTATCTAATGATATATATAGTTGTTGAGAATAAGAAAAGATATTATTCTTGTAATATTTTTATTTATGGTATAGATTAGTTATTTGTGTTCTCTACCTACCTCTACCTATTTGTATTGATTTTATGTATTTTTTTATTGTTTATATGTTGGCTAGGTGACTTGGCATATTGTTTTGTTTCGAGTCTATTCTTGCGTCTATGTTTTTGTGCGTTTTTTCCTATATCGACTTTTTTCCTAGAAGAGAAGAGAAGTTGATATAATGTTATAATATTGTATAATATTTTCAAACGAGATCTTTATGTAAAGATTCGAAAATCAAACTTTAAAAGCAAAATATTGTTAGAAGATCTTGAAGGTTTTATACTTAACCACATCAAAACTTTGTTGTATACTATTTTAGGTTTTGGTAACTAATAATATCCTTGCCTTATCCTTCCGGCCTTGGTCAATTTATATTTCAAATGCCTTATCTTGTATTTCCTTGTATTCTTTTTAATTTTCTAGCTACATCTGTGGGTATGCAAGACCAATAATGTGTTCAACCAGTGGAATATTACGCTGAAGTGATTTTCATTGCTCGAATTGTTATGAAGGAAACGGTCAAAGACTATCAAAAGCGATATTAAGGTTCTAGTTTATGGCCTCGATGGATTACAGAGATCTTTGATCATTATTATATGGATGAGTGAATATATAGAAAGTATAATTATAAACCTTACGACTAGACCCAAAGATTAATCAATGCACTACTGGAGTTGCTTGGAATATTTAGAGGTAAGGCTGACCATTTTTATGTTAGTGAATGAGTGGTAGATTGAAAAAAAAAATACCATTCAAAAGCGCTTATATTAAATTTATTTGAATAAATGTTATTTCTATTTCTATGTTGAAATTAAATAAATGACTAATGGACATTTTTTTGAGAGAATAATTTCTTATACCAATGCATGACTCTAGTAGAGATATTTGATTTTGTTAGTCACTTCTTTATAAAGTAACTCCGTAAAGTCCTGAAGTAACCTCGCTGACCCCGCGAACTCTTTTCCGCCTCAGAATTAAATAATATCTCAAACGTTTTTTGAAACTTAGTTACGTAATTGGAGCATTCATTATCAAAAATATGTGAAAATAATCGACTACTATATTATAAAAATAAAATAATAACGAATCACATCCCTAATCTGAACTAAACGCCAAAATTGAATCGGCTCAACTAGTTAATATCTAAAGACGCTAAGTACATGTAAGTTGCCTGCTTCAAATATGATTAAATACATTGTCGACATAAACCAATCGTGCCTCACCCACTACACCCTCGGATGTGGATGCTAACCCTTGTACAGCGCGAACTAAATTAATTATGGATGGAACACTACCTCAGCCATATTAATATTCTAACACTTGCAAATAAACAGTGCCCTTAATCATCACTCAGGGTTATTGGTTTGGGGTTTTTGTCTTACTTACTCCAATTTGTCCCGGATATATAATTCATATTCTACCACATTGACTGTTGCATCTCATATAAACGTATATAATACTAGCTGTACCCACGTTCAACTTTAATATATAAGTTTCAACATAAAATATAACCTATGTGTTATTTTGATGCATAAGCTTCTTATATTACTGTAAAGTTTCATCGAAATCCATCCAGTAGTTTTTGTGTGAAAGAGTAACAAACTTTCACGTTTATTTAATATAGATTAGCATAGATTTAACTTCAAGTACTTAACTTCAACTTGACGACCCCGGTGGTCTAGCGGTATGGCACACCGCTTTACTTCCGATGGTCGTGAGTCAGATTCCTCGCACGGTACAAGCAATTGTATTCATGGGGATAATTATTTGTATCGGTCTGGGTGTTTTTTATATATATTATGTATGTTTTTCCAAAAAATATCTAAGTATTTATATCAGTTATCTAGTAACATAAGCTCTACTTACCGTAGGACTAGTTGGCGCTGTGTTAATTGTCCAGGTATAATAAAAGTATGACATTTATAAATACATATTTTTACAAATAAAATGTGTATATATATATGCGAATGGTTATTTTTATACGCATATGGTATACTATCCTCATCTCTGGGCACTGGAACACCACAATACCAGTTACTTGCATTTGACCGCATTCAGAACCGAGCAGCCAGAATCATTGGTAATCAACGTCTTTGTGACAGACTCGACCCACTGGCTTTGCGGTGAGGCATTCTATGTGCAATTGTGCATTTTCTACCACATATATCACGGAGAGTGTTCTGAGGAATTGTTCGGATTAATACCAGATAAAATGTCCTAATCATTTCGATGAATAGCAGTCTTCAACCATGCGTTTTTCCAGAAACTTTTTGCCACACACAACCACATTGTGGAATTACCAATCAATGGTACCTATATCTGAACCGGTATGAGATTGAAGCTTTCAAAAATAAAGCTTGTTACTTCTTAAAAGGCCGGCAATATATGTATATGTATATAGTAATTCCCCTGGTGTTGCGAATGCTTATGGGCGGCGGTAATCACTTACCATTAGGTGAGCCGGAAGCTCGTTTATCCCATATACTATAAATGAGATACGGCAAACAAGCTGACAGTTCATTTGGTGGTATTTGTGGCAACTTTCGCCATATACAAGAAGGTCGCCAAAGACATTCCAAAGGACTATGATGCCATTCCTCCGTACCCTGAAATTTCACTGCCATATTTCACCATACAACCTAAACAAAAGCTGATTAGCCTCCGGAATGGCAACACAAAGGGTTGGCACACACTATAAGCATCATAGGACGATGTCCGTGACGATTTTCATACATATAAATAGCGGTTGCTATTTAACACTAGGTGGAGGTAGGTGTTCAAGTTACATAAAAAAATACTAACTATATACCACGATGATCTATCTGTATAAATTATAGTAATTTCTTTCTATCCATTCAGTAGTTTTTTCGTTAAAGACTAACAAGTATTTATGCGTCCAATTTAATAAATTCTCTTATACAACTAATTGGATATTAGTAGAGTATATTAATTTATCAATTTCAATTGGGATATCTGAAGTAGTGAAATGCAAATTCCATTTTTCCTCTTTTTTACTAATAAACTGAAATATCGCTCGGCTCATCGCTCAGTTACTACAAGAAATCTGATAATTGGCTTGAAAATTTCCATGCACTTGTTATGTTCGGATATTTTGTATCTGTTCTTTTCATAAAATCAAAGACTATTGGTAGAACAGCAGTCCAGTATAATAATTTAAAACTCAACATATACCAATATTATCTGAACTTCTCTTGTAGGAAAAAAGTTGATATAAGAAACAAGGCGCTAAAACATAGATGCAAGAATAGACTCGAAATAAAACTTATGCCAAGCCACTTGGCTAACGTAAATATTGACTAATCAATAAACTAAGCAAAATATATTTTTCGCCCCGAAACGATTTTACAATTTCAGTATATAATATAGTCAGAGACGGTTAGATACATCATCTTCTTCGACTATGATTTACCGCGACGCCGCGTGGATGTCAGGCTGACTGGGTACATTGACAGCAATTAGTAACAATTCTCTATCCCCCTCCTTCACTTCAAAGCTAACTTGAATTTTAAACCAGGAATTTTATGCCAGGAAAAATATATACAATTTCAAAAGAGTTAGTGATTACACTAATAAAAACTTACGTAACAGTAACAAACTTTTTTTACCTAAATATGGTTTAAATAAAGTTAGTAATTCCTTTTGATGGTAATTTCGTAAGGTTTTACTACAAATTACCAGAGTATGTTCTAAATCAGCCTGAAAAAAGATTCAAATGTCATACAAAATATATTTTCTAAAATATAATAACAAAGCGCTGACTACAAAATTATTTTGTAAATGATAATGTTTTTGTAGAAACAAATTTAATTCATAGCGCTGACAATATTATTTGATTGCACTGGGAATAAGTGTATAACGGTTTCCATGTTGACTATTTATTAGTATTTAAAATAACATTTATTCAAAAGAGCAACACACAAGTTTCTTGCTCATTCTTCTTGTGATGAGTCTGCGTTCCGAATGAGTGGTAGAATAAAAAATATGACTATTCAAAAGTGCTTGTATTGAGTTTATTTGTATAAAGATTATTTCTATTTCAAAACAGGTAACTACCGTTTTTCATGAGTGAGAATTAACACTTTGTTTGCTAATCAAAAATATATTTAAACAAATCGTAAGTGCCATCGCGTCGAGTCTTGAGTGCTCTCGAATTGCCATTTGCCGCATTCTCCCTTCTATTGTCATACTTCGTCTTTTGTTATACGTAGATGATACTTTCGGTATTTATCATGCTTCAAAACTCGTTTTTATTCACTGCTCGAATGACAAAGAAACCAATGGTCTACCTGATGAACAGTGGTGAATATTATTGGGGATTAAACATAAGGTATAAAAATTAGATTATTAATCACTCAACTGTATTTATTAGCATAATCATCGGTTATTTTCCATATATTTGTCTACTTCATACTATTAATTATTTTGGGCTTCAAGGCAAAAGCGAATGACGGTTCTTTTTTTAAGTTACCGTGGTATTGATTTTATGTGCGACATAGATGTAAAATCGGTCCAAAAATTCCGTACGGAAAAGAAATATAAAAAATCTTATCTTTCACTTCCCTATTATCGAGTTACGAAATAGATATATTTTTAACACCCCTATTATCGGTATATGAATATAGTGCTAAAAATATCATATAATACCTAACACGTTAATTGACTAAAAACAAATGCATTTACATGGCTATGTTAAGTATATATGTAACTTAATGGTATTTAAACTTTAAGTTAAAAATAAATAACATTAGTAAAAGCACAACATGACGGAATAAGTTCCCATAATACACAAATGAAGTAGCTCGTATAACTTTACTACATATAGTAAAGTCGTGTTATATTAATATACAATTACATGAATTATAAATTCCGGTATCATACGGAATCCTTTACCTTCTAACTTTCACCGCCAAACTACATCGATCAATGTAAGTACTGTAGTTATACGTAGGTACGTAGAACAAATAACAGACATTTTGATTTGAGTATTCAAATGGAATAAAAAAACAACACGCAACGCAACGTATTGTCTATAGATACGAGTCGACAATTGCCAATTACTATGTCTTAGTTGAGTGGTTAATGCTATTGAAATTATTGAATCTATACGAAGCGATATTATTACGACTTTCGATATTTAAACCAGCAGCATTTTATATTACTGTCCAAATATATTGTCATGTCTTATAGATGCTGGAAACTATTTTAAATTTAGTCTATGTTTTCTATTTCCTTTTAGCTGTGTTATGTATTTGTATTTTCGTTTTATTCTATGTTTTCTAGTTCTATCAAATGTCAATAGTTTACTGGCCTATTGTTAATATAAATATTATATATAAACTACTAAAAATGAACACATAAATAGATTAGCTGTTACTTGCAACTTTGTCTGCTTTTTTTTATATGTGAGATAGCCTATGTTTGTTCTTTAGATATGTATGTATTTTCATATTATATTCATTAAGACACGTTCAATCGTTTAGCACTTACAATATCTATATAGTATATAGTATGGATATATCTCATTTTGTGATTCTTCTCAAATAAACCGTCTTCGCTTTTACATTCATCAATATATTATAAGTTACAGTTGACTATCTAACACACGGAACCACATTTGTGTCATTTTTTAATGATACTCCACTGCTATAGGCCATAGCCTAATATTATATGGTACATTACCTGCTTCAATAAATGGTCTATCTAAAATAAAATATTTTTTACATCCGAATTATTATTACTGCGTTCATCTAAATAAGTACTTTTTAATTTTATAACATAAGTTATTAGCGCAATCTGTACAACTTAAATCGCAGGTCATATCTTACGTTGCTCATGTAGAACATACACATACTCTTAAAATATAGCAATTGAAACATTGCCTTGGGACATGCTACTTACAAAATTATACAAACAGTAGGTACGACAACTACAAATCTGTAATATACTACAGCATAAATAAAATTGCCAATTTATAACAGAGATATAAGCGGTTACTAATGGCAGTTTATAAAGATTGTTATTTATTATAACACAACTGCTTTGAGAGTCAGGAGCGTAATGTTAGAAATTTAGATTGTACCAAATAAAGTTTAGTTATTTAATATTTAATACTATGAAGCGTATAATTCTTTTCAAGAAGTGGAAACGGAGGGAGTTTTCATATATATAACTATATAACTGCTAAACTGATGCTATACATAAATATACAGTTGCCAACACCCCGTCAGTATATATATACATATACGTACTCCGTTAGATATCCCTTCCGATTGATTCCGCATCCAATTCTTTGAAGGTCTGAGTCAAGTTTCGAACCCGTAGCGGTGTCCTCAGACTAAAGTCGTCTCCGTCAGGCGGAAGTTGGCCTTCAGCAGTATCATAAGTCCTTCCGCGAGTTTGGAGTGAGAGGGTGAGCTGCAGCTGGCAGGCAGAGTAGTCCAAAAAATACATCATTCTACTATATAATAATAAAATAAATAAACTTGGACAATTAACACAGCGCCATCTAGTCCCACGGTTGTGTTATGGGTAGGACTAGACAACTAATATAAAAACTTAGATTATTTTTTTTTAAATACATACATAATATAAATAGAAAACACCCAGACTAATATAAACAATCATACTCATGAATACAAATGTTTGCATCGGAACAGAATCCGCGACCACTGGAATTAAAGCGATGTGCTAAACTTTACTAATCGCACATGGTGATCTACCGAGGCCGTCAATATAATAAAGCTATCCTGCTTTTTAGCACCCAGTAACTAATTTTAATTACAAATATGTTTTTGAATAATTAATATAAACAATATACATCTGTTAAACACAGAACTGTTTTATAATTTCGTTTACTAAGTATCTCTATAGCTAAAAAATATAGCAAATTGTTTTGTTGATCATATTCAAAGTCTCGATCGATCCTTGATATGTGTAAAAGTAGAAATATTAATCGGCTTTCCAACAATTAAATTAGAATTGTAATTAATCATAATTGTGCGTTAAGGTGCAACCCGAAACTTGAAATTAGATAATCATGATAAACATAATCACGCCACTCACATTTCGCATTTTTATAGCATTTCCTGTGTCAAATCATTATGTAGAGAATGACTTATTTTAAGTACGGTGACTGACGATTTCGAGTTTAATCGCCGGATGCTGCGCCGAATCTGGAGTCGTTAGTGATGATGCTCAGTAAATGTGGAGATAGTTTCGTTTCTTAGGTACTTAAAGATTTATTTAAAACAATACACTACTTAATTATGATCCTCGTATTAAACTATTACATTAATATTGTTTGCTAAAGGAATATTGCTTTGTGTCATTGCAATAATTAAATATAAAATGGACATTTTTTTTTCGAACTACTCTAGCTGGCCTTTGCAGTTTCACCGGACGATAGGGGGTGAGTGCAGATGGCACTCCAAACCCGCGGAAGTACTTATGGAACAGCTGAAGGCCAATTCCCACCTGACGAATACGACTTCACTCTGAGGGTACCGCTACAGGCTCAAAACGGTTCAAGCAGTCGTAAATTCGATCCCTGTTTGAATTGGGCGGGACATCGATCAGAAGGGAGAAGACATAATTGATTGTACACTGAATCGAATAGTGACCCACACAGAATGTTCTAGATGAAGTAAAAAATGTATAAAAAGAAAAACAAAATCATATCAACGTTCCATACGTGACGTATGAGTGATATTGATACGTGATATTTGAGTTTTCTAATTTTATTTTTAAATGCATTATTTGGCTATTTGCAATTACAAACAAATATCAATGTATTATGGAGACATCAACTGAGAATCCTTTTTAGTCCATAGAGTTTGAATTTGAAGCGTAATTCTACGCATTTTATGTTACTAGTGATGCTGCACCAGCTTGATCTAGACTAAACCTAAATATGGACCTTGAAGCCTTCGTACCCAAAAATAGTAAGTATATTTTGTCAGAGTCAGACACTCTCCAGTGATAGAAATACTGATAAAATATTTTAAACGGAGAGAAGGCGATAAGCTGCCTTGCTTTGTTAGATTCAAATACATGTATCGAAAGGTATGATAGGCATGATGAATACGAAACTTGACATGCCCAGGGCAAGTTCAGTTCAAGTTTTGTATTCTAGGAAATCTTCCCCAAATGACAATGTTAAGTATTAAGAATATTATATTTCTTTTCTTTCATATCTATTGTTGCCATATATGAAATGAGATTTTATTGTAAAAGAAAATATTATTAATATCCATATTAATCGAGCAAATCCAGTGCCTGTCTGTAAGATATCACAAACAGTGTGGCCGTAAAAAATGTGATTCTACAACATGAAATAAGAGGTGTAGTAGGTTCGGTCTCCGGTTGTTATTTAGAAATTATTACATACTAAATTGGAGGTTCGTGTTGTCTTACCATGAGCTACGAATAGAGGATGGAGTAAGCAAACAGTACAATAGTTAAATGACGATTTTTGGGATATGTATTGAATTCAATATCGAATATTATCATCGTAATTAATATCATTATTGTAATTAAAATACCTGTCTAATGACATATTTACCCAATTTAAACGGCTCCAGTGGTCTAGCGGTTTAGCACACCGCATTACTACTGATGGTCGCGGGTTCGATTCCTCGCATGGTATAAACATTTATATTCATGTGTATGATTATTTGTATCGGTCTGGGTGTTTTCTACGTATATTAAGTAGGTATTTGTTGTATCTGGCTAATCGGAAATGTGTTTTTATTATAAATTTGTGTTTGTTTTATATAGTTCTTTTACAGTACATTCTTGTTTATACTTCAAATTCTGTCTTGTCAATAGTTTTCCTTTTACCTATACACATATAAAGTAAAACTACAACAGTACCACAGTGGCAAGAAAAATGCACATAAATATTTGTATCAGTTATTTAGTACTCATAACACAAGCTCAATTTATTTTGGAATTAGATGGAGTTGTGTGAATTATACAGGGTCATTATTATTATATAATTTATATATCTACAGAAATTGTTTTTATGTCTTCTCTCATTTGTTTATGTACATTATAATAATTATTTATTTAATAATTTAATAATACTTCTATATGATTCCGTCAAATCAATAATAATCTACAGAAAATAAAAAAATATATCTAACTCATTATAAACAAAAAAAGGTAACAGAAAATTCTTTGAAATCGATAAGTTTATTGGTAAATAAATAACAACATAGGTATAGATATTATAAATACATTCTCCTATGGAAATCCGTATAAATAAACTAAAAAGAAATAACATTCAACGTCAGTTACGGCGAATCTCTTCACGTGTCGAACCCAACGTTTGACGCGGAGAGGTGAAACCAATTTCCATTTGATCCCATCAAATAATGATGTTGGTACAATAATAATAAATATATTATTCTTATTTGTGTTTCTTTTGGTAAATCTAAACTATCATAATATGTATATATTCCTTTTTTATTTACTAATACTTTATATATACTAATATTACAAAGAGGAAAGATTCGATTGTTTGTTTGCTTGTGGTACGTGATGATGCGGCTCGAATGTTCAGATGGTAGTTGATGTTGCGTCTGGAATGATAGATGGTAGGTGATGATGGCTTCAGCAGATTACAGGGTTGTTGAAATTATAGATTTTGGTTATAGTCTTAGTAGTCGTAGTAGTAGTTAGTCTCTGTTTGGTTAGTAGAATTTATTGGGTAATTACGATGATAAATTACAATTTGGATGGAATGAACAAAAGTACTAGTATATTCGATATTATTATATTATATTAGATATCAGATCGAACGAATAGATTTTTAGTCTGTTCATTATGTTGCATATTTAAATCGCAGAACACTCCCTTCGTGTTGCGTTTTGTTGCTGCTTGTACGCGACAGCTTGCATTGAATAAGCTTAAAGAAAGCAGAAAGCCTTTTAAATCTAAAGAGTCAAAACAATTACTGGACTGAATTGAAAAATTCCTTTATCATTAGAATAATACAGTATTCGTAATGAACATAAGTGATAGAATATTTTCAAAAATGTTGGAAAAAATTAAAAAATTGATTAGATAGATTACATGGCATTACGCAGCATACTAAAGAAATAATATAATTAAGTCGGGATCAACAAAGGATTTATTCACAATTGGTTCTTATAAATAATAATAATAATTATTTGTCTCAAACAAAAACTTTTCACACAATACAACTGTTGCTTATACAATAATATAATATAAAACTAATGAATGAGACAAAACGGTCTATAACTCAGTGAGGGCAGTGAGTCCACCCTCTCTGCTATTCTGTTATAGCCTTTATCAGTAAAATAATACAATGTGAGATCAACGACGACGATAGCATATTAAGTTAAGTTTTAAACTACAAAATAACGTTATAAAGGTATTAAGTTATTGTTATAAAGTTATTTAGTTAGTTAATCGTAATGTTTTATTTTCTTTTGTTATCTGTACGTACGCTGTCTTGTGTATGGTGGCCCCATTGAAAATCAGAGCTGTGGTATAACTTATTTATACTACAGTATAAATGCTGAGTGGGAGTCGCATTCAGCGTTACTAGTATGTTTTAACTTTTAAGTCGTATAGTAAATAAGAATACTGTAATGCTGAATAAATGTCATTATTATTATTATTACTACTGTCCCATTTCTCAGCTTTTTTACGCTTATTATAACAACTAGTTTTTGCCCGCGGCTTCGCTCGCATTAATTTATCCCCTTAGAGGTGGAATTTATTAAAATCCTTTCTTAGAGGATGCCTACGCCTACTAGTAGCTTTATGCATGCAAAGTCTCACCCCGATCGGTTTAAAATTGACAAAATTTCATACAAACTTTCATCCCCTATTTTATCCCCTTGGGGGTAGAATTAATCAAAATCCTTTCTTATCGGATGCCTACGTCATAATATCTATCTGCATGCCAAATTTCAGCTTGATCCGTCCAGTGGTTTGGGCTGTGTGTTGATAGATTACTATGTCAGTTAGTCACCTTTGAGTTATATATATTTATATAATATTAAGTAATATGTATACATAAATCATTTTTTATAATATCCATTCGTAATTTATATGAACATAATATTCTGCCGTTTCTATCCTATTACCAACTCCATGGTGATACACATCCACAGAACTGACCTTAATTCTTTACTAGGAAACATGTTTGTTTATCACATACAATTATCTATTATTATAGCCATTTAATTTGATAAGATTGGTTATTCGTAAACCAAAGTCAATATTTGAACTTTCCCATTATTATTGTAGATCTATTGGTTACTTTATACATGTGTTTGTATTAGAAAATATAATTAAGTGAAATACGTCACGTTTTGTGTAAGCAATACATAGTGTATTGTCTTAAACCAGAGAGCAATCTTAATAATATAAGTTTGTAAGTATGGATGTTTGTTACCCTTTCACACAAAAATACGGTTTTTGATGAAACTCTAAATAACACATAGGCTATATTTTATATTGAAATTTAACGTGTGTGAAACCGCGGGCACAGCTAGTAGAAAATATAAATGATAAGAAGGTTATATTATCCTGTTAGGTTTTATTGGGAGGTTTGGGCTATTGTCAGGTGCTTCGACCTGTAGCACTGCGACCTTCATAGATCTATTGTGGTCGCCTTTTTTTAGAGTTCTCTACCTAGACCCGACAGGGACAAGAATTGAAGGATATTCTTAGGAGCGGTGGTTTATCTCCTCAGGATAGAGTGTGAATATTACAAGGGAGATATTAGGGACTATACATAAATAATTAAAATAAAACATTAGGATTTTTTTTACAGAATAAAGAATTTTACAATTTGATGGATTTTCTTGAGAATAATACCTGACTCGTTTAAGTATCGACTGGAGCGATCCTAATTTACCATTATTATTATTTATTTGTTGTTATAGCATTGTTATGGCAAAACACATGGTCTTATGCCTTAATTGGCATACTTACGAGTACCTACTGTGGTTTGGAGCAAATAAATTATGCCACACGACTTTCATGATTTTCGTCCCTACTCCATCCTTGTCACACTTTCCCCTCCCTGGTGTAACGTCACATGTATAGCAATTTTTCACTAGTAAACCAAGAGTCCTTGTCAAAAAAACAATTTAAACCTTCTGTTTATACAGATTAATTTGGAAATAGTACCAAGTTTTTCGTTAATGTAGCCAGCAAAGAGCAGACATAGAAAAAAATGAAGGAAATTCCTGGTGACAGTTAGCAGGGAATTAAATAGAAAAATAATAATAATAATAACTCTTTATTGCGCATACATAAACATAAGTACAAAACAATGAAAATAAATGTTTTACAAAAGGCGGTCTTATCGCTATCAGCAATCTCTTAAAGGATTTTAATGAAAAATATTAAGTTTTATTTCTTATTTGCATCAGAGCCAATGCAGTCGAGACCAATTATTCAATAGGGCATCATAATACATCATTTATTACAAACTTGTCATAACCAATAGAAATTAAAATAAAAATCAATACAACTCAGCCTGACTGATATGATTTATTACATAATACCAAACCGTAGTACAATGTGTGATTAATTAATAGTACTCATTAAAATGTATACCGATACGATTGTGCCAGCCATCATTTACAAATTGAAAATAGGCCAACAGAGTTGTATTTTAGAAAATCGTGAAAATTTGTGTAAATTTTTGGATAAATATCTTGCCATTAAGTAATATTTTAAATATAAAACAATGAGTGTAAATACTACATTTCCAACAACAGAAGATGACGATTTTGACGACGAGTATGATAGAAGAATAGAATTTGATATATACAGAAATAAACACCCTGAAATGGTACTTTATGGACTACCTGTGGTAGCTCTTTTTGTTGTAATTATGTTCACACATAACTATTTAAAAAATGCAAAAGATAACAAATTTATTTATATACATAAAGGACATTTATTATCCGGTTTCCAACATCAAGTGTTCGTTGCCATTCAATGGTACTTTTCAATAGATGTTGCTGTTGAATTTATTTATTATTCAGCGTTTGTTACACCTGTGTGGACTTCGTGTCTGTCTGCATTGATGTTTTTGAAAGTTTATTTATTTAAACGTGAAGATGATTTGTATACAAAGAAGGGAGTGACTTCGTTCGTATCAACTTCAGGTGCAGTAGTACAGTTCTACGTAGACGGCTTCTGTTCAATTTTAGGATACATGCCATCTATGATTCCAGCTTTAAGACTAACTTCAGTATTGTTAATCATCTCTCCTTCTTTTGTTATTTGCAGTATATTAATAAAATCTTTGTTAACAAAATCTAAAACAGTTACACGGTCACAAGGACTATATGCTGTATTAAATATATCTTTACTTACAGTATCTGATTTTGTATTGGTTTTTTATGAGTTTGGATCGAGAGATAATGTTTTTGATTTAATCATTGCAATTATTTTATCAGTTCGATTAATAATTGAAGCAATATGGATTACTATGTTATATCATTTATAAATCTTATATTCAGCAAGTAATATTTATGAATGAGAGGAAATAAACACTTATTATTCTTCCTTTTCAAATTATAAATGCTAGACATAATTTATTTAGATACTATTCTGGTATTAGTAGTACCTATTGAAATAGTAAAATAAATTATATTTTGAACTATAAATAAATTTCTTTGACAATATAAATAATCTTTTTTAATATCTAATACCTATTAATTATCAACTATTTTATTGTATTAATGATTGCTGAATTATTTTATATTTAGATAAACCATTACATGTAAATAAACAAATTATTGGTGTCCTAAATAAATAAATCTATAATATATATGACACTTAGAGTTTAGGCACGAATGGATTATACATGTAGGTAGTATCAATTATTTATATTACACTTTTTTTATGTAGTTGAAATGTAACCAAGCTGATGACCCACCTGATGGAAAGTGGTAACCCTCGCCTATATACATGAATAGCACTATGGGTACATCATGTATCGTGATACGACTCAAGAGTTTCCATTCCTATGAATTACAAAGTTTATCTCGGTAGAAATCTAAAGATATCTTTTCTGTAGTCTATATATAAACTATTTGAAATTAAATATATTCTTAATTACGTGTATAGATTATATAGACTTTACAATGAATATGAGCGAGAGTTTGTAGTTCGTTCTTCTTGTGATGAGATTGATTGAATTGCGAATTAATAAAAAAATATGCTTATATAAATCTTATTTGAATACTGATTATATATTACTTTAAGAGGCGATTAACACTAAAAATACTGTCGACTACGGTGCTACACCATTGTACGCAGTAATGTTACTGCATATCATATAAATGAAGTAATTTTAATCACACCATCATTTACGAATATAACAAAGTGGTGAATTCATTAAAATTGAACGCTATGGCTCTTTTGTGCGATAAAATTTAATTTCGCTAATTAATGGCATTAATTACAATCCATTGGTGTCGAGAGTCGCTCTGTGAGGCTGTAACAGAATACTACATATACAGACAGAGTGATAGCTTTCAGCCAGTGCTCATTTTGAAATGTAAAGTAAGAACAAAGCTAATTTTCTTATGTTGTAATCGTTGTTTGCATGGATATTAATGCTCTGTTAATAATGGTTACCTCTTGCTGTAATTGTCATGTAAACAAATAGACCGACAGCTCAACTTTCGTGTTCATAATAAATGTATAGGAGAAGATAGAATTGTTAATAATAGAGATTGGTCTGATAGAAACATCAGATTGACTTCTACGCGATCTTCCTTGGAGACTATTGTGGTTAATTTCATGCTCATTGTAGCATTCTGCACTGTGTTAGGATTCCTTCATAAGAGTTCCAGTAGAAAAGAAATGAGACCCTATGAGACTGCCAATGGTCCTTGAGATGCACTGTATAGTTTTTAGTGAGTAAATATACCACACCACCCGTCTTCTTCGACGTCAAGGTGCGGAGCCAATATATAGATTATATAGTAGGGGAAAGATAATAATCAAGACTAGTCTAAACGTAAAAAAAAAGATTCCCGCATAAAACGTTATCCATAACAAAAATATATCATAAATGTAAACTTAACCAAGAATGCCAACCGCACGGAAATTCTCGAACAAATATTCGATTTTCGTCCCACGGTATGAAAAATATATATCAGAGTACAAGTTTGTACGAGATTTTGATCTACGATAATCGGTCAAAATACGATGATATACAACAGGAAAGAGCCAAATTGAACTACTACACGAGTTTCTAAAAACATTTTTTTTAAGCAGCGTTAGACACTTAGAACTAGTGTTTTGAGGTCGCCGTCGGAGTCGCGGTAGACTAGATTCAATCCCGCGAGTACTGCATATGACGTTGGATGACGGACAAATTGGAGTTTTTAGCTTTTTTCGAACTACTCGAATGCTGTTGACCGCAGCTGGGCTTTACAGCTTCACCGGACGATAGGAGGCGAGTACAGATGAAACTTCAAATCCGCCGAAGGACTTACGGAGCGACAGAGGACCAACTTCCGCCTGACGGATACGACTTCAGTCTGAGAGCATGGTTAGGAGTTCGAACCTCGGTTCAGGGCGTCGTAATTTCGATCCCCGTTTGAATTGGACGTAGGATCGATTGGAAGCGAAGTTTTTGAGTAGCAGTCTCACAGTCCCTTACCCGGGACGAGCGAGTCTACAAAGGATATTCTGCAAGAAAAAACAAATGTTTTGAAGTTGGCAACCCTTACGATTTGTTTTGCTGTAATACTCGTATGTTATTTAATATCGATATTATTCGCAACATGCCCCCTATAACTAATTAATATCCCGAAACAAAAGGGGCGCCCCGTTTAATATTTTCCAACAAAAGGGTTAATCAATAGCTGTTAACCTGCCTACACCGCTAATTACTATTGATTTAAGCGACTCATGCATTAAGTAACGTGGGTGAATTTTGATTAAATTCTAATATTAACAACGGCAATACTTGATTTATTATTATCACTTTAGTTTAACAAACGAGGGCGCGTCGTGATCTAATGATTTACCCCAACTCAAAACACAAAGATAGTGATTGCGAATAGATAGATAGAATAACTTTCATTTATAACAGACAATAAATAAAAGGCATTAACAATATATTAAAGAACACATATATAGTTACTATGAGGTGGCAAATCTGGCGGATACAATCATAATTATTTGTATCTAATAATAATAAATACATAATAACCCTAGATAATTCACACAGCGCCAAAAGAACATGATTATTTATTTATCAAAAATACTTAAACTAAGTTTATTCGAATAAATATTATTTCTGTTTCTACCATACCAGTAAGTATTCATTCAATTAAAGAGCCACGCTGTTGTCGGTGGAGCCATTGCCACTTCCCACGATCTTCCATCTTCTTCTTTAAATGTTGATACGACACGACTCCAATTTTGTATTTAATTTGCTTGATATAGCTGTGCCTTGGTTTTCCACTTCTCCTAATTCCTTCTATTTTCCCTCAATATTTTTTATAAATTCATAATGCCATATCAAGTCTATTTTTAATAGTAATAATATATGTCTTAGAACTATGAATTTAAAAGTCGCCATTTGCGATGTCAGATCAAACCTTAGCCCCGGGCGAGTTCCAAACAGATAGATATAATCACTCAAACGAAACCTGATAATTACGAACTTGTATGGCATTGAGACTTTAAACTATTGGTTACAAATACTGACCTTATTTGGTTACACCCACGCGAATTATAATCACCTTTTTAGAGACATGTTATAATAATATGGGTAAGCCATTAATTAAATTATCATAATAAGTTAAACATAAAATAAAAACTTAAATCTTTGTAAATAATAAATTGGTTTATCACCCTGACTCACATCAAAGAGGTTGTAAGTAAAATCTGGTCGACATCAAAAGTAATGTATTAATTTATATTAATAATGTGTCTATTAATATTTTGACCGATTCTATCGAAGAAAACATCGATTGCTAGGTAAAAATCAAAGAGAAAGATGCGCTGTAGATCCGCTCTCTACCACACTGGTTTTAAATATACCTAGCGATATTATTTTTTATTTAATTAAAACAAACATGTTAATTGTAAGCGTTATGCTTCATTTACATACATGAAGAGCACTACAAACATAATATGATCATCTGATAATCATGATGCGTTGCCATTCCAGAGTACTAATATGTTATGCCTCTTATCTAATAACTTCATTGCCTAATGTGCACCCTACAAGTAAAACTTAATCTGCTTGGCGGCTGAAATATGACCGTAAAAAGTCATCTGCCATAAACTTTATGCCTACACTTGTGATATTTCGGTAATCACTCGAGACCCTTTAATACACTAATACTATATGTAGATTTAAGTTAAGTGTAAAGTCAGTCTACGTCCCGACTCTGCGTCGAATGTATGCGTTACTAATAAGCCATAAAGTACACTATATAATAATCTTACTAATGTACAATAAATAGTACAATTATTTCACCTACAATAAACAATAAATTAAGTAGTGACACCTCATCACATCATATATAACGCGTAACTGTAGTGAGGTGGTAAGTGATAACCTCCGCGCCATAAATTTTTACATTCTACCTCTATTACGTTTCCCATAACATGGACAGTTAATAGGTATTTAATTTAATAATATGGTTATTGGTAATTGGGTAATGTCCATATAATACTTTCGTATCCGGATGCGCATACGCACGGCGCCATCACGTCGCAGTGTCAAGATCGTTTGCAAACACACCATTAGTATAACTCTCACAATGTAAGTATGTATTAAAATTGGTATTATATCAATACAACTAAATACTGCAATGTAATTAAATTTAATTTGGTTAAATATTCTCGACTAAAATCACTTTTTTTAACTTGTCGTAATGCACCCGCCTGCGCTAAAAGTTTACGCTGACGGGGCACCAGTGAAGGATGATAGGATGAGCATGAGGTCGGGTCAGTTAGCTCATCGTAACAAATTCATCAGGAATTTATCAGGATGGTTTCCAGGGGGAACCGTGTGGAGGTCAAACAGGTATGGTACATTGCTAGCAATAGGGTCATAAATCCACATTAGGTACTAACAATTACCTTCCCCCGACAGTGGGTTTTGTTTTTTAATATGCATAGATAATAACGGCCTATGTCCAGCAGTGGACTGCAGTGAGCTGATGACGATGATGATGATACCAGCGTCGAGATGTGTGCTACATAAATTTTAGGCTACTTTATCAATACCTCCTCCTACTATATCAAAAGAAATAAAATCGATTTAGTTCATTAAGATTCCAGTAAAGTTTTTGATTTCAGTCGCAACTTTACCGAACTCGTGATAGGTTGATGAATAGGAGTTGGGTTCAACAAGTCGATTTTTGCGGTCAAGTAGAAGTTGGACATTTTATATAAGCGGTTTATTAGTTTGCTAGCTGAGAACGCAGTAACCAAAGTAAGTTAGCACTATAATTTATTGAAAACTTTTAAAATTATCGCAATTTCAATTGAGAAGGTGGCTTAAAATCATGATCGTCATGAAAACAAGCGATAAATAATTCTGTAGCATCAGTCAATACATAAGTGTTCGGATACGGTGAGGCCAGTGTATGCTACATTCGTTGGATAATCTACTGACGGTAGTTGAAAAAACCTACTAGCACCTACAGATTAATATCTGTAGGTGCTAGTAGGTTTTTTCTAGTGGCATGAGTCGAATGAAGTACAGCGGTATTAATACCGCTGTACTTCAGTCGACTCATGCCACGGCTTAGTCGAAATGTCGAGTTAGATAAATACTTTTACTTAACATAAAATTATTCGTATCCCATTAATTAATAGTTTTTTTAACTTGGGAAAGCCAGAATGTAGAGTAGAAATTTTCACAGTATTGTAAGTTTAGTAATTATCGATGTATGTCCTATATTTTTTTTATATCTGGGAAACAAGACCAAAATTAACAGATGACGTGCCATCATCACTCTTTGCCTTAAGTCAAAATGATTTTATTTACGTAAGTTGTGTATTAAGCTGTATAAGTTACTATAGATTTTTAACTATCCCATAGGAGCTCTTTAATTTTCCGTTCCGTGATTAAAAGTATCTAAAACGTTGACCGGGGATATATGGCACCACCATGAAAAATTCCATTTAAATCGATTCAACAGTTTCAGAGATTAGCTTGTACAAGCGAACGCGGCTATTTCGCTTCTACATTCCTTCAGTTTTAACCGTTTTTTTTTCTACATACAGACATTCGACAGTTTTATTATATGTATAAATGTGTATTAAATACGTTATTGATAACTACTATCACCATTACAGCACCTACAAGCATCTGTAAATATGGGGAATTCAATATTTTGCATTTCTATGGCCCGACAACGCTTGGGCGATACTTTTCACAATTTGGAATTCTCGATGCAATACGGAACGAATATAGTAAACAGAATTGGAAATGTTTGTAAATAAAACACGCTTGAGTTTGCTTTTACTAACTTTGGAAATGTTTTTAGTGCATTGTTATCAGTTTAATAAGTTGATATGGATATGTCACGCGGAAGAGTAAAGTGAGTAGTAGTAGATTAGAAGCATCATTTAAAGGTTTTTAATATGAAAGATGGACTAAAATGGAGTTTATGACTGAAGAAAAATCTAGTTGATCAGGTGAAAGATGATATGCATATATGACGGCTGACAGGGTCATAACTTTAATAGGGTTTATAACATTAATACCAGATTTAATGAAAACTTATATATCGTTCAGAAAAATTCAATAGGTCTACAAGCAATAAGGTACCAAACGATATTCTACATAGAGTTACCTTTAAATAAATTCAAAACCTCTGTTAAAACATATTAATTGAGAAAAGCTTATTACTCACTAAACGAATACTTAAATGACAAATACCTAATTAAATAAACGAACGTTATGTTAACAAATTGGCATTAAAAAAAACCATGACAGAATCTCTTGCCAGATTTTCTCTATCTTCGAATCTAGAGTACGGAAGTGAAAAAATATGAATACAAAAAACCAAAAAAACTTGTATGAGTGACTAAAATGTTCTACGTGAAAATAAATATATTTCATTTAGAATTTATGATATTCATTATAACACACATTAACGTCCCATTAAAATCATCTGTCAAAAATCTACCCACAAATATTCAATTACTTTTATATTTAATATTTCTAGAACATTTCAAAATTTAGTCATAAATAATTGATAATACATTATATTCTGAAGTGGACACCGCCATCATACCTGTGACTGTAAGCACTTACAATCCAATCTCTTCACCCAGCAAAAGTTACTTTAAAGGGCGTCTCACAATTCCAAGACGACCATCCCAACTTGAACTTCCTTTCCTTTACCGTTTCACAATCATACCACGATTTTACGAGACAAGTAAACCTATCAAGGATCAAGTTACATTTGCCATTCTACTCTCAAAAAACAATCACAATTTTTCCGTTAAATTCAATAAACATGATTCTTGTTTGATTGCATGTAAGGTTCAATTTGTAGTTTGGTAATAGTATTTATGATTTGGGAAATTCGCGGCAGTTTCATTCATTACCTGTCGTGACACGGGGTTGTGAAAAATGATGTCTCTCTCAGACCTCACTCAAATGATGAAAAGAACAGCAGTATGTAAGATGTGGCCAAGAAAACTAATGGAGGTTCCGATTTTATGCGTCTATTTTCCATTTAAAGTGAAATATGACGCAGTAATTTTATTTTAAGAATGATAATGTAATGGTGTTCCCGCCTACACAAACGGTATACCTACATTGGCAAAGGACCAGTAGAGGATGATCGAATAAGAATTAAGCCAGTACTGTTAGCCCACCGTAACGAATTCACCAGGAATTAATAGTTACCAATTTCTAACAGTATACAAAGATCTATCTGTTTCTCAGTTTTTTTTATGGATGATAATGGAATGGTGCACCCGCCTGCGCTAACGGTTTACGCTGGCGGGGCACCAGTGGAGGATGATAAGATGTCAGTCATGTCAGGTCAGTTAGCCCGTCGTGACAAATTCACCAAGAATTTATCACAATTGTTTCCAGGGGGAACCGCGTGGAGGTCAACCTGACATGGTACATTGCTAGCAATAAGATCATAAGTTCACATTACCAACAATCCCCTTTTCCCCCTCTGATTCTCAGTTTGAATTATGTATTATTCTCTGAAAACACACATGAATGTGTGTTTTCAGATTCTCCAGGGTGTACTGGCTGTTTACCATACCGCTTTACTTCCAATGGTCAATTCGTCGCACGATACAAACATTTATTTTCATAACTATGATTATTTGTCTTGGTCTGGTTGTTTTCTATGTAGGTTATGTATTTAAAAAAGAACGTAATTATGTATTTCTATCAATTGTTTAGTATGCATAGTATAAGCTCTATGTTGTTTGGGGCTAGATAACGCTGTGTGCATTTTTTTATGGATAATTCGCACAGCGCCATCTAGACCCAAGCTAAGCAGAGATTGCGTTATGGCATTAGACAACTGATAGACATACTTAGAGACATTGTTTTTTGTAAATACATACATAATATACGTAGAAAACAGTCAGATCAATACAAATAAGAATACTCATGTATACAAATGTTTGTACCATGCGACGAATCGAACCCACGACCGTCATAAGTAAAGCAGACTGTAACTCAGCTACACCATCCAAGCTACTATGTTTTGTTAAAATTGCTCTGTATTGTTATTAGCACTACATTTTTTTTAACAGAAACATTATACATTTATAGGAGCAGGACATTGTCGACTAAATATGGACCAGAAGTAAACTGATTGAGGGTGACGCAGCTGGAGTCGAGTCGCTACGTCAGTTTCAAGGCGTCTTTGGCCCGGATCCCCACCAACATGCTGCCTACCTTCATGGAGGAGGACTACTGGCCGAAGTGGGTAGTGTATCGGCATTACCGTGCCAGATTGCCTTCGTCAGTGCCGTGACCACAGAGACAATTTTATATTAATATTATAATATTAATTCATACCTATGTTAGTCTATAAGGTATTTATAATATAAGCCATTAGTAGCCAGTAATAAATAAAAAAAAATACAAGCCAGCGAATAGACTATTTGTGACTGTCTGCCCCGATGGGAGACAACCAGAATATAATTATGTTCATTTTTCAAATGGATTCTGGTAATTGCCTAAGCGTGAATTTACAGCAACAATAAATGCGCGATGTTGTCGAATACGATCTTCTAGTATCTGACAATTAAACTTTTTAAGACGAGCCGAAGGAATACCGGCCATTAATTTCTCAAAGTTTGTTCTGCATCAATGCACAATGATGGATTTACTGTCGATCATTATTGTCTGCCCTAATATTATAAAGAGGGAAAGTTTATAAGTTGGTTTGTTTATCGGTGCTAATTTTGGAAACTTTCATAATTTGCGAAAATTTCCAATATACATATAATAATAATAATCTCAGGACAATTCACACAGCATCCAGCAGCAGCATCTAGACCTAAGCTAGCTAAAGCTTGTTTTATGGGTACTGATACATATACATAGATTTTTTTTTTTGTAAATAAATATTATACATAGAAAACAATCACACTTATGAATACAAATGTTTGTGCCGTGCGAGGAATCGAACCCGCAACCATCGGTCGTAAAGCGGTGTGCTAGTCCGCTAGACCACCGAGGTCGTCAATATATATACTTACTAGTTACCCGCTACATTATCTGCACAAACATTCATCCTCTATTTTACACTGTACCCAATTTTTTTAAGCGATGATAATGGAATCTCGCTTGCTTTAACGGTTTACGTTGATGGGGCTACAATTCACACAGCGCCATCTAGTCTCAAGATGACAAGAGCTTGTGTTATGGATACTAGACAACTGATACTACTACTTAAACACATTTCTTGTACCAATATAAATAATCTTACTCATAAATACAAATGTTTGTATTATGCGATGATTCGAACCTGTGACCAGCGGGAAATAAGATGATGTGCTAAACCGCTGACCGCTGAAGCCATCGTTATAGTCGTCGAATTCATATAAATAATAATTAAATTAATTATTTAATAATGTATTTAATTTATGGGATATTAACTCAACTGTGTACTAGTAGTAGGCTCTTAAAAACGACCTCCAAATTTCCTTTCATCCAATTAGGTTGCTGTATTAGGATGAAATTGGTCACAAACCATTTGCTGATTATGAACAAAAAGAATATAAGCCACAACGTTCAATTGGATGGGGACAGAACACGGACCATTTAATAAACGACTGCTCCCCAATTTTGTATAATCTGTCGTTTCTAGAATACAGGAGACAGGAAATATATGTACTTATATGTACTTGTAATACTGTTACATATATATAGGCGGATGAGGTCTGTTAAAGCCGCTAAAGATTGGTCACCTGTAATAGGTCTCTTCTAGAAAATGTTGTAATTTTTGATGTAGGTATCTAATGTAGTTTGTTTTAGATCAATTCTACAATTCAGCGTGATTGACTTAGCTTCATTCTAATACAGCTAGTATTATTTAGCAGTAATAATTAATATAAGTTAATCTCTATATATAAATATAGCCTATGTGTTATTCTAATACATAAGCTATATTACTGTAAAGTTTCATCAAAATCCATTCAGTAGTTTTTGCGTGAAAGAATAACATACATTCATACTCACAAACTTTCGCATTTATAATATTACTCTAGCTGTGCCCGCGGTTTAACCCACGTTAATTTGCAATATATAAATTACAATAAAAAATATAGCCTATATGTTATTCTGATACATAGGTAAGCTATATAATAATAAAGTTTCATCAAAATCCGTTCAGTAGTTTTTGTGTGAAAGAGGAAAAATGATGCACACCTTCATACGTTTGCTTTTATAATAATGTTAAGATTGTTACCTATAAAATAATACAGTAACATTTCGTTGGTAATATTTGCCATCACGACTATTGTCCATCATAGTGTGGACAGAAACAATTCAAACAGTCGACTTTCATCCATTTGAAATGTATGGTCTATGTGTTATTCTGATATATAAGTTCTAAAGTAAAATCCGTTCAAAAAATCTACACGGACCTACAAAAGATTACGTTTGCGTGGTTATTTTTTATTAAAATAAATATTTTTTAAAATAAATGTAGTTTATATGGGATTGATAGTGCCATCAGAATCGGTCCAGCCGTTCCAGAGATTAGCGAGAACAAACAAACAGACTGACAAAATATTACCATATATACTCGTACTTTCATATACAGTTAGTGAAATTTGCAATTACAAACAGACACTTAAATTTTATTTATTTGTATACTATGTTTCTAAATACCTAGTTACTATTTATTATCATATATATGGAGGAAAATTAAGTTGGTTTCCTACAACTGATTACTAACTACAAATTCCTGTAATATTATTATTTACAGTGAGTTAATTGCAACTCGAGTATTCAAAACAGTAATGTATAAGAAAACAAACTATTGTTTTCATCCATAACTATATGGATAGTAAACATCGACTTTGTTTATATATATATATGTGTCGCTGATAAATTTCTATCAGTACGTAGTCGAATTATGAGGAGAGGAAACGTGTTTCTATTGAACCTATAATTTTTAATTAATTATTATAATAATTAATTACTTAATGGTGTAAATAAATTACAATTACAATAAAGGTAAATAATCTTTGTATATTATTCACACTTAATTTAATCTATTATTTATTGTTTCATCAATTTTAATTTGGATGTATTAAGAAAATACGCAAGCGAGTTTAGAACTATTGAGATTAAGATTAGGTTTGATAGTATTATACCCATATTTGCACCTATTATCATCTATGGTAGTAAACTGGTAGTCTATGTATTGATAGTCGTTAGTTTTGTAGTTCTTTAATTATTTAAACAACTAAACTAACAATTTGCAAATACATTTTTATATAAATACAATAATCAAACTATACATCAAATTATTTATTATTCTCAACTTAGAAGATTATGTTTCGTCAACCCCGTGATCAGAAGGTATATGAATGAATGTAAATGAAGGTATCTTCTGATCACTTTCTTCTGTCGTAAAAAACATTGAGTCAAAGTTTTTAAAAACCTGATGATATTCTTTACCAGTCAACTGTAGCACTAAAAGGAATATTTTAAAACGAATAATAATAATCATATTATTGTTCCAGATGACAAAATTATCGGTAACGGTGTTACTGGCAATACTATTAACGATTGAAGCAGGACCAGTCGTCACCAGGGAAAGTCTGAGGCGTCAAGAATTCCAAGGCACTAAATGCTCAGAACTATTGACTTTAAATGGTGTGTATGCTTTCGTGGAGCAACTGACCAATGTAACCGGTATCCCGGCTGACATGAGGGTGCATTGGAAGACTGGAAATATCTTCTATACATTAATAAGCAACGAAATGAAGATGAGTCTTCAAATATTACGAACCAGTGGTGAAGTTGATACAATCAAAGTAGCAGGACTTGGTCAATCGACTAGCGTAGATAACCTAAATGACATCGTGTACTTAGCTACAGATAACGGTGTCTACAAATATAAAGATGACGGATCTATTGAGCTATCTACAGCACTAGGTGAAGACGTAATGTATGTAGCTGTTACTAACGATGGAACAGCGATGTATATAGCGACATGGCCGCAAAACAGAGTTCATAAGATCAACAATGAAACTCAATCTTTGGAGATATTTAGTCCTATTTCGAATGGGCATGGTTTGACAATTGACACAAGGAATAATATTTTCTTCGTCGATATTGCTACTGAGATTTTGTATGTACTCAAAAATGGGGAGACAGTGCCTATAAAAATTAAAGAAGTGCGTTCAGATAAGATGATCAATGTATTTGTAAGCAGGTCAGATGATGTTTACGCTATGGATGGGAATAGTAATTACTATCATATTGACGTTGACAATGAAACGGCGAAATTTGTGCGTAATTTTAACTTGACAGGTGTTAACACGTTTGCTATGGATTCAAGTGATAACATATTGATCGGTGTTAAAGGAGCCATATTTAAATATTACATTTATGATAAAAATCCTTGCAACGAAGTACCCATGTAAGAGAGTTTATTTCTTTACTTCTCCTTTCCATTCCTTCTTCTACTTTTTGTGTGTTAATAAATAACTAACATTATATTATATATTATATTAACGTTAATTATTTATTGTCCAATGGGGCATTTTTGGTAGGTAAAGTTTAAACAAAATTCTATCACATTTTAGATAGATGTCTTTTCTGCAGTTAATATATTATATATCGAGACAAATTATGTATCGATTGAATAGTGACATTTATTTCACTACAGATAATGCCACTACAAAGGCAATTTAGGTATGAAATAATATTCCTCTGAAATAGCAACGCATGTAGAGTATCACAGCAGTTAGATGTAGAAGCGCTGTTTTACATGTAGTCGGTAGTTGCTTTTAACTGATTTTTTAGCAATAGAAAGCGCTATTCAAGAGGAAGGTTTATAAGTGTAATAGGTAGATGTACACCCGTGCGAAACCGGGGCGGGTAGGTAGTTATTAATATAGAAAACCTGGTCCTAGTTGGCCTTTCTTTTTTTTTTAACCGTTAAATCTCAAGAGAGGTAAATATCTTTATTTCTTTTATATAGGTACATTACTCAAAAAGTCATGAGTAACAAAAAGCGAGAAGAATCAGTACGTTCATAGACGTTCATAGTAACTAAGGTCTATCTTTAATGCAAATTCACCAAAATATTCAACAGAAGTTCATCTGATAGGGTATCTATATTGGTGCAAGGGATTAAATATTCCATAGTTTTTTTTATAGAAGTATGTACTAGGTGGGAATTAACTAAAAAAATACCCAATCCATATGTATTACGAATTAGCTACATATATTATTTGTATATATACAATAGATACAAATAAACAAAATTGAAATGGTTGTTTGTAATTTCAAATTGACAGCTTTTACTAAATATTTTCATTCGCTAATGTTTTAAGGAATAGGTAATTTTTATTTTATTTGTCTATCTCTTTCTATCTACAATAAAACACTACTGAACAATGTCTATGCATGGAAGATAATCATATGACACAAGCTGCTATTTGAGAACTATGTTAACGTTATAGTTACTCAAACGATAATAAAAAAACCTTTTTGACAGTTGTTCTATGCTAATATCAGAGACGGCTGAACCGATTTGAGTGCGGTTTCCACTACATACTGTGGTAATATAATGTGGTTCTGTGCTTCAAGAATGTTTTTTACTCCAATTAAAAAAATAATGTTATACTGGTAGCTAATTAGCTCAGCTAGTTTTATAATATCTTGATTTAAATAGGCAATTCCATAAAAACTTGAATCCTGTCAAATTATTGTAAAATTTTGATAAGCTGAATTAATTGTTTTTTCTTTAGATCCAAGCGACCTGGTCGACCACATGTTAAGAGACGAAAGCACAAGAAACGCCTAACGACTACTACTGACGCAAACGAAGAAGAATACGAGGACTAATTTCTTATTTAATTTGTACAAAATATTGATAGCTTTTATTTTGTTTTCATATATTTATAATTCGTTATAACTCCATCTAGTAATTAAGATATAAATTATTTATTTCGTAATAGCGCCATCTATCGACACTATATCTAAACATTACGTAAATTGCCATGATGTTTTAAGAATCAAGAAGCACGCTAATAGATGGCGCTAAGGTTTCCTCTTAATTTGTTACGATGAAATTATAAATTGAATTGAAAATGAATATATTTACATAATCAATATTTTGTTTTAAATGCAATTAGCTGAATAAATTTAATTACTTACTTTTTCAGTCTTTTTTTATACAGCATTCTAAGTAGCAACAAAACGCATATTCCAAATTACCAGATTGAAATAATCATTTATTGATATGGGATATTATTTATATTCAAAAACAATTGTTTTTGTGTTATTCACAAACAGACATAAATATTACGATGCAAATATTCCGTATTTAGATTTATTGTTTTTATTTAATTTATTGTAAATGTGATTTTTCTGTAAACGTCAAACAAAAGCAAGTATTATACGTAATGAACATTATTAATTTATTCTTATATTTTATTGAATTGAATATGGATAATTCAATTTTGGAATAAATATTGTATTGATATTATATGTTCTTGAAAAATTTTGTTCAGTTTGGATGTTAAGCAATGTTTGAAAATAACCTCTTAATTTGGATATTTTGGGGTGAAATGCGGTAAATAGTAACACTGGCCTTCTCTGTACCTACTCCATTTCATTCACCATTCGCTCATTTCCTCTCGCTCGCTCGCCTCTTCTGTCTTTTTCTGTCATTCATTTGTCAAATTGTCATACGCGTTGTCGATGTGATAGTGAACGATCGTGGTCTGGTGTTATTACATTTTTTTTGTAAATGTGGTGCGTTTATGTGATAATGAGAAACCACACGTTAGAATACCTAATTATTAAGTGATAAGTGCATTTTGAGGTCAGTGTCCTGTTAAAAATTGTTGTTTTTTGTATGTCATCGCACCGACAACATGGCGGCCCCCCGTCACAAATCACAACAGAAAAACATATCTTCGATATTTTCGAAGTTACACGGCGCCTTCTCGGATGCGGTGTGTCCCACAAAGTTCGCGACGGATAAGAGGACATTAGACAAGACTTGGAAGTTAATGGACAAAGTTGTAAAACTGTGTCAACACCACAAAATGAATTTGAAAAACAGTCCTCCGTTTATTCTGGATATATTGCCGGATACATATCAGCGGTTACGGGTTATATACTCAAAATATGAGGATAACATGCAGGCGTTGAATAATAATGAACATTTTAATATATTTATTAATAATTTGATAAGAAAGTGTAAGCAGGCTATAAAGTTGTTCAAGGAAGGTAAAGAGAAAATGTTTGACGAGAACTCTCATTATAGACGAAATTTGACGAAACTGAGTCTCGTGTTTAGTCATATGTTAAGTGAGCTGAAAGCGATGTTCCCGAATGGAACGTTTGCAGGCGACCAGTTCCGTATAACGAAGAGTGATGCGGCCGAGTTTTGGAGGACAAACTTCGGTAACAGGTAAGTTTAGTGCATTTAATACAATGTACATACCTAACCTATCATTGTTTATTACGATATCCTGTACTTTATTATGGTCTGTGTTAATAAGCATAAAATCACTGAAACTATATCCCTATTCAAAATTAATGAATACATTTCCTTCATTTGGCTTGGCTTGGCTGGGCTATAAAAACGTACATATACTCCCAAGAGATTTACAGAATTATTTAAAGAAATTAGTTTTCTAAAAGGATATATTTCTAAAGGGTATAATCAAGAACGGGGCACAGGGTGTTATGACTTTAGTAGGAAGTAATGTAAAATAGGACACATGTAGCATTTCATATTAATATTGTAATTTTTTTATGATTACAGTACTTCTGTCACACCCATTTTAGTCTTTGACAGTTGTTTTGAATAGAGGATGAGGTATGGTAGTGATATTATTCCTCCATAACATTTGAATGAGTGATGCTGGGGTATATAAAAATGTGATATTCATTCTTATTGTCACTTACCAGCAGGTGGTACCAGCTTTAAAAACAAACTAACATAATAATGAGTCTGTGGAACTGCCTCCCAGCAATAGTACTTCTGATATATATAATATTAAAAACTTAAAGAAAGACAGATAAGAAAAATTGATTCCTTTATAAAAGGCCAGCAACTCATTAGCAATTTCTCTGGTGTTGTGGTGATAATGGGCATTTATAATCACTTACCATCAGGTCTGCCTCAACATTGTTTGTCTCCTAAGCTATTAAGAAAAACTAGCATACTACAAAAACTATTATATATAAAGTTACAGTGAAGTAATTTACATTGGTATTTATTATGCCACCTATATACTTGATAGGGAAAATTGCATTACAAACAATTGCAAGTTTTCCTTTTTATAGTTACATTCTTACAACAAAGTTATTTATGGTAATAACAACTATTATTATACCTATGAAATTTGTTTGTAAACTATATGCATTTTATTGAAACACTTTTTAAAATAATTTATGATTAACCTCCATGAGTTAAATATTAACTTGATGGCCTATAATTAGACCTATTTTAATGGAGATTGAAATTATGATTTAAGATTCCCTCATTCAACCTGAGTCAAGACAGTTACAATGAAGTCCTAGCTTGGCCAATTCCGTACTCACAGGTGCCCTTATGACTAAAGTCAATCTTTCTTGGCCAATTAACTACCCAGTATTATATATATTAGACTCATTAATTCCCTCCTCCTTTCTCTCTCTACTAAGGCACTCCCCTTGCACTAAAAGATAGACCATTGGTAGTATAAAATAAGGTATAAATTTAATTTATTTGTTCCTAAGTACCTATAATAATAAAATAAAAATAATCTTTATTCATGTAAACAATTTTGAATAGTTGTATGTTTTATTCTACTTATATGGAATAGCTTGTTTTATATGGAAAGCTCACAAATGACCAAGAAAATTACCTGTAGCTCTTTTATTTAAACAAATGTTGTTCAACTTTACAATTTTTAAATGATGTATATTATGTATATATACATATATGTCTACCAAAAGTGCTAATTCAGATGAGTAAAAGTATCTTCTGATAATTCAGCTTATGTACATAACTGATTTTAATGCAATTATTAGCAACAGATTAAGTGATTTAAGAGGAAGGTTTATATGTATAATACATGTACACCCGTGTGAGGCGGGTAGCTAGTACTTAATAAGAGATTGATTGAAATAGTTGCTCAAAAAGAAAGACAATTTTATATTCTTTTCTATTCATTATTTAGAATACTTACTCCAAGTCAAGTTGGAATTTTCTATAAACTGTGAATGCTTAGAAACAAAATTGTTATCATATCAATCAGTATCTTATTTCATTGTCATCATGAAATGTAATAATACACTATGCAAAAAGAAAGAAAAATAAGGCTGTCCACTGATGGGAATTAATTTGACAAACTGTGGACTCTTAGAATGGAAACAACATTTTTCTCTCGAAGGGTTAAAGAAACATCTCAATTGTCTGTGTGTCATTTCATTGTATACATGAAATGAAACAATGCAACATTACACTCCCATGTCTTTCTTACACTTCCTTATTAAAAACGGATTTTTCTCATGGGAAAAGCAAGTGTTAATTGTCATTGTTATTGTTAGTTAACCATTTGCTATTTCTGGTCTCCAACAAAAACAGATAAATAGGATAATTATGCTAAGAAACATTCAATAGTGTTTGCTTGAATAACTCTATTATTTCACTCACGGTAATTAATAAGCTATTATAATAATTATGGACTACACAGCGCCATCTAGTCCCACACTATTTCTATATTCTTTATTGCACAGATAATACATGAATAATATAATTTAGAGACAATGTGAGCAAAGGTAAAATTATCCCTACAAGAAACCTCTTCCAGTCAACCCAAAACAGTGGCATAGGCGGTTTTGAGTGAGTAATAATTGTTGCTAAAACTACTACATAAAATATCAGAAGCAGAGCTGCAGCAAAGATTTTTTCTATACCCCGATGGTAGCAAACAAGCACGATACTTGTAACACTATAATGTCACGTGCACGTTACCGACCCTATAAATATATATATATAAAACCGAATATATCCTTCTTGATAAACCACATTCTGTAGTCTCTAGGGAAGCGCGTTACTTTTATTTTTGTAAATAACACAAACAGTTATACTCATTAAATACAAATATTTGTATCGAGCAACGAAATTAATGCAGTGTGCCAAACGTCTACCACTATCGACATTCGAATATACTTTTTTTAATTCAAAGTACTTAATATAACAGAAATTTATAAAAAACTGTAAAAATATGTTTGAAAAACAACATATGATGGTTTTTGTTTGAATAATTTTATTACTTCATTGTTACAGTATTGTTTACGTTAATTAACTGTATACCTTTTTATAATAAAACAAACATTGTATGGACACTCAGTTAAGGATAACATTTTATACCTACTAATAAAAAAAACAGAAAAATACGCTTACCTATGTATGTACTTACTACAAAACAATTACCTTTAAAAATACAAATTTCTTACTTACACATTAAATATTTTTTGTTTTGCTACTTTGTTTAATAATAAACTAAAGAAAATGTGTAAACAGCTGATTGTTAAAATAGGTTAATACAATTTTTTTATAAATATGGAATAGTTCTCCAAATGACGCATTTTTGCTCATTTGTTCTAATACAAGGTGGTATATTTTACTGACGTAAGTTTTTTAAGACAAATTCACAAATGTACTTCATGTATATTATAGTTTACGATGAAATTGCAAATGTAAGTCTCTCTTGTAGTTTATTGTATTCCGCATTTATAATTGCAAGTTTTATTCGCCTAAGTAATACATGATTGATTCATGTATTACTTAGGCGAATAAGTTTAGGCGTTAAGATGAATTTACGTGTTCCTATAAATTAAACTTAAGCTGAATTTTAAGTTTTGAAAGTTCAAGTTATATTTATTTCTTTATTTCACGCAATTAATGACCCACATTTACATATAGGAAAATAACATTAATATTATAAATTTTTTAAATTGCAAAACTTGTTTGTAATTAAAATATCCTCTTTTTTACATGTATATTTGTACTTGAGGTAGGGAGTATTTATTCTTTTGCATACAAAATTGTATACATAACGGACTCAATGCCTGATGGCATTCTATACCAGTCAACCGTCGCGGTGATCAGAGATTATGTCTGTGTATTTTTAAGGAAGCGTTTGGCATTTACGTTCTTTTGTTTTTGCCCACCGTAATGAGGGATAGGCGTCATGTATGTACTCGTATGTATGTATAACGTTGTGCAAAAGGCATGCTAAGTTGATTGTTACACTGGCTACACCTCAATACAGGCAGCTATTGTTATTGTTACCTTTATATGGCTTGCATGCATAATTCTATATCTACAGATAATCTGTTGCACAATTTACATACAAATAAACAATGTTCACTGTTTGTTATTGAAGGTATCATAAACTTTGCAATCAATGCAAATGTTTTTATTAGTTGCCATGGGGCATGAGTAATATAGAGAATATTTTCTAAAATAATATTCGAGTTTGTAAAACCTTGTGTGATGGTTGACTGGTAGAGAATGCCATCAGGCATTACTTAAATCCGTCATGTATCATACATTTTAAATAAATAGTATTTAAGTGTTTTAATTATACACTTACCGTTTTCCATCGGGTGGGCCTTATTTATCAAACCACAGAAGTTACACACAGTCAAATTCAGAACAGTACATTGCTTAATAATGTTGGGGGACTTTCTGGGTATTGTCGACCATGGTGTTGTAGCGGTTAAGCACATCGTGTTACTTCCGATGGTCGCCAATTCGATTTTTTGCACGATGCAAACATTAGTGTTTATGAGTAAAAAACTGTATTTTATTTCTATCCGTAGTCTAGTACTCATAACACAAATTGTTAGATTATATTATTATAAATCTTATAACTAAGTATATCCGACAGTTACCATTTTCCGTCGGGTGGACCATCAGTATTCTGCAAGTAGAATTTATATACAATCGAATCCCGAACTTTTATACACTGTCTAAAAAATATTTGTGGACCTTTGGTGGTCCTAGAATGTACACGGCATATTGATTGACCGTTTTCACCTGAACAAGTCCACGGAAACCGTCCACTAATTTCAACAGACTGACCCTTGGATCCATCTGGCTGCGAAATCAATTTATGTGACCCTTGCGGAAATGAGACAAAAATAGCCGGACACTGATAAAGGACGTTGATAAAAGTGACGGCTGAATCAAATGGACCGAAATACTCGTTTTATACGACGGACCATTAAAATACTCATATGGGTATTTATACATTGGTTTTCAACCGACTTTAAAGATTAGAAATGTGTTTAATTCCTAATTAGTTTCAAAACCTACTGCAGAACATTCTTAGTCAATCAAATTTGATGATTGTTTTTGTATTCGAAATACCGGTGTTTCTTATGCTCGATAAAAAATATCAAGATCTAACTAGTATTTTTTGAGTTATCCTTAATAAAGCTGTTGAACTCGATTTTCTCGTGGTCTGGATTTTATATCTTTCAACAGGCGTGTCACCAGTATAAAATGTCTTTGATACGTTCATATCATGACAGACCATTAACTTAGAATATAAAAATCTAAGTATAATTAGATAACACTACAGACCATACATGCAAGAAAACTTCTATATTTGCATACATACTCGAAAACTCGAAAAACATTGCAAAGCAAAATAGCGTTTCAATTCCAACCGCTAATACAAAAGAAAATATATTAAATTGTAAAGAGTTTACTTTAAAGAATTAGTAAACGTAAATAATTACATTAACCGTTGAGTTTACAAACCTTGCCCCAGGCTCCAACCCTAATCTGTATTAAACCGGTTTTTGTACACTTTTACAGGATTGTTCCATCCCTATCTTAGAGAATCATCTCTCTAATTACATCAACCGGTCGCTGTATGTCGGTTTATCGCTATACAACTGTACTTTTAAGAATTCGTTTCTTATGTGCAGTCCGTTTTATTAAGTTTTTTTCGCCTATGACTTTACATTTGAATAAGCATTTTCTTTCTGGTCCCATTGATTTTTCTTTGGATGACAATGAAAAGGTTTATGGTGACGGGGCTCCAGTGGAGGATGATAGGATGATAAAGTTAGCTCAGTCAGTATATCGTGGCCAGTACGCCATTGGCATATACACCAGTTGACCATGCTGGTTTCAAAGGAAATCATATTGAGGTAGACCTGATAGGGTACATTACTAGCTAGTAGGGTACACTACTAATTCTCATTGTGTACCAATCCCAGCCTTGCGAATTTGACAATTTGGCCAGAAGCAGGTTAATATTTAAATTTTGCGCCAAAATGCCGAGGGTCAAGACAGATATACGCAAATGATAATACAAAGTTTTCCTCTAGTAAATGCCTGACTGTCTACCATTTAATCGATCTAACGCGGTAGATAAATCATTCTATAAATTTCGCAAATATTCATTCACAAACCAACGCATAGCAAAATTAAACGGCACTTTATGAATGGGTAGGCCGTTTTATCGAATACACTCGTACATTACTGATAACATGCTGATATAACGTTATCTATAGCACATATTACGATTCATGCTATCATGTTATGTACTAAAAGTTGATGCGGGTTCACCTGTATACATAGATATTATATAATATATTTGTAACACGATTATTTATAATGAGACAAGGCCATGACATTTTTAGTTATGTCTTTGTATTGCTTTAGAATTTTATATTCAATTATATTATTACTAAATATTATAGTTTGTTAAGTCTTAACACCAATAAAAGTGAGATCTTAAGCACGCTTATAGGCGATTACATTTTACACTTTGGAGTTATAAACAATCTTAAGAAACATATGAAACTCTTGATTACCATTAATTGCTTCTAAATGTCGTAGGAATAGGAAGTTCAGTTAATCACCCAAGGAAAGAGAGTCTGGAGAACGAGTATCACTGTAGCACAATGTCGATCTTCAAAGCGACAGCCTCTGACGCTGTCTAAGTACATATATGAGTGCATTTCTAAGTAGAAGAATAAAGTTCAGTATTGGTATTTGATTTAAAGTTCAGGATACGCTTATATCTGGGATGTAGTCTAGAATTTAGAGAATAAATGCTTGTGATGTCTTAAACAACAGAGAATGTAAATACCTTCTAAAATAAATTCCGTAATAATAACAAAAAATGCACTGACATACTGTGATTGACAAACAGATATTTATTTATGTATAACGCATAAGCAAAGCTGTTGGAGATAAAAGTCTGATATTAACATACTGTTATCACCATAATCGATTCTATCTACAGATATTAAAAGCCCCATTTCCGTCTCAATTCAATATTGCTAAAGGAAGTGTGATATCATATCTAATAGATTTATTCAATGAATTCAATGTAAGCACTTTATTAATCACGTGTGTACCACGTGTGCACTGGTGGAATGTGAATGAATTCTTCCACGTGGTCTAATCTTGCCATTACTTCAAAAGCAAGAATGTAATACTGAGCCATTCAGACTTGATGAATATAGGGAAGAATGGTTCCTAGTAATTACAATATTGCTATTTCTGGAGAGGTAGACTGGAAAAAGTCCTCTGCTGTGACTATGGTATCCTTAAGCTAGCTGTTTGGCGGCTGAAATAGGTTCACACCTAACGCTTTATAAGCTTTGGTGTTTCGGTTCTACGGTGCGATTGGGCAGATACATTATAAGATAAGCGCCATCTTCTCTGGAATGACAATGCCTGAGAGATGTCGCGGGTGTCACATGATAACATGATGTGAGAAGTGTTCTGTCTTTATAGGCAACTGTTGTTGCTTACCATTCGTCGGTACGGTGGACCGTTCCAATGTCTACCATTCTTATTAAATAAATAATATCACGTCGACGGGTACATAGTCTTCTTTGGTTTATTCTTGGTGAATTCTACTCTTTAACTGAATTTACTGCATCATTCTCGTCCTGCTATCTTCCGTTGTTACCGTATACGGTTAGCGCAGGCGAAGGTTTTTTATGTAATGTGAAGCTAGGTTCTTGATGCTTGCGGTGCGAAGTGGTGGAATGTATTGTGGTTTCTTCATAATGGTCATAAGTCAAGGGTGGACCGCGTGGCCGTTGACTTTACGTGGTATAATGCTAGCAATTCCCTTCCCCAAGATTAGTGAGATTGTAACATTGATCTATCTCTATTTTAATTGTCTTTTAGTCCAGACCTTCGATGCTTGATAAGATATTTATCAGAAGAGCGTCAAAAGGTGTTATGCGTATCTAAGATTAGATATTTGCGTCATATTAGTCCAACTGTTCACAATAGGCTCATTGATAATTTATCGTCGCACGCACGATATCGTACGATTTTACATTCACAATAGAAAAGAGTATGCAATTTTGTATGAAGATAAGCACATTTTTAATCAAATCTTTCGCCATTCACAATTTAAATTAAACCTTATTATGACGAAAACAAACACGTCTTTAAATATTGGTGGTATTGGAAGGAAATCTTAATTTGCATAGTAATAACGTAAGGTGAATGACAAAAGCTCTCAATTGCTTACAGTCTGCTACAGGAGAGGGCTTATATTTCGGTGTTCTTTTTATGAATGATATTGGTGCTTCGGTGCCTGCGCTAACAGCATGTCCTGGCGGGGCTAGAAACAAGGATGAGGATGACCTACGCTAGTTAAATGTTATTGATTAAGCATATACTATTTGATGTCTATAACCGTTACTATCTGGAGACTATTGTGTAAAACTATTGAATATTACAGCTTATGATAGATAATATTATTGAAATGTTATCGAAACCCTAAACCACTACTTAACAAATGACTTGCAAATTCATAAACGTATAGATTATATGACTTTATCAAGGCACAGTGAAAATTTCTAAGTTTAGAATGTTGACATTTGGAACATGAGTTTATTAACATAGGCATCTGCTAAGAAAGTGGAATAAATCGTGTCGCGTAGGTAAACTCATGGGAAATAGCTAATATAGGATATAAATCTAAAATAGACTTAATAATGATATGGAGTAGCTGATAGACAGTAATCTGATTTACTTCAATCGCTGTTCCAAATTAGCTAATTTCGGCTAACAACATTTATATGTAAATGTAACCTACTTGTAATTAACAGAGGCAACTAACTGTGCAGTTAATTAATGTTACTTAAACATTAACCATCCTTGACGGTTCATGGGGGCTCATCCACAGGCTATTGTGTAATTAGTAAATAACAATGTTTATTTATATTATACATATAATTACTTAGTTATCTCCTTGACTTACACTTTCTATACTACAGAACCATTTATTTAAAAATGTTAAATGAAATAATAGCTTAGTTGCTTTGAACGTAGTACAATGATGTAAGTTAAAATTTAGTTATTTTTAACTTTAACTACTACTTTTAAACTAAACGGCGAGAGAGGTAAATATCTTTATGTACCATAAAATTATTCGTTTTAAAACCCGGATAAAAATATTAATAACTTATAATATTTGACTCACCCTTAGTCATCACAGTAGAAGATGACATGCGAAGCTATGTAGTGGAATAAAGGCCAGGCAATGATGATGATGATTTAGTCATCATTGACATACAAGAGGTAACATTGTGAAGAAGCCAGACTTACCTATTTATAATTATCTAAATGTAACAACTGTGACATCAATTAATCATAAATCTAGGCACTTAATTCATTAATTAATAACTGACCCTTTTAGACTTTTAATTAGATTCTTAGTTACCATATTTTTAATATTGTATTCAGTACTAACTTATCTTTATTTCTTTATAATATTAGTTTAATATGTTTAAAAGTAATTGTAATTTGGTACTTTCCTTTTGTTTTTTTTTTTTGCTGAGATAGACTTTATAGTAAGTTTAGTCTGCGTGTGTATTTCTGATTGTAGGGTAAAATATGACAATATTATTGCAGAGTAAAGTTATGATACTTTAGTTCTCTGGAATGGCAATGCATGAGGGTACTGCGAGTGTCATAACACGATGTGATGCCCGTGGTGCTTTTATCTTAACATAGTATAAAATAAAGTCGCATCCTCTACCTGTTTGCTTAGAACTTTTAAAATACGCAACGGATTTTAATGCAGTTTTTCACATTGTATAGAGTGATTCAAGAGGAATGTTAGTATGTTTAATACAAGTACACGTGCGAAGCCGGGGCGGGTAGCTATTGCCACTACTGTCAGGTGGGTCGTCAGCTTTCTTGCCATTTCGTTTACACAAAGAAAACTTACGTTACATTGTCACGTTCACTTGTCTGTCAAGGAGTACTCAATAAAATATTCTGCACTTAACGATACGTGGAACTGAATTTGTCTGTTAGCCATTTCCCCCGAAGGAAGTCGAGAACGGGTTGACAGGTGGTTCAGTTCATTATAGAGGGAAGGTCTAAGTACTATACGTACTTGTATATGAATGACAGTTAATTGACACTGCATTTTGCTGTCCATCAATAATTGGTCGTATAATCTTACCTTTCTGTATATATGGAAAGATATTATTATATTCCTCATTGTTCTTGTATGAATATGCGTTCGAAAATTAGCGGTAGAATTAGTATCTCACTACAAAATTGAATCTAAGCTTGCAAAGTAACATTTCTATAGAAATAGATGATTATTTTACCAACTGCCACTTTGCGAAACGGGATGGTTTATTTTCGACTTGTTTCATTAATATTGCATTTAGTTACCCTCAGAATTCATGATTTTTTAAAACGTACGTGACGTCCCAACTCCGAATTCGCGTGTGACAAAGAATTCACGTCACCCTTTGTCAACTTGCGGATGACATAATTGTTGAAACCTTTTGTTCATTGTACTAAAAGGGCTGGGCTTCCCATATCCTACATTAAACAATATGAGGAATTCACATACGATAGAAACTTTATTAATGGAATGGACGCGGCAAATGCTTTTTTAACATGCTAGTGAAAGAGTCGGAGTAACCCAAATATAAGTTGAAAAGTCTCACACATTTTGATGCAGAATTTTACTTCCTAGAAACTTATTAAACGAATGGGTCGAATTATTAATAGAATACATTTATTCTGGTATTAGCACGATTATTTATATGGTAAATAAAGGTATTTACAAATGTAATAAGATAAGTAAATACCTTTATTTGCTATAAAATTATTCGTGTTAAGATCCTTAGCGGATTAAATAGATTAAAAATTAGTTCATCAAAACCACTTTTGCTATATAAAAAGAACACATTAATAATTTTATTTAAATTAATATTAATGTGTCCCAATTATAAAAAATATCAATATATTTTATCCCAATATCAAAATATAAGGTACTTAATTTGGGTTCAAAATGGAAATCAGTTTTATAAATAATGTTTGTAGTATTACAACTATGCTGCTTTGTAAACCGGTATATTCTTTCAATACTAGTGTTCTCAAGCGGAGTTCGCTACGTACATATTTGAACGCTACTGAAATATGCACATAATTTCATCCAAATCGGTCTAGTCGTATAGAAGTTAAGTGACAAATACGGTCGTGTGGGTCGTAACCCACATACAATTTTTATTTATCCAATCCTAAGATACTTACATGATTCTTTTTTACGTATTTGTCACTTAACTTCTATACGACTAGACCGATTTGGATGAAATTATGTGCATATTTCAAAAATATGTATGAACTGAGAACACTAGTATTGAAAGAATATACCGGTTTACAAAGCAGCATAGTTGTAATACTACAAACATTAATATTTTTCGAATCAGCATTTCTATTAAAATTTATTTCTATGTCGTTATCTTTGTAATTTGGGGCTTAGTTATATTTAATTTATCTCCGAAAATTCCATATATTTTCAGATACCAAATACAATTAACTAAACAAACAGTGAATTACACAATTAAGTACAATACAGGGTTTATCTGTATTGTACTTGTAAGTGTCTAATCCTAACATCCCTCCAAGTGTAAACTACAACACGAAACGAGAACTGTATACAATGTATGTAACACGAAATACTAGTGAATATTTCGGACGCTTAATTATAATGTAATATTGGTTTAAATCTAACATTAATTTTAGGTATGTAAACATTGAATTGAAAATATAAAGATTGAATTCTAAAAACACAATCAAATTCGCAATTCATTTCATGAAATTTTATTTATTTTTGTGTAGTGACTGTATAAATACGTCATTGAATGAATAAATATGTAATTAAAAAAAGTAATATAGCAAAAGGTCAGTATTATGTCAGTTTTTGGTGTCTGTTAGTTATGTTACCGGTTGTTTTTTATTGCAGCTAATATACACTAAGTGGGGAGAGGGGATTGTTAGTAATGGCAATCAGTGGCCTTATTACTTACAAATTGCTTTATCAGGCCGACATTCACAGGATGGGCCCGAAAGAATCCATCGTCCAGAGTATACCGTTAGAATAGACAGGTGCACAATTTTATTATTTACCATTAAGAAAAAAACACTATCGATAATAGCATCGACCATCGGCCGCCGGATTGTTTGTTATTCCAGTTACGTAAAAAAACAAAAAAATATATAAGTACAATTGTGCTTTGTTCAATAAAATAAAAATAAACCTTGCACTTGTGATTTAAAATACAATAAAAAATGATTATTCTAGCATGGTTGTTGTGTAAAATAAAAAAAAATGCACTCATATGGGTATAATGCCAATGAGATTGCATATTCCACATTTACAATTCGGTATGACAGATACAATTTCTCATGATGACATGACGTCACTGTACAAGTGCGGTCTGCCGGATGCTGAGCGCCGGATACTCTCAACCGATTCCGTTTTTAGATGAGCCTACTTGTTGTGATGGTCTTGTTGTGCTCCCGTTTACGCTCGGGATACTGTTGGATGCATGAAATTAAACCCTTTGAGTCTTTGTTGTGTTGATGAAGGTAAATTGCCGGATTAAATGTTTCATTATGTAGAAACATAAACAATAATATGTCATAAAAGGTATAATAATATCTCAGGACAATTTACTCAACGCCATCTAGTACTAAGCTTATGGTCTGGGTACCAGACATTTGATGTAAATACGTGCATAGAAAACATCCAGAACCGATACAAACTATTATACTCTTGAATACAAATGTTTGTACGGTGTTCTGAGCCCGCGTACATCTGAAGTAAGACGATGTGATAAACCGCTGGACACCGAGGCCATCATAACTTGGTGATGAACTTTTATTTTGAATTGATCTTATAATCATAGACCGTTCTTCCTACATTATGGAAACGAAAAGAAGTTATGACATATATATTGGAAGTGTTCTTATATGGAGATTGGTTGTGATTGTTTTATAGAATAATAGGTAAAGTAGGTGTATTACTGTTGTTACCTTTTGCGTAGGTAAAATTTCATTATTATTTATATAGTATCTCTAATTTTTTCCTTTTTCTTATATTATTATATCAACATTACTGTAAGCAACGCAGTTTTATTCATTCAATTTATTATTTTCATTTCAATTGATTTTAAATATTTTAGTTTCTCTGATGAAAACTATGTTGTAGATTATGGTAGACAGGAATCTAGAAAAATCAATTCAACTGAAAGTTATCCAAAAGTGACATTTTATTATAATTGATTGATGAAAAAGAAAGATGAATTCAATTTATTATTGGCGTAGATATAGCGTAATATTTACTATAAAAAAATTGACCTGATTAAAAATGTTAGAGAGTAAAAATTCTGTATTTTGAAATCAGAATACCTGTGATCATTTCATCTCGCATTCAACGTCAACTATAACTTTTATTCACTCAGTTGCGAAAGTTTCTGTAATTTATTTCTACTGAAATATAAAGTTGGACAAATGGATGCACGGGACGAAAGCCGTAAATCCAAGTGCCGCTTTCCCGTTAGCGGAAATAATGTTTCCAAGTTGTAACTTTAGCTATCATGTTATGCACCGACGTACCGCTTAATTTATATAATATGAATATTCAAAAGGTGTATGTTCACTTATATGGTCTTAGGAACTAGCATGAATGCTATTATATCTGTCAGGTTATTTTGTATTTGGTTATTTCTATCATTGTATACAGTCGCTGTTTTACGGTTGAAGGGTAATAAAAAGTCATTCCTCATAAAATTTCTATCGTCTATTTCACCCCTTCAAGGTTTATTTTCGCAACTAAGTATATCTAAGGTCCAATCTGTCTGTATAATGTAACAAAACTCATCAAAATTGATCTAGCAGTTTAGGTAGACTTTTGTACAAAGTATTATGTTGGAGAAACTATTTCAGCTGTCGAATTTACATATTGTATTTCCTTTAATGAGTGCGAGATAAAGCAGTGAAATTACATGATAATAGGTCACATTTAGTCCGGAATCGCAAAGCATGAGTGGTTTCACGGGCGTCACATGATAACGTGGTGTTGTTTATATATATATATATATATATATATATATATATATATATAAATATCCCCTTGGGCACTTTGTGGCTCAGACGTGCCGTATAGGTAGTTTTTTGTTGATCCATTTTCACTTGTTGATCCGGAGGCCTTTTGTTGATCTAATGCCAGCTGACCATATATAAATGTTGATCCGTTTTGAGCCACAACTGTCACGACGAGTAATAATAATAATTAAGCGATTTATACACGAGTTTATACAAATCCACCTTTTTGGCATACGAGCAGTTCTTGATCCAATTCAAACGGGCCAATCAGGGTGCAGCATTTGCCAAGGGCTTCCTCATTGGCACGTTTGGGCTACTACATTATGGCTACAGTAACTTAATAATGTCTAGCTAGTATTTCAAGAATAATAGTCTATCTAATCTAAATATTTATAGAAATCAGTCTGGAGTAACGTGACTCCAGATCAAACCTCAATACTTATTATTTTTTGGACGGGAATCTTTTCTTTTGTAACAAAGTTACTGAGCGAATAAAGAGAAGGCGCAACGGCGGATCCAGGGGGGAGCGTCATGGAGGTCATGGGAGTCATGGGGGCGTCATGACTCTCCCCCCCTTAGCCCAGGACTTAGGTAGACCACTAATTGAACTAAAAAATAATGAAACAGCAAATTTTTTTGCACGATCGGAGTGTTGGTGCAGTAGTATTAATTATAATTAAACATTGTTACTTAAAACATAACAGTTAAAGTACTATAACACTAAAAGCAAAATAGGTATTTTCAAAATACTTTTTCAAAATAAATTACCCTTTGAGTTTTTGTCCAAACCTCAGATATTTTATTTATTTTAGGTATATCAATCATTACATAGTATAGTATAAAACAAAGTCGCTGTCGCATCTAACAAGTACATAAATAAAGAAACAAGACTTTTTGGCTCTGAATATATTTCAAAAATCAATTACTTGTGTTAATCAATTTATATACTCGTTCTTATTTCATAGTACTTGTTTTGATCCGAATATATACAGATACCGTAACGGTCTATTAATTATGAATTTATTATACCTAACCTAGATATTTTATTTTGACGAAACTCCGTGTAGTAGTAGTATCCGATAAGGGTATGCGAACCCTAAGTATTATTTCAAAATGACCAGTAATTTCGAAGAAATAAGCCTTTGAATTTCGAATCAACTTACCAAACGGACGCTCAAGGTTCGATTCCCGCCACCGATTTTTTTTTGTTATTTTTTTTTTTGTCTTTATTCTAATTTTAAATTAACTATTTTAATAATTAAATGAATTTAATCGAACAAAACGTTGTTAAGTATTCAATTAATTTTAATTTACATTACCTATTGTACTTTCTAAATTGTAAAGCAGCTAACAATTATAGTAAGATCTTATAAATAACTAACACAACAAGTAAAACATTTTAAATGTATTTTCTTTATTATTACAAATATTTTTTATGCATAATATAATAGTTAATATCTAATAAATACATAATGATCTGATAATCAAATTATAAGTACAGTCTCAAATTGAAAGTAAGAAAAACAGAAAATATAGAGAGAACTATAGGGATATAACAGAAAGATGTGAAAAATGGAGAAGGACAGTAAAAAAGTTACAAATTTAAATAATGTTGCCGCAATTTCTGTTTAAATGAATTTATTACATTATTATATATATTAGGCATACGACTAGCCTTATGACTGTTACTTTTTTTTTAATCTATACATCTATACATGTAAATAAAATTGGAGTGTCTGTTTGTAATATTGAAATAACCGTTTTTACTACTTGCATATGAATATAAATCCGGTACATACACCAAAATAACATATTTTACAAGTTTTGTCTGTCTGTCTGTCTGTTTGTTCCGGCTAATCTCTGAAATGGCTGGACCGATTTTGACGGGACTTTTTTTGGCAGGTAGCTGATGTAATAAGGCTACTACCTAGTAACTTAGGCTACTTTTATTTTAGAAAAATAAAGTTAAAAACCACGTGGACGAAGTCGCGGGAACAGCTACTGTATAATATATTAGAGATACCTACGTGTTTTTTTATTGATGACTAGCTGTACACGGGATTTCGTCCGTGTGAATTTAACTTTATTTTTCTAAAATATAAGAAGTTAAATTCCACGCGGTACAGCTAGTTGTCGGTAGTCTAGCGATTTAGCTAGCACACTGCTTTGATTCCTGCTTGGTGGTCGAGGGTTCGATTCCTCGCACGCTGCAAACATTTGTATTCATGAGTATGATTGTTTGTAACGGTCTGGGTGTTTTCTATGTATAGATAATATATATGTATTTACGAAAAAAAATCTTTGTATTTATATCAGTTGTCTAGTACCCATAACATAATCTTCAGCTAGCTTAACTTGGGTCTAGATGAAGCTGTGTGAATTGTCCTGAGATTACTATTATTACTATAATAAATCTTTTCAAATCAGCCGATGTTTATTTTTGCCATAATACGTGCTGTTACCATGTGATAATATTACGTACGTACTTATTAAACTATTAACTTATTATTAAATTATTAACTATTTATACTGTTTTAAATGTGATGCGTTCATTATTTATATTTCCTTTGAATTAAAGACAAATGTATATATATATATATACATTTATATAAACTTGCACACTTAGTTGATCCAGCCACGATCCGTAGATATTGCTGATTCCACTGTCTCTCTCTTTCTATCACTATCTTTGTATTCTAATATGCGATGTTGCGCGTTGTTGCCAAATGTATTCGTCGATAGTAGTAGATACCTATACGCGATATATATTTTTTCAACAATTTCCTGCAATAGTGAATCCGTATCGGCAATTTTTTTTAAATGCACAAAGATTTTTTGGCTCTGAATATATTTAAAAATCATTTACTTGTGTGTTGATGAATTTATATACTAGTACATGAAGTACCTAATACTTGTTTTGATTTGAATAGGTAGCGATATTATGAATTTATTATACGTAATCTAAAGATTTTGACGAAATAAAAGTAATTAGTTATCTGTTAACCTTGACTTCATGTTGGCACCAGTATTATCAGATGATTAACATACTCTTCGAAAACTTACAGCAGAAATATCGTGTTTGGACTCATTAGATAGGTCTCGATGAATAGAGTTTAAAAAACTTAAAATAAATGGTAAATTAGAAATAATGTATAAATACCCCTTACGTAAAATTCAACCACTTTAAACTTAATAATAATAATAATTAGGAAAAGAGAAAAGCTATACATGTACTGAAAGTAATTGATGTCTTCCACACAATATTTTCACTATTAAACAACTCTGTTTGTTCAGTAAAAGTGTAAATACACTGGTAACCTTTAATCATATTTTATATGCAAACATTACATATACAAACCCTAAAGTTTTATTTCAGAATAGCCAGTAGTTTTGAAGAAATAAGTCTTTGAAATTGTACGTGTAACTTATATATATACTAGTTTTTTCACCATAACAAACAACACCAATATGGCCTAGTTAGTAGTTTACCTGTGTACCAATTAATAATAATAGTAATCTCAGGACAATTCACACAGCTTCATCTAGACCCAAGTTAAGCTAGCTGAAGATTATGTTATGGGTACTAGACAACTGATATAAATACAAAGATTTTTTTTCGTAAATACATATATATTATCTATACATAGAAAACACCCAGACCGTTACAAACAATCATACTCATGAATACAAATGTTTGCAGCGTGCGAGGAATCGAACCCTCGACCACCAAGCAGGAATCAAAGCAGTGTGTTAGCTAAATCGCTAGACTACCGACAACTAGCTGTACCGCGTGGAATTTAACTTCTTATATTTTAGAAAAATAAAGTTAAATTCCACACGGACGAAATGTGTACAGCTAGTCATCAATAAAAAAACACGTAGGTATCTCTAATATATTATACAGTAGCTGTTCCCGCGACTTCGTCCACGTGGTTTTTAACTTTATTTTTCTAAAATAAAAGTAGCCTAAGTTACTCCTTATTACATCAGCTACCTGCCAAAAAAAGTCCCGTCAAAATCGGTCCAGCCATTTCAGAGATTAGCCGGAACAAACAGACAGACGGACAAAAATTGTAAAATATGTTATTTTGGTGTATTATGTACCGTATTTATATTCATATGCAAGTAGTAAAAAACGGTTATTTCAATATTACAAACAACAGGCTTCAACATTCTCAAGTACCACAAAAAAGATGTTTTTATTAAAAACAAGCTGTTCCCGCGACTTCGTCCGCGTGGAATTAAACTTTATTTTTCTAAAATAAAAGTAACCTAAGTTACTCCTTATAAATCAGCTACCTGCCAAAAAGAAGTACCGTCAAAATCGGTCCATTTCAGAGATTAGCCGGAACAAACAGACCGACAGACAGACAGACTAAAATTATAAAAATTGTTATTTTGGTATATGTACCTTATATATATTCATATGCATGTAGTAAAAAACGGTTATTTCAATATTACAAACAGACACTCCAATTTTATTTATATGTATAGATGTATAGATTATTATTTATTTATTTATTTATTCATCCAAAATAATACAAATTGTGTAGGATAACGTAATAGTAACATTACAGTAAAATTTTGTCAACAACATAATAGCAACTTAAATATTAAATCTCGGTATATCTTTAGACTAGCTGGCACCAGCGACTTCGTCCGCGTGAAATTTTATTTTATTTTTCTAAAATAACAGTAGCGTAAGTTACTCCTTATTACATCAGCTACTTGCCAAAAAAAGTCTCGTCAAAATCGGTCCAGCTATTTCAGAGATTAGCCGGAACAAACAGACAGACAGACAGACAAAACTTGTAAAATATGTTATTTTGGTGTATGTACCGGATTCATATTCATATGCAAGTAGTAAAAACGGTTATTTCAATATTACAAACAGACACTCCAATTTTATTTACATGTATAGATGTATAGATTAAAAAAAAAAGTAACAGTCATAAGGCTAGTCGTATGCCTAATATATATAATAATGTAATAAATTCATTTAAACAGAAATTGCGGGAACATTATTTAAATTTGTAACTTTTTTACTGTCCTTCTCCTTTTTTAACATCTTTCTGTTATATCCCTATAGTTCTCTCTATATTTTCTGTTTTTCTTACTTTCAATTTGAGACTGTACTTATAATTTGATTATCGGGTCATTATGTATTTATTTATACATTTATGGGTTATATATTTATGTATGTATATTGTTATTTTTTTATAGAAATGTATATTTTGCTTATCTTTATTATCTTTATAAATCTTTTTTTGACATTTCTTATTTATATTAGTGCACCGCCAATAATCTTTCGCTGCACCACTCATGGTTGCCTGGTAAATAACGCGGCAAGATATTAAGTCCGCCACATGTACAAATTTTTTTGTGCATTAAAGTTAAAAAAATAAAAAAAATACAATACTGTTTAATGAAAATGCGTATTGTCTAGTGCTTTGAGATGTATCAAAATAAGGTCAACAAAAAAGTCCGTGATGGTATATGTCTATCTCTCAAGGATAACCAACAATAACCATTTTTTATCTTTTACATTTTACGGGAATTTTTTTTATCGTATGTTTCCCTTAAAATCATGTAAACTATGCTATTATGTCATAATCTAAAGAAATAATAATATTTTATAGTGAAATATCCACTATAAAATAGTAATGTAAGTAGCAATGTAATTCGTTACGCGCGAATCAGCTGTTATAAGGTCAAAGGTCGGTGCACCCCGCGTATTTGATAAATAGTGCTTCTCTGGATGTCTTTAAGAGAAAATGGCAGTATGTACGTGTATATGTACAAGTCCTTAAGTGTTAAGTTTTTCAAATGTACATACAATAAAGAATAAATATTTTTAAGTACAGTACTTACGTACATTAATATAATACCTACTTTTTACTTGTATCTATTGTCATCAAAATTAAATTATAAGTTCTTAACTTGACCACGACTATGTGACCCTCTCTTGGCGCCAAAACGAGTGAAAAAATGAACAGCATACGACGACGACGCAGTACCTATAGAGTGGAGCAACTGCTTATTCAGTTTTATTCAACTATTTAGTCCCTCCACCGTTACAATGAATGGAGGCGGATATTACAATGTATGTAGCATTGCGAATATAAAATATCTAGATTAGGTATAATAAATTCATAATTGATAGACCGTTACGGTATCAGAGCCAAAGAGTCTTCTTTCTTTATTTATGTACTGTTAGATGCGACATCGACTTTGTTTTATACTACACTATGTAATGATTGATATACCTATGCAAAATAAATAAAATATCTGAGGTTTGGACAAAAATTCAAAAGGTACTTTATTTTGAAAAAGTATTTTGAAAATACCTATTTTGTATTTAGTATTTGAAATACAAAACTATTTTTGTTTTTAGAGTGACATTTCTATGAATTCACTGTCGATAGCGAGCGGTGCGATGGAAAAAGATAACCGTTTATAAAAATATAATAAATAGCGCTGGACAATTAACACAGACTGATACTGAACTGATATAAATAGATATTTTTATCTTGTAAATACATATATAATATACATATAAAACACCCAGACCGATGAAATCAATCGATGACCGATGAGTACATATGTTTGCACCGTGCGAGAAATCGAACCCGCGACCATTGGATGTAAAGCGGTGTGACCACCGAGGCAGTCGAAATACATAAATAATCTTATGAATTTAATTTATTCTAATTTGTTTGTGTGCGCGGGGTGCGGTGTACGGTGCTCCCCCTGCCTCCACCGTTGCTGGAGCTTGCATGTATGGAGCATTGCGAATATAAAATATCTAGATTAGTAAATTAATAAATTCATAATTGATAGACCGTTACGGTATCTATATATATTCGGATTAAAATAAGTATCGCAGTAAGGACCAGTATATAAAGTGATCAACACAATTAATTGATTTTTGAAATATATATACGGAGCCAAAAAGTCTTTGTGTATTCAAAAAATATCTAATTTGTTTGTGTGCGCGGGGTGCGGTGTACGGTGCTCCCCCTTCAACGGTGGAGTTACTATGTATGGAGCATTGCGAATATAAAATATCTACATTAGTAAATTAATAAATTCATAATTGATAGACCGTTACGGTATCTATATATATTCGGATGAAAATAAGTATCGCAGTAAGGACGAGTATATAAAGTGATCAACATAATTAATTGATTTTTGAAATATATTCAGAGCCAAAAAGTCTTTGTGTATACCAAAAATTTAGCCGTTCGGAGCCAGTCATGCACGAATTATTAGTAAAAAATGTGTCGAGTATATCGTACTATCGACGAATATATATGGCCACATCGCAAAATAGAATGCGACGTTGCCATACCGCCTGAGATATACGCGATAGGAGTCAAGTTATTCAGTGCAAAAGGTGGAATCGGCAAGTGTTTAGGTTGTGGCGTGATCAACAAAGTGCCCAAAGAGGTGTTTATATATATATATATATATATAGGCGACGATGATCATTCTAATTATATAAAATATCAGCTTTCTTATTATCTAACGATCTATTTGTATCATCATTGACTTGCGTTTTTCTCATTATTTAGGATCGGCGCAGTATGTCATCTTATTCCGCTAAGCGCAATTGGCCGTTACATTGGAGTTTACTCTCCTTTTATACACATCCACTTTCACACAATACTTACTATCTTAACACAGTAGTATCTAAGGATCAATTTGTATACCATCATCAAAAACAGTAGTCACTAACACTTGTTTTTCCACAAAGCTAGCTAATGCTGTACCGAAACGCGTAGGCGGCCCTTCTATGGCGTTTCATTTCCACCAGTATTGGATTGTAGAGCAAAATAATAAATTGTAGGTTTACTGGCATATATATAACGAATGTGGCGCCAAGATTATTTTATGTCGAAAATAAAATCTGTGAAGGAAATTCTTTCGTATTTCTTTTCGGTAAATATTTTTCCTTACGGATTCTTCACAAGTCTGGCAACATAGAATGCAATATTTAGTATTCAATGACTGCATTGCTAGTATGTCAAGAAATCGATCATGATATTTTGCTATAAAAGAATGTTTAACTCAGATTTATTTTATTACAAGACCGATATTAGGTAATAAAGGAAAACGATTATAATGCTGCTACTAACATAACACTTACTAAAATAATGGTGCTGAGGTGGATGTTTGATTGGTATGCGATTAAAACGTTTACCCACATATACGCGAGAAGTTGTAGGTAAACGGGATCCTACGGATTACATAAGAAAGTTTAAACAAATGACGAGGATTCAACGGCGGAATGAAGAAATTGAAATGTGAGGTCTTTGAAAAGGTAATAGACAGAAAAATTTCGAAAGATGGCAAACTCATCAAGAAAGAGAGAGAGGGATTTATATGAGAAAACTGAATATTTTCGCTAGGCTAAAATAACGACACTTTTATATTTTTAGAAGTAAACAACATAGCGTTGTTGTTACTCCTAATCTTCATGGAAGGTATTAACTTCCTGATGCAGAAACCTTATAAGGTGCTCAAAAAAATTCGAGCAATTGCTCAAATAATACTTATATAATATATCACTTTTACATGCTTCTGAAAGGAAACAATGACTAATTTTAACAAAACGAAAGTACATAACTGTAGGTCGAAAAAATTAAAAGGTGACAATAAATATTAATATATTAAAATAACTGACGTGTTTCGTCAGTCCCTTGTTATATTACGTTTGTACCAAGTTTCTACAGTCAGTGACGTACCCTCTCCATAGCTTATGAAACTTTGACACTTTGAAATAACTTGTGGACTACTGTCGGTACTGTTAATATATACAGAGAAATTCTCTTTGATGTAATATTTGACTGGATCTAAATAAAATAAATGAGTCTGTAAATTATTTACATTATGTCACTTGAACACTTTTACATTTTTCTATAACATATTGAACATTTCAACAGGTTTACTTTTAGGGAAAAAATATATTATTCCCCTACATTTTTTTTTTGTAATAATATATCGTTGTAAAATTGTATTGTCAATGAATGTGATGAAATGTTAAAATTGTTTTTATCTGGAATAGAATACTTTTTTTTCCAAGTAATTAGCTATCTGAGGACTAACTATTAAGTACTAAAGGGCTAGAATTTTTATGAGAGTCATTGAATGTATTCCTCCAAATCTCGTCGGAGGAATACATTCAAAATGAGTATAGACGAATAAATGTTCTCGAACTCTACTGTAAAGAATTTCTTTATTCTAATTATAATGAAAATCATCATAAATGTATTTCCCTATACATTTTTTTAAATAAAAATATAATAAAGCAAAAGTAGTTAATTAAGTTATGGGCTGTTCACGAAGAATTTTAAACACCCTTTCACAGTTTGAAATACTTCTCTAGTGTTCTTGGTAGTAGAAACCAGTTTTTACGCACTAGACAATGCCGCTTCGTGATCATCTAAATGTCAAGTTATGTCTGTACATAGTATTGCTGACATTTAAATATGATGCCATTCGCTGTTTATCGAAAATTGGAACTTGGGAAAGGATATGCAATAATTGAAACTTAAAACGTGATAGGTTATTCTAAATTGTTCCCCAGATTATGGATTTATATTATTTTACTTATAAAAATCATGATCTCCTTTGCAGAAAATCTATATAGGTATTGTTGATTTTTGCAAATATCATTTATTCTCGTCTCTAAAAGGAATCGTTGCTATTTTATACCTTTGTTTTTTATTGTGCAGAATAATGTGATTTACATTCTCAAGTAATTTTATCTCATAAAAATTTATCTGCCGCCTGAAAAGGAGTACTTCGTATTTTTCACTCGCCTGCGTTGTTCTCAATACTGCAATTTGCTTATTCTTTTCTTAATCAAGTCGTCCATGTTAGTTCTAAGATATTTGTATCTTAGAACTAACTTAGTCACAACTGAGTTCTTTTATTACCATCTGAGTTTATCCATATTGTTATTGCAGCCCTTGACTCAAAAACAGGATCTATACTTTAGAGACGCGCGACCTTTGTTTTATTTGTAGGTGAAGGTAGCGATGTTCTTATTGCTATTGCATGATATTACGTTTGTTTAACATACTAATAAAAGACAACTGCAGTAGTTACATACCTAGAACTTTGTTCATTTATGTGTGATTTTGCTTACTCCAAGGCCAAGGTTTACTACTCTGATATACTCCCAAGAAGTCGAAGTTTCTAACTGGTTGATACAAATTGTGCATTTGTGACTTACTCTCTCATGAATGAAATATTTCATTTTGGCACATTGGATTCTGCAAAATGTGGGGATGTCAAGTATGTATTGCGTTCACCACAACATCGACATTGGAGAACTACCCCATGCGATATAAATGTTGTGACGGTATTATCCAACGTACCATGTATACCACATATGCTTTGTCTATAACTGGTAGTCGATTATGTTGCTAATGGCATTATAGGGAATGGATTTTCATATTTTGTAGAATATGGGCCTTAATCTGTTTTGGATGCCTAGAAGGTTGGTCGTACTGAGCGTCGACATTTAATGGCCCAATCGTACTGCGAGATACATTAGTTTGTTCTACTATCAAGCGGTATAGTGTAATTTGCGCGCGAAAGTTACGAGCTCGCTGCCTCTTTAAATATTTACTTTAATAGTATTGTGTTAATGTGGTGAATAAGAAAAAGTCTAAGGTTAGCAATGTGTATTTTTCTAACTTTGGACCTTTAGTATATTCCTACACTTCTTAGTATACATATGTATATATACATATGCAATGCAGTACATTATATTGATATTAGTATTAAATCTAGCAAATAATAGTACGTCCGAAAAAGAATAAAATTAGATTTTTTTTATTGTTCCTGTATCGCATAGTCATACACAGTGTATCACCCAACGCTTCTACCTTACTGATAACCTTCGGTTTAAGTTTAATATGTCCAAAGCACGAAAATTCTTCAGTTAAAATACCACTGTGCTTATTCTCGTCGATCGATAACAACTCACAATTCTGTTGTTCGTTTTTAAGGGATAGTGAACTAAAAAAAGTAAATTAAACGACAAATTAATGAATAATGGTAGTTATAATAGACAAATGAATTGAAAGAAATCTTTTCAAAATAACATTAGAGACACTGAGAAATAAGTTGTACATAAACAGTTATTCTTGCTTTTATTATTTTTTCTTTCAATATGTGTGTGTTATTATTCTTTATTATTATATTACTCGTGTGTTATGATTATTATATTAATCTATAGAAATATCATTAAATTTAATCGTTTGTGTCATCTGATATAGATTTCATTATAGGCTATTTTTAGTTTACTTTATTGACGGCAATTTACCATTGAGCACTTTCCAAAACAAGTTCACAAACTCCCCTTTAAAAACTCGTATAATTATTACAACCCGCAAACTCGTTCCCTACCAAAACTTTAAGTATCGTCAAATGAAATAGATCTTGTTCCGGTCTCGACCGCCATATTTCATTTCGTCGCCATAAAAAGGTTATATTACATTTTACATTATAAAATACAAGCGTAAAACCATAAAATTGGGGTGAATCATCATAATAAAATATAGACGTCTTAAATGTTCTGGCTTCTGGACTTATAAGGTTCTGTATACATACCAAATTAACTAGAGTTATTTTATGATTTACTACCATTGAATGTTTTCATTTATGTATTTCTAACGCTAATGTCATAGTAGTATAAGTTTTGTTGTCCTAAATAAGTAAGATAACGCAAAATTTTTCGATATCTTAGATACTGCATAAAAGCAAATGAGATCAAATTAGTCCAAGCTTTAATTGGATTAATTATTGTTTCAACCAACTCATTCCTAATATTAGAACTAAAGTTGTGATAACCGAGAATTTGTCGTGAGAAAACACATTAAGTAATATGTTGCTAAAGCGTGAATTATGAAGAAATAATTGAGCATGACTTTGGTAATTGTTTTACTTGAGAATGGAGTTTTGTGGTGTAAGATTTAATCGAGTCTTGTGACGTAGTCTTTATCGCTCTTAGCTTCCATTTAGCGTAAAACGTTTGCATTTACGATATTAGGATTGAAAAGATTGTAAAATCGTTCAAGAGCTTTCTTAGAAGCTATGGGACTTTGTATGATGATTGTGTATTTGATAAATAATACCATTAAATTTGACTTTTCTTATGTTTGGTCACAAATTATAATTTAAATGCTCAGTAAATTATAATTGCGTGGGAAGAAAGGTACTGAGATAATATATTACAAAGACGAATGTAATGTAGCATATATCTAATTATCGTGATAATAATACCAATCCAGGACAATTCACATAGCGCTATCTAGTTTCAAGGTAAGCAGAGACTGAGAGAATTAAATAAAATATATAATATACATAGAAACAATACAACCAATACAAACAGTCGTACTCATGAATTCAAATGTTTACATTGTGCGAGGAATCAAACCCGCCAAGTAAAACGGTTTGGTAAACTGCTAGACTACTGAGAACGTAAATGGTTAGTATAAAAATTTAAAATTAACATTGTCTATATTATGGTAACCTCTTATGGTTAAGACGTATCAGTCTATTCCGCTGAGTAATAAACCAATTGCGAAGGCAATTGCGAACTTGACCCCTAGTAATAAAACTGTAACGATTCGCTTCATTCGCGCTTTTTTAAATGTATCATGTTTTACAATTCTCATCTCTATATTTGTATGTTAAGCTTCAGTTTCGCTTGATGCGATCAAGAAATTTGAAGCATGTTTTGTGATTCCAGTAATATTTATCTTTCGTTCTCACGACTAAGGTCGGTTTTTGTCTGCGGTAAATCCAACTTTTGGCATCAATTGATTCTTATTTTCCACCTTACTCTTGAATGGATTATTTTTGTTTCCATTGTAGGTACTTTCACATGGCTGCTACTGGATAGGAGCCAAGGGATTTCAGTTATCGTACACTGAACATTCTCATTATGCTCCCCTGGTAGTTACTAAATTTATTGTAATCCACATTGCGGCGCGTTTGACTTTGTTTGGTAATTATAAAGTTAGTAATCCTCCTATGTCGTTAGATTGGAAGTAATTAATAACTTCGTATATTTCATTTCACTGTTGTAATTGATCATTGAAATAATTAATACACAGAATAGAAATATTCTTTATTCCAATAAGTTTAAATTGCACTTTTCAATAATCATGCATTATTAATTCAGAAAGTTATCTCATCACAAGGAGAACGTGTAAAACTTGCGTGTTGTTCTTTTAAACAAATATTAAAACTTGACATTTTTAAGTTAAAATATGTGTGAATACAAACTACCAAATAGCATTTCTTCATTATATTCAAATACTAATACACTATTGGCTGAGTAAGTAAATAAAAGTAAATCAGTCGTGAGTAAATGTTAAAAGTCGACATAATCCACATCAATCCATGAATTGGAGAGTCCTTTTGAACCCTTATTAAAAGTATTAACTTAAGGTAATTAAGGTGTATCTGAATTAGTAAGTACTTGTACCTACTACTTCTACTAACAGTTTTATGACATTAGATACGTTAGGTCATCGAGGTACGTAATCTTTCAACTAAGTTAGCTTTATGAAACGGCTGAAGCGATTTTATAACGTCATATTATAGCGTTTTATTTTACGATTTCAGCTTCCGTCTACGTAGCAATAACTTCGTTTATAGATCCATTTTCTATTACTATTACGCTCGGAAGGGTATCTATTAACTTAATGGGTTTAGAGCAATCTATTTAATTATGTTTCATGGGTAATTAACTGTCGACTGTTAGCCGAATTTGCATTAAGCGAGTGAAATTTCGTATTTTTTATTATCACGTTTATTATTGAAGCGTATCTTGGTGATCCGTTTTTATACTAAGTACCTGTAAATTTTTAAGATTTATAAAGAAGAAATCCAATTCGACTGTATTGTTCGTGATAATTGTGTTACAAAGACGTCATTCCCAAATTTGCACCGATTTTTTGATATTATTTATTTTTGCTATTGGCATGATCTACCCTGTGTTGACACCATTACAATATTTCTCATGATCAAATATTTCTTCTTTTTCAAATAATATTTCAAGTATCACTGCCGGTGCGAGTTCTTTAGTAAATTATCGCTAATTAAAAAGTTAACTGCTAAAGGGTTCATTCCAAACTGCGATTACTAATCAGTTTGAATGAGGATTAAAAAAATTCACGGATACTACAGTTATATGTATGAGAATTGAAGTAACATTCCATAGTATATTCCAAGTGACATATTTCCTTGTATATTTTTATTCAAATATATTCCGTACGTTGACAACATACTCAGAACATATTTGAATGAATTGAATTGTGCATTTTTATCTATGGTATCTATTTAGTTAATGTATATAGATTTTACATTTCTCTAGTTTATTTATTTTCTTGGAATAGATGTGGCGGTGGCTGCCTGGTATCATTATGTAATCATAATAAATGCATGTAATCATTGCTGTTTTAATAGATCTGATTTATGTGTATTTAGTATATATCTGTTGTCACTTGTAGGGTTTCTATTGAGTTTTCTACATATTACCTACTCGTTGATAATGAGAGTATTTATAAAGTTTCCTACTCTATACGTCTTATTTGAAAATGGACATTATATTTCTTTCATCAGTTTTGCTTTCTTTGACCAATTCAAAAGCAGAGTCAACGAGAGATAACGAAGTATTACGCAGCCTATAAGAATATACAGCTAAAAAGCAGCTTGCAAAGCAAGTTGCTTGGTGGTTAAAAAAGGTGAGACTGAATGTACACACACAAACGAATCTTTAATGTCTGCCTGTGGTACACTCGTCTCATCAGACAATTTCAGTAAAGGGACTATTTGAATAAATGATTTCAGATTTGCGAATCTTCAGTTCAAGTCTCTCAGTCGTATCATTCCGTGGGTAGATATTACACATTACGTAAATGTCGCTCTCCGGGGACTTGTATCAGTGAAATCCGACGTACGTATCACACGTGATAAATATAGTCTCAATATATATGCAGAGGAAGTGACATAGGTGTATCTCCGCGCGGTCCGCGCCCTTGGACGCACATAGGCGGTTTTGCGTGCGCTACCGATGCATGAATGATACACAATTTCATTGATACCGTGAATGGGCGTGTCCCAGTTGTGTAATGATATCTGTTTGTGTGAATTGAGGCCTAAACTTGTATGTTTTTATATGATTAATGTCATATCGATATTGCAAATATTGAGATCCCCAAAGAGTACGTAAGACGAGGTATTAAACTAGTGTTATCTATACATATAGTAAAAATGTAACTGTTGTACATGAAAGATGTGTCATAAACTATTATTGGCGGACTTTCAACTTACCTACCTTACCTTTTTATATTAGGTTTCAATAATAATTTTCATCTGTTTATCTGTGCGATTATGGGCGCTTAACTCAGAAACGGGTTAATAGATTTGGATGCGATTTTTCTAATTTATTGCATCACTAAAATTTAATGTTACTTTCTTTTTCAATTGCTTTACAGTTAAGATCGGGAATAAAATTACGGGCTCAGCTAGTAATGTTAATAATGACCTATTATCATTTTTAATGATTATATAATATTAATGATGTATATAATATAATTTGAATGATTAATCCACTTTTTAATAGTTAAACACTAGGGCTCTATAATTTTAAAATATATTAATAATTAAGCATGAAGTAATAGTATTAATAAAAGGAATAGTTAACAAAATCATAGCAACTGTAAGTTTGTTATTTAACTTGATGATGATAATTATATCATGTTTACCAAATACGGGTTGATGAAATCAAATTTAAGATAATAATTATTCATAATTAGATTGATTGTATGAAAGAAGATAGGAATGTTTGTGAGTGGGGCGAGTGGGATGACCAAATCAAGAGCTGTGTGAATACGAAATACAAAAACATGTTGTGCCGACCCCAAATTACGGAAGTAGACTGAAGAATGATAACAATGTACTAATTCAACATTTCGTTAAATGACTTCTTTATATATATTGACTGGGGTGGGATTGGGTGGGGTGATTGTTATTAATGTCAGGTCGACCTTCACGCGGTCTATCAATCGTCGTGACGAAATACAGGGGAATTCGCCACGATGGGCCAACTGACCTGATTTCATGTCAGACAGATCTGTTACCGTATGCACACATCGTTCGTCATGCTGCTCCTTATCGTTTCCTTATTCTTCTTGATGATGATGATGTCATCTACTCTATTATGTTAGGAATATGCTTTATACTTATTAAAATTTCTTATTTATTCCTAAATTGTTAGAGTTTAAATCAGTCATGTTTATAAATACCAATTCAACATCAATTTTATAATTTCGATTAGATTTCGACAAAAGTTAGCCAGCGACTAAATGTTTCAAATTAACTTCAACCCTATTCATTTATTGTGCGATTTTCATGGAAGTTTGATTATGTATTTGTTTGTACCGTTTCACTGTTATTTTCCTGAGTTCTAAGAACTTAAATCATTACCATAAATCAGAAATGTCCTACATTAAACATGTAGGCCTCTATAGAAACATAAAAATTGTAGTGCTTATTTTTTCATGTTGTTACTAGGGTTGTTACGTTTTTAGACCATAATTGCTTTTGCAATATAATACGTACAAAGATTCGTAATATCTAAATTTTTAAGTACTTTTGAATAATTAGCAAATGACGGAATCTTATCACGTTTTATTTTTATTGGGATCCCGATATTTCTGTAGAGTTTCAACCTTTCATTTTCATGATCACAGGTAAACTGAAGAGCAGCGGGTAGATGGTAAATAAATCTTTTATGGGCAGGATTATTCGTCTTCTTTCTACCTAATGACTGCGACAAATTTAAAACAGTATATATTTTTAAATACTCACATTTTTTAATCTATCGTTTATTCAAAATACATTGTCAGCCAAGAAACCATTTGAATTAATAAACAAACATACAACTTACATTTTTACGTTAACATTTGTGTGAATACAAACTACCCAAAAGTTTGGTTTAAAGAAAAGTATAGTGAATACGACTACGCCACGATGCTCTATAAATAATAAAATTAATATTTTTTTTTTTTGTTTTCAGGTAAATAACAGCTACGACAACATGTTCAAACTCTGCAGTAAAGGTATTAAATGTATTTATTAAAACCAAGTAGCCAATCATTTAGTCATGTAGTTATGTTCTCTTCGTTTAATATTATATTTTTTATATAAGTATCGGAACAAGCTGATAGTCCATCTTTTTTTACGTAAGTGGAGTGGTAAACAAGCTGATGGCCCGGCTACTGGTAAGCGGTAACCGCTACGTATAACATGAACTCCATATATAGTATTCTTTCTGGACAGTACTTTATAATGTGATACCATGATACTACTCATGCATTGCCATTCTAAAGGATAAAGATGTCATTCCTCTTATCCTGTAATTTCATTGCCTAATCTGCACCTTGCAATTGAAATACAGCTTATAAAGCAATATGTTTGGCGGCTGAAATAAATGAGACTGAGGAGTACACATGCAGACGACTCTTTACAGTTTACCTTTGGTGTAATGTGACAATGTGTTGATGACGGCATTATGGAAATCATGTGGTGCTGTGACACTCATAGTACGTTGCCATTAGTCGCATATGTTGCCATTCCGAAGAAATAAGGTGTTTTGCAAGTCGTGAACAAAATGTCGGTAATCTACATTATTGAGCATTTAACTAAAAAATCGAATGTTGTTTTGACGCCTACGAATGTTGTATGATAAACAAAATTACTTCCTAGTATAGATTTCAAGGATATGTTTTTGCTTCATTATAATAATAATATGTACATACACGAATATATCATGACGGAATTATAATATGCGGTGATAGTTGCTTTGTTCACTAATTTCCTCTTAATTGATCCATGAATACACGCGACATACATATTAATTGAGATTTTGTTGATTGTAAAACTACTACTACAGTGTAACTATGCAATAAACTTACTTTCATATATGTAGGAATAATAAAAAACACAGCAGAGAAAGTCCTCTAGTGCCGGAGACTTATGTTATCAGAAAATAATAGACGAAGTATTTCGAAATGTAACTTTATTTATGAAATCATTAAAACAATGTTTAATATCAATATAAAGGAACATAAATACAACTCTGCAAAATGTTTCTAAATTCTTCAATAAAATCTAGATCGTTCCCGTCACATTGGATAATATTACGCGAATCTGTATTGCTAACTTGGTGGTGTAGTGGTTTAGCAGCTCAGGGTTCAGACCATTTCTCTGATTGAACTCCTCTCCCATTCGAACAGGCATCGAAAATACCACGAACTGAGCCGAGGTTAGAACTCCTAGATTCCTCAGATTAAAGCCATTTAGCAGCTTCATAAGTTCTTTTATGGCTTTTAAATTCTTTCTGCACACACCAGAATTTTCATGCGTTGAACCTGAAAGGCCAAGCCAGGTCAGTAGCAAAGTAATCGTAATAAAAATTAGAGTATATTGCGAACAAAGTGGTGCAGAATTTTAGCTTGCTCAAGGTTTTTGCCCCCTTGAATGCAAAAAATTAAAAAAAAAACTACCTGACTATGTCAGTTTATATTTGTAAACTTTTTGCAATCGACTGTACAATTGATGAATGAATACTAATGATGGAAATGATTAGATTAACTGTTATCTATTGATATGCATCACATCAGGTTTCATGAAGGAAACGATAAACCTGTCGGCGATATGAAAGGCAAAATGATAACGTCAAACTGTGATCTGTCTACACAATAATAATACCTACTTTTCATTAAATTAAAAAACTAAATTTGTTTATTTTTCTTTAAAAGGAATATAATACATTTATAAATTAACATTTATAATATTTATGATACTTATTAATAACTGCGAGTGAGGCTGAGTAGCATAGAATACATGTTGTACATGTATTAAACAGTAATTGTCTATTTACAAAAGAAAATATTTTCAATTTAAAATTTTTGTGTGCATCTAGTTCTTGATACCAAACACACGGTAAGACTATTTTAGGGTTGAAATTCAAGATATCTTTAATGAAAGATCAGCCTACACAAATATTGGATACTATGCCTAGAACTCGCAGGCTCGATTTAATTTTAATTATTAATATTATATAATTTAAAAAAGAAGTTAAGATGATCCTCAAGTAGGTTTCCCTTATTAGATAGATCCACCAAGAAACCGGGACTCTAATATGAAAAACTGTCATTTAGAGTTAAGGTCTTTGTAAATTCTAAACAGATTTTCGTCATTGTTTTTGCAAGCGTTCACCATTTCATCATCAACCTCAAAAAATATGTATGCCAAAATGTTATGTTGATCTTGAGCCGTTAGCACATACCAAGTTCATTCACAAACCCATCGATCGATGTGACCATCAAACTATTTGTACATATCGTCACGTCACAAGCGTAAAACTTTAGGATGTTTTCATACATCCCACGCCGATCGTTATGAAAATAATCAGGATGTTGCCATTGATAAAACCACGTTAACACCGCTGTACTCTACCACTTGTACCGCCGTTCCAATCTAAGCCTTACTCCGTTGTAATAACACTCATGGTAACTAGAAGGGTTGCCATGTTTACACTGAGCTGATTGTTTACGTCCTTTCCCGCCGCCATTTTTTTACTTCCACGAACGGATACAATTTAATTCTGTAACAGAAAGCTGAATCGACTAACTCATTTCTTTCAGTCTGAAGTGATTTGCTATAGCATTCATAAGAGCAAATTGCAGATCGTCGTGGCCGTTTACTGTCCCTATTTATAATTAAAAGGTCGCGAGTTCAAATCTCACGGACACACAAATTAAAACCACTTGTATTAACCTATATTTATGACTAACTCTCCGTGGATAAAATCAGTGAATGGTCTTTTTCCACATTAAATTCAACTAAAAAAAAATATACACAGCAAATTGTGGGCATGTCAAGTATTGCGTTGGCGTTTTTCACATCGACAATTGACAATGGCTACTGCTACCCTATATTACTACCACCTATTTCATGGACTGAATTCAGAACAAATATTTCCAACCTCGAAGAATTCGGCATCAAGCAGTCTATCTACATTAACACAATTCGCGCATCTTTACCTTCTTCAGTCACGTCTTGCGAAGAAACGAGGCAACCATAGAGCGTCTTGTCATACAGGGTTGGGTTGAGGGTACTAGACACGTCAAAGCAGCAGTAAGCAGTCTACTCCACGCCTGTACCAGAATGTCAGCCGGTACGCAGAAAATGCGAATGACATCTGCCTCTGACTCCACTACATAATGACCACGACCGTTCTGTCAAAAGCGTATCGAGTAAAAAGAAGACTACTACCCTATATGGTTTATCAGTCATGAGGATATTTGTATAACATATATATATGTATAGGTAGACGAGTCATATGGCATGCGGATAATTAATTATTCCTCTTGATGAAATGAATGGAAACGTTACACGGTGTGTTAAAATGTATTTGAATTGCCGAATTAAATAATCGTGAAACGTGTAATTCAGTTTACAGTAAATGTAAATGTAGGGTTGCCAGCAATTATGTTGTAATAAAATAAATAATTATTCCGTTACAATATAAGAAAAAAAAATTAAACAGAATTTCAATAAATGTGATTGTTTTTGCATTGATTGCATTCCATATTAATGCCGTTATGATGGACGATTAAAGTTAGGTTTTGTACAAAGTAATCCTTGTTAACTTGTTACTTGTACGTATTTTTAACCAATGATGAATCCATATTAAATCAATGCATACCTAAGTTTGTTTTGATATTTTTCCTTCTACTGTATGGTAAAATATCTTTCTGGTTACATTTCTTTATTAAAAATTCTATTAATTTTAGGCGTCATTATACTAAGGAAATATGTGAAAGTGAATAAACCACAGCAGAAGTTAAAAGCATGTTTCAGTAAAATCTCTTGTAATTTATTCGTCATTCAAATAATCGGGCTTTTGGTCCTAACAATAAAAGGTCCTAAAAATCCGAGCAGGATTTACACAGACACTTAAAAACAAGATGGCCCCTAATCTAGGATAAATCCGTTCTCTCTTGGATTGTAGTCAGCCCTAGCTAATAGGAAGTAATGGGGAATGTCTTGGTAGGTATAGCTGATGAATAATTTAAACGGAATATCTGTTCCTTTGTATTTTCAGTCAGTCGTAATATCCGATATGACTGATATATTCACATAATAATGTGAACGTAGTAATTTATGAACTTAGTATTGAAAGAGGCGTGAATATTCATGCGATTTTAATAAATATTCGTTCACATTTTGATGGGCGGCGTTACTTAGTATCAGTAAGTCGCTTTTAAAAATTTATTTATTCTTTATTGCACTTATAGAATTGTACAATTGGGGAAGTTAATGCCATATGGCATTCTCTACCAACTAACCAATATGTAAGAACAGAAAGCGGTTGGTGGGCAGAAGTGGAAAAGGACTAAGCTATAATTTTAACTAGTACTTAGATGGTTCCTATCTTTGTAATTTATTTAATTGAAATGTGTTTGTTTATATTTTGTTAGTAAACGTTATGTTAATAACAATGTTTTGTTAGTTTATTTGTTTTAATACATTATATCAATAATTGAAAGATATAAGGTTCCAGATGTATTTAGCTGCTTAGGTTATATATGTATATTATGAATCCGGGCGAAGATGGGGCGGGCTTGATAGTCTAAATTAATATTGAAATAGCTTTTTTTTATTTGTAATGTGTAAATAACGGATTATAAATATTATTTCACACGTAAATAACTTTTAGTGACAATATATGATAAAAAAAATTGTGATCTCTAAAATTCCAGTTACAGTCGAGATTCTTCTCTTTCTTCCCATCTCAAGTATTTTGCCGAATTGGACGTCAAGTAATAGTGGTTAAAAATATGACAAGCATAAGTAGCTTGATGAGTCCTATACATATAAATAAATATTTTTTACCTTCATAAATGCCTTTTTTTCTTTTTTCAAGTATTTTGCTTTGTATCTTTGACTTTGACTTATGCATCCGTTCGGAGACGGAGCGGATGGCTAGTGACTAGTGACACGACAAGCGTGCGCTCGCGATTATAAAATCACGAAAAACGTAACCTGCGAGACGGGTTCGAACCTGGTGAATAATGAAAGGAAGCAAGCGATTTAAAAGTAATCAGACCGAGCGAGAAAGTTAAAATAACGCGAATTTAAACGCAAGCGCAGTGAGTTTGAACTTTATTAAATTGTACACCGCCTCATGAAACTTAATGGGTTTATTACAATATCATCAAATGACATTGGCTGCGGTAACCGTTTACCATTAGAGTACCGTATGCTTGTTTGCCACTGCCAGAGTATAAAAAAAAACATGAAGTAACAACATTCGACTTTTAAATATGATACCCTCACAAGAATTGATCTTATTATCCTGGGATGGAACGCGTGGGTATCACGTATGTCTCATGATAAAGTGATGCCGCATCGTATGACGTTTGCGGACCTACACGTGTTGTCATTCCGAAGGATTAATGTGTATTACTTAATTACCTCCATACCCTGAGATTTCACTGCCATATCTCACCCTTCAAATGAAACACATCTTACAAGCGACAGTAATATGTGAGATAGAGGTATCTCTGCAGACGGCTTTGTAAAAAGTCTACCACAGTATCTACATCTATAAGGGGGAAGAAAATTATTAGTAATATTGACTGTTGACCCTATTGCTAGCAATGTACCATGTCGGGTTGATCTCCACGCGCTTCCCCCTTGATACCATCGTGATAAATTCCTGGTGAATATGTCGTTATGGGCCAACTGACCTGACCTCATGCTTATAGAATCATCCTGCACTAGGGCCCCGCCAGCGTAAAGCGTTAACGCAGGCGGGTGCACCATTCGATTATCATCCATAAAAAATACTGCATCTGTAATAAATCGCGGCGGTCGCTTATCTATAAAAATAAATAATATTGCAGTCTGTTTGTAATTTCAATTTAACAGCTTCTCAATAAATGCATATAAAGGTTTATGTGGAATTTTAAATATGTATTTTACAAAATTGATTGTTGTTTGTTTTTGCTTATCTTTGAAACGGCTGGGCCGATGACGGGACTCTCACTCGCAGAAAGCTAATGTTATAAGAAGCAACATAGGCTACTTTTATTTTAGAATTTTTAATTATTTTACACGCAGACGAAGTCGACGTTAATAGCTAGTTTTAAATATAGAAGGAGAAACCTAAGAATTCTATACATCTAAATTTACAGCATGCACCAAGCCAACATGAAGAAATAAAACGGCGCGTTTATTTGAATTATGAATGGCCATATAACATTCGTCATTTTACCCGCGCATAACCTTGCACGAGAAACTCTGCCAATCGGATGTTACTATTTTAGTTTAGTGGGTCATTAAACGGAACGCTCAGACGGGTTATAATCGTAGCTATTTGGTACAACGGGATTTGAGGACTGTTCTTTATTTAATTCACAACCGACTTTGGAAAGGGAAGGTTTTAGCAAAACGTCTGACCAGTGAGTACAAGGAAATCTTATACCCATGTCGCACCGCCAAGATAAATAGATATATAGAGATAGTAAAAATATTTATTGCTAGCATTAAACAGAATTACAGAGAATACACAAAAAAAAAACATGCAAAGTTGACAATAGGAGCTGGCTCAGCTGTTGCTGATATAAACACAACCTCAATGAGGTGCACCTATAGGTATTTATAGGTGCGCTGGTTTTCAGGCAGCCCCCACTACTAATTAAAAAGAACATTACAGACGTGCGTCTTTATCAAATTCACAGTCACTATATCTATAGAGACTTTAATGTTACTATTCTATTATTATACTATTCTAGATACTCTATTGACTAATGAGTAGTGATGGTACCTCTACTATCACTACTTATCAGTCATCAGAATATCAGAGCTGTGATAGTAAGCAAATGTCTGGTCATATTGGCATATAATAATGTAGAAGTGAATATTGTATAGCATTTATTTTTTTGTTATGACAGTGCTCAGCAAGTCTATAGTTAATAGTTACAATATTATATCAAGATTGCCGTCACTTTGTTTTCTATTCCGGTTTCATAATATTTGACAGGTTCACTTTCTATAAATGATAACATTAATAAAAATTTCTTATTGAATTTTAGAATTGATGTTCATGTTATTTACTGGAATGGTTCAATAAAGGATTGGCCCCAAGATGGAGTGGAGTGTCAAATTGATTGACGGCTACCATTCCCGGAATAAGAATTTTCCAAGTAACGTTTTCCGCCCCAATGTTGTATAAATAATGTCAAGGTACTAGTGTTTTTTTTTTGTGACTTTGACCGAGTGATAGACGTGTATAAATAAATATCCCAGGAGAATCCTGCCACCTAGTCCCAAGCTAAGCAGTTTGTGTTGTGGGTATTAAACAACTAATACGAATACTTGCATACTTTTTTTAATACACACATAATATTAATACGAAATCACCCAGACCGATACAAACAGTCATAATCGTGAATACATTTTTTTGTGCTGTGCCAGGAATCGAACCGTGTGTTAAAACGTTAGACAACCGAGGCAGTTTACAGTTTTATTGGGATAAAAAGTAATATAACACGTAGTGTAATTATGAAACTTAGTAATGATGATGTATGATTGATGTAAATCGTACACAACAGTCCATTGTACAATGTTCTCGTACGGCCATAAACTATACAAGATGGAGACAAAACAAATTGCGAGGAGTTCTATTACCAAGCTGGACAAGGAGAATCCATTAATACCATCATGAAAGCCAGGACCACTCTGTCGCCTGACCAGAGTGTAAGAAAATCTCAACTTCCAACCGAAAAACGTCTTACAGAGTGTTTGCGATCGCAAATAGCCCTTTACTTTATTTAAAAATAAAATTTCAAATTTCAAATTTCCAACGTCAGGCACAGAACATCGATGATATTTTATATACCATTTTGCATCGATGATATTTTATATACCATTTTGCACTCCTTCTCGAACATTCCGTGGCGTCACTATTAAAATCAACGTACAATACAATCTAAATATTCTTTTTATTTAAATTTAAAACATATCAACCACTGCAATATTCCTCCAGCAAACATTTTGGTCCTTCGAGCCGGATTAACCAGTGCATTCTGTGAAATACATATATTATTATATCTACAAGAATTAATATTTATTCAATATATCTGCAATACGATCGTCATTACATAATAAAATGGCGGAGGAATATTCTAGAACAAAAGCACAACGCAACGCAATAAAAGGACGAATAACTAGAATATTTAATTTTGTACAACAACAAAAGGAAGGATTCGATATCAACGAATATATTACACGCAACGTGGAACTTGAGAAGTTAATGGAAAGGTATGATGAACTTCAGACATTAATTGAGATGAAGGACGATGGAAGCCAGGATGGAGACCAGTCAGCTGCAAATGAAGAGGACCGGAGCGCGGTTGAGACTAGGTATTATACAACAAGAGCGGCGCTACAAAAAGTTATTGATGCCCAACGACTGCCTACAAGAGGATCAAGCTTTTCAAGTGCCCCATCATACGACCGCCACATCAGTAATGACGTACTTCTTCCCAAGCTCTCCTTACCAACCTTCGAAAGCAAGATATCCGAGTGGCCGACCTTCAAGAACATCTTCATGACGACAATTGGTAGCAGCAACATGTCACCAGCGAGGAAACTTCAGTTCCTGAAAACGGCGCTTAAAGGAGAGGCAGCTGGTTTAGTAAGCGCATTGCTTATTTCTGACGACAATTTCCAAAAAGCTATGGACATATTGATTACCAGGTATGAGAACAAAGTTATCGTAGTAAACACACATTTAAAATCATTTCTCAATCACATAACTATCACTCGAAATAATTTAAAAGAGTTCCTTAACATCTTACAACAAAGCCTAGATTCTCTAAATGCTCTGGATATTAACACGGATAGCTGGGATGTCCTGTTAGTATTCTTAATCACTCAGAAGCTAGACAGTTCATTACGTATATCGTGGGAACTGAGCAGAAAGGATAACAATCTACCTACACTTAAGGAGCTGTTACAATTCTTGAATTTGCGAATGACGTCATACGATCTTATTAATGACAAAGGAAGTGATAGCAAGCCTCAAACTACTTCAAAACCTAAGGTATCGTATAACGCATCTGTCATTACCTGCGATAGTGTGTGTGTTATGTGTAAAGGTGAACACTTTCTACATAAATGTCCACAGTTCATGCAATTGTCTCCGGTGCAACGTAACGTGTATGTTAAAACTAATACACTTTGCTTCAATTGTTTAAAGCCTTATAAGTTTAATCATAGATGTTCAAAACATAAATGTCTTACTTGTCGTGGCCGACATCATACTATGTTGCATATGCAAAGCCGTCCGATATTAGTTAACTCATTAATTTCTCAATCTAATAATATTGAACAACCATCTACGCCTGCACCTGTAGCAATTTTACCGCCTGCACCTGCAGCACCCACTATGACAGCGCCCGCGGCCTCCGTGCCCACTGTGCCTGCCCTCAACTGTAACTTAACCCCTCAACTGACGCCGACATACAGTGACCACGTTGACAACAGACCTCCTGTTGTTCACACAACTCATACGAGTACTAACAGTAACATATGTACATGTACTGTTATCTACAGCTATCATAAGGATTCAAGATGCGACTGGACAGTGGCACACTGCTCGAGCCCTCTTGGATTCCGGCAGCGAGGTAAACCTCATTACAAGCAGGTTAGCGCTCAAACTTAAGTGTAAACAGGATAGTACTCTGCATTCTATTTTAGGTATTGGTGCATCTCACCAACAATCAAATGTTTGTATTAAAACAAACATTGCATCACGCACGAGTAATTTTATTGCCAATATCACATGCTTAGTTATGGACAAGATTACCGTACCTCTACCTCACTTTTACGTCCATACTGACAATTGGAACATACCTAAACTACAAGCTCGCACACTGGCAGATCCTACTTTTCACATACCTAGTGAGATCGATATACTTATAGGTTGTCAATTATTTTATTCCATTATTACACAAGGTCACATGACTCTAGGTACAAATTTACCACATTTAATTAATTCTGTATTCGGTTGGATTATTTCTGGCACTTTAGTTCTTGATAAACAAGCAGCCTATTGTACATGTATGATTCACAACTATCAACAAATTAGTCTACTTTCAATTAATAATAATTATAATAAGATTTTATCACGTTTTTGGAAACAAGAAGAGATTGTAAATAGTAAGCCAGTATTTACTCCTGACCAACTCTACTGTGAGCAGTTGTTTCAAAACACCACAACTGTCGATAACAGTGGCCGATACACCGTTAACATGCCAATCAATGAAAGTTTAATTAATAATAATCTAGGGAACTCATTTAATACGGCATATCGTTGTTTATTACAATTAAAGGCAAGGTTTCTCAAATATTCTAATTTATACAAAAAACATAAAAATTTACTCACACATGTCATTAGAACAAACAAGTTATTGTCATCTTATTTATGGTGGCATAGACCCAATTGGATCTACTACGATACCAACGAATGGCCCATTTCTACGCCACAGTTACTTTCAGAACAGGACAGTAACTTAGAATTAATTGAAGTTAAAACACAAACCGCGCATACAGTAACTATACCTTCTACATTATACTTAGATTATTTTTGTAAGTATTCTAATTTTACTAAACTAAATAGAGTTATGTCATACGTATTTATAATTATTAAAAATACCCGCAGTAAAGAAAAGGACCGTCACTATCTTTCAGTGTCTGAGTTAGATTTTTCGCATAATTTTATTATTCGAATGTTACAAGAACATTACTTTAGTAAAGAAAGGAAAGAATTAGCAACCTTACAAAGTACAAACACATTTACTTTTAAAAGTAGCCCATTACGAAAGCTTAATCCTTTTCTAGACGATGTAGGTATTATTCGTGTTGGCGGAAGGATTAAACATTCAAATATTCAATATAATCATGCACACCCTATCATTTTACCGTCACAGTCACACATTACATCCTTGATCATAGAACAGTATCACTACAGACTTTTACACTCGGGCATACAAATTACTCTTGCCAATCTAAGACTGCGATACTGGCCTATAAATGGTAGAGTCACACACCGCTGTGTACGGTGTATAAGGTTTAAAGCGCAAACTTGTGAGCAACAAATGTCTTCGCTGCCGAGTCCCAGAGTATCTCTAGTGCGTGCTTTCACGCAGGTCGGCATTGATTTTAGTGGTGCCATTAATATTAGGAGTAATATGCAACGCAATTGTAAATACACTAAGGGATACATCTGTCTAATAATCTGTTTGGCCACGCGTGCAATTCAGTTGAAACTTGTTGTGTCTGTCCACGCATTCTATCAATGCATTGAAGCGTTTTATATCTAGGCAAGGTATATGCACTAGTATTCAGTCGGACAACGGCACGAATTTTAGAGGTTCACTTAATGAATTGAACGTATTATACGAAATGTTCAAAAACGATAAATCATATAGTAATATTGTCAATTTCTGTAGCAATAATAAAATAGAATGGAATTTTACGGTGCCTTTAGCTAGCCACATGGGTGGTATTTACGAAGCAGGCATCAAATCTGTAAAAACTTTACTCAAAAGGCAGTTATGTAACAGTAAGTTAACGTATGAGATGCTAAATACTGTACTTGTACAAATTGAGGGTATCCTCAATAGTCGTCCGCTGTGTCCTTTGACCGACGAACATTATGATATGCCGTGCTTAACTCCGGCACACTTTCTCATAGGGACGCCTATTGTGGATTTACCAGAACCAAATACATGTAATGTTAACGAAAACAGATTGTCATTGTTTCAAAGGATTACTCGCTTCAAACAAATGTTCTGGAAGCAATTTTATAAACAGTATTTGTCTGAACTACAGATTAGATCTAAGTGGTTAGGCAAGTGTAATAATCTAGAAGTAGGAAGTGTTGTTTTAATTAAGGACGAGAATACACCACCAGCCTGTTGGCCGCTTGGCAAAATTGTTCAAGTCTACAAAAATAGTAGTGATAACTTGGTTCGGTCTGCAATTATAAAAACTGCCACTGGGGAATATCACCGTCCTATACACAAGCTTGTACTATTACTAGAATAATAGTTGTATTTGTAACTAATACTTATAATTTTTAACATTAAGTTTATGTAAATACAGTCCACACAATAATTGTAATTTCTTTTTACTATGCAGCTATTTGTATTCGTTATAAGTCTATTATAAGCTAATGTAATCTATGCTTGACGATTAACATTAAGTAGTGCTAAGGGAACTTCGTTAGGCCGGGAGCATGTTTGCGATCGCAAATAGCCCTTTACTTTATTTAAAAATAAAATTTCAAATTTCAAATTTCGAACGTCAGGCACAGAACATCGATGATATTTTATATACCATTTTGCACTCCTTCTCGAACATTCCGTGGCGTCACTATTAAAATCAACGTACAATACAATCTAAATATTCTTTTTATTTAAATTTAAAACATATCAACCACTGCAATATTCCTCCAGCAAACACAGAGGAAACTGCTGCTGCTTCCAGTACAGCTACCTGAAATTGGCGAGGCAAAGCTCCACTCATTGTCGATTACACTACCGACCCCAGTAATCCCCATGACAAACATTCACGACCAAATATTTTAATGGAAGGGGCCTTCATTTGTTCATCGCCCATACAAAAAAGGCACCTCGTATCATGTTACAAATACATCCAAATTCTAAACACTCGAGGATCAAAATCATAAGGCGCGTGACCGTCACCGGATAGCTACAGATAAAACGGCTCATCATATTAGCTGATTGCGTGTTCAGACTGTTTATTCTCTAAACTAAACTTTGTCACGGTAAAAAAAGATCTCAAAGGTCAACAACCTAATGCTACTAAAATAAAAAAAAAAACAATAAACATACAAACTATTTGGACTGGTCTAATAGTATATTTGTCACTAAAGTTTATTTATCACTAGCTTCTACCCGCGCAACTTCGTCTGCATAACACTTACTTGTCATTTATGATATATTGAACCCAATTTACATATATTTTTAAATTATAACATGACACCTCTAGTGTTTTAGGCGTCCATAAGCTATGGTAACCGTTTACCATCAGATGGGTCTTATGCTTCATTGCCACTCGTAGTATTAAAAAAAATCTACAAATATAGACTTATTGTGTTATATGCATCAAGTCAATATTTGTTTGTGTTTTTAATTTAATAGCTACTTTTAATCCTGCTATAGTAAAACATTGTCGATTTATTATTCTCTAATGTAGAGATGATAAATCTACATTTACATTTACTGGACTATATACCTACGAGTTATTTTTTTAAAAGTGTATATTAAAGTTTCTTAAGTCAGCAACGCGTAAGTGTCAATCTTGGTATTTCAGGTATCAATAGGCTACGGTGATCGTTTACCATTAGATGACCCATAGATTTGTTTGCCACCATATGTGCAGTATAAAAAACTTCTGGTGACTATTTTATAATCTGTGAAACACCATCTGTCATATACTTTACAACGGAATTACATCTATACATCTAACAATGTATTATTGCTACATATGTTTTGTAGGCGCTTATTTAAATATGCATTTGCATTTGCTATACAAACTGTGAATGTGATCAAAATAGAAATATCGGCAAACACAAACACAAATAACTGTACATTTGTAAAATAAATCATCTATATTCCATTTTAATTAGATTAAATATTAAAAAAATATATCATTCAAATGTATAATATTTGAAATAATTTATAAGTAAGTAAATATGTACATAGAATAGTACATAAAATATATCGATACAAATAGCCATAGATACTCATGAATACAAATGTTTGTATCGTACGAGAAACGAATCTACGACCATCGGATGTCAAACAGTTCTCTATTGCTAGACCACCGAGACTGTCAATAAAAATAGGTGAATACCATATTAGAGAAATGCAAGAGGAGCAAAAATACAACCGGTAATGATCTCAACCCGTCATCTGCTGCCCGCTTACGTACATCCGCTGCGGTTTCCGACTTGCCCGACCGCGTTCAATTTATCCGGTCTTATCGAATCGGTACACTGTACATGTTTAACGACTTCGGTGGTCTAGCGGTTTAGTTGAGATGGTCGCGGGTTCGATTCCTCGTACGGTGCTAACATTGCATTCTTTGATTATGATTCTTTCTACCTCTCAAGGTGTTTGCTATGTATTTGCAAAAAAAATGTATCTAAGTATTTATTTAAGTTGTCTAGTATCTATAACAAAAGCTCTGCTTAATTTGAAACTAGATGGCGCTGTGAATTATGTATTATGGTCGTCTGTACTTCTTGTGAAGCAGCTTATAAGACTTATTTACACGAATTTATGTTTTCAAAGTTAAATACAGTTTAAATGAACTTCGGAATGACTGCACATGCTTGTTTTATTCTTTTTTGTTACGCTTATAACTCAGTACAATGTACAAACAAAAAAATAAGGTAGGAATTATGAACGCAGCAAAAAAAACCCTTTAACAATATCTGAATATGTATAAAAAAGTTGTTGTACTTTAAAGGGAAGATTTGATTTTAGTTTTTTTTTCATTAATAAACTCGTATGAAACCGAGGCAAATAGCTAGTATTTCGTATTCTTTTATATCGTACATTCTATATAAAAGTTTTATGAAATGAACAGAACATTAAATATTTTGTGGTGTACAGACTATAAATTTTATTATCAGCTTGTATCACAATATTCCGAAACTTTCAACACGACCAACTTTGTTCTAAGTAGACTTAAGATTAATACCTAAAACCAAAGTTGTCAAAGTGAAACTCCGCCGTTGGTTACTCATCAGATATTACAGTGGCTTTAAACTTGGTAACCACAAGCAAAGCGCTCGGTTTCAATCGGATATTCAGACCTAAATTGCACTGGACGATATCGTCAAGATATATCTATGTACCACGAGCGTATTCTATGATGCCGTTTGTTGTTTACGTACGTATAATCTGGACCGTCACTTGTTTAATTTTATAGTATAATAATAATAATACCCTTGAAGATTTCACACACCGCCATCTATAACTTCTGTTATGGGTACAAGTTAACTGATATAAATACTTAGATATTTTTTTTTGTTAATACAAACATAATATACATAGAAAACACTGACCGATACAAACAATCATACTTATGAATACAAACGTTTTTGCGAAAAATCGAACTCTCGACCATCAGAAGTAAAGCAGTTATTACTACGTCATTAGACCACGACATTCAAAGTATTAGTATTTTTCTGAATGTAACTCTTTACTACATTACAGTTCATCTATTTTAAGTAGAGATTGTTAAGCTGTTTACGCACAAGATAATTACCGTGTACCTTTATGATCTAAAGCAACCGGTTAATCTAGTTTTTCTTACGGTCTTGATACTTAATCTAAAAATAATCCCAGCTTGCCCTTATCTTATAAGGTTACTATAAGTATTCTAGTATTCAGATAACGAGAGATAAAATACTTGAGATTAAACTCGTCCATCACACAAACATGGGCTACTAATGATTCATTATTTAAACTACGGAATTTAAGCATGATGAATGATTTAAAAAAGTACATCAATTGTGATATTATAACGTTTGTATAGGATAAATAAGGCAGTAAATCCTATTCATTGAAAGAAGATTTATTAAAAACGCAACAGAATTATGAATTCAAGCTACCCTTTAAAAGACAATAAAAATAGTAGTAATAGTAGAATATTATGTACTCAAACATACTATCTTTTTGAAGTTATTTAAAATAAAGCTGAAATTTTATCGAGATAGACAGAGTCGCCTGTGGTTTATCTATCTCACTTATTATATTTTTGTCGCCAACCAGCCTTGTAAGCTGTTTTTTGCTTGAAGGCGGCGCAACTAATGGTAGGTGGCAACCGTCGCTTATCACGTCATTATATGATGTCCGTGGTGCCCTCATGTGCAGCCATTACTGTGGCCTAAGGTATTGCGATTCTGTATCCTTTAATTTCACTGCCTTATGCCTTATGCCTTCAACCAAAATAGCTTACAGAGTAAGCTGCTTGGCGGCAGGTATGATATCTAATGAACCGCAATAAAAGTGAAAAAATTATATAATTTTGGTCTTTGATTTACTTGTACCTAAATGATAATGAGAACAACACATAAGAGTACTCGTATGTGTTCACATATATAAATTTGATCTAAAATTAAACTAATTGTTATTGATTATTTTCTCTCATCAATAATTTTGTTTCTTCGAATAATAATTACACCTGTGGTTGTCAGCACCACAGGTGACTTAAATGGGTCAAACTTTGTGTATTCCTCACCATTAGTGTTTATTACATTATCTAATAAATAAATATCATTATTTGTTTGTCTGTTTGTTGGTTCCTTAACTTTCTTCACATTGCTTTGCCAACTGACAACTTACAGTATAATACGCGCATGTAGCATCAGAAGATGTATTGAAGGTACATTCAAAGTCACAGACAAAACAATTATTTTACAAAATATTGTGTTAATAAAAGACACTATGGTCTACGTAGGTACCTCGATCCCATCTATTTCATTTATCAGGCTTGCTTTTAAGTTTTTTCTGTTTTTGTTGTAGGTACAGATTAGGCAGCAAAATTACAGATTAAGAGGTCCTCTGGAATGGCAACATATGAGTGGTATCACAGATAACACACATGATAACGTGATGTTCACAGTGTTGTTCAATTACATAGACCTTCAATACCTTGTTTGCCATTCTAATTACAAAACTTAATACTACTTTCAAGGATTGCCTTAAATATAGTAACACAATACATTGTATATTATATTTTCACTCTCGGTCCCTGTTATTGGCGAATCTATAAACTGCTTCCCGCACACATGGGAACTGGATTGCGTGATGTTAATGCCTCGTCTCGACGGATTCTTTGTTCTCGATCGTATTAAACTATCTGTGGCGTTCTAATTAGTAACATTTCGCCGACAACATATTGCATGCTTCTCAGAATAATAATTTAAGAGTCCAATTCTGTTTTGTTTCTTGCTAGACTCTAAACGGTCCTTATTTTGTTTCAGGTAATTCACGAGGGCAGGATATTTGTAATGAAATCAATGAATTGGAGCTGTTTAAAGGTAAAAAACAAATGAAAAATTATATTGTTACTGCTGGAATCGAACTGCTTACGCAACAAAAGGTATTGGGCGAAGACATTAACAATTGATAATAAGATATTATTACGACTATTTTTCTGGAATCAGCCATCTACATCTTTGTGATTGTAACACTTGATTTGCCACATTTTGCCGAGTATATTTGAATCCGAAATCTACCACCGTTTCCCGGTTTAATTTTTGATTTGTAATCGGTCTTTATTTCCCGGACAGTCAGCCAGAAATGTAAATTGATATTCAAATTTTATTTTCGTATAGGCCAGATCTGAACTCTTTTTCTCTCATCTTATTCTTTTAATGAAGTAATGAACCACTATGTATAGAATTGTACAACGAATATAATGTGACGTCCATTCCTCTCTCATTTGTAGCTTATCCTAACAATTTGCATTATGTACCTGCTAATTTCACTGTCCCTATTGCCTTCAACGCAATTGCAGTTGATTCTACTTCGAGAATTAAAAATTCGAATTGGTTCCGTACTTTATTAGGGACAAATTCAAATATCGAACCGTGATTAATTTCGTCTTTAGAAGCTGAGAATATTTAAATCAAGTTTTCTCGGATTTAGACCCGCTGCTGTGCGTAAACGCTCTTATTCCGCCTTTCAGACCGATAGTCATGCTAGCACAGCTAATTGGCAGAAACACGAAAGAAATATGGAAATGTTATAATTTGAACATATTTCGCAGAATTTCGGCCGACCGAACATTTCTTTGTTGAGGTTGAACGTGTTTAATCGTACTTACGCACGTTAAAGTTCGTATAGTATACTTCTAATCTATTGATGATAATCAAGCTCCTCTTATGACATTAAAATACAATCATTTACACACATTACAAAATAGAGTCAACGTGGATCACAACTAATGCATAACATAGAAACATAGTTTCCAGCGCTGATTTTTACATCTATACGACGCTATATGTTACTTTATTAATATTTTTTCAACAATTCATTATTTTGTAGTTATATTATGTTGGGTTCTTTAATTTTTATGGTGAACCATCTTTAACAACAAAATCTGTGAAAATTTAATTCTAATATCCTTCAGTCCTTGTAGAGGACTAGTACTTTTATACATTAAGGTTAAGTTTAAACCTTAACACATGAAAAGACAGACAGTTTTCGCCTCGTCACTATTTTACTCATTTTTTATACGTAGATATAAATTATTAACCTATATTACTGGTACTAAGGTACTATTTCGCGACCAACCCAAGTAGGATGAGAGCTCTTTTTCATGAACCACGGTTGTCCTGAAGAGCGAACTAGTTCGACATTGTACTGCGAACTATATTCAACATTTCGAAATTCGACCATCTATCGTCAAGATAGCGTGGCATATTCGACTTTCAAACTAACGGCCTGGGTGGTCGAGCGGATTAATACCGCCTAAATTCCAATGGATGCGGATTCGATTCCTCGCACAGTGCTAAAGTAAAGTTGTTTGTATCGGTCTGGGTGTTTTCTATGTATGTATCTACAAAAAAATCTACATATTTATATCAGATTTCCGGTCTCCATAAAACAAGCTCTTATTAGCTTGGGACTAGATGGCGCTGTGTGATAGTCTTGTAATATATTTACATTGTATTACACTGAAATTCATCCAAGCTGACATTTCTGGTTGTGGCTCACAACAAAAATAGGCAGTTACCAGTAAACCGGTTCGAACCGGTACACAGACCACAGTGATCGATAAGGCATCATCTAGTCTATAATCTATGAACTGGCAGCATTGTTGCATTATGATTTGTTTCAGCTAAGTGGATCGGATACATATAGTTTCAATGGTTTCTAAACAATCCTGTTGCTCAAGTACAGGTTGCACCATCCTTTGAACAATAGTATTGCCACAACAGCAGTGTTCAGTGAATGTGCTATAGAGGATGCAATTTTATCTATCTATCTATACTAGTGGTCGCCCAATGGTTGAAATTCAACCATAATTAGTTTGAACATTGTTAAGGTTCTATTGTCAAAGACTATACTTCTATGCGTGTGTGTGTCAAATGTATGGTAGTATGTGTAATATTTTTTTTATTGAATTAATGTATTTTATATGCATAATGAAAAAAAAACTCCCTATTTTTCTTCTCTATAAATATATATATAGTGTTAATTTATAAGTAATTTTCTTAGCTACTCGTATATTGTTATATTGCAATACCAACCAGTATTGCTTTCTGGAATAATTACAAAATTAATTTAAAACAAAACGAAGATTTATTTGAAATTTAACTATGTAAAACTAAATTGAAAACGTCCAAAACATATTGACAATAAAATTTTGGTTCGTAAACGATTGTATATGATAGTTGTATATGTAAATTTTAAAAGTATTTTTTCAACTATAGTCAATGATATTATTTAACTGTGCGTTCATATTTAATCGATTAGTATCGCCTGTGCGTCACGCTTATGAGATTATATTGTGTTTGTATTTGAATTAAACCTGATAAGATTATTTACCACCTATGCATATCGTTTACTTATCTGTAATATCATACAGAAACTATTAAGTAATCTGTGATTATAACGGTTTCAGCAGCAAATAAGTAGAAAAACAAGTAAAATAATGTGAATATTCATTTTGTTAGTGCTATATAAACTTGTACGTAAATAACAATGCCTGCAGTTATATTTTGGTTTTAATCTAATGTCCGGTATGTTGACAATTAGTCTACATGGTTGTAACCTGTTTCAGACCCGTGCCTTGAGGAGGGAAAGTGGCAAAAGGGCAAGGCAGATTTTTTAAGTCGGGATACGGCTACATGAGCCATTAAAAGCATTTGAAAGTGTTAACATCTTAATGTTGTTTTACCTTCTTATTAACTCAATCCTGCTTGAAATTAATGGAAGTTCACCACTTGTTTGATATATCGATATGATATATGATAATGTAATACCTCTATAACAGTAACCATCTTCACTTATATATATATTGATTTTCCACGTTAATTAGTCACGTAGTATCATATAATAGATATAGATTCATATCTGTTGGCGCAATTCAATCCGTATATATGCTATATCGCTATAGATATCACTTTGATAAGTCCATTCATACAAAATTAATCCGGCTTTGTGAAGAAAAATACTTTACTCATCTGAAGCTGTTTAATTAACTTTACTTTTTGATTCGTTATTCTTTTTAACTAAATCATCTTTGTTTAAACGAGATCCTTTGGAGATGAATAAAGGAGCTTTTATTTCGCGAGAAAGCGGGTGAGTGATAGCCCTCTCGGGTGGAGTTTGAATTGATAATGAAAAACAGTTTTATGTCGCATGAGAACCCTTTGCACTTGAGATATACTCCAATATTTATTGGATAGACTTGGACGCGGTTGTGTACTTTCTATCGTCATGTATTTCTTCCGCGAAAAGCAGGAAGTGTAAACGTGTATTTGTTGTGTAAAATAATATTGTGATGAAGAAAGATTTGACTTTCTTTCTTTTGATATATAACAAGATCTAAAATATAGAACAAGGTTTAGCAAGGTGTCGTCAAGAGTCCACGAGTTTAAATAAAAAATGTAAGAGTATTTAGCCGTCATATGTATAATTTAATTCAGTCTAATTATGTCATGATTTCTCAGAGTCATGATTATGCAGGCGCAGAACTGTACCAGGTATAGACAAATTGAAAGAACCTCAACATCAGAAGTACATTCTCTTATAGAATAAAAGTATATTCTCTTATATCTATTACTTAATAAAGTATCACATTAATATCGTAGTGCCAGTATCTATATAAATTGAATCATTTATTATTAAAAAGCCAATTGTATATTAATTGAAAATGTTGCCTTATCAAATAATGTTCATGTTTCAATTGGAGTTTACTGGTATTACATATGGTTGTTCTTGATTTCTCTAGAGAGCTCCAGAGAATTTATTTTCCTAACTGCTACCAAATTGATTCGCTGTTTTTTTATGTATAACTCACATGTTTTTTGTTACAATAAATATGTTAGTTGTAATCCCCTGCAGAATTAGCTAGGTAATCAAAGACACTCGACTTGCGTATTTCGTGGAGAATATTAGAATCCAGTGTGTGAGGTGATCTCATTGCTTTTTTATAAGGTGGCACGTCTTTATAATAAGTGACCTCAGCTAATAAAAGATCCAATACCAGAGGCATGCCTCGATATTCAGTTCCAACTGAATTACTAGTCGAACTGAACTGTAGAGATAGTGATAAACTAAATGACATGCGTAAGCGGCTAAAAGTGTCTAAATATGACTAAATAATTTTGAGTTAAACTAACTTAGTTTAAAAATTATCATCAATTCTGTATAGAAGTGTCAAGACTTCATATTATGTCTAAAGTACTAGTGTACTATATAATAAATATAGTATAATAGTTTATATGCTAAATAAATATGCATCACTAGAATCCACATAAAGAAATAGAAACAGAAGAATTTTTAATCGTTTGTATAGGCAACCTTAATGTTGTAAAATTTTTAGCCACAGAACAGTAGTTCTTGGCTAAAAATTTTTTATTTTATATCATATTTCCCTCTGATTAATTGATTCAGTTTTACTTCTAGTTGGTTGGATTACAACATTTTACTCTGTTCTGTTGTTATATCTTAGTTACAATTTTTAATTTGATACATTTTTAGAAATATTTTCACATCTATTTTCCTTATCCCTATATCTATTGTTTTAGTTGGTCTACAGCGTTTAACATATTTTTCCTGGCGACACATATTATATTTAACTTTATTTTGGTATTACATAAAACATCTGATATTCATTATTACTCGGGCGTATAAATTTTTGTTACCTATAAATTTTTCCACGTTGCTAACCAAACAGACCTTTATTTAAGTAATTATTACAGTCGAAAGCTTTTGTCTAAACTGTTTCTTATTACCCTTGTTAAGAAAACGTCATGTTCGGATATAATATAATAATTTTGCTGTGCTCCGAAACGCTTCAGGGAGTTTTCCGTTGTTCATAAAGTAACAACGTTGAGATTTTGTTTCTCGAAAACTGGTCCTTTAATCTTTTTCATGTGCAGTGACAAAGTTCGTCACATCTTGTTTGCTACCGTATATTTTGATCGTAATTTTTGAGGGCTCTGTTGCTAATCAGGAAGGAAGGAAGATGTTATCTTTAAAGTTTATTAGGATTCTGTATCTATGTAAGTACGTAAAAATTAAATTCTAATAATACAAAAACTAAGAATTATAAAATATCAAATTGCAAATAAAAGTATTCTGTAAAGAAAATTATAATCTATTCAAAAGGTGTGTCGTTGAAAGTAAATGTCTAAATGTAATGAGAGATGTTGAAAATATCAATTTCTTTTTTTGTTATATTTTGTCCGCGAAGTCTAAATGAATTTGTTACACTGTGAATTAACCTGCCTACAAGTAGTACACATTGAACTGCTGTACCTGCCATTCAACTAATTACACTACAACGATTTATAGGAGGTGACACCAAAGGAAAACTATCGCCTACCCACCACCGGCCTAATTGCAACGATTTGTCGTAAAGAACACATTAAGACTAACGCTCTAGATTAAAGGAGAGAATTAGAAGGAACCTTTGTATCGCTCAAGCGTACAATTATAGCCTCGGGGAATACAAAATTGTAATTGAATAATTTCCTCAAAAATTAACATCGTGCTGGCAGACAAATTCTCCCTCAGTCTTTATATTTTAACGACAGATTAGATTATATTTATTACAGGCGTTGTTAGCATTTTTATATTACACGATAAATCAGAAAGTGCCGTTTTTAATTTTTACCTTATAATAAGTTACGACTTTACGTCCATAATCTGTATTAGTATCTGCTTGCAAGACGATTTAAACTACTTTTTTTTTAATATAAATTAATTTGTTTTCAAATTTGTATTAAGTAACAATTTGGTAGTAATATTACTTTTGGACAAATCATCTTAGATTTTATATGTTATCTCACTATTTAATTTTTGATTATGAATTGATGCAGAAAACTATCTCTATTATTTGTGGTATTAGATATATTTAATACCAAGTCTGTAATCCCTAATACAATACAATCAATTACTCCTCGGTACCTCTATTCACTGTAATCAATAACCAACATACCTATCTCTAAAGTAGAATCCTATTCACTCCCCATCTCAGTGAATGCAACAATACCTTTCGATATCCCTTGAGTTAGATCCGATCTTTCATTAAGACGTGTTGTAATTAAAGGATTGTCTATAGTTACTCGTTTTCCAATAGCTTCTCCGTCACTTTTGAATAAAGTATTTTATAATATTGTACGTATAAAAGAGAAATGTATATGACCGTCTGTTATATTTTTATAGACTATAAAAAAGTTTTTACTTCGTTCTTTATTTTTGTATTTACGCGATTTCTGTTTATTTCCTTGGTTGGTCTTGCTCTAGATAGGTATAGTTTTATACGCGATATTGGTATACTGTATCTCAAGCTAAGTTTATTCGTATTGTTAAGTTTTCAAATTATTTAAACAAATTTTTAGGCCTATTTATTCACTGGAGTTTTTTCTCCTGTTTTGAATACACGTTAATTTTGCCACGTGTAGTTTTTAATGAAATCTTAAATCATTCTCGTCGAGTTGTTATTTGTAGTATAAATAATTTATATGACTACAAGTGCTTTCTTTGTACGTAATCAAATTAATGTTCGCTTCGCTATTAGTCATAAACTTGTCCATATGTGAGTTTTATTGACTATTAAACAGTTATTAAGCGGTCAAATTAGGTATGTTGGTACATAAATTACGAACAGTGCTCTTAAGTAATTAATTAATTAATTAATGTAGATATTTCTCCTTTTAATTATCGATTACTGATACATTGAAAAGACATTATTCTTAACTACTTTGAAATGAGTTTTAGAGATGTCTACTTTTGTAATAAACATTTAAAATTGATCATTTTTCAAATAGTAACGGAAAAACTAGTTGTATGGCTAAAATAGTTTGGCGACTAACCAAATTTTTGTGAATGTAACTAAACTTTTATTTTTTATTACCTACTAAATACCGAGCACAGGTGCATTACAAATCCCTGAATTTCTTCCAATCCTTATAACCTTCCTCTTGAATCACTTGGTCTATTGGTGAAAATGGCCTTTAAATCCGTCCCGAAACTTAAAAGATCTAGGTGTACAGACAGCAGAGGTTTCTGTCTCATACTACGTCAAGAAGTTACGTTAGAAGTAATTGAACAAGTTAAATTAATTCGAGCATAAAACTTACAAACCTGTTCTGTTGAAAAGATCAACAAGATCTTTTTTTCAGTATAGGGTTGCAAATTTTTTGTTCAGCTTACAAGAGACGAGCAAGATCGGTAGAGAAAAAATATTAATGCAAAAAAATTTGACGTTCATAAGCGGCTAAAATATTACATGGATTATTGATTTTTGATTTGATTAGACTTAAAATTGCTTGGTTATTCTTTTTCACTCAGGACATACAAATGGATTTGAATACCATAATATAGTTGCTAAATACGTGTCATACCTAAATACAATGTTCGCAACATATATTTTGTTGGAAATACCTGTACATTATTGCAGAAAATTAAACCTTACGCCTTTCTAATAACAACTTACAAACAAGCCTGCACACCGAACTGTGTCAACCGTAATGTTGTAATAATAATATAATCAATTTTATTGCCTTCAGTTTACGACTGTAATTTGCTTGAAAACCTATAGCTTCAGTAACATATACAGTTAGCTGTAATGTATACTGAGCCAATGGATAGTATTTATGAATTTGACTAACTTTGCCCAAGGAGCATTTTTGAAATATGAAATATTTTTGCAAAAAATTGTAATTACAGTATAAGTGAGCAACATGGAAAATATATTAGTACAGTTTTTTAACTAACTTTAATTTCATACATATACATACATCATCATCATCATCATCATCATCATCATCTCAGACCGGAAGACGTCCACTGCTGAACAAAGGCCTCTCCCAAAGATTGTATACCTCCTTACCCTCCTCCATATACATATTCCATACTAATATTATAACTGCATAGTGCGAGTTTATCTCTGTTTGTTTATTTTCTTATCACCAACAGCTGAACGGATTCTAATGAAATTTTACTTGTCACCAGGACGAACATAGGCGATCTTTTATCATAAAAAAGCAGATAAAATTGCGTGTGAAAACACATTTAATATAAGTTAAATTCAGTACATTTAAGTTACACAATAAAATGTTTAAGTATAGGATGGCAGTTGGTATCGGGAGCTCGTAAAATGACGGCTTTGACCTACATGATATTTATTGGTCTGCTCTCACATTATTAGAATCGGTTGGACGAGTCGTGCCAACGACCTTCATTAGATTTGCGCATTTCCAAAGAGGACTAAAGTATCATGAGTCTACACTGCACTTTGTCTACCATATCTTACTTCATAATTACTTCACACATAGCTTGCAAATTAAGCATATAAGGCGACCGCTGCAGAATAGTTGAAATAGAGGTTTTCAGACAAACAACGTTTCACAAAGTCTATTTTGGCACAGTAAGTGAATTTAAAATAAAGTAAACATTTTAAATTCACTTAAAATTGCGGACGTTTGTGGCCCGGTTCACCAACATGCTGCCCACCTTCAAAAAGGAGGGCTAATAGCCGAAGGGGGTGGTATAGCGGCGCAACCGAGGCAGATTGCCGTCGTCAGTGCCGCAGTGCCGTGAACACAGAGACAGTATTGATATTAGTACTTATTTGGTAGTCTAGAAGGTATTTATAATATAGGCCATTAGTAGCTTGAACTAAATAAACAATAAAGAAATTAAAATTTAATTGCCCAGGACACTTCACTGCCTTCAGATCTAAATTACTGATAGAAATACTTAAATACTTTTTTTTAAATACATAATATACATAGAAAACACCCAGATTAATAGAAGCATTCATATTTTATTTTAAATCAGTTACCTGCCCCGGCTTTGCACGAGTGTACATCTGTCATGTATTATACATACATAAACCTTCCTCTTCAATCACTCCATCTACTCCTAAAAACTGCATACTCCGTTGCGTAGTTTAAAAGATCTAAGCGAACAGACAACGGAAGCTACTTCATTTATGCTATGAAAAGAAGATATGTAAATATATATTTTAGAAAAGATCTCTTAAACGGCGTTGTTTTATACAGGCAATGCGGTTTGTTCTAATTTTCATTTGACGTATTCCACACGTACGCGTTTACCGAAAAGGGAAAAGGGGATAAATATTAAGTAAATGTATATTACGCGTGTCAGTTACGCAAATGTGTTTTATTGCGCGTGTGCTCCATATTACGTAATAAAGTGCTGTTACGCATACCATATATACGTACGGGCACATGGCAGTACAAGAATTAAAAATTTTAAATTACGAATGAACTGGGACCCCATTTGAGAATGTTATTCTTCAGGGTTGATATTTTAAGTGAACGATTACGTGAATGAAACGCAACAAATTTGGCCAAGTTTTTTTTATAAAATTAAACAAAGATTAATAGATACGCACTCAATTTTTCTTTCGGTTTCGATGTTGATTATCGCATGCCTAATCGGTGTTAATGTATATTTACTAAGAACAACATTTATTTAAAAGAGCAACATGCAATTTTCTTGCTCATTCTTCATATGATGAGTCTGCGTTCCGAATAACTGGTATAAAAAAGTGACTATTTAAAAGTACTTACATTAAGTTTATTGGAATAATGATTATGTCTATTGGAATGGCAAACAAGCTGACCTCCACCTGGTGGTGTGGCCATCGAAATATAATGAAACAAAAAAATATATTATTAAATATATTGAACGTACATCACATGTTACCTGTTATCACGTATGTAATCATGTTACCTGGATACTGTTCATGCGTTGCCATTCCATGCCAGGGGACTAAGATGTCATGACTGACAATGACGACGTGACATATTGTAATTTCAATACTTAATCTGCACCCTACAACCAAAACCGAGGTTACAGAGCAAGCTGATTAGCGGCTGCAATAGCTGAAACTGAGCGTAGGTAACGCAAACACATTTTAAAGTATACCTCTGATAAAAAAAATTAAGTAGACAATAGAAAATGCTTGTTTATATTATGTTCATCTAGGTGTTTACACATGCAAAAATTAATACAAAAGTATTCAAGGCAAAAAAATATAGAAATTGTAAACACGACTACGAGGTAAATGGGAATGTACCTAAATTATTTAGCCAGCGAAGTCGTCGTACTTAGATACAATTTTTTTCTTTATAATAACAAAATACACAAAATTTGGTTTCTAACTTCAAAAAGGAAACATTTATTATTGGTATTAGTACATGTATGTAATAATATACTTCATTACAGATGCCACTCGTGCGTGAATAATAACGAAATATTATTCAATTCTCCGCTATAACTGCACCTACACTTTGTGTCTACTTTTTGCGTTTCAATAACAACAACTTTATTCTTATTTTTCTTGAATTATCGATGTCAACGCCTTTATACCTACATAAAGTATCTTTCAACGGTATTAGTGTTAATAGGGTTGTGGAAAAATATTTTTAAAAAGGTTCATCCTACGAAATTTGCCTCTTGCAAAACAGCATATAAAATTTTTGTAATTGCCATTGATAATAATTTGTACAGTTATATTGAATACTACCATAATTCCTATAATTATATTAGGATCTCAGATTGTTAAAAATAAAATACATGTTGAATGTAGCCTCTGAAGTTTTTTTTTTAAATCAGTCAAATATATTTTGGTTTCTTTTTTTCTCTAATTATACCTACCTTATCTATTTCTAAACCGGCCGCGGTGCAGCTCCTTTATAATCTGTATTTCATTTGGAGATGAGATATGGCAGTGAAAATACAGAGTACGGAAGTATAGCAATTTAGTCCTCTAGCTATGGTTGCCGTGTACTACCAGATGAGCCATCAGCATCGGCTCGGGTCGTCCGGTCTGAACTCAATAATATAAGCCCACTAATAGATTGTGGCAACCCTAGGTGCGGCACTAGACGCTTCAGATTTATAGAGCCTGTTCACGTAACGGTGTTGGCTGCTATTAATTGATCCGGCTAAACGGTGCCGACGTGCAACGGTACTTATTGTTCCGACCTTAGGATTTATTGATGGTCAATAACGATATATAAAATATTAATAAACGACCGAATCCATAGTTACGATATTGTTGTAGATATTTCTAACAGCCAATTAAAATATTTGGTTTTACGAACAGTTTGTGCATGATATGGCATATTGCACCCGCCTGCGCAAACTGTATACGAGAAGTTAATTTTTTGATATCTATGAGCCCGAGCTCGCTTCACATGGGTGGATATTTGTTTTCTATAGTCTTTCTTACTCAATAATTTAGCATTGTAATGGTGAAAGATTTTTTAAAACCATCCAGTAGTTTTTGAGTTTATTCATTTGGGGCTCCCAAATGAATAAACCAAATGTCTCCAAAATCTATAAATCATGAACTACGACACAACAATTCCAGTGATAATTACACTTCACTTCTTCATAGGTGGTCAAATTTTTATATGTACTTAAACTTTCGTGTTTTGAAACTACAACTGGACTATGGTAACAGAATCTGAGACCGTTAACGTGTGACGTAATTTATCGATAGCCCCTTACAAACATACAAATCTTTCACATTTTTAATATTAGTATGACGTATGGTAAAGTGGATATGCGGCATTACCAGGCTCGATAAAATTCGCAACGAGTACGCACGAGGAAGTCTGGCTGTTCGTGACATTGCCGAAAAAATGCAAGAAAGTAGGTTGCGATGGTAAGCGCATTTACAAAGAAAACCACCTGGCTACGCTGGCAATTAAACGCTACAACTTTCCATCCCCGGTAAAAGATTCAGAGGCAGACCAAGGAAGCGGTGGGAGGATGGATATAATTGCTAGAGACATGATGGAGTGCGAGGTCTCTGAAGACGATGTCCGGGACAGGCTAAAGTGGCGGAGAAAAAAAGGAAAGCTGACCCCACCACCATGTGAGATACATAGCTAGGAAGAGAGAGAATATTAGTTTGACGTTATACGACCTCCGTCACATAGAGTGGAGAGATATACCGAGGTGGGTCCCCGTATTATAATACATGGAATTTATTAAACACCGTCCCGTGCTAATTGCCAATTACTGTGCGCAATCCTTACAGCAAACAAATGGGTGTGCATTATTCTTAGCACGTGCAACAAGACACGTGTAATTCCCAGTTGTTGTTCATTTCAAACAAGGTAATCACATAATGTAAACAAATGGTATGCAAAGAAAATACTTATACCGGATATGTGTTTATATACATCATATTACATGTGGCGGAATTTATGTTTATATCCTTACTAATATTATAAATACGGAAGTGACTCTGTCTGTCTGTTTCACTTTCACGCCAAAACTACTGATTTAATTGAAATTTGGTACACAGGTAGTCTAGACCCCGAGAAAAAACATAGGCTACTATTTAATGCGAAAAAGAGGTTGAAAGGGGATATGCGAGGTAGAACGATAAAACTTTTTTCTTTTGGCTTTTATTGGATTAGATTATTAAAAAATTTTTCATTGTTTGTTTAAAGTCACTATTTTACGCGGACGGATGTCGTTAAGGTATACATAACAATGAAAGTACATATAAACATATTATACAAAATAATAAATATATCTCAGATGTTTATTACTCATTTATTCTTTGAGTTGTGATATATACATAAACCAATTACAATAAAAATACATATAGTATTTCAAATATATTTTGTATTTACAGTATAAAGGTTTCTGTTTCGTCATAAGTTAACTTTTGTAGTAATATGGATTTATGGTGGTGCTAATTATGTTCCATAATATTATACGACACATGATAACGTAATGTCCATAGGGCTGTTCATGTATATAGGCGACGGTTACGACTTACCATCAGGCCGTCAGCTTATTCGCCGTTCCATTCCAATTACATAAAAAAGCAATGAAACAAACTTTGTGTTTATTGTACATGGTATCAATATATTAAAACGTTTCGAATGAATATTGATCACGATCAACATCATCAATTTTAAATCAATTATGGAGCTTGAAGGTCTTGACGAGATGTATTATAAATTACAGCTTATTTTATAAATTGTGTTTTTAATTAAAATATCTTGCGTAAGCTTATTTGTACACTATCGGTAATGAATATTAGGTTCAAATTAATGTGTCTTTTATGTAATTAGCTTAGTAAAAAAGCTGGAAGGCCACTTGAAGTACATCACAAAATACTTTTGAAACCATTGTACATTTGTACATATCACACTTCAACAGAAACATGGTAAGCATGCTGATTGGCGGCTGAAATAGTTGAGAAATAGACTATGCAAATCCAGATCTTCCACTAACCATATACGTTTAATTTTTTTCTTTCAACGTCTATGTATGTGAGCTATGGTAATAAATTTTCAGATTTTATATCACATCGCAGGTAATATTGTCACATCGCAGGTAATATTGTAAAATAATATACTCGCAGAGATGTCTGATAACCCTTTTTCATACCGCCAGGGAATTTGGCACGATGTCCCAAAAATATTCACTTTTCACTCTCTCCCTATCTACTTTGTATCTCATATTCGCTCGGTTATGTTTAGCTTTATAAAGATTTAACGCGCGTGTCCTGGGAAATCTTCCGCTGTATTATGTGTGCTGTAAAAGAATTTGTCAGATTACTTTTTCTTTGGTGTTATCTACAGCCGTTTTGAATAATTGGCCAAGAATAATTTACATTTGACATTGCTTTGTGAATATTTTATGTTATTGTAAAATGTCTACAAGAATCACGTAAAGATTTTAGAATAGATAAATAGCTTTGAAAACAAACATTTTAAATTTCTATTTGATGTACAATTTTATTCAATACAAACTACTGAATCGCACAACTTCGTCTGCGTTACATGAAAGAATCCTTGCATTATTTTTTATGGTTGCTCTGATCCTATTTGTAGTAGCGTAATGTTATATAGACTTCCTCGATAAACAGACTATTCATATTCCACATTTAAAAAAAAATCTTAATAGTAGTTTCTGAGATTAGTATGTTGAACCAAAAAAACAAACTACATAACACCTACCCCTAAATTTTTTTACTAATAATATAACCTTTATAATATTAGTAAATGAATTTTAAAATAGTGAAAGAACCGTAACCTAATCTTACTGTATCTGTATAATCGAAAGGAGTCAACATGGATACATCCTTTTGAAAAAGACGAATCAAGTAAGTCACTTAAATGGTCCAGATTGTTGCGATCTCTAATATACATATAATTTAGCCTACAACAGTAAGTACTATTGTATTATTATAAATTTTGTACTTAGTTGCAACTATTTTGGTAAAAAATTTGTAACAGTGTCATAAATGTTGTGATGGTTCTTAAGAGATTAGAGACTAATCTAATCCCTGGAATTAGTGCAGAGCTATCTTTGTATGATATATTTTTAATTTGATAAATATTGCATATACAATATAATATGTTAATCTAAGCAACTGTCATGAAAGTAAAGATTTATTGTTTTGTTTGTAATAACCTACTGAATAATAATAGCTGAATTTACAAAATTCTTTCCCTATATAATAGTCATACTCATTTATAGTTCGCCAGCAGATCATTACATTGTATAAAACGCGGTCGCGGTCGCTGTCTGTCCGTCCCTATGTATGCTTAAATTTTTAAAATAACGCCACGGATTTTGATGTGGTTTTTTTAGATAGAGTGATTCAAGAGGAAGGTTTATATATATAATACATGTATGTATAATACATATTTTAGGTTATTTTTACAAATATTACGTTATATACCTAATAGGTTTAACTTTTAAAGCATATTATTTTTGTAGTTTATTTTACGATGAATTTCGATATTCTTTTTAAGAAAGTCTAACTAAATACAACAGTTTATATTTTTATATAAAGAAATCAATCAAAGATGTCCCTGCTCACCAATTTCTCAAAACATAAACCATTTGTTTACCATTCATATTTGATTTATTCGTTTGTTGACATCTCTAATTGTTGACTCGGCGTCAAATGCGTCTCGTCATCAATCACATTTATTCAACTTGACTTGTTAGTTAAATCTTTGATTTCACGTTGACCTACATCAAAGTGATCAATTGATTTTATTTGCATAGAGAGCTTGTAGCTCGGTCTGCTTTTTGAGTTCGTTATACTTAATTGATTATATCTATATCCATTAGGAGCATTTTTGTAGTGTCAATTCATTTATGGTCTGTCAAATGCATATTAAATGTGAAAGCTTAAAGTATAGTTGTGTATCGCGTATTAATGTTCATGCATCTAATATGATTTCTCATCAATAACTCCCATACTTATTTCTTCTCTTAATCTTCATTTAACATTATTCGGAAATTATTTGGTTTAAATGTCCTTTACAAACCTTTGGCATGATCGGGATGATCTATTAGATTGGATTATGCCTCATACATAAACTGAGTACAATTGAGCACCCAACTTGATCAGATCATGCCAGTACAATTAGGTGCTCTTGATGCAGTTGCTAGATTTGCAGAATTCGGTCTTAGCAACCCAATACCGATATCCAATGCAACGGTAATTGGATTCTTTACCTCTTACTTATCCAACGCGTTAGAGATGAATTATCTAACCAAGACTCGGGACCGGAGTGCGGCAAATATTGTTAGTATTGTATGTTCATCCAAAAATAAAATCCCGTAGAGGGACCTGGTCAAACATGGAAAATAGCATAGTCCATAGTAATTTTATGCTGTAGGATGATCTATATTAATTTAATTTGGTTGCTATTTTTCATCTTTATATTTTCCACTATCTACAAAGTAATAGTATCAAAGGAATGAGGTCTCATTAGCATAGATAATTGCTCCAGTTGCCATGACACCCAAGTTAACTTCACTGCAGTTATGTAGATTAGCCTCTTCACTTAATTAGTCATTACTACATTACACTATGCGGTTAAAATTTAGGTCAGAACGTCGTTAAATTGTCGTAAATATGTGTACCTTTTAAATGGAACTTGTATGATGCTTTTTCTATTAAGCAATCCTGTTATGGTTTCCTCAAGTTCTACTTAGAAAAATGAGTGAGACTTAATAAACTAAATGCGAACATATCGTACAAGTTTTCTACGTTAGCGTGCTATTTTGTTGGTTTCCTTCCGTATATATAATACGTGCAAGTTAGTTGCTAACAATTCTAAAACTTTAAAGCTAATATTCTTACTTTTATATATCTATACCATATATAATAGTATCCAATCCATACTTATATTTGCGATATTGTCTGCCTGTTTGTTTACCTTTTCATGGCTAAACGGCGAAACAAATTTAATGTTTCCTATTAATTTTGGCATCTAGAATGAAGTGGAATAGGCTTAATTATCCCGGTCGAGCATAGTTACACAAACAAAGTCGCCAGCAGAAGCTTTTAATTAGCTTAGCTAAGAGGAAATCAATCACATTTTTAACACGTGGAAATATCTTCACAACAGCATTCCTCATGCGGGTGGATAACGAGATTAGTACAATTTTTTTTTTATGAATGATAATGGAATGGTGCTCCCGCCTGCGCTAATGGTTTACGCTGGCTAGTGACCAGTGGAGGATGATAAGATTAGCATGAGGTCAGGTCAGTTGGCCCATCGTGAAATTCACCAAGAATTTATCACAGGGAACCGCGTGGAGGTCAACCTGACATGGTACAGCAATAAGATCATTAGTCCATATTACGAACAATCCCCTTTCCCCTCGATTTCTACTCATTAAGATATTCAAGCCTAGTTGAATAAACAAGTATGAATTCAATAGCAATTCATTTTTAATTTGAACGGTAAGTGAGAAGGAACCACGTTCAAAATAGTAGTGTGTGGGCGAAACTGTAAATTAATATTTCAAATTATATTGCACTGCCTACGTATCGATCTGTTTGCTATTGTTACTGAATCCATAATTTGGTCTTCCTCGATGTCGCCCACTTGACATAATTTTCTCTAAAGCCGTAACACACGGCCCTAGAATCGGTGGCGATATCACGTTCAATTATTATTAGTCAATCAGCGCATCCCGATAAATTTACTATTCTCCGAATAATCCTCATTGCTCCCATTAAGTTTGTGTTCATTACATATAAAAATGTTTTTCAGTATTTCTATCAGTTGTCTAGTGCACATAACACAGGCTCTACTTGGGTTGGGACTAGATGTCGCTATTTGAATTGTTTAGGGTTATTATTATTATAAAACGATAATAAAGAAGTAAGCGGTACAATTCAATTTTCTTTGAACCTTCTTTTAAACTGTGCAGTCACATAATTTATTGTGAGAAGTTCTAAATTTGTTAATATGTATGAAAGTGACTGACTGACTGACTTTTAACTTTTTATAACCTTTACGAATACTAATATAATGGTCAGACATAATAATAATAAGGACTATGACTTGCCTACACACGATGCAATCAAGTGATCTAGGGAGGCCATCTCCGACGTTCTGATATCTCGACCGATTTTAGGGCCGTGTGTAGATGCTATAAACCGAGATATAGACAATATAGCTATTCACCGCATTTCACCCACAATATACAACCACAATAAAACACACTTTGCCAACTTTGGGATGTTTAAAAATTCTATTTGAGCCTACGTTTCATCCGAAATAGCTTTATTTCTGTTTTATTATGAGGGTCCAAAAGTTTGTGGAACAGTGGGTATGGTGTCACATTTTTACATCCAGTTACATCCAGTAACCTATTTTTATTTCTTCCGTTTTCTTTATGTTTAGCAAAATTACAATGATGAAGTTTACGATCTTTATTTAAGATACGATTAATAGAAACTCTTCCCGTAATTAGCAGTATTACATTTTCGATTTAGCACTAAAATTACCTTTCGCCATTGACCGATCTAGCTTTATATAATATTAAAGTTTTATTTTGGACATTTTATTTATATGTCTAGTTTTAATTATTTATGAGATTATTATTTGCACAGTTTGACCCACTCAGCACTTCCTATGCCACGATGTATTGGATTGTCTGGAAGACATCTCTTTTAAGTAGTATAATAAGTCCTTGTTTCTTAACTTTATTTCTAATGAACATACCTAAATAAAGTATTTAAGTGCAATAAAGAATGTATATCAAGTATCTGTATGTTAGTCTTTACGTCTACAACTTGTCTACATGTATGCAAAATGATGATAATTAATTTACTGCGCTCTCCCTTGTGCGTGAAAGCTTATTATAAACGACAGGTAATGGTACGAGGATTCGTTTAGCGTCACCCTATATGTTATATTATACTAGATATGTACCGCGGCTTTGTCCCTTAAATTGCAAAATATAATATTGTGATGACAGGGTCAGTGGTGAGAGTAAACACATATTTTTTTTTTATGGATGATAATGGAATGATGCCCCAGCCTGCGCTAACGATTTACGCTAGTGGGGCACCAGTGATAACATGAGCATGACGTCAAGTCAGTTAGCTCATCTCGACAAATTCACCAAGAATTTGTCATGATAGTTTCCAGAGGAACCAGGTGGAAGTCAACCTGACATGGTACATTGCTAGCAATGGGGTCAATGGTCCACATTACTAACAATCCACTTTCTCCTTATTTTTGAATGTTACTACTTGTATTTTTGTCTGATGAAATGAAACGTTAATGGAAAACTGTTGTTGCTTAAAAGGTTCGATGCTTTCATAGCTGGATAAAATCTAAAATCGATACTAATCGCTTCACAATATTGCTAATTCTCTAGACCCTCATTCCACTACATAAGTATGTTGGTAGTATACAGGTACATATCTGAAACGGCATGTCCGTGGTACCGTAGATGGATAGATAAAAAATTTGTATGCACTTTCAGCACACAACAAAATAATAATACTTATAAAGATAATAAATAAATGTTATAACTAACGGCTATCAAAATTAAAACAAAGAAAAATAAATTTTATACATCAATGATTCTTGATTTTTAAAAAAAACTGGTAGCCAACTAAATGGTAAATGATAGCGACGGTTACCATCAGGTCTGCAAAAAGCTTGTTCGCCATTCCTATGATGTAAAAATAGATTGTGATATTTAGGCAGCTTTCCCTCTCTACCCCGTAATGAATTATTAGCGTAAAGATTTATTGATACTATATAAAAATTATTTTTTAGCTATTATCAAGCTGCTTAGCTAGCTTTAATATTTTTTTCCAAATAACACACATTAGGCCTGGATATGAAGTTCCACGTTCCTACGTGATACAGTGTTAGTTTTGAAATCTTAGTAACAGTATAAATGCAAAAGTTTGTGATTATGCATGAATGTTACTCTTTCACGCAAAAACTGAACGCATTTTTATGAAACTTCACAGTAACATAGCATATATGTACATCAGAATAACGCATAGGCTATAAATTAAAAAGATGTTATGTAAATCGTGCGATATGTACTGATAAGTGTGATGCAGACAAATTTGCGCGGGTCATCTAGATATGTTATATATAAGAGCATCGTCAATTAATTTATAGATCAAACTAATGCATACAAAACTTTGAACGAGGTTAAATTGGGTATATTCATTTAGTGTTTATGAATTGATGGGTGACAGTAATTTGATGGGTTTAATATACTTATATACATTGTACCTAATTCGTAGTATAATATTAATACCAAGGACAATTCACACAGCTTTATATTCACCATGCGCCGTTCATATACAGAGTTTTGTTGTAAATACATACAGAAGTTTGTCTTTAATCGATCTGTAAGTTCTTCTCCGGGTTTGGTGGGCCCTTTGGTCTCGTCTCCTTTTTCGTACGGGAAGCTGCAACAGTTAAGTCCAACAGCATTAGAATATTGCTCAATCCCCCATCCAATACAAATGGAGATCGAAATAACAGCGGCCTGAAGTAAAGTCGTATTCATCTGGCAGAAGTTGACCTTCAGCCGCTCCATAAGCCTTCCGCAGGTTTGGAGTGCATCTGCACAATGAAGGAGTATAGGAAAGCTATAGCCAAAAGCATTAGAATAGTTCGAAAAAAAACATATAGATAACAAACAATACAACAAACCAATATAAATAATATATAATATAACATACCTACTCATGTATACAAATGTCTGTAATTTGGCAAGGAATCAAACCCCCGACCAACGGAAGAATGACAGTGTGCTAAACCGCTAGACTACCGAGTCTGTCAAATACTTAGTATAAGTATATTGTATTGGTATTGAGTCATTACTCATATTGCGTAGGTTCCAATTGGTTGCATGTCACATCATGTGACACTATGATGTTATGTGGGATTGAAATCCATGGGTTCATAAACGCCCACTCATAAATTATGCTTGTAATTACATATATTTTTTTCTGTAGGTTTAAAATTACACGTTTCCGAGTTAAATTCCGGAAACAATATTAATTTTATTTAATTATATTTTTTTTAATATCCCAATATTATTTATGATGTCCCGATATTTCGACGCTGTTATAAAAGTCCTGTTTACTGTTGTTAGTCAACAGTAAACAGAGTTTTTGTAACAGCGTCGAAATATTATGATTATAAAAATCTCGTGTCTATGACGATGTAGTCTAACGGTTTATTACACTGCTTTACTTCTATGGTCGCGGGTTTGATTCCTCGTACCGTGGTAAACTTTTGTATTCATGACTACGATTGTTTGTATCGATCTGGGTGTTTTCTATGTATGTATATTACGTATGTATTTACAAAAACGAAATTATCTATGTATTTATATCAGTTGTCTAGTACCCATAACATAAGCTATGCTTACAGTGGCACTGTGTTAATTGTTCAGGGTTATTTGGTCGTTGCTTACATTATTCGTTATGTTATATAAAAATATATATTTACAACATTTACTAAAAAAAAATCATGTACCAGTTGAGTAACCTTATTAATTCTTCATAACTGATTTAGTAGCAGTCCTTAACGGTACAAACGAAGCGATGTCGCGAGCTAAAGTTAGTTTTACAAAAAAACATGTTACGATATTAATTTGAGTCGCCACCTGCCGCATGCATCCTACTTTCGCCAATACTTTGCTGTTATTTAAGTGCAATAAATATGTAAATTTCCCATACCATGCCTTCAAGAGCCAACATCAATTCAACAGGACTTGTAGATAACAATGACCTCATGAATATGTTGAATGTTGAATTTTATCAACAAAGCTCATAATAACTAGTGCAAGTTTAGAGTTGAGAGAATACTCAGGTATTCTCTGCAATTCAGTTATGGGTAGAGACAATTTGAGATAAGATATTTAATTATTCTGTATGTGTTGGATATTTTAAATTGTAATTCAGAACTAGATTCTTATTAAGACTAAATTAATTGCTGTGTCCTTGTATGGTATGGTGGCGTATGTTATTTGAGAAACAATGTTCATATGAATTATACTTGCAAATTTTTTTAAGACTAATAATAATAATACTAATAAAAAATTATCATTACTAGTATTGTTATTTAGATATCAGTAAAACATGACAGAAAGACTCTTTGGGTTCTTTACAGATTTTTTTTGATGAATAAATTGGTAAGGGATGTATCGTGAATTTAACTAATATTACTTTTGATATTAGAGTATTTCTTAAATTTTAATAATTCATAGTTCTCTACCAGTATTAGTAAGGTTTTTATTTACTTATGGAACTGTGAGACATAAAAACAAACAAAATTAGGTAAAAGTTTTCCCTGAAATTCCACTGAAGTTTTTTAGTCTTTTATTATTCATGCGTACGGGGATAAAAATAGATATATCTTAACTCCGGTCACTATGTTTCCGATCTCTCTCGAGAAATAAGGGACGGTGTTAGATTAGTTTACTTGACCTACATGTAGTAGACGATACCAGAGACGCCATTGATCAATTTGATTCCGCTTGCTTATTTATTACATCAATATGTTTACGAAAGAAGTTGAATTACGTGTCCACTGACTGATATAGAAGCTCTAAACTTCCTTCCCACCGAGGTATACTTTATGCAAAGTCCTCTGTAGATATCTCGTGTAGTCGTGTAGTTTTTTCTTTTGTGTATCATAATGGAATGGTGCGCCCGCCCGCGCTAACGGTTTACGCTGCCTGGGCACCAGTGGAGGATGATAAGATGAGCGTGAGGTCAAGTCAGTTAGCCCATCGTGACAAATTCACCATGAATTTATCTCGATGGTTTCCAGGGGGAACCACGTGGCGGTCGACCTAGCATGGTACATTGCTAGCAATGGGAGTTACTAGTTTCCATTACTAATAATTCTCTTCCCCCCACAGTCGTGTAGTTTTATGCCAGTTAAATTACAGAATCGTAGTCCTCCGGAATGGCAATGTTTAAGTAACAACCATCACGGGAGATAGAAAGAAAGAAAAGAAGAAATTTATAGTCAATTATAAAAAATCCAATAATAATAAAATTATACGTATATGTTATTTATTCGCAAAATGGTCCACACACACCATATGCCGTGACAGTAAGCTGTTATTCGGTACTTTATGCTATATGTCATATGGTGGACCGTCTTGTCTATAACATTTTTTTTCTAGAGTTGCTAAGTTACAGGAATTCTTGGAATAACAAAGGATTTTAATTGCAACTATATCAGAATCAAAATTGCAACAAAATTAAAATATCATTAATTCAATGTATGTATTATAATTTCGGCAGAGAATCTGCTCATTTTTCAAATGTAATTACTCAATTGATTTAATGCAGAATACTGAAATTCACAGGTGGAGACATATATTCACCACCAGAATATGCAAAAAAATCTTACAACATACTCACTTTTAAAAAAAAACCCTCACCGTACTTTTCGATATCTGACCAATCTTATCTAGTACCGTAGATGCATATCTCTTTAGATTTCGGCATACGTAAACGTCTCACACTCTTTTATCGTTCATTCACCTGAAGTTTATCGCGTCGTAAAATGAATGGATTAGACCCATATACTCTGGTGTTTCACTCAAAAGCGACCATTAAGCATTCCAATCGGCCGTAACGTCACACTCGTAGGATTTGCCACGCAATCAGTTCAGTGGGTACAGTCAGCGTCGGAAATAGATCGTCGTTGATGCTTCGATTTCTCATATGTCAAAAATAGGTCACTTTTCACATGGAACTAGGTTAGTCTTATGAACATTGTAAATAAGGTTGCAATAATTTATATTTTGTAATATTAGTGTGTTTTATCAATTCAAAAATTAAATCGAATTAGTCCACCGTTACGAAAGTACTGTTACAATAACTGACTTTCTATAGGTTTTTTTAATAGTACAAATATTTCTTGCAAGATATCCATTATATTAAATTTAATTGCAACAAATTAGTTTTCTATACCTTTCTCTTTTTAACATAACACACGGTCCATCGGATAATAAATATGGACACCTGAAACACCAGGGGTATCACGTGCGCATTGCCTACCCTTATAGAATAAGACACAGACATGTAATAATGGACTGTATTGTCATTAAATATAGTTTTCTTTAAACGATATAAAATATTTTTTATTAATAACTGCTAAAGGTAAGTTTTTTTTTTCAACCTTTTGTTTTTGTGGCTTATAATTATCAGTGTCAGGGTTTGTAAGAAATAATATTTTATAAACCGTACACAAAATAAATTATTGTTAGAATGATGTGGCTCGTGAAGACAGATAACTTATTATTTATAGTAATAGATATCGTGTAATGCATGTAATAAGTGATGAGTTCTAATCAAAAAATATAATACAGAGAATCAAACAACCTTCTCTGTTTAGAAATCAACTTAAATATAGGATCTTTTAATACTCAAAAGACCTCTTATTAAACGTTTAAGAAGGTCACATGCTACTAAATCGATAACTTAATCGAATTTCTTTCGGGTCTGCGTTGTCTACACGTTTCTAGCATACTAATGTGCTCCTTGAAATAATACGGAATTAGAGATGTTTTTGACATACTAAGAAGTAGAAATTATTAAGAGTGAAATTTAATTGTAATGAAAACCGTATTTATTTTTGTAATTGGAATGAGAAACTGATGGTAATGGTGATTCACAAGACAGACATGACAATAATGTCATCTTAGTTCTCTGGAATGGCAACTTAGAATTGGTGAACATAATATCACATGATAACGTGATGTTCGTGATGCTGTTTATATATAAAGGCGATGGTTGTCATCATCTATAAATGTGTACGTAAAAAAAGTACTATACACGGAAAAAATCTCAAGTGGCGACCTCGTGCAGGTAAATAGTCTACTCTACAGGCTGTTCACCTGCACAAGGCTGTAAATAAAACGTAGACTTTGAATGGTTTAAAAAGGAGAAAATGAAAAATGACTATTTATACGCTTCACTTTTGATGGACGTGGGTTCGATTTACGCACTTGTTTTCTATATGTATGTATTTAAACTTCAGTAGAAGCTCTGACTAATTTGGAACTAAATGGCGCTGTGTGGATTGTCTTATAATATGTATTTAGTATATACATACATTACTATAAAAGGTATACATTACAAATCTAATTTACATTTCGAACACGTACCTATCAGTAATGCGGTGTTTACTATGTTTACCATAAACAAGCCTTACAAACCCTAGCCTATATATACGTGCATTCGAATGCGATCCACATTTCTTACGCAACATCTTACGACAGCTTATGTAAATAACAGTATCCTAACGAAATAAATACATATCTGCTACTTATCGAACTAGAACGAACCAATAATCTCAACTTTTTGAATTGAAACTGAAAAGATAAATTTTAGTAGGAATATTCTCGGCGTAGATAAGAGAGATTGCAAGTTATACAAACTTGCTAACTGTCTCTCTCTCTTACCTGTGGAGTTTTCATAGCCAAATTGTTTGACTATTCGCAAACCCTTATGACACCGTCGTCTGTACTTTTGTTATTTTTCTATTGTACTCAAAAATCCTTTATATTTGACTAAATTTACTTAAATATATTTTAGAAAACGCCAATTTTACAGAGGTTTTGTGAATTGTATTTGCTGTACAAAGAGTTTATTATTGTTTTACTTGTAATTTATAAATTAATACAAACAATAACGACACTAATGGCGTTCATAAGTGAATAAAATGTCCTGCATTATTTTTAATTTTGGCACAAGTGTTGTACCACTTGGATCGTAAGTCAAATACAATAAGACAAATAATTATTATTGTGTATGGAGTTGGACTACTGCATGTCACCTGCACTGTGGTCTTACCATCCCACTATCGATCTAATGGCGCGCAACGTGTTGTGTGAATTTATAATGTGGCTGCTTTTCTATACCTACGTGACTCACTGAAATCAGCACTATAGAGAAACCTTCCCATGGTATGAATAGCTCTATGTGAGAAGTGCTTGATAAAGAAAATGTAATTTAATAATGCATAGGTATACATTATATGTATTCTCTACCGTCATCTACTGAAGTTACTTACTAACTTTATTAGATGAGAGTAGAGAATAAATATTTACAAAGAGCTTTGAGCAGAAGTGAATAAAATGTACTACATGAATAAGTAATGTTGAATTAGAATTTCAATTTATTAATTTGAATGAATGTAAATATATTTTTTAAGTATCGAATTTATTTTTTTTATTAGAATTTATAACAAAAAAATATCTTGAAATACATTACGTATATTAGTTAAAAGAAAGATAACTTTCAAGTAATATTAATAATAGCATAAAAAACACTGTAATTTTTAAAATTAATTCTCGAATTCAATCGAAAATTGGCGAACATACATGCACAAGAAAAGTACACGTTGATTGTTTTGTTTATTCGTTTACTCATCCCCAGTGTGTTCAATATTGAAGTCTGTCCCTTTCTATACATGGTTAAAGCTGGTACCTGCGAAAGAGACACAAAACGCCCTGTCAGCGACAGCCGATCCCTTCAATATCGGAAATTAATTCAGCTAATTGCAAACGGGGGACAAAAGCCATTACCATTTCATGGCATCGCCTGAATATCTTGTTCAATTAATTGAAAAATAATTATCGAACTTCCATTTTGTAAATGCTTCGATATCCATACTATATAATAAAAATGTATCTGTTTACTATCTGCACATGTGATATATATGAGAAAGACTAATATTATGGGACTTTTTATAATAATAATAGCTGTAATACTAAACGCCTGTAAAATTGTCAGAGAATTTTTTACTTCCATTTAAAAAGAATCATACTCAATTTTGTTTGTTCATCTTTGGTGATTTTCACTCGCAAATATACGTCCATAACCCCTACAATGGGACAATACTAGAAAGTACATAGGATAATAACGGAAGACAAATCACACCACATTTCATCACACCACAACCATCCAGCGCCATCTAGTCCCAAGAGAAGCAGAGCTTTTGTTATGAATACTAGATAACTAATATTTGAATACATTCGTTTTATTAATGGATACGTAATAGAGAACAATCCAAGTCCAATACAAACAATAAATACTTATACAAATGTTTGTACTGTGCGAGGAATCGGACCTACGACGAACAAAAATAAACCGGTGTACTAAACCGCTAGACCACCGGGGCAATGTAATAGAACACAAAACAACGATTATAAGAATTCTTGTCTGTTTGTCGTAGAGTTGAAGTGGCTTAACTGATTTCAATGCTGTTTTCACTAATGTATTGTCGTAAGCTTAAAACCCACTTAAGAATTCAATGTTTGTTTTATTCCAACCAGTTTACATACACAAATGACATAAAATATTGTTATTTCTAACTGAAAGATAGATATACATAAATACCACGACGTAAGGGTACGAAGTCGCGGGATCAGCTAGTTAACAATATAAGAGAGATCTGTATAAATTAGGCGGTTCATGTTAAGCATTATTTATCGTTTAATGATTAAATTCAGCGAATGTATACCAAAACTGTATCAATAACGGTCAAGTTAATATGTATAGCGTCTATGTTATTGTATGTAGTTTGTCTTGCCTTTTATATACTATTTCTACTATTGCGTAATGCTTAGTAATGTATTTTCTTATGGATGGTAATAGAATACCCGCCTGTGCTAACGGTTTACGCTGGCGGGGCTCCAGTGGAGGATAAGATGAGCATGAGGTCAGGTTAGCCCATTGTGGTAAATTTACCATGAATTTTTCACGATGGTTTTCAGGGGGAACCACGTGGAGATCAACCTGACGGTGTATTGTCGGTAGCAATGGAGCCACCGACAACAGACAGTAAAATACCAGCTCATCTGGACGAATGGCGGTCCTCCACCGTGCGTTTTTACAGAAACTTTTTGCCACGCATAAACACATTGTGGTATCATTTTTCTGTCAAGAAAAAAGCATACTTTAACACAAATTCCCCTGGTGTGGTAATCACTAGTGAGCCGCAAGCTCGTTTGTTCTCTATGCTATTAAAAATGTCGAGAAAAAATGTACGTACCTTAATGGTCGCCATTACTAAAACATTGTAATTACGTATTAATATGATTAATTGTTGTAATTGTTCCTGATTCTTATTAATTTATGCTGTTCTACGTACTATTTATGCCTGCAATTTATTTACTTTTATTATAATCTACCTATATCACACCAAACCTGATAATAAATACCTAGTATCATACCTAACAATACGTTAATACAATTTCTATTAATTACTGTTCTTTGTCATAATATTCTTAGTTCTCGTAATGTTGATATATCACCATTCTGATGGATTTTTCTGTAAAAAGCACTTTAAACAAATGTAAAAAAAAATGACATGGTCGCCACAAGTATAACCTCGTCTGTCTTATCCACCCTACCCACCTTCTTTAATTATGGATTCTGTATCACCATTCTGTACCATATGACATCACAAGTATAAATAATTACTTACTTGTGTTTAAAGAAAATGTGTTTAATTCTATTTTTTAACTTCATGTTTAAGTCTTTGTTTCAAGGTATTTTCTGAAATAATCTAGTTTTAATGTTGCTATAATAAAATGAGAGTCATTGTTACTTGAATAAATAAATACAAGAAAATCTTAATATTACAAATGCGAAAGTTTGTGAGTATGGAATATGTGATATTACAAAACAACCATTCATCATCCATCCGATGGATGTTTTGTAAACTACCGAACGGATTTTGATGAAATTTTACAACAATATATAATATCTATACATCTAAATAATGCATTTACTATAAATTTAATGCGGGTGAAAGCAGGCAGGACAGTAGGTAAATATAAATTTAGTAGGTAAAAATTAATGTTAGTCGCTGACAGGATTGTCAACAAGTAACAAACTGTATTTCACCCTGCTAGTGCTGAGGGGTGCAGCTTGTCAGCAGTAATGGTTGATTCTTCATAATAAGACAATCTTATAAGTCGTAAGCTAAATATTATAGACTAGCTGTGCAACCTGTTTCGCCTGTTAAATTTCAATAAAAAATAGAGCCTACGTATTATTCTGATGCATAACCTATATTTATTGTAAAGTTTCATCAAAATGCGTTCTACGGTTTTTGCGTGAAAGAGTAACAAACATCTATACTTACAAATTTTCGCATGTATAATATTATTAGGATTAAGATGAATCTAGAATAATTTAATTAATAAATTATAATTTATTACATTCCAGCACACTGGTGTCGTGGAAAATCTTCCGTGAAGAGTTGAACAACGTGCACCCAATATCCTCGGGGCTGGAGACGATGGCGCTCAAGACAACAATAGACTTAACGTGCAACGATTTCATCTCCAACTTCGAATTTGATGTGTTCACCAGGTCAGTTGGTCTCTTAGTTTCCCCTTATTATAACTTCTCTTCTCTTTTCTTAGACCTAAGTATTTACTGATACCTTTTGCAGACCATGACACAAAAAAATATTAACTAAAATATTAAACAATCTGTAAGTCCATTTAATCATAAGTGGCAATTGCATTAACAGGATTATGGACATCACGTGATCTCGTGATGCATGTGGTATTTATCAGAATTTGCCATTCCGGAAGGCTAGGAATGGAAATATATTTTATTCAAATACATTTACAATAAGCACTTTTGTATAGTAATATTTTATTGATTCTATCACTCGTTCGTAACGCAGATTCATCACGATAAAAATGAGTGACAAATTTAAGAGTTGCTCTTTTATATAAATGTTATTCAACATTACATTTATAAGATTTTGCCTATATATAAACTGTCGAATAGCAAAAATGACATAAATAAATAGTTACGTGACTAAGATGTTATCTCTCCATGAGATTACAGGGTACACTCTAATTTCGCTGCCATATCTCACCCGTCAACCGAACCTCACACATCTTACAAAGCATACTTCCTGGCGATAAAATACCTAAGACAGAAAGATACATCCACAGGAGATCTATTTTAGCAGATGATCCAAATTTCATGAAACTTGGTGAAGTAGTTAAGCATAAGGAGTAAACTCATCTTTGTATTTGTAATATCAGCTTATAATAGATCACAGCTATATGAAGCAAATTAAGGAAAAATTAGTAGTTTTGTCGTATCAACAATTAAAGAGATTGTTAGAAAATCGTGGGAAATAGCAAAAGATCCACCGACAAAAGGGGGGTTTTAAATTATGAATGAATGAACATACCAACTGTTACATGTTGTAATGTAGTCTTTAAGTCAGAGTTTAGTATATTTACTCAATAATAACATAGTAATATAGTAGCTGTTATATACAAATATCAGAGGTAATTAATGTAAATGAAAATGAAATTCCCTCTTTATTCTCACATTTTGTTTTGATTAACACGTTTTATTACTGTCTTATTCATTATTAGGGGTCTGTATTAAAACAAGGCACTCCTTACAGTTCTGATACGTACACCCGTCTGTTCACCTACAATGTGCATTACTACTATAGCGCTGAAAGTTTTAGGCAATGGATAATTATCTCCACTTGAATTTAATTAAATTAACACTACGGGTTTAATTTAATTACACTATTATTACATATTCTTACAAAAACTACGCAGTGGCATCATCATTGCCTTGCCTTTATCCCATTATTTGTGGTCGGTGCAGCATGTCATCCGCTTCCACTGATTCCATCGGCCGTCATATCTGAGTATATTCTTTTTTTATTCATATAATCTTTCACACAATCCATCCATCTTTTTTTTGTCTTCCTCTCCATTTCCATCCCTCCACGTTCATTTTAGATTCAAACTGATACTCTTTTATATTAGGTAGATATTAGGCAACTGACAGTCACAATTAAACTTGTTTGTAAATATATACTTTAAACTAGCTGTCCCGGCAAATGTTGTTTAGCCTTAAAATAAAAATAAAAATTAGGGGTGGACTACCCCTAACATTTAGGGGGATGAAAAATAGATGTTGGCCGATTCTCAGACCTACTCAATACGCTCACAAAATTTCATGAGAATCGGTCATGCCGTTTCGGAGCAGTATGGGAACGAAAACTGTGACACGAGAATTTTATATTTAAGGTGAATACCTATATTCATTGTTTCTTATCTCTAGCTTTCATATCCACATATCCTGTATGAGACGTGCCTATAAAATATATAATTCCGTCAATTAATAATAGTGATGAAACCTATCTGTTTAAAAAATCTATGACCATCGTAACTACATTATTCTATATAGAATATATATATATATATATATTGACAGCCTCGGTGATCTAGCGTGGTTTAGCACACCGCTTTACCTCCGATGGCCGCGGGTTCGATTCCTCGCACGGTACAAACATTTGTACTCATGTGTATAATGTATGTATTAAAAAAATATATCTTATAATAACTTGGGACTAGATGGCGCTGTGTGAATTGCCCAAAGATGTATATACCTATGAAATTTCGCAAAAAATCTTGTTTTTTTATAACAGAGAACCCTACAAACATAATACATACTATATGATGACTTCTTTTATATTACTTCTCGAAATGGCTCTTGAATAATTAACATTTAAATTAACAAAACATACTTAATTTAAATATTGTCTCATTAAATTACTTTAATATTAATTTGGTATATTTTCACTTTTTTTTGTAACTGTAATGGCAAACAAGCTAAGTCCTTATAGACGCCTAATAATAATAATAATAACCCTGGACACACACCTGGATACACACATCTAGTACCAAGCTAAGCAGAGTTTGTGTTATGGGTACTTGACAACTGATATTATAAAAAAAGCTTAGATTTTTTTGTAAATACATACGTAATATACTCGTACATAGTAAACACCCAGGCGAATACAAATACTCGTGAATATTGACAATAAATTGATTTATTATTCATTCATTCATAATTTAAGAGCCACGCTCTTGTCGGTGGAGCTCTTGCCACTTTTAGATAGATAGATAGATATATCGTTTATTTGTTTGTTACTAATCACACACATGTTCATAAGAATAGACAATACATAATACAACATAAGATTTATAAAATTGTGTTATTATGTGTGTATAACTGTGTGTAACAATGTATAACCTTGATACGATACGCCTCCAGTTTTTGCTTGATGTAGCTGTGCCTTGGTCTTCCTGTCCCCCTGTTTCCTTCTATCTTTGTTATAATATAAAAAAACAAATATTATGGTAACACAACACAACAAATAAATTATGGTACAATAAAATTCTCATATTATATCAATCACTTAACAGATAAAAGATTGTTCTATGTTAAACTGCAGGATGTTTAAATTGACCTTATTGATTCTGTGCCTGTGATATAAGCAATACATTATATTTTCATTCAGTTAGGTATTTTTTTTTTGGACTACTTAAATGATGTTGGACGCAGCTGGCATTTGCAGCTTCACCGGACCGTATGGGGTGAGTACAGATGACACTCCAAACCCGCGGAAGGACTTATGGAGCGGCTGAAGGCCAACCTCCGCCTGACAGATACGACTTTAGTGGCATTCGACTTTGAGGGCACTGCTAGGTTTCAAACCTCACCTCAGGCCATCGCAATTTTGAATTAAGTGGAGAATTTATCGGAGTGGATTTAAAACAGTACAAAGTACCTGCTTATGCTAAGGAAGTGTTCGGAATACGTTGTAGTTAATAGTGTTATAAGTAATCTTGATTGTATTCTGATAATCACGATATGCTGTTCTATTTCAGGTTATTTCAGCCATGGAGCACCTTACTCCGCAATTGGCAGTTACTCGCCGTCACACACCCTGGTTACGTGGCGTTCCTCACGTACGACGAGGTGAAGGCGAGACTCCAGAAGTATATCCATAAGGCTGGTAGTTATGTGTTCAGGTAAGATTTTTTTTATACTATATATATTAAACCAAAAATATATATTAAAACAAATCAAATATCTTTATTTATGTTGGTCTATGACACGACTTATGATATGTCAAATCTACCGTCAAATCATAGTGCTGTATCATTTGCAATTCTGATGTAAAATTTGATTTCCGTCGTTTTTCGTAGGAATCTGGAAATTTTATTTATATATATTTATAAATAAAGTTTTTGCATATTTATCCTATAGGATTTTCATTACACTCAAATTATTCAGTGCTTGTGTTATGAGTACTATACAACTGATAGAAATATATGAATACATTTATTTTTTAAAATGTACATAATATATTTTCTATGAAAACAGCCAGACGTATACAAACAATCGTAATCATGAATACAAATGTTTGTGCCTTGCCAGAAATCGAACCCGCAACCATAGAAAGTATTGCATATAAACGAACGAGTTTGTCGAATTGGCATATTCTAGCTTCACTTTGGTCTTTCTTGACTTACCATTTCTGATTTTTTATTTTGTTTTTAATTTTAATTAATTTATTGTTTTTTTGTCAGATTGTCGTGTACACGGCTTGGCCAGTGGGCCATAGGATACGTGACGGCAGATGGTGAAATACTGCAAACAATACCACAAAACAAGAGTTTGGTTCAAGCATTACTCGACGGTTACAGGGAGGGATTGTAAGTTATACATATTTATTACTATATTTAGATAAGTACACAATTTATTAATACTGTTAAATATATGTTAATTTTTAAAAACCGTAAAATGTAGTCAGCTATGATTAGAGACGTGACGTCATTTTAACCATGCGGTTAAAAATGCATTTTTCGTTATTAACTGTTAATTAACCGCACTTTATGCTTGTTACGGTTAAATAAGAAGCCACTTGCGATATATAGCGAATATATCGCAAGTGGCTTCAATTGCGTACCGCGACTAGGGCGATGATGCCAGCCTAAAATAGAAATAATCTTTATTCAAATAAACTCAATACAAGTACTTTTGAAATAGTCATATTTTTTATTGTACCACTCATTTGTAACACAGGCTCATTACAAGAAGAATGAACAAGAAACTCGTGTATGAAACTCTTTTCCATTATTTAAAGTAAATAATTACGCAGTAACAAGTAAGAGGCACGCGATAATTAGCATAGAAACCGCTAGGCACTAAGGAATATTAAAGTTCACACACTCATAGTATATCTAAAGAACTAGTGCAAAATGTTAATATATATTATTATTTTATGCATAAAAACGCACTAAATTATAAAATAAAACATCACACACACTACCATTTATTTGACACACACACAAACAAGTTATAGTATTTGACCTTGATAATGTTCAAATTTATATTAATTAAGGTCTAATTTTGAACATTGGGCGACCACTAGTATCACGGCTGGCAACGGCAGTGAATTAGGGTAAAATAAATAAAATAACTTACTAAATTTGAAGTGATGTTTTTAGTGGCAGAATATATGACACAATGTAGCAAAACAATATAATAAAAAATATATGGTTTAAAAATAGAAATAGCTATAAAAAGAGGTCTGTGGCCAACAACTAGAATAAAATATGATATCGTTTCAGCTACTTGTATCCTGACGGTCGGGATACAAACCCGGACCTCAGCAGCGCGATCATATCGCCCGCTGAGGACCACATCACAGTCACGCAAGAGCAATACGAACTGTATTGTGAAATGGGTGTGTATATAATTTTATCTATGTTTTATTTAGATGTCTATGAATAAATGAATGAAACTCTTTATTGTTCCGCTCACAGAAAATACAACTGTATTTTCTGTGAGCGGAACAATAATAAACAACAAAAAAATACAGAACATATACTATTCTATATTCTATGACGTATTACAATATTTATTATTATTGTAAATATGTACATTTATTTAAAAAAAAATACCGAGGAAACCGACCGATTCAAATACTTCGGTTCGATTATATGTAGTGATGGGACAATAGATGCACATATAACTCACCACATAAATACCGGTTGGATAAAATGGAGGGAGCTCTCTGGAGTACTCTGCGATAGAAGAATGCCCATTCGCACCAAGGGCAGAGTATATAAAGCGGCAGTGCGTGCGGCCATGACGTACGGCTCTGAATGCTGGGCGCTGAAAAAGCACCAAGAGCAGAAACTCAATGTCGCAGAAATGAGAATGCTAAGATAGGCTGGTGGCATAACAATGCTGGATCACATCAAAAACATCCACGTTCGAGGTAGTTTTAAGGTGACTTCCATACAGGAGAAGATTTTAGAGAGCCGTCTAAGGTGGTACTGTCATGTCATGCGGCGACCATCAGACCACATGACAAGAACAGTGCTTGACATAAGTACCCAGCCCAAAAGACGTGGCAGACCCCGTCTCACATGGATGTCCGTTATTGAGAGGGATATAAAAAGCGCCAAAATAACATCCCAGACGACCCAGGGCAGAACGTCCTGGCGAAGATTGACAGGAAGGGCCGACCCCAAATAAATGGAACCAAGGCCAGGCAAAAGAAAGATTTAAAAAAAAAATACGAGCTGAGTTTCTTGTCAGTTCTTCTCATCTCGAAATCATTCCGAACTGACGGTAGATTTGACATATCATAAGAGTCTGTAATAGACCTACATGAATAAAGATATTTTGAATTTGAATATATATTATTTATTTGATGATCGACAAAGGAATGGTGCATCCGTCTGAGCTAACGTTATACGCTGACGGCGGAGGATCTTACGGTGAGATTATTCTCATCATATAATCATCCACTGCGGTTCCTGACCTCATGGGCAGGTCAGTTAGTTAGCCCATCTTGATAAAATCACTTGGTATCCAATGGTAACCGCGTGGAAGTCGATCTGACATGGTATATTACTAGCAATGAGGTTCTAGTCCCTATTATATACTAACAACCCGTCCCCACTCCTGTATATTATGTATGTATTCACAAAAGAATATATTATGTGTATATATCAGTTGTCTAGTATGGGTAATAGACAACTGTGATACACAAGCAATTGGGGAACACAAGTTCTGTTTAGTTTGGGACTAGATGGCACTGTGTGGATTGTCCTGGGTAATTATTATTATTAACAATGTTTTTTTTATTACATTACAGGTAGCACGTTTCAACTCTGCAAGATATGCGCGGAGAATGATAAGGACATAAGAATAGAGCCGTGTGGTCACCTTTTATGTACACCGTGTCTCACAGCGTGGCAAATTGTAAGAAATTAATTTATTTAATCTTTATTGCACCAAAACTAAATTATAAAGAATATAAATAGAAATTATAGAGTACAATAGGCAGTCTTATCGTATTGGCAAATTTTTTTTATGTCACTAGCTGACCCGACAGACGTCCTGTCTTATGGACGTTATATATGTACATATGAATATTTAATTCGCAATTAACATTTCTAATGTTTCAAGCAACTTTTTCTTTTTTTTTCTTACGGAAGAACCTTCTGAAAATAACAAAGACAAAAAATAAAATTTTAACCCTCTGGTGAGAGTGAGACACCAATATCTATAACGCTATTCCGATTGACTGCGGTACGCCCACGGCGATGTTGTATGGATTTGGAATAATGTGGATACACAAAATATACTGCTAATGTTGTGCAAAATTTTTCTATTACATGAATATTTTTTTTTATTATTGTTTAAAAAAAGTACTTAAATTGTGAATATGTTTCAGGATTCCGAGGGGCAAGGGTGTCCGTTCTGTAGGGCGGAAATAAAGGGCACAGAGCAAGTAGTTGTGGACGCGTTTGTACCGCCGCGTCCGCCCAACACTAATAGTGAGCCCAAGTGAGTTCTTTTTTATTTTCATTCATCATCATCATCATCATCATTTCAGCCCGGAAATCGTCCAGAGCTGAACAAAGACCTCCCCCAAAAATCTCCATTATTGTGATTGTATAGTTATTATTATTTATTTATTTATTTATTTGAGCGACCAACAAGACACTGTGAGGTTACAATTATTATCACTTACAAAAAGTTCAGGTATATAGTGTTGACTTAATTACTGGTTGCTATGGCAACGCGTATTTGTTTACAGATGTTTATATATGTGTATACATATTTATCTTTTTATTCTATTTTACATTCTGACGATCCGTGATGTGTTTTTTAAAAGACAAAGAAAGTTCAATTAACTTATTTAATTCTAATTACCGTCCCATTTTTTTTGACTACTCTAATGCTGTTTTTCCGCAGCTGGCCTTTACATTTTAACCGAACGATAGGGGGCGAATGCAGATGGCATTGCAAACTCGCGGAAGTACTTATGAAACGGAAAACATTTGTCTAAAATTCAGTCAGTCAGTCAGTCAGTTACGATACCAATTTGTTGAATCGTAACTATTCATTTTAGACAATTAGTTTTAAAGCTTTCTCTATGTAGTTTTCACAATATATTTTATTATTACACCCTCAATAGTGTTTCCATGCCATTTTATTTTTAAATAAATTTTGCGACTAAAATGAGGTTCGCGCGAATCGCGACACGACCGTGGTTTGGTGGTCAACACAGCTTCTGAGCTATATCCAAACTGCATTCAATGTTAGGCATTAGGTTAGGAGATGCGTATCACAATATGGGTGTAGACACAATAATAGTCGGAATTTTATCACCATTAGACAAGGTATAATTCTTACAATGCTCTGGAGATGGGCGCAAATAACTATAACACAGTTTTCATAAACTAATGTAGTTGTTTACGTTTAACATGTTATTGTTAAAACTTTGTTTTTGGTTTAAATAAATTCTTTAAATTCTTTAATCTATTGTTTCCACACTGAATATTTGTGATCTCTAACATCCTAATTGAAAAATTAATATAAATCAATAAAGTAATGAAATAGTGAATCAAATGTAAGCTCTGGTTATCTTGCGACTAGATGGCGCTGTTGTAAAATTATCTAAAGAGGCATTTTTTTTATTTATCCATTGATATGTTTCAGAAACACAAAGACTGCCGTAAAGCCTGTATCATCAAACTCGTCAGGTTCATCGGGATCATCGGGGTGCAACGGTTCCAGTAAGTATCTCATTTAGAGGTTCTAGGTGTTCCAGCTGTTTATCACACCGCCTTCTTCTGATGGTCACGGGTTCGATTCCACGTGTGGAAATACCGAGTGATTATGGAGCGCTTGCTATTGCTGCCTGACGGATACGACTTTAGTCTAAAGGCTCTGCTAGGAGTCCAACCTTTGGTCGTCGTAATTTCGATCTACGTTTTAATTGGACTGGGGATTGATCGGAGGGTCATATAGGATGTATATTATGATAATGTGTATATACTTATATAGCTTTTCTCGAGTAAATTCGGAGGGACTACTTTTTACAGCCTATCTCTGGTAAAATGTGCCGCCTTCAAATGTTGTGTACTATATTTTGTATTATGTTCATTGAAGTTAAATAAATAAATAAAAATCTTGTGATATATTGATTTTCATAATGACCCATGAATAATAATATTTGTGTTTCATTAATTTCAGGTGTAGATGTAACGATATCAAACAACTCGAATGGTTGGTCGAGAAACGCTACCTTCAATGGACTCACTGATGACATTGACGATACCGAGGTAAATTGAACTTTACTTATATACAACTTTAGAAACGTTTTCTATTAATATTTTATCTGTAGTTCTATAAAAATAGGTTTCGACCAAAAGAACAGATATAATAGTAGGATTTTTTTTTTGCGAAACTCATAGTAATTAGAGAATATCTCTTCTTATTGTCTATGACGTGACTTACTGTGGATGTAACTCCATTAAACAATGTATAACTTATATATTCAACCTACAGAAATATAGCCATGAGTTTTGTGTTTACTATGATATTGATAGTTGAAAATATCTCTGACTACCCTACCTGGGATAATAATCGTGACGTATGCTGTTAGCTTAGTCATGAATCATGCATATGCAAACGAGTATTGGCATTATGCGTATGCTATGCATTGGGAAATGAAATATGCAAATTAATCCGCATATACCCACGTAAATGATCTCTGTTAGGATAGAATTGAGAGATAGCTTAAATGATATTACAATTTATTGTTTTTTTTTTTATTTTACGTAGCATGGGTTTTGCATTTTGCCCGTATGGAAATTATAGTTTGCTAAGTTCATGCATATAATTCCTTACCCCTCTTCTTTCTGAGTAGGCATGAATTTGACAACCTCGCTGGTCTAGCGGTTTAGCAACGCTTTACTTACGATAGTCGCGGGTTCGATTCCTCCTACCACGTATCGGTGTTTTCTATGTATTTCAATCAGTTGTCTAGTACACATAACACAAGTTCTGCTTACCTTGACACTTGACGGTGCTGTGTAAATTGTCCAGGCTTAAATAACACTGTCTGGATTTTATGCATGAATTTAGCAACCTATAGCATGTATGTTTTGATTGGGAAATGCTTCTAAATGTTGTGTGTTGTATTTTTTTTTCTTATCATGTGTGTTTTCATTTGGAACTGAAATGTCAGATGGTCATGGTATGGTGCACCCTTCTGCGCTAACGGTTTCAGCTGGTAGGGCACCAGTGGAGGATGATAGGATGAGCTTGAAGTCAAGTCAGTTAGCCTATCATGTTGAATTCACTAGGAATTAACCATGACGGTTCAAGTAATAGTAGTTAGTATCAACCGCGTGGAGGTCGATCTGACATATAAATAGGTAGCAAAAAGGCTGCTTGTCCACCTACTACTACACACTACTCCTAAATTCACTCAATTTACAAATCAAAATTATTTCAATTCATGTCAATAAACGTACTAGCGATTTGTGATATTATTCGAAAGTAGTTGTGGTGTAGTTGTTTTCTTACTAGACTTGAGGCTTCAAACTCCTGAGTTTGAATGTCGCTGACACCAAAAATTTGTGTGCCAATATGTATTTCGGACTGACTCTCCGGTCAGTAAACATCTATATCATACCAAATTTAGCGACCTCTAGCATTTTAACTTGTTAGGTCCTCTCCTAGAAATTAAGTAGGGAATTCCACTTTGGCGATCGTATCTCATCCTATCTATCTTCTGGTGCCCCGCTAGCATTTCCCATTAACTAAGCTGCAGACACCATACCATCATCATTAGAAAAATGAGATACACTTGTGATCGCATCTATATATACATAATCATATATAAACGAAATTTTATTGTATTAAGCAGTGTTTTAAACTTTAAAATATTCTTATATCGAGCACACAAGTCTTTAATTTGATTCATCTCCATTTGATTAGAGAGGGTTATGGAATTGTATCATTTTCTAGGGTGCCGTGGATTCTAGAGGTTAAAAAACGCTGTTAAGTATTGACAGTCAAGTTTGTAAGCTACACACGCATGCTTCACCATCTGTTGTTTGTTTTACAGAGACGCGCGAGAAAATCACCGCATGCTTAATATTTGCACGGGCTTTGCACGACCCGGCGGTTACATTCCATTGTTTTGTCGTGTTGTTGTCTATGGCGGGATCTGATCCATTAGTGAATGGGAATTTATCAATATTATGATTATTAGTATTAAATAGGTAATTTACTATTGTAAGTGGGAAGCGAACTGATGGCCTAACGGTGGAAAGCTGCAACTGTATACAGAAATAATAGGGAGTTATGTGATAGGTAGAACTGAAGTTGCGAATTAAAGCTAGTTTGAATGCTGGTACCTCAATTTTATATATTTTAGCCGCGAAGCAGCTTACTTTTGTTGTATGCTAAGCTGTTTAACATGAAGGGCATTCGGCTTTGGTTTTACGGCAGTGAAGTTACATGTCTATAGGCATAACTTCCACATATCCTTCGAAACGGCTGCGCATCAGTATTACGGGCGTTAAATGCGTGTTTGCCATTCAAAATACAAAAAAATCGAGCCATAACTGTGTATGTCAAATTCGCGTGGGCTATATATAAATACATAATGTTTAATTAGAACTAGAGATTATAGAAAACGAAAACTGATAGATCTGTCTACCGTAAATTGAACTCTAAGTGAGTGGAGTGAAGAATGAAAAGCGCGTATGTCAGAATTTGTATAAAGTGGTGGGGTATAAGTAGGAGTATTATTGTACTGTTTAAGTATTCATCTGTCACGCAATTTTCATTCGTCTATGTAAAATCTTAAGTCTCAATTTAAGTATTTCATGAGCAACTACGAGCGTGGGTGTCACAGTATAGTTTGCGATGTTTGTTCTTTATTTATTTATTTTAATTCAGACAACTGTTTATATTATTATGACAATATTGGCCCATATTACAGACTAACATATAATAAAACATAATAACATACAATACATATAAAGTAATTATATTTAAATCTAGATATTAGGTAGATGAAAGTTGTTTTCCATCGTGTAGGCCATCAGATTACTTGACATTTACAATGATCTAAAAATGAAGTATGTGTTGAAAATGAATGAAAAAATATTTTAAGGTTCATTACACTATCATACGGAACACAGGAATATATAGATCTAGTTGAACGGAAAGACTCAATTTCTATGAAATCAATTTTGAGGTATTTACATGTATTCAAAATTAATATCGTTACGATCCTAAAAAATATAATTGTGATATATCTATGTCTACATGAATTGGGCAATGATTTTAAACTACTATTTAACGTTAAACTACCTTAAATAACTTAGAATTATAAATACCGATAATTATTAATTTTTGATATATGATAGTGTAATGTAACCCTAATGTGCATATATAGATATGATTATAGCAAATGAATGTTTGTTAAAAATGTTTTAATAAAAATCGTAACAGGTTTTTGGTAGCCAGTATTCTGTCTACGCCTTAGATAATCGTGGAGATGGATAATAAAAGTGTTATGAGTCCTAATGAATTATGGTATTGAAATCAGTATCAATTATAATCATTTGGAATAACTTTCTCTGGTTGCTTTAAACTCCAAATAGTTTAATGTCACATATATTTTCGTACATATATTCCTTTGTAGTCGTTTAGTAGTAGTAATATGTACCTAATTGCTCATTATATAAAATCGATATTTACTTATACGTGAAGTCGTAAAATCGCGAAAAGGCGATAACTGATTGTATTTCTGTTTGTGCGTGAAGGTTTCACGTAAAAACGTATACGTAACAATATTATTAGAATACATATAATATTTGTATTGTTAAGAATATTATTTGTATTCCGATTAAATAATCGAAATTTAACATTTATTCAAAATAAGAATACAGCAATTAATTAAATTTTTGTTTAAAATTCGAATAAATTAAAGTTTTGAATATAATACTTTTTTCTAAATTCAAAATTATTCGAAATATATATACAATTTACTGGACTGATTTATTATACCCGTGACTAATATTAGATAATTTATATCAATACAAGTACTTAAAATTTGGATTCGTAAAATTTACTTAGCATGATTTATTTTTTATATGTGCAAATTTTTGTTCGTGCCAATTATTTATTCTTTTCTCGTTATAGTATTATTTATTATAATAATTTATGATAGTTTAGGGACAAATGAAGACTTATATTACTGAAACAATCCTTAAATATGAATGTATTAACAAAAAAAAAATTATAGTAATTATGAGGTAAATTGAATGTTATGTATATAAAATTATTATTAAAATTATAAAAAATGAATAAATGTCCAGTGTTATAATGACTAAACATGATAACTTTCTATTTCAATGCCTAAAAATGGCCTCTATTGAAATTGATACACCTAGAAGAAGTTTAGAATAAGTTGTTTTAAAATTAATTTCAGTGTTTCATATAAAATATGCAAATAGTATGTAATTAATTTTAATTATTGCAAATTCAAGGGCTCTATCTAATTAATAGGTTATATGAAAGATCTTGTTTTTTAATATTCGAAGTCAGTTTTTTTGTAGCTGTGTTCGTAAAATATCGAATCCTTTTTAACTTAATTTCGACTTAATTAATATTAAGGTTTGACTTTTTTTTGTAAAATAGTATTTTTTTTATTGCTGACTTACTGATTTATTTATTTTTAAGTTTTTAATGTTGACAATATACGCTTGGTGATAATGTGCTTTTGTGTTTTTTTTTTATCTATTTTAATTTGTTTATTTTGTTTGGAACCAATGTTTTTCCTATTAAAAAAATATTGGTTATGTTTGGTGTTTTGATGATGATAAAGATGCATGATTAAACGAAAATCAATTCAAAGTACTAAATTATAGAGTTGAATTTCACTAGAGCATGTTTGTTTGAAGGACTGGTATGGTATGCTTTTTATAATTTTATATAAATATTTGCTCACTTGAAACAACTGTTGAAGTATGTCTAACAGTTTTCAGTGAAAGTGGTTGAAATTGCATTACTTAATCATTGGGCTAAATTCACAATCTTATATTTTGGTTATTTTTGTTGTAGTAATAAAAAAAAGACTAGGTAAACGGAGAAAATATATTAATATAGACTACTGACAATTAGGAATAGAAAGAAGGAATTGAAGTATCAAAAACAAGAATGTAATATAAAAAAACTATAAATTTAAATACAAATTTAGAATATAAAACATTTCTTCATTAGCCAGTTGCAACACTCCCCCTTAATGAGAAATGTTCAAAAAAGGCAAAAAAAGTAGTTGCAAAAAAATATATATATTTTGCCAACCCCATACCTACTGTTTCTTAAAAACATCAGCAGGCATATCACTGCTTTTGAAAATATTCTAAAAATTAAATTTTATTATATATCTTTTTCTCTATAAATTAAAAGATTTATTTCATTCTATTATAATATAAGTCACATGACCAAAAATAAAGCCAAAAAAAAATCAAAAGAAAAAATGAAAAATAACAATATAAGTATGAAAATATATGTACAAAAATATAGTATCTCAGCACTATTACTATATAATTTAATTGTACAATCATATTATTTCCTTTATCGTTCTAATATACATATATGGCGGTAAGAGAAGATCAATAAATTAATTTTAAGAATTTATAGTATACTGTAGGCTTCGCTAATATTAAACTCACTGAGACAATATATAATGTATAATACAAGTTGTATCAATTCCATACCTCTTGAGTTATAACAGGGGACGTGGATAATACCAGCCCAACCATATATTGCACCATCAGGATCAACCACAATTCATTCCCAAAAGTCCTCAAGAATTAGTCACAACTCTTCATCTTCTTACCGTCAAAAGTCGGGACGATAGTCATCACCAAGATACCATCAATTAATTCCCTTTTAATAATAAAATACCTTATCCATAAGACAGATTCCAAAAGTGAGACTTCATAGGAATATATGACAGCTTACGGAATCTTTAATACTTAATTTTGTCAATATCAGCTAAGTTTTGTAAAGTCCACATAAAGCCTAATATATTCCTCTTCATTCGTCTTCAAAGGCATCATGTAATGATCAACGATGGCCATTTTACGTAGACCACTGCTCCGTCGTCTACTGTGAGGCATATCTTTGCAGGCGCCTTCCTATTATTCCATGCCTTGAACAATCCGCACCGTAAACATATTGGTGACCATAGATCTTAGTAATTAGGCATTTTAAACATTCACCAAGGATACCCTTCTCTTTTAGATCTTATCTGTGCTACTTATAAGACAAAACGACGGAATTAATGAGGAATTCGACTTACTTTTTCTCCGCTTCCTTCATGTGACATTTTTGACAGAACTAATATTTTTCCTTATTACCCCCAAAAATCACAAATTAAAATCTTTTTCTTGTTCGGATTTCCTATAATGTATTGAGCTTGTTGAAATCGTGTTGATAACGTGTTGTAGTAATAAGAAAAAAGACTAGGTAAACGGAGAAAATATATTAATATAGGCTACTGACAATTAAGAATAGAAAGAATGTATTGAAGTATCAAAAACAAGAATGTAATATAAAAGAACTATAAATTTAAATACAAATTTAGAATATAAAATATTTCTGCATTATCCAGTTACAACAATTTTGGATATTAATGTATGCATATTTATAAATCACAGCATATAGGCTAGTATAATATGTACATAAAATGTAATGCATATATGGTATCTATCGTTATCTTTGTGCCCCTTACACATTTTAATAACCACACGCATATGGTCCACCCATGTGCGGCCCAAATATCCACCTAAAATTATTCAAAAGATTTGAAGAGCTTCTTTCACATAATTCACGGAACTTACATTCGACAATAGAACAGCGTCGACGGCACTGTTCGTTCGAGAATGAATTTGTTATACAATATCCCTGGACAAATGGCCGAGCGCCATCTAGTGTTATGTTGATTGTCTGGTACCCATAACACAAGCTTGTGTTATGGGTACCAGACAATCAACATAAATACTGTTAAGTATATACATCTATACATATAAATAAAATTGAAGTGTCTGTTTGTAAAACTCAAAGAACCATTTTTTACTACATGCATATGAATATAAATACGGTACATATCTACACCAAAATAACATTTTTTATAATTTTTGTCTGTCTGTTTGTTCCGGCTAATCTCTGAAATGGCTGGACCGATTTTGACGGGACTTTTTTGGTAGGTACTTTTATTTTAGAAAAATAAAGTTAAATACCACCCGGACGAAGTCGCGTGTACTGCTAGTAATATATATAAAAACACCGATACAATCATACTTATGAAACAAAATGATCGAACCCGCGACCGTCGGAAGTAAAGCGTACTAAACTGCTAAATCACCGACACCGTCATTGTGACAATGCGGCCGCAGGACTGGGCGGAGTTCAACGCGGCGACGTCGACGATCGACGCGCTGCGGCCCTCGGTGCGGTCCCCGGCGGCGTCCCCGCGGCACTCCCCGCGCGGGGGGCGCCGCGCCGCCGCCGCCCCCGCCGCCCCCGCCGCCGCCCCCGCCGCGCGGGAGAACGCCTACGGGGAGCTGCGCGCGCCGCCGCTGCCGCCCCGGAAGAGCCTCTCACCCGCCGAGCCCGCGCTGGCCGCCGCCTCCAGCGTGCAGGACATCGCCGCGGCCACCGCACAAGGTACTCACGTTGCAACAACGAGCATGACGGTTACCGATAACGTCTACCTCGCCGCCGCCTGTACGATGTACTAATTATGCTAAAGAGGAAGGGGGAGACGGATTGAGTAAATAGCGACTAGTGACCCCGTTGCTAGCAAAAATATTAATAACACGACAATTTACACAACGCCATCTAGTCCCAAACTGAGCAGTAACTTTGCGTAGTTTGGGACTAGTTAAAAATTGAATGGCTCGTTTATACAAGAGCATGAGCTATTTTATAGAAACTCCTCTCCTGTTAAAGAAATGAGCGTATTAATAAATTCACAGAATATATTATTTGGTAACATTGTTTTATCTTTATGTGATACAAAGATTAACAATTACATTTGAAAGTACAAACACCCTCATGGAAAATACTGATAACAAACCAAACTGATCCTTTTTTTTGATATTGATAAATATATTTTACAGAACCGAGAAGGCGGTCTTCATTAGAACCAGAGCCGGACTCGCGACATCGTCTGACGTCTATCATCACAGGCTCCACTGAAACAATCACGGGGATCATTGACACTAGACATGAGGTAACAATAGACTACTAACTTTAAGAGAAGTTAAGTTTAAATGTAGACCTCCCCAATCCAATGTGGACGGCTATTCTACCCACTTACTACCTTGTCAACCTTGTGATTTGTTTATTTTACTTGTCTTTGTTACTCTGGATAATTATCATAAAAGTGCTTCTATAATATAATTTAATTTTCTTTAGATTCCATAATGCTGTTTTTGCCCACCGTGCCAATAATACCGCCGGCCTATAACGGCCTATATTTATTTAATATTTTCTACTAAAATTCACGCTATATCATTTAAATGAAGCACAAATACCTATTATATACCGGATTTTATTACCTTTATTTATTTTATTTTTAGGACTAGTCTCATGGAAATGTTCCATGAGACTAGTCCTAAAAATAAATATTGCAATTGTAAATTGACTATTACTATACATTGATTTGAAATAATTGTTTCATAATTATAATTTATTCATTCCAGGTGCCACCCGATCCGAGAGCGTTCGAGAAGCCTCGTCGCGCGTGTACGCCACAATCGAATAGCCGGCCATTACCGGCGCCTCCCCTCGAACGCCAAATAGATGACAGACTATCAGACCCAAGAACAGACTCTAGATCCGATAAACAAATCCAACAACAACACGAACCCCGTACTCAAATACCTGTGATAGAAAACCGAGAGCGACGTACACCACATGTAGAAAGTAGAACCAATTCAGAAAGTAGGTTAGAAAGACATCCCACTGAAAGACCGGTGCCTGAATGTCGACAATCAGATAGACAGGCGCCGAATCCTCCAGAAAAACAAGAAAGAAACACTGTTAATTCTACTGAAAAGCACCCACCCACCGTAGACAGACATATACCTAATCAACCAGATAACAGATTACCAGAAAGACAAGCTCCGTCATTGTTAGAAAATAGATTGAATTCAGAAAACAGGGTTCCTGATAGATGTCCACCCAACTCGGTAGAGAAACAAGAGAGATTACAAGAAAACCGTTTAGTAGATAGACAAATGCCGGATATACGTCATCAAGAAATTAGAGATCGGCAAGTACCTGACAGATTAGTGCATCCCCCAGAAAATAGGACAGATAGACAAATACATGTCCCCGAACGACATGTGCAAGAAAGAGATAGACATGTACCTTTGCCAAACGAAAGTAGGCATATAGAATTTCGTCATCCACCTGATAGGCCGCCTGATAAGCCAGATAGGATAGATAGATCTAGTTTCGATAGGGATAAGGTAGAAAATAGAGCGCCGCCACGGCAAAGGTCGCTGCCATCGACGACGAGTGGCAGTGTGGACCATCAGCCCACCAAGTCAACGACAATGCCCAAGTTTCCATCGGAAGATATGAAAGATCCTCCGTATGAGAACGTTGTGGCGGAGAAGAATGAATTGCCTTTAGGACGTAAGTAGTTTTATATAATCATTATTATATCTTGCCTTTATCCCGTTATTTGACCTCACTGATTTTGAATTAGATATTCGCCAATGGATATTTTGTACATAGTACTTTATTTTAATCATATAATTATAGTTGTATTTGCTTGTTGATCACAAGGTTTATCTAAAAAAAATTTCTTTTAAGTAATCGGGTAGTACTAGGATCCTGGTTATTAGCGTAAGTAAACAGCTTCGAAACATATATCCGGTTAAAACTAAATATTAATTCTCACATAAAAACTCCCGTTTTATCCTCTAGGTTAAAATAGAGAACTAATTCGCTTTTGCTAATAAGTTATTTCTAATTTCAGCAAAAAAAATCAACCCCCTTACGCACGATAAACACGGCAGAAAATACGGTGACAACGTGTCGTATGAAAACATTAATTTGGACTACATTGCACGTTTAGTAGGTGAAGGGTACCCCAAAGACATAGTTGTAAGAGCATTGGGCATCACACGAAACGATTTGGAGATGGCTTGCGATATACTACATGAGTTTGGTTCGAAAGTAACTAACAAGTGTTGAGGTATATTGTACAGAACGTTCGGTGAGGTGAGTGACTCGATTTTGAAGGAATTGACAACTTTATGTCAACCAGATAGGGTGCTATTTATGATTATTTAATAATGAAACTCCACATAATTTTATAATTAAAACTTCTTATTACTGACGTTGTAAAAGTGGGAGTAAAAATGCTAACTTACATAAGAATAAAAAACATGCACGTTCATTCAGAAAAAGTTTTATTTGTATCTATCATGATTGAATGGTTAACGGTATACGCAGGTGGGTACCAGTAGATGATAATACAATATGCATGGAGTTAGTTGGTTAGCCCGTCGTGGTAAATTCATGAGGAGTCTAACCTGACATGGTACATTATTAGCAAAATGCTCATTAGTTCCTATAATTAGCAATCTCCTTTCCTCCTAAAGAATTGTATTATTTTATTTTTAAAACTTACACACTTGCAACTATACTCATACTTCGCTGCTTTTTTCGCCATAGTTATAGCCCATTGTTCCTTGTAGAAAAATACATGAGCACATAAAGGGCTCCGCCCAACACTTAGTAGGAAACCATACAGAGATTATTTCGTACCCACATTAAAACTGCTTATTTATGGAAACTATAAAAAATTGAAATTTCTTCAATTTATATTCTTAAGAATATAAATTGAAGAAATTTCAGTTAAATATAAAATGAAGAAATTTGTTCTTACGTATTCAATGGAAAATTATTATAAGCTCATGCTAATATTTTTAGTTTGTTCTATAGAGAAAAGTGTGGGTCTAATAGCAATCAAACAAGTACTATATTTACACAACTGTATTATTTTCTATCATTACGTTCTTTCTTCATTTATGATAATAAATGAATAAGAAGTTCATCGTAACGTTTTAGAATGAATTAATTAATCAATTAATTTATAAATCATCAATCGAAGTCACTCATTTTACTGACGTAATAAGGGAATGGTTATATTTTCTATGCCTGATCAGGAAATCAACAAATTTGAATGAAAACTCATTTACCTGTTCCTTGAAATTCAGAATTATACTGTATTTCAATACCAACATTGTTTGGAATAGGCTTTTCCTGATCATGCATTTTCAAATATATTGCTCATGTTAATGAAATTACTAAGTCAAAACAATTTGTACCTTATGAGTGTAATGATAAGTCTGATTTTGGCGTCTTCATTGTTATGACAAATGCTTATGACGTTCGCTGGATAATCTGTTAAAAGTTCCATTACGGTGCCTCAATATAGCTGAATATTTAATTTAATGTGTACATGAATAATTTCTTTCAACAACTTTTATTTAAATATAAGAATTTAATAAATTCTTCAATAATTAATTATTACCGAATAAACCAAATAATGAACTAAAATCTTCTGCTACTTATTACATTCAAATATGAATAAAATAGCGTTGGTATTGTGTATTTTTTTTATTTTGAATTAAAATAATTCTTCAATCATCTCCATAAACTAAATAATTCAAAAAATTAACGAGTCATTTTGTCATATTTTGGATAGTAAATAAAAGAAATGTAAAAACTAAAATTCTAGTTAAATCTTAAAATACACTAAAGATAGTTTTCACATTATTGAAATTGTTGGTGTGTTTTTTAAATAATTTTTTAAAAGAAATGTAAATATTATAATGTGTTTTATAAAAAGTAATGTAATATTTTAGATTTTTGACTTCCAAATTTGAAAATTGCCAAGATTTAAAATCGCGTAATTATTACTATATTATTTTCATATAAAAAAATATAATTTCAAGAGATAATCTGTTCTCGATCTTTTGCAATGAAATTTATAAATGAGGATATGAATTTAAATAATATAAATGTTTTTAATATGACAGTCTTTTTTTTATAAATGAAGTCCAAAAGGTCTATTAGAGGTCCATTAGAAAGTCCAATGTCTATCCGCTTCAAGTCGATATTTTAAAGTACGTATACATTTGTAATAAATCACTGGGATGCCAAATCTTAGTGTTTGTATTTAGAAATGAATAGTCGATTAATACCAAAACTGAATCCATTTGAAGTACATTTGGTTCACAATTTAAGGGAGCGATACACGATATCAGAAAGAAAATTATGTTGGAATAATGACTCGCTGTTGTACGTTGAACGGGTAACGATAACCTTAAATAATTTAACATTTATATGTAACAAAGATTCCAATTTTGTTGAACATAAGGAATGTTACTTCCTTCGACACATTCGGACGGGTGTACATGTATTATACATTCAAATCTTCCTTTTTAATCACGCTATCTATTGCTAATGACTGCATTAACATCCGTTGCGTAGTTTTAAAAGATCTAAGCGAACAAACACCAGAAGCGACTTCAATTTATACTATGTAAAGATGAGGCATGCTAATGTGGAGACATTACAAGACTATTCTGAACCTATGGACGAATTTATAGTGCCATCGTAATAAAATTGTACACAAAAAAAGCAATTATTACAAAGGTATACGTGACTTTATACAGCTATGATTGGAGAAATGCAGTTCTAAAAAGTGTGATAGTATTATAGATTTATAATAAATACAATTCAAAGATTAGTTGTTAAGGTACAATTTTATTATAATTTCGCTTCCACTTAACGGCGGAGCACACATGCGACTTGTAAAAATACAAAAGTAAAATTAAAAAATAATCTCGCCTGGTATAAATATTTAAGTATGTAATTTTTAAAATGAACATTTTTTTTATTAATAAATAATTGCTACGTCCACTTTTAATTAGCGCGTGTGGCCTTCGTCTAAGCATTAGTAACGAGTAGTAAATATTAATTCCAGTGTTTTCTCAATTAATTTTCTATCAGTATTTGTCTGTACTCATAACAAGATATACGAGGTTCGATGTAAATATTTACATGTAAAATAAATATTACTTATATTTTCATAATAAAATTGCTCTCAATATGTACTACTTAAATAGTGATTCACATAGAATATATTTTTTCATATTTATGTGTATGTAAAGATAAAAGTTTTGACACTTCGACTTATGACTCTTTGCAATATTTAATACATATTTAGCTGTTTAATAATGTTATTGTAAATATTAAAATTAATTTCCATTTAATTAAAACGTGTTTACTATTTTTATTATTTAGTTTTTACCGTGTTAACGTCTTACGCGTTCAGTATGAAGTTGCTCAGGACTAATGATTGTTACTGTTTACGAACGGATAGAACAAAAGACATAGTTAATTAGTTATACAACGGTGTGTAATACTACTAATTAGTGATTAATCCAGTTCAAATTGGAATAAATAATGAATGTATAGTTTTTTAGACATTTTTCGTGTTGTATTCACTGTGTAACATAAGTGACATAATCAATTTTAAGTCCTGAGCGAATTAATACAGCAATGTAGGCAAATTAATTAGTTTTATATTAGATGAAACTAGATTTATGCCATCATGATTTTTCCTTTTATTGGACGAGCTTACAATCTACACGATAAATCTTTTGACATCATATTTTTCTAAAGTAAATGATTACTGAAAGAACAATAATGTTAAGTTCACTCTTCGCTTATAATATATACATATATTTTAACATGCTTAACAAATATCTGACTGATTTCTTAGATAATAGTTCATCTAGTCTTAATAATCTTGTTTTACTAACAATTCGTTTAGAAATCGATAATCCGTAAATTGTAATAATTGTAATTTTTAATATAACATTTGTAATAAAATAGTATGTAGATTTTACCCACTGAAGTTTAGATAATTACGAGTAATTACATATCCACCAGATTACTAGTCAATAGGACTTTTGTCATAAAAATGCAGACCTATATAGATACAAATGTTGCACTTTTATGACTCAAGTCTTCAAGTTAGTAGCTTGTAATCTTTAGGCTGTATACACTTATCGACTATATTATCAGTGGATAAATGTTTAAGTTACAATGTTCCTGAATGCCTTTATTTTTGTGATGAAAATAATTTAACTTAATATTATCAATAAGTGTGTACTAGTCTTTACAATAATACCTATTATATAACCAGTTGTAAAAATATGATCCAATAATAAACATATTAACATGTTAATTTAATTTATTGAATTTTACTTTTTTATTCTTAAAAGATTGTCAGTGAAAAGTTTTAATATTTCTAAGGCTGTTGATATACAGTTGGCCGTTCTCACACATCTTCAATGAATGCGTGGCATAACAACCAAATCTGCCAATCGCAATAATCGCATTCAATGCAATCTGACGACTAACGGATTGTATATTACCATCCTAGCATAATCGCACAGGTGCCTTAATTTTTCTTATATATATAAAAGTATTTTCCTGACTTCTTAATTACACTGTTTTGAATGTACGAATTTTTAACAAATATTATTAACTACAGTATAGTCTAAACCGATTAGGTATATTTTATTTTAATTCATACTAATCATGTCAATATTGATTTTGTTTTATTATTACTCCGGTAACAGGCTGTTGTTACTGTTTTATTAGATCTTATTAAAATAGCAATAAACACAATAAATTCTCAATTTACTTTAAAATATTCTATTAATAAAATATAAAACTTTTCATTGGCATTACATTAAACAATTCATTCACACAATAAAAAAATATATTTATACCACGAGTATAAAAATACTTCAAGTTATTTCATAGGAAATTTATCGGCTATTTCCACTAATTTATATTACGAGGTGATCTTGTTACAATGAGTTGTGATTTAAAATACTTTCTAATAATAAAAAAGTAAAAATTAAACTTCTATATTTTCTTTTATTTAAATACGTATAATAAATATTAGTAAATTCTTTAATTTAACGCTTAAATTATTTATTGCAAATGCGATATGAATGGAATAATGGAATTTCATGCACCTGATAAAATAATACCTATTTAACACTAAAAATATTTAACGAAAATGTTTCATTAAAAAACATGTGCTTATGTTGTCAATTTCAATAACTTAAAATACATGTTCATTATAATACATTATTAATGAAATTATGAATAATACATATATTATTTCACTATTAATGAACACAATTTATATAATATAATCATTAGTAACACAATTCTTTTGCTTAGTTACTTTTGTGTTTCCGTGAATATATTTTTTAATAAATCAATATTTAAACGCTAAATATGTTAAATTAAGAAATTTAACCATAATATTGTTTTTAATAAAAATCAATCTGGTATTTATTACACCTATTAATGTATTCAAATTATTTTTAATAATTTTCATGATTTTATACCACTTGTAATATAATTGGTAAATTTAATTACCACAGTTAAGTCACGTGTCTATTTTGTTATACAATTTTTTGAATCACTTCAAAGAGTGAGGTACTATGATCTGATGTGAATCAGTCGCCTTATGTTTGAGAGAGCCGCTGTTTGGGTCAATGAATCTGATTCATGGAGAATCATATCAATGGACAATATATTGCGGTTAAAACACCAGCATATGCACTTTCATGCACTTTTACTAATGTTAGTCTATTATTGTTTTTCGGGTTGATCGGAAGAAATATGTATACTGTGGGATACGTAATAGGAGCGATATCAGAAGTTACTAATATTAGTAAAATTTATAAATTTATATTGTAGTATTTAAAAAAAATCTATTCTACGTTGCCATTATTAAATTCGCCAAATCTATTATTATATTATATATGTATTTTGTAATATGTGCATTATACAAATTATAGACATAAATACATATGTCCTAAATTAAATATGTACTATTTTTTAAAATTTATAACAAATTAAATACATTTAATTGCATTTCATTAAAAAAATCTATATTTTAAAATATATGTTTTAAAATTTTAGAATGAATATGTAACTTCTGATATATGTGTACCTATGAGATGTATTTATATTAAATTAACATCCAAATGATGCGTTGAAAATTATTTTAAATTTGTTTTATAATATAAATTTTTGTATATTTGTTAATAAAACATTTATTTTCTTATTTTAAATTGAAATTAATATTTGGTATTGATCCAATATTTTGTTCGTACATTGAAATATTGTACAAATTTTATTTTCAACAAAAATTCGTACCTAATTTCATTAGTTGATCATCCAATTTATATTAATTTTGAATCCTCGAATGTTAATATGTATAATTTGATATTTCGCTTAAAATATGTTGTCGGAATGTTCTGGGAGGCTGTCTTGTTTTACGCTTTAGTAAATACGTTGCAAAATATATTTAAGTAAGTAAAACCTATTATGTTTTTCTTTTTTTTCTATAATCCACATGTATTCGAAATCTCTTCGAAGAAGGTCGACTACAAAATGGTCAGAATAATTCTAACAAATAGCTTCATCATCATCATCATCATCGCAGCCCGGAAGACGTCCACTGCTGGACATAGGCCTCCCCCAAAGATCTCCAAACAAATAGCTTATGAGTACAATATTAGTACAGAGGTAGGCTTTAGTACGAAGTCTTCTGCATGAATAACACAAATCAAATTAAAAACCATTTATTCATATCATGAACGTAATTTTTTTTGTATTTTTATTGTACAGTATGCAGATTCAATTAAGAAGAACTAGCAAGAAACTTAAAAGATTTTTTTTTAAAAGACATATTGTTTTCGGTTTGTATTTATAAATGTAGGTGTCTATATCTAACATTAAGTGAAAATCCCGAGCAGCTTGTTTTATTAAATGTATTTCGGCTGCAATTTTAGATAAGACAGTGAAATTAGAGATGGTGGCAAATTTTAGTCCCCAGGAATGGCAACTCATGTGCCATGTCTGTCATAATATAGCTTAATGTCCATGCTATTTAGGTATATATAGAGGCGACGCTTACCACTTACCTTCAGTATGGAGTAAATCATTACTCAAGTGAAGGATTTAAAAGACATTGTAATCTAATAATAGATTACTTGAAATACTTATAGTACACAGTCCAGTTACATCAATTCGATTACTTCGATTGAAATAATTATGAGTAAAAACGTAAAAATACATTATATCATGTGGACGGATAGGCGATATTTTATGTAAAAAAAGCAGAAAGTCGCGTAGTATACTGTATAAATCACATATAATACATATAGTATTATATGTTAGTATCTAACAAAGTAGGTATTACATTATATGATTGTACTTAGTCTGAAATATCTACTTCCTTGTCAATTCCTGAAGGGTCGTGACCACCTGGAATGCTTCTTCCAAACAATGCCAAATGGATCGCCGATTGTATATATTTCTCTTGACGGCATCTCGAACGGAATCGGTTCATAGTGCAGGTGCCCTACCTCTGGCCCTTCCATCCACTTGACTTAATATTATACATTTTTCCAAATTATATGGTTCCCGACTGATCACGTGGCCGAGCAAAGTTAGGAGACGCTGGAAGCATACAGTAGAGAGACGGGTTCTGATACCTAGTTGTTCCGACACATCTCGAAAGTATCTATTTTGGGTTTAACATGCAGTCTTAAATATATATAGGTACCAAATACTTGAAGTCAATAACAAAATTGTTTTTGATTACTATTATGATTATTTCTCTTACGTCAATTTTAATTAAATGCATCGTACTTTTCAATCATTGTTGTACTTATGTATGACTGGACTTCAATATTTTCTTTATTGTTATTGATTTTTAAATATGGTTGACTCATCTACGTTATTTCATATTTTTATTATTATTCAGGTAAGTAATACATTTAGTATTAATTTAAAATTGTAATGATATATCAAGTGTAAACACTTGATATACATCGATATATCACAGCGTTACTCCCGATGGTCGGGGGTTCTATTCCTTGATATACCTAAATATTTACAAAACCTGTAACATTATATGTACCTAATGATGGTCTCGGTGACCTAACGGATTAACATACCGCCTTACTACTGATAGTTGCGGATTCTAGTCCTTGCAAAATACAAACATTTATATTAATGAGTATGATTGTTTGTTTTGGTCTTGGCGATTTCTATAATAATATCTGGGTGTATATTTACGAAATATATTTTTAAATATTTCTATGCATTGTTTAGTGACTATAGTACAAGTTAGGATAGATGTTTGTGTTGTCTTTGGTTATTAATATATAAACGAATATCATATAATTTCATAGATTTCATTTGAATTGATAAAATTCAGGTAAGTTTCCTATTTTTTTTTTCAGATAAAATATATTTCTACACAATTTGCAGAACATGTAGATTTACAAAATGTGGGTGAAATCATACACAATGGAGATAAATATAATATTTTAAAACCGACCTTCCACGTTGTAACCGATTATTTTAAGGATTTCATGATGAGAAGAGACAATGAGGATTTTCCATTAAAAAGAGTATTCATTGACAAAAGTGGTTTCAGACACTATTGGACTATACTTAATAATAACCAGAAAACTTCCAGAAAGATAGATATCACAGAAAATTTGAAAAAATACAAAATTGGTGGAAAAGTTACAAATGCAAATAAAATTATCAGTGAAGCGATAACTACAAAAAATACAATAATCAGGAAAAAACCTAAAAGAAAAAAGAAAATAAATAAAGAGGATGAAAAAACTCTTCGTCAAAGTGCAACGAATAGAACAGTTGCTACAACCTCATTCTTTTGCCCTTTCTTTGGAGTTATAACAATGTCTGCCTTTGTGGACTGATATAATATTAAAAGTTTCACGTGTGATAATTATAAAAATACTAATAAAAAATATAATACTAATAATCCATCATGACAATTCATCAAAAATTTAGGTACAATGCATATTTATAGTTTTAGACTTAAAACTGACATTTGATTACAGTATTTTGATTAAATTTTTATATTTAAAACAGTATAAGTATTACAATACTAAGTTAATTGTGTGGTCATGCCTAACACCTATTTACTTTGACTCTACGTTATACCAGTGGCACTCAATGAGGAAGTAGCCATTATTATTGCTAAAAGTTGCATATAGATGGCGTGATTGGTATCGATGGAATTCTTCATAGTTTTGCAAACGTTTTAAAAAACAAAACTGTGTTTTCAAAAATGTTTAATCAATTTTTAAAAAGTTATATATACATGTTAAAATGAAATAATGCGTTTAGAAAAGTAATTTTCATATATTTACTCATTTTGTTATTTTCCAGTACTTAATTACACTTTAATCAGTGCTAATATGGGGCTCAATGTTTTCAAAATGCTTTCATAGATGGCATTGTCGTCATTTGTATCGGCCTAATTAAATGTCTTTTTTATATTTTCCAATAATAAGCACTTAATATATTATTATTGTAAATTAAACATATAAAAAAATTTTAAGTAAATTAAAAATAGCCGAACAAGCAAGTAATACTATTTCCAATAATACTTATGTAGTGTTATCCATTATTCCAATAATAATTATGAAGTGTTGTCATATTAAAAATAAATACATGTATTATCGATTTTTTTGAATAATCGATAACAGGATTTTATTACAGCGCATTATTCGATGATGCTTTTAATGAGTCGTTGTGAACAGTAAATTTTCATTATTTTGTATTATATCAGTGTTCCGTTTCAAAGAACGGAATATAGTAGTACATTATTAGTGTCGTTGGTTATTTACATTTGTACTGAATAATCGATTACATAATAATTTAAAATATCGAGTACGAATCGTAGCTGTCTTCAAATACTGGCAACTGGTAAGATTAAAATAGTAATAGTAATAAAAAAAAGAGAGAAATCGACCCTAACTCGAATACCATAAAGTTGATTTTCCTTTTTCATTAATATATCATAGCAGTTTGTTTTTAACTTGCGTATGACTCTGTGGTATGATGTTTAACGTGTATTGTTATTGTACGGTGCATACATTTCAAAAATTATATTTTAATGTAGGTACATACATTTCATACATGTCAAAAATTATCTTTTAATGTAGGTACACACATTTCTTTCATACATTTCATACATGTCAAAAATTATCTTTTAATGTAGGTACATACATTTCTTTCATACATTTCATACATTTCAAAAATGAACTTTTTATGTAGGTACATACATTTCTTTCATACATCTCATACATTTAAAAATTGTATTTTAATGTAGGTACATACATTTCATACATGTCAAAAATTATCTTCTAATGTAGGTACATACATACATTTCTTTCATACATTTCATACATTTCAAAAATTATATTTTAATGTAGGTACATACATTTCATACATGTCAAAAATTATCTTTTAATGTAGGTACATACATTTCTTTCATACATTTCATACATGTCAAAAATTATCTTTTAATGTAGGTACATACATTTCTTTCATACATTTCATACATTTCAAAAATGAACTTTTTATGTAGGTACATACATTTCTTTCATACATCTCATACATTTAAAAAAATATATTTTAATGTAGGTACATACATTACTTTCATACATTTAAAAAAATATATTTTAATGTAGGTACTACATTTCTTTCATACATTTCATACATGTCAAAAATTATCTTTCAATGTAGGTACACACATTTCTTTCATACATTTCATACATGTCAAAAATTATCTTTTAATGTAGGTACATACATTTCTTTCATATATTTCAAAAATTATCTTTTAATGTAGGTACATACATTTCATACATTTCAAAAAGTATCTTTTAATGTAGGTACATAACACCCCATGCCAGACCCCTTGTATTTGGAAGAAACTTAAAAATAATGCCAAAAATATTAGATGAATATATTTTTAATACGAATATTGTTTTATTTTTGTTCATCAACTTTATCCCTCACTAACAATACTAGTAGTAGTACATAACCTGGTTTATACCGCTAAAGATATTGAAAGATATACGAGTAATTCAGAATGTTATCAAGTTCAAAATAAGCACACATTACTTGCTTAGATAACAGAGTAATATTACTCGTAATAAAAATATTTGTAACACCCATATGTATACTACGTATGTATAGTAAGTACTTACCCTGCGGCGCCGTGAGACTCGTCTACCTCATCTACTAACCAATAGGAGCGCGCCTCTCGTGTTTCCAGAAAGTTCGCGACTAACGGACGATATAGTAGTAAGGCAATGAGTGTCCCAGTGACATCATTATAATATTTTCTCGTTAAATTTTATTGTAATACACAATTCCGCACTAAATAACGTGTTACCCCGTTACACATTTCTAATAATGAAAAACCTAGACCAACCCTGTTCACTTAATCTTACAAGATCTGACTTTAAAAATTACGATATCATCATATAGCCTTTCATTTCCCCTTTTACTTTTTCGCATTAAAAAGTAGCCTTTCTCAGGGTCTACATTATCTGTCTACCAAATTTCAATTAAATCAGTTCAGTAGTTTTGGCGTGAAAGCGAGACAAACAGACAGACTGAGTTACTTTAGCATTTATAATATTTGTAAGAATATCGCTATTAAAAATAGGGGTTGGTGAAAGACGGGTGAAAATTTAGGCGTGTATGTATTTTCAATGTAACATTATAAATGAATAAAAAATTGTCCATAATACAAAAAAATATTTTTTCGGGGTAGGCCACCCCTATGACTTAGGGGTATAAAAAATAGATAACAATACCTCAGACCTGGCAAGTATACATATCAAATTTCATCAAAATGTGGGAGAAATATGGCAACTGACACTGTGATACAAAATTTATATATAAGATATAGCGGAATTCTCATTAGGGAAAAGAGGGGTACATCGTAGAATACATGAGGTATATACCAGTAAATTAATTGTAGCTAAAACCAGTCTCTTAGACATAACGATTGAAATAAAAAATCATATAGCCCGATTTTGATACGTACGAGTATAAAAGTATCAAAATCGGGCTATACGTATAGCGCAGACGCGTTACAACATATCAAAAAAATAGGCATGGAATGTAAAATACACCATAACATAATAGGTATATACATTGGCACATAAGCCATATCTGCAGAGTGTCGGCTAACGATATTATACCTACACATTTACATTGAATCTTGAATCGTCCCTAATGAGGTACACGATACAGTTACCTACATATCTATTATATATATATCTTTGCAAAACAGATGTCATGTAGACTGAATTGACTGCCATCTATTCTCATGCTTTGTTACTAAGCACCCACTAGTAAAACTGCTTCAGATCTAGCGACATCTAGCGGCTACGGTGGCGAAATAAAATAGCCCGAAGAATAGCCCGAGTTAGGAAGGAACCATTTTCTTGTATGGGATGGGGTATCTGTATGTAATATTATGTTATCTGTGGTTATACTGAGAAAAATATTTGGTAGTGATGCTTCATAGATTTTATTAATAAAAATAATAATACTTTATTAATTTCTCCTCACACACGGGAAGCAACAAAATCATGTAGTATATTTGATAATACAATGCATACATTTATTATTACAATCAAATTAATAATAACAACTTTGATAAATAATAACCGTCTAAGTAATGCAAACTATTAATTTATTTTAAACTTAATAATGTTATAATCTTAGCCTTCAGGGTCTTTCTTCTCTTTGTCTTCGTTCATAAACCGTCTATTAAATCTTCTTGTCATATAAGGATCATCGTTTTCTTCGTCAACTTTGAATTCGTTAAATGTATTCATGAAACCATTCAAAGCAGATTTAAATGCTCTTCTGTAACTTGTCACTGGCATCTTCTCTCTTAGCATAACTACCGGCTCAAAAGGAATTACCATACCTGCAGCACTTGCTATAAGAGGCATCAGTGGTGTTGGGAAATAATATGATAAAATCTCCATTGCACCATTAACTATACAAGTTCCCATATTCCTCAATACATTGTTTACTTTAGGTGTTGAAATAAATTTCATTATCGGAAACGTTACTATTGTATACAGTTTAGCAGTGAAATGTTTAGGACGTTCTAGTTCATTATTCTTCATTTCTATAGTTTTTATATCATTGATGTTTACTTTATCTGCAGTATTATTATTTTGTGTTCTGTTATTATTTTCAATAATATTAGTTTGAGTTGTGTTTTCATATTGGTCATTTATTTCTGGTTGTTGAGGCTAATAAAATGTGTATACTTTAGTTTTGATATAGTGAAGTTAGATAAACAATTTTTTATTGATTTTGAATTTAATTTTTTACATAATATTAATAAACATAAATTTAATATAAGGTTATATGTTAATGATATTGTTATGGATGGTAATAGTTATCTTCCTAGCCATGGCTACTTCAACAAGAAATTTACTACGATAGTTTCTAGAGAGAATCACGTGTAAATCAAACTGATGGTACTGATACCAGCGGTTCATTCCGATTTAAATACTAGATGTAAATTTAAATTTACTAAAAAAACTTGAGTAACAGACAGAGTAAATACTATATGCTGACTATTAAAGTTACTTTAATTGTAAATTTTTATTATAATTTATTGGTCAAAATAATGAGTTCATATTCCTTGTTATGATCGTAGACAAAGATACTTACAGCTCCAAAAATATAACTAAACAACGAAACAAATACAAAGTAAAATATATTCATTTCTGATAACATTGTAACTATAATATATATTGAACATATTACCAGTAAAGAAATAAAAAACCTATAACAATACAGTAGTATTACATATATCAGTTAACTAAACTAATGTTTAAACCTTGCTTCTTCTTACCTATAAACATGAACAGCACCAATATAACAAAATATTTCTAAATAATTTTTTACCCTGACTCTTTTCCATTTTTGAGGACATTTGTCACTGCCATATCTAATCCTTCAAATAAGAACACAGTTTAGAATATGCTGTTAACAATAGAAATAAATATATATATAGGTAATAGCATAAAAAAAAGAAAACTTATATCTGGCAAGAGTACTACATTACTGGTATATGTGTGTAATAGTAATCTCCTTCCTTCTTAATACACGACTTCATGATTGCTGATGAGTTTCCGGAATCCTTCTTGGCAGGTTTTGGAAACCTGCCAAGAAGGATTCCGGAAAAAAGGGAAAAGATTTTACGCAATTCAGAATATATTAAAATAACCTTTTAGCGTCATTTACACTAAAATATTCAACATATGGACTGATGTATTCCCTAAAAAGATACTGATTATAATTTATGATGAACACCATGATAGTTTCAACGTTAGCTCATATATGTATAACACTACGCAAATGTCTTTGTACGAAAGAGCTACTTCTGGCTGAGTATACTTTTCTGATTTTAATCAGCTTAAAATAGTTGGTAGGTAGATGTATAGTATAATTGAACCATGTTTTGTTTCAGGCAACATTGCAATTGAGGCGATGAAAAATAAAACACGGGCGACCAATTTTTCATGCGACAACATTAATTAATAACAAATTCATCAACGTTTCAGTAAATTTTATACCTACCTTTATTATAGGTACTGTTACCAAAATGCTGTTATTTTTATTTATTATAATGTCGACTGCAATTGTGTATTGTTTACCGCAGGTAATATATTAGATACATTCTAATTTATTCACTAAACTTACATCAGTTGTCTAGTAACTATAACACAAGCTCTGCTTAGTTTGGGACTAGATGGCGCTGTGTGAATTGTCCTGAGATATTATTATTGTAATTTCTCGCTTTAGTATTCTTAAAATGATTCTATTATAGCTATAATGCTAAACCGACCCCTTGGGTCCGGCATCGGCGTCTCTTAGACAAACCATGTGGTTTCTTCAGTGAGTAAGAATCTCATACACCTACCTCGACATCCCTGTGGCGGGTAAATGACTGAGTGAAGATTTTTCCACATGTTAAAAATAAAGTACCTACCTACTAATATTTCGACACGCGCTAAACTAAAAAAGTCAGTTCGGCTGTTCATATTTCATCAAATTTATAACAAAACATGTTTATTATTTTATTTTAATTAATTTAATGAAACTCGGTACTTATGTTATTGTTTAATTATAAATTAGTGTCTCATTATATACAGTCAACTACATCAGTGTGGAATGACGAACAAGCTGACGGCCCACCTTTGTGATAAACGGTAACCGTCGCCTATATACATGAACAGCACTACAAATATCACATTATGTTGTAACTCCACTGATACCTCCAATTTCAAAATAGTAGGATGTCTTACCTCTTACCCTGTAATTACCCTGCCTTATCATACATTTCAATCGAAACACGTCGGGGAAAGGGTATTGTTAGCAATGTGGACAAATTGCTAGCAATATTCCATGTAAGGTTGACCTCCTCGAGGTTCCTTTTGGAAATCATCATGATATATTCCTGGTGTATTTGTTAGACTATTTAACTAACCTGACCTCATGATCTTATCATTATACACTGGTTCCCCAGCGTAAACCGTTAGTGTAAGCAAGTGCACCATTAGATTATCATCCATTAATAAAATGAGGTACCCACACAGACGATTTTTGTACAAAATATACTTTGCTTATAGCGCTCAGGGTATATACTATTATTCTTATAGTAATAATGGACATTATTAAACGCATTTATTCTTCTTCCCATTCTTCTTTCACTACAGGTTCCCTACGATTACATACCAATAGGTCGGGACGCCCGAAAACTATTCGGCCGCGCACCTCACCCTTCTGACGTCAACTTAAATTACGAGAGATTGTTCCCGTCCCGACGCAAATGGAATATTTAACTGAATATTACATAAATAATATTTAGTACTTATCATATTTTGTTTTATTGTTTCCTCATAAGTATATCATAAAAAATATATGAAACAACTAGTTGACCCACGCAACTTTGTCTGCGTCACACTGACTTGGCATGATTATACTTCGCTGTTTTAAATTATAACCTGCGTGTTATTCTGATGTATAAGCTTTATTATTGTAAAATTTCATCAAAATCTGTTCAGTAATAATACTTGCGTGAAAGAGTAACAAACATGCATCCGTCCTTCCATCCATACTTAAAACTATCGTGTTAATAAACAAAATATATTTTGCAGCTAGGTGGAGCAACGATGTAAAGTTAACAACTGTATGAGAAGGGTTGAAGTACTTCCTAAAGGATTTTTAAGTACCTAATAATGTTATAATGAGTTTAAGATTGATCTAGGCTTAATTTTTTTTAATAAATTGAGAATTTAATTTTGCATGCCTAATGAGCAAGAAAATAAAGGGACTTTATATTTTACAGTCTCAACCTAAATAGACTACCTAGCTTTATTGCAAAATAAATTTAATGTAATTTGAAGATCATGCCCAGTTGTGTACCTTGGGAGAAGCCTATGTCCAGCAGTGGGCTAATGAACATTATATTAACCTAGTTGTACAATAAATTGTAGTTAAAAACCATGTCATAAAAAAGGAACCACATCGTAAAAAGTACTTTGGTTTAGTATCTACGACGCTATAGACAGACACACAAACACGTCAAACTCATGACACTCTCATATTATGACATGTGTTAAAAACAATAGAGGATAGATTACAATGAAATTGAAGGCTAAAGAATAATGGGTAATTCACAGGGTTGAATAATAAAATTTTCAAACTGTACAAAAACACGCTTCTATTTTAATAAACAAAAATAATTACAAGAATAATTCAACAGTTGCATTTTAAAATCAAATATACACCTTTTTCCTATACATGTTCCTGATTGTAATAATTCATTTAGTGGGAATCTTCAACCGAAAATACAAGTCGAGCCAGAATTAGTAGTGCATGATATTTTAGTTTATGAATTATTAATTGATTAGTTTAAAATTAATCAATTAAGTAATTTTTAATTTAGTTGTGGTCACTGGCTCTGAGCAGGGTTGATACCATCTCATTCAGATTCACGTTAGATGGCAAAGGTGCTGCCAATTCTGCGTATCTGCTTGTATAATCGCTACGTCCTACTGTACCTTCATGATCTTCGGCGTGAACCTGTAATTTTAATTACTAATATTAATTATCGTTTTATAAATAAATAATCCATTAACATCTATTTATTTATATCTATTTATTACATTAATACCCATACATTACACCATATTAGTATGTATAAAGACTTTTTCCAAAAGAAAAATATATCTCAAAACAAAAGTACAATAACTAAATAGTCAAAATTCGGTTTATTACATATTGTAATAAAAAGGAAGTAAATAAATACATCTGGCATAATAAACAGATAATAATTAAAATAAAAGTGTGTCTAACAGTCGTCTACTACCTGTAGCACAAGCACTACACAACTCACAATTTCCCTATTTATTTATGTAACTATGTAAATGCAATAAAGACTAAAAATAAAGTAATAGTTTCTACAGGTTTTTAAAAACCTAAAATTCTAGTCATCAGTAATGGCAACGAATTTGGTGATACATGCATTGGAAATTAATTTTGTAATGTCTGTGCTTCTGACCATGTTTATAGACGTTATAGTTACCATCCGGTAGACCATCAGCAGATTTTTTATAATCTACTTAAATAAAGAAATATAAATACCACAACGTGGAACAGCAAAGCAACCAAAAACCCAGCGATTAGTAACCACTTCATGATCACGAGTGACACTGTTTGTGACCACTGATACAACCAGGTGTATACTTTTTATACTCGCCAGTTGAATACCGTGACTTAACACTTACGTGTCCTTAATATATTTAATTATTTTTCAGTTTATGTATAGTAACAAATTGATTTGTTACGTGTCTAGTTAATTAAGTCATGAACCACTGTTGTTAACACTTAGGTACTTATATTAACTTTCACATATTTCACCAGGAGTCTCCCTCACTATTAACCTATGCAGTCCTAGGTAAGAACTTATGAATACTCAACCCAAACCTACAGAAATACTACCTATATATCAATATTCAATATATAACAAATAGTGAACTTTGAAAATAGTGTTAAAATAAGATTTCATATAATTGTATATGCAATGTAAGAATTCATAATGTAACAATAAAACACAATGTAATGAAAACTGTGAAATTAGTAGTAGTGTAAGATTTATATAATTGTATATGCATATTGGTAAATGTAACTGGCTCCTAATAAAGATAGGTGACACTGCATGTTGTCAACTCACCCGGCCGGCCAGCGGTGGTTCTGGGCCAGACGGATAAGGTCTGCCTCGGTGCCACTGTTAGGCAAATTGTAACATCTCGGCTGGAGGCTCCACGGGAGTTGTACAAAAGTGGAAATTAAAGAAATATAATAATATTAAAGTAAATTAAAAAAGGCACGGACGAATATGTCTGTGGAGAATTGTATATAAAAAAATAAATATATATATATACCTAAGGGGGGGAAAATTGTGAGGAGAGAGGCAAGTGGCACTCTTACTAGTACGAAATATTCTAACAGGACTACTTCGACGCGATCTCTTCTGGAAACATCGTTGTTAATTCCTGTTTGTCCTCAATTCGTTTATTGATCTGAGTTTATTTTCATCCTATAATCTCCCACTGTTGCCTATATTGTGTATATAATTAGCGAAGGCTTGTAATTGTAAACCATTATCTTCAATGAGAAATATATATTGTAGGAGGTATATGTTGTGTCCTTAATATAACGTATGTATGCAACGGTTGCTATCAGGTGTCCAGTCATATTGATTTATATTTCAATTACATAAAAAATATATTTCTCTTGTTTTTCTTTATCGATATTTGTCATTAACTTAATTATGTTTGACATGTTTGGAACTTTTGTATTATTTTTTATTTCTACCCTCTAATTCGTGCGAAAGTTTCAGTTGAGAAAAACTAACAGGTAACTTTACTGCTGTTGTTTTTAAAGACAGTCTGTTAATATTATTTACTTATTTGAATATATATTATTAATGTAACACTAAAATCCAGTGCATTAACAACTAAAGCCATGTATTTTCGTTATTTGAGTAATCGTTTAGAGAATTTCGCACAGAAAATGTCTTAATTTGTTGTTTTTGTAAAGTGTATTTTAGTACAGCCAGGTGATACTTTTCCTATTCCATAAAATGGTCTATTAACTTGCGCATAAATGAAAGTTTTTAATCAATTTTAATTATAAAACATAATAAAACTCAACAACGTAAAGAACAATCTCGACAATCGTAGATAACACCAATACGACACAGGCTGCTGTGCGGCTGTATTTCTTCACAAGTTGGACATTGTTTGAGAGATCTTGGGGTACGTTGGATCGTCGGTATCGCATTGGCAGTGAAATTTTCCACGGAACATTCTGGAAATAAATGGACATATTTGGGCTACTCCGCTGTTTAATAGGGTAAGTAGACAGAATTTGAAGAATTTCCTACGCATTTTTTATGAAATTTGTATTGCAAACACTTATGTGGCCCAGCTTAAGTGAAGTGCTTTCGCATTTTTCCGTACCGTTGCCTATGTAAGTACATGGGAGGTACATACATCACAGTATATGTTATTGATGGCCTCAGTAGCCTAGCGGTTTAGAACACTGTCTTACTTTCAATGATCGCGGGTTCGATTCCAAAATATTGACAAACATTTGTATTCATAAGTATGATTATTTGTATTGGTTTGGGTGCTTACTATGTATATTAGGAATATAAAAATATTTAGGTATCTTCTCAGTTGTCACCCATAATAGATGGCTCTATGTGAATGGTTACTATTATTATGACGGTGAATACTATTAAGTGATACATTGTATTTCATGCGAACTGAGTTTTTATGTTCCTACTAATAATTTCAACGTTATATGCGCCTTTAAAAACAATTACTCGAGTAATTTTTTTTAACTCGTAACACAAAGTATATTTAGGTGGCAGTTTATTTTACTTATATCTGTCTTGTCTATTTCCATGGGTAAAAAGAAATAAAATAAGTAATTTAAACAGGTATTTATACATTAATTTTACTTACACTATCGACCTTATCCGGAACAAAAGTTGGATTAAGTTCTTGTGGAATAAGTGCAGACTGCAAGTCAGCATCATGCAGCAATTTCTGAGAATATTATAGATATTTACAATACGATAATAATTATAATTTCATTATGAAAATTTAAAGACTATGCAGTTTCCAAAGGAGATATTTCGTGTATGCATGGACGGGCTATAACCACATAGTTTAGTGGCCTTTTCTCTTTAACTTGTAAAATCCGAAATGTTTATAGTTTCGTTATTACACTTAATTTCTGTATATTTTGTTGAATATTGATTGAAATCCATTTATTATCTTGCTTTTTAGTTATTATTATTCTTATTTTAATTATTATACCTCTAAAGTATCATCTTAACGACTTTACTAGTCGTTAGAAAATTGGTCACCACTATAATATTTATAACGAAGTTGACCTCAGACTGAGTACTTTTTATCCTAATAGGCTATTGCTAATGCGGATGAAGATGGGTGTAAAGATTAGTATTCAAAATAGTTTTCTATCCTTCAAAAACGTATTAGTAATTCAGTCTAGTTGTTTAGTTAGTACATCGCCTTATTTCTAATCAGTGACGGTTCGATTCCTTGCAAGATACAAACATCTGTATTCGTATGATTGTTTGTGTTGGTCAAGCGGTTATATATGTAGGTATATATATATTACTAGCTGTGCCCCCGGTTTTACCCTCATGAAATTTATAAGCTATATGTTATTCTAATGTACAGGCTATATTACTGTAAAGTTTCATAAAAATCCGTTCAGCAGTTTTTACGTGAAAGAGTAGCAAACGTCCATCGATACTCTCAAACTTTCGCGTTTATGATATTAATATATTATGTATGTATTCGTAATTACAAAAAAAATGTTTAAGTATCAGTTGTTTAGTATCAATAGAGCTTGCTCTGCATAGTTTGTAACTAGATGGCGCTGTGTCAACTGTACGAATACTTACATTACTATGTCCATATGCATTAACGAAGAACATAAATAAAATAACAGCCAACATTTCAATTCAATCACAAAAGCGATACCAAATCAATATTTCAATACAAACGTATTTTATTACTATTAAAATATGACATATTTTTATTACCCATTTCTTACATTTACAATAAAAAAACATGGAATAAAACTATATACATTGGAAGAATAGAAAATGTGATTCGCAATGCAATATCAAATAATATTTTGTGCAATCATAATTAGTACGGCAAACTGCCATTTAAGATTGGGAGTAAGTCTAGATTATTCTATTTTTATTTTAGTGTCAATATTTTATTTTAATCTATGATAATGGCACATGCATACACTAACTAACTATATACTGGTGAGGTACCAGTGGGATATGATAGGATGAGCAGGTAACCCAGGCAGGCAGTATATACATATAAAATATGTAGTAGTGAATTCTCCCAACGAGGACCGTGTAGTGGTCGACCTATCACCGTACATAGCTGGCAATAAGGTGAAAAGGGCTCATTACTAATAACAACAACAACAGTAAAAAAACTATAAGGATCATGTAATATGAAGTTGCTCAAAGAGATAATAATATAAACTGACTTGCCCAGGCGTGGGCATAGACAATAAAGAATATTTTGCTTTGTTTAATAGGCAACAAGAAACAAGAGGGATGTAGTGGGTGCTTTGGATATAGTCACAAACGACGTGCAGCCTATACATGCTGAAGTGAAGCAAGAAAGAAATGACAATACGAAGGTAAGGACATAAATTCTATATAGACATTCCATTTTTAACAGACTCAATGGTCCAGCAGTTGAGTACACCGTCTTGCTACCGATGGTCGCGGGTTCGATTCCTCGCGCTATACAAACATTTGTCTTCATGAGTATGATTGTTTATATTGGTCTGGGAGTTTCGTATATTTTTATTTTTATATCTCTATGTATTTATATCAATTGGACTAGAAAATAGGTACTAGATCTATAACAAAAGCTCTGCTTTGCTTGGGACTAGATGGCGCTTTATGAATTGTCCTGAGGTATTATTATTATTATGTAATTGGTTTAGCATTTTATCTATATAAATTTTATATGATATTTTGTTTTTTGTTGAAATTCAATAAAGTCCGCTCAGATATTTGATATCGTAAAAAGGTAACAAACAGACAAAGTTATTGACATAACTTTTAAATTGATAATAATAGTATGGATATACCCTGGAAAATATTTTTCTAATATCTAATAGATATTTTAAATTATTTGTTTTGAATATTAAAACTTAGTTAAACAAATAGGTTCCTCTTTAGATTTATACATAAATACAGTTATATGTACTTATTTGTACATAGATTACATATGTAATACCACTGTAATACTATATATATATAACAGTATTTAGTATATATATCTTTACTCTTTACTAATATTATAAATGCGAAAGTAACTCTGTCTGTCTGTCTGTCTCGCTTACACGCCAAAACTACTGAACCGAATTAAATAAAATTTGGTACACAGATAGTCTAGATCTTGAGAAAGGACATACGCTACTTCTTGAAGCGAAAAAGGGTTGTAAAGGGTTGAAAGAGGAGATGATAGATTGTATGAAAGTATCGTCATTTTTAGATGCTTGAATATTATTTTTTTAGCTGTTGATTAAATATAAGTAAATTATAAAATATTCAAAATTTGTAAAAATTTTACCCTTAAATAAAATAAGGGATGAAAATTTGTATGAAAATTCGTAGTTTTTGTAGCTAGAACGATGAAACTTTTTCTTTAGCATTTTTGGGTTGGATTATGAAATATTTTGTAGCCAAGGTCATTATTTCACGCGTATACATATATACATGGTTTACGTATATATGTATATATAAGTATAATACACTCGTATCGATAGAACAAACACTAACAAAATTATGTTGCAGCCATGCCCAACAAATCCAATTGTTCCGTCCATGATTGAATCAGGAACAGTTTTTCAGGTCGGTAAATATATACCGAATGAGGTTCTTTTACTTATCGGAGGAAATTTAGGGTATAGAATAGAACAGAAAATTCTTTATTCAAATAAATTTAAAATTAAACACTTTTGAATACTTAGTCATACTTATTTAATCTACTGCTCATTCGAAAAGTCTCGTCACAAAAAAAACGAGCTCTTTTAAGTAATTGTAATAATAAAGTTACTGTCATTTTAAAGTTAATGTGTGAATACAAACTATTTCATTAGAGTCAAATATTCAATCCATAATTAACTGGCTAAGTAACTAATTAAGAGTAAATCAGTAGTAGGGGATATCTTCCATAGTTTATTTTAAATTATTTATCTCCCATTAGTTATTTCAAATTAAAAGAATAATTTATTATAATATATTATATAGTAAGAGCATTTCGGAAACGCTGTAACGCTTGTTTATTTATTTCAGGCTCCTAATGGGCTATATTATAAATATATTATAAATAGACAAACATTTGTAACAATTATATAAATCGTCTATGTAGTCACGGCACTGATGACGGCATTCTGCCACGATAACGCCCGTACACTACACTCTTCGGCCAGTAGTCCTTCTTCATGAAGATGAGCAGCATCTTGGTAGGGACCCGAGCCCACAGTATATAAGGATTTAGTATATAGGCAACGTTTCCGCTTACCAGGGGGCCCTATGTTTGTTTGCCACTCCGATTAGATAAAAAAGTTCTCAATTATATTAGTTAATTATGAATGGTTATTATTTAATTTTATCGTTTGTATTTTTACTGAAATTTGGGTAATTTTCTCTCACATATTTCAACCACCAAACAGCATGCCTTTAAAGCTATGTTTTGTTTTGAAAGTTGTAATGGATACGGCAGTAATACCACTGCCGTATCCATTACAACTATATGGATATAGATATAGAGCATGGTAGCCGGACAGCATAGTCCTAGAATGGCAGAATGTTGTGGCGACGGTTACCACTTACCATCAGGTGGACCATTAGCTTGTCTGCCTTTTCAGGATGAATAGTTAATTAATATTTACTGAATTAGACCATTTCTTTCAGGTGATACCACCAAGTAATGTTCTCCACATTCAAGGCTCTTTGAGGAAGTCTTTACCCATAACAGACACAATAGATCTCGTAAGAAGCATCAGCAGAGGCATCACATTCTTCGTACTTATTATTTATGCTGTAATTGAATTCTTTCCTGGCATGCAGCATTTGATTTCAATTATTTGGAGTTACTTGTACGCGCAGTGATTAAAATATTAATACACTACTTAATTGAGTTTGGTTTATATTTGAAATTGAAAATATTTAACAATATTGTTTTCCTTTATACTTACTAGCTGTGCCCGCGTTTTCACCCGAGTGAAATTTATAATCTATGTGCTATTATGATGTATAGGTATGCATATTATTCTAAAATTTCATTAAAATCCATTTAATAGTTTTTGCGTGAAAGAGTAATGAACATCCATCCTCACACACTTCCGCATTTATGATATTAACGCATATAACGTACAATACTTTCTATATTTTCATTACATTTCTAAATATGTTCGTCATGACTAAATTATTATATAAAAATTAAATATATACAAAACATCTGATGGACCGTCAGTATGTTTACCGATCCAATTACATAACAAAACGTATATTTACTTCTGTAATAACAAAATAAACGATTATATTCAACAAAATTACATTACGCTATTCACGATAAAATTTCCTGGTATAAATCCGGAAAATTGAAACTGAATAACAAAACATACATATTTACGTATTCAGATAAAATATCACTGGTGCTAATACAATCGCTGAAGGAACCGACACTTACAATATTAAAAGACGACCTGCCGTTGTATTTCTGATGTAAATAGGTCATCGCAGTAAATCCTGGGCCAACTTCGTAGCATTCTTTATTTATAGATTTTTCCTGTTTGCCTCTCATGTTTTATGGTGGAAATAAATGACAACCATATTTATATTAGTTTTTTTTTATTTATTTCAGGCTACTAGGCCCATATTATTAATACCTTTTAGACTAACAACTAAAACATCGTCATCGGCTGCTTCTTCCTTATCCCATTTATTTAGTGTCGGCGTAATATGTTGTTCTCTTTAATTCATGCCTGTTCACCGTCATCTCGTTATTTACTCCCATTCTTACCATATCATCTTTCACACGGTCTATCTATTTTTCGGCCTTCCTCTGCACTTATAACCATCCACATTCATATGTAACAGACTATATTATGGACTAACATACATCTGAATGAATATTAATATTATACAACTAAGATATTGAAATTGTCTGTGTGGTCACGGCATTCACGACGGTAATTTGCCACGGTAACGCCGATACACCACACGCTTCGGCCAATAGTCCTCCTTCATAAAGGTGGGCAGCATGTTGTTGGGGAGTTTATGTACCGTAATAACGCATATTTCCTTAAAGTAGATTTTGTTCAAAGTCGTCTGCATCTCTCTCTGTCTCGCGTATTTTAACCAGCGACGGTGGTCTAGTGGTTTTAGATAGATAAATAAATAACCCTGGTCAATTAACAGCGCCATCTAGTCCCACGGTAAGCAGAGCTTGTGTTACGGGTACTAGACAACTGTACAAATACTTAGTTTTTTTTTGTAAATACATACATAATGTACTGAGAAAATACACATACCGATACAAATAATCATACTCATGATTACAAATATATGCACCGTTCGAGGAATCGAACCCACGACCATCGGAAGTAAAGCGGTGTGCTAAACTACTAGACTATCAAACCGCTGCCGTCAAATATATACATTAACAATTTACACAATGTTTACAATATTAGTCCTGTAAAACTTCTGTCGGGATTACTCGGGATATCCTATATATATCTGTGTAAAAGTTATAGGCATTTTTTATCTAAAAAAAAAATCTGTGTAACCCCTCACAGATTTTTAATAAGGAAAAAAGTTTACGCAAATGAAATCGCAGGTCTAGTATTAAAGAATTGAATAATTAGACCTATGGGTTCTATTGGTTAAAATGTGTTTAATAAATATATAAATTTGCTTCTATAAGTTACGATGCAATGATGAAGTATACAACATAATATATAAAATCAACTGTAATTATTAGTAAAATTCTGACGTCAACTAGTTTTATAACTTATAATTTAAATAACAGTCCTTACGCACAAATATATGTATGTTTAAATAATATCGTAGCATGACAAATCAATTTGAATGTTATAGATTTGGTTATTAAGGTAATATTAAAAATGGAAATCATTCCTCACCTACCATCCCCATGGCACGTATGTATGGTTTATTATAATTTTAGTAATTTAATGATATGAAGTTACTAAAATTATCGTTGATATTAACTTTATTACAATTGTGTCAAACATTGGAACATCATGGTGTAAGTATTACTTGTTTATTTATTTTATAAACAACATTTATTTAAATGTGCAGCACGGAAGTCCTCTTACTCGTTCTTCTTGTGATGAGTCTGCTTTTCGATGGAGTGGTAGAACTAAAATAACAAGATTATTCAAAAGTGATAAACATTTTCGAATAGTTATATATACAAAATAATATTATATGTACAAAATGTGAACGTAGTATTAGATCATCATCATCATCATCAGCCCACTGGAGTCCACTTCTGGACATAGGCCTCTTCCAAGGCACACCATTGGGCACGATCTTCAGCCCTTCTCATCATACTACCCGCCAACCTACGTATTAGATGTCTATTAGAACTAATTTATTTCTTTCTTAATAAATTGGAAATATCTAATGACATTGTTTTTGAGATTTAGTTTTTCTTTTTTCTAAGTAAAGTGAAATATTTTTGCATAAAATGTATAACGTTCAATTATTCCAAGCAAGGTTTATTATTAACAACAATAAACGTCTTAAATAAATAGTGACTCTTTAATTTTTATATAACATTTATTTAATTGTACTATTTAAGCAGAAGTTTAATGTTTTTGTGTGAAAAGTAGACAGTCTAGTAAAATAACGAGTAAATGTACTAAAAACGCTTTCAGGTACGTAAAAAAAGGAATCATGAAATGTCACAAGTAGTGAATAATAAAAATATATCGCCAGTTCTCAAAATAGGAAGAGTAAAAGAAAAACCGAGAATCCTTCTAACACATAATATACCTATACATGTATTACCACAGAACATATACAATTTAAAACAGAAGTCACAAATCCCCCAGCAATCTATAAATAATCGCTTTGATAAGGATGTAATAAAGCACACGTTTATTCCATTGAACTCAGTCCGATCAAATGTCAAAATGCCTTTAAATTTATTACAGCCTAAAATGGAAACAAATGTAGAAAAAAAGGACAAAGTTGAACAACATGTAGACCATACTTGTAAACACAAAAAACAGGATTACTTTGAAGATGATGATAGTGATGAAAATGATGTTAAGTTATCGTCACTAAGTCTGAATGTAACAAATAATAATGAAACAATAAGATATGCTCACAACGACACCTGTGAAAGCAATTGTCAATACCTGATGAAAAATATTAAAGTCTCCAAAATACCAACAGAAAAAACAAATTCGGCAGAAGTCAAAACGACAACAGACAATAAATTGCCAGATAGTATAGTTAATATAAAAAACTTAAAACATGAAGAAAATAAGACAATTATAAACGTTAAGGCTAATGAAACAATGGTTATACAAAATCTTTTAGATCCTGGTAATCAAACTATGAATTCAAAGAATATTACAGAAAAAGGAAAAGGCAGCAGTAGATGTAAAGTAAATAATACCAAAACTAAAACAATTGTTGAAGATAATAATAACTGTAAAGATCTTAATTCTGACATCAAAAATATTAGAAAGGAAAAATGTAATGCGACTGCTATACCACAGCATGCTATTGAGACACCATCAGCAGTAGGTGGTACAGAAAAAACAAATAAGGCAAATAATGTTAAATTTGTTGTTAATATAGACTCTGATGTGGTAAAGTCATTTGAATGCGGTATGTCTTCTCTTATTGCAACTTTCATTTAATAGTATATTATAATGCTATTTCAACGTACATATATGTTCCATTACAGTTATACACAATATAATAATCTACTACTTTTTCAGATCCCAGTGATAGAATAATAATTAACAATCATAATTATGAAGAAATTATTGAAAAAGAGCCAACTGCGCCAACGCAAATTGACTGTCCAGATGTGAATTATTCTTATATACCTGAGTATACTTACGGCCAACAATATTTAGACAGAAATGGATACCAGACGCAAACATCTAATTCACTTATGCCTGACACCACCTTTATCAAGCAACCTTATGAGTATCCTTTTGCAAATGAAATAAACTTCGATGATTTTTATAAATATAAACAGGACGGTACCTTTTCTGGAAATTATAAAAGGACAGTACTTCCAAATAATAGAATTTGGCGGAAATGGAAAAATATAAATATTTATATCAAACCTAAAGTATCTGATAAACCTGTAAATGTAGTGGATCCGAAATTTTACAAAATATCTTCTATAAATCAAAATTATAATAATAAAGCTTATCAAAAGATGAATGATAACAATCGTTACGGATTGAGACCACAGAATAATAATATGCAGATGTCAACGTATCCGTGTTACTTCTATCGATATAAATAATAATAGGAATCTGTGTATAAAAGTAAATGTGATATTTATACTCGGTCTATTAAAAATATTGAACAAACTTAATACTGTATTGAATCCGTTAATAATTTCTTATCATCGCCTTAAACTATTTTACTTCTAGTTCATTCTAAAGATAAGGAATTTAAAAAATGCCCGTTGTGATATTTATTGAATTTAATATCACAACTGGTATTTTGCGAATGGAGATTTTGTACGAAGGCGTCTGAGTACCTGTTACACTTTTTTTTTTGACAAGCAGTCGTATGATCATACAGCCAGTCCGTACAGCCGTCAGCGTTTTACACCACTCCGCATAAATATAACGCCCACAAATGCTATTTTCTCTTTAGTACACCTAAATACACACAAGCAAGCATCAGTCCACACGCAAGCATCGTGTACCGAATATATTGAAATTGAGTCTGGGTCACGGTACTGACGACGGCAATCTCCGATACCCACCCCATCCACGGGTAGTACTCCTCCTTCATGAAGGTGGGTTCCTTTTGCTGTTCACGTATACAGACGACGTTTACCATATTCTAACAGATGGGCAATTATCTTATTTGATATTATATTGATTTGAAAATAAAACGGCGTGTAAATATTATCATATTTTTGTATGTCCTCCATATCTTATATATAAAATTCTCGTGTCTGTGACACGAGAATTTTATATATAAGATATGGACACAGACACAGTTTTCGTTCCCATACTCCTCCGAAACGGCTTGACCGATTCTCATGAAATTTTGTGAGCGTATTGAGTAGTTCTGAGAATCGGCCAACATTTATTTTTCATCCCCCTAAATGTTAGGGGTAGTCCACCCCTAAATTTTTTTTTATTTATATCAAAACAACGTTTGCCGGGACAGCTAGTAACTCTCTGAAATGAAACTATGAAATTTGAAGCAGTCACTTTTAGTATTATTTATGTCTGTGTAGTCAACACGATGCCTTACAAGTGGAAATGCAGGAGGCGAGTCATGAACAACAGTATTCTGTGAGGTGCATTCTGTTAGAATTATTTGTATTTGAAGGTTATTCCTTTCTACGTCTATTGCTTTGTTTATTACAGGATTAGGGAATACTACAGGATAAGATATATGGCAGCTTAGTCCACTTTTTTTATTTGCAGTTAGGTACATTTATTACATAAGAGAACATTACAGAATAAGAAGGATGACACATTAAACATCTGGAATAATATATATGATTAAATACATTACTAAATTACCATCTTGATTATCTGGGTGAATGGCAGTACACCACAGTGCGGTTTTTTAAAAACTATTTGCCACGCATAATTATATTGTGGAATCACCTTCCAGCAATGATATTTCCGATATGATATTGAAACCTTCAAGAAAAGAGCTTATTCCTTTTTAAAAGGCCAGTAACGCAGCGGCCCCTGCTGTTGATTCACTTACCATCAGGTGAGCCAGTGAGTGATTGTGTTGTCTGTGGTGCTGTTCATTTATGTAGGCAACGGTTACCGTTTACCATCACATTGGCTGTTAGCTTGTTTGTCTTTCCAATAATAAAAAAAGGTTTAATAAAACCTGAATGTTTATTCAATACAACGTGGCTGCGTTGATTATTTCTGAAAATGCTTTAAAAAATAAAAAAAACCATTGGATATAGGCGAATATTAAATGTTTAATTTAATATAAATCCTAAAATTACCAGAAATTTACAGGAAAATTCAGCGAACTTGCGTGGTGGTAACAATTAAATTAATAAAACAAAATTGTAAATAAAAAAGTTAACAAATAAATATTTATATTCCTGTGGAACGGTACAATTTCAATTCACATTTCAATATATAGATATACATATATCATTACAGGTATTTATATGAATTTGCATTTATATGTAATTAATATGCATTAAATGAAGCAGATATTTTTATTGGCAATTAAAATCTAAGGACCTTAAAACTACTTTATTCTTAAATAAAATCTTACATATTCAACAAACATTGAAAGTAGAAGATCGTTATAATGGAATGTTAAAAAAATGAAAAAACTTTAAGTAATTTTACTTAGGTTAACACGAAGTATGGTGGCCAAAATGTTAATAGAAAAACGGGACAGATATAATATATATTATGAATAGTAATTCATTTCCAATATTCTCTACTCTTTGGTATTCATGTGACACGTCAATCCAATGCTACATACAGATGATCAACATAAATATAGGACAATTGACGTAGTACATAGTTTAGTATAGAATTGACATCCCATTCACGATTACTCACTTTTACATAACTATTAAACGATGCCAGGTCATCTAACTTCGTACGCACGATTCCCAAAACTCAACTAGTCAACTAGTACGTATCTCAAATTAGTTTGTTTTGAAAACAATGAGAACATGTTTAGTTTCTCTAAAAGTTACACCTTGCCTTACGTTTATAATTATAACCTAGATGTCATCGAACACATTTCTAGTTTCGTACCCACGAAGTTAGAGACTCTCTCGTGCCACGAACGGATGGTCACCTTAGTTGGGGACGTCCTTGCGTACTTTGTGGCCGCGGAACGAGGCTTGTATCTTGGTCGCAGCCTTATTCAGGTCTGGATCGGTCAAGTCAATCTTCTCTATATCTTCCTGAAATACAAAATGTACTAAATGAGACTTAGAAATTTAAGACTGTATAAAATCGTCTACCTGGGCACCAGCATCAGTCTATCCTATTTCAACAACCAAGCAGTTTACTTTGTAAGATGTGAGATCGGAGGATAAGGCAGTGAAATTAAGGAATATGAAGCCATAAGTGTACCATGAGTGTCACATGAGGCCATAACGTGAGGTGTATAGTACTCTGCTTGTATGTATATGCGACAGTTCCTACCTACCATTTCACATACTGTCACCATTCCTGTAAGAAATAGCAACTTCAGTTTTTGATACAAGTTTACTGTCTTTTAATATACAACTAGCTGTTTGCAGCGACTTCGCTTGTTGTTCTTTTATAGATAAAGATAACCAAAACCATTGTGATACAATCTATGTTGATGCCAAATTTAATTAAGAATTATTTAGTAGTTAGGTTGTAAAATTGTGATATGTAGACACACAGACATACATTAACATTTACAATATTATTTCTGTGTCTATTATATACGTTGTACAGTCTATTTTATTTTCGTCGGCAATACGTTATCGCATTACGTGTTCAAGTGTCATGCATTCAAAATGGAATCACTTTTTGAAATGCAATGTAGACGTGTGATATTGCAGAGTAGCAAGCTACACGCTATCGGCGAAAGTACCTGATATCTTATGTTTCAAGAGTACATTGATATTTTAATATACATTTGTGACATGCAATATATCTAATAATTTTCATGCATATCAAACTAAAAAAGTAAATAAATTGAATTGAATTGAATTGAATGCATATTACAACTTATTTAGCACCATATTTAGTTTCAAAATAACTTGTACCTGGTAAAATATTAATAACCCTGGACAATTCACACAGTAGAATAGACAATAAGACAGACAACTGATAGAAATACATAGAAAATACCCAGTGTAATAACCATGTACCATGTCAGGTTGAACTCCAAGCCTTGGAAACCACCATAACAAATTCCTGGTAAATTCGTCATGATGGGCTAACTGACCTGACCTACCGTTAGCACAGGCGGGTGTGCCATTCCATTATCATCAATAAAAAAAGATTAGTAAGATAGTAAGATTAAACAATGGTAAATGTTATCAGTTATGTCAGAGAGGTTAATGAGTAATCGTCTATCGTGGTATGGGCATGTAATGAGTAGGAATGAAGATCATATCCTAAGGACGGTGTTACATATGAATGTGGATGGTTATAAGGGTAGAGGAAGACCGAAAAAGAGATGAATGGACTGTGTGAAAGATGATATGGTGAGAAAGGGAGTAAATAACGGAATGACTGCGAACAGAGATGAATGGAAGAGAAAAACATATTACGCTGACCCCAAATGAATGGGATAAGGAAGAACCAGATGATGATGATGATGTTATCAGTTATCACCTTATCCTGCTGTTCTTTGTCCTTCTCTGCCTGCGTCTGCTTGCGTGCCTGGTGGCCCCTGAAGGACGCTTGGATCTTCGTCGCCGCATGACACAGGTCTGAAACAAATAGTTCATAATTTAAACCAAATTTTCCCAGACTTTATTTGTTATAGACCATTTCCAACATTTTGTTTCTTCCGGTGAACCTCATATAATACGGTTATATTTCTACCATATTCCCAGAACTCGTCAAAAAATATAAAAAGTTACATTATAATAATATGCATTGCGGCAGAGTGGTTGGATCGGGAGTTAATATTTTCCGAAAAAAAGTGGGCAAATTTTATTTCTCATAGAACTTTTACAAAATTATGCTTATTCTGGTGGGCTTTATATAATGCGATTTTCACAAATATTGTATTGACTGATGTCATATATGTAAAATAATATAGTAGTACATGTAGGTACGAATAAATAAAATAATTGTACAACTACAACATATAATGCGATTACATTTCTATCATATTCCCAAAGTTCGTCAAAAAATATGAAGATTAGGTTATAAAATTTGCGCATTTCTTCTTATTTTTATCTTATATATATACCGTTGAGTTGCAACTGAGAACAACAAGTGTGAATTGGTTAGTTAATTAATTAATTTAAAAAACTATTAATATGTATGTTTTTTAAAGTAACAGTCGCAGAGCTTTTTAAATATTATCTGCCTACATTGGTGAAGTCAAGGCAACATTTTAGTTCCTGACTGTCGAAACAGATAAATTTTCTTGGAACCCTGATTACAATTGTGAACCCCCACTATCTTGTAACGCCAACGTAGACCCCAGTGGACCCTAGAGGATTCACTTGGCTTACTATCGGAATTAAGGATTTAAAATTTCGAAAATAATAGAAAGGCGTCGTGGCCTAGTCGTTCCCCTGACAATAACCAAAAGATCGTGATTTCAAATCTGAAATTATTATTAAACAGGCATAGTGCAACAACTTAGTGATGGAATCGATAACCATCGCCTAAATAACATGAACAGCATTTCGGATATCACGTCATAATGTTATACCACTCATGTATGGCCTTTCCATAGGACTAAGATAAGTAATTTCAATACTTTAATGAAACCGCACCTAAACAGGGTAAGCTATTTCTAAAATTAACGCACACAAACGCATAGACAAAAATAGAAATTATTGTTTTGGTTCTATTAGGCACTAATAAACGTTCCTAGTACGCATTTCTTCTTATTTTTATCTTATATATATAAAATTCTCGTGTAACAGTTTTCGTTCCAATACATGTTGTATGGGTGTTCCGATAAAATCCACCTGAAACGGGGACGATTTTCGTTAGATCACCAAGGCTTGCCCGATTCTCATGAAATTTAGGTAGGAGTAGGTCTGAGAATCGGCCAACATCTATTTTTCATCCCCCTAAATGTTAGGGGTTAAAAAATTAGGGGTGGTCACCCCTAATTTTTTTAAAATTTTTTAGACAAAATTTTTAGTTTCTATTTTTTTATGATACAACATAAAAAAATACATACAATCCTAAATTTTCACCCTTCTATCATCAACCCCTATTTTTTTATAGCGTTATTAATTTATATGGCAAAACAACGTTTGGCAGGACAGCTAGTTATATATATAAATTACTGTTTTATGCCAATAGCTAAAAGTAGGTTTAATAATAATAAATTTTGAATTTCGAATCAAAACAATGGAATGACTGTTTTATGATATATAGGACATCAAAGAAAAATGATCTCTTATTGCAAATCACAAGGTTTAAAATAGCAATTCATGATTTTATATTCTATTGTTATTCGATACGGATATCGGCTATTTGTCATTTGAAATCGGCCACTTCTTTGTGGTGAAATGTTTTTCAATTTAGTCGCCATTTTATGTGATTCCCCACGATAGTCGGTATTGAATTTTTTATTGTTTATTACTACAGTTTATTATAACGGTTTACGCTTGTAGAATATTTCTACTGAGCGTGCCCTTTGAATGGTGCCCTGGCATGTACTAATATTGTAAATGTGAAAGTACATCTGTCTGTTTGTTATATATTTATGACTAAATGGCTGACGTGAATACATAGTGTAGCATGAAGAAGGACACGGGCTATATTTTATTTAAAAAAGCAGAGGTAGTTATTTGAAGTTGTAAGCATATATATAAATGTGCAAAATTTTAATTTACAATTATACGAATCGACTTTACTCCAAATCATTTTGAGTCCGATAATGAAGGGTAAAAGAGGTTAATAAGATAAATATGGTTATTGCCAGACATACATCACCATTTATAGTTTGGCGACCTTCATTAGCTTATGTAGTCCTAGTAATTGGAATATAATACCAAACATTCTTCAATGTTTCGTTGCTTCCTATATTTTTGTAATCGACTTCTTGTGAATTTATGGAGTCTTAGTAAGTACATCTAATCCACGATAAAAATATTAATAAACGCTGTGATGGAATATTTGTCGTTTGGACGGAGAAATATTGAAAGTCATCTCAATTCCTGAGTCTTAAGAAAACTTTGAAAATGTTATCGCAAGAACTCATGGAACCCTGGTATCAGATAATTCATGCCGAATAATTACGTAACATATTCAGTACCTACTTAGATCATAATAAATTGAAATTGTAAATTACATAACGTTGTAATTTACAATAAGGTACTGTCAAAGACTAAATGCACATTGTGTTTATATGTGTGTAATATAGTAGTGCTTATAATATTATTTTTAATATATCAATGTATTTTTAGGCCCTTGAATATTAGCTATCTACATATATAAATAATATACATAGGAACTTTCATTCACTTATGAGCGTCTAGTGTGTATAAAAAAACGTACCAAGAGTGTCATTCTTATTTAAAATCTTCTTAAATAAGCAAATCCAATAAATATATAAATTATTTTATAAGATAAATATAAATATGACTGAACTATAATATATAATAAACATTTTCTGATTAGATAATTTTAAAGAAGAGTATTTTTCATTGATTTTCTGTTAATTGACCTAAATAAACCGATGTTCCGTTTTGAGTCGAAGAATAAATGGTCACGTTAGTTACAATTAACACAGGTTAATTTTCACATCACCGTGTATTGTGTTACACAAATGGTAACGCAAACACATTGATTCCACAAAGTCATGTGATGAACCTTTTAAAAATGTGTGTATGAATAAAGTAGTTAGTTAGGGCTAGTCATAACTGACTGCCAAGTTAGCTGTTTTGTAAGACTTGTTTTGGGCCAAGAGTTTACCACTTACCATCAAGTAGATTGCACACAGCTTATTTGCCATTCCAGTTACATATAAGAAAATTGCAAATTAGTTATTGTATATCCCCTCCAATTAATTCTTCTTCTTCCTCAGACTAAAGTCGTCGATCCCAGAGCTGGAGCCCAGAATACTAAATATGTATAATAAATTAAACGTATCATTATCATCATTACATAGTATAAAATAAAGTCGCTGTCGCTGTCTGTCCATCCCTATGTATGCTTTAAATCTTTAAAACTACGTAACGGATTTTGAAACGGTTTTTTTAATAGATAGAGTGATTCAAGAGGAAGGTTTATGTATATAGTACATGTACACCCGTGCGAAGCCGGAGCGAGTAGTTAGTTATATATACATACACAATACATACACAATGTTAAGTACAAAGTAATTATGTAACATGCAACTTGGAACAAGTTAAGTGGTATTTTATATTAATTTAGTATAACTTTAAATATTATTTTTAAAATATTCTACACTTTATTCTACACATCTCTGTATAAACATGGACTGTCACATATTTCATATTCCTCTGTTGAAAAGGGGTGGCCAAAGTTTTTTGTTCACGTAGTCATCTAAAAAATACGGTATAGCAAATATATCAATATGACAAAATTGAGCTATCTAATCTGTACCTTCGTACATTTTACCTGCCAAGTCTAGACCCAAGTAACACAATCCTTTATTTGATGAAAATAGAGGACGAATTTCCTAGAAGAAATTCCTTCAATTCTATATTACACAGTCGATGTGTTGAGATGTTCAAACACCTGAAATATATCTTGCATTCGCAGTTACATCGCTTTGAATTTCACTGCACTGGAACGACTTCTTGAAATTTCATTTTAGATTTCAGAAGACATGTACCTAACTTAATACTTTTTTACCGAGATATATTCCTCTCCCTATTTTAGCCACCAAGCAGGTTGCTTTGAAACTAGTACATATATAAAGTTATAGTCTAAAAATAGTAATTATTAATATCTGTCAAATTATTTATTAATGTAGGACATGGCTTAAAATTGTTATTGCTTCTGGTTTTTCGAGAGTAGTGGGGTACAAGATGGCGGCCTATAAACAGTGCCTCGAACAAAATGGTCTTCGGACATTATACGAGCAGCCGGCGAACGGAACGGACGTAATGAGATAAGTAGTGAGCAGGTTTTAATATGAACGTCAAGTATTTGGTATCAATATATTTTTCACTATCCTCCAATTCAGTCTATGCTTTCAAATGAAACGTTATACATAAGAAAGTCCCGTGTATCAACTATTTCCATACACGTCTGTACATATCAAGTACAATAACACTCTATCGCCATAATCTATCATAATAACTAGCAAACAGAAGACAGGTTGTGGCTTCATTATTCTTTTGTTTATCTTGACATTGTTGGGTTTTGTCCTAACGCTTACGTCTTGGTAATATAGTAGTACTGAACTTACGAATTAAATAGAGAATATTCGCCTCTATTAATATTCTATGTAGAGGCGGTAATTCCATAGACGCCCGGTAAGCTGGGATTGACCTATTAAATGGTAAACGAAAATTCATTATTTTCATATGTAGGCATAATATTTCCAATGTGTAAATGTTTGTAATAATATAAATATAGATATGCTATGTTTATATTAAGTTATTTATATTAGATAGTAAAACATCTACATCGTTCTATTTAAGTTAGGATTAAGTAGACGATTAGCCTTACAAGAAGCAAGGTAAGAAGGACCATGCCTTATTACCTTACAATAAAATAACCTACAAATGTATATATTATTGTCAGTATTGAAAATGTTCCTAAGTTAAAAATAATATACACTTGAAAATTATACATTACTTAATTGTACTTATTTGAATACTGCAATGCTTGATATATCTTCACAGCCTAGGTAGTCTAGCGGATCAGTAACCACTTTACCTCCTCTGGTCGCGGGTTCGATTCCTCGCACGGTACAAACATTTATATTCATAATTATTTCTTGTATTAAAATACCCAGATATATACAAAGTATATTATGTATGCATTTAGTAAAAAATGTACAGTGAGTACATCTAGCAGTTGCCTAGTACCCATAACGTAAGCTATCTTTAGCTTGGGACTAGATGGCGCTGTGTGGATTATTCGGGAATATTAATATTATTATGTACACAAATATTTATATCAAATCGTTAACAATCATAAATTTTAGCAGTATATTACAACAACTACCCAACTCCACCAAAATCCCCAATTTAGACTAAAAATATAAAAACCTTTTTGGTTCGGTACCCTAAAAAGGCTTAAACGAATACGGCAGTAAGGTAATCATTTGTCAAACATATATAACAAAGGCTTAAAATATAAGGCCCATATTTCATTTTTGTTGAACAATAAATACCTAAACGAAAGCTGGAATTGTGCTCAGTGATTTATGCGTATGTCCTAGACAGGTATAAGGTTTGTAGCCAATGATAAAGTATATGAATTTCCATATATTATTTATGAATATCTAAAAATTAAATCACGCGTTTAGGGCAGGGAGGGGGTCGACAAAGTGTGACATAGTGTGACAATAGGAGGGTGAGGTGCAAAATTTTGTCACATCACATTTCAGATTCTAATACGTGTAAATATTAAAACACGAAATGTGAACTAGGAACGAAAACAATTAAACATTTATAACTTTATCTGTTAAAATATAAGGATTCAATTGCTTTGTTGATGAGTTAATACTCTATTTACCAGTATCAAATGGCCTAAGAAGGAGTAATGTCACACTAGAGGGAGGAGTCACGTAATATGTCCAGCTGTGACAATGACAGAGGGAGAATACCAAAAATCATTCAATTTGTGTGACATGACCTATGTAATAGTAGAAATAAAACCTAGCTACGTACGTACGTACGTATTTTACTAAGTATTTTTCTATTGAAAGTGTTCAGAGGTTGATCGTTCCGCCTCAGCAGAGGCAGTGAGCATTCGACGCCGACTGGTGCATATTATTTATTTAACGAAAACAACCATAACCTTTCTATCATCAATAAAACTAATTAAATCAATTTCAAATTAACTTTATACAAAATTACGGCTTTGGAAAACTTCCTCAATCTCCAACTAAAGCAAAACTCGTCCACGTCAAAAAACTGCTAAAACCGAAGTTTTGAAAGGGGGGCCATTTGTTATTGTCATGTTTAATGCTCCAAAGTGCGCCAATCAAAACTTTACGCCATTATACCTTAGCCACCTATTTGGCGTGGCTATAAATAAGTTATATTCGCAAAAAATCAATATTTACACAACATAATAATTATTAGAGCCTATTTTCATGCCAAACCGATTGCTAAAACAACGGCCTCGGTAGAGAAGTGATGTGCTAAACTAGACACATCACTTCTCTTCCGATGATCGCGGGTTCGATTCTTGCACGGTGCAAACATTTCTATTCATCATTCAGTATGATTGTTTGTATAGGTCGGGGTGTATTGTATGTATATTATGTATGGACTAATATGTTGTCTAGTACCCATAACACAAGCTTTGTTTGCTGAGGGACTAGATGGCGCTGTGTTAATAATTCTCCAGAAAAGAAAAAAAACAAGCTATTTATCAATGCGACTAACGAACTAAACTAAACTAAACTGAAACTAACTTCTACACGAGTTTTGATATCAGATTAGTGTCTGTATCAACTCTATATAAATAAACATATCTCATTATATAATACTGTAATGGTAAGCAAGACTGGACTAGATAGATCCTAATTTGCCATTTTTTTTCTCTTTGTAGATTTTTATGTACAATTTCAAACAATAAAGTTTTACATACCATTACTATGACAAAACACATGATCTTATAGTTTAATTGTCATTTTTGTACTGTGATTTGAACATTTAAAATTATTATTATTAAGCTGACTACACACCTGAGGGTAAATGGTCACCGTCGTATATATAATGACGTATTGCCAGCACTACGTAATGCCACTTAGTTGTTGCCATTTCGTATGATTAAGGTATCATGCCTTGTAATTTCATTGCTTTATAGCAGCTTACAAAACAAGTTGCTTGGTGGCAGAATTAGAGGAGATAAAAGTAGGCAAGCTGCTTAGGGGTAGAAATATTTATTTGTTTAAGCTTTGCATTACACAATTTTCAAATAAGCAGTTGGTATGTATAATTCAAAGTAGATCAATTTTGGACCCTGTTGACCACAGCAAGCAGAAGAGAAGAGAGGAGAACGAGTTCACTTTTGTAGAACTATAAAATTGTATATATAAAAAAAATATTAATAAATAAATAGGCGAGACAAAGTTCACTCAAACGACTGTACAAAGTCTAACTGGAACTGCTGAGGTATGTTTGAGCTGTCAATTTGTAAGCTATTGTAATCGTATAAAGAAACCCAAGTCCAATTAGTTTTTTTAAACTTCAACGATCGTAGCAAATAAGTAAAATGGCTGTGGAGTTTTAACATAAGGTCACGCGAACTTGGGCCGGGGCGAGCCTTGAAAGATATTTCGTTGAGGCAGTTCCATGTTTAATTGAATACTAAATAATCAATGTTATAACGCTGCGCTGAATCCGGGAGCTCAATATTTGAAGGGTACTTTATCTCTGTTTGTCTGTACTTATTAAATTCTGCTGCTAGTCGGGACACTGTTTTATCAACAGTGTAACAATAAATACAATAATAATACATATAATAATATATCATTTATTATACTTGTTTTTAGAATTTTATTTGTAATATTTTGACACGAATAAATATTTTATCTATCTATCTACTATTGGCGAAGATTATTAATTGGCATAGGACAATTCTATATGACAAGTAACATGTAAAATTACACCGTTAATCTTCCTAAATAAATAAATAAATAAATAAATCTAATTATATCATCAATAGGACCAAATGAAACGGAGGTATCTGATGTACCTGTTGAGTAAAACGCATTGAGGGTTTTATGAGGAAAAGAGAGAGATACAATAAAATACGACTACTACAATAGAATGTTACAAAAATGAATATTTCAAAAAAATATAATTATAAAATGTAAAAATTATATAAAAGGATTGAATAAATTTCTTTGAGTATTGAGATAAATATAGCTTATGTCTGTATTTGTGATACAATGTATCTTTACATCAAATTTCATGAAGATCCGGTCGTACAGGATAAGAAATAGCCAGATAGACAACCACACTTTAAAATTTATAATATTAGTATGAATCATGCACTTGCTGAGATCGCGACTTCGTACCCGTGGTATTCGAAATGACGAAGCTCTTGATTTCTTTTTTGTTTGAATATAGATTGTATGAAATAGATACTAAATTTAAATTCAATAAATTAAAATTTTACTTGCCAAGAGAGTAGTTAAGCCATTTCTGAGTTTAGTGCAAACAAATAAACAAATTATGACACTCATTGTTTAATGTTTTATTATTTTAATAAAGTCACCCTTCTTTTCAAATTTAACATGAAGTTTATATCACAAGGAAATATGTTACCTTTAATTTATTACTAGATAATAAAGGCTGGCCCCCAAGATACAGCTCTGATATAGTTTAAGGACTACTAATAACACAAATCAGATATAGAAATAGAATAATCTTTATTCAAATAAATTCATTACAAGCACTTCTGAATTCTTATTTTTTATTCTGTCACTTAGATTCTAATGAAGTAAATAATTAATGTAAGACTATACTGAATGTCCATGTATTAAGTATAAATAAATTATCTTAAAAAAGCAAGTCACGTTTGACAGCTAGTAAATAAATAAACGAAATTTCCTCTGGAATGAAACGTGTATGTAAATATTCGAGGTACGTACAGCTTGGAGCGCGACTTTCTACCCTTTGAGATATAAGAAGGTATTTATCTTCACCCCCACTATCGACATGGCAGCTATCTCCGAGTACGAGATGAATCTATCGCAACAGGATTTGTGCCGATTGATTGGCCAACATAATCCGTCCATCTGTTCTCCAACAACCTTATTGGATTTCTCTACGCATTTTTCTCGTAGAATTTCTCAACGCTATCTAGGACGTCGTACTTGTATATATATATATATATACATATTATTTTAGTATATGTATAGATTCGTACAGAAATATAAATAGCTGATGACTGACTCGGTGGTCTAGCGGTTTAGCACATCGTTTTACTTCCGATGGTCGCGGGTTCTATTCTTCATACGGTGCAAGCATTTGTATGTATTTACAAAAAAATAGTATCTAAGTATTTATATCAGTTGTCAAGTACCCATAATACAAGCTCTGCTTTCCGTGGGACTATATGGTGCTGTTTTAATTGTCCAAGATTATTTATATTGAGATATATCGCTACTTTACTACCTGTTGTAGCTGTTTAATAGCTTAATTTATTACTAATATTGGCTTATTATTTCATTATTTGACTCACATCATACCTAAGTATCCAAAAAACAGTTAAAACACCAAAAAAATAGAGTGAGCAACTGGAATCTATAGGCTTAGTCATAAAGGCTATATGAACCCAAGAAACAAGTAGAATACTATATATATGCAACTTAACTACTCTCACCTTGAAACAAAATGGAAATCTAAAATTAAATACTTAACTTTTCATACTAAATAGCATGTAATTCATTTTAACTTTATATATATTTTTATGTAATTGGAATGCAAGCAATCTGACGACCCACATAATGGTAAGTAATGACCGTGGCCTATGTGTATAGACGACGGAACATCACGTTAGCACGTGATGTTTTGTGATATCATTCATTAATTGCCATTCTGGAGTACTAAAATTCCATGCCTCTTATGCTAATTTGATTGTATTATTTCACATTTCAACTGAAATACAGACAAAGCAAGCTGCTTGGCGGCTGAAATAGATGATTTCACTCACGCAGAGGACTTCTTATTCCTAGATAACTTTAGACAAAAAAAAATACATTAACTACTCTGATAGTATGTTGGAGGCAGTTCATTTTGTCAAATTAGTCCAGGTTATTTGTAAGAGATTGCTATTAACGAGAAGGCTGGTCAGTTTAGTTTTGTTACTATGCTTTTGTATGAAATTCTCTTTGACTTTTTTTTTATACACAATAAAGAGTGTTAGGTATTATTATTATTATTCATTTTCATGAATACCCTTTACGACTAAACTTTTACATACTAATAACATTACCCTCTTTTTGTTGGCAGTCGGCTAACCGTCGACACTAATGTCTATCTATTATGAAACTGCAGAACAAACTTATTCCAGTTCTGAACACATTAAAAGTTTTGAGGATTTGTTCCAGTCTGTTGTTGTGTAATCTTATTGCCCATTAGTAATTAACATACTGTGTTGGAGAACTTTGAAATATACAGATGCCTTGTATACTATGTACGACATGTTTAATTTTATGAATGATCAATTTAATGATACGTGTATTTTGTACTGTGTATAATGATTAATAATAATAATCATCCTGGAAAATTCATACAGTGCCAGTAACCGTGGTATATACGTGTATGAAGAGGACATACATTTATTTGCCATAAAATTATTCGTGTTCAGACTCAGTTCCAGAGTATCAGAGTTTTCAGAGTTTAGAAGCAACTTTCGTGTTTCATATACATTATTTATATTATTACTAAATAATGTATATTAAACACGAAAGTTTAAAAATAACTATTCTAAGATGTGTTCAAAATAACAAAAATCTACGGAATTCTGTTAATATGCCTACAGAGCTCGTCATTTCAGATTTTTTCCTTTCATCAGTTGAATATAAATTCTGTTGCCAATAAAAATGTAATAATGAAATCCATAAATCATTGAGCAACCAATAAGTTATACTCCCAGACAGGAAAATCCAGTCACGTAGCGGTTTTCGATATTGATGATGTCTTAGTAACGGTGCAGATTAAAATTAGTTATTTTTTTGATAGAATAAGATATATCGACAATCAGAAATACGGGTCTGCTAATCGCATACTATAAATACTTATTAAAAAAAATAAAAACCATATTTGATAAAATTCAAATCAGTGGAGACAAAATTAGTAGGTATGTACTAGTGATCGCCCAGTGGTTGATATTCGAGCTTCGATTAATAAAAAATACAAAAAGATCTTTATTATTTTCCATAATGTCGCATAAGACGTTGACATTTGTTATTGCCTCTGACTACCCCGTAACTAATTATGGTATTAAAGCTTTTCTTTATTTAATTGTAATGGCAAACAAGCTGACGGCCCGCCTGATGGTAAGCGGTAACCGTCGCTGTATACTTGAACAGCGCTACGGACATCACGTTATCATTTCACACTCGTGATACCACACATGGGTTGCCATTCCAGAAAACTTAATCTTCTGGAATGTTATGCTTCTTATCCTGTAAATTCATTACTAAATTACTTTACATAGCATAATGCAGACAAAAGCTGTTAAAAACTCTTACATAACAGGCACATTAGGAAATACCTCAGCAATCTTATCTTGCGTTAAGGAAAAAAGATAAAAGAAAATCCGAGCCTTTTGCGCGGTAATCTAACACACTTTACTCACTTTTTCGTACGCCAGTCGACCTTTACAGAAAAAATTAAATCAAATTATCTTCAACTTTGAAAGTAAAGTTAGTTTACTTCTATAAATAGATAGCAGATAGAAATTATCTTTATTAAAATAAACTTATAAGACGCACTTTTGTATAGTTATATTTTTTTTATTCTGCCGCTCATTCAAAACGCAGACTCATCACAGGAAGAATGAACAAGAAACTTGCCTGTTGCTCTTTTAAATAGATGTTGTTCAGAATAAAATTTAAAAAAATAATAATAAATATATATAACTCAAAGGTGACTGACATAGTGATCTATCAACGCACAGCCCAAACCACTGAACGTATCAAGCTGAAATTTGGCATGCAGGTAGATGTTATGACGTAGACATCCGCTAAGAAAGGATTTTGATTAATTATACTCCCAAGGGGATAAAATAGTGGATGAAAGTTTGTATGAAACTTTGTCAATTTTAAACCGATCGGGCTGAGACTTTGCATGCACAAAGCTACTATGACGTAGGCACCCCCTAAGAAGGGATTTTGATAAATTCCACCCCTTAAGGTATAAAATAGAGGATGAAAGTTTGTATAAATCTTCTTAGATTTTCGACTGATTCAACTGAAATTAAAGATTGGAGCTACTATGATGAAGACGTTCGATTAAATAGGATTTTGATGAATTTAACCCCCATGGGGATAAAATAACGTATGATGCAGGATGTAAATGTATTAATATATACATAATATAATTATAAAAAAATAAAGTTAAATTCCACGCGAACGAAGTCGCGGGAACAGCTATTTGGGTTAATAAAAACAGCCAAATATCAAATTTGACATAAGTAAATAAATTATTTGAGTAACAAAATAAATCAGTCCTGGTTATCAGAGCAGACTAGTCCCTACAAGTAGCACCCGTTCACAAAATGAATATAAAAAAGTTTAGATACTGTGTCCCATCCTTTTTCTGTCACTGAAATAGCACCATGGTTAACGGCAATTGCTGTCTAAATACATACATGAATAATATCACGAAAATCATGGCAGGGGGAAGGTGACAAGGACCCCATTGCTAGCATGTACAATATCACGTCGATCTCCACGCAGTTTTCCTTGGAAACTATCATGGGTTAATTCCAAGTAATCATCACGATGGGCTAAAAAGAACACTGTTACATTGTCATATAATACACGTGGTTCCTCATGCATGCCAATGCACTGAGAATATTTCTCATCCTTTAAAAAGGCAATTTAACTGCTATATCTTACACTTCAAAGTAAGCTGCTTGGCGGCGGAGATAGGTAAACCTACACAAGCGACTTTGTACCCTCTGCCTCGCTAAATTAAGGTCATCATTGCATGCTACGCAATTCTACGAAGTCTACGGCAAGCGGGATACGCCCTACGATAGACAATTATCTATCGTAGAGCGGCCTACGTGCTTGGCAGTGATGGTACAGACCAAGTACAAGAATTAAAATACTGGTAGAATCTTAAACTATCCACTTCTATTACTATTTTGACTTATGAAATTAATAATATGAAGATTGTAACCGATCATTCCCCAAGTAGAATCGCTTGGTTACTTATAATGAAAAGGGAGGACTCAGCGACTTGAACATAAAAAACTTATAGAGTTTATGTCTTTCAATATTCTTTGCATTTAGTAGAAACTGATTGAGAAGAAGTCACTTCTACGTATACTCGTCAATATAAAATTTCGAAAACTTCAGTGTTCTCTAAATACCAAAGTAATTGCAAATATGAGTGTGTCAAATTATATATCTAACTTTCCGGTAATGGAAACATCAAAAACAAAGTAAATTAATCCGAGGCATGGCGGTAGGGGTAGGGGTAGGGTAGGGTCGTCTCCCGTCATGTTGAAAACTAATAAACTCAGTTAAATGGAAGATGTCAAATGTTAAGACGCCGATAGATAACAATGTCTCTGCCTACCCTATCTCGTGACAACAGTAGAGAAGGCATATTAATGAATGAATGAAAAACTCTTTATTGTTCCTCTCACAGAAAGAAATAACAATTACATATATTAATATGTCATTCAAATATAAGAATAAAACAAAATAATTACAATATAGAGGTAACAATGGGCCGCCTTATTGCTAAATAATGATTTCTTCTAGGCAACCTTAGGATGGAGAAGAGTGATTAGACTGTGCTTGGTCGAGGTATAACAATTAGTTATTGGTAGTGTTATTAAATAAATACAAATTACATATTTTATACACATACATATAACTACATAATAATCCTTATATACAAAATATACATACATACACCTATATATACATATAAATAAATAAAACAATAGTATCGACGTTACTAATTTATTATATTTTATTCTACGTACGTATATTTACAATGGAGTGGAACAGGCATTAAACGTTTTCAATTCATGCACGAGGCGTGACGGCAATTCGACTGTGTCGCACAATTTAGAGATATTTGCACAATAAATCAGCGATATAATACTGGAAAAGACATGGCTTTACATAACTGCCGGTCTGTTATATTTTATGCAGGGGAAAGGAGATTGTTTATTCTAAAAAGTCGTCCGCTTTGTCTCGCCTATTCAGCCGCCAACAGCTTGCTTTGTAAGCTGTTTCGATTGAAGGAGGTGGTAGTGAAATTAAACTTTAAGAGGTATAATGTCCTGCGAAATAGAATTTATGAGTAGTATTACGGGTGTCACATGATAATATAATGCCCATCAGATAATGTATACAGGTAGCCCTATGGGCATAACTCGACCATAATTAAAGTTATTTTCTTAAAGAATATACTTCTATACGTGTGTGCCAAATATATGGTAGTGTGTGTAATATTCTTTTTAAATATTTTATTTATTTTTTATGCATTTTTAAAAAAAATATTAGTATTCTGCACTCCGTCTCTATGAATTATAAGTGTATAACTGTGTTACACCTCCGTCCGCGGAATTTCCGTAATTAGAGGTACAAAGTCGAGTCCAACTTTTTAAATTTTATAAATCATCTTCTATATGTAACTTAAATCTTGCATTTAATGATGTTTTGTAGGTCTCACAGTTTTGTTAGTTTAGTTTATGATGTCAAGTTCATCTGACATTCATAAAATGGACATCAGACATCTGCTTGTGATTGACTTATGTTTACTCATGTAATGTTGCATCAAAATACAGAATAAAAACATTTATTTATTTATTTGGAACTACCAAAAAGAAAATATATCATTGCGAATTACAACAGGTAACCACAATTCATTGTCTATGCAATTTAATCCCAAATCCGATAAAACCAAGGTCTAATTTACATTTTAACAGCAAGATATGGGAATGTACAAAGCTTTGCGTGTTTCACTGAACGGATTGACCGTGAAAAGCATTATGCGTGTATAGCGATCAATAACGACGATCGAGCTCGGCTGGTTGCTCGAATCACGACCCCTAATGGTTTAGTAGATTGCTTCGCTTTCCGATGATCGCAGGTTCTATCCTCGCATATATTTATTTATTTTGTTATTTGTTGAGATAAATAATAAGATAGATAAGAATTTTTATTTGTATCTTAGTACATACATATAGGTTTAATTACAAATAGTATATCAATATAGATTATTTGAACCAAAGCAATGCAATATGGGTAAACCTGCATGTGTGTGCTACAACAATACAAAATGGTACATAGCTCAGTGTGGAGATTAACTCAAGAAACAAAACACTGATTTTGAGCTATATGTCGTAGGGGGTGAATGTACTTTTTTAACAACAAAAAAATAGTATATCATTTAGTTTATCATTTTATTAAACGATTCTTAATGAAAATTGACGTAATTAACAGATGAACAAATATACTCACGCTTTTATAATGGCTATTTATTTATTTATTTGCACAACTATCTTTACAAGCATAGGTCCAATACAATAGTATACCTAATATATATTCGATAACATAGTATATTATATACAATGTTGTTCTTGTGAATTCACACAAACTACATATATACAAATCTATTCTTTATGCTACTTGATAGAGAGATAAGCATAGTTTAACTATAACAACAGTCCTCAAACTAAACAATATCTTCATGCTGTATGTCTTCCCTAAACTCCATTTCAAGGTAAAGATAGATATGGAAATATAGATAGTAGATAGCAAAATTAAATATACCTACATACTATAAAATTAATACTTGGTAGTTACTTTCATACAGTTTAAGTCTATTTCCAGCGAAGGCTTCCTTGCTGCAGGCTAATCAAAAGAAATAGGCACAACGAGGAATAATAGATCTCGAAAAGAGGAAGCTTGGTCAAGAGTCAAGAGCGAGACTTTTTAAATAATGCGGGTTCAGTATATATAAGATAAATTAATATTTTTGTGAAACGAGAATCGCAATTAGGTACATGGTTAGCTTCCAAGTGATAAGCCAACGATGATGGCAATCTAGCATACGGCACATCTGATGATAAACAGTTATCGTCTATGGACGCCTGAAACACCAGGGGTGTCACCTTTAAAAAACCTTAATATACCCTTCTTTAAAAGCATAAGCACAACTCTCTTCTCTCTTTTTGTATATACCATGGGTATCAAAAATATCACACATATAAAAAATAAGACAAGCATATACATATTCTAAATTCTTCAATATGATAATTTCTTTTAAATAATTTATTAATATAGTATTTACATTTTTACTAGGCTAGCAGGCTTGTATAGTAGAAACTGGAGTAACCATTAGTTGTGTATATATTTTAGGTTGTGTATTGTTTTATTTGCAAGAAAGAGTATTATTTGACTAAATGAGAAATGGACACTTATGTTGAAAAGAAGAAAAACTTCGATAGAAAAGTAAATTTTGCCAAGATGTGATTAAGAGTCGCTGTCGCATTATTAACTAGTAATGAATCTAAAAAAAGTGTGCAGTATATATATTAACCACAAAATAATAAATTGTTTAAAATTTAGCCGAGCATGTATATACGAAAATCTTCAAAATGAATTAATGTAAATATTTGCTAGCAAATACACTTTGCTAATATAAAATTGTACCACATATAAAAAATACTTTGTTGATAGTGACGCAAGCCTGGTTGCAATTTATAGAAAAGTAACGCGTAACACAAATAAAAAAAGATAATTTATTTTATATGGTATTCGGAATATGCGTTTGAATTTAGAACATTTTATAGAAAGAACCACGTTTTCCAATAATACACCTAATTTGCGTTAAAAATGTAAGGCCGTAAATATACCTAATCGTTATCCTGCGGTACCCTGAAACCAGGTACAGGTAAAAGCCCCGCCTTAGGAAGTAAGGCGGGGTGCACATTCATCTTACTTAGCGCTGGCTCCAACACTGCTACGACGTTACCAATTTTATATTTCTTTCGCAGAAGGATCGGAAGTTAGGCTGTGAACACACGAATATATATATATATATATATATATATATATATATTATCATTTGGAATAACAAACATGTTGATGATCACGTTATAACGAACATGTCGTTATACGATGCCAATGGTCCGAGTATCTCTCATACTTTTCTGAAGGCTGCATGAGATGCATTTATACGTCAAGCACCTTTAATCTCCTTTGTTTACTTTTTTACAAAAATATATATAAGAAAAATATAGAGAGTAGTAAGAAAAATAACTATGTGGTCGAAGTGGGAGCGAGAAGTATACCGAAATCTCTCTACAATCTTCTAAAGAATCTTAGCCTGACTAGAACTGCAGTGGGTTCTATACTACAACGTGTATCTAAAGCTGCAATAATATATATTAAATTTGGCTGGGCAGGGAGAGAAACACGAGTAGCGAGTGTTGACGTATGTCGGCAAAGGGGCTCTTAAAGTTACACCCGGGTCACAAGTCCTGGGAATTGCTCGGAGGGAACCCTCTCTGCCACACGATGGGCACGGTGAATCAATTGTATGCTAAGAATTTTATTTCTCTTTCTGAAAGTTTATATACTATCATACTCTAACTAAAATCGGCTTTATAAATACACTGTTAGCCTACTAACATCGCTTAATCTATGTATATTAAAAGGATCCTTTAAAAAAAATCATTTCCATGTAAGGGTTTTAATAATCAAGGTACTACATCAATCTCTTGGGTGACGTGGGTGTTAGATTTAGGCAAGTAATTACCCGGCTTCGTCCAAAGTTATCTAGATGACGATAAATGGCTTTTTTTTTAATTTGATTACGGTTCACGTCGGCCTTGATTATGTAATGCAGTTGCAATTTTGTTGCTGGAAACTTGGTCGGTTAATGTATCGTTGTTCTTATAATATTAATGGATACGGAGGCATCTTAGTCGTCCAGAATAGCAACGCATAGGTGGTGGTAACTCGGGCATTATATAGTAAAGTGATATCTATATATAGACGGTGGTGATGTTCATATATATGGACGGTGGTTACCATTTATATTTCTTTATAGTTACATAAAATAAATATGTATTCCTCTTTTTATGTAATTTCTTTATTATTTTTATATCCTTGATTTATTATGACGAAACTCAACATTCCAAATTATTCGTGACTTTTCTTCATACTTTATAGAATCTCTCGTCACGTATTTCTCAATTTAAAACAAATTGACATGTTTTATATTATGTAAGAACATTTTTTCAAATAACGAGTATACAATTTTTTCATTAAAAGTTAAACATTTTGAAAATTCAATACTAATTCGTATTCAAAAATATTAGCATTTATTTATACACTGTTTAATTTTTGTTCTGAATTATAAAAAAGAAATACAAAATGTTGAGATAGAATTCTTACAATTCAAAGATTAAAAATATATATTTATATATATTTAAGCAATAAATTTAAAAACCCAACAGAGACAGCAGAGATATAACTCATTTTTAACAGATTTTATTTAGAGATTAAACACAATAGATGTCAATTACGTTTATCCAGCATCCCTCACTCGGGATGACAGTAGGTAACTCGCCAGAATTGGACTTGATAAATGAAAATCCGTGGCCACATCAGAAAGCTTTTAAAGTGTTTTATTTTATCACTTAGCGAACGTTTGTATAGAAATTGTTGTGAAAATAAAAGCATCCTTTTGAACCGACGACGAAAAGGTATATTTATTTAATTATTAAAATTTTGAAAAACAAATACTAAAATAAAGATGCATATAGAGGACTTACCACCATCATGCAATCAGTCAACTATAGGTAAAACAAATATTAGTGGGCGGTGCTTTTAAATAAATAACCAGAAAATAAAATAATAAGGTATAAATATAATAAAATTAATAAATTTAAATATGTGTATCCAAATACATACATATTTAAATATAAATACATAATATATATATAAAGGCACATATACATATAACAGTATATTGACAAGTTTCTTCGGTCTTCGTATTCGCTCTATGTTTATATAACGCTGTTTTTTGTGAAACTACAATGTGGTAACCATGGCCGATATACATAAAGAACATGTCACTATGTAATTATAGAATAACAGCGCTGTGACAGTCCAGCTGTCACAGTATATGCCGGGTGTGGGCCATATTGTATATGAATAACATATCTGTATACTTCTGTATAGTTTTATTGTTAACTAGCATTCCGCCAGCGCCTTTGCCCGCGTTGTACATTGGATATATTGGTTATCACGCATTTTAAAATCTGTGCTAAGTAGTGTTTTTTTTTCATACTACTCTAATGCTCTTGGCCGCAGCTGGCCTTTACAACTTCACCGGACGATAGGAGGCGAGTGCAGATGGCACTCCAAACCAAAGAAAAGACTTATGGAGCGGCTGATGGTCAACACTCGCCTAACGGATACGACTTTAGTCTGAGGGCACCGCTAGGGGCTTGAACCTCGGCTCAGGCCATTGAAATATCGGTCCCCGTTTTGCCATTCCAGGGGACTAAGACGTCATGCCTTTTATGCTGTATGTATTGACGTAATTCTATTTGAAGACGTCTTATATTATTTTCTGTAACTATTCGATTCATCATTATTAAACGTCAGCGGCAATTGAGCGAGATTCTTCCATCCAATATAATAATTGATGAACAAACTGCCTTCTGATTGATAGGTCGCACATAAGAGGTGACTGGAGCGTGAAACTTTAATAATAGCTAGGATTTTTCCATTTCTTTTGTGTAAATTGAATATTCCCTCCAATAATGGAAGCTCATAACATTTCTTTGAAGTTGTTCGAGGAGTTTCAAGATTCGGTATTACATTTCATTTATAAATTGTCTTCTTAATAGATATTCTTTTTAAAGTTCTGAACTAAAAAGATATTATAGAACCCTTACAGCGGAACTTTATATATTCATTTTTTGTTTAAGTTAGAGACATAGTTAACTGCGGCAAGAATAGAATTAATAGTAAACTTGGAAGTATTATTAAATAGTAAGAATTTGTATTTTAATGGTTTATAATAATTCTCATTTGATTGAAGAATAATTTTGGGAAAATAAAAAGTTTTTTTTTATTGGGGTGTTTTGGGCTATTGTCAGGTACTGAAACCTGTAATACTGCGTCCTATTATATTAAATAGAATGTGAATTGTTACATTTTTCATTTATCAGAATTATCAAGATAATACTGATAAATATTCTAACAATTTTTTTTTATAAAATACTAATCTATTAAATATTCAGATATATATGTTTAAATACTAATTTAACATACTTACGATCATATTATTAATAACCTACTTTACTTCCTGAACAAAATCTATTTATGTAAAAGGGTTGCTGAAACTAAAGCAAACTCGAATAACCTTGCCCTAAATAATAGGGGAAATAACATTTCACACAAAGAGCTCTTGTAAGGTCAAATTCGTGGATCGATTTCTTACAACTGAAGATATTTGTGATGTTGCAACTTCGTTTTTTGATATTGGAATGACAAACAAACTGACGGCACATCTGATGGTAAGCGGTGATCTTCATCTATAGACAAGAATAGCACTGAAGTTAAGTATCTGTGATGACCGTGATACCTCATGAGTAGTCGTTTCAGAGAACTTAAACATGACGTATCTTATCCTTTTATTTTATCCTTGCAAATACGGTTAGTTATTTTAGGTTATTGATACATCGGAGCCGCGGTAGAATGCTAACGACGTCGTGGCTCCGGCAATAGAATCTTGGAGGAACGCCGTGTGGTTTTTAAAATCTCCCACCCTACTTAACACTTCCTTTGGCAGGAGGATAGTGTTTGGAAGAAACTTCTTGTTTCTTGAATAAAAATGTTATTTATGATAACTCGTTTAAGTTATTCAACGTGTAAAAGTTAGGAAATATGTATCGATATTCATTCTTATTCTGTAGTTCACAAATACAGATCAGGATATTAGAGTCCAAGGATTTCAATATTTCTTATAGTTCTTCTTTCTTATACTTCTTATATAGTTAGTTATGATTGTACCACATTCTGAATACTTCCTTCCGAATATAAGCAGGTTGTATCACAGACTTGCTTACTGGAGCAAATGGTACATGATAATAATGGCCAACATTGAAACAGGTAGCCACTTAAATTCCGAATTTAGAAGAAAAATTGAATTGAAAATAAGAATTGAACGAAAAAGGATGCAAAATTGCTCATATAATGGTGTTACTTTGCTTACTTTGGGCTGTTCGGAGTGTGGAAGACGTATCTTGGAATGGATGTGGAATCGTATTTCTCCTTCCTTTTCCATTAATTATTTTCTTTTCAAAAAATACAGTCCAAAATCTATTTTTATATCCTCTTTATACAGATTTAATCCAACAATGATAATAGCTGTGATTTTTTTTGGCGCTTTGAAATTAAAGTCTTGAATTATTACGATTAAAGGGTTGAATCTGGCAGCTCTATCGGGTTATTAAATGGCGTCATTCTGAACGCGCGACGGCCGCGAGCGTCACAAATGATGGCTGACAATTTGTCATACTATTTGTACTTTGTCGCTCATATTTGTCAGCTGTCATTATCAGCTGTAACAATCTGACAGTAAGCAGATAATAATTAACTGTAACTGTTAATAGTGAAGTGTATTTACAAATATTTTAGGTTGTTGAAACTTGTATAGCACATTGAAAAATGAATTAACAAGAAAAAATAAGCACATAGGTAGAGCACAGCACAGTAGATAGAGCATATAGGAGGTACATTTACCTCTAACTACCCCATTTGAGATAACAATTGTGACGATATGTTTTTTGTCTGTCTATTCATCTGCTAAGAGACATGCATATAGAGTCTACACAAGTCGTCTGCATCTACGAGCTCTTTTGTTCTTTTCGAGTGTTACGAGTTGTTCTTTACACCAATTCTCCCTTTAATAAATAAACGAGTGAACTCAATAAAGTAGAACAAAATGGTAGACAATTAAGTCCATAATCTAAAATGGTTTGACAATTGAAGCTTTTGTGCAAAATCGATTTGGATTTGTAAATTCCGGGGGATTCGCAATGATAACACGGGTCTGTGGGATGACAAGCCTTTGATAAATTATACCTACGTGATGTTCTCACAATGGTATGGAATTAAAACGAATTTGTATGTTCCAAAATAAATTGAGATCAATATCGTGCGACTTAAAATAGATAGGGTTTTATTTTACAAATGAACTGGGAAAGGTATGTTAATGTAGACTTTATTTAAAGTTTATTTATATATATGTGTGAAAAGTTGTTGCATATATATACATTTTATGTTTTTCATTGTATTTTGTTCGTTTTTTGTTTCTATCATAAATAAGTAAAGAGTACTGAATAAATATTTTAGGAATATATATTTCAATCTTTGTAAATTCGAAAATGCGCTTATCTGTTTGTTTGTTACCATTTCACAACTATGCACATAAGAATCTTAATGTAATTTGATTTGCGATATATTGATCTGACGAGGATGGAATAAACTGTAATAAAAAAATACTTAAATGACAAACATGCATGGCATTGTTTAAAATGAATTCAATTTAGTTTCTTTCCAATTCTTCTCAATTGTATCTGTATTCTGTACGGTATAAAAAAAATACAAACACTTAACGTTCATTAGCGGCTAACGTGTCTTATATGAATTAATGATTTTAGATTTGATTTGAAACGACCTAATGTATTAAAAAGTAGACTGTCACGATTACCAGCTAATATACTTAGCGAAATCAGTTAAGCGAAATACGAAAACTTATTTCATCCAGTACGTGAGCGTTGCATTCTCTACTTTTATATATATCAAATACATTATATAAATGCTTGACCTTTGTAAAATATAAATTGCACCCCCAGGGGGATACAGATTACCAACATTTGTCACGTTCTTGATTTACTCTCACCTCTGATACAATCCCAAGAATAATAGCACCGCTGCATCAATTTACTTTGCAAATGTTTTAAGAAATACCTTCTATTTCTTTCTATATATTTGTCATATTTTCTGCTGAACATAGCAGTGTATACAAAATAAATAAAAATACAAATAATCCAACCAAAGGTGGAAGAGATTGCTTAGCGATTAGACCGCCTTTTGTATCAGTTAATGTATAGATTTTTTTATTTATGATTTTACAGTCAGCTCCTGACCACGGCTAGTGCAACCTAGTCGAAACATCGAGAAAGGTAAAATACCTTTAATTGCCACAAAATTATTCGTATTAGGACTCGGTAAATAATATAATTAATATTTACTACACATATTTTTTTGTGCAATAAAGAGTATAAATAAAATAAATAACACAGTACCTATTCTATAATATCTGTGGTTGAAGTATTTCTACGTAATCTGTGACTTTTTGCTTGTAATTGTTCAGTGTGTATTTTATCTAATTGTAGGGTAAGTAAAACTGTATAAAATGGTTCAATAATGTTATAACAATTTCAGGCTTTCAATTGATATGTCTTTGCACGGTCTAGACATTTGCATTTATCAGTATGAGTGTCTGTACCGGTCTGAGTATTTCCTATTTATATTATGTATTTATTTAGAAAAAATAGCTACTTCTGTATTTATATCAGTTACCTAGTATCCATAACACAAACACTATATGACGCTGTATGTATTGTTCAAATATTATTATTGTTATTATTCATCCAATGATCATTTATGGCTGTAAAACTACAGCTTTACAATCAGTAGGAGGCACAATGTATTTCTGATATCTGTGATATCATTTATGTATGTGGGCGTCCATTAGCGCTTTGCTAAGGTAGGTCAACAGCTTGTTTACTATTCTGGATACATAAAAAATAACTACCTTTAGCCTATATAAGGCAGTGGTCCATTTCCCTTAACGATATCATTTCCTCTACATTACCCAATTTATGGTAAATTATCCCCATCAATATATCCCCTCCAATTATTAATGCATTATTAATGCGAAGTCAATAGTTACTTTTATGTAACTGACCAATATTTCACCCGTTTTTACTACTTTTTTATTGCAGGAGTTACAATGATATATGTAGCGCAAAATTCTGTTATTGGTCGTAGTGGTTAAAACTTAGAGTCTTTCAAAATAAATGGGCTATTCACCATTAAAAGAATGTTGGATATGGGTTCACTATATCTAGAGATTACTCCCCTACAACCTAACAAACTTACAATCTTGAACCTCTCCGATCGACCCCCGTTCAATTCCAACGGGGATCGAAATTACGACGGCCTGAGTCGAGGTTCGAACTCCTAGCGGTTCCCTTAGAATAAAGTCGTATACGTCGACGAGAATTGGCCTTCAGCCACGTCAAAAGTCCTTCCGCGGGTTTGGAGTGTTGTTTACACTCGTTCCTATCGTCTGGTGAAGCTGTAAAGGTCAGCTGCGGCCAACAGCATTAGAGTAGACCAAAATAAAACAAACTTGACCTTTTTATAATTCTAGTATAGATAAAAAATACTCATATCTATTATTATAAACGTCAACAACAAGATATAGTAATATAACAGATTACAGAGGAATAGATATTTGTGAAATCAGCGCTGCGTAAAGCATATCGCAACAATAAATAAAGTACATTCATTTATTTCTCCAATGTATAAATAAATGTTGGTAAACAACCATAATAAGTATGACAAATGAGTGTGTCATGCTGTCTGGGCTTCCTCCCACCTAACTCATTAGCCTTGAGGCTTAACAACTTTACGTCCCGCTTACTCTTATGTAACTTGCTTGTGTGTGAGCAGGATAGATGACTACTTATCACGGGCAAAGCCTCCCCCTGAACAAATCCGTTTCTATTATGAGAATTTCTTAGTACAGTAAGTAATTATTTTTAAATATATATGATTAAATGTTACTAGCATGATTTGATCGAGAAAAACAATGTGTAAAGTCTCTGCGTGACTATTCAAGTTGTTAGGTAAATAGTTTGCTTTATTTGGGTGAGATATGGCAGTGAAATTACAGGGTAAGGAGGCATGACATTAATTCTCCGAAATGACAACGCATGAGTAGCATTACCGGCCAATGTCGATAGTGTTGCTACTTATGTGTATAAATAACTTATACAGGTGTTGGCTGCCTCGATGGTCTAGCGGTTTGGCACCCCGCCTTACTTTCGATGGTCACCGGTTCAATTGTCTCGCACAGTACACATATATCATCATGAGTATGATTATTTGTGTCAGTCTGGGTGTTTTCTATGTATATTATGTAATGTAGGTATTTGTATCCGTTATCTAGCTTGCTTGGCTTGAAACTAGATAGCGTAGTGTGAACTGTCCAGGGATATTATTATTACTATAGTCATTACCTGGGTTAGCTTATTTGCCCTTTTAGTTACATCATCATCATCATCTCAGCCCGGTAGACGTCCACTGCTGAACATAATATATTTAGTTATTTTTACGATTTTAGTTATGTAAAAAAATGCAATTAGTTTGAATTTCTATAATATTACAGAACTACCAATTAGAAGGGTTTCTTAAGGGTCGACAATGCGCACGTGACACCCCTGGTGTTTCCATGTTCATAGAACAGAGTAACCGTTTATCATCAAATGTACAGTTTACAATGAAGCAGAAGGCTTGATTACCAATACTGTGTCCTAATAAATGTATAAATAAAGCATTATTATTATTATTATTATTATTAAGGAGCTACGATGCATACAGACAGACACACAGACACATCGAACAAATAATACCCCTATTCTAGCGTCGCATATTAAAAATGATCTAAAATGTAGGTATTGTGAAATTGTTATTCTATTAATTTATATACATTTATTTATATAGATTTTTATTTGTAAATAATAATATTATTCTATAAGAACACTTACCAAAGTAAAATAAAGTCAATTGTATCACGCGGTGAAATAAAACTTTGCGTTTTATATAAAATGTGTACAAAACTTTCAAAGTAGCTAAGAAGTCTTAAGTTACCTTTGAGTAAAATGAAGTCAAGAATTTCAGTCCAAGTACCTGAAAAGAAAATAAAGAAATTATTACCCATGAATAAATAGAGAAAATTATGGCAAAGAAAATTATTTATATGTATAAGAATATGTTACTTGATAAAACTTTAGGATTCACTGAATTTTAGTAAGTATATATGTATATGTTTTCATTATGCTTCTTGTTTCGTTTAAAGAATAACATAACTTGAAGGGTTCATTTTATCATTACAACTGACAGTCTACATAATAAAAATAATGAGTAACTTATTCATTTCAAGTTACAAGTTATTGTAATGCAAAAGTTTCTACATACATATATTAAGTCATTGTACTGACATCAGTTGTTTAGTACATAAGCTTTGTTTTGGTTGGGACTAGATGGAGCTGTATGAAATGTCCAGAGGAAAGAGTTCATTTTACATTAATAAGTAATATTTTTTTATAAATAAATACATAATGTCCATAGACTAATAAATATAATCATACTCCGAACTACAAATGTTTTCATTACGTGAGGAATCGAACCCGCTACCGCTATCTATAAGAAGTTAGGCAGTGTGCTAATCCGCTAGATCAACAAGGCTGGCGAGGCAAATGTTATTTCAATTGTACGACTATTGTATTGCTTTTATAGGAAATCCATATTTAGTTCAAATCCATTTCCACATTATAAATACATCAAGGTTATTTTCTGTAATATGTATGACGTTGGTTTGAAAGTACCTACGTACGTATTATATTGTATTATAAAAAAAGTTGTAAAAAAATGGATTTCGCTAATAATCTCATGGGAACAAGAGAAGACGAGGTGAAATAGTGGCAAGATATATTATGTGCATAAAATATATCATCAAAAAGCTATCGGTAAAGTAGATGTCTATTTACGAACAAGTTTTGTAAAATTCGACCGAACCCATTCTACACTAATAGGGGTTGTTAAACAATAAATTACCATCGTATCGGGGACACCAACATAAGAAAGGGGTGTGCTTTGATTTAACAGCTTTTTACGATCGTACGAAATAGTTTTATTCTCTTCGTACTTTCGTTAATGGGCGATGACGTCATTCTTAAGGAGAGTCTAATTTAGCACTAAACATAAACAGATTTATGGCTTTTTAACATAAGTGCTCACTAAACAGTAAGCTACCATATTTAAGTAATGTGCGGTGCGGTGCGGAGCGGTGCAGTGCGGTAAAATGCGGTTCATTACTTCACTTATAAACTCAAAACACATAAAACATTTGTTCAAATTTTACTTCTGCCTCTCTTATCTAAACTACCATGTAACTTTCTTTGTAACAAAGGTTTCAGTTGAAGGATAAGATAATACTAAAGTTACCTGATGCAGATACGATAAGATACAGCAATTATTGAATAGCAATACATGAGTGGTGCCATATGCGTCATGTCGTGACATCCGTAAGATATTTATAATATGGGCTAGGTACACAACTTCGATTGGCGACCACGACAATAGAACAGAATGTGGGAAACGACATGTTTTCTCGATATGCAATTATAAGAACATACAGAGCGTGAGAGATGGCAGGTGAGAAAGTACGTTGTGTCGCTGTTTCTGGTCTCATGCAAATAGTATACAATTAATTCTGGGTCGTGTTGCGATCGATGAAGCTAATTGATTTCACAACCTGACACAATATAGAACATAATAATGAGTTGGATTAAATAGCTCCAACAGATATACCTACATATTATCAAACCTATTTAAAAATACAACAGGTAGGAAATAGGTCGGAAATAGGATTTCTTAACGGAAATATCTCATTGGAGAGATGATAATCATTTAATCCACTATGCTTTAAGGGCTTATTAATAAAATTTATCAATTCATCAATAAAATCAATAGCATATAGTTTCATAAGAAACTGGACAAGTCTCTCTGAGAAACTTCTAAATTCAATACTAAATATTTATTGCATTACTTATTTATTAAGTTATCTTAATACGGTCTATTTAAGGTAATAGCATGCGATAGGTTAATTCACTCATATGAGAACATTATGTACAGTAAAGTGATACAATGCCACATGTTTCAATTCTATGCAGTGCCATCACTATAAGCAAGCAGATGCTATATGTATATGCATAGTAGCTTCTCAATGCTGGTACGGTGCGGTAAAATGTAGCGCGGTAGTTGTATAGTGTCAAAATCATTAAGTAAATCGTAATCTCACATCACTGCTAGCAATGAAATTACTTTAATATAATAACGCATCGGATCACAATGCGTCGCACCGCACCGCAAATATTTTAAACCACCTTTACTCTGGGTTCTTAATTTCATACTAAAGTATTCACGAGACGTAACCGCAAGGTTTGTAGTCAAATTTAATTACATTTAGTCTGTACTGGAAAAATACCTACCATTCCCAAATAAACCTGCAACAAGAGTTGTTGTAAATGATACGTACCAGATACAAAGTAACGGGTACAGCAACTGTATCGAGGTACCGTGTCGGTACTTTGTAATTCTTGTAGTTACTGTAGTTACTTAGTAAATGTATTTATCTAGTAACTGTAGTTATTTAGATAATTGCTGCACGTATCTGGTTATTGGGCCTAGTTATGCGAATCACAGTGTAAATAATTTATTTATATATTATTTTAGTACTTATGCTCGTAAAAACACTTTTACTATACAGACAAAATATACATACACACCTACAGCCTGAAAAACAAGACCAAAGTTTAGCCGCCTAAAAAAAACAAAAACGTACGTTTAAAGACGGAAACCTATAGTAGGTACCTAAGAAAATGATAGCTATCATTTATATTAAAACTAACTACTTCCGTAACTATACTGTAGTAACGAGTATATATAGTAACTAGTACATACTGGTATTTGTCGTTACTTTTACAGATTTACCTGCAACATTGTAAAACGAATCGAACAGATCAATAGCTACATCCAGATCCCTTCAATTATCAAGACAATTTGAAAGGGTAAGCCGTCAATTTGTAAACTGCCGAAGTGCCTCTCTAATTGAAATCGAGTAGAGCTTTCGATAGATTTATAATTTAATTCAGTTTTGGAGTGGCGTTGTATAACTCAGTTGTAATATCGACGAATTGATTGAAATGAAAATATGCTTTATTGGATTTTTTGTTGTTTGAAGTGCAGAAATTTTAATAATGCAGATATGCTGTATCTCTAATTACTAATATTTCAACAATTTCCATTTGACATTACTAATCGACAAACATTAGTGCAGCTGTGTAGCTGACTATCTACCTTATTTCTAATATTATAAAGTATAGTGTTGATTTCCACACGGCCCATCTGGCTTAATTCGCTACGATGGCTTTAGAGATCTGATTTTATCTTCATTCTTTTATCCTTTACTCCAGCTTGTGCAATTATCGCAGATTACTGCACAAAAAGAGGATTAGTACACAATAGAATGGAAATAGTCTTTATTCTGGTAAATTTAATATAAGCGCCTTTAAATAGTTGTACATAAGAATATTTTTATATATTTTTAATGCCGAATCACAAATAACATATTATTATATAGCCGAATCAAAAAAAAAAATCAAAAAATGTTATCCAAAAAATAAAATTGGGGTTCTCAGATCTACTGAATATAAATACAAAATTTCAAGCCGTTGTAGAGTATTTTTACAAACAATGTGACTTGTATATATGTACTAATATATATTGTTAGTAACATTAACTAAAATAATTTTAGGTTATCATGCTGTTTACCATAATGTAGAGAAGAAAATTGCGTTCCATCAGATTTGTTATCAGATTGTTTGCTGTTAGTTACATTGAAAAAAGGAGGTATAATAATCCTTTTTTCAATACAAACTATTAAATATTATGTTAGTTGGATCATACTTTTTGATAGTAAAGGCAGCAAGATATTTCGTCTCAGTCCGCTGACTCCATCCTGAAATGAGCGCTCTATATAATGAGGTAGGCTATAAAAATGAATATGATACCCTCCCGCTGCTACACTATGCAATTTCCTAATGAAATTTCACATTAGTGTTACATATTGAACATTCGAAGTGGACTTGTTTGATATGAATTTTTCTACTAACTACTAATGGAGAAATTTCGAAAAACAAGTTTTAGTGAGATTTGGTTTTGTCTTTATATAAATTTTGTGACAATTGCTATATAATAGCTATTTTATATATATAATAAAATATACTAGATATGAATAATAGAGATAAATAAAAACATGAAGAAACGAAGAAAGAAAGAAAATTCGTTTGTTCAATAAAACATAAATTATTAGCTAAAAAACTTCTGCAAAATAACAATTAGCGCCACCATATGTAGAAGTATGTAAATGAAAAAAATAAATAAAAGTTATCACACTGTTATTCAATTTTTTTGTACAATTAAGCAGAATTACTATCACATCCAAAAGTAAATCGATAACTTAACTTATTTAAATTTTAACTTAATTATAATTACAGATAGCACTCCAAACCCGCGGAAAGACTTATGGACCGGCTGAAAACTCATACCACGCAGTAGAGCTTGTGTTATGAACAAAACTAAACAACTGATACAAATACTTAAATACATTTTTTTAAATAATAGAATACACCCAGACCGATACAAACAAAATACAAATGTTTGCAACATTTGTATTCACAAGTATGATTGTTTGTACGAGGACTCATTTAACAGAATGCAGATCATCGAGATTGCCAGATATATAAAATATAAACCTATTCCAAAAATTTATCGTATCATATTTGTTTACAGTGATCACAAAAACATTAAACTTCTTCCCACCTCCACCATGCCAAAACAAAAATATTACATGCAACCCTGTTTTTGTCAGATGTCTAAAGTTTTCAACAACCCAGTGGAAGTTTAGCCTGTCTAAATAGGAGCGTATTTGCCGCTATTCAGTGTAAACAATAATTCTGTTTCTGTTGATGAATTCCATGCACTATTTACTATATACAATTCAGCTAGATAAACATGGTAGAGAGAGGTAGTAGCCTCTATTTACTCTCATTATATATAATGCTAAATTGACAACTTCTTTGTTGAGTTTACATATATTAAGTCCCGATTAGCAATATAAATAATGTATATTAAACATGAACGTTTAAAAAAAAGTATATTTCGAGAACAAAATATATGTATATCTGTATTGTAATACATAGGCTGCCTTTTAAGTCGTGCCGTTTGCCAACCTCCCGCGATTATTAAAAAAAAATATGCCATCATTAGAATTTGAAAACAAAAGAATGTTTTCAGATTGGTCCAATGGTTTTATTGTATGGTCAATTCAAAGTTGACAAGTCGGTTGTAAAAATGGAAATGAAATATCTAAGGAAAATTTGCGTGAGATAATTTTCTATAACTTTCAAAGGGGATTATCGCGATTTCAGTGATTTGAAGAGAGAAAATAAAGAAGATTACTTCTGTATTTAGTGATGGAGCAGCATGTTTTAGGACTGTAAACGTTGGTATTTTAGAATTTCAACGTGCGCACTCTAGCCTCAGTGACAAGGCATGGGAAGATCGTCCTTTTCCCCATTTTACAACATTTTTTATTGCTCTCTACTAGTCATAGCGGTATGTTATATAAATAGCATATGACCTATCTGTAATCCAACAGTAAAACAATTTTCAAAGTCGTACTCCATAAATCTAAACACACTTACAAAGTTGAAATATACAATACTTACGAAGCAAGCTGCTTGGCTGCCGAAATAAGTAAGACTGAGGTGAAATACGCAGACGATTTCTTACAAAATCTCAGGTAAAACAAATACATATATGTATTCGAGATAGAGACTAGGTATTACAAGAAAAATAAGAGATCGGTGGTAACTGCTGTCTACGTCGAGAGAGTGTCTGTCTTCAATTAGAATAGAGCTTTGTGAATATTCCATTTAAAATAGCTATAGTTCTGAACGAGGTATTAACAATGTTTACTTATTGTACTAAACCTACGTTAAACTGTAGTTTAAACCATGGCTCGGAGCCAGGCTAATGAAGTGGAACGAGGGGATTTAACTCACAGTTAAAATATAGTATACTAGTACTTACCCGCGACTGTATCTGCATAAACTTTCAAATATTTTTTGTGAGATAAAAAACAGCCTTTGTTCGTTCTCGACATATAATTTATCTTTTTGTTACTATCTGTGTGCGCGATTACACCCGCGTGAAATTTATAACTTGTTATTCTAATGCATAAGTTATATTATTGTATAATGTTTCATTAAAATGCATTCAGTAGTTTTTGTAGACTAACAAACATCTATCCACACTTACAAATTTTCTCGTTTATAAAATTAGCAAGATTTCATTAAGATCTGCTCAATAGTTTAGTAGTGAAAAGGTAACAAACAAAGATATATATTTATATTTATAACTATATTTTACCTGAGACTTAGTCTGCACCGTCTGGCTTTGTTTGTGATATTTTAGATAAAAGATTCATTCCCATGACACATACTCTATCTTCAAGTTAAATTACGTTAAGATATCTTCAGCAGTTTTTTACTAAAAGGTTATACGGCTACAAAGGTTAGATTGTTGACAGACAGATAAACTTTGGCATTTCGACTCATCTCACGACAACTGATATAAATACATAAATACCTTTATTTATAAATACATACATAATATAGGTAGTACACTGTCCCAGCCAATGTTATTTTGCCGTATAAATAATATCGCAATTAAAAAAATAAGGATTGATGGTAGAAGGGTAAAAATTTAGGGTTGTATGTATTTTTAAATTTATAAAAGAAATATTATATAAAAAAAATTAAGGGTGGGCTACCCTTATCACTTGTGGGTGTAATGAGTGAATAACTACTTATTATTCGACGTCTGAATATACACAAAAACTTCATCAAAAGTTTAGTAGTTTAGGATTCCATTGCGGATAAACAACGTGATACGAAATTTATATATATATACATATAGTATGGGCACAGATAATATAATATTACATATGTATGAACAAAAGAAATTATATTAATAGCATGACTATGTTTCTCATAAAATATTAATGTTCATTATTTCTTTATACTCATATATATACAGTCTTTTGTTCTGCATCAGAGAAAACCAAAGTATTATTCTTTCTTCTTTTCAATTTCTTTCTTTATTACCGTTCAATGTTTGTTCATCCATAATACCCTTAAGACGTTTTTAAGAGTAGGATGTTTTTGTATTCAATATTTATTTCATAATGTAAATACAATACCAGTTAATTAGAAGTTTAGATTGGTTTAATATTTAAAAGTGGATTAGATTGAGTTACAGTGGGTGTAACGATAAAGTTAAAACTACGTTAATATTTTAGACAATCCAGAAAAAATGTTAAACATGATGCCTACTAACACAACTAAATAACTAACTAAATAAAAAAACATAATTCATCCCCACATGCAGGAAACTAAGAGGTTTCAGAAAGTGCGAGATTCCTCCAGCGTATGCTTAGATTGTGAAATGAACTACCTGCCGAGGTTTTCTCGAAACTGTAAGGGGTTATTCAAGAAGGGATTTTTAAGGTTTCTTAAGGGTCGGCAAGGTGATACACCTTGTATTTCGGACTGTCATAGACTACAGACACCGTTTATTTATTTTTGCCAATCTAGTTATTTTTTTCTAATATATAAAAATTTGGACTGCAGGGAAAGTGATAAAAATATAATATACACAAGAGGCTGAAAGGTCCTTTTTAAATTAAATTTCCGAAACGCCTGGGCTGATTTTTATAAAATATTTGTTATATTTTTGATAGAACTGAGAATGGATTGTAAGTTATTTTGGTACTTTTAGTTGATAAGGGTGGCCCTGGCCGGAAAATTTCTTTACTAGACATAATAGCTCAAATTATTTATTAAAAATAATGTAAGCTATCTGCTTCATGTATTATTTTAAGTGACATTGACATATTGACATTATTTAAAGTGTGCAGTAAAGAGTATTATAATTTGTACGGCAAAACGGCGTATTTAGAAATATACATATAACTAGCTGCTCACCCCGGCTTTGCACTAGTACATATGTATAATACATAATAACCTTCCTATTGTATCACTCTATCTACTGCTGAAAACTGCATTAAAACTCATTACACAATTTAAACTGTACAAGCGTGTGGACAACTGAAATGACTTTTCTTTTATGTGAATATAAGAAAATATATACTGCAACTGTACATTAACCCCTCTTTTATAAGAGTCAGGTCAAACACGAAGTTTGCGATCTAAAATATTTAGCGAAGGAACGTAACAAAAATATGAGTTGAAATCAAAAATTCTGGCACACCCAACACACAGCTCAGACGGGCTGCGAAATATAATACATGCTGTGAATTCAAAATGTTCACACAATACATATTTAGTGATGTGCCCGAGACTGTGGTATTGTAAATACCACAAAACAGACAAGTACACTATATAAGTTCTACTTTTCTGTGGTTGATTCTATGAATTGCTATTTTGCACTAGTGACAGTAGGTTAATTGACTAAATGTCAAGTAACCATTACATTGTCATTATATTTCGCTTAATTTACATAATATCTTATTAAATTATAGCCTGTGTTATTCTGACCTATAAGCTATATTACTGTAAAGTTACATCAAAGTCCATTCAGTAGTTTTTGAGTGAGAAAATAACAAACATCCATTCTTCCATTCATCCATCCATTTCGAAGTTCGCGTTTATACATTAGTGAGATTTCTTTCTTTCATCCATACTCGCCATTGTATGCATTTTTTTTTCTAAGTCAATTGTGTCCTTTTATTTATAATATTATTGTACAATAAAGTATTACAAACAAACAAACAAACAAACAAACAAACAAACAAACAAACAAACAAACAAACAAACAAACAAACAAACAAACAAACTCGTTTAATATTAGAGTTGATATGAATAAAGTGTGTAAACGTGGAAGATGATGTGGATTATAAGGTTGAAATAAGGGATGAAAGTGTAAGGACGAAGTCTAGGGTTGCTAGATAACAGGTTGTTGATAATGGTAATTTTGCAGTCATTATTATTATCCTACTTTGTCGCAATAGCTATTATATCACATATTTTTTTCGCGCATACATTTAACTTAAAAAATCTTAAACATTTATACAAAAAAATAATAAATGCAGTCACAAAAAAACACGCTGCATAAAATATTTTTTATCTGTCTCTTTTACTTACTAACAGTCGCATCGAACCGTACCTAAGATGTTTTTGAATGTATTTATAAAAATTCAATTCATTACTATGAAAAATACTATGGAAATATATCAGTAGAACGAATATTAAATGGAATTTGATAACATAAAATAAATTTCGTAGCAATTCTGTGCACGCTCTACGCCGCTTATTTATATTAAACTAGTTTAAACTCCACCCTTTGCGTCCATTATTTCAATAGTTTCGAGGCACTTAAAATTTTCTTGCGTGCAAATGACAAACATAAATTATTAAGAGCTTCCTAACAATACTAAGTATAGTATAATTTCATATCATTACAGATGTATATTTTACACAGAATGTCATATACAAATATTAAAGTACATAAATCCAAACAATGTGTATGGTTATTAATATTGTCTATATTTTTTCAGTGTATATAGTTATAACACCAAAAATTTTGTATACTAATTTATTTTTCGGGACTTGGGATTGAAACATTCATAACAAAAATAAATTAACTGATAATCGGCGATAGGCTCGCTGCTACTTCAAGTTAATTTATACGAAGAAATGTGGGCACGTCAAGTATTCTATATGTAGTAAGGTATAATAAATAGAAATAATCCTTATTCAAATAAACTCAATACAAGCATTTCTGAATTATCATATTTTTTATTCTACCACTCATTCACCCCACTTATGTGTTATTTTAAATAAATATACAGTAAGAAATAAGAGGCATGCGATAATCAATATAGACCCCGCTACGCACTCATTCTTGATGCAAGCAGTTAATAATGTTAAAAAAATTGACTATTTAAAAGTGCTTAAGTTTATTTGAATAAAGATTATTTATGTTTCTATTGAAATATCACGTTGTCAATAATTGACGATCTTCTGACTACTTCATATGTGATTAGAATCGCAAAGTCGTATATATATGTCTATTATGTAATATTAAAAAGAAATAAGATTGCTTGATTGAATAAATATATAAGATAATATATTTATTGAATCAATTTAATTTATGAGAACAGAATTATTTTACTGGCTGTATGTTAAAATATCACAAGAAATATTACAATTTATCACCAGTTGTGGTATATGAGAACATCCCTATAGAGAGAAACAGCGAAATTTTACAACGCTTAATAAAATAAATCGAGTGTTTAAGATGCCGCATTCGTTTTATACCGTTGCGTTAGTGAAGTTAGTGTTCCCAATAGAGTTTCAAGACAAAACTGCAAGGAATAAGACATTTAGACCTCGCCCTTTTCAAATTTTATACCTCCCCACGGAGTGTTCAAAGACAAATGGATTAAAGGTCATTGTCCAATAGACAAAATGTAACTGGATAAAGATATTAACACTTCATTCAAAGATTTAAGATTTAATCAGAACTTGAACACTATTGCATAAGGCGTTGATAAATAATAATTTAAACATAAAATTATCACAATTCCAAGTTTGAAAATTTTAGTAAGTATTTGTAATTTTCATAAATTTTTATTTAGAATTGTGGTAGTAACAAATTTGGTAGAATTCTGGAATTTTAGCAGACTTAGGAACTGATTAAAGGTTGAATAGATTACCTTCTTAAGTGTATAGATTTTTTTTTTATTTTACTGCCTCGAATGTGGTCTAACGGTGTAGTATACCGCCTTAACTCAATTACCGGTTTAATTTCTCGCACGATCAAACATTTGTATGTATTGTATTTATGAGTATGTATTCCTATCAGTTGTCTAGTATCTCTCTCTCTCTAACTCAAGCTTTGTTAGTTAGTTAGTTAGTTTAGGACTAGGAGGCGCTGTATGTATAATCCTGGTTATTAACTATATAATTTAATAAACTTACTGTACAACTAAATTTACTATGTATTTGGCGACAATTCTACTCCATCCGAAAATCTACAGGATGAGTACGAACATTCGTTTCAGGGTCTCGCCTCGCACTGACCATAAATAAATCTATTTTGGTTCTAATTATTATTATAAATTTTTATTTCCTCAATTCTTTTTCTCTTTGGAACGTGTAATCCTTACTGAAAACACGCAGAATCACGGTCCATTATTGTTTCTAAATAACCGCAGTGTTTGTCAGTATATGAACAATGGAGTCTGCTTCAGCCGACAGATTAACATGAATAGCCAAAATAAAGCCTTTTTCGTACTATACTATGTTTTTATATTAGGAAGAAAATATAAATAATAACCGAGGACTTTTACAAAACGAAAAAATACTTTCATTTTTTTGTAAATACATAAATAATATATATAGAAAACTCCCAGACCGACACAAACAATCACACTCATAAATACAAATTATTGCAATATTTCATATAAAAATAGATTATAACAAGAGATAAAAGATTGTGCAATCAATCACAGTAATAGCTAGTATTTTTTTTTAAGAATAACGATCTAGATTTTGTTGTTGTTTTTCTCGATTGAAATCATTTCCCGAATTGGACAAAACAGTATATAAAAAAATATAAATAAAGTAACAAAGTTTATATGCGTGGAATTTTAATAGCTTCTTTCCGTATTCGAAATATATTTTGTTAAAAACAGTTTACAGCGAATAATGTTAGATAAGCGGAATCCCTTGAGAAGGAAAGAGGTAATAATGTTGACATAAAGTCTTTCTGCTATCTTGAAAACGCACCGAAGAATAATCCACATGACATGGCTCATTACACAGATTGTGCTTATCCATATTACCTTTTTAAATGTTTTAAGAAATTAGATTAAACAAAAATAGGTGTTGGTTATATCTAGGTTTTATGAAATATTTAAGACATTAAAAATAACAAATTATATATATTTATTATTATACAAAAAACATTAAAAAATACTATATTATGTCAACACGGGTATAATTGTAATTACTTTTTAATGTAGGTACTGTTAATAAGATTTTGAATTATTTCATATTGTACGAGTTGAAATAGTATAATAATTAATGAATCGAATGTTTCCAGCTACAGTTATACATATTTACTGGAATAAATCTTAATTTTATTTTTCTAGACTTAATATTATTAAGAGTTTTGTATCAGTGTTAGCTATTACATCTTACATATAAAATATATGTATTTTAAAGTGTCTGTGAAACTCTTGTTTTTTCTTAATTTTATCTTTGTATTAATATATTTAACACATACATACATATGCTTGTGGGGCTTGGTCTGTTCGGGTTACGAACACTGATTAGAATATATAGCATATGCTGGTGGTCACTCGATTTGATTTAATATACCTATATATTTTATAGATACATAAATTTTTTATGCTATCTATTCATCATAGGAAATAAATCTTATTGATACCATCTAAGAGATCCCAGGATTTCCAAGCTAACACAAGAGTGTAAAACTAGATTTTTTAGGTCAACGTCGATGTCTTTTGATTTGTAAGTAAATTTCTGTTATTTATGTCGTATTAAATTACGACTGAAGTATACGAATAAATAAAAAGTCTATAAATAAATATAATGAGTAATTAAATAGATAAATAAATATTTAAAACATATATATATATAAATTATTTACGTCTACTTAATTAATAAAATCCGAATTGTGTAACAAAATTTCGTCAACAAAAGCTTACAAATGAATTGTGCGGAATTCCTCTCAACATTGATGTGACAAATGAAATTATATCTGTCTCCCTTCGTTCATAAATTAAGTGTCCTTGATGTAATAAAAAATATTTTCATCATGCCCAATGACGGGGAACAGTGTAGCGTGACTTGCTGTACCGGAAATGAATGTGGGTCACGGATAACTCTGAGTACTTGTAGATAAATACAGAGGGGTCCACCTCGTGCAATGCAGCCCAGTGGGATACATAAATATACTGCAGGTACATATCCGACGGCCTCGGTGGTTGCGGTTGGTTAAACTGCTTTACGTCCTATGGTCGTGTATTCGATTCCTTACACGATTCAAACTTTTGTAATCATCAGTATGATTTTTTGTATCGGTCTGGGTATTTTCTACACATATTATGTATGTATTTACAAAAAAGGGATTAAGTGGCTTATATTAGTTGTCTAGTACCCGTAACACAAGCTCTGTTTACTAAATAGCGTTGTGTTAATTGTCCAGAGCTATTTAATTTATATTTAATAGCATCGATGGTCTAGCGGTTGGTTAAACCGCTTAACTTTCCATGGCCATGTATTCGACTCCTCACACGATTCAAACATTTGTATTCATGAGTATGAAGATTTACATTGGTATTTTTTCTAAGTATAAAATATCTTAGCCTGTATAGAACTGCAGTGGGATCGATACCAGAAGATGTATCTAAAGCCGCATTGGCTGGCTCCTTCCAGAGTTGGTTGGACCCCTGCCCAAAGAAAAACACGGTGAAGGCGAGTGTCCCATTAAGGACGTCTTAAATCTGGGGTCACAAGTCCGGGAACTGCTATAAGTTTCTTTCTGTGCTACACAATGGACCCGGCATGAGCACGGTGAATCCATGAAATACAGGAGAAGGGGATAGTTAATAATGTGGACTAATAAAATTATTGCTAGCAATGTACCATGTCAGGGTCACCTCTATGCAGTTCCCCTTGAAAACGTGTAAAATTGCCATTTGTCAAGATGGGCTAACTGACCTGACTTCATGCACATTTTATCATACTCCACTGGTGCTCCGCCAGCGTAAACTATAATAATAGCGCAGAATATTACACCATTCCATTATCGTCTATAAAAAAATCTATGGAAAGCTAAGAAGATAGCGAGTGCTCATAGAGACATCTATGAGCACTCGAGATATATCTCACAATTGACCGTAGTTCATTTTACATTTATTATTAATTAATATTATAATTGCGAAAGTTCGTGAGTATGGATGGATGTTTGTTACTGTTTCACGCAAAAACTACTGAACGGATTTTGATGAAACTTTACAGTATTTTACAGCTTATACGTCAGAATAACATATAGGCTATAAATTTCACGCGGGTGAACCCGCAGGCACAGTTGGTCCCTAACAATTAAATAGTTTTTTTTTAACGCTTTTGTTGGTATTTCTTATAATTCTATTAAATTTATTGGCAACGCTAAGCATTTCAGGGACTACCTCATCACTTTGTCAACGTCGCGTTTGGATGCTGGCTTACGAGAGTTACGAGAAGATGAATGTGTAAATTGTTCCCTTGTTTTTTTATTATTTATTTGGGTACAGTACGAAAAGGAATGGTGTACATTAAGTAATTTAGTTTGGAAAAAATGGGCTAGTGGGTTGCGTAACCGTTCTCGCTTAATATACCATGACTTAGAGCCAAGAGGTCGTAAGATTGAATCTGGCAAATAAAAAAATGTCTGCGTCAATTTATATTCATGGCTGTTTTTTCACGCAAAAATCACTTGACGAATTGTGATAAAACTTTACAGTAATATAGCTTATATATCAGAATAACACAAAGTTACAAATTTCAAGCGGATGAAACCGCGGGTACAGCTAGTAAGAATAATAGAATAATCTGGACAATTCACACAGCGCCATCTTGTCCCAAGCTAAGCAGAGCTTGTGTTATGGTTACATGACAAATGATATAAATAGATACATTTTTTGCCAATACATATATAATATATATAGAAAACACCAAGACCGATACAAAAATTCATACTCATGAATAAATTTTTGTACCGTGCGAGGAATCAAACCCTTGACAATCGGGAGTAATGCAGTGTATTAATCCGTTAGACCACCGAGGTCGTCAGATAATAATAAATGGAGGCCGTCATTTTTGATTGACAAACAAAAATTGCGTACGAAAAAAGCTGTTGAAACACTTACAAAAAATGATGAAAATGTAATACAATAAAAAGAATAATAATAAACTCTTTATTGTGTACATAGAAGAAATACAATAAGAAGAAAAACGATTGTTATTCTTTCAAAATGGTTAAGATTGAGAACACCTATATAAATATTCATAAATTTGAGTGGATACCGTGGTACTGGGAGCGGACCATCTGTGACAATTTTTTGTAGACATTGTGTCTGTTTGTATTGACGAGATTGTATCGATAACTGCTCAAGGGTTCCATGAAATCGGATATCATTTATATCGTAGGTTTTTGTAAGTTACACTGTTTTCGCGTTGTTTCTTATAAACAAATATGCCGAGAAATATGATTAGGAAGAGATTGCTTTAAGCGATAAGGCCGCCTTTTGCTGAGCACATCTATACTTATACTTTTTCAGCTCAATAGAGTTATTATTATTAACTAGCTGCTCCCGCGACTTCGTCCGCGTGGTATTCAACTTTATTTTTCTAATATAAATGAATTTTTCTAAAATAAAAGTAGCCTAAGTTCCTCCTTATTATATCAGCTACCTGACAAAAAAAGTCCCGTCAAAATCGGTCCAGCAATTTCAGAGATTAGCCGGAACAAACAGAGCGACAAACAGACAAAAATTGTAAAAAATGTTATTTTGGTATATGTACCTATGTATTTAAATTCACAATCATGTACTAAAAAACGGTTATTTCAATATTACAAACAGACACTCCAATTTTAGTTATATGTATAGATAATAATAGTATCTCTGGACTGTTCATACAACGTCATCTAGTCCCAAGCTAAGCAAAACTTGTGTTATAGGCATATAAGTACTTAAATACATTTCTTTCTAAATACATAAGGCCAATCATAGTATTGAGTTCTATTACATTAATAAAGTTAATAGTCTTTCATATATATATATATCTTTTATGTGTAAATAGTGATCAGTTGCGTTTACATTACACAGAGGAGCCTACAGAGAAGGCATAATACAGCGCAGCCTGCTAATGTCACTGCTTTTTCTATGTTATGTATAAGATTCTCGTGTCCCAATGTTAATTATTTCTCCGAAACAACTTAAATCGATTTTAATGAAATGTTATATGCATATTCAGGTTTGAGATTTGGCTACTATCTATCTTTACTATCTATACTCCAGTGATAAATGTTGTCCGCCCCTTACATTTGCAGCACATAACTTCAACACAGTTTTTTGTAAACTAATGTAGTTGTTTACGTTTAATATGTTACTGTTATAACTTTGTTTTTGGTTTAAATAAATTCTTTAATTTAATTTTTATTTTTCGGACAATTTATATTTTTTCCCCTTTTATCACCAACCCCTATTTTTAATAGCGATTTTAATTTGTATGGCAAAACAACGTTTGCAGAATCAGCTAGTTGTTATGTAAATATCTGTCTGTAATGCGAATAAATTACTTGCTTAGTTACTAGATAATGTAATATAGAATATATAATATTTTCTTGTCTATGATAGTACTTAATTTTGTGCCATTTAGGAAAAGTAATGTCATGATAGTTAGATCATATTCGTCAAACTCTGAAAATATAATAAATAATATATAACAGTGAAGAAACCACACCCCAAATATGAAATCGCCTGTATAGGTACATCACAGTGTTATTTTTTTTTTACAGAACAGTTAACATAGTCATCACAGTACATTAAAAATATACATTAGATCATTAAATTCCTAATGAACTCTCGAGTGATGGTAAACACTATTAACAAACTTAATTAGTTAATGTCGGCACTGAGCTCAATCGATAATTGCTTCGCTCTATGTCAATAGTACCTCGAATCTCATATCTCTAATTGATGAGCGAGTAGATGGACCCGCCTCTCAGACACTCTGCCGCCATACAAATAAAGGAAGAATTATTGTCGCCATTTCCTCTTGGCTTCCATTCAACTTGCTTGTACTATAACGTACAGTCAGCAAAGTAAGTGGGCGAATTTCACAAACTTTCCTTACAGTTGTTGATAAGTGTGCGCCAACTTTTGTTGCTGACCTTACCTACGACTTGGAGCCATAGTTTGCCTGCGAGCTTTGTTATTGTAACTTTACTTATATTTTTACCCACTATATATATAACGGGATTTTTTATCGTACTGAAACTATGTGGCATGATATAGTAGTGAAATTTAGAAATAATGTTACTTTATTCAATGCAATATTGAAAAATTCTTAATACAAATTTTGTTAAAAAATGCTCTTCTTAGACTGTATTTTCTTTGACAAATATTTGAGATACCGCAACTCTATATTCCTAAAATACTGAAATCCTTAAGACTCTTAGACAATATTTTACTAGACAATAATAAAATACATTATTGAAAATAGAATTTCATATTGTGAATATTCTATTTCTAAATCGGTTGCAGATTTCTTGTATCTAATTGTATTAGACGATAAAAAAATATTAAAATAAATATTTCGAAAATAGATTTTCAATTTGAGAACAGTCATTTCTATAAGCGATTACAAATTGCTTGTACCTTATTTTATTGGACAATAAATAAATATTTTAAATATTAAAATAAATATATTGAAAATAGAATTTCATATTGTGAACATTCTATTTTTAAAAGGAGTTGCAAATGTTTGACTTATGCTGTCCTGTATCACAGTCGCGTGTCTTCATACCATGGACGTATTTTGACACTATCTTTCAAATTAAGAACGTAGTAACGAACAAAAAACAATTGAACAACTTAACTATGTAGGTTTATTAGATAGTTATTTTAGGAAACAATGGCCTAAGAACTGTTTTGTTCTTAGACAAGAGTAACAGTTTTGGCGATATCAATATTGAAAATTTAGTATCAGTCTTGGCCGCACTTGCCAGATATCTTGGCTTTAAGTTTGTAACTTGGCAACTATTCCTTTGTAAAGCAGAAGAGAGAACGGAGGTATTGTGAAAGATTAACGTCCCGTTAACGGAATTGTTATTGTAGACTTTAGTAACTGTTCTGATCGTCCATTGTTGAAGTATTGCAAAATCTGTCATAATCCGTCAATTATCAAATACAATTATTCAATCTATCTATAGCTATAGATACAACAATTAGTAATTTCTAGTAGATAATAAGCATATTAAAAAATTCTCTTTTTCTGACTAATGCTGTAGGCCTCAATTGGTCTTTACAGCTTCACCGGACGCTATGGGGCGAGAGCAGATAGGAAACCCGTGGAAGGACTTTTGGAGCGGTTGAAGGCCACCATCGCCTGACGGATAGGACTTTAGTCTAAGGGCACCGCTAAGGGTTCCAACCTCGGCCCAGGCGTCGTAATTACGATTCCCGTTTGAATTGGACGGGGATCGATCGGCGGGTAATTTTTTACCCGCCGATCGATCTCCGCTTTAAGATATTTAAATATTTTCGTAATTTACTTTTCTTGTTATGTTCACATATTTCATGCAAATATATAATTTTCTATTACTGTAGTAATTGTTGGTGATTCTAAATAAATTTAAAAAATATTCCTGTCAAGTCAGCCTGTTCCCACCAACAAAAATTATCACCCAAAATTATATTGTTTGTTACTAAAAATAACATAAAAAAACATAGAGTACTGTTCGGAAGCGTTACAAACATAGTAGATTTTTTATACCATATTTGTAAGGCTTTTTCTACTATATTTTTAACGCTAGTAAGCCAGTTTATTTGATTCCACATTCAACTTCTACAAAAAAAGTCTATTTTATTCGTGACGTCACGTTATAAGCGCGGTAAACCCAAATGGTGAAATTCCACGGCGGTAATAAATAATTACGGCATGTAATAAAGTGGAACAAAAGTAGTCTAATATTAATTAACTAAGCTCTGATATAACAGTATATGTAATAACATATTTTAACGTATAGGTCAGGTTATTTCTGATTGGATCAACATAGTTTATTCCGATGTTTGTTCCATACTAATTTTATCAAAACTAAAGTTGAATTTTTATGAATATGCATTGAACATTTCTATGTTCATCTTTGTTTTTTTTTTTTATAGATTATGTGTTAATGCATAGTGGAAGATAATAAGATGAGCATGAAGTCAGGTCAGTTAGCGCATCATAATAAAGTCAACATGAATTTAGCACAATGGTTTCCAGCCAGCGTGAACCTCTTGAACAGGCAGGTGCACCATTCCATTTTCATCCATTAAAAAAACACAAACTATTTTCATTTTATAGAAGAACATCATTAAATTTCTATTATATAAGACTTATAATCTGAACCGACCGATTCTGGTGGTAAAAAAAAATACAAAAATACAAACCCGTAACTATAGCACATAATACTTAAGTTAGGTTAAGTTTTAAACAAGAAAGAATCATTGAATGGTATAAAGTAAAGGTTTATATGAAGAAATATTTAGAAGGTATGGTTGTCGGCAGCCATCTTGTTTTTCTGGCAATTTTTTATCGGTCGGCCATTGTTGAATCTGATTGTTTGAATGTGTGTGTATAAGTTAAACTTATAGTAGTTGATAATGATAATAATTTTATTATTAATTTCATGTATATACATAGAAACATTACCTGCACCGTATTGTTTTAGTAAAAAGTGGTAAATTTTTTTTGGGTCACGTACAAATATTATGATACGGATATGGTTTATATACATAAATAAAATCATGTAAATATATACTTAAATTGTTTTTCCGTTACCATATATTATACATACGAAAACAAATCATAAAGTAATATATTTACAAAACATATTTATTTCACGCATTTTACTTATATATTTATAAGTACACAATATTTTTTTCTGTTATGAAGTAAAATAATTAAAACAGACAAATGGACATGACATTTACACACTAATTAAGGTACCCTAAAATCGTCTTAAAATTAAACAGAAGTTTCTTATCGACAAAAAAAATTTAATCCTCCCTATCTGTTCCTATGCCTGATATCTCAAAGCAAGAAAAAAATACAAGAAGTATAATAAATAACTTGGAACTGTAAAATAAATGTTCTCCTATAATAAAAGTTGGAAAGATAACTTAATATCTTGGATTCTTAATCGTAAATTATTTTCTGCCACAAAGGTAGAATTGAGAAAATATTTCATAAAATAAATGTATACTAACTGTTGCCTGCGGAATTGCCCGTATCAATTACGATATATTTTCTGTATTAGTGTTGTAACTGGCTAATCGGATATGTCTTTATTATTCTAAGTTTGTATTTAAAATTATAGTACTTTTTTATTGTACATTGTTATTACCTATTATATATGTGCGTATTCCAAATCTTTTTCTATAGTTATCCTATTACCTATACACGTATATAATAAAACTACATCAATTAGCTTCCTGCATATATTATTGTCACTTTTGATATACCTCTACCAGACGTATTAGTCACTCCAAGTCGAGACAATCGTAGGATGAAGACATCCTACGATTGTCTCGAAGAGATCCCTATTTAGCAATACAGCCGCTCATTGTTACTTCCATCTTACTCATAGCAATAATATGTTTTGGGGGGAAGGGGATTGTTAGTAGGTAATGGAGGTCTAGTGTCCCCATTGCTAGCAATGTACCATGTTAGATCGACCTCGACGTGGTTCTCCCTGGAAACCATCGTAGTTAATTCCTGGTTATTTACGATGGACAAATTGCCCTGACCTCATGCTCATCTTATCATCCTCCACTAATGCCCTGCCAGCGTAAACCGTTAGCGTAGGCGGGTGCACTATTGTATTATTATCCAAAATATTTTTTTTTATCTATTTGTAAATATTAATTTATGTAACTGTTTTTTCTACGAGGGGAAATGTAAAGACTTGATTTAATTATATATAACATCCAAGGCCTCTGTAGTTCAGCGCACTGCCTTACTACCAATGGTTGCAGGTTTGATTCCACGAACGGTACAAACATTTGTATTCATAAGTATGATTGTATTGATTTGTATTCGTCTGGGTTATCTATGTACATTGTGTATATATTAAAAAAAAACTATGCATTAATATTAGTTGTCTAGTACCCATAACACAAGCGCTGTGTGAATTATCCTTGGGGTATTATTTCCATAGAATCTATCTATCTATTGAAAAAAAGTAATTAGTTTGCGACTACACGTATTTCATATCCATAAATGCTTTTGAATACAAACCTTACACAAAGGATTTACTTTATCGTACTAAAGTTATAATAGAATGGCTAATATTAGGCATCATACCGAACTAGGTCAGTAATCTCTAAATCTGATTCACTATATTGTCCCAACTTCGGAACTTCGCAATGTAACCACAAAGAGGGATGAAAGACCTCGGAATATTTTCAACAATAACAGGATTAGTGGTTTATGAAACATGAATTTATGTAGTTCTGTTTCATTCAGCGGTGAGTTAATAAATGCTGTATTTTATCACTTTATATATAACTAGCTGACCCCGCAAACATTATTCTGAGATATAAATTAAAATCACTAAGAGGGGTTGATAGTAGAAAAGTGAAAATTTAGAGTTGTAAGAATTTATAATGCCATATTATGTAATATTAAAAATAAAAAAAATTGTCCACAAAATAAAAAAAAGTGTTAGGGGTGGTCAACCCTTAGCACTTAGGGATATGAAATATTATTAGTAGACGAGATCTACTGAATATGCATATAAAATTTCATAAAAATCGGTCAAGCCATTTCGGAGTAGTATGGTAACTAATATTGTGACATGACAATTTTATATTTAAGATACATATACTAGGCGCAACTTAAAAATTGAATGAGAAGCATACTCAAAAAGTGAGATTATATTGTAAATATAAATAATAAGTATAGCATAAAATACACAACGAATACAATCACAAATACAATCGGTTTTCGAACTCCTATATTCTTAATCCGTTTGAAAGCTACAGCCACCTACGTCCTTACTTCTTAAAAGTATTCTGCACTTTAATATTTAAATGTGACCGGACTAAAGTCGGTTACTACCACATAGAAATGACTATTTCATAATGTATGAGCTGAAGCATGCATGCATTATAAATGTCTACTAGATTGCTGCTGGCCGCTAAGTTCATTACCATCACATTCCGAATTTAAATTTAAGTATTAATAGATCGCATAAATACTTAAATTCGAATTTAGAATGTTAAATAATTAAATTGTGTAAGCTGCAGCCACAACCTGTTAACTTTAATTCTAAATTTAAATCGAATTGTAACTTAAATGATTAATTATTAATTATCAGTTTAAAAAATTGAATCCAAATCAGTTTAAATTTAGAATATTAATAAGTCATCGTACACTGTAAACATTTGTAATTTAAATGAACATTTTTTAATTATTACTTTAATAAATTAAAATCAAAATATCTTTATTCATGTAGGTCTATTACAAACTCTTATGATACGTCAAATCTACCATCATGTAATGCGTATGGAATGCTTTCGATTTAGAGCAGACAGGAAATTCAACAATTGTTCTTTTCAAATGAATACACAATTCCAAAATTACAGATGAATTACAATTTCTACAACAATTTTAACCTTACCAGAGTTGTGATAACAAATTATTTTATGATTTTTTACTTTGACTATTCATTAATAAAGTCTACCATTGTATGAGTTACTTTTCACATTTGAAAAACGGTGAAGTAATTTTATAATATATCCAAAGTTATTACTTAAATAGTATTCTGTTACATAAAATCAGCCAGTCACAATAAGCTATAGAGAAGTCACGTTACAAATAAAAAAATATTTGATTGTAAACCTCTTTTGGTAGTTGGTTGAAAATGTTTATTTTTATATTAATTATGTATAAGGTAAATGGATTATCTTTATCGTTATATGAAATCCTCTTGTTAGGTATGCCTCAACGAGTATTTACACGTCAATGGGCAATAAACTCGCCTATTCATAGCCAGTCAATATGTTAGTCAAACTTGTATTATCTGTAGACATGAAAAGGACAGAGATAGTGGATTAAACGTTACCTATTACAACCTACACAATAGAGAGTGACAGCCTATTTTTATGTTATTGGAATGGCAAACAACCTGACGGTCATCTGATGGTAAACGATAATCGTCGCCTAAATACATGAACGGCATTGCGGGCATCACGTTATCATGTGACGCTTTCATGCGTTGCCATTCCAGAGCACTATTATCAAGCCTATGTACCATATAATATGCCAACTTTTTCAGGACAATTCATCCAACGCCATCCAGACTCAAGTTAAGCTAGCTAAAGTTTGTTAAATATTACACCCGGACCAATACAAACAATCATACTCAGGAATACATATGTTTGTGACGTGCGAGGAATTGATCCCGCGACAGAAGTCTTAGAGAATCTTATAAACATAAACAGTTGCTCAGCTGTGGTAAAAAACATCGACTTACCTTTATCGTCGGCTCGGAATTCGGCTTCCAGCTCGGCCTTGGATGGCTCCGGCTCTGGTTTCTTGGTGGCTGCCTTCATACTCATTGTTTTTCTTGTCTGGTGGCCCCTGAACGCTGCCTGTATCTTAGTCGCCGCTTGCTCCTCTGTAAAGAAGAAAATAACCTCATTGTTTTCTTTCTTCCATTCTTCTAAACAATAGACGTACGCACTTTTACACTTGAATCGTCTCTCAAGCAGGAAAATGTGCATGCAAATGTAGACAAAGAGAACAAGTAACTTACACATTCCCACTTCATTCGATCGCGTGAGTTTTAGCGCCTTATTAAAATTACTAATTAAAATTGCAAAATGATATTTTAATTCACATATTGTTTCAATAATTCACTCAAAGTGCTTATATAACTTTATAAATAAAATCACGTACCCTTTCTCAAATATTAAAACTATAAAAACACTTTTAGTCTTATGAATGCAGTCAAATAGTATTTTCTTTACTTTAAATTCGATTTCGTTCATTATTGTTTTTAAAAATATTAGCTACCTATATTTACCGTAAAGGAGCCTTCTGCTGTATTAGAAGTAATAAATTTTAGCAATTAATTAAATTCGTCAAATCAGGTACAGTATTCAAACATGTTACTATAACACATGTTCTAATGTGCAAATATATGTAATATCTGAGTGTAATTACAATTATTTGAAACTCCACGTCATAAAGTTTATATATTAACATAAAAGTTATTTGATTCCGCAGTTGTGTCGACTCTACATCCTCCAGTTCAATGATGAAAATAGTTTCAAAACATTGGAACCGAGTGAGGGAATGTAAACCTAAAGTTACATATACTTTGTAACAAGATCGCAACTTACTTCAAATTGAAAATGCTTTTTCGAAATATTCACTATCATTATTAAAACTTTTATTAGGACAGAACATGCAGTTCTCGACTCCTCTCCATACAAAACGTGCTACTATATTATACTACATACTATATTATTTACAAAAACGTAATACTATGCACATTTTCCACAATAACTAATTAAATTCGATAAAACTTTACATAGATTAAGGCAACGAAGGTTTCATACTAATCAGATTTTCATTAAACAAGTCAGTTTTAGAATTACACGTAACTGAAAAAACTCGATTTTCACAAAGTAAAAAGGACCTATCTTCATTCGTATGAACAATGCAAGGCAGTATAAAGGTGTGTAAATATTTTTTACAATAATGAATTGAAAATACCTCTATATGTACTGTAATAATAGAGTAAGCCGAGTAGAGCGGAACGTAGATATTTAGATTAAAATTTCAACTGAAACTTTTACTATCACAATCTAAGTTTACGCGGCAGGAAGCTCCTCTGAAATCTCACTGTCCGAGACCACTTAGGTTTCATACATTTTGTGTACGTGCTGATATTCTCGGACGGTCTCGGTGGTCTAGCGGTTTAGCACACCGCCTTACCTTCCTCTTGTCACGGGTTTGATTCCTCGCACATTTGTATACATGAATATAATTGTTTGTATCGGTCTGGGTGTATAATATGTATGTATTTACAAAAAAAAATATATCAATCTATTTATATCAGTTATCTAGTACCCATAACACAAGCTCTGCATAATTTGGGACTAGATGGCGCTGTGTGAAATGTCCTGAGATAATATATTACATATATTCACATCAAGTACAAACACAGAACATATAATATAAGTAGAGACGAACATAATTTATGTAATTATCATAATTAATTAACCTAACATTTTCCATATACAAACGTAATTTAAAATTAAGCATATTTATACAATGTATCATTGTCATGCAATTGTATACATACGCAGTTAATTAACTTTACAAATAATTAACCATCCACTTATTCATGCAATGTTTGTGTATTTAATTTATTGGGGATTTTGATAATGGGGACAACCCTAATAATCAAGCTAATCAAATCAAAACAGGGGATTTTGATAGGCTGGTACTTTCCCCGTTGCTAATCAAATTAACAATTTTATTCATACAGAAAAAAGATGTTATGTTTATCATAATGTTTATCACTATCTCTACCTTCCTACTAGCTCTATCTTGACATGGTCCTCTTATCAGTAAATTCCCACAGAAATTCTAAGGAATGTCTATGTCTAGGAATTCACATGACTATATATGTCTGTCTCTATTGATAGTCTTAAAAATATTGCAGTAAATACATAAAAAGACATAATATAATTTACGATTTATTTATATAAAGCCCACTAATAAGTTTTCAAATAAATTTTCATTTAGCTTGTGGCAAAAAATTTCAGTGAAATTTTGTGAAACCTCCAGAGACTAATATGATTATTCAACACAAAATGGCGGAGGAAAAATTACATTTAAAATGGCGCATGTGATCTCACTGACACAGATGATGGAAGGATGTAGTAGACGGATAACACTAATTTAAAAAATACCTTTTGGCATTTATGTTATTAAGTCTAAAATTTATTTTAGTGGGCTATATGTGGTGTGTAGCTTTGCTACACTACTAAAATAAATTTTAAATATTTATATAAATATTTTCAATATTAATTCTCTTGTATTTTATATTCAGATAATAATAAAATATATTATTTTATATAGTAAACTTAATATAACCTTTAAAATAGTCATATTTTTCTTATTCTACCACTCATTCAACAATAATACTTCTGTTACATACACAATTCCTGAGGAAAATCTTTCTGGTCTGAACGCAAACGATTCGGCAAATACATGTCCTTTGAAAAAGCTAAATGAGACAAAAATGTAGGAAGATATTCAAATTTTCAAACAATGGACAAACGTAATGTAAATTCACTTCTTTTCCTCGCCGTTTTGTCTGAGAAATACTTGCGGACTGGCTGGAAATATTCGTTTAAATTTTTAACGAGTTTCAAAGCGTCCATTTTATAAATAGCAGTATTTATGGATGGAATAAATAAAGTGTCCACTACAAACTGTATCATTCGTACATTCAGATTTATATAATCTCAGGACAATTTACACAGCGCATCTAGACTCAAGTTAAGCTAGCTAAAGCTTATGGGTACTAAAAAACTGATACAAATACATACATTTTTTTTCCTAAATACTTATATATTATAGATAGAAGACATCCAAACTGATAGAAATAATTATACCCATGATATTTGTGCCTTGCGAGGAATCAAACCCGCGACCATCGAAAGTAAGACAGGCTAAACGCTAGACCACCGATCAAATAATATAGATCATTAAGAATCGTCAACAGTGTATATGTTGCTGGCAGCTTGTCTATCATTCTTGTTATAAATATTATTCTGATATACGTTTCTTTCATGATATTTTTATTATTGTTATTGCAAGACTTTTATGCTTGTTTATTTGTATATTTTATTTATTGTTATTAAATAATAATTGCATAAAAATCTCACTCTGATCAAAGTGTACAAGATTATTTCTATCATGTATTAAGTTCAATTTTAATCGAATTAAGTATTTAATGCCAATTAGGTTCAAACCTATGGTTAAAACGATGTTCCTTATGTGTTATATCACGACATGATTTTTAAGATATAATATGTGTTACCACTCATGCGCTGTTATTACAAAAGACTAAGATACCACGCCTTTGTATCATGTAATTTCACCGCTACATCTCACACCTATACCGAAAGTCATCATACAAAATAAATCGCTCGTTGAAATAGGTGAGACATCCATATACTCACACAAACGACATATGGCATCTTAATAAGATTACCAACTCAACTGTACTAAAATTAATAAGCTAATAATACAAGCCAAGGACAAGGGTCCCAATGGGAACGCATATCTCTGACGAACCCATAAAAGACTATTTACATTCACTTAACCAACTGAGCATGGACGTATTACATAAGTGGTAGTGGATATCTTGTTCCTATTTTCCTTAATGTTACAAGCTACTTGTAAACGATTTGTTTTCTTGACACATTGTATAATGTAATGGGAAACCTATATATAGGTTAAAACAAAAACAAACTCGCTAGTGAATTTGTTTGCATTTTTTTAGATTATAAAAATGCACATGTGCCTATATGCAATTTATTTTTTATTTATTTCATTCAGCACATCTGACGATAAAAAATTAATATTAGTTATTTATTTATATATCACCATTTTTTGGAACTATTCTAATGCCCTTGGCCGCAGATGGCCTTTACAGATTCACCGATTGATAGAGGTCCAGTGCAGATGGCACTCCGTATTCGTGGAAGACCTTTTGGATCGGCTGAGGGCCAATTCCTGCCTGACGGCTACTACTTCGGATGGACATGTGAGGGCACCACTAGGGGTTCGAATATTGGCTTAGGCCGTCGTAATTTCTATTCCCATCCCGTAATAAAGAATGTAAGTAGATTTGATTCATAATCCGTAATAAATAAATACAAATATCTCTTGACAAGTTTAAAATAATGACCTAATAAAATTAACTTTTTTTAAAGGTAAAATTCTAAAATTGTATGTTATGTTTTGTTAATTGTAAGTACAAATTTGTTATATAAATGTCGTAGTTGTCTATAATTAAGGCTGCGATTAGCATAATAAATATATTGTAATGTGTTATATAATGTAATTGTGTTAATGACCCAATAAAAAAAATAGACTATATTTGTCGTTTAAAACAAATTCACTACAATAAATGTATGGTGTCATGAAATCCTGTATATCTAAGTACTATATCATATAGTTATATATATATATATATATATATATATAAGGAAGATGATATATAGTAGGTATATAGTTTCGTTTAGTAGCTTTGTTATAAATACTTCCACGATAAATGTGCAAACAACAGTGGCAGTAATTAGCACTGTATAGCTTGAGAAATACCTGGCACTCAAAATTGACAACAAACCGGGGGTGTAGTAAACCATAGCCGTCGTTTAAGTTAAAAGATATAGCGACAAGTAATGATATGTATTTTATTTTGTGAATGACAAACATGACTTCATGTCATATCAATATATATGTACTATTTCTTAATTTTTCAGCCCTATCTGATGGTAAATGCTTACCGTAGCCTATGGACGCCTGAAACCCCAGAGGTGTCACGTGTGCGTTGCCGACTCTAATATAATTATACTAGCTGTCCCGGCAAACGTTGTTTTGCCTTAAAATAAAAAAAAAATTTAAGGGTGGACTACCCCTAACATTTAGGGCGATGAAAAATAGATGTTGGCCGATTCTCAGACCTACTCAATACGCTCACAAAATTTCATGAGAATCGGTCAAGCCGTTGGGAACGAAAACTGTGACACGGTTTCGTGTAATTTATAACCTATGTGTTATTCTGATGTATAAGTATATTACTGTAAAGTTTAATCAAAATCCGTTCAGTAGTTTTTGCGTGAAAGAGTAACAAACTCACAAACTTTCGCATTTATAATATTATTATGATTATAATTGCTAACAATATTTTTATTTTTATGTATTATTTTATCGCTACAGACTAACTTGAGACCACAGACTATAAAAGTGGAGAAACAAAGAAAACGACATTTACTTTAATTACAGCACTTATGGTGAATTGCCGGGAACCTGCTTCCATATAATGGTATTATTACACGATATATATTCATTAATCGTCCAACAAAGGACCTGAAATTCATTAAAATATATTTCACTTTAACTTTTACTAACAAATTTCTATAGTTAATATGAGTTTGATTCTTAGAATATAAGTTGTACATACAAATATATATTTTATTATACTAGTAGTCGCTCAGTAATAGAAACTTGACTACAATCATTAAATTGTTATGTTTCATCGTTATTAATTTATTATTGCCAAGAACTTAAAGCAAAAGAATAAATGTGTGTGTATGTGTAAATGTCAAACGCAAGGTTTAAGTCATTGTGTGTAATATTTTTTATTCACTCATTGAATGTATTTTAAAGCATGATATACATATATCTGTCAGTTTGTGTGTAAGAGAGATCGGCTTTGTTATGTATTTTTAACTTACTATTTGTGTCTTTGTATTTGTTTTCAGTTCGCAATAGAGAGTATTATTATTACTATAGTACGTTTATCTGTTTGTATATTTGTTACCGGGAAGATGAAAATGGACGTAGGCTAACTTTAAACAAAAAAATTCAAAGAAAGTCATATGTATTGTAATAATTAGTCCTTTTTTTTATAACACAGGGGACAAAACGATGCGGCTCACCTGATAGTAAGTGATTGCCGCCGCCCAGGAGCACCCGCAACACCAGGGGAATACACTGGTATACGTTATCGGCCTTTTAAAAAGGAATAAGCTCTTTTCTTGAAGGTTTCAATATCGTATCGGTTCGGAAATACAATTGCTGGAATGTGATTCCACAATGTGGCAAAAAGTTTCTACAAAACCGCACTGTGGAGGACCGCCATTCATCCAGATGATCAGGATGATATTTTAGTTTCTGGCGGGTGGTATGGTGGTGAAACTCAGCAGCTGGTATCAATCCGAACAATTCATCAGAACACTCCCCATGATATACGCGGTAGAAAATGCACAGAGATGCAATATCTACACATAAACTGTACCTTGCCAAATTTTATACTTCTTACAGTCCTAATATTTTTTGTTAAAAGTTACTTTTGTAAGGAATATATTGTATTTAAGGATAAACATAGATATATAAACAAAAATAAAACATTCTAAATTCAGTGACGTCATTTCCGCCCACGCACTCATTTCAGTATTGACTGTGTGTAGGTTTCCGCATTTTGTTAAGCTCCTCACTCTAACAAAGTCTAATAAGTAAATAACGTAGGTGGACGAAATACAACTGTAATTAAATATTTAAGCTATTCTAAATTTATCTCAGCTCTAAATTAAAAAAAATAACAGGAATGGTAAAGTAACTGATGGCCGCCTGATTGTAGAGATTGACTGGTAATTTTAATAATTCAAAAAATTAAGTTTATTTGAATAAATGAGTTTCTATTCTATTATATTGTTGCCTAGCATCATGGCACCTGGAGATTGTGGAGATTTATTTTGGAATAGAATTAACAATCGGAATTTTATTCAATAATTCTTATTTGTTGTATATTTTATATGAATCAAATAAAAGTATTTTCTTTCTTTTTTTCTACTTTCAGTATACTTTATTTGTAACATACAGTAAAGAAAAGTCATAAAGAAAACACATTATGTTCTTTATATGATATGAGCCAATATTGTTACATAAATAATAATAAATTGCCTGAAGCAAATAAATAAATAAACTGCTTAGCGGTGGAAAGGTATCCATGACTTTGTACCAAGTTCACTTCAGTAGAATAGTTCGAAAAAAGAACACGACTTAGAAGATAGAAGGCGAGTTCGCGAACTTTAACTGAATCTAAACTAAAATGTAGAGACGTGTACAGTTACCTGCGTAAAAATCGTTGATCAAGGTAATATTTCTTCAGATGTTTAGAGATATTGCTAGAGTTACAGGTAGTGTATATATATCGGTCCAAATAATCTTAATATAACTATTGAAGTAAATAGTTCTTACATTATTTACTAAGTATAGTATAAGATACTAAATTAATCTACGAAAGAGAGTTAGTTATATCTAAGAAAGCGGGAATAGATATATTAAAAAATAGAGTAGACAAAAGAGAAGTTGAAATTAGAGAAATTTATAAAAAAAGTTTCACATTGAAACGGAATTTTAATTAAAATAAAATTATGCTAAACTAAATGGTTGAACTACTAAGAAACTCAAACGGGAATTACAATTACGACGGCCTGAACCGTGATTCGAGTCCCTAGCGGTGCCCTAAGACTAAAGTCATATCCGTCAGGCGAGAGTTAGCCTTCAGCCAATCCATAAGTACCTACCGCGGGTTTAGAGTATCATCTGCACTCCCCCTTATCGTCCGGTGAAGCTGTAAAGACCAGCTGCAGCCAACATTACAGTAGTCTCAAAAAAAAACCTTTGTAGTCTCTGAGCTATTGAGATAGCTCAGCAGTTCGAATGTGTCGGTTCAAAACCAGATACTATATAGTTGTGAAACTAACACTAACGGAATTCAAGACTATTACGTTACATAAATTAGTAACATTCTTGATCTTATTGGTATAACAACCGCAGATGGATTCACTGGTGGGCCGTGTGCCGTATGAAATTACAGTACACAGTAACACGTATAACATCTTAATACTCTGGATTGGCAATACAAGAGTGGCGTAATGGGTCACATCATAAGTGTTGTTCCTTTTTTAGGCGGTTAATATCCGGTCGGCCGCCAGCTTGTTTGCTATTCTAATTATATAAAAAAAATATCTAACATTTTATTTATATATACACACAATATGAAATAGCTATAAGTATTTTTAAATGTATGTGTACCAGTTACGGTTTAATATGATAAATTTATATAAACTTGATATTTTTTTTTTTGAGAAGTAGTGCTGGTCTATATATTATATTTCATATAATTTAATATAGTAGTAATATATCTATTGGTATAATATATTGACACCAATTTACGTATTTACAGTTATTCTTCTTTTAAAATTATACATTTTGTTAAATGCGCATCATAAAGAGAATTTACCAGTAGTATCCCTACTAGGCTGAGCCTGTATCATAGATACTATTTTCTTCCAACAACAAATAGGTACAAATTAAAAGTTGCAATTGCGTGGGTAGATAGAATTAAAATACAAAATTACACTACAATATCTAAGGCATTTAACATAAGAACTGAGCTTAGATATAAAGACAGCGTATAATAAATAAATAATTAGTAGAAATAAAGAGTTGATTGAAAATAAAGTTTTAACGAAAATCAACAACAACTAATCAATTAGTGTAATTTTACAAATCGTCACCTTAATTATCAAATAAATCTAGAGCGGCTCTACCCGACCGTGCATCGGCTTAATATTAATCTCTCTCGGTCCATTTATCAAACAGCGAAATTCAATTATACTAGCTCAGTTATAAAATGCTTTTTCTATTGAACAACCATTCAAAAGTTATAAACACTCTCAAGTGTTTCAATAAAATATTCAGATACTCAAACAACTTTATATTGAAGTTAAATGATCTGGTTATTACGAGCGAGTAAATTCCACTGTTTAACTTCAAAAGGAGTTATTTGATATCTAGTGGTAGGTAATTATAAAAAAATATTATAGGGGTAGATTTATATAGTTTGTTGTTGTTGATAATATCTATATAATGTGCAAATGCGTATGAACATACCTTGTGGTTGCAATTAGTTGTTGTTTGTATTTATTATTTTAATTTTAATTGGTATCCCCCTCTAATCTTCAATTTATATCCGATTATTGTATTTTAAAACTGTATTTTTTTAAGTGAAACTTCTATCTATTCTAGACTATTGTATTAGAATTTTTAATGATAAAGTATTGCCGTATGTGGTAGGAGATATATTAAAAATAGTAGAAGTTTCACTTCTACTATTTAGACATATTGCACAAATTAATTACAGCTGTAACTAAATAGATAGAATTTGCATAAAGTCGTCTTCGTGGGTATCCTCTGTTTCCCCTACTTCAGCCGCCAAACAGCTTGCTTTGAATGATTAATGCAAAAGTTTTTTATGAGATATAACGTGATATCTGGGGTACTGTTCGTGAACCTATATAGACTACCAAGTGCTTATAAGTATTAAACATATGAACAGAAGGGTCGTCATTTATTTAAAAATAGACATATTTTTTCCCAATAAATAAACTCCGTTTTTTATTTCGTCACAGTGAAGCGTGTAATTTTAAGCAGTGGCCTTTAATTGATTATTGTTTAATGTAATGTACATTATGATAACTAGGTCTCGTTAGGGCGATATAAATTTTATAGGGATTAAAATTAGATATTCAGGAATAAAAATTATAAAATATATAAAAAAAAACGGACTTCACTAAAGTAGTGTCTTTAGGGACAAGACACAGGACTTCAGATTAAAAACAATAATTAAAATCAGAACTTGTGAAAATATCGTACTAACGGAAATAATCAAATTCTACTAGATTTAAACATACGAACTTTCGGGATAAACCGAAGTTATAAATCATTGAACCCAGATGTTGAGTTACAAAAAAACATAGTCTTAAATTAAGACAGACAAAAAGAGTTAGCTAAATTTACCAAAATAAATTAAGAGTTTGGGCAAAAAATTTGGAGTGCTTGTGCATGCACTGACTTGTACAAGGCCTTTGTTTCGTCATAGCCTTTGTATCACGTGCTACAAAGCGTTGTTTCATGCTACCAGACAGGTCACGCCTCGCTGTGGTATACCGTTGTCACTTTGCAAATTTTAATATACCCACTACCGTTTTATATTTATGTGACTACAACATAGAAAAAATGCATAACGTCTATTAGACCTAAATAAGAAAAATCTTAAAATTTCGTACACAATAGGTGCTACACAGTGCGTCTCCTTTGTCGGGGCTGCTTTGAATCCGAAGAAACGGCCACTCACGTATGTAATCCGTATGCGTTGCAGTGGCCACATCATTTCTATTCGTGTCATTACATCGTCCATAGTTAGAGTTACACTTTAGGAAACATTCAATAATCTTCTTTTATTTCTGAATCAAAACTTTCATCTCTATTTGTGTCATTATTTAAAAAAATATAGCTCATTAATTCATTTTGACCATTTAGGCATGTAATTCTTATATATTTTTTCTATTTCGACCGTCCAATTAATGTTTAAATTGTAAAGAACTGACAACCGTATATCTTTATAAAGTCAATCTGTTAACATTGTTTACATAATTGGTTTCTATGTCTTCTTTTAAAAGTCAATTGTTAACTTAATTGGATTTCTAATTAATATTATAAAAAGTGAGTTCTTCAGTTCGGATTCTTTAGAACTTTATATCAAGTTGTTTATCTCGCCGTGTATTTGTTGGAGTGTCTCCGGGGCGTCGTAGCGCTCACGTAGAGCCGACGTAGCATTCGATACTGGAGTGGAGAGTGCTTCTCCGGTAACGAACGTGGCACAAGGTGGTGTATATGACACCTATATGTTTATACTATGATACTTATTTGAAATGGTGTCAGAATATGCTTTATAGTAGATTGTAATAATATAACAAATTAAGGGGTCTATAGATGCAGTAGTCTATCATAATATTCATTGTTTACATGTTTACATAGTATAAAATAAAGTCTCTATCTGTTCGCTTAGATCTTTTAAACTACGCAGCGAATTTAATGTAACTTTAGTAATAGACAGGGGATTCAAGACGAAGGTTTATATGTATAATAATACTATATATATATATAATAATAATATAATGTACATCGGTGCGAAGCCGAGGCAGATAACTAGTATAATGTAAGTTATAATACTTTTTATTTAATATATACGGAACTTTTAAATTGCTAAGGGTTCAAGCGAAGCTAAAGCGAGTCGTTAGTTTAAATAAATAATTATAAAAAACTAATCTCCAATGAAAGTAATTTCACTTTCCTACTTTACCTAACAGTCATTTATTTTTAGGTATATACAGATAAGACTATACTAATAATAACCTATACATTCAGTGGGAGTGAAACACGAAAGATAACGAATATAAAATTGTATGTACACATGCAAACGCCTCATACATATTCAAAGGATTTCATCCATAACAGTATTCGCATATCAAGTAGCAGCGTACTGGATTAAACGACATGCAGAAACACCAATTTATGGCCATTTGACGACCGCGGTGGTTCAGCGGTTTTGCTTCTTTACTCACTCATGGGTTCAATCTCATAACAGAAAAATTTGTTTTTGTTAAATTTGTGAGGTAAGTTTTATATAAATTCTAGCACTTGTAACCTTTAAGGAATTTCCTTAAATTTTTGGTAACGGCAGCCACATTTTCTTGCACGTTCTGGAAACAAAATTACGGAATGTCAATGGCGAGCAGTGCCAACTATGCCCCCACATAAATAAATAAAAAATTCATACAGCGCTATCTGATGCCAAATTAAGCAGAGCTGGTGCAATAGGTATAATGTAAATACATTTTTTTTAATACATAAACCCCGAGGAAGATTATATTGCCGGTTATACTGACTTATTATCGATTTATATTACTTATTACCGACTATAAGTTACCTGTTATAGTCGGTAATAAGTAATATAATCATTACATAGTATGAAACAAAGTCGCTGTCGCTGTCTGTCCGTCCCTATGTATACTTAAATCTTTAAAACTACGCAATGGATTTTGAAGCGGTTTTTTTAATAGATAGAGTAATTCAAAAGGAAGGTTTATATTACTTTATATATATATATAATATATGTATATCCGTGCGAAGCTGGGGCGAGTAGCTAGTTGTATATAATTCAGGAATTTCAAAAAACATAATTAAAATAAATTACCTGGACAATTTACATTGAGTAAATTACTTATTAGCCATCTAGTCCCAAGCTAAGTAATAAGTAATGCTTGTGGTATAGAATAGAATAGAAAAGAAAATCATTTATTCGAATAAATTTAAATTTAAACACTTTTGAATAGTCATCACATTATTTTCAATCTACCGCTCATTCGGAAAGCTGTCTCATCACAAGAAGAATGAGCAAGAAACTTGCTGCTTTTTTATAGGTATTAAGTAACTGATATATATACTTATATACAATTTTTAAATGCATGCATAATATACTTTAGGTATATATATTATGTATGCTTTTAAAAAAACTGTACATAATATACAGAAACCTCGCATCGTATTTTCTGTAACCCTTGCCACATTTCCTTACACGTTCAGGACACAAAATTACGGAATGTAAACAGCTAAGGACAAACAGTGGCAACTATTTCGCCACATAGTTGGGTACTTGGACGCCTGTGTGCGGCCAGATTCGTGTCCTCTTTACGATATTGCCGGTAGCTGTTGAAACAGCTCGTTGTATCTTATATATAAAACTCTCGTGTCACAATGTTAGTTACCATACTCGTACGAAACGGCTTGACCTATTTTTATGATATTTTACATGCATATTCAGTAAGACTGAGAATCGGCTACTATCTTTTTTTCATACCCCTGGGTCGTTGTCCACAACGAATTTTTTTTTATTGATAAAATTTTAATATTTTTACAATGGTATTGAAAATGTATGTATTTATTTATTACCCTAAATTTTCACCCTTCTAGCATCAACCTCTATTTTTAATAGTGTTTTTAATTTATACGGCAAAACAACGTCTGCGGGCTCGGCTAGTAGTATATAAAGTTTGACTATTCTGTTCCATTAAAAAATTTAATATTCATAGTTTTTATAAGTCAGTGATCGTGGCTGATTTCGACCATAATTAATTATCCATTGAGGCCGAATATAATTCTAAATAAATTTATTTTGAATGTCGGGCCTCGATAGACTATCGGTTTAGCATACTGCCTTACTTCCGATGGTTCGATTTTTCGCACGGTACAAACATTTGTATTCATGAATACAATTGTTTGTATCGGTCTGGGTGATTTCTATGTATATTTACAAAAAATGTATCTATGTAATTATATCAGTTGTCTAGTTCCCACAACATAAGATCTGCTTCACTTGGGACTAGATGGCGCTGTAAATTTGTCGTGAGATATTATAATAGATTTTATTATTAAGGTTATTTTGTGATACGTCAATTTGAATGGAATTTAAATCAAAAATTGTCAATCTACCAGAAGCTTGAACTATTCAAAATAACATTTTTTTTTTTATTGTTAGAAAGTTACCACAATACCTTAATGAAAACAGCAAACAACATAGCGCAAGAGATTAGCGTGTACAAACATATAAATGGGTAATTGACCTAACTTCATGCATGCAACCTTATTTATTCTGTTTTGAACATATATTGGTACAAAATACATATTAAATATGTATTTGTAGATAGTATATCTAAAACCATACCTTTAAATATGTATTTTTACTACTAAGATGTTTAAAGCTGAATACAGGTGTTCAATCAATGATATTAATATGCGTTGCATATTTAGCATATTCAGCATGTAAGCACGTCTTATATGCTGAAAAGACAAGAGAAAAATAATTCTTTCTCCATCGGGCTATAAATAATAATGACACAATAAGAAATATATTTATCACAAAAAGAAACGTCTGTTATCGATTGAAATGAATCCTACTCAACGATTGTCGGACGTAAATAACATCATTCGATTATTCGGAGGCGTGGCGATGTTGCCACTCGATTGGCGTTTAAAATCCGGACCCATTTCTGCCAGCCTTCTCGGAAATTACTTTTCCTCTTTTCTCGAGTTGTGACGTGATACTCTTATGATAGATCACTAGTGGTAGACTAGTGATCAGTGTAATCAGAGGAAAATTTAATTCAAACTAAAAATGAATCGTTTTCTAAGTACTTTCTTTATTAAACCCATAAATTGTTACTATCTCTATGTGAAACAATAAATTATAATTATTTTAGAAATCACAACAAAATGTAAATTTAGAAACAAGTTGCAACGAAAGGTCTACCGTTGCGTCCATCTAGTAACGTTTTAATAAAACGAAAAAAAAAGAATTTTTCTTTATAAATATTCTTACATTGTTATATCTAACTATATAATTAATAGTGGTGAATTTAGTGTAGTATAATATTGTGAAGCTTCAATCATTTTAAAAATAATATAACAATATTAATTAATTTAAATATTCACCAAAAATCTTAAATTGATCAGCATTTGTTTATAACAACAACAGCCAAGTTTCTTGTTCATCATTCTTGGATGAATCTGCATTCAGAATAGGCGGTAGTATAATAAAAATAATCTATGTATAGATAAATGCTAATATCACCGATAAGATAATATTACATATTAAGTGTATTAGAATAAAGATTATATCTGTATCTATGAATGAAAACGAAATACTAGAGCCATATGATTATATTTAAATATAGAATGCTAATTCCCGCTATTTTCTTTTCAATATAGAGAAAAGTGGCAAAGGAATCCATGAACAACTCCACATCATGTGATGATACCTACATTTACAAAAAGAGCTTAAAGTACCCCAGCACGTTAAAGTACATCAAAATATAAAGTATAAAGTACGTGGCAAACTTTATTCGACTTGTCTCGGTATATTTTTATATCTCACTTGACGTTGGGTAGGATAAGTGTCCCCGCGCGTTGTTCCCGCTTCAACAATTCAGAAAGGCTTTACTAATTACGAGTACGAGATACTAAGCCTGTTTATTAACTTGTACACAAATAAAACAAGCCAAGATTATGTTGAGTTTATCGTTCTATACCTGCATGTCTATTTACTTGGATAAACACTTTCATGAAAGCCATGTTGTCATTTTGTTTTTTGTATATCGAAAATGGAAGAATACTTAACAAGAACATTATAAGTTTTAACAAAAACGGATATTTGCCACTTCCTTCCGACTTCATTAGATCATTAGATGATCATAATTCATCATCTGATGATGAAGTCGGAAGAAAGGCAGTTCGTTAGAACTATGGTAGTGGCCATCAACTGTTCAATCGTTTTTCTTCTTCTTCTTTTATAGGAATAGGCTGTTATTTTTACAACCATTTATACCTGTTTTCTCTGTAACGTTTTCAATAGATTTTTCTGTGATATCTATCAGACTTATCTTAAAAATATAGTCCTGAATATCTATGGTAGTTTGTTTATGCGTGTTTGTTAACTTTACACGACTCAACGGCTGAACGGAACTCATAATGAAATTGAAAAAAAGATAAAATGTATAAAAGAGAACGAACTAAGTCATGTTTGTAACTTTAAATTTTCGCGTTTATTTATATAGAGAATTGGGTCTTATCTGATGTGACCACTGTAACCGTTTACCACCAAATGGGCATATGCTTGATTGCCACCATCCTAATAAAAAAACTGAATTTGATGCAGTTTTTAGCAATAGATATATTGATTCATGAGCAAGGTTAGCTAATATAAATAGTATAAAATAAACTATTGAAAGTATTGCGACAAGATGCAATGCATTCCTAATGACGTAAGGTCCATGTCTACAAACTTCGTTAACCATAGTATGTATCACTGAATTGTAGATCAAACATTTGCAGAAAAGATTCTGAATTCAATCCAATTGAAAACTTTACTAAATTTCGCTCAGTATTGACGTTATAAGTATTCTCTCCCCACCACTACCCAATCCGCCCCAGTGTCCCTTTTTACACGGCCGTGTTGAGAATAATAAAATCTTATGTTTATTATTCCGTTACCAGTTACCACGGGCTCTAAAAATTAATATTGAGAGGGGTTAGAAGTTACAACATCATACATTGGTGATCCATATTTTTTTTTTTTTTTTCTCTTTATTTTTCGTTATAAAAACATATAAATATACAATATTTGTATACTTGATGAAAAGACATGATCGATATGAAAATGTCGTGATTTTATTTATATTGTTTTATTTATGGGATGAAATGTGGCCCTAACAAAAGAAAAATACAAAAAAACAGAATATTTAGAGTATATAGGTATTAAAGACATCTCTGCCAGACAACTTTTGAATAGAGGAGAAAAGACACTAGGTAGTGGATGGCGTATGGTGGAATGAAAGAAACTAAAATAATAATAGTAAAATATAGTATTTGACGACCTCAGTGGTCTAGCGGTCTAGCACACCGCTTTACGTCCGATGGTCGCGGGTTCGATTCCTCGCACGGCACAAACATTTGTATTCATGAATATGATTGTTTGTATCGGTCTGGGTGTTTTCTTTGTATAATATGTATGTATTTAAATACAAACAAACGATATATCTATCTATCTAAAAACAAAATTACCATAACACAAGCTTTAGCTAGCTTAACTTGGATCTAGATGGCGCTGTGTGAATTGTCTTGAGATTATTATTATTATTATAAAGTATATAAACATATATATAAATAAATTACATTTGGGTTGTTGTCGCTAACGTATGAAAGTTGATAGAGGGTGCTACTGTGTTATAGCGTGGAGATATCAGCACAATATTTTCCACACTACTTTTCTGGAATGAATATCTGTATTTGTGGTTAGTCTATGGCACCCCACGCCACATCATCGATAGGTAGGGATAATAGCGACTAACGGGAAGATAATACTTACAAGAGGACACTTGAGTCTTAATGGTCGGGCAGTGAACAACTAACTAGCTCTATTGTGAGAGTTGTATAAATCATGGTTGAATTGTGGAGATAAATAAAAAACCCATGATGGTATTTTCACATCTCTGTAATAATATTTTTATTCATAAAACAAATGAATGCGCGTTCGCAATTCAAAATAATTATAAAAGAGTTTTTATGTCTCGTACAAGTGTCAGATATAATGGCAAACTTGTTAATAATATTAGGTCGAATTATGTATTGTTATTATGTATATACTTGTAGTTGTTGTGTGATTTGTAATAATCAATAAACGATTTATCTATCTATCTAATTCCTAATTCAGTATGAAAATTTTAAAACTATTCTATAATAATAACATTGCTATATTGAGCTAAAATGTCAGTGACATTGCTACCTATATGTTAGAGTAGTTGCCTCCCTGACATTTACCAAGCAGCCTGTATAAAGGACGATAGGTTCAACCTGATATACCTACCTACATTGTAAATAGACGTGTAAAATAAACCGATGCTTCTAACAATGTAAAATGATATTACTGAACGATGTTACTAAAATATTTATTTGTATAATTGGAATGTTGGAAAGTTCTTTAATTTTTTTTATGTATACCGTATATTTTTAACAAACACGGGTATACATTGACTTATCTCGCCATCGTTATAATTCATCATCTGATGATGAAGTTTGGATGTACACAGTTTATAAACACAATAGTTCCACTATTGTAGTGACCATTGGGTGACCAATAATCAATATATTTTCCTATGATTACTAAGGGACTTACCTGAATGTATGTTCTTTCGAACAAAAAAAGGATAGTCTTCTACATCTATCTTTCCATTTGTCAATCCTATTCGCTTTCTTAGTCTGTGTGTTGAACGGATCTTCACGAAATTTGACATAATGATAAAATCCCCTCGTACTTGTAATTTCACTGCTCATGACAGAACTAGAACACAGCTTACAAAGCAATCTGATTGACGTCTGAAATTCGTTTACCAAGGTCAATAAAAAAAGAGAGAGTCGTTATTAAATAGAAGCTGCTCTTTTTGACAGTCGGTCACAACTTTATAACTTTCATTCTTAACTAAATTAACTGTACATTAGAGTGCCAGATCTTGGACTGGGAACGGTCAAATCAGCTTACCAAACCTAACAGAGAAAGTAGGATTAAGTCGTAACTTTGCGACTGCTATAGCGCGCCTTAAGCTCCCTTTGGAGGTATAAAACTAAATTATTCATCTATAAGGAAGTTTGTCTCAACTGAAGATAATAAATGTTAAATTTCATTATTCGCGCCACGGTCGTATGAAATGACAGACAGACGACCTCGGTGGTCTAAAGTTTTTGAACTTAATTCTGATGGTCGCATGTTCGATTCTCGCACGATACATTTATATTCTCGTGCATTGTACGAGTAGATAGTTTGGAATTAGACAAAACTCTGTATTGATTATTACTTATTAATATCCGTTTTTAAATATAAAAATTTTGCTAACAAACCGCCGTGCGTGACTCGTGCCACCCCATTGGGGGTGCAGTACTTACAGTTTATTTAGATGACACTATGCTATGAAGAATAACACAACTCGAAATTAAAAACACGTAGAGTCCATTTGTAATCCCCATCTCAGATATTCACAAGGGTACGATATTTCAACCTCAAAAATAAAATTAACTGCAAGGTAGGGATGTCAACTATACGAGAATCCTCATCCTGGCACGAGAATTCTCATCTAGGCTCGAGAATTTTAGTCTACCAAAGATAAGTTTGTACAAGATTTTGAATCAGAGATATCAAAATATCAAGATGCTTTGTTTGTTTGTAATACTTTATCGTAGAATAAGATTATAAATAAAAAATAAATGATGATGATGTATGAGATTAAAGAGCCATATATTTAAGAAATTGAATTGGCAAACAAACTGACAGTACACCTGATGGTATGTAGTAACCCTCGTCTATATACATGTACAACATTACAGATATCACGTTACTGTAATTAGGATGCCCTTGACAACTCATGCGTTGTATTTCAAGAGGACTAAAATATCTTACCTTATATCCTATAATTTTCCTTTTGATTAAATATGTATTTTTCCTTTATATTATAAATTAAAGTACTACGGGACTCCTGTACCAAAATGAAACAGTTTGTATTCACACATTCCAATAAAAATATAAATTTACAACAATTATTTAAAAGAGCAGCATGCAAGTTTCTTGCTAGTTCTTCTTGTGATGAGACATATTAAATTTAAGTTTATTTGAATAAAGGATTTTCTATTCTATTCTATTATAATGGTCTCTAAAGTAAGGAATAATAGTATCCTATAATGCAATGGCTTCAACTGAAACACACAAATCAAGGTACTTGGTGGATAAAATAGACAGACAGAGTTATCTACGAAGAGCATTTTAAAGTATATTCTAACGTTAAAGTTTTAATTCACTAAATGTTTTAAAGTTGGCAACCCTGATTAGAGGCATCCCGTCGACAATTCTATGAGATGTGAGAACGGCTCTTTTGTTTATTTGTTTAATTCCGAGCCAATCTTTTATCATGTTTCGTTGATAATAAATATTAAAACCGCTCCATTAATATACCTCAGTGTACACATGCATGAAACCAATTGAAATATCGTGTAGCTATGTTTTTGTACATGTTTTTACAAGTCGGTCGATCTGACATGATATATGAAGGAGGTTAAGGATGAAGCAGATGATGATGTTGATGATAACTACATAGTCATCATCATCATCATCAGGTACACAGTCATCACGTTATTTAGTCTCTTTCTGACGGGCTAAGGAAGTAATTAATAACCCCATAGCGATGTACCATGTCAGTTTGACGTCCACGTGGTTCCCTTTAGACACCATCGTGATAAATTTATAGTGAATTTACCACGATGGGTTAACTGACCTGACCTCATGCTCAAATTTTCTCTGATCATCCAACAAACGTGGTACAAGACAACAATAGGGGGACTAACCTACATTACATGAAATCCCCCCCCCCCCCGCCCCCGCCCCTCGATAAATTAAGAAAATAACCTTGATCTTTAGGATACAAGCCAAGCCATGATAAGTATCACTCGCTTATGTTAAGTAAAGACACTTACCATTTATACTCCGTAAATAGTATCTTCTAAAGCAAATTTATATTCCATGATTATTCTGCAATATGTTGATACTAAGTTTACTAACAGACCCGACAAAATTTCAACACAAGACATTGTAATTAAATCTCAGATCAACATAAACCCTTAAAGCTGTGAGACAATAATCGTCCGCCATCTTGGCAATGGTGTAAAACAAATGATTTTGCGATTCAATAATAACTTCAATAGTTTAAAGTTTTTTTTATAATATTACAGGAAAGTAATTGTAACGGATAGGTGGACTGTATAGGTGTGTAATTGATGAAAACATATAGATTATGATAATATGTAGCTGTAACCTATGGTAAGGACAATGGAACAAAATGTGAAATATATCAAATAACATTACATACATATAAAAAGAACAGTTCTAAAAATATATATTTAAAAATAATATAAATATCAATATACCTTCGAATACCTGACCTACCCATTAGACTACAAGATATGTATTCTCTGGCTATTCGGATAAGAATTGAAAAAAATAATGTATTTTCATGATCTTTCATAATTAGAAACCATTACAATTCTTTGTTTCAACGTTACAAGATCAAACATAAAAAAAATAGAAAAATCATGAAATGAAAGCAATTTCATGGAATAGTATCAACGTTACAAGGTCAAACAAATAGAATATTGGATTGGCTTCTGCCATTTTTATTAAACGTCACGAAATCATCTCTTAGAGTTGAGAAACTCTTTTAATTATTATGTATTTCAAGTATGTTTTTTCCATAATAAAAAATATACACAAAATTCTTTATATGTCTTACTCTCTCTTTCCCATGAAAATATTTATAGTACAAATTGCTTTACAACACTATTCGGTTATCGCCTCTGCTAGTCACTTAGACCAAACAACAAATCCTTTAATAACGTTTTGGCGCTTATCCCCATCATTTTCATGCTATTTAAATGATGATCATATAATAACTTGTTATTTATCGCCAAATGGGAACATTGTATTTAATGGTTGGATAATTTATATAATCGAAGGATTTACATAACTTCTTTTTTTTATTCTTCTATGGTGGCAAACAAGCATTCGGCCCATCTGATGGTAAAAGGTTAATGTGGCGTATGGACGCCTGAAACACCAGGTATGTTACTTGCGCGTAGCCGACCTTTTAGAAACCTTAATATACCCTTCTTGAACTAACATTTTACTTAAATAGTCTATATAAGAAGATACTTTATATAGACTTTATACAAGGTCAACTATTTCCTGCACCTATATTTTGGTTGAAGGCAGTTAATTTACAATGTACGGTGGTCTGGCACCTTAGAGCTCCGTAATGGCAACGAATATGGTAGATATATGATGTGATCGGTTGGTATGTTATAATGTGATAGGTAAGTGTTGTTTACCATTAGTATGCTTATTTGCCATTATCATATTATAAAAAAAGTATATTTGTCGACTTTCGCCACTTACCTTCGGTAGCCGTCAGCTTGTTGGCCATTTTAGTTTCATAAAAAAATAACTGTAGTAAATTTTCTATTATTTTCATTTAAATAAAAAAATATAACATACCTAATAAATACCTAGTTTCTAGCTATATGTCCAAATATTAATACATATAAACCTTCCTCCTGAATCATTTTATTTTGAAATAATTTAGTATTTAATGATATTAACATTCGTTGCGTAGTTTAAAAGATTCAACCGTGAGAATTTTTATTATATCATATAATAATGTGTATAACTGACTAAAAATTTAATCTAAAAGTATATCAACAGTATTCAAAATAAACAATGCTTTATTAAGTTCACTAAGTAACATACGTGGTACAAAAAACGCGGTAAAACAACAAAACGCAGTTGAAAAAACGTCCAACATAAAGTCGACAATTTCGTTATGACATTTAAATGCCCCAAACACTGTTACGATCCCTGGTGGCGTAAATGGCATACAATTTCGCGAATTCGCGGCGTATTATATATTTATATCTCCTGTACATGTAACGTTATGTTTTAAGAAGAGATATTTTCACCATTTGCGTCCGTATTGGACTGTTAAAAATATGAAAAAGAATGAAATAACAGAAATTGTCCCATAATAATAATCATATCCTTAGACAATATATACAACGCCATCTAGTCCCAAATTAATACAGCAATACGTAGAACTTTCTCGATATAGAGATTGGCGGCATCGATGGTCTAGCGGTTTAACACACCGCTTAACTTCCGATGGTCACTGATTCGATTCCTAACACGATGTAAATATTTGTACACATGAGTATGATAATTTGTATTTGTCCGGGTGTTTTGATAATAACATCTAAGTATATATATCAATTGTGAAGTACCAATAACTGAAACTCTGTTTAGCTTGGCACTAGATGCCGTTGAGTGAATTGTCTATGGTTATTATTATTGTTATTATTAATATCCAACTGACTATTTCACTGCAATATCTAACTTATAAACTAGGGACTTACTCGTAGTAAATAAAACAAGCTGCTCGGCGGCTGAAATATATGACAGACACCCGGATATTCATGGAAGGAGGAATACTGTTATTCCTTTTAATTAAACCACACGTCTCGCCTACTCCATTCTAATATTATTAACATGGTTATATCTGTCTGTTTGTTACCTTTTTACAACTGAACAACACTGGTGTAAAAATAGACGACGACAAATATAGTTTATTAGCTCAATGGATTTATATTATTTTGTTTCCATTCACTACCATTAGCATGTATGAGATTACAAAAATTCAGTTTGGAAACTTGACCATCGCTACTGGAAAGAAGGCAGTGACGCTGCCAGTTGCGGTGATCGATGTTGATGATAGCGAAATGGAACAAAATAATATAAATTCATTAAACAATTAAATAGACTTAAATAGAACACATACTTCGATAAAATAGGTTATTTATATATCTCAAAAAGTAAACGAAGTAACTGATTAGTAATTAATTTATTATTACTATTTACTGTTTAAAAAAAAAAGATAAACAAGTCATCAGATTAGTAGAAAGAGATGAAAATAATGTCGAAATTTCGCAAACAAACACTGAAACATCCGTTATGCCTAAAAAGGTCGTTATACATATAACCGGAGTTTTCATTTATTACTAAGTAAATTAATGTCCAAAATACAGTTGCCTCGGGCTTTAATAATTAGGATGTAGGTCAAAATCGGCGTCTCATTTAAATTTTACCCGAATATTAGCATGAAAATGGCTACGGGGCCTTTTGCCATTGCTTCAAGAACTAAATGATTTCACTGAATGAAATTATTGGAAAATCTCTCATAGTTATAATTAAATTCTGTATTTAGTAATATTAATAATCATACCATAAATAAATATAGTTAGTACTTTTTATTTAATTTGAATGGCAAACAAGCATAAGGCCCACCTGATGGTAAGTGGTCACCGTCGAATATATACATAGACACCACCTTGCATACACTTGATGCGCCCCTATTTAGCTCGGTATATTTGAACCCAACATGCCTTAGAGCGAGCCAACTCTCTTAGAATTTTTTTTGATTATTTTTTACATCCAAATTTTTTGGTGTCGGCTTGATTTAAACTCATGACCTCTTAGTTAAATCAAAGTAACCACTAGGCAAACACACTGTCACGTATTGTATGTATTTTATTGTCAAAACTGTTCTTCTGCAAGAATTCATTACTATAGACATTATTTCCAGTTGTAGCTGAAACATCTTGCGGTTCCGAGTTTGTTTGCAAAATAACTGAAAGTTCTGTAGTTTATACGAGTATTACGAGTGTAGCCGTGGGAGCCATCCAGTTTTATCGTGCTCTCGACTTATATTGAAACAAGTATTCGGCAACCATCTTTAATTTTCATTATGTTTGTTGTTTTAATTGATTTATACTTAGAACACACATGATTTAAAACTAAGTCGCCGGCAATGTCCGTTCACTCATATATTTTAATTTACGCAATGGCTTTTTAATGTAGTTTTGAGCAATAACTTAAAATCTTATTACAAAATGAAGTTTAATAGTCGCCGATGTGATTTTAGTCCGAAAATTAGTGGAATGAACTACCTGCCGAGGTTTTCTCGAAAGACTACAGCCTGGGGTTTTCCAAGTATATATCAAGAGTATATTATTTGAGGTTTCAATAAAAATAAGGGTATATATATTAATTAACTGACAGAGTAATATAATATATAATAAAAATAGTAATAAATGGAAATAAATAATTTTAGACATTTTTATTCATACAGCGCCATCTAGACGTAATTTAAGCTAACAGCTAGAGTGATTTCGCTTGTGTAATACATAATAGATAACTGATACATATACATAGATATTTTTTTTTTGTAAATACATAGATATTATACATAGAAAACACCCAGACCGATACAAACAATCATACTCATGAATACAAATGTTTGTGCCGTGCGAGGAATCGACTACAGCCTGGGGTTTTACAAGTATATATAAACGTACCTCTTGAATCGTGGAGTAATTCAAGAGGTACGTTTATATGTATAATACATGCGTGTTATAGTATAGAACAAGCCGAAAATTCAAGGATTTGTAATACATCCGTACGAAGTCAGTTTAGAATAAACTATACAGGAAATGAGCTATGTAAGATAACACTCCCTGTAAGGCCAATAATTAAAAAGCCTTTTTAATAATTAACTTCTTTATGCATGGTCGTCCGTGCTCTACTCAGGCTAACCTGCTAGTTGCCATTCCTTTATAAAAATCCAGTAGTATATGCGTCATGAAAGTGGTTGCGGTCATCAAGTATTTATCGATACATGCCAATACCATATCGGCACCGTGATATCCGGACGACCGCAGTCTGCAATCGATATACCCGGGTATACCCGGGGGATAGGGTTACCAACTAACTCGATTTAATTAGAATATCCCAATCTTAATTAATTGCTGCGACGAAGAGGCTGTTGGGACGCGAGTTATTTTTTACTTACTCTATCTACACATCTAGAACAAGTCTACTTTGAAAATCTTACTTCAGCAGTTTCGAAATCTAATATATAAGCGAGGTAAGTTATCTTGTATTTTAATATTTACATAGTAAGTGTAATACAAAGTCGCTCCGGCTGTTTGTTCACTTAGATCTTTTAAAGTGCGCAACGATTTCAGAGATATATAGAGTAATTCAAGAGGAAGGTTTATACCTATACTACATGTATACTCGTGCGAAGCCTAGGTGGATAACTAGTATAATAGAAATAAAAGTGTAAAGTAGTTTAGTTTATGTACTGGCAACGCGAGGGCTAGAAGTACATCAGGCGAGCCTGCTAATTACCATCCCAGTTCATAAAAACGCGTAAGTATTCATCAATGCATCCCGGTACCGTATCGGAACTGTAATATCCGGACGACCGCAATCTGCAATCGGTATACTCGTTCAGTAATGCTAGGGTTGCCAAATAGCTCGATTTAATTAGAATGTCCCAATCTAATTAAACTGTGTCCATACAGCGACGAATGGACTGGTCAGACACGACTTATTTTTTTTCTTACTCTATCTATAAATTTAATAGAAGTCTGTCTGGGAAATCTTACTTCGGACAGTTTTGAAATCTCAGCTTAAACAAGTTAATTATCTCGCTTGTATTAAGCGAGATAATTAACTTGTATTTATAATTTTTTGTATAGTATAAATAAAAGTGATAAGTTCAGTTCATATATTGGCGACGCGAGTGTTAGAATTACATCAGGCGAGCCTGCTAATTACCATCCCAGTTCATAAAAAACGCGTAAGTCTTAATGAATGCATCCCGTTACCGTATCGGAACCGTAATATCCGGACGGCCGCAATCTGCAATCGATATACTCGTTCAGTACGCTAGGGTTGTTAACTATCTTGATTTAATTGAGATAATATGCAAATTTCAGACACCTGTGTCCCGATGAAGGGTATAGAATTGAAGACCTATTGTCCCGATTTTCAATATATGTAATACTATATATAAAATTCTTGTGTTTGTGACAAAACTGAACGGAATGACTGATTTTAATGAAATTATGTGTGTACATTCAGTAGGTCTGAGTAAAGGACGTAAATTGTTTTTTATACGGCTAAATGATAAGAACCAGTCCAAAAATAAAGAAAATATTTTTAGGATAAAATTATTTATTTATTAGAAATACATACTACCCCAAAAATTTCTACCGTTCACCATAACCCCTATTATTTAATGTTAATATATATGGCAAAACAATGTTTGACGTGTTAGCTAGTATAATTATGTAATTTTTGGAATGGTACTACTACGCTATATTTGGAGGATGATACCGCAAACATATCAAGTTATTTCATTTTCGCTAATTGACCAAGATTTTATGTGGTCCACTTGGAGACCAAGAGACCAGAAAGGAGGAAGTTAAAAATAATTAAAACCGTTTTTATAAAAAATATTTTTTGTTATGCCTGTCCCGACTTTTTTTTTTCTATTAAATCCCGAGAAAATCATAAAAGTTGGTCACCCTAAATGCAGTGATCAGGTAGAACTTGTAGGCACTTGTAACCCTAACCGCAAGGAGTCTATTCACAGAATCGGGTCCTAATCGATATCCCATTGAATAGATGACATATATTCGATGGCATTTGCCCTTTTATGATATTATGAAATGTTTATTTCATATATGTTTAGTTGCACTCGCTGAGTTCACAGACGCTATCTAGTACCAAGATAACCAGAGCTTGTGTTATAGGTAGATAACTGACATAAATATGATATTTAGATAGATTATCAAAATGGTGTTTGTCCTTGTTCCCTGACCCTCTACGTCACATTGCGTCACTTATTCGATATAGTAATTCTTTATACTTGAAATTGTGCGCTTTTTATATTAATCATATTGCCTAGAAACAGAGTCTATCCAAAGTCGTAAATTATAGAAATAAAAATATAACCATAACAATACTACGAATACTCCATGTTGTTCTCTAATCATGATATGCTAAACATGCTATTGCTTTCCACAGTGACATGCGATCTAATCTACAATACCTACAAACCTTATCCAAGGTAATCAAAGTCAGTTGTACATTTACATAATGTTAAACACTGATATTCAGACTGTAACTGAAAGAAACTTTGTTCAGTATAATAAGTACAGTGCTTCTTAACGCGGGGCCCACGCATCACAGCAGGCCTATTGGCAAGGGGGTCGGAGGGGTCAATAAGAAAATATAACGACATAAGTTTTAACCCTTTCGCTCCGGGGCATTTAAAATTAACGTTAGATTTTGGTGCCAAAACGAAAAAGCGAATTTTTAAATAATCATTAACACTAAATTAATATAGAACATTATTTATTAAAATTATTTGAAATTAGAATTTCAGTTTTTCATTATGTATTGAAAATTTACTTACTCTGTTCTGTAAATCTTCCTAAAATATAAATTTAAGTGGACAATTTAACTTTTTAATAATAAATTATGTTACATAAGAATTTTAGAAAGGCTAGGGTGAGACATGGCACAAAAAAAGGTTGGGAAACACTAGTCTAATACAATATTGGTAGCAGTTTAGCACACTTCGGAAGTATATAACAGGTTCGATTCCTCTTCGACTCTTAATCCCCAGTAATGACAACGCAAGATTGCCGTAGTGCTGTTCTTGTATATTGGCAACTGCCGCCTTCCATAAAGTGAGCTGTCACATAAAAAACGAGATGTTCAAATATATACCCTAATACTAAGTAAATACGAAACAGTATGGATAGTAATAAAAATGTGCGGGCATCTTCTGTTGGAGTGCGAACGTGACTCATCTCAAGTCAGGAATGTGAGCTCACTGACAGTCACGTAACATGACCGTCTCTGAGAAAACTATTTGTTTGAACCCTTACTTAGTCATCATTTATTTTTGTATAATTGGAATAGCAAACAGACTGATGGCACACTTGATGAGAAGGCGTAACCGTCTTCTACGACATCCTCGGTAGCCTAGCACACCGCTTTACTTCCAATGGTCACGAGTTCGTATCCTAAAACTTTTTTGTGGTATGTAAAATGTGGACCAACGACAACAACTCGTGAACTGTTAAACAAATCACATAATTTGTAGGTTATTCGATAAGAGAGATTGACTGAAAAACGATATGCATGCGTGTAAACGGTACACTTACAGTATCAGCAGTGTCAACCCTTTTGCCAATATGCAGTGTGAGGTACTGTTTCTAATTTATACGTAGTTTAAGGGGCGCAATTAGATTTATGTCTATGTGTCTTTTTTCTTGCAATAAATATACATTATCATTATTCAAACATTTGTATTCATGCGGTGCAAGCATTTGTATTCATGAGTATGATTGGTTGTATCGATCTTAGTGTTTTCTATTCATATTACTAGCTACTCGCCCCGGCTATGCACGGGTGTACATGTATTATATATATAAAGTATCCTCTAGAATCACTCTATCTATTAAAAAACCGCTTCAAAATCCGTTGCGTAGTTTTAAAGATTTAAGCGACAGACAGCGACAGCGACTTTGTTTTATACTATGTAATGATGCTACATGCATTTGCAAAAAAATAAGTATTTATATCAGTTATCTAGTACCCATAACACAAACTCTGCTCAGCTTGGGACTAGCATAGTGCTGTATGAATTGTTTATGGCGGTCCATCACCGTGCGTTTTTCCAGAAACTTTTTGTCACTCACTACATTGTGGGATCACCTTCTAGCAATATTACCTTAGTATTTCCGATACGATATTGAAAACTACAAGACAAGAGCTTATTCCTACTTAAAAGGCTGGCAAAGTACTTGCAATTCCCTTGGTATTGCGGGTTCTCATGGGCGGAGGTAATCACATACACATAAACACATACCAGTTTCTTTTATACAACTAAACAACGGATTTTAATGAAAGACTTGAATATACTTCGTATCATGATCACATATATATATACAGTTACAGTTAGTATTATAAAAAAAGCAAATGAAATCGCGACTAAACAACTAGTATTTTCTTCATGAAAATATTGTTCACCGTTTTTCAAAAAAGGCCAAATAGTTACTTAGTACAATTGGGTAACACAGAAGTACCCACGCAAACGACTTTGTACAAAGTGTAACATTTATTGTATATCTGACTTTTCCTCCGGTAATTCTTATAGTTTTTGAAGATAATTTGAGATACCTACACCGTTTCTGAATCGACCTCGGCCCTAATCGTATTTTTTTAATATCTTCATCGAAACTTCGCACATTTACAAGGGGGTATAGAGTAGGGGTGTCAGGTGGGTTATGACGTCACGAAGATAACCCCCCCCCCCCCCCCCCCCCCCCCCCCCCCCCACCGATTATATGACGGGCCTCCACCGTTTCCGACCCGGGCGCTTGCCCAAGAATTGTTTTGCACATTTCTGTTTCGAGCAAATAATATGGATTAAAATGAGGAAAAATAAAATAATAATGTGCCCGATACAATCAGCGAGATTTTCCCTTTTCAAATTTAAACCGACATTAAAAATGATATGCTTTGTTAGCCCTTTTTATGTACATATGTATCAATCTTATTTTCACATTGTATTCCATTAATATTAGAAACGTTAATCAAAATAGTACTTTTCTATTCAAATAAACTCAATATTACGACTAAAAACATTACTATTCAAGTAATATTTTTTATCGTTCTTATATTAGCCTTTTGCATCGTCAGATCAGACAAAGGTAAGTCGCTCTCAATCTCCATTTATCGGTTCCCCTCATAAAACATAGGAGCCGACCTCGGAGCTCCAGTGGTTTAGCACACTGCCTTACGTCCGATAATCGCGGGTTCGATTTCTCGCACGATGCAACTAAGACTTGTATAAGCTATCAACGAGTATAAGCGTTTTTATGGAACTGTATATGTTATGTATGTATTTGTATGGAACTATATTATGTATGTGTTTGCAACAATATTTGCAATAAGAAAATATTTTAATTCATTACATTTATACTACTATTATCTGCTGGTATCCCGTTTAAACTTTGTCATATAAACTTTCGCGTTTATAATATTAGTAACATATTGAAATACTAAATACCTTTTAAAATCCCGACAGCTTATGTTAAACACTTGCAATTTACTAAACTGCTTAAACTCTGACAATCGCATCGTTTCATAAAAATAATTGTGGTGAGAAGTCCAATAGATCCATGACCCATATTGATATAGATAATGTAATACAATACAATGTATTTCAATTGAAAACTACCAATACCAGTGAGTTCATAATAAAATCATGCTTTCTGTATTTTATTTCTATCTACCATTACATTGTATTTATGTGAAAACTTTCCATATTTGTATCATAACATCAGCAGTTATTTAGATTTTATCTGCATCAACCTACCCAATCATAGCTAAAGCTAATGATACCAGATTGAGGAGTCCCCCATATTCCGGGGAAATTCTTCCTTCGTCGGATATTTATAGCAATGACCCTCATTGACCTCCCCTGACCCTTAAAACTGGCTGAACAAGTATTTAGTGAGATTTGTGTTTTATAAAATTAAATAAGAGACAAATAATTGTAGGACGCACTAAATATGGCAATACTGGGAGTATTGACTATAAAATCAAATATCTTAGGTGTCCTAGTAAGACTAATATGAGTACGTATGTGTTATGCCTACTTGGGGAATTTTTCTACAAAAATATACTCATTTATTTTGTCTATTTTAGTAGTAGGCATAACACATTCGTATTATGCCTACGGAATTTTTCTACAAATTCTTTTCGGCGAATTTGGGAAAAGTTTAGAGGAAAAGAAATGTTTTTCCTGGCAACTCTAGCTAAAACAAACTTCAACAAAATAGACAAAATAAATGAGTATTTTTGTTATTTACAGGTGTTCGATGGGGTTTTATAGAGGCCATTCGTAGATACATATCAGTACACAACAATGTAAGTTTAAAATTTAATGGCATGTTATTATATTTATGACTATACTTTTTTTAATGACGTGATCAGGTTTGCTTTTAAAAAAGAATATATTTGATCATATCGTTGACTAAATATCTACCATAACGAAACAAAAAAAAAATTATACGAAAGTATATATTCAAATTCACAGCGAATCATTTTGAGGATTTGTTCAACATATTCCTCGTGAATGACAACGCATGAATTCTTGTCAACGCATGAGGTGTCCCCCTCTTGCGTTGACAAGAATTAAATTTGTGATGTCTGTAGGATTGGTTACGAATTTGTATTAAAAATCAATATTTTTCAAAATTAATTATTTGTTAATGTAGGATGTTTTACCCGCTTATAAACGTCAAGTATTTTTTTCATACCATCCAGTTAACTGTACTGATTGAATTGAAAAGAACTGACATGAAACTCATCTGAATTACTTTTTTTTAAAGCCATTTAAATTTATATTGTATGGTTATATAAGATGTCTATGTTATATCTAATATTAATTGAAATACTCGTGCCTGAAGAACTATTTCCATGCACGTTTGTCTTTAAAGTAATCGTTTAGTGAGTAATATGCTTTACTTAATAAATATGATTTAACAAATGTTTTAAATTTATTTAAAGCTAATTGCAGTATATTCTTTGGTATCTTATTGTAAAATTATATACCCATTTCTATAAAAAGTTTCATTGACTTTTTCTAAACGATGCTTAGGTACAAGTTTGACTTTAAATATAGTATTAATGTTATGTATATGGCTGTTTCTTCGAAGTATTAGTATTATACTCAATATATATACGAATTATAATAATATTATTATTATATTTTTTATATATATTTAGTAGCAACGTTGAGAATTTTTAATTTCTCTTAATGAGTCATGACTCCTTATACAGTAAATAGCACGAATGTACTATCAATAACAGCGACGTCCCTTTCCTGTGCTATATACAAGACTACTCTTACTTTTGTCCACCTCTAGCATTCAAGAAAGAAGCACAAAACGATTTTTTGTTAACTCAGAATTGTCTTATCTAAGACTAGCGAATGCAACATCTGGTAACATAAAAAGAACAGGCAAGTAACCTAAAGCTACAGCGAAAGTTTTAAGTCATAAAGTTTGAAGATATTAGCAAACAAAAAAGTCTTGTTCTATTGGTAAAATAAAGGAAGCGGCTGGCCTAGTCATGGTTAACCATTGACCGTCGATTACCATTGCAATTAGATGTAATTATAGTAAATTAGAAAATGGGAAATTAAACCATAGAATGGAAGGAAAGAAAGGAACTCACAAGATATGCTATTGCATGATAATTGCAGTAATACTATTCGTCGTCTGTATTTCTTCAACCGACTTCAAACGAAGATAGAGTTTATTAATGAAATTAAATTAAATGAGTTTTTATTTCGTTAAAACAGTTACATCATGGTAATATGTCCAGGTAATAATATTCTTGGCAACTGTATAATTGCCCCAATGAGCATGCAAATTTAAAATATATTACAATTAAATAATAATATCTGTAATGTTTAAACAAAATAATGTTTTAACAAAGAATTAATGCCTTATGTACAATAATTAGATATTAATGGTAGAAATTATATAATATAAAAATGTCAACAGTAATACAGTTAAACACGTTTTAACATGAAAATTTTTATGGTCAGTTCATAATCATAGCTAGTATAATCTAGACGAAACGTCGAGATTATTTACCATGAAATTATTTATGTTAAAACCTGTTTAACTATATTAATAATACACCAAATATAATTAAACGCCAAAGACTAAACATAAGAAAAGACAGAGGTTCTCAATTTGGCGATTTTTTTTAATGAATCTTACCTTTTTTTATAATATAAACAGATTTTGGTAATACTGTATTATTTAAAAATTGATAATATGTGGTTTGATATAAATTTGACTAATAATGTAATTCAAGTTGGTTTCTCGTGGCCTGAACACCGCTATATTTTACTGTATGTATATATGTGCTCTGCTGATTATGTCGGTGTGCTCTGACCTATTAAACTAACGAGGCCTTTGCCGATTGGCAAACAGATCTGTAGAAATTAAATAAGATCAAAATACTAAAATTTATGTTCAATTATAAAGTTTAATGTTGTTTTAAAATAATGTAATTTAAGTTGATCTGAATAAAGGCTATAATAGAAAATAAGAGAAAAGAAAAGAAACATAATAAAAGTAATAAATATATATCTGTTGAAGATACAACACATATAAATCGTCTATCTATCTATACAATAACAACGTACGAAATAGCTCACGAATGTTCTTTGAACAACTAAAGCCTATAGGGTTTTACCTCGGCACGTTTCAGCAAAACAAATAGTAATATTGGAAAAAGTATGTACGGAAATGAGAATTTACTAGCTTAGTTTAAATCCACCTTTTTATGTTTCATACTGCAAAAAATAGGAAACGTGACTATCTGTAGAATATAACACACTTGCTTCGGATCGTGAATTCGGCTGCGTGGCCATGATTAATAATAGTATAAAAAGTAACATACTTATAACAAACTTTCAAAATAACACTCTAATGTTTTAATTATAAAGTCTAATTTCATAAATTTATTTCTTTTCTTTAATCCAGTATCGCTCTAGGTACGCGTTATATCCATTTCAGAAGTATGACAAATTTCATAATTATAGTTAAAGGAAAAGATGAGTAAGATGTAGAACAAAAGTTCTTCGTTACTATGAGTACTTTCATATCCTTACAGCTTAATTTACCTTTTCCAACTATCCCTGCATACATTTTGTTTTTAAAATTAGAATCTTAATAGTTTTTAAACTTAAAACTTCAGTAGTGGTCGAATTTTGGCAACTGGATTCCAATAGTGCATATTATTACCCATACAGCTATACAATATATATAATATTACGTTATCTGTGCTATAAGTAAATATATATGATGTCATACGTACGTCATTGTAATCATTATTAAACTTTACAATCGACCAATAAATTCTACCTACACATGTACCATTATACGTCATTACGTAATTGTTTCAGAACTTTAATGACGGTTGTAACGTTAATATGAATTGGTTATATATCACTTAAACACTTTATTGAAAGCTATTCTCATGTTATCTATTTGTAGCTAGCACCTTAATTAGGTTTAGTTCGTCTTTGGGAGCGCTCTCTAGAAGTTCAGTTCTAGTTAGTTCGCGAACTATACAATCCGAGTTCCTCGTAATTTAGTTCCTCAGGTTTCTGCACCAAAGCCTTCATTATGGAACGTAGTTTTGCTCTGTGTAAAATAAACTTATTGACTTGTTGCAGTTACAATTATTTGTATACAAAGCTACGAAATAGTTTATACATAATCGAACTCTTTCAAATTGCAATTGCGAAATGATTGCGTCATTGCTTTAAAGTTCGTTTCGCGGTATACATGAACAGCACTACAGATATCACGTCATGTGACACCCGTTATACCACTCATTTGTTGCCATTCCAAAGGATTAAAATGTCATGCCTTTTATTCTATAATATTACTATCTGCAAGTCCTGACCTCCGCTGGTGCCCAGCCAGTGTATACCGTTAGCGCAGGCGAATGCATCAAAAAAATTGGCTGTGTAGGTACCTCGGTCGCATTTATTTCTACCGACGATCTATTTGCTTAAATTAAGAGGCATAACATCTTAGTCTTAATATATGAGGGATACCACCAGTTTATACCATCGGCAATCGTTATAAATGTAAGAACAACATCAAAGATTACCTCATTATAAAGGTAATATCTGTGGCGTTGTTCTTACACATAGACAACGATTGCCGCCTACCATCCTTCTACAATGTTACCAAAGCTTTCAATGAAGTTTGGCCCAACGCCTTGATTTACAAGCTCCATCAGTTATAGTACTCATCTTACGAAACCTGTCGAACCGCTTCTATTGTTACCGTATAAACGGAGCGTTATCCGACCCGCACCCCATACGAGCCGGCATCTCTCATAGCACCATCCTCTCCCCGATACTGTACTCACTTTACACAAACGACATACAATTATTCTCCAACTAAACCAGTTGAAAATCACTCTTCGCAGGTGACAGCTCTGATTACATCTGCCAAGTACCGCCAACAAGTTGTCTAAGGCTTCAAACAACCGTTCCTATACTGGGCGAGTAGTTCCGTCAGTGGCGTCAAAAAGTGCAGTAATGTATTATTTATTAATTTAGACAACAAGAACCTACGAATTAACCGATTATTTGAAATTCCTATCACAAAAAAATACACAACTCTCCAATGAAACTGCCTATAACACCGTTGCGACTTACATGCAAAAATTTCGTAATGAGAAGAGAAAATATCATCTACTAATAATTCCTGGTATTTATGATTTGTAAATAAAACAATCTCAAAGTAGACACGTACACACTTCAAAACAGCTTGCTCCAATAATAATCGAATCATAACAGTAGATATATAAAACACTTTTGATCTATTTCCATCTACTTCAGTATATTTGTAAACAAATTATGTTTACTTTAATACTTGTAGATCAAAGGACCAAATATAACGTATTCATAAAAATATACGCATCGTACTGTATTTAATGTAGGGCAGAATAGCAAACTTAATTTCCTACCATTTTTTTATGATTAAATGGCACAGAGCACTGTGTCTCTTAGCATGATACCCGAGACAGAGTAAAGTGGCGGAGAAGAATAAGGAAAGCTGATCCTACCAACATATATAACTAGGAATACAAATTCGAATAAATATATCTATATTCAGGTAGGTGTAATATAGACTGTGGCAAATTTACCGTCAGTTGGCTGTAATTTCGAGATGAGAAGAACCAATAAGAACTTAGCTTATATTTTTCAAAAAAAGAAGAGACAGATAATTAAAATTACATACAAGGTGGTACCCCATCTGATAGAAAATAGTAACCATCGCTATATAATATAGTTATAGATAACAGAAAATCCATCTTGACTACTGTTTTACTAAAAGGTCCATGTGTTGAAATTATTGACGACTAAGATTTGATATTCCATACCCACATGTAATTTTACTGGCATCTCTATGATCAATGTGAAACGCAGTATGCTAAGTATAATGTTAGCAGCAGAATTAAACTGTGGTAGAGACACAGACTACTATGTACGAAATTGATTAAAATCCTGATTAAAATTAAAATGTACCCGATTCTAAAATTAAAAAATGAAATTATAATAGGAAAAGTTAAATTTCATACTAACGGTTCAGAGACATTCTCGTCAAACATTGAAAGATTGACCCACTTAACTGAAATTATACGTTTTCAAACCAAACGCTTAGGTAATAAGAGTCAATTTGTAATATCATTGAAGATGCCGTGTCACTGTACGTTAGTTGGCGGTTTGTACACAAATATCTTAACAATGGAAGAGAAGTTGTCAACCCAAAATTTATCATAGACTATTTTAGTGAATAAACTATTGTTCCCTGTATATAATATTAGCGAAGGTCTTTGAATATTATATAATGTTCTAAGTTTGATTTCCGGGTATATTTAAAAATAATTAGCTACGTGTCATAACTCTCGTTTATTGTCAATAATGCAGTTTTTTGTCTATTTATCTATCTCTGTGTACACCGAAAGATCAGTTTGTTATTGACTTCTAACTAAACATATAAGAATAACATAATATGGTTTGATTATACGACTGTATACCCTTTGACCAATGACTGAATGACATTTAAAAAAAATCTATTGTAAGTAATAATTAGCTTATTATAACAACAGCTTTTTTTACTGTAGACATCTACTCTACTCTCTACCCTCTTTCTAGCTACCTCTCTTTCATGCCAAAACTACTGAACCGATTTAAATGAAATTGGAACACAGATAGCCTAGACTCTGAGAAATAACGTAGGGAATAGGCTACTTTTTAATGCAAAAAAAGGGTTACAAGGGGTTGATTTATGAAAATTCGTCATTTTTGAAGCTAGAACCATATAACTTATTTGTTAAGCTTTCTATATTTAGCCTAAATAAATATAAATGCCATCAATTGTTACACGCGGACGAAGTCGCGTTCACAGCTATCTATAATTCATATCAAGCGATAATACAGCACTTTCCATGTTTTCAATTGGTTTGTTATGCCCGTATTTTTTTTATTACTGAAGTATATAAAAAACAAAGACATTTTAGTTGTAATTTAGGGCTTCCAAGATAGACTTCATAATATAAGCAATGTCATTTCGAATTTCTAGTTTAATCAAAACCAAAGCAATACGTAATCAACCCCAATCTCTGAGCAATATCTTTATTAGCCCGTTCCACACAGCTTCCTTGGTTAGCAACATACGCCAGCCAATATAGGGGATTAACAGAACGATATTCATTCCCTGCAGATACCTTAAAGCCATTTATATCCAGATTGAACCAGTTTGAGCTGGTTTCGGTCACATTTCATAGTTGGGTATTACAGCTTGTTAGGCAAGTAATTACGAGGTAGGTGTACGAAAGTACGTCTGCAGTACTGGTTAGGTATAATTTGGTACTACGTTTTCTTCTATGGAAGTGAATGGTATTTGTGCATCATGTACACATGTTTGAAATAGCGTAACAAGTGACAACCCTAACTATACTAATAACAGTCGCTTAAAGTGTATCGATTTTCGAAATTGGAAAATGAAACTAAACTAAATATATGCAATTTTATATCTACTTATTCCTAAAGAGATTGAGGTTAGATTTCGATCATGCCAAATAAGCCAAATATTATGAAAAAAAAAACAAAAGGCCATAAACATTTTAACCCGAAATAATAATTAGGATAATATCTTCTCACTGGAAGATACATGATTTTTTACTTCCCTCTATAAGACAAAAAAATAAGGGTGCCAACCCTGGTGTTAGACAAGTGGTTGGCAGCTAACAAGCTTTCGCGGTTCATACTAGTTAATTATTCAAGCTAAGAACAAAAGGCGACCGTAGGTAGACATACCCGTAATATTGTGCTTGTCTATGATATAACAACACAGTTAACAATGTAGGTAACTATTGCGTGCCTACTAACATGAAACTAATTGTGTTCTGATTAAATGGTAAAATAAGTATCATAATAGTATAATAATATAAGGTAATCATTATATTAATATATAAAACAAAAACTTTGTATCCATCTTTACGCGCGAAAATTGCGCGAACGGAGTAGTATAATTTGCACACTTATAGTCTATACAGAGAAGTAGTTGAGAATGTTAATATTAAAAAAAAAATATGCATAAAGAAAACATTACACACTACCATGTATTTAACACACGCAAGCACGAAGAATCTTAATTAAAACTTATAATTTAAATTAATTATGGTCTAATTTGGAACATTAGGCGATCGCTATAGTATTAATTAATAGTTAAATAATTACTGTGACTATATTAAATTACCTAACATGCTTGTAATTTAAGTACTTAGTTTCTCTGTTTTATTTGTTTTTGATTTATTTGTTTTCAAATGTTAGTAACCTAAAAATAGAAATTGATTTAAAGGTAATATAATCTAAACGTTATCTAATATTTGACGTCAAATAAATTTAATCTAACTGAAACCCGTTCTCAATTTACATTTATTAATAGCACGAAGTCTAATTAGCGAATCAATAAACACAACAAGCAAAATTAACTCGAAACAAGCTCAAAGGAAAATTAATCGACATCAATAAAGTTTTAATCTTTTGGCGCGAAACTAGGCGTCCATTACTGCCGCCATTTTGAGGTGCAGAATAATTTGAAAATGGCGGATGACTGGCAGTTTGGGTGGCCTGATTTATAAGGCTGTTTACGTGGAAGCATTCACCTTTTCGAACCTTTCTTAATCAACAAAAGGTGAATATATTGCTTTAGTTTATGGAAACTCGTTTATTAATGAAAAACGATAGATATAACTTTTTAAATAACCTACGTTAAATATATAAAAATTTTGAGTAGGTAACATTAACTAAAAAATACTATATTTGGAAAATCTACTTTAAAATGAAAACTGTAAAGTAGATTTTTCATAATTTCTAATTCGTTTATTAATGCATTTTATTATTTAACAGGCCTTATATACAGCCAGAAAGTACTGTTAAATTAACAACCTATCTGATAAAAGTCCGTTGACGAAACAAACAAGTTCATAAATATTTCTTCGTAACAATGTTAGCAAAGATCGAAGCTTGTACGCATAAATGAATGAAACAATAAACATTCAGGAACTACTTCCGACTACGAACAAAGCCTTCAGCTAATAGGACTATGAAATAACTAGGAAAAAGCGTAATTGTGTCCCGACCATTCAAAATATTGGGATGGGCACAGCTTGTTTTTCTGTCCTATTTCTCTCTATCAGATACTAAATCTAAGTCAAAATTCTTTTTTTTATGTAACTGGAAAAGTAAATAAGCTGACGGTTTACCTGATGGTAAGTGGTAACCGTGGCCAGTATACATGAATACCACCGCAGTCACAAGTCGTTATTAGAAAACCGTGATGCTCTCCTCAGACGTTGCCTTTCTGGAGAACTGAGAGATGATGCTATGCCTAGACATATCTTTTTTTAACTTGAATGGAATCACTAACTAGTTTAGTATCCTCTTGATAGACCACGGCCTCGGTGGTCTTTTGGCGCAACTTGCACACGTTTAGCACACCTTGCTTCCGATAGTCGCGCGTTCGTATGATACAAATATTTGAATTCGTGAGTATGATTGTTTGTATCAATCTGGTTTTTTTTTTTTTGTAAATACATGTAATTAATTTTGAAATTGCAAGAAAAATCTATGTATTTATATTAGTTATCATAATATAAGCTCTGCTTAACTTGGGACTAGATAGCTCCGTGTGAATTGTCCTGAAAACAAAATGGCTTTCAAAACATTTGAATCCAAGAAATTTGAAATTTGAGTCTATTTAAAAATTGAATAAGGAATAGAATTAATTAATTAGCAATCTATAAACTAAATATATTAGTCTGTAAAACAATCAACAATATTGATTGCTCAGGAAGATATATTTTGTAAGCCTTGACTTTAAATATACGTATCTATGAGTACATGTTTGTCCTACTTTCATAAACTAACTATCACCCCAGTTAAGTACGATATATTGATTAACATGGGCATGAATAATCAATTACAGTCGTGCCATGTGGCAGAAGTATTCAACATTACAACTGTAATATGTACGACATTATAACAGCAACCCCTGAGGCAGCTGCTATTACAAACTTTGTATATTTTTTTCTTAGTTTGTGCATGTTTGATAAGCTGTTAATGTTGGCTATAAAGGTTTATCTATCTATCTATGGATCGGTAGAGAAAAAAGTGTAAATTACAAAAGACTTGACGTTCATAGACAACAAAAGTTTTCTACATGAACAAATATTTTTTTAATTTGAATTTGAATGTATCTAATTTCTCGTATTCCTTGTTTTAATAAGGCTGATTTCATTTTAGACGTTTTGCGGAACCAATCCAACCCCGGGCGTACAGATTTCGCTTTATTTATTATCCATAAGATTTAACAGTACTAAAATGAATTTATATTCTTATATGCACATAATGATATGTATGTAATGGGTAAATTATTTAATTATTAATAATCACTCGAGTGTATTTTTATTTTACAATATTTATCAAACGTATTATAACTTTTTTTTAATATCATTCAATGCATTCCGCTATAGTTCTCACAGATAAAAGACCAGCTTTTAACTGTCTGGCGTAAATCAGGACAAGTAATGGCTAATTGCGGGCATTCTCCCAGTTTTATAGGCAGAAAAACATTTTAAATGCCACTTGAAATGAAAATTTTCTTGCTCGCCGCTCACATTACTAGCTTTAATTATTGTAATTTCAATTTTAGTCTATTAAACTATATATTTACATAACAGTAACAATAATAATACTAGTGGATAATTGACACCACGCCATCTGGTCTCAAGGTGAGATGAGTTTGTGTATAGGCACTAGACAACTGATATAAATATATAAATATATAGTTTTGCAAATACATACATAATATATATGAAAACACATATAACGATACAAACAATCATAATCATGAATACAAATATTTGTACCGTGCGAGGAATCGAACCCGCGACCATCAAAAGTAAGTCGGCATGTTAAACCGCTAGACCACCGACCTTCGGAAGTTAACGCGCTACACCACTAAGGCTTTTTGATCTTTGACCTTTTTTATACCACGATGTTCGCAAACAAGCATACGGCACATCTCATATTCTATTTGGAGAACAAAAAAAATTGTTGAAGAGATCTCGCAGGAGAATGTAGATTCTCCTGCGAGAAATGTAGAAAAATGTAGATTTGCAAAGAAGGTTAAACATAAAGCTACCTTTATTTAAATCAATATTGATCAGCAACGGAACTGCAATAGGGCCCCTGCCTCATTTGAATTGGTTCCGACCCTTCCTGGGATTTGAAATCTTCAAAGACTTAATCATGCCTTTATATAAAATAACTTTGCTTTTATGTACATACATACACATCAAAAGCACCGTTTTCTTTATTTCTCTTTAAGGAGCTTAAGATTTGCATATTCATATTCCTTACAACGGCATCAAGCTAACCAGCATGTAGTTTTTATATATGTATATATTTACAAAAAAAATGATGTTATATATTTATATCGGTCTAGTACCCATAACACAAGGTCAGATGAACTTGGGACTAGATGGCGCTGCGTGAATTGTCCTGGGTTTATTATATTATTCTAATGAGAGACTTATGTATGTCTGCAGACATATATAAATATTGTCATACGATAACTATTTGCCACCAGACGAGCCGTATACATATTTCCTACAATTGTGATTTTAAAAAAATATGACCAATCGAAACAAAAATTTAAAATACCCAGATCAATACAAACACAACACTGAGGAATACAAATAGTTGTATTATGCGGGTATCGAACCCAACTATCGGAAAATAAGATCGGAGGACTACGTCATGTCTGTAATTTCATTGTCATGTATCTCCCTCTAACTGAAATACAGTTTACAAAGTTACTTGGCGACTAAAATAGTTCTGACAAAGGTACCCACGCACACAACTTTAAACAAGACAACCCCGATAAAAGTTTCAATTACGAAGAGAATCATTTGTGTAAAATATATATAAAAAATCTAAATTAATTAGGAATAAGGAGATTGTCATTAATATGCTATTAGTAGTCCCATTGCTAACAATATAATAATTTTCTCAGGACAATTTACACATTCCCATCTAATCTCAAGTTAAGCAGAGCTTGTATTATAGGTACTATAGACTACTGATATAAATACATATAGTTTTTGTAAATATATACATAATCTGATCTTACTAATATTAGAAACGCAAAAGTTGCGTATGAATGAATGTTTGTTACTCTTTCATGCAAAAACTACTGAACGAATTTTAATGAAACTTTACAATAATATTGCTTATACATCGGAATAACACATATGCTATAAACCATGGGCTGAGCTAGTACATATAAAACAACGAGGTCGATACAAACTCCAACCCCGCGGTAGGACTTATGGAGCGACTGAAGGCCAACTCTTACCTGACCTCCAGCCGCTCCATAAGTCCTTCCGCGAGTTTGGAGTACAATCAGCACTCGCCCCTTATCGTCCGGTGAAGCTACGGCCGAAAGCATTAGAGTAGTCCGAAAAAAAATACAGATACAAACAACTAATGAATACAAACGATTGTACCATGCAAGGAATGAACCGTTAGGCAACTGAGTCAATATAAAGTAGATTTTGAAATGTTCCACCTGGAAACCAACGTGGTTAGAGCCTGGAGAATTCACCAAGGTAGACTAACTGGCCTCAATTCATCTTCAACCTATCATCCTGGACTAGTACCGCGTCAGGTACTAGGTACCGTTACCGCAGGCGGGTGTACCATTCCATATATTCATATATGAAAAAATGTTAATGCAATAAGCAAAATATGTAAACTAATATCAAAGAAATTTTTCCACCCTCGGCATCCGTCACGCTAACTTCGTATTAGAAACGTACCTGGCTGTAATATTATTTTGCAACAATACTCGGATATTGATCTATCCACTGTAATGGACAAAGCTAGACTAAACTGTAGACTTTTACATTTTTAATATATATAATTACATTCTAATTATACAAATAAAAGGTAAAATTTAGGTAGGAAAAAAACTGTACAGCTATTTATTGTCTGTAGAGGTAATCATGTATGTATTGTATATATAAATGTAATTGTTACTAGGTGGTAGAGAATATTAGTGGCATATAAAAAATTTGGATAAAGGTGATAGTGGTAGGTAGGTCGTCAGTTTGATTAGGATTTCAATAACATAAAAAATTGTAAGTAGAGTTTTTTAATTATAGATAAGATTTTTTTATTTAATGTTAATTGTACCAGAAGTAAATTATAAGAAATATAAATTAGAGTAATGGCAATAAAGGCACATAAAGCGATCTTATCGCATAAGGAATATCTTCCAACCTTTTACAGAAAACTTAACGACCTTTGGGTAGACGAGGGAAGACAAAAAGGGGTGCACGGTGGCGCATGAATGGAATACAAAAAATATAATATTAACTACAAATGATAACAATTAACAATTTACATTCAGATATTCAGTTTTTTTAGTAAAAGTTATTCTATGTAGTGTTTAACTTGATATTGGAGTTCCCTGTATAATTAACTCTATACGAAATAAATGTACATCGAAAGTAGAGCCAACATTGAAATCGTGTTAAATCGTGAAAGTATACGGGTTTTCGGTATTGCTAAAGTGATTAATTAAATTAAACATCCACTATTCAATTGTTTTGGTCATGTTTGTAGTGGTACCGTACATGCGGGCTTCATTACACGTTCTCTTTGATATTCAGGTCATATTGTACAATATAACAAAATATATTGAAATGTACGTAATAATAATAACCCTGTAAAATTCACACAGCGCCATCGAGTTGCTAGCTAAGTAGAGCTTGTGTTATTATCGGTACTATACAAGTGATATAATAATCTATTATTATTAAATTATTTTAATAACTATATTAATATTATATATAATATAACTGTTACACGTGTTTACATTAACATCGATTCCTATACTAAACTGAGCCAGAATATGAATTTTCATGTATAAAATATGTATGAAATATTATTTATTCTAAATGTACGGAAAATTTGCCAAAACATTTAATATTAACTATACTATCCAACAAAAGTAATATAATTAATATGATATTAGTAAGTGGGGTGGGTGATATAAATAATTAGATTGATTTTTTTGTAAATACATACATAATATACATAGAAAATATTCAGACCGATACAATCAATCATACTAATGAATACAAATGTTTGCATCGTATAAATATTATGAGTACACACACTTCTAATAATATACAACTTTTTACTCCTATTTATCCATACTGATATCATATATATGATTAATTGCGGAAAAAAACACAAAAGGCTGTAATATTTTCACATATAACGGCTGAACAGATATTAATTAAATATTTTGTATACAAACGAACGCACATAAGCTACATTATAGGTGTATACACTTTTTATTTTTGTTATTAATATTACTGTGGCTTGTGTGTGTATGCATTTAACGTAAATAAAAAACTTTCTATCTATGTTATATCTAAAAAATAGAAGAATTCAGAAACAGCTCGTAAACTAATGTTACACTCATGAAATATTCTGAAAATAGAATTAATTTGATAAAAATTCTGTACCAATTCGATATCAATCATTACTTTTTTTCTTACTTCATTATACAAAAAATAATAGGAACAAGTTGAAAACGTATTGGAAAAGCAATGAGTTGGGAAAATTTGTTACAAAAACCGAGGACAGCCATCAGAACCCAATCGTCCATGAAACAAACTTTGCATGATGACGGGCGAAAACAAATGTTTTTTGTAGCCAACTTTCCCAAGTCGCCTTTCAATGAGTATAACTCGAGATGTTTGGGTAGTTTCATATTAATCATTACGTGTTCACGGCACGACAGAATTCTGAACAAAATTGCTCATGCCAGCATGAGGTATATGAATATGACAAATGGTGTCTAAAGTTGCGATGAGGACGTTATAGCAGATTCTTGGAATTTCTTTTTAGAGGAAATTTCAAAGGCCTTTTAAAAAGCATTTTGAGGTTCAATTTGAGTTTTCATAGTTGGCCTTGGAGTAATAAGACTCCTTTTTACTCCAAGATTCCTTATTAGTATAGGCACTAATAGGGATATAAGATAGGTGTTGGATGAAAACTGTAAAAACGGTGTATTATATACATATATGATACTTCACTACCGTCCAGTTCGACTAGCTACTTCAGTTCAGAAGAACTAGCATGAAATTGAACTGGTACATCTTTGTTATGTAATTATTATTTAGTTTCAATCTTTAAAAAATAAGATGATTGGACCATGAATGGAAGCCCATATTAATTGTAAAGCCTACTATTAAAAAGACACTTTTTAATAATTTACATTGGAAGAAACTTGGCCATCCAAGGTCCTTAATAACTGAATAAGTTACAAGTTATATTCGAATTTTCCTCTAAATAATATTATGTACTCATTTATTCTATTGAAAGCATAACATAAATGTATTTCTACGAAATCTCATTTTAATGAGCATCAGTCGAGATTTGGGTTATCTAGTAGTTACTAGTGAGAAATATTTTGACTCTTGCGGTAGCATTGATCAGGTTTCCGCACTGAATGTTTGTGGTCCCACACTTGCTAATAGTAGCGAAATTTAGTTAGTATGTAGTTAGTTTAGTTGTATCTTGACCAACATAGTAACCGATATTGATAATTCTTTCGTCCTTGCCCCTTGGTGATTTTATACTTAATTTCATTACAGTTAAAGTTAGTTTTTCTTTACAGATGTTCAATTGTATCTGGATCAAATCTTGCATTTGATACGCCCTTCTCAATTCAATATGGCGAACAGCGGTAGCAGACAACCTTTTTCCGTCACATTCTCCTTAACGTGGGTTTTCCAGTAAAAGGGTCTAAATATAATAAACTATGTATGTGACGTTGCTCTAAACACAATAGGACACCCGGCATAAGATGGCGGATTACCTTTTCAACCGACCAAAATAGAAGTTACTTAATTCGACCGTACAAAATTAGACCGTATATTGTTTACAGTAAGCATAAAGTTTTATACTTTTTCTTCTTGATTTAAACTCAGTAAGTGGTAAATAAATGAAGAAGTGAAGAAAAAAATTGTTTAATTTTTTTATCTAGAATATAAAATATATAATTTTTTATCTACAATAATAATACATAAATACATTTTTTTTCCATAATATTCATAGAAAACACCCACCGATATAAGCAATCACACTCATGAATACAAATGTTTGTACCGTGCAAGGAATCGAACCCGCGACCATCGTTAAGGCAGTGTGTTAAAGCGCTAGACCATCGAGACCGTCTAATTATAATACGTAATATAATATTTAATTACCGTTAATTGAACGTTAGGTATGAATAAAGTATACATGTATATATAAAGGCCGCGGTGGTCTAACGGTTTAGCACATTTTACTTCCAATGGTAGCGGATTCATGACTATGATTGTTTCTATTGGTCTGGGTGTTATCTATGTGTGTATTTACAAAATAAATATCTAAGTATTTATCAGTTCTCTAATACACAAAATCAGCTCACGTTGGAACTAGATGAATTTGTATGAATTGTGCAGGTGTATTATTATTATATTATATACTAGCTTTTACACGCGGCTTTACTTGTATCCTCCCATAACTTCATTAATAGCTGCTAGGTGGCGCTGAAGTAGCAAAGTATTGATATTTTACTTATTTGCTTTTTATAAACATATATTTGTTTTTCTTTTTAATAAAAAGTATCCTATGCTCATTCTAATACCTACAAGAACATGTGTCCAAAATTTCATGATGATCGGTTCAGTACTTTCTGCGTGAAAGTGTAACAGACATCCCTTTCATATTTATGATACAATGTTAGTGAGGATAAATCATTGACTTTCCTATTCGTATGTATGTTTGTGTCGTTCCATTCACTGTGCTAATTTAATTACCCATCCATACATCAATACAGGTGACTTGACATCACTGACTCGCTTCCATCAATTATGTGTTACATAGTGTTTACCGAAAATAACAGCTTATATATATTAATGGCATAATGGTTTATTACTTTAACATTCAATATTGCTAATTCGAATCTGCCGGCTCAAAAAAATGTCCATTTGTGACATACTCTCAAATGATGGGAACCGATAACAAACCGAATTAATCCGGAAGTTTGCGGTATGCTATATGTTCTTCTGATGTATAATAATATATTACGGTAAAGTTTCATTATAATATGTGCAGTAGTTTTTGAGTGAAAGAAACATTCATCTCAATAGTATTAGTAGTCTACCAGCTGACCCGCGCAACTTCGCCTGCATCACACTTAATTGACATTTATCATTATATTTCCTTCAATTTACATAAAATCCTTTTAAATTATAGTCTATGTATTATTTATTTATTTATTGCAGTATCACAAAAATGTAAAGCACATGCATACAGAGTGTGGTTTAGTTTTTACCATTTTTTGTGACGCCCTGAAAGGGCATGGCAATATGACACAACACACCTATAGGTGTGTTATGTCATATTGTGTTATGATATATCATATATATGTTTATATACAACAGGACCTCATAATATTATAATTCAAAAGTCATTAAAAAAGTATAAATAAAAGTAATAAATGTAAATTACAAAATCTCATTAATAACTAAAACCTTATTCTGATGTATAAGCTACTTTACTGTGAGAGTTTCATCAAAACCAGTTCAGTAGTTTTTGCGTGAAATAGTGACAAACATCCATCTATCCATACCTACAAACTTTCGCATTTATAACATTGGTAAGGTTAGAGTATTGATTCGACTGATTCCTGAAGGTTCCCATAACGGTGGTATCAACTTATATATAAAATTCTCGTGTCACAATGATAGTTACCATACTCCTCCAAAACGGCTTGACCCATTTTTATTAAATTTTATATGCATATTCAGTAGGCCTGAGAATCGACTATATTTCATTGTTATTTTATGTTTTATCTATATTTCATTCGCCTAAGTGATAAGGGTTGTCCAACCCTGACATTTCTTTTCTATTTTTTTACAATTTAGTTTTTTTATAACGGGGCATTAAAAATACATAGAAGCCTAAATTTTCACCCTTCTACCACCAACCCCTATTGGCGATATTAGTATCAAAACAATGTTTGCCGGGACAGCTAGTTTATTTATGAATTTTCTTTACTATTATCATCTAGGTACATATTGTTAGTGAAGAACACAATCATTTGTTATTATAAACTTTCACCCTTCCCTGTCAAGGTATAAATCCGTTAACTGGCCTTGGGAAAGTGATTTATAGGACAACAGAGGCCGATACGCCCCGCCCAATAATTCATTGCGCTGACATTTGGGTGTTTATGAAAAATACATTAAAACCTTCAATAGAGAGCGGAAAATATTCATTATATAGACATTAACACCTGTAAAATAATTTTTAATTGTATAGTAGCCAACTTATTCCTAATATAATTTGCTGTGCCCGCGCGTACCTGCGTTAATTTCAATATACAAATTTCATAAAAATAGAACCTATACGTTATTCTGATGCAGATTACTGTAAAGTCTCATCAAAATACGTTCAGTAGTTTTTGCGTGAAAGAGTAACAAATCCATAGTCACAAACATTCGCGTTTTTAATATTAATGGGTTATAATAAGGGGCCACTGTCCCTTAAAGAAACCCTTATACAATAGGTACTATGTTATTTCTCTTTATCGGAGCTGCTTTGAAGCCGAAGTAACAACTGCTCACTTAATCTTGGGGTGCTTGCAGTGTCTACCACCGACAATATACATAATTCCTCAGTACAGTGAGGTCGCCTGTGAAGACTACAGGAGGCTTGTGCGCTTCTGGAAGAAGCTTGGCTGGCTACATTAGTATCATTAGATGATCCATGTTATATTACATTACATATATAATGGACGTCAACCACGCAACCATGTAACACTCAAGTTTATTGCTCATTCTTTTTGTGATGAATCTGCGTTCCGAATAAGTGGTAAAATAAAGAAATATGTATTCAGAAGTGCTCATAGTAAGTTTATGATTTTAAGTGCGGGTCGTCGAGGTTACTTGTGATCCGAGAGCTGGTAGCTACTTCGTCCAGAGGGTAAATATGGCCATTCAAAGAGGTAACGCTGCCAGTATCTTGGGTACGCTGCCTCGATGTGCCGCGTTGGATTACAATTATTGTTTTTTTTTTGTGATTAATATATAAGAAAATCTTATACATAAAATTCTCGTGTCACAGTTTTCGTTCCCATACTCCTCCGAAACGGCTTGACCGATTTCTATGAAATTTTATACGCATAGTCATACCCCTAAGTGATAAGGGTTATACACCCCTAACATATATTTTTTGTTTTTTAATAGCGATTTTAAGTTATACGGCAAATACAACGTTTTTATTTGACATATTTCAAATTATGATTTGACAGTTTATTGGAATAATAATTATTTCTAACTCTATTTCTATAATTAGCTGCTTGACAAAGTCCGCAACGAATATAACCAGTATAGGGAATATAGGGAAATTTAAAGTACACGAAATATAGCAAAAAATGCCCAAAAGACATTTGCGTGGGTATGGATACGGGTTGCGAAGGAATGATGACCATGTAACCAGACAGGTGATGGCCGTTGTAAAAGGCAAGCGGAACAAACGATTTTTGATTGATGATGATTGATATTTTCGTCAATCCTAGATCGAATTTTGGTTCTTTTTTTAACGGAAAATGTAATATAATACGGGTATATAGTCTGAGAGCCAATGACAAATTGTACACCGAACATTGTGCAACGAAACTGAAGAATAAATAAAACGTAAAAAAAATATAATCAACAAATAATGCACAAAAATAGTTATTTGATATTTCATATATTTGCCCGTTTATGTTTTGACGTGCATATTAATAATATGAATACATTTTAACCCTTTTTTTTTTATTGGGGAGTTTCGGCTATTTTCATATGCTGGAACTGTAGCACTGGGACCTAGATGTATGTATCGTGTAGATGTAGTATGATCTATTATGCTAGCCATTTTTTCAAAGTTCGCTACCTAAACCCGTCAGGGACAAGAATTGAAAGATATTCTTAGGAACGATGGTTTTTATCTCCTCAATATAGAGAGTAAAATTTCCAAAGGAGATATTTCGTTCATGCATGAGTGGGCTGCAACCACATAGGATGTATTGTTAAAACATTAAATAGAATAGAATAGAAATCATTTATTCAAATAAACTTATATTGAAGCACTTTTGAATAGTCGTCACATTTTTTTAATCTAACGCTCATTCAGAAAGCTTTCTCATCACGAAAAGAACGAGCAAGAAACTTGTGTGTTGCTCTTGTTGAAATTGAACTATTATTTGATGTTTACAATATAGAATTCCTGTTTGATATGAATTCAATAATTAAAATAAAATATTTGACCTGAAATTTTGAAATATTCCTAAAAAGCAATGAATATATATATTTTTCTTTCTGTCTATTTAGGTCAAACGTCCGATGGCAGAATGAGTTGAATGAGGTTACAATTTTAATGGTTCACAATACAAAGGAAAGATTAACTATTCTTTACAATAATGGCATAGAATAGAAGCAAATAATAACAGCCAATGAAAAACCACATACCTATTGTACAATGAATGTACATATAAAATTATCATACAGCATAAATGAACTATTACTCGCGACTTCGTTTTTTATTAAAATAAATAATATTTCTAAAATAAAAGTAGCCTAAGTGAGTTCTTATAATATTAACTATTTACTAGTGAAAGCCCCGGCAAAATCGGTCCATCCAAGTCAAAACAAGAACAAATAATCTGACAGACAGACAAACATGTCGTAAAATTGATTTCTGTCCGTATATACTTTCATATGCATTTAGTAAAAAGGTTTTAATTTGAAATTCTAATTCCCATATTTCAATTCAAAGTCTATTTGTAATTCCAAATTAACAGCTTTCACAATATGCATATTAAAATACATATGGTACTTACATCGAAAAATAATTTTAATCTTTAACTGTTTGTTCTTTCTAATTTCCAAAATGACCGATTTTGATGAGACTTTTACTCAAAGATAGCTAATGTTATAAGGAGTTATTTAGACTACTTTTATTTTAGAAATAAATAGTTTAACAGCGTGAGCTAAGATGTCGTAGTGTTACCTACGACATCTTAGCCCACGCTAGTTATCTATCTATCTATCTATATATATAACTCAAAGGTGACTGACATAGTGATCTATCAACGCACTGCCCAGACCACTGGACGGATCGGGCTGAAATTTGGCATGCAGGTAGATGTTATGACGTAGGCATCCGCTAAGAAAGGATTTTGATTAATTCTACCCCTAAGGGGATAAAATGGGGGATGAAAGTTTATATGGAACTTTGTCAATTTTAAACCAATCGGGCTGAGATTTTGCATACATAAAGCTACTATGACGTAGGCATCTCCTAAGAAAGAATTTTGATAAATTCCACCCCTAAGGGCATAAATTAACGCGAGCGAAGCCGCGGGCAAAAGCTAGTGTAATATATAAATAGAAAGTGGACTAATAACTAGGTAAGTTCTTAAGGCATATGCTTGTTTGTCATCTACGTAGTATAAAAAAACCTCAGACAGACAGATTGGTCCAATCGTGTAGTAAATTGTGTCGACAATAGGTACTTTTAGAACACAATGTGTGAAACGGTTCCCTTTCATGCCCAGAATATTGTAAGATGCGATTAAGGGAACAAAGCACGAAGGAAGTTATCATTTTGTAAAAATATTTATATAAAAAACATAACTTTTATAGGCAGCTAAATTGTTCTACATGAATAAATGATTTTTTTTTTTTTTAATATTAATTTTAAATAATTGTTACTTTCAATAAAGATGTACCATAAAAATTATTTTAATGGGGTTTCTTAAATCAACAGTGAGGTTTTAAATATATACTATAAATTGCTGAGGTTTTTTATAAATTAATTAAAATAATCTCTGCTGTTTCATATAAAATCAAATTAAAATATTCTTATTCATATATAATAGTTTTATTACAAAGTCCTATGATATGTCAAATCTACCGTCAGTTCGGAGTGCTTTCGTGCTAAATATAATGGATAAGTCGTGGCACTAGTATAATTTAAATAGTAGGTTTAGTATATTTAAGTAGCAAATATAAAATAAATATTTATATTAAACTACGTATTATCGGCAAGTTTGACTATTTTTATTAATATAATAGATAAACATGTTAGTTCGCATAATAGAATTTACCTTGACATTAAATTTCATAAGATCCTTTTAACCAGTTAGTCATGAAAAGGTAACAAGCAGACAGATAAACACATTTTGAAACACAGAAAATGTGTTTATCTGTGTGCATCTATATATATAAGAATAATTAAAATTTGCCGCAAATTTAAAATAATTTATTTTATTACATTTGTCAATAAGTTTTAGTGTCTTTAAGTTCAAATATTTAGTCAATCACGAGCAAGTTCGCATATAAAAGCTAGAATACCTATAAAGTCATGCGGTTTCAACCGCGTGAAATTTATAACCTATGTGTTGTTTTGATGTATAAGCTATATTACTGCAAAGTTTCATTAAGATCTATTCAGTAGTTTTCGCGTGAAAGAGTAACAAACATCCATCCATACTCACAAACTTACGCGATTATAATATTAGTAATATGTATAGAACCACAATCTCCAAAAACCTATCTTTTTTATGCTATCAGAATGGCAAATAAGACAGCACACCTCATGGTAAGTGGTATCCGTCGGTTATATACATGAACAGCACCACTAACATCACGTTATCATGTGATGCCCGTGATACCACTCAAGCGTTGCTATTCTAAAGAACTGAGATGTCATTCCTCCTATACTGTAATTCCACTGCCTTATCTCATCTTCCGACTTCTTATTACATTCCCAGATAATCCTGGTAATCCAGACGGAGTCAAGGGCAGAGTCTAGTCTTCCTGTAAAGGTCTTACTTAGTGGTTTAACCATTTGGTACACAACAGGGCTCTACCCACGATTTTTCAAAGGAAACCTCTTTTATGGTCCTAAGTAAAGAAAACTGAAGGTCTGCTTTGTGAAAGAGAGAAGTTTTCATGACCGTTCGTTTTGTACTTGGATGGACCTTTTATAATTTTGTTTAATATATATATGCATATATATATTTCATGAACAAACAATGTACAAATGTTTAAACAAAAAATAAACTAAGACCGGACGAAAGCAATGAGTCTGTTTCGGAAACGGATCCTGCATGTATTTTATTTTATTTATATATTTTACCGAACCCAGTTAAAAACTGGTTCTAGTTTTAATAATAATAATATCTCAGGACAATTATCACAGCATCTAGTCCTTAGCTAAGCAGAGCTTGTGTTAAGGTACTAGAAAACTGATATAAATATGTAGATGAATTTTTTTTTAATACATACATAATAGACATCAAAACACGTAGTTTTACTCATGAATACAAATGTTATTACTATGCGACTAATCGAATCCACAGCCATCAGAAGTAAGACTGTGTACTAAACGGCTAGATCACTGAGGTCGTCAAATTTTGATAGACATTCATACATTCATATGTTAGTACAATATCTTTGTATAAATAAAAACAAACCATTTACTTCCAGGATATAAAATAGCTAGATTTCTGTAGAAAAAATCCGAATTATAAAATATTTTTACATACTTCTTTCTTTTCTATAGTATGCATAATTCTGAACATATTTTTTACTTTTATACAGACAAGTTTTAAAAACCTTAGTAACTAATTACGAGTATTATGATATATTCCTTCCATTATTCAAACACGAATCACTTTCCCTATTCATATTGATTTACAACAGTAGTATATATAATTAGTAAGTAGTAAATATAATTCTAATCAATATCTCGATATATGTATATATAATTTCATTATATAATAGACTATAATATCATATTCAGTAAGTTTAAATTTCAATAAATTAATACACATGTAATCTTTGAAGCGAGACAGGTGTTATAAGAATAGACACCGTACCCTTCACATGCCAATATAAACAGTGAAACCCTCCCCAACTAATTAGTTCTAACCTAATTAGCTCGTCCTTCTTCAACTTGCGACCTTTAAGCACAATACACTCGGTTAACCCCAATAAAATTAACCAAAAAAAAATTATGGCAGTACATAGCAAATATCTTGGTCTGATAAAAAAAAAAAGATATTTATAAACTATATACTCACAATGGAACTCGACGAATATCTAGAATTCAATTTCCGAATTTGAAAATTCACGTTCGATTTTTAAACGGCGGCACCTAAATTTCGGATGTTCTAAATTCGAATTTTTAAATGGAGGGCACGTCTACCTCCCGCGAGTGAGCGAGCGACTCTGGAAACTTGGAAAGCGGTTGCGCGGGAAAATCGCTTCTACTTGTGTTCATGTTACAGCTAAAGGTTACTTCACAAATTTTATTACACCTACTATATACGAATTGAAATTTTAATATTATCATGCCACAGATTAACAATAAGCAGTGTGCATGACTATTATAATAGGCCTTTTTAATAAGAACGCTAACAAGTTTAATAAGAACTTTAACGCGCCGGTTTTGCACGAAGACAAATATTCTATTTTAATTTTTTTAAGTACAATACAACCAAATGAATATATAGGTATATTTTTTTAAAATACTTTGTATTGAAACATTGGTAGTAAAATTACAGGTGTGGCACCTTAGTACGCCGGAATAAGGTCACGTAAGGGATAACAAGGGCGTCACGTGACTGCATGATGTCCATAGTGACTGGTGCTTTGCATCTATATAGTTTTTCTAGAAAAAATCTAATTTGAAATTCATAGCGTTGACAATATTATCTGATTGCACAAAGATTGAGTGCGTAGCGGTATCTATGTTGATTGTCGCATGCCTAATCCTTGTTAATGTGTATTTACTTAGAACAACATTTATTTAAAAGAGTAACACACAAGTTTCTTTCTCATTCTTCCTGATTTCTGCCTTCCGAATGAATGGTAGAATAAAAAAAAATGTGGCTATTCAAAAGTGCTTATATTAAGTTTATTTGAATAAAGATTATTTGTATAGGCGTCGGTTACCATCAGGCTGATATATGTCATAAAAATGGAAAATGTATGAGTTATGTATTTTTGTACTAAATCCATTAAATACAATATTTATATTGAGTGTAATATGTGAAATTTATATTAAACTAGCTACCGCCCCGGCTTCGTACGGGTGTACATGTATTATACATATAAACCTTCCTTTTGAATTACTCTATCTATTGCTAAAAACTACATTAAAATGTGTTGCATTGTATAAAAGATCTAAGCGAACAAACAGCCAAAGCAACTTCATTTTATACTATGTGAAGATAAAGTATATACGATGCTTCGTATTATACAAATTTAATTAGAATTAGAAATTAATTATTTCATATTTTAATTCAAAAGGTTTTTTCGTAATATATTCCTTTAAGACATCATGTACACGTATTAGAAATATAAACTTTATAATTGACGGCGCTGTTGAAAATAACGAGCTTTTGTGTATTTATTTATGTTTTATAAAAAAATAATAATAAAAATATTAAAGTATATATAAAAAGTATTGTATAGAATATGTGTCTAATGTGAATATATGTCGAACGCTTAATCAACACCTACAATAAAACTAGTTATAGATTCAGTTGATTCTGTTAAATGTATCTTAAGTAGGTAACATAAACCACTTTAAAAATTCAAAGGTCCTGGGTTTGATTCTGGCCGACAACACAAATTTCGTTTTGTACTTTATTACTACATTTTATATACCTACTTACTTCCGTTCTATTATATTTATATATCAAAATTTTAAAAAATATTACTTAAAAAATCATTTAATGTAAGACGTTTCAACCGCTTTTGAACGTCCAGTTTTTGTTATTAATATTTTTACTATACCGCCCAGTTCTATATACAAATTCAATTTAGAAGAATTGGCAATAAAGTTAAGTGAATTTCTTTTTATTTTTGAGTCAATTTATTTACATTTTATGCTTATATAGGTATCTAACATAAAATCATCTGACCTACTCTGCGGTGATAGATACACTGATATTGTAATCTCGCCCTTAGGCACGTCGAATTCAAATAGATCCAGCACATTTAGGCATCCAAAGTATGTTATAGAAGTATTTAAATAACTCCGTAATAATACATAGAAGGTAATGAATGCATTACATCCTAGGTCTATATAAGCGTAGATATAGCGTTATATAGGCGTAGAATTTGGACTGAATTTCTTGTGTTATTTTAAATCAATATTAATGCTGTTAATCTATATTTACGACAGATACCACTCACCATCAGGTGGGCCGTCAGCTTGTTTCCAAAGATCGCTATCTACTTTCCAAAGTTGGTTAAAAAGGTAAAATAATTATGTTATCAGTGAAATTCCTTCATACAATAGCGTCCGAGAAAGGTTCCAGGGCCCGAGTTATTTACTTATGGCGCGCTACGGATTTTCGGCCATCTTTAATAATGGCCGGAGGTCACTTATTAACGATATTAGAGCCGAGAGTTTAACGTTTTAATAGCTTTTAAAAATTAAATTTAGCATTATGAATATATCTGGATTTTAGCAGAGTTCATAACTGGTTTAGTAGCTTAACAGCCTGGTTCACATTTGAAAGATTGTAATTTTGATTCCCGATCAATATAACTATTCACCGGAACGGATCTTAATGAAACCTAACCTGATCCATTGTCACAAAAAAAGCAAATGAAGTCTCTAGTATTAATTAGAAAAGAGTTATATCTTCTCTTATCTCTTTTTCAATACTAATACGTAATCGATATATTGGATTGACTGTCAGGTTTTAATTAAGTCTGCGTATTACAGAAATATAGTATTCCAATAACTAACAGTTAATTAAGGAGACAGGCGAGTCGGCAGAGCGTGCAATCAATTCTATAACGGGAATAAAGGTAGAAAGAAGTATTATGACTATATATCACTAGTGCAAAACTTTAGTCATTAAATTATACTGACTGTAACATTTAATGTACTTTCCTATAGACTAACTTTTTTCTTATGTATTTGGATGGCAAATAAGCCCGTGAAAAACGATAACCGCCGCTGTTAATGTATGTGGATATCACGTTATTAATAATAATAGTATGTACAGGACTATTCACACAGTGCAATCTAAACGCAAGCTAAGCTTGTGATATAAATTCCTAGAGTAACAAGCTAAAAATTAGCTAAATCAAATAGTAAAGAAACTATTTTTCATTATATAGTGACTATGCATACTGTAAAAATTGAATAAACATATCATTATATAGTATAAAATAAAGCCGCTGTCGCTGTCTGTCCTTATGTATGCTTAAATCTTTAAAACTTTAAGATAGAGTGATTCAAGAGGAAGGTTTATATATGTAATACAAGTACATCCGGGCGAAGCCGGGGCGAGTAGCTAGTGTAATATTAACAGAATAGTTATTAGCACAAGTTGAGTGTTTCCAAAATTGTTTATATTTGTATAAAATAAAAGTAAAAATACAAAAATAAAACCATGTAGTATAGTATAGTCCCTAAAATGAATATATATATATATATATATATATATATATATATATATATATATTATTTTGTTGTGTATCCCTTAATTTAATAAAAAAATACCACATGTAATATATAAGTAATATTATATTATCTGTGGTATTAATAAAGCTGTAACAAGCCTGGAACTTTATATTCGAGCACATTGTAAAATGAATAAAAAATCAGAGTTTATTAATACTAGACAACTGATATGCATACTTCTTTTACAAATGTTATTGTTATGGTTATTCTTACATATCCTGTACGTACAGGATATGTATGCAAGTGAAATTTCACTGTCTCCTATCCTACAATCAATCCTAATATCGAAACTCAGCTTTTTTTATCTTTAAGTAACAAAAATAAAATAAAAATCAAATTAATAAACTTAAACTAATATGATACCATCCAGAACAACAACTTGGGTGAGTAAACATAACTTACAAAGCAAACTTGAGACCTAAAATAACATAATCGTAACGAGAGAAGTAAATAATAACTAAACGTTATTTCCAATAGAATTATTCATATTAAAACCCGATTAACTGTATTAATCATATGTATTAATAGCGAAATATTCGAAATAACTATTGCAAAAATATTGGTCATAAAATTATGCTTAGTAGTCGTAATGAGGTCAGTATTGAGGTCACTGGAATCACCATAAGGCTAGTCGTATTCTAAGTAAACCTAAGTAAGTTTTGAAATTATTGTTCAAATCGAGTGTTGGCGTGAAGGAGTAAAAGAGACAAAAGGAATCTTCAGATTACAAAGTTTCAGTCCACACAGCGTAAAAAGACCATATACAAAGGTCACAATAACAACAAAGACATCAATCATCAGGCTAGACGTAACCTGATTACTAGGACAATATGATAAAAATAGAAATAAAAAATAATGTACAGAAGTACCAAGACCACATAAGTTCGTAGCGATGTCGCGTAGCAGTGCTACGAGATTCGTAGCAAGATATACTAAGGCGGTACACGCATTTTCATTTAACTAATAAATGTATAATCATGTATAACACCTTACATCTTTTGTTAAGTATTTTTTTATTGGAATGGAGCAACCTTCTGTGCTAACGGTATATGCTGGCGGAGCCCTAGTGGAAAATGATATGATAAGTATGAAGTCAGTTACAATATGCCGCAACTAAAAGACTTTAACAAGTTTACCAGATGGACCGAGTGGTGGTCAAACTGGCATGAATGTCAATTAAATTGCCAGAAAGGGGCCACTAGTCGCCATTATTAACAAAAAAACAATAAAAATAGGCCGTAATTTAATAAGATATAAGTAAAGTGCGCGAAATATAACGATAAATATCAAGTTGTGATACCGACGAAGTTATATATAATAAGCTAGTAAATTAATAAATAAAAGTTAGTCTGTTGATTAAAAAGACACAAACAAGTATTACCACCAAAATACCACAAGCAGAAAATGTCACTTGTATGTTGTTGGAAACGCAAAGTTAAAACTCGTTAGTTCAGTCACTTCTATAGAGTATGAAACACGAGGACTCCGTGAATTGTGTCAGCGAGGATATAGTTTCAACCATAAATGAATTATATCACTAACTGCTAACCGCGACTTCGGCTGCTTTCATAGGGTACACTAGTAGAACCATCTCTTAATGATAATTGTATTGTACGCCTAGGAGCATAGACTTTTAACTTATTAACAAGGCATAGCATACTGAATATAATTAAATCCTAGATAATATGTACAAACAAAGTTGGGAGTAAGAAATATATATATATATATATATATATATATATATATATATATATATATATATATATATATATATGTTCTTTATAGGTTTAAAGGAAGCACCATTAACAAGTAATTACAAGTAGAAAACGTTCCCCTAGATTCATAGTTTGTTAGCATTGGTATGGTACAAGTTACAATCGACTAGTTTGGTTAACAATTATGTGATATTTTAAAATAAATCCGTTCGTGTGATATAATCCATCGTCAATTAAATTGCATTCACATTTATTATTATTATTATTATTAAACACATCATAAATAAACACAATTTAGTGGTTTGATGTAATAAACATGTATGCAGTGTAATTATTACAAACAAAATATATATAATTAAAAATACATTTTAAATAAAATTTCTACTTATTATAAAAAAATACCATATTACTGCAATATATATATACCTATATTACGTTGATTATTATATGTTTTGTTCTTATCAAATAAAACAAGATAATTTATTCTTTTGATATCGTGACGGTACTTAAATTGTCATTGAGTAAACAAATACTAATCTACTTAATTAATCATTACATAGTATAAAACAAAATCGCTGTCGCTGTCTGTCCGTCCCTATGTATGCTTAAATCTTTAAATCTACGCAACGGAATTAGAAGCGGTTTTTTTTAACAGATAGAGTGATTCAAGAGGAAGGTTTATATATATAATACATGTACACCCGTACGTAGTCGGGGTGGTTAGCTAGTAAAAATATAAAACAGTTTTAATTATTCAACTATTTTGTCTTTTGGGACTGTAGTTAATACTTTAAATAAGTAATAATTTACATTGTTTTTAATGGATCTATTTACAATAGAATGATATAGTTATACCAGTAAAGAATGGGAAAGTCAGGTTAGACCAATGTGGTGTATTCACTATCAATTAACTACAGTACTTTATAAGTCGACTTGACTCCTATTAGAGTCCCTATATGAAATAAAAAATAAAAATGATCTTTATTCTCTTGATTTTTTTTTATACCACGTAGGTGGCAAACAAGCATACGGCCCACCTGATGATAAATGGTTACCGTAGCCTATGGACACCAGGGGTGACACATGCGCATTACCGAGCCTTAAGAAACCTTAAAAAAACCATGTAAAAATGCTGTAGTCTCTCGAGAAAACCTCGGCAGGTAGTTAATTCCACAATCTAAGTGTACGCGGGAGGAAGCTCCTCTGAAACCGCACTGTCCGAGACCACTTAGGTTCCAGCGTGTGGGGATGAATTCCCTGTCGATGGCGAGCGGTGGGATGGTAAAAGGTAGCCGTAGGCATCATGTCAAACAATTCATCAGAACTCAGTCCGTTGTATATACGGTAGAACACACAAAGCGATGGGAAGTCTCGTCTCAAGCTAAGTGGTACGATACCGTTTGAGAGATTGGGATCATCAAACTCATTAAATATTCACATCCTAATTAAATATAATTCACATCCTCAGCTAAAGTCGTCTCTAAGGCGTAGGCAACTTCTAAATCCTCCTTAGAGTCCCTATACTAGAAATTAATTTTAGGTTCAAATTTTAATGAATAACAAGAAAATGTATATACCTATAAGTTTATTCCTTGGCACCTCAACCATCATGAACGCGCACAAAGTAAACAAGTTACCTCTCCCCTCTAATAGTTGGTTAACGACGTCATTTTCAATCAACGTTAGACATTACTTATACGCTCACTAGCGAGCGTAGAAGTAACCCAATTTTTAATGACATATAGAAATAAAAAAATATAATGAGAGCTTCGTGACTTAGTGTAACCCTGAAATAATAATAACAATCTTGGACAATTCATAGCGCCACCTAGTCCGAAGCTAAGCAGAACTTGTGTTAGACAAATGATGTAAATACTTAATTTTTTTTTGTAAATACATACATAATATAGGTAAGTAGAAAACAGCCCGGCCAACACAAATTATACTCATGAATACAAATAGAAATGTGGATTAAAAATATTAATTTTTTTTAATGAACACAAGGTACTCTAACAAACTCTATTCAAAAACCCATATGGATCAATATTAATTAAAAACTCTATTATTTAAAAAAAAAAAAGAATTGAGTTTTCTTGTCACAGCTCGTCACATGTTTCACATGTGACTAGCACAGTATGTATTACAACAGATATGAGGTTTTTTGAAGTTTTTCGTAATTAATTGAAATTTTTTATTTTGAATGTATATTAGACACACGCGCATACCATTTTTGTCTGAATCTCTGTTCATAAACCGCCAACTTGTGCCACAATACTCTCGATCACCGGTAGTATTAATATATATTAGATTTGAAATTTGTGACGTCACAAAATTTAGAACTTACGTCATGTCATACAGTATTGACCTTCTCCTTAACGTGTGACATTCATTTTAAAAAGATTTTTTTCAAATCCGGTTAGGTACAAACTTCAGCTTCATATATTTGTACAGACTTCGTATGAAAAAGTAATACGGTGTTAACAAAACTAAGCCATCAGACCAGGGGAAATCGCTGGGAAGTACGTAGTAATAAATAAAGGTATAATTTATGATCGGCGTACAGCGATGTACGACATTTTGATCGTAAACTGAAACGAAATAACATCGTAACCTTATGTAGTATACGAGTATGATATGTTATTTTTATTTTATACTATGACCTTGTAGAGAGAAATTAAAATTACATGTAAAGAGTTATTATATAAAGAACACACATACCTACTTTATATATATTTTAAAGTAATATCTGTCGCTTATTTGTAGCGAACTATATCTTATTATTATGAACCAGTGTGTGTATTCCTAAGCTTTTTTTTTTTTTTAATTACTTACTATTATTGTACGCTACCTCTAATAATCAATATTTATAGTACTTATTCTTATTACTTATTGTTTTCAGGAATCCTGTTGCATACTCTAAAAATATTTGTCTGTCATATTTACCTATCATTAATTTTAGGAAATTTACTAATTTTATTTTTATATCTAGTAAATTAGTTTCATTATTTAATAATATAATCATTATATTAATACATAAAGCAAAAACTTTGTATGCCTTTTTAAGAAAATTGCGCCGATGCGATGGAGGAGTGTAAAATTTCGCACACTTGTACTTTATATAGAGAAGAAGTGCAGGATGCTAATATATTTTTAATTATGCTTTATAAATACATTTAAACAATCAAAAACATTACACATACTACCATTATATTACAAGACTAATAACAAAACGTCAATATTGTTATCAAATCAGCGAATCAAGGTTTGTTTCTGTACTGTTATCAATGTAATATATATATAATATTTAAAGCAAGTCTTTGACAAATACAACCTAGATATAATTCAAACTCATCATTTAAATTATTTATGGTCAAATTCTGACCACTGCGCGATCTCTAGTAATAATTAATAATATATTAGGACAATTCACACAGTGTCATCTTGTCTCCAACTAAGCGAAGCTTGTGTTATGGGTACCAGGCAACTAATATAAATACATGGTTATGTTTTTTGTATATACATACATATTATATATAGAAAAAAACTGTTAGCTATTTTTTATTATCTATTATTTTATTGTTCTTCTTTTATTTCTTTTTTTTAAACAATCTTTTTCCATAATTATATTTACCAACATAATAATAATGCAGTCCCCTCGCTTACCATACATTTATTCATTAACCCACTAGCAAATTCAATTGTCTATAAAATTTGCCTCACCACTGTCTATTTATAACGCTATACTTCAACCGTAATTTCGCCTAGCAATTTCGATAATCGCTCGCTTGCCCCAAATCCGATATGCCCAGGGGTATTTATTTATTAAAGGCTATTTACTGTCCATTGTAAGTCATTGGTATCGAGAGATCGATAAATAAATAAATATCTCAAATCAAAGGTATAATCCCAGATGGTAAAGAGTCATTGCCTACCTTTATACCATAATATTAGGATTGATTTCCTTTGTTCGAGTTTCTACAGTATATGTTCTATGTAACTGGAATGGTAATCAGGCTTGCGGCTCACTTGATTGAAAGTGGTAACCTATATACAACCGTCGCCTATATATAATACACGAACATCACCATGGACATCACGTTATCATGTGACGCCTGTGATACCACCCATGCATTGCCATACCGAAAGACTAAGATGTTATACCTCCATATCCAGTTATTTTACTGCATTTTCTCGCCTCTCCAGCAAAACATCGGAATATTTACCTACGCATGAACGCAGAGGGGTTTCAGATGAGCTTCCTCCCGCGTACAGTTAGATTGTGAAATGAACTACCTGCCGAGGCTTTCTCGAAAGACTACAAAAGTGGATTTCAAGAAACCCTTCTTAATATTAATTAAGATTTCTTAAGAGTCGGCAACGCGCATTAACACCTCTGGTGTTTCAGATGTCCATAGGATAAGGTAACCGTTTACCATCAGATGGGCCGTATGCTTGTTTGCCAAAGTTGTAGTATAAAAAAATAACGAAACTCTTTACGAAAAGGTTTATTTCTCAAAATAGTGACCTTAATATCATTGAATGTTAGATGCAAACTATACACTTGCAGTCCCCAACTTTCGTTTAGATGAAGTTAATAGATTAAACTCTCTAAAGAGTACTTGCGGATTTCTACCAAACTTCGTTAGGCAGGCAGTTTCGAGAAACACGAGCGGTGAAGGTGAGTGTTGACGTATGTGGGCATACTGGCTCCTTAAATCTACACCCGAGTCTCAAGTCTCGAGAACTGCTCAGAGTTTCCCTCAGAGAGGGAGTGTCAGAACACTAGATATCTAGTGTCAGAGAGGGGAATTCCGAGCAGTTCGGGATTATTCCGACTTCCGCACTGTGAATCTATGGAATGTAAAGAAGTTCGTCTCTCTCTATGGGAATGGACATTAAATTTTACAACATGATACCAAAGTATGTTGAATTTACTGTTTATTGAATTCACAAAATGTATTAAGAGATACTTTTGAATAAAGCCTATTACTTTGGAAACGTGTTATGCTATTTAAATCGTATAACAATTATTATGAGTACTGACAATGGAAGTCGCATCAAAAAACTACTATAAAAACTACTACTTATAGTTGTAGTTTTTGACTAACTAAATTTCTTTAATTTTTAACCGCATTCCTCCGAGAAAGTATTAGAGGCCCCCGAGGGGCTACGATTCACATTTTTCAATCCACTGATCTAATTCTATCTTTGACCGATGATCCACAGACCACATAATAAAATAAACAATCCGATTCACCTAATCGGGTGGCTGATAAAAGGGATGGTGCGTCAAAAAGTATTTCGTCAGCGCAAACAAAATGTTGTCAGCGCCGCATTCAGTACTGAATTATTCAGGTGGGGATAATTTATGAACGCCCGGAAAAAGCTCGAGTGGTTATTCTCATGTCGATAGATATTTTCACGAGATTAGTTGACTCTTCCACTTCGTACGAAAATGTTCATTTGTAAGTATAGAGAAATGAAATTGTTATTCTATATTCTTATTAAACATTTAATTGATAGATTTAATTTTGACGGCCTCGGTGGTGTAGCGGTTTAGTACATCGCTTTATTTCCGATGATCGCGGGTTTGATTCCTCGCAAGGTATAATCAATTGTAATCATAAGTATAATTGTTTGTATCGGTCTGTATGTTTTCTATGTGCATACACAATGTATGTATTTACAAATGTAAAAAATACAAACTATGTATTTATATCAGTTGTTATTTATTTATTTGTTATTATTTAACATACTATTTTTAATTAAACATTTAGTTTCTTTTACATCATATTTATTAAGATATTATAATTTATGGCCAGTGTTTTTATTTACAAATTAACCGAATAATTTAAAAATTAGCACTAACACTAAGCAACTATGAACAGTAACTTAATCAGATAACTTGTCGGTTATCTTAACTGAAGTAGCTAGTGGAACTGGACGGTAGCAAGTGATAAAAAATTGAAATCCGAAAGTGTTCTATATGAATAAATGAGTTTTGAATTCTATTGAGTTTTCAACTATAAATAAATTTTATCATTCACCGGTTTGATAGGAAGTAAAGCAACTAGATGCAGCAGTATAATAATTTCCTTCCTCTTAACATACATCGTTTGAATCCAGCAATTTTACAGCTATATAAAGTTGCTCCACCATAAAAGTGAAACAGATTTAGCACTGACAAGACATAAAACGTAACGTCACGACTGTTCTCCTGGGTCAGAGGTTTTGTGAACATTATGGTAAAACCCGCTGGGTATATTTGATTCCAAAATATAGGGGCAAGTCTACCTTCTTTAACTCAAATCTTACTCAGCAAGCTGCTTGGTAACAGAAATACATTGGAATACATAGGTGACCCACGCAGGCTCCGATCGTTCCCCCGTCCAATTCCAGGGATCGAAACTACGAAACTACGAAGTCCTGAATCCCTAGCGGTGTCCTCAGACTAAAGTCGTATCAGTCAGGCGGGAGTTGGCCTTCAGCCGCTCTATAAGTCCTTCCGCAGGTTTGGAGTGCACTCGCACTGCATTTGCACTCGCTCCCTATCGTCCGGTAAAGTTGTAAAGGCCAGCTGCGTAAAAACTTAGGTCGAGTGTTCATAGTAAATGAATTTTGGTTAGAACTATCATCAGATATATAAACCTTATTTTTATCGACGAGAGGTATAAAAAATCGATCAACATTTTAGCGAACGCTTCCTGAATAGGCCCCATCGTTGGGAGCAGGCACAATTTCGTGAGCCGGGCTATCCCTAAATTCTTCAGCGTACCAATCGCGAAACGTAATGACGCCAACATTTATTTTGTTGTATCATACAATAAAATATTTACAACCCTAATGCCTAGGGTATGTACCATGTTAGTTTAACCTTTACACGGTCACCTCTGGAAATAATCGTGATTAATATACTATAGCTCTACTATACTATACTCATCATCATATCATCTCTACAGATGTCCCACCAGTTCTGGCGGGTGGGTCATTCCATTATCACCCAATAAAAAAAATTAACTAAAAGTCTAATGCCTACTACAGGTGGTAGAGTCTCGAGTAACTCATTCGTGTTTCCTGGCTATATTTCTGCCACATCTAAACATTTAAATAAGTAGTAACACACGAATAAAAAAATATCACGTAAAAAAACTGCATCGTATTGGATCAATTCATGTAGGAACATCGGTTATTTGAAAAAATTAAATAATCTGAGGTAACACATATAAACAAAAAATCACACCACAGTCAAAGGAAGCACCCTCCATTTTTTAGAGTCGGTTGAAAACGACTGTCCCTTCCATAAATATTTGTGGCCAGTAATGAGTTCTGTCTCTTGAAGTATTTCTACAAATTTGCTTTCAGCGCCACCTATCCATTGTTTACAAAAATACGAAATACTTGGAATGCCATGGAATTCTGTTGAGCACTAGAGGAGTAGTTCAAGAGGTAAAAAATAGATGGCGCTATATCGAATATAGGACTATAAATAAATATTTCATCACTATATTTGTACCAAAATATGACAGCTTGCATTATTCTTCATAAATTCAAATTGAATCAATTAGAATCCGCATTTACAGATCGTTAAAAATAATCAATCCTTATTAAGTTAAACGTATTTAATAATCGTATTGTACAGTATCTATTTATTTCAAAAAAAAACAGTAATATAAGTGTTGTTAAATTAATTTTAGTAATCATAAACAAAAATAAACTTACCTGAAATAACAGCATTAGCGTCATTTTGTGCATTATTTTGTTTATTTTGCGTTGTGTCCTTACTTTGTTCATTTTCGTCTTTGGTCGTTTTCGCTTCGGAACTTGTGTTGCAGCCCATTTTATTGCACTCACGTGTACACTAATACTACACTAATGTAAACAGCACAGTGGCACTACACTGTAATGGGTTTTGGTAATAAAAGTATACACTATAACATCGTAGTTGTCATCGATTGAGTTTATTATCTGAAACAAAGGAAAACTAATTATAAAGCTTTGAAATTTGTTTTCAAATCAAATAAAAAATCATTGATTCGTCCAGTTCAGTATATATATTTAATTGAGAAGAACTGGCAAGTAACTCAACTATTTTTTAAAGCCTTTTTTACATACATTATACACTTATGTAGGTATCAATGTCTAACATTAAGTGAATCTCGTGCATAAACTATTATTGCCATGCACGTTTGTCATTCAAGTAATCGTTTAGAGTGTAATAAATAGGCTTTGCTCAATAAATATGATGTAATGAATGCATTACTTTATTATTATAATAATTTTATTTTATAAACTATTTATTACATTATCAGTATGCAAATGCCTTACAACGCAGACATATCCGGTAGTAACTCAAAAATAGAGCTTTTCAATCCCAGAGACATTACCGATGTTGCCAGGTTTTTAAACTTTTTAAATAGAGTTGTGACACTATCGTAAATTAATATTAATTACGCAGTTTTATTAAGTAATAATATGTGGGTGTTTATTTAAAACGCATTATCACAAAATTAATAAAGTATAGGTATTAATAAATATAAGGTTGTTATATTATAAGGTTATTATATTATAATCAGTTGGTATAACAAAATTACAGACATATATATTTTAATCTGCTATAAATGAGAAGTATAAGTAATTGCCGGATAATGTAGGCATATTCACAATTACTCAAGAAATAGTTTTGTAAAACGCGCACTTATAGTTTTAAGGAAATCACACTTAAATAAGATTTAGGAATTAAGTGTGATTTTCTTAAAACTATATGCCGACTAAATATAAGCCGATGATGGTTTAAATTGATTGTTGATGTTTAGATGATTGACTGAATGTTTCCTAAGCATACTTAAACATTACACTTAGTTGTTTTGCACTTATAACACAACCTCTGCTTAGCTTGGGCTTAGATAGAGCACTGCGTACTCGTACATTGTTTAAGGTTTTTTTTAAATTGTTGTACCTAATTACGAATGATATAATAAAATCACAAAGATATATAATTTAATCTGCTACAAATGAGAAGTAGTAGCAACTGATTTACATAATTAAGCGACGGCGCAATCCTTGTAAAATGAAAGGAATAATATAAACAGAATGCTCGAAGTTTTGCGGTTTTGGGTTTCCACCTTTGTCGAGAAACGCTTTAAAACATTTTACGTACGTACAAACTTTTTAATTTAATAAACGTGTATGTTACGGCAAATGGGTCTATATTCGAGATTAACTGTTATCCTGTTGTTGGTCGCCAATAAAAATAAATATTTTCTAAAATATAAGTAGCCTAAGTTACAGACTCCTTACAGACATTAGGTATCTGCCAGTGAAAGTCCCGTCAAAATCGCTTCAGCCATTTCAGAAATTAACAAGTACAAACATACAGATAGACAAAGGTTTTTGTGAGGTCTGCGGACTATATAATTTCGCACACTTATATGCTTAGTTTTTTTACATAAAGGAGTTGCACTACCATGTATTCGACACACTCACGGATAGAAGAATAATCTTTGACAATCAAACTTATAATTTAAATCAATCAAATCAAAATATTTAAGCACGTAAGTTTATTACAGACTCTTATGATATATGTCAAATCTACCATCAGTTCCGAGTGCTTTCTAACTGAGATAAACTGACAAGAAACTCAGCCCTTATTCTTTTCAAATGAGCTGGTACATGTTTACTAAAACAATACAAATAGGAGTAGCAGCATAGCATATCGCAATTTTGTTAAAAGGAAATGGTGCAATCAGTATATGTAGTAACCAGTACCCATTCTCGAGTATGACGGATGAGGCAGCCATCATTGCACTCAACCATATTAGAGAGAGATATTAAGGGAGACATTGACCCGGCCTACCACGCTGCCACAAGTTTGAACTTTATAGCGAGCATGACTGTTTCAAGTTACTCTAAAGTAATAATGCTCGATTTACAATCACTGGGCGACTACTAGTTTAAATGAAAGTTTATTGTTGGCCCCAGTGGTCTTGCGGTTTAGTACATCGCTTTACTTCCATAATTCCTATATGGATATGATAATTAAATGGTGCACGCCTGCGCTTAACGGTTTATGTACGCTGGCGGGACACCAGTGGAGGATGATGATATGAGCATGAGGTCAGGTGAGTTAGCCCATCGTGATAAATTCCCCAGTAATTTATCACGATGGTTTCTAGGGGGAACCACGTGGAGGTCAACCTGACACGGTACATTGCTAGCAATGGGTTTATTAGTCCCCATTAGTAACAATCCCCTACCCCTCCGGTACAAACATTTGTATTCATAAGTATAATTATTTGTATCCGTAATATATAGATATATTTACAACAAAAAAAATAAGTGTTTATCAGTTGTCAAGTACCCATAAAAAGCTACTTGCCTTGGGACTAGATGACGTTGTGTGAATTATCTAGTGCTATATTTTTTCTTTTTAAAGTAAATCATACTTTTTAATTTGAATATTTCTACTTATATAAAGCAATGTAATGTAAATAGTGCTTTGTAGAGTGAAAAGAACAATGCAACAAATATTTGCAATATACATCAATGTTTCATTCATTCAACAATAAAGCAAGGCGTATTATGTGCACGTCGCTCGCCGGTATTGATCAAACACTGTAATCTGTCTCACTGAATCTAACCAGATTGAGGCTGGGTGAACCTAGATTACATTTATCTGGTTACGCTTTTATCACCACAACATATTAAGGGATAAGCAGAGAAGTTGTCAATTTTATTGCTATATATTTTTTTTAATTTATTTAATTCAGATTACTTATGGCCCATGTTATTATTAGAGAAACAAGCTAGTCTGTGTAAAGATATAAAATTAAAAAGTAAAAAACCGTTACTAAGTAACGAATACTTTTCTTTTTCTGTACATGATTTGTCGCGTACAAGCAGCAACAAAACGCAACACAAAGGGAGCGCTTTGATTGGAGCGCAGTCACAGCACTAGTAACGACAATCTGCCACGCTAGCGCCGATACACCACACCCTTCGGCCAGTAGACCTCATTCATGTAGGCGATGAACATGTTGGTACAGACCCGAGCCACAAATGCCTTGAAACTCAAGTTATGACTCGATTCCAGCTATATCAAAGACAATTGACACCCGCATGCGCTAACGGTATACGCTGGCGGGGCCAATACCATAATACCAATGCAGGATGATAATAAGAATATGAGGTACATTGCTAGCAATGGCGTTATTAATTTACTTTTAATTTCTTTTATTACAATAGGTTTACTAACATATTACATCATTTCATCGGTGGTCTAGCGTTTAAGCACACCCCTTCACTTCCGATGTGTCGATGAGGTTCGTTTCTTCGCACGGTGCAAACGTTTGTCTGATTATGATTGTTTCTATCGGTTTGGATGATTTCTATGTGTATTATGTATATATTTAACATAAATAATATCTAAGTGTTTATAGCAGCTGTCTAGTATCATAACACAAAGATCAGCTTACCGTGGGACTAGATGGCGCCAGTTTAGTAGTGTTAATTGTTCAGGGTTATTTATTTAATAAAACATAGCGGCAAGCAAGCCTACTATTTCCTACAGGATTAAACTTGTTCTCGGTGTTTCCAATTTGAAAATAACCTAATTTGAAATCAATAAACTGTCCATGTGTACTCAGACGATAGAATCTGTTGCGACCGAACGAATTTGAATTTACTAGTGGTCCCCCAGTAGTCGAAATTCTACAATAATTAATTGAAACATATATACATATATATATAATATATAGTTAGTAAATTTATTATAATTGATTTCTTATTATTATTTTTGACATTCTTATTATATTTCATTATGTTTGACATTCAGTAAGATTATAGACAAATTCTTTAATATTAAAGACAAAGAACATTAAGTTATTATAATTTGACCACGGACTTTTAACAAGAAACAAAAGAATATATATGCGTGTGTGTGAAGTACATGGTAAATAATGTATGTTTGTTGTAATTTAAAAATATTAAATATCTACTTGCCTTCTTTATATAACCTATAATTGTGCAAAACTACATACTTCTTCGACCGCGCAATTATCATAAAAAGGGTACATAGTTTTTACTTACATATTCATTATGATACAAACTAATAAAGATTTTTAATATGCGTTTGTACGTGCATATTTTTTTACAAGTGCGAAGCAAGGATGAGTCACTAGTCGTAATATATTGTGGGTTGGTTATTACGTCATAATCATGAGGGATTCCGGCGATGCTATTAATTAAAACTTAATTAGTAGATGGACTGTAATGACAGTAATTAATACTGAAATGTACAACGGGCTAAAATTTGCGTTTGAAAACTAATATAACATAACCTCTGCAATTTTTTTATATCATAGGGGACAAACGAGCTTGCTGCTCACGTGATGACAAGTTATTATAATGATGATGATGATGATGTGCGTTGTGGGCTTTTAAGATCCTTCTTAAGCTCTTCTTAAAGGTTTCAATATCGTATCGGTTCGAAAATACCATTGCTGAAAACTGATTCCATAATGGGGTTGTGCATTGCAAAAAGTTTCAAGTAAAACCGCAAAGTGGAGGACCGCCATTGTAGTAGTGTGCAGATAACCTAAGATAGGTTGTTTTGAATAAAAAATGATACGCGGCCAAGCCAGCAGAAGACTACAAGACCAAGTTAAACTTAAACGGAGGTGTACTTTGTAAAAAGACATCTCGTTGTTAGTACCTAACTATTTCAGCCGCCATATTGTTTAGTAAACTGTTGGTTGAAGGGTGGAAATAAGTGAGTGAAATTACAGAATATAATATCGTTATTCTGAGGAATGATAACACTAGCTATTTTATTACATTTATTATTTACATTTTATATATTATATACATTTTATTACAGAGGCATGATAACGTAAGCTTCATAGTGTTATTGATGTATATAGGCGACCGGTACCACTTACTCACCATCAGGTGAGCAGTCAACTTGTTTGCTATTCCAATTATATTAAAAAACTGTACAGTAAACATAGACTACTTTAATTGTAATTCATGCATGCACAGCCATGTGACAGAGTTAGTTAAAAACAAAACTCAACGACCATATTGATGTGGCCATTTAGAGAAGATAAATAGGCAAATTATCAATTAGTTGTATGGGTCGCGTGAGAGAACACAGTTTAGCTACGTCAATGCTATGGAACCTGCCTTAAATTGTAATAAAGCAATGATCCACACCTATAAGTAAATCGCAGCGGCTTAAATTAGAGATTGATAAAAAATAATGTCCATGAAAATTATATTAATTAGTTTCAATATAATTATGCATTTTCACGCCAGTTTTCTTATGAAGTATGTATAATATGTAGTTTTCCAAGGACGAGGAAACGACACTACACATCCTATGTGGTTATATATAAAGTGCACTTTACAAAGAATATCCATATACTTGTCTCTGACGGGCCTAGGCAGCTAAGTCTGAAGACGGGCGAGCACAATAGATCTCTGTAGGTAGCAGTGTTAAGCACCAAATATTAGTCCAAAAACCTTAATAAAAAGAAAGTATGTAGGAATCGAGAAAGTTTAGTTTGTACTCTGCCAAAAGGACCAGGAAACGACACTACACATCCAATGTGGTTATAATATGTACATTCACAACTAAAGATCTTCCAAAGTGCATATCCTTTGATAAAAACCATCGCTTCTAAGAATATCTTTCAAATCTGAGGACCGTCAAAACCATCGTCTTCTTTCGCTAAGGCCCGTCAATATATACGTGATAACGTGATGTCCTTAGTGCTAAACCTTAATGCTTAAAAGTGTAAGTACCGAGAATTGCTGTATAAAATTTCATCTACGTGGATCTCCATCTCATCTTTTTCAGAAGCGGTCGGCAATGAAATTACAGGTTAGGATAACCTGTTTATCTTATCACGATAGTGTCACGTGATAACGTGATGCCATCATCTCATTCATGTTTGGTAGTCAGCGCAAAATGTCATCTTCTACCTCACACCTAGGATCGTCGTATCTGAGCTTTCTCTTCCTTAATACATATCATGCTTCGTTGAATTTATTTTACCTTGAAATACAAAGTTAAACCTCCGCGGATATGAGGGATGGAATGGAATATATCTATATTGAGGCAGACCCATGTATCAATCTATATTGAGTTTGATACTTAAGTTTCCTCATAACTCCGCTAGGCGGTCGCTCACTTAATCCTTTGTACAATGGCGGATATACAACAGCTACCTAGTGTTAGATTCTTCTATATGAAATTCTCATGGCATGATGTTAGTTACTTCTCCGAAACGATTTGACCGATTTTTATGATATTTTGTATACATATTCAGTAAGTCTGAGAATCGGCTACTATCTATTTTTTATGCCCCTAAGTCACACTTTTGGTAGGTTGTCTAATCCCTAACATTAATTTTATTTTTTGAATTTTTTATTTATAATGTGGCATTAAAAAATACTATACATTGACGACCTCGGTGGTCTAGGGGTCTAGCACCTTCTAGCATCAGTTCTCGCACAGTACAAACACATTTGTATTCATGGCTATGATTGTTTGTATAGGTCTTATTTTCTATGTATTTTAGTATTTTGCAAATTATCTATGTATTTGTATCGTTTAACCCATAACACAAGCTTTTAAAATCGATGGGTCATTGTTCAGAGATTATTATTATTATTATTATACAACTCTAAATTTTCACCCTTGTGCATCAATTTTTTAATAAGTGATTTTAATTTTCAAGAGCAAACAGCGTTTGTAGGTCAGATGGTTAAAATGGTAGTGCTCGGATGATGTATGAAATAGCCCAATATCCTATATATTTAAAGTCTATGTAAAAAACATGTATTCATATGTCGTCCTCTTACATATGTAAGTCATACGTTTTATCATATCCCCAGTGATCCAGTTCAGCTGTCAGCTTCAATTGAGAAGAACTGTGAAGAAACCAACTGAAAAATTTGTAATGCTATTATTATTTCGTTCTCTCCCTTTATATCCATCCATGTTCACATTAGGTAGTTTCTTTAGATCATGATCATCATGTTATATATATATATAATTAAGTGTATTAAATACTTCCCACTGCTATTTCAAAATCTTAATGTTCTAAACTTCATACTAAACTGAAGAAGTGAGAAGTGCAAACCAAGTTGGAACACTGTAGTGGCTGTTACTTCATGTACTTTATGTTAACAATGTATGTACAATGTACATAGCATGCAGTTTAGATGTAATAACAATAAACGTACAGATCTACAAACTTTATAACGCAGCACCTGAGTTATAGAGTTTGTAGACCTGAGTCTCGGGTACCATATACCAAGACTTTAACATTGTTTTAGGAACAAGTAAACATGCTTAATGTAGATTTATAGATTGAGATTGGTACTTTTTTTTATTTATTTATGGGATTTTTATATTCCATTTTGAAATAGACTTCGAATGGAATAATTTATTGTACCTCATATATGGTGCATGTTTTAATTAAAAAATAAATTATTTATCTCTTTAAAAAAATCTTCTAGGTAAGTGAAGTGACCTTTTTTATTTCGCCGACTAAAGTACACAATAATAGTTAACAAAGGTACTCAAACATTCCATTAATTCTTTAAATTTAACAATATAAATATAAGGTTGTTAAATAATTTAAATAATATAAAAAATTATATACGAAAACAAAAATTCCTACTTAATATAAAAATTATATAAACGTACAACTAAGACGAAATGAAAATATAAAAAAGACATTATACCTTTGTGAGCGGAGGTTCCGTTGTTCCTTTTATTTTTATTAAGAAAAAAAAGTAGATATAGATGGAAAGACACGTATTACATTTTACGAGCACTGTTTCAGCAATCTTGGTATAGGATTTTTCAATATTGAATTTTACATTCATATGAAACAATTCTATATCTACAGATGGACGCGAACCGATGCAACTTCCACGCGTATTATGTATTTCTTTCGTTCTTTTCTTCCCAATTACGGAATATTCAGTCTGTAAGCGAAAACACCGGATGTTCATTTTTTTTTCAGAGACGAAGCAAAAAACTTAAAAATGCCGCCTCCCTAAACCTTCTCCCTCTGTCCAACATTTTTACAATATTCCTCTTAACATACTCTTTGTCCTATTACTATTGCTTTTAATTATTGTGGCTTTTTTAATAGGTATATCTTTATTTTCAGTTACATGGAACATAAACAATTTACTTGCCGTCCGTCTGTCAGTGGTCAAGTTGCTAAAGGTGCGGTAATGATGAGATGTGACCTGCTAAGTTTGAATTTTCCGCCCCCAGAACTTGCCGCCCGGGAACGGTAACGGTTACTATTACTACTGGAAACCACATGATAGTCACTATTAAATACAAGCATTGTATTTCTTCGATTTTTTAAACAAATATACCTTTACAGTTATTTTTATGTATATCTAACACTGCATTCAATCAAACTCAACATGATAACAACTTTCTATACCGAAATAATCTTTACATAGTACAAAATGAAATTGCTGATGCTGTTGAGAACTTTTAAACTTTGTCTTCTCTTCCGCTTGCTGAGCCCAACGGACTCCATAATTGATCTACTTTGATTTCAACTACCTACCAACTTCTGACTGTGAAATTATGGTATGTAAAACTTAAATATATAAAAAAACTACGTAACGGATTTTAAAGCAGTTTTTCATATTTGATTGCAATAGATAGAGTGATTTAAGAAGATGGTTTGTATGTACATATTTATAACACATGTACACCCATTTGAAGTCAGGGCCGGTAGCTAGTATAACTATAAATTTCAAAGGCTTCTTTCACCATGAAATAAGTTTCAAAACAGTGTTCAAAATAATCCAGTCGTGCGTACATCCAATTTGCCGCCCCTCCGGTCAATGTACAACCGATCTATTTGTCTGACGCCGACTTGGGGTAAAGCTAGACGCTTTTATTGATCAGTTTCTCGTTTCGACAAATTTCAAACGCCCGTGTACATTTTAAACTGTCTGTCTGTACGGTACAGTGACTTACGTATATATAGGTACGATACATAGGTGCTATCTGCACTTCCGTCTGCACAAACTTTTATCTTTTCTTTTTACCCCGCGCAGAGTGGTTTTTTTTTTTCAGATAAACGATAGCCTATATATAGATAGACGTCTCTCTAATTAATATAAGAAAACGTTGCGATAAACTGCCAGTTTTGTAGTGTAAATTCTATAATTTGCAATTTAAAGTACCATAAGTATTGATGTAGCATGCTTTGGGAGAGGCCTATGGCATTGGACTGCAGACTTGGATCTGATTAGACGATGATAATGATGATGAAGTACTGAAGTGTTCGTATCTGGCTTTAATAGATTCTAAGATAGGGTATGGTCTTGAATGATACTGTTTAACCTTTAAAATTTGTAATAGAAAAAATTTAAGTATTGCAAATAAGATTTTTAAAATTAATGTACAGTAAATTAAAATGAAAATAAAAGGACAACTATAGAGAATTATTTAAAATTTTTAACATTCTACTAGCATAAGAAAAACATAAATATCTATTAGCAACTACAAACCACAGCAAGCAACACGATACGACGCGACACGCCAAAATATTACGACCAGGAAAGTTGCTCAAGGGAAATTGAACATTAGGAGTATATATTTTTTATAATTAAAATTTAGTGAAACAGTTAAAGAAAAGCCTCAAGATATAAAAAAAACAAAGTATATATAAATCTTTAAGCATAAATTATGAAAACCATTTAATGAAAACATAAATTTTTACTATTCTGTTCTAACGACTCTTCTGTGTTTTCTCCTCTATCCAAACATTGACTGGAAGAAATTGCTAAAACTATAAGAGTGCCTTTTTTTAGGGTACAAACTTGCGCTGGTAATTTTAATTCTTGTAATATAGCCGGTGCAATAAAGATTATATACATATAAAATAATAAAAAAAAACTTTTTTCAAAATTAAGAAGTTGCTTCCCCTGGCTGTCACTTAGATCTTTTAAAGTACGCAATGGAATTTAAGGCAGTTTTTTTGCAATAGATTGAGTGATTCAATCCTCTTGTTTATATGTATATAATCTGTAATGTATTTTATAAACTCTTTTTTTTATGTGAAATAATATACTTAATTGTGTTGATTTAAAAAGAAAATAATTTTCTTATAAATAATTGTTCTTATTATTAATAATATCAATTTTAAACAACTCACCTTAAAAGAGAAACATTTTATGCTATTAGAAAATTATATAAACTTGTTTCATAAGTAAACAAGTTGTGTATTATAATATATTATAAATAACAAACTTAGTAACTAAGAGCCCTCCAGTACGTGCCTGCAGATAAGCCCCGACAGGAGATTTGTATGACAAAGAATGTTAAAAATGTGTAAATTGGGAAAAATAAAGGTTTTTGTCTGTCTTCTATACCTTATTTCTATATATACAAAGATCGTGTCGTAGTGTTAGTTGCCATTCTTCTCCGAATGATCGATACCGAATATATCTATATCGAATCGATAGGACTGAGAATAGGTTGTTATCCATTTTTTATACTTTTAAGAAATAAACCCACCCCAAATATTTTTTATTTTGGCTATTTATTTACTGACGGCTTTTGAATTTACGACCGTATGGGGTTGTAAGTGTAGTAAACCACTAAGGCAAAGGCTCTCTTCTTTCACTTTCCCTTAAGAGATCTTTTATATCATCATACATCATTTGGACATCCAATCTGAAACTTAGTTGACCTTATCACCGTTCAGTGTGGGGCAAAAGATGCCGCGGGCGTAACGGAGACCGTAAAAATAAATATAAGACGATACCCGGGACCCTTGGCGGTCACAGATTAGAATTTTGATCAAACGAAAAATCTCGTTATAACAATACGATTGATAAACTAAATATGTTTTTATTTTTTGTTTTAGATACGGTATTTACATTTATATGCGGTCGAAGTAAAAGTAAGAGGCATACAAGCAAAATCTTCTCAAAAAGCCTGTCTAGAACTGCAGTGGGTTCTATATTAGAACGTGTATTTAAAGCTGCTAGCAGGCTTATACCAGGTTTGCCTGGTCAGGCAGTGAAAAACGAGCAGTGAAGGTGAATTTTTTAACGTACGTTGCAAACGAGCCCCTTAAATCTACACTCTGTGAACTGCTCGGAGTTTCCCTCTCTGCCACACAATAGACCAGAACCCGGTTAATCCATGGAATGCTGAGAAATTTGTCTCATAACTATCTGTGGCTGAAGACTGTTCTTCTCTAGCTATACTCTCCTCTGGTACCTGTTTATTCAAGAGTAAAATAGCGCACCCGCCTGCGCTAACAGTATACGCTAGCAGGACACCAGTAAAGGATGATAGGATGAACATGAGGTCAGATCAATTAGAACATCATGACAAATTTACCAGGAATTTATCACGGCTGATTTCCAGGGGGAACTAAATCTCTACTCAATCTTGTAAAGTACCTTCTCCAAAACGTCAAACCTTTTCCGTGATCTTTCATGACGACACTTGTAGGATTGACCGTTGCCCTCGGTAATATGTAATATTCGGCAATTCCAACACTGGCCCGTCTATCGTCTATCTCTATCTTCTTGTACATTAATATTTATATCTAAACATACTTGATTTATTTATTGTTGAATGGCACCAAGTGATCAAGTAGACCGTAATTATTGTAGACAGTAAGACGCAGAAAAATAACATTAAATACAAACAATATTAAATTATTCTCAAGTTGACCGCGAGACTTTAGCACCGACAAAATAAAAAAGTTGTATATATGTCTTAATTACTTTATTTATTTTTCACTTCATAATTTAAAAATTTTACCTCTCTGCAATCTTTTTCTATATAGACTATAAAGTATACGAAATTTCTAAAAAAAAAAGATAAAATATAAAATACAATAAAAATCTTATAAAAATATGTATGGGTTACCCACGGCAACGGATGTAACAAGCATATGGTATGTTAAAGTCTATTAATTAGCATTAATGATTGTCTCACCTATAGTTAAGTTAATTAAATCCAATTAGAGAGTATAATTGAGACTTTTATTGAAATTCTTGTCCTGATTCATGAGTAAAGGTTTCATTTTGATGTACTGATTTCAATCTCATGGTACAGCAGTTTATATTAGTGTGAGGATTCTCTCTACTTACTTTCTATATATATATACCAATGTAGGTGAGTAACTTCGAAAGGAGAAGAAAATGACATTCTGGACAGCTGGAATGATGTAGGTCTCACCTATGTATTTCTCTTCATTCATCTTTCTCCTGCATCTTATCTTAATCATTAATATCACTCCTTATTGTGAAATGCACTGAAAAAATACTTACTTATATATGTATAAAATTTTGAACCTTATAGAATTACAATCTTATTATATCTATTTTCCCGTAACTTTATATCACACGTTTTTTAGGGCTCCGCTGTCACAGTCTACATTTAGTTATACAGAAACTTGTAGCTAATATTGTACTCGCATATCTAAAAAGTTACATATTAAATGTTAAGTATTATGGCTGTAATTATTTATACGATACGTTATGCAATCCTAAGCTTGTCATAGCCACGTATTTATACTTATATCAATTGTCAATATAAGCGAAATGTCAATTTGACAGCATGTTTGTACATCACTATAATTATTTTATATTTATATTAAAAATAAGGGATTGAGTGATAGAAGAATAAAATTTTAGGATAGTATAGTTTTAATGCCACATTATAATAAAACTAAAATAAAAAAAGTCAAAGAAAGTCAAACCGTTTCGGAGGAATATAAACATGAAACCTGTGACACGAGAATTTATATATTGATGGATGGATGGATGGATAGTATACTTTCACCCTAGCTATACCGCTACCACCAACCCATATTTTTTAATAGAAATATTTATTTATATGGCAAAAAAAAACGTTTACCGGAGCGGATATTTAAAAATGCATAATGTTCATTATTTCTTAAATAATTTTACAATATCTCATAATTAAAATAAAAATTACACGACTCACGGGATAAATGCACAACATCCAAGTATCATATCATTCGGACCACTTCACAAAGCAACGTACGACCTAGATCCATTACTGAAAAAATGACTTGTTTAGGCTATTCTGGGGCGTAAATATCAATTAAGTATCCATTACCTACAGGAACTATATAGGTATATATATATAGTTCACATATATGTATATAAATTTCGACAGCCTCCGTGGTCTAGCGGTTTAGCATACCGCCTTAATTCGATGGTCGCAGGTTTGATTCCTTGCACAGCTGAAACATTTGTATTCATGAGTATGATTGTGTGAATCGGTCTGAATATTTACTAGGTATAATATGCGCGCATATCTATGAAAAAAATCTGTATTTTTTATGAGTTATCAGAATCTACTAACATTGAAGCCTGCAATGATCTGAAGAGACTGGAATGATTTGATGAGTTGCCAAACCGCTGATTAGTTGATGCCATAAGTTAAGTTAAGGTACTCCTCCTTGTTCAAAAACATTTTAGAAATATTATTTTATTAATTAAAAATCACGCGGTCAAAGTCGTGGATAACGGCTGGATTTATATAATAAAATTGTGTAACTAGAATGATGCCGGGTCCCTTTTCAGGATTGCCGTGGTCAAAATAAAGATCTGTGCATAGCATAATCGCCAACTTCCGATAAGAGATGGCACCTACAGACGCAGAAAGAATTAACTAGAATACGTAAATGTTTTGTGAGAATTATTTCAATAGCAATCTGTTTTTGTTTACTATTATCTGTGAATGTACTCGTTCAAGCATATTTGTATTATTTGTTGCGGTTGTACGCGTTTGCTCAGATTTTTATTTGAAATGTAAATAAACAAATATTACTATTAGTTCTTTGTTACAACCCTTCCTCTACCGAATCTGCAGTGGTTCAGTTATATTTCTACCTAAATATATATAACTCAAAAAATTATTGACATAGTGATCTATCAACGCACAATGAACCTTTCGGACGGATCTGGAGATGTTATGATAGGCATCCGCTAAGGAAAAGGATTTGTGATTAATTCTAATCGCAAGGGTATAAAAAAGGGGATGAAGAGTTGGCGGGCTTTGTCAACATTAAACCGATCGGGCTGAGACTTTGCATGCATAAAGCTACTATGACGTGAAATCTCTCAGCTTAACAGTTTATTCCATTATTTTACAATAGATTTTTTTTTCTTAATTTGATAATGTAATGTTGCATCCGCCTGCGGTAACGGTATACGCTGGCGGGAAACTAGTGGGAATGGATAAGATGAGCATGAGTCCGTTAGCCCATCGCGACTGGGGCTGCCATGGTTATCACAATGGTTTCAGAGGGAACGTGGAGGTATACCTAGACTAATAACTCCATTGTTATCAATATACTATTGCCAGTAATAAATGTATTAGTCTACATTACTAACAATTCCTTTCACCTAAGAATAATACATTATTCCAACCCGAAGCAGAGATACTAATAAATAAAAAGGCTTCACACTTCGCCCTCTGTTTACGTCTGGGGTTAAAAAATAGACTATACTGTTTAAATAGACACTAAGTCGGGTAAACTCCAGTACATGCCTGTTTCGCTAACGAGTCAATAACATAAAAGCCTAGGCACCGCGCCCAGTGCTGCATGATTGTCCTTGACATGACATGTCACACGTTTTTAGTTATAGATACGATTGTTTAGGTGTGTTGTCTTCCTTTTGTTGGGTAACACTGATGTTTGTGGAAGAATTTGTTGATTCATCACCTGCTTCTTTGTTATCCTTTTCATTTGACGGCGGCAAAATGTTTTTCTCTTCTGTTCATTCCTGTTCGCAGTCATCTCGTTATCCACATTCATGTTTGTTGTAAAATTGTTACCTAAATCTTTCTAAAATAGTGAGCGATAGTTTCTGTGTATGGACGGATAGATGGATATATTATACTCTTTCACGCCAAAAAGGTTTTATAACACTATACAGTAATTTGAACTTAGGCTATAATTTAAAAGATATTGTAAAGTAGTCAGTACTATGATTAAATGTGAAGTAAGTGCAAGCTAGGAAGAATTTATATGAGAAGAGATGATGCGGCCAGAGACAATTGATCATACATCGAATATACAACGACGTTCTGAATCCGACTGTAAGTTCGATGGGCAACCGGTCGTTTTGCCGCTCATTATTTTAATTACAGCAAGAATGTTCAGAATACAGCAAACATTGAAATACAATAATAAAAATTGGCCACGAATACTTTGTATAACCGCGAATGCTCATTAATTTATAAATCGTTAAATGATTATAATGTTTGTATCATCGTGTTTAGGTCATCGTGGGATGAAATTCTGTACTATAATATATAAAACAACGAATATATACGAATATCCGTGTACTGAGATTTTTTGAAGTAAAAACTTTACCTTAAAATATACTGGAATTCACTTTTCCTTTTGAATATATTTATTGGTGCCGCAGAATGTTAGAGAAAAAAACAAACAATACCGATGTCCTATGTGTGACGTTCTATTTTTCAATTGAATAATTTATTATTAAAATACATTATAAGGCTGTCTGAAAACATAATATGTAAAATATTTATGAATAAAAAATTGAATTCATTAATTTAATCGCAGGAATTTGTAACTAATTGTTGTGCAACTGTAATTAGTACTTCAGATCTTTCGACAATACGAGGGCCTCTGTTTCTTCCCTTCATTCGTCAAAAGAATACAAAGCTTTTTATTATTAAAATTAATGTACTCCAGGGCCTGTTAAATTTATTACTGTTTGATTTTCGGGTTTTCAAATCAAAGCTATTCGTGATGAGTTTAGTTACACACCTTACTGGGGTGAGTTTATAATTGGCGCAGTGCTATATAAATAGATGTAATTTTAGATGTTTTTGGAATATTTGCTGCGATAAAGGAAATATTCCCAAAAGGCAGAGTCTAAGAAAGGAAGAAACAAATTAATTTCTCTCTAATAGACAAAAATCTATCTTTGTTTACAGAATTTTATCTTTCTGGGCTACGTAAATAATTCATTATTATATATAAAAGAAATTGTTTCCCTTAAAAAATTAAAAAAAAGTTCGGACAACAACATATGTCCATCTTTTGAGTTAACTCACTATAACCTTTTTTGTGGTAATCAAATTTCTAATAAAGTAATGCATTATTTGCATAGGGTGTTTTTAGGCATGATATTAATCCTTATCTAATCAATATATTATTTTATTATAAGTATTCAATTTTGAACAGAATTGTCCTTTACGTCTTTACGTAATTTTGAACAGTTGAAGATATCTTAAGTTTAA